>NC_134156.1:20052500-22552500 GCF_033958435.1 Carettochelys insculpta | reverse complement strand
TGTATGTCAATACATAGCAGATGGCACCGGAATCTGGAACCGGACTTGAATTTCACAAGAAGCCCCTATCTATCCCTGGACAAAGCAAGTCTGCATATCTGTAGACCCCATAGGTGGCATGTTCAAAGTCTAGGCTTCAGGCTGAACTCCAGCCATTAACTACATATTCATCAAGTACAGCCTGAATCGCTAAGCTTGTTTTTAAAAGGCAAAAGAGCACTCCTTTCCTTTTAAGCTAGTTTGGCCTCCTTTTCCATTCCCTCTCTGGAATTGCCAACAAAGTTGATAATTTAGTGTCTTGTGTATATGAGTCTGATGTGGACAAATGCCTGTAAAGGACCACAGTTTTCACTTCTGAAATCCAGTACTTTCTTGTCTTGCAACATCCGTGGGCTGGACCAGAGACACTGGTGGGGCTGGGGAGCTGCAGCTGGGAGTGGAAGCCTGGCAGCAGTGGATGAGCTGCTGCTGCTGTCAGGGCTGGGAATGGCAGCCCAGCATCGGCAGGCAGCCGCTGCTGGGGAGCAGCAGGGGAGCCATGTGGCTGGGATGCCAGGCTGATGCAGCTGGGGAGCAGTGGTCCAACCCTCAGCTCTGCCACGACAGCCCCAGGTCTCTGATCCAGGGCTGTGGCAGCTATGGAAGGGCTGGGAGTTTGGACCATAGCATTCCAGCAGGGGTCAGTGGCGGGGTGCCAGCCAGGGACAGAACTGCTGAGGGGCCGACAACATGAGACCACCTTGGTCCAGCAAATTCTCTCATTTGGGACTGGTTTGGTCCCAAGGGTGCCAGACCAGGGATATCCAACCTGTTGGTTTTTTCTTTTATACTCCCTTTCATCTACAATGAATTAGTGTCCCTTATCAGTCCTTTTTCTGATCACCCCCAGAATAGTGCAGTGCAGGAACAGCGTTCCCTCTAAACTGAGCACGTGGGCAGCTGCTCAGGAGAGATTCAGGTGCCACCTAGCTGATCAGCAGGGCACCCACAGCCACCCACAGTGGGCAGCATTAGTTTCTGTTGGTGATGCACATCCTCAGATACCTCAGTGAAGATAACAAAATTTATTCTGCCCGGGATGGAAAAAATTAGAAGGGACGCCATACAGGAGAGCCATCTACGGATTTAAACATAGACACAACTAAAAGTAATGTTCTAGGACCAGGACTCTCACTACATTTTCCTTTTTCTAGACACTGTTAACAAGGGGGAGAATTTCATGGCACGTGTGGAGAGCCATAACATTTAATTATGAGGGAAGCGATAGGCTTGCATGGAGAAGCCAGTTCGGGCAAAAGCTGTATGACTTGGCAGCTTTGGAGAGCATTTCCTGCATCCTTCTTAACGTTGCTGGCAATATGTGGGTAGTCTAGGCCTGTGCTTCATGGGTTCTGCAGCCTCTCGATGGCTTTGTTGTGTGTGCCAAATGTGGAACTACAGCTTAAGAAAGCAGAGTTGGTGCTATCAGGCAACTGGGGACGGATTTAGCCTCAATGTAAATGTTGCCAATAAGCAGATGTTTGAAAGTCATAATTTACAGTACAGCGATTGCTCACCATGGGAAGAATTATTGTGGTTAATCTTCCCTGACATTACCGTCATATCAAGAACAGAGGGTTGGATTAATGTTACATTGTCACATTGCTTTATAGGGTTCTGGGTTTTCCTTTCACTTCTGGCCGGAGAACAATATTTGTGATTCCTGCATGTGAGAACAAAGGAGATCATTCAAATCCATCCAGGGAACAAGGTATTTTTGACTTCAGAGAGGGGGATTTTCTGTAGTGGATCCTCTGCCCAGGGAGCTCAGAGAATATCCTTCACGATTCCCCCTCTTTTGAATTCCTCCATCTTCAGGGCCTCCTCTCACAGGGCAGTGAAGGAACGGCTAGAACTCATTTTGCAGCTTTGGTCTTTGTCTGGGAAGGTTAATTAAAGTCAATCACTCCGTTCCTACTTTCACCCTGGTGCATTTTAGCCATGGGAGTGATAGACTGGGGGTAGAAATCAAATCAAGGTGTTTCACATGTGCAGTACAGAACACCACCATGTGGCCACCAACCTTTTCAGAAGTTTCAGAAGTGCATAGAGACAGAGGTTCTCTGAAGATGTGCTCTCTTACATAGCAGAATTTGGGCTACCCACTAAATCGTCAGCTTCAGCCAACTATGCCCCTTGCTAGTCTTTACCTTGGCGTCAGTAGAAGTGGTCAGTGGCTAGTTGTGCTACAGAGAATTGTTTTGCCCTGAATTTTCACGCTTCAGCAGCAAATGTCTTTAGTTTGAAGGGAACCTGCCGCTGTTGGGAGAAATCGGATGTTTCCAGAGAGAACTTCAGCTTGGTTAGAAGATTTGCTCTGAGGAAACTTCCGTGGCCCCGCCATCCCTACATCTCACCCCACTCCTTTTTCTGAGGAGGTCTTTATTAACCATGACTTCTAGATGTACTTTCTGATCTCAGTTTTCACTGAACTGAGCCCAGCAGGAGCCATATCCGTGATTAGGGTTCTTAGGTGCCTATGCTAATACAGATTATAAATAATAACCACTTTCATCGTATTCAGATAATTTAAGCAGTCTTCTATGGTAATTACTCTTCATTGAGTATGTTAATGGGGAACTGAACTGTCCCTGCTGCAAAAAGGGACCACTTGTATGTTACGTCCCATGTAGCAAGGAGCATGTTGCCAGCATTGGTTATTTTTTGGTGGTAATCATGAAGCAGCCTTGTCTCTGTAGGTGAATAGATGCAGAAATATCTTATAAGAAATGCTGATAGCCATGGCTACTGGTCACCGCAAAAAATAACCTGACCGTGTTAACAGGGAATTCACCTGTCCAAGTTTCTAAGGGTACGCCTATGCCTACTGAGATTAACCTAGTCAGGATCGATCTTTGGAGGTTCCATTTCATGCTCCTAGAAAGGAAGTATAAAGTTGAACCATTAGGCTTGACAGTCGATCCCTGTGCTCCTCATTCTCATGAAGAATGAGGGAGGTTGACAGGAGAGTTTCTCCCATCAATCTTCCCCAGTGAGGACAGCCAGATAAGTCAATCACAGATGCATTGATTTCAGCTATGCAATCACCATAGCTAGAATTGAAGATCTATGTTTGACTTTAAGGTCTAGTGTAGATGTGCCGTGAAAAGAACTACTCCCTAGAATGACAATGAGACCTTAAACAATCACAGCTCTCCCTCCACGACTCATCTCTCCTGGAAGTACAGTAGCTCTTCAATGAGTTATTCCAACATTCATGAAAGTGGTGGTTACTTAGATGGGGGCTGTTTAGGTTTGGCATATCTTTTTGTTTCTGTCTGTACAGTGCATAGTGCCATGGCTTTCTGATCCAAGACTGGGGCTCCAAGGCCCTATCACAATCCAAATAATTAACTCATTATGATTATGATAGCATCAGAGACAGATGAAGCAATCAAACACCCAATCAACAATGACAAAAATATTCAAGAAGATTTCTCTTCATTTCATCCTGAGCATCTGCTAGTGACAGAGGGAGATACATTACAGGGTAGGGACAGGGTCCAGAGTGACCCAGACAAATTGGAGGATTGGGCCAAAAGAAATCTAATGAGGTTCAGTAAGGACAAGTGCAGGCTCTTGCCCCTGGGAAGGAAGAATCCCAAGCATTGCTACAGGCTTGGGACTGACTAGCTAAGCAGCAGTTCTACAGGAAAGGACCCGGGGATTACAGTGGATGAGAAGATGAATATGAGCCAACAGTGTGTCCTGGTAGCCAAATGACATATCGGGGTGTATTAGTTGCAGCATTGTAGCAGATCAAGAGAAGTGATTATTCCCCTGTATTCAGCATGGGTGAGGCTATACCTGAAGTATTGTATCCTGAAAGGAAGTGGACACATTGGAGAAGGTCCAGCAGAAGGCAATGAAAATGATTAGGGGACTGGAGCACGTGATCTACAAAGAGAGACTGAGGGATCTGGGTTGTTTACTCCGCAGAAGAGAATAGTGCACGTGTGGGTGGAGGGAGGAAGGGGCCTTGACATCAGCCTTCAACTACCTGAAAGCAGGGTTCTAAAGATGATGAAGAGAGTCTGTGTCAGGGGTGACAGATGGCAGAATATGGCACAATGGGCTCAAGCTGCAGAAAGGGAGGTCTAGGTTGGCTTTTAGGAAAAAACTATTTCAGCTGAAGGGTGGTGAAGCTCTCAAATGTGTTGTCTAAGGAGGTGGTAGAGTATCCATCTCTAGTGGTTTTTGCAAAGCCCTGGCTGGGATGATTTAGTTGGGGTTGGTCTTGCTTTGGGCAGGGGGCTGGACTCAATAAGCTGCTGAGGTCTCTTCCAGCCCTAGAATTTTATGAACTGAATGGAGATCACAGCATCAGCTATAGTTGCCAGCAATGTAACTGGGTTGAATTGCTATGATTTCTAAAATAATTCCTATCAGCTGAAATTTGCTGTGAATTAAGTGGGGAGACATCGTTTGCATCATAACACAAGGGACAACCTCATTCAGAGCAGGTCTAAGTAGGCAGTGGGAATAAAGTAAAGGTAGACTGAAATGTGCCGGCATCAGAAGCTGATTAAGATTGACAGGCGTGCGGTGAGTGACAGAGGGTTCTGAGAGTGAGCTGATGTAGTTCAACAATGGTGAAACCTGACATTTAAATTGCAGGCAGCCACAGGCTCATTCCAGGAGCTGCCTGCGGTTGAACACAGTTTTGATCATTTGTAGAAGAAGAAGAAGAAAAAAAAAGAAAAATCAAATTGTTCTCGGAAATCACGTTTAATGTAGAAATCTGGTTAGTATTAAATTGTAATCTGCAGTTTTCAAGTATACTATTCCTCGAGGAAAACATTTCCTGTTTGAGGCCTGTGAGTTTTAAGGGCTCCATTATTGCATCACTTCCCATGTCAGACCCAACCAGCCTTCAACATGCATTAGGGTATTGATAATGTTAATTTCAAAATGATTGTTGTTTTTTTAAAAATCTGGGCAATATTCCAATCATATGGATCAATTTAACTTTAGAGTAATAGGGCCAAGCTGGTATTTTCCACACTACAGCCAAAAAACAGTTTAATGAGAACGGGAATATCGGAGGTAGTTGCCACCGAAATTTAATTTTATGAGCAAATCATGTTCACAGAGCAAAGGGATGGCCATTAATTGCCATATCAGTTCGATTTCTGCAGTGGTAAGCTAATTTTGCAGGCAGGGCTTCCTTTAATCCAACAAATTGCTGTTGCAAAATATTAACCACTGTTGGAATAGAAAAATCAGCGTGTGGCCAGTTTCAGAATATTAATATAATTACTGTTAATATTATTTATGATAGTAATAATAATAGACAAATGCATTCTGGGCATCTTCACTACATAACTCTCATTTTATTGGTTTATAAAACTAAATGCTCAAAATCAGTGAGAAAGTAAGGTCTATCCCCATCTCTCTTAACCTAAAATACACACAATCCAAGACCAAGACTTGTTAACCATTATGGAAAGAGGAGGGCGTCTTGAACATTATCTCTGGAAGATTCCCCAGATGAACTTTCTAAAACACTTATTAGAAAAGCTTTGTAGGGGTACATCCCTTTCTTTTTCCAGAATGAGGAAAGCTCAACTGTTCCTTAGTTTCTATTAGCAGAGCGTTTTAGGTGGGCTTTTAAATGACCTGGTCCCATATGGTGGGATAGCATAGAGTGGCAAAAGACACAGGGCTCAAGTCTTTTGTTGGGTACACTGGTGCATTTTCTCCATTGTAATCTGAGCTGCACTGCTGTAAAATCCCTGTAAATCAGAGGAGAATTAGGCCCCCAACAGCAGAAATGGAATGTAATTTCTGGTTTATTAAATACATCTATATCCCTCACAGCACATATAATTAGACATTTACAGACTCAGAATTCCCTGTATACCAGAGCACCTAGGTAAGCTAGTCAAAATATGGGAAGTAGGTTTGGCCAAAATGTTGACCATGATATTTTTCACTATTCCATGAAGGGGTGCTAGAACAATTTTGATAGTGTGGGTGCTATGAGCTATTGAACCAAACATTATGGCTGTGTCTACACTTGCATTCCTCTTTCAAAAGAGGCATGTAAATATAGGAAATTGAAAATGCAAATGAGCTGTAGATTTGCATATCTGGTACCTTATTTGCATATTCTTAGTTCAAAATAGCTTCTTTTGAAAGAAGAAAACCAGTGTAGACACTGCTCTTTCAAAAGTAAACCCCCTCTTCGAAATAATCCTTCTTCCCATTAAAAAAAGGGAAGAAAGATTCTTTCGAAGAAGGGGGTTTACTTTCAAAAGAGCAGAGTCTACTCTGGTTTTCTTCTTTTGAAAGAAGCTATTTTGAAATAAAAATATGCAAATAAGGCATCAGATATGCAAATTTGTACCTCATTTGCTTTTTTGATTTACCTCATTTGCATACATCTTTCATAAGAGGAATGCAAGTGTAGACACAGCCTATGTCTTGTGTGTAAAGGAAACCACTTCAAGCTAGGGGGCACTGCATCCTCCTCCTCACCTCTCATTCCAGGACCTATGGTTCACAGTACGGGTTGCACCTCTCGAATTGAGTTAGTGCTCAGCTTATAGGGAACACTGCTGCCACTGTCATTCTGAGGTGACATGAACTGGAGATGGTCATAGCCTCACACCTGGCCAACAGAAGACTATCACAAAGCACACTGTTTCCTTGCTTTCTTTCAGAAAATTCACTTTAGATTCTAAGTCACATTTTATGGCCTCTTTATTATTTACTGAGTTCCAGATGAGATGACCCCGGTAGAAGGAGGTGTCTTTAATAAACAAACTGAGGTTGTACTCATAATTTCAGTCCTATTAAAGAATCTACCGGTACTGTTTTGAAATAAGGAAGGTTTAGAAATATTTAATGTTTGAGCCCATCCCTGGATATCCCACAAAACCCTGTGATCCACAAAACATCTTGTTGTTTTTGTACACAAAACCCTGTGATCCATTTATTTTTTAAAACAAGCTTCATCTAATTCTAGACCGCATTCTTTATTGCTTGAAATGTGGAATTTCTTGGGAAAAAAACAAACAAAAAAAAGCCTTCAAGACAGTTCTTAGAACTTAATGATTTAGTCCTGCCAAAGTTTTGCTTCAGAGAGCAAAATTACTACGTGTAATTAGCTAAGTAGACCTGTTTTCTAAATTACGTCCTAGTTTCAAGAAAGCAGATCTATTAAAACTAAATTGTTGCAGTTAGAGGGGAGGCAGCTCAACTCTGTGTTTCTCTAAATGCTTTCTTCCTAGAAAAAGATCTTGTTGATTATTCTGGAGATACCAAGTGACTTTGCATTTTGAAAACATAATTTGATTTGCTATAGAGTATAACTGTTCAAACTGCAAACTGTTCTCAAATTGGATTGTGCAGTGGTAGAACAGCAAGGTCACTATTATAATTAACTGAAGTTTGCATGAGTGTTTTGGATGAAGGAAACTTGCACATAGGGTTCCTGTATATTTCAGTCCAATATTTTGCTTCCCTAAGTCATGACAAGTCCAACATGAAGCAGTGTCGGAATTTGGTGGGAACATATGTGTGTTATCGCTTACAATACTGAGAAAGGTTAAATAGGTTTCATAGCGCTGAAATTTAGCAATGTACTGGCACTCCCAGTTACCACACGTCAAATGTGACATGGCATAGCACATTTGTTGCAAAAATGAAACAGATTTCCATGGTAAATTTCCAGCCTACAAAAACAAAGATAAAATATTCTAGAAAGTGGATATTGTTCCCTGACACCATCTTTTTAGGTGTCAACACAGGTTTAACTTTAAGAATGTGCTTAAGTTCAACTCTGTTCAGCAAAGCACGGAAGCGTAGGCTTAACTTTCACCATGTGCATTAACCAAAGCCTTAATGAAAATATGAGAAAGTGCTGACAACCTCCAAAGGATG
This sequence comes from Carettochelys insculpta, assembly GCF_033958435.1. Taxonomy (NCBI): domain Eukaryota; kingdom Metazoa; phylum Chordata; order Testudines; family Carettochelyidae; genus Carettochelys; species Carettochelys insculpta. Next base: position 22,544,574 of record NC_134156.1, on the reverse strand, counting down.
CTGATCTTCTTCAGAACCTATACGCTTCAGTGATTCTCAGGATCGTGCAAGATCTAACTCCAAATTTTGATTTAATTCAGTCACTTCAAATCTGAAAGGCAAATTCTGTGCTTTACATCATCTGTACAGTCTTTGAATTCAATGGATTATACTGCAGTGAACTGGGCGTTGATCCTGTATCATTAAACTCAACAGCCTTTGCATAGGATAGAAGAATAGAATCGGACCATAAGATCATAATTACATGTAGTAAAATTAACAGCTGTATAAGCAAATATGTTTCTATTGTATGGATATTAAAGCTCAGAAAATATGCTTCCAATAGTCAACTTGCATTTACAACAGCTTTTTAAATAAATTATGAATTAAATATCTACCAGAATGTTGAAATGCCATCAAAATATAATTTATATTCTAAACACACACTGTTTGTAGTAAAATACAGGGTAGATGTTTTTCTGACATCGTCAACAATGTATAAGCCGTATGTTAAATATTACAAAATTGGTCAATTTTCATGCTGGTTAAAATATGTGGTGCCACACATTATTTTTAAATGTATTGGGTCATACCATATAATAAAAGCAAAATGAAAATTGACATATTTTGTCATACTGTGAATACATTGTGCTTTGCAGATATTATCTTACAACTTTATTTATATATACTTGCAAAATAATTTGCAAAAGACATAACATATGCACAAAAATAATTTCCCCTCCATTAACCTTAACTTCCCCCCACTGATCTTCATTTGTGTGTGTTTGAAGAGAGAATGAGATCAATCAGAGAATTTCTCTTTTTTCTGTCTAGTCTTAATTCTGATGTTAGTTTTGCTGATGATATAATTCTATGGCAGTCAGCGGGTTAACATTTTAGCTGGTGTAAAACACTGTCATTGTTTGGTAATCAATGGAGTTGAGGACTGAGATTTTTTCTCCTTGTATATACATTGGGGCCCTGTGGAGGACAATGGGCAAAATTCTTTCCTGGCATAACTCCATTGACTTCAGAGTTTAGCCCCGTGAGATTCAGCTTAGCTATATTTAGCATCACTCCACTGAAGAAAGGAAGCTTGATTCTCCTGTTGCTCACCTCCTTGTACATTGCAAAATAATGCCATGCAAGTAAGCGGAGTTGCTTTCTGTGAAAACCTCTGTAATCAGAATCAGACCTGAGGGATCACGGAATCACCCTGGATTTACACCAGTTCGAGAAAGAACTATGGGTCAGATACTCAGCTGCTCTGCACTTTTGTAGCTCCACCGATTCTCCCCAGATAACTCTTTGGCCCAAGGACCACAGATGTCATTGGAATTACTATGCTTTTATATTGGTGTAGGAGAGAACAGACTTCAACCCTCTGTCTGATTTTCTCTGTCTCTGCTTAACACAGGGCGAATATGCAAAGTAAATAAAACTTCCAGTATCAGAGGGGTAGCTGTGCTAGTCTGCATCGAAAAAAAAGTGCCACAGGACTTCTTGTTGTTAAACCTTCAGTTTAGCCTCCTGTGTTTCAGCTTGTAAAGGAACTTTTTCAGCTGAACTCAGTTGTACCCTAGAACAACAACATGCACTGGCAATGGGAACTGAGATAAATCAGCTCATTTTTCAAGGGCTTTCCTGTCTGTTTTTGGCTTTGGCTCCATCCGGGAGCCGGTGCTGCAGACTACCCAACATTTTCGTAATTAACTGAGCAGAATTTTCATAAACGCAGTAAACACAGTAAAATCACTGTGAAACCTAAGGTGTTCAGTCCCAAGGAGGAAAAGAGAGAGAGAGAGAGAAAAGGTTCTTTAAGTAATTTACATTTGATTCAGGAAATCTGGGAAGTTGCCCTCAGCAGTCAAGTGATCAGGCTCACGGCTCAGAGTGATTTTTTTCTTGAGGTGTCACTACAACACAAACTGCTGTGTGTTCTTTCTTGGCTTGACTAAGCTCTGCTGATGCTCCAGAACTAGGACTGGCTGCTCCAATGTCCCTGTTTTTCATCTATTTTCTTCACCAAAGGGAAGAGGACAAAACTTATTTTTGACATATGTGTGAATGTGCTTCCAACCCTCCCTCCCATCCCAGTGAGCCAAAAAGATCTGCTAGGAAGGAGCCTCTAGTCATGATGAATTTCAGACTTTTGCCCAGAGTGTTCCGACTGTGGTTAGGATGGCGTAATACAAAAGAGGATTAGATGGCCAATTAGGGAAAGAAATAATTAATTTTCAAATATAATTTGAGTCAAAGTTGTCAGCCCTATCTGCTCTGCTAGCTCCTAAAGAAAAACATAGGCCTGCCTCTCTAATGCTCTGTGCCTTGCACCGTCATTTACTTCGCTGCAAAGTAGCTGCAAAATACAGCCAATTTAAAACCAGAATCCTTTTGGCCTCCCTACACTTGAGAAAAGTAGAGTGGGCTGTGCATTTTTTGATGAAAAAGTTTTGGACTGAAAAACGGTGATCATCAAAGCCAACACTTTTTGCAGGAAAATCTTGGATTCCAGGAAGTTCTCAACTGGATTTTTTCTTTTTTTTTTTCTTTTTTTTTGTTTTTAATGCCTTTTTTTTAAATACTTGAAATATCACATTTCAACAATTTTTTTAGATGAAAATGTTTGGCCCTTTGATTTATAGTGACATTTGGTTTGGAAATTTAAACAATCTGAGTAAAATTGGTTGAAAGGGAAACTAAGAGTAAGGACTCACGTGTACCAATTCATTGGATATTTTCAATTTGGCTGTGTCTACACCACAGAGTTTTGTTCTGTCGACAGAAGTGCAGTGTAGACAGTTCTCTTGACAGAGAGGTCTTCCAGTTCACCAGGCAGCCCTGTTTACAGAGCTTCCGGTCAGCCATCCTGTCGACAGAGGGTAGGGCAGTCTGGCTGTTGTTTTTGTGTGTAGATGCACTCTGTCACCAGAGTTTCTGTCAACAGATGCTTTTAGTGTAGACAAAGCCTTTGTGAAAAGGTTCGAGAGTCCAACTTTCTTTCCCAAGGTGGGACACACACATTTTTCAAAATTTTGAAAATTTTCGCAAGACAGGAAAACCATCTCCTGCTCCATCCCAGTGGAAGCAACAATGGAATCTTCAAGAACTGAGAGTGACAAGAGATTAACTGGAATACTGTACGCCAACGGCAACATAAAGACCCTTTGCAATCAACAGAGATAATCAAGCAGCACTAATTCACTTGCGTGTGGCATAAACACCATCTGGGTTTTTTCCTGGTGATCTCTTTTCCAAGTACTGAAGAGCTCAGGTATTACTTAGCTGGGACAACCTAGTGAGATCATGACCTGAGCTGATGTAAGTGCAGCAGAGAAAGGAATAAAACCACCTTTTTTTTAGTAAACTGTTTAAACCCTCAGTTCAGAAACAATAAGTTTGAGAACTGAAACATTTCTCTTCATTCTTGCATGAACAATGTAATAGTTTGGACAGGAGATGAAGCTGAGATTTATTTGTGTATTTATTTTAAATCCAGCGTAGATGAAATTGGACTCAGGACAATCCTGATCTCTAACATTTCAGCACTGCTGAGTCGGCTCTGGAGGCACATTGCAATTGCTCCTAATCATAGAATCACAGGATTGAAAGAGACCTTTGGAGGTCATTGAGTTCAATCCCCCACCAAAAACAGGACCAATCTCAACTAAATCAACCAAGCCAGGGCTTTGTCCAGCTGAGACTTAAAGACCTCTAGGGAAGGAGATTCTACCACCCCTGTAGGAACCCATTCCAGTGCATCACCACTCTTCACAATAGTTTTTTCCTAATACCCAACCCAGATCTCCCCCATAGCAATGTGAGACCATTGCTCCTTATTCTATCACATCACAGAGAACTGTCTCTTTCCATCCTCTTTGGAACCCCCTCCCCTACAGGTAGTTGTAAAGGCTGCTATCAAATCCCAACTCACTCTTCTCTTCTGCAGACTAAATAAGCCCAAATCCCTCAGCCTCACCTCACAGGTCATGTGCCCCAGTCCTGCTAATCATGTTTGTTGCCCTCCTCCAGACTTTTTGCAAGATTTCCACATCCTTTCTGTAACGGGAGGGGAGTAGAAGTAGACACAATACGTCAGGTGTGGACTCCCCAGTGCTGAATAAAGGGGAATAAACACTTCTCTACATAAGAGCATAAGAATGGCCATACTGGGTCAGAGCAAAGGTCCATCCAGCCCAGTAGCCTGTCTGCCGACAGTGGCCAGGGCCAGGTGCCCTAGAGGGGTCAGACTGAAGACAATGATCAAGTGATTTGTCTCTGGCCGTCCATCTCCAGCCTCTGACAATCAGAGGCCAGGAACACCATTCCTACCCTTGGCTAATAGCCTTTTATGGACCTAACCTCCATGTACTTATCTAGCTCTTTCTTAAATTCTGTTATAGTCCTAGCCTTCACATTCTGTCTGGCAAGGAGTTCCACAGGTTAACTATGCGCTGAGTGAAGAAGAACATTATTTTACTACTTTTAAACCCACCACCCACTAATTTCATTTGGTGTTCTCTAGTTCTTGCATTATGGGCACAAGTAAATAACTTCTCTTTATTCACCCTGTCCACACCTATCATAATTTTATATACCTCTATCACATCCCCCCTCAGTCTCCTTTATTCTTAACTGAAAAGTTCCAATCTTTTTAGCCTCTCCTCACACAGGACCTGTTCAAAGCCCCTAATCATTTTGGTTGCCCTTTTCTGAACCTTTTCTAGTGCCAGGGTATCTTTTTTAAGGTGAGGAGACCACATCTGCAAACAGTATTCAAGATGTGGGCATACCATAGATTTATATAGGGGCAGTAAGATACTCCTTGGCCATGTCTATACTAGCCAAAAACTTCGAAATGGCCATGCAAATGGCCATTTCGAAGTTTACTAATGAAGCGCTGAAATACATATCCAGCGCCTCATTAGCACGCGGGCGGCTGCGGCACTTCGAAATTGACGTGGCTCACTGCTGTGCTGCTCGTCCAGATGGGGCTCCTTTTCGAAAGGACCCTGGCTACTTCGAAGTCCTCTTATTCCCAAGAGCAGATGGGAATAAGGGGACTTCGAAGTAGCCGGGGTCCTTTTGAAAAGGAGCTCCGTCTGGACGAGCCACGCAGTGACGAGCCATGTCAATTTCAAAGTGCCGCGGCCGCCCGCGTGCTAATGAAGCGCTGAATATGCATTTCAGTGCTTCATTAGTAAACTTGGAAATGGCCATTTGCATGGCCATTTCGAAGTTTTTGGCTAGTGTAGATGTAGCCCAAGTCTTATTTTCTATCCCTTTTTCCATAATACCTAACATCCTATTTGCCTTTTTGACAGCCTCTGCACATTGCATGGATGTTTTCAAGGAACTACCCACGATAACTCCAAGATCTCTTTCCTGATTAGTTATACCTAAATTAGCCCCCCTCATACTGTAAGTATAGTTGGGGTTATTTTTTCCAGTGTGCATTACCTTACAGTTATCCACATTAAATTTCATTTGCCATTTTGTTGCCCAATCACTCAGTTTGATGAGATCTTTTAGAAGTTCTTCACGGTCTGCCTTTGTCTTGACTATCTTGAACAGTTTAGTGTCATCTGCAAACTTTGCCACTTCACTGCTCACCCCCTTCTCCAGATCATTTATGAATAAATTGAACAGGATTGCTCCTAAGACTTACCCTTGGGGGACACCACTAGTTACCCCTCTCCGTTCGCAAAATTTACCATTTATGCCTACCCTCTGTTTCCTGTCTTTTAACCAGTTCTCAATCCATGAAAGGACCTTCCCTCTTATCCCATGACAACTTAATTTACATAAGAGCCTTTGATGAGGTACCTTGGCAAAGGCTTTCTGGAAATCTAAGCATACTGTATCCACTAGGCCCCCCCTGTCTGCATGTTTGTTAACCCATAAGAACATAAGAACATAAGAATGGCCATACTGGGTCAGACCAAAGGTCCATCAAGCCCAGCATCCCATCTGCCGACGGTGGCCAATGCCAGGTGCCCCAGAGAAGGAGAACAGAAGACAAGTGATTTATCTCCTGCCATCCATCTCCTGCCCTTGTTATGAAGGCTAGGGCACCAAACTTTATCCCTGGCTAATAGCCATTTATGGACCTGACCTGCAAAAATTTATCAAGCTCTTTTTTAAACCCTAATAGAGTCCTGGCCTTCACAGCCTCCTCGGGCAAGGAGTTCCACAGGTTGACTGTGCGCTGTGTGAAGAAAAATTTCCTTTTATTAGTTTTGAACCTACTACCCATCAATTTCATTTGGTGTCCCCTAGTTCTTGTATTATGGGAAAAGGTAAATAATTTTTCTATATTCACTTTCTCCACACCATTCATGATTTTATATACCTCTATCATATCGCCCCTCAATCGCCTCTTTTCCAAACTGAAAGAGAACCCCTTCAGAGAACTCCAACAGATTAGTAAAACATGATTTCCCTCTGCAGAAACCATGTTCACTTTTGCCTATCAAATTATGTCCTTTTACATGTCTGACAATTTTATTCTTTACTATTGTTTCAACTAATTTGCTCAGAACTGACGTTAAACTTACCAGTCTGTAATTGCCAGGGTCACCTCTAGAGCCCTTTTTAAATATTGGTGTCACATTAGCTACCTACCAGTCATTAGGTACGGAAGCTGATCCAAAGGACAGGTTAAAACTAGCGTTAATAGTTCTGCAATTTCCCATTTGAGTTCTTTCAGAACCCAGATCTTCTGGCAATGCTCCTACTTATGCACCCCAATATTCTGTTAACCTCCTTGGCTACAAGGGCACACTGCTGTCTCAGAATCTCATCCCCCCTCTTCCTCTTCTCCAGTTTGCATTTCTCCTCTTGTTGGATGGCTGCCAGGTTGCAACCCAGTGTTGCAGCAAAGATTGCAAGAAGTTGCAGGTGGCCAGTGATTTACCTAGCCCTGCCACTATCCCATCTCAGAGCCTGAGGTAGGAGAAGTGCTGGACAGAAAGGTAAGAGTCTCAGATGTAGTGTGTATGCCTACTTTTCACTGATGCTATTGTGATAGCAAACTTTGGTGTGGTGGCCAGACTGTACCCTGAGGGAGGGACATAGCATGCCGCCTTGTGAGCTTCCACTGTGATGTTTTTTTTTAAAAAGGGAAGTTGCTTGGATGGCCATTACAATGCCAGACTGGCTTCCACCTGTATTGGAATGGACAGGCCCTTTGCATCTCAGCTCGTCCATACTCCATCATTGTTATATTGCAGTACGTGATGTCTGTTTCACTTGTGTGCCCACGCAGATCTCTGCTAGTGAAGCTCAGGCCTGGCCTACAAAACCCCAAGGCTCTTCCACATTTGCAGTGCTGAACATCTCTGCCAATCTGTCCTATTCCTGAGCTTCAGAATCTCTTTGCTTCTGCAGCTCCAAACCTCTGTGCAGCTCTTCAAATGTGCCTTCCTCCTAACCTACAGAACTCCCTATGCTCATCTGAATTCTTCCCCACTGGATTTGCTAACACACCTTGGTCCTGATGCCTGATCCCCAACATGTATCCTTGTCCACAACTGAAATCCCCGAGTAGTGCTGCAGAGAACATCTAACCCTGTACTCCAGTACCACCTGCGATTCAATTCCTTACTCTGTCTTAGAACACAAATTACTGAAAGTGGGGCCCTGTCAATGGACTTCACCGTGGACATAGGGCGACCATATACAGAATTAAGAAAAAAAAAAAAAAAAAGAGTCTCCAGGCCCACTGCATCCTTGAATTAGCCTCATGTGGATACAGACCCCTTGGAAATGCACAAACTGTTGCCTATATACGCCAATGAATTTCACATAAACCACCAGAGGACTATGAATTGACAATGGCTTTTCGCTCATATCTGCCTGGGTGCCAAAGGAGCAAATGACCCAGAAATGCAAGATTCTACATCCCAACTACAGGTTGAACCTTTCTCATTTGTCACCCTCAGGACCTGACTGGTGCTGGATGAGAGATTTTGCTGGATCATGGGAGGTCAATATTGTCTACCACTTTACCAACACTTCCACTGCTTACTGGGCACTTAAAAACATTTTGGGGTAAATAACATCTATATAACAGCACAGAACACTAAGAGCCAGGACGGATTGCTGGAAACAAACTTCATGGGACCACTGGAAACTTGGCCACACCCATGATAACTGGTTGTCCAGCTAACTAAAATCATGCTGGATTATGGATATCGCTGAATGATTGAGTTCCACATCAGACTGGTTCATCCTGTACCTGAGTTATGCAGATATGCAGATATTATAAAAGTAAGAGAAGATCCTGATTTCCTTATGGATTCTATAAAAGGGTCATCCAATGTAATGCAAGTCTGCCGTTTGGCTACTATTTACAAGTGTCCTCAGTCTCTTTACTACAGAGTTTTTGATGTCTATTGATCAATCCTCTTTCCCCACAAGCCCAATTTCTGAGCTTCTCTAATCATTGGGGACTGCACCTCAGGCTTTTTTTTTGAAGGAATGTCAGACCATTTAGTCAAAATATGTTATGAAACCCTCTGTCCTGTTTTGCTCTAAGTTTTTCTTTGCTTTCAATAAAAGATAAATGACAGATAATGACTCACTCGTCTCAATCCACTTTAGTAAGCCCCACAGTCAAAGCGTATTACAAAGGTATTTAAGGTATGTAGTGCCGAAGAAAAGTGCTTGTCAGGAAGGCTAGAGAACAAAGGGTACCTGAAGGTTAGTAAATATTTTTCATGGGCTCCATAAGCTGCAGTTTCCTTTATTGGGGATGGATACACTTTCAGCTTTCTAACTCCTCTGTCAGACACTCTGCTGTAGAAGGGAGTGATTACTCAGACTTCCTAGTAGAAGGCTATTGTTGTAGGTATGGTTTTAATATATCCCCAGTTCTTGGCTTTAACATTCATTTTCTAACTCCAGGAAATCTTGAACTGTTTATTGTTTCAAGGCAAGAAATAGAACATTGAGATGGAGCTAATTGGCAGGATGCATAATCTACCATTCACCTAAATAAGTGGAAGCTGGCTCCACAGTTAAAAACTGCTTACTCTACAAGCAGTAATTTCTAAAAGAACTGTCTGGGCTAGGGTAAGTTTTCCATGTACACAACAGGGCTAATCTTTAAGTATAAGTTTGCTAGATGGAATACTGCCATCATCTTGGAGATATACATACGCATCTCATAGAACTGGAAGGGACCTCAAGTTCAACCCCCTGCCCTCTCAACAGGACCAAGCACCATCCCTGACAATTTTTTTTAAATCTACTTGCCCCAGACCGCTAAATGACCTTCTCAATGATTGAACTGCCAACCCTGGGTTTACAAAGCCAATGCTTAAATGACTGAGGACAGAGGTACTCAAATTCGGCTTCGCTCAGGGCATTGTCCCAAACTGGACTCCCTGAGGGTGACTTTCTAGGAGCCCATGAGTCATACCTAAACCGTCTAAAGTAAATTTTAGCTGGCATGCACAGGAATGCATTACAAAGACTACCAATCCCAGCAGTTACAGCTTCCTCTTGGTCCAAGTGTCTCTGAAGACTAAAGGGGGATATATCACTGCACGCCACCCTGTATTATTGTCACCCGGACAGTTTCCAACAAGATAGAAAGCCAATAATTACTAATTAATGCTTTTCCACATATTTGGGTTCTACGTTGCCTTTTCATCTTCGCCTTCCATGGGTAGACGGATGCAGGGTCTGCTGTCATAACTCTATTGACTTCAGCAGACTTATGACCAAGGAAAATTTGACCCCTAATTACCTTTTCCTTCAATGGTTGCCTCTCACACAGTGTGGAAAAAGCAGTGCTGTGAGCAGAACTAGTTCTGGAGATGGAGCAGATTGCCAGGTTTATAATCTTTCCTTCTTTGGAAAGGCACAGGCCTAAGTTACATCCACAAGCGATCCAGCACTGGGGAGAGACAGCAAGCCAGCAGTTACTCAATGATCCTTCTCCTAATTAAAAAAACTTCCCATCCTCCCTGCTTCTCCTTTTACAGCAAGTTAGATATGAAATCAGAGCTGCTTGCTCCACTCCTCTGATCTTTAATGACAGCTTAGCATTACAAACATTTTGTTTGGGCCTCCAAGAGCCTTTGGAAGCCGATGGCATGGAACATGCTGAGTGACTGGGAAGAGATTCCCAGATTAACATAGCAATAGAAGTCGCAAGAGACACAAAGTTGAGAGCAGAGATGTTCACAAGCAAATCCCTGGCAGAGGCACAGGGAGAACAAAACAACAGGGTTGGTCCTGCTTTGGGCAGGGGCCTGGACTCCTGAGGTCTGTTCCAGCCCTAGGATTCTATGATTTTGTCTGTAAGTGACAATACTCAACTTAGAGCAGCACAAGGAAATAAATATCTCCTGTCCACTGGAAAGCAAAAAGCCAAGTGGTCTTGGAATCCCTACAATAGGGTCAGATCCTCTGCTGGTGTAATTCAGTATAATGATGCTGAAACATCAACAGAGTTACACTGAATTAAGCACCTCTCAGTTTCTGGCCTATTGGCTCTAGTGTCATGATTCTACTAACCCTCAACAGCTGCTTGCTGAATGAGGCAGGTGGCCAGAGTAGCTCATCTGAAGACATAACATAATCACATTAAAAAATAAAGCACTGAATCCCTAGTGGCAACCAGGGTAAATTTCTAGCCCCCATCTCTTTGCATTGCAAGTATTTCTTGGAATAAAAGGGTATTAGCAAAGAAACTACTCTGTCAAGGAAAGCAAACAAGTAAAGCAAGCCAAGGCGTCAGCATGCAACCTTGATTAGCTAGCACCTGTTTCTACTCATCAGGTAAAAAGCGCCATTTGGGGCAGCAAGAAAAGAGGGTTCAGCTCATGCAGCACATCCACACTCTGTAAGAGTGGTGCCTGAAGAGAAGAGAGGCAAAGTGTAAAGGATACACATCTCGTTAATCTGAAATGGGGAAATGATAAGCAAGCATTTTCTGTGTGCATATAGCATTGGCTCAAGTTCTTTTCTGAGATATCTTCCTGCAACTCCCTGGGAAGTAAACAGACCAGATGCATGACTGTAATGCCACTAATTTATATTATATTTATTTTAATTTATATTATATTCAATTTATATGCTAGTGACAAATGCCAAAGGATTTCATTTTCTTACATAAAGGCAGATTGTGGCCCTGAGTAACTATGTACAGGTTCTGAGCAGTGTTCCTGTTATTTTTTTCCATCCATGGGCAGAATCAATTTTGTTACATGCCCTGAAGCATGCGCAGATGGGCGTCACCAATAGAAACACATGCAGCCAGCTGTGGGTGGATGTGGGTGCTCTGCTAATCAGCCGGGCAGCACATGAATCTCTCTGGGTGGCTACCCAAGACCTCAGCTTACAGGGAAAACACAGGGAACAATGGTTCTGAGACTCTTGTAGTTTCACGGAGTCCAAAACAGGTGCAAGGTGGAGGACAACTGGGACAATGGCTCACTTCCACGGCTAGTAGAAATCAAAAGATATTAGGAGAGCTACAGTCATTTATGTCTGGCCCATTAATATGTGTTTTTAAGTGGTGATCTGTAAAGGAGTGTATAAAATATTTTATACTGCATCTGCTAGCACATACATATGTCTTGAGGAGAAGGAAGGAGAAGTTTCTTAAGGTACATAGAGTTATCTTTGCTATAAAGGGTAAGCACACCGCTAGAATGTAATGGCCCACCTAATCCTGTTATTTTCCCTTTCCACAGAAGTTCTCTATTAGTTATCATTTAATAAGTTGGCACTTCAAGTTGCCAATCGCAAAAGCTGGCAGGAAGGGAAAGGACTTGACTGATGGTGGAAAAAAAGGGGAGTGCCTCTTTAATCTCCCTCAGTGCTGTGAAAAAGCAAATACAGGTGGCTGTCACTGATTGATGTGAGACTGTATATGGCAAGAGACCTCAGAGCCAATCAGCAGTACGGGAACTGTGTCACACCTCTGAAAGTCAGGCAATAGTATTAAACTGAATGCGATAAAAATTCTAATCTATCAGCTATAAAAGGTGGTCAAGGGAATATTTTGGTGCAGGGATGAGTCACTTGTTGGAAGAAAAACTGTAAGCTTCCCTTCCTCCTGCCATGCCTTTTACCTGCAAGTCCAGTTTTGAGAAACTTATTTCTATTGCTGTTGCATGACCCTAGCTTTTATTGGATAGATAACAGAAAAGATCAGGTCTGCTCTGAAATAAACAATATATACGCTCATTACTTCATGAACTGGGTGAAAAATTTTCAGCAAAATCTTTTACATCAAAAAATGGTACCTCCTGGGGCAGAAAAAAACAACTTCAACAAAGTTATCTGGATTTCCACTGAAAAACTAAGAGCTAGACATTTTTCAGTTTTCAGCACTCAAACCTCCCACTTGTCTTACTTGAAATTGCAACTTTTTTATTTTGTGTTTGAGAAGCAAAATTTTCCAGTTTTTGGTTGACAAATACTTCTTATTTTTTTGATTTTATTGCTTTTTTTTTAGAGGGAAACAACTATTTCCTGGTTAGCTCTTATATGCACACATATCTGAGAACTGGTGCACTCCAAATAACTCTTTGATGACGACATTTTTCTTTCTCTATTAAAATGACTTCAGTACTAATCAGTACTTCAGTACTAAACTGGAAAAATCATGGAGGGGATCCTCAAGGAATCCATTTTGAAGCACCTGGAAGAGGGGAAAGTGATCAAGAGTAGTCAACATGGATTCACCAAGGGCAAGTCATGCCTGACCAATGTAATTCACTGCTGTGATGAGGTAACTGGCTCTGTGAACACGGGGAAGATAATGGATGGGATACACTTTGACTTTAGCAAAACTTTTGTTACAGTCTTCCTCCACATTCTTGCCCATAAGTTAAGGAAGTATGGATTGGATACATGGACTGTAAGATGGATAGAAAGCTGGCTTGACAGACAGGCCCAACGGGTAGTGGTCAAAGTCTCAATGTCTAGTTGGCAGTCGGTTTCAAGTGGAATTCCCCAAGGATCGGGCCTGTACTGTTCAACATCTTTATTAATGACCTGGATGAGGGGATGGATTTCACCTTCAGCAGATGACACTGAGCCAGGGAGTCAGGTAGATGCATTTTAGGGTAGGGTTAGGGCCCAGAGCAACCTAGACAAATTGAAGGATTGTGCCAAAAGAATGTGATGAGGTTTAATAAGGAGAAGTGTGGAGTCCTGCACTTGGGATGGAAGAATCCTAAGCACTGTTACACGCTGGGGACCAACTGGCTAAGTAGTAGTGCTGCAGAAAAGAACCTGGGGATTACAGTGGATGAGAGGCTGGATATGAGTCAACAGTGTGCCCTTGTAGCCAAAGGCTAATGGCATATGGGGTGCATTAGGAGAAGCATATCTAGCAGATCAAGAAAAGTTATTATTCCTCTCCACTCAGCACTGGTGAGGCCACATCTGGAGTATTGTGTCCAGTTCTGCGGTCCCCAGTATAGAAAAGATGTGGACTCATTGGAGTAGGTTCAGTGCAGGGCAATGAAAATGATGAAGGAGCTAGAGAACATGACCTGTGAGGAGAGGCTGAGAGATTTAGGCTTATTTAGTTTGTAGAAGAGAAGACTGAGGGGTGATTTGATAGCAGCCTTCAACTTCCTGAACGGGAGCTCTAAAGAGGATGGAGAGAGACTGTTCTCAGTGGTGACAGATGGCAGAACAAGGAGCAATAGTCTGGAGTTACAGAGGGAGAGGTGTAGGCTGGCTATTGAGAAAAACTATTTCACCAGGAGGATAGTGAAACACTGGAATAGGTTACTGAGAGAGGTGGTGGAATCTCTATCCCTAGAGATTTTTAAGTCCCGGCTTGACACAGTCCTGTCTGGGATGATTTAGTTGTGGTTGACCCAGCATTAGGCGGGGGTGGGGGTCAATTAGATGACCTCCTGAAGTCCCTTCCAGCCCTAGAATTCTATGATTCTAATAAAATATATCACTATACAGTCAATAAACATGTAATCACCTCTTTGAAACTGAAGCAGTCCAAAGTGTTTTATGAACTATTTAATTGGAACAGACATGTGGTGGAGATCAAATCTCTAGCTGTAGGTCACATTCTCCTACATGATCCCATTTCCACTTAGATGGGGCTAAAGTTCTAGGAAAGAGCCACTTGGGCAAATGTACAATGGAGAATTCTCCTTGGAGCTATCTTAGCGTAAGGGGAATCCTAAAGGAGGGAAGCAGTATAGTGGAGGTCTACCACTGTGATTTTCCATGACTGTAAGGTCCATTTGGAATCTTATGTCAGTGGTGTAAGTTAGAGCAGCTTCATGGTTACTATAACTGACTCCAGGCCCAGGGTTCCATGAGGCCAGTCCCTCTCTCCCTCTGTGCTCAGGCACAAAGGATATTCAAGACCATTAAGCACAACAGATCCCTGGAAAGGTGCCGTGTAGGACCTACCCCTGCAGTCCTCACTCAGGGTAAATTGGAGGCAGCAGGGTCAACTCCTAAATAAAGAGATCTTTCTTGTAATCATTTGAAAAGTATTTGTAACATATTCAACGTCATTGCTATCCTTTCAGTTATCTGTAATAAGCAATAGTACTTGACCCTGAAATGTTTATTATCAGGCACATCTGAATGGCCATGTTGGATCAGACCAAAGGTCCAGCTAGCCTGTATCCTGTCTTCTGATAGTTGCGAATGCCAGCTGCTCCAGAAGAAATGAAGAGAACACGTAATCATCAAGGCCGTGTCTACACTTAGGAAAAACTTCAAAATGGCCACGCTAATGGCCAAATTGAAGACTACTGATGAGGCATTGAAATGAATATTCAGTGCCTCATTAGCATGCTGCTGGCCACAGCACTTCGAAAGAGCTGCATTTCGCTCTCACGTGGCTTGTCTACATGGAGGTCCTTTTCGAAAGGACCCCACACATTTCAAAATCCCCTTATTCCTATCAGCTGATAGGAATATGGAGATTTCATTGTTTTCAGGGTCCTTTAGAAAAGGACCCCCATGTAGACAAGCTGCACACAAGTGAAACGCGACACTTCAAAAGTGCTGCGTCCAGCAGCATGCTACTGAGTCGCTAACTATTCATTTCAGTGCTTCATTAGTATTCTTTGATTTGGCCATTAGCATGGCCATTTCAAAGATTTTCCTAAGTGTAGATGTAGCCCAAGTGATCCATCCCCTGTCACCTATTCCTGTTTCTGGCAAAGACTAGGGACACCATTGCTGTCCACCCTGTCTAATAGCCAATGGCAGACTTATCATCCATGTTATAGGCTTGGACTTCACAACATCCTCTAGCAAGGAGTTCCGCAGTTTGACTTTGTATTGTGTAAAGAAATGCTTCCTTCTGAAGTACTTCCACAGTGACTATAAGGAGTGTATTCAAGGTAGGAAGTAATATATCCAATAGAAAGGCCGTGAGGGACCAGGACCATGGTTTGACCACCTAAAGTGGGCCTTCTCAATCCATGTACCTGCTTGTAGGGGCTTGGAGGATCAGGTCCTTAATACTTAAGCTTTTTCCCACTACACAGTTTCCTCTACTGCTCTGCTCCCCAGCTCAGACCTTTACCACAGCATTGCAGAAGACATCCTCTTTGGCCATATCCTACCCCTAATATCTGCTTATCAACCAGCATATGTTGCTGCTTTATAAGAGCCTGGTTCCCTGTCTTCTTCTAGCACTTTACATTCCATCTCTGAACGGCACCACAGAATTATAGAAGCACTCCCAAATAAAATAATAACAACATTAGCAGGAACAACAAATATTTGTTTATGGCTGTATGCCCAGAGGCCCCCAGACGTCTCAGCCAAAATAACTAAAATCAAAATTACAATTAACAAAGGCTAGAGGCCTATAAAAAAGAACCCCAAACCCACTTTGACCACTATGACCACTTAACACCATCTATCAATGGTCAACTGCTCTGTGGGGACTGGTCATCATCTTTCTTTATTTTGTAGGTGTCTTAGCTGCGTGTAACACATAAAACAACTCAGAGCTCCAAAAAGTGATTTTGAAAGTCACCCTCTGTGGCTGATCCATGTTTGCTTTTCTCCTGACTTTGCCCCTCAGACCTTGTTGCTGTTGCAAAACTCACTGGCAGGTCGGCTCCAAAAAGTGGAATGGCAGCACCTTCAGATAATCACTTAAAAACAAAAACAAGGACGCCTTACCGGCTTCCTGTTTGCGCTCCTGGCAACATTTCCAAAACAAAAATTCCAATGAGATGGATCAAAACACCCAGGCACGCTAGTCAGATTGTGAGCTCAGAGTGAGTCACAGCTACAGAAAAATCTGAGTGAGTTAAATGCTCATGACAGGGGCTGTAGTCCACGTACGTGCAGATACAATGAGGAGTGCTAACTAGTGCCGTTTCAGTTGACTGATTTAGTGATTTCCAGTAGGCACTGGACCGAGACGAACAAGTTCTTTTATTAGCGGCACAGAAGAGCTGTCCAGAGGATTGCTGACCCCAACCATTCAAAAATGGTAACTTATCCAATACTTATCCATTATGCTAATTCACATGAATAATGCCAGTGGCTGGGCTGATCACACAGATCAATGAAAGGTATCACTATGTGGCCAATGGAGAAACATCAGGGAACAAGCATCAGGCTTCCCATAGATCTAGTTTAGGACATTTAAACCTAAACAGTGTAAATACAAAGCATGGAAGTGGAATTTAGTAGTCCTGTGCTGAGTTGAAAACCTGGAGAGACATACGATAACTAAAAAGTTCTTTATCATACCAATACATGGTATGAGTTTCTAATTTGCTTCACTTTAGCTCTGGCCTTGCTCATGCAATTCGTGGTCTTCAAAATCACAGCAAAGCCCTGAGCCTGACTCTGCAGACATGAGATGTGACATTACTGAACCTCAACAACAGCAAGTTTACTGGCCATAGTTAGTGGGTTTCCAAAATAGCCAGCATGTGATATGTTAATGCTCATGGAGGATGCTGGAGTATAGACAACTGCACAGTAACGTGCTGAATATGGTATATCTATTAACAGGTCAAGACAATTCTCTCTCTCCCCAGAGAATATGTGGTCACCAGAAATGTGAAGAACTCCATCTATTTTAGCACATTTGATTTCAATTTCCAACGCTCATGTTTTCTTAATGATCTTTGATCATCTGCAAGCTCAGCTCATTAGAAGAGAACTCAGCAAATCTTTAGGTAAATTACCATAATGAGCTTGGGACTGGCCCATAATCTACTTTACTGCCATCTCTGAAGGTTCGAAGCATGTCAGTTGAAAGTGGTTGGAGGCCTTCGAATGGATCGGTGGAGTAAAATTGCAGACACCTGGGTTGTGCAAATTACTTAAGAACTTCTTTTACAGCCACAATTGATGCCAGATGAAAGCTGCTTGGACCAGCTACATAGCTGTTGCAGGTGATGGTTTATAATGGCAACTGAGATAAGGGCTTGAGAACTGGGGGAAAAAAACATGACGGCATGTCAGAAGTTCAGACAGTTAACTGTGTACTTTCTTAATACTGTGACAACTTATCTAGAGCAACAAATTCTGTAGTCAATGAAAGAAGAAATCAACAAGATACAAGATAACAATCTTTATTTTCTTGATATCTTCTTTAAATGCCCAACCAGTGAACTTTTGCAACAACAATATTAATAATCATTATCCACCTTTCTTTTCTTTTTGTAACACCCTGGCGGTGGCTATCATACTCCTGACAAATACAATGGAATGTACTTTTATATTATGCCTTTCTTACTCAAAGACATCTGCTACGTGATAGGGAATTGGGTACCAGTAATGCAATGGCTGGAGGCAAATATTTTGCTTATTTTTTTAATAGAAATCCAGAACATATAGGGAAAAAATAAGAATTTCCCTGCAATATTTTTGTTTATTAACAAAAGACCACTGAAAATAAAAATCAAACCAGAAAATTTTGACCAACTCTAAAAGTGACCAAAACAATATATACTCCAATTGTTCGGAAGCTAGCCTGCTGCCTGTTGGGTAAATGCTCTTCCATTTATCAAGGGCATAGCAAGAATGAAATGGCTGGAAGTTAAAGCCAGACATATTCATATTAGAAATAAGACACAGATTTTCAATACTAGATGCGAAAGGAAGCAGTGAGTTTTTTATCTCTATGGCTACATCTACGCTGGGGCTTTTTCAAAATATCCCATGGAGTGCCTGCACACAAAATGCCCTCTTTCAATATTAAATAGGAACAATGCAGCACTTTTTCTGGCAGCCCTCTTCCTGTTACAGATGAAAGAGTACCTTTTTCCGAAAGATTCTTTTGGGAAAAAGAAAACATGCATAGGTGCCTCGGGGTCCCTTTTTTTCAAAAATGCCATCCCCATGCCTCCAGATTTTTTGATCCCTAGACCATTCTTTTGGAAGAGCTGGAGCTGTGTGGACGCTCTTATTGAAAGAGCGGATTGATTTTTCAATCTGCTTTTTTTGTGTGTGGACACACTCTTTCGAAGGAAGTTTTTTTTGGAAGAGATCTTCCGGAAGAACTTCTTTCAAAGATCACTGTAGCGTAGATGTAGCCTAAGTGTCTTCGTCTTCAGACTGTATCCTCTGCTGGCAGAGGTGCTTTAGTCACACACAAGTTATGAGGCTCAACAAAGGCATACTGGGATGAAATTCTGCATCTTGGATTATATCTGTTGTTTCCTCTGGTCTTAAAAGTCTATTAAACTGTGAAAGTTTATTACAGTTATGGCTACCCTGAAAGCAAGTGTGCTTCCTGGGAATTAAGAGATTTCCCTTTTCCTTTAGGTCTGGCATGGGGGGCATTTTATAATGGAATCCCTTCCATCTACTTTGGCATTCACTCTCCCCACAAACATCCACACCAATGGTAGGCCACTAACTCATTTCCTTCTCCAACTGCACATTTTGAAATGGGACCAGAGGGCCCCAGCTCCCAGCCCTCAGACCAGTATGGCCAAGGTGTTTGGATGCTGATGAAGTAGTCAAGAACTCTTCCAGTCTTGCAGTTGGGAGACCAAAATGAATAGTTGCAGAAAGGAGGCCCAGATTTGTGTGCAGTGGCTATGGGCAGGCAGGGAAGTTGCTACAAGCCATCCTACAGAGGCTGTTCACAGCCTAACTGAGCCCTTTCTCCTCACAGCATGAAGCATTCCGTGTTTGATTTGGCTGCTTTTATTTTTGCTTACTCGCCATTACAAGGACAAGCTAAATTTCCAGTCACCCATCTCTCCTTCCTTATTTTCATGTATACTTCACTCCACCAAATTCCATCATATTTCTTATCACAGCCGAGTTGCACTTATCATCAGAGGGTTCAGAATTTCCCGTGCTCTGACAGTCCTTGGGAATGTGCACTGGCTGCAGGGCATAATGAAACTCAATAAATCATTAACCTTTTATATGAACTGTCTGCATATCTTGGTGAACACCTCTGAAAGTGCAGAGATAACATGGTGAGGGGTTAGGTATAAAACCAGGTAGAAAGACTGAAAGCGCAGAGCCAGCACTGGGTGGGGAAGTGTGAAAGTGTCGTATGGCTATAGGATGTAAATCCAATTCTCTGGGTTGGATGGCTTTTAATGTTAACAGACGGTTTGGGACATTTCAGCCATTATAAATATTCAACGTTATCTTCAGATCCAGAGCCTACCGTGTTGATGTATGTGCCTCTTAGGTCTTGCTTACACTCAGCGAAAGATCGACGCTGCCGGAGTTGAACTTTCAGAATTTGATTTAGTGTGTCTAGTAGGAATGCACTAAATCCAGCTTAGAGGGCATGCCTGTCCACACTGGTATTTCTGCTTCTTCTGAGGAGTAAGGGAAGTCAGTTAGTGATCTCCCATAGACCTCCTGTAGTAGAGACCACATGGAATAATGAATTAAGCTATGCTGGAGTTGTGTATGTTAATTTGATCTTCCCCATTAGTGTAATCCTGACCTTAGATGCCAGCTCTTGTTGTCCCAAATCTTCAGGCTGATGAATCAGGCCCTTAAGTGGCTCTTGTCCTGATGAATCACTCTCTTTTTCTGGCCCAGTGAAAGACTGGAGAATTCATTCTTTAATTCTGCTTACACAGTAGATGTCTTTGCTAGAGTTAACCACTTAAGAAACCTAGCACAGGTGATGTGATCAACCTCAAGTGGGTTTGGATCCAGCACAAGTCATAGGTGAAAGAAAAGTTTGCCTGCAATAGTCTCTGCTCAGGACAGCACCTCACGTTGGCAATGAGGATACAGATGCAAGGCACCCTGTGGTTTCATATTAATTCCTTATATTTTTTGAAGCCTCAGATTCACAAAACTGTACAAATGAAAATCACGCCAGAGTGTTCTCTCTTTTCCATGTCAAAGGTTTCCAGGTGACAATTAAAAATGGACTTCAATAATTAGATGCAATAATAAATGTTGTTTGCACCCTGAGCGCTTCTGTCTGTCACCCAGGAAGGGGTGAGTGATTTATTTGTTATATTATTTGTATTATGTCATTTAAAAAAACCCAGAGCCATGTTTGGTCTGTCTTGGCTCCATCCCAGGGGACTTCTCATCCCTGCAGATTTTACCCTGTCAATGACAAAAGGCCATGACTTTTCTACAATTAACCCTGTCAAGTGTGGTGATGATAAATTCTGTTTCTGTTTACCTGGACATCACAGCGGTGTTGCTGCTCATTAAATATAGACCCTGTCTCTTTCTTTTCCTCTTTCATTTTTTAAGAGTCAGGTGATAATGGCAAATGTTTTCCAAAGGACTTTTGCTGCTGGCTGTCAATGGAAACATTGTGTGTACTGGAAAAGCAACGGGACTGTCCCAGATATTCCAGAAGTAGCTGGGAGGATTCCAAGCCAAGCTTTCATTTGAGGATGAAAAATTTAGCTAGATGCGTATTCTGAATTCTCCACATGGGAAGCTGTGGTGCAGTTTTATCTCTGGCTCCGATCTTCCTCATACTTACACACACGCTTAACTTCACCCATGTAAGCACAGGTTGAGCGTCTCTCATCCAGGACCCTTGGGATTTGACTGTGGCAGATGAGAGAAGCTGCTGGACCACTGGTGATCAATATCGCCTAGCATATTACCAACACTTTCACTGCTTACTAGGCTCTTAGAAGACATTTAAGGGTAAATGACAGCTAAATAACAGCTCAGAACTCTGAAAGCCAGGACTGGTGGCTGTAAACAAACTTTACGGAACCACGAGAAACTCGGCCAGATCCACGATTAGTGATTGTCCAGCTAACTAAAATCATGCTGGATTATGGATGTTGCCAGATGAGAGAGTTTGAGATTAGAGAGTCTCAATTGAAGGATCTGAGCCTGTGTGCAAGAACACAGGGTAGATGCTCACAGCAGCACCGACAGCTGCCGTGGTCCCCGGGGCAGGGTGGGAAGGGGGCCTGGCCAAGAGCAGAAGGGGCATGGCCAAGAGAGAAAGGGGCAGGACTAGTCATTTCTCAGCACTGCCTAGACTGCAGCACTAGGCCCCTCCCTACTCCTTCACAGATGGAGCAGCTTTCCCATGGCACTTCAAAGGGGCTTGGAGCTCTGGCCACTGCCGCTGCCAAAGCCGGCGGGCCTGGATGCATATTAACACATATCCTCCCACGTGTACATCACATACATATATTCACAGCGAGAGAAAAGAGAGAGTCAATCCGTGACTTGATGTAAGTTTTAAAATTTGCTGTGGAAACATAGCCTGTTATCAGCTCAAGTAACACCTTTCTTTTTGGCTGCTGCAGCTCTTCATGAGATAAACAGGTAAGCTAGAGGCCTCTTGAGGGTATTTTAGCACCCCTTGTCCCCCCATCGTTTTTCCACTTTCCAGCTACTCCACTGTGTGAAAAAACATCAATGTCCTTGAATAGTTGGCAGCCTGCCTCTGTGTTCATAAAGGGATATGTTTTTTGGGTGGTGGGGACAGAAATTTCCACTCATTTTGTATAATTACGATATAGAAAATATTTGCAGATCTTGTTTTTGCAGAATAAGTAACATGCTGTCGAATCTTGACTGCTACGTGAGCCTCACACATTTGCAGCAAAGGGAAGTGCTGTGCGCGCAGGGTGGAATATTTACACTCTGGTCCATTTTGGGCGACATCATTCAACAGCCATGAAGAATTCCAGTTTATGGGCTGATTTGCATCGCTCGGCTTGTTTGGAATTCCCTGTGTCCAAAAACCCAAAGCCAAGCCAAAAGAAGAACAAAAAGGGCAATTCACCTACTTACTGGGGGAAATGGAGTGATTTTAACAAAAATGTGGGGATTCAGACAAACACGTAAAACAGAAATCAAGGCAGGATTAAAAATACCTGGTTTGTTCTTGAGGAGACATAAATCAGCACTGAAATCAAACCAGCTGTGCTGATTTACACCATCTGAGCTACCTGGCTTTCTGCTACATCATCCTGCATCACAAGGAGCTCCATTAAAGTAATTATTAGATTTAAAGCTGGTTTATGACAGAATGATGGAAAATGGAACGAGAAAAAAGGAGACTAAGGAGGGATATAATAGAGATCTATAAAATCATAACAGTATGGAGAAAGTGGATACGGAAAAGTATTTACTTTCTCCCATAACACAAAAACTAGCAGTCACCAAGTGCAATTAATAGGTAGGAGATTTAAGACAAAAAATAGGAAGTATTTCTTCACACAGTGCACAGTCAACCTGTGGAACTCCTTGCCAGAGGATGTTGTCAAGACCAGGACTTTATCAGGCTTCAAAAAAGAACTAGATACATTCATGGAGGTTAGGTCCAGTGATACTTTTAGCCATGCTAGATAGGAATGGTGTCCCTAGCCTCTGTTTATCAGAGGTTGGAAATGGATAACAGGAGAGGGATCACTCCACTACCTTTAATGCCTGCCTATAATGCCTGTAATGCCTGCAATGACTGGGACAGGAGATGAGAAGTTCTGTATCTTACAGGTCAATTTATGGGGGCCTTTCAGAGCAGGATTGCTGGTTCAAATGTGGCTCAAAATAGACTCAAAGTGTGTCCCATCTTATGGTTGCCTGACCCACTTTTCAGGAGCCAAGACACCTTGGATCCATTTCATGACTCGTAAGTGAGAAGATAGATAGACAATGGGGTAGCCCAGATGTAAAATAATTAGCTGCTCAATTTGCTCCATTCAGTTAGAGTCCCTCCCCTAACCTTGTCCTATTGCTTTTATCCCTAGAATAATATCTCCCCCTCCCTGCTCCCCCCAAGAAGAAATAAACAGTCCCAGGTGGGACTTTTTTGTTCATTATAATTTTGCTATATTTGTGGATCTAGCCTTTCATGCTCACTTCTGTAAAAATATTTCTGTTGTACTGCTACACGAAGGGTTCTTTATGTAGCCTGTAAGGGCACTAATGCTGCTTTTATTTACATGGGAATATTACATACAGGCTCTAATTCTTTGATCACTGCATTCAAGCAGTGTAACTTGGACCTGCTGTGGGTTTTGGCTGAAACAAACAAGCATGTGGTAGTGGAATGCATCCAGGATTTTTGCTATTGTCATGAGTGTGGAGGCTAAGGTCTTCTCCTTTTGAAATGTCTTCTTCTTTTAGCCTGTGTAAGTCCAAAGGCTAACCAATCAGGATGAGACTGACCTTCAGCACTTTATTTTATTTTACTGTGGGGAAATCCCTGGAAGTAAGATTCTAGCATGGTTTCGTCACAGCACTAAGCATGGGACTTGCTGAATAATCATGGCCAGGTCAGTATAATAGCTCTTTGGGATATACCCTGAACTTAACTGAATTATTTTCAATATAGGCTTGGTAGAATTTAATTATTTAATGGTTTCCTCAGATATCAATATTTTAAACCATTCTCCCCCAGTTCTTAACAATATAACTTTTCACAGTTGTGCATAATTATGGGGTGGAAAAGTTAGACAGTTAACTCTTTGAATCTCAACAACCCCCATCATTAAATAAAGTTTTATGAACTGGCCGTTTTATCAGAGCTTAAATGCACACTGTATGCCGCATTCATTACAACAGGGTTTATGCACATTAAGGTGGGACTTTAATATGTTCTCACGAAATATTTTTTGTACTCCACCTCATTTCAAATTTTGATTATCATCGGTGGAAATATTGTTCTATGAGTATGGTCAAATCAGTGTTTACTTACATTTACCAATGAAAATGGAACCTTTCCAATCCTAATTTTACATAAATTCTATGTCAGTATGTGAGTATAGCATCAATGAACAACAGGTCTTCAGAGAGTTTGGAAGCACAATACAACACCAATGGGAAAGCAGAAGGTTTCAATATTTAAAATGTTAGTAAGTATTCAAGAAATGAAGTGGCTAAAAGGCCTCCAAGAAGAAGAGGAAGTTGGCATAGATTTTGGTCATTGCTCAGTTCTGCTACCTCTGGGTGAATATTAATATGATCTTTTCAGAGCTGGTGGCAAAATGCTAAAACATTTCCATGGAAAATTTCATCAGAAAAAATTCCCTTAAACATTTTTGACAATAAATTTTTACAAGATATTTCTAAATAAAATAATGTCCTTTTCATTTCTACTTAAAATTTTGTTTTGTTTTTTTCTCCTGGAAACAGTAAAAATTCCATTTTCAGTTTGGGGCATTGGGGTCCTTTCCTCTCCAGGCTATTTTTTTACATTTTCTCACATGTTTCTGCATTAGAAAAACTTGAAAAGAGGAAATAAAAATTGAAAGAAAATAGTAAAAAAAAAAAAAAACCAAAAACCTAAAATTTCCATTTTTTTTTCAGGAAAAGTATGAAAGTAAAAAAAAAAAAAAAAGTTGTGGTCTTTTTTCCAAAAAATCTCTTTCAAACTTTCCAAGAAATAAATGCGGAGAAGAGTTTTTTTGTTTTTTTTTTTAATTTCATTTTTATCTCTTAGCACCTCATCTCCAAACTGAAAATGAAAGAGCAAAATAGTTGACATTTCTGAAAACTGAAACAAAACAACATTTTATATCAAAATGAAGATATTATTTTTGTTTTGCAAAATTAATGCAAGACAATGTCTCTGTCTTGATGTTTTTCATAAGAAAACCAAAAAAATAGTCAAAATTAACATTTTGATTGAGATGAAACCACACTTGCTGATGGTAAAGATTTTTACTTGGCAAATTTCATCAGGTGGGAATGTTGCCTGAACCAAAGCCATGGTCGGAAAAAGTTTCCTGCATGTACTGAACCTATCGCATTATACAGGCAGAATGCATTTGGCCACATGACACTAAACCTTTGGCGAGTACTGTATTCATGTCAGTGAATGTGTTCTTCAAAATCTATCCTTCATAGAGAACCAGATGTGACTGGACTTTCTGGTGTCTCAAGAATTCTGTAGGGTTCATTATTACTATGATTACCATTATTCTGTATCTTCGTATGAGTTTTTGGGCCAGATCCTAAGCCAAAATCCCCATTAACTTCACTAGCACTTATTGCTAGGTAAAGACTGAGCAAAACAGAATCAGAACCCATTGAAATCAATGTAGAATCCCCTTCTGACGCCAGCGGGCTTCATGTAAGAGTCATTGTTCTTTGACATCCAACAGAGCACAGATTGTGACTTTTCCAGAAGCTAGCCATGTCTGGGTGTGGGCATAGTCCTTTGGTAATATAGAGTAGCAGGGCTAATTGATTCCCCTCCCAAAAAACAAAACATTACATTTGCTAGCAAGATAAATGTGTCCTAATTTGCTTCTTAACAGACCATATAATAATACTCATTCACCTCCCTTGGCTCCCATTCCCACCGATACCCTCTTGGTTCAAAGAGCAGACAGACCCACGCAGCTAGATTACACTTATCGCGGTTCACGGGTTGCTCCTTATTTATTTAAGCCTCCACTGCCTCCAGCTCCAGCAAGGATGCTGCTGTCCTCAGCATTGGTGTCTCGGCCAATAACAACAAGCTCCATTTAGTCTGCCCCAGCTGCCTAGGGAGAATTGTTTCTCACATCTCTCTCTCCCCCAAGCCCTTTAAAAATGGCCAATGCCAAAAGATTCTCCCTGAAGGCTTCGGTGTTTGTCGACGAAAGAACAAAAGCTTGGCAGATGTGTTTGCTTTAAAGGGTTACCCCCGCACTGACTACTCCTTTTACAAACCTTCAGCCCATTCCTAGTTCAAGCCCAAACCTTCCCTTGCAAAGCGTTTTATACACATGCATGGCATGCTGCAAAAAACAAAGTATTTTTATTTGATTGCTAGTTCTTAATTTACACATCTACACACACATATGGGCAGATACGGGTAGCTCATAATAATAATAATATTGTGAGTGGCTGTAATAAAAAGAGCTATTTAAATGATGGGCAATTAATCATGTGTGCTTGGGCTAATGAAACAGTGCCAGAAGTCAGAGGGGAAAACCGTCTCCCTCATGTCCCTTCCTGTCTTCCAACCCACAGAACGGATAGTCAAAACACATGCTCTCGCTTCTAAATTGATCTTCCCCAACACAGGCAGAGCCTAAGCTCTCATGAGGTCTCTGGTAATGGGGTCATTGGTGAACATGTTAGCTTCATATATCAACCATATATAACGAGCTATTCCTGGCTACATTGTGCTAGATAGCATGCTGCATGGAGCCACTTGGTTGAGGCTGAAAGGACTCTGTGAT
The DNA here is from genome assembly GCF_033958435.1 of Carettochelys insculpta. Taxonomy (NCBI): domain Eukaryota; kingdom Metazoa; phylum Chordata; order Testudines; family Carettochelyidae; genus Carettochelys; species Carettochelys insculpta. The sequence goes on along the minus strand of NC_134156.1, from coordinate 22,518,004 downwards.
GGAACGGAGCTGGTTCTGTCTCTCTCCACATAGGAATGGGATGAAACTTCCTTAAGAAGGAAAACAACTGTGTGATCTCCATAATCCAATCATATGTTTATAAATTAAGGCCAAAGGGAATCATTATGGTAAGAACATAATGGCCAAACTGGGCCAGAATAAGGGTCCATATAGCCCAGTATCCTGTCTTCTGACAGTGGCTGATGTCAGGTGCCCCGGTGGAATGAACAGAACAGGTTATAATCAGAGTGATCCCTCTCCTGTCATCCATTTCCAGCCTTTGACAAACAGAGGCTAGGGACACCATTCCCACCCATCCTGGCTAATAGCCATTGATAGACCTAAACTCCATGTAATTATCTAGTTCTTTTTTGAACCCTGTTGAAGTCCTGGTCTTCACAACATACTCTGGCAAGGAGTTCCACAGGCCTACCATGAGCTACATGAAGAAAACTTCCTTTTGTTAGCCCTAAACCTGCTGCCCATTAATTTCATTTGGTGACCCCTCGTTCTTATGTTGTGTAAACAAGTAAATAACTTTTCCTTTTTCACTTTTCACATACTGTCTTGATTTTATGATCTTCTACCCTGGCCTCCTGCATAACACAGGACATGGAATCTAGTGATTCTTGCCTTGGGCATGGGTCAGCGGCTGGTTTAAGTTAGTATAAATGGTGGACTCTCTGTAACCTGAAGTTTTTAAACCATGATCTGAAGATTTCAGTAACTTAGCCAAAAGCTCTGGGACCTACTACCTGGGTAGGTGAGTGAAGTTCTGTGTCCAGAAATGGGCATGAAGCCAAACTAGAGGATGATGATAGTCCTTGTTAACCTAAAAGCCTATGCCTGTGTCCATACATGCCACTTCTTCCAGAAGCAGCGTGGTAATGAGCTGTCAGGAAGGTGCTAATGAAGCGTGGATGTAAATTTCCCATGCCTCATTAGCATATGGGCATGTGGTTTGGAATCCAGAAGAAGCTCTTCTGGACTCCAAAATACATGTGCAGATGTGTGGCCCTAAGATCTTCCAGAAAGAAACCCTCCTTCTGGAAAGCCCTTCTTCCAGACTCTGAACCACGTGCCCATATGCTAATGAGGCATGGGACATTTACATCCACACCTTATTAGCATCTTCCAGATGGCTCATTACCATGCCACTTCCGGAAGAAATGCACATGTAGACACAGCTTATGAGTCTATAAGAACATCCTTCTTTTCCATTCAATCTCTGGCTTATGAGTACATTGATTATTTCTGAGCTGTAGGCATATGACCCCTGTGCTCTTAAGGGAAAGTATTGTTTTCTCTCACATGAGAACACCTGAGACCACCACCTTTTGCTTGGGTGACCAGGAAACCTCTAAAATCTAAGCAGATAGGTTCCGCTTGGCTCTGCCACACAGGAATCAGTGTGTGAATAAACTTGGTTACTATGAAAACTAGAGACAGACAAGATCAAAGAAATATGACCCATAGCAAGTTCCTTTACATAAGCAGCCTCTTTTATTTGCCTCTGAGGTGTGGACAGTTTGCCTGATTACATGGTAACCTGAATGGAAACAGGAAAACTTTCACTGCAGCTTATTTGTTAGCTCTTGATAAACTAAGTCAACAACACATATCAACAATGTTGTATCAACCTCTCCTGGATTCTAACCTTTGGAACTGCATTCTTGTGTTTTGGGATAACTGAACAATTGGCATTTAATATTCAATCACTCAGAATTCTTAGAAAGGGGCCTTCGTCTAATTGCAAGAAGAGAACTCAGGCGCAAATATCTCACTTAGAGAATAATTGGGTTGGAAGAGACCTCAGCAGGTCATTGATTCCAACCCTGCAACTGAAAGTAGGACCAGTCCCAACTGAATCATCCCAGCCAGAGCTTTGTCAAGATGGGACCTAAAGACGTCTAGGAAAGGAGATTCTACCACCTCCCTAGGTAATCCGTTCCAGAGTTTCACCACTCTTCTAATGAAATAGCTTTTCGTAATATTCAACCTAGACCTTCCCTCTGCAACTTAAGACTATTGCTCCTCATTTTGTTTGTCACCAGTCACAACAGCCTCTCTCCATCCTCTTTAGAACCCCGCTTCAGGTAGCTGAAGGCTTCTATCAACCCCACCCCCGCCCACTCTTCTCTTATGTAGACTAAATAAGCCCAAATCCTTCAGCCTCTTCTTGTAAATTATGTGCTCCAGCTCCCTAACCATTTTTGTTGCCCTCTATTGAATTTTCTACAGTGCCTCCCAATGGAGAGCCCAGAATAGGACACAATACTCCAGACGTGGCTTCACCAATGCCAAATAAAGGGGAATAATCACTTCCCTACATCTGCTGGCAATGCTTCTAATAATGCACCCCCATATACCATTAGCCTTCTTGGCTACAAGGGCACATTGTTGGCTCCTATCTAGATTCTCAGCCACTGTAATCCCCAGGTCCTTTTCAGCAGAACTGCTGCTTAGCTAGTCAGTTCTCAGCCTGTAGCAATGCTTGGGATTCCTCCATCCTATGTGTAGGACTTCGCACTTGTCCTTATTGTCTCATATCAGATTTCTTTTGGCCCAATCCTCCAATTTGTCTAGGTCCCCCTGGACCCCATCCCTACCCTCCAAGGATTGCTTGGGAGAGGGAACTCATAGGTAGGGGAAGTGGCAGGAGTGGAAAGGACCCAGGTAGTGATGGAGGATGGGTGGGATTTGGGAAAGGGATGGAGAAAGAACAGGGTGAGGGGACCTGCAGCAAGGGGATTGCCCTGAGACCTGCACCTGGATCACGGGAGGGGGGGCAGTGGGAGGGATTTGCCCCAGGCTCTGCATCCCTCTAGTGACAGCTCTGCTTGCTGAACAGCAAACAGTTCTTGCATTAAGGCAGAAAGCAATAAATAGATGTTGGTTATCTGCAATTCCCTAGTATCAGTAAATGAAGACTGGGGGGTGACTTGCTAATTCTCTTGAAAAATCACCTGCTCAGACAGCTGAGCTGGTTTGGGACATGTTGCCATTTGCTGTTGATATAGGTTAGAGCAAATGTGGAAGCTGGGAGGAATATTTGCTTTTTCAGAGGCACAATTCCTGCTTGCACTGTGCCAGGGGGATGTGGTGGGGGAAGAAATGCACTTATATGCCCTGTTGCTAACCCTCAATGCTGAAATATCATGAGCCAGACTCACCAAAAATTGTGTGATTGGCTTTAAAATCAGGAGATTAGGCAAAGTCAGGGCTTTTTTTGTGCTGATACTGAGTACCAGCATCTCGGCAGCCTCAGACATGGATTGTCTATGGATAGGGGGCAGGAAGCCGGCTGAGTACCAGCTCCTCTATTTTTTTTTGTTTTGTAACAAAAAAGACACTGTGCAAAAGTAATTGGGTTGGGGTTCTTTTCATGTGCCTCCTGCCTTTTGAGCTGTTAGAGTGCACTGGAGGTCATATTTTAAAGCTTTCTCCACAGCCAGGAGGGTGAGAAACTTCTTTTTTCTCTAAGGATGTGAGCTGAAATGGTCACATTTCCCCTTGAACCCAGGAGCTCGGGCTTTAAGGAAAACAGCCATTATCATGGGATGCATGACCAAAGAGTCAGAACAGACAATGCTGCACATGCAGGCCTGTGAGAGCAAAGCAGGAAGCTGGTTGTGAGCTGGGTGATTTAAAAGGGTGCCAGGCACCTGGCCACAGTCCCCACTACTGCAGTCGTGGCTGGAGGCATGGGCCCTTGAAATGGCCACCAGAGCCTCAGGAATTGCTAAGGATCTGGCCGAGGGAGGCCCAGACCCGCCTACCTCAGGTAGCATGGAGCTGGCTGCTCCCTCTCGCCCATGGGCTCGGAAAGTCCGTTGGTCATGCTGCACACAGTCACAACCTTGCCCTGAAAGTAGTGATGCAGCCGCCCACAGGCAGACTCAAACTTGGGCTTAGTGCAGGCACCTCTACAGCTCAAGCTAAAGGCCATCTGGCTCTCAGCTTAGGCTGTAGAGGACACATTCTTTCTCTGTGAAGTGGTCTGGGTACCACTACATGGGACAGTTAACCACACCTAGGTGTGTGGGTTACAGTTGCCTACAAGGGGAACTAGCTGTCCAAATGTTGTACCTACTTTTACTACTTTGGGCTTTGATAGCTAGGCAAACACGGTTAACAAAGAGTAATGACAATAAATGGGAAGGTAAATTGATATGTCCTTAGAGCCTCATTTGCAAAGGTTGGATTTTAAAATGCACTGCGGACTCCCCTTGCAATCCACATGTTACATGAAGAAAACATGGAACCCGAAAGGCAGTCACACTTGCAATGGCTCATTTTGCCTGAGTAAACTATCGGCTGAGTGGAAATAGGTGCTAAACACAGTGCAGCCACAGCATGGAGGAGCAATCCTAAAAAAAGTTGCATGTCTACGGTCCTCTGAGTTCTGTTCTGTTGTCAAGAGACGGGCCCTGATATAATGGAGAGGAGAATCAAGTCTGGTTTTTAAGCCTAACATGCTGAAAAGTGCCCCCCGTACGAAAGGTCTTTCAAAATACAGATGGTGTATCCAAAGCAAGCCCACCAGAAAAGAAAAATAATAAAGAAAGTAGCTAGGAAAGACGGGGCAGAGGTCTCAAGGAGCCACAGTTTTCTTTCCCTGCAGTAAAGCATGGCTAAAACAACACAAACTCCTATGGCTTACTAATTTTTCAGCCCAATATTTTCATATAATTTGTGTGTTTTATAAGCCCTGGCAAACCCACAAGAGGCCACACATGTCTGATGTAATCGTCTTTGAATTCAACAAAGCCCATTACCATGTCAATGAGGGGGATGGTTTCAATGCGCAGAAGGCGGTTTGCAAAACGCCCAGAGGGGATTTTCATTGCAGCTACTGAAATAATAAACTCTACCCCTCCTCTCTCCCTTCCAAATTTTGGCTCCAGCTGGAGAAATTTCAATAGTTTAGTTCTAATCGCAGATAATTCTTTTTTTATTGTGTCATTTCGGGTGCTTGTTATTATACACAACAAATGTTGCTATGTTACTAGACCATAAAGCGTGCACTTTAACTTCGATCTCTTTGAGCAAAAATGAAACTTTTTGCTTTCTGGGTCTTAAAGGTGTTGAGGCTTTTTTATTTTTACTGCAACGCTTTAATCCTCTCTTTTGAATTTATCTCGGATTTTATGGTGTGAGTGAACTGTGCTGGACTTTTTTCTTTTTTTGGAGGGTTTAATTAAAAAGATTAATCATTCACATGCCAATCTTTCAAACACTTACACGTAGGAGAAACATAGGTGCATGAGTAGCCCCCACGGGTTTAAATTAGACTCCTCACACATGTGAAGTGTTTACAGGACTAGGAACCCCCTCCGTATGTTTCTATTAAAGTCTAATAAAAAGGTGAGACAGAAGGTTGAATATCATGACATGCCAAATTACTTCATGACCAAACACAATTGTGGAAAAGAAAAACCGAGATAAGAAAAACATTGGAAATAAAGTGAATGCAGCAATTTAACACCTTAAATGTAACCTTCTCCCCACTCGCATTTTTGATGATTAAGAGATTTCACTCTAAGCAAAAAGCTATTTTCCTTTGGTTACTGTGGCAGGAGGTGGGGGACTTAAACTGCTGAGAATAATTGCAAAATTTGCTTACTTAAAAATCCCTAACATTTTTCAGAAAATCCTACTTATAGTGCACACATTTGCTCAATTTTGCTTAAGTTGCACAATTCTTATAATTTTTTAGTTTTTTTTCAATGTGTTTCTGCTAATGCATGTTAGTGTGTAGGGATTTCTCTTAGTTCGAAAGACCCACATAGTTACTAAGCAGCATCTTTTGGTTGAAAACTGGATCTCAGCTAAATACTCTTTCCCCCAGAAAACAAGAAAGAAGCTTAACTTTGATTTTCAGGGCCCTTCCTGCTTTCCTATCCCTTTTTCAGCCAACATGCTGCCTGAGTTACCCCTTTGCTTTGGCACATGAAAGGCTTGCAATGCTGAGTGTGATATATTGACTTCTGTCTCCTGTGCCCCACTTATCAAAACTATTTCCAAATATCATTTCCAAGATCCATCTATTTCTATCCCCACAGACGTGACTCTTTATTTAGAACTCACCAGAGCATCATCTATCATGGCAAGTGTTCCCTTTAATTTTTTTCCCCATCCATGGGTGGAATAGGTTTTGCTATGTGCACTAAGGCATGTGTGGTTGTGGACCACCAGGAGAAAACACATGCTGCCAGCTCTGGGCAACTATGGCTGCTCCGCTAATCAGTTTTCTGCAATCAACCACCAGCTAGTGTTTCCTTTATTTTCTCATACTCTTGAGCAGAATGAATTTTGTTATGTGCACCAATGTGGAGACAATGTGTGCCAAATCACTTTTATGCTGGTGAGCATAAAAAAATTCACATTGTGGGTACGGGGTCAAGGAGTTTTGAGGGTAGGATGGGGCTCAGACTTGAGACAGGGGATTGGGGCTCACGGTCATGAGGCCTCTGTCTTGGGTGCAAGCTTTTAAGTGGGTCTGGGGACAAGGGGATCTGGGCTGGGACACAGGGTTGGGGAGCCAGGGCTCTGGGGATGGAGGGTTTGAAGTTCAGGAGGGGGCTGGGTTGAGGGATTCAGAATACAGGAGGGGGCTGTGGGTGGAGGCAGGGGGCTGAGGGGCAGGAGGGGTGAGAGTTCTGTCCTGGTGATAGGGGCTGCGGAGTGGAGCTGGGGATGAGGGTTTGGGACCCAAGATGTAGCTCTTGGTTGGAGGGCTCATGCTTACCTAGCTGGCTCCAGGTGAACGGCACTAAGGCAGGCTGCCTGATGCCTGCCTGTTGTAGGGCACACCACCACATCCCACAAAAAGCCAGCAGCTCTGGGTCCTGGGGGAAGGGGACAATGAGATTCTACAGTGTGTGGAACCCCTGGGTCCCCACACCTAGAAGTGTGATGGATCAGTGCCTTGTTGGGGTTCTAGCACCAGGTCTTAAAGCGATTTGTAGGCCACTAAAGAAAGGCATGGCTGGAAGTTAAAGGTAGACAAATTAAGGTTAGCAATGAGGCACACATTTACACCAGTGAGGACTATGAACTGTTAGAACAAACTACAGAGGGAAATAGAGGAGCTCAGTTGTTTTGAGTATTGGCCCGCTAAACCCAGGGTTGTAAATTCAGCCCTTGAAGAGGCCATTGAGGGATTGGGAAAAGCTCTGCTTGTGGGATTCATGAAGGTCACCCTCCCCGCCTCCCCCAATAAGACAATGATGCTATGCAGAATTTGGCCCACTAGCTTGTATTTCACAGGGATTTGCCTGAACACTCTCAGGAGTAGGTCTGTCCTGTAACCTCAGTGGCCTGGGCAGAGAAATTCAAGACTAGGATTTTAGGTTGCTCTCAGGCCAGATGGTAGAAGCAATGGGATTGGAGGTAGGGAAGGACTGATTGTGTAGGAAATCCTACAGCAGCTCTTCTTAGGGCCTGATCCAAAATCCATTGAAGTCATGGGATGACTTGTTGATTCGAAAGCACTTCAGCTGGGTAACATGGTGGCATCTGAGGGGGCAAAAATGGGTGTTGTCCTCCCAGTCTAAGGCGACGCCACTTAAAAAGCAGGAAAACAGCAGCCCTCATGAGCACAGCCATTAAGGATTTATTACAATTGGGTTTTATAACATGCTTTCTCATAAGTCCTTTATGAAATGGATTACTACATATAGTCACATTCTTTAATGCTAACACAGTATTTGGAAAGGAGGCCTTAATTTAAAGCATTACTTGTTTATTAGCAAGTGCATGGTTTAATTACAGCAATAAAAATATAGATTATTTAAGCTTTGCTGATGTTCTATTACCTGAGAACCAGCAGCAGCCTTGCTGTAATAAGCAGCTTCTAAGGAGGTGAAATAAATTCCTTTGGCTAAAGAGGCAGGGGGGAGAGGTTTGCTGCTGGAAATGGACTATATTCTTTAATGAGGCTAGACTGTGGAATTACTTCTTGCTGTCTGCATTTTGTGCATGTGTGTATGTGTGTTAATTTATGTACAGTACTAGTTATTTCCAGAGATTAGTTCTGAACAAACACACAAAGCAGAAGGATAATTCAACTATAAGGTTGAATGACTTTTGCAAAAGGTTTATGGAGGGAAAAAACTCACTTTTCTACCAAATTATAATAATTTTGGTTGTTTTTCACTTTTTCAGATTACTTGGTGGGACTGGAATCTTTCCAGAGTGTTGTTTTAGTGTTTTTTTCCCTCATGATTCTTAGCAGTGGCTAGGAATCATGACCAGGGGTCCGACAGAGATGCTGGGCCCTTGGGCAAGTTGTGTGCAGGCTCCCACTGTGCTTCCAGAAGGGGTGGAGCCTTGGATGGAAGGAGTGGGGCTGGGAGCAACCAATGGCCGCAATTTAAACGGCCTGGAGCACTGGACACCAAGCCCTGGACCCTTTTGATTAGCTGAGTCCTGGGATAGTTGCCCCCTTTGCCCACTGGTCATGACCCCTGGTTTCCGTTGTCAACTGTGCTTCCACGTTGCACAAGGAACAAGTCATATTCTGTTCTTTGTTTCCAAGCTAACTCATGAGGACAAGAATACTGGGCTACTTTGCCTTTGTATTATTATAAATGACTGGCCTAGGAGACCTCGTTGGGCCCCATTGTGTTAGGATCTGTACGGACTCCTAACTAAGAGGCAGTCCCTGCCTTAAAGAGATTTCATATTAGACAGACAGGACAGTCCAATGAAGAACTGCTATTATCTCCATCTTGCAGATAGGGATCTAAGGAACAGAGGGATTAGATGACTTGTCTGAGTTTTTCCCATGGGTTTGGTGCTGCATCAGGGATCCAACCCAGGTCTCTTGAGAGCCAGATGTTGTAAGACACTCATTTCTCTCTGGAGCACTTTTATATCTACAGATGAAGAGGGTTATCTATGTTCAAAGAATTCATATGGTCTAATATTATATACAAAGTAGACCACTGTGATCTATTTTCACACACATGAATGGAGAGTTTCTGAATAATAAATACTTGAACATCTTTGTTCACACATGATCCACCCCCTAATTTTTAATCCTCTAAGGCCACAGATCTCAAATACCACATTCCATCAATCATAGACTCTATCTGTATATTTTTGAGAGGAGATGAGATTAGGTGGGAAATAAATTACACCCAGAGAATCCTTCTTGCTTTTCTCTTTGGCAAGGAGAAAAAGGCCCCCAAACATGGGTGTATGGTAAGAACAGGGTGAGTATCAAACCTCAAAGTGAGAAGGAGGCAGAAGAATTAGGACTGAAAGATTAAGGGAAAAACAGTTACTAGACAAGAAGGGAAACCTGGAGGAGGACAAGAGGGGGGGAAAGCCATTTCTTATCTGTCCCGTACAGCTCCCTCCTTTTCATGAAAAGTACTGCCTTGTAGCATATTCTGTATCAAAACTAGTGCCAGACAGCAGCACATGTACAACTGGAGATAGCTGGTATGTAGGTGTTTAGCCTGAATATATTAGTGCATAACAGTCAGGGCTATTATGGTGAGAAATGAGAGGAGGAAAAGGATGAACCATACTGAGAGACACTCCTGGTGCTTGGTCCAAATAAAATTCTCTGTATTCTTACTGGAAGGGTCTACCTGTCTTGCTATTAACAGGGGATTTGAACACTGTCACATTTCCTTCTTCTTCCAACTTTTTGAGTCACCTTGGGTAGCACTGTATCAGAGAGGTAGCTGTGTCAGTCTGTATCTTAGAGAACAACAAGAAGTCCTGTGGCACCTTATAGACTACCGGATATTTTGAAGCATAAGCTTTCATGGGCAAAGGCCTGCTTCATCAGATGCATGAGTGGGGGAGGGGGTGGTTTCAGAGGGGTATTTAAAGAGTGAGGTCCCAGTAAAAGGGAGGGCCAGAGCTGACAAGGTCTATTCAGTCAGGGTGGAAAAGGCCCATTTTCAGTAGTTTGTATGAAGAGAGGAAAAAACAGGTCAGATAAGAAGGGGGGATATGGCCCATTGTCAGTCAAAATGGAGATGTTAACACCTAGGGCAAAGAAGCTCCTTTTGTAAGATGTGAGCCACTCCCAATCTCTGTTTAATCCTTGGTTAATGGAGTCAAATTTGCAAATAAATTGCAGCTCAGAGATTTCTCTCTCCATTTGATTTCTGACATTTCTTGTTTCAGGATTGCCACCCTTAAATCTGCTACTGAGTGTCCAGGGAAACTGAAGTGTTCCCCCACAGGCTTCTGTACGTTACTGTTCCTGATTTCTGATTTATGTCCATTTATTCTTTTACGTAGAGACTGTCTAGTTTGGCCAACGTAAATTGCAGTGAGGCATTGCTGGCATAGGATGGCATATATTATATTAGTACATGTGCAGGTGAAGGAGTCCCTGATGGTACGACTGATGTTAGGTCCTGTGATGATATCACTGGTATAGATATGTGAGCAGAGTTGGCAGTGGAGTTTGTTGCAGGGATTGGTTCCAGGCTTAGAGTCACTGTTTTGTGATCTACAGTGGCTGGTGAGGATTTGTTTAAGGTTGGCAGGCTGTCTATAGGCGAGGACAGGCCTGCCTCCCAAGGTCTGTGAGAGTGAAAGACCATTGTTCAGCATGGGTTGCAGATCGCTGATGATGCGTGGGAGAGGGCTTAGGTGGGGGCTGTATGTGATGGCCAGTGGTGTTCTTTTGTTTTCCTTGCGAGGCCTGTCTTGTAGCAGGTGGCTTCTGGGTACCCGTCTGGCTCTGTCAATCTGTTTCCGCACTGCTCCCTCACCAGCCTTATTTTACAACCGTCTGCCTAAAGAGCACTAGTGAAATCATTACTTACTACAATTTCATACAGAGTATTACCTCTTTATTCTGCTGCATATACTCACCAAAAAAATTGCAAGTGCAATATTTATAAGCCAATGGATTTATTTTCTAATCATGGTGTGAAAAAGAGAAACAGCAATTTTCAATAGTAGTGTGCTCTGATGCTTTTGTATCTGAATGTCTGATTCTGTAAGCAAATTGGTTTCAAGTGAGGAGAAACTTGGGGATATCCAAGAAAAATCAGACACCAGAAAGGGGTACAGTAATCTGAAAAGGTTGAGATCCACTGAGTAGCATATCTAGTAGTGAGACGTGCCCCTCGTTACCTTCTGTTGCTATAACGGACTTCAGAGTTAAAAACAAATACAGTTTATATTGGAGATGCCATTATAAAATATGAAACCAACTGCCTTGTTTTCATTTATGGTTTAACAGACCTGCTGGCAATTAGGTCTTAATACCCTGTTATGCAAACAGCATTATAAATTGCTGGATTGGAATGAATGTAGGGCTTGGATTCAGGCACAAAATACCATCGGAGGTTCAAAAGAGGACAATGTGAACAGAGCAGACCTGAGACAATGGGACTGAAAAGAGATGATCATTTGACCATTACGCCTCAATTATAGCATGTTACAGTGTGTGTGGAGCCCAATCACCCTCTTTGCACTTCACATCATGCTTTCACCAAGGTGACTTCCCACAAAAGAGGGACAAGAGTGTTCCTTTAGATAGAAAGACCAGGTTAAACAAAATCGTGCAGGGAGGCCGGTTCTTGTAGCTTTACTTATAATCTTCACGAGGGGAGATACTCACAGATTTCATGGATGGCTTTCCCAATACTAAAGTAAATAATGCTGACTTAAGTGATTGCCAATGGTTTGCATTCATAGTCCAGCCTGAAGAGATGATCAAATCCCCTCTTTAGGTGGCTGCTGTTAAAAGCTGTGCAACATAAGAAGCCATTTGCAGTGCATACAAGAAGTTTGATTGGCCCTACAAAATCCACAAACTATACTATAATATACATCTCATTACATAATCAATATATGCAATATACAATGTATGCTCAGTATGCAATAGCAATATACAATGGACCATCAACCCCCTACCTACTGCATATCCCCTGTTGCTAGCCAGATGGGAGGGGGCCAAATCTCAACAAAAGGAAGTGACCTGGTGACAGCAGTGGCATGGTGCAGCTAGCCAGAAACAGCAGGGAAACCAGACGCAGGGAGGAAACCCTAAGGAACTGCGTACAGAGCTCGCTGTGGCAGGAGCAGGGCAGATGCATGTGATTGCTGGACCCTGCTTCTTAAGGCTGTGTGGGACTTCTGGGGAAACAGAAAGACTGGGCACTGAGCCAGTGCAGAGGGACCCCAACTGCTCCTGGCCTGGAATCTTGCAAGTTCCTATTTGTTTTGAATAGAAGCCTGGGCTGGAGTGAGTACTCCTTGCTGTAGATTGGAGTGTCCCCTGGAGCCTGTACAAGAACTGCTGTTTTACTTTGAGCTGGACATGCTGAAGCTGATCTACAGAGGGAATTTGCAAACATGCCTTTTATTTTTGCCAGACCTGGTAAAAAACCCTTTTGCTAGAGTTGGAGCAGTTGTTGACCCGCACCCAACCTAGCAACTGCAAAGATATCCACACAGTAATTATACACCCGAGGATGGCCCGGCCAGCCAACTCAGGCCCACAGGGTTCAGGCTCTGGGGCTGTTTCACTGCAATGTAGACGTTCAGGGATCGTCAGGAGCATGAGCCTGCAAATTTACACTGCAGTGTAACTATCCCAAGAACTGAGTCTGCTCGCATAGGCCAGCCACAAGCTTTTATCTGCAGTGTAGATGCGCCTTACAGGGCCTTGCATCTGAAGCACTTAAAGGGCTTTGCTCCAAGTTGCAACGTCCCTGGCAAGCTCGCTGATGGAGGTGGAGTAAAGGAGGCAAATGCTGAGGGCCCTGGCATTTCAAAGGGGCTCGAAGCTCCAGTACAGCCCCACCACTCCACATGGTTTGCAGTTGGAGGGTAGAGGATGGGTGGGCTGTGCTCCAAGCGGCACCAAGGACTGACTGCCCTAGGTCCCACCCCTTCTGCCTTTGGCTCTGGCTCTCCTAGGGGATAGAGTCAGGTTCCTCTCCCACCATGCCTTGGGCCTCGTGGTGGCTATTGGCCCTTCTGGTCTCTGACACACCATTAGAGCCTCAGACGGTGGAGTAGCTATAATAGTAATAGTGACATTTAAATCCATAAACAATTTATAAATGCACCCTCACTGAGCACTTCTGTAACAGCCATCTTATTGTTCAGGGTTAACTCCCTGAACCAACTACAATGTTTACCCTGTGAGGCTGTGTCTAGATTAGCCCCCAACTTTGAAGGGAGAATGGTAATTAGGGTGTTGGGAGTTTTACCAATGAAGTGCTGAGGTGCATATTCAGCACGTCATTAGGCTAAATCTCCCCCGCGGCAACTTCGAAATGTGACGCTTCAAAGTGCCATCTTACGTGTAGCTGTGGGTACTTCGAAGTACCCGCAGCTGACCCATGACTACATGCAAGCTGGCACTTAGAAGTGTCATACTTCGAAGTTGCTGCAGGGGAGATTTAGCCTAATCAAGTGCTGCATATGCACTGCAGCACTTAGTTAGGAATCTCCCAACACCCTAATTACCAGCCCCCTTTTGAAGTTGGGGGCTAGTCTAGACACAGCCTATGAGTATTTAATTTTTTTAAAGGTATGAAGCATATTGAATTATATAATGTTTTTTTTTGTCCTTTTTCCTGTCTTTACCTCTTTCCCATCAAAGCCAACCCTGGATATTTGTAGAAGAAGCTTTAGTCATACCTATGCAATAAGAGAAACCGCTATTAAGACCCACCAGAGCTAATCCAAAAGGCAGTAGAGTTAACTGTTAGAAAACCACTCAATGTAATGCACAACATGCATACTGAAAACCTAAGAGCTGAGAAAAAGTCATGCCAGTCACCTATGCCACTGGCCTGTTTAAAGGCATACCCGTAGATTAAAGGCATACCCGTAGATTTTGTGGGAAATTTCGTTCAGTCCTAGAAGACCTTGTATTAGTACTTGCAAATGCTGTGGGCACCAAGGTAGAGATAGGAAATAAGCACGGCTCAGTGGAATGTGACTTTGTTACTAACAGGCAACAATGCAAGTTAATTCTTTGAAGGCATTTCCCTCCCTTTGCTTTTACATTGCTTTTGACAAGATAACTAGCCTGCTGCCAATCCCACACTTGAATACATGTAATTGCCAAGTAACCTAAGCTGAAACAAACAGCAACCCAAAGGTCCTCTGGATCCTTATGGGAATTGGTAAACTCTTGAGGTAATGGCAGTTGTCATACTGCTGAGAATTTTCCAACTATCCCATTTAGGATAGTATTACAATATGGCTGGCACGCTATTGTTCTGCGGCTTGGTGTGTCAACAGCAGTTTGCTGAAGCACCTATTAAACACGTGTGTTATATTAGGGATAATCACCGAACTTCCCTTTATGGGCATTAGACGCAATGACAGTTACAGGGCTCTGGCTTTGCTATTTCCTGCAGCCTCATCTACAATTATGGAGACATGGGAGCTGCTGGACTTAGAAACCAAATGGGCCACTGGGCTTCACCGCTGAAGAACAAAGAAATGCCCCTATATGGGTTTACCTGTGATGTTGTTCTGTGATGAGCCTGCATCTGTATCTGTCAGTATGTCTTGGGATGGACTGAATCAATTCATTTAAATAATAATCATAGCAATTCTAGGAACACTGGCAGTGTCCTTCATCGGAATATCTCAAAACCCCTCACCAACATTGACACAAATACAGTGTTCATTACACCGTTGATCCTCCCCTCTTTTCTGTGGGATCTTTGGCTGAATAGGAATGGCCGGATTTGGTGCGTTGCATGTACTGTGAGGCAGGAAGGGGGTGTTTAGGGAGCACTTCCCTAACAAATGAAAAGCAGCCCCCTCTGGGTGGGAGCACAATAGTCGACACTGTGACACTTCCACCAGCTGCCTGCTCCCCTAACCCAAGGGTCTGAATGCATTCAGAGGAAAGAGCGCCATCTACAGAACCACCACTGTCAGTTCCCCAGGCAGAGTTCACTGGAGTTGCTCCTCACAGCAGAGGACGGGAGACAAACTGAGAAGCATCAACCCTTTGCTTAGCGCAGCGAGTTAAGCACACCTTTCTGTATTTTTGAAGTTGCCATGTGATTCCTGACTTGGGTCCTGTCTGGAAGCAAGAGTGCTTAGCCTGGGATCCCTTGGCCTTGTGACACAATCACAGCAAAGACCAAACAGCTTTTGGAGCTGATTGTTATTACAATAAGTTACACTGTGCTAACAGAACCCACTTTGTCTAGCGACCGCAGGGTTGGCAGCCTTTCTCTCCCCCTCCCCTCCTCCAGACCCTCCTCTGCCAAGCTGAGGGCAGCCTGTGGAGATAGGCCATTTGATTTACTTCACAGTTATTCCTTGCAGGATGAAGGAAAACCAGAGAAAGGAAATTAAAACCAGACTCAGATCACTGAGTCAGCAGAGACACATACATGCCTGTAGCCTGCTGGGTCATTGACTGGCACTGGCATAGTTCCATTGGATGGAAACTTACAGACTGGATTTTAACATTCTGCTTGGAATGGCTGTCATAAGAGATCCAGCAGTGAAAGAGCCAACGTAAGATAGGAGGAGGGATGTGAAGGTTAAAGGGTTCTTTTCATCATCTTTTAAAATACATTGCATGTTCTTTATAACAAAGGAGCCAGATCCTTAACGAGTGTCATCTGTGGTTCCATTGGTTTTAGTAGATCTATGTTGATCCTCATACCCACTGTACTCCTGACCTCCTGCATTCATTTCACAATGTTAAATAAACCCATCCAGTAATGTCAGCTGTTGTGAACCAAATGGCAGACTCTCCTCTTCAAGGCCAGAGAAATTGCTCTCGTACATGAACCAGTACAGTCTGGCCTACGTCTCACAGGATGGAATGACAGCTTTGTGGATAAGGATTGCACATGCAAAATGCTGTATCTTGTCCAACCAGTAAAGCCAGCTGAGACACTTCCAGTGCACTAAGGTTTAGGGGCAGGGTTTTAAAGAACATTCTGTCGGAACAGTGAAGTTGAACTTGAGAGACGGTGGCAGGTCAGTTAACATATACCAAATGTACCTCTTGCATGAGCACAATCCATTTTCCATGTAGTCCTCTCACTGCTACTTTTTGCTCCTCCTCAGCAGATGATCCTTTCTGGAGTTCAAATAACAGATGATTGAACCATGGCTGCTCCTCTATTTCCCCGTACCTTAGAGCTAAATCCATCCATCTGAAGCTAGTCTAGTTGTTTTATTTATAGTCTTCCTGGGCAATGCATTTTTGCACATAGATCAATACGCTATGTTTGGAAGCCTCTTTGTGGCCTCTGGCTTAGGACAGGGACTTTTCCCCATTTGTGCCAGGCATTTCCTTATAGGTATATTGCCATTCATGTTTGTTTTCTGTTCTCTTTGGTTGCACGTGAACATCAGTGGTTCTGGCAGAAGTGGGTAACTAATGACTTCAGAAAGTTCTGTGGCACACAAGGGTTATCTACTTCTGACTGATAATTAGGACACTGCTTTGCAGGTTTGGCTTCCCATTTGCTGGTGTCCTAATATGTCAGATACAAGACTTATTTGCCAGCCAAGACTCTGAGTGAAGTTCAGCCTGCAGATCCAGGCTGGTGTAAAAAGAAAAGGATATGTCTATCTCTATGCTTCACCTCTTAAGTTCTGTCTGTTCAGGAAAACTGACTGGCAGAGCTATTACATAATAAGCTTTCTAGAACAACTCTGCACGTGGACATGATCCTGGAACAAAAGTGACTTCATTCAAGGATAAGCATGTCATTCACAAACTGGAGTCTGTGAGGAAACAGCAAGAGAAAGAGAGAAAGAAAATGAAAAAGATCTGGAGTAAAACTTCAGAAAAAATGAAAGACAATGTAAAAGGCATTAATACATTAAAAATACTGGTTAAACATCTCTAGTCTGGCACCCTCGAGACCTGAGCGATGCCGAACCAAGAATTTACCAAACCACAAGAGGTCAATATTGTCTAGCAGCATTACCAACATTTCCACTGTTTCCTGGGTTCTTAGAAGACATTTAGGGGTAAATTAGAGCTATATAACAGCACAGAACACTAAGAGGCAAGACTGGTGGCTGTAAATAAATTTTATGGGACTGCAGGAAAATTAGCTACACCCATGATAAGTAGTGGTGTGGCTAACTAAAATCATTCTGGATTAGGGATTTTGCTGGACAGAAGGTGTTCAAACTGTACAATGAATAAATAAGAGAGGCTAAAGGGGGATGCAGGAACAGATCTTACAAGAGACCAGAACAGAAGCAGAGAGAACTGCTCATGTTAGCTGCCATACAAAGCCCCATGGCTCAGTTCAGAATAACTCTACTGACCTCAAATCCATCCCAGATCTGTAACATTTGAACAATGCTGAAATTCGGCTTCCATTTAGACACTGAAAAACATTGTTATTAGAATGGTACTCGTGAGAGCAGAGTTTGACAGCAGTGTTTCAGTTTTATTGCCTGACACAATATGCATCTATATGAGCAAAAGGATCACGGCACATCCAGGTGAGAAGACCTCAAATGCACCTTTGTGGGGTATTACACATACCTCCATGCCTGAACGGATGATATTCCAACATTAAAGTCAATGGGAATTTTGCAGTTGAGTTCAGTGGACCTTAAATGACCAGCATGTCGTAAAACTGACACATTTATGTTGGAAAGAGTTTTAAGTACGGGTAGGACCTCTCTAGTCAGGCACCCTCCGGACCTGAGCAGTGCTGAAAAAGAGAAATTGCTGGACCATTGGAGGTCAATATTGTATAGCGGTATTACCAGCACTTCCCCAGCTTACTGTGCTCTAAGAAGACATTTAACAGTAAATTACAGCTAAATAACAGCACAGAACACAGAGCCAGGACTTGGTGCTGGAAACAAACTTTATGGGACAGTGGGAAACTTGGCTACACCCTTCATAAGGGGTCAACTGGCTAGCTAAAATCATGCCAGATTATGGATGTTGCTGGATGAGAGAGTTCCAGATTAGAGAGGTCTACCTGTACCTTATGGAATTAAGGGCGCTCATGCCAGCAACTGCAACTCTATCTGTCTCTGAGCATGCAACAGGGAGCTAAAGGTAAACATACTCTGATTTATGCCACCAACTCACTCTGCTGGTGCAAATTGTTGAAACAAGTATCAAGATATAGTCTAGAGAGTCAGATGCTCACAAAAGAACCCAGTGTACATCCTACCCCAGAGATATCCAGCATAGGATGATAGGGTGAAAAATCCACTGCTGCTAATACGCTCTGTGTTGCTATGACACAATCACACCTGATAGAGCAGGAAGCCAATGCAGTCAGATCATGGCTACCTTCAACATCCGTCCATACGTAAATATAAAAGAGAAGAAAACACAAATTTAAGTACATAAAGGGGCAAAAGTTACTTAGCAAAGCCCCCCCCCCACTGCCCCCCGTCCCTCCGCTTTGTACCACTTTGGAAAATAAATAATTTTATTTTTTTTTCAACTCTCAGGCCCTGTATGTACAGTAAGAGCAAGGGTCCAAGAACGACATTTTTTCCTCTTACGCTGTCGTAATTATGGTCTCATTAAGATTCCAATAAAAAAGTCAAGAAAACCGTTTTCTTCTTCTCCTTTTTTAAAGGAAAACAGAAGTGCCCACAGTGTCTCTCTCCATGCTACGCTTTTAAAATATTTGCATTTGAAATTCCTCACTGCAAATAATTCCAAGCCAAATGTAAATATAACACTTAGATTACTCCCAGAAGAACATTCTTTCGACCATTAATCCTCCCAGTTCAGAATAATTTTTTTGCAAGCCTCTGTAATTTCGCTGTATTGACCGTATCCTGCAATTTGACAAGTAGTGTGTGCAAGAAAAAATATGTATCTTAGAACCCACTGGAGCTCACTTTGTCTCTTCTGCTTTCTTTTTGTCAGCTTCTCTGTCAATCCTTGGTGCTCTTACACAGCCCATGGGGGGAAAAGGTTCTGCTTGTTATGACAGAATGACTGGGATGAGGTTCTTGGCAGGATGTTGAGTGGGTTATGAGCTCCCAGGCATGAAAGACAAGGTGCGTTAACTTACTGTACTGCACATGGGGAAAAAAGTAGAACATAGCAGAACTTGCAGAGAAGTAGGTGGCAACAAACGGTATCATTCTTGCCTCCTGAATCTATAGTCATACGCCCAGATTTTAAAACTAGATGCTCATCTAAGTTCATCTAGTCTGACACATGCAGGCCAAAAAAGTGTAGTTTCTGCTTTAAGCCTGAATCTTCTCTTTTTGGTACAATGCACATTTTAAAAAAGATAGCTCATCTTGATATAAACACTTCAAGTGGTTGAGAACCTTCCACATTCCTTGTTACTCCAGTGGCTAATTATTCTCACTGTTGAAAATCTGGGCCTTGAATCCCATGCTTGCTCTACACCACTGTAGGGACTAGTGTCTCTTGGAGATTATGCAGCATGAAAAGAGGAAAAAATGAACAAGGTGGTAAAGGAATGTTTTACCCCCAGGTACCAGCATGTTGCAATGTGCTCCCAGCATGGACCCTGGTTCACTCAGAGTCATATGAACCACCTGTAGCCAGGGATATAATAAAATGACTAATAACTGGTTCTCTTGTCACTGGCCCTGAAGCAGGGCTTGCTTGAAATTTAGATCTATTTACAGGTTGAACCTCTCTAATCTGGAGCTCTCTCATCCGGCAAACTCCATAATCCGGCATGATTTTAGCTAGCCTGACAACCACCTATCATGGGTGTGGCCAACCTTCCTGTGGTCTCATAAAGTTTGTTTCCAGCCACCAGTCCTGGGTATCAGTGTTCTGTGCTGTTATTTAGCTGCAAATTACCCCTAAATGTTTTCTAAGAGCCCAGTAAGCAGGGGAAGTATTGGTAATATGCTAGAAAACATTGAACTCCCTTAATCCAGCAAATTCTCTTGTCTGGCACCAGTCAGGTCCCAAGTGTGCTGGAAGAGAGAGGTTTAACCTGTACTTACTCCTTCTGTAGGCAATCTTAATGCTTAGTGGAAAATTACAGAAATGGGGAAAGAGGGGAGAAGGGTACACCTCTGTGCTCCAGAAGGCGTAGGGCCAAGGGCAGTAGGGGCGGGGTCTAGGGCAGTCAGCCGTTTGCATCCCTCCTTGCCCTCAGAGCACACGCTGAACTTCAAAAGGGCCTGGAGCTCTGACCGCCACCACTGCCAAGGTAGCAGAAGTGGCAGCTGGAGCCCTGGGCCCCTTTGAAATGCCACGTCCTGGGGTGACTCCTCACTTTGGCTCCCCCATTAATGGGCCCACCCCTCCTTCAAAAAAAAAAACTATTCCTGACCTGGTGCCAGGCACAGTTCTGGCCAAGCACATCAAACCTAACCTGCAGCACCCAGAGGTCCTTCTAATTTTTTCATCCATGGATGGAATACATTTTGTTATGTGCACCACAACACATGCCAAGGTCCACCACCAATATTAACACATGCTGTTGACTGTAGGCACTCTGTTAATCAGCTGGGTAGCACCTGAATCTTTCCTGGGCAGCTGCCCAAGCCCTCAGTTTACAGGGAACACTTGCACCCACAGCTATTTCAGCCCAGGTGGTAACTTCTAATCATGCTGTGCCATATTTAGACTTTGTAATGCCCACAAACCTTAGTAAGTTTTACTGTAGGCATAAATTTTTTCCACCTCCCCCAACAATTCATCACTGCGTGTGACATGGATGGATTCTAAATGCCGATATCCAGAGATAAAGAATTAATATGAAACTGTTCTTTCTGTTTAACCTGCTGATTCCCCAGCCATGGCAGTTCCCGGATTTCTGCATCATCCCAGCTGAATACTTCATCTATTTAATGTGTTTGATTTCCCCGGTGAGTGGAGATGAAGCTGTGACATAGAGAAGTAGAGTAAAATGTGACCTGGAATGCCACTCATTCTGGTAGAAAAAATAATCCGTCTTTTCTATCCCATGTATATAAACTCTACAACTTCCAAAACATCCATCTGATGTCATTGGGAAGATTATAGAAATGAGTACAAAGAAAACGTAACTAGAAGAAAAATGTTTCTTGGAGAATACTCACAACCATTTAAAAGCAGAAGGGTAAGGTTCACTGGTGCCTGCATGGAAGGGGTTGTAGGCAAGGCCACCCTGAGGGGCAGGGAGGGGCACCCCATTTAGCAATTAAAAATTTAGCTCAGGAATAGCAGAAAAGTGCATCTTCCCCCCCCCACCCCCGATGTGCTACCATGAGTCATTGATGCAGAGGAGGATGTTATCTATTTCTTTGGAGAGCACAAAAATTTGCTCGATGCTTTCTGTACAAGGATGAGGACAAGGCACCAGAATTTGATCTTGATTGCACCAGGACAAAACTGAGTAGCATTACTCCTGTCTTACTGTGATGCAAGCAGAAGAACTATCAGCCACATGCCCCATGTTCACCACAGTGTGCTTTTTCTTTCATTTCAGTTCCTCTTCTCTACACAGTCTAATGAAAACAAAAAAGCCGTAAAGTAGCACTTTAAAGGCTTACAACATAATTTATTAGGTGAGCTTTCGTGGGACAGACCCATTTCTTCAGACCATAGCCATAGCAGAACAGAGAATATCCAGAAATGCAGTTTGGAGGGAGTTATTACACGTGTATTTGCATGTGTACAAGTAGAAGCCAGTATATACATGCGAGATGGCAAACAGGCTCATAAAAGTCCTGCCGCCACAACCATACTAGTTTTGTCCCACCCAGCTATTTTCCAGTCAAACCTTATCCCTCACTCAATACATTTTTATCAGCCACCACACCAGCAAATTTGTTAGCCCTCTGGGACACCTGGTAGCAAATTTCACAAATGAATTTTGTAATGGTAAGCCTCCGACTGAGCTTTTTAAGACACAGGAGCAAGTTCTCACTGACATCTGAGAAGGGTATTAATGATGCAGAGTTAGCAGCAGGGTGATTTTATTCTCTCTTTTTTCCCCCTCTCTCTCCCTTTTTGTAACAACTGCATTTCATCTTATAGGACCATTTCTTGAGCTAAGGCATATATCAGATTGTTTTTCAGAGCCTCACGTCCAACAGTTCTGTGAAAAGATCCTCTGATGAAATTGTAATACAGTAAACCATGGTACTGGCAGCACAGGGGATTTAAGAAATGCATTGAGCATAGTGCGAGGCATTAGAAGTCCAAACGGGCTTCTCAATATCCAGAAAAAACAACTAGATGTCCTGTGGCACCTTATAGACTGACAGATTTACTGGAGTATAAGCTTTCATGGGCAAACGCATCTGACAAATGTCACATACCTCTGATGAAGCAGGTCTTTGCCCATGAAAGCTTATGCTCCAATATATCTGTTAGTCAGTATCTGCAAAAGCAACAGGAAGTCCTATGGCACCTTATAGACTAACTTGGTTATCACCCTGATCAATATCCTGAGCCTATAGTATACTGAAGCAGGTGAAATAACCTGACAAACTATTCTGACTGCTAAAAAATATCCTAATTGCTGCTGTTAGTGGGTTGCCCAAGTACTTGACTAATAAGGGACTCTGCTAGTGAGGAGCTATTGTTTATTGCACTGTATAGTGCAGTTAGAAGTGCCAGCCTTTCAAGTGCATGGGGCACGGCCCAAAACCACTGCCTACCTGATTAAAAGAGGGGATCAGAAAGGTCTCTCTGCCAGAGGGCAGCGTGCGTGGTTCAGATGGCATAGAATTCCATGAGTGTTCAATATGACACAAGGGTGGGATCAAATAGAAACACTCATTCTGTGCTCCTGAAAGCTAAGCCAGCCAGGGAGGGAGAAAACGTGGACTGGGTTAGCTGGTAACAATAATAATGTGTTGGGGACAGCCTGGAACGCCTGGTACCCGGAGCAGCAGATGTGATCTGAACTGGACATTGGAGTGGTAACATCCTTTTGATGATTCATGTTTTCCTCTCTTGTGTTCTTCATTCCTGACCCTCAGGTCCCAGCCTTAGGAGCAGACTCAGTGTTCTCACTGTGCTGAGTTCAGTGCAGATATAAGCGATTTCCCTTGTCTATCCAGAGACACTGGAACAATTCTTATAGCTGGGGGTGCTGAGCGCCACTGAACCAGTTTGTAAACCCTGTACATAATGGAAACCACTTCAAGTTGTGGTGCTGCAGCACCCCCTGCTCCCCAACTTCCAGCTCCCTAAGCCCCGAGTTCCAGCACCTCTGTGTCTGTCTAGGCTTCTGCACCAACACATGGCTCTCTGATAAAGAGGGAGTTTGCCAGTTCCATATTGTCAAGCAGTTTGTTCTCTTCCTGTTTCTAATTCACAGAGCAACAAAGTATCGGTTTGGGCCAGGGAACAAGCTGCTATGATACAATTCCTTCCCCTGTACCTAACACCCCCGGACTCACACCCCATTTATTTACCCTGGGAAGCCCAGCTCTGACTCATCGTGTTTCCACTGAGGTGTCTGTTTGCATGCTGCTCAAAATCCTAGCAGAGTTGGGCTGACACACTTTACTGCAGCTCTGATCAGGGCCGGCTTGTAAATCTCCTGCAGAACTGGGGAGTGGGGTTACTTGCCTCGGCAGTGCCACGGAAGTCAGCAGAACTGCTTGTGCGCACACAGGAGACTGACATAATGATTGGCACCTGTTGTGGGTACCCAGCCGTCACTGGGGAAATATCATTGCCAGGAGACATGCCACCTTCCTAGGCCTCTGCGGTGGCTCAGTTTTGGCTGCCCTTGTCTGAAAAAGCAATGGGAAGAGCAGCCTGATGTAAAGTGGATGATAGTGGGACTGACAGCTTCTGGGGGCCCCAGGGCAATGTAGGAGTGGGGCCTGGCTTCATGCTTCAGGAGGGGCGTGGCCAAAGGTGGAAGGGGCAGGGCCTAGGGTGGTCAGACCTTAGCGCCACTCAAACCACGGCACTGCCCTCCCCTCAGAGCTGTGTGGAGCGGTACAGCAGCATTGCTGTGGTGTTTCAGAGGGGCCCAGCTCTTTAACCGCCACTGCTGCTAATGTGGGAGGAGAAACAGAAGCTCCGAGACCTTTCAAAACACCAGACTCTGGGTCAACTGCCCTCTCCACCCCCCAGCCCCAGTCAGCAGGCCTGGCGGATGAAGGGCAATGCAGAGGTTGTCTGATTCAAGTGCCAGAATTAAAGACAACGGGTTAAAGTTTTGCCATGTTCTCCACAGCTGTGACTTGACTTTTATGTTATTTTACAGTGAGCTTTTGAAGATTTGTCCCACGCAAATAGTGTTTCATTTTTATCATGTCAGCACTGCCCAATAGAGAAAGAACAATTTATTGCTCATGTGAATGACCACAGCTGAGACTGAACAATACTATCACAGCTGTGACACATGCAATACTGCTGCCAAATTCCATAGTCAGGGATTAGGATCATTTTGTTCAGCCTTACTAGACCCCCTTCAGTGCATACAAAATCCAGCTGCTCAGACCACCCCTCCTGCAGATCACTTAGATCAGATCACGCCTGTCCCAGAGTACCCCTGCCAGTGCCCCATCCGATTTCTCTTTTTATGCAGCAGAAATTCTAGGCATGTGTATGCCTTCTGCAGCTGGGAGCTTGCTTCCTATTGCATGTAGACAAAAATCCTACTAGCAGGTCTGGGGTTAGATTGCTAAAAAGAGCAATATGCTTATAGAATCCTAGGCCTGGAAGGGACCTCAGGAGGTCATTGAGTCCAGCCCCCCACCTAAAGCAGGATCAACCCTAACTAAGTCATCTCATTTAGGACTTTGCCAAGCTGGGACTTAAAGCCTCTAGGAATGGAGATTCCACCACCTCTCTAGGTAACGCATTCCAGTGCTTCACCACCCTCCTGGGGAAATATTTTTTCTTAATATCCAATCTCCTCCTCCTCTGTAACTTCAGATCATTGCTCCCTGTTCTGCCATCCCTCAGTATTGACAGCAGCCTTTCTCCATCCCCTTTACAGCCCCACTTCAGGAAGCCAAAGGCTGCTATCAAATCTGTTTGTTTATCTATCATGATATGGTATCCCTGGATCTTGCCAGGGTTCCATACCTCCCCCTTCTGCTGAAGGATTTAGGCCATGCCCACCTCTACCAGTCTGGGCTGGCTAGTCAGTCTGTTCCCCCTTGGCCAGGGCCAGGGCTTCAGTCTCACAATAGGAGAGGGGCCCAGACCCTCTCCTGTTAGGCTACTCCCTCTTCCCCCTACCATCCCTTGTAGCTGTTATTTATTCTCCTTATTTTGTCTTCTCCCCTCTTAACTTCACCTCCTTTTTTTTTTTTTTTTTTTAACTTTCTCCCAGCTTCCCTGACTTGGGCCTGCTCTTTAAGCTCTGCTGGCACTCTGGCAGTGAGGTCAGCTGGCCCTCATTGATTACCTGCCACCACTCCCTATTGTCTCCACCTGGGAGTTTAATTAGCTCTCTTTGCTCTTACCCTACCCCAGGCTCTGCCCTGAGCTGCCTTTCACCCTTCCAGCTGACGTCTGCTGGCCCTCTTACACAATCTCTAACAGTCCTGTAGTACTATGTTATGTAGCTCTATAGTGCTACAGGATTGCTTTTTTGTTTTGTGAAGACACAGACTAACACAGCTGCCTCTTTGGGGCTATCTATGTATCAGTCACAGGGTTCCCAAGCTTTTCACTGGTGCAGACCCCCAATCACCCCACAGACCATTTGCAGACCCCCAGCAAAGCCATTTCTGGTTGCTATGTGCACTTCAGTCAATGAAAAAGGAAATCGCAGCATGCATTTTCAGACAGCAATTAATACAGCCTTGGAAGATATTTAATTTTAAAATAATAATCAATCATAACTTTGCAATTTATTTAAAATTCATTTTTATGATCACATTTATTGATTTTTTTTATGGACCTCCTGGACCCCAGCTTGAGAACCCCTGACCTAATGTGTGTATGAGCCTTTTCCTCTTTACCAACTGAGACGCAGGGTAGCCACTGGAGCTCAGAACAGGCTGGGTCCTCAGCTGTTGTAAATGAGCACTGGATTGACAGGAGCTAATTTCCTGGCCAAGGGCCTCTTATAATTATCTTATTTTGGAGGGGTGCCATTAAGCCTCAGGGCCCTAATGAAATGTCCACAGATTATCAGTTTAAAGGTCTTCCCTTTGGATTGTGCCCTTTGTGAAAGAGAGAGTGAATAGAAGGTCTGTGAGTGAGTTTCCTCTCAGTGTAAACCAAGAATACCTCAGTGGAGTTACGTAGCTGCATGTGTGACAGAGTGTGAGAGAGAGAGAAACCATCTTTATTTTGCCTCCACTTCCCGCGGCCATTAAATTGATGTAACTCCCTAAATGAAGGAAAAGCTTTCAGACTATAGACTAGAAAAAAGTGATGCCACTGAAGCAAGAATGAAGCTTCATATGGAGCAGTACTTGTGTTCAGTCTCATTTTTATTGTAGGCTTACCATATCTGAACTTTCAATCAGGAGGACACCCCTGAGAGGGAGTTTATCTGAATCAGCCAACTCACATTGTATTAATATACTATAGTATAGAGCAGTGTTTCTTAAACTTTTTGAAACCATGGAACACCAAATAATATTTTTTGCGTGAAACACCTATGAAAATTTTCTTCCCCCCACAAGCTCCCTGCCCCCAAAACTACAAACCAGCTACATAAAGCAAACTCAAAATGAAATAATTTAATCAGGGATCATAGCAATGAAGAAGTAACATTGTATCTAATTCGAATATCAGAAAATATATACTTTGAATTTTTTCCCTCCAAATGCTCATGGCACACCTGTGAGCTGCTCACCTTGGACAGAACATAGTTTAAAAAACACTGCTCTATAGTATAGTATAACTAGCACAGTAACACAACGTGAGCCAGGAAATACTGATACAGATATGGTCCCTCTCAGGGATGTCCTCTTTTTTGACAGTTCAAGGCCGTGTCTACACTAGCCCCAAACTTCGAAATGGCCACGCAAATGACCATTTTGAAGTTTACTAATGAACCACTGAAATGCATATTCAGCGCTTCATTAGCATGCGGGCGGCCGCGGCACTTCGAAATTGACACGCCTCGCCGCCGCTCGGCTCGTCCCGACGGGGCTCCTATTCAAAAGGACCCCGCCTACTTGGAATAAGGGGACTTTGAAGTAGGCGGGATCCTTTCGAAAAGGAGCCCTGTCGGGACGAGCCGAGCGGCGGCGAGGCACGTCAATTTCGAAGTGCCGCGGCCGCCCGCATGCTAATGAAGCGCTGAATATGCATTTCAGCGCTTCATTAGTAAACTTCGAAATGGCCATTTGCGTGGCCATTTCGAAGTTTGGGGCTAGTGTAAACGTAGCTCAAATGTGGTAACTCTATTTTATTGTTCCCAATGTGTCAGCAAAGAGGGAGCCTTTCTTGGTAGTGGGCTGGTGGGTGGTTTGAAACCACGATCTAGCCAGTGGCTGCTTCAGCTTTCCCGTCTCACCAAACTGAATTTTCGCCCTCGGTGGCTTTTCTGGGTGTCCACAGAGAGGTCAAGGATTAGACAGACCAGAGTCCTCTGCTTCCAAGAGTGACATCACACTCCAGGACAAGATTAAAGCAGCCCAGTAGGGCTAATGTGAGAGAGGTTGATGTGATGGTGGCCATGATGCTGAACATATTGGAGGCTGGAGACCTCCAGAGCTGACAGCACAAGTCTCTATGGCTTCAGCTAAACAGCCAGACTGTGTCACTGGAAACTGTAGCAGACTCACTTCTCTGCTCTGGGCACAGAACGGGACTTGTAATTCTCTGTCTGACTCCCGTGTGTAACATAGACACTGGCTGCTATTGCCATTCTGTAAATTTTAATAGGAACAAAGAGATCCAAGTTAGGAGCAAATATTCTGAGGAGATAAAACCTGAGCTTGTGCCACTAAATTTAATAGCATTTTTAGCCACAGACGTCAGTAGAAGCAGCACCAGGATTTCCAAATTCTGCACCAAAGGGGTAAGTGAAAACTAAACAGCAACACGAGGACGAAGAGGCCCTGCCCAGAAGACATTGCCTCCTTGTGTATCAAGCCTGCAATGCCCAGAAAGTTATGCTTGGGGCTAGCCTAGCAGTATATTCCTTCTGCTGCCACAGAGAGGAAATCTACAGTCCTGAAGAGGCTCCACTGAGGTGCTCAAACTTGGAGCCAAGGAAGAAAAGAGCCCCTCTGTGTAGTGACGCCTATGGCGGTATGGTTGACCAGGCTCTGAAGAGTGTTGTAATACATGTCGGACAAAGACATGGAAGGGATAACAACAGGGAGTGTGACACAGTGTGGAATAAACTACAGGAATATGGAGGAATCCCACCCCATACAGGATCTAATGTTTGTAAGCAGCGGGGCCTACAGCCACCGCAGACTCTGGGGCAAAGTGGGAGGAAGCCTAGTTATGGGCCCCAACAAGTGGTGGGGCTAAGGGCAGAAGGGGTGGGACAAGGGGCAATCACCCTTAGATGCTGGGCCCCCTACAGCCATGCAGAGCCATAGAACGACATTATTGGCACTTCAAGGGGGCCTGCAGCTCTGGGCACTGCCCAAGTATTAGTGTTGGTGGGAGCCTTGGGCCCCCTTGAAAGACTGGACACCGGGGCAACCGCCCCCTTTCCCTCCCCAAGCAGCAGGCCTGTTTGTAGGGAAAAAAAAAGCACGTTTATATTTTTATTGTCACTGGGCAAACATCTATGGAAAGTAGAGATTAGTTCAAGCTTCAAAGCACCTGAATCCAGACCCATTTCATCCTTGGGTCTGGGGCTGTTTAAATCTGACCATTTTAGAGACAGGGCTGGACAGCAAATCAGGGTCTGGATCTGAATCAGAACCTCTGCAACATTCAAAGGTGTTTGGGAGCTGTGTTTTGGGTCAGGTCAGTTGCCAGCCGCTGCTTTGCAGCCTTTTTATTAGCATTCACATAGTGTATTGATCACAGCTCTGTCCAGAAGGGGATTGAGATATTTAAACAGAGCACTTAACCAAACAGCAGCTGGCTTACACTGAGGGCAATATCGGAGGGCCACAAACAATATAGGTCTGTGCTCGGCTGCCACAAGCTTCCCTCCTCCCCCTCAGGAAGATGGTTTATGAACTGTGTACGAGTGTTTTCATTTGAGGGGAGGAATGTTGTTTTCCTAAAATCGGGAATTAGGACTGGGGCTCATTTCAGGAATCAAGGTGCTAAGCCTCAGGAATCCAGTCACGTTGACTCACAGACAGCAAGGGAGGCAGAGAGAAACACCAGTGCCAACTGCCAGGAAGCCAGCTGCTGACGTTGTGCAATGCAAATTGGGACTTTTCTTGCACACTTTCCTCTGGGTCAGTGTTTCCCAAACGGTGTTTGTGGCGGAACCCCGGGGTGCCGTGAAGTGAAAATAAGGGTTCTGTGAGAAAATGCCATTACAATAGCTGACTCCTCTGCAGCTCTCTGCCCTGCTACTGTTGGGACAGTAGAACTCAATTTAATTGGTTTAGCGGCCGTCAGGGCAGCAGGAGGGATCTGGCCATTAAACCAACTGAATTTAGTTCCATTATTTCAGTGGCTTCCCAGCCAGTGCTGTGGGCGGGTTAGTCCTGGGGGGTCACTTTGGGGCTGAGAGGGGTTAAGTCTGGAGATGGTGGGGTGGGTTTGTGGGGTGGGGGGTAAAGCTGGGGGATAGAGGTGTAGATGTGGGGGCTAAGGTGGGTAAAGTCTGGAGATGGGGGGAGGGGTTCAGGCCAAGGGGGTGTAGATCCTAGGGAAAGGTGTTCAACAAAACTTTTTTGAGTTCAAAAGGGTTCCGTGACCAAATAAACTTGGGAAACACCATTCAAGAATTTGGAGGAAAGACAAATGGGGGTTTCTTTTCAGCCCTTATGTTCACTGGGATCCATTGGGATGGCTCATCTGGATCCATCCTCATTTCTTTCTCTGCTCACTGAGAATTGGTTCTGATGGGACTGGCAATGGTTGCTTGTGCTCTGTGCCATGGACACATTGGGCACAAAGCACACAAGCAGCCTTGCTGAAATTCCTCTGGGACCTTGGTCTTTTTATTCCAAAAAAACATGTGTTAGGAGGAAGGCAGGGGATTTAATGAGTAAGAAAGGAATTAGCCTGTTCCAGACATACTGAAAGCTGCTCTTGTGTCAGTTTCTGTCCTTCCCTTGCTCTGCCTGTCCCTACTGGACATGACATATAGCACCTGCTACTATTTCAGTTTGAGGCATCCCACAGTACTCTGCTGTTAAACGTCAATCCTGATCAGTAGCACCCTTGGCCACTCTAGTTTCAGCTCTGCTATGCTGACATACCCTGGTCCAGAGCCCCTTATTACAACATAAGAATGGCCACACTGGATCAGAAAAAAAAAGTCCATCTAAGCCAGTATTCTGTCTTTCAACAGGAGCCAATTTCAGATACCCCAAAAAGAGTGAAGAGAACAGGTAGTCATTGAGGAATGCCTCACCTGTCATCCGTTCCCAGCCCCCGACAAACAGAAGCTAGGGCACTGTTGCTACACATCCTGGCTAATAGCCATTCATGGACCTCACCTCCAAGAATTTATCTAGTTCTTTTTTGCACCCTGATAAAGTCCTGATCCTCACAACATCTTCTGGCAAGGAGTTCCACAGACCTACTGTGTGCCGTGTGAAGAAAAACTTCCTTCTGTTAGGTTTAAACCTACTATCCATTAATTTCATTTTGTGACCCCTGGTTCTTATGTTATGGGGAAAAGTCAATATCTTTTTCTAATTCACTTTCTCCGTAAGTGTCATGATTTTATTGACCTCTATAATGTCCCTCCTTCGTCTCCTCTTTTTGAAGCTGAAAAGTCCCAGTCTTTTTAGTTGTACTTCATATGGCACCTGCTCCATCCCCCAATCATTTTTGTTGCCCTTCTCTGAACCTTTTCCAATGTCAGTATGTCATTCCAACATAGAATGACTGCAGTCCTGCAGATGCACCTCCATCTTGATTTGCAGCCACGCCATTTGTAAGACTTCCTTGAACAGAAAGTGGTAATCATGTTGTCTTTTTGCAATGCACACAACAAATTACAAAGGGACCAATTGCATGGGACCATGCAATGGGGATTGTTTCTTGTAAAGTAAACCCAGGATTCAAATCTTATCACCTTGGGCAGCGCTGGGCAACCTGTGGCCCAGGGCATTCAATATGTGGCTCAAAAGACACTTTGTTTACTTTTGTCCATATGGAAGGTTGACAGATTCCACTGATTTCTGTCCCCATTGGGCTTTTTCCCTACTGGTATTATTAAAGTGACACACGTGTAAAGCAAGGGCTGGTGAAGTAAGGTGCATGCTGATTGCACTGTGTGCTCCCTCTGCAGCCAATCAAAGCACTATGGCAGGTTGATTGGCACACTCCACCACTTCCAGGTGCGCCAGTGCAGTAAGCGCAACTACCTTGTCCCTGGAGGCTGCCTTGGTTATGCCGATTTAGCAACAGGCTGAAATGAAGGAGGGCCACTCATGCAGCCCTCTCACTAGCCTAAGGTGCCCATTACTGAGCTAGGGTGTGTATTATTTACACTGAAAAAACCAATCCCTTTGATATAACTTTTCATGCATCAGTGCTACCTCGTCCCCTCTTGCAAACAACATGTGAATGTTAAAAAAACATGCTGTGACTTTGCTGAAATGGACACTTCTTTGGGCATACATTAACAAGTCTCAGAGAATTTTTTTTCTGAAATAACCCAAATGATCATTGCTGCATGGAGCCAACAATTATGTTTTTCACTGCTGCTGAGTGAGCTTTTTCATTTTTTTCCCCCAAGAATGAAGCATTATCAAGCCTCGACCTTGGCATGAAATAAGGTAGACTCATGGGCTACTCCCTGCTCCATAGGGAGAGAGTGAGGAAGAGAAAAGCCGTAGAAATGCTTCACAATTGGAGATACATCACTCCTCTCAGCCTGGCATTTCAGACACAGTTGCAATGTTTGACTTAGGTTTCTAAGGGTTGTGACTCAGGGGGAGAAGTAGTGAGATAAGAGACTGCTAGTCTTTGAAGGGTGAAGACTCCAAAGAAAATTTGTTTAGGAGGAATAGAGGTGTTTGCAGGAATGAGATGAAATTAAGGAAAGACTTGGAGGCCACTATCAGGAAAACATTTTGGGTTATGAGATTTCTTACCTTGCAGAATAATTTTGCAAGGGAATGGAGAGAAGTCCAGTTGCTGAGGCATTTAAAATTTGTACTGGATAAGGCTTTCAGAATCTATGTTAAGGAACAATCAGGCACTGGCTTCTCAAGTGACCACAAGGTGCTTGGCTCTCTTAAGCCGCAATCCAGCAAAACATTTAAGCTCATGCTTAATTGGCAACATGCACATAGTCCCATTGACTTCAGTGTTAAGCATGTTCAACCCCTCCCATTAGCTCTTGGCATTTTACAGGATGGATTCCAAAGGGTCCAACCCAAAACCCACTGAAACCCATGGGAGTTCCATCACTGACCTTGATGAAAGGAAGATGTAGCTCCTCTATAACTAGGTTGTCCTTTGTTCAAACTTCTGTGATGAAATGGCTTCTCTGTTTAGTTACTGTAGGATAGCACAGGGATTACTGTGACATGAAATAGAAAAGTCCCCTTCATTTGAGAGTTTGAAATGACCTGATAGCCTGAGGATGCAGGTTAACACTGATTTGTCAAGAAAGCGTCATCCATATTTGCTCATGTATGTTGAAAATAACTCTGCTGCATATAGGCTGTGCAGTTCTACAGGGTGTGAGCAGTGAAACTGCTGTCTGTCAAATCTTCCTAAAGTTTAAAGCATAGTTGTCGAGAAGGGCCAAGAACACCATGAAAACTTCAGGCCTGACATCCCCATGGGGAAGAAGCTTTATAATCAGACAAAGCAAAGGCTGGTAGAGAGGAGGCTCGGAGCTGGGGCAGTGTAGACTATAAATCCAGTTAGTTTCCAGAGTTTATTCAACAGTGCAAACAAAAATAAACGGGTGTCAGCTCATCTGGTTAAAGAGGGCCATGAAAGGTGACACTGTGTCACTAATCCCTTGTTGCTATTCATTAAATACATCCTCTAGGCTGTTAATCTTCACACCTTCCTTTGGGGGCCACCAGGCAGCACGCTGGGAGGTCTTGACCATGGCAGAGGATGGCAAGAGATGCTTAAGGTCAGCCCAAATAAACAAAAACAAGAACATTGGAGCTGAACTGAGATCATGTGTAAAGGATGCATGTTAAACAGGATCAAATTAGCTGTACTCTGAGAATCAGCTCACAGCTCTGCCAATCAAGAGAGGAGATCCCAGAATGCCGAGAGAAACTTGATAAGCTGACCTCCCCCACTGCTTTACGGATGGGGTAGTTCTACAAACCAAACACAAAACCAGGCTGTGGGGGAAAGCACGTGGCCGTGCCAACTTGCAGGGGTGAGGATAAAGAAACGGGCATATTCAGACTGGCATAGGACATCTCTGACCAGCCAATAATGTTAAACATAAAGAAAAAAAAGTGGGAGATTTCCACATTTCAGGCTATTCATGGGCTAGACAAATGGCTTATGGAAGACATGCCAACCGGCAGGCATGCTGGTACCATGCTGAAGCTTCTGGGGCACACAAGAGGGAAGCTGTCTCCCCTACTTTCCTTGAAATTGGATCTAGCTCCAGTGAAGTTGTGAATGTCTATCAATTTCCACAACAAATCTGCTGGCCAGAGTGAAAAGTACAGCTTAAATCAAAGGAAGATTCCAACAGAGCAATCTCATCCCATATCAATTTAAGTAGCAGGGCTGGATAAAACGGGTGGCTTAGTCCTGGAATGGCAGAAATGTCAGAACAAGGGGTTCCTGGACAAAGCTCTGAGATTCAGGGGCTTGACAGGACTGGACTAGCAGGGAATGCTCCAGGCAAGGCATGATGTGCATAGCTCAGGGAAGCCCAGACCGGGATAGAAGATGAGGAGGCATGCAGAGAACTGGACTTGATGGCCTCTTGAGGTCCCTTCCAGCTCCAGTAGTCTATGATTCTAAATAGTGACGGACGTCAGCAATGACACCAAGAGATGTGAGAGGCCCAAGGCAGGAACAGCAGACTTGGAAGAAAGGTGCATCAGAACAACTTTGATAAATACAGTGGTGGATGAGGAGGGAACCTTCCTGTGCCTTTGCAGAGCTGCGCTATTCCCTTTAATTCATTTCCTAGTGCATTTGTTTCTGGCGACATTTCTTTCTAAACTGATCATTAGACTGTAGCCCATTCTAACGAAATATTATGGGAGCTCACTGCAGCTCTTTGCTATTAATCCATTGTTGCAAAATGATGGGTTCCCTTTGGTTGTCTGTGGCAGATCTGAAGCAGAAGAGTCCCAACTTAATGAGGCTCTAAGGCAGCAGCCTGGGACACTGTAAGACAGATCTGCTAGGGAAGGCACATCTGGGATCCAGCAAGACCATCTCCTTTTATAGGTCTCTTGCTCTGTATTTGACCACTGTCAGACTCTTGCAGGTTTTTTACCCACTGGGCTGCTCAGCCAAACAAACAGGGCCAAAAGCACACAAAGCAAGTTCGTTTTGTTCAAGGCCATGCTTAAAGTCCCACTCACTTGCAAATGAGCAGGAAAGCCTGCAGCAGGAAAGCCTCACCTGCAAACATTTGGAAGCCTGACTGCTGCAGTGTTTCCCTGAGTGCTGCTTGGCACGTGATTTGGAGAATTCAAGACATCTCCCCTTAGACAAACTGCCTTTATTCAGCCATCTGCTTATCATGCCCCCTTTCTGACCAGCTCTAAATATATGACCCCAGAACTCGCCTTCTCTTGGGTGTGGAATGGAGGCAACATTTTCTAATACAATGTTTCTTCTCTTGTAGACAAACACAGTAACATACCTATAAGGAGGTCCCAGGAGAAGACATAACAGCTGATAGGGGAAAATATTTGGACCTGGTTCTTTTCCAGACTCTATGTCCCTATGTGAAGTCCAACTAAAGCTTTAAAGTTCTTTTTAAAAAATGAAGAAAACAAATGGACATTTGCTTATAAAAATAAACACTTGGCAGAGATGTTTAGTGGCTATTTTTTTTTCTTGCAGGCAATATATAGCAGCTTGATAGAAGGCATGCAGTCACACCAGGCTTGTCTCAAAATGAAAATCTCCGTTCTTTCTACCAAATAAAATAATTGTACTTTGCCCTTTTGTTGTGGCTGTTCTCCAAAAAAGAAATAATGAATCATGCCTTCCCAACATAACAAGAGGCAAATGTGTATTAATGTATCCCCCTTATACAGACTGGCACATTGAAGCACAGTTTTGGTTTGCTGACTGTTACACTCAGCCAGTGGCAGAACAAAGGGTAACCTCCTGACTCTCAGGGTACGTCTTCACTACCTGGATGATTGACCAAGTCAGGGTCTATCTTCTGGGATTCAATTTCATATGTCTAGTCGGGACATGCAAAATTCGAACTATTGGGGTCAACAGTTGACCCCTGTATGCCTCAATATTGTGAAGAGTAAGGGAAATCAATGGGAGACACATGCTGGGAAAAACTCCCTTTCTGAGGAGGGCCAGATAAGTTGATTGCAGATAAGTCGACGCTAGCTACACAATTACCATAGCTGAAATTGCATATCTACAATCAATGTTAAGGTCTAGTGGTAGGGTGACTACCCATCCCAGTTTTGGCAGGACAGTCCCAATTTATTTTGTCAAAGGAGCTAATTGGCCCATATTTTCAGGCAGCTGGGGGAGCCAGGAGCTGGACCATGTGGCAGCATGGCTGCCCCCCAGCTTTCTTCAGCTCCCCTGCTGTGGCATAGCTGTCACCCATCTGGGGGAGCTGGACCCGCACCCTGGCTGCCCCCTCCCCAGCTTCCCTTGGCTGGGGGAGCCCGAGCTGGACCTGTGCAGTAGCACAGCTGGCCCCCAGCTTCCCTCGGCTGGGGGAGCTGTGTGGCTGCCCTCCTGCCCAGCTTCCCCCATCTCGGGGAGCTGGGAGCCGAAGTGGCAGCACAGTGGGCCCCCAGCTGGTGGAAGCTGGGAGCTTCACTGGCAGGGTGACAGCCCCCCACAAGGCAGCCACCCCCTGACTCCCAGGTAGGGTGATCATCTGTCCCCTTGTCTCATATTTGGGCGGAGGAGATATGGTCATCCTATCTCTTGTAGATCTGGCCTCAGTTTCCTGACTTTAGGTTACTATGCCATCTGTTGATCACCATGCTTCTCACATGGCCTAACGGATGTACTACCAGTCAGGTCAGACAATCAGAGGGGGAAAAAAGAAAGTCACTGGCTGGTTTTTGGCCCATGAAACTGTCAAGAAATAAAATACTCAGAAAAACGAGCTTAAAAAGATGGATCTGTTCAAGGGGGTGATGATGAAACTTCTAGAGCTTCAGAAAGTAGCAGTGATTCCAGCTGGTGTCAACTACCTGGGGACAAGCAGAAAATGTTGCTTTGATTATAGACAGAGGACTTTCCCTGCAGAATTAGGCATTCATTCAACGTGACAATGGGGGGAGGGAAACCCACCACCTTCACTACCCTTTCTTGGTGTTTTAGGGCAGGAATCCACAATGAAACGCAGATCCAGCAAGGCCACGCTGGGAAGAGAGCTCTGCTTTGCTGGAAGTCACTGCTCTTGCTATGTTTTGAATCAGGATGTGTGCACATGTGTGTATATGCACTATATGAAAAGTGTATTTGCACCAATTTCCTTTGAAAAAATCTATTCCATATATTTATTATTTATCTTTGGTAAGAACATATGGTTCCACTTTCTGAGGTTGCTAGTCTCCAGGGTTAATGACATACAACCAGATGGCCAAGAGTAAAGAGTGATGGATCCAACATGCAACTCAATTCATCCGGCAGAGGTGGGGGGTGGGGGGCGGAGAAGCTGAAAATCTCCCTCCTTTGGCCATACAATGCCATTCTAGTGAACCCTTCAGTTAAAAGCTGGGCACATGTTAAAAGTTGCTTTACAAATTCAAAAGTTCCCAATGTAAATATTGTACATGAAAACATTTACAAAGGATACAGTCTCCTTTATCCTTCTGAGGCTGAAGTTGTCTGCACACCCCTTACATCTCAGCTTTTAAGATTTTTCCTGTGACATACTACCAACGTGTCCAGTGACAAATGATGTAACGTATAACTAGCCCATGGGGGCTGTGTCAGCAAAGCCCCAACTTTTGTGAAAGATCACATGCAACTTGTGTTCTATAGAATTAGTTAGAAAACAAACGTAACGCGGAGTCACACACAAACACCCCCATGCACACAAAGCTGTGTTAAGTATCTATAATGTATTAACAAACTGACAAAAGTAAATAAATCAGAGAAGTGGGTGCCACACCATGCTTACCTCATACTGTTCTGGCTGGGTTCTGTAGCATGAGCGCATACCCTAAAGGGGTATTCCAATACCTAGGCACCATGTGCATGCATTGAGAGTAAACTGGAAACCAATTGATTTTGGTGGACTAACACCAATGTAAAGCTGGAACAAAGCATGAGTGAATCAGGACTCCACATCTGGAGGTATTTTTCTGATCTGAAGTGTGGCTATATTCTGAGAAGTGAGTCTCTAAAAATAATATGAGATTTTAAATTTGTCCTTCCACAATGAATTCCTATCAAGATTTGCCCAACCAAAGAGATGATTTCCTTTCAACTACTGGTACTGCAAACCCAGGCATGGAAACACTTGTGCACTTAGTTTAAAGCACCTCATGGAAAGTTTATTCTAGAACCTTTTGCTGGTATAGTAACTGTAGACTCTGCACGATGTGCCCTCAATGACAACAAAGCTCTATTTATTTCCTGTTTACATACTCTTATTTCTCTGCTTTAGGACACCTAGTGGCTGCTCTAAACCTTCACAACTGTCACTGTAGTAATGTCCCTAAGGGGTGTGATTTTCTATTTTTTTTTCCCACAGAGCCTACTATGGATACAATTTTACTGGCAAAAGCATTCCTCTTTTCACTATAGCTTATTTTGTTTGGAAGACTGATGCAAATTAGACAAAGAAACAGCAAATTAGACTAACACGCCCTTTCCACTCTAGACAAGGTGTTAGTAGATTCATCGACTTAACCGGCTTAAAGTTAATTGACTTCAGGAACGAGGACTCAGCAGAGACCAGCAATTCAGACTGGGTTTATTCCTCCTCTAATGTCACCAAGACGTTGCCATTATTGCTGCTAGAAATGTTTCATATTTTGAAATGTCAACATTACTTGGGCCAAAATTTCAAACTTGGATGAAGAATGATAACATTTTGGCTCTTCTTTTTTTCATTGTAAATTCCTCCCCCTGTTCATGTTTTGACTTGCCTTACTTATCATCGGCATTTGGCTGAAAATGTTGTTCATAAAGTGCTAAGCAGAAGAGAGACCAAGCTCATCTAGACAATAAAAATCCAGGACTGTCAGTCAATCTGTGTGTCATATTGAAGTCCAGAATGTCAACTGAGTCAGTGCGAAGTGATGGAAAACACTTTAAGCATAGTTTAGATGTCCTTTGGTTCAGAATATCACCAGACTGGATCATTACTGAGTTTCATGGTCTGTAACCATCAAATTACTTAGCTATTTGGACTTTGCAAATTATACCCACATGGTTTACAGCTATAATAAGGCCATATCCATATGCAACGAGTAGAGGCCTAGACCACTGTGATATAAGAGGTAACTCAATCAATCACCATATAACTGCAAATTTGTTCGCAACAGTTACATTGATTGTATGGGGGAGACTTCATAGAGGATGAATTACTTGTCCTCACCAAGTTCTTCAAAACCTCACCTCAACACAACCAACACACACAGCAGCCCCAAACACACACGTCCTCCACTGCAGCCCACAACTCCTAATTTACCACATGCACAATCAGTACAAACCTTCCAGAATTGTCACTCTGAAGCCTAGAATGTCTACCAAGTCACTGTGAAGTGATGCAAACAGGTGGAGGCCTTGATAAGGGCTCTTTTTGTCCAGTCAGCGTGATCCCTATGAGAACTGGATGCCAGAGTCCAAAGGTTCTGTGGTCAGAGTGTGACAGTTGATTAGAGCCGGGGACAAGTCTGTGCACAGACTTTGGGGGATACCTTCAAACAAGAACATGGCTCACCACAGCCCCAGCACATGGAAACAGAAGTCCCCCACAGGCCACCCATTTTCATAGCTTTATTGCCACTCTGTTGGTCATTTTGTGTTGTGTCAGCACATTTACCCAAGCAGAGTTTGTGAGTGTGTTTCCTGCTCTGGTGTTTGGTGAAACAGCACAAAGATATTGTTGGTGTGAAAGCCTGACACAAGTACTAAAATAATCTGACAGTTAATGAAATAAGGCAACCTATTTAAAACTGAGATAAAAGACACATCTCCCCCTGTTCTCATCCCCTCATAATTCATCTGTGGAACTCTCTGACACAAGATCTCAAGGATGCAAAGAAAAGTCAGACACATGGAAAAAATTGGTTAAGTACTGGAATAAATTACCTTGGGTGGTTGTAGAATCTCCATCATCATGGATATTTAAGAACAGGTTAGATAGATATCTAACAAAGATTATATAAACTGTGCTTAGTCCTGCTGTGAGGGCAGGGGACTGGACTTGATGGCCTCTTGATTTTCCTTCCAGTTCTAGTATTCTATGATTCCAAAATGTACAGAATTGGGCACAAGTGAACACAGTTCCCTTAGAAACTGGTGTACAATGACATCATTCCCAAGCACCCCTCTAAGATTTGACCCCACATAATATGAAGAAAGAAAATTACTGGACACAGAGAGGCTAAAAGAAGCGAAACTGAATTAGATACAGAATGTTGCTGTTCGGTTAGTTGGCCCTCCTTCCACACCATGGGACAGCAGAGGCCTTCAGTGACTTATTTTTCCACAGCCTCATTCATTCTGCATTGCTGAGAGGACTAAAAACTCACTTGTAACAACTAGCCAGATTTGACTGAACACACAACAGTAACTGCTTTTTAGCACAGCAATTGGGAATGAAGTTCCAACCCTATCAAACCCAGTTCATCTGCCAGATCTTGAACGCAGGAGTCAAATGTGTGAAAGACAAGCGTGCCAGACAAGCGTGCCAGACAAGCATGACTGACTTCCCAATGAAGCTGATAGGAACAATGTCTTTGACATCACAGAGAGCCCTCTGGCCCTACATATCATAGCACTGTTCTTTTCCCAAAATGTGTTTAAAAAAAAAATTCCACCTGCACATGAAATCTTGAATTTCAAGCTTGAGCAAGACAAGGAGGCATGAGCCTGAGAAACCAATGGTGTGATTGGTAATAAATTGACACATTTCTTGGCCCACTGGGCAGTCCATGTTCTGGGTGGCTTGGCAGAGCTGTTTGCTGGGGGAAATGCATTGCGCCAGGCTCTCCTCTGCCTGGCTGATTTGTGAGCAAGACATGCTGCAAGATAAACAGCTGGGCCACATCCTGTGGATGATTTCTCTGTTTGCCCACCACATTTGTTTGCTTTTGCCTTGTCTGAGCCTCTGAAATCCTCCTCCTGAAACTGGGTCCAACATTACCCAGAGCCTTCGTCTTCAGATGGGAGTAGCTCACAGGAAAGGTGGTTACTGGTGAACCAAGATCAGACATTTTTCTATTGCTCTTTGTTCCTATGAAAAGGAACATTTTTTCACACTCAGGAAAGAAAAAACCCATATCCTGGGCTTTTAGGCACCTTTGAGGCACTGAAAAGGATAAGGAAATGGGAAAAGCAGTAATTTTCTGCCAGATTAGGAGAGAAGATAATAAGCATCCAGGATTTCAAACTCGTAGGATCTACGCCACACATCCACAAATGTCAGCCCTTTTATCCCCTTTACCTCAGCCAAAAATTGAGCTCAAGAAATAGGCCGTTCAGCATCCAAATGATTAACAGATTTAGGCTATGGTTACACTCTTGAGTTTTGCTGTCAAAACCCTGGTTTTGTTGACAAAACTAGTGGAGTGTCCACATGCAAAATGGGATTTGTCAACAGTATCTTGACAAAACCTGGCACATTCTCCGACAATCTTCTGCCTCTCCCAGATGAGGAAGAGTGCCTCTTGTCAACAGGTTCTGTTGCCAAAAATCTGTGTGAACACTCTGTGAGGGGCCTTCTCTTGACAAACAAGGCACCCAAAACAACGGGCAGCCCTGTCTGCTGTGCTTCCTGGTGCCTGTTTTGTCAAGAGAGCAGCCAGGCAGTCCAGCAGCTCTGCTGACAGAGCAGAGCGCTCTTCCAGTTGGCTTTTGCGTGTGGCTGCACTCTGTCGACAGAAATTTTGTCAGGAAATCTCTTCCGACACTGACTTCTGTTGACAAATGGCTGTAGTTTAACCATAGGAATGGAATGCTTCAGATGGCTATGGAAAGAAAAAATACAGAGTGTTGAGGGACCCTTTAAAGAACACACCACCCTCTTAGAGTGACGAGGGGCCTGCATTCTGAGCACTGATGCTGATTACAACTGGCCTCCTGTCCTGAGAAGGGACATGATCTTTCCAATAGACATTTCCCAGGCTACTTGGGTCTCTGCACATCTTAAACTTTCTTTGGATACATGCAATATCTGGGGGAAATATTAGAGTCCCTCCACTGAAAATAACCTGGACTTCATCTCATCGGAGAAATGCTCTGAGGATTTGCAGCCTTTAAATATCACTGTTATTGTATAATAAATGCTAGGTAATAGCTGCAAACAGGAGAAAGGCATAGTCAGTTTGGGACACACAATTAAAGGGTACATCTGCTGCCTCGTAGATAGACCTTGTCGCCTAATGGGGATGTGCAAAATCAAACTATCAGTGGTTGACAATCGACCCTCATACTCCTAAATTTTGTGAGGAGTAAGGGAGGTTGATGGGAAAGTTTCTCCCGTCAACCTCCCTCAGCGAGGATGGCCAGATAAGTCGATTGTAAATAGGTTGATTCCAGCTACGTAGCTAAAATTGCCTACCTATGATCAACTTTAAGGTCTAATGTGGACCCAGCCAGAGATTTAGCTCAATTTTTGCCTCCCACTCCCATTCCTCATTCCAAATGGATGCACGGAGGAATTAACTCTATAAAGGTAGCAGGTTTTTGTTGCTCATATGCAGCCCTCCCAATCCCCCACCCCCAGCCCTGAACCCATTCCAAAAAGATCTGAATGCAGATCCATAACTCATCTTGGAGAGCTCCCTTCCCAACACTGGCTGAACACACTGCATTCTGAGCACCCTGCTGAAATCCTGCTAGCTAGAGACCCAGTGGGCTATAATCTGGTCACTGGCACTAGCAGA
Organism: Carettochelys insculpta; assembly: GCF_033958435.1. NCBI lineage: Eukaryota > Metazoa > Chordata > Testudines > Carettochelyidae > Carettochelys > Carettochelys insculpta. The sequence goes on along the minus strand of NC_134156.1, from coordinate 22,475,824 downwards.
ACAATAGCCTATCATGAGATTGTCAGGCTAGGTGAAGAATCATTGAGTGCCATTGTAAAAGGGCCTCAAACCTTGCAGACCTGCATCCCTAGACTGTCACTAATGTTCTAGAATACTCCACTGAAATCCATGGCCTTGCTCAGGGGACTTTACCATTCATGTCAGGCAGGTCTACACTATGGGGAAAAAATCGATTTATGATACACAACTCCAGCTACGTGAATTGCATAGCTGGCGTCAACGTATCCCAAATCAATTCTGCTGCTGTCCCCTCAGTGGGAAGTCAATGGGAGAACCTCTCCCATCGACTTCCCTTACTCCTCACTGCAGCCAGGAGTACCAGGGATGACTGTGGGGCCCTGATGGTTCAATTTAGCTTGGCCCCACTCGGGGGCTCTCTGGTCTGGCAAGATCTATGGTGTGGTATGATTTTAGTTAGCCAGATGTCCGCTTATCATGGGTGTGGCCAAGTTTCCTGTGGTCCCGTGAAGTTTGTTTCCAGGCACCAGTCTGGGCTCTCAGTGTTCTGTGCTGTTATTTAGCTGTAATTTACCTCTAAATGTCTTCTAAGAGCCCAGTAAGCAGTGGAAGAGTTGGTAATGCTGCTAGACAATATTGACCACCTGTGGTTTGGAAAATTTTCTGGTTCAGCACCGGTCATGTCCCCAAGGTGCTGGACTAGAGAGGTTCAACCTGTACTATTAATCTGCCACTTCTCCCTTAAGCACTCCAGCATCCAGAACTGTGCAGAGACACTCTCCTGTCCTCCCCACCACACGAGCGTTAAGAAAGTAATTGTAGGATAGAGCCAGCCGGACCCTGAAGGCAGCAGAGCTGCTACAGAAAGGAGCAGAGTTCTCACCCCTGGGACTTGGGAGATCAGATCAAGTGACTGGGGCAGGAGTCAGAGCCAGGAGCCAAATCCAGAGTCAGAGCCAGAATCGAGAGTCGGGTCAAAGGTGAGAACGGGACTCAGTGCCTGGGGGATCATCACATCCAGTAGTGATGGAGGAACAATGATGATGTCATCAGCAGGAAGGAGCGACAAACAGTGATGATGTCATCAGACTGTTTTCTGCAGGTTTGGCTTGGAACACTCACTCCCCTGTGCTGATTGGCTATTTGCTCCAGTCCCTCTCACTTCCCTCTCGGGGTCTCCAACTTTTCCCCCCTCTCACTCCTCTCTGCAAGGCCTGAAACAAAACAAAATAAAATACAACAAACACAGAAATACCATGATGGTTGCTGGCATTGTACTGTTCCCTCCAACTGTATGTTCTATTCCTTTCCCCTATGCTTTGTCTGTCTTGTCCATTTGACTGTAGGCTCTTATGAAAAGAAAATCTTTTTTTATATCTGTACAACACCCAGCCAATGGGGCTGTCTTCAAAGCTGGCCCTTAAGGACTACTGTAATAATGATAAATAAAATAATGAGATGAAAGGGAATGGTAGAAGATCTTAGGTCTATTTATAAAAGCTGGTGTCGGCATCTTTAGGTGCACAAGCTCTTTTACCTAAGTGACTGAAGTTCATAGCTTCCATGGTTTAAGTTGCCCTGAAAATGAAAAACCTCAGTAAGTTCCTATCTGTGGCACTAGATACCTAATAACCTGTGTAAAACTAGTCCCCTTGCCTCAAACCTGTAGTGATTTAAAAGTTACAAAATTCATCAGAGATCTATGAGATATCCAGAGCAGCAGGTAACTGTACAGAGCACTTGCCAAAGTATAACATCACGTCTCATTCAGCTTTACAGAGTGCTTATGGAAGCCATTCATGTCCTGCCATTCATCTCCTCCTGTGAAGCGCACCTGTCAGATTTCTTGCCTCCAGATATGCCGGGTGAGTTGAGGGAAAGTGCAGAATGTACCAGGGGTGCATTCCAGTTTGACAAGAAAGAGGTTGGAACTGCCAGAGCTTTATGAGGGTAAAGTCACGTACGTTGGGATCTCAGTGCCAAAGAGCAGGGGTGGAGTTTAATTTAAAACTACCACTCCCTTAATGCAGAAATTACCACATGAAGCATGATAGCACAACACAAAGATCCGCTGGGATGAGTGAATCCCCTCCAAGTTGGATATGCATGTGAATAGACTGTACTTGAGCAAGAGAGTCCCTGGAGGCAAAGTTAGTGTGTGTGGTTTGTTTTGATTCCTCCTGATCCTTTGAACAATTCTGCTAATTGTCCATTACATTTTCTCCTCTGATAGCCTCCAGCTTTGAAACTGTCCATATGTCATCATTTGTGAATCCTTATTAAAGGCATTTCAAACTGCAAAATGCCCATACAATTCTCTCTCCTTTAAAGAAAGAAAGAAAAAGAAATGCCTTAGGGTCCTTCTTTTTCGTGGTTCCTCGAATGTTTATTTCAGGATGATTAGACCTCAGAATGCCTTCTCTGGTTTTGGTTTACACACACAGAATTTCATAGTGAAGAGAAACGGAAATGGTGGTAGCATCCTCTGGTAGCACATGTTGAACTGGGATAATTGCTCCTGAGATGACTGGCTAGGAATTGCACACATGATTTTCCCAACATTTTTCAGAGGTTAGTATTCGGGATTATTTAAGCACTGTCAATCTGTGTACTGGTGTACAAGTCAGCAGATAAGGTGCACCAAAGAGCTTACCATGTAGATAGAGAGGGAAGGCATTAGGTAGCCCAAATCAGTACAGGTTGAATCTGTCTAATCTGGAACTCTCTCATCTGGCAACATCTGTAATGATATTAGTTAGCTGGACAATCACTTATGGCTGTGGCCATGTTTCCCATGGTCCCATACAGTTTGTTTCCAGCCACCATTCCTGGCTGTCAGTGTTCTGTGCTGTTACTTAGGTCTAATTTACGTCCAATGTCTTCTAAGAACCCAGTAAGCAGTGGAAGTGTTGGCAAAGTGTTAGAAAATACTGATCTCTCCAGGTCTGGCAATTCCCTCGTACAGCACTGGTCAGATCCTAAGGGTGCCAGCCGAGAAAGGCTCAACCTGCACAGAGTAACAGAGTTTTCTTGTCCTCATCTTTCCCTTTTTGATAGAATAAGACCGAGCACCCATCTTAGTGGAGACCTGTGGCACTTAGAGACTAGCCAATGTATTAGGTCATGAGCTTTTGTGGGTAAAACCCACTTCCTCAGATGAGTTGGAGTAGAAATCACAGAATCCAGGGCATATATAACACCAAAAATGTTACCTGTTAATTGGAGGACCAGTGTTGATGAAGCAAATTAAAGTCAGGCTGGATGTATCTCAATCATAGCATGTGGTGTGGAAATGCAAGGCTTAGTAGAGGAAGTGTATTTTAGGTGAGGTATGGAGGCAAAAAGTGTGCATATCTTGACGCAAGCGTGAGGAAGCAATTCCATGAGTAGGGTTTAGACTGGGGGAAAGCTCAGGTAGGTGTGTGAGAGAAAGATTTTCCTGGGGCAGGGGAGGTGAAGTGATCTTCACTAGCAGGTGAAGAGGACAAGTGAGGAGAACAGAAATTTACACGCTGGGAGAACTTTGTAAGTGAGCACAAGATGGCTGAACTAGATGTGGATGGATAGAGGAAGTCAGCGGGATGATTTCAAGAAGAGCCAATAAATAGTACACTTAAATGAAATGAAAAAGGAAAACATGCACACTAGGTCCAACGCTGTCACCAAGAATGACGGCTGCCTAGTCTAAAAATGCTCACTCAGCCAGGAAACTTTGGACAGCTGCATAGTTCTGCAATGTCACAGGAGAAGCTGGGGTCTTGTGGAGAGAATCCAGTGATAGATACTTTGATGGCTGTGTACAGCCTGAGATCTCAGGGCTTTTTTCTTCTTTGCTGTCTAGTTCCCAAAGTGCTAACGCTAGGAGCTATAGCCCATAAACATTGACCATAGAATAGCCCACGTAATGTTATATTGAGCTAGAAGTAGCACAACTATAAATCCAATTGGTGTTCCTTCACCAAATCCCACTCCCCAAAGTGAAGTGAGGGCTGATAGACATCTGTACCCATCCCCCAAAGGAGAAAACCCATCACATCGGCACTCATGAGTGGGGGGAAAGGAATTAGGAAGTCATGACTCTGAAGGTATGTCTTCACCACCCAGAAAATCAACTGGTTTAGGGTCAATTTTCCCTGGTGTGATTTCATGCGCCTAGTGGGGACATGCAAAATCAAATTATCTGGGGTTGAGAGTCAACCTACGTACTCCTCAATCTTTCTTCCTCTGCCCATTACTTAATTCCATTTTCATATTTCATCTGGATCATAGCTGTTCAAAAAATCAAAAAAAAGCAACAGTCCTGCCATGGGAGATGTATAAATTGGAACAAGTTCACTTGTCTCTGAAGCAGACACAAGAAGCTGAAGTATAGAGGGTAGATTGAACTTAAGTGCTCTTCATGTTTATTTGAGTTAAACAAGTCCACTTTCCCTCCATTTACCTAATGACAGAGGGGAAGAGTGGAAAGTCTAGAAGAAAGAAAAGTCTGACTGAGTGAGCAATTTGTGTGACAGGCAGTCACCAAATCAGACAAAATAAATTAACAAAAATTTAATTAGCTTGTATCATTTCTGTCAAAACTGACAACTCAAACATGGAGAAAAGATCATGTTTTCCCCTAGGGAGCACTAATTTTTTTTTACTCCATGTCTGAGAAGGAACCTGAAGTCGTGCAGCTATTTATAGGTGTCACGTGGGCCACCATTTCCTGTGTTGTAGGAGGGTTTGAAAGTGAACACACAAAGGAATTGGATTTTCTTCTTTTCTCTCTGGGCCTCTGAAGGTGGACAAGATCCTCCATTTGTTTACATTCTGGATGACAATTTCTTCAGGGGCCTAAGCCATTCTTCTGCACTCCCCACTGAACCATAGACCTGGACTTCCTTTATAGGGTCTCCTCTCAATGCATCATCTGCAGGTGAATCCAAAACCCAACCCTCTTACCAGAGCCTGACTATATATTTTCACACGTCCCATCAGAGAAGAATAATGTCTTCCGAAGCCACTTATATAGTGAATTTATTCAGATGTGAAGAATTCTCCTTAGACAAAACCCAAGATATTTCAGAAGCAGGTTTTACTACTCTCTCTTCAGTTCCTGCTTTTTAACCTGCACTTCCCATCCTTTCCAAGCCCCTCACTCAAATATGTGGCTGTGAATCAGGTTATGAGTGCACTGAAACTATTTCCCATATATTGCACTTTATATGAATGGAGCACATTGTGCAATAGGACTGCACGTCCTCAAGTCTAAAGCAACTTTCATGGCCTTGTATGGGTTAGTAAGAAATTTAGTAACTGTCAGCTTCATTGACATTGTCAAAGGGCAAAATACATTTATATGGAAGGCAGGGATTTCTTGCTGTATAATGGTTTAAGGTTTCCAAAATAAGCTTTAATTACACTAATAAAATAGTTATCATAATGTCAAATAAGTGTCAAGTGATTATTTAAGATCAAAGATTTATTAAGAGTACAGGGTGAGCCTCTGTTATGGCCATTTAAGCCCATTGCTATTTGTCCTATCATCAGAGGTCAAGGAGAAAACTTTTTCTTCATGCTCCCTCTAACATCCTTTTAAATACTTGAAAACTGCTATTATGTCCCTTCTCAGTCTTCTGTTTTCCAAAGTAAACAAACCCAGATCTGTCAGTCTTCCCTCATAGGTTTTTTTTTTCTAGCCCTTTATTTATTTTCATTGTTCTTCTCTGGACCCTTCCAATTTCTGCACGTTTTTCTTGAAAAGTGGCCCCCAGAATTGGGTTCAGTCCTCCAGTTGAGGCCTAATCATTGCAGAGTAAAGTGGAAGAATTATGTCTCATGTGTTGCTAATAACACTCCTGTTTGCATTTTATGAGCCACCCATGAACCCTCTGTGTTTTCTATGCCCCAGTTTTGAATCTGAGCCCCTGACTTTCTGAGCTGTATGACAGACACAAAAAGGAGTCTGATTCCAAATTGGGAACCAAGCAGAGGTGGAAAAAGTGTGTAAGTTACTTGAGTAAAAGTGCAGCTGCTTTCAGCTTTGGTTACGTGAGTACAATCAAGATGTGATACATTAACTAAACAGTAATAAGTCACCAGAATCAAATGGTATTCACCCTGGAGTTCTGAATGAACTCAAAAGTGAAATTGCAGAACTACTAACCGTAGTTTGTAACCTGTCATTTAAATCAGTGTCTGTTCGAGATGACTGGAGGATAGCTAATGTGACACCAGTCTTTAAAAAGGGCTCCAGAGGTGATCCTGGCAACTACAGGCCAGTCAGTCTGAGTTCAGTACCTGGCAGACTGGTTGAAACTCTAGTAAAGAACAGAATTGTCAGACACATGGAGGAACATAATATGTTGGGGAAGAGTCAACATGGCTTTTGTAAAGGGAAGTTGTGCCTCACCACTCTATTAGAATTTTATGAAAGGGTCAACAAACATGTAGACAAGGGGGATCCTGTGGATATAGTGTACTTAGATTTTCAGAAAGCCTTTGACAAGGTCCCTCATCTAAGGTTCTTAAGCAAAGTTAACTGTCATGGGATAAAAGGGAAGGTCCTTTCTTGGATTGGTAACTGGTTAAAAGATTGGAAACAAAGGGTAGGAATAAATGGTCATTTTTCAGAATGGATAGAGGTAGACAGCAGTGTCCCCCAGGGTCTTTACTGGGACTGGTCCTATTCAACATATTTATAAATGGTCTGGAAAAAGAGATAAACAGTGAGGTGGCAAAATTTGCAGATGACACAAAACTACGCCAAATATTTAAGTCCTAAGCAGACTGTGAAGAACTACAAAATGATCATATAAATTGCATGATTGGGCAACAAAATGGCAGATGAAATTCAATGTTGATAAATGCAAAGTAATGCACATTGGAAAATATAAGCCCAACTCACACCCTCTCTGATCACCTTCTTCTTGCTAACATGCCTGTAGAAACTTTTCTTGTTATCCTTCACATTCCTCACGAGTCACAATTCCAGTTGCGCTTTTGCCTTTCTGATAACTGCCCTACATTCTCGAGCTATACGTTTGTATTCCTCCCTAGACATCTGTTCAAGTTTCCACTTTTTGTAAGCTCCCTTTTTGTGCCTAAGTTTTCCAGTGATTTCTCCAGTAAGCCAATCTGGTCTCCTACCATATTTACTTCTCTTGCTGCACTTCGGGACAGTTTCATTCTGTGCCTTCAATAGGGCTTCCTTAAAATACTGTCAGTTTTCCTGGACTGTTTTTCCCTTCATGGTAGCATCCCAGTGGATTCTGCCCATCAGGTTCCTGAAGGAGTCAAAGTCTGCTTTTCTGAAGTCCAAGGTGTGTAATTTACTGTTCTTTTTCCTTCCTTTGGTCAGGATCCTGAAGTCTACCACCTCATGATCACTGCTTCCCAGGTTGTCACCCACCTCTACCTTCCCTATTAGTTCTTCCCTGTTCATAAGCTTCAGGTCGAGCCGTGCATGACCTCTGGTTGGGTGCTTCAGCACTTGTACCAAGAAGTGGTGTCCAACATTCTCCAGAAACTTCCTGGACTCCTTGTGTACTGCCGTATTGGTCTCCCAACAGATGTCAGGGTAATTAAAGTCCCCCACGATAACGAGAGCCTGAAATCCGGAAACTTCCCTCAGTTGTCCAAAAAAAGCCTCATCTACCTCATCATCCTGATTTGGCGGCCTGTAGCAGACACCAACCACCACATCTCCAGTGCTGCCTACACCACTAAGCTTGATCCATAGACTCTCATTGTGGCTAGCTCTCTGAAAACATCCATCCAATGTGCAGCAGCAGTCAAAAAAGCAAACAAAATGTTGGGAATCATTAAGAAAGGAATAGATAACACAGAAAATGTCATATTACCTTTATATGCATCTATTGTATGTCCACATCTGGAATACTGTGTACAGATGTAGTCACCCCATCTCAAAAATCCATATTTTGGAATTGGAAAAAGTTCAGAAAAAGGCAACAAAATGATTAAGGCTATGGAATGTCTGCCATGTGAGGAGAGATTAATAAGACTAGGACTTTCTAGCTTGGAAAAAGACAAGTAAGTGGGGATATGATAGAGGTATATAAAATCATGACTGATGTGGAGAAAATAAATAAGGAATTGTTATTTACTCCTTCTCACAACACAAGAACTAGGGTCACCAAATGAAACTAATAGATAGCATGTTTAAAACAAACAATAGGAAATATTTTTTTTCACACAACGCTCAGTTAACTTGTGGAACTCCTTGCCGAAGAATGTTGTGAAAACTAAGACTATAGTAGAGTTTAGAAAAGAGCTAGATACATTCATGGGGGATAGGTCCATCAATGGCTTTTAGCCAGGGTGAGTATGGACAGTGTCTGTAGCCTATGTTTGCAAGAGGCTAGAAATGGGCGACAGGGAATTGATTACTTCATGATTACCTGTTCTGTTCATTCCCTCTGGGGCTCCTGGCACTGTTGAAAGCGAGGATACTGGGCTTGATGAACCTATGGTCTGACCCAGTATGGCTGTTCTTATGTTTATGTGTGCATGTGTGAGTATACTTTTACCCCAGTAGTTGTCCAGAGGGACACTGATGACTAATAGTTAAGTACATTCCCCACAAAGCAGCTGTACTTTTACTCAAGTAACTTTTTGGGTCTTTTTTCTACGTCTGGAACCAAGCAGTGATTTTTGACATGTCAGGAACATTTAGGGGAGAACAGTGGTGTGCACAGCCCTTGGGAGAAGATAATTTTGTCTTTTGGTTGAGAAAGAGTAAAATTATGCTTGGAAATCTGGCACATTTTCTCCCTGGGTTTCAGAGAGCTGGAATCTGCTCCAGGATAGAATATTAGTAACTTGCAATTCAGAGAATGTCCCATAAAATAAAGGGAAGCAAAAAATCATACTCAAACAAATCACTCAAATGATTGCTTTTTGTTCTCCGAGGAGAAATATTAAGTGAACATTTACTTAGCAATTAGGACTTAATGGCTAAACTTTCAGTGCAGTGCTGGGCAGAATGTCAAAACCTACATTTTAAGGGGATATTTTAAGTAACCTGACATCGTACAGTGGCCTCTATGGTTTTTCTTTCACTCTACCACCACACTTTGTCTTCATATAAATACATGTGGATGAATAGAGAGAGAAATGCTAAAGAATGGACATGTGTTCTGGACAGAGCATTGTTCTAGGTTCTCTGCTTATGCGACTAGGATTTCCACGCAAGCCCCAGATACAGTCAGAGGTGCTGGAGCAATTTCTCTACTGGGGGTGCGGAGGCCACTGAACCAAACTGCTAGCCTTAAACGGACTGGGAACCACTTCATGCCTACAGGAGCTGCAGCACCCTCGGTGTCCTTACTTCCAGCATGTATGGATACGGTTGAGAGAAGGATTATTTAATTTTGTTATCCAGGCTTCACTGATGGAATAAAACTTTTCTGAAAAAGATTTGGGGAGGTGGGAGTCAGGGAACAGGCATTTTAAGTTAAGACAACAGCTTTTTTTCCCTCATTCCTGTCATACTGAAAGCTGCCGTTAAATATATTGAAGTGTAAGCAAATGTTTCACAGGTCCCCCTCTTAGGAAATTTACTCTGCCAATTGTTACAACAGCCTTTCCATAATTTGAGATGTAATTAGAAGGCTGTGTGTTCTAATGAATTAGGTAGGGACTTAAAAGAGATGGGTTTGGTTCTCTTTTGGCAATACTCTGCTGTGGGGAAGTCACTTTAATGTTCTGTGCCTCAGTCTCCTTTGCTGCTTTTCCCACCCTGTATACTTAGACTATGAACTCTCCAAAGTGAGGACTGTCTCTAATGACCTGTCAGTAGAGTGTCTAACACGTTGCAACCTCTAGGTGCTGCTACAAAGAGTTAATGATAATAAGAGTTTGCTTCTGTTGAAGCCTCTAGACATTTTTCTTTTGCTTTAGTTGACAGCAGGAGCAGACCCATGATAAGCTGGCAAACGCTAAGATGGAAAAAATCAGAGGGAGAGAGAGAGAGAGAGAGAGAGAGGATTTACACATCGAGAATTGAACACAATACATGAAATAGGGAGGCAGTGTATTCTACTGGATAATGTACAAGACCAGGGTTTGCTTCCCAGCTTACTGGATGATATAGGGGGGTAGTATCACAGATAAAGGAAAAGAAATATATTTGCATGTGGCTGGGGTTTTGTTATGAAGTGTAGAGAATATTTCATAAACTGACCCTTCTAGCTGCCTAGACAGCAAATGTCTTATTTGATTTGTTAATGCAATTCATTAATTTCTGCTTTCCAACAAATGCAACAGTAGAAAAGTTTCTACGAAACCTTTCTCGTTTCTTCATTCTCTGAGGCTGTCCTGATACATTAAGCTACATTCCAACCAGCTTCAAGGACATGTTTCTGAAGCCCATTCAAAATGCTGACAATTGTTGAATGCGTGAGGGGAAATGATCCTGTGACTCTATGAAAAGGACAGCATCCATTTGCCCGGTTGTCCCTCTAATCGGACATGTTTAGTAAAAGCCCCACAATGCCTCCACAGAATGGTCCAAGAGAAAAAGGGGAAAAAGTGGCTTCCAGGTGATGCATAATGAATGTTACTGTGGAATTGCTGCAGCTCTGCATTGGAAGCTATACTTGAACAGAAGAAATCACTTCTACCTTAAAGGCAAGGTCCTCTGGTGCAAATCAGAAACTGAAGGAGCTATGCTGATTTACATCAGAAAAGGATCTGGCCCTGAAATGCCCTACATGTCTTTTCTTGGTTTTATGGCTTTTTCACTGAAACATTTTTATTACGTGATACCAAACATGAAGCATGAGGGCTCACAGGGATATTGTCCAAAAAGCCATCGGTGGAACCTTGAACCTAAACCTTTTCGATTTTCAGGAGGATGTGGAATCAGATTCCCAGATCCAAAGCCACCTTGAGGGGGCTTGCAGGTTTGTGTTTGGCTCTGTGTTTGATCCAAACTAGAAGGCCTTGACTTTGCAGTCCTACATCTGATCCAGCTGAAATCTCGTGAAAATTGCTGCCTGAATACACTGGACTCACCAGGGGCCTTCAGGGACAGAAGACTATGTTGAATTTTTATCTCATTTACAAAACAAACAGACAAACAAACAAAACCCACAAGCAGTCCAGTAGCACCTTAAAGGCTAACACATTTATTTATTAGGTACATTTATTTATTAGGTAATGAGCTTTCATGGGTAAGACAAATCCAGAGTCACTTCACTAACCTTATCGCAGTGAGTGGGGTAAAAGCTATAAAGTGATTAGAATAGGAGCCACCACATTCCACAGTACCGCTTAGGAACTTGCTGTCATAAGGCAGAGGGAGAAAAAGAAAATGTGCTAGCTTAGCTACTCCTCAGTGTTGTTTTAATCTTTTCTCCCTTTTTGTTGACAGAGGATGAGAACTCTGCCAAAAGCTTGTTGTCCTCCTCCTCAAAAGCTGGCATGCTCAAGGTCTCGTTACCAACGACCAACGAAAATATCTACAGCAGCACTACAGGAAGACAGGACTGAACATCTGCATTTGCTACCTTGAGTGCTTCTGGTTACAGAGTTGTCACTGGAGATTCTGTGTAGAGTGATCAATGCTTTATCTCTTGTCTGCCTCAATTATCAGTTATAACTGGAGACTATTTACAATATATAATGCAGACACTGTGCAATATCCATTCCCTGGGGTCAGACAGAAGACCGAGGTCTCCCTTCCCTTATAAAACAAAATCACTTTATTGTACAGTGATGGGTTTAAACACTGCTACAACACCGCTGAACCCTGTTATGATCCGACAGATTGCTCTAGAGAGTAACTGCTCCTTCTGCTTAGAACATCGTCTGTGGGATTTGGACTGCATTCCTGATTCTGCCAGAGTCCCACTGTGTGACTAGGGAGAAGTTGTTTAATTGCTTAGATTGTATTGCTCTGTGTTTCTACTGGTGGTGCACATGCCCATATACCTTGGTGCATGTCACAAAATTTATTCTGCCCATGGATGAAAAACATTTGGCGGGAACACTGTGAATTACTCCAGCTGTGGCTTTGCAGTCTTCTTTATATGTCAAGAGTTTTGTGGTGTATTTTTCAATGACAGATGGAAATAGCAGTAGATCAGCTTGGAGGCTTATGCAGAAGAAATGGAGGTGTTAAATTGTGTACAGGTGATCATCTTACCAGAACCTCATTGTACCACTTGATTTGAGTTCTCTTGAAATATAGGGCAACTCAGTTATGAGTATTCCATGGTGAGTTATGGATAGAGGTAATTTAAGGCGTAAAGGACTGAATAGTAAATAAGGGCTTCCAAAGGCAGGTTATTTAGGACCCTGCCAGATAATGAAACTTTGCTTGTTTTAATTATTTAGATTGTAAGCATGTCAGGCAAGGAAAGTCAATTTACTATGTGCTTTCAGGACATCTGGCACAAGGGAATGCAGATCGTTCTTGGAGACAGTGGGTGCTACCTTGGTATATTCGTATCAGGGTTAAGGCCGCTATCCTTATCCCAGTGAACTCAATAACAGAACTCCCAATGGAGGCAGGATTTGGCAGTGAAAGCATTGTGTTTAATCTACATTATCAAAGTGTAGCAGCTGTAGTTCACCACGAGACATTCTCTTTCGTTCTGTACTTTGCACCTTTTCACAACGTAGACAAAGCATTTCACAGGACACCCTAATATGCTTTGAGGGTTGTCCAAAGCCATTTCTTACTGCCTTACTGCTGAGCTGCTAGGATTTCTAGTTGCTTTGCAGGGAGAGACATAGTAGCACAAAAGCACCTCTGGAGTCTTTTGTGATCATTAAAAAAGGTACGAAAGAGAGATGCATTTGCCTGGCTGCAAATGAATCAGATCGAATGGAAATGGGAAACATGTGCAAACACTTTAAATATTTTGCCCCTTTAGGATATTTGAAGACTTCCCTTGTAAAACAAATAGGGAACAAAATAAAACCAGGTTTCCCTCAGTCAGCACATAATCATTTTCATGTTAATTTTTATCTTGTTAACCCAAAAATCTATTAGAAGAAAATTATCTGCTTGAAATCTAGCTGGTGACTCATGCTAAGTGGTTCTGATAGTCTGAGAAAATAAATCTGTGCACTGTTTACACAAGTCGATTGGAAATTACAGTGTGTAAAAGAAATAATGGTTTTGGGTGACTGTACATGACAAATGATCGGGCTTCTGATGTTATTCACTTTGGCCTTGTCTACACTAGACCTTTTTTTTTTCCCCCTTAAAATTCTCCAGTAGTGCTAACAAGCAGCACTGTTGGGGCTAGCTCCAAAGCACACTGAAGGCAATGGAAAGACTCCAACTGACTTCTGGGGCTGTGCACTAGGTCAGCGGACGGCAACCTGCAGCCTGAGAGCTACATGTGGCCCAACAAGGTTCTAAGTGTGTTTACCATTCCACATGTGCGGGGCTTCCAGATGATGCTGGCTTCTGTGGATGTAGCTTTCCTCCTACCACTTTTACAGGTTGAACCTCTCTAATCCAGAACTGTCTCATCCAGCAACATCCATAATTTGGCATGATTTTTGTTAGGCAGATGACTTCGGATCATGGGCATGGGCCAAGTTTCCTGTGGTCCCATAAAGTCTGTTTACAGCCACCAGTCCTGGGTCTCAGTGTTCTGTGCTGTTATTGAGCTGTAATTTACCCGAAAGAGCGCAGTAAGCAGTGGAAGTGCTGGTAATGTGCTAGAGAATATTGACCTCCTGTTGTCTGGAAGATTCTCTGGCCAGGTCCCGAGGGTGCTGGACTAGAGAGGTCCGACCTGTACTAAAGTGACACACACATAAAACAAGGGCCCATGAAGTGAGATGCCTGCTAAAGGCACAGATTGGCTGTGAAGATCCATGTGCTCCCTCTGCATCCAATTAAAGCACTGCTATCATTCCATCAGCACACCCTCACAAATTCTAGGTGTGCAAGCAAAGTTAGCAAAATTACCCTTTGCCAAGAGACCATCTCAGTTACAACAATCTTGCTGCCCACCAAGATGAAGGAGGGCCTCTTGTGTGGACCACTCACTAGCTCCTCATTGCACTGGGCCTTTGAAGAACAGGTTCTGGGAAAGCGTTATATGGTCAAAACCTCAACAGCTTACCTGTATCAATTCCCATCACTATGGCTTCTTGTGGGATTGCAGTGTGGGATTTAAAGACAGAGGGACTTGGGTTAACTAGTGCCTCCCTGTTGAGTAGGCCAACTGGCACTCAGCAAAGGATTTCACCCTTTAAAAGAGCAAAAGATCTGGTGATATCTTTAATGACTAACAATTTTATTAGGACTGAAGCTTTCATGAACTCCAGCGCAGTTCATCAGATGCCTGAACTGAAAAAATCAGATGGCAGAGATGTATACGTACATACAGAGGTGGGAGTATTACAACTGTGTTAATGAGGCTAATTCACTCCGGACAGATGTGGCTCACTTCCAGCCTTATTAACACGGTTGTAGCTCACCCTTCTTAACTCCCTGCCATCTCAGTCTTTCACGTCATGCTTCTGACAAAGCTTGCTGCAGATTGCAAAAGGTGCTGTCCTAATAAAATTGGTAATCTTTAAGGAGCCATCAGACTCCTTGCTGTTTTTGCTGAAGCAGAGCCATGTGGTGACCCCTCTGAAAACCCTTTAAAAGGACAATTTTAGACACATGGGAAGATCTTCTAAAGTGACTAGAGTAACCCAGTTGTTGGGCCTGATTTTCAGGAAGTGCTGAATTATAGCAGCCACCCAAAATTAGCCAGAAGCTGGCCTGCAAAGTGTCTCATATTGGGGCACCCAAAATCTCTAAATGTTCTTGAACATGTTGCTGATAGTCAGTGTTCCCTGTAAGTGCACACTTAGACAGCTGTCCATGAGAGATTCACTGATTAGCAGAGCTACCACAGCCAGCAGCATGAGACTGGTGCACATCTGCACATGTCTTGGTGCACATAACAAAATTTATTCCACCTATCAATTGAATAAAATAGAGCGAACACTGGTGACGATCCTCACTAAATTTGCTTTTGCCAGCTGATCCCTGCCTTTTTAAACACACAAGGACATATCTTATTAGTTTATTTATATTGCCAGACAATCTGGACAAATTGCATAAATTCCAAACAGGCACTGTACTAAGTCGAACAGTCTGTGATTGGGTGGGAAAATGGCCTCCTGTTTTTGACAGTCCAGGCAAACGCCCTAACATCAGTCACTGGTACATGAAACACTTCAGCAAATGTGATATCTCAGCGTCTGAATGCAACAGAATGGATTGATTTTTTTTTTTTGTTGCGCCACATGGAACAAGTTTACTGGCATTTTATCACGGGGATTTTGCTCTGACTTCCGCTTCAGTTATGGGGAGCATCATTCTCTGTTTTATTCTACTGCAGTAGAGTCATTGAAATGAAGCAGGGGGTGGGGAATAGTGCATTGAATTCAAGACAGTGATACCAGTCAAAGAAAGGAGAATGAATAGCTGTGAGTTTGCCACTGATGTCACTGAGCACGTGATTTTTCCCTGTGTAGACGCTTTCTTCAGGACACATTTGGGGGTCAATTTCCCAAGGGGTAGGTCAAACCTTTGCTGGGGCCAGAGTGATTTGCAAAATGAACTGCAGGTACATCTCTGAGAGCTGGCAGTCTTAGCTGCCTGCTGCTCCCGTGTGACGAGGGAGATGAAGATGCCAAGAGGCAAGTTTATGACAGTGATACATTCTATAAGTGCAAAAGGAGGCTGCCCTTTGAAAACATCACCATTTAAAGTTAAGCCATTAATATCCACTCACTTTTATGAAGATCAAACACTTCAAATAAAACAGCATTCTGACATTGTGGGAGGCTGGGAAGCTTCTGAAAATTAACAGGCATTCTCAGCTGTCTTTGGAAACAGCATCCCTTTGGCTTGGGCCCTACATGGATATTTGGGGTCTCCAAATAGAGGTATGACCATGTAAATTAGAAATGGGAGGAAATGAGGCAGTCCATGGAGACAAATGCAAGACACCAGAATGAAAAACAGCCCTCTGCAGAGGATCAGCACATGGCCCATGAGCCATTTGAGCCCTGTTTTGAGAAGAAAGATGCTCTGACATTCCTGGAATTATATGACTATCAAAGTGGCATAACACACTGAAGAATCAGACACAGCTTAAGTGAGTCTTGAAGCTAGCGGGACAAGGCTCCTGTGTATTGATCTCTGCAATGGGGTGAATGCTGCCTTAGCATCGTAGAAGTATGGGACCAGAAGGACCTCATCTAGAAGGATGGTCCATTCCCCCATGCAGAGACAGGGCAAAACCTACCAGTTTCGGTACTAGGCACTCCATCAAAGAAGTCAGCACAAATACGGTTCCACTGCAGGTCATCCAAACAATAATGCAGGGTCATACTGAACAATTACATGGAGAGGTTGCTGATGAATAGATCATGGCCCTTGGGTTTCCGTTCCTATCTTTTATTATTATTAGCGGAAGAAAGGAAATTCAGGTTCAGCTATGGTTTAAACACTTCCTTTTCATTTCACAGATCCCCATCAGTCTCCAAACATTCTTGCTGTCATTCTCAAATACAGTACAATAATAATAATCCAACATCTGTGGTTGATTCCCCCTGGCCAAAGACCATAATTAATTTAACCCCCTCTTTTTGCTAGTGTTGCTTCAGTGTAAAATAGTAGGCAAAGGAGAGATTCAGGACTGGGAAATCTGAACAAATATACAGCAGTGCTAACGAATGGTAATTAAGAAAGCCTCCAAGTGGAGAGTGTTGGCAAAAGGAAGCCCTTTCAGGCAATAAGGAGGACACAAAGCAGATGCTCTAGGGACCGTTTTGCTCCAGGTTTGTTTTCTGTCTGCAGAATTACTCTTTAATTGCCATAGGTGCCAAAATCTGAGAATTGCTTACAGCAGATTCCAGAACATTGGCAATTTCCTCCCTCTTAAAGGACCAGACCTCTCTTTGTAGGCAGGGCCAGATGAAACCACATTCTGGCTGCTTTGTGGATTACGATGTGGTCATCAGGTTGAACTCTTACATGGAGAGAGGCAAGTATATTTCCTCAGTTCCTGATGAAAATGGTTCAAGAGGCCTCTCCTCACCCCATGTCACAAAAATAAGCTATTGCAAGGAAATCACTTTGGATACAGCCTTTCATTTGCCTAAGGACCTGGCCCATTTGGGCAGTCATCAAAGCCATTGAACCCACACCTGTCAAGGCTAAAAGTGCGAGCCTCTCCTGCTTGAATCTTAAGACATACTTGACTGAAATTACTGGGAAGATTCCTATTGTTTTCAGTGGGCTCTGGGTCAGATGGTGCTTATGTTGACTTTTATGTGGAACAGGCATGAAAGGGAAAGGCAGAGGACACCGGAGGAGGGGTAGTACTTTGGGAGCAGAGAGCCCCAGTAATCAGTGGAAGTGTTGGTATGTGCTAGATAATATTGACCTCCTGTGATCTGGCAAGTTCTCTTGTCTGGCACCAGTCAGGTCCCAACACTACCAGATGAGAGAGGTTGAACCTTTATCTACCCCAAAGAGCTTCCATTCTGAATATAGACAATAGAAGGATACAACAAAGAGATGGTCGATAAAGGATGGTCAAAGTAGTTAGGCGATGTCAAGAGAGCTGGCTGTACCTCAGAACACCAGTGCCTGTTTGTGACCTTCAATTTTCCCATCTGAGAAATGGCAACATGTTCATCTTTGTCTAAATGTTTGATGTAACTGGATTAAAAATATTATGTAGGTACATGCTGTTCATTCATTATTTACATTGTCACAACTGGCCAAAATCTGAAATTGTTGAACATTTCAAATTTCAAAATGAGCAAGAAAGCAAAACATCTATGACATTTTTGCAATTCACCCCCATTACCATTTTTAACCTCCACCAGCTACAGATCTGGCGGATTTTTAAAAAAAAAAAAAAAAGCAGAACAAAAATGAAAAAGAATCAGGAAAATTACTCCCCTTTTTATTAGCTCTAATAATTATTAAATGGGACTGTAAGATGAGCATCATTCATGTCCACCAAAGCAGCACTCCTAGGCCGTGTCTACACGAGCCCCAAACTTCGAAATGGCCACTCAAATGCCATCAGCTCATGGGAATAAGGGGACTTCGAAGTAGGCGGGGTCCTTTCGAAAAGGAGCCCCGTTTGAATGAGACGCACGGCGGCGAGGCGTGTCAATTTCGAAGTGCCGTGGCCACCCGCATGCTAATGAAGTGCTGAATATGCATTTCAGCGCTTCATTAGTAAACTTCGAAATGGCAATTTGCGTGGCCGTTTCGAAGTTTGGGGCTAGTGTAGATGTAGCCCTAGACAAGGAAGGGTAGCAGATTTGTGTAGAACCAATATGAGAAGACTGTATTAATCAATATGTATTGGCAAAGCTAATAAGGTTTTTTTTTTCCCCCTTTGAAATCTGGACTGAAGAAAGAGCAAGTAGGAAACTAAATCTGAATCTTTCTTTTCTTGGCAGTCACTCAATAATGAGTAGGACGTTTTCATCTCACTCTCCTATTTGTGAGACTGTTGATCAGCCTGATTCTGGAGACATAGTTCTTATCACAGAGGGGCCCGGTGTTGGCAGCTGCTTGAGGGGCGCAGGGCAGTTTTTGCTTCTTCTTCTCTGCCTCTCCCCATCTGCAGTGCAGTGGGACTTCTCAAATTGTGCTACCTCCAACATGGAAGATATAGAAGGTGGGAGAAAATATACGTCTGCACTACAGCAATCTTTTGAAAGAAGTTCTTCCAGGAGATCTCTTCCAAAAAAAAATCTTCTTTTGACAGAGTGCGCCCACACTGAAAAAAGAAGATTGAAAGATTGATCCACGCTTTTAATAGACAGTGTCCACACAGCCCCTGCTCTTTTGAAAGAACGGGCCAGGGATCAAAAAATCTGACACCATAAGGATTCTTTTTTCTAAAGAAGGGCCCTCGGAGTGTCTACACATGCTTTTTTTTTGGAAGAATCTTTCTGAAAAAGATGCTCTTCCTCATCTGGGAGAGGAAGAGGGCTGCCAGAACAGCGCTGTGTTCTTTTCATTTCAGATTGAAAGAGTGCATTTTGTGTGTAGATGCTCTGTGTGTTCTTTTGGAAAAGGCCTGTGTTTTTCGAAATAACTTACTAGTGTTGATGCAGCTATGCATGAGAATGGTCTTGTGCTCCCTGGCAATTTAAGACTTTGAGGTGGAGTACCTTTGTGAATTTCTTTCCCCAGTTTAAAATTTGCTTCCCTGGCTCAGCTGGTTGCATGGGAATTGTTTAGCAGATGCAGCCTCCTTGTCTCTAGGCAAAATAGGGCACAAACCAAAAAGAAATGATAGTTCCAGCCAGAAAAGAAAAACCACAATCTGATTTTGCTGGTCTGGTATTTTGCCCTGCACTGCTCAGGATTAAAGAGGAGAACCACAAAGCCAATGTTCTGTTTTTCATATCTCTTCCACCAGACTCTATGGTAAACGGGCACCCAGAAGTTTTCATCTAGACCCACGAATGTCAATGATCAAGAGCGATCTCATCACTAACAAGGGTTTAGGGGAATGAAGCATTGTTATGCAGGAGCAAATGGTGGATGGGTGTAAAAAAAACAACATGCCATTAGTGCGTGTGTTTTGAAGATGGCGATGTTACAAAGTGACTACGCCTTTATTTGAGAGACCAGTTGGGTGAGGCAGAATTTTTTATTGGACCGACTTCTGTTGGTGAGAGAGAGAAGCTTCTGAGCCACACAGCACTTTTCCTCAGATGAGGACACTGGGCCTCAACAATAGTAAGAGGAAGAACTCAGTGTAAGCTTGGAAATTTGCCTCTGTCACCAACAGAAGTTGGTCCAATGAAAGATATTACTTCTCCCACCTCATCCCTCTAATATCTTGGAACCAACATGGCTACAACAACATTCCATGCAATATCTCTGTTTGCTTTTTGACAGGAATACTGCATGGTCCTCAGTGAAATCAACATTGTCACCTTCTTTGGATGAAAAAAAAAAACAAATTAAACCAAAAGCAAATTACTATTCTTGGATGAAAACCACTATACTTTTCATTCAATGTAATATGAGAGTGTACCAAAAATATTGGCAGGGTGGGGAGGATGCCTGCCATCCCCAAGGCCATTCAATTAATTTGTTAGATTAAAATGCAGAATATCTCCCACAACTGGGCCTAACTGGCTACCGTGTTAGCTGCTTCAGCAAAAGGCAACACATTGTTGCACTTTTACCCTGTTAGATCAGGGTTGAGAGCCATTACCGTGCTAGGGAACAGGGGATCACAAACAAGGGAGTTTGAGTGTGAGTTTGTGGGAAGAAATCCTAGTTCAAACCATATGGTTAGGAAGAGACACATTGCCTCTGCCAACACTACCTGTGCCTGTAGCCACACAGACCACCTGACCATGGATAACTCTACCCAGATTCTGGTGTGGTTTTGCAAAAAATGTGGACTTCATTTCCCACTTACAGAAAACCAGGCTGGAGAACCATCCAATCTGAAAGGTGCCTGATGGCGGAATATCTCTGGAAACAGATGGGGCAGCTACAGGAGGAGGTGGGTGGGCTAAGGCACTTCCCTGCCCATGAAAAACTCCTTGAGAGCATTCATGTGGAGACATCCAAGGCTGAGGAAGCTATCCAGCTACAGAGGCTTGCTGACACACCACTGGAGAAGGAGGAGATGACTCTGTCTCAGAGACGACACTGGAAGCTGGTTAGGCCGGGCTTTGGCACTGAAACCACCTTGGTCACCCTGGTAGATGACCTATGCTGGGAAGTAGACAGGGGAAGTGTGTCCCTTTTGATTCTCCTGGACCCCTCAGCGGTTTTTGATACCATTGACCATGGTATCTTTCTGGAATGCCTGAAGGAGTTAGGTAAGACCGTAACTACTGCAAAACAGTGCCTCTGATACCCGTTGGGACATTTTAAGAAGGTGGAACTAGGGGTCTGTTATTTGACCTCATGGCAATTGTGCTATGGGGTCCTGCAAGGTTACATATTGTCCCGTATGTTGTTTAACATATACATGAAGCCACTGGGAGAAGTCATAAGGAGTTTTGGTGGACAGTGCCACCAATACGCATATCATACCCAAATTTATTTCCCTGTCACACCAGAACCAGGTATGGAGTAACTGATCTAAACCTGTGTCTGGAGGTGGTGATGGACTGAATGAAGTCTAATAAGCTGAAGTTGAACGTAGATAAGGCTGAAGGCCTGTGAATCAGGAGACCATGTTTTCAAGAATGTGGCAAGGTACCTGTTTTGGACAGAGATTACTCTTTCCCTGAAAGAACAGGTATGCGGCTTGGGAGTCCTCCAGGACCCTTTTTTAACATTTGGAAATCTAATTTCTTCAGTAGCTAGGAGTGCTTTTGGGCAGCTTCCTCTGATCCACCAGCTGCGACCCTTCCTGAACAATCGTGACTTGGTCACAGTGATCCACGCTCTTGTCACATCTCGACTGGATTATTGTAAATCACTCTATGTGGGACTGCCTTTAAAGAGTCTCCGGTGACTTCAGGGGACTTCAGGGGGTCCAGAATGCGGCTGCCTGAGTCTGAACTAATACTCGGTATGCAGAGCACATTATGCCAGTTCTCCGGCAGCTGCGCTGGCTTTCAGTTTGTTTCCGGGCACAATTTAAAGTCTTGGTTATGACTTATAAAGCCCTAAATGGGTTTGGTCTATGGTATTTAAAGGACTGTCTTTTCTCATATGAACCACCTTGGGCATTGAGGTCAACTGGGGAGGTTTTTTAGGATGTTTTATGTCCTTTTGGAGTTCTGTATTTTTAAATCTTCCTATGTATGTTTATATCTTTTTAAAAATTTGTAAGCTGCCTCGAATATTTGAAATAGAGAGGCAGGGTATAAATATTTTAAATGAATAAATAAAAATGGATAAGTTGGTTACTTCTGGCAGCAGCCGGTGCTCCACCCCTCCTCCCAAACCACCCACACTGGTTCTGGAGAACTGTGAGGCTGACCTGGCTATAAGAGATGAGGAATCACCACCGAAGGTGAAAAAGGAGAAGCCATATACCCCCAAGACTGGGAGGTCAGTAAGTCACCACTCCAGGAGGAAACATAGGGTACTGCTGGTTGGAGACTATCTTTTGAGGGGGACAGAGGCACCCATCTGCCGCTCTGACATGACACTGCAGGAGGCATGCTGCCTGCCAGGGGCCTGTGTTATGGAGGGATTGTCAAAGATCATTTGACCCCCTGACTACTACCCCATTCTACTCATCCACGTGGGCACTAATGATATGGCAAGATGTGACCCTGAGCATATCAAAAGTGATGACAGGGCTTGGGGAATATGGCTGAGGGAGTTTGGAGTACAGGTGATTCTCTCTTTGAGCCTTCCTGAGCCCACGTAAGGGCCCTGGAAGCGAATGTCTGGCTGCGAAGGTGGAGTTGCCAGGAGGGCTGTGGCTTCCTTGGGCATGCAATGGTCTTGCAAGAAGGACTGCTAAGCAGAGATGGTGTCCATCCACTGAGAAAGGGGAAGAGAGTATTTGAACACAGACTGACTAACTTAGTGAGGAAGGCTTTCAGTTAGGTTTGATGGGAGCGGGAAACCAAAACGCACAGGTCGGTCATAAACATGGGAACTGGGGATGAGTCCAAAAATGGGGGGTGTCATGGGCTGTCACAGCAGGAATAAAGAAGAGACCCGGCAGAAGTGGGGGGCAAAATCAAATCAGTATCTTAGTTGCCCCTATACTCATGCAAGAAGTTTGGGGAGTGAGCAGGAATAACTTGAAATTCTAGAAAATAAACACAACTATGACATAACTGGCATCACAGACATGTGGTGGTATAAAATGAATGACTGGAATATTGGTACAGAAGGGGACAATTTGCCTTACAAATTAAAATAGTGCATACTTGGACTAAGGTTGAAATGCATATAAGGAGACAGACCTGTTGAGGTTCTCTGGTTAAGGATAAAAGGGGTAAAAATGGGGGGATATTATAGCAGGGGGGTCTTCTACAGATCTGGACCTTTTTTAAACAAGTAACAAAATCATCCAAAGCACAGGACTTGGTGGTGATAGAGGACATTACCTACTCAGACATCTGTTGGGAAAATAAAATTCACAGAAGGTCTTAGACTCTCTAAAAAGCTCTTGGGATGTATTGGAGTCAATTTTTTATTTCAGAAGGCGGAGAAAGCAAATGTGGGGGGTGGATGTTCTAAATTTAGTTCAAACAAACAGGGAGGAACTGAATGAGAATTTGAAAGTGGAAGGTTGTTCAAAACCATCACTTTATTCCTTCACCTCATCCTATCCACTGCAGCTGACTGTTCTGGGGATGTCTAAAAGGCATGTCAATTCAGTTGTCTCTCCTGCTGTTACACAGCATATTCCAACCTTTGCATGTTCCAATGAGAGATGCCAGGATGGACTCTACCACAA
Source organism: Carettochelys insculpta (assembly GCF_033958435.1). Classification (NCBI taxonomy): domain Eukaryota; kingdom Metazoa; phylum Chordata; order Testudines; family Carettochelyidae; genus Carettochelys; species Carettochelys insculpta. Next base: position 22,452,434 of record NC_134156.1, on the reverse strand, counting down.
AACTAGCTGTACAGATCTGCCAAACAAAGCAGAGTACTGCCTGGTAGCTGCTCAATGGGGCTTAATAAAGTGGTAAGATGTATAAGTAAGTAAAAGGAAAGCACTTTGTGTATTCAAGTCAGATGACATTGACATGGCATTGGTTACATGCCACTGCTAAATGGATTTGATAGGTTTCTGGCAAAGAAGTCCTTGTCAATGGTGAGAGGTAAAAACACACTTCACTGTGGTCTGTTGGGGGTAGGACATGGAATGTTTGAGGGACAGATCCTAAATCTGGTGTAAATTGATGTGGTTTTGTTGATTTATAACAACTAGGAATTAGCCCATAGAGTGGTGGGAGTGGAAGTCAGACTCTGATAGCCACAACTGAGTAGAAGATAGCCATCCAAAATCTGATTTAAAGACAAAGAAACTGGCCTCTTTCATTCATGAATGACCTTCTGTCATGTTTTTATGGCATATGGGTTTTCAATCTGCAGGCACTTCTGGTTCATCACCTTGAGTATTATCTTCCTAACTAGCCAGCTTCTAACTAAACAAGTAACCCTCCCCACCTCCTGCCCCCCTCTGGATTGGTCTATACTAGGCAGGTAAATCGATTTCAGATAAACAATTCCAGCTATGGCAATTGCGTAACTAGAATTGACATACCTGCAATCAACTTAGCTGACTGTCTTCACAGAGGAAGGACAATGGGAGAGCTTCTCTGATCAACCTTCCTTACTCTTCATGATATCAAGGAGTACAGGGTTCAGCTGACTACCCCAGAGAGTATGATTTTTGTGCATCTCTCTCTAGTGCATGAAATCAAACTCCAGAAGGTTGACCCTGCCTGGGTCGATTTTCTGCATCGTCTAGATGTACCCTCTGACATATGCCATAGGAACAAAAAAAATCTGTAAAAAGCTATTTCAGACACAAAAATTTCTGTGTCTGCTACATTTGGAAAATATCCTGACTTTCCACAAATAAGTAAAGACAGATCAACGTATGGAATTCTTTGCACACATTCAAGACGTTTCAAATCACTAGGGTTGTAAAACCCCAAATGCTATCTTAGGAAATGTGGTTGACCAGAATACATGCATTGTGAGAAATTGAATGTCTTGCTTCCTGTCGGAGATTATTAATTGACTGATTTGAGCAAAGTTGGGAGGGACTGATAAAAAATGTAATGCTATGAAACAATTATAAAAGTCATAGAACAGATAGCTGGCTAGTATAAATCAACATGTCTCCTTTGACTTCATTACAGCAACACCAGTTTACACCAGCTGAAAGTCTGGATCATATATACATCTGTATAATTACTATAACTCATAGCAATACTGCCTTAACTCTGCTGTTTCCACCTAGCTCTTCCTTTTTTTCTTACACATATGAAAATAATTTGTGCTGTCAACAATTTCTGTTCATCGCAAATAAAAATATAGCGACTGAAAGCTTGGTATTGGCAGGCTCCGGGATTTAAAACTCTAACTGATATGCAGGTGGAACTTTTTTGTGCAACACCAAATTCTTATTTAAAGTAATAAAGAAATTTACTTTGTATATCACTGGTGGCATTTTGAGACCTCAGAACTTCCTGGAAACAAAAGGCACTGAACACTGAGACACTATTAGCTACCTGTGTGCTCCTATTCTTACACGTATCACTGCCATTCAAGTAAAAAAATACCACAACAAAGCATGCATTGAGCTAAACGTGTTGACCCATGTAAGATCTGCAAGATCACTGGAGTGGGTTAGAGTAATCTCCTAAACCTTATTCCCGAACATTACAGATAAGAGGAACAGCCAATGGAATACGTTCGTCATTAGGAGAAGGGTAGGCTAGCAGAGACTAGGTGATATTTAGGGATATGGGGAAGAGTCAGACTGTAGAATAGTGTTCTCTGTAAGCTGAGCACTTGGGTGCCTGCCCAATTGATGTATTTCTCTTGGTGGTTCACATCTGCACACGCCTCAGAATTTATTCTGCACATGGTTGGAAAAAATTAGAGGGACTATTGCTCTAGGACCCTGTTGGTTTTGTGCCTGAGCTGAGGAAATGGGAAAAGGAGGAAGATACCAGGAGAGAGTCAGAAGGAACACAGCTCAGGAGAAAGCAAAATGAGAACTTAAATTTTACACAGGGGGCAACAATCTTAGATGAGATTGAACCAAGGCTCCTAGTCTGGCTTTAGGGTTTCTTTAAATCCACTGAACCTTTTGAATATAAAGATTTTAAAAGAAGTCCTGGCCCCACTAATGTTTGCTTTTGACTTCAATGAAATAAGGATTTCATTTACGGAGTAGTTTCTAAATGTTCCTAGGACACTAAACCCCATTTGCAAAACTGATCTAGATATGTAGGAATCTATTTCCCATTGACTTTAAAATAGCATTTAGATGCTTTTGACAATGTTACTCCTTAGACTGTATTTTATCATGTAGAGATGAACAAAAATAAATGGAGCTAGAGAGTAAAGCAGAACTGAACATTGCACCGTGCTTTCCAAACAATATCCACCTACTTTTTCAGGAAAAAGTAGCACATTTTGACCAACTGGAACAAATGTGTATATTGAGCTATCCCCAGGTGAACATCCTTCGATGCCTGTATTTGGTAATGTTTAATCTAGATGAAAATGAGACCTATGCAGCAGTGAAAACAGCCCTGACAGGATAATGTTAAATTTAAATAAACAGTCTTTAATGAGATCTGTTATTACCTGCCATTTTGTCATGCTCCAGCATGCAGTCTTAAGTCTAATGTTTCTAAAGGCTGTTATAAATCTTTTCAACCTAATCTGCTTCTGAAAATTTGAGCTAACGTCTCTCATGCTTCATAGTAAATTACAGCCAACATCACAGTACGTGTGGGTGAATCCAAAGCTCCCCTCAATAGCCTTGGTGCACCAAAGAATTTAAGAAAAAGACTGTGAAGCTTAACAGATTAGCTTGCCAGAGGATGTTGTGAAGACCAGGACTTTAACAGGGTTCAAAAAAGAATTAGATAAATGCATAGAGGTTAGGTCACTTAATATTTCCTAGTCAGGATGGGTAGGAATGGTGTCGCTAGCCTCCGTTTGTCAGAGACTGGGAATGATTTCCTGTACTGTTTACTCTTTTGGGGGCATCTAGTGTTGGCCACTGTCAGAGGTAAGAAACTGGGTTAGATGGACCAAGTATGGCTGTTCTTATGTCCTTAGCAAAGAGGTCTCGAAGTGAGAATGTTGGGCATACCATTGTGGTTAACATATATACAGTATGTTTTGTAGTTCTTTCAGTGTTAATCATTTGAATAGGGCCAAATGGTCAAGCAAAGAGGGCAGTTGCACAAAGGCCCAGAGTTTCAAAGTGTCTGGAGTACCAGGCCCCATTGAAATGCTGTGTCAGCACTCCTCCATGAAGCTCTGAGGGAGAGGGGACCCACTTCATTGGTCTGAGTGGTGCTAAGGGCTGACTGAACTAAGCCCTGCCCCTTCCAGCATGGGCTCTGCCCCTTTTGAGGGCATGGAGGTGGGCTCCCCTTCCACCTTGCCTCTGGGCCTGCTGTGGCTGTCAGCCACCCTGCAAATGGTGCAACCCTTATTCAAATTGAGTAGAACCTCAGTTGCTGAGTTTATTGAGGTTATTTGTAAAAGACCCATAGTTCAAAGGGAGAGTTGCAGAATCAAGCCTAGGAGGGCTAACATTTGAATATTAGGGGCTGGATCTTCAAGTGGTGTAACTCAGGACAGCTCCATTGAATCCAGTTATACAGGACCTGGGCTTCTAGCACCATTTATGCAGAAGGATCCCAAAGTGCTTGACAAATTATGCCAAATCACTCTTTCTCTACTGCGAGGGACCCTTCTTGTTTATGGAAAATGGATTACGAAGTCAAATGCGCATAACTCAGAAATGCTGTGAAGAAAAGGAGGCGTGTGACCTTTCATTTTTTAAGGTTATAACCCGCTGGATCTGTAAATCCTATTATTGTGCATGTATCATTGTAGAGTTGAAGTTATAAATAGTGTCTGCATATTTGTGTTCCAGATGTTTGTCTCTGTGAGGACCTCAACAGGAGGTGGGGCTACCCTATTGTGAGAGTATGGCTTGTGGTGAGGGAATAACAGTACTTAGACAGCTTAATGGGTGCCAGTCCACATCTGAGTAACAGCAGACAGGAAATGGCTGATTGCTTAAAAAGGACTTGGACAGGTGACCTACTCATGTGACAGTCTCCATTTTGGTGCATTCTGCTGCACAAAGAGAGCAATGAAATCTCCACAGGAGAGTGGTATAAAGGAACCCTGGGTGGTGGGGTTGGAGAGGTTGTCTCCATCTTTGGTCTTTAGCCTGCTCTGTCTTTGTCTTGCTCCTGCCTTGGAAATTGATGTCTTTCTTAGGGTGTGTCGAGCACTTTCCTGGACACCCAAGTCAGGAGAGGATAATTTCTGACCTGAAGATTTCAGTTTATATAAAAGCACTCACAAGGAAGTAGATGTTTAGAGGAATAGCTGTAGCTGTGTGTTTCTCTTTTATTCGATTTGGTAACTCATTCTGGTCTGCTTCTCTTTATCTATGGCCTCTTAAATCCTACTGTCTTACTTCATAAAAACTCTGGTTTATAATCAAACTCTGTAAATTGTTATTACCTGGGCAGAGCTACCACTGGGCATCTCTCCCTTTTATTAATAAAGGGGGCTTACCTAATGAGCCCTCCCTGTGCAAATCTTTTGCACAGAGAGAGACAAATCTATTTGGGGGCTTGGTTACTTCTAGGGTTGATTCCCTGCATTGCTGTGCCCTAGAACTGCTTCCACCCAGAGGTGTGCTTAATCAGTGTCTGCATTGCTCTGCAGGGGAAGCAGAGGCAGTTATTCCAACTCTGTGCCTTGGCTGGGGGAGACCAGAGGATCTGGCTCAGCAAGACAGTGATGGGGGGAAGCCACAGAGAGCAAAAAGGTTGTTGTCAATGGCATGATCAGCATGCTGGGGAACATCCCTCTGACCTCACCCTGTCACAACCACCACCAAAATGCAGCCACTTCTTGGCTGGGAGATATCTAACAATGGATAGGAGATTAGAGGGCAGATTCTGTTCAGACTGAGACTGGTGAAATTCAAGACTAACGTCACTCACTTAAATGGACTTATGGTTTACTTATGTTGTTGTAAGACAAGAGTCAGGCCTATAGGATTTTTGTTCAGATGGCAGAGCTAAACCCTTCCTTTTTTACAAAGCCTCATGGGATCTTTGATCATCACATGTAGGCATTTCCATCTAACACTATTTTGCTGGGCTGTAAACAGGCCTTTTGCCCCGTTAGCCTTCTGGGTACACAGTATTGCTATCCCTAATTTACAGATACAGAAATGGAGACATGGAAGAAGGTGAACTCTCTTGCCACAGGGGACACAGGAACATTTTTTATCATAGGGGTACTGAGAGCTGTTGAACCGAATTGGAAACCCTGCATATAAAAGAAACTCCTTCAAGCCAGGGGGTGCTGCAGCGCCCCCCCCCACCACGGTGCACCCCTAATCCCAGCACCTATGTTGTCATATTTTGAAGAATAAGTCAATGGTAAAATCTATTAGTAAAACTCAGGTGCTCCTTGCTTCTAGTCACATGATCTTCTAGCCACTCAATTGTGGTGCCACCTTGTCATAAGCCTAAAGCCAAAGAATACATGGTTCAAGTAAAGTGCCATCCATATGCAGTGGATGTGCAAAAATTCGACAGGTTCAGTTGACTTCATGTCCCAATGGACACAAAGAAGAAATGGCTATATCTGCACTAATGTACGGTGTGCCTGTGTTTGGCATTACGTGAAAAATGGAGAACTCTCAGACAACCAAACTTGGAATGGAGCATAGAAGGGAGAAACTTGCTGCAAGGAAGCCTTTTGAACTGGTCAACTCAAAAAGGTATTTGTCCTTCCTCTCAATGGCCCCTATAGGTTGAGGGCTTCCGTGGCCATCCGGGAGAGATTCAGGTGCTCCCCAGCTGCTTAGCTGAGCTCCCACAGCCACCCACAAGGGGCAGCATGTGTTTCTATTGGTGGTGCACATCCACCCATGCCTGGGTGCACATAACAAAATGTATTCCACACGCGGATCGAAAAAATGAGAGGGAACCATACATCCTCTCCTGTCCTCCCAAAATTTTCCTCACCTTATCCCCAGAGCTCTACTGGACATAAAAGGCATATTTTACTTCTAAAGCTGCTATTGCTGCTGCTTTGTGCTGGAATGAGGGATCCTAAGGGGCTGTTCCCAAATTACATAATGTATTAAGAGGTGGGTGGGTCCTTAATTTTTATGCTTGTGTCAGTATTACTAAGTGTTACAAAGGATGGGCTGATCTTGGAAATTACTAAAAAAATGCATTATTTAATTTATGGATTGCCCACATCCAGCAACAAACAGAATGGATGATGTTTTTTTTTATTTTTTATTTGTATTTATTTATTTTTTGTGGGAAAGCTCCAGAAATAATGTTAAGAAAGTGGTATTAAAAATGTACAAGAAGTCCTGTAGCACCTTCTAGGCTCACAGATTTTTTGGAGCATAAGCTTTCCGATAAAGTGGGTCTTTGCCCATGAAAGCTTATGTTAGTCTCAGGTGCCACAGTACTTGTTTTTACAACTACAGCCTAACACGGCTACCCCTCTGATAGAAATGTGAATATTCCAAACTGAGATCCCACATTATGAACACAGTATATCTGACTATGGGTCAAATGCTCTGCTGGCTTGCATCGGTAGAACTCAAGGGATTTACGACGATGGAATTCTACCCTTAAAATGGAAAATTATGTATTTCCCAAAGGTGAATTGAAAAATAGTTCACTTGCCTAGGCTTTAATCCAGAGTTCTGTGCATTGCCTGAATGATTTGAGTCGCTGTTAACATCAAACCAGGGGAAGAAATTTTAGGCCTTCACTGGCAGGTGAATGATTTCATCCAATGGAAAAGGAGACACGTGGAAAATTTGCCTCTGCTTCTTCTGGGCATTGGACAATTGTCAATGATCTGCAACCAATAAAACCACTGAAAATAATACTGTCTTGGCCATTAAGAAGCTTTTATGTTTATGTTCTTGTACTGTTTAAGTCTCCAGATGCGTTGTGAGAACAATACAAAACATGTTGATTTTTTCAAGGAATAAAAGGAGTTTCTACTTTCCTTCGTATCAGTGCATTTTTACTTTCTAATGAGCAACCTTTGAGCTGGGTGTATAAACCAATAATGCTTTAGTAACACACTGTAGGGTTAGTAAACCCATGCCTCCAATATCTGAAGATGGCTTTTCCCAACCCTAACGTGCAAAGATATCCCTATCACCAGACCACTGTAGGCCATGATGGGCACCTTGATAAATGAACTTGCTGCTAGGAAAGAACAAAATCCTTTAATCATTTTCAAACATTAAATTCCATCATGTCTGGCCCATAAATGTAAAGTTCACTTTCCAGGAAGGATTTACCAAAGTTGATACCTCGTGCTGGCAGCATGTTAACTGTACATTTAGCAAGAGGGATTTTTTTGGCTTTGGTGCACTTGCTAGCACAAATAGAACAATGCCCTAATCCGCCCCAAGTGGCTGACGCTGAATACACTCATCTGTTGCTCTGTTTGTCACAGGCATATTCCAGGCCAGACTGTACTGCACAACAAGATCAAAACATGTTCTCCTTCCCCATCCAGCCCTGAAAGTGTTACGTCTGTGTTGGTTTCTCTGAGGCAACATACACCATCTGGTGCCGAACCAGTGGGGTCAAATAATGTTCTCACCATTTAGCGTAATTAACTCCAACCGCCCGTCTGCTGCAAGCCCCCAGTGCAGCCAACACAAGCAAAGCTGGGCCAAGACGAAATTTCTCCTCATTATTAAACCCAAATCTAAGTACTTGTCTGTCTGTAAAAACAGAGCAAAGGGAGGAAAACTGAAACCAGCGAACAGGGTCTGAGGTTTCAATAAATGTCAGAGAGCGTCAAGTCTGTTTGGATTGCAAATTATTGCTGGCTGATGGTCTATTATTTTACAACTAGCGATTGCTGTCAGGGAGGGAGGGGGAAGGAGAGAAAGGTTTCTCGAATTGCAGCCAGAAGGGAACAGAAGTTACAAAATCCTGTAACAATCATTAAAAAAGGTACTTGCACGACTTTAATGTTTGCTAAATTTAGAATGTGTCTCAAACAACGAAGATATTGCTCTTCTGCTCCAGAGGACAAAGCTCTGGCTGGGCTGATTTAGTTGGGATTGGTCCTGCTTTGGGTAGGGGGCTGGACTTGATGACTCTTTGAGATGTCTCCCCGCCCTAGGATTCTATGATGCTATGAAATCAACATGATAAGGTCAGCTCTGCAGAGGAGATTAGGTCTCCCCAGGTCTTGCTTCTTGCAAGCTCTGTCCATGATGAACTGAAGCAGGCTGACAGGTCTTGCACACACAATGATGCTAAAGGTCTCCCAGCTGTTTCAAGGTGAGTTAATATTTTCCCAAACACACTGGAGGGCTAAATATGAATCATTTCAAAGGGATAACGACCTTCTTGTAATTGAACTAAAAATTAATGGGTTATTATTCCCTAAAATACATCATCGTCTGGAGGCATAGGTTCCCCGCTGATCCTGAACAGCTCACCCACAGATTATTAGAAAGTAAAGAGATAGTTGGTGCATCAGAAAGGATGACAATGGAACATACAGAATAGGATGTGTCAAAACTTTCTTGCAATGACAGCTATGGAGAGAGGTAAGGAGGTAGCTCATACTGTGGCGCTTGAAGCTTAGAGTAGGATGAGCTCCTCTTTTCTGATGTCAGAAGACCAAATTTGGAAGAGAAGTTTCCTGCTGTAGAAATGGTGTCAGTCTCTGCTGAACATCTTAAATGGGACTTCTCCTGGAACGCCCACCCCAACAAATTAGAGAGGAACCATAAACAAAACCATCACTCAAAACCATCCAGAAGTTGGTAAAGCTTGGCTTGAGCCCTACATTTCTCAGTTGGCACCTTTTTACATTGGGACTGATCCAAGCCCACCAATCTGGATCTCTCAGAACTTTGCAGCATGGGTCCATCTTTAAGAAAAAATGTCATTGGTCACTGAATGTCAACGTGCTAAAGATCATGCGACTCTGAGAAATGCAGCAGCAGAGAAAGACATTTTATATGGCAAACAGTAGTTACTTTAGGTCAATATGTTGGATGAATCAACATAGCTTACAACTGATTAGTCATAGGGGCATTTTGAAAGTGCTGCTCAGTCCTTTGCTATGCATGCTAGCCAGTGCTTATTTTCTGGAAAAAAAGGGTGCCGGAACTCCCTGCAGGCCTAAACTGCCCCTTCCCCACCAGCAGCCTGAAGAGGGAAGGGATAGCTTAGTAGTTGGAGCAGTGACCTGCTAAACGCAGAGTTGTGAGCTCAGTCCTTGAGGGGGCAATTTAGGGATCTGAGGCAGATAGATTTAAAAAAAAAATCTGTCAGGGATGGTGATTGGCTGTGCTGTGAGTGCAGGGGTCTAGACTTGATGACCTCTGAAGGTCCCTTCCAGTTCTATGAGATAGTTAGGCAATCCCCAAACCACCCCCCTGCCCCCAGGCTTAGCCTCTGACAGCTGCAAACCACTCTAGGCTTAACCCCTTGCATCCCCAACCCACCCCCCAAAAAAAAATCAGTATTCACTTACCCAGGAGCTCTGCATGCTCCTAGTCCTCATCTCCCCTTCACCACAGCTTTGTGGGTCCCCCCACATACAGTGTGTCAGGGGCAGCTCCCACCACCCTGCCATGTTGAAAGTGTAGGACTGGATTTAATTGATGTAATGGCCAGATCCCGCCTCCTGGCTGCGAAACTGATTAAACTGAGTCCTACTCTTTCAGCATGGCAGGCAAGGAGCTGGAGGAGTGAGTGGCAGCAGCAGTGGGAGCCACAAAAGGCTCCATAAAGAGTCACATGGGGCTCAGAGCAGCCCAGATGGCTTCCAAAATGGTGGCACCAGGAGAAAAGGTGACGAAGCACTTTTCTGGTGTGCTCCACAGGAGAGAAAGCCCTGATGTTAGCCAATAAACTGCAGCTGGTCTTTTTAAGATCCTGCTCTTACCATGCTGAATTCCCCTCTCCAAGAACGTTTTGCTGCTCAAAGTAAGTCCTCAGAGCTGACATTCCATACATCCTTCAGTCTGAAAAACACTGAAGTGCTCAGCCATTAAATTAACTGCAGTGAACAATGTATGGAAAGTGGTTAAAGAAAACATCTTCATTTTGACCCTGACCCTCATTTTCCCAATGAAAAGGGGCAGAGTTCCCTGGAAGATGAGCGTTTGGGCTGCCACACAGAAGAGATTCACGTGCCAACCAGCTTACTAGTGGAACACCACAGCCTTCCACAGCTGACAACATTCTTTCTATTCGTGGTGCACATCTCCTTATGCCTTGGTGCGCATAACAAAATTTATTCTACCCACAGATGGTAAAAATTAGAGGTAACCCTGGAAACGGGCCAGATCACTCAGGGTGTGTCCACAGGACAAAATTATTTTGAAATAACAGCCATGATTTTGAAATAACTTTGCAAGTATCTACATAACGCAGCCTCTACAGTAGTGCCTCAGTTTACATGAGGAGTGTGTTTCCATGCACACTCACGTAACTTGAATTTTGCAGAAGCTGGGGGGCAGCGTCATTCCTCTGTGAAATGCACATTCTGGCGTTGGGGGTGGGGTAGTTGGGGAGGGTTAAGCCTGGCAGTGGTTGGAGCTGTGGAGGAGGGCGGGAGAGCTTAAGCCTGGGGTGGGTTAGGGCTGTAGGGGGGCAGGGGGGTGGAGTTGAGCTGGGGCTGCACAGAGATGGCAGTTGAACTGGTACAGGGAGTATTTGAGCTACAGCCACACAGTGGGGTGGTGAGCCGGAGAGGTGCTCAGGTGGTGAGCTGGGCTGGGGCTGCTGTTGAACCGGGGTGTGGGGGATTGAGCCACAGCTGTGCACGGTGATGGTGAGCCAGAGCCATGTGCAGGTAGAGATCCAGCAGGGGGTCTGAACTGGGGTCAGGGGAATTTGAACTAGTGGGGGGGGGGGTGAGCTGGAGCCATGTGTGAGGGGTGGCGAGCCAGAGCCGGGTGTGGGGAGTGAGCAGGATCCCTGCTTATGTGGTGAGCAGGGCTGGTGGGGGTTGAACTGGGGCCGGGGGGTGGTGCGGGGGAGTGATATTTTTGAGTTGCATTTAACTTGTATTAATGCAAGTTAAGTGCAACTCAGAACTGCACATTTTGAGGGTTTACTATGTGTCAAAATAATTTCAAAACAGCGGACATCTTATTTTGAGTTTGGTAAAACTCATTGTACAAGAAATAGTACAGGGAATAGGGGCTATTTAGAAATAAACTATTCTGGAATAGCTTATTTCAAAGTCAAACTGCTGTGTAGACATAGTATTTCAGATTAGTCTGAAATAGGCTCTGCTGTGTGGACACACTATTTTAGAGTAAGTATCTCTTATTTTGGGGCTTCCCTGTAGTGTAGCTGCCTTATTCTGGAATTGCTTATTTTGAAATAATAAATCTGGAATAAGCTATTCCAGAATAACACTGTAGTGTAGACATACCCTCAGGGAGAGAACTGGCACTGTTGGTCAAACCCATATATGGCCTTTGTGCAGTGAACGAAATTAATGCAGGCAAAGCACAGGCAGTGTTACAAAATGCATGGAATGCTGGTACGTCAAAGGGAAAATTTTGGCTGGTCTATGTATGACGGTTAAGGCTGCAAGTGTAATTATTTTTTTTTAAATCTACTTTTCCTTCTTTCAACAGCCTGGCTTCTTTCCTTACCATTGTATAAACTTCTTTTGAGTTTTATAGCACGCTCTCTGCCAAACATATATGCTTCCCTTTCAAATCCCTCTTATTTTTCTTCAAGCAGGTCTTACAAACTTTTTAACAATACTCTTGACATCAACTGTTAATTGAATGGTTCATTCATCTCCTTTGTTTCCTTTTTTTCTTCTCCCTCTTCTCCACCCTGGAGACTGGACATAAACTGCAGTTTGTGCCATGGAAAATGTTATCAGCCTCCCAGTTCTACAATTCTTGTTCATTCTAAGAAGCACTTAGGTGAGTAATCCTGTTAAGTCACAGTGAAACTGCATGTGTGGATAAGTGGTACTCGATGGAAGCCTTTCAGTGTATTTTGTGTCCATCACTGTGATATTTGACAATGGGTATCTGTGTAAGGGGTTCTGCATAAGACTGTTGAAATCTTATTTGGGACACGGAACATGGAATCATAGACCTGGAAGAGACCTCAGGAGGTCATCAAGTCCAAACCCCTGCTCAAAGCATGACTAGTCCCAACTAAATCGTTGGACTCAGGCCTTTGTCAAGCCAGGACATAAAAACCTCTATGGATAGAGATTCCATCATCTCTCTTGGTAACACATTCCAGTGCTTCACCACCCTCCTGGTGAAACAGTTTTTTATTTTTTTTTTAATATCTAACCTAGACATCTCCCACTGCAACTTGAGACCATTACTCCTCATTCTTCCATCTGTCAACAATGAAAACACCACTGAAAACCACCCTCCATCTGCTTTGTACTCCCTCTTCAGGTAGTTGACTATTATCAAGTCCCCTCTCACTCTTCTTTTCTGTAGACTAGCTAACCCTAAATCCATCAGCCTCCCCTAATAAAACATGTGCTCCAGCTCCCTAATCACTTTTGTTGCCCTCTGCTGGACTCTATCCAATTCGCCCACATCCTTTTTGTAATGGGGACCCCAGAATAGGACATGTCAGTCTCTGGACCACATTCTCAGCTGGAATAAATTGGCTGCATTTAAACAAAAACAGTTAACCCTAGCTGAGGATCTGGCCCATGATTCTTTGAAAATGCTGCCTACATTGACAGTATCATAGGAATGACTTCTATTAATAGAGTAGTTTTATGTATTTGACATAAAATGTACAAGAACATGAAAAGAAAGAATAAAGCCCACTTCCAGTAACTTTCTATTTAATTTTTTCATATGCAGAATATTGAAGCATTCATTACATTGAAAAAAATATTTTTTGAGAAGTAGGGGAACAGGGTTCATGCATAAGGGAAAAGGATTCACAGGAATAAAAGAATGATTATGTTCTCAGATGTCCCTCCCTCCCATGACTCTCCACCCTACCTGCACACAGCAATTGATTATAAAAACTGAAATGTTCAGCTCTACACCAATGTTATCCTGGCTGCTTCCATTTTACCCTAGAGCAAAGGAAAAAAGCCAAAACAATCAGCCTCCCTTGTACAGAGTTTAAAATGGGCTCTTCCACACAATTGTGTGCATGCCCAATACCCGAAGAATGTGGTTCTTCCTGCCAAGCTACTGATTATGCCCTTGAAGCTTAATTTGGCTCTTTATAAGACTAAGGAAGAATCAAGAGGCGTGAGAATTCACCCAAAAGTGTCTCCAATGAACTTGTCCACACAAGGATAACATGAACCCTTATTGAACTAGAAAGAACTGGTTGGAATTTTTCTGATAGAACAGATTTCTCACTGGAAAAAATACAGGTTTCGCTAAATTGAAACATTCTGCCAGAGTGCGATGATTTAACCAAAAATTCTAATGAACAATTATAGAAACCAATTTGCTTTGTCGAGGTTGAGATGTGCAGTTTTGACTCTCCTGTTACATTTCAATATGATGAAATACAATAAAATATTGAAGTCAGAATGTTTCAGAATGGAAAAAAAAACCAAAAAAACACCTAATGGATTCTTCCAACTTCCTATAGAACAGGCATTCTGGGTTCCAAGCAGTGCTAGATAGAACCAAAAAATCTTCTGATTGGGTGGGAGACCTCCTGTTTGAATATAGACGTGTGAGGAGGCAGAGTTACATCCCCTCAACCACCTTCATGCAAAACTCAGCGGAGCATGAACGTGAGGAAGAAGCTCCAAACATGTAGAAGAAGCCACCAAAACACAACTGGGCAGACAATTGATGTATATCCAAAGTATTTAATCTGGCAGCACTCATGACCATCTGGTAGGAGAATGACTTGCCTTATTAAAAGGTGCCAAAAGATAACCGTTTAGCTGCAAGGCCTTATTCATGTGTAACCTTTCTTGAGGAAAACCCTCAAGCTCTATTGATTGGGAAATAAAAGAACTCACTTGGAGTTTTCATAAAACATGTTAGAAATGCCACAAACATGATGGGCACTTGTACAAGGCATGCCTTTGCCCGTATTAACTTCAGTTTGTGGGAGAAAAGACCCTGTGGCCCTCAGGTGCCGTAATTCAGTACTCTGCAGCCAAAACAATCTTGGGCCGAGTCTGTCACAGAAGATAAAGCAAGTGGACATCTAGAGCAGCCTCTTTCAGTCTTTAAAATAAGTGGAAAGATTATCCTAATCTCCAACCTAAATATCCCTTCTGGTAAATTAAACCCATTACTTGTCTTACATTCAGTGGATGTGCAGAACAAAGGTTCACCATCATCGTCTTTGTAGAAGACCTTAACATATTTGAGGACAGTTTTCTAGCCCCACCCTTAGTCTTATTTTCCCAAAATGAAACATGTCCAGTTTTTAAACTTCTTCTCATAGGTCAGGTTTTCTGACCTTTGTTTCATCCCATTGACAGTAGATTTCGCAGCCTCCTGTCATCACCTCTCTTGGACAAAGACACATGTCTCTCTCTTAACCAGGCTTTTTCCAGTATGCAAAGTTCTCTGCCTTCACTGTGTTATCCCCGGCAAGCCTGACTGCCCACAACTGGCCAGAGTCTGCACTTTGTTTTCCCTTCAAAGACTACAACTGCCAGAAGTTATGAGTTATCATACAGAACATTATATAAAATGACATTTATCCCTGAGGTGAAAGGACTACAGAGGGGAAAAAAAAGACATATTGAAAACAATAAAAGAAACTATATGCTGGCTAAAAGCTTACCAGAGGTCTCCCATCATTCTCATGGGATCCCTCGTAAGACAAAATTCTTCCAACACTTCCCAGGAAGAATAGCGGTCTAGGCTGGACAGAGGGACTTGCCCATTTGCTGTTACACAAATAATGCTCTGACTCAGCTTAAACTCAGGCTCTTTATCCAAAAGTCCAAAAGCTGTTGATCTCTGACTCCAGCGTAAGCTAGCATAGGCAAGACTTACTGGGCAATGGTACAAACTGAGTTCATTTGTCTAATCACCTCCGCTCTCTTTAGTTCCTAGGGAGACTCTGGTTACCCACAGCCATGAAACCCCTGGCCCACAGTGGTACATATTCTTAATAGAGTAAGAGGGACATAAGGTATTGTCACATTTGTCACCTCCTGCACCTTGATTTTGACCATTGTATCCATAGTCCCAACTATTTGCCCATGTTTGGGAAGACCTTAGGTGTCCATCCAGGAGAAATGCTCTGGATAGCACTAGTCATTACGGCTCATAACCATCCCTGATGGATAACAGTAGGGTTACACCAGGGATGAAACGGGTCCTATTTCGTCCTTCATTTAAGACTAATTTAACATTCATGAACCAATTGAAAGTAGCAAGAACCATATGACTAAACGTGTACTTCTATGGTTAAAGAAAGAGTAAACAGAACAAGCTGCTTGAGTGAGCTTGTGTTCAGCTTCACTCTTTCATTTTCATTTTCATTTTTATTTAATTTGGTGCTAGTCCCTTTAGGATGTCAGATTAACGGCTTCAGATTTCAACAGATTCTCCCTCACCCCTCGCCCTTTATTGGGATTAAAGGGTTTAATATAATTAGTTTCTAGTTTGCTCTGGATAAACCATAGGATTATATATGCAAGGTTGGCTAGAGTAGGGGGTGGAGAGAACTTGCTTGACAGTTATTACGAACAAGTTATTGTGCAAAGAAGGCACCCACTTACTTAAAAGCTCTGCTCCCTGGTATTGGACTCAGAGCTCTTGACATGCTTATTAAGCCTTATATGACCCCATATCCCTATCAGCTAATCTGTCATGTCCTGAGTTATGCAAGAGAGAATCTGTCTTCTTTCCTATTTGTGCAGTGCCTTGGTCAATGGAGCCAGATCATTGATTGGGGTTTGTTGGAATTTCTGTTCTGGAAATAATGAAGTTGATGATGTATTCATTTAGATGAATTAATTAATAAATTAATTTTTGCATTAAGTACTTCAGAACTGACCTAGCTGTGGAAGGGCACGTTTTCCAAAGCCAAAAGAGAATACTAACGCAACAGAATTGTTAACTGAGTTCCAGTTGCAAAGTCTTTTCTTAGAGACTTACAGGGATAGCCTGACAGCACTGTAACTAAACTCAGAATGTATCTCCACTAGGGATGGATTACTGTAGATGAAGCACTAACGTTAAAAAGTTCCATTTGCATTTCAGGACTGAGGCTGAATTTGCCCATATAACTCACCTTGTTAATTATAAATTAAAGAAAGCAGATTTGTTGAAGAATTGTGCAGACCTCAACAGATTACCCAAAGTGTCAATGGCCAATTCTGCTGTCACTGTAGTCAGTGGGAAATATCCCATTGGTTTCAAGGCAGGAGTTTCTGTTCATGAAACTCAGCATTTTCGCCAGCAACCTTCTGCCTCTCCCAGATGGGGAAGAGCACCTTTGTCTGCTTCAGAATGGCTGTTTTGTTGAGCGAGTGGCCAGGTAGATTGCTGTTTTGAGCCGCTTTAGTTTTACAGCCTCACTCTGTTGACAGACTTTTGTTGGAAAATCTCTTCGGACAGAAATGTCTGTCGACAGATGCTTCTAGGGTATCTGTAGCCTGGCTCAAGGATTAAATTTATGACATTGCTTGTTCACCCCCGTTGTAGACAAAAAAGTCTGAACAAAAACTGAAATGAATGCATGATTCTTCAGCTGTACTCAACTTGCTAAACCACCTATTGGGCTGACCACCCTGAGCTCAAATATTATTTAATGTGGGTGTAAAAAGAAAATAATAACACTGTCATCTGAGTGTTTCATGCTGCTGCTTCCAATTCACCTCTGGCCTTCCAGCCTCCTGCTTAGCCACTATTCATTTTCTCCTGACAGGAGGGCCACAGCGTTCTCAGGACTTCTTGGGTGGAAGAAAAGTGGTAGGATTCAAATCCACAGTGAGCTATTAAACATAATGGCAAATAATACCCTCCATCACTGACTTAATGTACTAAATGCATGGATCACTTTGAGAGTTGTGCTTAGTTCTACAGCTAGGAGCACAACTGTAATCTGGGAGCAAAACAGCAATCTGGCTTTTTCTTTTTTTTTAAATTTTAAATACAACTAATGGTGAAATAACCCCCCTGTGCTGTAGTGTTGACTAGTCCCATTACAGCAGTAACATATTATAAAAGATTGAGTTTCATGACAATTAGCTTCTGGCAGCAGTTTATTACCCCATCTGAGATTTAAAACACAATTCCCTCCCACCCCCAATGCATTCCAGCCAGGCTCAAGTATCTGGAACTGACACTGTAAAACAATAATAGAGTGACAAATATCTGTCTGTCTACAGCTTACACAGTGTGTGGGTTTGTTTTGAGAGAGTAAACTACATAATGAAGTTGCATCATTTAAGAAAACAGCTCTCCCTCTTTCCACGCCTTGCAGATTAAAGAGTTGAGGGAAATCAATTATAAATGTGTAACTGGTGCCTGTAGTTAGAGTCTCTGGATGACACCAGAGCATTGCCTCCTTGTGCAAGTTACTGCAGAAGAAGGGGAAAAAGAACACAATCCCCGTCCAATATAGTTTATGGTTTAAATGGAAATTGACAAGCCAGATAAAGGGTTGGAGAAAGGAAATGTCATTATCTCCACATTCACAGATGGGAAATGGCAAGGAGTGTTTATATGAATAGTCATGCTCAGCTATGACTTTGTGGAGTATTGTGTATGGAGTACCATGACTAGAAACATGTTCAGGATATTTTGCCCCTCTGGCTTCTCATATTTACAACCCTTTGCTGGCACACAATCCATTTCTTTCCAATGGAGAAAGCTTAGTGCCATCAAAAGAAAACATCAACAACAAAAACAAAGACATTCAGGAGCTGCCCAGGTTGTTCTGAAATGCTATTAATGGATTTTAATGTATTGTATATTGATAAGAGAAGCTGTGGTGCAAACCAGCAAAACAAAGTATGTGCCAAGGGTCAACATCACAAAGGCTTATTGGGAAGACTTTACCTCTGAATTGGCTGAATCCATCTGTAATATTACTCTGACACACAAACACTCTGGAGAATTTGTCCCCCTGGTGTGACAGACTGCCCAGATATTCATCCAGAGGGGATGTCAGACATTGCTTGTCCCTGGGGCTTTCAGAAAAAAAAAATGACTGTCTAAAACATTCTGGATTGTTTGAGTTTCATCTGTTCCAGGGTCTGGGTTGCGGGCGGTGGCGATGCTAATAAGAGAGGTAGGAAAGCAATGGTATGACAGCTGAAAGGAACTCCAGCAATCCATTCTGAAACACTCAGAGGGGACAAAAGTTATCAGGACCACACAAGATAGATTCACCAAGAGCAAGTCAGGCCTCACCAACCTAATTGTCTGTTATGATGACATAACTGGCTCTGTGGATGTGATGGCTGTGGACATGATATGCCTTGAATTAGTAAAGCTTTTCACATGGTCTCTCCCCAGCAAGTATGAAATGGACTATAGGGTGGAAAGAAGGCTGGCTAGATCATCAGGATCATTGAGTAGAAATAAATGGCTGGACATCCCATTGGCAGCCGCTGTCAAGCAGAATTCCCCAATGGTCAGTCCTAGGGACAGTTTTTTTCAACACCTCCGTTAATAATCTGGATGATGGGATGGAGTGCACCCTCAGCAAGTCTGACTCTAAGATGGGTGCTTAGGTATATACTCTGGAGGATAGGGATAGAGTCCAGCATGACCCAGACAATTTGGAAGATTAGTCCAAAAGAAATCTGATGAGGTTCAACAAAGAAACTGCAAAGTCCTGCACATAGGACATAAGACTCCCATGCACTGCAACAGGCTGGGGACTGACCAGCTAAGCAGTAGTTCGGCACAAAAGGACCTGGGGGTTGCAATAGACAAGAAGGTGGATATGAGACAACAGTGTGCCCTTGTTGCCAAGAAGGTTAATGGCCTATTGGGCTACAGTAGTAGGAACATTGCCAACAGATGAAGGGAAGTAATTATTCCCTCTTTGTTCAGCACTAGTGAGACCACATCTGGACACTGTGTTCAAATCTGGGTATCACACGACCAAAAAAACATGGACTAATTGGAGAAAGCCCAGTGGAGAACAACAAAATGATGAGGGGGCTGGGGCATATGACTAATGAGAAGAGGCTGAGGGACCTTGATTTGTCTGACAAAGAGAAGAATGAGGCAGGATTTGATCGCAGCCTTCAGCTACCGGAAAGGAGGGAGGGTCCAGACTTTCAGAGTGGGAGGATGGAGACAGGCTATTCTCAGTGGTGGCAAATTGCAGAACAAGAAGCAATGGTATTAAATTGCAGTTGGAGAGGTCTAAGTTGGCTATTAAGAAAAATTATTTAATGGGGTGGGTGGAGAAGCACTGCAATGAGTTGCTTAAGGAGGAAGTGGAATCTCCACCCTGTTTGGCTTTTAAAGTCATACTTGACAAAGCACTGGCTGGAATGATTTAGTTGCAGTTGATCCTACTTTGAACTCCGGAAATCTCTTCCAATCCTCATTTTCCTTGATTCTATGAAACAATATACTTTATGTCACAAGAGCAAAACAAAAAGGGGCCTCCATTCACAAAATAAACCCTTAGGGACAACAACCAAGTGCATAACCACAATCTCTCTTTCAGCCAGGTCATACCAGCTCACCATATGTAGTAAATAGGCAGGACTATGATATAAAACATGCTATTGCTCATGCCTCAGGGCCAGCAATGTCTACAATGAACAGCTCAGCACTGCAGGGCTGGAAATAGCTATGAAAACCTTGAAATGAGGAAGGGTAGGAAGACTCATCCGTGTACCAAATGAGCACAAGAAACGGCAACTTGGTAAAGAGAAAATGCAGATACCCAGGCCGTGGAGCCTGGACAAAGTGGTCATATTATTTCAACCACACAGAATGACAGAATCATAGAATACTAGAACTGGAAGGGACCTGGAGAGGTCATAGAGTTCAGTCCCCCGCCCCTGGAACAGGACCTCTGGGTCATCCCTGACAGATGCTCATCTAACCTACTCTTAAATATCTCCAGGGGTGGAGATTCCTTAACCTCATTAGGCAATGTATTCCAGCATTTAACCACCCTGACAAAAAGTTTTTCCTAATGTCCAACCTAAACCAAACCTCCCATGCTGCAGTTTAGGACCATTGCTTCTTGTCCTACCCTCGGGGATTGAGAATAATTTTTCTCCCTCTTCCTTATAACACCCTTTTAGATACTTGAAAGCTGTTAGCAAGTCCCTTCTCAGTTTTCTCTTTTCCAAACTAAACAAACCTAACTCTTTCAATCATCCCTCAGGGGTCATGTGTTCTAGATCTTTAATCATTTTTGTTGTTTTTCCAGACCCTATCCCTGCAAAGAACTACCATCCAATATGCTCATTCTATAATCTGCTCATATAGCTTGGAGGTGGTGCAAAGAGTGGATGAGCACGAGTAGCTGAAGGACAGCTGAGTCAGGATAAAGCCAGTTTCTCCCCAGCGTGTTCATGCTGTGACTAAGTTGCAAACTTAACTCAGTACTTCAAAGATCACTTCAAACCCTGCAAAATCAGCGGGGCTGGATTTGTTTATGTGATTGCTGCTAAGTGCGCTGTGAGGTATGAGGCACTTCAACTGAGATTTGCAAGAATTTTGAGAAACAGTAAGATGGTCCAGCACATTGAATAGTAACAGAGAGGTAGCTGTGTAGTCTGTACTCCAACAAAACAAAGAAGCAGAAATGTAGTAGCACTTTAAAAACTAACACAATGATTTTTTCAGTGATGAGTTTTCTGATCTGATGAAGTGGGTCTGTTCCACAAAAACTCAGGACTGAATAAATCTTTGTGTTAGTCTTTAAAGTGCTACCTTTCTGCTGCTTTGTTTTGATGGTGCAGCACAATTCTACTGCAGCTCAGCCATGGACTACGACATTGGTAAAGTCATTCTACCTCTCTGTTTCCCTTCTCACTTTTAGCCTTTCTTGTCTATTTCCGCTGTCAGATCTTTGCAGGGCAGGAGCTGTCTCTTCCTGTGTTTGGGTCGCATGTAGCACAGCTGGGCCCCAATCTGAGTAATGGCCTTTTAGCATTGCTGAATGTAATTGACAATAAATGACAGGTTGAAATTCTCTAATCAGGAACTCTCACTTCCAGCAACACCAATAATCCGGCACGAATGACCATTTATCATGGATGTGGCCAAGCTTTCTGTGGTCCCGTATAGTTTGTTTCCACCCACCAGCCCTGGCTCTCTGTATTCTGTGCTGTTATTTAGCTGTAATTTACTCCTAAAAGTCATCTAAGAGCCCAGTAAGCAGTGGAAGAGTTGGTAATGCTGCTAGACAATATTGACCACCTGTGGTTTGGAAAATTCTCTAATCTGGCACCAGTCAGGTCCTGAGGGTGCCCGATTAGTGAGGTTCAACCTATAATTAGAACAATTTCCCAGTCAAGTGAAAAATCGAAGGATCAATTGTGAATATTTTGTAAAAAGGCAAAGACTATTCCTTGCTGAGTTGACTCGTCAGGGGAAAAATTCTTTAAGAAGAGATTAAATTTAGGAGAGACATTACAAAATTAATGACATTTGGAAATGTTCAGAGTAGTTCAATTTAACCAGGACAGACTCTGGCAACACAAAGCTGGTTGTCTCCTAGGAACTATTAATGTTAAAAACAATGTTAAGGTAGTGGCGTTAACTTCACTTCTTACACTCCAGTTCTTAAAGGTCACCAGACTGATGCAGTTTTCAAGCTTCAGTTTTTCCCATCTAGTTTACTGGATGGCAATTAGGTCATTGGGCCACTTGCCTTGAACATTGACCAACAAGGTCTTAGTTTTAGTCTAAATATAGCTGTCCTTTTTTTAGCATTGTTAGTCTTCCTACGTTCCCCTCCGCCCCTTTAAACTGAATTTAGTGCCTCTGGAAGGTGCCAGATCGACATCACTGGAAACTGAAGTTCCAGTGCGGTTCTGTTTATCCAAAGAGTAGCCTGTGTTTATCTACACCACATTGGCAGCACAAGCTAACATTGCACCTCTCCGCCAACCAGCCTCAACCCTGTCTGGGAGAAACGAGGGTAGTTTAGTCTCTTTGCTTTGTTAGCCCAAAGCTGTCCTACTCAGGCTGCCAAGAAGTTCATCAAGTATTCTGCTTGAGGTGAAAAAGCAACCAAAATAAGAGGTCCCCTAGGGCTTGAATTGCACCTTCCATTCCATCGTATTTCCATGCTTCTTCCATACAGTGAATTTAAACAAAGTCTAGGTTGAATGTCTCAAGTCCAGCACCTTCGGGACCTCACTTTTGCTGAAGGAGAGGATTGCCAGCCCACAGGAAGTTAATATTGTCTAGCAGCATTGTCAACACTTACACGGCTTGCTGGGCTCTTAGAAGACACTTAGTGGTAAATTACTGCTAAATAACAGCACAGAACATGGAGAGCCAGGACTGGTAGTTGCAAAGAAGTTTTATGGGACTGTGGAAAACATGACCACACCCATGATATGTGGTTGTACGGATAATTAAAATCATGCTGGATTATGGATGTTGCTGGATGAGAGAGGTTCAACCTGTATTGGGAGAGAAAATTATAGTGGTACTGTTGTTTCAAGTATCAGAGAGGTAGTTGTGTTAGTCTGTAGATTTGAGAACAACAAGAAGTCTTGTGGCACCTTACAGACTAACAGATATTTTGGAGCATAAACTTTCACGGGCAAAGACCCACTTCATCAGATGCGTGAGTGGAGGGGCTAGTTTCAGAGGGTTATTTAAAGAGTGGGGTCCCAGTAAAAGGGAAGACCAGAGCTGACAAGGTCTATTCAGCAAGGTGAAAATGGCCCAGTATCAATACTACTTATCTAAAGAGGGAAAAACAAGTTATATCAGACAGGGGGATGTGAGCCTTTGTCAGAGTCTAATGAGGAGATATTAACGCCCAGGGTTCTTCCACTGTCTTAACTAATTCTGAGATTTGCTTAGGCCTGAATCATAACTGGATCCCTGGAGACTAAAGGGTCAGGAAGTGCAGATCCCATTCCAAGACCAAGGCATTCCATTGTAAGCTGTCCAGGCCAAGGGTCTACTGTTAAAGGAATAGAAATGAAATCTCGTGACCTCTTGGCATGCACAGGTCGTACAGCACTAAGCACAACAGGGGATAATCTGATCATGAATGGAGCCTCTAGATATTGCTGCAACATTAACTCTAAATAAAATTATTTTAATTAATAAGTAAAATTAATGTTAACAGAGCACTTCACCTTGAATGGGGCCTTGAAATGTGCATTATCTACATATTCTAAACAGTCCACTCTACCTTATATTTAAGATTGACACTCTGAATTAGGTCCCCAGATTGAAGAGACCTGTGGAAACCCAAAAGCTTCTCTCTCATCAACAATATTTGGTCCACTAACAGATACTATCTTGCTTATCTTGCCCCTCTGCTATCCTGGGACCAACGTGGCTACAACAGCACTGCAGGCATTATTTTAATTAAATTCATTATGTCTGTACCACAACGTATTGTGCTCCAAAATAGCACTGTGGGTAGTGTAATAATCACTGTAATTTGCAATTGTAATTAAATCTTCATGTTTCACTCATCACAGCAAAATGGCCACAAAGTTCTCGTGTTGTCAGTTATCTCCTAGATCCTCTTAAATGCATCTTGTTAACAGAGAGCACTGCAGCTGGAACTGTTCAAGTGCTCATCTAAGCTCTGCGCGTTCTGATTTAAGGTAATTTCTCAGCTTCTACTTAGTAATGTTGTTACCGAGGTTTGCCAGCTCTCGTTTAATTCCGAGTATAGTGTCCCCATTCAAGATCAGTGCCTAGAAGAAGAAATGATTCTGAAGGAACCAGGGTCCCCAGAGTCATGAAAATGTCTCCTCATTTTGTTACTCTGTAGGCAATATTTTCAGGGAAGGGATTTTCAGCAGCAATGCTGTTCTTGGACTTGCATGGTGGAACGTCCATGAAGAAGGTGTCTCAGGTTATGCGCCTGTGTTTTTCTTCCCTTTCCACTGATGGTGAAACAATCCTATGAAGCAGAACAGCAACAGTGGGGCAGCTGGTTGCATAGTCCCCTATGATCAGCCTACAAGGCTGACTGAGCTCAGCCTCATTTTGTGTTCATGGCTTGACATGAGCATACTGAGCATGGTACTCTGCAGTGGGTTCCTCTGAGTTTTTGGTGTTAGTTCCCCCATTTTGTACTGAACAATTTTTGGAGAATGCAGTTCCTAGAATTCATATCCTTTGTCAACTTCTTGATGTGCTCTTTCTACGTCAACATTCAGTCAGATAATACTTAGTTCTGCCTTGAGGGCAGGGGACTGGATTAGATGACTTTTCGGGGTCCCATATTCATGCATGCATGTTTCCAATGAAATCCACCAGTTACCATTATAAAGATTTTCGTTAAAACTTGAAGATTTATTTAAAAAGAGACAAGCATCATGTACCCTTCAAATAAAGCGTTTTAAATGAACAGAGAATAATAATAGAAGAAAATAATGCAACTTCAGGTTGAACCTTTCTAATCCAGCACCTTCGGGACCTGACCGGTGCAAGATGAGAGATTTTGCTGGACAACAGGAGGACAATATTGTCTAGTACGTTACCAATGCTTCCATTGCTTACTGGGCTCTCAAAAGACATTTGGGGTAAATAGCAGGTAAATAACAGCACAGAACTCTGAGAGCCAGGAATGGTGGTTGTAAACAAACTTTATGGGACCACAGGAAACTTGGCCAGACCCATGATAAGGGGTCATCCGTCTAACTAAAATCATGCTATATTATGGAGTTTGTTGGGTGAGAGAGTTCTGGATTCGAGATTACAGGTTCAACCTGTACCTCATTAGAAGGCCCTATAGGCCTTTGTCTTAACATGGCAATTTGCATTCTAATATGTCTTTTTTTTTTTTTTTTGGTGGACACAGCCTCTACTTTCACTATTCGAGTTGAGCAGAAGATGTATCTCACCAGCTGACTATACTGGCAGATTTAGCTATGTACATGCTAGGAGCAGTGCTCTGGCAAACAGCCGCCTCAAAATTCCACTGACAAAATTGTAGGTGGCACCCTATAAAACTGGTTCTTAGTCATCATGCAGAAGATTAAATATTGGATTGCCACTGACATGCATAGAATAAAGTCATGTCGGCTCATGCTGGCCAATTCCTCTTTTCTTTCTTGTTTTATGTCAACGTAAGAAAGTGATAGCATCAGAGTTTAACATGGGAAATTCCACTAAATCATCAAAGCTGTTGTTTCGTGCAGGAGCATCATTAACTTTCCTCCCAAGGGTTAAGGGCAACGTTCCTCCCAATACAACAAAAAGTTCTGTGGCACCTTGTAGACTAACAGGTATTTTAGAGCATAAGTTTTCATGAGCAAAGACCCGCTTTATCAGCAGGTTTTGCCCACGTAAGGTTATGCTCCAAAATATCTGTCTACAAGGTGCCACGGGACTTCTTGTTGTTTTTGAAGATACCGATTAACTCGACTACTTGTTCCTTCTAATATTTTCCATCCATGGGTAAAATACATTTTGTTATGGGCAGCAACGCATGTGAAGGGGTGCCCCACCAACAGAAACACCTGCTGCCAGCTGTGGGTGACTGTGGAAGCTCTGCTGATCAGGTGGATGGCCCCTGAATCTCTCCTGGGTGGCCACCCAAGTGCTCAGTTTACAGGGAACACTTGTCCAGGGCAAGACATTCAGAAATAGTCCAATATCGTGAATTCAAGAAGCCAGATATCTGGTACCACCACACAACTGCCCCCCTCAAGTAACTTCCTAAATTAAGCAAATAACTGCAGCGGCGCTTTCTGCACTAGGCCTTTACATCTTGCCAAACCATCCTATGCTCCTAATGAGAAGACTGGTGGCTCTATCATTAAACATAAAGGAGTGCTAGACATGGGCCAGGTGGTGATATGGAAACAAACCCACTGGTTACAGAGTCTTAGAGTCTGGTGGGATGATCACAACAGAATGTTCTCCGAATCAAATTCCAGCAGTGGTCCTGTTGACATGGATGAGGGGATAGACTCACTATTGTATGGCCCTGTGCCTTCTGCACCCATGTCAGACAGTGCAAGTGAGACTAACAGGACTGGTCACATGCTTAAGGGTGAACAAGTTCACAAGTGTTTACAGCAAGGGGCTGGCAGCTTCCCCAGGCCACAGGGCAAGGTTGTGTGGGGCATGGCTCTGTACCTGGGAAGGCGCGGTGCCTAAGGTATAAGAGGTATGGTTGGGGCAACTAGCCCTCAGTGACACCTGGACTGTGGCATTGCCCTGCCTGCTAGCCTTCAGGGCTTCATGGAGATGCATACCAGAGCTATGGAACCTATTTATAGAGCCCAGGGCTCCTGCTGTCACTGCTGGTGCAGCAACGGTGGCATCTGGGTGCCCTGGGCCCCTCTGAATTGCCAGGCCCTGGGGCAACTGCCTCCTTCCCTATCACCCCTGCCTGCTATTGGCAGGCCTGGTTTATAGTATCTGGGCCTGTAAGCTCATTGGGGCAGGAACGGTTTCTTTCCATATTTGTACATAGCACCTTGCACAATGGATCTTACCTCGGTCTTCCAGGCCTTATTGTAATACAAATTAATGACAAATATTTCAGTGGAACTATGGCCCACCAAGTAACATACCAGGCTCATTCTCCAATGAGCTGCTTTAAAACCAACTGGTTACAAAAATGATGTAAGTATCATCCCCATTTAATTACTGCATTAACTCACTAATACATATAACAATGATTATTGAAAATGTCTGTGAACATACAATAGCACTGTAAAATGCATATAGAGAAGAACCTTTCTCTGGAACCCTAAACAAATGCTTATGGCTGATGTTAGCATTAAACATTATTTGTTCAAAGCACTGTTACACACTCTCAGACCCATCATGGGAAAAAAAACAAGAGCCTTTGTCATTGTGCTATCAATTCAGATTAAATTTCTCCATTCCTGCAGTCTTGCTGTTTTCATTTAAGACGATCGAAACCAGTTGTTGTATAAGAGCCCACTGAGCAAGGGACTGGGAATCGCCATCCCAGGAAAGCTGAAAAAGCTTTAACAAGTCCACGATGAGGAAAGTTAGCCAACCCTGGTTTGAAACGGCTGTCTGTGTTCTAATTAAAGCAAAATAACTCAACAGAGTATTTGGAATTTTCAAAGACTCTTTCATATAAAAAAGGGATTAATAACTTTTATTAATACTGGCAGGGTGGCCTGATTATATGTTCGAACCTTCATAATGAATAATGAAACTTGGGAAGATCTGTTTTGAAATATGTGTCTCGTTTTAACAGGATTTTTTCCCCTTGTGTTGAACGCACTCTTCAAACCATTAGCCTAACCCAAACTCAGGAACATGTGCCAGAAGGAGAGGGAGTGGGGATGGGAAATTGCCAAAACTGATGAAACAGTATTCCTGCTTCTTGTTATTGAGCTATGCTTTTTCCTTTCTCATCAGTCCACCAACCAACTTCTTCATGAAGAAAAAAGCCCTGTGATAGGTGGGAAGGTACTATTATTGAAGGCACAGGGTCAAGTTGGTAGGTCTGGAGAGACTCAGTTGTCTTCCTATTTTGCTTTTTAAGGTGGAAAATCATAATTCTTTTCAGCACATGTGGATTATGTATTTATAGGTCAGAAACTAAGGCCAGCAACATTATGCACACACATACCCCATTCCTGATGAACAACCCTACAAAAATAAAGCCAATTTTTGGTTCAGCATTACTTTCAACAACTCTCACTTGGACAAGACAAACTCTTACTTTGGATTAATCTAGTACCATCCAGCTGAAGTTCAAAAATTGCTTGAGACCCATTAATATAGCTCCAGACTTTAGCTCCAGACATGAACTTTTCAACCAAATAGGATTTTTGTCAGAAAATGCAGTTTTGTTGAAACAAACTTTTTGTGGAAATGTAATAATTTTGATAATGCCTTTTTTTAAAGAAAGATGTTTCAAGTCCAGGATAGACTCATAGAAATGTAGAGCTACATAGGACCTCAAGGGTATACCCTCACAGCAGCCTTATTTCGAAATAAGTTATTTCTGAAGAGATATTTTTGCATGTGCACATTTTCCTTTTATTTTTTTTAAAAAAAGACCTTAACTTAGTTAAAGATCTGAGCAACGTTGGGTAATTCTGTTAGTATAGGACATGGGAGACTCAGGGTCCAGTCAGGACGTGAGGGTGGACTTAAGAGTGTCTCTTCCACAGCTTGTCCTGTAAACCATCCACTTGGCTTTTCTGTATTTTTCATGAATAACTTTAAAAGGTCTTAGTCAGCTGCATGCGTAAGGAGAAAAATGTTGAAATCTCAAAACTATCCAAGGAAAAGGAAAGCCATTTATAACCCAGCTCTGCATTATTCCCAATTTACAGACTGGGCACTGAGGCATAGAGGATTGACGTGGATTTGGCCAAGACTACACAGGAACTCCATCGTAAACCAAAAATTAAATCCATGTATCTAGGGATCCACTCATATTTAAATCACATGATGATTCTTCCTTTCAGGTGCTCTGTTCTAGCAATGGGTTCTGGTAACAGTTCCTGTGAGTTTCGGAGACTCTGTGACAACTTTCAACACCTGCAGCATTCATCCAGATGCTCTTAGGCAACATCCAACCTCCCATTTGGATACATTTTCCTTATAATTATCTTCTCTTAGCTCTGCATATTGTTTTCACTTCCTGGGCCCACATGGAGTGTGAAGGTGAATGTCTCAGGTGTGTCTTTGGGAAGCAATCTATGCCTTTAGCTGGAGCTGGTCGATCATCTGAGGATGTTATTATAACCCTGGGGACTGGCTGTACCACATAATCCTGAAGAACTGCTGAACCTCTTTGGGAGGTTCTGTGCAACTGACGTGTTTCAAAACCCATGGACGTACAATGGTAGCTTGCTCACGCAAACAGCTTTTATCTAACTAGACTATGTGATCAAGGCCAACTTCTATTTCCCCATTCTGTGCTGCCCAGCCTCATGCATTCTCTGACTTGAGTGCACCAGGTATGTTGGAGGAGAAAGCTCCCTCTGCAGAGATTCTCTTTGTTGACTTCATAGTACTAGGAATGTGATATTAACTGTTTATCTTATATAGATAAATACTTAAGGAAGCATTGTGGACAGTGCATAATATAGGCAAGAGAAGACACTGTCTTCCCAAAAGTGCCTGCACTCTCCAGCCACCAGGGAGGGTTGGGGCCACAATGTGAGTCTTCCGGCACACTGACCAGACAGGAAGTGTGAGGTTGTGCCACCGTCTGGCAGGCAGGACACTTAGGCTACATTTACACAGCACTCCCATTCCGGAAGGGGAATGCAAATGAGCAAGAGTGAAAATGCAAATGAAGTTCTGATTTACAAATCTTGCACTTCATTTGCATAATTCACACAGAAGCAAAAAACAGCAAAGTAGATGGGGTTCCTTTGGAAAAAAAACCTCAGTTATAGAAAGAACCCTTCCTCCTCGTTCATTTCACGAAGACGGGTGCTTTCGAAAACAGGTTTTCTTGTGAAGGAATCCAGTCTACATGGCTGTTTTGACTTCTAGAACTTATGCAAATGATTATGAAATGATCCTTCTCTGGCATCCATTTCCAGCCTCTGACAAACAGAGGCTAGGGATACCATTCTGATCCATCCTGCTTATTCATAGATCCCTGATAGCTTTGGAATCCCAGGAAGTGATGAATAAAGTGGAGGTGCAGAAGTTATCTTCTGAATAAGTTTGGGCTGGCGTTCTGTTGCAGCACAGAAGATTAATTACATCCACTTTTAGTCCCCGTCATGCACACACACTAGGGTTGTGTTTCAGGCCCTGCCTCTCATTAGCTACATTTCCCCAGATCTTTATAGAATGGAGGGTTTTGAGAACCTGTTTTACCATCTATTTAATGCAACAATATTAGGCTAGATTTGGCAAAGTGGCTTCATACATTACAACTTTAAAATGAGTTTTTTCAGAGCATAAAATCACAATTGGACCTGCTAGTAAACGGATAAAATAAATGTCTATTCACCCTAATTACTGCCAAACTTGTGATTTTTTTGTTTTGGTTTCTTTTATATGTAATAAAGCCAACTCAGTTTTATTGTAGAGGGTGCAAATGCTTACCATATAATATTATAAACCCTGCAGAGAATTAGGCATCTGCACATTTTTCCTGGCTGTTTCTTACTTTAACTCAAAACGTCTGTTAACCCTGGCACAAAAGACAATAATGTGGGCGAGTCTGATCCCACCTCATTTCCAGTTAATATCTGGATTTCAAAGTCTCTGCATAGTTGCAGCAGGGATATTATACTCTTTGTGGGGCTGGAAACACACTTCAGGAGCCTGTGGGTATCAATGGTGGATTTGGGTCAGAACATGAATTTCTTTTGTTCACCTGTCTCTGGAAAGGAGAATAAAGGTTGGGAGGAATCACAGATGGAGAGGAGTTCAAGGTGGAAAAGATTAAGTGGTCCTTCTACCTCTGAACAAATGCAGGATAGTCCCCCCAGATATCTTCTCTGGTGTGCTTTCCCCTCTAATTTAATGGAGGTTCTACTACCACTTCCATTGCAAACCTATGACTTAGGCTAATAAAGCTCAGTTGCAAGAATTATAGAATCACACGGTACAACTGGAAGGAAACTTGGGAGGCCATCAAGTGCAGTCGTCTCCACTCATGGCAGCACCAAGCACCCTCTAGATCAGGGGTGGGAGATGAAAAAGGGGTGACTCACTAGGGTTAGTCCCTGGTGAGCCCCCACCTTTAGATTTAGCTGCACCTCCACAGGTGTTGGTCAATCACAGTTCTCATTGGCTGCAGATGGCTGTTCATGGCCAGTGAGAGCAGTGGGAAGTGGTACAGACTGGGACTCCACTTTCCGCAGCTCTCACTGGCTATGAAAGGTGATCCACAGCCAACAAGAGCTTTGATCACCCGATACCTGCAAAAGCTCAGATAGATAAAGAGATGGAGCCTTGCCAGGGACTAACTCTGGTGGACTGGATGTGTCCTGTGGGCTGATATTTGCCCTCTTCTAATCTAAACCATTCCTGATATGTGTTTTGTCTAACCCGTTCTCAAATATCTCTAGTGATGGAGATTACACAACCTCCCAGGGCAATTTATTTCAGTGCTTCACTGCCCTGACAGTTAGGAATTTTTTTCTTAATGTCCAACCTAACACTCCCTTGCTGCAGTTTACACTTACAGGAGCATCAGAGCATTTACAGAAGCACTGATGCTTACAGAAGCCGTGTTAGTCTGTATAAAAAAAAAATAAGCACGAGGCCTCTGGCACCTTATAGACTAACTGATTTTTTGGAGCCTTAGCTTTTGTGGGCAAAGACCCACTTTGTCAGATGCATGTGACTTACAGAAGCTGATGCTTAGCCGCATATTCCCTTTTAACATCTGTCTATCATTCCCAGGTAACATCCACAGTGAGGCTCGAAACAGTGCTGACACATGTGCCTTGGCTAAACATGGCCTTTGTTACTAAGGGTTTGTCTTCATGTACAGTACTCCAGCAGCTCTTGCAGTGGCACTTGTGGGAAAACACAGCCAAGCTGATGGGAAAGCATGTCTTCTTGGCGGAGGTAATTCTCCTTCCTAAGAGGGAGCAGTGACACCGTTTAAGTCAGTATAACTACAGTGCTCAGAGAGATGGGTTTTTCATGTTCCGGAGTGACACAGCTGTATCCGACAGGCTGGACCTCTATAAACTGGACTTTCTTCATCCAGTAGATTTCTGGTCTGGCTTCCATTCATGGAGGAAAGCCACAGGCCCCGCGCTCAGCAAATCTTCCTCTGCCTCCGCCCCTCGAGCTTCCAAAGTGCCACAACTAGCTCATGTGTGGTGTTCAAGCTCAGGGAGGGATGGGGGAGGAGCAGAGACTTGGGTAGGATAGGGTAGGAGGTGTTTTGGGGGAAGGAACTATGGAAGGAGCACAGCCCTGTTGCTGGCAGCAGAGCCCCATGGCTGCCTGGCTGCACTCCCAACCCCCACCGCCAGCTGTGGGGCCACACTCCTGCTTCCCATCTATGGGGATCTGCAGCCACCCTGATTCTTCTCCCAAGTGCCCCTCCTTGTCCCTACTCTGTTGATGCTGGCCCATCTGCTGTTGCCAGAGCAGAGCCCTAGAGTCAGCGGGCGTTGACCTCTCCTGGTATGGCAAATTCACTGGTTCAGGACAAGTCTGGTCCTGAGGGTGCTGGCCCAAAAAGGTGCAACCTGTGTGTAAGTCTGTAGTATAGACATATCTTAAATTCTCATATCTGGCTGTTCAGTCCCATATAACCTTGGAATAATACTAATGAATTGCTCCTCACCTTATGTTGGATCCTTCCAATACTTGTAGATAGTTATCAGTATTTTTATCTGCATTTGCTTATATGTTTGGTTAGAAGTTATATGCAGTTGTAACTCCCTTTTTCTCTCCACACCCAACCAGAATTTGAATAGGTGTTAAGCCTCTGCTAGCCATTTCTTGACTGGGAAGATGTAAACCCTCGTGGCTTATCCAGAGGACCTACTCTTCAGGTAGACTTCAAGCGACCTTCAGTATGTCCAGAGACTGGGCAACTCATCACGAACAACAGAAGTATAGCACACAACACTTTAGAAGCACACCGAGTATTTCAGCATGCATTTTCCTTGAAAGGTTATCTAGCTCTGTGAGATATCGTGAACCTTCTAAAACGGCTCTACGAATACAGTCGCAGGAAATTAGGACTTGGTCCAAACAGCGGGGGAAAAACACACAAATAAATCTGCACTATTCTACTGACTGCAACAGGGACAACTGCGTGGGAGGAGTATGTTTAGACAACATTTCTCAAGTTTTGCTTTTTTAACCTCTCTTTGCCTTCCCCCACCCTTTTCAAAAAGTGCCTCGTGTTAGCTGTAAGGTTTCCTCCCTCGTTGGTTTGATGAACTCTCACTGGAAAATTATCCTCCAGCCTCTCATTTCAAATGAAAAAGGATCTTATCCTGCTTGTCTATGCTAACCCACACCATCAACCTAATCTATGTGACTTCAGCTATGCTATACCAACTAGGGTGCCCTGTGCATGCCCAGGTAGGTGAAGGATGCTCTCCTATTGATGTCAGCTACAATTCTTACCCTGGTGAAGTATTGGCATTGATAGGAGAGGGCTCAGAGATTGATTTATTGCATCTAAGCAGATTTTCTAAGCAGACATGATAAATCAATGGCTTGTGGATTGATTGCAGCAATGTGGACCGCCACTGTAGTGGAAGCAAGCCCACAGGGAATCAATGTGATGATAAACACCCATCCAGGCAAAGCCCAATGCAATATAGTTGCAACACATGACAATGGTGAAACTTTATTGATAGAAGTTTTTCAGCAGTACTCAGGTGCCCTGGTGGTGCTGGGTGTTGTACAAACACAGATCAGAATGTCATTGCCCCAAAAAAGCTATGTTCATCATCTATTGTGAAGATAGTTAATGGTAGTAATGGCTAGAGAGACTTGAAAATCTTCTGGCTAAAGGAAAATCTCTTCTTTTTAAATAAGGTTTCACAAACACATTTGTTCTGATGAACAAATGCATTCAAATACTCTTTTCATTTACTGATTTTTTTTTAATATAAAATTTTTTGAGGAGGAACATGAAGGTTCTTGGATCTTGGTCCATTTCAGAATTGTGTGTCCTTTTACCTTTTTTCCAAGTTTTGTCGGACAACAGCTACAAAATCTTGGAATTGTGTCAGTTAAAAAAGAAACATGTCTTTCCTCTCATTTTTAAAAACGGTCCTACTATTTCCCAGTGGGAAAATTTTAAAAGGCAAATCCAGCCAAGAAGAATTTTGCAGGAAAAATTCCAGATTTGGGGCCAGCTCTAGGAATAATGAGACATGCTTGTGGTATAATATTCAACCAATTGATGTCACATAGATCAGGGTTGAAGGACTGTTCTGGGACCCATTTTTTTTTCCAAAATGTGGAATGTTACTGATAAGATAACATTTCATGTCATTGCCATGTTTAATTAATCTACTTCATTCCAGAATGCAAACAGTAAGTCAATGTCTTCCCTCTTTGCAATGCCAAGACCCATGATTTGCATGGGCCATTCTGCCAGTCTTTATTTACACACCACTTACACCTACCACCCGGAGCGGGGTCAGTTTCAGAGACTGAGTCAGACCTGCAATCTGCCATAGTCACAATGAGATGGCATGGGCAAAGGCCACTGGACCAAAATTGGGGCAGGACAGCTTTCAGGGATACATGATTCATTTCTTTAGGAATGAAAACTATCTTCTTTACAATGAATAGTAACAGAGAGTAAGCCGTGCTAGTCTATACACTATCAAAACAAAAAGCAGTCAAGTAGCACTTTAAAGACTAGCAAAATAGTTTATTAGGTGAGCTTTTGTGGGACAGACCCACTTCTTCAGACCATAGCCACACCAGAACAGACTCAATATTTAAGACACAGAGAACCAAAAACAGTAAGCAAGGAGGACAAATCAGAAAAAGATAATCAAGGTGAGCAAATCAGAGAGTGGAGGGGTGGGGAGGAAGATCAAGAATTAGATTGAGCCAAGTATGCAGACGAGCCCCTATAGTGACTCAGAAAGTTCCCATCACAATTTAAACCATGTGTTAATGTGCCGAATTTGAATATAAATGTCAGCTCGTCCACTTCTCTTTCTAAAACAGTGCGATAATGTCTCTTCAGTAACACACATACCTTGAGGTCATTGACAGAATGCCCCATTCCATTAAAATGTGGACTAACTGGTTTGTGGATCTGGAGTGTTTTGATGTCTGTTTTGTGCCCATTGACCCTTTGTCTAAGGGAGTTAGAAGTCTGTCCAACATACAAAGCATCTGGGCATTGTTGGCACATGATGGCATATATGATGTTAGTAGAGGAGCATAAAATCTGATCAGCACATGTACCCTGCTGCCCCCCACCCCCCAAAAAAAGTATTAAAAATCCAGAAATAGGACCATTTAAGGAAGCTGACATAGTCTTATGCAAGTGAACAGGTTTTGAGATGACATTGTCAAGCGCAGGGACAGTTTAATAATGGCTGATGAGTACAGGCTGAACCTCTCTAATCTGGTGAAAAGTATCACGGGGTAGCCTAGTTAGTCTGTATCTTCAAAAACAAGAAGTCCTGTGACACCTTATAGACTAACAGATATTTTGGATCATAAGCTTTCATGGGCAAGGACCCGTTTTGCCAGATGCATCTGATGAAGTGGGTCTTTGCCCACAAAAGCTTATGCTCCAAAATATGTTAGTCTATAAGGTGCCACAGGACTTCTTGTCTCTAATCTGGCACTCTCTCATCTGGCAACATCTGTAATCTGGCATGATTTTAGTTTTTCAAACAACCACTTATCATAGGTGTGGCCAAGTTTCCTGTGGTCCCATAAAGTTTGTTTACAGCCCCCAGTCCTGTTTGTAAGCGTCCTGTGATGTTATTGAGCTGTAATTTATCCTTAAAGATCTTCTAAGGGCTCCGTGAGCAGTGGAAGTGTTGGTCATGCTGCTAGACGATATTGTCCTCTTGTGGTCCAGCAAATTCTTTCCTTTGGCACTGGTCAGGTCCTGAGCATCCCAAACTAGAGAGGTCCAACCTGTAATGTTCTTTTCCAACAACCAGCTACTCATCATTTATCCTTATCGATATTTAAAAAAAATTGGGAGCAACGTTATGACTGGAATCATATCAGAGAACAACACTCTGACCAGTGTCATGATTTTTTCTTCCAAGCAAGACAATTTACAATCATCTTTCTAAATTGGAACTGGGCCATCAACCAAACAGCTCATCTTCTGGAATCCTCATCTTGCCAGAGAACATTACTTAAAAAAAAAATTTTTTTTTTCAATGGGTTTCATCACGACAGGTTTTAAAGTTTCTGTATGGTCCAATATGTATTGTTTCCTCTTTTTCAGCATTAGTCACAGATTTTGCTAGGAACTTACTTCCACAGAAGGACATTATTGTTTAAATGAGGCAAGGGCAAACAAATAGTGAGGTGGGGTTAAATTTTGCTACTGCACCAGGTGGCCAATCTAGGGGTGGGTAACCTGCCTTCCACAATGATGTGTAAGCAACAGGTGTAAGACGGTGCTAACCTTAGGGCTTTGCAGAACCATGTGCCATAGCCTGGGCTGAAATCGCTGATCTTGTTCGCAGAGCTTGTATTGTTATGTTTTTCTCAAGTCGTTCACTCAAGGCCAAGGAACTCTGCATTTCCTGGTTTGTGTTTCATAGTGGCATCTCTTCTGCTTCGTACAGAAGTGTTTAGGTATTTTAAAAATGGGTACAGATTAATGTATTTGAAGTTCTCCGATGCTGCAGCTTTCAGTAGTGCACCAATTTCAGCTAAGCCACTAAATCTGGAGATTTAAAATATTGCCTCCCCCACACACATCACTGTTTGCTTTTCAGCCAGCCCAGCACATTTTTTAATCCACCTCCACAAATACTGATTCAGTAGTTGCTTGGCATGCAAAACAGCCCGGATCTGCAGAAGATGCCACAACATTTCACATTTTCCTGGTGCCCGCAAATATGCCAGATGCTTCGCTAAATAAGTAGAAGACACCTAAGGACTTAATTGTGCCCTGAAGGCACTGGCTCACTTTCGAGGTCAGGAAGGAGTTAGATAAATCAGGCTTGTGCTGTGGAAGGCACATTACTTCCAATTTGTGACATGATGCTGTAAGCACAAGTCTTCAAAAAGTGTGACTAAAAAGGCTTATATTGTATTTCCAGACATGGTAGAACAACCAGTAAACTCTAAGTCACATTTTAGAAATTGAGGATACTAACTGAGTTCATCTCTCTAAAGGAGCAAAATGGGAGCCAATGCACAAAGTGATTTTACAGTGCATTTCTTTGCTTGTATATTACCTGCATGGAGATCGTTAATATTGCTTCCTTTTGACGTCAAAGTAATAAATCAAATTCAAGATCAGATAGCAAAACATATGAAAGTCAGACATCTGGCAGAGTTTCCAACTCCCATAAATCTAGTTAGGATTCACATCTAACCTTTTATGTCCTCAAAATTCAATTTTTTTATATGTTTGGAGGGAGTGTGGTCCAGTGGTTACAGCAGGAGAGAGCATCCAGATACTTAGCTTTGCTTCTCAGCTTTGACCTGCTGTGAAACCTTGTGAGCAAGTGAATGAACCTCTTTGTGTGCCTCATTTTGCTTCTGTGTAAAATGAGGACAATCGAACTGCAACACGGGATGTTGTGAGAGCGATGTAATCCTGTTTAAATATTTGGGATACTCCCAGGAACAGTAGACGTGCCAAGTGTTATCAATGTTATTCTTTTATTAGCATTGTTTCTATGGAGGTGTAACCTAACAACTGCGGTCATGGATTCATTGTTGTAGGTGAGGTAGAAACATAGAACAAAAAGGTGGTCCTTGCCCTGGACAGACTAGAATTTAAGTCTAACACTAGAAATTGAATAGATAAAGACAGCTGTGGAGGACAAGGAAACTTTGCGAAGATGTCAATCAGACTGATTAGTAATGGTACCAGTTTGTCACTGGGAATGGAATGTCCATTTCCGCAGTACATCCTACAATCAATTAGCCCAAGGACAGGCAATAAGATGCTGGTGGTTCACCAGGGCTATCCCTTGGAGGGCTGCTGCTGCTATATTTACCTGCACTTCTGCAGGTACAGGTGCTTACAGTTCTTGTTGGCCATGGACTGCTGCTCCCAGCCAATGGGAACTGTAGGAAGCAGTGTGGACCAGGACACCACTTTCCATAGCTCCCATTGACCAGGAACAGTGATCTGCAGCCAATGAGTGCGGCAACTGTCCGTACCTGTGGACACACAGTTAAAAACAGCATCAGTTGCCCTTGAGTGGCTAACGCTGGTGAACTGTATTCAGATCACAGGCCAGTATTTGCCCACTGCTGAATTAGCTTCATCCACACAAAATCAAACTGGATGAGAGAAAAAGAGCAATGAGAAGAAATGACACCACAGAATCCACGGTGCAACTTTGCTATTGTTTTTAAGCTAATAAAGGCAGGTTCCTGAACAATGGATCAGGCTTGAAAATGCCTTTGTATGAAGATATATTGCTTGAGAACATGGTAAAGCGTGATATTCATTTCAGTGTGCTGCCCCATCATCCCACTCTAAACATGAAACTGCCACCAGAATTGATAAAATGTACTGCATAGCGGTACAAAGACATAAAGCAATTTCATTCTGTCCACTTGTATACTGCTTTGAGAGCGCCTCTCATTTGTACTACCAGATCTTCTGATTTTTTAGTCATCTGCCTTATAGACAGAAGAAATAGAGCTCTGTGCTACATAGGCTACGTCTACACTAGCCAGAAACTTGGAAATGGCCATGCAAATGGCCATTTCGAAGTTTACTAATGAAGCACTGAAATACATATTCAGCGCCTCATTAGCACGCGGGCGGCCACGGCACTTCGAAATTGACGCAGCTCGTCCTGACAGGGCTCCTTTTCGAAAGGACCCCGGCTGCTTCGAAGTCCCCTTATTCCTATGAGCAGATGGGAATAAGGGGACTTCGAAGTAGTCGGGGTCCTTTCAAAAAGGAGCCCTGTCGAGACGAGCCGCACGGTGGTGAGCTGTGTCAATTTCGAAGTGCTGCGGCCGCTCACGTGCTGATGAGGAGCTGAATGTGTATTTCAGCGCTTCATGAGTAAACTTCAAAATGGCCATTTGCATGGCCATTTCGAAGTTTCTGGTTAGTGTAGACACAGCCATTAAGTGACTGAAACACAATTATTAAAATAAAGGCAGCTTGAGGGCATGGCACACACTTACTATAGAACAATGAAATGGGGAAAAACAAATAACGTCTGTGAAAATTAAGAATAGCTTCTCCTTTTGTAGAAATCTTTATTATATTGGACATTCTCAAAAGAACTTCAGTACATCAAATTAGGGGAAGTTAGTTCATCCAGATGAGGACTATAAGCATAAATTAGAGAGATGGAAACAGTTCTGCTTGTGGTCTGTTGTGCACAAATGAAACATTTTACTTTTAATGTAAGGAAAACAAGAGAGACCTGGAGCTGTGTTGCTATCTTCCACCATTCTTCGTTTTCCAAATAGAAGTGATCCGTCAACATGTCTGAAATAGTATTTGTCCTAAACAGGTCCAGCTTTAGGGCAAAGCAATGAATTGCCTTGGGCCCTATGTGGCCCTCTAGTTGGACCCTGCTGTCAAAATGCTGCCTTGGGCCTCACAAGATTGTTGGACTTGACTTACTTGACTTAAACCCTCGTATTCTGAGTGGAATGTGGGTCATGTACAAGTCTTCTCTGCTTCACTCTGTCACAAGACAAAACTTCGAACTGACGCCAGGAGTATCCCAGTTGTTGTCCTTCAATCTCAGTAGATCTTGTCCACATCATCCAAGGTCTTCCTGTTTTGTGTTTTCCTTGGGGGCTCCAGTAGAGAGCTTGACTGACTATGCTGGATGATGGTTTTCTGAGAGTGTGGCCTAGCCATAGCCACTTTCTTCTCTTGATTTGAACTTCAAGTGATTCTTGTTCTGCTCTGTTGCAAAGCTCCTTATTGGTGATCAGATCTTGCCATCTGACGTGAAGGATATTTATGAATCTGTTTATGAATGTATCTAACTTGTGATTTGAAGACTTTTTTTTTGTATGCTGGGTCTTGCATCCACACAAGAGCACACGCTTCATATTTGTGTTGATGATTTGCACTTTCATTTTACAAACTCTTTGGCCGGGCGTGGTCCTAAATGCCTTTCCTGAATCAAGTATTACTATAATTTTGGGCTGGCTCTGTGGCCCAGTGGACAGCATACTGGACCAGGGCTTAGGAGACTGAGTTATAGATTCACACAGTCACTGGGGTTGAAGCCGGAAGGGGTCACTAGATCATCTAGTCTGACCTTCCAGTGGATTACAGGCCACCCACACTATGCCCATGAACTAAAGTTAGACCAAAGTTTTAAAGCCTATGGGAGACTATGTGGTTATGTACCACATGCAGAGAACACAAGAGGCTCAGGTGAGCCTATGCTCGAGGGGGAGCTGAAGGAGGAAGGGGCAGGGTCAGCTCTTCCTCAGCGCCTTCTGGGCTGTGGTGTCCCTCCCCAGCTCTGCCTGGAGCATGCTACGCAGCACCCCTACCTCTTTAAGCAGCTCTAAGTGTTGCTTCAGCAGCAATTTAAAGGGCTCAGGGTTCTGGGCACTGCCCATGGTCCTGGAGACAAATATTTGATAACAGGCTCTTCAGTCTCACAGAGAAAGGTATCACATGATGCAAAGTCTGGAATTCAGAGTGGAAATAAGCAGTGATCCCTCTATTTTTTTTCTATCATGGGCAGAATAAGTTTTTTGTGCACCAAGGCATGTATGGATGTGCACCACCAGTAGAAACACAGGCTGCTGACTAGGGGTGCTCTGCTAATCAGCTGGGTGGCACCTGAATCTCTTCTGGGTAGCCACCCAAGCAGCTTACAAGGAAGACTTGAAGAAGTAGTGGCATCGATAGCTGCTTTGGGCCCAGTTCCAAGGTGGGAGACAGGCCCAGCTCCTTACCCCCAGAAGGGGCAGGGCCAAAAGCCAAACAGGCAGGGCTTAGGGCAGTCAGCCCTGCCTCCTACGCTCCCTCAGAGTCACACACAGAGTGGTGGCACATTGCTCCACCACATTTCAAAGGGCCAAGAGCTCCCTCTGCCACAGCTACTACTTCAGCAGAGGTGGTGGCTGGAGCTCTGGGCCTCTTTGACATGCTGGGCCCTGGGGCAACTGGCCCCTTTGCCTTCTCCTACCAGTGGACCTGAAAGTAAGGTGTAATTTTTGGACACAGTTTTATACAAGAGGTCATATTAGATGATGACAATGGTTTCTTTTGGCCTTGGAAACACTGAGTCTATGAATTTGCCATGGTAAAGCTTTGTAAAGTAAAGCAGTGCAACTGTTCTCCTCGGCATACAGATAGAACAAATTGTGTGTCTATTCCCCTACCACACAGCTCCTCCCCTAGCAGTTATGTCATAAATCTATTACAGAAACATTTACGGGATATAGACAGATGCGTTGAATCCTCCTTTGTATTGTGTACTGTATAATTACTGCTGTTGGTTCTGGTTGGTTTCCTTTTGTTCTAATATGGTGGTCTGTGCTCAGCCTGTCACAACCAGAAAACTGGTTCACTTGTTCCTTCTTGCAAAGACTTTTTGCCATCTTTCTGTAAAAAGAAAAACAACAAAAACCAAAATCTTTAATCTGATGTTGTAAATGTCTGCAGGCAAATTCTACATTTCAGACAAAAGGGTTGGGGGGAACCCTGCAGGGGCAGAGAGTACACTTGGCAAGAACCTTGTTAACCTATGTCATTCTTGGAGCTGAAATGAAAGAAACTAGATTAATTATTATATAAGTAGACACACAAGAAAAGAGATTCACTACACATAGGAAAATAGGTGAGCACAAACAAGAGATGAGATTAAGAGGCAGTATGGCTAATTAACTTGTTTTTGAAAGTGCTATAGACCTGGGTTCAGTTGTAGGTGAAGTCAAAAGTAAGTGGAAACATGGTTGCTGATTTCATTTTAGCTCACAAAACCACTACACAAGTTCATGATGAAGAATGTGATCATAGAACTGCAAGGAACCTCAGGAGATCATGAAATCCAGCCCCCTGCACTCAGGAAGGACCAAGCATCCATCATATAGACCACTCCGACAGGTGTTTGTCTAACCGGTTCTTAAAAATATCCAGTGATGGAGATTTCACAACCTCCCTGGACAATTTATTCCAGTGCTTAACTACCCTGACAGGAAACATTTCCTAATGTCCACCCTAAACCTCCCTTGCTGCAATTTAAACCTATTGCTTCTTGTCCTATCTTCTGAGGTCAAGGAGAA
Organism: Carettochelys insculpta; assembly: GCF_033958435.1. Lineage (NCBI taxonomy): Eukaryota > Metazoa > Chordata > Testudines > Carettochelyidae > Carettochelys > Carettochelys insculpta. The sequence goes on along the minus strand of NC_134156.1, from coordinate 22,410,335 downwards.
TATTTTTATTCTCTCTTTGTAACACCTTTTTAGGTACTTTAAAGTGGTTATTATACTCCACCTCCCCTTATCTTTCCCAAACTAAACAAACCCAATTATTTCAATCTTTCCTCTTAGGACATGTTTTCTAAACCTGTAATAACTTTCATTTCCTTTTCCTGTCAACTTTCTCCAATTTGTCCACATCTTTCCTGAAATGTGGTACCCAGAACTGGACACATTACCTGAGCTGTGGCCTAATCAGTGCAGAGTACAGCATAAGAATTACTTCCAATGTCTCATATTTAGCTTGTGATCCAATGTGACTCCTAGATTCCTTTCTGCAGTATGTCTTCCTAGACGGTCATTTCCCAGTTTGTATGTGTGCAACTGATTGTTCCTTCCTAAGTGGAGTTTTTAAATTTGTCCTCCCTGCTCCAGAAATGGAAACTAAAGAGAATAATGTGTCAGGAATAGGAATGGACTTTAATAGATCAGTAATAAAGTACCTTCCATCCATATTAGGGTTTTATACTTGTTGTCATGTACTTTACTGGCAGTACGAGAGCCAGGGGAGGGAAGTGCTTTGGCCAATCTACATAGAGACCTGGGACTGGATGACAGTTGACAGGTCTGGCCTGGGCTGCAGGTCAAAGAGTCTTGTTAGCAGGGAAAGTGTAGCAAATCAGATCTCTATTGCATTGGCAAGGCAGGGCATGGGGAAGGGGAGGGAATGGTACTTAGTTTTCTCCTCTATACTCTATTTCTGCAGCCAGCAATCTCAATTTCTCCATGTTTCAATCAGTAAAACTCAGTAAAATATGGCAACAGAGAAAATGTGGGATGATAGTGCAACTTTTGGAGAGTGATTGCTGGGGTGTTGGCTTGGTGTAAGCATGATTGAGTACAATATAGAAATACAGATGTACTTATATAATATTAAGTAGCTAACTGCAGTCTCCAGAACTGGTGAGATAACATCCAAGGTTTTTTATAGGCATTACCATATTCCACCTCCGTTAGCTTTGAGTGGAAGAAATCCCCAACTAACACTGTTCTTTAGCCAAATAACAGGGCAAATACAGATATTTAGAAGCCAATGCAAGTGAATTGTGCTAAAGCCCCTTCACTTTAGCATACCCCTACTCCCTAGCAGTGTTCCCTGAAACCTGTGCACTTGGGCAGCCCCTCTGAAGAGATTCAAATGACACCCAGCTGATTTATAGAACATGCACAGCTGGATTTTGTGTTTGTGCTGGTGGTGCACATTTGTATGTGCCTTGGTGCACATAAATAAATTTATTCCGCACATGAATGGAAAAAATCCAGGGTGCTTTGCTTCCTAGTATCAGCGTTTGACTTTTTCCCCTCTGAGTTAAATTGAGCAACGGTGCAAAGAAACATCCTCCGTTTAGTCAGCATCAGGACTTATAAGTCCTACCAACTGCCATACCTTGACCCAAGAGCCAACAGCCCTGGGCCTCTTACGGGATGAAGGAAGTTAATTGCCTGACAGAAGTTACATGACTTTTCCTTAATAAAAAAAATATGCAATCATTTTCCAGATCAGCATTATGCAGCAGTTTGTGGTTCACTACAAAGTGTATGAGGATGTGTCTGGGAGCAAGGGAAGGGATGCTTTTCTGTGTGACTATAAGACAGAACAACAGTCAGTGATCCAGGCTCTGTTTCTAGCTCCATCACTGTACCCCTCTCTTGCCAGCTATAAAATGAGAATAGTGATCTCACCTCACTGCCCTGGTCTCTTTGCTATCCGATGAAGTGAGTATATGTTTTATCAGATTAACTTCTCTTGGTGAGAGAAACAAGCTTTCTGAAGATCAGTTACAACTACAGTATGTAGAACTGATGGGCTTTGCAGGCTTCATTATCCTCTGTGATCACGTGCTTTGAGATTATCCTATGGATGATAAACATCTGTCGAGGCTGTCTCCAGTTAGTATCCAACTTATTTACACAGAATCAGTTCAAAGGGGCCCAAAACTCAGTCCCATCTGAAGTGTCGTGGCAGCATTGCTCTGTGCGTCTGTGTATAGGGGGAGACAACTCCACTGACTGGGCAGTGCTAAAGGCTAAATGCCACAAACCCTGCCCCTTCTGCCCTTGACTCCGCCCCTTCTGGGGCACTGATCCGTGCCCCCACCAACTTGTCCTAGGGCCGTATTCTGGGGCACTGCTGACTCAAGTCAATCAGAGAAAGATTAACCTGACTCTGAAAACCCTACTATAGATTACAACTTGGTTTTCAGCCCCAAGTGAAACCTTTGATCAACCGACAAAAGACAGTAATGAGCAAATAAAATATAACGGCAGATTGTATTATTGCTGGAACCAAAAACACCTCTAGGACCATTCTCCACTTTGAGTGCAGCCTGAGCTCAATCAACATTTTTCCTTGTTCTTTCCCAGAGCGCCTGGTTGCACCCTGGGCTCTTAAAACATGACTATGGGAATTGTTTTAACTAGAACTCTTCCTGAAAGGCAGTTATTATGAAACCCAAAGCGATGTGTCTCTGATAAACACCACCCACCTTCCCCAGCCTGCAGCCTGTTTGGAGTGGCACACAGCCAGAAATGAAACAGCTTTAAGTTTTGTCAGCAGGTTTAATTCTGTTTCTTTCATTTATGGATGACTTAGTTTGCTTGGAGGAAGGGCTGTCTTTTCCCTATTAGAACTTGGGATTACCCCTTATGGCAACAGGTCAGGTGAGATTCTCCCCCCAGAGTTTCAGAGCTCTACAGGAAGATGTTCAAAAATGCAGGGAAATCAGTAAGGTTCAGCCTGGAGGGATAGTATTGTATCTTACTGCTTTGTTATTTGTTACTCCCAGATTGTGGCAAGTATTTTCCACAAAAACCACAGCCCTCAAGAGCATAAGTCTTCATGTTGACATTTCAAATCATGGAACACTAGAACTGTAAGAAACTTTGAGAGGTCATCAAGTCCAGTTCCCTGCACTCATGGTGGGACCAAGCACCATCCGGATGATCCCTGACAGGTGTTTGTCTAAATGTGCTCTTTAAAATCTGTAGTGATGGAGATTTCACAACCTGCCTGGGCAAGTGGTTAGAATGCTTAACCACCTTGACATAAAGCTTTTCCTAACGTCCACCACAAACTTCCCTTAGTGAAATTTAAGCCTGTTGCGTCTTGTCCTGTCATCAGAGGTTAAGGAGAACAATTTTTCTCCTTCCTCCCTGTAATAGCTTTAAGGTAATTGAAAGAAACAGAAGGCCTGCAGAGACAATGGTTTTCAAGGTGCTATGTAGACACTAAGCTACTGCAAAGGATGTCCATGCCTACTGCTGGAGCGGCAGGGTGTCCTGTCTTGTGATAGGCACCACCCAGCCCCTCTGTCTCGATCACCTACATGGATGAAACATATCCCCAAATTTTCTCTCTCTCAAGCTGCAGCCAGGTGCCAACAAGAGCCTTGTCAGTTTCAACATGCCATTGGCTCAACTGAAGGGAGCAGGAGGGCCTGGCAAAGGGATGGTGTGACACCTGCACAAGCATGGGCCTGGAAAGCCAAAGTTGAGATAAGGGCAGGTGTGAATTTCAAGCCTTGACAGTGTCCCTTTAAAAGCCTTTGGAGGAGAGTGGCCTTATTATTGGTCCTGATACTGTTTTCTCATTACCTTTTATTAGGGAAACAAGTTCACAGAAATGAGTCAAGCAAGCAGCTTGTTCCACTGCTGAACTGGGACCGTCCTGTCTTTGTAAATGGGTGTGCTTCCTCCAGAACGGATGTTTTCCCTCTCTGGGACTGGGAAAAGGTACAGCAATTTTGATAGGAATGATGCAACGACAAAGGATGCTGTCTGCTGAGAAAAACAAAAAAGATGGTCTTGCAGTTAAAGCACTGGACTGGAACTCAGCAGATGTCCATTTAATTGCTGGCTCTGATAAAAACTTCCTGTGTGATATTGGGCAATTTCTTAATTTCTGCCTTCATTTGCTGCCTGTAAAGTGGAAATCATTACTCTTTTCTTCCCTGCATCTATTTCTCTCATGTATTTAGATTGTAAGCTCTCTGGGGCAGGGGCAAACTGTTATGAGGTGTATGTAGAGCCTAAGACAACAGAACTTCACTCTCAGTTAAGGCTTCTAGGCATTGGTGGAATTGAAGAAGACTAGCAGCATATTATGCCAGAAGTTTTGTTGTTCTGTCTTAGGCCAGGTCTACAATAGACCTTAAAGTCAATCATAGATACACAATTCCAGCTACGGCAATTGTATGGCTAGAACGGATGTATGTACAATTGCCTGGCCTGGCCGTCCTTTCTGAGGGAGGTTGATGGGAGAAACTTTCCCATTGACCTCACTTACTCCTTGTAAGATTGAGCCATACAGGGGTCGACTGGCAACCCCAATAGTTCGATTTCATGTGCCCCCACTAAGTGTATGAAATCAAACCCTGGAAGATTAACTCTGACTGAGTTGATCTCCCATGTAGTTCAGATGCGCCAACAAGTGGTATTTGTGGTGAGCCATGGGGAGCTCTTCATTTTGAGGCAATCTCATATCATCCCCCTTGATTTTTTAAAGTCTTAAAATCCTCTCTCTCATGCATACATTTTAGTTGCTGACATTCCTGGTCCCACATTGCTATCTTTCCCCTGCTCAGTGGATCCAGTTAAAAGCCCATCACTTTCAGAAAACATAGCTCTGGTGAGTTTGTAGTGTTTTTAGGATGTGTTTTTAAGTGCGGCAGCTGCCAGGGCCCTGGGCCCCTTACATCACTGCAAGAGTACAAAGAGCTGGGGATGGGGGGACACACCATGCTCCAGGCAGCACTGGAGGCTGGTTCCCTCAGCCCCACCCCTTCCATCTGAGACCCTGCTCCTTCTGGGAATGCACAGCCAGCAGCCCCACCACTACATTGCCCAGTGAAGATGTGAGCTCCCCTGGTATATTCCAACGAGGTTCGGTCACCTGCTCTGCCACGGTCCTGCTGGGGGACCGTGGACAAGCCACTGCTTCTTTATGTGCCTCAGTTTCCCTGCTCTGTAGAATGGGGATCATGAAAATAACCTCCTTTTTGAAAGCACCTTGAGGTCAACTTATAAGGGCTGGGGGTCAGTATTGTTAGTTTCATTTCTTATTCTGTGTGGATGGGGTCTGAGGAACAATAGTATGTTCTGAGTAATGCATTTCTCACTCTTCCACTGCCCAAGGCCTCCATTATGGTTACCATCATTCTCTTTGACATCCTACTTTTCATAGTACCATTCAGTAAAATGAATGTAACTCCAGCTTCCCTTGCTTGGACTGCAGGAGCTGCTCCTGCAGCAATTCTCAGCCATTTTGAACCCAGCTGGAAGAGTCTCCCCCCAGATCTCTTGCATGGGAGCAAAAGAAAGTATCTACAATCTCTTTTTATACCCTAAGCCTTTTAGGGACCCCAGGCTTAGCTCTCTTTTGTGAGGTCTGCATATATTATCCCACAGGCCTGCTGAAGGGTATGTGGCAAAGGGGGCAGTTGCCCCAGGGCCTAGCATTTCAAAGGGCTGACAATGTTGCTACATTTGCATCAGCCAATGTCCAGACATCTGAGCCCCTTTGAAGAGCCAGGCAGTGCTGCCATACTGCTCTGCGTTGTTCTTGGGAGGTGAGGAGCGCAGAACCACAGTCCAAGTGGTGCTGAGGGCTGAATGTGCTAAGCCCCACCCCTTCCGCCCCATCGCCCCGCCTCTTCTGACTGCGTGGAGCCAGTCCCTCCCCCCACCTTGTCCTGGAGCTTGCGATGCTTCCACCCCCCTCAGCTGTTATCCCCATGTTGTAGGTTGGGAACTGGAAACTGAAACAGGGTGGAATATATTCAAGGCCATAATAGGAGACAGTGTGGTCAGAACCAGAATTACAGAGAGGAATTTCCTGAGCTGGACCAAATGTCTCTAATCATCCCTACACAAAATTGTTGTTCTACAGCCCTCACCTTCCTGTATAAGAGTCTCTAAAGATAAAAAGATACATTTCTAATCAGCCACGTTAACACAGAAAGGGATTTCTTTTAAATGCCCCAGGCTCAATTCTTCCCTTTACACACCAGTGTAAATTTGCGAATACTATGGGTTTACACCTGGGGTTAATGAGAAGCAAAATGAGTACGTTCACTCACATTCCTGACCAATCTGATTGTATACTTCAGCAAAGAGAGCCCCCTACCTGGCTGTCTCACCAATTTATGATGCCACAAGGTTACCAAGTGGGCTCATTTCAATCCCCCTCCTGTTGAGGCCGGCTGCTCCCTGTTTTCTGGCAGATGAATGAAAGTCAAATGAAAACATTTTTTCAGGAAAAAGAACACAACCCCCAACAATTGATGTCAACATAGCTAACAGATCATAGATAGGTTCACAGTTGAAGATAAAGAGGTGGCCATTACTCTGCTAGCAGGCAGGAGATCTGGGCTGATTTTTGGATAAGCAGGAAGCTAAAAACTTTCCTTCATCTGGCCCCTTTGAGGCATCTTTTTCACACAGCACAACTGGAGCTTTAAAGATGGCTCATGTTGTGACGCTGGATTCTTGCTTCGGACAATGAAAGTTTTAAAACTACACTACAGGGGAATTTGTTTTCCCTGACACAATGAAGTCTAAAATCAACACAGTGGGTGCTAAAATCTCACCAAGCTCTGGCTTAAAGTTCTCTCAGGGTATGAAGTAAATCCAAAAACTGACCATGGGGGAGTTGTATGCAGTGTGGTAGCCTTTGTCAATCCCAGAGACAAGCTAGGGGAGGAAATAACATCTTTTATTGAACCTACTTCTTCTGGTGGGAGAAGCAAGCTTTGGAATTCACACAAAGTTACAATCCAGTCTTGCTTGAGCCACAGACTCTAAGACCAGACCATAGGAGAGTGTTAATCCAGCTGTAGCAGGGTACCAGAGCTACTAAACTAATGACTATACCTGCCCTCTGTTCAGGACTCTGGCATGACAACATGATCTGTTTTGATTAGAAGCTCCAGAGCATCTCAGCTGGTCTATCCTCATGTTGACGAGACTTCTCCATGCTACTTTCCTTTTGCAGGCTTCCCATATTTCTGCATTTTCAGGTATGAACTTTTGGTTAAAATACAAAGCAGGTACAAGGGAAGTCCGCTTTCCAAATAAAGGCAGGGACAAGCTAAATAAAGATGTGCTAAATCTGTTGCTGGTTTGTCCGTTTGCAAGCCACACTTTGGTTTTCCTTTTGGACATTTTGGAGGTTTCCTAAAAGAAATAAAAATGCCACCAGATGCCAGGAACCCAGGAATATACGTAATGATCATGATCTCAGGTGCAGCATCATAGTTAGGGAGCTAAATCCATTCTTGATTTTGGGGGTGACTGTGCTCAGTATAGTAAATTATCTGGAGAAGCTCTGTGTGAAAGCCACCTTGTTTTACATCCTAGCTTCCCAAAAACTTGCTTGTTGCAACATGCCATCTTTATTGCAACAAATTCTTCATGCTTATTTGCAGTTGTTAAGCTAATCTGGAATGGTGGGGGTGGAAGGGAAGAGAGGGGAACAGGGCTGTAGAAAGCTGAGGAAATTACACAGACATTGTCCACCCCCAGATCTAACGTTTGTTTTCTATGTGGTTTTGGGATATGTGTGGGGTTTGAGTTGTATTTGGAAAGCATAATACATGTACCAACATCTGACAGTCTCATAATGATTGCTGTAAGAATTATTACAGAAGTTGCGGACGAAGTCTAACACTCTGCGGCACATTCAGACTAGAAGCAGCTTGCTTTGGTTATTGAAAATATTTTCTAACCTGGACCACATTTCACCAAAAGGAAAAGAAAGAAAATCTAATCCAAAGGTGAGACAAAGAGAATGGACATTGAGCATATGTATTCAAACACTATCGTGGATCTAAGTCATTAAAGCTAAGGACTGGGAGCCAAAAGTCTTGTCGTCTATTCTGAGCTTTGCATTTCATTTTTGTTAGTAATCTTGGGCCAACTCACTTAGGCCAAACATTTCAGAAATGCCAGCGCATAGGTGGTGCACAATTTGATATGCTGAAAAACTATGGGTGCCCATCAGGTGCCTAAAATGATGAATCTAAAACAATAAAGCAGACGAAATCAGTGGGCACCATTGGATTTTTTTCCTTGTTCTGCTTCCATTTTCTCCTCTGTAACATGAGTACAAGGGCATTATAAACTTCTCAAGGCTGTTAAGAAGCTTAATTACTGTCTGATGGTGCTTTGAGGTACTTAAATCTGAGGAGTCTCAGAAGCTGTGAAGCAATCAAGAGAGCTGGGATCTGACCTGTCATCTGTAGGTGCTGTTGTGTTTTGTTCCATGTTTGAAATAAGAACGTCTAGAAAGGGCATGTCAAAATGTTGTGTTGGGCTGTTTGGAAAATGTGGTCTTATCCTCATCCAAAAGTTACCACCTTTCAGAGGCAGTAGATTAGAGAAGGCCGTGAAAAGATGGCAGCTTCTACTGGTTGCATCAGTCGATAATTAGGGCAGATTTTCCATAGGAGATAATGCTTACTACAAACTTGATCCCCCATAAGCGTTATTACCCCTTTGGCATGAGCATTAGGCAATAGTCAGGGCCTTGTGAGCTTGTTCCCATTCAGGTCTATAGTGTATTAAATGTTTCTCAATTACTTTAAATTCTCAGGGGCTTAGGTAAGATTAACTGTGCCACTTTGGTTTAAGGGGCAGCCTGCTGTGTCTTTATCTTTTATTTTTGTTTTTGTGTGTGTTATCATTCTGAATTCCAAGCAGCAGGGTTCGTCCACTGTTTATAGCTGTATTTTCTACAGAAAAGGGCTTTTGTCTGCTATTGACCATGGAAGTCCTTCACACTCCTCTACTGACTTTGAGGAGGTCTCTGCCTACCTTTGGCAGCCATTAGCCCATTTCAAATAACAGTAAAGATACGGTTCTGCTGCCAAAAACCCCCTTTGTGGCCAGCCCCTTATCCCTCAAAAAATCAGGGATAAGGGGCTTGTGACAGAGGTAGTTTATGCCAGCAGAACCATATTTCCACTGTTTGTGTTCTACCATGAATACGCAAATGAGCTGCTCGAATATGCAAATGATCAGCCATTTTGCATTTTCGAGACTGCTCATTTGCATGAAGCTTCTGGCACAAGAGGTGAGCATAGCACTGGCCAGAGTGTAAGATCTGACCCTAAATTATTCTTAGCACTGATTAACCCTCCAGTGGAGTTTTGTGTCCATTTCTGGGTGCCACATTTCAGGAAAGATGTGGACAAATTGGAAAATGTCCAGAGAAGATCAAGAAAAATGATTTGAGATCTAGAAAACATGTCTTCTGAAGAAAGGTTGAAAAAAATTGTGATTGTTTAGTCTATAAAAGAGAAAACTGATAAAGAATGCCCAAAAAGGTATTTATCATCCTGACAAGTGGAACAATCAGGGTTGTCTCCCATACAATTGTCAATTGGAATGGAGTCAACAAAGGCCTTGCTGACCAAAATTTCATAGCATGATTGTATTGAGTAATTATTCTACAAGGAGATTCCCACACTAAAAGGAAGACTCAGTGCAAACCAGAGTGGTGAAGCCCATTTTGAGAATAATCTTTTTTGTTGTTTAATTAATTGCCCAATGTGACCAGAGAACATGCCAGGGAAACTAATTCCATGTATGAACCCGTATTCCAGAGACAGCTGTTCAATGGAACCATGCTTTGCCACCTTTGCTAGTTCTGTAGTCGATTCTAAGGCTAGAAAGCACCATTGTCATCTATTTATCAAGCCTTCATGACTCACACCATAGGGTTTCACTTATCGATTCCTGGATCAAGCCCAATAACTTGTGGTTGAACTACATCAACTCCTTTGGGAAGAGAGTTTGGGCTTGATGTAAAGACGTCACTTTCCTTAAAATGTCTACACTTACTTCTTCTTATGGGTCTAAATGTTTTCCCTTATTCCCACTTTGGATTTGTCTAGCTTCAAGCTTCTAGCTACTGAAATTTTTATGTCAGTGGCTGCAAAATTTAGAAGACATTTAGTACTCAACTGGATATGTATCTAGGTGGTCAGTGTCAAAGGAAATTTCTGAAAGTCTAGCTCCATGAAAAGCTTATGACTCTGCACCACACTTTTGGATAAAAAGGAATCCAGATATCAGTTGCACCTTAATTTTGCAATTTAGCTCCCTGAGCTGATGTTTGGTCCACTCAGATTCCAGGCCAGCACTCTTTTCATGCTCTTTCCCTCTTTCTCAGTAAATGGCCACCAGAGGCAATGGGAGCCTCTTTGGTTTGGGGTGATTGAGTTTGTACGCTGGTGGGACTGGGCATAGGGAAACCAGTGTAAAAAGCCAATAGGGACCCACTATGATTCTTACCCTGATCATGTGTGGGATTGTCTTAACATTTAGTACTGCATCATAACACACCAGAAAGGGCAGACCCCTGAGATGACTGGTGATCCTGACTTACCATCACCACAGTGGCACCAGCACTGCTTAATCATGAAGCTTTAGTCTGTGGCCTTCATTTTATGGCTGTGGAAATCCATCCCATCTTCTCTCTTCCTCATCTTTTTATTCACTCTCCTTCCCCTTAGATTCTTCTTCTCCTCTTACTCAGGTTCTTTGAGTACAAACTCTTCAGTGCAGGAACTGCCTTACTACATGTTTGCCCAGCACCAGCCAGAATGGGGACCTGCTCTTGGTTGGAGCCTTTTGGGTGACACCAATTGTGTTTTGTTCCTATTTTCTCACATATTAGGAAAAGTGTTCTGTAGAAGAGATACATCAAATTCATCCCCGGCTGTGTCAATTTTCTGGATGACTGGAAGTCTACAACCTGTATCTGAACCTTCCTTATTGCTCAGTCTGTGGGAACCATTTCAGCAGCAGACAAGATAAAACAAGCCTGTGCTGACAGAAGCAGGAGAGCTGACAGCTCAACGTAACTCAGGAAAAGCTCAGACAGACACCATAGCCTACGGGAGACTTAGGGTCTGATTGTGGGAGGTGCTGAATGCCTACTGTGAGATTTGGAGCACATTCTACTCCTGCTGGCACCTTGCACCATGATGGGAACAATCCCAATCAATGACTGACCACTTGCACAACTAAACTTCAAGTCCCTGGTTGGAAGACAGACCTTACTGGTGAGCAACCGTGAAGTGGGATGAAAGCTCCCACCTCAAGAACCCAAATTTTCTTCTAAATGGTAAATGTCTCTGTCTGGCTGAGCTGTTAAGAGTTGTCCCACACAACAGCAACTTGGGACAAGCTGGATAGAAATTCACCAAGTATTATTATAAATATTCAGCCTTATATCAATCAATACAAAGAGATCAGATTGTAGGTACAGGGTTTTCCCTTTGTGCTTCCAGCTATGGTTAAATTTAGACTCTTCTTATTTGTGGGTAAAATACACCTTTTAAACTGATACTCTCCATAAATACACACACAAAAAGTTTTAGCCAAAGCACACTGAACAAAACTGAGATCTTAAATGGCAGGATCCCATGGAATTTGACTCTAGCATTATGAAATTACTAGCTTTAGTAAATAGTCCCTTTATGAAATGGAACTCAGGAAAAAACAACTGATTCCCCCCACCTTCCAAAAATTCTGCTTTTCAGTAAGTGAGGAATTAAAGCAAAATTCTTCATAGCAATGAAATCAGTCTTACTACTGTAGACTCGTTTTATTCACGGAAAATTTATTGCAGTTTTCTTTTAAGAGCATATTGGGAAAATAATATTACCTAGAACTTCTTATCCCCAGGAATGGGGGAACTAGAGAGTCATCCATCAGGGCAGCTGTAGAGCTAGAAACAGAATCCTGAACTTGTTTGACTCTGTCTTGCACTCGACGCAGTGGAACCTGCTGTCTTGATTAAACTTAATAAAAAATAAATAAAAAGGGTAGAGGCAGGGGTGAGATTCTGCCCCAGCAATAAAACTTGGATGAGAATCAGCTGGGATTCTCTCTCTGGGATATCATATATGAGCAACCTAATGAAAGAACATAATAAAAGATGCTGAGCTGTCTCAGTGTTCAGTCTGTCACAAGAAATACTTTGGGCATGGTCCTACAATCCTATACTGACAGAAGCCATAATTTCTTATGTGAGTAGTTTTTATTGACTTTTAGTGGCATCACATATAGGTATTCTATTTTATGTTCTTATATGATTCTGATTATTCTAGGACCTGAGTACTTCACAATGTTTAGTTCACTGAGCTTCACAACACCCTTTGGGAGGCAGAGCAGTGGTATTATCCCCATTAAAAATATGGGTAACTGAGGCACAGAACAACTAAGGGGGCAGATTTATTTAATGCTCTCAAACAACTTATTGAAGGTGTCCTTGACAGGTCAGGGAATTGAAATCCTGCCACTTGAATCCCAGCAGAGTGTGCTCACCATGGACCACATTTCCACTCCTGTGTACTATCCCATTATAGATTGACAGATTCTGATCCTTCCGAAAGATGGTGTTAAAGATTCCCTGGCTTCTGAGAAGCAAATGAAATATATTGAAAAATGAACAGTTTGGAGAATAGAAAGACAAAATGGGTGAGGTAATATATGATATGGGACTAATTTCTGCTGATGAGAAAGACAAGGTTCTGAGTTTACACAAAACTTTCTTCAGACCTGTTTAAGCTCAGAAGTCTGTCTCTCCTACTACTAGAAGCTGGTCCTATAAATGACATTTCCTCACCCACCTTGTTCACTAATACCCTGATTTCAACACAGCTATAGCATTATTGTGGTTATAACCAAGGTTGTTACAAGGAGGAGGGAGAAAAATTATTCTCCTTGACCTCTGATGATAGGAGAAGAAGCAATCAGCTTAAATTCAGCAATAGGTTGGAAACTGGGGAAAACTTCCTGACTGTAAGGGTTGTTTAGCACAATAAATTGCCTAGGGAAGTTGTGGCATCTCCATCACTGGATATTTTTAAGAGCAGGTCAAACAAACAACTACTAGGTATGGTCTAGATGGTGCTTGGTCCTGCCGTGAGTGCAGAGACTGGATCTGATGACTTCTCAAGGCTCCTTCCAGTTCTGTGATTGAATGTGACATTTGGGCTACGTCTACACGTGAAGCCTACATCGAAATAGCTTATTAGACTCTGACAATGGCTCACATCCCTCTGTTTGATCTGACTTGTTTTTTCCTCTTTTGATACCTATTATTGATAATGGGCCATTTCCACCTTGCTGAATAGACTTTGTCAGCTCTAGCCTTCCCTTTTTCTGGGACCCCATTCATTAAATACCCCCCTGAAACCATCCCCCCCCACTCATGCATCTGATGAAGCAGGTCTTTGCCCACGAAAGCTTATGCTCCAAAATATCTGTTAGTCTATAAGGTGCTCCATTCAGTAACATTTCAGAAATGTCTGGAAGCCATTTGTGTACCTTGTCAATGCCAACTCCTAAGATGCATCATTATTATTATTATTTGTCCATCTGCCTAATGTTCTGTTCTGAAGCTCAGACTTGGCTGGGAGAGATCCCTCTGCCTCCCGAGCTCACAACCTCAGTGCAGCAGTCCTGTGTTTGCCGTTGTTACCCTTACCTCTGTGCCCCAACTCAGAACGAGTTTGCAGTGCTATAGGAGCTGCCTTATTTTCCCGAATATCCTGTACTCTGCTCACCCAGCTTCGACCTGCTCAGAATCATTACAATGAGTTCGGCTGCTTTCCCTAACTGTGTTCTCTTTCCAAGCCCAAACCCTCTCTGTGACATTACGAGAACTCTCTCACTTCTCTCCCCCTGCTAGCTTATTATTGTTGCCTGCTGTGTTTTCATAAAAGGAGCTCAATAATTAGAATGAATCACATCCATTGGCACTCCCAGCACACACACACACACGCCAGTCAGCACAATCGCAATGTCAGATCTATGCAGATGACATTAATGGAACCATAGTACCATATAATGTTTTTAATTCCATTCTCAAATTTTGAATCCTTGTAAAATTTGCACTAGTTTTAAAATCAGGGCTGTTTCAACAACAGCACAGAAGTATATAGTCCTCTGCGTAAATCAAAACAGCACATCCTTTAAGAAGTTAAGGATATTTATAGGAGGGAATAATAACAGTAAAAAAAGTAGGAATCTTTGGAAGTCCAGGCAAAAATGCCTGGGAGACCTATTTGACTTGATCCAGGGAGGTTAGTGTTTACATTTTTTTGCTATTTATGTGTGAACTGTTACATGAATGCAGGGTATTATTTGATAATTTATTGCTACATTTTGCCAGACTTTCTTGCGAAAGAGACAGAGAGGATGCATATTGCTGGCACCTTTCAGCTGAACACAGAGAAATGACAGAGATATCAATTGAAAAAATTTTGCTCTGGGTATGAAGACTCCACTTGGGAGTAGCAGATCTTTTTCATGGGTGTAAACATAAAACAAGCAGGTAGGAGGCATGATTTCCCCTTGACAGAGGAGTTTCCCCATTTTCCAAACACTTGCAAACGAAACCTGCCACTGGATGTAAAGGAGTGGTATATTAGATTCTAATTTAACTTCAAATTTAATCTCTCCTACATTATTGAACATCCCCATTGTCTGCATTTGCAATGGGGCTGCCTGAACAGGGGGCCTGGTGAAGATCCCAAAGATGCTTTGAATGAATGTGATGTGTTTTGGAAGAGGTTATATCTCCTCAGACTGCAGTGAAAGCCTATTTCAAAATATATTGCATTACTGTTCATTGTCAAAGGAAACAAAACAGCTTGAAAGATGCACATATGTGAGTTTATATATGTGATCCAAAGTTCACTGAATTCATGAGAACATAAGAGTGGCTATATTGGGTCAGACCAAAGGTCCATTATAGCCCAGTATCCTGTCTTCTGACAGTGACCAATGCCAGATGCCCCTGAGAGAATGAACTGAACAGAAATGATCTCTCCCCTATCACCCACTCCCAGCTTCTAGCAAACAGAGGCTAGCGATACCATCCTGATTTATCCTGGCTAATAGCCATTGATAGATTTATACTCTATGAACTTATCTAGCTCTTTTTCGATCCCTGTTCTGGTTTTGGAATTCACACCATCTTCTGACATAGAGTTCTGCAGACTGACTGTTTTCTACAAATACTTCCTTTTATTTGGTTTAAACACAGCTCCTGTTAATTTCATTTGCTGACCCTTAGTTCTATTTCTACAAGGAATAACACTTTCTTATGTATTTTTCCACACCAGCCATGATTTTATAGACCTCAGTCATATCCCACTTCAGCCACCTCTTTTCCAGGCTGAAATGTCCCAGTCTTCTTAATCTCTCCTTATATGGATTCTGTTCCATACTCATAATCATTTTGTTGCCCTTTCTGAAACTTTTCCAATTTGAAAACGTATTTTTGAGATGGGTGACCACATCTGTACACAGTATTCAAGAGGTGGGTATATAGAATGCAAAGGCCATATGATGTTTTCTGTCATTATCTACCCCTTTCTTGAGGATTTCCAACATGCAGTTTACTATTTTGATAGCCGCTGTACATCGTGTGGATGGTTTCAGAAAACAATCTACCGTAAACGCCAAGATCTCTTTTTTGAGTGGGAGTAGCGAATTTAGACCTCAACATTTCATATGTACAATTGGGATTATGTACTCCAATGAATATTTTTATTTGTTAACACTGAATTTCATCTGTCATTTTCTTGCCCAGTCACCCAGTTCTGAAAGATCTTTTTGTGGCTCTTTGCAGTCTGCCTGGAACTTCTTGACAAGGGAATGGCAGTCTTCCATATCAGCTTCTGTGGGCCTTAGACTGGGGAGCAGATCCGTCTAAGAGACTTTGTCATGGCTGATCCCAACACTGACACTCCAAGTGCAAAAGGTGGGGGCCTGAAAAAGACCTTTCAAAACACCTTGCCTCTACAGGCTCTGCTTAAAACAACTTCCCAAGGTCAAAGATTCCCTGACCCTAGCACCACCCTAGTGGGAACCCCACCCTCTAAAACCTAGGACGACACACAGTGTGTCTCCCTGTGGGGTCACCTCAAGCTTTTACCCCTCCCTTAGGAAAGAGCTTGAAAACAAAAGAAAGAAATTAAGATTCAATCTGATAGCTGAACTTTCAGTCTTAGGATGGACATACACAGACACACCTCTAGGACTCAGGAATCAAATAATTGCCTTAAAAAGTAATTTATTAACAAAACAAATGATGCAGCACACCAAGAATGTGATATAGCACAGAGAATGACTTCCCTGGGATTCAGTTTGGAAGCTACAGTTTACAGGGGGAATACTTCAGCCAGACTGAGAAATCCTGCACCAAATCCAAAATAAATAAATAAATAACCTGATCACATCTGACTAAACATTTCCTTTCTATTTACATATCTGTATGTCCAGGTTGTGTTGTGGCCTTACTATTCACTGGGTATAATTAAGCCTGCCAGCATTGTCTCTGTGCTGCAGCCAGACAAAGAAAGACCCTCTTCAGCAGGCATCTGCTTCAGTTCAAACGATCCCTCTCTCTCCCGATTGGCTCACCTGGCTGCTTGCCAACAGAGAACCCACTCTCTCTCCCTGTGTCTACATGTGGTCGTTCCTTTCAGAAGGGGCATGCTAATGAGCGGGTTCAAAAGATGCTAATGAGACATTTCCGTGAATGTGCAGCACCTAATTAGCATAATGGTGGCTGTGGCAATTCGAAAGTGAGGCTTTTCTAATCGTGCGCCGCCTGTGGAGATGGGGACCTTCTGAAAGGACCCCCCAGTTTTCGAAAGCCCCTTCTTCCCATCTGGTGTAAGGAAGAAGGGGCTTTCGAAAAGTGGGGGGTCCTTTCGGAAAGTCCCCGTCTCCACGGGCGGCAAATGATTTGAAAAGCTGCACTTTCAAATCACTGTGGCTGCCATTATGCTAATGAGGCACTGCATATTCATGGCAGCACCTCATTAGCATCTTTTGAACCCGCTCATTAATGTGCCCCTTCCAAAAGGAAGGGGCTCGTGTAGACCCAGCCTCTGGGTTTAACCATTTACAGGCATTCATTCATGACAGCCTTCACTACTCACAGTCTTCAAGACTCAAGTCTATGAAGTCTTCCCTTAGGGGCTTGACATTCTTTCCCACACTGTTCCCTTGGCAGACCTCTCTCTCAGGTTTGAGTTTCCACCCTCTGTCTTCCCTTGCCCATCACAGAGGAGCCTACAGCCATGGAAGTCCAGCAGAAAGAATGCAAAAGGGAAATGTGCCTTCAGAGGCTTTTCTCCCTCTTCCTGTACCTGCCAGTTTCCCTGCCTGAACTATCTTGTAGGAGTTGCAGGGTGAGAAGTTAAGGACAAGGGGTCAGAGACTAAGGACTTGGGGCAGTCCATAGAAATGAAAGATCTCCACCCATGCCAAAATGAGCAGAGGCTAATATGTACAAGGTGCAGAGCATATGAGTCTAAACTCCTCCACCAGCCTATGTTACAGAGCCTTTCCAGCAACGACAAAATAGCTGGTCTGCTTATCACAATCCCCCTAGTTACCTACTGTGACAACACTTCCCCAAGCCTCTTCAGTTGGGAGGACAGAGAGGGAATCGGTGCTGTCCAAAGCAGTCTCATTGTGGACATTCAAACTGGGCTGCTGATTAACGTAGGAGGAACAAGATGCACAGAGCACCAGTTCCCCGACTCATCCCCTGCCCATCTCTCCCCCTATTCGTCTGCTGTCTATGCTTCGTACACTTTAGATATTTGTAGACAATGATGCTATCCCCAAGTCCTCCAACTGAAACTGAATGGTGCTATTATTCATTGCACAGTCATCTGCAGAATTCCTGTTACTGAATGTTTATATCACAACCATGCCTAGTGGTTGCATTTGCTTTGGAGCCCCGTTCTGCTAGATAAAATGCTATAAACATAAAAAAAACCATAGTTCCTCACACAAAAAATCTTACAGATCCTCCAAAGAGCTTATTTTTGAAGTCAACGAGGCCCTGTGCCAAGGCAGGAGCCTCTCCGCAAGGAGCGAGATGAACGACGGAGGACGTATAAATAGGTTTGCCCATTGTTGATCGTATCAGATGAAGCCAAAACCTAGACAGTGTCCCATTAACACTATCCAAAATAAGCAATCTGGATGGCTTGGTGAACACAGCAGGACTGCAAAAAGATTACATATCTCAACCTGATCACAGTCAACCTAATAACTGAGCAAGGACACCACAGAACTTGGAGCAGTTTGAAAGAGAATGGGAAAAAAGTTATTTCAATAAAATGACAGATTCACCCCATTATATGGTTTTCTTGCCATACAATATCAGTATAGTGCCGCCCTCTCTCAAATTTAGATGTTATTGAAAACCCACAAGAAATCATCATCTTGCATATTCACAATAAAAAGAGCTACAAAAATAACTCTGCACGATGCATCCTGCTTCCTACAGCTTGTTAACATTGAGACGCTCCATTTAGTTAGATTTAAAAGTGAACATAAATCATCATGTGAAACTATCCATAAACCTATTAATTATCAAAATTACAAAGGTGCGGGAGAGGGGGTGGCAGGCAGAGAGGGAACAAAATATCAAGAAAGCTTGCAACAGGTTTTTGGGTGGAGTGGAAAAAGTGAGCTTGGCTTAATTATCCACACTTAGTCATAAGGAGTAGGAAACAGTTTCAGAAAAAGAAGAGCAAATTGGACGTCACATATGTATGAATGTGAAGGTGTTAATTTCCATCATATAATACAGTGCAAAAACATTCAACTCCAAGTCCAGAGTTCATAGAATCTTAGGGCTGGAAGAGACCTCAGGAGGTCATTGAGTCCAGTTCTCTGCCTAAAGCAGGATCAACCCTAACTAAATCATCCCACCCAGACCTTTGTCAAGCTGGGACTTAAAAACTGCTAGGGATGGAGATTCCTCCACCTCTCTATGCAATGCATCACAGTGCTTCATCACCCTCCTAGTGAAATAGTTTTTCCTAATATCCAACCTAGACATCCTCCTCTGCAACTTGAAAACATTGTTCCTTGTTCTGCCATCTATCACTATTGAGAACAGCCTCTCTCCATCCTCTTTAGAACTCCCGTTCGGTAAGTTGAAGGCTGCTATCAAATTGCTTCTCACTTTTCTCTTCTGTAAACAAAATAAACCCAGATCCCTCAGTCTCTACTTGTAGGTTAGGCCTCATAGTTTCTGGTCTTTATATGAAATAATAAAAGGCCACAAACCCTTAGATGCATTAGCATTCATGGAAGGTTCTGTTTCTGCCCAGGGTCCTTCCCACCTGATTTTCAGGATTTTGCACAGGAATGGCACCGATACAAAAAGAAATCTGAAACCCCCCAGGCTGAAGGACAGTTGTGCAATCTGATAAAGAGAAAAGGACATTTCCTTTTGGCAAAAGGCCTCTAGCTGTAGAAATAAGGTCAAACAACCACAAATACCCAAGAGAGCAAAGAATGACCACAACAAACTTACTGCTGTCAGACCAGAATGCAAGACTCAGTTCTTTGCCAGAGCCTTTTTGTCCTACCTAAGAAAGGAGAAAACAAAAGAAAGAAGTGCATTCTGGTTGTGGTTTCTGTATCTATATACTTTTTATGGTGCTCTGAATCTGGGCACACAAGATATTGTAGATACCAGATAGACAAGCTCCATCTAACTGATCTCTCTCCAGAAAGCAAAAACTGTCTGGTGGACAACTCCTTTAAGATAGGAGCAGGACAGAAGTTGAAAGCACAAAAGTCAGGTTTCAGGCATCGATAGGGTTTTTGAAAAAGAGGACGTGGGACAGTTGGACTGTGAGGTTTTGGGGAGCAGGACTTGGCCTAAGTCCATTCAGCTAAGAGTCTGTCCCTCTGGCTGTGTTCTTCCACTTCTCCGCTACCACCCACACGCTTTGACTTTGCTAATTTTGGGTGTCCTTCTGTTAATTTGTAATGTCACACCATGTTCTAGTTTTATTCACATGTGCTGATAGAGTGGTTGTTGTAAGGGGTGGCGATGTGTTCCTGACAAAGGTGCCATTTGAGCACTCTCCCTTCAAGAAAGCAGCAAGGTGCCAGATGGAGAGTCATCACGGAACTAGCATCAGGAATCCCTAACTCAAAACTTTGCCTCTTTGGATTTTCAGGAGAAGTGACTTCCTCCTCTCTTTCCTACTCTCATTGTTGGATTTAACTTCTTTGACCACTGGGGTGATGTTGAGTGGGAATATTAATTTTGGTGGCCACATGGAAATGCCAGGAAAGGAGGCTGGGGAACTCTGACTTATGAAACATGGTTAACTTCTCAGTAGCATAACATAATAGAGAAGCGTATAAAACCTTCCATGAGTTCACATCTTTTACCTTCCGTACTGTTCCATCTAAGAGGAGGTAGTATAGTCATCAGGGGTTTTCAAATAGATAACTGTTAGCAGTACCAGATGACAACATCATCTCTATTATAATATCTCAAGGACAGCCTTACAATTCATAAGGTCACAAAATGTCCCACAACAAGGACAAGAGGTCACACCAAGTCACAAGGACTGCAGGGTTCTACGTGAAACGTGATCTGAGTAGTCACCTACATAGCTTGTGCTTACAGGCAGAACTGAAACAACAGCAAAATGTCCTTTGGTTGTACTTTCCTTCTAAAGATCTCTGATGTAAATAAACTCAGCTTTACAGGAGATTGTGGACACAGGAATGTTATGCAAATTAGTCCTTTTATCACCTCTTCCATAGAATCATAGAACAAAAGAGCTGGAAGAGACCTAAAAAAGCCATCGAGTCCAGCCCCCTGCTCTAAGCAGGACCAAACCCATCAGATCATCACTTTCATGATGTATTACTAAGGCACCCAGGAAAATAGAAAAGTCAAATCAGTGTAAAGCTGACCTGCAGCAAATAGTCACAACTCATTTAATGCCGTTGTAATTCAAATTCCTAAAAGAAAGGACAAGGCTGGGGCAGCTGACCTGTAGCTTTATGAATGCTCTGTGCATATGGAACAACGAGCTCTGTAGCAGCGCAGAGAAAGTTGCTGAATCGTTCAGAAAACAGACATAACTGAAGGGCACGCTCTGAAGTGACTTTAACTAATGAATAGATGTGAAGCTGAGATGAGTTACAGCATGCTTTGCCTATGATTTTTGACCTGGAGCAGACACAAGTCTGGTACTCACCTCCTGAATACACTATTTCCGTGATAAATCAAAAGGGATCATACTAAATGTCATGTGTGGTCCACAGCATTAGCAAAAGGTTGAGTCATCTACCCACTCAGAGAAGAGAAGCCATCATGTTGCAAGGAGTTTTGGAACAAGGTTGCTGGAAGCTAACCAATCATGTGGCCACAGCCATGGTTTGGGAAGCACATATGATTCATTTTCTCTTTTTTTTGAACACTGGCAGCTTAGTCATCACTCTTTTGGAGAACATGGTCAACCTACTTATTCATGATCCAGAAAAGGGAAAGAGATGTGAAGTGTCAGTGTTAGTAGACGATACAAAATTATTCAGGTTAGTGAAGTCCAAAGAGGATGGGAAATAGTTAAAAAGAGGGTCTCACAAAACTAGCGGACTGGGCAACAAAATAACACATAAAATTCAACACAGCAAAGCAAAGTGCAAATATCCCTATATAATGATGGGTCTGATGAGTTCTAAATTAATGATTGCTACTTAAAGAGTGGAGTCGTGAAGTCGCTCTGGAAAGTTCTCTGACAACTTCAGCTTACTGTGTTAAAAAATAATAGAATCTTTGGCCATATTAGGAAAGGTAAGGAAAATAAAACAGAAATATTGTAATGCTTTTATATAAACCCAAGGTGCAGCCACACCTTGAAGGCTGGGTTTGTTTAGTTTAGAAAAAAGAAGACTTAGAGGGGACAAGATAGTGATTTTTCAAGTACCTCAAAGAGGGTTACAAGAAGGAGGGAGAAAAATTGGTCTCCTTGGCCCTGAGGACAGGACAAGGAGCAATGGGCTTAAACTGCAGCGAGGGAGGTTTAGATTAGACATCAGGAAAAACTCCCTAACTGTCAGGTTGGTTAAACACTGGAATAAATTACCTAGGAAGGTTGTGGAATCTCCATTGCTGGAGATATTTAAGAGCAGGTTAGACAGATAACCTATCAGGGATGGTCTAGATGGTGTTTGGTCCTGCCAAGAAGGCAGGGAACTGGACTTGATGATCTCTTGAGGTCTCTTCCAGTTCTAGTGTTTGGTGATTCTATGATTCTGTATCAGAAAACATAGTGGGACCAGAGAGGTTCTGAGAAGGGCCACACAGGTGATCTAGGGTATGGAATGTCTTCCAGATGAAGAGAGACTAAAAAGATTAGGACTGTTTAGAAAAGACACCATTAAGGAGAAATGTCATAAGAGATGTATAAAATCATGAATAATGCAGAGAATGTGAATAAAGAAGTGTTATTTATCTTTTCATACAACACAAAAATCCAGGGTACCCCAAAGAAATCAGTAAGCAGCAAGATTCATATGAAATAAGAGAAAGTGCTTCTTCACATGATGCATTGTTAATCTGCGGAACTCATTTCCATGAGATTTGATTGCTGAAAGTATAAAAGGATTCAGAACAAAACAAAACAAAAAAGCTCCCCACCCTGGAGGATGTTCCTGGAGGATAGCTCCATCAATGGCTATTAGCCAAGATGTACTGGGTGTAATCCCATACTCAAGTTGACCCTAAGCCTCTGATTGCTAGAAGCCAGGAGGGCAAGATGGGTTCTCCTAAACTGACCTCTCTATACACTTTTCCTGAAGCTCTGGTACTGACCACTGTCAGATAGTGGATATTGGGCTAGATGATTCATTGGTCTGACCAGTATAGCAGTTCTCAAATACTTATGTTTCTGTGGATCTGAGTAGAATCCTTCTACAACTCATCTAACTTCTGTACCCAGAAGGGGCAACCCTGCTCAGAAAGGCATTGTGAGCAACTCCCCAACCAGATTTGTATTCTTTAAGTGTTCGGCCAAGGCAGACATGACCTCTGAGGGAATTATAAGGGGTGCACCAGCCAGGTATCCCAGCCTCACATGCTCCTGTCCACTTGTGCCCATCTCTTTCTGGGGAAGCACTGCACCATTTCCAGGGGGTGTATGAGCAGCTCTTTTGCCCTCCTCCCCATGAGCGACCCAGCCTAGAAGTAGTGTTTTCAGATCATGGTGCTGTGGAGGAGGGGCAGGACTGCCCCCCTACTTATTGGCAGTGGCGTGGTGCTCATGGTGACTGCAGGGAGGGGATAATTTGGGGTGCATATGGCCCCTCTGTGTACTCACGATGCTTTGCCTATGGGCAAAGGGATTCTTTTGGGACTCAGGGCATTAAGGATGCAGCAGCATCTAGAAACTGTGATAACATCTGCAGGTGGTTCTATCGCCAAATGCACTCTGAGCACAAATGAATACTCTGCACGCTGTGAAAAATGGCTCACCCATGCTTCAAGTTTTACTGTAGTTTGCCCTTAGCAGGGTTCTATGTCCAGCTACTCTCCATCAGTTTCCTAAGGCACTCTCTCTGTCTTAGTTACATTGTTTGCCCCCATTTCTGTAGCGCCTGAGACTAGGTCTGCAGACAGTGGGAGAGGAGATTAGCAGTTGCCTCAGGGCCTGACAATTCAAAGGAGAGTGGAGCTTCTGGCTCCTGTCAGTTCCACAGGCCCTGGGCCTTTGTATGTCTGCTGGAGCACTGCACTCTGCTCTGTGTGACGCTGGAGGACTTGGAGGTGCATGCCAGGTCCAGGTGGTACTGAGGGCTGGCTGCCTGGCCACCTCCCTTCTGCTTGAGGGCCCACCTCTTCGGAAAGCATGGAGCAGGCCCTCCCACAAACCTTGCCAAGCCCTTGCAGAGGCTGTTGGCCCCACTGCCTCAGACTTTATAACCTTTAACAAATTTATCCACCCAGCACACCTGTAGGGCAGGCCAGTTTCACAGTCTCTGTTTTACAGAGGGGGAACTGACAAAAAGAGAGACTAATCCAAGGTTATGAAGGATGTTGGTGGGATGGCAGAACAGGAACTGAACCTACCTGACATTGCCCCTCACACTTCTGAATCATCTCTCACAGATGGGCTAAAAAGGTCAAGCAGAGGACAGGGTGAAAGCTGATTGGAAGGGTAGGAAGCTGTTTCATAATCCAGTATGTCTTACATTAGCTCTTTTTGAGGGAAGGCAGCAGATTTGTGTGGGACAGGGTAAATCACTGTCCTGAATCTTATCCTTGTTTACAGCTTGACATGGGTCCACTTTGGATCAGTAGATCAGACTCTGCTTGAAGTAATAACATGACCATAGTCCTCTTTTTGTCATCTTAAATACCTCAGCTATTAGCGAGAACTCTCATTCCTCTCAGGCCTGAGTGCAACAGAGTGCTTCAGCAAGCGCTAAACTCTCATCAGCTGATGAGAACATCAGAGGCACTAAATTTGAGTATAAGTAGGAACATAGGATCTGCCTGATGAGCAAGATCCATCAGACTGTTATTCTGTCTCTGATAGGCTATGTCTAGATTTCAGTGATTTGTCAACAGAAGTTTTTGTTGGAATATATCTTCTGACAAAACTTGTTGACAGAGCATGCCCAAATTACTGAGTGATTCACTCTGTCTACGGACAGCAGGTGGACTGCCCGACTGCTTTCTTGACAAAACAGCCAACTGGAAGCACAACAGACGGGCTGCCTGAGGTCGTGGAAGCCCTGTCTGTTGACAAAGGGCCCCCTGGAATGTCCAGGCCAGCTTTCTGTCGACAGATCTCTGTTGACAGAGGCATTATATTTCATGGGGAGCAGGAGAAGGCTGTTGAAAAAAGTGCTGTGTTCTGTCAATTTACTGGCCACAGAACACCTTGGGAATCTGAACGTTCTCTAGGTTTTGTCGACAAAATACCAGTTTTGTCGACAAAACCCTCTAGTGTAGATACAGCCATAAGGGCCAGAATCGGAAGTTTCAGGGGAAGGAGTAAGAAAGTTGCAGCAAGTATATGTGGAATAATGAGCTCAAATCCTGATCTCTGGTAACTAAAGAGCTCAGCTTGAAGTCCAGGGTTTAATATCCCTTCCAATAGTTTTCGTCCTCGGTTATAACTTTGGAAATTCTTGTTGTCCATTAAACCTCCAATCTTTTTTTTTTTTGCATTTTTTTTTCAGAATTGAGATCAAGTTAAGCAAGGACCAAAGATTCAAGAGACTGGGACTTTTCAGCTTAGAAGAGAGGACACTAAGGCTACGTCTACACGTGAAGCCTACATCGAAGTAGCCTATTTCGATGTGGCGACATCGAAATAGCCTATTTCGATGAGTAACGTCTACACGTCCTCCAGGGCTGGCAATGTCGATGTTCTACATCGACGTTGCGCAGCACCACATCGAAATAGGCGTAGCGAGGGAACGTCTACACGCCACAGTAGCACACATCGAAATAAGGGTGCCAGGCACAGCTGCAGACAGGGTCACAGGGAGGACTCAACAGCCAGCTGCTCCCTTAAAGGGCCCCTCCCAGACACACTTGCACTAAACAGCACAAGATACACAGAGCCGACAACGAGTTGCAGACACTGTGCATGCAGCATGAATCCCCCGCTGCAGCAGCAGCAGCCAGAAGCCCTGGGCTAAGGGCTGCTGCACACGGTGACCATAGAGCCCCGCACGGGCTGGAGAGACAGCGTCTCTCAACCCCCCAGTTGATGGCTGCCATGGAGAACCCCACAATTTCGACGTTGCGGGATGCAGATCGTCTACACGGTCCCTACTTCGACGTTGAACGTCGAAGTAGGGCGCTATTCCGATCCCCTCATGAGGTTAGCGACTTCGACGTCTTGCCGCCTAACGTCAAAGTTAACTTCGAAATAGCGCCCGACGCGTGTAGCCGCGACGGGTGCTATTTCGAAGTTAGTGCCGCTACTTCGAAGTAGCATGCATGTGTAGACACAGCTTAAGAGGGGATATAATAGAGGTCTATAAAATCATGACAGGTATGGAGAAAGTGAATAAGAAAAAGTTTAGCAGGTTTAAAACTAACAAAAAGAAGTTTTCCTTCACCCAATGCATCATCGGCCTGGGGAACTCCTTGGCCAGAGGATATTGTGAGGATCAGGACTTTAACAGAGGTCAAAATAGAAGTAGATAAATTTATGGAGGTTAGTTCCATCAAAGACTATTAGACAGGATGGGTAAGAATGGTGTCCCTACCCTCCGTTTGTCAGAGTTTGGAAATGGATGACAGGAGAAGGATCACTCAGCAATTCTTTGTTCTGTTCACTCCAGCTGAGGCATTTGTCATTGGCTACTGTTGGAAGACAGGATACTGGAATAGCTGGACCTTTGGTCTTACCTAATATGGCCATTCTCATATTATGTTTTGCTGAAATGGGACCTTAATCTGTCATTTTTACACCTCCAGATCCAATCACCAACAGTCTTTTTTTGCTTGTTTGCCGATTGCTAAATTCACGTTTCCGACCAAAAATGGGAAACCCTTTCAACACTTATTCCCCCTCCAGATAAAGTCATCTTTAACTCTGTGTGCTTTTTCCTCACCATGCCTTCTTCTTCTTTTTCCAGCCAGGGGCACAGTGTGATTCCATCGATCATCTTCTCTACAAATCAGCTTGCTTCTGTGGAACTTTTATTGGCAATAAATACTTTTATTGGTTAGATTATTATGATTTAAAGCATTTCACCTAGTAAATACAATGTGCTATTTGCTTTAGCAATACCTATGGAAAAGAGCAAGCTGGGACCCAGGCAGTTCTGGGACCAGTGAAACTATGGGCTTGGTGCTGCTAGAGGGGAGCCTGAAAGAATAATGAACAGAGGTTATTCTTGGAGGGAGGTCCACCCAGCAAGGGGACTCACCATTGGTGCATGCTACTACCATGTGTTGTAATGTTCCACTTCACTGACTATCAAAGCTTTCAACAAGCTCGCCTGCTGACTTTTGACCAGGGGATCCCTTTCAACATAGGGTAAATCTGCTGAGAGAAAGAAAGAGGGAAAACATTTTTAAAAAGAAATAAATGGCCATTGGTTTTCTGGTGGTCTCTTTTTTATTGCCCATGGATTTGATGTTTGAGCTCTGCCCCCACTGTAGTGGCTCGGGGCTGATGTGTATTGTTACAGGATATGAAGCATGGGCTATACCTGCATGGGTTACTGTAATAATAACAGAGACGTTCAATAAGAGACTTTGCTGTAGATTGTGTATGAGGACACACACACGCACACACACACACACACACACAAATTCTGAGAAGAGAAGAAAAGGAAAAGAAAAAAAAAGAATAGAACCCATGTATAATTTCCCCCCATAAATAAATTACTTGTGAATGAGAAAATATGGGACTTGTTACATTCTCTTTTTTCCCTTCCCAAAACAAATCTTTGTAATCAACAATCTTTGGCTGTTTGCCCTCATGGTTGTAGTCCTGAACTGATAGGGTTGATAGACCCAAAGATGTTCATTTAAGGTTTCCTTCCTTGAAGTCCAATATGGCCTAAAGCCACTGCACTTCTTATTATCGGGATTAAATGGCAGTAAAAGTCCATCCCAGCAACAGCGGATGTGTGCCTCTTCTGTTCACGTGTAAGCCTCCATTCTAGAATGTGTAAGAGGGAAAGGAAACAGTCTGATCCAGCTGATTCTCTCAGGTTTAATTAATATAAACTCATTTTCACCCCAGGGCAGTTCAGGACACTGCTCTGTGTTGTATTATTTGCTATTTGCATGCCATCTGTGAAAATACTACTACATGGGTGCAAATATAAGGGAAAAGAAATTGTGAAGGGTAAAACCTGGGAAAATTATGTCACCCTGAACCGACAACTGTTTGGGTAGAGAGTTTAATATTCAACATGAAGGCCACTCTGCCTTCCTAACGTCATCCGGAAGCTTAGGAGGATTCACTGCATCAGGCATGATTAGAGCACTAATCAATTCTTCCAGCACTTCAGGGAAAAAAAAAGCAGTCCTGTGGCACCTTAATGATTAACAATATATTTATTAGGTAATGATATTTCATGGATAAGACCCACTTCATCGGATTCATTAGATGCCCAATTGGAAGTGGAGGAAGAAGGAGGATGAGAAAGAGAAAGAAAAAACAAAACAAAAAA
Organism: Carettochelys insculpta; assembly: GCF_033958435.1. NCBI lineage: Eukaryota > Metazoa > Chordata > Testudines > Carettochelyidae > Carettochelys > Carettochelys insculpta. Next base: position 22,382,276 of record NC_134156.1, on the reverse strand, counting down.
GAGAGAGATGAAAAAAAAAGACATGCGAGGGAGGAGGCAGGGAGTCATCTATCTGGGAAGAGTAAATTAACAAGTGAGATGACATAACCTGCATTCACCATTATAATACACATCTCTTTTTTCTTAATTTGGTCCATTTGCCAAAACTTCTTTGGCAGGTCTTATTATCTCAATTTATAGATGGAGGCTGAGGCAAAGAGGTTAAAATATGTGCCCTAAATTGATAGGAAGGAGAGCCGGTATTAGAAATCAGACGTTCCCAATTCTCAGTCCCGTGTTCACCCCACACCACCATATCTAATTCTCAAGCGATTAAGAATAAGTGACCATCCGAAGGTTTGGAAAAAAATTTCCAATGCACACTAAAGCTATGTCTACACTAGAGAGTTTTGTGGAGTGTCCATATTACAAATGTGTTCTGTCAACAGTAGGTTGACAAAATGCGGCAGTTCTGTCTGCAGCTTTCTGCCATTCCACCAGTAGGCAGAACGCCTTTCTCAACAGAAGATCAGTGTGGATGTTCTTGAGGGCCCTCTGTCAACAGACAGGGCTTCTGGGCTCATGTCTTCACGGAGCTGTACTCCCGGCAGCTCCAGGCTAATGAGCAGTCTCGCAATTGCAAATTGCTTCTCATTAGCTTAATCACACAGCTAATTACCATAGCTGCGTGAGAGTTCACTCATGGCAGAGGGGGCTGCCTGTAGTGAAGAGACCAGGGGGATGTGTCTCTCCCAGCTAAACCTCCCTCTGTCACCAGTCCCTTATCCCTGGAGCTCCTGGGAGCACATCTCTGTGTAAACATGGCCTGGGACACCAGGCAGCCCTGTCTGCTGTGCTTCTGGTTGGCTGTTGTGTCAAGAGAACAGCCCAGCAGTCTGGTCACTCTCTGTCGACAGAGAGGATTGACAGAGCAATCCGCTTTCATGTGTGGCCCCAATCTGTCGACACCGTTTTGTCGGAAGATATTTTCCAACAGTAACATCTGTCGACAGATCATTATAGTCAGGATGTAGCCTAACATGTTCCATTTAAAATATGTTTGAAACATAGGCTCCCCTGACTTTCAGGCTCATCAGCTATACATATGGTGCATAAGCAAGCAGATATCCAAATCCAACAGATACAGGGGGCAAAAAATCACATGAAAAACCTGTACAGGTTGAACCTCTGTAGCTCCGCACCTTGAGGATCTGACCAGTGTTGAACAAGAGAATTTGCCAGACCTCAAGACATCAATATTGTCTAGCACATTACCAACACTTCTACTGCTTACTGGGCTCTTAGAAGACATTTAGGGGTAAATTACAGCTAAATAACAGCACAGAATGCTGAGAGCCAGGACTGTTGGCTGTAAACAAACTTTATCACACCACAGGAAACTTGGCCACACCCATGATAAGTGGTCATCCAGCTGACTAAAATCATGGCCGGATTACAGATGTTGCTGGATGAGTAAGTATCAGACTAGACATGTTCAAACTGTTTAAGTATTATTCAAACCATACTGTCCCTTTGAAACTCAGATGCTGGTTCTTATTTCCCCTACCCACAGTCAAATACAGCCTTACAGAACCCAAAATTTTCACAAGTCACTTCCTAAGGCTAAGTCTAGGCTAGAGGGATCTGTTGGCAAAATGGCCATTTTGTTGACAACCCATGGACCGTCCAAATTCCCAAGGGCATTTTGTCGACAGTAACGCAACAGAATGAAGCACTTTTGTCAACAGCTGTACCCCACTCACCACACGGAAAAACACCTCTGTGTACAGTGATCTGTCGATAAAAAGCTGGTCTTCAAGTTCCAGGGGCCCTTCTGTCAACTGAAAGGTCTGCTGGGACACTGGGCAACCCTGTCTGCTGTGCTTTTGGTTAGCTGTTTTCCTGATAGAGTGGTCGGGCAGTCTCTTTTGATCCACTGTGCAGTCTGGCTGTGATCTGTTGAGAGAAGTTTTGTCAAAAGATATCTTCCGACAAAAACTTCTGCCTACAAATCCCTCTAGTCTAGACCGAGCCCTAGATACTGTATATTTATTTTCCTTCTGTATAGGGGAAGGATGGAGGAGACACTGGGATGCCAAGAACAATCATTGCAAAAGATACTAGGAAGCCTGTCTAAGATGGACAGGTATATCAATCACATATCAACTGCAAGATCCTGAGACACCGGAGATGCAAGGGGCTTACGGATAAACCTAGGTCTAACATCCAGGAAGCTGTCATTTATGCATTACTTTCATCCCAAAACAATAAGAGATGTCTGTGTGAGCCTTCTCAGTTCACCTGAAAGTACTTGAAAACACAATAAACCAAATAAAGAAACAGCAGTCCTGTAACATGTCATTCCTAGAGTTAGTTAAAAATATGAGACACCATTTTTAAAAACAAATACATAAAAATGTGTCCCTTTTGTTGAAATTTCATGGGAATTCCACATTTTTATGACAACTAATACTACCAAAGAAGCAAACAAAAGTAGATTTGTTTCCATTGTACGTATATGTCTGTACAAACTATTTGCTTCTTTGACAGCCTTTTGCTCACATTGTAAGGTGAAAGTTTCAGAAGCAACCCATTGTCACAGTACTTTGTTTTTTCATGCAGTAAGTATTTAAAGGAATGAGAGTGCCCTACATATCTATTAATATATTAGAGATGGACACACACTGGGAACATCAGATTCAGGATTTTAAACACACCACAATCTTGGAATGTTTTAGACTGGGGACATCCACAATACAGACAAGCTACAAAATTTGGAAGCAAATCCCACTGGCTTATATTTCAAGTGTGTCTAAAATTCTTTACATTGTTAGGATCTAGGGTTTTGATTTCCACCTATCCCTCATTTACACGTAGTCTCTCTTTCAACTAGAGGTCAAAGGGCTTTTCAAACAGCAACTTGTCATGTATGTTAAACAAGAATTCTTTCACCCACCACTGAAATGCAGCTAAATTGGGGTGGGGGGCAAATGGCAGCTACTGAACCAGCACACAACTCCTCGATGCAAAATTTTAGGGCAGAAGCCAAAATATGCCTCAGGAACTGAAGCTGCAGTGAGACTTCTAGGTAGTTGGAATATAAATTACGTGAAGCAGAATTTAGCTAATATGCCCCAACTAACTTTCCTGATAACCTACAGCCCCTTGCAAAGCTCTGGAGCAGAAAGCAATGGATGTTCTCAGATGGACATTCAAAGCATAGGACATTTGCCCCAGGGGAGATACAGGTTTCAGAGAAATTGTTTTCACTGGGGTTGGCTAAAGCTAGACAGAGAAACCCCCCTTAGTCAGATATTCCATATAACTTCCCAGCCTGAAGTGCCAAGAATACGCATTTTGTATGAGCATGGGGATTTCCAATGTTCTGCTGGGGCTTCTCACACAGTGCCTTGTTGCAGCTTGCAAAGGGTAGAAAGAGACACACACCACCCACACCTGAATTCCAAACTACCAACACCAGCCCTTCGGTGTAACTTCATACTTCCGGGCTTGGTTTTCCAGTCCCAACATTTCCTCAATCAGTTAACATTTCTATTCCTTTCCCGAAGGTATGAAACTCAAAGTGAGAGATGGGAGAACCGAATGGGGATAAAACAAAAATTATTTAAGCCACCCACACTGCCCTCGGGGGGAAAAAGATACCTGGATCTGTCTGCCCCAGTGCAAAGCCCTGACTGGAACATTTTTGAACTTTCCTGGACAGCTTTGATTCTGATGAGCAGTCTTCTCCCACATTTATTCCACATATTTCTCAGTCCCTAGGATTCTTTTTCTGGAAGCAAATCTGAACTGACTTTTTTTTCTTTTTCCCCACCCAAGGTCTTAAAAAGGGTCATATGGCTGAATCCTTCTGTCAGTGAAGTCAATACAGTTTGAACCTCTCTAGTGCATCACCCTTGGGACCTGACCAGTGCTGAACCAGAGAATTTGCTGAACCACAGGAGGTCAACATTGTTTAGCACATTACTAAAGTTTCCACTGCTTACTGGGTTCTTAGAAGACATTTAGGGGTAAATTACAGCTAAATAACAGCACAGAATGCTGAAGGCCAGGGCTCATGGCTGCAAAACTTTCTGGGCCCATGGGAAGCTTGGCCATACTCTTGATGAGTGAACATCCAACGAACAGAAATCATGCCTGACCGTGGATGCTGCCAGACCAAAAAGTTTCAACCTATATAATAAAAGTCTCAGTTCTATTGTGTCAGATCAAGTTTCAGGAAAGAATCAATATTATCTACCACTGCTCAGTCTCCTCCAGCATTCTCAGAGGCACCACAGGCTAAGTTAGATTCCATGGGTTAAGTGAAGGCAGAGGGCTAGGTACACAAAGATCACAAATTCCAAGCCCAAACACTTCATCCCTGCACTGGACTTCTGCCTAAAGATGGTGATTGTTCACACTTCACACAAAACTGACAACACTGGAGTATTGATAGGGAGGAACACCTATTGACAGCCTATGGACATGATGTGAAATTTCAGACTGATTTCTGGCCCTTGGTTTCTGTTGCTGGCTTTGCCACTGGCTTGGTATGTATGGCCTTTAAATCTAAATTAGGCATTAGTTAACGTATTTCCCTGGGACACTGAGGCATAAATAATTAAATATTTGTAAGGTGACTGAACCCACACTTCACCAGTTTTCTACTTAGATACAGTCCAGTATGGGGAATATGTAGTAAGAACGGACCTCAGACTATACGCATCCAAACATTTTTAGATCCAGTTGGCCTTGCCTCTGGCCATATCATGCTTCAGGTAACTGATTTAGGGACCAGCTACATCCAAAATTCTCAGCTGGTAAGTTAGGGACAGATCCTGCCACTGAACACAAGGTGTGGCCAGAATGCTAAAAGGTGGGAAGAGGTTACATTGCACCCTCCTTGACAGGACCATCCTTACTCATGTGCAGAATATGCAGCTGTGTTGGGCATCTAAAAATTTTGGGCACCACAGACTCTTAATGGCCACCCACCTGCCTCTTCCCTTTCCTCTTCTGTGGATCTGCTTCCCCCAGAGAGGATCTAGTTAACTAAGGCCATGCCTACACTAGACTTTAAAGTCAATCATAGATACACAATTCTAGCGACAACAATTGTGTAGCTAGATTTGAGTTCTCTACAATCTACTTACCTGGCCATTCTCAGAGAGAAAGGTCAACGGGGGAAATTCTTCCATCATCCTACTCACAATGTTGAAAAGTACAGGGTTGACTGCTGACCCCAGTTAGATTTCATGCATCCCAATGAGGTGCACCAATAGAAATTGTTTAGCAAATACTTACCCTCAAAAGTGAAAAATCCTGCCAGACCTATTAGCAGAACACTGAACCTAAGCCATTCAAGTGGTAATGAATTCATTTAACAGGCATTTGCCAACCCCAGGTACATATCATCAGTTTCTGAATTTATGGTACTAGTCAACAGAACCTTAGTTTAAAATTTGCTTTAAAAATATTTCATTAGTGTGTTGCTGAAGATTATAATCACATCTCTAGAAAATCATTCTCTCACTCTCCACATGTCAACAGGTATAGGGGCACTAGTTTAATAGTAATGTGAAGGGCCCATAAATCCCAAGGACAGCCCTGTTCCTTGAGTATGTATTTCTGGAATCAGACCCTTAAATATTATATGCTCCCTTAAATCTCATTCCTTGAAAGAAAAAGGAGCTAGCTCATTTCACTTTTCATTTGTCAATGACCAAACTTTAAAGGTTGTGAGATAGTGACCAAGATGAAAGTATCATTTTTGACTTACACTTGAGCTTTGGAAAATCTGGAATTTGGCAGCCTCACAAAATAAAAGATTTCATCTGTCCAAGACCGCACCAGGGTGTGGTTGACCAGGCAGCTTTCAGACATTTCCGATACGGCTTTCCTTTTTTTTTTAGATGTAGGATGTGTCACACACAGGTCTGGGATCTCCCACTGGAAAGGAAACTGTCAACAGCTTTAAAGGATATTCTGAAGTACAGGTTGAAGCTTTCTAGTCCAGTACTCTCTGGTCCGGCAACATCTGGGGTCCAGCAGGATTGTAGTTAGTCAGATGGCCACTTATAATGGGTGTGGCCAAGTTTCCCGCAATACCATGAAGTTTGCTTACAGCCACCAGTCCTGGCTCTCAGTGTTCTGTGCTGTTATTTAGCTGTAATTTACCCATAAAAGTCTTCTACGAACCCAGTAAGCAGTGGAAATGTTTCTAATGCTGCTAGACCATATTGACCTCCTGTGGTTTGGCACCAATCAGGTTCCAAGAGTGCTGGACTGAAGAGGATAAACATGCTGAACACATAGCATTAATGAGAAGAGGGGGTAAGGGATACATGTGACTTTGGAGACATTCACATCTTTATTAACAATATTTTAAATGTCTATCGCGCCTTTCAATGGTTTCAAATCAGTGATCTAAGTTAGCTAATCAGTTAGCTAATTAAGTTTTATAGCAGCCAGGAATGATTAATATCCTATTTTACATGTGGGGAAAGACTAAGGTACAAAGAGGTTAAGTGATTTTTCTAGGTCCATTCAGCAAGTTAGTGTAAGAGACAAGACTCTTGGATAGCATTGACATTGTGTTCTGGACACACTTCCTTGAAAAGAAAAATGTACCAGTTTCCATGTTGGTTTCACAGATGCAGAAGTTTCTTCTCTGTATAACAAAGCAGCTCAGACTTGACTCTGACTGTGCCTGGTGGATTTTCACCCTACAGCTCAGGAGTTTATGGTTTCAATCCTTTCACCAGCATTTGGGCATATGATGCTGAGAATCTGACAGTGTCCAGCCTAAGAATTTGAGGGGTCCAAGGCAGCATCCTGACTGCAGGGCACAGCCAGTGTGAGCATGAGGCCCTGAAGTTGCGGGGCCAAAGACGACTGCCTTGCTTGTCTTGCCTGATCTGAGCTAGTACTTAAAAGTGCTTCTTTGAGTTACAATAGTAAATAATGCATTTGACTCCAGGAAGTCAGAGGAGTAACACCAGCGTAAAACTGCTGAAGATGAGAGAAGTAAAGAATAACATAATTTCTTTGATCAGCTGGAGTGTTGGATTCCACTCTCACATCAGTTTTACCCAGTTATAGCTCTAGTGGTTTCAGCTGACTTATTTCTTCTTTACTTTGTGTGAGGGAGCAGTTGCCCTGCATTCATACAGAATGGATTAAAAACAGGCTTAGGAAAGGACTGCCTCAGTAGCTCATCAGGGGTAAGTCTTGTGGCAGCCAATCAGAGTCCAGGAGGGCTGTACAAAAGAGATGGTTGGTCAGTGTGAGGACACTCTTGCTCCAGCCCTGGAGGAAGAGGGATCTACCTGCTTGGTACAGTGGGGTACCACAGACGAAGCAGTGCTGAAGAAAGGCAGGGTGAGCCACGGGAGCTCTGGCTTGAGTAAACCCAGGCAGAAGCTAGCAATAGGGGCTTGAGAGGTTCTAGGGCTGCAGGGAGGCAGCCAAGGCAGGAGAAGGCAGCAGGTCCACACCCCTGCCCATGAAGAGTGGCCATTTCAGACCACAGTTTGCCCCATGAGGTAAGGGACTAGATGATGACTAGCAGTGGGTCACTGAGGCAAGGCAGGCCTGAGGCACTGCAGCAGGGCACTCACCTGGGGAAGGGTACCATGGGTTGTGAAGGACAAGGGGCTTGATAAAACCTGATGAGAACCAATCAGACAGGTAACACTGGGTGATACACCAGCCAGAAGAGGGCACTCAGGAGGGTGGATGAGCTAATTCTCAAGGCAGCAGCAGGAGGCACCACAGCACAGAGTCATACCAGTTACACTTTGGTTTGAGTGAAAGGAATATGACATAGAAATACTAAAACAGACACTGTCAAGAGTTGTAAATCTGCCTGTCCCAGGGCCAAATTCTGTTTCTGAATACATGAATGTAAATATGAAACACTCCTCACTCACTGTCTGAGCAACTGTTAATGATTATGGCTGACAAAAAAAAATCCATCTAATAACATTTTTTATCGAAAACTGGGTCTTTGATTAAATGAGAGCTTTCACAGGAAATTTCAGCTTTCCTCAAGTTTTTTTAAAAGCCAGACATTTAGAACTTATTTCTAAGAAACAAAAACCAATGGTTTTCAGTACTTCTCAGCATTTTTTCCTGATGAGAAGTAAATATTTTCAAAAAAAAAATCCAACCACCTCTAATATTGATACTTGCAATCCTTTGCAAAGTGTTGTATCAGTTTTTATATAGTCACATCATCAACCCACCCCTCTGTCTGTCTGTTCTTCAATATATAACTATGGTACAACTATTTTCTTTAATTTGCCAGTGACACTTTGCTTACAAAACTTAGTTTAATACCAGCAAGCTTATTACAGATTTCAGAGTTTGCCTGACAGTCTGGTACTGTGACAGCATTGACATGCTTGTTTAAAATTAAAATTTGACAGCAGTCATTTCAGCTTATATACATCTCTCTTAGATTTTAGTAGGTATTCAATGCCCTTCAAAGAGGCATTTCTCTTGGTAAATTTCATCACTGGGGAGGTGGAACTCTTTTTTTCTCCTTGCTGGTCAACTCAATTTATCTAAATTGTTCCTTTGTATGAGAACCTGGGAAAATATATAGCAAAGCAACTTCAGAGGATGTGGTTATCATGAGATAATCAACTCCCTGGGGAAATTAGATGCACCTGGCTGAGCTGTGCCTTGTTATGCCACAGAAAAGTGATTAACTATGAAAACCACACCTCTCCTTATACACCAGTCATGCCTGGCTGCAAATATCTGTCCTTTAAATACCATGCCTTTAGAAAACAGTATTCACGACAAAAGAAACACACTTGTCCACAAAAAAAAAAAAAAAAGTGTCCAGTGACACTGGAATGCTTATTTAAGTTTGGTTCACCAGGGAAATATTATATATTTGGTGGAGCTGGAAGTGCCATGGTGGTTCTCGAAATGTTGGGTATATGCCTTTGTCATGTATGTATCTCACTCTGACCAAAGGTACTGCCAGCCACTGTGGATAGGAAGCCTCGCAGCAGATGGGAGGAGGAAAGGGCTGGGAAGCAGAAAGGCAGGGATGTTATCTGGGGAGTGTGTAGACTAGAGAAAGAAACTCCTGCCAGCTGTCCAGTGCAATGGCCTGGGAGAGGATGAGCTGACCAATAGGCTGGAGAGCCTGCAGAGATCCAGGGGCAAGAAGCTCAGTGCACTGTCGAATTGAAGAACCCTGACCCTGCTTCCCTAACTGAGGGCTCTGAGCTGGAACCTACTTGAACGGGTGGGTTTGGGCTTCTCTCTGAGCCCCTTAGTGGAGAAAGGGTTTGCAGACTCCTGGGACCAGGAATAGCCTAACAACCCTACTGCGCTATGTGAGCCCAGGGGCTATGCCATGCTTGGCCAAAGGGGGGCACCATTCTACGGACACATGGGTGAAAAGCATTGGAAATGAAAGCGATGGCCAGAACGGACACAGTGGGGCATCGTGGGATACTTCTGGAGGCCAAAAAATTGAATTTAATAACACTGCATCTACACTAGCCTAAGGTCGACCTTGCAAATTTGACTTTGGCATTACTCCTTGGCTGTGGCTACACTAGCCGCCGCCTTTGAAAGGGGCATGTTAATAAGCCTCTTCAGCAGATGCTCATGAGTCATGGTCATGAACGTGCAGCACCTCATTAGTATAATGGCAGCTGCGTGCGTTTCTAAAGTGTTGTTTTTCAAACGCACACTATTCATGTAAACAGGGGCCTCTTGAAAGGACCCCTGGATTTTGAAAGCTTCTTCTTCCCAAAACCAAATGAAAAGAAGGGCCTTTTGAAGTCCGGTGGTCCTTTCAAAGTCCCCTGTCTACATGAGCAGTGTGCGTTTCAAAAGTGGCACTTTTGAAACACACGCAGCTTCCATTATGCTAATGAGGTGCTGCATATTCATGGACGTGCTTCATTAGCATCTGCTACAGTGGCTCATTAACATACCCCTTTTGAAAAGCAAGAGCTTGTGTAGCCAAGGCCCTTGTGAAAAGCAGAAAAGTTGACCTTAGAACCCCTTATAAATTCAAGCTAATGAAAATTGTAGTGAAGACTTGTACATAGCAAAATTGACCTAAGTCTCTTAAAATTGAATTAATCCCCTCTTGTATACCGAGCCTCAGACAGATTAGCTTATGAGAGTATACTATACTCTGTCTCTTATTGTGTGTGCAATGCGTGGCCAGAAAGGGATTTGATTTTAGCTAGGGTCCCCTACATGCAACACCACACAAGTACTCGCTCTCTCTGCACTGCCCTCCCACCACTTTTTCAGCGATATCCATTGCCAGAGCTATTTAGGATATTATAGCATGATAAAGCATAAGTTTATTTTACAGCATCTTTCATACAAAGTAGAATATCCCAAAGCTTTAAAGAGTTAAACAGCCAAGAGAAATGAAACAAAAACAGGAGAAAGAGTCAGAGACAAAAATGCTGGCTTCCGGACAAGATTTGAATGAAGTTGGACACTCCATAGCCACAGAGGTAAAAGAAGGGTTTTCCAGAGAGCCAAAGATGCCCGTCAGAAACCTCTTTTACCAACAGTCATGAGGCTCAGGAGAAAAACAATGGAGACAACTAGTGCTAGATGATTCAAAGGAATGAGAAATGGAGAAGAATATCAGTGAGGGAATCTTTCTGGATAATTTAACTTTTCACCTCTGACTACATTTAATGGGGGAAAATCCTTGTTACCTGGCATTGTTGCTATGGTTAGAAAAATACATCCATCTCTTGCCTCAGGAGGTTTGAAAGTGGTCTAAATGAAAAACATTTTCACTGGGACTCATCTGTTGATGCCTTACCCAGGTGAAAGGAGATCCTACACTTTTTGTAGCAAATAACCTCTTCCTGGTTTTGAGCTGTAGCTGATGATGACTCATCCTGATATCTTCAGTTATTCTGAACTGGCTTTTGGATTTTTTCACCCTGACAGCAATCAGGGATGAATTTGACAGTCCTGATCTTAATACCCGTTGAAATGTAGGCCATTGCTCCAAAACCTACTATGTTTGCACACAACACACAGTCAACCTGTGGAACTCCCTGCCAAAGGATGTTGTGAAGGCCAGGACTTTAACAGGGCTCAAAAAGAACTAGATAAATTGATGGAGGATATGCCCATCAATGACTATAAGACCAGAGCTACGTCTACATGTGAAGCCTACATCGAAGTAGCTTATTTAGATGTAGCGACATCAAAATAGGCTATTTTGATGAATAACGTCTACACGTCCTCCAGGGCTGGCAACGTCGATGTTCAACATCGATGTTGCGCAGCACCACATCGAAATAGGCGCTGTGAGGGAACGTCTACACGCCACAGTAGCACACATCGAAATAAGGGTGCCAGGCACAGCTGCAGACAGGGTCACAGGGCCGACTCAACAGCAAGCCGCTCCCTTAAAGGGCCCCTCCCAGACACACTTGCACTGAACAACACAAGATCCACAGAGCCGACAACTGGTTGCAGACCCTGTGCCTGCAGCATGGATCCCCAGCTGCAGAAGCAGCAGCCAGAAGCCCTGGGCTAAGGGCTGCTGCACACGGTGACCATAGAGCCCCGCAGGGGCTGGAGAGAGCGTCTCTCAACCCCTCAGCTGATGGCCACCATGGCGGACCCCGCTATTTTGATGTTGCGGGACACGGATCATCTACACGTGCCCTACTTCGACGTTCAACTTCGAAGTAGGGCGCTATTCCCATCTCCTCATGGGGTTAGCGGCTTCGACGTCTCACCGCCTAACATCAATGTTAACATCGAAATAGCGCCCAACACATGTAGCCGTGACGGGTGCTATTTCGAAGTTAGTGCCACTACTTCGAAGTAGCATGCACGTGTAGACACGGCTCAGATGTCCCGGAGATGGTAAAGGCTGATGGATCACTTGATGATTACCTATTCTGTTCATTCCTGCTGGGGAACTTGACATAGGCCACTGTTGGAAGACAGGATGCTGGGGTAGATGGACCTTTGGTCTGACCCAGTATGGCCATTCTTATATTCTTATTTGAGACCACCTTGGAAGAGAAGGACATACATCATAATGGCCAGAGTTCCTTAGTGCAAGAGACAAAACACCTGCCATGCTAGCATTTTACTGCAAGACTCATCTTGACAGCTTTTTTTCCAAATACCAGCTTCCCTGAGTTTGCCAACATCACACATCTCATAATGACATAACATATTTCAGAAGGGTACTAGATTTGAGTAATTAAATTATTACCTTTTTCAGTGTCCTTTAAGCCTCCTAGCTCTGGGGAATGCATTGTGTATTTTAACAAGCAAAAAGGTCTTGAAGGGAAATATGCATACAATGCTGACTTAAATAGCAATACATGGGCCCGTTTGTGTAATATTCCCAGACAGAAAACAAAAATGTCATTAGCTTGAAATTAAGGTTACACAAGTGAACTTCCTTTCAAAACAAACACTAAATAACAACAATAAAGTCTAGAAAGCCATCAGTTTATCCAACACGAACATCAAGACTAACCTTAATTCACATGCTTTTAATTCTCCTAACTGCACATGCAAATAGTTGCATCCAGTTTGCAACTAAGCAGACTACACACAAATGCACAACCTGAACTCTGACCTTAAAATGGGGGGTGGTCACCTGATCATGCACTCTAACCGCCTGTATACTACAGGCCACCACCACCACCCAGCATTCTCACACTAATTCCAACTACCTAAATTAGACCAAAGCATTGCAGCTCTCAGGAGACTAGACTATAAGGTGCTACAGGCAAACAAGAGGATTTACTATGGCCCACCAATCGTTGAGGTCCTGTAACAGCAGAGAAATGATTAAATGAGATATCAGATAATCCTGTCAGGTGCCTTTCACCTATATGCCACAGAAGAAGGCAACCCTCACCTCCTGCCCCACAAAGGTTACCGCTACGCTGAACTGGAGGAAAATTCCTTTCTGACCCCACATACTGAAATCAATTAGAACTTGCACACATGAGCATGAACGAGCCAACCAAGCTCGTGTGAAAAAGAGCTCAGAGCCTCCTCTAGTGGTTGGGAGTTTTTCACTAAATATTATCAGCAAAAATCGTTTGTCAAATATTTGGTCAAAAAGGTTTCTCAGATCCTGGATGAAATTTCTAATCAAAACCACAGGGAAACAGAGAGAGGACCCAGAATAGCTAATATATCAATGGCTAGGGCATAATTTGGAATGTCTGATTCTCTTGGCTATTCTGGTGTGTCTTGTTTTTTCCACAAACAGTTCTGAAAAGCCTTGGTTTCATTCCAGTGCAGGTGGAACACAAACTTCAAAATATCAGTTTTTGGTTTTTTTTGTTTTGTTTTTTTAAGGAGCCAGAACTGCCTTGCTCAGATGAGCACTGTTGATGTTCCTGTCAGTGGGATCTTTGGGTTCTTTACTGGGATTCCCCAAAAAAACATTTGCCCACTTTGACTGCACCTGCCAGAAATAAACAGTGTACTGCTCGGCACAACTGCTTTAATAGTTGCAAAGAATAGATTCACTCACAGTTCCTAATCCCAATTGGAATTCATTTGCAAGTTTGATGCATTTAACTGGGAGCTGAACAAAGATCCCCATTATCTTATGCATGACAAGGACAATTTCCCCACCTTTGATATTTGCAGGAATGGCACCCATCGCACGTAATTTAATCTTTCCAGAAGTCCTCTTAGTGAAAGGTGTTCCCTCTCACACACTTTCTTCTTTTCTCCCTCTTTTGTCCCCTTCCTTCTTCTTCTTTCTCCCCCGCTCCCTGTTTTATATTCACCCTGTTTGCTCATTTCTTCTCCAGAATCTGAAGTGGATCTCACCCACAAAAGCTCATTACCGAATAAATAAAATCGTTGGTCTATAAGGTGCTACAGGATTGCAATTTTTTTTTCTGTAGCTACAGACTAACGCGGCTTCTCCTCTGAGGTTAGTTCATAACCCAACCGCCCAGTTCAAGGATGTAAGTAATAACCTTCATGATCATTCCTTGTTAGGAATGTATTTTTTTTTTTCAGAACAAAGGGTGAGGCACACTAAAAATTCAGGCAATTATTTGAAAAATGTCTAGTTCTGGCTCATTTCCATTACGTGATAATGTTGGATGGGAAAAAGAAAAAATTACATTTTACATGCTCATCAATAGAATGATTAATCACTAATGAAAATGTTATCAGTGGTTTCTGGGGTAAAAAGAAAGATGTCAGCCCTACCAACCACAATGCAAGGAAAATAAAGAAAACTTCCGACTGCCTTAATTTTATAGCTTAGATAGACACCCCCTACAGAGTAAGAACTAGGGCTCCTTTCTCAAGGGCCTTACAACCTAATCTCTGATATGATTCAACCAACCAGTGCTACCATCATGTGGCACTTTTACGTTCTTCTGATTTCCTTCTAACTATGCAAACAGTGGGGCTGACAGTCTCACTGGGCCCCTGGGCATGGTGGAGGGAGGGGGATAACTCCATGCCCCCCAGAAGAGATGGGGCCTCATGTGGAAGGGGTTGAGCTGGGGCTAGCTTCCCCCATTCAGCAATTGCGCTGCCTGGACTGCACTGCTCGGGACTCTGGAGCATACCATATGGGGCTCTAGCAGCGATTTAAAGAGTAGCAGCGGATGTGGCCATGATATCCATGAGCCCTTTTGAATCACCAGGCCCCAGGACAACTGTCCCCTTTGCACCACTCTCTGTCCCCCACATCTGGTCAGTGAGTCTGCTGGCAAGGAAATATTCATCTTGGGAAAATATGCTGGACTTTTGAGACTTTAGGTCAGGTAAAATTTTGTGTAGAGGCAGCATCTTGCAAGGGAGCCTGCAGCAAATACAGGCTTGTTTGCTTTCTAATGTTAAGGGACCAAAATAGATAAACCCTTTCCCCTCTTGCTTTTGCACTCTCCTTTGTATGATTGGATATCACATGCTTGTAAGTCTAGCTACCTGGACAGTTCTAACATCCTGCAGGGCAATGCAAGGCTCCTCTGCTGACCCATCTAGCAGCAGAACCAGGTAAATCCCAACAATGTCATTACTGATGGATAAAATGTGGAGTCTCCCTAGCTATCTGAGGCTCTGTCATGAAAAAAAAAATTACCCTTGGAAAACAGCCAGTTCAGAAAGCAGCAGTAAAGGAAAACCTCAGGATGCTGTGTGAGATGAGTGACACCACCCATTCATAGTCCTCCTCAGTGAAATGAGCCCCAGCCACAATGTTTGGATCCACACCTGGATCTAACATGAATTTAGAACCGCCAGTGAAAGTGATACATGTGGACAGGGAGATGGGGATGGAGAAAGAGTTATTCCACTGCAAGTGAAGTGGTTACTAAAGTAGGTCCTGATGAGTTCCCTTTTAGCTCCTCTCTTACTGGAGAGACCATCCACCTTTTAAGTCTGGGGGACACTGATGGGGGTTTGCCCATGTGGATCACACTTCAGGGTCAGTGCCTGAGGTAAGAATAAGGTTATGTCTACACTACTGGGAGATCGACCCAGTCAGGATTGATCTTCTGGGGTTCGATTTCATGTGCCTAGGGGGATGTGCAAAACCAGACTCACAGACTCCAACAATGCAATTGTCATAGCTGGATTTGTGTACCTACCATTGACTTTAAGATCTAGCGTAGACCTGGCCTATGAGTGGCTAGGCTGGGAAGTTCAGGCACCTCCTTTCTTCTCCCACAGGATACAGCTGTCGGTAGCTGTTAGTCTGGGGAAAACTTTTGGTTGTGACTCAGTGACAGAGCTGAGCTGGGAAAGATGCAGTAGGCAATATGTGGGGGCAGACAATATGGATTGTGACACTGCAAGAAAGGATCTACTAATAATCAAGACTCTTAATGCTCTATATTTATGTTTATCCGTCCATGGAAAAAAAACCTGGGTCATGAGACTGGTGATGGTGGGGCCTGGGTTGGTATTTCATATATTGTGAGCCAGTACGGTCTGGCTCAGAGAAATGCAGTGGATTTGCTAATTAAAGAAGAGGGACTGGAAATGATTAGCAACAAGCTTTTTGATTGTTTACCTCCATATTCGAAGTGTTCAAGTGATGAGAGGTGGGGTAAGAATGGCCAAATACTTTTCATCTGAACAGGGAATGGTTGTATGGGAATTGGTAGATGGAGAGGAAGGAGATGCATTACCAGTGTTTCCTGTAAGCTGAGCCCTTGGGCGACTGCCCAGGAGAGCTTCAGGGCACATATTGAGTTTATACGCAGCAGACAAGAATATGGAAGATTTTTACCATGAAACTACAGAGGGAGACACTCACCTGAGACTTTCATTTGTCCACAAAGCTCTCTAGTGTAGACATAGCCTTAGTGACAGTGTTCACACAGCCCCGTGTTGCTAACGGCTGGGTAGACCGGGCCGGTGGTTGTCAACTGGTGCACCGTGACACACCAGTGTGCCATGAAAACTGCCCAAGTGTGCCATGAAATTAGGTCAATTTCCCTTCAATGATGCTCTTTGCAAAGCCGCCATGGGGGGAGGGTAAGCAGCACTGATGATCCAGCGCCAGCCTGGGGCTCAAGCAGAAGGCTGCCTGCGTCCTAGCTGGGGCAGGTTCTCTCAATTTCCCCTCACCGTGCCTCTTTGCAGAGCTTCTGCGAAGGGTAACTCTGATCCCAGAGGAGCCCGTTCACACCAGGAGGCAGCCAAAATGCTGCTTCCTAGCCCACATGGCCTGGTAGGGGGCCTGTGGCAAGGAGGGAGGGAGCCTGATGAAGTTGGGACATGGTTTAAATGCTCATGCTTCTTCCCCCTCCCCACAGCCCTGTGAGTAACAAGTGGGTGTGCTGTGGAATTGCTTGTCTCTTTGAAGTGGGCTGTGTTACCGGAAAGGTTGACAGAGCAAGGACATAGAACCTCTTCACTTATGTGGTTCAAGCCATAGTTGTTATCATTTGTTATCCACTTTGAATGTACTGAAGCAAACTTAAGAGTTGATAGCTTATTATTTGTGTTGTTCGTAGGTTGGGGTGGGTTTGATTCAGCCTTCAGTTCCGTCTTTTGGGTGAGATGTAACGCCAATAACCTGCCCACATTCCAACTTGAGCAATTTTTCTGTGTTCTCTCTCCACTTTCAATGGTTATCATTCATTTTATAACGTGCCTGCATGGAACATTTGTGCCTTGTTGCTGTGTGCTTCTGAGGCCAGATCACATCCTGCGATGGGAGAGGCTCAGCATCCCACAGCCGATGCACACAGTGGCTTGTAGCCTGGAACTTAGTAGCAGATTTCATGTTCTACCCCAAAGGTAGCTGCATTTCTGACATCAGTAAAGTGATCCGGGTACTTGTGACATCTCCTTCAAGATGGAAATCCCTGTTCAGAGGCTGGCTGAGACTTTTGCCCACACTCCAGCCTGTAGCACAGCTGTAACAGCATGCGGAGGCTGTCAAAGACCTACAGCAGGGCAGGGGAGAATGTCCTTGATGGGAAGCGATGTGGTAGACTAATGAAAACAACCTCCTGCAGGACCCGGAGCAGGGGGGTTGCTGATGGACCTCGGAGGGAACACAGAGGTAGACTAGGTTCCACAGGCACTCTCTTTTGCGGTATCGCACTCACAGGACACGATGCTTAAACTTTGCCGGGGTTGATTCAATCTGGGCACAATGGCGTCCTAAAGTGATTTTATCCTCCCTCAAGGCTCTCCTAAGGGTTGCCATTTGGAGGTTCAACTGGTATTACTGCAATGATGGACAGACAATTAACCAAACCACTGCACGGGCGGGGTTCTATATGCATAATGAGGGATCTTGACATTAAACACCTTATTCTTTCTGGGTATCACTGGGTTTGTACAGAAAATACATGCTTAAATGACAGCACGTTGAATTCTCACAGGTGGGTCTGGTTTCTGAATTGGGAAATGTATGGGCTGAAGAAATCAAGTGGGTATCTTAATATTGTTCCCACTACCGACTGCAGGAGCAGATAAACTCCGCAATTGGCTACGTGTAGGAGCTGATGTTAAAGAGCATGTGAGCTGGTGGTGAGTGCACAGGTTGAATCTCTCTTATCCATCACCCTCAGGACCTGATCAGTGCTGAATGAGAGAATTTGCTGGATAACAGGAGGTCAGTATTGTCTGGCACATTACCAATAGTTTCCCTGCTTACTGGGCTTTTTGAAGACATTTAGGGGTAAATTGCAACTAAATAACAGCACGGAACACTGAAAGCCATTGCTCATGGCTTGAAACAAAGTTTATCAGACCAAAGGAAACTTGGACACACCCATGATAAGTGGTCATTTGGCTAACTAAAATCATGCTGGATTATAGATGGTGCTGGATGAGAGAGTTCTGGATTACAGAGGTTCAACCTGTATTACTGAATTATTATTATTGTTAGGTATAGAACAGCTCACTGATTTCTGTAGTATCTCCAGAAATGTGTGACAGATGCCACAGGTGACTGGAATGGAAACTTCCAAAGATAATTCATCAAGAACAAACTGTAAACCGCAGACACTGGACATGTGTTGTTAACAATCTAGTTTCTGTAGTTAGGAGTGGTAAGAGACTTGAATCTTCTGATGACTGTACACAGAGTGGGGGAAGGTAACACACACCTTGAATAGTGCATTTCACAACCATGAAGAAAAATGGTGCAAAGAACTCAGGAGGCTTACGTGAGGAGAACCAGTTGAGAATGGATACAAGGAGTCTCATGCTCTGGATGTTACAAACACCAGACAGACGGAGTTATAAAGTAGCCCTTTCTGACGTTTGCAGTTGCATAGACTCAAGAAGTAGTAACAGCAGAGGTTTCCAGTTCCACTACCTTGAATAAAAGGCTTGTGGGAGACATAAAATGCATTTATTTGCCTCCTGTGTAGCATGCAACACATACAAGCACTTCAGCAGATGATGATTATGGATTCCTCTCATTCAGCTTTTCACCTAAGACTAACCTCAGCTAGAATTTCAACGCTCATCCTTATGAACTCCACAGATGAATCAATTCTAATGTGTTCGCAACTGTCTTATTTTTTGAAACATTTATATTTTCCTTGGCTGTTAACAGACACTGATTTTCTTTTTCTTTCTTCTTTCCCCCCCATCTTCAAGCAAATGCATGACCTATGGCCCACTTTTTCCCTTCAGAAAAGGCAGAATGCCATTGCTGAGCCATGACTGCACAGTTGTTAAACAGCAGGGATTATCAGGCAGGACAATATTAAGTGGTATTTAACAGCACGACCAAAGTTCCTTGTCAAATGCTTGACTTAGTGTTCCTTGATTGTTAGCATCCCAGCCATGAGACCTTTTGCACTGAACCATTTTTCATCTTGACAACAAACTACTGCAGCTATCCAGTATTGCCTTGCTGGAGCTGACAGCCAAGTATTTTTGTGGCAGAAATATTACTACAGAGTGGGGCTCAGGGAAGGAGGGTAGACTTTTTTTTTTTTTTTCAATCCTTATCCTTTCAGAAGGCAATGACATTCCAAGCAGTAGGTGTCCTGAGTCACGGGATGGCTAATGTATTCAGCATGATCCTCTGTCTAGCCATAACAATGGTGTAGAGAAAAAAAATCAAACGCACGATAAGATTGTTTAAATTACATACCACTTTCTTTTAGATGCATCTTGACGGAAATGTATAGTGTGAGGAAAAGGGACAATGAGTTAGTATGAATTTCTGAAAAGGTTTGGGCAGAGCACTTGAAGTGCTTTTAAACCTCTACCAGAGCTCTTTTTAATAAGGCACTAAAAACAAGAGGGGTATGAAAGTTATGATATGATGGCAGCAAAAGTCAGGAAATAAAAAAAAAATAACTTAATGAAGATTTAATCTTCAAGGGACTATGGTCCTAGGGGTTGTAAATCTCTGGGTCCAGACTTAAATTCTGATGTCAAATGCTGGCATCTCCTGCCAGCCAATCTCACATTTGCAGTAGTGAGCCCAGGTTTTAAAACTGGCTATTTATATTCTGAAAAGACTAGATGTGATGGTTGGGGAAAGCTGAGAACTACTTTAGTTTCAAAGGTCTTTTCTAGTGACAGATTTATTAGGGAGTTTATCGTTCATTTTTCCCCTTTATATATATACACACATGCTTGCTTTATACATATAAATTTTAACTCAAGGCTGGAAAATTTCCACCCTGAATTCTGAAAATCTTGATTGAAGAGATTCGGGAACAGAAAGGAAAAAGCAGAGCGCTTCTCAGCATACATCAGTGTGAGTTTGCTACTTTTAGCTTTGATAAGTTTATTTCAGTTTCCTTTTCCTTCATTTGCCTTTTTAGAAAGGCATTGGAAACCTTTTGTAAACCCATTGGACCGGCTTTGTCACTGAGTAATTCGAAATGGTCTTTAGTAAAGAAAATGAAGGACCAAAGCAGAGTTTTTTGCAAAGATCTATTTTTTTTTTTAAATCAGGAAAGAGTCAATTGTCTGGATAGTATCTGTCTGGTCCTTTAAACAGGGCATGTGACTTGGTGTTCATACAAACTTCATAGTAATAGAACAAAAATCATGACAAATTGTGATTTTTTTCCTGGTCAAAATCATAACACCCATTATATGCACAGATAGACATTTATGTCAATATCACTGTGTTCATTTACTCTTGGTGACTTCTGCATCCAACATATTATTATCTCTTACTGATCAAGATGTGTTTCGTGGTCATATCAAAACTTGATATGGGATTCAACTAAGCCATATTTTGTCTTAGTTGACATTTTGTGTGTGTCTTGTATGACCATAAATAATGAAGAATCTACAATCCACAATGCATGTGTAAGGCAGAATAGACTCACTCTTACAACATGGATTTTCATGGTTATGTCAATCCAGTAACAAGCAAATAACATGGCTTAAATGAATATTTACTTAATGTTTTGCACTATAAATATAATACTTCCTAAACCATACATTGTGCTTTTCATCAGTAGAACTCCAAGTACTTTCTAAAAGGCCAATATCATTGTCCCCATTTCACAGATTGGTAAGATGAGGCAAAGAACGGTAAAGTGACTTGACCTAGGTTACCTACTTGGCCAGGGCCAAAGTGGAAGAGAACCCAGCTCTCCTGAGTTTATTGCCCTATCCACCAAGCCACACCAAAAGTGCACTGAATAATTTTAAATGATGAGTAAATTGGAGAAAGTTTTGTTTGCCCCAATCATATTGAAAATATTTAAAATATTAATCTCAAATTATTTGTTGAGCTCTCTCGGCAATGTTCACATGTACTTCATTTATCCAGCACAGCAGTTCTGTACCAAAACTTGGACAGACTGGGCAAACATTGAAGAAGCAATAGGAAACACTTCATACATTGCTTCTGTAGGATCTGATGCTACTGTCTTTGAAAGCAACAGGAGTTTTGTCATTGACTTCAATGGGAACAGGTCTTGAATGGTGCAGTTAAATGATTTTTTAGGTTTGTAGATCCCTACAACGGCAGTTTTGTGTCCAAGCAGTCCTGAGATTAAAGCAAAATATTCTGCACGTATTGATGGGAACCAATGAAAGATCCAAGTATGTAACTAAAATAGAGCTAAAAAGGAGACTCTCTGGGGAGAACCAGTGACCAGCAGCTCAGAAATTAATACAATTATTCATCTGAGATGCTCAGTAATTATACATAGTCAATCTTGTAGACCATTAACTCTTGATAGAGAACGTGACTACTGCAACTAACTTGAGCTGATATGAGAATTGCATTAAGTAGTTTGTTCTTGATTAATTCAAACAACATTTAAATATGTAGCTATCCATGAAATAATTATCCCTTTAAAAAAATGACCAAGGCGCTAACCTCCTAGGGTCCAAACATCTCTAATATTGGAGTCTTTGTGAAATCCAAACCAAAATCTGATTTTTGCAATTGGTACTTATTTTTAGAATGAGCAAAACAAACGCCTCTAAATAGGGGATATTTTGAAATAAGAAGCCTGATGTAAATCTGAATTTTGCATCTTGGCTCTATATCTGTTCCTTTCGCATTTTTGTCCTGCATAGAGAGACTTGCTTTGAAATAATTCTTGTTGTAGCTTCTGTTGGCGAAAGAGACAAGCTTGCAAGCTATACAGAAGTTGGCTCAATAAAAGATCTTATCTCTCCCATCTTTTCTCCCTAATATCTTGGGACCATCATGGCTAAACAACATTGCATGTGCTATTGGTATTGACAGGCTCAGAGATGAATGATAACAGGAAAAGTTGTTTTAAACAAATCCATGTCCCCTCCCTTGCAATTCTTCAGACATGAAATTGTCTGTACCTTGTGGCAAATATCCCTAAATTAAAGCCATGAGGGTGTTGTAGGTCCTCCCATCCCCAAGGGAAGGTGCTTTTATTAATCACGGAGATGACTCAGTGTTTCCTGCCTGGCTTTGCCCTTGGCAAACTTCACCTCCAAAAACTGCATGAGGTATTGGGTCTTTCAAATTTGTCTCCCAGTGGTGGCAATGTCTAAAATTAAAGCAATTCAGATGTATAGTAAAAAGAAAATCGATCTGTCAGTATTTCCTGCAGTGGAAGAAGCTTCAACGTTTCAGGAGAAAACGAGTCACTGAATTTGTAATTCAGATTACTTTGGCAATCCATCAATGGCAGAACCGTTTTGTACCACCTGAGACTCTAGAAATACAATATTGACTATGCACTTAAAAGGGTTGATGGGTGTCATTCATTTTTTCCCCCATGAACATCCATACAGCTATCCAAACATGTCACGCAGAGTATTTAAAACTGGGTGTCTACATCACAAATGCTTCATCGGGACCTTTTGTTGTTAGTCTCAGCAGAGATTGGGCAGAGCTTGAAGGGATATGTTGAATGAACCACGTTTTAAACATCTCGGGATGATCCCTCTAATGTTACAGCTGAGGCATCCAGGCTAGAAACTGCATATGTAGCTTGTCGATGTCCGTTCTCTATACTCACAGAGAGAAAGTTCGAGTGCCATCCTTTTGTGGCATTTTCATTCTTAAAAATATGTAACCGAAAAATACATTATCCAAGTACTGACCTTCTAAATACATGCCATTCTTATACACTATAGCCACACACAATTATACAAGTAAGATTAAAATCTTGCCAAATAGTTTTAGATCATTATGTAGACAACTTGAATAACCTGACTTTTGCATTCAAGTAATTCCCCAAATGACAATTATCAGAACACAGGAGAATACTGCAGCTTTTTAGAGATCCTTTGTGCACCTCAGGTACAATTCATGCAGGGGTAATGACTCTCTATATTTGTATTTCATGTAGCAAATCTGTCTCTCCAGAGCAGTGTCTCAAACTACTTTCTGTGGAACACTGATGTTCTGCGAACAATTCGAAGATGTGTCACGAACGTTTGAAAAAATACACTGGTGGTCTCTATTTTCTGTTATTAAACTAGATACAGTGTTACTTCTTCATTGCTAGGATATCTGGTTAAATCACTTCATTTTATTTTTGCTGTATATGTTGCTGTTTGCTTTTGTTTTGCAGTCTGACAACAATTTTTGAAGAAAATTTTCATAGCTGTTCCACATAAAATATATTATTATTTGGTGTTCCATAGTCTCAAAAAGTTAAAGAAACACGGCTCTAGATTGATACTAACTTGTTTCAGCTATGACACTGTGTATCTATGAAATGTTTGAGACATTGTCTGTGTCCATCTCTCTGTTTGTTCAAGAACTCTTCCTACATTATAAGAGCTAGCATTTTCAAATTTGCTGTGCCGCATCCCCTTATCCCAACTTAAAGCAAGGTCATAGTTTGCTTCTAACAGGACAATGGGATCTGACTGGAATGGGACTGTTTCTCATAAAATGGAAAGGGACAGCTCTGCCAGCAGATACAGTTTTACTGTATAATGACCACAGGGCATGGGTGGAGAAAGGGACAGCTATCTCTACTGTATGTTTGAGAGAATTTGTGTGTCTATCAGTCTGCCTTTCTGTGTGCCTGGGACATGCACTCTTTCCCCAGCTGTGCCCACTTCAGCTGCTGCAGCGTGGACTATCACTTTCTATCTGGCTCCAAGCTCTTGTAGGGAAAGAAGGTCCTCCCACCCCAGGGCCACCTACTCAGTAGAGCCCTCATCCCCAGCCCCACCCCAGTTAAGGACCTGAGCAATGCCAGGCAAATTGCACAGTATTTCCATATATTTAAATATATGGTGTGTTACAAATTCTTTTCTGTAACCAAATTAGCCCGTTGCCGTACACATGTCCAATATGTTTTAAGATGTATGTGCAAGTTTGTCTGCATCTCAGAAGCCTGTAAGACGTACATGGAAAATATATCACTTTATGAGTACCTGAAGAATTGTTCCATCAGTGCTACTTAGTGTGCCCCTTCCTTAAGGAAACTCTCAAGAGGTATTTATAACTAACACATTTCGACTGGAAAATTTGGGGGGAGCACGGTGTAGCGCAAGAAATCCATAAGCATTT
This sequence comes from Carettochelys insculpta, assembly GCF_033958435.1. Lineage (NCBI taxonomy): Eukaryota > Metazoa > Chordata > Testudines > Carettochelyidae > Carettochelys > Carettochelys insculpta. Next base: position 22,357,852 of record NC_134156.1, on the reverse strand, counting down.
GCACACAAGATGATCCATAAATGGGGGATAAATGGTGAACGCTAAGTCACTTTTACGTGACATGACTGAAAGCCAAGCAGCCACTACCAAAAGCTCCTCAGACTATTTCTAACTTTCTACTGACCCCCAACCCCAATGCTATTTTTTCCTTTCTGTGCTCTAAAGCCACAGGTTTGGAGGGGGCCCAAAGCTAGTTGTGACCGTGTCAAAATCACCTAACACCCACAGAAAAATTTTTTTAATATGAATTGGGCTTTAAAACCTTACCTTGATTTAGTGAGAAAATAAAATTGGGCCATGGTCAATGTCTCGTTTGTTTGCATCTCAGTGAATACTGGAACCTGCAGGGTATCTGCTACCAAGGAAATATAACTATGAACCTACAGTGCAACAGCTTCCAAAGAGGCCCTTTTCTTAAGGCAGGGCTTTTAAAATGGCCAGGCAATGCAACCCAGCAGCAGACATTCAAAATAGACACAAATATACAAGCCTTTTAGATAAACACATTTTCAAGGAGCTTTTTGATGAAAGCGATAAGTTACCTTCACTACAACAGCACACACTGTATTTTATTACCCTTCGGTAGACACTTATCAGCTATGAGAGCTAGGTGGTTTAGGCTAGGAATCAACCCTGAGGGAGGACTCCACTGCTCGCAGTCATAGAGATCAATGTCAGCTTGAGAGCTACCTTTCTTTGCATTTATTAAAAAAGTCTGTTGAGCTGTTCCTGCAATTTCAAATCCATTAGCATGTCATCCCCTTTCACTCAGGGGGAGGGAGAAAAATAAAGAAAAGGTAATCATAGATTTTATGGGCTGATTCTTGATGGCTATGCTACTGGTCTATTGGTTTTGAATGGAAGGTCCATTATAGAACCATTACTCTGTGTTTCCAATGGTGTCCTAGCTATAAGACTACATGGGAAGCAGTGGGAAGTGTCTCCCTCCCATAAAGGTTAAGGAAAGTGTCAGGTCTCGTGAAAGCTGAATGCAGTACAGCCAATGTTATAAATTACAGGCTTTCCTCCTCCTTCCAGCATAATTGCGCATTACACAAAGAGATGGTTTGCATTCTGTTTTGTTGGGCACCAGATGCAATCTGGAAATCACATCCCTAGCAGAGTAATGTGGGCATTCTCTGCCTTTTTGCCCTCCTACCATGTTGTCTCTAGCAATATCTTTGTGACTCCCTTTCCAGATACTATTTAGACAACTGGCTTCAAAATTCTTACAAAGCTGTTTTATACAAGATGCAAACATGCACGTGTAAAAATCACCAGTTTTTCCTCTCCTTTATACCAACCACGTCCTTACCACATCTATCTTCAAGGCACTTTACAAGCAGTCTCAAAATTCCCTAAACTCTGAGCCATCGAGAGGTGAAGTGACTTTCATAAAAGCTCACACACTGGGTCGGTGGCAGAGACAAAATTAGAATATTGACTCCAGGTCTGGCCTTAGGGCAAGGTGAGCAAGATGCTTGCCTTGGACCCTGCATCTTCAAGGCACTGAGCCTCAATTGACTGGAGCATCCACTACCCAGGTCCTCTGTCAGTGTGCTGCCTTGAGCCCTGCCCACCAGCCAGGCCCAGCGGTTCCCAAGCCACGTTGGGTCCCACCCGCAGACCAGGCCATGCTCTCAGTGTGTCACCTGAGGCCCTGCCCACTGGCTGGGTTGTGTTGTCATCATGTCACCTGTGCCCTCACAAACTCTTTGGGCAGACCTGATTGCTTGCCAGCATCCACACCTTCCACTGCACAAAATGGGAATTGCTGGTTTATATTAAGCCACTCCGTAAATGGATTACTTGATTTCTGTATTCCCATAGGGTTTAGCTCCATCTCCTCCACTCTCTAAAAAGAAAAAAGTGATTTGCATTTTTACTAGTGAGTTTTCTCCTTTTCTTTAAATGATGTTTGCTTTAGCCTGGTCATGTTTTTAAACCTCACCTTGAAACTCATCCTGCCATTCCTTGAGGCTTCCCTTTAAGCTGTGCATATTCTATTCTACCAAATAAAACAGGCACGTATCTCTTTAAGAGTAGCAGTTCGGTGTAGTCTTAAGGCCCATTGCATTGTCACCCTGTCCATGGTTTGCAGCTTTGATCTGTTTATCTTTATGCCAGGGCAGGCAGCACTCCCTTGCTGTATGAGAACCCCATTCAATGGGAACACATCCTTCCTTATCAAGCCTTCGTAGGGCCATCTCTCAGCGAGTACCCTTGATGCATTAAGGCCGAGGGCTCTAAGTCAGCAGTTCTGCTAACAGCAACTGTTAACAATGACCTGCTGGCGTATGACACTACAAAGATGTTTAACATTCCAGCCTTTGATGCCTTTTGGACCCTGGCTGAAAGACATCACGACTTCTCTCTCTGCGTGGAGGGGGACTTCACAGTGAGGGAACCAGCCTGAAATAGCACAGCTAGAATGAGAGCTCCCAATCTCATGTTGTGAAAAGGCCAGCAAAACAGTGTGGTCATTCAATCAAAAAAAAAAAAAAAAAAAGGCCAATCCCATCTTTTTTGCACTTGCTGATGGGCCTCTCCTGTCTTGGAGTCTTTTCAGGGAACAACAGGGAAGGAGTGGCAGAGAGTTAATTTGAGGTCAGTTTTGCCTGGCCCTTAGACAGCAGCTGTCAGGGTGGTGATAACTCGAGGAGGGTCTCTAACCGCACAACACCCTCCACACGCTGATCACATGTGAGGGCCCGGCAGAATACTCATCCCTGGGTTCAAGGGAGATGCAGGGGCTGGCTTGCCTCCATTCAGCAGACACACAGCACCCTATCACAGTCCTTTTTGTGCATCATGCCCTTATCAGCAGGAGTAGCTAACTCCACAGGAGGTGCACTCATTGTTTCTCTGAACACAGGCATGCATGGGCATGTTCTTCTTCCATACCTCTCCCATTGCAGACCAGTGGTGTAGTACAATGCCCAGATATTACTTAGGACTTCATTCCTCAGCCCTTATTCACCTACTCATGTTGAATAGCCTTATTAGGCTATTTTGGGGTTGCAGAATACCTCCTGAACCTAACTCAGGCAGGTAACTGCTAGTTTAACATAAGAGAATCACTGAATGCCAGTGTTCTGTGCAAGCTGAGCACTTGGGAACTGTGGAACTCCTTGCCAGTGGATGCTGTGAAGACCAGGACTTCATCAAGGTTCAAAAAAGAACTAGATAAATTCACAGAGGATCGGTCCATCAATGGCTGTTAGGTAGAGTGGGTAGGAATGGTATCCCTAGCCTCTGTTTGTCAGTGGCCAGAAATAGATGACAGGAGGGGGATCACTGTTCTGTTCATTCTCTAAGGGGCACTTGGCAATGGCCACTGTCGGAAGACAGGGTACTGGGTTAGATGGATCTTTGGTCAGACCCAGTACGGCTGTCCTTATGTTCTTATCAAGCGCCACCCAGTGGATTAGCAGACCATCCACATCTGACACCATGCTTCTCTATTGGTGGTGCACATCATACATGCCTTGGTGTACATAATAAAATTTATTCCACCTTTGGATGGAAAAAAATTAGAGGGAACCCTGCCTACTACTAAGTCTTTTTAACTAACAGTGGATTTGATTAGTTGGAAGAACTAGCTCTGTTGTCTAACATATCTAGCCTGTTTTTTTTTTTTTTTTTTTTTTTTTTGCTGGTGAAAGTGAGCAGAATTCTATTGGCTCTGGCTGAGAGATAACCACTTTTGATCTAATTGGATTTGATCTAACATCTAGAAGAAGCCTGTGATAGCATGAAGTTCAGAGTTTGGGGGAATCCTTTTCCCCAGACTTTTCATTGGTATGAAACTATCCTCTAAGCTATTTGTAGGGGATGAGTTAGCATTGTCCACAGCCAAACCCTTATTGATAGGAAGACATACCACGTTTAGAAGCAACATTTGAGAATGCTACCTGTATACTAAAACTATTCACAGGAACCAGACAAATGGACAGATTTATTTTGGCAGAAAGCCTGAAAATGGGCCGTCACTTGTTAAAACAAAGGAGCAAAAACAAGGGTTAATTAGTTTTATAATGGCTCCTTTTTTATCCCCTTCTCACCCTATTTTAAATAAAACCTGATGATGCACAGTATTCCTTGGCGTCTTGCTCTGCAACGAACCGGCTCTCTCTTTTTTTATGGCTCCATATTAAAAGTAAACCAACCTGTGCCAGGTTTGGATAAAAGGCTATTTATTTTCGACCAATTTGATAGCTGCAGTTTTCGGTAATTGAATTTTCTGTGGTCAGAAAAGCAGTAATCTTAGAAACCAAATAAATATTTTTTAATAAAATGGAACACTGAGAAACCCTATAATAATGTCAAAAATGTAGCCACTTATGGATGGATAAATATTTTAAGAAATTTACATTTCACCCAATGCTTTAGGCCTTTAGCTTCCCTGGAAATTTCAAACGACACAATATTTTATTTTGGGGTGGGGGTGGTGGTGGAAAGGCTGGGTTTTTAGATAGAGCAACTAACTATTAAGCCTCAGGTGGACACCAACTTGACAATTTAAATACTGTTTTGGCTTCCAGGATTCATTCGGTAGTCAGTGGGTCATCAGGGGGAAAAAAATCTCCATCCCAAATCATTTCACCTCAAGCTCTTGTGGAAAAGAGCGGAAAAGCTTTTGCAAGTCTGAATTCTTCTGATGAATGTCGTCATTGTCACTGAGTTGTATTTTGTTTTAGTCAGGCTAATAACCGAATACACAAAAAGGCGCCTGGAAGTCATGGTGAGTTAGGAGCAAGAAGGTTTCTATTGAATCCACTAACCCCTTGGCTCTCCAGCCATTGTGCCTCAACAGACTTTGACTCTAAAAATGGTAATGGAGTAGCTGGTGTTCTCTGTTTGGCCCAAAGACCATCCAATAAGGTGAGGAGGAAGCAGGAAGGCACTGGGAAGAAAAGGCAGGAGTCCATGAAATAACCATTTCATTAAAAGTGAGGCAGGTTTTGTATTGATCAGAGCTAGAAAAGCTAGTTAATACCCTTGGTGCCTACTATATTCATCTGTGGACCAGCTCTCAGTTTAGGAATGGCCATACTGGCTCAGACTCATTTTCCTCTGAGTCAAAAACTTGTTTCTGAGCCAATACTAGATGCTTCACAAGAAAGTGTAGCAATCCAGCATCTGCCAGAAGTGGGGTAATCTGCCGCCCATTACAATCTTATCCTAATCCCCAATTATTATTAGAAATCATGTTAAATGCTGAAGCAAGAGTGGCAATGGCCATGGTTGGAAGACAGGATATTGGGTTAGATGGCCCTTTGGTCAGACCCAATATGGCCATTCTTATGTTCTTATACAAGTGCTGCCCAGCTGATTAGCAGAGCACCCACTTCTGGCATCATGCATTTCTATTGGTGGTGCACATCACACATATTGGTGCACATAACAAAATTTATTCTGCCCATGGATGGAAAAAATTAGAGGGAACCCTGCCTACCACTAAGTCTTCTTGACTAACAGTGGATTTGATTAGCTGGAAGAACTAGCTCAGTTGTCTGACATATCTAGCCTGTTTTCTAGCTGGTGAAAGTGAACAGAATTCTATTGGCTCTGGCTGAGAAGTAACCGTTTTTGATCTCAGTGGATTTGATCTAGTATCTAGAAGAAGCCTGTGATAGCATGAAGTTCAGTGTTTCGGGGAATCCTTGTTTCCAGACCTTTGATTGACATGAAACTATCCTGTAAGCTATTTGTAGGGGATGAGTTAGCATCCTGCACAGCCAAACCCTTACCAATAGGAAGGCATGTTCTGTTTACAAGCAACATTTGAGAATGCTACTTGAATATTAAAGCTATTCACAGGAACCAGACAAATGGACAGATTTATTTTGGCAGAAAACCTGAAAATTGGCTGACTGTTTAAACAAAGGAGCAAAACCAAGGGTTAACTAGTCTTATAATGACTCCTTTTTAACCCCTCTTTTCCCCCTATTTTTAATAAAACCTGATGGTGCATCGTATTCCCTGGCATCTTCTCATGGGTACTTACACTTATTTTCAAGTGTTTTGTTTGGTGGTTCCCCATTCTTTATGTTTCATTATGGCCTTCATGGAGTAGTAGATTCATAATCAATGTTTAAGTGCAGAGCATGGTTTCTAGTGAAGAAATATTCTGGATTCTGAATTCCTTACATTTATGTTTAGGGTATTTCCATTCTCAAGGTAAATTTGCTTTGAGTAAAACATTATCTACAAATCCCAATGCACTGGTCTTGGGCTGCTGAACTTTTTCCTGGTCTAGTTCTGATCATCTGTGTCTAAGCAACCTAGAGCGTGTTCTCAGCAGAGTTCCTATATGGCTGGATCTGAGTTGTCAATTCTGTATAATTCAAGCATCAATTCTATGTAAAAATCTAGATGACGGGGTGAAAGGATGTGTTCTGTGCAAGCCTCAGTTGCACTCTGTTGGCCTTACCTGTTTTCTTTCTTATAGTGACACCAGCTGGTGGTTGCACAGCCTGGCATATTTCTGCTGCAAATGGATCAGTTGTCAGACTGAACTGGCATAATGACTTCAACTAACCACTCTGCTCCATGACTAAGAGCGTGATCCAAAGTCTGAAGCTGATGGGTAAAAATCTTTCCCTTGACTTCAGTTTGTGTTGGATCAGGCCAAAGTCTCAGACTCAGAATATCCTACAACAAGCCATGTGGGATGGGGACGGATGACTTCAGAAACAACCAGATGCATTTGCCACCAAAGCCTTTGCCCTTAGTGGGGTTGGGGTAAGGAGATGAGGAAGTTTCAAGTTTGCATGGGGTCCGTTCTTCTGAGCTGCAGTCCAGGGTGCCTCTCCCAAGACAGCCCACACAACTTCACTCACCGGCAGCTACGCACCTCCACCCACTACACACCATTGACCTTTGCCCCGTAGCCTGGAAAAGACAGTGCAGAGAAGAAGTTCACATGTGCTCAAGAAGTGAGAACGTCGACGGGTTTTTCACCTGCGTAGCATGACAACTCTCCCCTAAGCTCCAGCACTCCAACTGGTTGTGCAGGGACATTTCTCTGGACTTCTACTTAAGGATGGAATATGCTACACTGTCAGCTTCCACAGCCACAATTCCTGTGTCCCTAGCTTGTTTTTGTCCCTCACACCTCCCCATGCCTCACACCAAAAACAGGGAAAAGGGCCTGATGTTTTTCTCTCTCTCCTTTCCTGGTGTGCTTGTCTCAACCTGATTGATCCATTATTCAATTAAGCCAGCCCCTGCTCAGTAATAACCACCCCTCTTCACTCCGTGTCTCTTTTTTTTTTTATGCCAATGAAAACCTAAATCCAGGTGGTTTTCAGCATGACACTCAGTGGAAATCAGGTATGAAATTACCTGTTTATTAATGATGTGTCAGGAGAATGACATGCTAACGGCCGGCACCAGTGCACGCAGTGCTGATGTAGAAATAACAAGCATGCATTATACACAATATGTATTCTGCAGAACTATAACTTCTTATCCCCTGGGACACAACTGAAACCCAGATGTTTTATCACACCATTTCAATCCCAGGGAGCAAAGATTGTAAAAGAAAAGTTAATATAGATGTTGAAGTTGAGATTTTGCTGTGTTGCTGCCCAGAGATTCACGCAGGAGAAAACAATTAATACTTTGCACATTTGGTCACATCAGCTAGTTAGCTGGATTTGGGGGTGGGCTGTGGTGGCAGAAGGTTGTTTTGCAGCATATACGATTACCTTAGAAAATAGAATTTAAATAAGAGATGGAAACTGGCACACACACTGAACCGATGGTTACAATTTACTGCCATGTTCTAGGATGCTGTTCAGACCAGCAATAGCCTGTGTCATCTGCCCTGAAACCCTAGTACCTTAAATGCTCTGCCGCTGTAGAATGTAGCCAGACACCAAAAGCCAGAAGGCGAACATGCAGAATCCAAAGGGCATGTCTACACTACAGAGTTATTCGGGAATAATTTATTCTGGAGTCATTGTTCCAAAATAATTTATTCTGGAACAAAATGTTCACACTACAGGAAGCCTCCAAACAAGCAAAATTTATTCAGAAATATGAAGCGGGTCTTTGCTCACGAAAGCTTATGCTCCAAAATATCTATTAGTCTATAAGGTGCAGCAAGACTTCTTGTTGTTCTCGAAGCTACAGACTAACACAGTTACCTCTCTGATACTTATTCTGAAATAGTGTGTCCACACACAATACAGCCTGTTTCGGATTAGAGCCCCTGGAAACACATAAAAGATAGAACACTGGTTACAAGTGCCTACAGATACACAGCAGCATTATTTAGGGATAAGCTGTTCCGGAATAGCTTACTTTTAAATAGGCCCTATTCCCTGCCTATGCAGCTCCTATTCTGAAATATCTCTTTCAGAACAGGTGCCACTCATCATAGGATAAGGGTTACAGAATTCAAAATAAGCCATTCACTATTTCAAAATTATTTCAGAATAGCAGTTTTGCTGAGGAGATGCTCACAAAGTTATTTTGGAATAGCAGCCATTATTCCAAAATAACTTTGTTATGCAGACACACCCTAAGGCTAGGGCTACACTGTAGCCCTGGTTAGACATGACTTACATGATTTGCAGTGCACAATTTCTTTAGGTTGTCTCAAGATAACTTATTTCAAACCCAGTGCAGGCGACACTGCATCAGGGTTCAAAATAAGGGGTTATTTCAAACTTCCTGGTAACCCCTGCATGACTAGGGTTACTGGAAATGAAATACCGTGCTTGATATAGCCCCGCTATTTTGAGCGAAGAGTTTGATTGTGTGGTTTGTATTTCGGGATACAAATATATTCCGAAACAGAAACCATTGAATAGCCTTAGACTGAGTGACTATGTAGTCCTGGCTCAAAGCTCCTGACTGAACACAAACACAGCTGCCTCCTCCAGGTACCCACCAACTTTGGTTATACCTGCCAAGATAAGTCTAACACACTTTCAGTCCTAAATTTCCCCCAAACCATCTACTCTCTCCAGGACCACTCAGAGGAATAATAATAAGGTTTATCTGCTCCTTTAAAGAGACATTACCCAGAAGCTTACTACTTTGTTTAGAGTTCAGAATTACTTCAATTAAAACACAGCATTGGGTTGGGTCAGAATAAAATAAAATGACTTTATTAACAACAGGGACTAGGTTAAGTGTTGTCGAGTAACAGAAATAAAGGCAGAGATGATAAGAAAATACAGGTGAAAACACATTTGAGAATCTAAAACAAGAGAAGTGTAGCCTTTGTTCAAGAGGATTTCGCACACTTTACTCTTGGTCCAGTATGGCTGACTGTCTCAGACAGGACGTCCTACAGTAGTACAAGGTGATGGTTTTCCTTGTTGTTTTAGGGGAAAGATAAAGTTTCCCAGTCCTTTGTATTCCCTATACCTGTCTCACAGAGCTGTAACGGAACTTGAGAGGTCATGGAGTCTGGTCCTATGCCCTTAGATCACCATTCCTGGCATTTTTTTTTAATCTATTTGCCCCAGTTCCCAAACCTGCCCCCTCAAAGATTGAGCTTACAATCTTGGGTTTAGTAGACCAACACTCAAACCACTGAGCTTTCCCTCCTCTAAAGAATGGTCTTTGTCCTCAAAGTTAGGAAGGCCTCCTGGAACTTCATCCTTCTATGTCTCCAGGGTGTGTGAGCCATGGTAATTGTCTGTCTTGAGTGGAAGCTGAGACAGCCCCTTTACGTTTAGTTTATGGCTAATATGTAAATAGCAGTAAATCCAAATTCCTTTTGACTAAGACTGACCTGTTTATCACCTTTCCATAGGTTAGGCTGGCTTTTTACCATATGTTGTGGTGGTACTCTGCCGAAGGAGTTTATAATTTCACATATTCATTTTACAATCACATTACTGACAAGTGCACTATTCATTCTCCAATGATAGCTTACAAGACAAACCTTACACAAACATTATTACAGTCTTGCGTAGGATTTGAATGCAGGGGTGTTTAAAGTCATAGTTGCCCAGTTTACTCCCCAGATAAATTATATTATTACTGTTAAAATTAAAAAATAACGGATTCATAAGATGAACACAGAGGCAGGGGTCTTCTTGTCTCCCTATAGGAATATTTTTTGTCTTTTGTTTTCTGTTCCACCTCTCAACACACTGAACGTGGCAAAAGGAGGCCACAATCCACATTAGGCTTCAAAGGCTATGGTTGCCCTACAGTTATCTGTGGACAGAAGTCACTGTTGGAAGAGATTTCCTGAAAAGTGCAGCAACTCACAAAAGCCACTTGGAAAACGAGGTCGTCCCCCATGCCCCCCTGGCCCAGACCTTCCACACAACTTTTTTGTCAACAGAATATGTCGACAGCAGTGTTATGCTTCCTGGCTGAGAGGCGGAACACAGCCGGTGAAAGTGCTGAGTTTTGTCAATAAACTGTTGACAAAATGCATTTAGTATGTGTGGACGTTCCACCAGGCTTGTCAACAAACTGGTGTTTTGTTGGCAAAACTGTCTAGTGTAACCATAGCCGAAGTGAATTCTGCTCTGTTCTTCTCTTCTAGGGCGGTTGTCTTCATTTTTATTTCCTTTCATGCTTGTCAGTGTTTGCAAGTCTTTGGTTATTAGGAGAACGGTTGGAAAAATATGTGAGTTCTGAAGGATGAGATAAAAAAAATCTCAATTCAAGCCCTATTGTCATTGAAAATGGCATAAGATCGAATTCAGGCATCAGTGAGCTACTGTTTTCATGAGTAACAGGAGTAATGGATCAATCCATTGTTATCCTAGGACCACAGGGTTGGAAGAGACCTCAGGAGGTCATCGTGTCCAGCCCTCTGCCCAAAGCAGGACCAGCCCTAACTAAACCATCCCAGTCAGGGCTTTGTCAAGCCTGACCTTAAAAATCTCTAAGGATGGAGATTCCACCACTTCTTTAGGTAATGCATTCCATGCTTCAACACCTTCCTGGTGAAACAGTTTTTCGTAATATCCAACCTAGATTTCCCCCACTGCAACTTGAGACCATTGCTCCTACTTCTGTCCTCTGTCACCACTGAGAACAGTCTCTCACCATCCTCTTTAGAACCTGCCCCCACCCCTTCAGGCAGTTAAAAGCTGCTATCAGATTGCCCCTCACTCTTCTCCTCAGTGACAAAATAAGCTCAAGTCTCTCAGTCTCTCCTCATATCATGTAGAGGGAAGCTTCATTTTGAGGGGGGGTCATTTGAAAATGAACATTTTAAAAAATTGCACACGGGCCTATTACATTACCATGTGCACTCACAAAGATATTTCCCCATATTATAGGGTCATTACTCCTAGGGTTTGATGAGGTAACTCCATTCATCTTCATCTTTCTGTCATACTTCATTTAGTCTCAGGGAAACTTTCTTATAGATGGATAAACTGTTCACACCGTAGTCATCAATAAATTGAATCCTTGTTCTCTTCAAAAACCGTCCACTGACAATGCTATTTTTATGGACTTGATTCGTAATTTGCAACTGTTGAATGAATATTTCACGTGCAGCTTGCCAGAGTGTTCACAGTACCATATTCAGGTTGGCATTTGGCTAGTGTAGACACGGCCCAAGCATCTTATTGCAGCTTCCTAAGTGCATGGCCTTAAGGTTAATAATTTCTGGTGCCAACGTCACACACGAATGTGGGTCTGCAAACAGGAGCTTCTCCCAAGCATTCATGGGAATCAAAATATTAATGGCACAAAACAATTCATCAATACATATACATAAGCTGTGGACCCAGCCAAATGCACTGGTTTTAGTCATGCAAATGCTTGCATTCCTCCTTCTTTTTCTCCTCTACTGCTTGCCTTGTTCTTGTTCTTTAGAAGTCCAGTCAGAAACGATACCTCTGAGTGAATTTGTTAATTAAGCCCTGGGACATTATGCGATGTTTGTCATTCGTTAATTATCTAGAACAGAATGAGGGTCTGAATGAGCCAAATTCAACTCGGGGATAATGCCATTGACTTCAAATTACAACTGGGCTGAAACTGGGCCACAGATTTTCCCTTGCTTTACCCACCTCTGAATATTGCTGGAAAGGAATCACAGGCCCACTTTGTATTCAACTGTGAATAAGAATTACGATCACAGTACAAGCAGTATAGAAATTTGAAAGGCAAATTTGCGCCTCAGAAACAAACATTTTATACCCAGCTAGAGAGCAGTATGCCAACTTTGGCCCATGGATGAAGGGAGAGCGAAACATTTGCCTGGGAAGCCCCGTATAGAAAACAGAACAAAACAACAAAATGTTCCATGCCGAGGGACATGCTGGGAATGTGCCAGGAACCCAAGGGGATGCACATGATTTGCATAATCAGGTACATAAATTTACATAATAATCGGCCTCAAAAATAAAAGCAGGCCACCTTTGCGTTTGTCTATGTATGTATTTAATAAGGGCTATAATGTGATTCAGTGACTGAATATATTTTGTTTTTCCTTTCTAAGCTAGCTTGCCAGAGCTAGTGATTCTTTCCCTCTCTGACAGTTGTCAGTGTAACAGAGCAAAAAAGTAGCTGGACAAGAACATGCTCTCTACACGTCAGTCACCATAACGATATGTTGGGATTATCTAACTGGCTGCTGATCCAAGAGGCATTCTGGGCACACGGCATTGAGATCACTTCTCAGGGCTTCAAATATCCCCTGCAAAGCACCGGCCCACTCTGAGTTTTATGTACTGGACTGTGGAACTATGCAGGCCATATCTCAATATCTTCATTGTGGTCAGGTACGTAGCAGCCATACCCTTGTTGAAACTACTCTCCAATGTAAAATGAAACTCAACATCACTGGATTTCTTCTTGGTAACATCGTTGGCCGTACAATCCATGAAGCAACACTGGATATTGGGCCTTCTCTGTTCATCCATATTTTTGTGTGTTGGAAAAACTTTTACCAGGTTAACCACATGAGCCCAAAGTAAGACTCAAGGCCAAAACCCCCCTGATGAGAAAGTGGAAAGAGGTTTCCACCTAAATCCCTGTGAACTGAGGTAATCACATTTGGCAGGGCTCTTCTCAAGGAAACATCTATTTACTCTTCAAACTTGTTCTGAATTCAGTTCCAAAGCAAGCCAACAATAGACTTTTGGGTCATTCTTATGCCAATGCTTGGCTGGATGAATTGTTAAATATGAGCAATTTTTGCCTTACCAAGGTAGGTTGCACGGTCTAACTCCAAAGCACTGGGGAGCAGGGGGAGGACTTTCTATTAAATCATTTGCACAAAGACAACCCACATCCTTATAAGGGAACAGGATGATGGCTGTGTGCCAAAGTATCCCAATTCGCCTCAGTTTCCCAGCTGCAAAATAGACATAGTAGCACTTCCTTACTTTACAGGAGGGTTGTGAAGACAAACACTTTGAAGATTCATGGATTCCATGAATCAGTGTCAGTGTCAGCTCCTTGCAGACCAGCTCTTCAGGTGAGCCCCAGGGGGTGGCACAAGTAACAGGGGAAGGGTTGAGTCAGTGTTGGGGAGGAGGGGCTGTTGTATCCATTTTTCAAAACTTGTAAAGTTTTATCATTCTTTGGGCTTGTGAGGTGCTCAGATCTACAGCCAAGGAGAGCATTTCTAGACCTAAGAGGTGGGTCCATGAGCTGCTCACCCCAGTAAGACCAGAATGTGAGGCCAGAGTGAAAGACCCCTAAAAGAACTTCTTGGCCTTTTACGCAAGTGTTTCCCTCTATTTTGATCAGAAATTGGAGCTCCAGAGTGTCTTGGAAAGGTCATCTCTTCAAATGACCTTGCTAATATTTCCTACTCCTCCTTCTCCACTATCATCTAGACCGGGGGTCAGCAAACTTTCTGAGGTGGACCTCTACGTACAGTCCAAGTGCCAGTTATACTTTTAAAGTCACAAATAGTCCTACTTATGGCATCTTCATAAATCCATAAATAAAGATGCAGAGCTTTACCATTTAGGGCGCTGTTGGCAGCATTTGCTGGTCTTTTGTTAATCCACAGGTAGCCTGGCTTTGAGCAACCTCCCGGATGCATGGGGGAGGAGGGACAGGGCTGAACTCCCACCTCACATGGTGGTGAAAATCAGCTTGACTGCTGCTTTTGGCACCCGTGCTGGGGGTTGCTGATACTTGACCTAGCCTTTAACACATACAGTTTCCCTCTGTTGTGATCAGAAATCACAAAGCCCTGCAGTATTGTGGATGGATCACCTCTTTGAACTCCCTTGCTGATACCTCCTCCTCCTCTGCAATCTAGACCTCACTTAGAAGAGCTGGAGAAAAACACACAGGGAAAAGTCAGCTCCCATCTAATTTAGCTGGTAGGAAAGGAGAGTTCCACACCTGAGCAGGCCAGTGCATTCATTCTGAAGCCCTATTAATAAACAAAACAAACTTGTTTCAGAAAAGTCAGATGAGTCACTTGACTACTGATCCACCTTCCTCCTTTCCCTCCACATCCTGCCCCACCATTCACTGTATTTTGATCGCTGCAGCAGCCGTCGTGGGGTGTGTCACTGTCGCTAACCAAAAATGAACTGTGTGGCAAAGTCAAACTCTGCTTGCAAAGCAGCGTGAGGTCTCCAGCATCAATTCCTCTTGAGGAAGAAAAAATCTCTATCATAACATGGGATGGGGGGAAGGGGAAAGAAAGGGAGGAAAGAGAGAAAAAAAAATAGACGGAGAGTCAGGCTGGCACCAGACCTATAATTTAGTGTGCAGGTATTTGATTTGATAAAAAACCTGACTTGATTTAAAAAAAAAATAGGTTTTTGACAAAGTTGTAATTCATTGAGGGGAGCCAAGCTGAGGGTTGGGGTTTGACTTGCCCCTCCAAGCTAAACCATGACTGGTTTTAGGTGATCCCCTAAGAGGGTAGCATGTTGCAGCTGGCAAAAAAATAAACAAACCTGAGCCCTGTGCTAACAGATTTTTTTTTTTTTTTGATTTATGCCATGAGCAAAGGAAAAACAGGGACATATTTGTAAGTCCAGGTTTTGGTTTGCCCCTCTGTGCTTGCAGCCACGGTGTCCTGCTGAGGAGATGGACAGTGCAAAATTTGTAGCAGACAGGAGCCGGAGAGACAGGATGGGAGAGCAGACGAATGGGAGCTGAAGGTTTCATTTTGCTTAGGCATCTACACGTCTCTCTTTCCAGGGAAATCTGGCCCTCTGCTGATGGGCTGTTGAAGTGGACCTCGCAGGGTTCTAATGGCAGTGCCTTTTTGGTTTCTTTTGTCAAGTCCTGATTATTGTTTAATGCAGTCCTTTTGACTTTCTGCCCAGAAAACCAGAGCTATTGCTGCTGATGTGTTGTCTATATCAAAACAAAAAAGCAGTCCCGTAGAACATTAAAGACTAACAAACTGATTTATTAAGTGATGAGCTTTTGTGGGACAGACCCACTTCTTCAGATGTGAAAATTCTCATGTGGTAGAGCATAGGGCTTTAGGTGGTAAGGTCACAGGTTTAAGCCCTCCTGCTGCTGATTTAGGTCCATCGGCTTTATGAAGGCGGGGCTCATCTGGGATAAACTGCTGGAAGGTTCCAGAAGCTTGAGATGTATTCCCTGAGCTGAAAGAAGTACTAGAATAAGGTTCCCGTGAAACCATGTTAGCATGTGACCGGTTTCATTCTTACTGGAACTTGTCAGACGCGTATAAAGTGCTGTCTATAGCGCAATTCAAGGGAAGTATGTAATCCCAGAGGCATGAGACCACTGAAGAGGGAGGTCTCTGCTCCACAGCTTTGACTGACAGTCAGCTGGCTTTTAGCTCAAGTGAGGGCTTTAGTCCCTAAGGTGGCAGGTTCATTACCTCCTGTCGATGACCCAGGTGTATCGGCCTTACAGGTGGCTGTCTGTGATGGTCTATATCAGTGTTTCTTAAACTACATTCCACAGAGCACTGCTGTTCCATGAGCGACTCACAAGTGTGCCATGAGCATTTGGAAAAAAAATTCAAAGTTTTACAATAAATAACCATTTTATGACAACAGTAATGGAAAATACCAAAACAATTTTATTTCTACATCTTGCGAGAGCAGTAATATTCTGGCAACGCAGCAAGGTAGACAACCATTACGCTACCCTCCCCTTTCATCTTCTCCTATCTATACCACGGTGTAGCAAGCAGAAGCAATGTGCAGTGCATGTATATGGCTGTGTCTACACGAGTCAAAACTTCGAAATGGCCATGCAAATGGCCATTGTGAAGTTTACTAATGAAGCGCTGAAATACATATTCAGCGCCTCATTAGAATGCTGGCAGCCATGGCACTTCGAAATTGACGCAGCTCATCCACAAGAGGATCCTTTTCAAAAGGACCCCAGCAACTTTGAAATCCCGTTATTCCTAACAGCACATAGGAATAAGGGTATTTTGAAGTTGCAGGGGTCCTTTCGAAAAGGAGCCCCATCTGGATGAGCTGTGCAGCGGCGAGCTGCGCCAATTTCGAAGTGCCATGACTGCCGGCATTCTAATGAGGCACTGAATATGTATTTCAGCGCTTCATTAGTAAACTTCAAAATGGCCATTTGCATGGCCGTTTCCAAGTTTTGGGCTAGTGTAGACACAGCCTATATTTGGTTATTAAAAGCAGATACAATGTTACTTCTTCATTGCTATGATACCTGATTAAATCACTTCATTTTGTTTTTGTTGTATACATTGCTGTTTATTTTTTCGGTCTGACAACAACTTTTTCAAGAAAAATTTCATAGGTGTTCCACATAAAAATATGATTGTTCAGTGTTCCATGGTCTCAAAGTTTAAGAAACACTGATCTGTTAACCCACTCTCAGTTGTCTGTCTGCTAAGGATTCAGGTATGCCTCTGCTGAGCCCCGCCCCCACATATTTTTCAAGCTCAGTTAGAGTCACCCCATGTATGATATGTTGGATGGACGCAGGCTGAAGGCACAAGTCAGCCCAGATGTGGTAATAAATGAGTTTGGTGGCAGACGCCTGGAGTGACAACCCTGAAGTTGGCCATCTTTGTTACAACAGCAGAACAGCCCCAACACTGAATGTGTAATAGAGAAGAGTTGCCCTGTCTGAGTACAACTATCTGACTTGTAGAAATCTACTCTAAAGCATGGCAGGGGACTTAATTTCCAGTGGCCATTGAGGTTTGATTATCCTGTGGAGCTGGTAGCATCAATTCTTCCCACCCTAATGAGGAGATTTGTGATGAGGTTCAAAGGAAGGGTGAATTTTGGAGAAAGACACACAGTGGGAAACTGATTCTATTCTCTTAGAATTAAAACATCATCTACAGATAGCTCTGGAGTATCTGAGAACCTCACAGACAGGCAGGGATGTAGTAACCCCATTCTACAGATGGGGCACAGAATAGATTAAATGATTCACCCAAGTCTACTTTATGAGGCCGCGGCAGAACTCAGAATGGACTCTAATCTAGATCTCTTGAGTGATGGCCCAGTGTTCCAACCACACTATACCCTCCTGCCTGGATAAGGATATAGCAAATCCTTTAACAAAAGAGATATTCTGGTGTGTTTCTTCTTCCGGTCTGAAAGCAAATTGAACCCATGTAGACAAAATTGACCTGGAGTCTAAGTAAAGCAATTAAAACATCTTGCAATAGGGGAACAGGGGGACTTTGCTGTCCCAAAGCATTCCATTTATGCATCTCTTTAGTCTAGCACCTCATTGTGGAATGACCTAGGGCTTACAGGTGGTTACTGCAGTACACCACACTGTCATCTTGGTCTTGCTTGCATACAAACTTCCCTTTACCAAAGTAGCTTAGGTAATCAAACCATGGCTCAAAACAAGACAGTGGCTGTTGTTCAGTTCTGCCAAAAGACAGGTATGTATCTGAACACAATGGCTCTGATCCAACAGTGTCTTTTTAATAGTCTCCATGCAACTTGGAGGGAGGGGAAAAAAACAAGCAAACAAAAAAATGTGAAGTTGCTATGCTAGCTTTCCATTACTGAGCTGTTTGTTTAGCAGAGGGTGGGGTGAAGGGGGCAGAGAGGAATCTTCCTGGTTTCTACCAAAAAAGCCACTCTCCTCACCCAAGCTGTTATCAAACTCAGAACTACTGAGTTGAATGCTAGTTGGATTCTAGATCCCTCCAGTCTATTGTAGCAGAAACGAATCCACCTTGCAGAGTGCAGCCCTTGTTGCACAGAACCCATGAAATATACATCAGCATCTCATTACCACCTATGCCAAAAGCACAAAAAAGCTGATGAATTAAACAGTACAGAATGGAGTATAGATCCTGAAAGTTACCAGATGCAGAGAAGATGAAAACTTAGGGAGGGTTTGTTTTTTTTTTGATAAAGTTTACCCTTCAGAGCAGCATGCCCTCTAATTTTTTCCATCCACAGGTGGAGTAAATTTCATTATGTGCAGAAGTGCATCACCAATAGAAAACACATGCTGCATATGGTGGATGTCAGCTGGTGCTCCTGAACTATTGAGACTAACAGATGCCCTATTTCTTCCTGTTCTAGTACCTTTTTTTTTTTTAATCTGAATGTTGTACACATGTCTATTTTTCATTCTGGTGCCTCTTTTGGTAGCCTGGTCAAAATGGTAAAGGGTTTCCCATGTTCAGTGGAAGCAGGAGGGAAGGTTTCTGGAAAGAAAAAAAAAAAGTTATAATCCTGCCTCTTTATGGACTACAGGTCACTATAAAAGTGCTTCAACTAGCTCAAGTCTAAAGCAAAAAGGCTCCATATGCTTCAGCAACAGGCCAGTGTAAAGGCCTGAAGCCCCCTCATCTTCAATAAGACTACTACATCAGCCACGTTCTGAGAGACCCACCCTCTCCAAGTCTCTCCCCTCAGAAATCCTTGCAAAACTTCCTATTTGCTGCTGCATTTCTCACACACCCTTCCTGCTACACAACCAACTGCCCAAGACACCATCTTCCTTCACTGACACAACCCCACTGCATACCCCATCTCATCCCTTTATAAGGTCTGTGTGGCGGGGGGGGGGGGGGGGGGGGGATGAAATAATCCCCCACAGGTGACCCAGCCCAGTGACTTTGTAAATCCTTATGCTCCACAGCTGTATTTTGTTTCCACATGCTCCCCACTCCTGCTCTTCTGCAGTACACAGAGCAGCTACATTGGAGTTGCAAACAGTGAAAGAGACCCAGGAGTGTCAAACAAACCCACCACTCTTCCCTGATTTTAATTTCATGAACCCCTTTGTATTAATATGAGAATTTTTAAGTTGAGCTCTGCTGAGGCCCTACGGCTCAGCCCTTAATACACAGGTCCAAATTTAGAAAGATATCTAGGTTCTAAATTTCAGCTGATTGCAATAAAAGCCAGGAAACCAAACACCTTTGTAGATCTGGGCCATGTGGGTTCAGTTTGGTCTGTAATGAAACTAGCCCCACCCACTTCAGTGAGACTGTGCACAAAGCTAAGCAGACGTGTTTGTGGATCAGGTCCTGAGCTTTAGTATCTTTTCAGTCTCTTTTTTCCAAAAGAACACAAACTAACCCAAGCAACATTTTGAATCCCAATTCAGTTTCCATGGCAACCTACAAATATAAATGTCTGTTGCATGGTAAAGAAAAGAAAAAGTGTGTCAGTGTTACTGTTTTTATTTTAAATGATAGAAATTAGTCAATATCCTTCTGAGCCTTAAATAGAAGGATTTTTTTATTTTACATGTTGTTGCCATACCAACATGGTGCAATCGTACTGCTATTTAAAAACAACACACACACACAGATAAAAAGTCTGATGTTCTTTTTCCAATGCTTTTGTCCTCGCAAACACAGCTACTGAATCAGAGCACAGCAGCAGAATGTGTGTCCGTGTGCGCATAAGCTGTAATATCGTAAAACTGGAATAAAACAGTGTGGTTAATATTTGCTTTGGCAAACCTGATTCCTCAAATCTCCTTTTTATACTCATATTTAAAATGGGGAAAGGATTTTAAAAGAATGAGTGTGAATGAAAGCTGCAAATGTTTATTTGGCTGGCAATTCAGCATCGCTATAATAGGAATTATATGAATTAGGAAACCTTGTGTGAATTATCATTTTGAAATATTCTGCCAAGTCTGGTTCTTGCTGGGAAACTAATATTACAATCCTGGGCAATCTCTTTTTGCTGGTATTTAATTAACTGGTACTCTGAGATAACCAGCACTGCCACCAGGGCTGCTTGGCAAGGGCCACCAGTGGGCAAGGGAGGGAAAAGAGAGAGCGCCTCCCTGCCATGGGCCAGTTCCACCCCCCCGTTAGAAGCAGCATGGCCAGGGCCTGCCGCTGAGAGCTGGTTAACCCCAGAGGAGACGGGTGGCCAGAAGACAGGGCCTGAGCTGATGGGAGCACGGAGTGGGCTGTGCTGGTGGAGGCGGTGTTCCAGGGCTGGGCTGCTGAGGGCTTCCGGGTGGGGAGCACTGTTAAAGTGCAGACTCCACATGGCGAAGGGATCCTCTCAGTTATCTGTAATATTTCAATATCTGCCTGATAGGGAAGAGTTTACTGCATTTTATTCACAGGAGCAATTGCATGAACAAAATGAGTAAAACTAAGTTCTAACTTTTCCCAGTTATGTACATCCTTGAGTCTTTCGTGGAATTGTTCACAGTTAGATCTGACAGGAAAACGGAAACATTTATGTCCTTCACAAAAACGTAAAAAAAAAAAATTCTTTCTTTCTTTCTTTTCAAAATTCTGAGGCAATTTTCATTTCACACATCAACATTTTTTCAACCTCCTGGTTGACAATAAGCTGGATTTCTCAAAAATATTTCGCAAAAAAAAGTCATCCCATTTTTTTTAAAATTTCTTTGCGAGAAAAAATAAATAAAGATTTCGGTTTCAGTACGTCTTGACCACCTCACCTGGTAGCGCGAAGAGCAGTGGTGAGCAATGTATGGAGCCCATGTCCCTGTGGCCTGCTACTTGTAGCTTCTATTGGCTGGGAATGGCGAATCGCAACCACCGGGAGCTGTGGTGGCGGGGGACCGGGGGAGAGTGGCTCTGTCTCGCAGCCTCAGATTATCCTGATGAGCTGTATTTGCCCACAGGCTGCAGTTTGCCCACAACTGCTTAAGCGTATAAAGGTACAACCTTGTTGCAGTGCCTGAGACTGGCATCATCCTTCAAATGATGATATATGTGCAGCATCAAAGGCCCCTACTAGCAACTATATTAGGACTTTTATCTGTCAGCTCTTTAACTCCCAGGCCATGGGTGCTTTTAGGAGGGATTGTCCACAGGGTGAGATAATGCACAGTAGGGAGGTCGGGGGAATTCTAAAGCACACCAAGAGGTTATGTATTCACTGGCCCATGTATATCCTGCAGGTGGCCACTAAAGATTCCATGGTGTGCACTAACCATGGTAGTGTTAACGTGCACTTGGGAACTTTTAGGGTCTACATGGAACAGTTAGTGTGTAGCACTTTGGTGCACTTTATAATTCACACCAACCAGTTCACATTGCCTCACAGGTAGGTGGGGACATGCCCACAAGAACACACCTCACTGCTGCTGAGGGCAGCCCCAGGTGTCCCATATACTGTGCTGTGTTTCTCCAGACTAATAGCTTACAGTGGTAACAATGGGTAGGGTAACCACATTGCTCTATGGCAAATATGGGACATTGGGCTCCAGGGACGGGGGGCTGCTATTCCATGCCAGGGTTCCTCAGCAATGAGAGCAGCTGCCCCACAGTGAGGCACCAAGGATGGGGACCCTACAGCCTTCTGATTAGGAGGAGTGGAGGATGAGAGCTCCACAACCTCCCAGTAGGGGAGCGCCATGGAATGAAGGGGCTGACCTGTGGCAGAGCTCACCAGCAGTGGGGGCTGCCTCCATGGTGTGCCAGGGAACGGGGCAGTGGTCCAGAGGAGGAGCTCCATGGCAGTGGGGGCTGCCACCTCAAGACACCAGGTGCCAGGGAACAGGAGCCCCACAAAATATAGGACAATTGTCCCATTTTCTTAAAAAAGTCAGGACACCTGAGAGACAGCTTAAATAAGGGACTGTGCCAGGAAAAAAGGGACAGACGGTCACCTCAAAAATGGGACACATGCAGCATTGAAAGAGTTATTTATGTTTCCCCAATAACAAAAGACCCCAATATTTCCACCAGTTTGCAGCTTTACTGTGCTGCAGACATGGCACAATTAGAGGTATCAAGGAGCTTCTCATCTATATGTGACTTCTGGAGTCACCCAGAGGAGCACAAGTACTCTTCTGCACTCGTCCCTGTGTGCCAAGGAATTTTTGTCCCCAAGTCCACACCAAGGAAGTCAGAATCTGGGATTGAGCAACACCAAAAGTATCACTTGATGGTTCCCTGGTCTGCTCACTCCCTCTGGGGCATCCGGCATTGGCCACTGTCAGAAGACAGGATGCTAGGCTAGATGGACCTTTGGTCTGACCCAATATGGACATTCTAATGTTCTTGTGATAACAGCAAACTGAGATCTTAGTTTATACCCCTGAAAGTATATTTATCTGGAAAAAGTATTGTTAAAACAGTCACATTTTGCTGAAGGATTAGAGTGTCAAACTATGGAATATCTGCTTCAGAGATGTGCTGGTATATGTGGACTGACTGAAATTAAATTATGAGGAAAACAGACTTCAGTGTTGGGCTGTATTTTGTGCACACTCACCTTCCACCTGCAATCTGTGGGTTCAGCCTTAATCATAAGAACAGCCCTACTGGGCTAGACAAAAGGTCATCTAGCCCAGTATCCTGTCTTCTGACAGTGGCTAATGTCAGGCGCCCCTGAGATATCAGGTGCCCCGAGGGAAGAGATGGGACTAGTAGTCATCAAGTGATCCATCCCCTGTCTCCTATTTCCTGTTTCTGACAAAGAAAAGATACCATCCCCGCCCAATCTGGCTGATATTCTTTGATGGACCTATCCTCCATTAATTTATCTAGCTCTTTTTTGAACCCTGTTATGGTCTTGGCCCTTACAATGTCCTCTGACAAGGAGTTCCTCAGATTGACAGTGTACAGTGTGAAGGAGCACTTCCTTTTGTTTGGTTCTAAACCCAGCACCTGTTAATTTCCTTCAGTGACCTCTAATTCTTGTGTAGTGGGAAGGAGTAAATACCTCTTCTTTATTCACTTTCCCCACATCAGCCATGATTTTAGTGAGCTCAGTCACATCCCCCCTTAGTCAGCTCTTTTTCAAGCTGTAAAGTCCCAGTCTTATTAATCTTCTCTGATATGGCAGCTGATCTATACCCGTAATCATCTTTGTGCACACCTGCTCCTGTTCTCCATTGAGGTCAATAATAAAACTCCGATTACCTCAATGGATCATGTTTAGAGCTTATGGGAGTGGACTGCTGATCCCAATAGGGACCTTCATGTCTTCACACTGTTCCGCATAGGTGTAGGAGTCTGCTTTCATGATTTCAATGGCAGGATCTTAGGGGGGTGTTTGAGAACGGGTGAAGGTTATTTATGGGGATAGTAGGGGCCCACTTAGCATAATTAACAAAGGAAGAAACTCAAGGAATATCATTGTACTCTAGCCTATAGATAAAGTCATTTGCTAGGTAAGGCATAGGTATAAGTTAAGACAATAAAGTAATGACCCTACAAGCCCCAAGGTCTGTAAGATAAAGGCTTTGCTAAACTAATCAAGGCCCAAAAAGTCTTGGAAAAGTAGCTAAGCAGAGTAACTCTAGATCATAAGACATCACAAGACAGAATGATGTAACGACTAAGCTGCTGACAGGTGGCCACAAAATGCTAGTTTGTACCCACTTGAGATATTTTAAGTTAGGGACAGCAGCAGATGTTTGACCATGAGAATGTCATGGTAACTAACTGATGTGTAACCAAATAAGCTTGAGGTAAAAGGACTAGTGACTTATGGTGAAAAAGCAGCCCAACGTTAGCAGGGCAAGGAACTAAAAATAAGGAAACGGGGCAAAACCTTTATTGAATATTCGTTAGGCATATTGGTGACAGCATGAGATATTATGAAGCAGTATCCTAGCCTGTGTGCATTGTGAAGATTGTGTATAGAATGAACAGGAAGCTTTTCAGTCTCAGGAGACTGAAGGCTAAAATCAAGACCTCTACAACTTCATTTAAGGAGCTCCAGTACACAGATGACAATACGGTTGTTTCTCTTTCTCCCGCAGCCCTTCAGACCATCTTAACCACCTTCACTGAAACATACAAGAATCTTGGCCTCGCAGTGAACATCAGAAAGACCAAGCTGCTCCACCAACCCTCCCCAATGGGACAATCTCATGTACTTTCTATTGAAGTCAATGGAGAACTGCTGGAAAATGCAGCGCATTTCCCATACCTTGGAAGTTATCTTTCCACTGTCAACATTGATGCGGAAATACAGCATTGTCTGAGCAGTGCAAGTTCTGCTTTCACCTTCCTGAGACAAAGGGTTTTCAAGAATCAGGACATCTATCCAAAGACAAAGCTCCATGTATACTTTATAATGGTTGTTCTGATGCTACTGCATGAATGTGAAACTTGGAAAACATACAAGTGTCATTTGAAAGCACTGGAATGCTGCCTCAGAAAAATCTTAAATATTTCTTGGGAGGATAGGTGCATGAATACTAGCACCGTGGAAAAGTCAAACATGACCAGCAATGAAGCCATTATCACTCATCAATAACTTAGTTGGACTGGTCACATGGTTGGGAGCACTTCACAAACCAGATTTCTGAGATGGAGGAGTCATAGAATAGTAGAATTCTAGGGCTGGAAAGGACCTCAGGAAGGACAAAGGAGCCAGCAGAAATGATATAAGGACATACTGAAGGCACATATGAAAAAATGCAACATGTGGGTGGATACTTGGGAGAAACTTATCCAGGACCATCTGTGTGGTGGTGGCACAATTTGAGAGGGCTCACCACAGTTCAGATAAGCAGAGGCATAGAAGAAGACATAAAAAGCTTACCTGCACCAGTCCAACAGGTACCAACACATGCCCCTTCTGTAGTAAGACCTGTGGCTCCGGAATTGGACTGGTCAGCTATCAGTGGACTCACATATAGGAGGGTGACATGAAGCTGTCCTACTTATTATCGAGTGACCACCAAGAAGAAGAAAGAAGGAGAGCTTTTCAGAGATGTCAGGATGATGATCACTGGCGATGATGATGATCATAGAATCTTAGGGCTGGCAGGGACCTTAAGCGGTCATCTAGTCCAGCCCTCCTGCCTGAAACAGGATCAAACCTAACTAAATCATCCCAGCCAGGACTTTGTCAAGCCAGGACTTAAAATAACACTCGGGATGGGGATTTCATCACCTCTCTAGGTAAAGCGCTGCAGTGTTTCACCATCCTCCTGGTGAAATAGTTTTTCCTAATATCCAACCTACACCTCTCCCTCTGTAACTTCAAACCATTGCTTCTTGTTATGCCATCTGTCACAACAGAGAGCAGCCTCTCTGCATTGTCTTTAGAGCCCTGCTTCAGGAAGTTGAAGGCTGCTATCAAATCACCTCTCACTCTTCTCTTCTGCAAACTAAATAATCCCAAATTCCTCAGCATCTCCTCATAGGTCATGTGCTCCAGCCCCCTGATAATTTTTGTTGCTCTCCGCTGAACCTGCTTCAGTGCATCCACATCCTTTCTACGGGGGGGGGGGGGCAGAGCCCAGAAGTGGATGCAGTACTCCAGTTATGGCCTTACCAGTGCTGAAGAGAGGGGAATAATAACTTCTCTAGCTCTGCCGGAAAATCTTCTCCTGATGCTCCCCAATATGCTATTTGCCTTTTTCCTTACAAGGGCACACTGCTAACTCATATCCAGCCTCTCATCCAGTGTAATCCCCAGGTCCTTTTCTGCTGCACTGCTACTTAGCCAGTAGGTCCGCAGCCTGTAACAATTTTTGGCATTCTTTCTTTCCAAGTGCAGAACTCCGCACTTGTCCTTGTTGAATCTCATCAGATTTCTTTTGGCCAAATCCTTCAATTAATCTAGGTCGCTTTGGACCCTATCCCTACCCTCCAATGCATCTGTCTCCCCCTAGCTTAGTGTCATCCACAAATTTGCTGAAGGTGCAACCCATCCCCTCATCCAGGTCATTAATAAAGATATTGAAAAATCCTGGCCCTAGAACTGATCCTTGGGGCACCCCACTTGAAATTGACTGCCAACCAGACATAGAGCCATTGACGACTACCCGTTGGGCCTGACCATCTAGCCAGCTTTCTTTCCATCTTATAGTCCATGTATGCAATCCAGACTTCCTTATCTTATGGGCAAGAATGACAGTGAAGAGGAGGATGACGAAGATGATAACTAACACTACAGGTGTTGTGCAAGGGATGTTGTGAAGGTATGGCCACTCAGATCACTCTGCATTATGTCTGCCTGTCTTGCTGGGATGGAGCATTGGTAACTTTGCTAACCATGTTAACACAGCTGTGACAATTACGAAAAGGTTTTTGCTAAATGTGAGTATGGCAACCGTGCATGTCACGGTTCTCTCTTCAACAGGAATTCTCATAATGATCAGCCTAACCTTGGGATGAAGCCCAAGTGAGTCCCCCTCAGTGCCCTAGTTGAAGGGCCTGAGGCAACCGCCCTCCATGCCACGGGCCCTACCCACTCCCCATTCCTCCCCCACCCTGTCCCTTTACCCCTCTCTCAAGGCAACAGGTCCTGGGAATTACATGGGACAAAGAGTTTGATGGAAGAGTCAGCAGAGTCACCTCTTTTCTCCTCGGCACTCACCACACAGGTGGTGGGAATGGCAGTCTGCTTCCTCTGCTGTGCTGCACCATGATCCCTGCCTGCTGAGTTTCACTTCTCCTCAGGAGGCTGGAACCAGGGGGACAAAGAAGCTAGATGCCATTAACTAGACTTTATGGATAGGGAAACTGAGGCACAGATCAGCGAAGTGTCATACTCATAATCACCTTGCAGGGTCGAGGAAGAAACAAGACTAGAAGCTGCAAAAATAGAAATGCATGAAGAAAGCAAATGTGTTGAAAAGTAATTAGTAAGTATTTAATTATTCAGTTTTTCATCATGTAGCATTCTGTTGTATTAAGGGAGATAAGAAATGGCCTGAAAATATATTATTTCACTTTTGACAAAATCCTTTAAATGACAGGGTTATGTTATTATTGCTGTTGTTGTTCTGCATATACTAAGGGACAACTTTCAATATTCTTGTCTAGCATTTTTATGAGAATTAAAAATAAGAAGCCTGAAAGAACAAAGAAGACACTTCAAAGGCTCCTCTCTAGAAAGAAGTGCTTTCTTGCAAAAAAATTGTGTGCGTCTTCTGAATAAAACCTTTGTCTGCCAGCTTCCCTTTTGCCCTTGCTGCTGTACAGTTTTAAAGATTCAAAAGCAACTGAAGATAGAAGAGAAAAAGGGTCCTGTAAGGAAGGTTCATGTCCTAGCAAAGCTCTCTCTTTGTCTTGGTTGCTTATCTGACGTATCATTATGGATAGGTTTTCTTCAACCCCACAATCCAAAGGAACATATCTCCCTTTATGTTGCTTTGAACTGCCATTGCAATTAGTACAGCTGTTGTTCACTTGTCTAAGGAAAATCCTGAGGGGCTTTGTGTCATTTCAGAACGGCAGTTAAAACTTAGGGCATTTTTGTGGAGTACTGTGTTTTTGCCAGAATTTCTGCTGTTACAATCTAAGGGTACTTCCACACTGCAAACAGAAAAACTCACAGTGATGCGTCTCAGAACTGAAGTCAATGGGCAATGTTACTTCAAAGTTTTTCCATCAGTGCAGATTTTTCCATACATGTGCACCAAGGCATGTGAGCATGTGCACCACCAGTAAAAACAAAAATCTAGCTAGGGGTGCTCTGCTAATCATCTGGGCAGCATATGACTCTCTCCTGCGGGGCTGCACAGGTGGACAACTTACAGGGAACACTGCATGTGGGTCTGGTGCTATGCGGGTAAAAATACTAGTGTAGACATTCCTGCTTGGGTTGGAGCCTGGTCTCTAAAATCTTATGAGAGAGGAGTGAGTGTCAGAGCTCAGGCTCCAGTCTGAACATCTGTTTTAGCTCTGTTGTGGGAGCCCTGCAAAACTGACTCAGGTGACTAAGGCTTGTTATACACTAAACTGATAAGTCAATTGCAGATACGCAATTCTAGCTATGGCAATTGCATCACTAGAATTAACTCATCTACGATCAACTTAACTGGCCGTCTTCACAGTGGAAGGTTGACAAGAGAAACTCTCCTGTTGACCTCCCACAGACTCACAATCTTGAGGAGTACAGGGGTCGACTGCTGACCCCAGATAGTTTGATTTCGCATGTTTCTACCAGGCACATGAAATCAAACTGCAGAAGGTTGACCTTGACCAGATCAATCTTCTGCATAGTCTAGGTGTACCCTCAGGATCCTGAGACTCACTGCCAAGGAGAGTTATCTGCAGTGGAGGTGTTCCGTAAAGCTGTGTCTACACGAGCAAGTTTCTAAACTAAGCAGGTTTCATGGTGCCTCACATTGTTTGCTGCACCACTCTACCACGTTATTCACTATATCACAACATAGCCTTATTTCTTGGAGCACTGGGGCTACTCCTTACCTGCGATTTGGTGACCTCTGACAATATGCAATCATCTCGCAGGTTTTCTCCAACAGTATTACCCTTGACAAATTTCTCGGCAATAACATGTCGCTTTTGACTCTATGGCATCTGGTTAGTTCACCATTATATTCCACCTCTGGTCCCACTGAAGTGTGGCTGACATTTTGCAATTATCAGCAATTTCTTAGTTTTATTTTGGTTAGCACCAAATTATGGAAAAACTAGACTTGTAGCCTAATGGCTTTTACTGGGCTGCAGTAGTGGGGGAGGGCAGGTAACAAGTATGGCCTTGGAAATCTGGGAGCAGTTTGGGGGTACTGAGAATATGACCGAAGAGCATATATTGTCTAGGACGGGGTGCACAAAGTGGGAGGTCTGGCCCCCTCGGGGAGGCATGAAATTTCATAAAGTGGGCAAAGCACCATAGGCTTCTGGGTCTCAGGCTCATCCATCTCATTAAAAATGTTGTAATAGGTTACTGGTTTTATGCTTGTGCATTCACATTATATACCGAATAATAAAGTTTTTACATTCTACAGACTTATTTACTGACACTTTATGATTATTTAGTTTACATTCCTGCAAAACTCAGCTTACAGAATTTTATCCAGTAATAAAGCAGGGTCCAGGTTTTAGATCCAGGTTGAACCTCTGTAGTCTGGCACTCTCATCCAGCAACATCTGTAATCTGGAATGATTTTATTTAGTTGGCTATCCAGTTATGATGGGTGTGGCCAAGTTTCCCATGATCCCATAAAGTTTGTTTTCAGCCAAGAGTCCTGGCTCTGAGTGCTCAGTGTTGTTATTTAGCTATAATTTACCCCTAAATGTCTTCTAAGAGCCCAGTAAGCAGTGGAAGTGTTGGTAAGGCTGCTAGACAATATTGACCTCCTGTGGTTTGGGAAATTCTCTGGTTTGGCACCAACACAACATGCCAGACTAGCAAGGTTCAACCTGTAATAGAAAGCCTGAAAATAGCAAATCGGTATGAGAATGAGAACAGTACTACCACTCTCAAAAAGTTAAAAATGTTGATACTTTCAATAATCATGAGATTACATGATTCTTATGCCAATCTTTCAAACAATTATAGTTTTACACTTTTTCATCAAAATGCTGTTTGGTTTTTGGTGCCTTTAAGAAAAGTTTCACGTTTTCTCTACAGCCTGCAGGATTAAATGCTTACTTTAACAATTAATAAACTAAAGAAAGATGAGGTTCTCATATAACCACAGGGCTCTGGAAATGTGGGTGTCAGGGAAAACTATTACAGAATTTGGGGTCAAATCAGGAGAGCTGACAACACTTCAGAGTTCATCTGGGATTATAATTGGTGAAGATCTTTATAATGAAAGAACAGAATGGCATAGATGAGATATAATCTAAACCGGAGCTAGATTTCTCTGTTCCAGTGAAATACACGGAGACTTAGGGAATGTCTTCACTATGGACCAATGGGCAGCAAGTGATCGAGTGGGAGCCTTTTATCATGTATACTGTGACATGATCATAGAATCATAGAACACTAGGACTGGAAGGGACCTCGAGAGGCCATCGAGTCCAGTCCCCTGCTGCAATGGCAGGACCAAGTACTGTCTAAGCCATCCCTGATAGACATCTATCTAACCTGCTCTTAAATATCTCCAGCAATGGAGATTCCACTACCTTCCTTGGCAATTTATTCCACTGTTTGACCACCCTGACAGTTTGGAACTTTTTCCCAAAGTCCAGCCTAAACCTTCCTTGCTGCAGTTTAAGTCCATTGCCTCTTGTTCTGTCCTCAGAGGCCAAGAAGAACAAGTTTTCTCCCTCCTCCTTATGACACCCTTTTAGATACCTGAAAACCACTATCATGTCTCCCCTCAATCTTCTCTTTTCCAAACTAAACAAGCCCAGTTCTTTCAGTCTTTCTTCGTAGGTCACATTCTCTAGACCTTTAATCATTCTTGTCGCTCTTTTCTGGACCCTCTCTAATTTCTTCACATCTTTCTTGAACTGCAGTGCCCAGAACTGGACACAATGCTCCAGCAGAGGCCTAACCAGCGCAGAGTACAGCGGGAGAATGACTTCTCGTGTCTTGTTCACAACACACCTGTTAATCCATCCCAGAATCATGTCTGCTTTTTTTGCAACAGCATCACATTGTTGACTCATATTTAGCTTGTGGCTAAATGCTAAATGATAAATTGACCACTGAATGCTGTCCTGTCAATTCCAGTACTCCACCAAAATGAGAAGAGAAAATGGAACCAATGGGAGAGCATAAGCTACTGACTGACAATGGTGGAGATACTGCGTAAGCAAATCTAACTATAGTCACAGAGAATTTTCCAGGTCTGAAGAGGTGGGTCTGTCCCACGAAAGCTAAAAAGTTATTTGGTTAGTCATTAAAGTGCTACAGGACTGCTTTTTTGTTTTGTGGAAATCTAAATATGTTGACTTCAGCTATGTTATTCACATTGCAGACATTGGCTGTGTTTACACTACCACCTTCCTTCAAAGGAAGGATGGTAATTAGGGTGTTGGGAGTTTACTAATGAAGTGCAGCACTTCATTAAGCAAATTCTCCCCGCACTCCATAGCAACTCTAAAGTTTTAAACTTCGAAGTACTGGCATGCGTCTAGCCTCGGCGCACCTGCCAGTGCTTCGAAGTGCCGGGGCAACTTTAAAGTCCCCTTACTCTTGCAGATAGATGCGTGCCGGTGCTTTGAAGTTTAAAACTTCGGAGTTGCCGCGGGGGGGAATTTGCTTAATGAAGTGCTGCCTATGCACGGCAGCACTTCATCAGTAAACTCCCAACACCCTAATTACTATCCTTTCTTCAAAGGAAGGTAGTAGTGTAGACAAGCCCATTGTATAACTTAGGTTGATGGCTTGTGGTAGTACGGACAAGGCCATAGGGTCTGGCTACGTTTGAATCTGCGGGTGTGATTCTGAGCTCAAGGAGACATATTTAAGCTGGCTTGGATCAAGCTAGAGTGGTAAAAGTAGAATTTCGGCACAGTGGTGCAAGCAGCAGATACACCAAATATTTAGCTAGTATCTCAGTTGAGTGCATACTCAGGGCAGTTAGCATGTTCTTCAACATATGTCTCTGTGGCTACATCCTTTTTTTAGCATGGCCTAGTTCAGTCAGAACTAATGTGATTTGTCTCCATTTGGTAGTAATGACACCGTCAGCCCCAAATCTTACCCTTATTTTGATTCTATTACTATTCCAGTCAGATGACCTTTTGTAGACCTATTGGAAGCCAGAAACCTTCATCATGGTACCCACTATTTTCTGTGGGGGTTTTTTATGAACGGCTACCACCAATATCTTATGGGGATTGTGTCATGATATAGTCCCATCCCAACAGAGTTCCTTAACAGATTCATCTTTATTTTGATTTCTGAAGCTTGTTCGACCTGAGTGAGCAAGTAGCTGTCAGTCTTGTATTTATTTGAGATTGTTTATTCTGGGTAAACTCCTTGGAGACAGAGAGCAAATTCTTCTGAGATCTTGTGGCCAGATCAATTTGTAGAACTGTTTCCATGTTTTCTGATGCAATCGAGTGTAACGACGTTGTATCCCAGTAAACATGGAAAAGGAGCAAGGAAAACATTTCTCAGTCAATCTCCTAAAAATATAATTTTGCTTGGGGAGAGAATTGATATTTATTCCAGGACGCCTTTCAAACCCTCACTACTTTCCACAACGTTGCCGATTTTTCTTAATCTTACACTGCACTAGACTGTAGTAAGTATTATTCATTTAATTGTATATAGTCCTGAGATGAACAATTCCAAGTATGGTTGGAAGTACATTAGGTATTTGGCAAACTGGGCCAACCTTTTACATCCAGGGGAATCTTGACAAAAGGTAGCTGTCTTGAGCTTATCACAAATGGGGCTCAGTTTCCAAGCAGAAGTGCAGGGGAAAAAGAAGTTCATATTGCTTTTTCATTTGAAAGACCAAGAACCAAGCATTCCAGGAAATTTATTTTGTGAGTGGTTAAGGAGCATTCGTGAGGAGAGTGCAGAGTTAATTCACACAGTTCCCACTCATGTCAATCCCCTCCCGGAAAATTCCAGTCTCCCAGGACATCAATCAGGCACCACAATTACATTTTAAAGACATTGCACATTAGGACCCTGCCTCTCCAAATGTCATTTCCACAACAGCTTGTTGAGAAACACATATGCATTTTTATCAGTGATTTGAGCTTGAAGTTAACATAACTGAATGTGCAGATTACCAGTTTATGTATGCCTGTGAGCACACAGACACATCCTAGTCCTCTGTATGCATAGCTGATCTGAGAATCCAGCTAGAAAAAATTGCTTATGCACATTGGTCATGTAAACATATGAATATTTTTGCAGGGGGATCTGTTCCCCATCACCAGTGCTCCGAAGAATTTGTGCAATTGTGCGGTCGCTCAGGATTGATTCAAACACCACCCAGCTAGTAATAGAGCACCTACAGCTAGGTGTTCTGTTTCTCCTAGTGGTGCACATTTGCACCTGCCTTGGTGCACATAAAATGTATTCCACACATGGACTGAAAAAATGTGTACACGGATAGGAAAGATTACAGGGAACATTAACCAAAACCTTTAAAAACCTGACTTTAGGTAATAAATCAGTCTTTATTTTTCTAAAATAAAATAAAATAAAAATGAGCTATGGCAACACTGAAAGTTGTGGGCCAAATGCAGGTGTAAAGTGGTGAAACCCCACTAAAGTCAAAGGAGCTATGTACTTTGATTCCAGTAGCTAATTTATTCCTTTTGTGTAACACACCAGCTGGACACATTCGAAGTTTGGGAGCTGGATGCATAGGGTGACCACACTTTACCATGCCAAATATGGGACACTTGGCCCCATAGGATGGGGAGCTGCTGTCCCACACCAGGACTCCCCAGCAATTGGGGCTGCTACTCCACAGCAGGACACAAGGGATGGGGGCTTCACAGCCTCCCAGCAGTGGGGTGGGGGGAGGGAGACAGGGACCAGGGCAGCTGCCCTGAGGCAGGGCTCTTGGGCAGCAGTGACAGCCACCCCAAGGCGTGGGGAGATGGGGGACACAGCACCTGCCCCCTAGCAGCACTCCCTAGCAGTGGGAGCTGCTACCCTGAGGCACAGTGGGTGTGGCAGCTGCCCCACAGCACAGCTCCCCAGCAGCAGGGGCTGCCATTCTGGGGAACAGGGCAGCCACTTTGCAGAGGAGCTCCCTTGCAGTGGGAGCTGCCACCCCATGGTGCAGGGCTCTGGGGAACAGGAACCCTGCAAATATGGGACAATTTGCCTGTTTTCTTAAAAAAAATCAGGATGCCTGGGAGATAGCTCAAATAAGGGGCTGTCCCGGTAAAACTGGGACAGATGGTGACCCTAGAGATGCAGTATCACGTGATGCATCAGCAGGAAAAAGAAAACTTGAGATACAATGGCTGTGTCTCTTTCCTGTTTCCTGTTGCAGAGATTTTGTTTGGTTTCTTTCAGAATGCTTTGAAGATAGCCTCTTTCCACAGCGGAGATAAGAGCCCACACAAGCATCCTGTGGCCCATGCATTCTCAGCCAGAGGAGTCACTGCAGATTCTTCCAGAGGGAGGCAATTTGAAAGATGCCCTCTCAGACCTCAGACTACCGCAGCGAATCCGACTTTCCACCCGGTGATTGCGTGAAGTGACATTCAAACCAAAGCACTTTTTCCGAGCACTGAGATTAGGAAAAGCTTTACAGAAGCTCAGTCCCTTTCCTCCAAACATGTTGGGTTAAAAATAGCATAGACTGTTTGAAAGATGTCCGACTCTTGTCACTGGGAAGTGGATGACTTCCTGTGACTGGAGTAGGACTTGTCTGTTGTCAGAAAGCTGGAGGAAGCAACACTGAGGGATGAATAATAAACTCTGCACCACATCTGTCAGGGTGGCAAACCAGTGTTATTTTTAACGTGATTCTTGGTGCTGGATTAAAAGTACTAGAATTTAGAATCCACTGTCCCCACAGCAGTACTACATAAGACTATGTAAGCAGTGACTCCAGAAGCAGTGACAGTTGGCCACTCTAAAGCAAGTAAGGCCCAAAAGATTTTTACTCCGTGTGTCCATTACAAACAGAGTCAGGATGTGAAGTTGAGACCAAGTTGAGAACAATATGCATATGTTTTAATTGTAGGGTTTTGCTCTTGTTCATTTCATTCATCCTCATAAAACGTTTTCTTCGGCATGGCCTGACAATTCCTTCCTCTATCATTTTAATAAGTGCCTACTGAGAGTACTTCTGCAATCCACATTAATGTAATAGCAGAACACTTAATCTATTTATTATCTTAATACCCCTGTGAGGAAGGAAAGTGCTTTTATTAATGGGGAACTAAGGCACAGAAAGAATGAATGATTCACCCAACATCATAAAGGAAGCCTGTGGCAGAGAGGAAATTGTACCCAGATTTCCTTGCTCCTGAAGGCTAGCACTGTAACCATTGGACAATGCTTTTCTGCTCTGAGTAGGTCTGGCCTTCTCATTCCAGTTTGCTATTATGCATGGACATCTGTATAGCTTCTTGTAGTAGGTAGACAATAAGCAACTTTCCTGAGTTCTATCCCCGATGTATTCATAGGAACCTTCTTCCCTTAGCTATGCACAAGCCCCGTGTGCTCCACAAGGGACAGTATAATGTGTTCTAAGGGAGTCTTACCAGCATAAAATCATGCAAAATAAAGGCTGTGTCTAGACTGCAGGCTTCTGTTGACAAAACTTCTGTTGATGGAAGTTTTGTCAACAGAGCACGCATCCAGACTGCAGATCTGTTGTCAGAGATCTGCCAGTCAGGAACATTCTGTTGATGTCCCTGTACACCTTGTTCCATGAGGAAGAAGGGATGTCTTGACAGAGAGGGTTTTTTTCGTGTGGACAGGCCAAATGTCGGAAAATCCTCCCCAACAGGACTGTTGGCAAAAGATATGCAAATGTTTTATCTGTTCTCTTCAGAGGCTGATTTCTGATCTCCCCTACGGTCAGCAGCACTTCATCAGGGTGCAATCAAAGCTTCACATCAGCCCTGTATACATCACCTGGAAGATCAACTCAGCCTGGTAGAAACATGCAAAATTGACCTATCAGGGGTCAGCAGTCGGCCCCTGTAATTCTTTCCTGTTAATCTTCTTCAGTGACGATGGCCAGGTAAGTTGATTGAAGATAAGTCAATTCTAGCTATAACTAGAACTGTGTGTCTGCAATCGACTTGACTGCTTAATGTAGACCCAGCCTCCATCTCTCCCTTTCAACCTATTTCTTCCAAAGTGTCTTGACATGTTTGTCTCTATCTAGGCTCGGGTCCCTGCCATCAGCTGTTGCATTTCCCCACTACCACTTTCACATTTATCTGAGATCCAGGGCATGCCATGGAGACCTATTTAGATGGATTCCAGCTTTGTTCTGTATTTGTCTTTCATGCCCTTCTGGCTGTTCCTCAGGCCCTTTAATTCTTCCTATCTCTACTTTTGAAAGGCTATGGACTGAAGTCACTTTTATGCATGTTAACTCTTCCCAGGATACGTTTTAATGGAGCTGCAACTCCCAACAGCTCTAGAAGTGATAATTCCCATCATTCCTCTGGCTACCATAGGAATGATGGAAGTAATGGAACTTAAATCCACCATAAAGGCCCAGCATATCCTATTACTTTGGGCAAAGGCTAATCCCTGCTCACCCTACTCATGTGTCTTTGATGTTGCCCAGGATATAGGCCAAAGAGCAGATATTTGGCAGTAGAACTGAGGTTGGAATTTGGCCCATGGACTTTAATGAGAATAATTGTGTGAGCAAGATGCCCCCAAACTCTCCCTTTAATTTACAACCTCATCAGAGCACTTCTAACGAGTAACATTCTGTCAGTGCTCAGAGTCCTAACTCACTCTCAGGTTGTGGAGCGATGGCAGATTATGGTGTTGTATCAGTGGAATAAAGTTTCTGTCCAAGGTCTTACATGGAAATTATAAGTAATAATGTCAACAGCAGCTTTATGAATAGTGACAGCATTAACTGTTAATAGGGGCAGAAGGGGAGATCCTGTGGTTAATCCAGATTCATGCTTTCAATTGAGTCACCACCAGTATTTAACAAACAGTGGCTAATGGCCAGGGTTGTGCTGCAGGAAGGAAGAGGCCTCTGATTTTTCTGTCTTCTGGGAGAGAATTATAACTTCAAATTGGAATGCAGTAACAAAATGCAGGCCTGTAGACAGGATCAGTAAACAACATCAGGTCTGGTCTTTCGTTGGCTGGAGTTCTAGTTGAGCAATGCAAGACTCTCCCTTGGGTCCACAGTGGCTGAGAATTTGGCCAGCACAACGACCCCATCTTTTGCTGGCTCAGGAGCTCTGGATGTGGAGTAAAGTCTGCGCACCCTTATAGGGCAGTTCCTCGCACACTCAGTGCTCCAGAGAGAAGGGAAACCATACAAGTTCTGTTTCATATTTAGCCACCTCTGGAGAATTCATGGCCCACAATCCTCTCCCTTCTTCTGAGGATGGGGACCCACAGTGTAAGCTGAGTGTGTTAAGTTAACCAAACACTGCTCACGTAAGAGAAAAGAGAACTGACTTTGCAGCCATGCTGAGAGCCTCTTGCCTTTCTTGTGCATTTTCTGTGTCCTGAACTACATCATCAGACTGTGCTTCCTGTTGGGAAGTATCAAAAAATACTGCATAAGAATGGCCATACCGGGTCAGACCAAAGATCCAGCTAGCCCAGTGTCCTGTCTCCTGACAGTGGCAAAAGCCAGATGCCCCAGAGGAATGTGCAGAACAGGTAACCATCAAATGATCCCTCCCTGTCATCTGTTCCCAGCATCTGGCAAACAGAAGCTAGGGGCACCATCCCTGCCCATCCTGGCTAATATCCATTGATAGGCCTATGCTCCATAAATTTACCTAGCTCTTTTCTGAACCCTGCTAAAGCCCTAGTCTTTACAACGTCTTCAGGCAAGGAGT
This sequence comes from Carettochelys insculpta, assembly GCF_033958435.1. Lineage (NCBI taxonomy): Eukaryota > Metazoa > Chordata > Testudines > Carettochelyidae > Carettochelys > Carettochelys insculpta. The sequence continues at coordinate 22,320,369 of NC_134156.1, read as the reverse complement.
TCCACACATTAACTATGCATTGCATGCAGAAATACTGCCATGTGTTTGTTTGAAGCTCGCTAACTTTTAATTTAATTTGATGACCCCTAGCTTTTGTGTTATTCTTGTGATGCTATTTACTGGTCCTGTCTATCTTTCAATAATGAGACTCACACCAAAGTCTTTTACAAATTAGGGTCCAGCTTTTCAGCTTGTATAAGATGACATAACTAAGCTCAAGTCAATTATAACTTTATTGACCCACCAAGCGTCTCATTCATGGATTAATAAGAAATGTTTCTGAGGACGCTCTGGAAAAAAAAAGATTTCTCCTCTATGCAATGGAGTTTATTTAACAAACAAGGTACGGCTGCTCACTACAGAATCCTGTTAAAAGAACAGGCTACACTTCTGGTCATCAATGATTTTCACAAATTGAATTTAAATTACACAGTTTGGCAGGGCTTTTATTAAACTTATCTTTCTGGGTGTGTTTTTGTTGTGTGTAGTAGTTTCATCAGGGATTTTTTTTCCCAACACACTACCCCAGGGTCCCTGCATTTCCATTTATTATATTGCACACTGTAAGTGGAATCACACCCTCGATGTGGGGGTGGGGGGGGAGATTTGGAAGAAGTGGTGGGGGGTTGGGTGGCTGTGACTCATTTTAATCTCATTGTGTATCCAGACTCTAGAATTTGAGCAAATAAGGTGTCAGACATCACCTAATGGAGGAAATTAGAATGTCCAGATAAGATAAGTGCAAAGAAACAGGAACTTTCTAGTTATGAGAGTCAACAGCAGTCTACAGATCAAATACCAATGGGAAATAAGGAACCTCAATTAAAAACAAAAACCCAACGACCCTAAACTTACTAGCAAAATAAGTTACAGACACCAAATTAAGTAATAGAAGGGTTGTGTTACTCAATTCAGTTTGAGATCGTAGGCTAATGGAGCTTTTAAACAGGGCCTTTTCATCTCAGCTTGAACCAAGTTCTTCTGATCTTATGGCCATTTATTTTAGTTGATTTGTAAAAGAACGAAAGAGAGGGAAAAATGTTCATGGTGTATAGCCTACGAAAATCACAGCTGTCAGTCCGCATTGTTGCTATTACTGAGAGCAGAAGAAGAAAAGACCGCAGGGGAAGAGACTGTTGACTTCATGGAGAAAATATGTCAATAGATGATGCCAAAAACCAAGCTCCTGACCACTTGTGGTCACTCAGGAGCCCATGGAATATTTTGCAAGCACATGGGTGTTAGCTCCAGTCTCATGGCCGCATCTGAACTTGGCTGTTGATAGTCTGCCTCCCTAAAATGCTGCCTAGAGTTTCAACTGGAAAAGTTATTTCTGCTTTTCCATCTTGTGCTATTGCATCAGGTTGCTATTCAAATGGTGGCAGGTTGAATCCCAGAAGGTGCTGCATTTCAGTAATGAATGAGTTTTCTCCATATACATAGGGCTTGATTTCCCCTCTGTTCCTTCTTTCCACTGAATTATGTAAATTTGAGCAAGAGGAGAATGGAGTTCACAGTAAGAAAGTTCTATAAGACAGAAAGAAAGAAAGAAAAGCTCTATTATTCCTCATTCCAATAGCTTTTGGTAAGTCCAGCTATAGTAATGTGGATCAGAGCAATGTGGGCACTTAGATTAAATATGGATTCATAGCTTGCTAGGTCATATGTGGGGAAAATTTAGTATTTAAACTATCCACCATGTAATTCCTGTATTGCATGCATCAGGCATCCAGCTAGGGCAACTACAAGGAACTTGCTTTCAAGACATCAACTTTACTGCTTGATGGTCTGGAGCTGTTTCCAGTGACTAATGCAATACAGCCTTAATTTCCAGGAAACTAGCTCTGGCAAAGCCCATTGTCTTTTCATCTGAAAGACAATACATTTATTATTATTATTATTACTATTATTATTATTGTTGTTGTTGTTGTTTTTGCTATTGTTATGACTTGTATAGCACCTACTAGCTCCAGTCATGATCCAAGGCCTGTAAAGTGCTTTACAAACACAGGGATGTCCTTTACATTTATGCACAATATGCAGCTGTGTAGGCACGTGAAGACTTGGGTCACCATCGGGTCTTATTGTCCACCTATCTGTCTCTTGCTATACCTGTTTGATAGCTCTGCTTCCACCAGAGAGGATCTAGTCATCTGAGGGGCAGGTCTACGCTACAGGGGAAGCTTGAATTAATTCTCCTGCAATTCCTTTTACATTAATTACATCACTAGAGCCAACATGTCTTAATTTGAGCTTCTGTGCTGTCTCCAGTAAGGGAGGTTGATAGCAGCCTGGGCTCCTGTTAACTTCCGTTCTTCCTATGGAGAAGCAGGAGTACTGCGGTCGACAGGGGCATCCTGTTTGATTTCACACGTCCCCACTTGGAGTGATAAATCAAACTCTGTAAGATATACCCTTAAAGGTGAAAAAGCCTGCCAGGCTTATCAGCAGAACATTGAACATGTGAAAGAGCCCTTCATAGAATCCTAGGGCTGGAAGGGACTTCAGGAGGTCATCAAGTCCAGCCCTTCAAGGGGTGATGAAGTCATTTAACAGGCATTTGCCAACCCTACGTATAGATTGTCAGCTTCTGAATTTACAGTGTTAGGACCTTAATTGAAAATTTGTTTTAAATATGTTTCATTAGTGTTTGGCTGAATATTATAAAATCACATATCTAAACAAAAAACACTGTCCCCTCCCCGCCCCCCCGCCACCTAGGATGCCATTGGACATAGGAGCAACAGTTTAATAGTACAGGTTGAACCTCTCTAGTCCATCACCCCAGTCTGGCAACATCTGTGGTCCAGTGTGATTTTAGTTAGCCAGATGGCCACTCATCATGGGTGTGGCCTAGTTTCCCATGGTCCCATAACGTTTGTTTCCAGCCACCAGGCCTTGTTCTCAGTGTTCTGTGCTCTTATTTAGCTCTAATTTACCTCATATGTCTTCTCGGAGCCCACAAAGCAGTGGAAGTGTTGGTAACACTATTAGACAATATTAACCTTCTGTGATCCAGCAAATTCTTTGGTTCAGCACCAGTGAGGTCCCCAGGGTGTTGAACTAGAGAGGTTCAACCTGTACTGCATGGAGCCCCATAAATCCTAAGGATGACCCTGCAAAAACAGAGCAGATCTATCTATCTATCTATCTGTGTAAAACAGAGGAACATAAGGAGACACTGTTGGTCACTGTGACAGGCACTAGTCTCAACGCACAGGGGCTTAGCCCTGTTTTACACATGAGGAAACTAAACTGAGGTGAGTTGTTGAAGATCACACAGCAGACCCGCAGCAGAACATCCTGTCTTCGGAATCCCAGTCCAAATTTGTTTAATATACTAAGCCAACTAGCTCTCTTCAGGTTTGTTCATGGTTCTTGTCTCTATGGTACCAGACTTTGGTGCAGTTTTATAGAGGGTAAGAAAACTCTTTATCAAATGAAAAATTAACTCTAGTGACCATCAACATTTCTTCTACTAAAGGATCCCATGGGACAAAGTAAACTTCTCAGACTAGATGGTTTTGAAGTTTAATTAGATGCTGAGAGCTAGACATATCTGAGCTGCCAACTTCTAAGGGATTGTTTTGTTTTTCAGGATAGCAAAACAAATCTCGGTTACTTACCATAAAGCTTCTTGCCATCATCACATTTGAGTGTTTCTAAGGCACAAAATTCCATATAGCTTCACCAGAATTAGAATAATGGGAAAAATAAATTTTCCTCATGGTTTCCAAAACAATAAACAGACAAAACCTTGCTAAAAACAAAAGCTATCTAAATAACCAAAAGCGGCAGTCCAGTCCAGCTAGACTAACTTGCTCTTAGACATTGTATAACTCTTCTCAGATCTGGAAAAGTGATAGAAGAAAAAATGCTCAGCAGCCAAAGTTAATATTTTCACAAAAACAGTGAGTCATATAAACTGGGATTTCCTCTCCTAGCCACTTCTTATTGGCATATCAGCTGAGTTGCAATCAAATTTGATGCAATAATTGTCACCCAATAGTTAAAAAAAAAGGTATATTTCAGGTATAGAGCTGTTTTTTGGTCTTGCATGTCCCCACAAAATGTCCAGCTTGTGAATTTTATAGGAAGAAATAATCATACCATCCAGGTTTCCATAACATGCTTTATTTCAGGTATTCCATGTGCTTTGTAGCACTTCTTCCTTTCCTCATGTCTGTGCAATCTTGAAATGTAGTATAAAGACAATTAATGAGTTAGCTGCAATTCTGAGAAATTGAAGCACCCAAATTACTAGTCCCAGAGCTGGCGAGGAAATGTTTGATTTTCTAAAACAAAATAAACAGACAAAAAAGAAAAACCAATAACCCAACCCTGCCCCCCCAAATCCTTTCATGTTTTGTTAAAATTTTATGGATTCCTTTCTGTTCTTGTTGGAAACTACAGCCTCAGAAATGGGAGAAAAAAAGAAACAAATAGCTGTGGTTTTCATAGTTTTGTTCAGTTTTCAGACAAACACTCTCATGTTTTGACAAAAATGGGGGGTTCCAAAATTTTTTGATCTATTCAAAAGCTACTTTTCATCAAAGAGAAAAATACCAATAGAAAATTTGTAATTGCCTTGGAAAAATCTTCACTGTCATAAATGAATATTAAAATATTTTAAAATTAAATAATTATTTTAAAGAAATCAAATGGAAAGAAAGGACAAAGAGCAGCTTCAAATAATGGTGAAACTTCAAATAATGTAATCACAAAATCACTTGGATGGTCATCTCGTCCAGTCCCCTGCACTGAGGCATGGATAATATTGTGCAAACAATCCCTAACAGTTGTTTGACTACCACCTCCAATGAAGGAGATTCCACAACTTCTCTAGGTAATTTGTGCTCATATTTAGAAGTTGTTTTTTTTTTCCCAGCAAATAGCCTAAATATCCCTTGCTCCAATTCAAGCCAGACACTTATTTCTCTTTCCTCAGTGGATAAAGGGGGGGATAATTTATCACTTTTCTGTTTATAACAACCTTCTGTATACTTAAATACTGTCATCGTTTCCCTCCTCAGTCTTCTCTTCTCCATATTAAACAAACCCCTTTTTCAATATTTTTTGTAGGTCAAGTTTTCTAGCTCTTTATCCATTTTTGTTGCTTTTCTCTGGACTTTTTCCAAGTTGCCCACCACTGTCTTGAAGTGTGGTGTCTACACTCAGACACAATACTCTGTGGCTATGGTTACACTAGCAAGTTTTGCTGGAAAAGCCCCGTTCACACACAAAATGCATTTCGTTGACAGTTTGTCGACAAATTCAGCAATTTCGCCAGCAGCCTTCTGCCTCTCAGTCATGAGACATAATGCTGCCGTGGACAGATTCTGTCAACAAAAAAGCTGTGTGGGTGCTCTGGGGGGCTTTCTCTCAACAGACAGTGCATCCACAACAAAGGGCAGCCCTGTCTGCTGTGCTTCCAGGTGCCCGTTTTGTCAAAAGAGCAGCTGAGCAGTCCAGCCACTTGGTCAACAGAGCAGATCACTCTTCCGACTGGCTTTTTTGTGTGGCTGCACTCTGTTGACAGAAGTTTTTCAGGAAATCTCTTTTGACAGTGACTTCTGTTGACAGATCTCTGTAGTGTAACCACAGCCCATATGGGTTATTACCAGTGCTGAATGGAGTGGAAGAATTACTTCTTGTGCCTTGTTTACAACACTCTTGATAATGTATTGCCAAAGTATATTTATTTTTTTGCCTCTGTATTACTTTGTTGGCACATTTAATTTGTGATGCACTATAATCCCCAAATCCTTTTTTGGAGTACACCTTCGCAGGCTGCTATTTTGTGTTTATGCAACGGATTGTTTCTTCCTGGGTGTAGTACTTGGCATTTGTCTTTTTTGAATTTTACTCTATGTGTTTCAGACCATACTTCCGGTTTGTCAAATACCTTTTGAATTCTAATGCTGGCTTCCAAAGTTCTTGGACCCCTTCCAGCTTGGGATCACCCACAGACTCTGTGAATGAACTCTCCATGCCATTACCCAAGTAATTTATGAAGATATTGAACAGGACTGATTTCAGGACAGATCTCTGTGGGTCTTCACTTGATATACAGTTCCAATTCACAATGAGACATGGATAACAATGGTCTGGATAATATTTAGCAAAGAGTTGTGTACCTATGTTATAGTAGGATCATCTAAGCTATATTTCCCTTGTTTGCTTCTGAGAAGCCCATATGAGACAGCATCAAAAGTCTTACTAATACTAACCACTGCTTCCCCCATCTAGTCTTGTTGTCTTGTCAAAACAGGATATTAGCAGTTTAATCAAAATATATTCCCTCTTCTGTATAATGACTCTTAGTAAATATTGTCAAAACAATACATTGTATTAATTTTCATTACACCAGTTATTATTAAGCAGAGATAAAACATTTTCTTAGACAATTTAAAACTACGTAATGTACTAAAACTATTGTGGATACTTGATCTGTTTTCGCTCCTTTTGTCACACAGAACATTTCAGAATAGAAGTTAAAAAAAGGAAATCTATATGACTTATTGAATATACCAAGTACATCTGGGTAGAAAATACTTTGTGTATTTGTGAATGTTTTAGTTACTTCAAAATAGCATCCATCTGCTGTATTGATGAACATGTTAGGCTTACCAAAGAACAGAACAATATCATGTGAATAATGTAACTAACCAACACCGGACAAATTGCAAAAATTGTAACTGACTTTTTATGAATGATATACATGCAAAGACTTAGTCTCTGATTATTTGATCCAAAGTCTATTGCAGTCAATGGACAGACATTCATGATTTCATTGGAGTTGAGCCAGGGCCCAAATCCTAATTAAATCTGAATAATGATTAAACAGTAAGACATGACTGTGATGCTGGCAAACAACATGCCAGCTCATGACAAGGCCTCAAGTCCATACATAACACTGACAAATGAGTGACTGGAAACCAGACTGACTCACCTGTATGCTAATATTATTGAAATATATATTAGATTTCTAGACATGAGTTTAATGTTTGTAATTTAATGCAGGCAGTAACTCCAAAGCATTTCATAATTCCACTCATAGTAGCTGTCTCCTATTTTTAAGGTAATAATGAAGTGTTTTGCTCTATGACTATAAAAATGTTTGCTGTGAAACTGGAAACCTCACAGATTGGAGGGAAGCATTATGAAGTGTGAAATGTTTCTTTTCCCAAGAGGCATCATATCCTGACAAAGCACCATGGAACATCACTGAACCAAAAACATTGTTGATTGCTTTCCTGACACCCATGAAGAGAGGACATCCACAAACACTCTTCCCATTATACTTTGACCTGGTAGAAGCCAGAAAAAACTCCTGTCAAGAAAAAAAATTGTTATCATGGTGCTATTTGGAATTTGGAGAGGGCAATATTTCCATGCATAAGCAAGGGATCCCCAGGTTGCTTAGCTTAGGTTAGCCCTAAAGGATGCATAGCACTGGCACATTATAGCAACTTCTACTACTTTTTGAAGCCCAAGATCACAACTTGTTTGTTGCTGTATATTTACCATATTTAGCCTTATAAATAATTCATTGATTTATTTTTTTTCGAGTTAATACACTTTTAGTTAGTTTGTTATAGGATTGGCTACAACCATCGAATAGGTATTAGATTTGAGGCACAATTGACTAAATTGACAACTGCACTGGGTCCCAGTGATTTAAAAGATCCAAGGGCTCTGGGCCACCACTGCTCCTATCACAGCAGCAACAGTGGTCAGAGCCTCAGACCCAATAAATTGCCAACAGAGTACTGCGTGGCAGAGTCTGGATAGTACTGAGGGCTGACTGGAGGAGCGAAGCCACTAGCCTGGCCCCTTCCAGGAGACCCAGAGCTGAGCCCACTTCCCACCATTACCTGGGTCCAAGAAAGTCTTTCAACAGCTGTGGCTGCAGTGCGGCCGTTTAGAGTGGCTTGTTGGCAGTTGCATCTACCCACTTGCAAAACGTTTTCAAGTTCCTCTGGCAAATCTCCTTGAACCTGGGTCTAAGCTGGCCCAGTGGCCTCAGAGCATCTGCAAGCTCACCACGGAGGAGATCCTTTGGACTTTATGAAGGTCAGAAAAAAGAAGCTAATATGATTTCCATGGACACTACCAGGAGATATGTTCTTTTTTTAACTGCACACGACTTAATGATTTTGCAGTTCCTGCTAAATCCTGGAAGACTGAACTTCAAAATAAAATTATGCATTACTTTTTCTTTCCTCTGAATTAAAATGCTTTGGATGGTTTGATGGAATAAGGACAGTGAGCCAATGTCTATGTTAGTATAGCTGCGTCTACACGTGCACGCTACTTCGAAGTAGCAGCACCAACTTCGAAATAGCGCCCGTCGCGTCTACACGCGTCAGGCGCTATTTCGAAGTTAACTTCGACGTTAGGCGGCGAGACGTCGAAGTCGCTAACCTCATGAGGAGATAGGAATAGCGCCCTACTTCGACGTTCAACGTCGAAGTAGGGACCGTGTAGACGATCCGCGTCCTGCAACGTCGAAATTGCTGGGTCCTCCATGGCGGCCATCAGCTGGGGGGTTGAGAGATGCTCTCTCTCCAGCCCCTGCGGGGCTCTATGGTCACCGTGGGCAGCAGCCCTTAGCCCAGGGCTTCTGGCTGCTTCTGCGGCAGCTGGGGATCTATGCTGCAGGCACAGGGTCTGCAACCAGTTGTCAGCTCTGTGTATCTTGTGTTGTTTAGTGCAACTGTGTCTGAGAGGGGCCCTTTAAGGGAGCGGCTGGCTGTTGAGTCCGCCCTGTGACCCTGTCTGCAGCTGTGCCTGGCATCCCTATTTCGATGTGTGCTACTTTGACGTGTAGACGTTCCCTCGCTGCGCCTATTTCGATGTTGGGCTGAGCAACGTCGAAGTTGAACATCGACGTTGCCGGCCCTGGAGGACGTGTAGACGTTATTCATCGAAATAGACTATTTCGATGTTGGCTGCACGTGTAGACGTAGCCATAGAGCTGTGTCTACACGTGCACGCTACTTCGAAGTAGCGGCACTAACTTTGAAATAGCGCCCGTCGCGGCTACACGCGTCAGGCGCTATTTCGAAGTTAACTTCGACGTTAGGCGGCGAGATGTCGAAGTCGCTAACCTCATGAGGGGATCGGAATAGCGCCCTACTTCGATGTTCAACGTCGAAGTAGGGACCGTGTAGACGATCCGCGTCCCGCAACGTCGAAATTGTGGGGTCCTCCATGGCAGCCATCAGCTGGGGGGTTGAGAGACGCTGTCTCTCCAGCCCGTGTGGGGCTCTATGGTCACCGTGTGCAGCAGCCCTTAGCCCAGGGCTTCTGGCTGCTGCTGCTGCAGCGGGGGATTCATGCTGCATGCACAGGGTCTGCAACTCGTTGTCGGCTCTGTGTATCTTGTGCTGTTTAGTGCAAGTGCGTCTGGGAGGGGCCCTTTAAGGGAGCGGCTGGCTGTTGAGTCCGCCCTGTGACCCTGTCTGCAGCTGTGCCTGGCACCCTTATTTCGATGTGTGCTACTGTGGCGTGTAGACGTTCCCTCGCTGCACCTATTTCGATGTGGTGCTGCGCAACGTCGATGTTGAACATCGACGTTGGCAGCCCTGGAGGACGTGTAGACGTTATTCATCGAAATAGCCTATTTCGATGTCGCCACATCGAAATAGGCTACTTCGATGTAGGCTTCACGTGTAGACGTAGCCCATAAGTGAGAAAGACTCTGATCTTCTGTATGTAGGCATAGTATAGCCAGCGGTTGCTCATTGGCTGCTCTGTGTACAGGTGGAACATTGCATGAGCCAAACTAACCAAAGCAGTCAAAGTCAATCCACCAAGAGTTGCATTTTTTTTACTGTTTCAAGGAGTAAAAGCTTCTTCAGTTCTGTTAATGCAAGGCAAGAGAGGGAGAAGTATGAAAATATACTGGCTACTAGATTTCTCCCCTTTTTTCTCTTTGTTTTTAAATAAAGCGTCCAAACTCATGATCTTCTGTGACACTTTTCAGTCCTGCTGCCTAACAAAAACGGGAACGATTCAGTCTGGAGATATACAAATGTCACAAACTTACCTGAATTTCAAGGGACATTCCTCATTTCACTCCCCAAACCATGTATTGTGCACATAAGTTTGCTGTCCTCATATATTTATGACTGACTTTATTTATATCAGAAATTTAAAAATATCATGAAACGAATTCTAGGCAGTCACTAGGGGGTAGCTGTGTTCAGCTATACCTACACTAACCCAGAAGATCAACCCACTCATGGTTGATCTTGTGGAGTTCAAGTTCGGATGTCTTGTAGGGACATGTTAAATTGACCTCTCAAAGGTCACAGTCAACCCCTGTACTGCTCACAAGATGCAAGGAGTAAGGGAGGTTGGAGAAATTCAAGAGTTGCTCCCATTGACCTTCTTCAGTAGGGACAGCCAAGTAAGCCAAGTGCAGATATGCTGATTCTAGCTACATAGTTGCTGTAGCTAGAATTGCATATGTTTAGCTGACTTACTTTGCCTAATGTAGACATACCATAGTCTGTAGCTTCACAAATAACAAGCGGCCCTGTGGCTTTTTCAAAAGTCCATTTTACCTCTGAAAGCTCAACACCTAACAAATGTGTTAGTCTCTAAGGTGCCATAGGACTGCCTGTTTTGAGTACAGTTATTTTCACCAAAGGAAGAAATCCTACAGCATATCAGATTTCCTGCATGGATAATTTTGTTGTGTTCCTCATTACAGGCCTTCATCAGATACTGCATCCCACATTTGGTGCTTGGTAGGTTGAGCAGGATGAATACCAAACAGGTTGCTTTTTACTTAACCATTGTTATTTTAACAACTATGTCCAGATGGGCCTTATTTCTCACCCTAGTATTCACAAAAATGACATTAAGTGCATCAAAGCTACCTTGCCCAAAATGTGGTGGCCCTTTTTTCTCTTTTTTATCCCAGTGAAATATATCCTTCTGTACTGTTTGCAAAGTCAAAGTCCAACACTCATGAACCACCCTAGAACAACAAATTAGCATGTACCAACAATAGAGGCCAAAATGGCAAAAAGACAAAAACATCTTGACGAACAAGACCAGATTGGGACTGACCTCTGTCTGGGTGCACAAAGGTGTGTGTTTGTATGTTTGTGTGAATGTAAGAAGTCTCCTTCTGTACTTCTTGTGACCGCTTCAGGACTTCAGGTCCTCCATTTAGGAGGCTGGCCTCTCCATTGTCTTTTGTGGATGAAGGGCATATCTTCGCCATTTCAAAGCTCCCTGTAGACTTCCTTGTTGGCCGCTGCCCCATCTTCTACTTCATGCTTTTGAAGATCACTAGCAGCTCTGGCAGCTTTCCTGCTCACTAAGCCTCAGTAAGCACAGCACAGCACATGGAAAGGAAGTTTTAGATATCAGAAAGGGCTGAAAAAATTAGTATTGTTCATACCACTGGTAGCTAAGGAAGTTAAAACGAATAATGTAAGCTGGGATTTGAAAGTCACTAAATCTTGGGTATCTAAGTCCCCTATGTCCCTTTGAAAATCTCAGCTGTGATTAATAATATATCATGTTCTCGGGTGAGTTAATCAAAGCACAGGTAAGGAAGAAGCCATGTTACACCATCAGTCTAGTGCTTGGCATTCCACAAATGGAGAGATGCATCATGGGTGGGACTGGGTTTGCCTTGCTTTGAAGCAACAGGCATAGTTCTCTGCCCATGGTGGGGTGAAGGTGGACCAGGGCTGTGACTGAGTAATTGCAAAGCATGTGTTCCAGTGGGCTGATTACTCATCCCACCCACCACAAGCCCTTTGAAGCTTCTGAGGTTCACCTATTCTTCCAACAGCAATTAAAAAAAACAAACCCTATATAGAAATCTGTGCAAGGTAATCAAAATAAATAATTCATATGAAAATAAAATTGCTCTCCCAAGTAGATCATATGTCAGATGAAGACAGAACAGCTGCATAGGACATTAATTACAGATCAGCTATGTGGAACTCCCAATTTAGCTGGAGTCACAATGGGCACAGATCTTTCATTGTGAGATATGCTCCACTTGGATGAATTTATTTCTCTCTGTGTGGAACTTGTGCCCTGTGAGAAAGCTCTGGACAGGATTCCGTCTGCCTCAATGCACCTCAGAATTACCCAGCAGCTGCCATGCCAAGCTGTAGTACCGCTCTGTCCAGAAACAACACAGAGCAGTCACTAGTGAGGACTGCACGACGCCACAAGGCAAAGGGTTGGAAAATCTGATGGGTGGCGAGGTGATTGATGAGTGAAGATGATGAGTGAAAAAAAGGGGGCAGTGGGGACTGGGTGACAGCCATTGGGATATTTATTTTTATATCTCTGTCTCTCCTCTGTGGTCTTCAGAAGAGAGTTGGGTTTGTGCAAGCAGTAGATTTCCCAGCAGATTCCTCCTCCCTATTTCCCCAACTAATGTCAAAACTGTCAAAGAAGGCTTGAAAGTCAGTCTAGCATCTCCATCCCTGCACGCCATCCAGGTGTTTGATATTCAGAGCTGTGAGGCCAAAGCTGGCCTGGGCATGGGAAAATATTGAAGATTCAAGTGAGATGATTGCAACCGAATTCTGGGATTAACCGTGGGGAGAGCAAAATAAAGGCACATGCATTTTGGTTCCAGAGCTGATGGGACCACAGGCTCTTCAGTTCCTGCATCCTACTTCTAACACTTGTCAGTGGTCCTTGTCTACAGAGGAATGTCCCTTCCTTCACCAGAATTCATCTCCCCATTTTGCAGGGTTCATTCTGCTAAGACTTTATGGTCCAAATGAATTTTGATATTTTGTCTGAAGATAATAGTGCTACCAGGGTTATAGGTTTTCTCAAGGTCTGATTAGTGATTATAAGGAGTTGCCTCCAATTTTTCCCCACCATAAGTGCAAAATTTAGCATGAGCGTTTGGGAACCATTGCTGAAAATCAGGCTCTAAATGTGCATGTTGAAATTTAAGGGCTCTAAATTTGACTTGCTCTCTGATGACATCTGTCTTGTCAGGGAGTTAGGAATCAGAGAGATTTAGAAAAACACATAGCTGAATTAAGTGCTCATCTGAATCTTTAGGTATCTAATTGACTCTGTAAAATTTGCTCTGTGTATTTGTACAGTGATAGAAAAAGGCACAGATAACACACTTATAGGCCGTGTCTATATTAGCAAGATCCCCTGGAGAATCCGGCCCTTTTGTGAAAGAATATGTGAAGCATCTACACACAAAATGAGCTCTTTCAATCTGAAATTGAAACAGTGTGGCTCTTTATCTGGAAGTCCTCTTTTGCTCCCAGATCAGGAAGAGCTCCTCCTTTCAAAAGCTTCTTTTTAAGAAAAAGCTTGTGTAGACAGTCCGTGGGCCCCTTTTTCAAAGGAGCAATCCTCATCGTGCTGAGTTGTTCAAGCCCAGAACCTTTCTTTTGAAAGAGTGGGGGCTGTGTGGATGTTCTCTATCAAAAGAGCAGATCAATCTTTCAATCTGCCTTTTTGTGTGTGGACATGCCCTTTTGAAAGAAGTTTTGTATGGAGGAATCTTCCAGAAGATCATCTTTCAAAAGATTGCTGTAGTATAGACATAGGCATAAAGTTTGCAGATGATGCCAAAATAGGAGGGGTTGCAAGTGCCTTGGGGGATAGTTCATAGTTCAAAAGGACCTGGACAAATGGAAGAAATGGTTTGAAGTAAATAGGATGAAGTTCAATAAGGACAAATGCAAAGTACTTCACTTAGGAAGGAACAATCAGTTGTACATCCAAAATGAGGAATGACTACCTAGGAGGAAGTTCTGCAGAAAAGGTTCTAGGGATCATAGTGGACCACAAGCTAAATATGAGTCACTAGTGTGATACTGTTGCAAAACAACATTTTGGGATATATCCTGATGAGTGTTTTAAGCAAGACACAAGAATTAATTCTGCTGCTGTACTCAGTATTCATTAGACCTCATTTGGAGTACTGTGTCCTGTTCTGGGTGCCACATTTACAGAAAGATGTAAACAAATTGGAAAAAGTCCAGAGAAGAGCAATTAAAAGGATTCAAGGTAGAGAAGCCATGACCTATGAGGGACGATTGAAAGAATTAGGTTTGTTTGGTCTGGAAAAGAGAAGATTGAGAGAGGTCATGATAAAAGCTTTCAAGTACCTAAAAGATTGTTACAAAGAGAATGGAGAGAATTTATTATTCTTAACCTCTGAGGGTAGGACAAGAAGCAATGGGCTTAAACTGCAACAAGGGTGGTTTAGGATGGACATTAGGAAAAGCTTCCTAACTGTCAGGGTGGTAAAACACTGGAATAATTTGTCTAGGGAGGCCGTAGAATCCTCAACATTGAAGATTTTTAAGAGAAGGTTAGAGAGGCACTTGTTGGGGATGGTCTAATGATGCTTGGTCCTTCCATGAGTGCAGAATATTGGACTTGATGACCTCTCAAGATTCCTTCCTGTTCTATGATTCTATGATTTTATAAGTTTATGAAGAGATGCACTTATTTTTGATCATTTGATGTTTTCCTTGCAGCAGAATTCCACAGATCCAGAGCTGAAAATAAATAGGGGGTTTCCGAAAATGGAAATGTGCCATTTTGTATAAAAAAGGAGAAAAATAATGTGCCCTTTTATGTAAAAAAGGAGGAAAATAAAACAAGAAGCTGCTGCTATAGCCCCTCTAATATGTTTGGTCAGATATTTAAAGGCACTGCATGTTTTTGTCCCCAAGGGTAGGAATGGGTTGTTTTTAATGAACTGTTTGGGATGAAGCCATTAAAATAACTCCATAAAACTTGCAACTGAGTTAGACAGTTCACCGTTAAAAAAGGATTAGGAGGTAACTGGTGTGTGCAAACAAGCCACTAAGACCGGGTCTCCCAGGGAAAATGTTAGCCGTCCTCCATTCATTCCCCCAGTGACAACCCCATCTCCTGCTCTCTTTCTGTTTGTTATGGTAGTACCTAGGGCCAACTGAAATGGTTATTGTGCTAGTTACTGGACAAACACATCAAAATAGATAGCTGCTGTCCTAAAGATCGTTGTACCCTGTTCTGTTTTTTACCATTCTCTTTTATTTCTTCTTCTTTTCGATTTTATTTTCTTATTTATCTCTCTCTCTCATATTTTACTTTCCCTTTTTCTCTGCCACTGTTACCTTCTCCCTCTCCCATTTTGTCTCTTTACTCTCACTCTACTTCTTTTCCTTCTTCCCATTGTCACTTTTCTCTTCATCTCCTTTCCCTCTCATTCGTTCCCGAGCTAACATATTTCCACCCCCTTCCTCTCTTCCTCTTCCTCCACCCATGGCAAGGATGAAAGGGAAGCAGGAGAGAAAAAGAAATTGGCTCCCCATTATTTTTTAGAGCAAGCACCTGGAATCCCAGTAACTACCTCAGAGCCTACTGTAAATGGTCATGTTTTATATCATTATCAAAGAGTTACCTAAGAGCTGCTGAAGATCTTTGGACTGTTTTAGAGCCCAACTCTTAATAGAATGGGGCTGCCCTTATTAGGCAATGCAGCCAAAGACAAGAGAAAGAGACAGTGCTTTTTTGACTGCTAACTCATATTGGCTACGTCTACACGTGCAGCCAACATCAAAATAGTCTATTTCGATGAATAATGTCTACACGTCCTCCAGGGCCGGCAACGTCGATGTTCAACTTCGACGTTGCTCAGCCCAACATTGAAATAGGCGCAGCGAGGGAACGTCTACAGGTCAAAGTAGCACACATCGAAATAGGGATGCCAGGCACAGCTGCAGACAGGGTCACAGGGCGGACTCAACAGCCAGCCGCTCCCTTAAAGGGCCCCTCCCAGACACAGTTGCACTAAACAACACAAGATACACAGAGCTGACAACTGGTTGCAGACCCTGTGCCTGCAGCATAGATCCCCAGCTGCCGCAGAAGCAGCCAGAAGCCCTGGGCTAAGGGCTGCTGCCCACGGTGACCATAGAGCCCCGCAGGGGCTGGAGAGAGAGCATCTCTCAACCCCCCAGCTGATGGCAGCCATGGAGGACCCAGCAATTTCGACGTTGCGGGACGCGGATCGTCTACACGGTCCCTACTTCGATGTTCAACGTCGAAGTAGGGCGCTATTCCTATCTCCTCATGAGGTTAGCGACTTCGACGTCTCGCCGCCTAACGTCGAAGTTAACTTCGAAATAGCGCCCGATGCGTGTAGACGCGACCGGCGCTATTTCAAAGTTGGTGCCGCTACTTCGAAGTAGCGTGCACGTGTAGACACAGCTATTATCAGTCAAACTCATCATTCAAACAAACAACAGCCGTCAAAAAGAAAAATAAGCAAATGCAATCTTCTGAATCACTAGAAAAAGGATAGAGAATAAAACAAAGAATATCTTACTGCTTCTGTATAAATCCACAGAACACCCACATCCTGAACACTGCATACCAATGTGGTCCCCACATCTCAGAAAAGGTACCTTGGCATTGGAAAAGGTTCATAAAAGGGCAACCTAAATGCTAAGGGCTATGTCAAGACAAGAGGGTTTAAAAGAAACAAAAATAATGATTTCCTTACACAGTGCACTCAACCTGTGGAACTCCTTGCCAGGGGATATTGTGAACACCAGGACTTTAACAATGTTCAAAAAAGAACTAGATACATTCAAGGAGGCTAGAGTCCAGAGATACTTATTAGCCTGGATATGAAGAAATGGTATCCTGAGCCTCTTGTTTCTCAGAGGGTGGAAATGTGTGACAGGGAGAAATCATTTGATGATTACATGTTCTCTTCACTCCCTCCTGGGCATCTGGCAAAGGCCACTGTCAGAAGATAGAATACTGGCCTAGATGGACCTTTGGTCTGACCCAGTGTAGCCATTCTTATGTTGCTATGATGTTGATGTCTAAACACCACATCTGGAGAAGGTAAAAATAAGCTTTGCAGTTAATATTTCAAACTATTCTATGCCAACTCTGCTGTTAAAGGAAGTTTGATGTCCCTTTACTTATTTTTAACTCTTTCCTTTCCAGGTCAATTAAAATTTCTCTTTCCAGCCTGCCATCCCATCTCTTTCTCTCTCTCTCTCTTTCTGGCTATGGTTACACTAGCGAGTTTTGCCGACAAAACCCCAGTTTGTCAACAGAACACAGCACTTTTCCTGGCAGCATTCTGCCTCTCAGCCATGAGGCACAACACTGCTGTCAACAGATTCTGTTGACAAAAAAGGCTGGGTGGACACTCAGGGGCGGAAGGGGGCCTTCTATCAACAGATGGGGCATCCAGAAAAATGGGTAGCCCTGTCTGTTGTGCTTCTGAGTGCCTGTTTTGTTGAGAGAGCAGCTGAGCAGTTCACAGAGCTGTTGACAGAGTGGAGAGCTTTTCCAATTGTTCTGTGTGTGGCCGCACTCTATGAACAGAAGTTTTCTCAGGAAAGCTCTTCCAACAGTGACTTCTGTCAATAGATGGCTGTAGTGTAACTATAGACCTCCCTCCCCATCTCGCTCTCTCGCACACACTCACATACACATCCAAGAAACAGAGTTTGAAACTCAATGGGGAACCTTCTGGCTGAATACAAAATAGGTATATTGCAGAGTTGTCTTCCAGTTGGGCAACTTTTGCTTTAATAAATAAAATATTATGGAGGGTGGTCAGCTTGTTTGGAAGAAAAACATTGAATGGGTGCGACTTAGCTTTCCTGGCTTTTTCACAGCTATGAATGGCTTGATATTCTTGGCTCAGGGCTATTATTATTATTATTATTATTATTATTATTTCCTTTTTAAAAATATGAGGCCATCAGATTCCTCCCAAGACACTCTCAGGTGGGGCTGTTTCTCACTCCAGACTTTCCCTGAGGACATGTCATTTCATTAAAAAAAGGCAATGCCTTCCCTATGAGAAACTCAGTAAAACTCAGCTTGCTCTTCTCTTTTCCTAGGCTACATAACCTCCCCTTCCACCTTTCTACCTTACTCCTTGGCATGGATGTAATATGCTGAGCATAATCTATCAGTGACACTCGTCACGTTCACTTTGCGAATGAAGGTTCTGCTAAGATTATCAAGGGGAAGAAAGGTTCAATGCTGCCATTCTCCCCTACAACCAGTGGTTCCTATAATCTCTTCACTTGTGCAGCTTCTCAGGGTTTAGTAGAGAACCCATAGCTAGGTTTCTGTGTTTCTTGGTAATACACATTTGCACATGCCTCAGTGCACAAAATAAAATTAATTCCGTGCATGGATGGGAAAAATCCATACACAGATGGAAAAGATTAGTGGGAACATTGCTGACAACTCACTTCACATGAGGAACATAATTAAAATGAGACAAGGAAGGGGTTCATGATTTCCTGCTACAGAATTTGAATAACTCTTGCTGGGTGGTATGAAATCCCTGTAGAATGGAGATTTCCATAGAATAGAATCATAAAATCATAAAACATTAGACAGAAAGGGATCTTGAGAGCTCATCAGGTCCTGTCTCCTGCTCTCATGGCAGGACCAAGAACCATCTAGACCATCACCAATAGATGTCTATCTAACCTGCTCTTACATATCTCCAGTGATGGAGATTCCACAACATCTCTAAGCAATTTATTCCAGTGTTTAACCACCCTGACAGTTAGGAAGTTTTTCCTAATGTCCAACCTAAACCTCCCTTGCTGCAGTTTAAGCCCATTGCTTCTTGTCCTATCCTCAGACACCAAGGAGATCAAATTTTCTCCCCCCTCCTTGTAAATGTGATTTGGTCTCCAGTACTGAGGTCCCCAAGAAAGCATTTAAACGCTTGCTTAAATATAGTATCCAATTAAATGATTTACCAAATCTGAGGCTTCTTCAGGCCAAACTTCATTTGACTTCAGCTCTTGTCTTATCTCAAGTCCAAACTGTGATATCCCTAGTTAGCTTTCCCTGATGCAAAACTCCTATTGATTACCCTGGGAGCTTTACCTCAGCCAAAATTAAGTGGCTGAGTGGAGAATTCAGGATTCAGCCCAGAGTTAGGAACTGATCCAGTGAATGGAAACTCTTTCACTGACATGAATGAGACCTGGATTGGACAATTAGGGAGCTACTAGATTTGGTCAATATAAGCTACGTTACAAGGAGAAGTCCTGTGGCACCTTATAGATGAACAGATTTTTTGGAGCATAAACTTACATGGCCAAAGACCCCTTCATCAGAGGACATGTATTTGACAAAGTTGGTCTTTGCCTACGAAAGCTTATGCTCCAAAATGTTTGTTCGTCTACAGGGTGCTACAGGAGTTCTCATTACTTTTGCGGATACAGACTAACACACCTACCCTTCTGACACTTATAAGCTATATTATATCTTTTCAAGGTGTCCATTTCTATTTCATGTCTGATTATAAATGGCATGAACGTTTTGAAAAGGTGGAATTCAGAAGTTGGGGAAAGAACAAATATGGCAATAAAGTATTTGATCAATTGAACAGGGAGCAAAACTGAGAACAGCACAATTCCCCCATGACAAAGTTTCATAGTTAAGAATGGAGAAAGAGGTTCAGCTAAAATAAGAGCCAGACAGTGAACCAAAAGTCTGGTGAAGTTCTTGTATACCAGTTAACAGAATACAAAAATATCCTATTTGGTTCATTCTTGTCTGCTGTGACCAAAACATCCCTCCCTGTGAAATTTCTTATCCAAGATAAACCAAGACATGCTAGGAATCTTACTGTAAATTGAGAAATCATTTGCTCAGAGTATGTACTACTGTCCAACTTGACCAGAGATGACCAGAGAAGTTCAGTTAAGCTTAAAATTCATGTCCAAATTAATGCAAGATGTTCTGAAGTAGCATGGCATCTGAATATTTTGAGATGTGTCCATATTTAATATCTAGAATAAGAAGAGCAAAATAAACTCTGAGAGATATATGTTTGTGGGAAGTGGATGAGAGATTGGTGCAATAATAACCATTAGTTCTGCTGTTTGGGTTTCTCTCTTCATCTGGAAGTTTAACAGCAGAAGTTTATGTCTAACATGGAGTGTCTGATTAAAAAATATATCCCAGATTTTTGTCTCAAGCCTGGCTTTTATGGTGGTGCTATCTGCAAAGTGATTTCTCCAACAGAGTAAAAGTCCAAATCCATAGTCAGTAACCTAAATTTCCTCTGGTCTGATTGTCAGTTACTTTAGGAAAAAAATACCAGTGAACATGGCAACAAATTTCTTCTTCACAGCAAGTAATTTGGCAGTTATATTGTTTCAGGACACAGCCCTTCGACTTCACAGCCAAACACAACCTTCCCAGCTTCTTTCTTGGGAGCATTTTTCCCAGGCACTCCTCTCTGTGATGACATGGAGCTTTTACCAGAGGTGGGGTCATGGAGCTGTGCTTAGAACTGCTGTATATTTGTTTTCCCCCAAGGAGAATCAGTCCAGGAGACAAGGGAATCATCGCATGTGCAAGTTACAGATGTTTAAGGGAACCTGTCTATGATACTCATACCTTCAAACTTAGGCTGAAGATTGGGCTCTATTCTGCCCTGATTAGGCATCAGTTGGAGTATTGTATCCAGTTCTTGCCATCACATTTCAAGAAGGAGGTGGAGAAATTGGAGTGGGTCCAGAGAAGAGCAACACAAATGAGTAAAGTTCTAGAAAATGTGACCTGGCAGTGACGACTGAAAGAATGGGGTTTGTTTACTTTGGAAAACAGAAAACTGAGATGGGGTTTGAAAGCTGCTTTCAAGTACCTAAAAGGGTGTTACAAGGAGGAGGGAGACAATTTATTCTCCTTAACCTCTGACGATAGAAAGTTTTTCCTAATGTCCAACCTCAACCTTCCTTGCTGCAACTTTAGCTCATCTCTTCTTGTCCTGACTGCCAGAGTGGTTAAATACTGGAATAAATAGCATAGGGAGGTTGTGGAATCACTATCACTGGAGATATTTCAGTGTAGACTGGATAGGCATCTGTTGGGGTTGATCTAGATGGTGCTTGGTCCTTCTGTGACTGGACTTGATGACTTCTCAGGGTACCTTCTAGTTCTAGTATTCTATGATTCTATTATAAGAGTAGGCTAAATTTCATATTTGAGTGACAGTGTCTTCTCCAATATCATTCACAGTTCCATGCAAATATTAGCCTGAGCACAGCATGCCGCATATATGGACATCTTGTGTCCGACTGGCACATGTGAGGTGAATGTATCAGGCAAGAAGGAGTTCAAAATGAATTGCACCTCAGGGAGTTGGGAGGGGTTGCAACTGCTTTGGAGGATAGGGTCATAATTCAAAATGATCCGGATAAATTGGAGAGATGGTCTGAGGTAAACAGGATGAAGTTTAATAAGGACAAATACAAAGTGCTCCACTTGAGAAGGAACAATCAGTTTCACACATATAGAATGGGGAGAGACTGTCTAGGAATGACTACAGCAGAAAGGGATCTAGGGATTATAGTGGACCACAAGCTAAATATGAGTCAACAGTGTGATGCTGTTGCAAAAAAAGCAAACATGTTTCTGGGATGCATTAACAGGTGTGTTATGAACAAGACATGAGAAGTCATTCTTCCACTCTACTCTGCACAGGTTAGGCCTCAGCTGGAGTATTGTGTCCACTTCTGGGCACTGCAGTTTAAAAACAATGCGGAGAAACTAGAGAGGGTCCAGAAAAGAGGGACAAGAATTATTAAAGGTCTAGAGAATGTGACCTATGAAAATAGGTTGAAAGAATTGGGCTTGTTTAGTTTGGAAAAGAGAAGATTGAGGGGAGACATAATAGCAGTTTTCAGGTATCTAAGAGGGAGTCATAAGGAAGAAGGAGAGAACTTGTTCTTCTTGGCCTCTGAGGCTAGAACAAGAGGCAATGGGCTTAAACTGCAGCAAGGGAGGTTTAGGTTGGACATTAGGAAAAAGTTCCTAACAGTCAGGGCGGTCAAACGGTGGAATAAATTGCCAAGGGAGGTTGTGGAATCTCCATCGCTGGAGATATTTAAGAACAGGTTAGATAGATGTCTATCAGGGATGGTTTAGATAGTACTTGGTCCTGCCACTGGGGCAGGGGGCTGGACTCGATGGCCTCTCGAGGTCCCTTCCAGTCCTAGTGTTCTATGATTCTATGAGGCAGGTGTTCTCTGCTGGTACTGCACACCCTTACCCACAACTCTGACATCAATTCCTGTAGATTGTAAACCCTCAGGGCACAGGCCCTGTTGTCCCTGTGAGTGTGAACAGCACCACAGTCACTCATGTTCAGTCAGTGTGACTACTTGGCACAAACCATCCCTTCTTATGCTGCATTCCTGGGCAGGAAATCAACAGGAGGAATTGAACCTATGGCCACGGTGATTTTAAAGTTTAAACCTCTATTATCCAAGGCTGTACTAGACACATCAACTTCCACAGAGCCCTTCAGAGTGCTGTTGGGTTACTCACCCACTTGCAATGGGCTCTGAGAGGCAGCCTGTTGCCCTAGAAAGCTGTGTGACTTCACAAGCCAGGACGATTTGGATCCCCAGGTAGTGCCTGCACTAGAGTCACAGACACTCTGGCCCTTTGTGTCCCATACACATAGCTAGAATCCTGAACCCAGCACCAGGTGTTGTTCCCCTGGGGATGGGACCTGCAGAACATACTGTGACTGAGACACATAGCATACAAGGGACAACAAAGATGTTTAGAGACGTCTTTAAGTGTGAGTAGGCTGTGTGAAGTGCAGCATCCCCAGGGGGAGCCAGGCAGCAACAGTCCCTTGGGATGTTCCTAATTAAATCCACTGCTCCAGTTCTACCAGGGCAGTCATAGTAAAAGCCAGATTCTGTCATGTGCACGAGCTTGGATTGGAGAGTGTGATGGGGGTACGGACTCCATGCTGGCCCTGAAGAGCTAAGGGACAGTAGTGGACCCAGGTTGTCCCATCCCTCCAGACCTGCAGAGTGTGAACCAAATGGGAGCAACTCAGGAGGACAGGTAGACCCTGAAGGCTTCTTGACAGGGATGCTGCAGAAGCCTCCTTACAAGGAATAGGTATGCCTTGTGTGTCCAGTCAGGGCCGAAGTTCTTGCTGTCTTTATTTTTTCCTCTTGTTACTTTACATTGGACTTGGAGAGGCGGACGGGGGAGCATGACCCAGGGAGGGTAATTTTGAGAGCTCACGTGAATGCTGGACTGTGTTCCCTCTCATAGGGTCCTGGGTTGGAGCCCAATGGAGTGAGAGGGCTTGAGCCCCCCATCTATTGTTTAGGAGGGGCACAAAATCACTTTCCAAGCTCTCTGTAAGAAGAAGGTGTGGATGCTGCTATGTGATGTGAAGCAAAACCCACCCTCAGGAAGAAACTGGCCTGAAAGACCTGCCCAGGAGAGGCAGTCCTGGGTGCATCACCTGCTAGACTAGCGATGGGTGACATAGGTTAGTGAGTGAGCCACATGAGTAGCCCTCGTTCAGTTCAGTGGGCCACAAGATGTCGTAACCAGGATGGTCTCCTGGGACAGGGTAATCTTATTAACTAGGATGGCATACAAAGAATGTGTGGGGATGTGCTGATTGGACGGTAGCAGTGCTTTCGTTGGCCGCAGAGGGAGCACATGGCTCTCACAGTGCAATCAGCGTGCGCCTCACTTCACAGGCCCTTTATGTGTGTACCACTATAACAATGTTGAAAAATAAAAAAAAATACAAAACATGAAAAACAAACAAACTCTATATGGATGGAAACTAGAAGAGTCTGGCAACCCTGCCTCTGGCCAGCAGCCAACAAAATATCTCACAAGCCACACCTAGAACTCCAATGGACCACATGTAGCCCACAGGTTGCCCACCACTGCACTAGACCACCTGGCCCTCCAAAGACTATTACAGAACACCTGATGCATTCCCTGCTTCAGGACAATTCAGATCTTTCCCTTACCACTAAGACTTCAGTTCAGGCTAGTGTTTCCTTATCCAGTGCTCTGGCCATGATATGGTCCTGTACTGGCTACAAAGTGAACTGGCTATGCAGGGCAACTGACTATGCAGGGTAATCTTCTGGCTATATTCTTTTCCTCCTGCCAGGTGATTTGGAGTGGGAGGAGGGCAGCAGTGATCAGCCACCAGGGTCATTAGCCCATAGTAAGTGGAATGAAGGAAATTCAAATGAAAATGCTACAGTGCTAAGGAAAAGTCCCAGAATACGAACAGGGCATCTCTCAGGGATCAGAATCAAAGAACAATAGAACCGGAAGGGGCCTCAAGAGGTCATCAGGTCCAGTCCCCTGCTCTCACAGCAGGACCAAGCGCTGTCCGGAGTCTTTGGAACACCTCTGATAGGTGTTCATCTAATCTGCTCTTAAATATCTCCAGTGATGGAAATCCAACAACCTCCCTAGGCAATTTACTCCAGTGTTTAATCACCCTGACATTTGGGAAGTTTTTCCCAGTGTCCAACTTAAAGCTCCCTTCCTGTCGTTTAAGCCTATTGCTTCTTGTCCTATCCTCTGATACCAAGGAGAATCATTTTTCTCCCTCCTCCTTGTAACACTCGTTCAAGTACTTGAAACCCACTGAAGCAATCTGCAAAAGAATTAATTTTTCAATGCCCCTATATGTGAAAAGGAATTCTGAGAATACCTATCCTTTACACACTGCTTTTCCTTTGGGCGGTCTCAAAGCATTTTTCAGAGCAGGTCAGGATCACCATTTTACAGATAGGTAAACTGAGGCAAAGAGGCAGGACATTACTTGCTTTAGGGCACCCAGTTGGTCTGTCCTGAGCCAGGACTCAAACCCAAAGCTCTTGATTCCCAGGTACTGCCAACTTGCTGCAAACCAAACTAGGTTATGCAGCCATTGTGTTGAGGTGGGAGAGTGCCAGCAGTTTCATTCATGGGACAAAAGCAAGAGACTGCCAGATGTTATTATGAAAATTCTTCCTTTTCAGAAAAGGTTAAAGTCCCCTTTGGTAGGGCCTCTGACACATGGACATGTTTTCGGCGAAAGTACATGATGTACTGAATTCTTTAACTTTAGTTTATTTCCCATTATATTTGACTGTTAACAATCCTCAGAAATAGACAGGAAAACCAAAGCTTCATCTCCAGCTCATCAGGGCTCTCGGACGCTATACTGAGGCTGACTTTTGGCAGTGGATGGACTAGAGAAAATGAGGCATGTTTATTGAAGGGATAACATTTGAAAGGGAGCTGGTGTTTCTGAATTTAAATAGAGATGAGCCTGGGTCCAAGTCAGGGTCTGGGGATTTTATGCCTACCTGCTGTAGTCCACCTTCCCCTTAAAGTTCAAGAGGTTTGGAATCTGGGGTCTGGATCTGGGTCTTTATTACAGCTAGTTGGGAATTTTAGGACAAAACGGCTTTTCAATAAAAAATGTCAATGTGTTGAAACCAAAACTCTTCAGCCGCATCTACACTAGCAAGTATATTCGAAATTAGGATCGAAAGACCGAGCTCTTTCGAAAGAACCTGTGGAGCATCCAGACATACCCCGCGCCCTTTTGAAAGTAACTTCGAAAGAACTCCTGCATTCTTTCAAAGTCGGTCCTCCATTCCTGGGATGGGAAGAGCGCCCTCCTTCGAAAGATAATTTTGAAAGAGAGCAAGTGTAGACGCTCCGTGGCCTGCTTATTCGAAAGAGAGAGTCCTCCGTGGTGGCGATCAGCCGGCAGGAGGCAGTGCCATTCACAGCACAGACGGAGCTCTATGGTTCTAGTGTCCAGCCTGCTTAGGCTCCCAGAAACCCTCAGGCCGGAAGCTGAGAGTGTGCAGCCAGCAGTGAGGCCACGCTGTTCTGCAGCTCACCAGCCCCCGCGACAGCCAGCCAGTCCCCCACACCACCCGGACCCATGGCCAGCCACCCAGACCCCCGCCCACCCCAGGTGCCCTCCAAAGACACTGGGGAGTCGTCCCAGGAGGTGGGCCAGGCTCCGAAGCACCGAGCCCCCTCCTGGACAGAGGCCGAGATCCAGGACCTCCTCTCCCTCTAGGAGGATGAGGAGGTCCTCCAACAAACAGGGGTCTGTTGCTGCAATGCGGTCACCTTTCAGTGGCTGGCAAAGGGGCTGCTCGGCCACGGCCACCCCACCCGCACACTGGACCAGGTTCGGTCAAAAGTCAAGAAATGTGGCAGGGTATTGCAGGGCCCGGGACGCAGCTGGGCAGACAGGGGCAGCCCCCACAAGCTGCCCCTACTACAAAGAGCTCCACCGCCTGCTGAGGCTGAAGGAGGCCGGACTCCTCACCATCTTCCTCGACATGTCCGTCGGGGACACTGAGCCAGAGACAGCGACCGAGGGTGAGGAGCACCCGGGGTCGTTCACCAGAACCAGGTGACTGCGGACAGCATGGCCACTTGCCCCACCAGCAATGATGAGGGCTCAAGCGAGGGGGCCCTCGTCATAGACCTCCCATCTGGACCGTCCAGCCAGGCCTGGTCCGACCACGCCTTGCCTGCCTTCCCGGAGGGACCCCTAGGTAGGTGGCATGCGCACCAGCCCTAGTGCCCAGGGAGGGAGTGTCAGGTCCCACCCAGGGTGGCCACAGGCATCGCACACGGCCACCAGTCCAGGTGCATGTGGACCCTGCACAACTATGTTCCCCGGGCTCTCAGGGGGATGATGCACAGCACTCGGCACCACATACATGGGACAGCATCGGGGCTGCCCACACTTGGAGATAGCAGGGAACAGCATGGGCGGGGGCATGTTCCTGGTACCCCTGTGGAGCACCCAGGGACATGTACCCTGGGGTGGGGCAGGACACGGGGGCCTGCACCTGGGACTAATGGCCCATTCCCCCCCTCCCCTTCTGTCTCCACAGCTCCTGCAGCCAGTGGCCGGACCAGCCCCACCACGGAGGGTGAGGGGGAGCGGCTGTCATCCAGAGCAGGGACCGTGCAGGGTCGCCGCTGGGCCATCTGCCAGCACCACCAGGGCGGTGATGAGGATGCAGGGGACACCACCCATGCTGCAGCTTTGCGGGACCTTACTGGCATGCTGCAGGAGTGGCTTGCCATGGAGCGGCAGGCCTGGGACCGGGTCACAGCGAACATGGATGCCCTGACCCAGGCCATGGTGGGCCACTTAGACCCAGCTGCCGCCCCATTGCAAGTCACTCCTGCATCCGCCCCCCCTGCCCCCACCCCACCATCCCTCATCCCTCTGTCACCCAGCAGCTCCCCCACCTCCCCAGTCCCCCAGTCAGCCTCCCCACCCCCGACCTCAGCAACCTCCCCAATCCCCCAGTCAGCCTCCCCACCCCCGACCTCAACCACCTCCCCAATTCCCTGGTCAGCGTCCCCACCCCGGACATCTCCTGCCCCCTCCGCCTCCCCCCCACCCCATCTCCTGCAGCGAACCCCTCTCCACGAGCCCAACCTCTCTGCCCTTGTCCCAACCCACCTGCCCCCGTCTGCCCTGCACCCCGGGACTTTCGAAAGAGTGGATCGCACCTTTGGTCTCTGTTTTTCTGTGTGGATGCTCCCTGTCGAAAGAATGGCTTTCGATTATTCTGTTTCGAAAGCCGTCCTTTCGAAAGGGGGCTGTAGCGTAGACGCAGCCTTCCTGTGCCAATTTTGACAGAACTTCCAATGAGAAAAGTTTCTCATGTCCAGGATGGAAGTTCTGGTCAAAAAGAGACAAAGGTCCACCCCAGCTACTAACCAAATGATTGTAACTTTTACTTGGAATAAAGGAAGATGTCAAAGCAAGGACTTGACCCTTGAGTTCTGACACTCACCTCTGAGCTCAGGTCACTGGGGTAACCAGAAGTAGGTCTGTTACTGCTCCCTGCCCAGACTTGTTCATTATAGAGACAGAACATTGCCCGTATCATTTCAATCCAAGTCTGTTCTGCCCATCCTCCAAGTTGGAGAATGTTCGGAGCCAAGAGTTTCATTTACCTCTATGTTAAGGTAAAATTCCCCTCTCTTTTGAGGGCTGCTAAAAGACTGAACTATTACTTAAATCTCACTTAAAATCCAGGGTGCAAGTCACACTGGCTTGTGGAGCTGTAGCTACAAGTTTTATGCTCATCAACTGCACCAGTAAAATTAATACATGTGATTATTTCAACCAGACACTTGATCCAAAGAGTTATGCTCATGCAACCAGCAAAAAGAAGCAATACCCTGTAACCTTTGTGTCCAGTCTAATTGAATCCAATGCATCTCACATGCCAACCATCAAACGCCCCTAATTGTTGCTGAGCAAGATACATCTGATGTAGAATTTTGACCCAAATTCTGCTGCTTAATTTTAATAGACAAATACATTTGAGAAAATGGAAAGTAGGTCATGGATTACAAGAACAAGAAACGAAATTAATTGAATTATTGTCAAGAATTATCTGCCAGGTCTTCAAACAAATAAGTCCTCCCTGATTATAGGTCTCAGGGTATATGGTACAATGTACTCTGATCATTATTTATTTATCATTAGTTAGTTATAGAAATGGACATTCCATCCTACCAAAAATTCAGGACTTTTAACATTTTTCCCATCAGGCACTTGGATGAAATCATTACAACAACAAAGCAAAATAATATTTTGGAACATTTTTCTTCATTGTCTAACTTTTTTAGTTGGAATTCACTTAAACTCCAAAAAAGAACATCACTTCAACTCAAAGAGCTGAAATTTTTTCAGTGAAAAGATGTTGAATGAGCAGGACATTTGAATGATTTCTGTCTTTTTTATGCTCCTGGAAGTGGTTCAGATTGGGAAATTCCTTTCATGGCCAGTTTCAGTTTTCAGGAATTGCCATTTTTGCAGTAAAAAAAAAAAAGTCAAAAAATTCCTGAGCAATCGTAATCTGTGGCATAGCTAGAGAATGAACATCTGACTCCACCAAGCGCAGGAAAGTCCTTCAAGTCACAAACCATCCTTCGCCTCACAACCACCTGGTGTTCCCTTTCCAAAATAAGGTCCTGAACCAACAAACATTTCACATATGCTAATAACAACTTCAAATACATGAACAATTCCAGTGAAATCGAAAAGGAATTAAGTGCGTCTGTAAGTCCTTGCAGATCAGGGTCTATCTGACATAGATGGAGTGATGCACTAGATTAGACACCAGTCTCTCCATTTAGCCATTTTTAGAATCCAGCAAAGAGTTAATGTCAGTCAATAAGGACTTGAAATTTTTTAAAATATGGCCTTGAGGTGGGAGATTCATGGCTGTCATGGATCACCTCCAGGCAATCTCTATTTGTGTATCTAGAGAAGAAGAAAAAAAGTCAAATTTTCCAGAAAATTCCCTACTTCCTCTCCCAGCCTGGGCTCCTAACCACCACTGTAGATGTAGTTAATTGAAATGGTGTTTGTTTTATCTTGAATAATGTTGTAATTGCCGGAGTCGGTGGACAGCAAGACTCCAGAGTCATTTACATACCTATGCAAAGGACGGTAATTTTTGGAGGCTTTCCAACCTCCTCCTCCCTTCTTCCCCACTCCCCTGAAGAACTTTATATATAGCTAAACATGCCCATACAGTGGAATAGTCATACCTATAGATACTCACATTCATATAGCTCTCTCCACACCCCAGCATTCTGGTTGCAACTGTCCATTTGCTGCTAGCCAGGATCTTAGGTTACCTGCGGCGGTAGGATTTCTGGCACTCCTGTCTCCGAAAGAAAAACAGTCTTATTGGGGCAGTGCTCGCCTCTCACAAGGCCCTGATTGTGTGCGAGCGCCGAAAAAGAAACAAATGCAGTTTAATTACATTGGATGCTTGGTGGCGAGTTCACAAATCTTTTATTTGTTTTGAGAAGTGCAGCAGCACTAAATTTTGTGTGCATTCAGGGAGCCTACTATACCACTTACCGGAGTGGAGAGGAGAGGGGCTAATTAACTGGGCTGCTGTCAAGCTAATAAAGTAATGGAGGGCTTAAACAAATTTAAAAAACATAGAGGAAGTAGGTGGGATGCGGGTGGGGGGTAAAGGCTCTAGATAGTAAATCTTAGGACATGCATTTTCACTGTCCGTGAAAAAGGTTTTCCTTGGGCACCCAGAGTTCTGCAGCCAAAGTTTTATGTAGTCTGAGTCAAATCCCCCTTTTAAGAGGAAATGTGTTAGCAGATCCAACCTGGAATGTGTAACCAGAGATGAGCTTTTCCCATCCTGCCCCCAAAGAGTTTCCAGCTCATCATAGTTGTTCATCTTGGCTTAGTTTCAGATTCGAATGGGAGAGTGGGTGGACAGCAATCTGTGCTTACATCTCCTCTTTGCCAGGCTGAGCCATTGCATAACGCTAAGGAAAGTATTATAGTATCTCAGCTAAGGGTCATCTTGGACGTGTCACAACTAACAATGCCTTACAGCCAGAATACTACTGAATGTGCTAGTCCAGTGATGTGACTCAGGGCTTGCTTTGGAGGCAATGCGCACCATGGAGGTAGCATTTTTAAGCACATTACGTGTTGCGCTTTAATCGGCCTGTGCATGGACCCTGCTGATGTGCAGTAAAGATTCCCTAGTGTGCTTTAATGTGGCAATGTGCAAACACATCAGCACACATTATAAATCACATCCCTGTAGCATGCCTTACTGCATTGTGTAGACAAGACATTGGCTCCAGTATCTCAGGGTATTAGTTATGAATATTTGAGCAATAACTTATGAGGACCTGACCATGGGAATGAGTTTGGAGCAAACAACCAGATCTGACCATTCCCAATTGCTACATGAGTTCAGATGCATGTTTTGTCTTTTCCTCCTCCACCAGGCTCACCTACAAATATTTAATGCCACAGTTCTACAAAAAGGATACTAATGGGACTGATAAATAGATTGTTTGGTTTAGGTTTTCTTGAACAAAAAACTAACTTTTTGGAGAAAAAAATCTGTCCCTTTTGGAAAATGCTCAGGACTTTTTTAAAATTAAAAAAAATAAAAAATAGATATTTTTATAAAAATCTGTTTAAGTTCCTAAAATTAAAAAAATGAAAATTGATAAAACTATAAACTAATTTATTCCCCATTTTGTTTGAAATTTTTACTGGAAAGTGTCACTGGCCTTCACCTAGCTGCTGGTTTGATCCCCTTTGCAGCTGAAATTAATTGAACATGCCTACTGTTTTGTTTAAACCAGCGTTTCTTGACCAGGGGTCTGTGTACCTCTTGTGGGGTACACCATGGTCTCTGAGTGCTACATCAACTCATCTAGATATTTGCCTAGTTTTACAATAAGCTACATAAAAACATTAGTAAAGTCAGTACAATCTAAAAGTTCATTCAAACAATGACTTGTTTCTGCTGCTTCTTGAGCCATAGGCTGAAATGTAAATGCAAGATTTCTCTTCCAATTCATTTATTTGAAAATAAGATGGTAGAAAGTCAGCAAGTTTTCAGCAGTTGCTTTTTGTGATAGTTTTGCCTGTCGTTGTAAGTAAATAGTCTTTAAGAGAGGTGGCACTTGGTGCGAACAAATCTCACTCCTGAAAAGGGAACAGTAATCTGGAAAGGTTGAATAGCACTTGTTTCAAGACTTCAGTTTACGTTAGGATCACGTTTCTTAACTCGTGGTACGCGCACCCTTAGGGGTATGCAACAGAAGTCTGGGGGTACTTTTTAAAAAAAGGTGTACTTCGTTAAAAAAAAAAAAAGCTTGAGAAACACTGGTTTAAGCCATCTGATAACTCTTGTGTGGTTCATGGGATCTGAATGATTCATTCTCAGGCTATGGACCTGTGGACAGTGGAGTGAATAGCCAGAACAACCACCACTTTGTTTGTAACCTTGTCGATCATCTTCACAGAAAAGCTAAGCACTGAATAAAAGATGTTCACTCTCTGGTTTCTAAAGGGGATTCCTCCAAGCATGGTGTGAGAAATGCTGGAGCAATGTGTGGAAATTACAGTGCATAACCTTCCCCTCCCCTCCAACTCGCCAAAGAAAATCTCTCTCCCCCTAATTAACATCCTGATTCCTGCCCAATTCATTAGGAGTGAAATTCATCCCTGTGTGGATGGCCTAAGTAGGACTTGCATACAGGCCAAAGCATACTGGCTAGTTTCACTCAAGGCAAGGCCACACACCATATTCAGTGCTTATGCAGTCTCACTCTTTGCATGGTGAAATCCATGACCATTACAGGGCTCACTGGGTATGTCTGCACAGCAAAGAAACACTCACAGCACCAAATTTCAGAGCTCAAGTCATCGGGGTCTGGGCTGCAGGAGTAAAAATAGCAGGGTGCATGTTCCTGAGAAGACTGGAATCAGAGCTCTGAAATGTGAGGCTTAGGGTTCAGAGCCAGGACTCTGGACCAAGGAGGAACACCCATGCATGGGTAAAGGGGGTAATTGCCCTGGGCCCTTTAGAATCACATCTGGATCACTAGGTAGTGTGCTCCAGAGCCTCACCCCATATGCTGGTAGGGAAGGGAGGTGCCACATTGTCTGGGCAACGCTGTGTGTTGGCTGCCTCAGCCCCACCCCCTCTCCCTAAGGCTTCCTCCTTCCATGCAAGGCCCCACCCCTCCCAGGAGCTGAGATCCAGGCTCTTCTACACATTTTTCAGGGGTCCACCAATCCCATCAGCTCCCCTAAGGAATGCTTACAGTGCTCCTTTTAATCCTGAATCAATTCACCTAGACTCCCAGGCCACATCTACACAGGCAGCTTCTATCGCCAGAACAACCCTTTTGCTGACAAAACTCGCTGAGCGTCTACACGGCTAAAGAACTCTGTTGAGAGTTTATTGACAAAACTCAGATCTTATCTCTGTTGCCAATCAGAAACAGAGCCTCTGTCAACCGTGTTTTGTCAACAGAGCGAATGTGTTGCCAGTTCTGTTGACAGAGAGGGCTTCTGGTTCCCCGGACAGTCCTGTTTGTGGAGCTTCCAGTCAGCCGTTCTCTCGAGGGAGGGCAGGGCAGTCTGGCTGCACTGTCAATAGAGTAGATTGCTCTGTCAGTCTGCTTTAATGTGGAGATGCAATCTGTCGACAGAGGCTGCCCATGTAGCTGTAGCCCCAGACTGGACACTACAGTGGGAGTGGAGTGTTCTCTGACATACAGACATATCCACTGGAAGACATGCTGAAGTCCATCCGCCGGAGGAGCTTTTGGGATCTTAGACCGATCGTAGTCAGAAGAGAGATATTCAGTCTTCAGGTCCAAGTATACCTAAGCTGTTTCAACACTCCTATTTTTTGCATCACGTTTTCTTTTTTTATGTAAATATAACACGTGTATTTTACATTAGGTGAAGAAGCTTCTGTTCAGAAACAGATGTGGAGGGGGATCAGCAACACTAGGAAAGGTAACAGAGAGGGGGGACAGAACAGTTTATGGGATTCAGGTGACATGATGCCTTTGCATGGGTCATCTGCAACCACTGAATCCAGAACTTCTGGTGCTATCAGCAGGAGTTTCCTACTTGAAGTGAAGGACTGGAATCAGCAAAGGATCATTTTTTCTCCAGAAAAAGAATTAACAGGATAATTTGATCCATTGCACATGATTTTTGATAAGCTGTAACAAAAATAAAATTTGAATGCAGAATTTCTCCAGACACCCCCATAATATCTGGAGGAATAAAGTAAACATGGTAGAAACCTGACTCTGAGCAGTTCCATGTGGTTTGTTTATGTTTGATGAGAGGTATGCAAACTAGTTTGCCAAAATAAGTCATCATATCCTGACATGGGGTACTAGATTCCCCCTAGTGTTCAAGTGTTTAAGAATATACATTATACTTAGGGGAAAAAAACCCAAACCAAACACAAAAAAAAAATGAAGTGTAGTACTGTATGCTTAAAATGTGAGGCAATGGGAAATGCATTGTCATGTTTTAAACCCATTATATAGTCGTTCCTTGCAGTAACTCATGAGACCAAAGAGCCAGATTAATCACTGCATATGTCTACACTAGAGCAATCTATCAAGAGAAGTTTATGTTTGAAGATATCTTCTGACAAAACTTCTGTCAACAGGTCGCAGCCAGAGTGTCAAGCGGTTCACAAGAGCGATCTGCTCTGTTGACAGAAAGTGGCTGGGCTGCCTGGCTGCTCTGTCTGCCAAATGACCAACTGGAAGCACAGCAAACAGGGCTGCCCAGTGTCCCAGAAGCCCAGTCTATTGACAGAGGGGCCCCCAGAATGTCCAGACTGGCTTTCTGTTGACAGAATCTGTCGATGGAGGCATTCTACCTCATGGGGGAACAGGAGAATGCTGTCGACAGAAGGGCCACCTTCGGTTGATTTACTGTCGACAGAACACTTTGGGAATATGAACGCTCTGCAGGTTTTGTCAACAAAACTCTCTAGTGTAGACATTGCCAGTGTAAATGTTTTCTGGTGTATATTCAGCCTTTCTGTTCTGTTTGCAAACCTGGTTTCAATAAACACCTGTTATTCATAAGAATTTGCTCAAGTAATTTTAGCCACCAAAGTTGATATGACAGTTTGCTTGAGAACTCTTCTCTGAATGTTTATCATACATCATTTGCAGCAACTGATTTCATTTTAAAGTCACCTGGTATTTATTCTGATTCCCTCTAGGATGATTAGAACTAGACACAGGAGCAAAACCAATTGTGAATAATGAATAGTAGACAATGAACTTGCCAGTTTCAGTTTTCATTTGTATTAACACATTCATGAAACTTCTTCAAAGCCTGGTGGTATCCCCAGGAATCTGGCAACCTTCCAAAAATTTTGAACAACAAATAATCTGACACAAAAAGTAACACAAAGCTGGGTTCCTTGATTTTATTTGTAAAAACATTTGGAAAACTATGGTATTTGACCAGCTCAGTTAAACAGACATACAGATATACTCATGTATCAGGGCAAACACTTCTGGGTTGAAGGAGGAAGAGACACTGCAAACCATAGAGGAAAGAGGTTTTCTATCACCGGTTGATAGAAAATAGTATTTTCTAGCCACAATGTGGCATGTGTGGCTGGGATCTGAAATAAATAACAAGCAGTCCCATGGCACATGAGGCTATGTCTACACTATGCAGAGAAACCCATGGAGCATCCAGATTCCCAAGGCATTCTGCAGAAAGTAAGTTGACAGAACGCAACACTTTTATCGACAGCTGTACCTCCTCTCCACGAGGCATAACGCCTTTTTTGACAGAAAGCTGGTCTGGATGTTCCAGGGGGGCCCCTCGGTTGACAGACAGTGCTTCTGGGATACCTGGCAGCACTGTCTGCTGTGCTTCCAGTTGGCCATTTTGCCAATAGAGCGGCTGAGCAATCCAGCTACTCTTTGTTGACAGGGCGGATCGCTCTTGCGATGCACTAGGCAGTTTGGCCGGAATCTGTCGATAGAAGTTTTGTCCGAAGATATCTTCTGACAAAAACTTCTGTCGACAAATCCCTGTATTCTAGGCATAACCTTAGAGATTAACAAATTTATTAGGTCAGGAACTTTTGTAGGAAGGAGCTTACTCAGTATTGGCACAGAGCATTCTGCCACCTCATTTGGACAATGTGGTTTGTTGACCCCAGAATTTTCTGTGGGACTTCAGTGAACTCAAAGTCACA
Source organism: Carettochelys insculpta (assembly GCF_033958435.1). Taxonomy (NCBI): domain Eukaryota; kingdom Metazoa; phylum Chordata; order Testudines; family Carettochelyidae; genus Carettochelys; species Carettochelys insculpta. Next base: position 22,284,949 of record NC_134156.1, on the reverse strand, counting down.
CTCATATGGAGCAACAAGTAGACTGTTGGTCAACCCCTCCCCCACTCCAAAACATGTTAGTCATATTGCTTAAGGTACTATTTACTGGAAAGTACTCAGATAATGTAGTTTTGGTCAAGTAAAAGAGAATAAAATAGGAATCTGCCATCAATTGAAAGGAAAGGCTTCAAAATTTCCAAGTCAGTGTTTCCTGAATTTTTGCTTCATGCAAAGCTTGGTTCTTTCACCATTGTGCCTTGGTTTAGGCCACAAACATACTGAAAAATTAGAGTTTTCCACGGGATGGAAATTCCATTTTTGGTCAGCCCCACGAATAGATACTCCTACTGAGCCAGAAGGTATAGTGGGAAGGCCTAACCTGGCCAGTGTTTATTCTCTCTTAGTTCCACATATATGCTCAACACAGGATATAGTAAGTGAAACATGCAAGGCCGATTATTCCCCTCTCTCTGTCTCTGTGATCAGAGCTGGAAACAGAATCTCACTAGTTTTAATGGAACTATCTGCCGGCATGCTGCTGCTGCCCACAATTACTCTGTTCGCTATAGTTCCACGGTGGAACTTTGGGTCACTGCTTTCATCCTTGGATGACTCATCCCTCGTCCCCTCCTCTACTGATGGGGCTATTTTCCCTTTTATTCCATTCATGTGACTGTCTGCAGTGTATCAGCTTCATCAAAAGGAATGGGATAGAATCAGCATTTCTGAGCCCTTTAAAAAAGATGGGGTGAGGTCTGAGGGGGCCTAAGAATTCACTCACATCTTTGTAAGGGCTGCATAATGAACTGTAGGAATGCATGCAGAATAAATATATACCAGTACATCACCTAGGCCGTGTCTGCACTAGCCTAAATCTTCGAAATGGCCATGCAAATAGCCATTTTGAAAATTACTAATGAGACGCTGAAATACATATTCTTTCACCATTGTGCCTTGATTTAGGCCACAAACACTGAAAAATTAGAATTTTCCATGAGATGGAAATTCCATTTTTGGTCAGCCCCACAAAAAGATATTCCTACTGAGCCAGAAGTTATAGCAGGAAGGGCTAGCCTGGCCTTCTTCGAAATTGCCGCGGCTCGCTGCCACACAGCTCGTCCAGATGGGGCTCCTTTCTAAAGGACCCTGCCAACTTCAAAATCCCATTATTCCTATCATCAGATAGAAGGTTTTTTTAGTTTTTAAGGTGCTACAAGACTGCTTGTTTTTATAAAAAATGATGCAAAGGGAATGTAACCTCTCTTTATAATCAGTGGAATTGGGCTTCATAACCTATAATCATAACCTATATATATGCTGCTGGGGTTCTGTGGATAATTTATCATAAGAACTCATCGAACTGTTAATAATATTAGGTTTAGTTAGCAAATCACTGGTGACCCAATCCTGTTATCGGCCTACAACTTGCTTGCAAACTGTTTGCTTCAGTTGTTTTAGTGATGTAGGATAATTAGTCACATGGGATTGTGGTCCTTATTAGATACCTGAAATGGGATGCTACTGAATAATGAATAGCGAATAACAAAATTTTGTTCGGGACTTTCGGACACATGGCCATTTGAAATTTGGAGCTTTATGAAAAAAAAAACAGCCAAGGGTTTCAATGCAGCAAAGCAAAACACTAACATTTTATTAGCTTTTGCTAGCAAAAAAAAAATAATAATAATGTAAGAACATATGAACATTTGACCTGCACTGGTTACTGGTTACCAGCAGTCAGATCCATGTGGCACAAACTGGAACTAATGGTAACATAATAGATATAGCCAACCTCACTCATCTATTTACTTTCCCCCTTACTCCATCAGACCCCAGATTTATTTACTATCAGTAGATGACTAACTGTCTTTCTATTATCCCAGACTTCTTCTGGGGAATGGGAAAGCAAGGGAGATTGAAAGACAGAACTTGGCAGGCTTGGAAAGGTATTTTAAGATGAAACTAATGGCATTCTGAGTTATTGTGACATGTATTGATGACAGAAGCATTCTAAGCGGTAGGGCAGAACAATGTTGTTAAACCAGAATAAAATAAGTAAATAAACTTCCCATACACCTAGTAGAATTTTTGTGATGTAACAATTTTTTTCACACATTCTCTCCTCCAATTTGCCTTCCCTTTCTTTCTTGGAAGAACAATAAATAGTATTCTCATGTGAATGTTTTAGCTAGTCTGAAATCCCTCAGACACACTCTCAACTGATCGCTACAAGGCAGGAGGCACAGACCTTGAACTATATGATCAAAAATTAAGTAGTCACAGAGTTTTCATTCCTTCTCTTTTCTGTTCTTTGAACTTGTGTACTACATGAATTACACACAGATCCAGCATGGAGTTTACAGCCTGAAAGTAAAGATCAGCATTTGGTATTGCATTTAGCTGCAGATAAAATACAAATTTGTAACACTTCATTTTGCAGGATATTAACCCCCTGAGAGGTGAAAGGGAGACCATAAGTGAACAAAACTCCTCAGTGTACAGCAGGTAAAAAATACAGAGAGAGATGCCAGTTTTCCCTGTGCATGTCACAACGGTGTTAAGGTGACTAGCCCAGCTCCAATGGATTTGTTTAACTTTCTCAGAATTAACCAAAGCACTCTGGGATTAATAATTACTTAATCAAATAATTGCATCGTGAGGCCAACACCATCTTCGTTTTTTCAAGGAGACTGAAAACAAGACTCGTGAATATGTAAATTGGAACCGATTAGGGGCTTAGGTTTCACTTAAAAAAATGGAACAAAAACAGTCTGAAAATCCCTCTAAGCCAAGCCAGGTCCCTGAATTGCAACACCAGCGCCTGTCGGCTGTGATAATTTCACTTCATTAAGTTCTAGGCATAAATACAGACTACCCACCCCCATCACCCACCCTGCCATGCACAGCCTTTAATAAGAGCAGAGACTGGAAACACAGAGGTTTATTGATCCACCCAGCTGTTTGCTATTGGGTCCTTGAGAGTCTAATGTAACAGTGAAGTGAGACTGAATACCTTATACCTGTTCACTCATGCAGCGAGGGACAATTCATCTCTGTCAAACCCATTTTAACACTTTTATTTGGGCTGCCAAGGAAGCCTGGCAAGAATGAAAACTATAAGATTCCTCCCCACCTCCCCTGCCCCGAGAGCTGAAGTGCAAAACAAATATGGCACTGCCCAGTGTATGGCACTGAGTATTAGTAAGAGAAGCAAGGCCAACCTTTGCAAAGTGGGGTGTTTAAAATTAAACAGCTAAATGCACATATAGTCATCCACATAACTTACCTGAGGTTGTGTTGCTAAGCTGCCAAAGTGCTCATGGGCTCATATTTGAAAGTCAGATTATGTTTTTATTTGCCTTAGATCGTCTTATAGCTTCTAGTATATTAGTATTGGGATGGGGGAGGTTTACAGACTAGCCAGACCCCTGGATGGGGGCAGGGACAACTCTATGCTTGTGGAAGGGTCAGGGACTCAGGCAGAAGGGGCAGCCTCTGGCATCTCAAGCCCTTTAAATCACCACCTGGAGTGCACAGCACTCTTCCCCTGCCCAAGTCCTCCCTGGCAGCCCTCAGAGCCATACAGAATATGCAACATATCATTCTGGCAGCGATTTAAGGGTCAGGACACCAACCACTGCTGCTCCTGCAGTAGCACAGGCGAGGAGCCCTGGGCCCTTTTGAGTTGCTGAGCCTCGAGGCAATTACCCTCTTACCTCACCAATGGTGGGCCTGTATCTGAGAACCTCATAATGTTCAATGTACCTCACAGAACCACTGGGAGGTAGCATAGTGATGTTAGCCCCATTGAACAGATGGAGAACAGGCTGCAAATAGGCTACATGACTTGCTCAAGACAAGATAAACAAAAAGTCCTGATGCATCTGATGAAGTGGGTCTTTGCCCACAAAAGCTTATGCTCCAAAATATCTGTTAGTCGAAAGGTGCCACAGGACTTCTTGTTGTTCTCAAAGCTACAGACTAACACAGGTACCTCTCTGATACAAGACAAGATAGAAATTTTACAGTGGAAGAAGAATACTATATACTGATATTTTCTGAGGGGGAATTTAAAGATTCTGATTCCTACTTTCCAAACCTTTGTAAAACTTAGTCACTGACTTTCTCTTTTTTGTGGTGGGGGAGGCGGTACTAAAGGAAGAAGGCATAGACATTTGACAAGGAAAAGGGCTAACCATTGAAACAAACTGCCAAAAAAAGGGTAGATGCTCCAACTATTCCATAGTCCAAGGAAGGATGGATGGCTCTGTGGAAGAGAAGATTTGAACAAACACAAGTTATTGTGCTCAGCCTAGGGAGTAATGGGATGAAATTCTCTGGCCTGTGTTATACAGGAGACCTCACTTGCTGCTGTAAGGATTCCTTCTGACCTTAAAATTTGGGAATCTATAATCCAGAGACTCCACAGAGATGACCAAGGACTATGACTTGACAATGTACCTGCCTGAAAGTTGCTCGGTTAGTACAGTACCGGCCATCACAATCAACCCCAGAGAGAGGTAATAGGGTATAATCAGTGGCACCAACAGCTGTCACAGGCCTAGGGGCCAGGTGAAAGTGGGGGCCAGATCCCTGCCCCAGAAAGAGCAGGACAAAGGGCAGAAGGGGTGTAGCCAAGGATGGAAGAGACAGGGTTTTAGTGTGGTCAGCCCTGGGTTTCCCCATTATGCATGGAGCAGTGGCACAGCAATCCATGGTGTTTCAAAGGGGCCTGGGTGCTACTTCACCCTTCCCCTTGCTCCCTGTCAGTGGGCCTGGATGTAACGTGTTGGTTGTGTAATTTTTTAGACCAGTGTTTTGGTTTTGTTTTCTAATAAGCATTTTTGTTTTGTTCTCTTTTTGTCGTTGTCTTCACAGCATCTGAAATTAACCCCTTCCACAACGAATAGCAAGATAAAGTTGAAAAAAGAAAGAAAGGGCAAGCTCATGAGAACATGGCAATATGGTAAATTTTACTTCTTATGCTTCTGTATGATTGAGTGGGGAAAGGGAAGCAATGGACTGCATGGTCTGCGCTGCAAATAAAGCTGTCTTTGTTTTAAAGCTAAGAGATCTTCAGGGACTGAGGGGCTGAGTGACGCGGTGGGCACCGCTAAAGACCTAGGTTCAAAATTCTACTTAGGTGTAAGTGAAAATGAATTTGGAGGGTCTCTCTGTTTAATCCGTATGGGTTGTCATGAAAAATTGGACACCGTCTAATTTGAGTGGCAGTCTTTGTAGACTCAGGAAAGAGCTCCGGACTGGAACAGCAGGGATTGCTGTAGGTCAGTATTGAGGTACATTGGTAGATCTGGCTTGGAAGTGGGTTAACTCAGGAATAGAAAGTAATAAGTGATGCAACTCAAAACTGAAATGTACCAACAGAATTCTTTGCCGGGGGACTTTTGTACAGAGCCTGCTTCTACCAAACCTAACTCCAGCCAGTTATTTCTATTAGTTCCTTATTTTTGCAAGCATTAATTTTATCCAGAAAAATAAAAATAAACAGACTTGGTGACCAGCAGACACAAGGGATTAGAAATGAGATATAAAGCCTTTCACCTTGCGGTCACAGTTTTGTTAGCAAAGGGGGACGTTGAGCTTTGCTGAAACACTACTTTGCTGTATTTATAACTTGACTCTCTCCTGGGGGCAGTGGGGACGAAAACGTGATGGATTCCAGGCCAGGGGGCATAGAGGAAGGATTAGTCACTTCCAGAGTGTCATGCTCCCTATACACGGAAGACTGTTGCAATTCTCAGATAGAGACTGTCGCAGTTGTTCCACAATGCCCAACTGTGATTGCTCTGCTCACACTTGTGAATACCCCAGCCAGGGAGGCCATGGAGACCAAAAGCACCCACTTGCCACCCCTTTAAGGGCCTTCTGCATTTATGAACCGCCTTTTTCTGATTGTCTAACTTGTTGACATTTATCTCACAGTAGGCTGAGATCCTTTAATTCAGCATTTTTGTGAGATGGGAGTGGGAACTAGACTTTTTCTTACACATTTGAAGAGCCATGCACACATATCTTATTGCGCTAATAACACTAATAATTTTTCTATATGATACACCTAAAGACTGAATCTGATCTTTGGAGGTAACAAAAGCTCAAAAATGCAATTATAATCATTACAAGCCCTTATTTTATTCACACTTACTAGTACAAATCAAAACAAAAAGCAGTCAAGTAGAACTTTAAAGACTAGCAAAATAGTTTATTAGGTGAGCTTAAGAAGTGGGTCTGTCCCATGAGAGCTCACCTAATAAACTATTTTGCTAGTCTTTAAAGTGCTACTTGACTGCTTTTTGTTTTGATAGTGTATAGACTAGCACGGCTTCCTCTCTGTTACTAGTACAAATCAGAGTAACTGTACAGTAGCCATTGGAGTTACACCCTCATATGACTCTGGACCCAGTCTGGAGTTTACACAACATGAGGCAATTCCACAGCCAGGGTATCCTCAAAAATCCAACGGACACATAGGACAATTATTCTCATGTTCCTCAACCAACATCATAGATGCCATCGGCTACATCTACACGTGCACACTACATTGAAATAGCTTATTTCGGTGTAGCAACAAATTTCGATGAATAACATCTACACGTCCTCCAGGGCTGGCAACGTCGACGTTCAACTTCGACGTTGGGCAGCACCACATCGAAATAGGCACTGCGAGGGAATGTCTACACGCCAAAGTAGCACACATCGAAATAAGGGTGCCAGGAACAGCTGCAGACAGGGTCACAGGGCGGACTCAACAGCAAGCCGCTCCCTTAAAGGGCCCCTTCCAGACACAGTTGCACTAAACAACACAAGATCCACAGAGCCGACAACTGGTTGCAGACCCTGTGCATGCAGCATGGATCCCCAGCTGCCGCAGCAGCAGCCAGAAGCCCTGGGCTAAGGGCTGCTCCACACGGTGACCATAGAGCCCTGCAGGGTCTGGAGAGAGAGCGTCTCTCAACCCCTCAGCTGATGGCCGCCATGGCGGACCCCGCTATTTCGATGTTGCAGGACGCAGATTGTCTACACGTGCCCTACTTCGACGTTCAACTTCGAAGTAGTGTGCTATTCCCATCCCCTCATGGGGTTAGCGACTTCAACGTCTCACCGCCTAACATCGATTTCAACTTCGAAATAGCGCCCAACACGTGTAGCCGTGACGGGCGCTATTTCGAAGTTGGCGCCACTACTTCCAAGTAGCGTGCACGTGTAGACGCAGCCATCACGTGCCAACAATGCCTGGATGCTTTGTATATTGTACAGACTTCAAACTCGCTCAGACAAAGAGTTAACGGGCACAAAACAGACATCAAAACACTCCTGATCCAAAAACCAGTTAGTCTACATTTTAACGGAGTGGGCCATTCTGTTAATGACTTTAGAGTTTGCGTCCTATTGAAGAAGGATTTTCACTCTGCTTTGGAAAGAGAAACTGCTGAACTCTCTTTCATATTCAAATTCGACACATTAACACGTGGTTTGAACTGGGATGCAAATTTTCTAGGACACTGTAGGGGATCTTTTGCATACTTGGCTTCATCTAATTCTTGAATCCCCACTCCCCCGCCCCCTGCTCTCTGATTTGCTCACCTTGATAATTTTTTTCTGATTTGTCAACCTTGATTACTGTTTTTGGTTCTCTATGCCTTAAATATTGAATCTGTTCTGGTATGGCTACGGTCTGAAGGAGTGGGTCTGTCCCACGAAAGCTCACCTAATAAATTATTTTGTTAATCTTTAAAGTGCTACTTTACTGCTTTTTTGTTTTTATAAGACAATTATATTAGACACATTATCACTCCCCTCTCCTGTGCCACTATAATAGTATATGGGTCTAAATATAAATTCAAATCTGGAATATTTTGGTGCAGATGTTTAGTATGTTACAGAAACAGCGTGGCATCTTTCCACACTGGTACAGTGGCTAAGTGACAAGGAGAAATTGAGTGAAAGATTTGGCTGGATGCTTAGCGTCTGTAGGGTCATGCTGAAAGGTAGTTTTTTAAAAAAAGTTACACGCCTGGGGCTTGTTATATGTTACTGACTACTACACCAATTCTTATGGAATTAGGCAGGTCTGAAGCTCTGTGGTAGAGTCTTAGCCAATAAAACTAATTCTTATAAGCACCTTGTGAATTGTGGATGTTTTGCAGACACTTTTCAGGGAACTGTGATGGTGATTTCCTGAGGAAAAAAATTGCTTTGCTGTTAAACTGTAATAATGCTGCTCAGCGAAACCTTGATGTTTTTACCAGTATTCCCAGGTACTTTAAAGCTAGGTGTGCTTGAGATTGGAGTCTGGGAATTAAAGAACACAAACTTCATTTATTCAGGAGTAACTGGAAAAGGTGAATGTGTTTCCATGGAGATGGGGGTTATTTCCTTTCCCACAATTCAAGTCTTTTCCACAGGTCCTGTTTCATTCTGGTCACCCTAATGTTTTGGTGTGGGGGATTTTTTTTTTTATCTCAACACTTGGCTGGGCTCCAGACAGAACAATGAAAATGTCATAAATCATTTTAATAGATATAAGAAAAAAAATGAAGGCAGGGGAACGGAGAGATTGAAATACAGCAGTCACAGCACATCCATCAAACACAGAATACTCTTCTTGAGGTGGAGGGGAAAACACAATTAAGAAAAGTTTAGAGCAAGCTGTTCTGGTGTTATAAGTGGCTCTGATGCATGAGTTGCCATTTAAATTTATTTTGTGTATACATTCATTGAGGGCCAAAGGAGTCATTGTGACTTGTTATATTAATCTCAAGGTCCGGTTCTCCTTCTTGGCGTGGTGCTACTTGTGAGGCAATTCACCTGGTCATTATCATGCATCTACAAACATGAGTTGTACTTCTTTGAGGTTCCAGGATAGTTAATGTCCAAAGCCCCACTCTCCACTCTCTGAGAATCAAGAACATGGCCTATGGTGTAGAAGATGTGGGTTCTGGTCTTTGTAACTCTAATGCATAAAACTCACATCAACATCTGAATTTGTGCCAGTGTAAATCTGAGAAAAATGTGGGCCTATACGTGAAAAACATCAAATGCAAGATGACCTTCTAATTACATACTAAATGGGGCTAGATAATCCTTTCCATGTAATGTATTTGTCAGATTTTACCCCTTTTTTATTTTAAATCAAACTATTTGGTGGATACTTATTTTCATAACATACATGTGTTGAGAATCATTTTCTTATAGAAAGGACTATAGTTTGAATTTATATAGCACTCATCATATTGCAAACTCTTTCTTTGATTGTAAAATCTTCAAGGGAACAATTACAGTATGGCTTTTGCTCTGTGGAAAAACAATAGCAAATGGTGACAGTCTTGAGTGTATGCCCTGTGCAGCATCAAGCAAACTGGAAGGGTAATGGTTGAGGAATCTCAAAGCACATTACAAAACAGTTAATTACTGAGCAAATGCGGTGACTCTGTAAAGCAAAGCAGGGAAAACTGAGACAATTCCTCAAATGGTGTATATTAGTATGTTCATCTACTGTGTACACATTATCTACTGATTTCTGTAGAGTTATGTTGATTTGCACCATTACAGAGTTCTGTGGATTTACACAGTCTAACACATTAGAAGTGGATATAAACTCACATAACAAATTCTGATCTAGGGCTAGGTTCCAGTGTTCCAGCTCAGGTGGTCATAGTGATATTACTGAGCTAAAAAGTTGAGTTCCAGATGTGAAATTCCTGAACTTTGAGGAAAATTGTATCAAGCAGAGGTTGAACATCTTTAATCCGGTGCTCTCATCTGACAACATCCATGATCCAGCATGATTTCAGAACGCCAGGCAACCACTTACAATGGATGTGGCCAAATTTCCTGTGATCCCACAAAGTTTGTTTCCAGCCATCAGTCCTGGCTCTCCATGTTCTGTGCTGTTATTTAGATGTAATTTATTCCTAAGTGTCTTCTAACAGCCCAGCAATCAGTGGAAGTGTTGGTAATGCTGAAAGACAATGTTGACTCTCATGGTCTGGCAAATTTTGTTGTTTGGCACCTGTCAGGTCCTGAGGGTGCCAGACTAGAAAATGTCAACCTATTCTCTCATGTGGGTCCCTCTCTATTTTGAATCTGTTTTTGTAGAGCCAATGATGGACATGCAGATACAACAGTTTTGTTTTGTTATTTTCTGGCCAACTCCAGTTGTCAGTCTGCCTCTTATGAATAAAGCATCTTCAGATATCTAATTCTACCTCTTGGGCCAACAGAGACACTAAAATGTGCACTTAGCTTGCTATTGCATCTAGAAACAGCCCTGCTGAGAAGACAACACACCATCAACACTGCAAAGTAGCCTAAGCAAGCCGAGGCATGAGACCTCAAACAACCACCTCTTGATTCAGACACAAGACGGCTAACAAGTGATCCTGTGGGATAAAGAGGGGAACTCTGACGGAGGAGGAAAAACAAAGATTTGCAAAGAATGACCTCTTCCATTGTACACAGAATTTTTAAAAAAGTATATTGACCAATAAAGACAATCAATTGACATATTAAATCGTGCTTATACAGTGACAATAGCTTTGGCATTTAGGTATCGCTGAATTGATGTCAGTTGTAAAGTTGTGCAGAGGTATTTGTTTAATTGTTTAGTGATATTAAACAAATCCTGTGTGAGTCTGAACATTTGCAACATCCAGCAATTATAATGGAAGTTCACAGCAGGTGCTTAAGAGGATGCAGAATATTTCATACTCATACTTTGAACGTCAGAAAATGAAAGCAAATCTGAAATGGGCTTCTAGCAATTTTGAGTGGCAGAACAAGGAACAAGAACTATAGAGCATATTTTTAAGACCTTTTTTTTCAAGTCTACTCTAAAAGTACAATATACACAACCTTTCTCCTCAAAAGCTGATAAATGGTTTAGCCGTTATTTAAAGTTTGGGAAAAGGCAGCTACAGAAATAACATTTTAATGTATTCCAGATTAGACTGCATGCTATATTTGTAATAAAGACTTGTTTCCAACACTGGCTGGCAGACCATTTGTGCGAACAATTATCCAAATAGCTATTAGGATATGATTGCACTCATTTCCAGGCAATGCAGGAGTGCCAGAACTCAGCTTGGCTGGAAGTTGGATTTTGGTTTGACTTTTGGAGAAAACCACAAGAATTTGTCAGTCATCTTGGCTGTAAGGGAGTCTCCTTGTCTTGATGCTATTCTTTTTCCTCTTCGAATATAGACGGCAAACTTGTTTCACATTTGCTTTTAATTCTTTTTTTTTTTTGAATTTTTATTTGGTTTTGTTTTAATGGCAATGAAGGAAAGAGTCCAAAACAAAAACATATTGGGGGAAGGGGAAAGTGTGAAAAAATTCTTAGGGAAGGGTAAGAGGGATATGAAGAAAGACTAATATGGATTCCAGAGGGTATAAGCCAAAAAGGAAGTCAAAGGTCACGAGTTTCTGAGCCTGGCAGAAGAGAGCTTAAGGGCGGGAGTATGTAATGCCAAATTAAATGAGTGTTAGTTGGGAATGGAGACTACCTCCTTTTATATGTTAAGTTTGTGTATAGCGTGGCAGTTCCGAATCGCATTGGCCAGCTTAGTCAAATAGTGTAGTCTAAGAACACTAATTGCCGTAGGAAAAAAAAGCACCTCTTTGTCTCATGGAACATGTTCTGTGCTGAGATGATGTATGTGTTTAAGACATAGAGAAGAGGGTCGTCATGAATCTGTTCCATATCAAAAGGTGACGGAGGTATACAATGGCACATAAAATTCAAATGATGCCTATGCTGTCTGCATTTATTATAGCTAAACAACTGAATTGTGTTCACTATTCTTAGTCTAGCACGGGGATGGTGGGAATAATACAAGATTCCTAGCTCTCTTTTATTCTCAACAATTCTCTGGATGACCTTGCATAAATTATATCCATTGTGTATGTGTCAATCATCCTTAGCTGTACGAGGAGCTGGCTCCATTGGAATAACCAATGTTTATGAAGTACTTTCAGATAAGCAGATATCAAGATGGAGTATTAATTGATGCTGCTGCTCTGCAGTTTTGAAAATCACCCCGTCCAAGGAAGCCCCTCCTTCTCATTCATTAGCTATTAGCTCTGATAACTCTCAAATCATTGTGCCCACAGGGTGTCTGATCAAAGACACACCTAACTGTCCGTCTGGTGATAGGACTAGTGAAAATGACTTCCCATCACAAGAATAACTCACCATACCATTAGTCCACATGAAATTGAGATCCATAGGTAATTGTCATGTAGCAGGAAGGTTAGCCCATTGCTAGTAAGACAGTTCTGCAGTCTTCTCACTCCACTTAGGTTGCTTCCCCCTAAAGACTTTTTCATGGGGCAAATACTGCAGGGTTTTCTGTGTAGAAAGTCCTTCTTGAATGCTATGTTTCAAAGGAGTGACTGCACCAGTTCCTACAAATGGAGCAGAAAATTGCTTCAAGGCTAATTGCAGTAACACCTTGCTGGAGCTAATGGCAAACCCTGTAATTAGCAATAAAGGAACGCCCATGTCCAATAGGTCTACTGAGTCCCATATATGATCCTGCTCTTTGGTCCAAAAGAGAAACATGTGTGTGTGTGAGGGGACGTATGTAGAGGTAATCCCTATACAGAATGTTAATGATGCGTGTGCTGGAGTTGGCATAAAGTGAACCTATGCCAATATGAGGCCCTCATGTTCCTTCCAATTCCCCGCCTACATTCTCCCAAACACTGCACTATATTTTTAGCTTTTTTATTTTCTTGGAAAAATATATAAACTGCAGTTATAAAATGTGTTTAAACAAATGAAATGGAGCTAGCAGGTGTACAAAAAGTCCTAAAATGCTTCCCATGACTGTAGTTAAAAAAGGGTAAACTTAAAACAGTTCAATAGCTGGAAAAAAAAGTCTATGTGTACAGTATAAATGTCACTTTTCTATTCTGCACAGTCATTCCTATATTTGACTCCTGAAACATATGAATAATCAATTTCCTTGACTGTCTTTGTGTATCGGTCTTTTCATCTCTCCCTATGAAAGTAGTAATTTCTCCTATCGCTGCCCGAGATGAATCAGGACTCAAAGAATAACCATGAGCAAAACTCCCTCTGGACTCGAAGAATAACCATGAGCAAAATTCCCTCTGAAATCCACAGCAGCTTATGTGGAAAGCCAATCTCCAGGTATGTAAAGTTAGATTAGCATCTTCTTATTGTTTTTATTCACACGACAGATGGGCTAGAGATGAAAATTCAGGCTCAGAATTTGGGATTTTTTGTATTTAGCCTTTTGACTCTCATTGCTTATAATAAAGTTAGGCCAAAAGGCCTAAACTCAGGCCCATTGTTCTACATAATATATGAAATTAGGTGGGCCAATGATGGGGCTGGGGAGGAGAGAGAGGGGACAAAAGGGACAGTTGCCCCAGGGCCTTCAGATTTAAAAGGGCTTGTAGCAGCAGTGGGCAGAGCCCTGGGCTCTTTAAATTGCCACCAAGCCACACATGCTGCGGTCCAGGGGGCACTGAAGGCTGGCTGATCCTAGCCCTGCCCCATCTGAGGAAATCCCCACACAGTCCAAGGTCCAGAAAAGTCTGTTGCCAACCCCAGAAAATAGTAAGAGGTGGTCCCTATGAACTTATAATTAGAATAGACATGCTGGCCAAGAGACGTAAAGATAGACCAAGAGATAAGTGATTTACTGAAAGTCAAAAGGAGGACTAGAGCTACAACCCAAGTCTTCTAATTCTCGGTCCCATGCTCCCTTTCTTGGATTACATTGTGTCTGGTTGGTTCACCTATTACAGAAATAGCGACCATTTGTGTAATTTAAATTTGTGTATGGTTTTGGATTCTGCCTTCTCTTTGCTCTCTCAAAAGCTCAGAAGTGTTGGGATTTGGGTTTTGTGTCGAGGCTATTTCTAATTCTAACAACTGCTGGTCCATGTTAATTTGGGAAGGAAAGAGAGACAGAGAGAGAAAGAATTTCATTAGCCATATAGTAAATCGTATTTTGCCATTTTCACTCATGGTATGAGATTTTCTGCCTGCATCTTCTAAGGCAATTTTTATGTGCTTTGCCTATTCAGCAATTCATCTTTCTTCTCTAGCCTGAAATATTCCCCTATTCATCTTCCATCTTGGAAATCTTTCCCTTGCTGTGTTTATCTTCTTCTTCTTTCTTTTTTTTGAGTGAATTGGTAATAAAATGTGCCAGATGAACAGCTGTGGAAATTGAAAACCATTACGTATTCACTCAGGTACAACTCCTCACATGCTGGTGCACTTTTGTTATGCAAAAACTAGAGAGTTTTGTTGACAAAACTTAAGGAGCATCAACGCACAAAATGTGTTCTGGCGACAGTCTGTCAACAAAACTCGACAATTCCACTGGCAGCGTTCTGCCTCTCTGTGATGAGGAATAATGCATTTGTCAACAGTTTCTGAAATCAAAAAAAGCTGTGTAGATGCTCTGGGGGACCATCCATCTGTCGACAGACAGAGCTTCCAGCTCACCAGGCAGCCCTGTTTGCTGAGCTTCCAGTTGTCCAGTCTGTTGAGAGAGTGACCGGGCAGGCTGGACACTCTTTATTGAAGGAGCCGATCACTTTTTTGTAAGTGGATGTGATCTGTCAACAGAAGTTTTGCCAGAAGATCTCTTCCAACAGTAGCTTCTGTTGACTGACCGCTTTAGTGTAGACATAGCCTGGTTTTCAGTCTTACCTCTCTCTAGTGGTAACTCTGGGTATGTCTACACAGGTGCCTTATTCTGAAATGAGCTATTCTGAAATAGCTTCCTATTTGGTTTTAGTAAGAAAGGGCTTTTGAAGTCAGGCGGTCCTTTCAAAAGGCCCCCATCTACACACATGGGACGCTTGCATTCTGAAAGTGGCGCTTTTGAATCTCACGCGACTGCCATTATGCTAATGAGGAGCTGCATATTCATGTCAGCACCTCATTAGCATCTCCTGAACTGCCCCTCCAAAAGTGTAGTGCGGACACAACCTGACTTAACATCCCCCATTTTGAAATAGCTATTCAAAATAGGCGCTATTCCTCATAGGCCGTGTCTACACTATCCCCGAACTTCGAAATGGCCACGCAAATAGCCATTTCAAAGTTTACTAATGAAGCGCTGAAATGCATATTCAGTGCTTCTTTACCATGTGGGCGGCCGTGGCACTTCGAAATTGACATGCCTCGCTGCCATGCGGCTCGTCCTGACAGGTCTCCTTTTCGAAAGGACCCTGTCTACTTTGAAGTCCCCTTATTCCCATGAGCAGATGGGAATAAGGGGACTTCGAAGTAGGCAGGGTCCTTTTGAAAAGGAGACCTGTAGGGACGAGCTGTGCGGCGGCGAGGCGCATCAATTTCGAAGTGCTGCGGCCGCCCGCATGCTAATGAAGTGCTGAATATGCATTTCAGTGCTTCATTAGTAAACTTCAAAATGGCCATTTGCGTGGCCATTTCGAAGTTTGGGGCTAGTGTAGACACAGCCATAGAATGAGGTTTACCAATTTCAAAATAGTGGCTGTGTTGTGTAGACCAAGAAGGGTTATTTTTAAATAACAGCTGTTATTTCAAAATAACTTTGCTGTGTAGATCTACCCTCACTGCCTGAGAAGGATCCATTCAGAAATCCAGCAAGGGTGCTACTTGGGTAATGATTTTATTGTGATATGGACCCATCTTCACTGATTAATGGAACGACACAAATATTCATTTCACACAGGCCACAAAAGAGACACGAGGTGGCAGCAATTCTTTGTCATTTTCAACATTGTCCCCTTATTGTTATTTTAAGAATGAAGGATAATGTTGAAAATGACAAAGAATTGCTGCCACCTATTATTATTATTATTATTATTATTATTATTATTATTTCTGGTAGGTCTCTACACTTCTGCTATGATTCCAAGGGTCTCTCTAATTTCCTTCTGGCAATCAAGCAAAACAAAATACATTATTTTTAAATCAAACAAACCTTGATATTTTTTCCATGGGAAATTACTCAGCATGCAGTAAAAATGTGTCATATTCACATTTCCAAACTTTCTAAAATGGTTTGGTGGAGTAACTTTTTTTTTTTGTTGAACCTAAAAATTCAAGGGGGATCAAAATTTATGAAAACATGTTTTTCCATTTCTGACTTCTTCTAACTGTTTAACTCTGTTTCCAGCCTGACAGAATTGTTACAAAAATTCTTTCTGTCCAATAACATTCACAATTATTAGCTGAAAATAACAACTAGTCACTTTTGCTTTTAATAATAAATATAATGCTTTTCATATGCATACCAGCTTTCAGACAAGTATCTCAAAGTACTTTACATCATGTAATAAAGCTGCACAATTACCCTGTGACATATCTGAACCAGATCCTCAGGTCCTATGTGATGGAGTGGGGGGAGTGCATGTGTGAGTCAGGCTGGATGTCTGAGGCAAGCAGCAGCTCCCAGTGGCTAAGGATGACCCTGGGGCTACAACTGGCAGGTAACACCTCTGCCTGAACAAAGAGCAGGGAGGAGCTGAGCTGGGTTTTGAATCCGGGGTGGCAGTTAGAGGCTAGGAAAAGGGAGAGCTGGAAGGCAGCCAGCCTGAGGAGGGGGAAACCTACACCCCAGAGGGGCACCCCTCGGGGTCTTCTCCCCAGGACGGGTTGGAAGGACTGTCTCTGGCTGCTGTACTGTCGCTTCTGTGAGAAACTGGGCTTCTGTTGCCTAATAAACCTTCTGTTGTACCTGCTGAGTGAGAGTCACTCCTGCCAGCGGATGGGGTGCAGTGCAGGGGGACCCCTGAACCCCATCACATCCTATTTCTTCTTTTTACAGCAGCTTGTGATCTGGCATGTTAATTTAAATATTATGCTCTCCTCCCACTGAGTGTGCTGACATAAACATTAACGTGCCTATGTCTACAAATGAATATGGATGGAATATTAATAGTGCCTGTCCAATTTTTCTTTTGTAGCTAATTGTTATTTGAATGGGACTCCCTTTTTTTCATGAGCCTATATATTTAGACCCTCCTCTGGACTCACTCATGCATCTGACAAAGTGGGTCTTTGCCCACAGAAGCTTATGCTCCAAAATATCTGTTAGTCTATAAGGTGCCACAGGACTTCTTACTGTTTTAGAAGATATAGTATAGCTCAGCTACGCCTCTGGTACTTATTACTCTCACACTGGCTCACAAAGTTAAAGAAATATATTTTAAATGCACTAGCAAGCAAATGATTGATAGCAGTAACAACATCCACAAACAGATGTGGACTCCACTAATTCCTACAATGGGTATGCTTGTGAGAGAAAGAGCTTGACTGAATGATGACACCTGTGTAACAATACTAAGTGTAATACATGAAAACAGCCACAAACTTCAGTGACAAAACAAAAAGCAGTTAAGTAGCACTTTAAAGGCTAGCAAAACAGTTTATTGGGTGAGCTTTCGTGGGACAGACCCACATCTTCAGACCACAGCCAAACCAGAACAGACTCAATATTTAAGGCACAGAGAACCAAAAACAGTAAGCAAAGAGGACAAATCAGAAGAAGATAATCAAGGTGAGCAAATCAGAGAGTGGAGGGGTTGGGGGGAGGTCAAGAATTAGATTAAGCCAAGTATGCAGACGAGCCCCTATAGTGACTCAGAAAGTTCTCATCCTGGTTTAAACCATGCGTTAATGTGCCAAATTTGAATATAAAAGCCAGCTCAGCTGCTTCCCTTTGAAGAATGGTGCGAAAATTCTTTTTCAGTACCACTCATACCTTTAGGTCATTGACAGAATGCCCCATTCCATTAAAATGTTGGCTGACTGGTTTGTGGATCGGAAGTGTCTTTATGACTGTTTTGTGCCCATTAACCTTTTGTCTAAGGGAGTTAGAAGTCTGTCCAATATACAAAGCATCTGGGCATTGTTGGCACATGATGGCATATATGATGTTAGTAGAGGAGCATGAGAAGGTGCCCATGATTCTGTGAGTAACCTGGTTATGTCCAGTGATGGTATTTCCAGAGACATTTACAGTCAAGCTCTTAGATACAATTGCATTTGCTCTGATCCAACTGACAGAGACCAAAAACTACAAGAACTTTATCAAATATTCATAAACCTGAATTACCCACCAGAAGAAGTAAAAAAACAAATCAACAGGGCCAGACTAATACCCAGAGACCAGCTACTCCAAGATCAGCCCAAAAAAGCCAAGAACAGAACACCACTGGTCATCACTTACAGCCCCCAACTCAGACCACTGCAACGAATTATTAAAGACCTACAACCTATCTTTAATCAGGATGCCACACTCCAGAAGGCCCTGGGTGACATGCCTGTTCTCTCCTACAGACAACTTCCCAACCTTATGAGGATCCTCACTAACAGCCACAGTCTATACCCCATCAATACCAGTCCTGGAACCTTTCCCTGCAACAAAGCCAGCTGCCAGCTTTGTCCACATATCCTCTCTGGAAATACCATCACTGGACCTAACCAGGTTACTCACACAATCACGGGCACCTTCTCATGCTCCTCTACTAACATCATATATGCCATCATGTGCCAACAATGCCCAGATGCTTTGTATATTGGACAGACTTCTAACTCCCTTAAGCAAAGGCTTAATGGGCACAAAACAGACATTTGTAGGTTTATATAGTATAGTAGGGTACATACACACTAATCCCCCCAAACAAACAAACAAACAAACAAATCAACCACACAAGCTTCTCATCTCAGAAGCCAAATAACCTGGCTTGGACTCACATAATGGATCATAATACAGCAGTGTAGATAACCCCAAGGGGGCTGGCATCTGGGTTCTCAGACCCTCCCTTCTCACTGACTTTCACAACCTAGGATCCAGCCAGAGTACATATGTGCCCACTGCTATGGTGAGAGTGCGGCAAATCAGGGGAGAGGGGCAAACTGCAGTTTAGATGTTTTGTGTTTTGCTTTTACATAGCACCTCTCATATAAGAATCATAGCATGGTTTAGGCACAATTAATTAAGTTCCACACCTTCACCATTCTACAGCTCTATGCAGCCAAAGTGAGGTTAAGTAATTTGCCTGAGGTTATGCGACGAAGAAGCAAAAGTGCTGAGAGTCATGGTTACCAGACTCCTCTGATCCCTTGATCACCTTGTGTAATCCTGTGTCATTGATTATGTAAACTGAAATTTTTCTAGAAGTCCCTTTGTAACTCCTACTCCCCCTATTTGAATTGAGTCGTAAACTAGACCATCACAAGTCATTCAAACTGTCCAGACTAGATCAAAATTGTGATTCCATTGTGCTCCATGTTCCAACTGGCAGATGACAGAAGCAGGATGCTAAAGATCCAGGAGGGAAACTACTTGTGACACATGGTCCGTATGTTGTACAAAGCTTCACAGGGTTTGTAATAAATTTATTCCACCAATGGAGCTGTATACTACAGATTGTCTACGTGCACAGACAAATGAAAGCTCTTTAAACAAACTGGGTGAGAATTCTTGGCTCCCAGCTGGTGTCACTACTCCAAGTCCCTCTGCTTTGTGGTTTGGAATGCCTGTCTGCCATTGGCATCCCAGTTTGCCCTCTGCCTGTAACAGCTAAATTGAATTTGCTATTTCTGGACTGGAGTATTGAACAAAATCCCAGTGCCTCAGGTAGGGGAAGTTTCACCCTAGCAGAAGAAATCCCTGTCTGATATCGTCGTCACTTGGAGGATGGAATCGCCCAGCTAACAACAGGCAAAGCTACAGTGTAGGCATTGAACGTCAGTCCGTAGCTAACATACTAGTGAACTGGCATTTCATTTATCATACGGAGAAAAGGGATGCATTTTCTCAAAATGGTGCTCCAAACCCAGTAAGGTGCATTCAGAAAAGTTGCACAATTTTGTATCATTGAATGACTCAGCAGAAAGCAGCAGGGCCAACAGCCTTTATGGGCATATGGGTTAGGTAGGAGGGGGGGGCCTAGCCTTGCATCCACTAGAAGGGATGGGGCCACGGGTAGACGGGGTGGTGCTTAGGGTAGTCTGCCCCTCATGCTGATGCGCTGGCCCTGCCCCACCAGAGTACAACTCAGTGTCAGAGCAGCACTGTTGTGGCACTTCAAAGAGCTGTCAACGTAGAGGGACCTGGAGCTGGAGCTCTGAGCTCCTTTGAAACACCAGGCTCCTGTTCAGATGCCTCCTTTGCCTTCCCCCTACTCCTCAGAGCCATTGGCAGGCTGCCAGAAAGCCTACATGTCTTTGGGATCCCACATTAGCTGAGCTAATGGAGAGTTAAAGTAATGCCTCACCTTGAGGCTAGCCCTCTGCACAGCCATGAATTTTCCAGATTAGCTCCTCTGAAGCCAGAGAATGTGCACCAGATAACAATTTGTCCCCTACAATTTAAAGCAAAGCACTATATTTTGGGTAGAAATGGATAAATCTGATTTAGTCTCACTGGGCTGGAAAGAGGTCTGCAGACTGTTGTGACTAATAATAATATTTGCATCTGTTCACCACTGCTGCTTCTGGGAAATATTATTTGCTCTTTGTAGAACCAGCAAAGATAACTGAAGCCAGGAGAGGAAGGGGATTCATCCCTGGGCAAGTGCAGGTAGGAGACATGAGTGTATTTTGGTTAATTGGGATTGAAATGAATGGATTGTGATTGTGGCAGGCAGGGTAATGAGAAATTAAAAAATCCAGTTTTGTAGAGGGTCCCTTTAAATGCAAATAGCTCATTTGTCACCATGAGTTTCATGAAATGAATTTTTCATTGGCTGGGGATCAAATTAGGGACAAAGCTACACAGGAGACCTGCTCATTTCACCAGTGTTATGATTCATTTTCATCAGTGCTGTCCTCAGAATATTAGATATTCTGGCAGTGATTAAATAAGGCAAATGCACACAAGGAGCTCTTTAAGGTAAAAGTAAAATAATCTCTATTTTCTCTTCAGGAGGTTTTGGCAAATGTGAAAAGATGGGAAGGAGGGAATCTGAAGTGTATGTGAAACAAAAGGTTTAACAGTCTGTCTAACGAAATAGGTATAATTAAGTTTTACTTCAGCCCTTGAAAGACCCCAGGGAAGTTTGTGGCTTCCCAGACTGTGCGCATATTAAGCAGGGGATCATATAACTTTCATGAAAAGCTGGAAAAGTTAATTTTTTAAAGAGTTATGTTCTGCTGTCATTTACAGAGGTGGAAAAGTGGGGTAACATCACTGACTTCAACAGAGTTATTGTGTGTAGTGACTGCAGGCAGAATTGGGTCCACTGAGTTTTGTGAAAAAGTAAGCTGAAGCTCTTTAAATTAGTGAAGAGATGGCTGCTTTACTAAATGAGGGTGATTCATTTCTAGGGAAATAGGGATGATCTAATGATGAGAAGTGAATGTTCAACGCTCCAAAAAAAAAAAAAAGCGGGCGGGTGCATAAAAGAGACTCTGGACCCCATCTCTTCCAGAGACCTCATTTCCAATTCTTCAATACATCTGAATGCCAGTTCTCCACAATGTTCCAACTCTACTTGGCTATAGGGGACAACAGCAGATGGAGGACTTAGCTGTGTCTCCCACATATCCAGCAACTCAGGCCTGGATAACTTAGAAGCACCAGAATTACACTAGTTTCCACTGGTATTTAAGATCCAGGCACTCATAGAATCATAGAATAGTAGAACTGGAAGAGACCTCAAAAGGTCATCAGATCCAGCGTGCTGCACTCATTGCAGGACCAAGAACCATCTAGATCACCTCTGACAGATGTTTATCTAACTTGGTCTTAAATATCTCCAATGATGGGGAATTCCACAACCTCCCTAGGGAATTTAGGCCAGAGCTTAATTACCCTGACAGAAAGATTTTTCCTAAAGTTCAACCTACACCACCTACCTTACTGCAATTTAAGCCCATTACATCTTTTCTTATCTTCAGAGGATAAGAAGAATAATTTTCCTCACTCCTCCTTACAACAAATAACCTTTTAAGTACTTGAAAGCTGTTATCATGGCCCCTCTCAGTCTTCTGTTTTCCAAACCAAACAAATCTAATTCTTTCAAACGTCCCGCACAGGTCATGTTTTCTAGACCGTAAATCATTTTGCACTAGCGGGAGATGAGGTGAGATGGGACTTGTCTCTTCTGTGCCTTTACCCGTTTCCCCTTCCCCTCCTCCCATTTATATCCAGGGTGGAACTTAACGGGCAGAGATTGTGGCTTCCTGTGTCTGAGGGAGGTGTGGGACCTGTATTTCTGGTGTCATAGACTTGCCTTCAGCATGTATTGCCTGTGATGGTGTAATAGCTGCACTATAACACTAGACTATCAGTTTACACTATAATTATTTATTCAGTTCAGCACTAAATGCACAGAACAAATCTTTATCTGGCTGAATCATTGTAGCCCCTCCAAAGTCAATCAAGAAAACAGAGCTAATCTAGAACTGGCTGAAATGCTTCATTCCAGCCATTTTTGTTTGTTTGTTTGTTTTTTCAATAAAATGTCTTTTTTTTGTCAAAATGAAAACTTCCAGGGGAGATTTTTAAAATGTTTTTCACTTGTTTTGTCAAGAAATGAGAAAACCTGAAAACTCATTTTTCTTTTCCATTTCTCAGCACTTGCAAAGTAACAATGTTTGAAGTGTTTCTAGTGTTTTGAATCAAAGAAACTGATTCCCTTCCACCTCCAATAAACACCTTCCTAGCAATTGTACTAAACGCTGTGGGATTTTTTGTTTGTTTGTTTGTTTTTTTGTTTTAGTCAAATATTTTGCTGGAAAATGTTTCCGGACCATCTGTTAGTGATACCAATTTAAACCTGCTAAGGGTTTAGCTTAATTTCACAGTTTAACTTTGCCATTTCTCTCAGTGATTTTTTTTCCAGGAGTGCTTCAAATCCTATGATATTGTCTTCTCTTGATAATTATTCGTACTGTCAAAATACTCATGGACGGAGCTGAAGAGAATAGGGAAACGTTTTCTCCATACAAAAAAGCAGAGCTGTAGCACTTTAAAGATTAACAGAATAAATAATTAAGTGCTGAGTTTTCTTGGGGCAGACTCACTTCTTCAGATCTGGAAATAGGTCAGAAGTGGTCTGCTCCACAAAAGCTCATCACGCAATAATTTATTTGATTAATCTGTATCTTCACAAAATAAAAAAGCAGTCCAGTAGGACTACCTCTCTGTGACTATTTTTCCTCCATGGTATTCATTCAAATTTAAAAGCCAATTGCAGTCTGAGTATATTTCTAACCCTTTGATGTTAGCTTTCTTGGAACAGCTCAGGATTCATGAGGGAATAATCAAGAGAATATTTAAGCTGTAATATTCCACTATTTGATGAAAATGAATTTTAATTCACTTTCTTTAGTTTGTTATAAGATTCATGGTTAGTTGCACAAGCCCTGTGGTAGTGTTCCTGCTCCTTGATTCCATGAATCATGCAAATAAAAAGCACCGTTCAGGTTGTGAATAGCAGATAGAGAGATGCAAATAGAAATACAAGCAAGGTAAATTAGCTAAGTTAATCGGGGGAAAAAAAGTTTTGATTTTGTTTGAATGTTTTTCTTCAGGTTTCTTTTAAGAGGTCTGTTCCAATGGCTGAATGAGCTTTCAACAGTATATCAGACGAACAAACAAGTCACACAATGTAGTAGCATAATTTATGACACAACTTGTACCCTGCATGTGATTTTTAACAGTTGCAATGGGAAATCTGAATTCCCAGCAGAACAAGAATTCTTTGTGGAAGAAATAATTTCATTTTATGAGGATTTCAGGGTGGGGTTTTCTTAAATATTTTAATGATTGTCATTGACAGGAGACACATGAGCAGATTTTTGTGAGTGGGCTGGTAACCTTTCATGACAGTTTGAAAGGCTGTCTTAGGAGTCAAGTCGACATTATTATTGTGCCCAATTTTGCAGACAGGGAAACAGACTCAAAGGAGTGAAGTGACCTGGTAGGTGACAAGTCACATAAGGGCATGAACTTAGAATGAAATGCAACGGTTGCTTAACCCTAACCCTCCAGTTCTTTTCTGTAGACTACGTAGCCTCACTGTATTTAGACCTACATATAACACACCGCCCTAAGAGACAGACATTAGCTATAGAATCTTTTCTGTTGAGAAAACATAGGTAGAAGGGGGGAAAAATACATCTGACCTGTCCTGTCTCACATGTTCTATGCTTGTGCATTTACATGGTGTGGTGGGCTTGCAAACAGAGTGGACTGAACTCTATGAAGCAATTACTGGAACACAGATGTAGGCTTCTCCAGTTCTCCCTTCCCCAAATGTTCCCTTCCCCTATGCCAACATCACCCCACGCTCAAACAACTGCAGCTCCTGAATGAACTGCTCTTTGTTCTGCATATAGGTCACCTACAAACCAAAGGCCAGAGAGGGAGCTACAAACGTTTTGTGCAATGCAGTCCATTTCCTAAAAGAGTAAATCAAATAACCCCCACCATAATGCTGCTGTGATTTGATTAAGAATCTCTAAAGATCTGGTACATTTCTTAAAGCCCCATCTCCTGGAGTCAGGTGAAGCTCAACCTAGTTTGAAAGTGTCTAGTCCTCATGGTTATTGGTAAAAGCAGCTAATGTGGAGTTATGAAGATCAAGAGAGGAGAAGCCAGGTTGATTCAGTCAGGAAGGATTTGGCCCATTATCAGTAGCTAATGTGGAAAAACATTACTGATTAGCTACTGATAATGGGCCGCATCCTCCCTGACTGAATTGACCTGGTTTTTCCTCTCTTGATTTTCACAACTCCACATTAGATACTGATAATGGGTCACATCCTCTGTGAGTAACCTGACCTTGTCATCTCTGGCTCCCTCTTGACTGGAACTCCCTCCTTTTCATGAGCCTATATATTTAGACCCTTCTCTGGACCCACTCATGCATTTGACAAAGCAGGTCTTTGCCCATGAAAGCATATGCTCCAAAATATCTGTTAGTCTATGAGGTGCCGCAGGACTTCTTGTGTTTTTTTTAAACAAGTTCTTTCAGAAGAGATCTTCTGGAAGGGATTCTTTTGAAAGATTTCTGTATTGTAGATATAGCCTGTCTTAACAGCACCTAATTCAAAACAGATATTTCAAAACAAGTGCTATTTTTGTACAATGAGTTTTACTAATTTCGACATAAGCCAACTGCAACTGACACTATTTGCTTTGTATATAGGCTAGGATACTTATGTCAAAATGACTTTGCTGTGTAGATCTACCCTTAGGTCAACTTCCTCCCCTAGCATAGGCCTTATCTGAGTTTCCAATGGTGAGAGTTTAGGCCTTTATTGATGGAGGTCCCACCTTCAAATCCCCATGATTTCATTTGCTACAGCAGTACTTTCCCAGTTACCCACTAAAAAGGGTAAGTGCTGGTCTTTTATAAATACATCTTTTTCCCTGGTCCTTTAGGTTATTCAGGCCTGCTGCTCTTGGAAGCTATTTCTTCAAGGATATTTTCCTTCAACTTCATTGTTAAAAAGCTTCCAACCCTGGAAATTGCTAATGCATTGCTAAAGCATTAAGTCTTTGCTTTGCTCACTCTTGAATCAAGTGTTTGTTTTTCTTTCTCTTCCAACCAAACAGCTGAGGGTTCAGCAACCTTTCTGAGATGCAGTGCTGACATTTGACCTTTTGACCTCTATTTATGGTCCAAGTGTCAGTGATACTTTTTAAAGTCACCTATAGTCCTACTTACAACAGCTTCATTCATAAATAAATGAAGATGCAGAGCTTTACCATTTAAGGGGTGGTTGGTAGCATTAAGTGTTCTTTTGTTAATCCACAGACAGCATGGCTTTGAGCAAGCTCTTGGCTGCATGTGCTAAAAGGCATGGGGCTGAGCTTCTGCCTTGAGTGTTGATGAAAATCAACCCACGTACCACTCTTTGAACCTGTGCTGGGAGTTGCTGACCCCTTTATTAGCTCCTTTATTTCCCCCTCATGAGCAACAACCCACCTTTATGACCGTAAGCATTAAAATCACCCCACTTATCACATGAGGGTTAAAAACACGATAGGTGGGCGATTGCTTAGCCTCCCCCCACCTTCATTTTTTACAAGCCTGCTTGAAATTGTGAATAGAGACTGACAGCTCGCCTGAGTGTTTGTGGTTCAGTTTGAAACCACAAGGCCCAGGAGCACATGGTTTAGATTCAGTGTCTTTCTCTCGCTAACACGAACCATTTGTTCAAGTAGCTTGGCTATCTGCTGGAGGATATCTTTGCACTTGGGATCAGCCTCGATTCACCCCAGACAGCCAAATACATTCAGACGGAAACAAAACAAAGCGAAAAAGGAAAAATTTCCCAAGCAAAGTCCTGCATTTACTTTGTTCTTGTTTATTTTTGCAGCCTGTAAAGGAGCTACCAACACTTTGCTAGAAAAAGGTCTGAAAATGCCAATCAAAATTAGGGAATGTTCTATTCAGTATTCTGGGCTTCCCTGCATAACTTTTTTCAGCAACTTCCTGTAAAATAATATAATAAAATAATATCATGAGAAACAGGGAAAGTAAAGGCATTTTTATGTCATGAAAATATCCTTAGACCAGTGTTTTCAAATGTGGGTACCTAAAGTTAGCTATGTGCCTTCTAACTTTTTTCATCCATTTGCAGAACAAATATTATTATGTGCACCAACACATGTGCGGATGGGCACCATCAGCAGAAACACATGCTGATGGCTTTGGGCACTCTGCTAATCAGCTGGGTGGCATTTGAATTTCTTCTGAGTGGCCACCTAAGTGCACAGCTTAGGAGGAACCGTGAAAGTCAGGCACCTAATTTCATACTAGGCACCTACAAAAGGTCCTTATTCAGCAATTTATTTCTTTTCACCAAAACACATCCCATTCCACAGGCAGTGAGACTGATGCACGTAAAACATATTTAACTTAAGTGCTTTGCTACAGAGGGTTTGACTGAAGCACGTGATTAAACATGCAGCTGAACAGGAACCTGGTTGTTTTCAGAGGCTCTCAATGACCATACCTCAGATTGAAAAATTAAGACACCCATCTATGGATGTATGGACCTCAGTTCTAGGGGACCACTTTTGAACATCTGGCTTTAATGCACATCTGCAAAGTACTTTATGGATATTAGCTAAGAAAGCGTGAGCCAGCAGCATAAAGTCTACGCACCAGCTGAAATCCTGACTAAAATGGTCTACTACTAATACTGGTCCTCGGCATGGGTTGATTATAGTACAACTGCATAGACTAGATATAGTTATGACCATTGTACAGTAAGGCAAAGAGGAAAGAGAGCTTATCAGTGGCAGAGTTAGAATAAGAAGTCAGGAATAGTTGGTTTCCAGTCCAGAGGTCATCCTCTTGGCCAGGCTTAATATCGCAGTGCTACCATGGGGTTTTTAGCACTGCACTTTAATGTATCAATGCAATGTCACAGGGAAGACACTCCGCAGCATAGCAAAAACAGGCTAACAGACCCAGTGTTAAGTATCGGAGGGGTAGCCGCGTTAGTCTGGATCTGTAACAGCAATGAAGGGTCCTGTGGCACCTTATAGACTAACAGAAAAGTTTTGAGCATGAGCTTTCATGAGCACAGACTTCATGAGTCTGTGCTCACAAAAGCTCATGCTCAAAACTTTTCTGTTAGTCTATAAGGTGCCACAGAACCCTTCGTTGCTGTTACAGACCCAGAGTTGTGAGCAAGACATGAGAATTCATTCTTCTGCTCTGTTCTGAACTGATTAGGCCTCAGTTGGGGTACTGTGTCTATTTCTGGGAACCACATTTCAAGAAAGATGTGGAGACATTGGAGAAGGTCCAGAGAAGGGCAACAAGAATGATAAAAGGTCTAGAGAACATGAACTATGAGGGAAGACTGAAAGAACTGGGCTTGTTTAGTTTAGAAAAGAGAAAACTGAGAGGGGACATAATAGTGATGCTCAAGTACCTGAATGTGTATTACTAGGAGAAGGGACAAAAATAGTTCACCTTGGCCTTTGAGGATAGGACAAGAAGCAAGGGGCTTAAACTGCAGCAAGGGAGGTTTAGGTTAGACATTAGGAAAAAACTTTCTAATGATTAGGGTGTAAACACTGGAATAAATTGCATAGGGCGGTCGTGGAATCTCCATCACTGGAGATATTTAAGAGCAGGTTAGACATACATCTACCAGGGATAATGTAGATGATGCTTGCTTCTGCTGGGAAGTGCAGGGGACTGAACTTAATGATCTCTTGAGGTCCCTTCCAGTGCTAGTGTTCTATGATTCTAACCTTCCAGAATGGAGTGGGAACGCAGTGACATGAGTATACAAAATCTCAGCATAGAGAAGGACAAACCATCCTCAGATGAAAGGAAAAAATATTTCAAATAGTTGCCCAAACTCTTATTTTGAATGCCTTTGCACTGGCTTCTTGGTATATTGGGCTGGCTAACATACCTACTTAGACAGTAATGCCACTAAGGTAGGCTTAGACTTATTTTTTAAAGGAATGATTTTGTATAAACAGAGTTGCTTGCAGAAAGCTCCCTATAGGCCACCTTCAGCTGTAGGTTTGTACACACACATGATTTTGCAAGCATGCAGCACTGACATGTAGGGATAGGTCTAACATCTTGAGACAATACATTAGAGAAGGTTCAGAGAAGAGCCACAAAGAAGATTGCCTGTTTTAAAAACATGCCTTACGGTGGTGGACATATCAGGGTATGGAAACTGTATGCAGGACCATGAATGCTCACCAGATTGGGGTTAGATGTGGGAGGGGTGAAGGATGGAGGTGCAGGCTCTGGGACGGGGCTGGGGTTAAGAGGTTTGGAGAGTAGGAGGAAGCTCCAGGCTGGGATTGAGGGATTCAGAGGCTGTGAGGAGGATCGGGGTAGGGCAAGGGGTTGGAGTGCAGGGGACTTGGGGTACTGGCTCCAGGTGGTAATTATTGCAAACGACTCCAGGAAAGAAGTGGCACATCTGCAGTCAACTCTTATGCAGAGGAGCTGGCTCATGACTCTGTGAGTTGCCCTGGTCTGACAGCTCCCCTGCCAGCGGGAGCTTCAGAGATAGCGCTTTGTGTGGGAACGGAGCATGGAACCCCATGGCTGCCCCTTTGTGTTGGATCTGGTGTGTGGGGAGGCTACTGGTTCCAGGAGCCATGCAAAGCCCTGTCCCACATGGAGCAGAGCAAAATACTGATCCCGCTTCCTAGCACGAGCTCAAGAACCAGATTAAAAAGCCTGACAGGCCAGCTGCTTCTCGTAGTTTGCCCAACCTTGTCTGCAAAAGAGAGATTCAAGGAGCTCAAGCTATGTCGTTTAGCAAGGGGAATTTTAAGTCTGTGTGCATCTAAAATGGGAACGAACTGGTTCTTCCATCCAACAGTAAAAGATTTGACATGATTCATGTGCTGGTTCTTGAAACTAGATAACTTCAGCCTGGAAATAAGGTATAAATTTTGGACAGGGAAGGACAATTGGAACAATTTACCACACACTGTGGTGTTTTTTCTCTCAGAGAAAATTGTAAAATCAAAGCTGGATTTTTTTAAAAAAAAGATCTGTTCTAGATATCAGTTTGAGAAAGTTCTGTGGCCTGTGTTATACAGCCAGTGAGACCAGACAATCACAGGGGTCTCTTCTGGGCCTAGAACCCATGGATCTGAATTTTGCCATTTCAACATAGACTTATGAAATACTTAATGACCAAGGGCTTGTCTTGGTGAGTATAAAGAGATCGTTATTTAAAATATGACATATCACCCAGGTGCAGGTCTGCTGACAGGGTGGGGCAAAGAGGGCACCAGGGCCCAGTGATTTAAAGAGGCCCAGGGCTTCAACTGCCATCTCTGCCACAGTAGCAGCAGCTACAGCCAGAGCCCTGAGCTCTTTAAAATCTCTTCCAGAGTGTCACACCGTGTGCTTCAGGAAGTGCTAATGGATGCGTGGTGCGCTCTGGCTGATGCTGAGGGCCAGCTACTCTCAGCCCCACCCCTTCCAGGAGCTTGGAGCTGACCCCAGCCCCACCTTGCCCTTGGGTCCATAGAGGCTGTCACCCTGCTCCCGCAGCTACCATGTGCTCAATTACAACTTGCCTTGTCTACACTAGGGTTTTAGAATGTGCCGTGTAGCTCAGGCTTGCTAACAAGTTCTAATAAAGCAGCTTTTATTCTTTTCAACACAGACTCCAAAAGGGGCCAGGATCACGGATTTACATCTGATCCATAAGATCACAGCATAGCAGTGGGGGAAGTAAAAAGTGAAGAAATTCAACAGATTATTGTGGCTTGGCAATGAGCCAAGTGTTCAATCACTCCAAATCACAGGTATTAAGGGGTTGAAATGAGCGCTCCTAAAACAATTTCCCATCCTCTCAACCTGGGAATTGTTTGCTTTATCTTTCTCTTTTGTGGTATAAAAGTGGTGCCTGCCTATCACATTGCAATAAATTGAACCATCTAGTGTACCCATAGCCAAAGTGCTTTGGAGGGCGAAAAGAATGCAATAGATCTCTTCTTCCTAGTTAGGAATAAGTGACCGTAAAATCCATGTATGTGTGAAACCACAATATATTCCCCTGTTCTTTCATTAAAAGCCACTTCACAACCTCAATGGAATCAGAGTTTGGTCTTTAGAAGAGGGAAAATGGCCATCATATTTTGTATGATTGATACCATCCCAGCAAAGATGATTTCTGGGAATTGTTTTTTAATTTTATGTTTATTTTACAGTGATGGGAATCTTGATTGTACTTCTAATAATGGCACTCCTTCAATTATTACAGAATTATGATATAATATTATATTAACAAAAAATTCCAAACCTGCAGAGGCCTGAAGCGGTAGCTGCAGAGTTAATGAAGTGAGTGTGAAACATTGCAGGGGATTGATACTCTGTAGGTACAGTATCAGGAAAAGTGGCTTGGCAACCTCTGAGCTGAATGGAACTGCAGATTTAACTCTGTTGTTTAAGTCATTTGGCTGTGCATCAAGAGTGCAGCTATGCTGAGCTGTTCACCAGAGCTACAAAACTCTGCTGAGTTACGTTCCTCTCCCCGCCAGACCCTTTTCCCCTACGCCATCCAAGGTTGCTGCCTTTTACGCTCGTAAGTTCACCGTTTGCAATTGAGTGGACCTAAAACAATTCTCTGGAGGTTTAAATTGTGAAAGAAAATATGTTGAATAACCTGCTGAAAGTGCTGTAGCTTAATAACTGAAAAGACAAACTGTTCCAAGCACTCAGGCCCAACACAGGTATTGAAACCATAATGTAATGCTTTTAATAAGATTGCTGCATCAAAAGTTGCTGGGACCATAGGGGTTTATGCGTGAATGCTACTGTTACTTGGGGGATACTTCAGCATTGGGGAATAACAAAAAGATGTGTCTGAACTGAACAACCAGCATGCATTTCTTCATTACCATTAATTTAGCTGGCCTCAGTCCAATTGGGAGCCACTGACTGTACCCCTATCATTTGATCTCAAAATATGTATCATTTAAAACCTCCTAAAAGGAGACAATGTCACTGAAAAATTGTGTTTTATGCCCAAATGAACTAATAACCTACTGTACATATATATAGAGGTCAGGGGGCCCTCTGAAGTCATTTATCTGCTCTTCGTTGAGGACTGAAGAAACCATTTCATTAAAAGTGGTAACTCTCTGTCTATCAGTGCGAATGCTGTGGTATGTAGCATCACAGAGATAAATGACAGCACTGCCCTTCTCTTGTTAAAGTTGTCTAGTTTTCGCCATGTTGTGGTCAGAGGGTATCACAACAAAGGATAGGCTTTCAGGCACATTTGTTTTGCAAAACATTAGGCAGGAAAGGAAACCAAAATTGGCCAGTTCGTAAAACATTCCATTTATGTTAGTGTGTTTCACTGGGAAATGTGGCTTCAGAAGTCTAGGATTATAAGATACCTTTTAGTGGATAGTATTATGACAAGTTTTCTTGGTTGGTATTTGCTACTGGGTCAAAATATGTTTATGTAAATACAGAGGGAAACTTAAGAATATAGGAATGGTCATGCTGGGTCTGAGCAATGGTCCATCTAGGTCAGTTTCTGTCTTCCGACTGTGGCCAATGCAAGATGTTTTAAAGGGAATGAACAGATCAGGACCAATGACACCCTGTCATCCAGTCCTAGCAAGAAGAGGTTAGAACTTCAAAGACACCGTGAACAAAGAGTGGTGTCTCTAATCATCTTGGCTAATATCCATTGATGGACCTGTCCTCCATTAACTTATCTAATTCTTTTTTGAACCCTGTTATACGTTTGGCCTTCAATAGATCCCCTAACATTGCATTACACAGGTTGGGCTGAGTGTTGTGTAAAGAAGTGCTGCCTTATATATTTTTTAAATTCACTGCCTATTAATTTCATTGGGTGAGCCCTGGTCTGTATGCTGTGAGAACTCATATGAATATCATCTGGTCCTGGTGACTTATTACTGTTTAATTTACCAATTAGATCTAAAACCATCTCTACTGACACCTCAGTCTCAGACAGTTCCTCACCTGGGTCACCTAAAAAGAAATTAGGGTGATCAACTAAAAGTAGCATCATTCTACCAAAACAAAGCAAAACAAAACAAAACCTAAAACCAAACCAGATCAAACCAAAACACCCCAAAAAGCAAATTTAGTACTCCACAATTAGGCCAATTAGGATCTTAATTGGTTAACACTCTACTGAGGCAACTTCTCCTGCATGGATATTTACATTTTCCCAGCAGGTACACTGAATGGCCACAATCACCTTGACCAATCACCCAAATTTACAATGGATAGTAACTTTTTTTGCAGTAATTTTCTTACACATATACCTGCCTTCTTATTTCCTTTTCATTCCATCTGATGAAGTGGGTTTTACCCATGAAAGCTCATATCCCCTCATTGTTTTTAATAGAAGAGTTGTCTAAGGACCACATGCAATTGCCACAGTAGGTCAATGAGTATTTGACATTATTGAAAGTGAATAAGAAACAAGCCAATGAAACATTTTCCTCCTCTTCATTCAGTTTTCTACTTAAGTTTGATTCCCATTTACATAACGGAGTGGTGTAACGGGACCTGTGTTGTAACTGGAACCTGGCCGTTTCCACTTGTACATCTGGATCGTT
The DNA here is from genome assembly GCF_033958435.1 of Carettochelys insculpta. NCBI lineage: Eukaryota > Metazoa > Chordata > Testudines > Carettochelyidae > Carettochelys > Carettochelys insculpta. The sequence continues at coordinate 22,251,896 of NC_134156.1, read as the reverse complement.
AAGGTTCAATAGCACTGTTTCCAATCAGATTTCCTCTACATGGTGAAGCTGAGAAAGTCAAGTACCTAGAGTAAAAGGTCCACAAGAACTTGCAGGGTCAGTCCCTCTATGCCTTTGCACATAACATCTGTGGTGAATGGGTTCCCTTAGCTGTAGGAAATACCATCTTTTCCCAGGATCAAGTGTAGCGTGTGGGTGCCCTCTGCTGGAAGACTTGTCCATGATTGAGCTGAATCACCATTTCACTTCTCAATTGCAAAATGGGCTCGTTTTGCAGCAAGGCTAGAGGTGCTGTCTAGGAAACCATTGTGTTCTCAAAATTGGAGAGTGATGACCCAGAGTCTTGATGGCTCAATGCAACCTCCTGGACCAAGGGATGCGTCCCATTTATGGAGCTGTGCAAACACCCCTGGGAACAAAAAAGAGACTGTGGGGAAGGTGACCTTGAACACCTCAGATGAACATTTAACTCCAGGTTACAGCTGACTGGAATCCTGAGGTTTCACTGGCGTGGGGCCAGTTTGAAACCCACTCTAACCACCCAAATATTTTGTAACATTGTAAAGACCATATTGTTTGAAACATTTCAAAATTTTAACGCACTATCTGGCAGTCTCCCAAAACCATCTCAAATGAGCCAAAACTATCACCAGCCACCCACTTTCCTGTCCATTACCCTCTGATTAATGACATTCCACCTACAGGGTCCGCCATTAAGAATATATCTACTGAGGGACCTCTGCATAAATAAGATCATTGAAACTTGTAAATTGTCTGTCTAGTTTGCAGCTGTGTTTTACATAGATGTGTCTCTTTGTCCCTTTTTCTAATGTGGTGACCATACAGGAGGGAGTTCACAATGGATGGATAGAAAGAGAGGAGGATCGATGCTGCTAGCATCTCGTAAAACCTTAATTGGACAAAATGGAGCATGAGAAATGACTGGAGAAAGGATTTGCTTCATTGTGCTGGTTGCATGTTGCTCCCCAGTTAGTATCAGACCTTCTAGTCTGAAATGGCCATTGTAATATTCATTGTGAAGACGTTATCCAACTGACTGAGTCTTGTTTTTAAAATACACATATTGACTCTTGTAGATGTGCCAAATAAGTTATGGGACTAATGTTATTCAACCAGATTTAGTGGTGGCCAGGCTATTCTGCCTTGGATTCTGGAATAGCTTAGTATTTTCCAGGTACGACATTCAGAGACACACTGCCACTGGAAATTATGTTAAAACATCAATCACAATGGGTATTAAGGAGTTAATGTTTCCAATGAATCCAACCTTGGGTTTTTGTTTATTTGTCTTTTTTTTTTTTATAAATAGCACTGTAGGGGCTGTATGTGTGGAACTGGCCTCAGAAGTGTTTCAGAAATAATATTTGTCCTTTCCTCTGGCCTCCAGAAAGTTTCAGTACCAAATCTTATGTCTAGGAAGTAAATGGGGTCTGGATACTGTCAGCTTTCTTCAGGAAGGTAATTCCATATTCTACAAAAGGTATATTTGTGTGAAGAAGAGTTAAATTCAGGTCCTGGCCTATGAGGTGTTCTCTTTTCTTCAGGAGGTGCAATGCCTGTATTGAATTCTCAGGGTACCATTAATTTTTCACTCATGCTCAGTTCATTGACTTCTGAGGGAATTTGCCAGAGGATTTTATAAAACTTCATTGCTTAGGATTTGGCCTCTGTTAGTAGGATATCCCAGAACGCATTGCCTGACACTGCCCAAGACTTGCTGCTGTTGCCTCGTGTGTATGTGTACACTTCTGGACATGTCAACAGGAGCTGGTTGCCAAGGTCCCATTTGAGTCTTTGAAATCTCCTTCTCTATCCCTGGCTCTGGCCTGCAGCCCACTGCTCCTGGTGATTTTGAACACATCAACCACTGTGGTTGTGTCCATGCTGTGATAGAAGAGCCGCAGCCTAGCCACAGCTGACTCAGGCTGCGTAGTAAAGCAATGTAGTCATTCAGGCTCTGGCTGGAGCTAACTCAGACCCTCCCTCCACATAAGCTTCATCCTAGACCAAATGCCTAATTTCATACCCCCAGCTCCGTTGATTTGGGCTTTGAGACTCCATTCCTTGAGATTTTTATTGAAGTGAAGACATATCCTTTGTGACTGTTACAGCAGGGCATAAATGCAGTACATCTGCTGATACATATCACATCATGGCCTTTTGGCTTTGTATATAGTACATGGAAAAACTCATTGAGATCTAGAAGCTTGCAGTTGCAATATTTTTTAGCTATAGGACAGTCCGGGTGCATCTACACTAGGAACTAACTTTGAATTTAACTTCCAAGTTAGGCACTACATTGAAGTAGCCAGCAGAGAGTCTACACACATTTTCCCTTACTTCAGGAGCCCAACTTCCATCCCTGGGAATGGAGTAGTGCTCTACTTCGAAGTTTAACTTCAAAGTAGGGTGTGTGTAGACACTTAACTTTGAAGTTGCTTACTTTGAAGTTGTACTTCGAAATAAGCAACTTCGAAGCTATTTTTTGTAGTGCAGACACAGCTTCTGTGTTTCTTCCCCCACCCCCTTCATTTTCCATTAGTTTGCCACCAGCAGAACTGAAATACAAGTAAAACCATGAACACAATATGCACTGCTGCTACGGCAGAGGTTCATACTTAGGGAAATACTATATAGTTTTTAAGATACTTGAGGCATGGAAAAAAGAACCAATTTAATAACTTGCTTGAAATCTTGATGTGGTACAAGTTATAGAGCAAAAAGCCAGGAGCTTTGTTAAAGGTAGATAGTAATGGTAAACCTCTAGTACCAAGATTTGGTATTGTTTGAGAGTTTAGATTACAAACTATTTAGGAGATTAGTCTCAGATTTCAGTGGGCTGAGCAAATTCCAAGTTATTTTTCCATCCATACTGATTATTTTGTCAGCTTAAACCTCACTGTGGGGAATTTTGTCTGCTTATTGCAAGTAGGGCTGCAGTTCTTACTCAGCCATAGTTAAGATAGCTTGGTTTTGCCTGAGAATTCAGATGTGTGTAAAATCATATGTCTGGATCCAATCCATTACGGGACAAATTCTGTTGCCATCAATTTAACGTGGCCAAGATTGTTAGTGAGTTTCATTTTCAGCAAAAAAGACTCAGGTCAGATAATAGGAAAAGCTTTCTAACCATAAGGCTATATAAGCACAGGAACAGGTTACCTAAGGAGGTCATGGAATGCCTCCTGTTGAAGGTTTTTAGAAGTGGTTAGACAAACACCTTCTAGAAATACTTAATTGTGCCTACTGACAGAGAGATAGCCACGTTAGTCTGTATTTTATGAACTGGATGACTTTTTGAGGTCCCTTCTGTGAGATTGACCCCTATTTGTTGCACTGCCTGAGAGGGGTAGCTGTATTCGTCTGCAACTTCACAAAAAACCAAGCTGTCCTTTATCACTTTAAAGACTAACAAACATCTATTAGGTAGTACACTTTCATGGGAAAGTCTCACTTCTTCAGATTTTCAGATCGGAGTAGATAATAAAAAGCCAGGGTTTATATAGTAGGGGGATGGGGAGGAAAGGGAGAAAACAAAGTGGTGGGGGGGCGCGTGTCACCTGACATTAATAGGAGCAGTGGAAGAAGAAAATTAAGTGGGATGGGTGTCATTCCTGTGAATATCAAAAGTGGGAAAATTGCCCTTGTAATGCATAAGATAATTCAGCTCTCCAGTAAGCCTGAGTTTATCTCAATTAGTTCTGCCATTCTATTGTAGAAAGCTCAGTCTTAACTTTTACTCATCACAGTAGGGTAGCAATTTATACATACTGCTTTTAAACACCATGAGCTCTTGAAAGTGAGGGACCAATAGCACTGGCTTCTTTCAAATGCATTGTCAGCAGGCATCATGCAGCTTCCCCATACAGCTCTACCAATACACTTCAGTTCTGAAATGCAGTATACCCAGCAGTTCCAGTTCTGTCCCCTTAGGGAGCACAGCTATATGTTCACTCTCCTCTTTCCCACCCATGTGCAGATTTTTTCCACCCATGTGTAGAATAATTTTATCTGCACTAAGCATGCATAAATGTGCACCACTAATTGAAACACAAAACCTAGCTGTGAGCGCTTGGATAATCAGCTGGGAGGCATTTGAATTTATTGTGAGTGGCCAAACACACAGCTTACGGGGAACATTGACAGAAAGCAACAGTGGTGTTCAGTTTTAGCTAAAAGAATAGCAATTTTTCATGTGGATGACAATTTCTGTGGCCTACAAGAGGTGATACAATAAACTAATTTTAACACATAACCCAAACTAAGATCTGAATGAAACTCTCAAGAGCAGAAAGACTCAAGAGCAGAAAGAATAGCCTTAAGTTCCTGAAAGGGGGCTCTAAAGAGGATGGAGAGAGAGACTGTTCTCAATGGTGACAGATGGCAGAACAAGGAGCAATGGTCTGAAGTTACCGAGGGAGAGGTTTAGGTTGGATATTAGGAGAAACTATTTCACCAGGAGGGTGGTGAAAGACTGGAATGTGTTATCTAGAGAGGTGGTGGAATTTCCATCCCTAGAGATTTTTAAGTCCCGGCTTGACATAGTCATGGCTGGGATGATTTAGTTGGGGTTGATGCTGCGTTGGGCAGGGGGCTGGACTAAATGACCTCCTGAGGTCCCTTCCAGGCCTAGAATTCTATGATTCTATGATTAACGCACAAACCATCACATTCAAATTTTTTGTTAAATAAATCAGCAACCAGAACAATCACTAGGTTATTCTGTGGATAAATATGTTACTCTTGAAGGCAAAATCGACTACTTAAGGGCATTTACAAATATATTATGAAGAAAAAGACTGTTTTTTAAAGGATAAAATATTAAAAATGTATCAAAACATTCGCAAGATTATTTGAAAAAAATGTCACTCATATTACTTGACACATATAATCTTTAACATAGGGAGCATTATGACATATGTTGTAGACATATCACTACATGGGAGTCCTTTAAAATAAACTTTCTGCAGGTGTAGATGGGTTTGTATGTATAGTGAGTGATAGTTTATCATATTATTTTAAATATATACAAAACTATGCAGAAGTCATCACACAGCTTGGGAAACCAATATTTTGACTCATTGATTTCCATATTCAATATGTAACAAAACACATAAAAGGTTACTTATGCTTCATAACTTTTATAAAAGCTTGCATTCTTCAACAGCAGTAAGCTACAAGGAATGCATTTATATAGAAATAATGGCAAATGTTTTATTTTTCTCTGGGATATGTCTTCTGAAGCCAAGACCTCTACTTGATAAGTTGGCCTTACTTTCCCCCTCTTACCCTACTCCCACCCCACTGCCAGCATTCTCCTCTTTAAATTGCTTGGAGCATATCATGGATTTCTTGATTATTAACTTTTCAGGATGCTTTTGCTTCAGGTCCTATACAAATCAGAAGTCCCTCATGGAGTGACAAGATGTCCTTTTCTTAGGAGCATTGTCTTGTATGAGCAAATATTGCACCCTATCCCAAATGTTCACGCTTGCTATCTGGTCACCCTAAGACAACCTATAACACTGGTGGGCAATAAGCGACACACAGGCCAGACAACGCTCACCAGGGTTAGCCCTTGGCAGGTGGCCAATACTTTGTTTACCTGCTGGTTTGCAGGTACGGCCACTTGCAGCTCCTGTTGGCTACAGATTGTTGGTCTCAGCCAACGGGAGCTGCAGGAAGTGTCCCCGTGACTTTCTGAAGGAGGCACAGGTGGGGCAGGTGACTGCTATTGAAGATTTACATTGGGAGACTAAATAGCTTTACAGCATGTACATATGCATGTCATCATCCTGCTATAGGGATCTCTCTCTCTCTCTCTCTCTATCTGAAGCTGAGGCAGATTTTCATTTAGCAGTGACTCATGTTTCTAGATTTATTTTTTCTTACTGCTTAATCCAAGAAACTCTGACTAAGTCATCTTTGCCACGTCCCAAGTGTAGCCGGGATTCCTCACAGCTTTTGATGCAAACAGAGACTAGTAATTCTCCTCAGAAATAGCAAGAAATTGCTATTTGTGGGCTCCTGCTTTACGCAATGATGCCCTTGGCTGAGGCAACCTAAACAGAATGGGCCCCAGTGCCTGGCGTCGAAACCATTGTGGTAAATAAAGGCAATGCCAACAGGGCAGGGTTTCAACAAGCATTGGCAACTAAAGCCTGGTTGGGCCGGAGCACTATGCTCGTAAGCTATATTTTCATAATGACAGTCTGGGAACCTGACAGCACTATGTCATTGTGAGACAATCCAGTTTTGTGTCTCCACTCCTTTTCTTTTGTTTGTTTAAATACAGTTGCTTTTTACACTACATATATCACAGCCGTTAAAATGTGAGATAATAAAACATGATGAATGTTGGAGATAGGCTGGGAAGGAAATGACAGCTACTTGTCAGCAGCTCTGGCCGACACCAGAGGGCTTCAGGTTTTTTTTTGTTTTTTTTTTTTTTTGTGGCTCATCACATAATGTTTCTGTTTGAGGACATAAACCATCTGTCACCTGATGGAGGACAGGACAAACTTTCCTTGGAGCAATTTATTCCACACTAAGGCTCTTATTCCTTCCTCTGACATATCTAATGCTGACCACTATCAGAGACATGACGCAGGAATAGGTGGATCGTGGGTCTCATAGGCTATGCCTATACAAAAGAGTTTTATTGACAAAACCCCAGTATTAGCTACAAAGCTTGCGGAGCATCCATACTAAGAATGCATTCTGTTGATGCATTGTCAACAGAACTTGGAACTTTTCTTGACATCCTTCTGCCTGTCCCCCGGGAGGCAGGACACCTTTCTCAACAGAATCTGTGGACAAAAAATCTGTGTCGATGCTCCAAGGGACCCTCTGTCAACAGACAAGGCTTCCGGGTCACCAGGCAGCCCTGTCTGCTGTGCTTTCGGTTGGCTGTTCTGTTGAGAGAGCGGCTGGGCAGTCTGGCCAGCGTCGACAGAATGGACTGACAGATAGATCGGCTTTTGTGTGTGGCCATGGTCTGTTGACAGAAGTGTTGTTGGAAAATATCTCCAACAGTAACTTCTGGCAAGAGATCACTGTAGTGCAGACATACACATGTGATATAAGTCCTTTGTTCTCTCCAGCCCAGGCACTACTAACACTCCCCCCTCACCTCTCCCCCGGCAACCGCTGGTTTTCTACATGATACTTCACATAACTGTGAATGTACTAAACAGTCTTCTCCAGGAGGAATGATACTGGCACCGGAGTATATTCATTTCTCAGGGGCCTCTGCAAATATTGTGTTACCCGCAGTGTTGTCACATGTGGCTTTTCTTTAAAGTTTGCTTCCTCTTTTGGTTTAGCAACATCCTCACATTAAAATTAAAAAAAAAATAAAGCCATCATTTTTGCCAATTTGGGGCTCAAAAAAGAAACAGATGGAACTCGATCCAAACGTCCCCACGGTTTGGAGAGATTCCAATTTTGTCTTTGTGTCAGCATGCTGCAGAGTTAGGCCTGCCTGAGCAAGGACACTTGTGGGAAAGCTAGAGTCTGAATCTTGAGTTACAAGTCAGAGCAGATGGGTCCAAAACCATATAAAACCACCAAGTTTGTCAATGGTTTCTGTCTGAAACCATACATCGATCTAGGTTGAATGAAAACCCATCCCAAGGCAACGTAAAACTCTGTCCAGATACACCAAAAGGCTAACAAACTTCAGTGAACCTGGTTCACATTTTCATCTTTGTAAGACTCTCCTGACTTTGGGTTTCTGTGCAAATTATCCCCAGGTGACCCTAAGGGCAGCCAACTCAGAGCCATTACCATGGTGACTTTCGCTTTTGAATATGATCATAATACACTACAAAAGCAAATCAAATACACAGACTCCTTCCTTTTGTTGTGCTCTGGTGGTAAGATTCCAGATCTTGGGCTCTATCTCCATGACTTTGGGGACACAGCAAGCGTCATCCTACTATCTGTGTCCAAGCAACTGTCTCTTGGAGCTGTCTTTCCTACCGGACTTTACCACACTAATTGTGTTCAGTGCTGTTCTATTCTAGTTCTTGTCCTATACCCATCAATATATCTGATCATTGATAGCCTTAACTGTTGGACATGGATACAGTGTGCAAAGATCTTGTTTCAAGTGACAGATTTTACCCAAACTAATCACAAGATAGCATAGATGTAGGTGAAACTAATGGGATACTACAAATTGTTTGTTGAAACATTACTAGGTATGATCTGGGGTTTGTTAGTGGGAAGTTTTTGTCACTGTCCCTCTCCGTATTGAGTTACATGGTTTTCTCACTTGCAACATATTGTGTTCTCTTCAGCTATTTTCTATTGTTTTACAGCAAAAAAAAATACTATATAACAGTTAAGGTACATTGTTTATGTTAATGTCTCCCTGATTCTCAGCTTTCTCTCTTCAGGACAGTTTTCCTAAGATGATATTACATCCCTGGGGCCTACTTCATAGCAGCACTAAAGCTATGATGAATAAAACAACTGCGTTGAGTCTGCCATAAATTAATTGCTCTGTTTTATATAAATGGGAGAGCTAGCAGGAGACTTAAAGCTGAATACAAATATGTCTATTACTTGGGATCCATGGTTGAAAGTGTGGGAAGACAAGAAGTAAAAGATGCCAAAGTGGATTGATTCAGAAAAGAAGAAAAGAATTTGATTAACGAGCCTCTGGGGGTCACTAACAAAGTTTGGAGCATCAGTTCCATTTGCCTTAATATTTGGGAAATCTGAAGTTGCTATTCAGTGTTCAGATTTTAATTTTACAGCAATGTGGCGAGTTAGGTCCTATGGGCGAGTGTCACTCTCCCTTACTGAAGAGAAACTGAACTGCTCAACTGTGTTTCATAAGCCCTGCCAGAGAGTCCCCTTAAACAAAAAGGCACCTATCTTTTGTGTTTGTAAAATTCTGCTGACAAGTTCAGTCTTGCCCACATGCAACAACCAGTCACAGCAGGGCTGGAACTCAGAGTTTACTGTTCCAAGCTGTTACCTTAGTGTCCCAGGAGTGAGATCCATGAAACTCAGATACTCCAGGGTAAGTTTTGTCTAAGGGAGTGGATTATGAATTCACGGATGTGCAGCACTCCCTTCTACAGGGCAGAATCAGAACTCTTTGTCATGCATTCTGTTCTGTGCAAAGCTATCAGAAATTCTCCTTTGCTATTAGCACTTGAGACTTGTGGTTTTTTGAGCTTTGTGTAAGGGTTTTCTCCATGATGTGACCATTAAATTCGGAGTGGACATGTAGCACAACATAAGGAAAACTGCAGATCTTTGGTAACCACATATTTAGTATAGTCCTCTCTCTCTATCATAAGGCCAGAGTTTGCCACTTCTTCACAGGCAATAAAATACTTCCCTATGGGAATAGCTCCATGTTCATCAATGGGACTGCTCTGAAGGTGCGTCAAAGTAGAAGCCTCACAATGAGTCTCCAGCAGGGTCAACCACTGGGCTCTTGTTTCTTGATATATGCCATTTTCTGTCATTCCCCCACCTGGAGGAAAGAATGGTACATTCGGGTAATGATTGCTAAGAGGAAGTAAGTTCTCCCAGGCCCAGTAATTGTTTGACAATGCACAGTTTGTTTACAGAGGGAACAAGCTTGAGTAATCAGAGGCCATTACTGGGTTGCAGAGAAAAATGCAGAAAGAAACCTGGGCAGGGAATCTCCAGTCAGAAGAGTTGCGTCTCTCTGAAATTCCCTGAATTTGCAGTGCCACTAATACTGATGTGACTTGAGTCACGCTTGTTTGCTGTTTTCCCTTACAGTAAGTGGTGTGTGCAAGCTGGTTAAAAGGTCCACTGCCCTGTCTTTCCTTCTTTTTCTTTTTTTTTTGAGATAAGCATGTCCTTCTTCTGCTGTTGCCGCTGTCTCTCAGCTACTCCAGGAGAGGTAAGAGAGCAGCTACCTTGTTGTGTGCAAAAATGCCTGCGGTCCGGAACACTCGGGACAGAAGGGAGGGGAAGGAAAAAGGTGGGTCATGTTATTAATATGCCCAGTGGGGTGAATCAAGTAAACTGGTGGTATGGAAAACGGATGATCCTTTCCCAGCCTTCTAGGGTGGGAAGGGGGCTGTCGTATATGAACAGAGCATGGCCGATGAAGAGAATTCACTGCACAGAGAAAATGAGAGAGAAGGAAATTGAGGTGTAGTTAATCTCTTATAAGCATATTAAAGAGCTAATCTGTGACCTGGTGTATGTATCCATACAGGTGTAGTACCCAGAGGCACTGAGACCTCATACTAGGGTGAGTGAAGTCTCTGCACTACAGCCTCAGCTGAGAGCCAGCTGGCCTTTAGGTCATGTGGTAGACCATAGGGCTTTAGACCCTATGATGGCGGGTTCAATCTCTGGTACCTGCGAGCTTGGTCTCTCAGTGTTGCACAGGGATTCAAGGTGACATATGATGACCCATTATGCCCCTCCCTAGGCTAGTCTCATTGCTGGCCCCAGTATGTGGACAGCATACTAGGTGGAACTACCTCTTCCTCCTCCTACACAGGTGGGCAGGGACTGGACATGTCCACAGTTGCCCCTTCCTCCCCAAGGGGCTTGCCTGCACAGCAAGTGGGTCCATGTCCTGGGTGAAGTAAATAGTGACAGACAATGCGGTGTTGGTTTTGCTCCCAGGGCAGCCTAATTGTGTGTGGTCCCTTACTCAGGGCAGATTGCAAGGTGCCAGCCTGGTTATAAATAAGATCAAGGACATACAGTAAATTACTAGAGAAAAGCATCTTTACCAAAAGAATTTGTGTTTGGAATAGAAATTTGGAAAATTTCGTACTGATTTTCTGGACACTGGAGAGAGCATCAGGGCTTCTAAGCTGTTTGGGGCTGGGTCCCTGTTTTTGTTGTGTGTAGCAGAACAGGGATCTGGGTCCATACATACGGCTCATGTCCCTAACATCAAAGAACCCAATGATAATAAATATTAATAATTGAAAGTGTCCCGCCCCCATTTTTAACTGTTGATTTTTCTTAACTAACAAATTCAAAATTGGTGCTGTTTTTGTGTAGCTGTTTCAACCAACTGCAACTAATTGTTGTCACGGGTGATCATCAGCTTCCCCTCTAGTACTGTATAGCTCTTTCCACTGAAGAAAAGCAGCCTGACATTTTTTGAATTTCCAAATTACTAGGTGCAACTGATTCTACAGTTTGAATTGTGCTGGGGAAAAAAAAACAAAAAAACCCAAAAAACAGGAATCAATGGCCAAGAAAATATATGTAAATTTTTGTGCGTGTTTTCCCAGCCAGTCCAATCTCATTTAACTTTACAAATGTTATTACTTAAGGCCTGTGATTCCTACTCTGAAGGAGGTATAAAATAATGCCCACATTTTACTCATGAAAAAATAGAGGGACAGGTGAAGTGACTGACCCAAAACTCCCTTACGCTTATTTTTCTGGTTTAAGTATTTTTAAACACTCTGTGAGCTCATTGGCAAATTGTTTTTTCCAGCGTCTTGTCCCAAAACTTGGTTGGGAGTGGTTGGAGGGTGTGTTTGGCACAGTGAATCATGATCCATGTAGTAAACTGATAATAGCAAATTCTAGTGACAACTCCAGAGAGTATAATGGATGCTAAAACTGAGAAAATCCCTGTCCATCTAGCAACAGATAGATAAGGGAGTCCAGAGCACTCATCAACAATGCCTAATAGCAACTATTTAGCTATTTTATAGAAAATTTGGTGTCTGAACTCTTAGAACCAACGTAAGATTGGGGAAAGTATTCTTGTAGTAGCTTACACATAAACACATGGGGGGCAAAGTCTCAGTTGGTGTAAATTGTCCAAGCTACCTCTCAATTTACACAAACTCAGGCACAGCTTGTCTCAGTTTCTCTTCCTGGGAAGACACTGATATATTTAGTAGAAAACCTTTTTCCAGTTTTCTTCTGGTTCTTAACTGCCGGTTTCCAGTGCAATTGTCTTTGCTTCAGGACAGAATTTCCTCAACAATGAGCAGTTCCTTGTTCCTTGGGTAGGGGCATCATTTCAGTATGGCAGGGGGCCAGCAACTCTGTGTTCCCAGATACTGCTTGCTGCTCCTTCTGGTCCTCTGACTACTCGGGAGAGAGGGGAAAGTGCACACATTCAATGAATTACACCTCTGCATCCTCCCTTCACTGGCCAGGAGTGAGAAGCATGAACACAAGCTGTGTTTTTTCCTCCTTCCCCTGTGACAGTAAGGGGTCTGGGACTTCCCCTCCACAGTATAGAAAGGATGCGTATGCACTGGAGAGGGGTCCAGTGGAGGTGATGGTTGGAGCACATGGCCTGTGAGGAGAGGTTGAGGCATTAGGGCTTATTTAGTTTGCAGAAGAGAAGAGTGAGAGGCGATTTGATAGCAGCCTTCAACTTCCTGTATGGGGGCTCTAAAGAGGGTAGACAGAGGCTGTTCTCAGTAGCGAGGGATGACAGAACAAGGAGCAATGGTCTGAAGTTACAGAGCGGGAGGTCTAGGTTGGATATTAGGAAAAACTATTTCACCAGGAGGTGATGAAGCACTGGACTGCGTTTCCTAGAGAGGTGGGAACCTCCATCCCGACAAGTTTTTAAGTCCTGGCTTGACAAAGCCCTGGTTGGGATGATTTAGTTGGGGTTGAACCTGCTTTGGGCAGGGGGCTGGACTTGATGACCTCCTGAGGTCTCTCGTTACCCGAGGATTCTAGGATTCTGTGATTCTAAGAGCAAGCAGCATTCTGGTATGCATGGCTGCTGCCCTTGCATGCTCCCAAAACGGTGCCCTTTCCACAGGTAGTCCCCACTTACTTCAGTGGGACTATTCCTGGTGTAATAAGGCACTGCTCTACACAAGTAAATGGGCTCACAGCTGTGCCATTTGTTGACCAACTCAGAACTTGTGTGACCTATTGAAAAAACCTCCCATCATTTAGAGCTGTACTTGTAAATAATATCCACTTCATTTGGAGTCTTTCCTTATGGCTAGTGTTTAATATTCCCCTCCAGATGGGAATACACGTAGCCTTAGGTCAGGGGCCTGCAACCTACTGGACCCATATGTGACTCTTTAAGGACTTCTTTGTGGCTCCCAGTGCTAAAATTGCAAAGTAAAAAAAGAACCCTCCTAATTATTTTCAATAAATGGTGAACGTCTATTTAGCAACATGATCAAAACAAAGATACGGTATCATACCCCACAATGCACAGCACATATTAAAGGAAGAGTTTTCCAAGTAGTTGTTCATTGTTGGGCTTTTAAAGTCTAGATTTTGAAAAAGAAAAGAAAGATTGTGGCATTCCTGCTGTGAAGGGCAACACGCATTTTTAGAAAGAAAACTGAAATTAAGTATGAAATAAAATGGGAATAATTAAAGTAGGTTCAGGAGTGAAAGTCAGCAATATAGTGGTACAAACGCACGCACGAAGTCTGAGGAAACAGAATATGTAAAAATGTATGAACTTCCTGCAATAAACATGTATCACATTACAAATCATTGTGTGTGCGCTGTTCTTAAAAAAGGAGTTGCAGAAAGTACGGTTTGACATTATTTATTAAGGACCATCTCGTGCTCACATGCATTGCAGCTCTTGAATTATTGAGTTTTGTACCAAATTTGAGAAAAATGGCTCTTCTTGCTCTTTTGGTTGCTGATTCCTGCCTCAGGTGAACATGTCAGCATTGACTTACCATAAGCGAAGTTCATTCCTCCGTCAATTTGAAGTCCTTGCATAAGACTTACTAACTTTCTTTCTCTTTCACAGAGGGTAGCTCTTACTGCACAGTATCCAAAACAACCCCGTCGAGACGCTGGCGGTGGTAAGATGTTAAGTATTTTCCTTGGAAGTTTTATTTTTTCTCTTTTTAGATGGTGGTTGAAGTGATAATTAGTAAGTTCTGGTACTCATCCAAAAACGTTTCCTTGCTAAAAGTATATACATGAGTGTCTGCATATGCACAAGCTTCCACATATTCTCAGGCTCCCATTTTGGGCAATTAAGAGAAACCAAAAATTAATAAAGTGCACTCCTTTCCCCAGGTTGTAAGCGGATGATGTAAAAGGGCATATTAAATGGTAATATTCTTATGTTTATATGACACTTTTCATCCAAAAGAGACTTAAACTGAAAACTTGTATAGTAATCTACTGCGGTGTTGCTGAAGTGGAACTATCTTTGAGGTAGAATGTACTAGTTTGGGGCAGGAAGGGAGGAACACCAAATTGCTTTGAAACTGGAAGATAATTGCAAAGAGGTAGAAAGTAACTGGCAAAGATTAGAGAGGTAGCTGAGTGACTTCAGATTGCATCTGACGAAGCAGGTCTTTGCCCACGAAAGCTTATGCTCCAAAATATCTGTTAGTCTATAAGGTGCCACAGGACTTCTTGTTGTTTTTGGTAAAGACTGATTTTGCCCAAAACACAAGAGCTAAATGCTCTGTTCATTTTACAGATGATTAGTGTGTAACCCACACATCTGGGAGTACCTCACTGTCCCATGTAGTGGCATGCAGACCACTTACAAAGAGAAAGAATGAGCCTCTGCTACAGGCTCAGCTGACAGCCAGCTGGCTTTTAGCTCGTGTGGTAATGGCTCATACATTAAGCTCTTGAGGTCCCAGGTTTGATCGTAATGTCAACAGGCACAAGTGGAATATTTTAAGAGTGTAGGAGCTATGGGGACATTATAGTAATTATGAAGAGAAAACATGTGGCAAACTGGGACAATTTCACCAGCATCAGAAAGGTTTTCAACTAAAAATCAAAGTGTTTTACATTTTTGGTCTTTTTTTTCCCTGAGAAAGCAGAAACTTTCTGTGAATGGTTCAGCTTGTTAAAAACTTGATTTTCTTTTAAAAAAACAGCTCTGGAAATGGGATAACTGAAGCTCTGTAGGAAGCCACCTATCAGAGGTTTCTAATCTCTTTTCTACAGTTTTCAAAAAAAAGCGGCCAAGTGGATATTGTATTTATTTATTCAATCTGTTTGAAAAAAGAGCTATCTGGCACTAGATAAATGGCCATATTCTGCTCTCCATTGAATCCAGAGTAATCCCATTGAGTTTGGTGGAGTAACTTTGGGGTTTCCCTGAAATTTTAGAGAGATACTTCTGACATTCTATTTAGTTATAAATGGATTATCTGCACTCTTATTTTTCCTTATTTTTTGAAGAAAATTGCTTTTTTAAAAACCTGCCTTAATTCTACATAAAAAACATAAGAAAACACTCAGCATTAATCTGGCAGCAAGGATGCATCCTGAAACCTAGTTTTGGAGAATAAAATCTGACTAGAGTTTTCCTTCTTTAAAAAAATAGTCTCTGTGACATTTGTTAGAAATATTACTAGCAAATGGATCATGTGTTCCATTGCTCAGGAGATGCAATTAGATTTTTCTCCAGGTTTATAAAACAAACTATGGTATAAGTGTGTTGTCATGGAACCATTGGTATGGTTTCCAGATAGATACCTCAACTTTTAATTGGGACTCCAGTGCTTTTTTTGGTACAACTGTTGTTTTTTTTTCCAAATTCACCTAAGGGATTTGGTTCTCAAATTCCCATGACAAGGAACTGGACAGCCAAATGCTCTAAGTGGAGTTGAAATGCTCAGCCTCTGTGTTGCCTTAAACATTATGCTGCAAATAATAAGGAGCATTTGCTTAATAAAGAAGGTTTGAGAAACTCAGTATCACGTAAGGATTTTATCCTGCCAATACCACTGGTGACACAGGTGCTTCTCAGCCTGGGTGGATCCTGAGCTGTTAAGTGGATTGCTCGCCTCTAAAGCTCACAACAGCCCTCAGTTTAGGCTCCTTCTCTAGGGCACCAGCTTGCTGTTTGTTGAGCTACTCTCACCATTGACCAGCCTGGGGAACCCAAACGCCATTAGCTTGTGGCCTCTCCAAGTGGTACAGGCCAGGACAAACCTGCCTACCGAAAGGGGCTGTCTGCCCAAACCAGCCCTCTTGTTGTGCTGTAAGGGGTGTAGACTGGGTTTCCTTGCTTCTCCAGGCTCCAGCCCTTGGACCCCAGGAAAGCAGCTGCCTACAACTATCTCCAACAACATCCATGTGACAGTTGTAGTTCCATGGACCACTTTCCCATGGTCCTCTCCAGCACCTTCCTTACTCACAGATTCTTTGTTCTGGAATCTGCCTGTGCTTGCTCCTCTGAGATCCTTCATAGCTCCTTCTGTCCTCAACTCCAGGTGCTTTAATTGACTTGATTACCCTGTTTGATTCTGGCAAGTTCTTGCTAGTTCTAGATTAGCCTGTTTTTTTTTTTTTTACCCTGGGAACAGGAATGTATTTAATTTGGGGCTAATATATTTCCCTTCTACTATTCTCTTGTAGCCCTCTGGCATGACACTGTCACTCCCTACAAGATGAGGAAGTGTTATATTCAGTTTATATATGGAAAAGTGAGTCATAGGGTAGGTTAAATCATAGACTCATGGAAGTATAGGAATGGAAGGGACCTCAAGAGGTCTCTTGTCCAGTCCCCTCCACTGAGCCAGTACTAAATATCAACTCGACAATCCCTGACAGTTGACTATCCAACATGCAGAGACAGATTCTGCCACCTTCCTAAGTTATTTTTATTCCAGTGCTTAAGTAACTTGACAGGAAACTTTTCCTGACCTCCTACCTTAACCGTTCTTGCTTCAATGTAAATCTATTACTTCCTAGCTTAGCCTCCATGTTAAGGGGAACAATTTACCATTCTCCTCTTTATACTAACCTTTTACTTGAAGATTGTTATCATGTCTGCCTCTGCTCCTGTCTTGTGTAGACTAAACAAACCCTTTTTTTTTTTCAATTTTTCCTCCTAGGTCTCAACCTTCAATCATTTTGATGCTCTCCTCTGAATTTTTTATTCATTTGTACACTTCTTCCACCAAGTGTGGTGCCCAGAACTGGACAGAGAACTCCACTGAAGGCCTTATCAGTACTGAATACAGTGGAAGAATAATTATTTCTCATGTCTTCTTTGCCTCACTCCTGCTAATACATTCCAGAACAACAGTATTGCATTGTTGACTCATAGTTTGTGCTCCATTATCACTCACAGATCCTTTTTTTACAGTGCTCCTTCCTAGCTGTTTTAATTTTGTATTTCTCCAATTAACTATTATTATTTTCTAAATGTAATACTTTGCTTAGATCGGTATTCAGTTCTATTCCACCTAAGCCACAGGCTTCCAGAGAGACTTTGAGCAAATGACAAACAACGTGATGATCACAAATAAACAGAGGGAATGAAAGTAAATCAAACTGAAATTTAGGTAACAATCCAGTAGGCCAGCCTTCCTATTCTAAAGTGAGAACTCTGGGTCAAAACTCTATTTTGAGGACCAGAGAAGAAGTAGGCTATTGTTGAAAACATAGCACTCAAGAGATCTCAGTTCTTTGCTCTACTTCTTGTGTGACCTTGGGCAAGTTGTGACACTTAGGGTACAGTTTTCAACGACACCTAAGTGACCAGTTTGCTTGTAAAAAGTGACTCAGTCACTTAAAAACCATTGAATGTCAATGGCTCTGAATGCCAGCCTTTTTTTTTAATTGAATTTATGCTCCTATATCATTTAAACACTTTTGAAAATCTTACCCTTAATCTATTTGTGCCTCAGGTCCCATCTGCAGAATGGGTTATAGCAGTTTAACACACTTATCCCCACAAAACCCCTGTTCAGCAGCAAAGATCATGAAGCAATCAGATGCTAGAGTACCTGGGGTCCAGTAAGCACCAAAATAGATAAGACAGCTGTCTGGTTCCAGCCAGTGGTATCAGGAGGACTGCTCAAATATTATTAAGAGTTTGTAATTGAGCATGGATGGTAGCCCAGCATCTTCCATATATTTCATGTGAACCCTTTTTTTCATTTCTGTTTGATATTTTATTTTGCTATCGCTCAAATTCTGGCATGTCTTTAATCTGCAGATGTCTTCAGTAGGGAGGGGAACCTCACCATGAAGCTGGTAAATGTGCTCGAAATTGACACGCTCTTTGCGGATATCGCTGAAACTTTCAACAAGCAACGTGGGGGTCACTGGGCCATGAAAGAAGCTATCCAAAAGCTGAAAGAAGTCTCTGGCTCTGCTGCCACTAATAGTCTTGCAGCTTGCATAGAGAATATAAAGCAGGAGCATGGTAAGTGGACAAAGATTAGGGGTGAATTGATGTCAATGGTAAAACAGTGAAAACCAAATGCTCAGCTTGAACTAACAGTGCTCCCTGCAAGACAATGCTTGCACAGTTTTGCCTGGGCTCTGTAGGTAATCTTTCTAGCTCTCCTGGCTACTAAGAAGCTAAACAGTAAAGTGTCTATATTTTACAGGATAGCAGAAAAGATTAATAAGTGTGTTAATACAGACTAGCCCTCCAAAGCTGTGGGTCAGACCATGGTTACCTTTCAACATCATGTTTCGCATCAGTCAGGAGGGCTTTTTATTTCTTGGGGGCTGGAAGGAAGTTAGAGAACTGCTTTGCATAAAATAAGAACACTGCTCCAACTCTATTACAGCGTTCAATAAGGTTTCAGGTGATCCGAGGGAGAAAGACCACTGTTCTAGGATATGAGTCACCCCACTCCTGGGTGGAGTTACATTTGCAGTGCTTTGTGTTCCTGCTGTCCTTGGGAAATCCAGGAGTGGGTTTCTGTTCAGGTCTCCCATTGGTGGGGCAAGCCTTAGGCAACTGAACCAGTCCCAGTTATTGAACAAGAGTATATGTTTGATTTGCTGATCCTTGTAAACAGCATTTGCTGGCTGCCTAGGAGAGATTCAAGCACTGTCCAGCTGATTACCAAGTGCCATCAGCCACCCTTAGGGGACAGCAGGTGTTTCTATTGGTGGTGCACCTCTATGTTCCTTGGTGCACATAACAAAATGTATTCCAGCCATGGATTAAAAAAATTGAGAGAACACTGATTGTAAGGCCACTTCCTGTTGTTGTTGTTGTTGCTGTGTGCAGTCAAGATGCTAAGAATTTTGGACCTCTTTTCTATCTGCTGTTCATCTAGTTGGTTCTGCATTGCAGAGCAATTCAATTTTTCTAATCAGGTCAAGCGATGCTATAAATTTGTCGCAAGTTCTCATCCGCTATTTAGATTTGTCTTTCTTGTGCAATAACTCTTCACTGGCAGTTAATGCAACCCTGCCTATGTAATGCTAACCTTCTGGGTGATGACACCATGAAAGAAAAATCTAAACAAGAAGCTAAACAAATCCCACATGGAACTAAAAGTGCCATGCGTTTGTGAAGCCACTAATAATAATAAAAAAAACAATGCTGCACCTCATGGAAGATAAGATGTGATTTTCAATACACTGTTTATAAACTCATGCAACACCTGTTGGTTTCACTGAACGAATGGCAGATAAAGGACAGAGGATTAGGGGTCAGTTTACTATGGTTTAACTCCAGTGACATCCTTAGAGGAAATATTAAGCATTTGTGCCACAGATGAATTGGTTCACATGTGTTTAAACAAGTGGCATGGAGGAAGTTGGCTTGCTATGGGGAAATGTCTCATATGACGCGCTCACATGCAGAACTGAACCACTGATAAGGAAGTTGGAAAGAAGCTAATTTGATGCCATTCCTTTCACAGTCAGGCAATGTGAACAGCTTAGCTGTATCAGGCATTTAGGTGTCTAGTGACAAAAGCATTTACACAGCTTTCTTGGACCTGAACCAGAATGAGCTAAATCACAAAATGCACTTTTTTTTTTACTTTTAGAGGCCTGCAATGTACGGGTGTGCATGGAAGGCTATAAATTTTCACTTGTTGCAGAAGAAAAAGAAGTCCCTGACAAGCTGGAGCAGGCCCAACAGCGAGTAAGGGAACTGAATCATGCCACAAAGCAGGTCATGGCTATGGAAATGAAAATCCAGGAAATGGTCCATTTTGTGCTTCAGCGTCAGAATCAGCTGGAGGAGACGGTGAAAGCTGCAAACCCAGAGTACCTGGACCAAGTTCGGCTAGAGGTTAATCTGAGAGAGAACTTGCAGAGAGTAAGCGTGGCCAAAGAGCTTTCAAAGGAGTTTCGAGAAGATGCCAGAAGGGTACTGGAGCAAATGGCCCAGTTAGCTGGCCTGACCTTATGAAGAGGCACCAGAAATAGAGAATTGGGGTTTTTGTCTTGCCTTTTATTATGTGAGTAGTGTATGCAGGAGAGAGTGCTGGGGAGGGGTAAACCCAGAGCTGTGAGTTCAGTCCTTGAGGGGGCCTTTCAACGGCTTGGGGTAGGTTAGATTTAAAAAATCTGTCAGGGATGGTGACAGGTCCTGCTGTGAGTGCAGGGGACTGGACTTGATGACGTCTCAAGGTCCCTTCCAGTTCTATGAGATATGTATGTCTCCGTGCTTTGTAGTGATGAATTAGAGCACACCGTAGCAGTGCAGCCATTGTACGGACAACAAATATGCACTCTTTAAGGTGCGACAGGAATCCTTGTTGCTTTTAATATCAAGGGCTACCCTAAAGCTAATACATTTATTTAGACATAAGCTTTTTGTCGGTTTTCACCCACTCTATCAGATGCAACAGGCATTACACTAGACCAGTTCAGTCAAGACAGCTTAGCCAAGGTACAAGAATTTGTCGCCATAGGGCCTTTGACTTCCATTAGGAAAATCATAGCAAGGTAGCACCCGCCCTTTCATATAACCATGATGACACTTCAGTTCTAATGCAGGACTTCAACCCATACTGTCTTTCTGGTTAGAGGCCATCCCTAGGTTCTGCTCTGCGTGGGGTGAATTCCTGAGTAGCAGATGAAGTCATCTTTCCAGCTGTTTGGCTGCACCAAAGCAATGTAAAGCCACCAGAAACAGGCAAGAGAGCGTACAGGACTCATCTAAGACAACTTGCCAGTCGCAGTTTGTATTTGAATTCAGAGGAATTCCCACCCTTGTTTTCTATGTCATACTAGGATGCCTCTCAACCCTAAAGGACAGGAAAGCTACGTCTACACGTGTATGCTACATCGAAATAGGTTATAGCGATGTAGCGAAATCGAAATAAGCTATTTCGATGAATAGCGTCTACACGTCCTCCAGGGCTGGTGCCGTCGACGTTCAACGTCGACGTTGGGCAGCACCACATCACAGTAGGCGCTGCAGGGGAGCGTCTACATGCCAAAGCGGCACACATCGAAATAAGGGTGCCAGGAACAGCTGCAGACAGGGTCACAGGGCAGACTAGCACTTCTGGGGCAACAGCTAGCCACTCCCTTAAAGGGCCCCTCCCAGACACACTTGCACTAAACAGCACAAGATCCACAGAGCCGACAACTGGTTGCAGACCCTGTGCATGCAGCATGGATCCCCAGCTGCAGCAGTGGCAGCCAGAAGCCCTGGGCTAAGAGCTGCTGCACACGATGACCATAGAGCCCCGCAGGGGCTGGAGAGAGTGTTTCTCAACCCCTCAGCTGATGGCCACCATGGCGGACCCCGCTATTTCGATGTTGCAGGACGCGGATCGTCTACACGTGCCCTACTTCGATGTTGAACGTCAAAATAGGGTGCTATTCCCATCTCCTGATGGGGATAGCGACTTCGACGTCTCGCCGCCTTATGTCAATTTCAACTTCGAAATAGCGCTCGCCACGTGTAGACGTGGGGGGTGCTATTTCAAAGTTGGCGCAGCTACTTCGAAGTAGCCGGCACGTGTAGACGCGGCTGAAGTGTGCTAAAATCAGGCAGCCAGATTAAGGGCCAAAACTCCCCATTGAAAGTATAGCGATATACTCAGCACTGCTCAAGATAATCCTCTGAATTGAAAGCCGTGTATTTGCTATGCTACAAGTAGCTGCTCTTCCTCCTGATTCAGCTGTTGACGGTCCCGAAGGTGCTCAAGCTGCTCATCGTGACAGAGCCTTGAGGCAAGCACCCCATTGTTAAAATAGTGAGGGCGCATTGCAAATGGATGTTGAGATGCAGCAATGCAGGGCCCTGGGTCTGGGATAATAGGAGTTGTTACAGATGAGGCCAAAGCATCAGTGGAAAAATTGGCAAGACTGGGATTTCAGGATTGTGGCTCTTTAGGTATGAGGTGTATTAACACAGAGGTGCAGGGATAGGAGAGCACCAGGACAACTGTGGTGAAGGGCTAGGATTGAGACATCATGGATGCATGTGTTGAAAGGCAGGTGTGAGGGAACCTACCTGACTGCATTTATTAGCACTATATTGATTATTAGCACAGGAACCCAGTGTTGCTTAGACAGATAGATAGATAGATAGATAGATCCCAAACCATAGTAACTGGTTATCAATCTATCTATCTACCTATTGGAAATTAAAAGGCAAATGCAGGTGCTGTATTTAAATTACTATACAGCACAGGGACTGGGTGGCAGCTCAGGGCAAGCAGTCGAGGATGCAGGAGTCAGGGCAGGACTTGGGAGAACTGTGTTGGGGGCTTGGGTGTGTGGCAAGGCTCTGGCCAAGGGTAGGGGTGCAGGAGTGAAGGCAGAGGCTGGGGACTCCTGGTAGGGGGTAGTAGGTTCAGGCTAAGAGGTTGGGTAGGTGGTGGGGCTTAGGGCAGGGGTGGGTGCAAGAATCCCGGTAGGGGATAGGGATGCAATCTAAGGGGCTGGAAGGTTACCATGGCCACCTGCAGTGGAGAAGGTGACACGGGTCTGCAGGAGGGGCAGGTCTGCATGGCCATAGGATCTCTTTCACTGCAGCTGGGAATGGGGGTGGAGGTAGGTCTGGGGCAGGGGAACCAATTACCCAGTCTGGTGGCCAGCTAGCCACTGTCTTCCTGGTGTGGCTGCACCCCAGTTGTTACTGTGTGGTATAGCTGTCCCCTGTGGCCATGCTGCAGTATAGCTGTGCCTCCAACCAAACCCCTCCATGTCCATGTTGTGGGAAACCATCTGGAAACCCAAACCCTGACCTTACTTTAAGTTAGGATGAGGAAGCTGTGTACCGAATGTGGTGGTCCTAGCTCTTACGGTTTAGGAGGAGTTCTTGAACACATGGCCTCTCAGACACACAGATGAATAGATGCCCTCTAAATATATATGGAGATCAACAGCACTATTAATCCACCCACCGCTTCAACAAGAGCATTACATGAACTCAAGCACTGGAATGAAGAACAATGTAATTAGGACAGCCTGCCAATACTGAGTGCTTTTCATGAGAGCAAGGGGATCTTGGGCGAACAGTTCACTGTGACACTCGACTTTGAAGGTCAGCTGGATTGCATCTGAAGTGCCTCAGCTCATGCACTGAGCCTGAGAGGAAAAGGAGGTCGGAATAATTGGCTTTTTGTAATACTTTAGCCAAGGAGGCCTGTCATGAAGAAGGGGCTCTTTGGAGAAGGGACAGTGTGACTGGGGGGAGGGTGGGATGGTTTCGGGCCTGGCCAATGGTTGAAAAACTTATTGCATTTGTCACATTTTTGAGAGTTGACAGAGCAAAGAGAAACCACAAGTGAAACCCTATCCAGCCTGCTAGAGCAGCACGAATAACTGTAAAAGGAGCTCAATTTCTGGGTATTTATGTACCCCATACTGGTGAGTTAAATTTAGTCTCCATTTGCCACTTGTCATAATACATCAGAGAGTCTCAAGAGACTTTGGCCATAAACATCGTCACACCATCCCTTATGCTTCAGCTCATTCCACACCTCACCAGAGCAGCTTGCTGCAGGTTTCTTTTGCTTTCACTGTAGTGAGCCCCTCTCTCTCTCTCTGCAAATATCCATCAGACTCTGTCCTGCCAGAAATCCAAATTATTGAGCCATTTCCTTTTGGGGTTTCAGAACACCCATTTGTAGAGGCTGGCTTTGCACAAACTCACCAAAACCAAGCAGAGAAATGCTGAACGCTCTTATTATTATTTTCTTGAACCCAAGTGCAAGTGAGTTGCTCCTGCATTCAGATGAGACTGGCAAGTTGTTTATACTCCCTTGCCTCACTCAAAAACTTTGTCTCTCTCTTGCTCTTTTTGTTCCGTTGTTGAAGGAATTTGGGACATAAGCTGTTTCCTGATGCTCTACTGGTAACATCTTGAAAAGTGTAATGTACACATGCCTATGAAACTGATCTGGGCATTTTTCAAACAAATGGGCATTTTTGGTTGTTAATGGCTCAGAAAACTCACTGTCTGGATTTGCTTTCTTGGAACCTTGAGTTTTCTGCAACCTGTCGTGCTTCATGAAGGAGAATAACACAGATGCTGTACACTGGCAAATCCTGCATTTTCCGATTGTCATAGCGAACTATTAATGATCACGCTATGCTGTCTGCCAGGGCTGTGTGGCATTCACCCATTGGCTCACCCTGCTTGGAGAGGGTGAGGGTGAGTATATTAGCCAACAGGGAAGGAAAATGTCTTCTACATAGTGGCTATGTCTACACTAGCACACTATGTCGAAGTAGCCTATTTTGAAGTAAGAACATTGAAATAGGCTACATTGACGCATATCGTCTACATGTCCTCCAGGGCTGGTGCCGTCGATGTTCAACATCGAAGTAGCAATGGGGAACGTTGAAAGGAGCTGCCCCAGAAAGAAATGCAGAGCATCCACACACCCAAGCACTCTCCGTCGAAATAAGGGGCCAGCAAAGCCTGCAGAGAGGGTCACAGGCTGGACTAGCCTTTCTGGGGCAAGAGCAAGCCGCTCCCTTAAAGGGCCCCTCCCAGACACACTTGGCCTGCACAGCACGAGATCCACAGAGCTGACAACTGGTTACAGACCCCATGCACGCAGCATGGACCCCCAGCTGCAGCTGCAGCAGCAGCAGCAGCAGCAGCCAGGAGCCCTGGGCTAAGGGCTGCTGCACACAGCGACCATAGAGCCCCACAGGGGCTGGACAGAGCGTCTCTCAACCCCTCATCTGATGGCCGCCATGGAGGACCCCGCTATTTCGACATAGCGGGATGCGGATCGTCTCCACACGCCCTACTTCGACATTCAATGTTGAAGTAGGACACTATTCCCATCTTCGGATCAGAACAGCGATTTCGGTGTCTCTCCGCCTAACGTCCATTCCAACGTCGAAATAGCGCACGGTGCATGTAGACGCGACGCGTGCTATTTTGACATTGTGCCAGCTACTTCGAAGTAGCCGGCTAGTGTAGATGCACGCAGTGTGTTTGTGATCCATTACATAAAACACGCATAGCAATATTTGTACAATAAGTAATTAGTTCATTTAGTTTTGGGGGAAATTCTTCTGCATGCGATGCTCTATTTCAGATGCATTTTACCATTTTTTTAATCAAGAGCCAGGTAACTGCGTGCAGTGTATTTCATGAAACATATAGAATAATAAATGGACTATATGGGTCTTATGTGTCCAGGAATTCTCATATAGGATTCTTTTGCTGTTGTTACACTCATGCATACCACAAACCTCATATCTGTGGTTAATTCAGTCCAATGCACTCTGACATGTCTAAGGCTATTTGGAAACACATTTTTGGGAACTCATCAGTTTTCCTTCACTGTTATCTCCAGGAGATGAAGGTTCTCCCATCTTGATTCTTTGACTCTAAAACATACAACAGAGCTGATTTTAAGCAGGTGTAAACTTTTCTACTTTTTCTTTTATAATAATGTTGTTTTATCAAAACCAGGATTATGTGTGTAAATGTATCACTTTGACTTCAAATTTTCTTGGGACAGTTTCTGGAATCAGGGTAGATGAGAGAAGAAGACATAGAGAAAGAGAGGAAAAGAGATGAAAGCCTGATCTTTTCAATCTGAAAACAGATAGTCTGGCACAAGTACATTCCATGAATATTTTATTTTTGTTCCTACATAGAATGAAAATGTATTTTGAAACCTTGAGTGTTGTTGTGAAACAGAATTGTCATTTTCCAGACGGCTCTTGTAACTACAGATACAAGGAATCCCATTAAAGTCACATGATTATAGTTACAAGTATCAGAGAGGAAGCCATGTTAGTGTGTAGCTTCGAGAGCAACAAGAAGTCTTGTGGCACCTTATAGACTTAACAGAGATTTTGGAGCATAAGCTTTTGTGGGCAAAGACCCACTTCATCAGATGCATGAGGGGAGGGGTGGCTTCAGAGGGGTATTTAAAGAATGGGGTCCCAAAAAAAGGGAAGGCCGGAGCTGACAAGGTCTATTCAGCAAGGTGGAAATGGCCCATTATCAATAGTAGGTGTCAAAAAAGTTAAAAACAAGTCAGATCAGATAGGGGGATATAAGCCATTGTCAGAGTTTAATGGGGAGACCTTAGTACCCCGGGCAGAGAAACTGCCTATGTAAGCTGCAAGCCACTCCCAGTCTCTGTTTAATCCTTGGTTAAAGGAGTCAAATTTGCAAATAAATTGCAGCTCAGAGATTTCTCTCTCCATTTGATTTCTGGAATGTCTTTGTTTCAGGATTGCCACCCTTAAATCTGCTATTGAGTGTCCAGGGAGATTGAAGTGGTCCCCCACAGGCTTCTGTGCATTACCGTTCCTGATGTCTGATTTATGTCCATTTATTCTTTTACGTAGAGACTGTCCAGTTTGGCCAACGTAAATTGCAGTGGGACATTGCAAGCATTGATTATGGTTGTGTTTCATGGGTTTAAGGGCTGTAAAATTTGACCCATGACAAAAGTGAAGTGTCCCTGCCCATTGGTCCTGGAGTATATCAGGTGACAGAGCAAGATGTAGGCTGAGGTAGTGGTTATGGTGCTGGCCAGCTGCTGATTAAATCCAGCGCTTTTTTTGTGCCAGTACTGAGTCCTGGCACCTCAGCAGCTCCAGCTGCAGTATTGGCTAGTGGGTGGGGGATGAGGAGCTGGCTGAGTCCTGGCTCCTCTTTTTTTTTTTTTTTGCCAAAACCTGTGTCAGTTCTCTACTGTTCTATGCCCTTGCCTGTGTGACCTCCAGCAATTCAGTTAGACTTTGCCTGCTTCAGTTTCTTATGTTTGAAATGGTGTGAATAACTCTTCACAGGAGACTTTGGGAACATAAATTCATTAGCAAATGTGAGGTACTCTGATGCTGTCATAACCAGAGCAATGCAAATGTCTGGGATAGGTGGGCTTTTGTGATTGGAGAACTTCAGATGATTCAATGCATTAATGAAACCTCTTGGGTCAGCAAAACAAGGATGGAAACCTGCGGTACCTTGTACTCATGACTTCTCAGGGGATGAGGACGATGATCAAGAAACATCCTGGTACGTAGGGATGCAGCCCCTACTGCCCTCCTGAAAGGGTGCCCTTGGTCTTATCAACCAGAGTGTTTCAGATCTTGACAGATCATTTGGCTTGAGATAAAACTAGGTGTCAGAAGAAGGATTTACCTGTCTCAGGCCATGCTGAATCCCTCCTATGGGCCTCTTTCACACTCCCAATGCCACACTCTGATTCTGCGAACTGCACAGCTGACTTGCGTCTGAGGCGGAATGTGAGGCCTATATCGCTGCTCAGTCTTTCTAGGAAAAAGTGCACAGCTCACACGTATTTGAATCCCTAATTGGGGTCATTAAAGAAGTTGGCCATCTGGACCCCACTCAGTCTAATTAGTCATCAGCGGGGGGCGGGGGGAGGGGCAGGGCAGTCATAAAAAAATCCTGCGCTTTTACCCTGTCTTTGCACACAGGTGTTTCCAGGGTCTCACCTCTCCTTTCCTATGGCGGAGAGTGGATGTGCTCCCATTTAATAGCCATCTGTTCTGGAGCACACAGGCCAGCAGCTTCAGCTTGTTACTTGGCAGGCCCACTGAGCTTGACTCTGTGAACGGCAGCAGGCTGGAAAGATGGCAGCTCAATATGGCAAGGGAGCCAGAAGCATGTGACTTACCCCAGCCGCATTTCTAAATCACTCTAACGGGAGGTTTTGAAACGTCATGACCTGCAAAAAAATGAGTGATGAGAAAAGCAGGTTAGGGGAGTAAGCTGGGTGAGAAGCAGGCTCGGGGGAAGGTGTAGGAGAGAATCTGAACAGCTAATGAAGAAGGGTCCCAGGCAGTGTAACTGTTTGGCGGGCAAGTTCTGGGTATTTAGCTGCAATAAACTCTTTGATATCCAGCATTCACGGGACCAGTAGGTTGCTGTATAATCAAATATTCTGGATAATAGAGAGTAGCTCTCTCTAGATGGGAGAGCAGAGGAGCCTGCTGGCTGCACTCACACACAGCACAGAGGGACACAGGGCATCACTGAGCAGGCTGCCCTCTCACCACCCCCCAACCTAAGGGCCAGGGCGCTGCTCTTGCACTCTGTACACAAACCCCAGCCCTGAGATCGCTTCTCTGTGCTCCTGCCTGGTGTACGCTGACCAGAGCTACTCGGCTGTGAGTTATGCTGGTGATTTGAGTGTGCCAGTTACTCAAATACTGGTTAAACAAGAGTTTACTGTATTCACTTTACTTTGCAAACAATTTTCCTCTGGTCCCTGTTTCCTCCCCACACAACTGCTGCCTGGTCAGCAGAAGTGGAATTAAATTGTTTGAATGGAAACTTTTATTTTAACACCTTTCTGGTCTTAGGACAGTCTATGATGTCCTTGCTCCTGTCCTCCTTATATCCCTTTCCTGCACAGATGGAATAACCGAGGGTAGCCAGACCAGTGCCTTTATGACAGGCTGAGCTTCATCATGACCAAGAGGGCTTACACTGAGTTCGCCTCTACTAAACTAATAAATACATTAACCAAAACAAGAACAAACACCAAAAAGTGCTTTATTACATATAAATGCTAGGAAAATGCTGGAGTGATAAGATGCGGGTGGGGGTGAAAGCAAGTGTACAGCAAATGAATCCTATTTTGTCCTACCAGCACTGAAGCTGCACTGGAGGAACCAGGGGTGAATGGACTTGTATAGTCTTAAATGTTTCTCTGAAACTTTCAGAGGCTCTCTGCTCACCTGTGAGTCTGCCACATTGTCTTGCTTTCACTTCCCCAAGGCACTTCATCTTTCCACGTCTCCTTCCAATAGAAGCTTTCTCCACTCCTTGATAATCTGGTGACACAGACTACCCAGATTCCATCACCCAGCCCTGCCTAGCACACATGACTTCTCAATCTGTAAACAGGAAGGTCTCTACTGCACAATGGAGATGCAGTCAGTCCTTAAAGAAGGCTGTTGCATGTGCTGCAATGAATATTTAGAGTTGGGAACAAGACACAAAGCTCTAATCTGAATCCAAACTTACTCTGTAAAACAGATGCTTGTCAGACAGGGATTTGGTCTGGTTAAAGATAGGGGACCTGCCACAGAGCTCAGATCCAAATTCAGTTGCTTCAGACACACCTCAGGTTTAATGATTGATCTGCCTTTAGTTTGAGAAAAGACAACTACTAGTTTCTCCCTGCCCAAGAGGAACTTCAGAGCTCTAGATGCAATATTTAAAGAAGACTGTGTATCACTTTACTAGTCATTATTATTTTCATACCAGCTCTGACATATAGAAGAAGACCCATAAAGACAAGAGCAACCAAAGCAACTTTTCAATTTCATACCTACCAGCATTAAAAAAATCCCTATTCTTTTCAAGTCATCATAAAACAAAGAGCATTTAGGAGCTGCAGCAGGAGAAGGCTAATGTAAAGTGATATATTTCAGGCCCAGGGACTATGGTGTAACTTACTCTTGCCTCTGCAGCCTGTTTATTGTGTTTGTCTGGTTGCCTTGGGAACCAGCTCACGCCGTTTCACTCATTTTATAATGTTCCTGTAAATGTTAGGTAGGGTCAGGATTTATTATACACTGTCAACACCTAAAATGGAACGCGCTGCTTAGCGTCGTTTATTTGGCGAGACGCCTCTCCTCAACCCTAAAAAAAAAAAAGGTCTTGTGCAGATATATACGTGCGTGTGTATCTCTGTAAAAATAAATAAACCGTGTCAGCTTTCCAGGGGAGCCTTCATCCAGGGAGAGTTGATGTTGGGTGGTATAACGCTTGTGTCAAAGGAACATCTGAGCTAGACAGCCGCCAGTGACCTGCTATTGGGTGGGATCTCTGACTCACGATATTTGCAAGAGGCGAATATTTAGGGGCCTGAGGGAAGCATGTTTACTGGAAGTGTTTACCCTCCCTCAGAAAGGCAGCATGACCCCAGGAATATGTCGCAAAAGCCTCCTGTTGATACAGGAGATGAGTCATCAGAATTGCAATGGCTGGAACGTGCTGGTTTCCTTTTCTTCATCCCTCCCCTGGCATGACAGAGCAGATTTGATTGCACACTTGTGGCAGTGAGGTGAAAATGGGCTTTTTGGGCTGTTAATTTTGGGTGATTCCAGCCAAGATGACATTTTCCATTTAACCAAGAAGAATGTTAACCCTTTGAGTGCTATGGATGAGTGCAATCATAGAATCATAGACTCCTAAGGCAGGAAGGGAGGTCAGCAGGTCCAGCCCCCTGCTCAAAGCAGGATCAACCCCAACTAGATCATCCGAGCCAGGACTTTGTCAAGCCAGGACTTAGAAACTTTTAGGGATGGAGATTCCACCACCTCTCTAGGCAACACATTCCAGTGCTTCACCACCCTCCTGGTGAAATAGTTTTTCCTAATATCCAGCCTACATCGATATCCAAAGCTGATGTCTATATCCTTACAGAGGGACTGACTATGAGTCTCCATATCTGGAATTCACTCCTTTTCTTCTGCTCCCCCAAATCTGGAGCGTCAGCTTCAACCTGTTTCCTGCTCCTTCCCTTCCAGTGCACAAACAAAGCCTCACATTTCTCTAGCTCAGGCAGTGAGTACCAGAACATCCCTTCACAAGCTGGTAGAAAGCTTCATGGCTCCAAATCTGCCTTCCTGCACAGTGCGAAGTCCTAGCTCTGTATCACATCCTCTTAGCCTGTGCTCCCAGCATAACCAGAATTCACTCATTGCCAGGTCCTGACTGTTCTGCTGTTGAAGGGCAAGTTACATCAAGAGCCAGTGGCAAAGTAATGAGGAAGATCTTGAGTGAGGTGAGAATCAGGAAGAGTGGACTTGTTTCTGTCTGCAGTCCCAAGATAGCTTTGTCTGTCAGTGACCAGAAACCTGCTTCAGCTCAGGTTTGGAGCTGGCCAAGAAGGAAACTCCCTCTTTCTCAGCGGTCACTCAATAACGAGTAGGATATCTTCATGGCATCCTCCTATTGGTGAGTCTGTTGATGGCTGACCAGCCTGATTCTGGAGCCGCAGGTCTTGTCACAGAAGAGGCAGGTGTTGGTAGCTGTTGGAGGGGTGTGAGACAGTTTCTGAGGCTCTTTTCTTCTTATCCTCTTCTCCTCATCTGCACTGCAGTGAGACCTCTCAAACTGTGCCACCCCCTCATGGATTATTGCTGTCCACCGTGGACAGTCCTGGGCAACATTCTTCCACGTGTTGACACAGATGCTGCACTTTTTCATGCATGCCTTCAGCATGTCCTTATATTGTTTTTGCTGGCCCCCAACCCTCCTCCATCCTTCCTCCAACCCTGAAAACAGACTCTGTTTTGGGAGGTGCTGATCAGACATCTAAACTGTCTGACCAGTCCAACAGATTTGTTGGCGAACCATAATATTACGCTTCAGTGCTGGTTATGTTCATCTCTTCCAGGAAACTAGCCCATGCCCAAAACTCTAAACACTTGGGACCAGCCACTGCACTAAGAATTAAGGCACAACAGGTGTAGCATCCCAAACAGATGTAAAGATAGTAAAGGAAAAGGCAAAACTCATAGGCCGTCTCTACACAGGCCACTTTCTCCGAAAGTGGCATGGTAATACACGGTCCGAAATATGCTAATGAGGCACAGATGCAAATTCCCCGTGCCTCATTAGCATACGGCCACGTGATTTGGAGTCCGGAAGACCGTTCTTCCGGACTCCAAAATGCAGTTTAGAGGCACGGCCCCTGGACGTCTTCTGGAAGGAAGTCCTTCTTCCGGAGGCCCCTTCTTCCCAAAAATTTTCAGGAAGAAGGGGTGTCCAGAAGAAGGACTTCCTTCCGAAAGCTCCCCCGGGGCTGCGCGTATACACGGCGTTTTGGAGTCCGGAAGAACGGTCTTCCGGACTCCAAATCACGTGACCGTATGCTAACGAGGCACGAGGAATTTGCATCTGCACCTCATTAGCATATTTTGGGCCGTGTATTATCATGCCACTTTCAGAGAAAGTGGCCTGTGTAGAAGCAGCCCTAGTGAAAGAGTACAGCCCTCAGAGAAGAAAATCATATAGGGAACGTGGGCTTACGCTTGAATGGTTAACAGTACAAGCTATCATGTATCAGAGAGGTAGTCGTGTTAGTCTGTAGCTTCGAGAACAACAAGAAGTCTTGTGGCACCTTATAGACTAACAGAGATTTTGGAGCATAAGCTTTCGTGGGCAAAGATCTGCTTTGTCAGATGCATGAATGGAGGAGTGGTTTCAGATGGGTATTTAAAGAATGGGGTCCCAGAAAAAGGGAGGGCCAGAGCTGACTAGGTCTATTCAGCAAGGTGGAAATGGCCCATTATCAACAGTGGGTATCAAAAGAGGAAAAAACAAGTCGGATCAGGCAGGGGGATATGAGCCATTGTCAGAGTCTAATGGGGAGCTCTTAGCACCCAGAGCAGAGAAACTGCCTATGTAAGCTGCAAACTACTCCCAGTCTCTGTTTAATCCTTGGTTAATTGAGTCAAATTTGCAAATAAATTGCAGCTCAGAGATTTCTCTGTCCATTTGATTTCTGAAATTTATTTCTTTCAGGACTGCCACCCTTAAATCTACTATTGAGTGTCCAGGGAGATTGAAGTGTTCCCCCACAGGCTTCTGTACATTACCGTTCTTGATGTCTGATTTATGTCCATTTATTCTTTTATGTAGAGACTGTCCAGTTTGCCCAATGTAAACTGTAGTGGGGCATTGCTGGAACATGATGGCATATATTAGTAGATGTACAGGTAAAGGAGCCCCGATGGTATGGTTGGTGTTAGGTCCTGTGATGATGTCACTGGTGTAGATATGTGAGCAGAGTTGGCAGTGAGGACTGTTGCAGGGGCTGGTTCCAGGCCTAGAGCCACTGGTTCGTGATTTGTAGTGGCTGGTGAGGATTTGTTTAAGGTTCGCAGGCTGTCTATAGGTGAGGACAGGCCTGCCTCCCATGGTCTGTGAGAGTGAAAGATCATTGTTGAGGATGGGTTGCAGATCACTGATGATGCGTGGGAGAGGGCTTAGGTGGGGGCTGTATGTGATGGTCAGTGGTGTTCTCTTATTTTCCTTGTGAGGCCTGTCTTGTAGCAGGTGGCTTCTGGGTACCCATCTGGCTCTGTCAATGTGTTTCCTCACTTCCTCAGGTGGGTATTTTAGTTGGAGGAAAGCTTGGTAAAGGTCTTGTAGATGTTTGTCTCTGTCTGATGGATCAGAGCAAATACAGTTGTACCTTAGTGCCTGGCTGTAAACAATGGATTGTGTAGTATGCTCTGGATGGAAGCTGGAGGTGTGTAGATAAACATAGCGGTCTGTGGGTTTTCAGTATAGGGTGGTATTTATGTGACCGTTGCTTATCTGCACAGTAGTGTCCAGGTAGTGAATCTCTTGTGTGGACTGGTCCAGGCTAAGGTTGATGGTGGGGTGGAAACTGTTGAAATCACGGTGGAACTCTTCAAGAGCCTCCTTCCCATGGGTCCAGATGATGAAAATGTCATCAATATAGTGCAGGTAGAGGAGGTGTGCTAGGGGACAAGAACTGAGAAAGCGTTGTTCCAGGTCAGCCATAAAAATGCTACAAGCTGTCCTTTCATTACTGTTAGGGAAGCTGGGTTGTCCAGTAGACATGAGTTTGGGGCCTGAAGCCAGTCAGTTTTCGTGTGATGCTGAGTCAGACAGCTATTCTGTGCCTCACATTACCCACCTGTACATCGAAGCCATGTGAGGCTTCTTTAATTCATAATTGCAAAAAAGACTGAAGGTCTTTGATTAAAGGACCCACCTATACCAGTGGGTGCAAAGGGTGTGCATTTTGTGTGACTATCTGCACCTGTGTAGATAAGTACTTTACTGAAACTGTTTATTTGTTTCAAGTGAAACAGGGATTAATACACTCCTGCCCCTCCCTGTTTTGTTTTCCCCTGAGGAACATTTTTGCAATGAAAGTGTATGTTTCATTCACAATTATGGCTTTATTTTTAATTAGTTGTTTTGAAATTAACAAACTTGATTTGTATATTGATATGTGTAACATAAGTGATTTATGTATTGATGTGTGTTCACAATAGTAGCTTTTCTAGTCATATTTGCTGCATGCAATTCATATAGAACACGTTTAGGAAATATTTGCTTTTAGATGTTGGATCAACACATGAAAATATTTGTTTTCTCTTTTATTGCTGGGAAAGTGCACCTCACAGCTCCCTTTTTAATCAGTCTAACATGCAGCACATGTGACAGCAACAGTGGCAGGACTGTGTCAGTGAAATCACAGCTGCTCCTTTTAATTACCTCCTAATTTGCTGCCTGGTGCTGGCTAATTGAAATAATTTGCCTAGAGAAACCTGTGAGGTCTCAGATGCTAATTGATTTTGCCTTGTTTAATCATCCCCACATGAAACAGACCCTGTTTCACCCACTATTTCTTCAACTGAGTGCTGCCATTTGTGATACAGTAGAAAGAAAACACACACATGCTAAAGTAACGCAGCCATCCACTGTCCAAAATCAGATTACGTCTTCAAGCCAATTCCCTGCTTTGAAAGGTGAGACTCCTCAGTTTAGTAGTAAGCCCTAGAAAAAGACCTCAAATGATTCTGCAAAATGTTTGTGTACATATATCAAATATGAAAAAGC
Source organism: Carettochelys insculpta (assembly GCF_033958435.1). Lineage (NCBI taxonomy): Eukaryota > Metazoa > Chordata > Testudines > Carettochelyidae > Carettochelys > Carettochelys insculpta. The sequence continues at coordinate 22,217,173 of NC_134156.1, read as the reverse complement.
AATACAGTACCTTAAACTCATCACAGCACAACAGTGCTCAGAGATGTGGGCTTTCAATGGAAAAATAAATCATGCCTCACATGCATGGCAAAGAGAGAATAAATCAAAAAACAGCCTTTGTAATTTTCTTTTCACAAACTATTCATGTTTTCAATGCCATGATTTAAGGAGGCTGCGTTATTCTATTTCCAGAGAATTTATTACATTAGCATTATTATTTGATATAGAGAAAGAGTAGAAGAGGCAGCTCGTGAAATCCTGATTATCTAATAATGTCACAATTTGGGGGATGGAGACCAGCATTCCCTGTAAGCTGAGTGCTTGGGTGGCCTCCAAGGGGAGATTCAAATGCCACCCAGCTGATTAGCAGAGAGCCCACAGCTGTCAGCGTGTTTCTATTGGTGGTGCACATCCACTCATGCCTCAGTTCACACAGGAATACTTATTCCACACATGGATTTTAAACATTAGAGGGAACTTTGATGAAGATTATCTTTGGTGTCTTACATTCATGCTTTGAAATATTTGAACATTATTTTAAAACCATCTGAGTGTTGATAGAAATCATGGACCAGTATTGTCAGACTGTTAAGTTTGCTTTGCACTAATCCCTTGTTGCTGAGTGGACTTGCAATCTTTCTCCATTGTCTACTTCAGGATATTTCAGAGAACACCAGTCTGCACCTTTGATGGTGCAAGGCTGATAGAGCTCATCAAAAATAGCTTGCAACTAAGTCCTGCTGCATCAAACCAGCATTCCATGCAGTCTAAGTTTCTTTCTGTGGCTGGGGGCAAACCTGGGAGCTTCAGAGGAAAAGACACTGTATAAAACAACTAGACCGTTTCTACACAGGCCACTTCCTTTGGAAGTGGCATGCTAATACATGGAGCAAAATATGCTAATGAAGCATAGATGCAAATTCCCTGCACCTCATTAGCATAATGTCACCTGATTTGGAGTCCGGAAGACCGGGGCCACACTTCTACACAGCGTTTTGAAGAACAGTCTTCTGGACTCCAAATCATGTGATGTTATGATAATGAGGCACAGGGAATTTGCATCTGCATCTCATTAGCAACTTTTGCTCCGTGTATTAGCAAGCCACTTCTGAAGAAAGTGGCCTGTGCAGAAACGGCCTTAGAGAATGATTTAGCCATAGCGGAAACTTCTTCCTGGCATTCTAGCCTTTAAGGGTGCATCTACACTTGCATTCCTCTTTCGAAAGAGCCATGCAAATGAGGTAAATTGAAAATGCAATTGAGGCATAAATTAGCACATTTGTCACCTCACTTGCATATTCTAATTTTGAAAGAGCTTTTTTCAAAAAAAGAAAGCCAGTGTAGACACTGCTCTTTTGAAAGTAAACCCATCTTTGAAAGAATCCTTCTTCCCTTTATTTAATAGGAAAAAGGATTCTTTTGAAGATGGGGTTTACTTTCAAAAGAGCAGCGTCTACAATGGCTTTCTTCTTTCAAAAGAAGCTCTTTTGAAATTAGAACATGCAAACGAGGCACCAAATACGCAAATGTATATCTCATTTGAATTTTCGATTTGCATACCTCTTTCAAAAGCTCAGCTAAAGCTGAACTGGTATTCACCACAAACTTATCCCAGTTACTACTTCCAAGTAATAGTTTTTTGCACTGTTCATCAATGGGATTGATCACGATGCATGTTTCCAGGATCACGTTCAAATATCAGTGATGCTGATTCAATTGTAGATTTCCATTTTCCATTATCAACATAAAAAGGAAGCAGGCTGTAAGTCTGTAAAGATGAATAGTTCTATTATAAGATATCTGTCATTTTAAACACAGCCCTGTTACTCACAACTACTGACCTGCCATAGATGGACTGGTAAAGTACTTAAAAAAAAAAGAAGGAAGAAAAGTCATAAAACAAATTTCCAGGTATGTTTAAAGAACCCTTACAATGCACGGACTAACTTTGAAACATATTTCTCAAGCTTCTTATATATTTCACACAGGGATTTCCTGTTGCTTTTTATCTCTTCTTCTTACCTAAAATTCCTAATTTCCAAGGCTTTGTGTAAATAGAGGCCTTCCACTTTCTAAGTAATCTGCAATGTTCCCTGTAAGATGAGTGCTTGGGTAGCTGCCCAGGAGAGATTCAGATACTGCCCAACTGATTAGCAGAGTTCCCACATCCACCCACAGTGGGCAACATGGGTTTCTATTGGGAGTGCACATCTTCACATGTCTTGGTGCACATAACAAAATTTGTTCCACCCATGGATGGAAACAAATAGAGGGAATACTGGTAGAAGGGCCATCTTATCTCTAGGTTTAGCTGACAGGATGATTCCGTTGAAAAGAAGAGAGGGGAAACATGCTCCTTCTTTTATTCTGGAGAATTAAGCCCCAGCAGCCTTGTCCTCAGCTCACACAGTGATGAAACTCACTGGCTGTTTCTATACAGCCACTTCCTTCAAAAGTGGCATGCTAAAACACGGAGCAAAAGATGCTAATGAGGTGTGGATGCAAATTGTCTGTGCTTCATTAGCATAACGCCATGTGATTTGGAGTCTGGAGGACCATTCTTCTGGACTCCAGAATGCCATATAGAAGTGCAGCCCCCCGGGGGGGGACGCTTCCAGAAGGATGTGCTTCTTCTGGAGGCCCCTTCTTCCCAAAAATTTTTGGAAGAAGGGGCCTCTGGAAGAAGGACTTCCTTCTGGAAGCTCCCCTGGGGCTGTGCTTCTACACAGCATTTTGGAGTCCGGAAGAATGGTCTTCTGGACTCCAAATCATGTGACGTTATGCTAATGAGGTGTGGGGAATTTGCATCCGTGCCTCATTAGCATCTTTTGCTCCATGTATTAGCATGCCAGTTCCAAAGGAAGTGGCCTGTGTAGAAATAGCCACCACACTCACACAGCACCCATCCAACAAGACATGGAACCCCCATGTCATCACTTCTTCTTAACCTTGCTCTGCAAAACCGAAAAATGCTTTATATTAAACTTACTAACAAACTGCGGACAGTGTTTCAGCCAATGGTGCAGATTAGATGTAACAATGGGGGTGATGGTCTTACATTTGCCTCCATCTTCCTTATGTTTTTTTTTCTTTACCAATGTTTTTAATTCCCCCTCTGAAAGACAGCTCAGTGGAGGTACTAGAGTTGTCCTACATATCTTTGTAACCGCAAGCTCATTCCTGATACTCAGAAGTATGCAAAAGAGCAGAAAAATCCTTCAAATTCAACTGTCTGTGCATTGCATGAACCCCTGCTCACAAAGTACGAGAATGGAGAAGGAAAGCCTGCTTAATCAGTTAGTCTGCGTCTACACTTGCACTCCTCTTTTGAAATAGTATGCAAATGAGGTAAATTAATAATGCAAATGAGGTACAAATTTGCGTATCAGACACCTCATTTGCATATGCTTATTTCAAAATAGCTTCTTTTGAAAGAAGAAAACCTGTGTAGACACTGCTCTTTCTCAACTAAACCCCATCTTTGAAAGAATCCTTCTTCCCATTTTTATAACCCAGGTGCGTCTACACTTGCATTCCTCTTTCAAAAGAGGCATGCAAATGAGGGGGATCAAAAATGCAAATGAGGTGCATATTTGCATATTTGAGTCCTCATTTGAATATTCTTATTTTGCAAGAGCTTCTTTTGAAAGAAGAAAACCAGTGTAGACACTTCTTTAGTGTGAAGCTCCAATGTAGTGAAAGAACCAGAGACGTGCATTACGAAGCCAGATACTTCCTACTTCCTACTTCCCACTTCTCCTTCCTTCTCTCTTCTTTACTTTTTGGGATAATTTAAAGCCCTCAGTGGTTTTATAATGGTGCTCTTCAAAAGCTTACAAATGACAATTTGTGAAGTGGCTGTTAGGACACTTATTGAATGTCCCCGTTAGAGCTAGAGAAAGATTAGCACAAAACCAAAAATGAAACAGTGTCAAAAGAAATTGGAAAATGGAACCCCATGCCTGAATAAGCCTCTGACCAGGAGATAGAATGAGGAGGTTTCTGCGCAGCTGTCATGTCTTGACGTTTAATCATTTCTGTGTATTTAAACTTCCTTTGTGCTATAGAAACACATTTCACACAGTCACACCCAGGCTGCATATGTAACATACCATAATATGGCCATGATTTATAAACTCTTTTGCAAGTTGTTTAATCAAACATAATGGAATCATGGCAACTCTTCCACCCTTGCAATATTATTTTTGGTAAAAAAAAAATACCAGGTAATATTCAGGTTTTCCATGCACTCTGCAAATGAATGATCAAATCATAAATCGTGGACTTAACTCCAATCAAAGCAAATTTTTGATTTTAATGTGAGTCAAACACTTAGCTTCAGTTAAAGAGTCTTTTGCCTGAATAAGGCTAGAGTAAATATGGACTAAAACTTTAGGATTTGGTTTGAAAATACGATAAGGAACATATTTCAGATGAAGTGAGCTAGGAGCTAAAATACTAGCTCTTCACCTCTAGAAATCTTGGTTTAAATTTAGATTTTAGGTCACAAACTGTCGCACCTAGCCCTATAGGCCATGCCACACAAATGACAACATTAATTTCATATGACGCTTTTCAGTGTGGAAGTTAGCCTCTGTTAAAAATAATCGAGTCTAAAATTGCAATACCTGTGTATTCTGTGAGTATGTATTTAGGTTCATAGTCAGAAGCAGAAATAACTTGGATTTATTCAATCATCCATAGACATACCCACCCCTTAGATTATTATCTGCATGTTCACAGAGTAGTTATATCAAAGAGATACAATTCTGAATCAAAATCTCAGATCCAAATATCCCAAAAGTATGAGGATATTTGAAATCCAAATCCCTTCACAAACATTATGACTTATTTACTGATTACTTACTACTGGTTGAACCTTTCTCATTTGCCACCTTTGGGATCTGACCGGAGCTGGATGAGAAAATTTGCCGGACCATGGAAAGTCAGTATTATCTAGCACATTGCCAAGATTTCCACTGTTTACCCCAATGCCCTCTAAGAGCCAAGTAAACAGTGGAAATCTTGGCAATGTGCTAGATAATACTGACTTTCCATGGTCCGGCAAATTTTCTCATCCAGCTTCTGTCAGATCCCAAAAGTGGCAGATGAGAAAGGTTCGACCAGTAGTAAGTAATACAGGATTGACAGTATTATATTTAATTTTTGGCCCTGCTTCTGTTCCATCCTCAGCCCATCGTAAGAAAAAGGCTCCTTGATTACTGCTTCTGTTCAGCCACTGTATCCATTGTCTGTTGCAAGGTGTTTTCTCCTTATCCACTGTCCCTAAAGGATAGTCTCACCACTCTGAAGCAATAGGTTAACCAGCACCACTTTCATCATCCATATCAGACACACTCATTCCTCTGTGAGGTGAAGGTGTCTTCTGTTTCGTTCTTGCCCATCAATGTTAGTCACTCTCAACTAAGAAAAATCACTCCTTGATCTAGATCATTTAATTTAAAAGTTTCTCTCCTACCTTTGTCCTGTTGCATTGGATAGAAGTAAATTATAATGGTGACAGTCTGACTAACAAAGTAAAATAAATGGCAATGAATTTTATTCCATAGCTACTCTGTGGAGAGAATTTACCTTAAAATAAATGGGGTTTCATGGGAAGGTGGCTGCATTGGTAGGCCTTTTGTTTAAGGGTCATGTTTAGCTCGGGTTTTTAAGTAAAACTCTCCATCTACTCCACTGGAGATGTCTTTTGAAAGCTAATGGCATACTGTCCTAAATTAGCATGTCCCAACTACTTATTCTGAAACAGCTTCCTGTATCAGCAACTTCTAACAATTCTGCCACAGTTGTAAAGGACATCATTTGGGCCCCCTCCTATTGCAAGAGACCCAAGACACTGTTGCTGTCGCTAAACTTCCTCTTCGTTCTCTCTAGGGCTTGGCCCTGCCACCAACTTATGTCAGTATAACTACATATGTCAGTAGTGTTGAAAATATACAACCCTTAGTGAACTAGTTGCACCAACCTAATCCTGATGTAGACAGTGCTATGTTGACTCAAGGGTTGCTCCCATCAACATAGCTGTTGCCTATAGATAGAACTTCCCAGCAGAATCCTGGCCTCTGTCTCTGCTGACATACAGGGTAGACTGTGGATTCACAGGCACTGGTGTTTTCCCAGGGCTAGGAGGAAATGCACTTGTAACAGTGGCTGGATGCATTTGATCTACAGTGGACAGAAGTAAATAAAGCATTTCTGTAGATGCAGGAGCAGCAACTCCTAAACTTCACCCTTTTAAAGGCTGTAGTATCTACTCCCTCCTGTGCTGGTTCTGGTTGTTGCAGAAAGGAGGTACAGCTATGACAAATAGAATTCATATTCAGCAAGCAAGATTAAGGAGGCTTTGTCCTACAGACTGTGACGTGGTCCCAGACACAGAGTTGACTTGGCTGTGAAGACCAGCTGGCCACAGAGCTGTTATCACAGGTCTGGATGATATACCTGCATATCAACGGGAATGTGGGGTTGCAGACATGTCTGGATTGGAGCAGTCAGGTGAAAGAGCTCCTGTGAGTAAGAGAGTGGGATAAGACCCGAGAGTGAGTAGAGGTTGTCGCATGACTAACAGTTCTGAACCTCAGCAAGTGGGACAATTAATATGTGGAATTGTGGCATTGGCCATACTCCTGATATGCAGATTGTGGTTTTTTTATTATATTGTGTGCAAACATCACAGTAATACTTGTGTTTTTCATCCAAAGATTTCAAAGCACTTCAAGAAAGCAGGGGAGCTGACAGCCTCTGCGGGATCCTGGGCCAGGTGGAGTGGGGCCATTTCTGCACTTCCAGAAGAGGTGAGGCTTTGGTTAGAAAGAGAAGAGCTGGGGCAGCCAACCCTCAGCCTCACCCAGATTTCATCACACCCTCCCCTTAGAGCTGCCCAGAGGGAACGGTGTGGTGCTCTGGCAGCAGATAGAAGGGCCTAAGGCTCTAGCCACTGCTGCTAAGGTCCCAGGGCAGTTGTTCCCTGTGCCACCCCTCATGTCAGTGGGCCTGTCACAAAGTAAAACAGAATCAATCACCCTATTTTACACATGAAGAAACTGAAACACAGAGAGAAGTGACTTGCACAAGGTCAGCTAATAAGTCTGTAGCAGGGCTGGCAACAGAGCCCAGGTTGCCTAAATAGCAAGCCAATGCTCTGCCCACTAGGCAACACTGTCACACATATATCTAGGTGGCTATTGTGTATCTTTTCTTTGTTCTTTTCCCTTGGACTCCTCAGTGGCTCTGTGTGTGTGTGTGTGTGTGTGTGTGTGTGTGTGTGTGTGTGTGTGTGTGTGTGTACGCGCACGCGCATGAGTGCATGCAGCAATGGACATTTAGGATGGACATTAGGAAAAAGTTCCTAACTGTCAGGGTGGTCAAACACTGGAATAAATTGCCTAGGGAGGTTTTGGAATCTCCATCGCTGGAGATATTTAATAAGAGGTTAGATAAATGTCTATCAGGGATGGTCTAGCCAGTACTTGGTCCTGCCATGCGGGCAGAGGGCTGGACTCGATGACCTCTCGAGGTCCCTTCTAGTCCTAGTATTCTATAAGTTTATGATTAATTTTCCATCTACAGAAACAGACCACATCTCTGGGTGGGCATTCAAACCATGTTATTATTTATTATAGAAAAGGACTCTCTAGAATTTTTTGGCCCCCATCAAGAGGGTTGCAATCTATTAAATATATATGGAGATACACATCTCATAGAACTGGAAGGGACCTTGGGAGGTTATCAAGTCCAGTCTCCTGCCCTCTTGGCAGGATCAAGCACTGTCTCTGACAGATTATTATTTTTTTGTTAATCTATTTGCCCCAGATCCCTGAATGGCCTCCTCAAGGACAGAGCGCACAACCCTGGGTTTAGCAGGCCAATGCTCAAACCACTGATGGTTTGGTTCGTCGTTCCCTTGAAGTATCTGCAGCAGAAATTAACTATTGTTTGTAGAATATTCTGGGATTAATGATAAACTATACAAATACTGCACCTTTTTAAGGGAGTCGAGCAAAAGTTACTGAAAATTCCATCCAAGGAAGGCTATCAGTAACTTAGTATGTCTATCCTATCTACAGATCAATTTGCCACTCTGGACAAAAAACAACATACTTATATAGCATGAAATACATTCATGAACAAGGCCTGTGATCAGCAAAAGGCTTATAGACTCAAAGTCTGTTTCAAGGTCCTCTGAACACTTAAGAATGGTTCCAACAAAGACATTGAAGAAATCTTCACTACCTATAAGAAAGGGCCTGAGGCCGATCCATTGATATCTGTTTTAACAAAGTAATACTAATCCACACACTGTGACGGTGTGACAGTTTGAGAATGTATCAAAGTATGCCTAGTTTTTGCAGAATTCAAAATCCTGCTCTGAGATAGTTTCCTGTATGGAATCCAGTTGTGTTCTTTCTTTTTAAAAAGAAAAGTAAACATTGTGCCTAATTTGGGACGAATAAATATTGTTAAAAACAACGCTAAATTAATATCAAGAATCTTACTTCACTTATACAAATATTTATTTTAACCTCTACAATAGCATACTGGAATAATAGCACCTGTTTTAAGTTGGTAATGTTTGTGATCATAAATTCAAAACAATATAGCCATCCTCTTTTCATAAGCATCAAATGCACAAAACTAGGAGATTTAGATTTCTTACTCCACCATTGAACAATCAGGCTAGATCAACTGGTGTCAACTAACAGAGCTATATCAGTTTAATGGCAGTTGTGTTGATTAGGCCAGATCTGCAAATGGGAATGACAAAAGGAAATGTATAACCATTATTATAATGAATGTTACCCATAGTCATTAGCTGGCAGAGGATGAATTAATTATGAATTAATTAATTATTTTATTATTATTATTATTTATTAATTAGTAATGAAGCCTTACCCCTAAATCTCATATCTAGGGCATTGTTGGGGGCTTAAAATCATGTCCCTAATCTTGTAATAATCAAGATTTCTCTCTCCTTTTTATTTTGCTTTCCCTTTTCTTCAGTATAACAATGGTAGCAATTCCACATTAATGTAGGCAGCATGGATTTTAAGTGCTCATTTTGGAGATGCCAAATCTGCATAGGCCATTGTCGTTACTCTGGTTTAACGTTGGCTAAGGTCATCTTGGTTCATCTGTTTTATACATTGGTAGCCTTCTACTTGTTACTTGCCAAACAAACCTTTTTATTTTTGCACACGTTTATGTTGATTTTGTGGTTTCTGAAATTGGATTCTGGCTCCGACAGGCCTGTGTTTCCACAGTAACTACAGTCCTTATCTGCTACTGCTCTTTGGCAGACAGACAACAAGTCTTTTCAGTTTACTTCCCTTTCTTTTATTTTTTACTGTTTCTTCTTTTTGATTTGATTTTTTTTGTTTTTACTTTTCCTAAGTCCTGTCATTTAAAAATCACATAATTAATTGAGCACATCCTGTGCCACATGGGGTTGCCATGACTTTGAAGTCCCAATAGATCATTTTATAGGGCCTGGGTGCCATTTTAAAAAAAAAAAACAACACAGCACCAGGCGCCAGTGCAAAAGCCTGTGGAATTTAGCATATCCTACTGCAGGTATGATAAAGAAACCTTGGCACCTTATGTTTGTTTTTACTAATTTCCTTTCCAAACTGACTTTTCAATACATAGGAAAGGCCTCAGGACTTAGAATTTGTTATTTTCCTTCCAAAGTTAATTCTGCTCCCTCAACCTCCAACCCCCACCCCCACCCCAAAAAAAATCAGCTTGAACTGCTTCTTCATTTGGTAATAAGTTTTTCTTTTTCTTTTTCTTTTTTTTTTTTTCGAAGTGTGGGCTGATTTAGCATCATGTAGCTTGAAGCTGTTACTTATCCCTGCTGTAGCGGAAAAACCAACCAAGAAGGGGGGGAAAAAACCCCTCCTGACAGGTTCCATTAAACCTTAGGAACAATAAATGACCTCATCACCTTGTTAAATACAGAAAAAAAAATAATACAATCATTTACTTCAGGAAATGAATGAGCCTGATGGGACAGGTAATGAAGTATACCCCAAAAAGGCCGGTGGCTGGAAGAGGTGAAGAAGAATCATTCTTTCTCTGTGCTGAATATTTACTAGTGGTGCTTTTTTTGTGCTAGTACTTGCTGGTACTGACTACCGGCTGCTCGGCAGCCCCATCCATGGGACTAGCTGGGGGTGAGGAACAGGGAGCCAGCTGAGTACCGGCTCCTATTTTTTTTTTTTTACAAAAAAGGCACAGTTTACTTGTATAGTAGCAGAGATAACCATGTTAGTTTACTAGTATGTCTCTCAGCAGACAAAAGCTGTGTCTACACGTGCACGCTACTTCGAAGTAGCGGCACTAACTTCGAAATAGCACCCGTCACGGCTACACGCGTCGGGCGCTATTTCGAAGTTAACTTCGACGTTAGGCGGCGAGACGTCGAAGTCTCTAACCTCATGAGGGGATCGGAATAGCGCCCTACTTCGACGTTCAACGTCGAAGTAGGGACCATGTAGACGATCCGCGTCCCGCAACGTCAAAATTGTGGGGTCCTCCATGGCAGCCATCAGCTGGGGGGTTGAGAGACGCTGTCTCTTTAGCCCGTGTGGGGCTCTATGGTCACCGTGTGCAGCAGCCCTTAGCCCAGGGCTTCTGGCTGCTGCTGCTGCAGCGGGGGATTCATGCTGCATGCACAGGGGCTGCAACTCGTTGTCAGCTCTGTGTATCTTGTGCTGTTTAGTGCAAGTGTGTCTGAGAGGGGCCCTTTAAGGGAGCGGCTTGCTGCTGAGTCCGCCCTGTGACCCTGTCTGCAGCTGTGCCTGGCACCCTTATTTCGATATGTGCTACTGTGGCGTGTAGACGTTCCCTCGCTGCGCCTATTTTGATGTGGTGCTGTGCAACGTCGATGTTGAACATCGACGTTGCCAGCCCTGGAGGACGTGTAGACGTTATTCATCGAAATAGCCTATTTCGATGTCGCCACATCGAAATAGGCTACTTCGATGTAGGCTTCACGTGTAGATGTAGCCAAAATGTCTATCTTTCTCTCTGTCTTGATGGATACAGATGCATTTAAAACATGTCGATGAACTGAGTGAGGAAAAGGAGCGTGGTAAGAAATAGATAGAGAAAGGTGAATTCCCATGTGGAAAAATAATACATTCTTCTAAAATATTCTTTACTACCTCCATAGTGTATGGATTATTGCTGTAAAATACTGCAGCAACTTTTTAAAAGTGAATTGTGGATTCTCGGTGACATTATTATTATTATTTTTATTATTATATGTACAGTGCTATAATTTTAAAAGTGAAACCTCACTATGGACCTTTTTGTAAAGTTTGCTTTCCTGAGTGGTATAGGGATGGGCTTTATACGCATGTAAGAATCTCTTCACCTACCTCTGAAATTCAGCCTCTGCTAGTGGGTTGCCATATGACATGTTCAGGGTATGGACTGCTTTCAGAACTTCTGAAGGCTGTTTGTTCTTCAGAATTCTGTACTGCTTTAAGTGTATTGCTATACAGAGATTTGAAGCATCAGTCTGAACTTGGGTGATGTAACGTAGCCAAAAGCATTTTAAACAGAAGAGGGAGATAATTCTAAGTAGTACCTGAATTACTGTAGTGAATTCAGTGATGGCCCCAAACCCATAACACAGTCATTCAATGATACAACCTGTATTTTCCTAAAAAAGTGTGAGTTCTTGAAGCAAGATTTATACTGGCATCACCACAAGTAGGTAAAATCATCAGGAGCTTCTGAACTTAGCTCAGTGGGCTTTGTCATGGTCCCACTGAGGTCATTGAAAGTTTTGCTAATGTTTTAACGCATTAACAGGTGTGTTGTGAACAAGACATGAGAAGTCATTCTTCTGCTCTACTCTGCACTGGTTAGGCCTCAGCTGGAGTATTGTGTCCAGTTCTGGCACCGCAGTTCAAAAAAGATGTGGAGAAACTAGAGCGGATCCAGAAAAGAGATACAAGAATGATTAAAGGTCTAGAGAATGTGACCTATGAAAAAAGGTTGAAAGAATTGGGCTTGTTTAGTTTGGAAAAGAGAAGATTGAGGGGAGACATGATAGCGGTTTTCAGGCATCTAAAAGGGAGTCATGAGCAGGAAGGAGCAAACTTGTTCTTCTTGGCCTCTGAGGATAGAACAAGAGGCAACGGGCTTAAACTGCAGCATGGGAGGTTTAAGTTGGACATTAGGAAAAAGTTCCTAACTGTCAGGGCGGTGTCAGTGGAATAAATTGCCAAGGGAGGCTGTGGAATCTCCATTGCTGGAGATATTTAAGAGCAGGTTAGATAGATGTCTGTCAGGGATGGTTTAGATAGTACTTGGTCCTGCCATTGGGGCAGGGGGCTGGACTCGATGGCCTCTCGAGGTCCCTTCCAGTCCTAGTGTTCTGTGATTCTATGATTTTAACAGAAATAAGCATACTCACCCGCGAATAAGCAATCAGCTCATGATTGGCTCGGATCTTGGGGCAGAATCTTATAGAACTTTCCTCTCTGTTTTCCTCTATCCTGTCTTGCTACAATGAAAAATTTACTCTTCCTATCAGCTCCCCATTGTGCTCTGGTCCTTTGTTTTGACCTGTCTCACCACAATAGTACTGCTTTTCCAACACTCTCCAGACAAGATCAGCAGCCCTGAAAGAGCTTCGCCATTTCTTCCTTCGCTTTTCAGCAACAGAATGGCTCTTTGTTCCTTCAGTTTATTCTGCTCAGTGACTATGATTGGGCAGATGATGCACGCCCTTAACAAGGTTAAGTAGTGAATGCTGTGAGCCAGTGAGACACAGAGACATCGGGGTTCAGGAGCCAAATCAGCGATCAGCATTACCCAGAAGAGACACAGTCAAGTGAATTCACTATTTCACTTCCTACAGTACTGAATATTCTTATCTGAACAGCATGATAGGAAATGTTTAGTTTATATGTATATTGTTCTCACAGCAAAATGACTGACCAAGTATTACTATTTTATCATCTAATAGCAAAAGCATCCTGTTTGGTTAATAATTAAATCACACCTTATTTTAGTATCATGTTGCAAAGAGCCACAGGAGATAGATTAACAAGCCACTTGCAAATTGCAAGCCTCAGTCTGAGTATCGCTGTTGTAGACAATCTGAATGTCCTAGAAGTCTTAGAAAGAAACCAGAGTCTGACCTGCCTTTTACGTTTCCTGTGAAAGGCCCAATCATGCCAAAGGAAGGCTTTTGTAAAGTATTCAATTTAGAGGATATCAGATACTCAAGCTGTACTTTTCTCGGATACGAGCTGACAATCCCTTGGAGTCTGGGTATGATTGTCTCCCTTAAAATAATAGCCAGTTATTGTTGCTGGATCTTCAAATGCCTAGTTAAATCAATCTGGGCTCTACGGATTTTGTTACAATTGGGGCAGATTTTCATAGTGGAAGGGATGGTTGGACTATTATCTGCCAATATTTTATTGTTATCCAGATATGTAAGCTGTTTTAATATTCCCACAGCCCTACTGTTCTCATCTCTGGTTCAGGTCAGTGGAAGAGGTAGAGTCCCCAGATTGCCTATGGCTGCAGCTACACTAGGTAGTTTTGTCGACAGAACTGTTTTGTTGACAAAACTTACAGAGCATCCGTATTACCAACGAATTCTGTTGACAGTAAATTGACTGACTGCAGCACTTCTGTCAGCAGCATTCTGCCATTCCCCCAGGAGGCAGAACACCTTGGTCAACTGATTCTGCCAATATGGATTCTCCGGAGGCCCTCTGTTAACAGACAGGGCTTCTGGGACACTAGGCAGCCCTGTCTGCTGTGCTTCTGGTTGGTTGTTCTGTCGAGAGGGCATCCAGGCAGTCCAGCCACTCTCAGTCGACAGAGCAGATTGACAGAGCGATCTGCTTTTGTGTATGGCCATGATCTGCCAACAGAAGTTTTGCTGGAAGATTTCTTCTGACAGAAACTTCTGTTGACCAATCACTGTAGTGTAGACATAGCTTCTAATACCAAGGAAGTTAATCTTTTTATTTTTATGCTTGCAAGATATGTTAAGGAATTTCTTCCCAGGGATCCTTTCTTTCTGATTAATCACAATGTTTTCTGAACATTAATCAACTGAGAAAAACTATTTAGTATGGATAGGCACACAAATTCATGTTAAATGTCAAATTTATATAAAACTATATATCAATTTGAATTTCAACTGTTTCCAGACTTGGAGAAGTTTGGCGAATACTTTTAAAAAAAATTGTGTGCGCCTCCTCATTTCTTTCAAGAGAGGAGCTACAAAAACTGGAGTGCCAAAATAGACCTTATTGTCTAGGCATTTCTGTCCTTAATGAAACCACAAAGTACTGGAACTCCTGCAAATAAGCCTTTCCTCACAGATTTTTAGTCTGATTTCCAAACTTTTGGAGGCTTGCCTACCACTGTTTAACCATTTTGGCTTTGTTTTAGTGGTGTATAAAATATTTTGCATTACACAGACCAGGCCCCAGGAAAACCTCAGGGTCTGTGCTCACCCAGGTCTGATCTAAAATCCACCAAAGCCCGCAAGAGTCTGAAGATCAGAAGGGTGGGTGGATTGTGGAGAAGGCCCTAACCTCTTGAACCACAGTCTTAATTTTGCTAAAAATTTAAGCCAAAAATTTGCTTAACCAAAAGAGGAGAATAGTGAAGGCAGTGGAGAGAGTCAATTATAAGGTCTACCATACAGATTTCCCTTATGATCTTTTGGCAAGCTATTTATTCTTGTTTTAACTTTGTTCGGTAAAATGGTGACTATGATACTTCTTTTCTCTCACCATTTCTCTGCGTTGCTTATTTAGATTTGCTGGCAATATGAATGTGTGAACAGTCCATCCAAGGTGGGGAGGACAAAGAGGGCAACTGACCCAGGGCCCAGTTATTCAAAAGAGTACAGGGCTCTGGGCAGCCCTTTAAATTACTGCTGGAATTGTGGCCAGTGCATTCCACATGGCGCTGAGGGCTGGCTGGGGTGGGAAGGGGCTTGGCGTGTTCCAGGTAGAACTGGAGGATGGCTGTCCTAGCCTCATCCTTCTGCCTAACGTCCCACCGCTTCCAGAAGAGCGGAGCTGCCCCCTACTTTGTCCAGGGACCTGGCCTTTCTACCAGCTCCTCATGTGTGGAACACCTATTGTGGTATTGACCGTGGGTGAGTCATGTAGTTGTTCTTGTTGTTCAGATTCAAACAACTTGGTGAATAAACATTAATCTAGACATTTTTGTGGTAGAGTTACAGATCTGTATCGTGAAAATCCTACAGATTTAGAAACTTTCACTGTGAGGTATGAAGCAGAGAACATAACTGCCAATAATGTAAGAGAAAGAACATAAGAACTTTCAGACTTGTTAAAGTCATTTGCTCTTCTAGACCAGTATCTTTTCCCTCACAGTGGCTAATACCAGGGTTTCAGAGTTTCAGAGAACTGGACAGTTTCGGAGAGATCCACCCCTGTTTTACCCTCCTGTTTTTGGCATTCTGATATTTAGGGTCACTTCATGCAAGGGATTATATGCCTGAGTATTTTGGGTAGCAGACTTTGACATGTCCTTCATAAACTTAACCAGTTATTTTTTAACCCTGTTATGCTTTCAATCATCACGACATCCCATGGCAACAAGTTCCATAGGTCAAGTGTGCATCATAAGAAAAAGGTATTTCCTCTTTGTTGTATTAAATCTACTGCTGATAAATTTCATCGGGTGATACCTGTTTTTTGTATTGTGGGAAACGGTAAATAACACTTCTCTATTCATTTTTCCACCCATTCGTGATTTTTAGGTCTTCATCATATGCCCCCTTAACTGTCTCTTTTTTAAAGGAGAATAGCCCTAAACATTTTAGTTTCTGTTTGTACGGAACTCATAAATGTGATTATCTGTATTGCCCTTCTCTGCAATTTTCCCAGTTCCACTATGCCTTTTTTATTTATTTATTTTTTTATTTTAGGTAGGATAACTAGTACTGGACACATTATTTGAAGTGTGGGCTCAGCTTGGATTTACATAGAAAATAAAAGAAAGATCTCTTAATGACCACTATCACTTTCCTAATAGTTGCTAACATTCTGTTAGCCTTTGTAACAGCTTCTGTGAACTGAGTTGAAGTTTTCAAAAAACTATGCATGATCCCTTCCTAAAACCTTTCTCTTGATTGGTAACGGCTAAGTTAGATCACATCATCAGATGCATGTAATTGGAATTATTTTTTGCAATGTACTCTACTTTTTAACCTGTTCTCCCATGACAACTTAGTTTTCTCAAGATCCTTTCATGACTGTCCTTGTCAAAGACTTCCCGATAATCCGTCTACATTATATAGACTTGATCACCTTATTCACTTGCTTGTTGAGATCCTCAAGTAAATCCAAATATATTAGTGAAGCATGACTTCCTTTTGAATCAGCAAGCTTGACTCCCCGCAATAAAATGGTGTTCATCTATGTGTGGTTTAGTCTTACTCAGACTTCCTCAATTTCTTCACTATGCTCATTGACTTCTGGATGTTTTAGGGAAAGTAAAAGAACTGCTGATTTTGAATTTGCTTTGCATGTTGTGTGTCATTTAGTGTTATTAATTAAAAATCATTTCTGTTCCATTTTGAATATCATTTGTAAAATAATAGGCATCCAGAACAAAATAATAAAGTTGCAGAATGAGGCTGTTTCCTACACTCACAAGAGATTGGTGTATTCATGCTGCACTTAATAACAGAATATAAATTTTTAAAAAAGGAAAAGGAAAATATATGATAAATGCTTAACAAATGAGACCACCAAAAGCAGATGGCTTCAGACACACAACTTTGGAATTCTGGGCTGTGTGACATGATTAGAAAGGTTATAGAGAGACACAGAGTTAGAGCATGGATTAGTCTTTGCTTTAGTCCCTTTCTGCCTTCCTAAGGTTCCCCTTCTTTTGGTGACGATCATGCTTTTGGCTTAGCTCAGAAGTTCACTCAATCACAAGCAGACTGCTGGTAGGAAACTGGTGGCAACTGTATCAGATTCTGTAGTAACTTTAGGCAGAGCTGCCCCCAGACAGCTGTTAAATAGTCTGAAGTCCTCCCCAAATTCAAACATATCCTGAGGTTATGCATTTTCTGAATCTCAGGAAGCTCTAAGGGAATTCTGGAGAGCCTTTGGAGATAACACAATAACGCTCAGGCTACGCTAAAAGCTACCCTACAATTCTGTTGAAATTCTTCAATTCGTTGAGAGAGGTTGCCCTTCCTGCCCATCAACAGTGGGCTTATGCAGGCCTGCCAGTGAGGGGAGGGCAAAAGGGGCAGTTGTCCCCAGATGTGATGTTTCAAAGAAGCCTGGAGTTCCAGATGCTGACACTGCTACTTTGACAGTGGCAACAAATAGAGATCCGGGCCCCTTTGAAGCGCTGTACCAGCACTCCTGTGTGCCGTAGTGAGGGAAATGTCTGGTTGTGTCTGGTTGGGGCAGGTCACCTCATTTCCGAACCAGGGATACGAAGGATATCATGGGTCTGCCGCACCTATTTCAAGCTCTTCAGGGCACGGATTTTCTCTTGTGTGGTGCCTAGCACATGGGGCCATGATGTCTGTTAGTCTGTTATATGCTACCAAAATACAAATTATATTAACAACCACATTGCTGAATATAGCCACAAGAGCAATAACCCTAAAACAAGCTGTGCCTTCATCAGCCAAAGATGCGCATTCCGATGCTTTCTCTGAACATGGTCTTTTGGCTTAGTGCCAATTCTGCCCCACTGTAACAACACCTCCCTTAGCATAACACTGAAAATTCAATTCTCATTTTTCCCCAGCATAGTGTCCTGAGGTTAGAAGGCTCCAGATATTCTTCTGTATATGTTTTGCGGCAAATATGGAGGATGGCACCATGAATGACATCCAGTCAGTATCCCTATTTCCTAGCTTTTGCCTTGAGCCACACCATACATATTCATGAATAATTCCCCAATAATTAAATTCATTGGGTTTTATTCTTGCTTGCAGGAGCAGAGTTAATTTTGGTTCCCTTCTGAATTAGATTATCCTGAAAGGTTATAATTCAAGCCTCCTTTTTTTCTCAGATGTGACTCTTTCAGACTTTGGGACTGATAGGGCCCAGCACAGCACGAGGTCTATGTTTTCTCTGTAAATACCGGCCTGCAAAATCTCAACAAGTCAGCTCTTGTGTGCCATGCCGAGAGATTGATGACAAACCACATTATTTTTCCCCTTCATATAACAGCCCACAATTACAACTGTACTCTCTCCAAACACTGGCTTGTTTCTGTCCAAGGTGGAGTAAAAGCTCACTCAAATATCTTTGTAAGAAACTGCCCTTCACATTAAGTAACCTTATTTCCAAACAAATGCTCCCCCACACTTTCTCATCCATAGTAAAATAAAAGACCTGATTCTGTGGCGCATCTACAGAGCAATTTTTGTTCAGGTATATAGGGAATGAGGACAGTAAATACAGGTTGAACCTCTCTAGTCCAGCATGTTTGGGACTAGACTGGTGCCAGACAAGAGAATTTGCCAGACCGTGGGAGATCAGTATTGTCTACCAGCATTACCAATATCTCCACTGCTTACTGGGCACATAGAAGACATTTAGGGGTAAATTAGAGCTAAATAACAGCACAGAACACCAAAAGCCAGGACTGGTGGCTGGAAACAAACTTTACGGGACTGTGGGAAACTTGGCCGCACTCATGGTAAGTGGTCATCCAGCTAATTAAAATCGTGCTGGATTAAGGATATTGCTGGAAGAGGGAGTTCCAGATGAAAGAGGTTCAACCTCTACTCTTCAGTGTGAATCAAGATTACAGAATCAAGTCTATAGTGGGGCAATTCTGCCTGCTTTTCCCAGATGGATTAGCAGTTTATCTGGCTGTTCATGGAAGGGGGAAAAGTCTCTGGTTACTCCTGCTCAGCGTGTGACTGTCCTCAAGAAGAGGAGATAAAATAGGAGGTATTCGCCTCATTTTACTCACTGACAACTGGTGGATCACATGGGGCCAGGAGAAAATGCCTTAATTGCACCCTGTCCCTATTAACGTCTAGGCATAAGTGGCCAGGTGCATGCTCTTTGGAAAGGGGTGAAGTAGCTTACTTGTCTCCCTGGAGGAAAGGTAATCAAAGCAGGAATCATGTCTATGTGTGTCACAAGTAAATTTCTGCTCTGCTCCTGTGATGATGCAACTATGCACCAAGCTTTACCAACCGCAGACTGTGAAATTTCAATCTTGCCTCCTTTAGACAGTGCCATTAATTTTCTGAAGCCGTTTCACAGAGCGATTGCATCTATACAGGCAGCTTCTGTTGACAGAACAGCCCTTTTGTCGACAAAACTCACCGAGTGGCTACATGGCTAAAGCCCTCTGTCAGTAGTTTGTTGACAAAACTCACCTGTTCAGTTAGCAGTGTTATCTCTGTTCCCAGTCAGGAATAGCCCATCTGTTGACAGAGTTTTGTTGACAGAGTACCTGTATAGACAGCTCTGCTGTCAGAGAGGGCTTCTGGTTCCACCGGCAGCCCTGTTTGCAGAGCTTCCCGTCAGCTGTTCTGTTGACAGAGCAGTGTGGCGGCTCTCCATTGACAGAGCGGATTGCTCATTTGATCTGCTTTTATGTGTAAATGCAATCTGTCGACAGAGGAACTGCTGAGGTTTCTCTGTCAACAATGACTTCAGTTGACAGAGGCTGCCCTTGTAGACGTAGTGGGATTAGCGTGGGGTTTCGTTTCTCGTTGGGTACAGATTGGTGGCATATCTAAAACACAGGCAGCATTTAATATGGCAAATGTATTCTCACAATATGGACATGGCGTGACTGTAGAGTTCTGAGTGCCTATAGAACGCTGCTAAATAGAAATCTTATTTTCATTCAAGTACAAAACAGCAAGGTCAAACAGTTTGGGATATCAATTTCCCCAAAAAAAGGAGAAACGATGACATTTTGTTACCCATGCCTCTTCTGATCATCCTATCACCTGGCTTTATTTTTCCAGAACCATTCGCATTGCTCTTACACAGTATTTGTGTATCAAAACAAAAAGCAGTCAAGTAGCACTTTAAAGACTAGCAAAATAGTTTATTAGGTGAGCTTTCGTGGGAAGTGGGTCTTTCTGAAGAAGTGGGTCTGTCCCACGAAAGCTCACCTAATAAACTATTTTGCTAGTCTTTAAAGTGCTACTTGACTGCTTTTTGTTTTGATAGTGTATAGACTAGCACGGCTTACTCTCTGTTAGTATTTGTGTACAGATAGTCACATTGCCAATCTGGAGAACACTGATTGTTGGATGCTCTGATGACATTTGCAGAACTACTGCCAGTTTCCAGATAACTGAATTCCCAGACTCAATTGCAAACATCTGAGGAGACGGCATCTGAAAGCAACTTTTCTTATTTTAAAATAAAATAATGCACATTGCATCAAACATTCATCAGAGTCTATTCATTTGACATGAAACTGTAATATGGTGATTCAATAAATAATCATGATATCCTGTGCTTTAAATATCACTCTGAAGATGAATCTCATTTCTTTATAAAAGTTTTCCTTACCCATGCCTTCTGTTACCAACCACCATAATTTAATGAAGAGATTCTTTAATAAAGTTAATTTATACTATTTTTTTTATTGTGTGGTTTGGATGTTGTCAGCTTCAATCTCTTCCCATCCCCTACCTCATGAACTCACTTGCTCATTTTCTTCTGCACTCATGACAACACTCCAAGAGAATGCTTCTAAATTTTAGAAGTACTATTTATATTAGTGGATTGGTTTTTTTACTTCTAAACTGCATGAAAATCTTCTGTTCATGGTAGATTTTTGTAAAAGTCTATTTGATATTTCCAGATAAATTATGGAACTTGAACAGTCTTGAAGGATTTAGATTAGTTTTGGATAAGGACCTAAGCAAGAGGATATTTTATCCCAGCCATATCACCACACATTGTTGACTACTGGCCACCACTAAAAGTTCCAGTGGGATGTATCTTTGTTGAAGTGTGCAGCTATCCAATGAAGGCTTAGATATTATTCATGTCGTTCCAAAACAAAGTTTTTGTACATGCTGGCCTCATAGGCATACACTACATTTATTTGCATTTACATTTAGTCACATTGGGTGCATCTACACTTGCATTCCTCTTTCGAAAGAGGTTTGCAAATGAGGTAAATTGAAAATGCAAGTGAGGTATACATTTGGCACCTTATTTGCATATTCTAATTTCGAAAGAGCTTCTTTTGAAAGAAGAAAGCAAGTGTAGATGCTGATCTTTCAAAAGTAAACCCATCTTCGAAAGAATCCTTCTTTCCTTTATTTAATTTGATTTATTTATTTCAAACTAGCAGTTGCATCATGTAGGCGATAGGTTAGTTATTTCGAAATAACAGGTGTTATTTCAGAATAACTTTGCTGTGTAGACCTATCCAAACTGTGCTGAAACACTTTCAGAAAGGAGAGGCACTTGCAAAAAAAAAAAAGTTATTTTATTTTTTTAATGTGGTCAGTCAGCTCATAATAGCCTAATGTACAAGACCATCTGCAGATAGTTTGGGGAGAGACTCCAGCAAAGATGACTGGTCTCCTATGGTGACTTAGCAGAGCCTACTTAGCTGGGATGGTGGGGGGAGGAGGGGTGAAAAGGGAGGGAAGGACCCACATTGTTTCTTTTTCCTTATAACAAGAAAGCAATAAAGCAAAAGTCATTTCCTGCAGGTAGCCATTAAATCATTCAACACGCAGGTCTCTCGAGATCGGCAAGGCTCCTCTTTCCTTTCCAGAATGGACTTTTCCTTAACCATTTCTCATCGAATGCTCATTGTCTTCACCTGGCCCTCTCAGGACTTTTACCCAGACATGGTCCAGTATGACAGCACCACCCCTCTTTCTGTGGTACGCCTTGTCCCATACATAACTTTCAAAGAATTTTTCAATGGGTCCCCAATGACGCCAGCCAAGGGCTCTGTTTTGCTCGTGATAATGTGCTAATGCTTCAAGACCCAGCATAAATTTTCTCTATGCATCATCATTTGTCAAAGTCACAACATGGGGTTGGAGGCAGGGGGAGAACGAAATCTTGGCTTTAGTTTTGTTTTCTCTCCCAAGTGACTTCCCCCTCCCCCACCCTCTGTGTCTTAATCTTTAAAACATCTGATTACACAGAGAGCATACATAAGAAAAATAAAGGCTTTGGATTTCCGTTCTGTCTCTCTGTGTGTATGTATGTCTGCTTGTCCTTGACATTTTTACAATGGAAAACCAGAGTTCATTGAGGGAGCCTTCCACACATTGGGTAGGAAAATGTTTCATGAGATTTGGTGAACTAGCACTCATTCTGAGTTAAGTCATCATTTGGACCGATAACATTAGATGGAAAACTATGGTCATGTTTGTAGTGGGTCCAATGGTTGGTGAGGTTTGTTTTTAATCTCTGCAGGAACACACTAACAGAGTGGATCAAAATGTTCATGACACCCAGTTAAAAACAAGGGTGGAGAAGAAACAGTAGGTCTTCAATGGAAACCATATAACCATTTCAACATATTTTCCCTTTTAATTTCTTCCAAATTTTAAATTTGAAAAATTTCAGCCAGCACTGGATATATTTTAAAACACAGAGAAAAACCCACACACTTAAATATGCTCTCAATTTGCCAATTCCCCTATTTCTGTCACATTTTAAATGTCTAATGTTATATCCAGTGATATCTAGTTACTTTCTCCTAATCCCCTTTTCACTGAGATGTGAAAAATAAGAGCAATCAGTGACAATGGTGATTAAGCTCTTGCTGAGGACATGCATCTCCTGGGACCACTGAAGACCTACTGCTGCTTTCTATAAAACAAGCAAGAAAGGGGTAACAGGCCATTTACCACATTCATGGTCTTTTTGCAACATGGGATGGGACTCTCCACCATTTTTTCTCCACAAGTGACTCCTCAGCCCCATTTTGATTTCTCCTTTCTATTGAATGACAGTGCAACTGCAAATGAGAGAGACAAAATTGGTTGCATAATGGAGGTGTCCTTCCAATAAAGGTAGAGCACACAGCACAGATTCTCAGGCTCCTCCCCTCTTATTCATACCCCTGAATTGTGCGTGCATCTGTTGTATCTGCACACACACTTAAAACTGTGCATATGAATTACCCATGTGTGGGTCAGAATCTCAGCTATTCTAAATCTGCATAGCTTCATCAAAGTTAAGATGTACACAGTGTAAATATGTGGCTTTTATTGTCTATGTAGGTATTTATATTGCAGTGCTCAGTGGTGAACTGTGGTTTCATGAGCGGCTATAAAAATTAAGCCTACTGCATCTGAGAATAGGCTCATAAGGAGGAGAGTTGGCTAATAGAGTTATACTGATTTCACAATCATTACAAAAAAAAAGGAAGATCTTACATTCCTTCTGCATCTTAATCCTTGGAGTACAGTTTCAATAATTATAACAAAAAGCAAATCTTCTTCTAAACCAGTTGATGATCTATGCTAAAACATATAGAATCATAGAATCATAGAAGAGTAGGACTGGAAGGGACCTCAAGAGGCCATCGAGTCCAGCCCCCTGCCCTCATGGCAGGACCAAGCACTTTCTAGACCATCCCTGAAAGCCATCTATCTAACCTCTTCTTAAATATCTCCAGTGATGGAGATTCTACCACCTCCCTTGGCAATTCGTTCCAGTGTTTGGTCACCCTGACAGTTAGGAACTTTTTCCTAATGTCTAATATGCTCTCCCCATATGCACATCACTGATTCAGAGGAAGGACTTTTATGCATGGATGCCATTATCTAATGACAAAATTCGTTTAGTCTTTTGGGCTTCAGTTACACTACAGAGATCTGTTGACAGAATTCACTGCTGTAAGAGATTTCCTGACAAAATTTCTGCCAGCAGAGTGCAGCCACACAAAAAAGCCAATTGCAGGAGTGTTCCACTCTGTCGACAGAATGACCAGACTGCTGCGCTCTCGATGAAACAGGTACCCAGAAGCACAGCAGCCAGTGCTGATCATTTTTCTGGATGCCCCCGTAGAGCATCCACACAGCTTTTTTGTCAACAGAATCTGCCAACAGCAGCATTATGCCAGAACACTGCCAGTGCAAATGCTGAGTTTTGTTGACAAACTGTCGACAAGACGCGTTTTGTGTGTAGATGGTTCACCAGTTTTGTTGACAAAACCAGGGTTTTGTTAGCAAATCTCACTAGTGTAACTGTAGCCTTGATGTGTCAAATACAGGAGAACCAGAGGGAGATGTGTGCTGAATTTTAGGTCTGGCTGAGTATTTTAATTTTCCCACTGATGCAGAATTCTTACAACCATAGGTAGGTAGGTAAGCAGATAAATAGACAAATGAAAATAAAAGAAAATATGCTCTTTAATATGACATAGGTTCGAGTATTTGTATATTTCATTTGGAAGAATTAAATTAGTCTTTCTAGATTTCTTTTTTCTCTAGCAGCACAGGCCAGATCCTTAGTTGATTTCAACTGATGTCTTTTGATATATATTGAAGTTAAAGGTGATGCAAAACTATTGTTAACTGATGCATTGAAGTCAGTGAAATTGTATCTGTTGTCAAAATATAATATCCAACTATTACTCAATTATTGTTATATGTATTCTTTGAAAATCATGGGACCAATTCTGCCACCCTGTTCTGTTCAAGCAGTCTCTCATAGGCTCTAGTCATGTTGTGTGGCATTTATTCACACGTATAATGTCATTAAAATCACTGGGATTATTAACATAAAGTGATATTCTACCATCAATTTGAGTACAAATTGAACCTCTCTAGTCCAGCACCCTTGCGATCTGACTGGTGCCAAACCAGAGAATTTGCCAGACCACAGGAGGTCGATATTGTCTAGTAGCATTACCAACACTTTCACTGCTTACTGGGCTTTTAGAAGGCATTTAGGGGTAAATTACATCTAAATAACAGCACAGAACATGGAGCCAGGACTGGTGTCTGTAAACAAACTTTATGGGACTGTGGGACACTTGTCTACACCCATGATAAGTCATTCTCCAGCTAATTAAAGTCATGACAGATTACAGATGTTGCCAGATAAGAAAGTGCCAGATTAGAGAGGTTCATCTTGTAGTCCCTTCTGTGAGACTAGTTGCAGAGCTAGCTAGTACTCTGTATGAATCCAGCAAGCAGAATCCAGCCTGTAAAATCTTGCTGAATGTAGTCTGTAATGCATAATTTCATTTAAACCCTTAGTGGATGGGTTTAGCAACCTATACAGGGAACAATTGGATTTCAATAGTGACTGAGAGAGAGAGCACAGAACTCAAACTCAGCAAAATTAGCCCTTAAATCTCTCCTTTGTTGCATTCTGTCATTTGATATGTAGCTGTTCTGCTTTTTAATATTATATTTAATGCCCATTGGTCTCTCTCTACATTGAAGTGGCACAGTTCCTGTTTTTTAGCCATTTAACAGGCACCAGAGCTTTATCTTCACATCCTAACAGGCTGTACCTTAAGTCATGGCATGAAATCAAGCACATTTCTGTGATTGTCTCTGTGCGTGAGCCACATCAGTTTTGCTGGCAGCCCTCCCAACCTCTGGCATCTTTCCTCAGAAGCCTGGAGTCCAATTAGATTTCACCTCAGGTAACTCTTCAAAGGAAATTCTAATCAACTTAATGCAACGGGCGACATGTCAGGAAAACAGCAACAACCCCCTCCTAGACCCCGTTAAGTCCGGTTTTAACCTGCAATGGAAAACAAGCCATGGGGTATTTCCACCAGAAATCTTGGAAGCCACACAATGGAGGGAGGGTGAAAAGATGGGGAGGGCAAAGTTCTTTGCCAAGGTCTGCTTCTAACTGAATGTTCATGGGCTAGGTTTAGGATTACATACCTCTACTGACAATTTGCTACACTTGATATGAAGAAGATTAACAGGAAAATATAAACAGAGGTCTCTTACTTGAACAGAATAAGCACATGGTGCTGGAGGGTTGATTTTTTTTTAAAGTTTCTCATCACATTAGGCCTCATGTACGCAACTGTAAACCTCATTGACTTTAGAGGAGATGCTCCTGATTAAGTGGTGCAAGAATTAAGCTTTTGTGGGCACAGACCTCCTTCATCAGATGCATCTGGTGAAGTGGGTCTTGCCCATGAAAGCTTATGCTCCAAAATATCTGTTAGTCTATAAGATGCCACAGGACTTTTGTTGTTGTTCTCAAAGATAGAGACTAACGCAGCTACCTCTCTCATAAGAATTCATTTAGAATTCTTAAAATGCACTTTTTCCATGACAGTGGTCCTGGAAGGAGAAAATAAAGATAATCCAGGCTAGGTCTCAATTCCAGCAGAATTTGCCCAATAAAGGACTAGAGAGACTGAAAATGGGCAAAGATTGCTTTAAACCACCTGATTCTGAGGCTGGGCATTTACTGAGCTGGTCTCTGAGATCAGCTTGAGCTACCACTAGGTCCAAAGGCTCCAGTCTAAAGGCTCCCAGCCCCATTCCAGCCTCCAGAGATCATTGGGATACTGTGTCACCTCACAGAAATACCACACTAAACACAGAGGGCGGGAGAGAAACAGCTCCTTGCCACCCACTAATTCTTCAGCACAGGAGGAGTCCTCAGAAGAGCAGGCATCTGGCAGTTTGATGGATGTCTTGCACAGTTGGAATGGTGTAAAGGGAGTTGGTGAGCCCACGGAAGTTGATGCTGTTCTTTGTCACACCCATGTACTTCAAGAGTCACTGAAGTTAATAGGAGATACTGGGGTGTCGCATAAACATAAGCAGGATCTGAATTAGGCCCATTGCAATGGCTATTTAACCAGATCCAAATAGAACATATTTCATATAAAGAGATGAAAAGAAATAACTGCAATGGAATTAATCATAGGAAATTCACGTAGTTGATATAGTGATAGAGATAATGATAGGTAATTTTTTTCAGATTAATTAAATTAAGGCACATAATTACATGTTTATACAACACATTGCATTACATTTTGTTTACCCATTGTTAGATTTGATGTCTCAACTTCTGAAAAATGTAGTTAATTTAAAAAAATCCTAGCGTTAATAATTGTTTAAAATTAATTGTAGAAAAATACATGGTTATATGATTTAATGTGCATATCGTTTGACATAGCCTGATGTAATATAAAATAAATAGTTTTACATGCATTCTTACTAATAGTACTCAGGCAGGAAATGCTGCAAACTAATCAACCTTTCCAGAGACATATTATTTTTAATATGATTGTCTATAAAGGTATGGTCAGATATCTCTGGGTAAATACAGCAGACTGAGTAGTTTTTCACAGTGGGGTTCATTTTTTCATGGTTTGTACTTGACTGCTCCACATAATTTTTCTTCGTCAACTCATATGGAGGTGAACTTATAATAATTAATATGCCAAAGAGATGTTATCTCAAATTTAAAAGTTCTAAGATTAAAACAAACGTGTAAAACCTAATGGATTGGAATTTCTAAAGTGATGCTAACAAGCAATTGCTAACTTTGTTTTCTCTTTTCTTGAGGAGATCCTTCTATTTCTAAATTTTGACACAATTTTGAAATTTGAAAAAAAATAAACTTGCAAAAAATAGAAAAATATGATAATTTAAATAATAACATTGACTATAAAGTCATTCAAACTTTTTCAAAATTTCATCCAAAAAATTCAATGTTTTTATGAATGTTCCCTCTCCCTCCACCCAACTAAGCCTTGTATTCAGGGCTGCTCTGTCACATTTAGAATCAGATTTCCAGTGCTAATTCTTGTGATTACAAATTCAGAATAGTCTACAACATTCACTTAAGCACCATTGATTTTACCTAGGCCTACATGCTTAATTAATCATGTGCTTGAGTGCTTTGCTGAGTCAGTAGGAACATTCTCACTAGTATAACTACCAATATACTAAGGACAGAGCAAAAGACACCTGAGAGGCATGATAAAAACAGTTTAAAATGCATTAATATTTAGGAATAATTGTCTGCAATGCTCATGTAATTACATAAGAACCCAGACACACCAGCTAAATTCCATTAGCTTTTAGTGATTGTGGGTACCTCCATTTTTGAATGAGAAACTGAAGACCACGTAAAGGGACCTGAAGTCAGAAAGTGCTTGAAGATCCATCATCTGAAAATCAGGCCCCTTCAGAAGTCTCAAGTGAGTCACCTCAGAGTTGGGATCCCCAAAATCATTATTACTTTTGTCAGTCTTGGTCAGTGTCATTAAAGAAGCATGTGATAATGTATTGATTTCCCCTTGACCCAGAGAGGACTGTAATCTGCTACACTCCTTGGTGCTGTCACTCAAGATCTTGCACAATATTTGTTATTTTTTAAACAAAGAAATTGGTTACAATATATTTAGATTTGGCAGAATTTAATTAATATAATTTTGAGGGATAGCATCTTAAACTAATTAGAATAAAAAACTTAAATTTTCACAGGCTAAATAATGGGGCATCAGATGATAATCATTTAATGATAGGAGATGCTGTGATTCAATAAACTAAACTCTGACTGTTAAAAAGCACAAATTGTCAACATCATATATCAAAGTCTACCAAGTAAATTAACAGATTTGCAAGTGGCATTTTTCTTTCTTTTCCTATATGCATATGTCTATTTTTTGATAGAAGCACTTTTTGATGGTTTGTATGAACACCATTAAATCAGTTCACTGAAATTTACCAATAAAAATCAAATGCTTCTGAGCTTAATTATACAATAATTTCCCAAGGCATCAGTGATTCCAGACACTCGTTTTTACAAGAAAACAAAATTACCACACAGTTTCTAACATCAATAGTCACCTTTCCTCATGCATAAAGCATATGAGCACAATTTTGGCCAAAGGTATTTGAACAACAGAAAATGGGAAGGAAGAAACATAGACATGTTTTAACTTTCTGAGAAACCGTCGTGATGAACGGATTGCCAGCACCAGCCAAAGAGTGAAGACAGAAAAACGGTTCCCTGTGGTGCAGACTGAGGTCTCTGCTAATAACAGAATGAGTGAGCAAATCAAGGGAACCACAACTTTCCTACTGTGTAAGAGACTGCAAATAATGGAAGACAAACAGACACAAGAAGGAACTATTTGTTTTCCATGCCTATTTATTTTCTCAAGCATCAATATATTTACAGTTGGTTCTCTTATATCTTCACTAGCTTAATCTCATTATTTTCCTGAAGAAGCTTGAACTTGGATTTTGGGTCCTGATCCAGTATGTCATGGAGTTTGGCTTTGTTTGAGAGTCAGTTCAAATGAATGTTTGTAACCCAAGTAGTATTCGTATAAATCATCTCTTCATAGGGGTTTGCACCAATGCAGAAACACTAGAGATTAAAATCCAAATGCTAGCAATCACTTTGGTGTGAATTTCATAAAACCAAAGTAACTGGGAGCATTATTCAGTAGTTTATTGTTATTTTCATTTATTTCTTTTTAAAATATTTAACAGGTACCTTCTCAAAGCGCTAAGCCCCCTACCATCATTAAAAACACAATAAAACCCAGGCAGCATTAAAATAATCATTTCACAGGAACTCAGCCAAACAGCCAGGTTCTTCTAGAACCTCCTTTGCAGCCCCTATTATGTAGTACTGCTGAAGGAAATAGGACCTCATAAGGAGGATATATGAGCTGGAAGAGACCAACTGCCCATCTGTTTCAGTATCATGTCGGTGGTAATAATTTAGGCTGGAATCTTTAATACTATGTGGTCTTGAGTGCAAGCATAACCCAGTGATGATGTGCTCTAACTTTCCCTGCATGGCCAATCCACAGAGTATGAAAGTCAGTTACAAGCCCAAGCTGCCGAGGTCGGTTAGTGGAAGCTGCCCAAACTCACTCCATTAGCTCCGGAGACACATCAATCCCATGTCAGCCATGATGGCTGCCGAAACGAATGTGGTAGGAAATCTACTCCCACAGATAACCCTAAATGCCTCTGCAGCGTGTCCCTTGTGGACACATTCCCTTTTTTAAGCGCTCTCACAGAAGATACATTAGAAATGGAAAATGCACAGAGAAGGGCAACAAAAATAATCAGGGATATTTAAGAGCTTCCATATGAGGAGAAATTAAAAATGACTGGGACTTTTTATCTTGGAAAAGAGATGTCTAAGATGCACTCTGATCGAGTGATATGGAGAAAGTGAAGGAGGAGGTATTATGTAGCCGTTCACATAAGGCAAGAATGAGAGTCACCCAATTGAATTAACAGGTATTAACCAAGATAGTCAGGGATGTAACCTGGTGCTCTTGGTGTTCCTAGTCTCTCATTGCCAGCTGCTGGGAGCTGATGACAAGGAATGGATCACTCAAGGATTGCCTGTTCCGTTCATTCCCCCAAAACATCTGGCATTAGCCACTGTCAGAACACAGGATACTGGTCTAGATGGACTATTGGTCTGACCCACTGTGGCTGTACTTATGTTACGGGATGTCAGAGCTCTGAGTTTAACATGATCCTCTCGGTATGTCAACACAGCTCCTGCAGTTCCTTAGCTGTAGGAAATTAAAGGTTCCCCTCTCCACTATTTAGCAGGAAACCTACACACATAGATGTCCTAAATGCCTCTGCAGTATGTTACTTGCAGACACATTTCTTCTTCTTCTCTCCTTACCCCCACACAATTCTTCTGGCACTGTAACTTGGTTGAGTTTGTAGGGAATACAGCAATTCATTGGCCATGTAGGGGGCTGCAAGTGTGTGAGCAGCCTGTAATCCTTGGGCTGCATATGGCCTATTGGGGTTCTATGTGTGGCCTGCAAGACATTTTATTTACAATTGCCCATGTGCAGGATTGCCAGATTCTTCTAGTTTCCATCCATGTAGGGTTTTCTTTTTCCTGGTAAGATTACTAAAATGACACACACATAAAGTAAGGGCTCATGAAGTGAGCTGTGTGTCGATTTTATACAACATCAACCCTGAGAGCTGTGCACTTCCTCAGCATCCATTCAAAACACTGCTACTGTTTAATCGGCACACCCCAAAAATTCTAGGCACGCAAGTGCAGTTACCAAAACTGCCACGTCTCAGGAGACCATCTTGGTTACAGCAAGCTTGACAATCACTCATGTGCCCCACTCATTAGCCTAAGTTGCCCAATGCTGCATTATATACATAGCTTATCTGCCGTAACAGTGGATCTCTGCCTCGAGAAGGGTAAGTGTGTGCATGCTCTGTTGTATAGAAATTAGATGACAAAGTGTGTGAGCTAGAAAGGGAAAAAACAGCTATCTTTGGTATAGGAGGAAGCTCTAATCTGGTACTCTTGGGTCCAGCAACATCCGTAATCAGATATGATTTTAGCGGGCTCAATGTCCACTTACCACAGGTGTGGCCAAGTTTCCCGTGGTCCCATACAGTTTGTTTCCAGCCACCGGTCCTGGTTCTCAGTGTTCTGTGCTGTTATTTAGATCTAATTTGCTCCTAAATGTCTTCCAAGAGCCCAGTAAACAGTGGAAATGTTGGTAATACTGATAGACAATATTGACCCCTCTGGTTCAGCACCCATCAGGTCCTAAGAGTGCTGGACTAGAAAGATTCAACCTGTATTTATATGACATATATCAGATAATCTGACCACATCACAATTTCTAAGGTGCTTAGCCTCACCACAGTCCTGTGAGGTGGAGAAATACCATTATTTTCAGTTTGCATATATCCTCATCTAAGGCACAAATCTGTAAAATTAATTGTAGCAAAGAAGGGAACTGAACCTGTACCTCTTAGTTCCCAGCCTGAGTATGACGTAACCCTTTCTTTTTTATATGCATGCAACAAGTGTATATTGCATTCAGATATGACAGAGATTTACAGGAGAATCAGCTTTAGGCACTGGATATATATAAGCCTCAGTAAAGCCACTTAACTACTAGTTCATAAAAGTCTCCAAACAGTTAGTAAATCCTGGGCTAGATTTCAACTCTTGTTCCTGAGATAAGAAGAGAAAGAAAGAAAGAAAGAAAAAGTGGCAATCATTTAATGCTTCCAGACACATATGTTAGTTCTATTTCTTTCAGCAGACGTGAATAAAAATAGATATATTTGCAATTATAGTTGGATGTAGAATTGATGACACGTGAACAGAGCAGCCGTTTTCATCAGTGCTAATGCCATAATAGTCTGGATTAGGCAGTGTGCTCTTGCTGTAATAACATTTGTTTGCTGTCAGCGCTCCTGTGTAAAAACAAATTAGCTGGATGATTAATGAATATCAAAAACAGCATGTGGATTCTCCCCGGCGATGTCTCAACCCAGTGTGAAATGGGCTGCCACAAGAGCTGTCTGTATTCTTTGGGCATCACAGTTTCTTCTGCAGCTGGACAGAGACACGGCTTTCTTGACACGTCATTTTTCGATTCTATCTTTCTATGGCATTGCTTTTTTCCCACCTAAACAAAATGTGGCAAAACACACGGTCATACCTAGATGGGCAGATTCTTGTGCCTATATGCAAGCCTATTTCCCTCAATGGACTCTGACCAAGCCAAAAATCCACCCCCATGATTCCAATTATAATCCCGAGGGCATAATTGTAGCAATAGATACCATAGAAAACTGGCCGGCAGACAATTAGAGCAACAGCACCATTTAAGTTAATGACAGAATGCCAAAGTAATTAGAAGAGAAATTTTACAGCACAACTAGATTTACCTAGCCTTGCTCAAGCTGGGGATGAGGGGTTTCAGTCTGCAGGCTGCCCCAGGGACAGAAGACTACCCCAACCTTGTTTCTCTCACCACAGCAGCTTGAGGCCAACGCATGTCCATGGATGCTGAAGCGCCAGTGGGCACAGCCTGAGGAGAGGTGCAAGGCCTTCAAACTGGGGCAGGTCTAGGTTTGTTTGCCTCCTTCACTTCTCAGCCAGAGGGAGGAATGCAGCAAACTGTGCATTTTGCCCTCACTCCCTGAGGAAGGAAACCGATAGTGATATGCCCATATGAATTGGGGTGGAGGGGATCTTCAGCCTCCCCCTGCCCTCCCTACAGAGTGCCTGGGGGCAGGGAAAGCACAGGGCAGCGGCAGTCCCAGGGTCGGGGAGGAGGTTGGCAGAAGCCCAGCCAGACCCTTTCATCTGCCAGATGATTCTGTCTCTTGTTTGTATGGTTTCAGGAGAAACCATCCCATTCCAGGCATGCCCCATTTCCCTGGAATTACACAACCATTACCTTGCTTTAAATTATGATAAGAGGAAGCTGTACATGGAGTTTGGTGGTCCTAGCTCTTACCATTTAGGAGGAGTTTGTGAACAAACGGACAGATACACAAACAGACACATTCACAGACAAACTCTCTCAAATATATAGTAGAGATCATACCACAAGACATCCTCCGTGTTGTGTCAGATAACAATGGTGTATATTATATCACAGTATTGTGTGACATAGAGACCCAACAAAATTTCTGCTAATATGGAGACTAGAGTTAATTCCCATGTTGTCTTATGTTCTGTGTTTTCTTTATTAAGATCAAGATTTCTTTATTAAGAGGGAGAGGCTCTTCTCTCCTGGCTCCATGATGTCTGTGAGTACCCAGATCACTTCTGAAGCCTGTCTTAAAAATCAGCATCACATTACCTATCTGCTGGTTACCTGGTACCAAGGCTGATTTAAGCAGTAAGTTACATACGAGAGTTAATAGTTCTGCAATTCCCTATCTGAGGTCCTTCAAGAATCTGGTCCGGGTAACTTTTTAATATTTAATTTATCAATTTGTCCCAAAACCTCCCCAACTGACACTTCAATCCGGAACAGAGCCTCAAATTTGTTACTTAAAAAAAATGGTTCACTTGTGGGACTCTCCTTCACATCTTTAATGGTGCAAAGAATGCATACATCTTCTCCATAGTGGTCTTGTTTCTCCTTAGTGTTTCTTTACCACCTCGATCATCCAATAGCTTCCTGCTTTTCATCTATTAAAAAAACCAGTTTGCTGTTAGTCTTTGTATCTTTTGCTAGCTGGTTTTTAAATTCATTTTTTGGCCTGCCTAATTATACTTTTACATTGACTTGTGAGAATTTCCTTTCACTTGTCTTCAGCAGGATGTGGCTTCCAACTTTTAAAGGATGGTTTTGTGTGTAACTCCCTTTTTACCCTGTTGTTTAGCCCCGGTGGCATTTTTTCTTCTTCTTCGGCCTCTGACTTTTTCAGTGGCAGATATAGATATAGTCTCTACTATGGGGTTTTTAAAAAGTTTTCAGGCAGCTTGCAAGTACTTCAATCTTTTGACTTTTTCCTTTTGATTTCCATTTAATCAGGCTCCTCAATTTTTGTTTAATTCCCTTTTTTGAAGATAAATGATACTGTGATCCTTTTTTTAGTTTGTTTGTTATTTTGCCCCCTACAAGGATGTTAAATTTAATTATATTACGGTCACTATTAGGGAGTGGTTCAGCTCTATTGACCTCTTGGAGCAGATTCTGTGTGCCAGTTAGGATTAAATCAAGAATTCAGGAATCAAGAATGGCCTTCTCCCTTATGGGTTTCAGAACT
The DNA here is from genome assembly GCF_033958435.1 of Carettochelys insculpta. Taxonomy (NCBI): domain Eukaryota; kingdom Metazoa; phylum Chordata; order Testudines; family Carettochelyidae; genus Carettochelys; species Carettochelys insculpta. The sequence goes on along the minus strand of NC_134156.1, from coordinate 22,182,645 downwards.
ATCTGGTCCATGAAGAAGTCATTGATGGTGTCAAGAAATTTTATCTTTGCTTCCTTTTGTATCTCTTGTATTAGTGGGAACTTGAGAGAAACCAGAGTATTTGTACTGAGATTTCAGTTGTGTGATATGGTGCATGTTGCATAAAGCCTCAGCTCAGCCCAGTACAATGCAAATGTAAGTCCTGTAATACTCTGTAAGCTTTGTTTTGTAGCACCTGCTAATTCTATATTAAATATTATAAGCTAGCAATAAATTGTTAATAGATATTGTAAGTTTGTGAGAACTCCTGTCTGTTCCTTGTAAAAGAAATTTCTTTCTCTGAAGTCAGCTATCCTTGTGTGAGTGAGGAAAGTGTGATTGTGGGTGTCTGCAATGGAATCAATCCTGCAGCCAGCCTGTCTGGATGACCATCTCCCAGCAGCACATAGATGGCTGGAGATAAATAGGAACTGAGCCCTGCAAAAGAATCTACCTAAAAAAAGAGAAAGAGGGCCCATCAAGAGAAGATCAAAGTTCTATCTGCCATGAGCTGATGATTCGTGTTCGTACATCATCCTGGGGCAGTGGGACAGGACAAGAGGTAATTGACTGAAATCAATTAAAAGAAGAGTGAAAAGCTATAGGAGTGCTTCAGCTGGGTGGGGAGGCAGGAAGTGGTCCACAGCCCTATGCCTCTCCTTGTCTCCCCAGGATGGATGGTACTGACTGTTCCTGCATTCTACACTGACAAAGGAGCAAGCTGACAATCAGCTCACCACCCCAGATTCATGACCACAGCCAGACACAGTGGGCCCTACTATGCCTTGGATTTCTCCGCTGTCCCTGTGCAATTCTTCACCTGCATGAGTTGACCTGTATAAATGTAGGAGTGCAGAAAGATATGAGTGTGTTTGGGTATGTGCCTGAAACCTAGGTCCCATTTTTCCTTTAATCCAATAGTAGCATTTAATAAAATACATATAAGTGTAACCCTGGAGTGGTCTTTAGCGTAAATTAAGGTAACGTTGCACACAAATCAGAACAATTATGTTTTCTTCATTAAGGAAATACCCCCAAAAGCTTACAGCCAAGACAACAGAAAGCAGGCATGTGTTCTGTCTCTTGATGCTTTTCCCCCCTTTATCGTATTTTTCTTTTTTAAACAGCACCCTCTTTTGCTGCTTCCTAGATCACATACCTGAACAGAATCAGAGCGAAATCTGACCACAGAGAACTGGCATCTGTCATCAAAATATACCTCCAGAGAGCTCATGTTTGTTTTTCTTACTGTACATATGTAGTCTGTAGCACTGTGGGTATATTTTAACCTTTTTGTGTGAAACATCTGCCTTTGTTTCTCGGGGGCTTTAGATAATTGTGTGCAATTGCCAATCCCTTATAAACTGGGTTTAATTGTTTCTCTCTCTCTATTTAGACCTTTCACACATGATCAATGAAGTAAATGTCAGCTGACTGCATTTGTCCATTAAGGTTTTTTTTTTATTTTTATTTTTTTAAGGTTGCAAAAAATCTTCAGCCTTGATTTCATGCACATTTTTATATTGACATATTTGTTTTTTATTATTACTATTACAAGCAAATTGATTTGATATTGCTTGGCTATTTAAGAGCTGTATGGGTTTTCTTTCTGTTTGGAAAATAAAAAGAAATGTGTACGGTTTATGCAAATGATCGTATTTTCAGAAAATGAAATGTTTATATTAGAGTCAGAGAGTGATTCATAGATTGCATAGAGTTTGTTGGTAGATGACATTTTGCAGGCTTTCTGTCTTTTGCTAGAATAAATAGCAGGGCAGGTGAGCGTTGGGGTGTGGGAGGGCTGTCAGGAGTGGGTGGGTGGTATAACAGTGAGAGCAAAGGGATAGGGGAGCTGGGGAGTCAAGGCGGGGGTGGAGGGTGATGCAGTGAGGGCAGGGTGGTGCAGACTCGGAGCACAGCATTTGGTGTGAGTGAGGGGGAGATCTGGGTAGCAGATGGAGGTGTAGATGTCACAACAGGGGTTTTACTGGCTCAGGGCAGGGGTGAAATATGGTAGAGTGAGGCAGGGCCAAATGACTGAGGGTTTGGGGAGGGGACTCAGAAGCAGTGTTGGGGTGTAAGGGCAGGCTGCAGCCAGGGGGTGGTGGAGAAGTGCAGGGGCTGGGAGGATTGGAAGGTTTAGTGGAGTTGTGTGGTCAAGGTAGGGGCTGGTCTGTGGGGGGGGCAGTACTGCCCAACCCTGTCATCTTGTGGGGGTCTAGGTTGTGGTTCCTGGCCCCAGAGTCTTCAGGATGGGGAGATGGGCTGGGTCAGGTTAGCTTCTGCAGCCCCAGCCATAGCTCGTAGGAAGGGACATGCCTTCCCATACTCCAAGAGAGGCTGGAGCTGGGCTACTTGCTGGGTGGGGCCCTTCCCATCCCAGCATGAACCGGGGGTGGGGGGGCGGGTGTGCAGACTAGAGTCAGGGCTGGTGCTCTTTTACCCGACCCTGGCACAGCAGGAGCAGGAGGACACAGTTTTTCTCCCCAGCCCAGGCCCAGCAGGAGCAGGAGGGCTGGATTCAGGGTTGAGGCCATGGCTTTTTCCCTAACAAGTCTGGGGAAGGGAGCGGAGCTGGGGCTGGTGCCATGGCTGCAGTTTTTTTTTTCCTGGCCTGACATTGTGGCAGCAGTGGGGCCAGGGTGGGAGCCAGGGCCAGGGCTGTTTTCCCCAGCCCCAGAGGCAACAGCGTGGTGGAGGTGAGGTCTGGGGCCTACAGCCTACAGCCTACAGCCTACACCTGCCAGGGCAGTTTTCCTAGCCACAGTATGAGCTTGGGGGCAAGGCTAGGATTTGTGGCTATGGCTGCTCGAGGGGTAATTGTTTGGGGGAATTATGGGGGGGGACAATGGGGCTCCCCTTGCCCAGCACTGTGGCCAAGCGCTGGGGTCAGTTGCTGCTGTGACTGTCCCCAGTGGTGAGTCTGAATTATGTCATCCCTCCTATTGTTCCCCTGCCCCCATTTCCATGTTCTGGGAAATCCTGGGATTTCTGGCATTTCCCACTTTCCAGGCCCAACCGAATCCTGACCTTGATTTAATTTAGGGTAAGAGAAAGCTGCACACCAAATTTCGTGGCTCAAGGTCTTATGGTTTAAGAGGCGTTCTTGAACAAACATAGCACTGACTGGCAGACAGACAGACTCTCTATATTATATAGTACATTATCTATCCATAGTATGCTTAAAGTTTACCTAATGTTTTCCAGTATGTATAACTAAGCAAGGGACTTGAAACCAATGAATGAGGCATACTTATGTGAATAAAAATTGCAAGATCTGGCCCTTGACGCCTCAAATAATTACAATGGGGGCAACAAATAAGAAAACCATCTTTGCTTTTCCCTATAGTTTGTGGGTTGTTTGCTTTTTTACATTCACTCACCCTGACTGGCCTCACTTTATATAATCATTTTCTTTCAGTGAGTCTCCTGCACTAGCTCATTTTTGGTGTCTGTCATCTTTGACTGTTCCAGAGAAATGTATTTTATATAATGTGTTAGGCACTGTACAAACATAGAGGGAAGCATTGCCACTGCCCCAGTGGGTTCACACCCTTTTTAACAAAAGGTAAATTTACAAGTTTGAAAACTATTTCTGTACCCATTAAGCCTGCGGACCAACAGTGTTTGATTTTGATTTTAACAGTTAAGACTTCAGTATAGCAAGGAGAAAGATTAACTTCCCTGCTCAACTGCCAGTTCAAATTTGGCTCAAATCGATAGTGTTAAACAATCATTACTGAGCCAGAGGCACAACTGGTATAAATTAGCAAAGGTCCACTGATGTCAAATGAGCTATACTAATTTACATCAGCAAATGATTTGGCTCATTAAGTTTGGAAGGCTTCTTAGTGATCTATTTGAAATTAACTGGAGGTTTCTATTCTGGTCCTAATATACAAGCGTCCACATTGATGTTGGAAGTAACTGGCAACGTTGGAAAGCTCAGTAGAGATGGCTACTGAATGGGCTATGTAGCTTCAGCTGCCTCCTTGTCTCTAGGAAATACCCCTCCTGCTCAAGTTAGAGATATGCTCAATTCAAGGGAAGCGTGCATTTTTGCGGCCCATATTACAGGTACTCTAAGCTATGAAGAGGACTCCAGTCTTTTGGACTGCCAGGCTAACATCGTCTTCTCCTTTAAAATTCACTCTGAAAAATAAACCTAATAGGATCTATTCTATTTCAGAAGACTATTGCCATAAAAATGAAAAGAACATGTTGGACTGAGAGCTTCTTCCCTTTCGGTGCCTACATGTGTTCATTTTGTTTTGAGTTTCAACGACAGCCGCAGCAGCGGACAGAGGCAACGACAAAATAATGAAGAGAAATCAATTTCAGTCGCGCTGATGGGCAGACAACCAGGCTGGCTGGGAACGGAGTTGAAATCTGAGAACTCTCAAGGCATTTAAAATTTTGTTTTCCATCCCTTTTCCGGCATAGTGCCTATTCACTCCAAATGTCTGCTTCAGGATCTCAACTGATTGCCATATTCCTGCCACAGGCCAACAGAGGTTCAGGACTGGCTTTGTACAAATTTGTTGTAAGACACACCGGTTGTGCTTTTCCCTCATGATTGCTTAAGTTCCCCCTTAAGGAACATCAGCCAAAGAGGTTTTATGCTTCAGGATTTTAGCATTTATGGGGTTAATTGTGTGCGCGTGCATGCGTGCATATGTGTGTTTAGTAGTTATAGAATATAAAAAGGCCCTTTCTCATATCCCTGCAATGTGCAACAAGACTCCACATATAGCACACCAAAAAAATAAAAAAATAAAAAGTTCACATGCTGCCAAAATCTACATTTTCATTTGGCGAACTAGTTAAATCTATTCATAATCTGGTGCCTGAATCAAGTTTCAGACCAGACTAGACTGACTTGGCTCCTGGTTTTTGTTGCTCAACCTGTCTCTGACTGAATTTAGCTATGATGTTACATCTTTAGCTGTAGAAATTTCTAATAATGGTAGCCTGTTTTCTTTTGCCACAGGAGGCTATATAGCCCAAGCTCCAGCATTTCCATGTTGAGGTCCAATTGGAGCTCGTTTGGAACTCTTTTTTTTAAATAAAAGAAACCCTCCTTGTTGCTTTTGACTCTTTCTCTTCGTTGTTTCTTTTGTTTAATGTTCACTTTAAAGGCTTTACAAAAGGCAGCATATAATAGAAAATGCACAGAAAAAATAATCAGTGTTAAAAACACAGAAGTGATGAGACTCTGGCAGGGCTGCTGACGGGAAGGGAGGGCAAAGAGGGTGGTTGCCGTGGGGCCTGGCATTTCAAAGGGGTCTGGGCTCTGGCTGCCACTGCTGCTACTTTGGCAGTGGCCGTGGCTCTGTGTCCCTCTGAAGTTCTGTGCCAGCAAAGCTCCACCACTTCTTGCAGTTGGGGGCGGGGCCCACTGCTGCAATTCTAATAGTGCTAAGGGCTGACTGCCCTAGGACTCACCCTTTCCACCTGTAATCGCCAGAGGCACTGGGACCACATGCTAGGGTGAGTGAAGTTGCTGCTTTACAGCCTGGGCTGAGAGCCAGCTGGCCTTTAGCTCCTATGGTAAAGCATTGGGCTTTAGCCCCTATGATCCCAGCTTCAACTCCTAGTGCTGGCAACTCAGTTCCAGGGGTATTGTATACCTTTGGCTCTGCCCAGCCTGCAAATCAACCGAATGGGTTAATTTGAATATGACTTTCAAATATTTAAGAAGTGCCCAAGAGTGAAATGAGGCAGCCTCTCTTACAGGAGCCCTTGAAGATGAAGAGCTCTCACTGAGATGTCGTTCCTCAGTCTCTGGACTGTAGGATGATGAGAGGAAGTGGAGAAAAAGGAATCAAGGTTTCAGGAAGACCTAATGAGGAGTGACACTGGAGCAAGTTCACATTACGGTGTGACATTAGTGCACTGGTGAGGAGGCACTGTGATGAAGAGGGAGCACCCACCCATCCGCACAATTACTCTCCTGTGCTGAGAAGTGGAAGCTCCATCAGTGGGAGAGGGTCTGCCATTGCAGACAGCATGAAATTTGCATTGCAGTGGGTGGGGGGGGGGCAGGCTTTTTCACCCCCTTGAGAGGCACAAGTTTGACTTAGGTTGCAATGTAGACCTGCTTGCGGCTCGGGAACACCTGCTGGAGCAGCATGTGACTAGGCGAACAGACACCTCTTGGCATGGAACACTGGCCACAAGGTAAGTTCAATAAAGATCTTTGTTTTGCTAGTGGTCAGTGAGCCGGCAAGCAGGCAGAGCTATAGCATATAGATGCTACGGTGTTCTCTAGAAAATAGAAGGGACCTTTATAAAAAGTGAGGTTCCTCATAATATCATTCTTAAAGCAATCATAAGCTTTTTTTTAACCCCATGATTCTGATATGATGGCCTGGAAGAATCTTGCTTGTTCAACCAGCTTCCCTTGAATAATGGCAATTCCAATCTTAACAGCCCAAGATTTGTGGCTGCCTTGTGCATTACACTCCTCTGACAATCAGCTCTCCTCTGTAGACCAGCTGGCAAGAAAAAAGGCTGGGGAAGACTTAAGAAACAGCCACCTTCTTCCCCCAGCCCCGGGAGACCAAATGCCAAGTCTCCATGACATACCTTCCTCCCACTCATTTGTGGGAGCCTTGAGGTTATTTCCCTACCTGAGGGTGTTTGAGGAGCCATCCCACATGAATGCATGGGGCAGCATGCCGCCAGCCCACAAGGCCTGTCTGCTCTCATTCTGTTGACACAACATGATGTTGATCAAGGGGACAAGCAGGGCATGCAGTCCAAAGCTAATTTGGACTATTTAGAGCAAATGCAATCTAAATAAGAAGCCAGGATTTGGGTTTGGCTGGGGCTGCTCCACCTCGCCAAGTTTGGGTGGGTTTACATGCAACTGAGCTTTTTTTTTTCTTTCTTTCTTTTTCTGTCCAACCTTAATCATTACATTCTGGCCTAGAAAATTAAGCTACCACGCCTTTAATGAACATAATGTCCTTATTCTGACAGAGTTCCTATTTCCAGTGATTCACTCTTTACTTCTAACACACTACATCTGTAAGGGTTAGTTGTGAGGGTGTTTTTTTTCTTTTTTTTTTGCCAGACAGATCTCAGTGGCCGAGCCCTGGACCTAACCTTTTCCTTCCTCATTAGCTAGTTGAAACATGTGAAATAATAAAAGACAACAGTTTACAGAAGGGAGTCCTTCAACATTTTCCATCTGCAGGCACTGGAGTGGGGAAAGAACCTCCCCAGAGACCTCTCCTTTCTCTCAGACCTACGGATCTACATCGCTTGAGTTTCCAGATGCATCACCTGCAGACCTGCAAAGCAATGAAGATTCATGGGTAACTGTTGGGGAGCCTCTGTCCTACAATTATATAGCACATGCCTAACTTAGTCCTCAAAGATTTCCACTGAGGGAAGTAGTGCAGGTTGAACTTCTCTCATCCAGACCTGAGCAGTGGTGAAACAGAAGATTTGCCAGACCACAAGAGGTCAATATTATCCAGCCGCATTACCAACACTTCTACTGTTTACTGGGCTCTTAGAAGACATGTAGGGGTTTGCAAGAGGCTGGAAATGGGCAACAGGGAATTGATCACTTGATGATTACCTGCTTTGCTCATTCCCTCTCCATCAACTGGCATTGGCCACTGTCAGAAGACAGGATACTGGGCTTGATAAACCTATGGTCTGACCCAGAATGGCTGTTCTTATGTTCTTAAATTAACCTCTGTGTTCTATGCTGTTATTTCGCTCTATCTCTACAGTACAGCAATCTTTTGAAAGAAGTTCTTTCAGAAGATCTCTTCCGAAAAAAAGCAAAACAAAACAAAGCGAAACAACCATCTTTCAAAAGAGCATGTCCACACACAAAAAAAGCAGATCAAATCTGCTCTTTGGATAGGGAGCAGCCACACAGCCCCTGCTCTTTGAAAAGAGTGGGCCAGGCATTAAAAAATCCAGAACCATGAGGACTGCTCTTCTGGAAAAAGGGTGGGTGGAGCATCATAGGATCATAGTAGGCACTACCTCTGGAAATGTTTTTATCCAGGAGTGGGCAGCATGGTGGCGAATGATTTGCCCTTCTAATCCAGTTAGTGCCTTTTAAGGTTTTGATTTCCAGTTGTGAAGGAGCACTACCCCCTAGTGGGCAAAATGTGAGGGGTATCAGCACTTTTGTTGTGGTTGAGTTATTCAGCTAAGGAGCAAGTTTACCAATCAGTGTACAACCGAATAACCCCCATTCACAAGCATCAAGCGATTTACATGCAGTGGCTTTGAAAAATTGCTCCATAAGGAGCCTATACACATTGTGAAAACCTGAAGTATACTTTAAATCAACAGTGTCTAATATTCTGTGTGTATAACTGCCTTTTAAAGAGCGATTTCATTGTAAGAACTCAAATTATTAAAAGTACAGTACATTGATCTCAATGGATTATGTATTTATGAAAAAATATCTTAACATAGGAATCTCTCTCGCACACACACCCCCTCCATACCCTTAACTATCTGTCTTCTAGAAGTTTGTCAACATTACCTGCCAGCAACACCTAGAAAGAATAACTCTTGTCCTTTTATTAAACAGAAGAGTGGAAATGTGCATTAAAAATAAATCATACTGCTCAAGAAATCACTTCTAAAATACAGTATACATCTTACAGAACACACTCAGTTCTGACTTATAATGGGATCCCTCTCACATATGTCACTGTGGCAGGTAAGGCTGTATGTAGCTTTGACCTGCCTTTGTTAGAAATGGAAAATCTGAGGAAAAAGAACAAGCATACTACAAATTGTTCTTTTAAATGATGTTGGAATTTAGTAGATGATGGATAAACTATAAAATCAAGGGCCTGAAGATTTATATAATCAGCTTGCCTGACAGAATATGTTCATCATAGTCTAATCTTATACCATCAGAACCCATATATTGTTAATTAATATTTATGAACATGTAACTTTTTAACACAACAAAATCTGTACCTGTATCAGTTAAGAAACAAACTATATCTTTTACTAAATCACATCTCTTATTTGCTTAAATTTGCAGCTCCATGCTGAGAGACTGTCACATTTTGGTCCAATAGGGATGCACATAAAAACAAGTCGTGATATTTATCAAATGACAAAAAATTAACATGTGTCTAAACTGGAGATTCCCTTTGAGCTAGAGGCCAAGATTTGAGACCTCCTGCCCTGCCCCCCTACCTTGGTTGGCCCTGTCTACAACCCAGCTGATAGCATGCCATTTTCACTGTTTTTTCAGGTGAGATCACATAGAAATTCATAGGCTCAAGTACTGGATTTTTTTCTTTTCTTCCCCTTCATGTTGACTACTGATATGGGACCAAGACAACTCCCCAGCAGAGTTGTGTCATGAGAATCAAGTATTTCTTGACGTTTCTATCAAGATCATGTGCAAAGAGTGCTTTTTGAGTGAGGTATTAAATGAAATGGTTGTTATTTGCCTTCATGAGGGAGAGTTTAGGTTCTTTTGACCCTCTTTTGGAGTGCTTCATTTTAAGATAAGCTCAAATATTGACAGAGCTGGGACTGAGATTAAAGCACGTATCAAAAGCATTAGAGTGGTGCAGAAGAAACACCCACCCCTGCCCCCATGGTAAACTCTCCCAGAATAAATTAATGGCAGTGAGAAAAGCCTGCTGATTTTTCCTGGGTTATATTATTTAATGAATTACAATTCCAAAGCACCAAACACAGGACTAAGATCTGTACCCTGATTTCCCCCACACAAGTACATTACCACAATCACTCCTCCCCTCTTGCTTCTTCTTGCACCTCTGTGTGACATTAACTTATGCTTGCTTAAGGAAAAATGTGTTTCCTGTCCCTCTCCCAGCAGGAAAAAGAGGTACATTTAGGTTCTCTTAGGCCCTACCGACTGGGATGCTTCTGTCTTTGTGCTTACTTATTGGTAGAGCTGTGTAGTTGAAATGAAGTCTTACAACCTGGCCTGATTTCAGACCTCATTACAAACCTCAGATTCAGGATTAGGGAAAGGCCAGGCTGTTTTCTAGAAACACGGAACGGTATATGCTTTTGCAGGTTTGTTGGGCTGAAGCCCGCTCTCCAACAGAAAGGCTCACATCTTTAATGTTGATGTTTCATCCATTCAAGCCTTAGGTCTGCCCCAGGTCAGGCTTCAATAAGAGCTAGGTTTTGTCTTTGTCGCAAGCCTCGAGTAAATGGTTGCATTGAGTGGATTCTCCAGAAGCAGATCAAGGAGTAGGGTATGAGACACAGTCTGGCCCCTGTTCCCTGCACTGCTCTGGGGTGGAGGAAGTAATCTGTGACAACTTTATATAGAGTGCCTCACTCTCCATGATGGCTCAGGAGCACTGGAGAAGGAAGTGTAGGATCTGCATGGCATAGCGTACAGCAGTTCTGGGTTGCAGCCCATTAGATGGGTAGCCTACACAGGCCCTGTAGGAGCATATAAAAGTTGAACCTCTCTGTTCTGGATCTCTCTCGTCTGGTAACATCCATAATCTGGCATGATTGTAGATAGTCAGACGACCAGTTATAATGGGTGTGGCCGAGTCTCCCGTAGTCCCATAAAAGGTTATTTCCAGCCAGCAGTCCTGGCTCTCAGGCTATATCTACACTAGACCAATCTGTCGAGAGAAGTTACTGTCGGAAGAGATCTTCCGGCAAATCTTCTGTCCATAGATCACGTCCACACACAAAAGGGAATTGAAAGTGCAATCCACTCTGTTGACAGAGAGCAGCTAGACTGCCCAATTGCTCTCGATAGAATGGCCAACCAGAAGCTCAGCGAACAGGGCTGACCGGTGAACCAGAAGCCCTGTCTGTTGACAGAGGGTCCTCCAGTCCATCTGCATGGCTTTTTTGTTGACAGAAACTGTTGATAAAGGTATTAGTCCTCATCAAGGAGAGGCAGAATGCTGTTGGAGAAAGTGCCAAGTTTTGTCAACAGACTGTTGACAAACTACCTGTTGTATGTAGATGCTCCATGAGTTTTGTTGACAAAACCCTCTAATGTAGACATAGCCTCAGTGTTCTGTGCTGTTATTTAGCTGTAATTTACCCCTAAATGTCTTCTAAGAGCACAGTAAGTAGTGGAGGTGTTTGTAATGCTGCTAGACAATATTAACCTCTGTGGTCCATCAAATTCTGTCAACTGGTGCTGGTCAGGTCCCGAGGGTGCTGGGTTCAAGAGGTTCCATCTGTACTTCCCTGTACTGATGGCTTACACCATGTGTCACAGTTGTTCCTTTATTTCTCTACATGTTCATTCCACTCCAGCACAATTCTTTGAATCAGAAATCAATAAATAATGGCCTGACTTTTGCAGTCCTTTGTTGAACAAAACTCCCATTAAACTGGGACAAATGTTATTCCTACCTGAATAGCTGCAGTTCATAGAAAATGTTGGAGATGAAGATAGTGGTGCTTTGAAAAAATGACTTTGGAGGATAGGAATTAAGGTGAACAATGCAATGAATTAATGGCAAAATCAGACTGAAAAGTAAATTTTAACTCAAACACATTCTTGACCAGCCATTCGCAACTAATGAGGACAATTCTGGAGAATAGCTCTTTTAAAATTGTGACATAAATCAACAGTTCAATGTATAGAGACACAAATTATTCCTGCAACTAAGCCATTGCCTAAAAAAGGGATGCTTGAAAAGAAGACCGTGCAGATGTGGTGAGCTGCATTGGCTCCTCGCTGATCCAGAGGTTGAGGAAACCCTCCATGAGCCCTGGTGGTTGGAGCCTCACTCTTGCCTCCTACCTGGCCAGAAGCCAGGGGGCAGGAGAGGAAGTATAAAAGCTGAGTCCAGGAGCTCCGTTGCACCCGAGCCACCAGAGTAGCCAGACACTCGTCCTAAACTGCCAGGCTGGGAGGCTGACCCAACCCTGCAAGAGGCTGAAGACTGGTCTGGACTGCTGGGCCCAAAGCAAGACCTCACCAACCAGGAGTTACAAGCTGGGTCAGAGACTCCCTCCTACCCAAAAATGGAGGAACCTAGCCTGCTGCCCAGTGAGGTATGTCCCAAAGAGGAGTCCGGAAATCTCCCAGGGATAGGTGAGTCAGCGTGTTTCAGTTTAGATCTCTGCTGACCCTACTGGCAGACCGCTTTGCCCCTGGTAGGGCCCTGGGTTGGAGAGCAGTGGAGTGGGCAGGCCTGCACCCAGCTGCCACTCTTTGCCCATGAGTGGAAAGCTGTCCCTCTTGCTGTTCTAGGCACATGTTCTAGGCACAACCGTTTGGTAGGGCCTGGGCTTCTACTGTGGAACTGTTTGTGGGTCTGCCCTACTGTAGGGCCTGGGCCTACACCGTGGGACCTCTTTGTGGCTTCATCCTGAGAGGGCCTAGGTCCTCCTGACTGTATGCTTGCCTGATGATACCCTGGGATTAGTGCAGTTAAGACTGATTACCGATACACAACTGTGTAAGTGAGGTGGAGTGGCCCCTCACCAATCTGGAGGAGGAAGAATCCCACCCCGAGCCTGACCAGGTTGAAGCATGTGGGTTTGTGTAGATGTAAGAAAGAGAATCAGAAGAGAAAGAGACCATCTACAGAAAAATGACTCTTTCCTCTTAACAATTGTTTGTAGAACGACAAAGGGTCACTTCTTCCCAGAGCCCAACAGGAAATTCTGTTTCACTGAAATTACATCAATGAATCCATGGAAACCTGTGAAGCTGAGACCATGTGGCAGCAGTGAATTGGGCCTTAAGCTTCTTGCTCAACCTAAAACAAAACCAAAGGGCCAGATCATCAGCTGGTGTGAATAGGGATGAAAACGCTGAAGTCAACAGAGCTGGTTCACAATTAAGACCAGATGAGAATCTGACCTCATTACTTTCAGGTTTAGCAAACATGCACAGCCGAAGGTTATAGTCATACTTTCTAACGGCTTCTTAGTTCGATAGGACTTGATTCCTATGGGGAGGGGGGAAGAAGGAGGAATTTCATATGTTAGATCTAAGTCTGGATTTTAAAAATGATATTGTTCAGGATTATGTATTCTTATTTTATCAGAATATTATATTTTTAACACACTGACAAGGTTAATCATCTTAATAACCACTGATGTTTACATACCACTGTCCTGGCCAGCTATTATTTACGTTAGTAAAAATCTGAGGCCACTTCTTGTCCTCTTGACCCTTTTCCAATGTACCTTTTTCGTGCCTTGTCAGTGATATTAAGGAATCAATAGTTTCTATTATAAACAACTCTTTGACCATTGGCCATGTTTTTCCTGCCCTTAAGACAGCAGTTGTTTTTCCTCACCTTGGGGAGCATTCCCAGGAGACTCAAGTCCTTGGAAATTGTAGGCTTCTTGCCAACTTACCCCCCTTTTCTGGCTAGAGTTTTGGAACAGGAGTCGGCTGCAGGGAGCAGAAAGAACATTTATCAAAGTTGCCTTCTTTTTGATGTGGCATTCCTATCACAACACTGGGACTGCTTGTCAAGGTTCTAAATGCAAATTCAGGTTTCCCTACCATTCTCATGTTACGCCAGCTCAGCACAGCCTTCAACGGTGACAAACACGATGCTCCTTTCTGTCACCAGAGTATTTACTTCTGCCTGGTACACCCGGAAACTGGCTAGACTTAGTAACAACCAGATATGATTGGGGCGGTCGTGTAGAATGGATTGTTTTTCTTCTTCCACTAGTAGACTTAGCTGGTGTCATGTGGGGATGGGGCTTGGGTGGGTACAGCCCACCGTTTGGCTTCTATCAAAGGCCAGCCCATGGGCTGGGGAAGAAGGGAGAGGGGTGTGCGTATTCCTTCTGCCAGCATCTCCAAGGAGTTGGCCTACGGTGAGGAGGGAAGCCAAACACGCCCTCTGTGAGCTACTCCCTGGGGTGGAGAGGAAGCTGTACACTGGCCACTGGCTTCTCCCGGGGCTGGCCATGCAGGTGGGGCTGCAGGACAGCTGGCAACTGCACCCTGGGACAGGCCAGAATAATGGGTGCCATGCTACTGGGATGCTTACTGCCACCTCATGGTCACTCATGAGTATAACTGTCCCCCATGCTTGCTGTCCCCTGGAGTTATGGGTGAGTATAACTGTCTCTGCTCCCTTTCCCACATACCCTTCCTTCCTGTTTCATATGAAACAATCACATTCCAGGCACATTCCGTTATCTGGCACAACCAGACCTTGCTGTAAGTTAAGCTAAGAGGAAACCACATTTGGTGGTCCTAGCTCTTACCATTTAGGAGGAGTTCTTCAACAAATGGACTCACAGATGGCTTGAAAGACAGACAGATGCACATTTCTGAAATATATAGAGGGATAAGGACCTTTAAATACTCCAGAAGGGTTCCATTTGGGGGTTCTGCATGCTATTTATTTGGCTTGTTTGGATTTATTTTTGTGTTAGATACAACTTTGGCAGCAAGGTAATAGCATAAAATACATAATTTACCTGACAAATATCTCTGTGGCTCATCAACATAGGAAATAAATCCAGTCTGTTTTTCCAGCAAAACACATGGGTTTGCACATCGATTTCTACAGTTAAACTGAAATAAACTGGTTATGTTCATGACTTTGGACATCAAGTTAAGGCCACCTGAACTGTTGATTTTATTTCTGATGTATGTATATTTAACTAGAGACTTTCGCTTTACTACCTCTCTTTCTCTTATCTACCAGCCTGGTATCTGAACACTTTATGGTGTCTTTAATACCATTCTCAGAGAGCTTCTACTACCATGTCAAATAAACCATTGGACTTTGTGTTTATTTTTGTCTGCCACTGAGGGATTCACCCACAGTTTTATCTGCTGAATATGTTAGAAAGAATACAAAGATCAGCAGGGATGATAAACATGTTGAACGAAATGACTTATGAGGGAATGTTAAAGGAATGTTGACTTCTACAGCTCAAAGGAAAGAAGGGAGAGGCATGAAAGAAGACTGCACAAATACTCAAGGGAAGATAAGATAAATGACAGGGAATGACTTAGTAGTGGTTCAAATAAGACTTATTACGAGAAATAATGGCCTTAAATAAAGAAGGGTGGACTCACATCAGATACAAGGGGGACATACTTCCTACCAGCATGACTAAATGAGTAATGGAACCTCCTATCTAAGCATGTTGTTGAGGAGCCATTAATGGAAATTTCAAAAGCAGATTAGATAACCAAGTTCAGGGGGAAATCATGTAAAGGTTAAATCTGCATTAGGTACATGGTGCTTGGACTTGATAACCTCCAACATGCCTTTGAGTTTCATTTCTATAAATCCATTATACATCAGAATATGTACTGCAATAGTTGCTAACCTGCAGAGAATTTTACCACTAAGCTTTAGCATTTCCAATTTATTGCTGCTGTCCATTCATATAGCTGGAAGAAACACACAATGCAAGGTTAGAAAGGACTAACTGGCTAGTGACACGTGATCTATGTTCTGATAAACTTACAACCTAATTAAAGAAATGGTCCAACAGGCAAACATCATAAACTAATGGAGGAAAAGGGAGAAAGAGGATAAAAGTCATAAGGTCATACTGTCACATGAGAAAACTATGTATATGACATGATACTACTAGGCTATTTCAAAGTATTTTATTTGAAATTCAGCTAATTGGTTGTAATTCCAACTCGACTAGATGAGGCCACTAGTAGTAACAGTTTCTTAACTCGACAGGGAATTCCCCCTCTGAAATGTGGGAAGCTTAGGCAACTCAAACTTCAACCCTACTGAGGGTTTTTACAATGCTCTACAAAAGGTTCCAATTCAACTGGAAAAAAAAGTCTTACACACACCACATTTATTAAGTGGTTTCATGTGATGGCCACACAAAAAGGGTTTTTTTTTTCTCTCCCGTTTAGCTTTTTCATAGCCAAGTTGCATTTTCAAACAACGAAGGCTTGTTACGTGTGACCTCAAAAATTGAGATGGGGCCCAAACCAAGCCAACAGATCCAAATGCCCCCAGTCTTGGTCTGATCTGAGTTTTGTGGCTCAGACCATGTCTCTATGAAAAGGCTCCTTTAAATAAAGACTAGTGGGATTCAACTCAGCATTGTATGTTCTAGATGATGGTCCAGGTATTAAAACATTACTCACAGGCAGTGGCAGAAATTTTCTCAGTGATTTGGGGCACTACCAGGCTTCTGGGAGTCCCAGGT
Source organism: Carettochelys insculpta (assembly GCF_033958435.1). Taxonomy (NCBI): domain Eukaryota; kingdom Metazoa; phylum Chordata; order Testudines; family Carettochelyidae; genus Carettochelys; species Carettochelys insculpta. The sequence goes on along the minus strand of NC_134156.1, from coordinate 22,166,490 downwards.
CACAAACCAGATGGAGAAAGATGCCAACTGATGCTTCAAGTGTAACCTCTCTTTTTGTTTCAGTTAATTTCAGCTTGGTTTTAAACGACTCTTGATAAGTTACTGTAACTCATCTAGGCCGCATCTACATGTGCACGCTACTTTGAAGTAGTGGCGCCAACTTCGAAATAGCGCCCGTCATGGCTACACGTGTTGGGCACTATTTCGAAGTTGAAATCGACGTTAGGCGGCGAGACGTTGAAGTTGCTAACCCCATGAGGGGATGGGAATAGTGCCCTCCTTCGAAGTTGAACATCAAAGTAGGGCACGTGTAGACAATCCGCGTCCCACAACATCGAAATAGCGGGGTCCGCCATGGCGGCCATCAGCTGAGGGGTTGAGAGACTCTCTCTCTCCAGCCCCTGCGGGGCTCTATGGTCACCGTGTGCAGTAGCCCTTAGCCCAGGGCTTCTGGCTGCTGCTGCGGCAGCTGGGGATCCATGCTGCATGCACAGGGTCTGCAACCAGTTGTTGGCTCTGTGGATCTTGTGTTGTTTAGTGCAAGTGTGTCTGGGAGGGGCCCTTTAAGGGAGTGGCTTGCTGTTGAGTCCGCCCTGTGACCCTGTCTGCATCTGTTCCTGGCACCCTTATTTCGATGTGTGCTACTTTGGCGTGTAGACGTTCCCTCGCAGTGCCTATTTCGATGTGGTGCTGCCCAACGTCGAAGTTGAACGTCGATGTTGCCAGCCCTGGAGGACGTGTAGACGTTATTCTTCAAAATAGACTATTTCGATGTCGCTACATCGAAATAAGCTATTTTGATGTAGTGTGCACGTGTAGACGTAGCCCTAATGTCCCTAGCTGGAAAGTAAGCTCTGCGCACAAATCCCTGGGGAAGTGCTGAAGCTGGAATAATTTCAGATGTCTAAGTCCCAGTGCAACAAATGTCAAAAAGCTGTTTATGTTGGACCAGAACTGAGTGAAAACAAATAATAATAATAATAATAATAATAATAATAATAATAATAATTCAAGTAATTAACAAACAATACAAATGAAGGGGGAGATATAAATAAACAAGTAAGCTATGACTACACTAGGGGAAAACTTCAAAATGGTCATACTAATGGCCAAATCGGACAATACTAAGGAGGTGCTAAAATGAATATTCAGTGCCTCATTAGCATGCTGCCAGCTGTTGCACTTTGAAAGTGTCGTGTTTTGATTGCATGCGGCTCATCTACACAGGGGTCCTTTTCGAAAGGACCCTGCAAATGTCGAAATCCCTTTATTTCTATTGGCTGACCAGGCTGCTGCGCTGTTAGTTTCCCAGGTCCCGCAGGTTGGGGAAGCCAGGAAAATGACCAGGGCTGCTGCACTTTCAGTTGCCCTGGTCCCCCAAGCCACAGGGTTCTGGGAAACTACAGCGCTGCTGCACCTGGCTCCCGACTCAGAATGCAGGGCTGAGGGAACTGTGGGATAGGTTCCCACAATGCACTGCTGCAACAGTCGATGTTTGGTGATTCCAGTGTGGAAGCAATATGTCAAATTTCAGAGAATTGTAGGGCTGGAAGGGATCTCAGGAGGTCATCTAGTCCAGCCCCTGCTTCAAGGAGGATCAACCCCAACTAAGTCATCCTAGCCAGGAGATTTCACCTTCTCTTTAGGCAACACATTCCAGTGCTTCACCACCCTCCTGGTGAAGTAGTTTTTCCTAAACTAAAAATTTGTTGGGAGCCTCCGGAAAGTGAGGATACTCAAAACCAAATTTAAAAAAAAATGGCAATATGAATTCAATATTAATAAATTCAAATTTTTCTTGTAGCATAGCCAAAGCCAAGAAAGGTTAAATCATGAGTCCAAGTAACACACAAGCCACGTCTACACGTGCCAGCTACTTTGAAGAAGCCTCGCCAACTTCGAAATAGCGCCCACCACATCTACATGTGGCGAGAGCTATTTCGAAGTTGAAATTGACATAAGGCGGTGAGACGTCGAAGTCGCTATCCTCATGAGGAGATGGGAATAGCTCCCTACTTCGACGTTCAACGTCGAAGTAGGGCACGTGTAGCCGATCCGCGTCCCACAACATCAAAATAGCGGGGTCCGCCATGGTGGCCATCAGCTGAGGGGTTGAGAGACGCTCTCTCCAGCCCCTGCAGGGCTCTATGGTCACCGTGTGCAGCAGCCCTTAGCCCAGGGCTTCTGGCTGCTGCTGCGGCAGCTGGGGATCCATGCTGCAGGCACAGGGTCTGCAACCAGTTGTTGGCTCTGTGGATCTTTTGCTGTTTAGTGCAAGTGTGTCTGGGAGGGGCCCTTTAAGGGAGCAGCTTGCTGTTGAGTCTGCCCTGTGACCCTGTCTGCAGCTGTTCCTGGCACCCTTATTTCGATGTGGGCCGCTTTGGTGTGTAGACGCTCCCCTGCAGCGCCTACTTCGATGTAGTGCTGCCCAACGTCGACGTTGAACATTGACAGCACCAGCCCTGGAGGACGTGTAGACGTTATTCATCAAAATAGCTTATTTCGATGTTGCTACATCGAAATAAGCTATTTCGATGTAGCATTCACGTGTAGACATAGCTATAGTGTGTCAGGACTAGAAAACCTAGAACCCGTAAAAACACAAAAACCCCAAAAGAGAGAGTGTTAAAAACAGGCTTTCTTCTTTTCTTCTGAAGGCAGAGAGACACAACTCATCGGACTTTGCTAAGGTGTCTTTTTCAGAAGGACCCTAACTCCCCCCACCCCCCACCAGTTCTTAAAAGAAATAGCTTGCAATTCCTGTGCAGTCCTCAATGACTCAAAAGAGCCATATTGCCTTCTGACTTACACACTGATTACACTGTGGCTTCAGTGAGTCCAATAACCTTTTACATGGGAGTTAGTCAGCAGATGATTTTCTCTCTCCTATTAGCTGTCTGAATGCTTGCCTAAAATTTGGCTGAAAATCTAATGAGATCTGTTCAATTTTAAATACCTCTCAATTTTGTTCAAGGAGGAAATATCAAGGAAACAGCTAATACGATAGTGAAAGGGACAGAAAAAAAATCACACTGAAGTTTCTAAAGTACCAAAATATCTGTTTTGAGTTTGATTGAGATCTGGTGCTTAAATTCAATTGAATCAAATTAAAGTCATCTCTGCTTTTAGTGAAATCCCTTTTTTCCTCACGAATTCTGAGCCTTGGCTGTCATGTTTGAAGCCAGTATAATTTCTGCCCCTTCTTGAATTGTCCATGGAGAAGGGAAGGAAACAAGAGAACAAAACAAAGAAAAAAAATTATAAATCTTGATCCCCAATCACCAGAGAGAGATTCAGAAGTTTGGTCACACTGGCTACGTCTACACTAGCCAAAAACTTTGAAATGGCCATTTGCGTGGCCATTTCGAAGTTTTTGGCTAGTGTAGACACGACCACTGTGTGGAAAAGCACTGTAGATCTCTTGTAATGGTATAAGCATATGAGAAAAAGAAAGGCATATTGTGATTGTGCTTTGTAATACCAGTCATGCTCACAAATTTCTGTCATTGGAAGATTCATGACATGAATGAGAATAATTGCACTCTAATATAATTCTCCTAACAGACCTGAATTCTATTTCGGTAGGAATTAGGAAGAACACCAGAGGTCAGTACTGACCACATTGCTCATGCCTTTCAACTTTTTTATGTTAATTAGTAGTAATTACATACTGAAAAGCAAACAACCTTGTAATTATTGAGCAATTGTCATTTAACTGAGCTGTTATTATGGTATCTATATCATTCAATGTGACCAGAATTCCTTTATTTACAGTTCTATATCAGCTCACCATTTTTTGCTGTGGCAGAGGAAAGTTAATTTTGCTCTTTTTCTAACACCAACCCCTCCCTCTTGGCCCCACACACTTGTTCCTTTGTGACTTTTTTTGCAGTTCAAAGAAACAAAGTAACATGGTGTGTCTATACAACTATTAAACACTGATTGCTAGCCTGGGCTACCTGACTCAGGCTCATGGGGCTGTAAAACTGCTGCATAAGAGCTTCAGAACAGTGGGACTTTAGGATGTGAGAAGGTCTCAGAGCCTGCAATCCATCCTGAGACTGACGTTTATCCAGAAATTTTTAACCCTGAGACCTGTCGCTCCAAGGTCAGCTGATCCAGGCCATCCACAACTATGTCACAGGTTTTTTTCGTTTTTGTTTTTGTTTTGTTTTTGTTTTGTTTTTCTAATTCCAGTGTGGACACACATTTGGAGAACATCCATTCCCCAAAGCTTTCTCCCACTCCCCCTCAGTGCATAGGCAGGATCATAAGGACCAGGATTTTTTAAAGTAACTACAGGTTGAACCCCTCTACTCTGGCACCTCTGGGACCTGACTAATGACAAATCAAAGAGTTGTTGGCCCATGGAATTCAAGCATGACCCAGAGACTCTGATGCCAGTCTCAGCATCTCATCCATCAGCCCCTGACTTAGGGTCTCAGCCATCAGCTCCTCTGCTACCATCTGGGGTCTCAGCCACCAGCCTCTCTCCTACCATCCGGGGCCATCAGCCCCTCTGCAGCTGCCTGAGGACCTATCTGCTGGCTCTGGGCTGTGGTTCTCTGTCTAGGAAGGACTCTGTAGCCACCTCTAGCTGCAGTTCCAGCCTTGGGCAGTGAGAGGCATGGATAAGGGTAGGTCAGGGGTGCAGGAAACTTGGTCCCATACACAATAAGTAGACATCAGGCTAATTTAAATCATGTTAGACCACGGATGTGGCCAGGCTAGAGAGCACTGGATGAGAAAGTTTCAACCTGTAGTAATTGTGAACACCTTGATTTTGGGGTTCTCAACATAAAATATCTTAAAGGTCTATTCAGAACGTGCTAAACAAACCTCTCCCTGAAAGCCAGTTCCCTTTCAGGCAGGCAAAAATCATACCACTAGTCACTTTTGAAAATGTCTTGATGAATACAGGTCTCTTTTGGCTTTCTAAAACAAGGGGGAAAGGTTGCATGTGGAATTCAAGACACTATATCACTCATCATCCTTTTCCCATTTTTGTTCTTCAGCATAGTGTAGATACAGGCAAAATAATAACAATAACAATAATTATATCCACATTAGCCTTGACATGTCACTAGCATACACCCACATAGTATTTTAGTTGAAAACAATCCCATAGAATGGGAGAGTGAAAGGAAGGTGGGCGACTTAGCTGGACTTTAAATATTTTTTATGTTAAGGAAATTTCGCTGAGCACACATTTTGAAGAGCAGTTCAGAGGCTGAGGCTAATTGGCCTGCCAAACCCCAAAATAACTTGCAAATGCAATGGGACAAGGGCTTCTTGAAGAGTATTTGTTGAATATGAAATGCAGTGAATTGAAGAGCTTGTATTTGTTACTGTAGAAACACATCAGTATACAGTAAGCGGTATGGGTGGTGTGATATCATCTTCTTTGTCTTTTATATTTGTAAGCCCAGGGTTAGCAGGCTGTGGAGAATGGGAATTTTTTGGCTCTGAAGGTGAAATGGGATGACCAAGGGCATGTTGCCAGGCTAATCTGCGTACTGCTCTCTGTTTTACCCTGAGGTTTCAAAGAGAAAATCAAGGAAATTCCTTCCTGCTATCAGAAACAGCTTGGATAGCTCTCAGAGAAGTTCTATGATGTGCCCAGACTGTACCAACCAGACTTTACCCATGTTTGATGCTCAAGATCTGTGTAAATTGTGTTGGATAACTGCAGAAAGGGTGCAAATTGTAGAGGGTATTCAATATAGAAAATGGCCATGTTAACTTTGAAGGCAGTGATCCCAGATTGCTTGGTCAGGCCCCTAATGGGCAGAGAAGTGTTTCCTCCTGATCTCGTGTCTTGGTTCTGGTGAGAAAAGCTTTAAGTAAACAACTAAGATTGGTGGAATACGGTTTATGAACCAGGTTGGACCTGGCAGGTGAAAAATCAAAGAAATGTTGGTTGGTCATTTGCCCAGCTAGCTGAGAGAAGCCTACACAGAAGAAGTCTGGAGCAAGTTTGCGGCTGAGGGAAGTTCCTGTGTCCTCTTGACTGAAGTGGGACTGGAGGGATGAAGACAAGGGAGAGCCTTTGCTGTTAGCCAGAAATTTTGGGGGTATTTTAAATCTTTGACCAATTAGTTTTCCCAAATAAAAATAATGTTGCCCAGATAGCTAGACTGCCATATGCACTTGTGACATGGAAAAGAAAAAAAAATGAATATTGCCAGGTTATTTGAAGTATTCATGTGCTAGAATGAGAAGTCTGATATATATTTTCAGAATGTCCCCCAGCTTTGGAAACAGGGCCTTGTTACAGGTGATAACATGGGATTATACAAACCAGTATCTCCTCAGGGGAGGCATTATTTAGAGTCTTCAAAGACAACAGCATAGCAGAGTTATGAATACAATAGTTTTAAAACTACTCCATCATAGGAGGCTACCATTTGCCCCAGGAGCGAAAACAAGTGCAGTCACACATAGAAGCCTTCAAGGTGGCTATGCTTAGATATTAACTGTATCTATCATCTGCTTTTCTCCAAATTGTTGTTATGGTAGTTCCCCCGGGGTTCCAATTAAGATCCAGTTCTCATTATGCTGGACAGCGTCCTAGGCCATGGGAACTTAAACACATAAAATAGACAGGGCAGTCAAAGTAAGCCGGGTTTATGTTTTACAGGTAGTGAACTGATTCACAAAGAGATTAAATGAGTTGCCTGGGGTAGTGCAGAAAGCCTGTGGCAGGGGTGGGAACAGAACACAAATCTCCTATGTTCTAGTTAGGACCTTAGTAATGGGAGCTTTTCCAGTGCTTTCAATGGGGTTTGGTCAGGCTCTTAGATAAGATGGATCTATCAATGGCTATTAAATCAGGTCTTAAAATTTATCATCTGAGAATTCTTAGCCCTCTGTTCTCATGAATCAGCAACAGATTTTGAACTAGGCTCAAGGCATATATTAAATGCTGAGAATGCTTCATACAGTGTGCTTGGAGCTGGGTCAGTAAGTCATTGCAAAAGACTCCAATTAGAAAAGGAAATACAATGAGACTTAGCAGCTAAACACTGTATCAGCAAAATCACCTGGTCTAGAGGCCACAGACATTAATAATTAATCTCTTAATGCCAGACAGAAACATGATAATAATTCAGATGGCCCAATGTGAGCCAGAAAAAGGAGCAGTGTAACACGGATCAGTCTGATTACCCAGAAAGCAGAGGAGGGGCAGTTTCCTTATCATTTACCGAAGCTTTCGTGCACTTTGTTCCTAGCCCCCCCTAAGAGTTTATGGCTGGCTGTGGCATTACAAGGGCAGAAGCATAGCGCTGGATATTTCCTGGGAACAGCCAAATCTTCTGCTTCTGAAAATAAAAGAGAGGGGCATCCATTCCTACTGTGAGAAAACCACCTATCTGGATAGGCAGTAAAGGGCATTGTCACACTTCTCGTTGTTCAGTGTATTAAAGAAACAGACTCTACACGCTTTGTGTCTGTACGCCTTTGTTCAGTCTAGCAGCTACACAACAGCATCGGGCTTCAATGAGGATGTAGCTCTGAATCTCAGCAGCACATGGTACAGTCTGTGATGTGAGGAACATAGGAATTGCTACTTTTGATCGCCCCATGTCCATCTAATCCACAATTCCGACTCTGACAGTGATCAGAACTGGCTGCTCCAGAGGATGACGCAAAAAATCCTTTCAGTGTCCCATCTAAACTGAGTGCTTGGGATGCTGCCCAGAGCTATGTCTACACTGGGATGCTACATCAAAATAGCTTATTTCGATGTAGTGAAATCGAAATAAGCTACTTCAACGAATAGCATCTACACATCCTCCAGGGCTGGTGCTGTCGACGTTCAACGTCGATGTTGGACAGAACTACATCGAAATAGGAGCTGCAGGAGAGCATCTACACACAAAAGCGGCCCAAATCGAAAAAGGGTGCCAGGAACAGCTGCAGACAGGGTCACAGGGCAGACTAGCACTTCTGAGGCAACAGCAAGCCGCTCCCTTAAAGGGCTCCTCCCACACACACTCGGCCTGCATAGCACGCGGTCTGCAGAGCCACAAGCACACACACCCCATGAAGTACCATGGACCCCCAACAGTAGCAGCAGCAGCAGCAGCCAGAGGCCCACACGCCCGCCCCTGGAGGACCAGTGCTTGCCCTGCTCAGTGCCATGCAGGAGGCAGCTGACCATCTTTTATTTGAGGAAGATGAGCTGCCCCCAGGGGATGAGGAAGGAGCCCCAGACCTTGCTTCCCTCCCAGCCTCCCTCCACCGCACACGCCGCCAGCTGTGGAGATACCCCATGAGTGGGACAATGACCACTGGCTCCGGAACTTCCGAATGAGCTGGCAGACATTTCTGGAGCACTGCCAGTGGCTCACCCCTGCCTTACGGCACCAGGACATGCCCATGTGACGTGCCCTCACTGTAGAGAAATGGGTTGGCATCGCTGTCTGGAAGCCGGCCACTCCAGACAGATACCAATCCGTAGGGCAGCAGTTTGGCGTGGGCAAGGCCACCATCGGGGCTGTCCTCATGGAGGTAAGAGGACCTGGGGGGGGAGCCCTGGGGGGAGGGCCAGGCACACCCTGCACACCCCTCACTGGTGTTCTCTCATGTCCTTCCCCTGCAGGTTGTCCACGCAATCAATGTCCTGCTCCTCTACAGGCTTGTGCAGCTTGGGGACCCGGATGCTGCCATTGCGGGGTTTGCCAGCCTAGGCTTCCCAAATTGCTTTGGGGCTCTAGATGGAACCCATATCCCCATCCGTGCCCTGGAGCACAGCAAAGTACGCTTCCTGAATAGGAAGGGATACCATTCTGTGGTCCTCTAGGCCTTGGTGGACAGCCGGGACCGCCTCTTGGACATTTATGTTGGCTGGCCTGGCAGCACCCACAATGCCCGGGTGTTCAGAAATTCGGGCCTGTGCCGCCGGCTGGAGGCGGGGACCTACATCCCCCAGCGGGAGATCCCTGTGGGGGACACCACCATGCCCCTCTGTGTCGTCACAGACGCGGCATACCCCCTCCGGCCCTGGCTCATGAACCCATACACGGCCCATGTCACAGCCAGCCAGGAGCGGTTCAACACACACTTGAACCACGCACACCAGGTGGTTGAGCGCACTTTCGGCTGCCTCAAAGGGCGCTGGAGGTGTCTCCTCACCCACCTGGATGCAGGGCTCACCAACATCCCCCAGGTTGTGGGCGTGTGCAGCGCACTCCACAACTTGGTGGAGAGCAAGGGAGAGGCCTTCTTCCAGGGCTGGGCTGTGGAGGCTGGCAGGGCTGACATCCAGCCACCCTCTGCCCCCAGTCACCAGGTTGACCCTGAGGGGATCTGGGTCCAGAAGGCCCTGCAGGCCCATTTTGACCAGGCTGCGGGGTGAACGCTGGCAGGGCCAGCTGCGAGTGAGCCACCCAGTGCACCCCCCCATCCTCCACAACACTCCCTGCCCCCACGCCCACACCACAGAGAACCTGAGAGCACCCCCCCGCACACACACTTCTGTGCAATATATGGAATTTTTTTTTTAAACAAAACTGTGCAATCTGTATTAATTATTAAAAGAAGAAGGGGGGAACTATGTACATGGGGGAGCAGGTACTAAACAGGGGTAGAACAAAAACTATTTACAAGGATGGGGGGAATATGTCCAAAGAAGGGGGGCCTTTGGGGGCAACATCCTCAGCCATGCACCCCCCCATTGTCCTGTGCCTGGTGTGGGGGGGGGGCGCGACCCACGTCTCGACCAGAGGCCCGGTCGAGGCTGGGTGGGGGCTGGGAGAACCAGCAGATAGGGCCGGGTGGTGCCCGCAGGCCCATGGTCCCCCTCGGCGGCAGGCCCCAGGACAGCGGATGCCGGAGGGACGGCAGGTGGAGCGGCGGCTGGAACGGCAGGGGGGGCGAAGTGCTGCGTGATGTCCTCGAAGGTGCGCATGAAGGCCCCCCAGGCCTCCTGGTGCCAGGCCGCGCTCGCTCCTGGAGATCGAGACACCGCTCCTCCACCTGCAGGCACCGCTCAGACACCTTCAGCTGACGCTGGAGGGTGGCGAGCAGCTGGGGGTCCGTGGACTCCCGCAGATGGCTCCGACGCTGTCGGGCTCGTCCTGGGTCTGGTCTGTGCTCCTCCGAGGGGCTGACCTGCTGGGATGGCCCCGGTGGGCTGTCCAGGACCACAGACGCTGCGCCTGTGCTCTCCGGACCCTCCAATGGTGCAGCTGCGGAACAGAGGGGGGAAGAAGAGTGGAGACAGCCATTAGTCTGGGCCCTGACCTGTGGCCCTTGTGCCCCCACCCCTCTGTTGCTGGTTCCACTTCCCCGTCCCCCGGAGATGGTGATGACGACGATGGGTGTCCAACCCCTCCCCCATGGGGGACCCTAGGTTCCGCTCCCCCCATCCCCAGGGATGGGGCACGGCACTGTCCTGCTGGGGGCAGGGGCTTATGGACTCTTCTGAGGGACATGCCACTGCTGTCCTCGGGGCCATGGTCATCTGGGTGTGTGGAGGGCCCTGGTCATGTCTCTTGAGCTGCGGGAGGGGAGGGTGATTTGGACCCCCCCCCCCCGTCACTGGAGGACTCCTCCTCCTCCTCCGGTGTCCCAGGGATGGGCTCCTGGCAGGGGCCCTGGGGTGCAGGGCTGGCCTTCGGGCAGACTCCATCTCCGGGGCCTGCTGGGGCTCGTTGCCCGAGGTGTCAAGGGTGGCCGGAGGGGAGGAGGTGTACCGGGGGCCCAGGATGGCCCTGAGCTCCCTGTAAAAGGGGCAAGTGGCAGGGGCGGCCCCAGATCAGCTGGCCGTGTCTCGGGCCAGGGCAGAACCCTGCCGCAGCTCCTTTACCTTACTCCTGACGTGGTCAAGAGTGCAGGCAGGGTGACCCCAGGCAGCCAGGCCCCCGGCCAGCCGAGCGAACACATCCAAGGTCCGCCTCTTGCTCCCCATTACCTGAAGCACCTCCTCCTCTCCCCAGAGCCCCAGCAGGTTCTGGATCTTGGCCTCCGTCCAGAAGGAGCCCTGCTGCCTCTTCCCCTGCTGGCTGGCAGGCTGGGAGCCCTGGGCCCCCTTGGGGGGGTGCCCTGTGGGTGCTTGGGGGGGCTGGCTAGATGCCATGGGTGCTGGATGTTGGGCTGGGGCTGGTGAGGACGTGCAGGCTGGGCACATGGCTGTGCTGCTGCCTGCACGTACTCTCAGCTTCCTGCACAGGAACTCAGGGGGCAGGGAGCTTTAAGGGGCTGCTGCACACTGCGACCATAGAGCTCAGGGGCTGGAGAGAGCGTCTCTCAACCCCTCAGCTGATGGCTGCCATGGATGACCCCGCTATTACAATGTTGCAGGATGCGGATTGTCTACACATGCCCTACTTCGACGTTCAGCGTCGAAGTAGGGTGCTCTTCCTATCTCCTGATGAGGATAGCGACTTCGACGTCTCGCCGCCTTACGTCGATTTCAACTTCGAAATAGTGCTCGGCACATGTAGATGCAGCGGGCGCTATTTCGAAGTTGGCACGGCTATTTCGAAACAGCCGGCTAGTGTAAACGCGGCTCAGGAGAGATTCAGGTGCTATCCAGCTGATTATCAGTGCACCCACTTCTGCCTACAGCTGGCAGTATGTGTTTCTATTGGTGGTGCACATTCGCACATACCTTGGTGCACATAACAACATTTATTCTGCCCATGGATAGAAAAAAATAGCGGGAACCCTGGCAGGCAGATGTAGAGTCTCCTGACAACCTCTCATAGCTAGAGGATGGCTCAAGCCCCAGAGCATGAGGGTTAATATCACTTCTTGTTTAGAGTAAAGTATTTGCCATTAGAACTCTGGATATCCGTGTCTATCAGTGGCCTGCATTTATAAACCTATATTCCTCTTAAAGTCACTGGGAGTCAGGCTCCTGTGTGATTGGAAAATGTTAACCCAAATCACTCAGAACTTTGGAAAACTGAAATGCTGAAATATTACACTGAGGGACAGATAGGGTTTTGATCCAAATCCAGTTGTGAAATGCACAGCACAGGCCCATACCTAGGGAAATTGGAGGCCTTGTGAATGAAAAATAATTCTAAATTTACCAACTAGCTTGCTAAGTCACAGGTAACATTTGGTACTTCATGCTTGGAATGGCACAAACCATTAAGAACACCAATCACACCAGGAAAGATATGTTAAAATAATGCATGACTCTCTCCTCAACACATTCCCCCGCCCTCCTCTGAGAGACACCAAATGAATCCTAGTGTCTTATTTCTTTTGCTTACTGTCACAGCTTTGGGGGGAAAAACGGCTACTGCAGCTTAACATTTTGCAGACTTCATTGCCATGCCAGCTCACACCTTCTAAATCCTAACTCTATTTATGTGAGGGTGGGGCATGAAATATTAGTGCATGAAAGAATTATTCTAACAAAGTGACCTACTGCCACCACTTGATCAGAATAAGCTTTGCAGGACAAAGTGCACAGCTTGCTTGTAAGTACCACTTAGTGTAGCTAGAGAAATGGCAAAGACATAATTGTACAGAGTCTGATTCACTGCACTGTACACAGAAAAAAAACATTTTTGACTCTCTGGGGAGATCATTTTTGTTGTTGTTGTTATTATAACACAGAACCTATGTCTGACATGGATCAGAGAGTGAGAGAATGAACAAATAACACATGAACATAAAACGGAATCACTGGAATTTCACACTTCTGTGCAATCTAACACACACTGGAAAGTCACTTGTTCGTACCACTCTGCCTTCACTATTTGTATTGGGAGATTCTTGGTGTGATCTAGCGTACAAGAAATGCAATCGTGAGAACAAACAGAGAAGAAAACTTTGAAAAGAATTCAAACAAAATAATCCACGGTACTGGATTATGTGGATGTCAAAAGAAACAGTTGTCTGTGTCTGGTCTTTTAGCTTGCTAGAAATTTCATGGGCAAGGAAAAGACTTCCATCGCTCAGAAGATATCAAACTGGATTGGACAAGGTCAATGAGACTATAAAGCCAAATATTCAAACTTGTGCCTAAATCAGTATTAAACAGCTGCATACTGATACGCCCATATGCCTGAGCTAGCATTCGGATCCTTAAAACAGGTACTTAATAAGCCTGCCCATAGCCATCCCCACGAGTTGAAAATATAGTCAATATTCTAAGAAAGAATTTGAATTTGGCAGGGAAGAGGATCTGAGGGTACGTCTAGACTACATGGAAGATTGACCCGATCAGGCTTGATCTTCCAGTTTGATTTTGCATGTCTCATAAAGATGAGTGGAATGAAGCTATCTGGGTTCAGCGGTCGATCCCTGTATTCCTCAATATTGAGAGGAGTAAGGAAGGGCGATGGGCAATTTTTCCATCAACCTCCCTTTGCGAAGACAGCCAGGTAAGTCGACTGCAGATAAATCAATTGTAGCTACGCAATTGCCTTACCCGGAATTGTGTATATACAATTGATTTACCTGCCTATTGTAGACCTGCCCTAAGAGATCCCTTCTCCCTCTCATTTCTAGGCCAGATTCTGTCATCATTGAACTACTTCTCAGTGAAGGTGGGGAGGAGAACAGATACAAGACCCATTGTGACCTAGCCACACTCCAGAATATCCTTTTATGCTGCAGTGAAGGGATGGCATAATGCTGACTTTTTGGCATTGAGGCATATCCTATTTTGTTTCCTTAGGGCAGTTTTCCAGCTGCATTGCACATTACAGGTAGACAGAGAGATGTAGAACCAGTCTGGAGATTCCAACATAAATGAACACAATCCCAAAGGGATAGAGAGGATGAAATATTGCTCCATTGATTTCATCAGGACCAATATTTCGTTATACATTAACCCTTGCTAGTTCCTTATTAAATTTTTGATAATCTGGGAGATCAGTACTGCAGCTCTAACTCACGCTGAGTACCACTCACTCACCTGGGAAGGGGAATCTTTGTGAATTGTAGTACATCTCTTTTTCTCTAGCTTCGTAAGTATAGATTGAATCTTTCTAGTGCAGCACTCTCGGGACCTGACTGTTGCTGAGCCAGAGAATTTACCAACCATGGGAGGACAATATTGTTTAGCAGCATTACCAACATTTTCACTGCTTACTGGGCTCTTAGAAGATATTTAGGGGTAAATTAGAGACAAATAACAGAATAGAAGATGGAGATCCAGGTCTGGTTTCTGTAAACATATGTTATGGCACTGTGGGAAATTTGGCCATATCCATGGTAAGTAGACATCCAGCTAACTAAAATCATGCTGGACCACGGATGTTGCCAGACCAAAGAGAGCTGGACTAGAGAGGTTCCACCAGTATCTTCAGGAGTTGAAAGAACCTTATAAAGTTGTTGCAGTATCATTGTTGAGGTCAATTTTAATATTTTAAATTTAGTGTTGTTTAATTGGCCTAAACTGTTAGGTGCTGTATATATATTCGTGGAAGGACAGCTCCTGCCCCGATCTAATAAGGGAGTCTCCCATGGTCTCTGGAACATACAATTTTCAAAATTTTCCATAATCAGCCTTTGGATTTATTCATATCAGGGAGTTCCCTGAACACGTGAAAAAAAAAAAAACTTTCCGTCTTTCAGAAATGACTCTGTAACTACTAAAATGACACTAAAAGGGCTTTGCCAGAAACAGCTCTGTGCAGCCTGAAAGATCAGAAAAACATAAATGCAAACAGAGAGCCCATTAAAAACTTGTGGCAAAATGGAAGCACTGGAATCTCTCCAATATAATTAAAAAGTGATCCAGGGCCTTAGTGATTGTAAGGTTTATTTTTTGTCTGTTTTTCATGATTGACTTCTTGTGGCACAGGAAGAAAATGATATAATTAATAGAGAGAGCTGGTGGACATTTTTGAAGCCAGAGGTTGTTTCAGTAGACTTCTTCTCCAACATGGAAATTGTTCACAGCATGTTGGTGAAGTGCTTTGTTTAAAATTAACATAAGTGGTTGAAAAGCATTATTAGAAAAATCAATATGGTCATCAAAGCTTTTCATTTCCAAAACTGGGTTTGTAATTTCCATGCCAGTAGCTTTTCCAATATTTTTTTCAAATTGTGAAAAATGTAGAAAAAGTGAAAAATAGATCCACTTGAAATGTGTCAGAGTGAGGAAAATGACTACCTTTTTTTTTCCTCCAGGAGACGAGTGTTTTTTAAAATAAAGAAGCCCTAATAACTAATCAATCTCCAGGTGCACTTTGCAGTGTGCAGTACCAGAGGTCCAGAACCGCAAGCTGGGGAAGAACTATCTTGGAGTGAAATTTGTGAGAACAGCCATTGTGAGCACACAAAGATATTTCCTAAGCAAAAATCAAATGCCAGTGCATCAACTTAAAAAGAGAAAAAATGGCTTTTGCTCCTTCAACATAGCACAAAGCAGGGAAGGAAGAATGAAAAGGGGGAGGAAGGAATCATTTTGTTTTGTTCTTCAGCTTCTTCTGTGCTTTACCTAACCTTCCTGACATCCTTGTCTCCACAGCCCTGGCCTGTGCAATGAGTCATTATAATATTAATAATTACTGTAAGATTAGTGACAAATGAAAACAGAAGTTCCATTGTGCTGGACATGGTCCATGACCATTGTCAGAGACAGGACTGCATTGTGATATCCCTGTTCACAGTGGGTGCATCTACATTAGCCAGCTACTTCAAAGTAGCTGGCACAACGTTGAAATAGCACGCGTCAGGTCTACATGTGCCATGCACTATTTCGACGTTCAAACTGACGTTAGGCGGCGAGATGTCATAGTCACTATTCCTATCTGAAGATGGGAATAGCACCCTACTTCGATGTCCAACATTGAAGTAGGGCGTGTGTAGATGCTCCATATCCCACTACATCGAAATAGTGGGGTCCTCCATGGCGGCCATCAGCTGAGGGGTTGAGAGATGCTCTGTCCAGCCTCTGCAGGGCTCTATGGTCGCCATGTGCAGCAGCCCTTAGCTCAGGGCTTCTGGCTGCTGCTGCTGCTGCAGCTGGGCGTCCATGCTGCGTTCACAGGGTCTGCAACAGTTGTTGGCTCTGTGGACTTTGTGTTGTGCAGGCCAAGTGTGTCTGGGAGGGGCCCTTTAAGGGAGCAGCTTGCTTTTGCCCCAGAAGGGCTAGTTCAGCCTGTTACCCCGTCAGCAGGCTTCGCTGGCCCCTTATTTCGATGGGGAGTGCTAGGGTGTGTGGACGCTCTGCATTTCCTTCCAGGGCAGCTCCTTTCGACATTCCCCATCGCTACTTCAACATCGAATGCTGACGGCACCAGCCCCGGAGGACGTGTAGACAATATGCGTCAAAGTAGCCCATTTCGATGTTCTTACTTTGAACTAGGCTACTTCAACTTAGTGTGCTAGTGTAGACATAGCCAGTGAGTATTGTTTTTTGTGTTGAATAGTCCTCCTGAATTCCAGGGAAAGTACAATGCAGCTTGAGTAAATAGTGGAACAGACCCTGATGCAGGCAAAGGGTGAGCGACAGAGCACCTTGTCATTCACAATTTACAGATGGGAAACTGAGGCAGACCTCAGATTTTGCCAACCCACTTGCTAGGCTATGACTTCAAAGTCCTGCCTGTGCAACTATTTGTAACACATTAGCATCACTGCTGTTGTTCCTCAAACAGTATCCAAACTTTCTCCACCCTGTCTGGGAGGACTTGCTCCAAAATGCTGTGTATTTCCCTGAGCCAGCGTTACTGTTAAACCTGCTGGCAAATCTACGTGGTGAGTAAACTACAAGCTGTAGCTTTAATTTGTTCCACGTGTTTTCTTGGGTCCGTTATTGACATTTTATTAACTAACTGCACCTTTGACTCTTTGCATTGAATACAGGCCATCCATTGGGGGGAAAGGGGAGGGGAAAAGGGGCAGTTGCCCGAGGTATTAATGTTTCAGAGGGGCTCAGAGATCCAGTGGCTGCTGAGGTGACATTGGGTCCTTTGAAGTGCTACAGCACTTAGGGGAGGAGGCCTCAGCACTGCAGGCTGGGCAGTGCTAAGGGATGACTGCCATAGGCCCTGCCCCTTCTGCCTTCAACTCCACCCGCTCTCGCCTTGCCCCATGGCCTGCGGTGGCTGTCGGCCCTGCTGATTGCATATATTGTCAAATGGTTTTCACATGCACCACAGTGCTGAAAATAAAACATAAAAGAGAATTAAGGAGGACATCAAATGGTAAAACAGGAGAAATGTAAGGTGGATAGCACTCTAGAAGGGGATTCAGGAGTCTAGATTTCAATTCCGGAGTTGACTGTAGACATCACATCATTGAATGTACCCTGAGGCTCAATTCTCCCTCTGGCAAATGGGAATAAAACTTCCCTACTTTGCAGGAATGTTGTGAGGATCAAATCCATAAACGAGTGCAAGCCACTCAGATATTCTGATGTTAAGAATCTTGGTGGCTATAGGTGAAAGTGCTCCGTACTACCGAACGTGATGATGATCAAGTTGGCCAATAACCCATGGATGGTACCAGGAACATCTGAAGATAAAAGCCACGAACTTGCTATATCTTAAGTTCAAGAAGTCCAGGATGCCTGTTTGGGGTGGTCCCAGATGTTTGTTCTGTGCAGACTAACCACAGGGCAGGATCTGTCATACACAGTCACCAGTGGATTACACTAAAACAGGGTATGATAACAAAAAGAACCCCCAAACTATAGTTATCCCTTCTTACGGGTGTATGCGGGGGAAGAGGTTCCTGAGCTGCGAGTTAAAGAAACATCTCAGTTCTACGAATGGCTAGATTTTTAAGTGTAATTTCAAGCCTTTTTCTGCACCTCCCTGTCTGCTGATTTTGTATGAAGTGTATTCATGCTAAATATTACCAAGAGTATGTTTATTTACACAGATGCAGTGCATTTGAAAATTTTTGGGGAGTGGAAGAGGGGTGCTGGAGCCAGAACCCAAAGCCCAGCCCCACTCCAATGGTAATTTGTGGTTTTTCTTCTAACGCTTAGTAGCCACAAAGAAGTCTTAGAATTTGCTGGTCAGCTCCAGAACTGCCCTGTTCTTTTATATATAAAACACTGAGCCCTTACACTCATAACCCAATAAATATTTCATCTGGTTTGGGGGCAGAAGGGGTGGAGGGCAGTGGAAATGGTGGCTCATAAGAATCAAATCACAGCTCAACGGGTACCACATCTCCAAAGGGTTAGTGTTATCTTATCTAACACCTGTGTCTCCAGGCGTCAGCAAGCATGCCGGGCTTTGTCAGATGTGCTGAACATGCAGAACTGCACGAGATCAGCCCCAAAGGAAATCAGGCATATATCATATCCCCAGACAGAACACTATGCAAAGATGATTCAGGCTGAGCGTACAGCTCAGTAACTGAATGGTAAAAAAACTTGATCAGCTCTGGAAATTCAGCGTTAAGGTTAAAAAAAGTCAGGGTATATACAATTAGGAGACCTGAACAAATTTAACTTCCACCCTCACACCATGTGATATCTGTTAATGCATACTACAGGTTGAACCTCTCCAGTCCGGTGCTGAGCAAGAGAATTTGATGGACCATGGTCAATCTTATCTAGCAGCATTACCAACACTCCCACTGCTTACTGGACTTTTAGAAGACATCTAGGGATAAATTACAGCTAAATAACAGCACAGAACACTGACAGCCAGGACTGATGGTTGTAAACAAACTTAAGGGAACCCTAGGAAACTTGGTCATGCCCATAATAAGCGATCATCGAGCTAAC
Source organism: Carettochelys insculpta (assembly GCF_033958435.1). Classification (NCBI taxonomy): domain Eukaryota; kingdom Metazoa; phylum Chordata; order Testudines; family Carettochelyidae; genus Carettochelys; species Carettochelys insculpta. The sequence goes on along the minus strand of NC_134156.1, from coordinate 22,147,826 downwards.
TAAAATAATGCAGGATTACGGCTGTTGCCAGATGAGAGAGTCTAAAGCACTAAAAATAGATACATAGACATCCCCACTCAGAGCTGGAGCTGGTCTCTGAGACTCACTCCCCTTGTCAGGTTTCAGAGTTCAACTGTCAGCCTTAAGCAGCCATTTCAATAGTCAGTAGATCCAGGCTCTCAGTCTTGTTGCAATGAGTTTCTTCTTGCAGTAATGATGTATCCCCGAGCTATGCCTACACTCAAGAGTTTTGTTGACAAAACCCCAGTTTTGCCAACAAAATTCACAGAGCATCCTCACTAAAAATGCATTCTGTCGACAGTAAATTGACGGAACATGACACTTTTTGTCAACAGACTTCTGCTTCTCACCCACGAGGCAGAATGCCTTTCTCGACAGAATCTGTTGATAGAAATGCTGTGTGGATGCTCCGGTGGCCACCAGGCAGCCCTGTCTGCTGTGCTTCTGGTTGGCTGTTCGGTCGAGACAGTGGCTGAATTGTCTGGCCACTCTCTGTCAACAGAGCGGATTGACAGAGTGATCCACTTTTGCATGTGACTATGATCTGTTGATGGAAGTTTTGTGGAAGACATCGTCTGACAGTAACTTCTGTCAACAGATCACTGTAGTGTAGAGAGAACTGTGTTGGTTAGAGTGGGAGGCGTACATTTTAACACCCTGATACTGGTCTAACTCACACCAGGTGCAATCATGAATATGGTGACCCAATGCTTGGAGGGAGGTAATAGGAACTTTGCATCTGTACACCCATCGACCTGTGCTGCACGTCTTTCAGGCCATCCTCAGGATGTGAGTCACAACCATTAATGTTGTGCCTTTCAATCAGGCCATAAGAGCACTGAATTGTAATGTACACCCCTCAGACTGAGGGCAGGCACAAAATTAAAGGGTTAAAACCATAAAGTAAGGTGAAGACCCTTTGGAAAGTTTGGTCTCTCATTACACCTTCATTCCTGACAGGAAATCCTTCACTCTATCACGAACGCCAAGTTTTTTTATTTTTTTAATAACACCAAGGAGTTATATTTATACCTGAATACCTGCTGCTCTGCAGAGAGATTTCAAACCACTGGGTTCATTTCTGAGCATGTGAACCCAAATGAACCCAAAGATGCTGGGTTGGCAGGGTTATGAATAAGCAATCAACCACCACTCATCAACTGAAAAAAATGCTTGAAGCCTATTTATGAAGTTAAACTAACTAACTATATATCACACAAACATTTATATGTGTGGATGTATAATCTTAAAGCGAGGAAAATCTTCTAGACATTCTTCCCAAATTCAGTGTTTCACTGAGATAATGCTAATAGTAAAATCTTGAAGGGCTCCTGTAAACAAAAGCTAGGATAGGCAGTCAATACATGTCATACAGCTTTATGTTATGAAAGGCTGTAACTACGAAAGGGAAACCAAAATGATAGAACAAGAAAGACTTGATTCTGACTTAGAGGGAGAAGAATTAAGTCCCTATTGTTCCAAGAAGTTGAGACTTCTCTGGTAAGTAAAGAATATTATACACCTCTTTTCATTCAGAAAGAACCTAAAGTACGTCAGACTCCATGTGGCACTGTACCACTTCAATGAAGTGTCTTAACTCTCTGGTCCGGCAACGTGGACCAGAGTGCCTCAGAGAGCTGGGCAGACAGACTGACAGGCAGGGCCACCTGGGCTGGGGGTGGTGTAACCAACAGGGCCAGGGGTGTCCACAGAGCTGCAGGGCCGCTAGGCCTGGTTGCAGTGGGGATGGCAAAGCCTAGTGGCAGAGGAGCCCAGTGGGAGGCTGTTGCTGCACTTCCCCCAGCCTCCCTGCCTGAAGGCCTGACATCCCCTCTCTCAGCAAACTCCCTTGTTTGGGACCTGTCAGGTCTCCAGGGTGGCAAGCCAGGGAGGTCCAACCTGTTTGTACTTTTCTCTCTGATTGATCGACACAATATACCTGCCTGATATTATGACTCCAGGCCAAATTTTCAAAAGCTCCTAAGTGATTTAGGAACCTTCCAAAGGGACTTAGTCACTTTTAAGCAACTTAGAAAATTCTTCCCTTGGCCTGTAAGTGCAAGTTATGCTTTGTACCAAGAGTTGTCAAATACAATGCCTACTGACAACACAACCCAAGAGGCTGCTACATTATATCTCACCCAATGCCCAAAGAAAATGTCTATCCCTACTGTTGTGTAGGGACTTACATACATTACCAATGTAGTATGATGATCTTTAAATGAAAGCCTCAAGGAGGTATTGCATTTAAGTTATATAGATACTGAATGAAAACAAATAAGTAGAATCACTGCCTCTATTTCCAGAGCAGGATCAAATGGATGAAATGAGCCTTTTGAGAGGATTTGTTTTCCTACAACATATAAATATGACATGGAATAAATCAGAATCTAAATGTTTTAATATTGAAGAAAAGTGTGCACATGCTTTCTATGGTGCGCATTCCATTTGTCATTCTGCCACATCCTCTTGATCAGGAAAATGATAATTCCTTTCCCTTGCACATCCTAACCCAGGTGTCTGTGACCTGTGGCTCAGGAACCAACTGTGGCTCTTTAAAGACACCTTTCTGGGTCCTGATGCTATAATTTCAAGGTAAAAAATCTGAAATACTGAAAATAATCAGGAGGGTTTTCATCTGAAAGCCCCAAAATGAGTAAGTCATGTCTAAATAGCAAACAATATGTGATCTCGAACCATTGGATACCTCCCCTTTAAGATGTGTAGTGCATTGTGGGATGTGTGTGCACTGTTCTTAAAACAGAGGTTACAAAAAGTATGGTTTGATGTTATGTGTTAATGACCATCTCATATTCACTTGGATTGCAGCTCTTGAATTATGTAGTTTTTTACCGAATTGCAAAAAAAAAAAATGGCTCTTCTTGGTTGCTGATCCATGTCCTAACCTAAACTGCTCAAGTCTAGATGTAACCTTTAGGCTAGGGCTACATAGCAAATTATTTTGAAATAACATCTGTTATTTTGAAGTAACTATCCTAGGCTATGTCTACACTAGGCCAAAAGTTCAAAATAGCCATGCAAATGGCCATTTCGAAGTTTACTAATGAAGCGCTGAAATACATATTCAGCACCTTATTAGAATGCTGGCAGCAGCGGCACTTCAAAATTGATGTGGCTCGCTGCTGTGTGACTCGTCCAGATGGGGCTCCTTTCAAAAGGACCCCACCAACTTCGAAATCCCCTTATTCCTATCGGCAGATAGGAAGTTTAAGCTTAAGCAAGAGACAAAACATTTGCTCACCCTCATCTACAAGATAGGAAGTTTGAAATTGCTATTTCAAAATTATTTGGAAATAGTGGTTGCGTTGTTCATACTCTAGGGCTATGTCTACACTAGCCCAAAACTATTGAAAATTGGTAAATCAGCAAATAGAAAGAAGGGGATTTTGAAGTTACTGGGGTCCTTTTAAAAAGGAGCCCCGTCAGGACAAGCCACGCAACTGCGAGCTGCATCAATTTCAAAGTGCCGCGGCTGCCAGCATTCTAATGAGGTGCTGAATATGTATTTCAGCACTTCATTAGTAAACTTTGATATGGCCATTTGCATGGCCATTTCAAAGTTTTGGGCTAATGTAGACACAGCCCTAGAGTAGAAACAACACAACCACTATTTCCAAATAATTTTGAAATAGCAATTTCAAAATAGGCGTTATTCCTTGTGCAATCAGATTTACCAATTTCAACATAAGCCAACTGCTATTTCAAAATAGGTGCTGTTAAAATAAGGAAGAGAGCCTATTTCAAAATAAGCCATAGTGCATCTAATGATTCTATTTTAAAATGGGCTCTATGTTTGTAGACACTGGCCGTGTCTACACTAGCCCCAAACTTTGAAATGGCCATGCAAATGACCATTTCGAAGTTTACTAATGAAGTGCTGAAATGCATATTCAGCGCTTCACTAGCATGCGGGTGGCCGCGGCACTTCGAAATTGACGCGCCTCGCTGCCGGGCGGCTCATCCCGATGGGGCTCCTTTTCGAAAGGACCCCGCCTACTTCGAAGTCCCCTTATTCCCATCAGCATATGTAGCCACTGTATTTTGAAACAGCTAAGTGCTGTATTGAAATGCATTTTTGTGTGTACCAGCATTATTTCAAAATATGATAATCTGGAAGAGCTCTTCCGGAATATCTTATTTCAAAATAAAGCTGCTGTGCAGACATACCCTTAATGGCTGACTAGCATACATAGAAGAATATTAATGAATTTTACAGAAATTCTATTGTGTTCTTCACTCTGCTAATCTCCCTCCCTATAACCCAGCCAGCGAGGTAGGAAGTTAAGAGGTAGTTCACCAATACAGCTTTCTGGACATGGCCACACTAGCCACTCCTTTTGGAAGGGCTATGGTAATGTGGCACTTTGGAATATGCTAATGAGGTGCTGCCATGAATATGCCTCATTAGCAATGGCATCCATGTGGGCTTTGAAACTGCTGGTTTTGAAACACACACTACCCATGTAGCCCGGGCCCTTTCTGAACGGCCCTCTGATTTTGAAAGGCCCTTCTTCTGAAAACCGATGGGAAGAAGGGGCTTTCAAAATCAGGGGACCGTTTCGAAGCCCGTTTGGCCTGCATTATGCTAATGAGGCTCTGTATATTCAATGTAGCACCTTATTAGCATATTCCAAAGTGCCACATTACCATAACCCTTCCAAAAGGAGGGGCTAGTGTGGCCAAGGCCTCTGTATAATAAAAGAAGACAGTTTTATGGAAGAGGCAAGCTATAAAGTTGTGGGAGTGTAAACCAGCATAAATGATATCCAGCTTCAGCGCAGAAGTCACTTATTAAGTGGCATGTTTAACAGCTGCTGAAGATTTCATGTTTTATCTCTTGCTTAAACTCCAAGTGGCCTCTCCTATCACTTAGAGACTAAAAGTTACAGGTAACTGCTATCTCATCTTGCTCCATTAGCTGTTCTGACTGTCAATCCTTCTTTTGGGAATGAGGTATATCTTGTAGATGAGGGTGAGCAAAGTGTTGGGTGAGCCTTTTGGGGGGGGGGGGGGCATGAAATTTTGTAAGGGGGCAGCGCGCAGTATAATCAGCTCCTGGATCTCAGGTTCATCCATCTCCTTAAAAATGTTGAAATATGTTACAGTTTTTGTGGACATGTATTCACATTTACGTGCGGATTATTAATGTTTTTATGTTCTACAGACTTATGCTCATATGAAAAAAAAACAACAACAACCTTTCAGGACATGTAAGAAAATAACTGAACTTTCTGTCCATTTGGATTACATTAGATAAGTTGGGGAGGCCCTGCTAATAGCAGGATGAAAAGTAGGGCCCAACATCAAAAGTTTGCTCACCTCTGTTGTAGGTTAATTTTCTTGAGTGAATTTCAAGGCCGATGATAAACACCAGGATCAGGCTCTGTGGAAGCAATAGAGCTATGAAATCCACTCAAGCAATCAATGTCAGCATGTACATGGAATGGTTAATAATTATTCCCTTTGTGCAGATAAAGCTTGTCATGCTGTGATGGGGGGAAGCTGCAAAGGGGTTTTAAAATCAGTCTACTTGTGGTTCTCTCTGGACCAAAGGTTAGAGGGCTCTGGGACTGCTCTGATTTATCCAGCTTTTGTTTGTTATTTTACACCAATTAATGCAATCTAAAAATAAACAGTCTTTCAGTGGCCTGCCGGCAAGCACTTTCCTGATGGCTCAGGCGTTGGGGAGTCACCTTGCGGGGAAGGGTAGTAGGCAAGGCCGCTACACTCAGGTTTAATTTATTTATTCATGAGGAACCATGAAAAGGGATAGGGAGGGGATGGAACATTTTCTAAAAGGGGCCCATGGTAACTTCTCCTCTTTGCTAAGCCACAGAGAACCATATTTGGTTATAGATGGTCTTTGTTTTTGCCATTTTAAAAGGCAAGAAAAATTAATCTGAGTTAGAGAAAAAAATCCAGTATGTCCAGCACAAGAAAGTTTTTTGGATAAGTAACAACATTTCCGTTTGAGGGGAAAACCATATGGAATTGAATAGAAAATGAGAACCAGTTGGCTTCTTCTCTTTTCCATTCTATTAGACTGTCTCATCACAGCAATATGACAGGATCAGAACAGCAGTTTAGGACAAGTCATGAAGTTGTATCAGATACCTTCATGCCTCAGGTGATATACATATCTCATAGAACTGGAAGGGACCTAAAGAGGTCAACGAGTCCAGCCCCCTGCCCTCTTGGCAGGACCAAGCTCCATCCTTGACAGATTTTTTTTAATCTATTTGCCCCAGACCTCTTAATGTGCTCCTCAATGATTCAACTCACAACCCTGGATTTAACAAAGCCAATGCTCAAATCATAGAATCATAGAATACTAGGACAGGAAGGGACCTCAAGAGCCCATTGAGTCCAGCCCCCTGCCTCAATGAATGAATCTGATGAATGAGGTGAAGACTTAGCTACCCCAGCTGAGTAGCAGACTCTGGCTATCTCCACAGCTCAGAAACTATACGTATATTTCTCCCCCCGCCCCCCAAAGGCTAAGATTTTCTGAAGCCTGTATTTTCCGTGACTGTCCAAAAAGTATTGTTATCTTCTTTGTGATTTTTATCATGAACCTCCTGATATGCTTGATTGTGCCTGTCCTGCCATGAAAGCAGGGAACTGGACTTGATGACCTCTGGAGGATTCTTCCAGTTGTACAATTCTTTGATTCTATATTTGGTGTGTTTCTAAAAGCCCCACCTCTTGGCATAGTGTGATTTAAAAAGAAGCTGAGCTGCTCATGGAAAGGAAGTTACCAAGAAAACCTTGAAATCTTGATGTGAGTATGTGTTGAAGGTTCAGAAACCAGGATTCAGTAGCCAAAATGTAATGTTTTTGTTAAAAACTCATGATTCTGAATTGATCTCATGAGTTGTGAATGCTTAGGGCTGGCACTGCTGTCAGATCCCCACAACACTCCAGATCCACAAACCAGTTAGTCAACATTTTAATGGAATGGGGCAGTCTGTCAATGACCTCAAGGTATGTGTGTTACTGAAAAGAAATTATCGCTCCTTTGTAGAAAGGGAAGTGGACGAACTGACATTTATGTTCAAATCCGGAACATTAACACATGGTTTAAATCATGATGTGAACTTTCTGAGTCACTATAGGGGCTCGTCTGCATACTTAACTCAATCTAATTCTTGATCTTCCACCCCACACCTCCACTCTCTGATTTGCTCACCTTGATTATCTTTTTCTGATTTGTCCTCCTTGCTTACTGTTTTTGGTTCTCTGTGTCTTAAATATTGAGTCTGTTCTGGTCTGGATATGGTCTGAAGAAGTGGGTCTGTCCCACGAAAGCTCATCTAATAAACTATTTTGCTAGTCTTTAAAGTGCTACTTGACTGCTTTTTGTTTTGATAGTGTATAGACTAGCACGGCTTACTCTCTGTTACCATTCAACATGCAAGGCACCACATAATCGATCTGTCAGTTACCGAGGTCTATAACTCTCACTGAATTCAGAGGGAATTATAAGTGCCAGTGCCTCCCAGAGGCAGATGCTCAGAAAACCTTACCCTCCAGCCTAGTCTCACAGTCACTAAATCCCCTTTGAGGTAGCACAGGTCAGGCAAGCTACTTGTCCTCACCAAGATCTTTAGCCCTGTTTCTGGGCTCTTGCAATTCCACCCTTCACATGGGTTTCCAAAGCAGCTTTGTCCCTTTCTTAGGGTATAAATCACTTTCCCAGAAGACAGTGGGGGAACCCAGTCCAGACCCAAGGACTCTATAAATCAGCAGCAACATATCACTGCCTTCAGTTTGCTGATGCTTCATGCTGTGCCTTTTCTCATGCAGCCTCTTGCTTTTCTCCCATTATTTTAGGGTTACAGTTGTCAGGTTCTCTCATTCTCAAGACCAAAAAATCAGCCTGAGTTCCTCTGGCTGAGAAGAGCACCATTCCTCACCTCTTTGGTCTTACCCAAGAACTGACCAGCTCATACCCCACAGCTCCTTTTATCTGAGCCTGCTGGGCTCTGATTGGCTGCTTCTATTTAGCCTCTCTAGGCTGGCCCAGAGGAACCATCTTGACTGCTCCCAGGGGCAGGATGTGGTAGGGCTGGCAAAGGGCATCGTATGGGTTGTCATTCAGTTGTCAATATCTACCAACCAAGATGTCTCTTTTTCTTCCTCCTCCCCATTCTCAGCAACTGCAGTAGAATCTAGTTTTAAAATATTGGTGGATATTTTCAACGGCACAAAGGGCACCACCGAAAGTCACCTAACTTCCTACATTTTTTTTTAATCTCATTCATGGATTATTTATTACTATTCATTTTGCTTTAAAGAAAATCCCTTCCACCTTTTGATAAGGCAGAGGCCTCTAGAGCAAGAATAGCTTTGGAATTGTACTTCTGATATGGCATAACCACCAGCAGTACTTGCATCTAATGTAGGATAGTAATTTGCAAGGCATCATCCTTGTCTTGTACACAGATTGCAAGCAGCTTGCTGTGGTTGTGACTCAGACTAGAAACCATGTGCCAATTTTTTTAATGGAGTGAGTAATTAACAGCAAACACATGGATGTTTTGGTTATTCTTTCCCTAACAGTCTGTAAATCAAGACTAAACTCAATCAGTAGCTATGGAATTGGGAAAGATTCTTTAACATGGGCTATGCAGGAAATCAGCCCAGCTGATAATAATGCAACCTTCTGCCTTCAGAATCTACTAGTATGAATATTTGATAGTCAAAATATGAATTGTTTTCTTTGGACCCATGGGCCACTTGTTAATGCTCCTGATTCTTGATCTGAGGAGGGCAAGTCTCAGTATCCAGTTTCCAATGCAAATATCAAAGTCTGTGAATTCAAAAATTCATTTTTTCTCTGACTGTTCTGCAATGTTTTGCTTAAAATGTGCTTCTTTGCACGTCTATTCTGCCAGCCACCTCCTATGTGCAGAGAGCGAACTCAAGTGGGATGCTTTAAAAAGGCTGTTTGTGAAAAATACTGCACCTGACCTGATGGCTATCATTGTTTTTGGAGTAGGAGACTGAAAAGTACACTCAGCTGACAGACTAGAGTCCAAAGTTCCATCCTCTAAAATACTCCCATCAAGCATCAAGCTCAAGTGTTTATTTTAACATTTGTGCCTTAGCTGTCAGCTTTTGAGAGCTCTCCAGACTTCCAAATCAGGTTGCTGGTCATTAGCTCTAAGGAAACATGGGCTTAGTTCTTCCACCATATCAGTCTGGGGCCCTTAACTGTACTTGTCATGAAAAAGACAGAATCCAATAAAACAGTGAGGTAGTTACAGTCTCCATTAGGCTTTGAGTAAATATCTCTGTTTGTTTTTACACCCGAGACGGTGCATTTTTTCACTGAGTCCAAACACTTGCGGGAAAACATAGTCAGACTGTGAACCACTTATCTCATTTCAGTTCCTTGTGTAACATCTAGGACCACACTGTGATATCCTTTGTCACATTACTCCTCAAGTAATCCCACGGAAACAATTTTATGGCACAAAGTGCAGCAGAATGCAAATACGGCCATGTAAATTTCATCCAAAAAGGCTGGTAGCATTTTGAACTTGAGGAGTATAGGTATCTTTGAGGGCAAGGGATCTGGTGAATATAATGCAAACCACTTGTGCATCCTAATCTTCGTCTGTATAGCCCCTAGAACAAGAGACCCCCAAATGCTGTAATATTCCCTGGTACTTTTCCTTGCTCTCTTTTTAAGGCACAAAAGTTCATCTTTGTAAACCTTACATATGTCACATGGTTATCTGAAGATTATATATTTCTTATTACAATATATAGATTTGTTTGTTATATACTGACTTATTTTTACAATAATAATTTGGACTGAGTGACTAATCAATCCTATTTATTTTTCATTACTCTGAGGAATGTTTAGAGTTTCCCTTTTATCAAAACTCTGTTCAGCTCATCTGAAGTTTACTATATATCTATATCTATATCTATATATATAGTGATAAATATATTCTAAATAGTTGTATACTACAACATATAGGAAATTTCAGATGAGTCAAACAGGGTTTTAATGACGGAAACTCCAAGCATTCCTCAGAGTAAGTCTGATTAACTGCTGACTGCAAATTATTATTTGGACTGGAAGCCAGGAGACTGGACTCGAGGACCTCTCGGGGTCCCTTCCGGTACTAAAGTTCTATGACTCTATGATTCTATTATTGTTCATGAGGTATTCAATTAAAAATGGGAACAAATAAAATGGTTTTTGACTTCCTATGACTTAGGGTTTAAAGCTGTAATCTAAACAACCTATGGCCTCACATTTGTATCCCTAGGAGTTTTGATTTTCATTAACACTTGACAAGTAGGTCCAGCTCACAAGAGTCCATATTATGAGTACTCTTTGTTTGTACATTTAAAAGAGTTATCACATACAGCTTCCGCATGCCTCAGCAGATAGGCTTAGCAAAGATTAATCGGGTGTGACTGCAAAACCTGAGGACAAGGAGGAAGTGTTCCTTTAGCACTGGTCTTCTTTGTAGCTGTTTTAATGGCACCTTTCTGCATACACGTTGAAATCCCGGTTTTAAAGAAAACAACTTCAGGAGGTGGAAAATAAAATTATATAAACTCTGGAAAAAGCTAACAGACTGAAAAAAATGAACCCAGAGAAAAATGCTGGACTTTCAGTTAAGGATTTCTTTTACTCTATGCTTTTTTAAAGAATTTGATTAAAATGATTAAAATTAACTGAACTAAATATTATTCTAACATTATCATAATGTGCAATAAAGATCCAAAATACACTAAAGTTCCAGACAGCTGGAAGACAATCCATCCATCTACACAGAGACTATCCATACATGTACACACACACACATACACACAAGAAGCCAGGAACATTTTCTTATTTCAAGACTACCAGCTCCTACATAATGCCTTTCAAGAGCAGATTTCAGGTGTGGTATTTGAAACTGAAAGTGGAATAGATGCCAGTTGAAATGGAAGGGAATACCTCCACGAAGCTTATTGGGTATCGGGTCTGTCCCCAATGCACAACCGTGCTTAGCGCAATCAAAATAATACTAATGATCGCAATGACCCTGATCTGACATCGTATAATTTAATGTCTTGCATCCAGGAAGAATGATGTCTATCATATCCCCTTGCTGCCTGCACTGCTTTGAAAGGACTTCTAACAGTGTTTCTTTTCAAATCATCTTTCGTATGATAGCAACAACTAATTGTAAGCTCTTTGGAGCAGCGGCCATATCTTTGTAGTGTTTGTACAGCACCATGCACAAGGGATTATGGTCAATGATTGGGCTCTGCTGCATTATTGCAAAGCAAATAATACTGATAATTAACAATTATTATTCATTGATTACTATTCACTTTTGCACAGATGCTGACTACTGGACAGCAGTGCAACAGTCAAAAGTAATGACATAGCTATGCTAGAGAAACCGGCACTGGATATAAAGACGTCAGACACACCATCAACTGCACCTGCACCTGCATATCCACTAATGGGATACATGCCAACTTGCACCAGCAGTTCCCCTTTACCATGTACATTGGAAACACTGGACAGTCCCTGCACCAAAGGATGAATAGAGATACATCAAATATCAGGAATCAGAAAATACATAAACCCGCAGGGGAACACTTGAATCTTGCAGGACATACAATTGGGGGCCTTAATGTAACAAATCTTCTTTTAAAGAGCTTTTAGCACCAATTACAAAGGGAGACATTTGAATTGGAAATCATTTCCAAGTTTGATGCATAAGATAATTGAGATCTCTGTTAAATGTATTGCAAGAGCAATTTCCCCACCTTTGATATTCACTGGAATGGTGCCCTGCCCACTTAATTTACCCTTTCCTTTCACTGACAGATGACTTCTCCCCCATCCCTTTTTTCTTTCTTCTTTTCTTTCCCTGCTGCCCCATCTATTTAACCTGTTTGCTCATTCTGCTCCAGAATGTGATGAAGTGGGTTCGTCTTTAAGGTGCGATAGAACTGCTTATTTTTGGTGAATAATTTGTTAATAATTAGTATTATTATTTACATTGCAATAGTGTCCTGTAGTCAACAGCTGATAAAGCAGTTTGGAAATGTCACTGAAAGGCAAAGACATTTTCATGATTATTTCATAGACTTGTACTGCCCACTTTTTTTTTAAAAAAAAAAGCAAGCTGTCTTTCAGAGCCTTATCAGCTCAACTGCTCCCATCTATTCCCACGGAGTGCTTGCAGCTGTCAGTTATGAGCACATTTAGACATCCCGTTCCTCTCACTTTCACTTTTTATTAAAACGTCCACATCCAGAGGTTTGTTTTTACTGCTGTATGCAAGAGGGTGAGAGAAAGAGCAAAGCCCCCATATGATTTATGAGAGTAATTTACTGCTGTGGATCACTGTGAAATCCTATGCGCCATCCTATTAAGATATATCTCCTCTCTCACTCCTTAAGTCAGTGGGAGTGTGCATATATTAATGATAATGCATATGATTTTCAAAATTATCTAACTGATTTAGGAACCCAAGTCATACTGACTGCTTGGGAAATGTGACTCCCAAGTGATTTAGGCGCTTTTGAACATTTTGGCACACATGCATGCATTTTCAGCAAAATCTGCTCTGTTTTGCAAACACTGTTGATTGATGTTGGTAGCCGGGGTTGGGTATAATTTAACAAGAATCTGATCATAGGGTCTAAAAGCAGGAAAGAGAACTAATTCATTTTCAAAGTTACACATGGTATAATGAGCCCTTTTGAAAGGTTTTGCCACAACAGCATAATTTTCTAAACCATGCAGTGAATGTTCTGGAAAAGCACCACAGCCAACTTAATTTTCCCACCTACAATGCAACATTTGTCATGCTAATGGGAGAAAGAACATATTTCTATGCCACTCCAGCATTTTCATTGCAATAAACAGCCCTGGAAAAGCATTTCCAGATCCCTTCACTCTTTCCAGGGATGGTAATAAAATACACACTATTATTCATGTAATCATTGATTAACTCTGTTTGTGTGTTTAGTTCAGGGGTGCTGACAATGGACCAGATTCACATGTTCTTTGCTCTGGAGTAAATTAGTTCAATGCAGTTACCCTCCATTTGCACTGATGAAATTAGGATCACACTCAAGTGAAGCTGATTCACTGCTCCAGTACACTAGTATGGCTCTGTGAAAGTCAGTGGAGTCATTTCACCAGGCATGGTATGACTGCATGGTTAAAGAAGCCCTTTGTCTTTTAAAATTGGGTTTAAATCACTCTGAATTATGTTCACTCTACTATTAGTGCTGAAGTGAGAGTAGGCATGAGCAGTGTCAGCTTTCAGGATCTTATAAGTGGCTAGAGCAGACTAACCCATACAATTCAAAAGCAGTAAATGTATTGTGTTACAGAGGTGGCCAGGGCTATGCTTTGTGATTGGAGGAGCCCCCCAGGTGCAACATGAATTGAATGCCTTTTTCTCTTCTTCCCTTCACCATACACCTAACAATCCATCCATGCACAATCTGAGGTTACGGTCCTATATGATACCTGTTCTTGTGATTCACCACCACCTGCGGCTCCCTAACAAATTCATTTAATGAACATTGATTATTAATGTGACATCTAGAAATGTCCACAGGGTGACCAAAGATGATGAAAACACACATTGTGTCAGACATCTTAAACAAGACTTCCATCTTCACAGGCAACACAGAACTTCAGTAAGACACTGCATATTTAATAATGTTTTTATTACTTTCTGACTTTTTTTAATCCAATGCAGATCAGAAGAGAACAAAAGTTATTACAGGTTGAACCTCTCTAGTGTGGCACCCTGGGGACGAGACTCATGCTCAGCCACAGAATCTGCTGAACTACGGGAGGACAATAATGTCTAGCAGCATGATCAATAATCCCACTGCTTACTGGGCTCTTAGAAGATACTTAGGGATAAATTAGAGCTAAACAGAACACTGAGAGCCAGGACTGGTGGCTATAAACAAACTTTATGAGACCATGGGAAACGTAACCACACCAATGATATAAGTAGACATCTGGCTCCCTAAAATCATGCCGGACCATGGATGTTGCCAAACCAAGGCACACCAGACTAGAAAGGTTCAATCTTTACTAGCTAATGGGTATTTGATGTTCTACTTGAGTTGGTGAATCTAAAACCAGTTTCTATTTGAAAGCTATCCAGACAACCAAAAATGAAAAAAACAACTGGCATTAATTAGTATACTGTTTGGCCAGAGGTGGAAAAAGTACTCCAAAAGTTACCTGAGTAAAAGTAAAGTTGCTTTGAGTGTGGGGGGAACGTACTTAAGTACAAGTCACTGGTGTCCCTCTAGAAAACTACTTGAGTAAAAGTACACGCGCGTGCACACAAACACACACACAAAACATCTGGATTGTACTTAAGTATCCAGACAGCACTTTTACTCAAGTAACTTCGGGATTACTTTTCCCATTTCTGTTAAAACTCATCAGAAAGGTCCCAAACTGTGTGGAAATGGAATTTTTAACCTCTTATTTGTCTCCAGGAGTTTCTGTCCAGACCAAGGTGATGGAGCTACATGGGGAAATAGTCACACTCAATCTCTTTGCTGTGTTTGAGCCATGGAGAATGGGAAGATTTCATTGCCCAGATGGCACTTTAAATGAGCATTGTAATACTTAAACAAGGGAATGTAGCACCAATGAATCCAGGTCATCAGCAGATCAGAGTGAGCTTGTGAATGTATGGGCTAATGCTCTTAGTTTCTCCCACAGCAACTAATAGCCAGCTGCCTCTCAGCTAAGGCTGTAAAATTGACTTCACTCTCAATGCCTCCAGGTTACACAACCATGAAAAGCAATCAGGAACCTTTTGAGTTGTTTTTCATTGGACAAAATGCCAGTTCATTGAAACCAAACTCATCTGCAGTAAAAGGGTCTCAATTTTTTTTTCTTTTTCAGACATCCTATTTTAACATTTTCAAAACAAAAATGTTCAGGGGTTTTGCTTTGAACCAACTTTTTTTTGTTTTGAAATTGAAATTAATTCGGAAAGCATGTCAATTAAGGAAAACAAAACCTTTTATAAGTCAAAATAGAAAAAAATGTTTCAGTCAACTTGACTGGACCGATCAGTCTATGTGTGTGTGTGCGTGTGTGTGTGTGTGTTGGGAGGGACCATTCAGTGTGAAAGATGCCTGCTGGTGGAATCTCTGATGAAGCAGAAGGAGAGTTGGAGGAGGAGGTAGCTAGGCTGAAAAGCATCCATGCCCACAATGAATTTCTTCAAGAGTATTGGTATGGAGAAATTCAAGGCTGAGGAAGCTAGCTAGCTACAGAGGAATGCCGGCACACCACTAGGTGACAAGGCAGTGGCTCCATCACAGGGAGGACACTGGCAGTTGGTTACTTCTGGCAGCAGGCAGTACTCCACCTCTGTTTCCCGTCACCCCACTTGGGCTGGAGAATGATTACATTGACTTGGCAACAAGAGATTAGGAGTCACCCCCTAAGAAGGAGAAGTTATGTATCCCCAAGGCTGGGAAATCTAAAGCCATCAGGAGGAAATGATGGGTAGTGTTGGCTGGAGAATCTTTTCTGAGGAGAACTGTGGCACCCATTTGTTGCCCTGATCTGGCATCTCAGAAGGTGTGCTGCCTGCCATGGGCCCATATCAGACACACTACAGAGATGTTGTCAAGGTCCATCTGGCCCTCTGACTACTACGCCATGCTATTCATCCATGTGAGCACCAATGATACTGTGAGGTATGACCCTCAGCAGATAACAAGTGACTGTAGGCCTCTAGGAGTATGGGTGAAGAACTATTGGAGAGTAGGTGGTGTCCTCTTTCACCTGTCTGGACGATGATAGGGGCCTAAGCAGAAATAGATGCATCCTGGAAGTGAATTCCTGGCTGCGTAGATGCTGTCACCAAGAGGACTTTGCAGTCTGTCTTCCTGGAACATCATCCCATGGTAAAGACAAAGATGGGGTCAACCTATCAAGGAAGGGGAAGAGAATATTTGGATACAGACTGATTAACATACTAAGGAGGGCTTAAAACTAGGTTTGAGGGGGGCAGGTGACCGAAGCTCATAGGGCTAAGTAAAAAACATGGAGACCCCGCAGAAGGCTCAGAAAATGAGGGACACAAATGCTGTAATGGGAGCGATAAAGGAGAGACAAGGCAGAACTGGGCAACAGAGGGATGAGTGAGGGAATCAAATCAGTATTTTAGATGTATACCAATGTGAGAAATATGAGGAATAAGCTGGCAGAATTTGAAGTGCTAGTAAATAAACACAACTATGACATAGTTGGCATCACAGACATAGTACTGAGATAGTACTCAAGACTGTAGACTATTGGTACAGAACAGCTGTTGAGAGGTTGAGATGGACATAGGAGACAGACTTGTTGAGAGAGTCTGGGTAATGATAAAAAGGGTTAAAAAAAAAGAAGCACAGGTTTTGGTGGTGATGGCAGATTGTAACTACCCAGATATCTGTTGGGATAATAACACAGGTGGGCACAGATTATCCAAGAAGTTCTTGGAATATATTGGAGACTTGTTATTTCAGAAGGTGGAGAAAATGCCTAAGAATATTGACAAATAGTAAACTGTTTGAGAAATTGAAAGTGCAAGGCAGCTTGGATGAACGTGATTATGAAATGACTGAGTTCATGATTCCAAGTAATGGTGGAAGGGAGAATAACAACAACTACAGCAAAAAGATGATGTATTTCAGGAAGACAGGCTTTAGCAGGCTCAAAGAGTTTGTAGGTAAGATCATTAGTGGATGAGGGAGGTAACCTGGTGACAGATTATGTGGGAAAGGATGAAGCACTCAATGATTTTTTTGCCTCAGTCTTCACAGGCAAGATTAGCTCCCAGATTAAGGCACTAGGCAATGCAGTATGGGAAGGAGGTGGGCAGCCCTTGGTGGGGGAAGACCAGGTTTAGAGCTATTTAGAAAAGCTAGACACACACAAATCCACAGGTCCAGATTTAAGTCATCCAAGGGTACTGAGGGAATTGGTGGATGTCATTGGAGAGCCTTTGGCTATCTTTGAAAACTTGTGAAGATCAGGAGAGGCCCCGGATGATTGAAAAAAGGCAAATGTAGTGACCATCTTTAAATAATAAAAAGGCAATCCAGGGAACTTCAGATCAGTCATCCTTACCTCAGTCCCTGGAAAAATTATGGAGGGGATCCCTAAGGAAACCATTTTGAGGTACTTGGAAGAGGGGAAGGTGATCAAGAATAGTTAACATGGATTCACCACGGGCAAGTCATGTCTGGCCAATCTGATTAGCTTCTAAGATGACGTAACTGGCTCTGTGGACATGGGGAAGTCAATGGTTGTGACAGACCTTGATTTTAGCAAACCTTTTGATACAGTCTTCCACAACATTCTTGCCCATAAGTTAAGGAAGTATGGATTGGATACATGGACTGTAAAATAGATAGAAAGCTGGCTAGATGGTCAGGTCCAACAGGTAGTGATCAATGGTTCAATATTTGATTGGTGGCCAGTTTCATGTGGGCTGCCCCAAGGATGGGTTCTAGGGCCAGTATTATTCAACATCTTTATTAATGACCTGTATGAGGGGATGGATTGCACCCTCCACAAATTTGTGGATGACACTGAGCCGGGGGAGAGGTAGATACATTGGAGGGTAGGGATGGGATTCCGAGTGACTTAGATAAATTGGAGGATTAGGCTGAAAGAAATCTGATGTGGTTAAACAAGGACAAGTGCAGAGTCCTGCACTTGGAATGGAAAAATCCCAAGCATTGTTATTGGCTGGGGACTGAGTGGCTAAATAGCAGTGCAACAGAAAAACACCTGAGGATTATGGTGGAAGAGAGGTTGGATATGAATCAACAGTGTGCCCTTGTATCCAAGAAGGCTAACAGCATAATGGTGTGCATTAGGAGACGCATTTCCAGCAGATCTGGAGAAGTTTATTCCCCTCTATCAAGCCTCGGTGAGGCCACATTTGGAGTATTGCATCCAGTTCTGTCCCCACCCCCAGAAAAGAAAGGATGTGGATACATTGGAGCAGGTTCAGTGGATGGCAATGAAACAAGAGAAAAGTGCAAAATATGAATATAAACAAATAACATTAGTGTAAAGGGGCAAAATTAGAAAGGCCAAGGCAAAAAATGAACTCAAACTTCAAGAGTAACAACACAAATATTCTAAAAATATATTAACAGCAAGAGAAAGACCCAGGATGGGGTAGGTCCATTACTCAAGGATGAGGGGAAAAATAACAGAAAATGTGGAAATGGCAGAGGTGCTTAATAACTTCATTTGGTTTTTACCAAGGAGATTGGTGGAGATTGCACCCCTAACATCATTAATGCCAGAGAAAATGGGTTAAGTTCAGAAGCTAAAATAGGAAAACATGAAGTTAAAAATAACTTTGACAAGATAGATGTCTTCACTAGAAATTGATAAAATGCATCATAAAATACTCAACCAACTGACTGAAATGATATCTGAGCCATTAGGTATTATTTTGGAAAAGTCATGGAATATGGAAGAGCATCTAGAAGATTTTTAAGAGAGTGAATATAGGTCCCTTCTATAAAAATGGAAATAAGGACAACCTTTGGAATTATAGCTTATTTAGCTTAACTTCTGTACCAGGAAAGATAATGGAGAAAACAATTAAGAAATCAATTTGCAAATATCTAGAAGACAAGTTGATAAGTAATTGCATGGATGTGTCAAGAACAAATCTTGTCAAACTTTTGAACCTTACCCATTTTCACTGGCTTGAATGATACTAGGGAGCAGGGGTGTTGATAATAAAAAAAACTAACTTTTCCCTAAAATTCTATCCAAACTCAGTCCTAGACTTTCTTTTCATGTTTGAAAAGGACAGAATACTTCATATTTAATAGCCCATCCACAATTATTATGGGAACAAAATGAGATGTTTTAATAAGCCACAAATAGGAAATGAAATAGACTAATAACAGAACATCTAGTTCTGCCATCCAGCGAGGCAAAGTGCTAAATAATGAAACTTTCTCCACAACTAAGATTTATTCAGATTCTGCTGAGTTTCACATAACAACATCCATGTTGAGAAGCCAATGAGGTCTTTCACATACATGCAATTCTAATAAGTTTTAACAGAGTATAAAATATTTGATTTTATCACTGTCCTTTATGTTAAATAAATGAAGAAAAGACTATATACACTGAATGCTGCAAATGCAATTTTCTTTTAAATGATAATAAATCAACCTGAATCCCAAAGCATATTTATTATAGTTTGAATTAACAATAATAAAATGAAAGCCATTCATGATATTCAGAGTGGAATTTAATGGAAATAAAATGAACCTGTAGAGGATGAATTTGGGCTTAAAGCATTGTTGTATTTTTGGACCCAAGACACTTCTGACATTATGTTGTTTGAAAAGTTGTAATAAGTGCATCAATGTATAAAATCAATGTATTTTTTCTGGGGTTCACAGACCCATGGAGGTCTCACTTTACTACTTCTGCCCTGATATGTGTATATATGAGATAACTATCTCCAGTTTCTGATGTGAAGCTAAATTCTGTTAGTTTGTTGGCTATGGTGTCCTAGGCTGATAGTCACCCTAATGCTAAGGCCATATTACAGATGGGGAACTAATTAAGATACATTTCCATATACTGAAAAGAATTTTGTTAAGAGTATAATTTGTTTCTTTTCTCCACTCACCCCATTCCAACATGTCTGAAGATCTTTCATAAAAAGTCCATGAAAGAAATATCATGCATTTCTCTAGTTCCTTCTAGTCTCTCAAATTCAATTATCCAGTGCAGCAAATACTAGTATCATCAACATTTTCCAATACCATTATTAAACATTTAGGCTACGTCTACACGTGAAGCCAACATCGAAATAGCTTATTTCGATGTAGCAACATCGAAATAGGGATGAATAACGTCTACACGTCCTCCAGGGCCGGCAACGTCGATGTTCAACTTCGACGTTGCGCGGCACCACATCGAAATAGGCGCTGCGAGGGTACGTCTACACGCCAAAGTAGCACACATCGAAATAAGGGTGCCAGGCACAGCTGCAGACAGGGTCACAGGGCGGACTCAACAGCAAGCCGCTCCCTTAAAGGGCCCCTCCCAGACACAGTTGCACTAAACAACACAAGATACACAGAGCTGACAACTGGTTGCAGACCCTGTGCCTGCAGCATGGATCCCCAGCTGCCGCAGAAGCAGCCAGAAGCCCTGGGCTAAGGGCTGCTGCCCACGGTGACCATAGAGCCCCGCAGGGGCTGGAGAGAGAGCATCTCTCAACCCCCCAGCTGATGGCCACCATGGAGGACCCAGCAATTTCGACGTTGCGGGACGCGGATCGTCTACACTGTCCCTACTTCGACGTTGAACGTCGAAGTAGGGCGCTATTCCTATCTCCTCATGAGGTTAGCGACTTCGATGTCTCGCCGCCTAACGTTGAAGTTAACTTCGAAATAGTGCCCGCCGCGTGTAGCCGCGACGGGCGCTATTTCGAAGTTGGTGCCGCTACTTCGAAGTAGCGTGCACGTGTAGACGCAGCCATAGATAGTAATTATTTGGAGTGATAATGTTGCACAATGGAGTTACATAAAGGATTACCCCAAACTTTCCTCAACTACCACTGATTACTAAGTGAAGTTCCTGTTTAAGAAGAGCTTTAAGTTTGATTCTTTTGGACAGGTCTACACTAGTGGAGAATGCCAACATAAGATACTCAACTCCAACTACAAGACAAGCATACCTGAAGCTGATGTGCCTTAGAGTTTCTCCATAACCTCCCTCTGTGGGCATGGCAGAGAAATTCAACCTCCCTTTAACTTCCCTTACTCTGCAATAGTGAGGACTACTAGAGTTGACGTGGCCACCCTGAGTGTTCGATTTAGCAGGTGCATAATAGACCTGCTAAATCAAACTCTGATAGATTGACCTCTGGCATGTTGGCCTGGTGGTAAGTGTAGGCAAGCCCTTTGAAAAACATTAGCAAATAAGTTAAAATTAGAGTCTGACAGCATTTAGGGAAGTTTGGGGAATTTAATTTTGACCTGTTAAAAGTAGAACCCAATTCTGATGTCACAAATAGATGATTATGATATCACCCAGAAAAGAAATAGCAAGATGAAATCTTGAAAAAGAACAATGTGTTTTTCATGCAAATGTCCTTAAGAATTTAAATATATGTGCTTACTGAGAAACAGAAAACATCTGATCATATGAACAGAATGGCATTCAATATGAATCTTTTCATTGTGGAAATCAAAGGGTCTGTAGAAGAGAAACTGTAAACAGAAACATTTTACAACCTTATTCAAAACCAAAACTCCTTGGTTTTCTTTTTAGTGTCATCATTTGTGAGATGCCAACACAGAGCTGAGCTGATGGATAATGTAGAACTTCTATGTGCAGTCAGAATCTTTTTTCCTCCATCTGTATGAGACACTTACAAAACACAAAGTCTCATTATGAGATTCACTCATGTTCACATTCAAGCCAATCTGAGACAAGGTTTAGGTGATATTCAGTTTCACATCTGGTGGAAAATATGCAGAAGAAACATGGCTCCAAAATGTATTGCGGATTTGCTCGGAGGTTTTGAGTTAATTCAAACCTGAAATGCAAAGGAGAACCTAGAATTGTCAGCTGATGTGAACCTGAATCATATGTAATGTATTCATGGACTTCAAAGCACCACATTTCATTCCACTCTACTTCCTTATTCTACTTGTGTGGATTAGAATAGAATTTACTCAATTTACCAAGAGGAGATCATTTTAAGAGGTTCCTTTGATTAAAAAGTAGCTTTTTGAAAGGTCAACATTTCTTAGCAGCTGCAAGAATCTCCATAACCAATTTGAGTGAAAAACAATGGAGCATACAAACACTGCCCTCATCCAACCTCTTGATCTCATGTCAGATTAGCTGACAGCCTGCACTACAGGTTCCAGCCCATTCATGGAGATGAAATGTTTCTGCATCTCTCAGAATGTAAAAAAGGAGGTACGATGCAAAGCAAAATAAACAACCTGTGACAGATAATGTTGGCAGAACAAACTGAATGGGATGAAATGATGTTTCTGCATCTGCCAGTCATCCTTTTGAACTGGCATTCCTTCCTATGTATTCCATTGTGAACATACGACTCAGTAGTCTCCAGAATAACTGGACTCACCCATTGCTCAGTGTCATTTCACAGATATATTTGGTTGAACATGTCTTGTTAACTATTCTTCCATTAATTATCCTTGTGGAATATATATCCTGGGCTAATGGGTCACTGGGAATCTTAAAAACATCTGGTGAAGGATTGTTTCATTACAGGTCTCCCACATGGAAAGCCAGTGATCCATCAATCGTTTTCTGTTCTTTTGAGCAAACAAACAATGCCCATTAATCATGTAAAATTTGCGTATGCACAGTTAGGCCTCTTTGATCCATTTGCTTGTCTGTTGGCTTTTCACCATAGATTTATACAGAACTATATCAATTTTCACTAGGTTCACATCTGAGTTTAGTCAGAGGAGATGAAAACATTAATGCAATCATAGTGATAACTCCCATATCCAGCAACTAACAATGCAATTTCTAAGTGCGTCTGAGCTAAACAAGTAAACATTGTTCTCAAACTGGAATCTCTAACCATGGAAGACTATTTCCACCATAATACCTCAGAGAAACCAGCCCAGGCGGAGAATCAGTGTTGCTAGTACTATTTTCTGCATAGTGACAATGCTACTGTGTGCAGGAGAAAAATCTGCTGTTAGCCCTTCCATGAGATAGAGTTCTGCTGAATAATATTCTCTTGCAGTAGAGAATTGCTTTTGGGTACCTTCCCTCTATAAAAGAGAGCTGGCACTGTCATATTGAGAGCTTCCTAAATTGCTGGAAGACTCTTCAGCACACATTAATCTCTGCCTTACCAAATGGCGCATTTAGTCCTGTTCAGATGTCAAGCAATGGACTGTTCTCTACCAACATGGTGAACTTTCTGCGCCAGTCTCTTCCATAAAGCAAGCCCCATGGCTGGGCATCAAAGTGATGTCACCAGCCCAATTCAGTGGCATCATCTCTATAGAATCAGATTCTTTTTTTTTACCCAAACAGCTCCTCCTCATGGAAATGTTTTGTGCATCTGCATCTGGAAGGGAGCTTAGGAATTTATTTTTCCTCTCTGCAGGCACATTTGAAGCTGTGGGTGGCCTCTCCTGTTTAAAATAAAGCTAGGAGAAAGCTTTGTTCTTCTCAGACCAAAAAAATAGAACATCTGCTCTGTGTTGTAAAAGAATATCAATGTATCCAATTCTGATGTTGCTGGAAGAATCCCCTCCTTTAACTCCTCACCTTTTTTTGGTTTGTTTTTTGCAAAGGGATAGGGCGAATGTTAGCAGCAGCAGCCCTAACAACAAAAGAAACTTTAAAAAAGTGAAGCGAGTTTCTCTGTTTTGAGATAGCATTACAAATGTGAAGGACCATCTTACTGGAAAGCTTTGACTCTGCTGAAGATGGTCAGTCCAGGCTAAAATGACTAATAGTGACAAATGTTCCCTCTGATATTTTCCATCCATGGGTGGAATTTTTGTTATCTGCCCAGAGGCATGTGTGAATGGGCATCACCAGCTGGTCAGCTGGTTGGCATTTGAATTTCGTCTGGGTGGCTACTCAAGTGCTCCACTTACATGGGTCACTGAGAAGGACATCATCTGATTGCAGCTGAGAGGCTTCAGTGAAAGAACTTTGGCCTTCAATCTAATGTTCTATTATCCACCTCTCATTAGTCACCAGTGCAACTGGCTTTTACCGGATGACGATCTCAGAAAAAAAGGCCGAAGATAAACAGACATAAAAACAATGAAAACAACACTGGCAATGGCAGCAGACAGGTTCATTGTGACAACCTATAAAATGAGTTTGGTTCAGACTTTCAGCTTTTTGTTCTAGTGGCACTCCTTTGAGGCCCTCATTCTCTGGAGTTTTGAAAACACATTTACCTCCAGTTCCAAGTTATTTGTACCACAGAATATGTCACACTTGCGTTGACGTGAAGCTCCAGCAGAAGCAGCAGAGCAATGGCAGGAATTTCTTCCCTTGGGTCCCAATTTATGGCCAGCCACGTTGGCAACTGTGGAGAGATTCCTTCAAGAGCCAGTTCAGATTTCTGGCTGTAATATTGGACCTAATAATGTCACACTAGTCAACAGTTCCCTCCAAATCAACACCCATGTGCATTGTTCATGTACAAAATGACATTACAGCAGAAAAGCATTGGGCATGGGTGGCACGTCATGGAGGCTGGCAGAGGCTAAGTGTCCGCAAACCTTATGTCATTGAATGGGGCTGTAGGGAACTTGGGCCTTCCAGAAAAATCTTCCCCAAGTACAGCCATGGGACTGGAAGACCACTTGCTCCGTGCTGCAGTCCTGGAGCTGAGACAGAAGCACAAAGATTTTCTGGTTTAGAGGCTTCAGATGGGAGCGGGGAAGGAAGTAAATGGGGTGGGGCCTCAGCAGAAAAAGGAGAAGTGGGAGCAGAACCCAGGCAGGGCCACTGGGGAAAGAGTGGAATGGGGAGGGGCCATGGGCAGGGTTGTGGGTGGAAGGACTAGCCTCCCCATGCGGTTGCTTCACCTGCCACCCATGTCACTGGGGATTAGTTCACTTCCAAACCAGGACATATTGGCTTTTACCTTCCCATTCTCCATTTCCCCTCTTAGTTTTACAATAATAACCCCTTTTTTGAGTTAAAAGTACTATTCACTTGCAAAGTGCCCATTCATTTGCAACACGCTACTGGGAACTAAACAAATCTAAGAACAACATAGCATGCGTATTTACCCTTCTACTTTCTGATGTAAAGGATATCTCCCGGCGGATGTTTCTGGTCCTCTGAGCTGCATCCTGCTAACTTGAACATACAGTGTTTGGTGCCAGTATCTTCTAATTTACTCCCTCTTCAGAATATCATTTACTTAACATCTCTTAACCCAGCTCAGGACATCAACATAAACCCTATTTTTCTTCCTGAAATGTGGCTTACTGGTGATAATAGATGCTTCATTCTCGCACTCCTCTAGCTGACACAGCACTCTACTTTTAAAATGACATTTTACAGGCCATTAATGGATATCCTGGACTTCAGTCTTTAGCTATTTGTCTCCCTAGTGACCGAGTTTTTTACTGAGCATGAAGAATAGCTGCTGTTTAAAAAAAGACATCTATCATTCTGGAGCCCCTGTGGAGTATTATAGCAGGCTTCATGATTGTATCCCTAATCCACCTTGAAGGATATACAGTCTATTTGAACACTGAATCATGCCTATGTAATAGTGTGAACATTATGCAATGTCCTTAACATGCAATGTATATTATTTTTACTATGCCTTCGCTTCCTGTGCTCTAACATCTTCTTTTGCTACTCACCCTGAACAATGATATGAGCTTATCTGAGCTGTGGCAACATTAGCAGAACACCTATGAGAGTCCTGTTAACAAGGCACTGACTCTGGATAGTACTCAAGTGACCTCCACAACTAGTTGTGGAGATTTGAATATTTCATTTCTCTGCTCAGGTTGAATCTCTCTTTTCCAGCACACTCTGAACTGGCCCATATGTGGTCCAGTATGAGTTTAGTTAGCCAGATGTCCACTTGTGGCCAAGTTTCTCACCATCTCATAAAGTTTGTTTACAGCCATCAGTCCTGGCGCTCATTGTTCTGTGCTGTTATTTAGCTCTAATTTACCCGTAAATATATTATAAAAGCCCAGTAAGTTGTGGAAGTCTTGGTAATGCTTCTAGCCAATATTGACCTCCCTTAGTGCTGCAAATTCTCTGGTTTGGCACTGATCAGGTTCCAGATTAAAGGGTTTCAGCCTGTGGTACCAAATTTTCAACTTGGCTGAAGAGGTGGATAAATATTTCTTGCACATGCAAATTATATCATTAATATGTGAAAATGATGGATTCTGTCACTTGAGTTTATAAGTTACAGAACTCATAAAACAGTATCATGGTTTACCCATGCTAATTTGCTCATGCATTGATGGGAGGCCACTTTTGAGATATAGTCTTTACTTACTATCTAAAAAAATGTAATTGAAATGGAGAAAAGTTAAAAATATATATTTTAAAAAGCCAGGGCTCAGAGATCAAAAAGAGACTTTGAACTAAGGTTTCCAGTACATCATTAATTTACCTGTGTTGAGAACAACTGTTTCTCATGAGTCTCAGAAAAGGGATGTTACCCTAAATATTAAATGTATTGTGGTTGTAACTCAGATATTCTTTGTATTGGTTCAAAAATGCATCTTGGGCATTTTGGTCTCCAAGTCCTGTTATGAGCAGAAACTTGGACAATATAACTTCTGATGAAACATCTCTGTTTGCTCTGCTGCTCATTGCATACAAGTTTTCATGCTGGATAGCCTTGCACAAAACTATGACAGAATGACCTGAGCATCCCTTGCTGTTTATATTCGAATTTCCATATCTCTGTTGCTGGTAAGAATGTGAAAACCAGAGCTGAAACTGATTCTCAGCCTCCCATCCCCGGCTAAATTTGCAACACTGATATTGATTGATGGATTGATTAATTTAAAACAAATCCTCTTTTTAGAGAAGAGGAATCAGTGTATTAGATACAATCAAATATAGAATTGAAAAAGTCCTGTAATATTATATGATCCATTTTACTTGAAATGCAGGATCGTGCCCTATGACACTATGTATGTGTGTAACCCACACAGCTACTGGATATATGGTTCCTTGTCCCATATAGTGGCACTTAGCTCACTTACAGAGAGAAAAAATTAGACTAGGTCTATACTAGACCTGAAAGTTGTTCCTAGATACACAATTCCAGCAATGGCAATTGCATAGCTGGAACTGACATATCTACGATCAGTTTACCTGGCTGTGCTCACAGAGGGAGGTCGACAGCATAAACTTTCCCATCAACCTCCCTTACTCCTCATAATAATGAGGAGTACAGGGGTTGACTGTCAATCCCTGATAACTTGATTTCATATGTTCCCCTCTAGACACGTGAAATGGAACCCCAGAAGATTGACCCTGAGTGGGTTGATCTCCGAGTAAGTATAGACATACCCTTAGTCTCCTGTGCAGCCTTAGTGCAGAGCCAGCTGGCTTTTAGCTCAAGCAGTATAGGCTCATGCACTAAGCTCCAAAATTCCAAGGTTTGGACATCTGTTAGCATTCCATGTATATTGCCTAGGATGGACTATATGGACCAAAAATAGGTGATACTGACCATAAATTAAGGGAAAAATTAATATAACTCTCCTGTTAATAATAATGATTTAATCTAATTAATCTGAAATGGCATAAAAATTGAGTGAATGGCTCAAAGGGACATTGGACTCATCAGACTGGAACACAACTATGGTCCAACATCTAGTGGCCAATAAAAGATGCTTCAGGCAATGGTCAAGAAACCTGCATTAGAAAGATAAGAAATAATTTGCCCAGTTGTAACATTTCTGCCTTACTCCCATTAGCTAGGAGAAAGCATTAATTTCACGCTCTCTGTGTTAACTCCCTCCACTTCTGATATTCTCTTGGCCTGCCTTCTGTATTTCAATGTCTTTAGTTACCCTGAAGATAAACAATTCTATGGCACCCACTGAATCAGTAGCAATGTCATGAGAACAAAGAGGCTGAAGATAAAACCAACCCATTCAAATAGTCATTGTAACTCTTCGCCTCTTATCCCAAGACATTGGTGAATTAAAATGCAGGAGAAAATGAATGAGAAATATCTCCAGAGAGCAACAATAAACGTAAGTTTCCATGGTTTAGTTTTTGTTTTGGTTTAACAGGGAAGAACTCCATGGCAGTGTATTGCTTTAGTGGTTGGAGTATTACATAAAATGAAAAACCATAAGTTCAAAGTTTCTCAGTGTTTACTTAAATCCCATCCTCCTAAGAACTGGCAGCTGAGTGCAAGATTTCTCATCTGTGTTAACCCTTCGGATAAACATTTTCCTGTTGAGTGTGAGGTTGGACAGCACATTCCCTGACAAAACTCTGTGTTCAAAAATAAACAGAATGTATGTCTGAATTATGGGTTTATTTTTCAAAGATATATTTAGATGAGGCAGCTCATCATGGCATGTTCAGTCTCTCAACCAGCATATTCTGTCTGTGAGGAGGTAGGACACCTGAAAAGATAAATATGAAAGGGATACAGGCCTAAACTGTTAATAATGATTGTTTCTGTTAGCCACCTGGAGCAGTGAAAATGGCACAATGCCATGTCATGCTATGGGAGACATAGATGCAAAGTCAGAAGACTCATTCCAAACCCATGGAAAACTGGGAAGACTAAAAGACTGGTAGTCCTCCTCCATTTGCTGAAGTGATTTTTCTAAGGGGTTGAAGTGGGAGAGTATTCTAGGGAAAGAATCTCCTAGTGCTATCATATACATTAGAATAAATCACAAGGTATTCCATGGCATCAGTTGAGTTTTGCTGATGTAAAACTAGTGGAAATAAATTCAGAATCAGCCTCAGAAGTTGAGGGGGAAAAAATCACTACAATACTCAGTGAAATAGGCTTTATTCCAGTACAATGGCTGCAAATTTAGAAATGAATTGAAGATATGGCACAACATGTTATGGAGTCGTCACTACAGTTCTATCACGTGAGGCTAAGAGAGACTCAAAATCCATAAAAGCAACCCTACATACCGGAAGCATGTTTTATAATGGTAAACATATTGCTGAGTTAGTTGGCTTGATTTTTGTGGTGTCATGGAAATAATAAATATGCCCCATATTTAGGGTATAAAACTAGCACTAACATCAGCTGTGCAGAAAGTGAATGACATTGCAAAACATGTTGAACCTCTCTAGTCCAGCACGCTCAATGCCAAACAAGATAATTTGCCAGACTGCAAGACGTCAATATTTTCTAGCAGCATCACCAACACTTCCACTGCTTACTGTGTTCTTAGAAGACATTGGGGTAAATTACAGCTAAATAACACCTCAGAAGACTGACAGCCAGAACTGGTGGCTGGAAACAAACTTTAGGAGACCTTGGGAAACTTGGCCACGCTCATGATAAATAGCCATCTGGCTAACTAAAATAATGCCAGATTACGGATATTGCCAGACAAGAAAGTGCCAGACTAAACAGGTTCAACCTGTAGCAGAGGCTTTTTCTATTTTCTACAAAATGGAGTTAAAGATGTCTTATTTTGACTTTAATTTCACTAGAAATATTTACACGA
The DNA here is from genome assembly GCF_033958435.1 of Carettochelys insculpta. Classification (NCBI taxonomy): domain Eukaryota; kingdom Metazoa; phylum Chordata; order Testudines; family Carettochelyidae; genus Carettochelys; species Carettochelys insculpta. Next base: position 22,118,531 of record NC_134156.1, on the reverse strand, counting down.
GTGAGGGCTGTTTGCCTGAGCTGAAGGTTTGCAGGACTAGACTGCAATTTAAAACATCACCTATACTGGGAGGGCTCCATTCATAAAATATTTTTACTAAACAAATAAAAATCAATACACTGAATTCATTTTGTCATCCTGGTCTTTCTCCCCTTTGGCTTCCATAAGGGTAGTTTAGCAATGTATCCATGGGAAATCTGTCTGTTCATTAATTCCTCTTGTGATATGACGTGAATGACTATGTTAGCATGCTATCAAGGGACAGTGATTATTGTTAACCTCTATAACTGTTGTAATTATGCAATTTGTTTTAAATCTGTGAATTACTACCCAAGGGGAGCTAGAGTCATGTTGTAAAACTGATGGACCCGGGTCAACACCAGGTGGGATTGAAGTAGGGACTCAAACCAGATGCGTCTGTCAAATGAGTTAAAAAGCCAACAGCTTCTGAGCTAAGGATGTAGAGCGGACTTCACATTTCCTTGCCAGTGGTCTCAGGGCCTCAGGGTCACCTACGTTAATATCAAAAAGCTCATTGTATGTAGAGACTTGAGCAAACTTGTGACTGTCCCATCTAATACCTCTGTACTTCTGTGTGCAAAGTCAAAAGAGCAAAGGATGATGAAGGCAGGCCCGATGATGGGGGCGGGAGGAACACAATGGTAGTAATAGCAGCAGCAGGAGCTCCTTTGAAACAGCATGGAGGGCGGGAGAGGAAGGGGTGACTGCTCTAGGCTCCACCCTTTTGCCCATGGCTCTGCTGCTTCCGCATGTTCCCCTCCCTCCATACTCTGGGCCTGTAGCAGCTGTCAGCACTGCTGGATGAAGGCTCTTACTTTCACTTGTATATGGGTCCAGTGGACTGGAAGACTGCACTAAGAGTCAAGTAACTGGGTTCCACTCAACTTTGCCAGTCACCAGAGCTCTGTAACCTCTGGGGAATCTTTTGTTTTTGCGGTTCCTCAGTTCCCTCATCTGTAAAAATTTCCCTAATGACATTTACCTTCCTTTGTAATCTTAATTAAAAGAATTAGTTAAACAATGAATTAAAAGATCAGCATTGACTCTGAAAGGCTCCTCTGGATACAGACAACAAAGGGTCTCTAGTCATAGCTAGTCTTTGTTTTTCTTTGCCCAACCTGACATACCTTCAAAAGGCCCAATTTTCAGAGGATGGGTGCCCCATATTTTATGAAAAGCTGGGCTAGACTCCATGTCATTGCTAAGGCCTGGCAATGGTGGCTATGCAACTTTCTTGTTGAATACAGATGGGTACCTAACATGAGAGTCACACCCAGCATTCCCTCCAATCTTTTCAATCCATGTGTGGAATATTTTTTATCTGCATGGAGGCATGTGTCAATGTGCACCACCAGCACAAACGAAAAGCTAGCAGTGGGTGATATGGTAATCAGTGAGGTGGCATTTGAATCTCTCCTGAGTGGATGCACAAGTACAAAACTTACAGTAGCCCCTATTTTTTCAGAACACACCAGAATCACACACCTGAAGGAATTGGTACCTGACTGATTCATGGTACGCCTTATGTTCAGCCTAGTTCATATTAAGCCTGACTTCCAAGGAGTGGAGGGATGACAGACAGTCCAGTAAAGCCAAATAAGTATTTTTACATTGATTTAAAGCATAGAAACTAGAGCCAGTACTTTATCAATTCCACTGGAAAGCAGGATCATGGAGCTCAAAGTTATTAATCACCGTGGATTACAAATTTCAAGGCTTCCATTAATTCCCCTGTCCGAACCTGTTATCTTCTCAGATTTTCTTGTCATTTCTTTAAGACTTTCCTTGTAAATTTTGCATGTGAAGCTGTAAGGATACCATTAACAGATGGCAAGAGGCCGGTACTTTCGTTGTAATGAATTCTCAAGTTACGCCGGATTTTCCTGTGCCAAACAAACCAAAGCCACACAAAATTGCTTACCCCATTGGCTGTATGGAGCAGCCTTCTTGGGCCAAACCTTCTCTTTTTCATGAAAGGGGTATGACACACTGGTGAAGGATTCTGCATTTTTCAGGGATCTGTTATTTTATATAAAAGCAAAAGCTTAATACCAACTTCAAACACTCATCAGGTTGCAACTGCCAATGAAACACACTTACCCTCCTTCATTTATACATTGAGAATTTTTTTTTAACCGAATGGGAAATTTCACATCTTGGGGCTTTATCCTTAAACCCTTAACAGCTAGAATAGAGCCCCATACTGTTGTTTTTTTCCCATGTTGAATAGACTTGGACACTGGGTAGCCCCATTGATTTTAAAGGAGCAATTCACCCAGTTGCCAATGACTCTGAAGGTGGTAGAATTTGACCCTAAGGGTAGATTATCTTTTTTTTTTCCTTCCCTGTCGCATAGAATAAGGGATGACTCATCATCCCTGAAGCCCTGCTTCAAGAGACCCAATTCCTTGCTATTTCTCCTTTTCTGTGGCAAACAGGAATAATCACCTATTACCCTTTAATGTTACCACCTCTCCACCCTCAGGTGTATTGTGACTGTGTTGAGGGGGCCAACTCAAAGCTTCACTCCTTCCCATTTCCTTGCCCCACTTGCTCCAACCATCTACCCTAGCTGTGGGAGAAGTACTGGTTCTGGAAGCCCCACTTCCCCATCATTCCATGTGTAATATAAGAAGTGGTGGCCCAGAGGGAGAAAAGGGTATTTCCCAGCTTTATGACCCTAAAAGAGGGCCATAAATTAATTAAGAGCTCGTCTTGAAAATTCTTACATGAGCAGTGCTACAAACTGTTTGATTGTGCTAGGACTATTCCTATGAATCTCTGACATAGTATTTCTAACCCCATGTGTTCAAAGCCCATGAGTCAGGAGTCCAAACAATATAAACCAGGCTAAAAAATCAAGAGCCATTACATAACACTGTTCTGGGAGTTTTTTCACTGGATTTAGATCCTTCAGGTACACCAAGGTCATATTTTCAAGCTTTCCTCAGAAATTTATGCTAGAAATGTACTCATTTCTTTTACATAGAAGCTGAGATTCTCATGCAACTACTTGATTTCATGAGCCGAGGCTTTAAGAAACACATAGCCTGTATTGTGAGATAAGTGTAAGAATCAACAAATTTACTGTAAGGCTAGATCCTGAGCTCACTGAAGGTTATGGAATAACACTCATTGGCTTCAGTATTTCAGAGAAATATGCAGCTGGAGCAAACATCAGGGCCAAAATACATGCGTGAAGGACCAAAAGGTTTGCTACCGAGGAATTTCCATATAATTTTTGCATCAACATTATACAAGAAGAGATTTTTGATGCACAGGTGTTCCAGGTGAGGCTGGTATGTCAGGTTACACTACAGTTTAACTCCCAAATAGGAGACAACAAGGGGAAATTGTGGTGGCCATCCTTGCTTATGAATTGGTGGATAAATTGGCAAGACAATGCTTTAGATAGAAAGTAGCTGACACTGTCTTGGATTCACTGAGAATTATTATCCATTTCTGGAAGCAATTCATAGCTTACATTACTTTAGTCCTTTGGGATGCATATCCACCGTCAAATAGAGATGTCATCAGTGTATATTCCAAACCCTGGTCCCTGTAAGATGATTGTTTGTTTGGACACCCAGGAGAATTTCAAATGCCACCCAGATTAGCAGAGTACCCACAGTGTCCACAGTCGACACCAGCTGTTTCTACTAGGGTTGCACAGCCGCACATGCCTTGGTGTATATAACAAAATTCATTTTGCACATGGATGGGAAAAAATGGAGGGAACCTTGATTCCAAGAAGGTTTTGTGTGTATCTATTGAGTAAAAGATGAACCAAAACTGACCCTTGTAGAAGGTTAGAGCACGGACATGTAAGGTCATTGCTTTCATCCTGACATGCAGGATGACATTTTGGTTGCTCAGCAATACTTTGAGGAGCAGCCACCACACTAGGCTTGCTTTTATGGAGTCAAACTCAGGCCCTCATGATTTTAGTGACTGCTTGGTATTTCATGGTATTCCAGTATGTTTGCACAAGCAAAAATAGCTCCACCTACCCTTCATGATGCATCAATGCTTATGTTCAAGGAAGAATCCCACTGCCACTAACCAGGATGGGAGATCACATCTGATCTCTCAATACTCCTTTACTATGGGACCTGAGATGCTTTTGGAGAGGAGGGCTACCAGTCCTTTATCATGCACAGATGATCAGCAGGGAGATGAAAGTTAGAATCATAAAATCCTAGGGCTGGAAGAGACTTCAGGAGCTCATCAAGTCCAGCCGCCTGTTCAAAGCTGGATCAACCCTAACTAAATCATCCCAGCCAGGGCTTAGTCAAACCAGGGCTTATAAACCTCCAGGGATGGAGATTCCATTACCTCTGTAGTTAACACATCCCCATGCTTCACCACCCTCCTAGTGAAAGTGTTTTTTTTCCTAATATCCAACCTGGATCTCCCACACTGTAACTTGAGACCATTTTTCCTTATTCTTCCATCTGTCACTACTGGGAACAGTCTCTCTCCATCCCCTTTAGATCCCCTCTTCAGGGAGTTGAAGGATGCTATGAAATTGCCCCTCACTCTTTTCTCCTGCAAACTAAATAAACCCAAATAATCTCTCAGCCTTTCCTCACAGGTCATGTGCTCCAGCCCCACATTCTTTCTTTTTTTTTTTTCCCTTCACTAGACCCTCTCCAATGTATCCACATCCTTTCTATACTAGGAGGCTCAGAACTGGACACAATACAAAAAATATACATGACGATGTCCTATGGAAAATGGTAGTGTGATAGCAACCATCTTCACCAGCTTCAGCATTGGAATAAGAACATCCAAAGTTAAAAGCATGACTTGCTAGAACTTGAGTTGGATGAAAACTTCCTCTGATGGAACTGGGACTTTTTAGAGCTGCTTTTCCTGGCATAAAGGGGCCATAATGTCACCCTAGCCTGCTGGCTTTTAGATAGCCTTCTTTACCATATTATCTGACTACCTCACTATCATTAACATATTTATTCTCACAACACGTCTGTGAGATTGGTGGTCATTATCATTCCTGTTTTACACAGAGTGAACAGAAGGACTAACTGATTTGCCCAAGGTCACAAAGGAAGTCTATGACAGAGGAGTTAAGTGAATCCAGGTATCTTACTGACAAACTCTCTCAAAAATATATGGTAGATCACCAGTCATGTGGTATACAGCTCCTCTTATAGCTTAAGGCAAAGTAAGGGTTTGGTTGTCCCAGAAAGATGGGATGTGCCTGGAACAGGATTTTTTTTCTCATAAAACCAAGTAGAAAAGAGACCAAATCAAATACAGTCCTCAAAATTTGCCTAACAGTGCAAATGTTCAGAAACTGAACCAAGATGAGCCCAAGAAACAGGGTGAACCTGCAATAGGATGGCTTCTCAATAAACATTACAGAAAAGAGATAAAACAGAGAAACGTGGAGTAGCGCTCTGTTTCAGCACAACTAAATCAATGCTCAAGGTTTGCAATCTAGATGAAAATGTTAGTGGAAATCACATTATCTATAGCTGTTCTTTGTGAAAAGATAGTGAATGATAAGAGTTCATAGGGATAAAGAAATAAATGCACTTGATGGAATTCCCATTTTAAAAATACTAAAAAAAATTAAACATAATTTTTAACAACTTTTTAAAGAAATCTGAAATAAAAAGTAACTTAAAAATAATGTAGTAACAGAGAGACAGCCATGCTAGTCTATATATTATCAAAACAATAAAGCAGCCCAGTAGCACTTTAAAGACTAACAAAATAATTTATGTTATGAGCTTTCATGGGACAGACCCACTTCTTCAGATCATAGCCATACCAGAGAAGACTCAATATTTAAGGCACAGAGAACCAAAAATAGTAATCAAGGTTGACTTTGATTACTATTTTAGTTCTCTGTGCCTTAAATATTGAGTCTGCTCTGGTATGGCTATGATCTGAAGAAGTGGGTCTGTCCCACAAAAGCTCATCACATAATAAATTATTTTGTTAGTCTTTAATGTGCTGCTGGACTGCTTTTTTGTTTTAAAAATAATGTGTTCTTGAAAAATACATTCGTTTAAATAAAGCATGTACATTTTCCTGTTATATTACAAAAGACCCCTCCTAAATTAAATTAAGGACAGGACAATACTAGATATATCTGCTAGTATATCATGATAGTGTTTTAACTGCTGTACTATCCTAGTCATGCCACTGATTTTAATGGGATTGGGATTTGGCCTCCAGTTCCCTCTAGAACCTGGAATTACAGAAGCTATGGTGACATAATTGAACAACATTCATTGAGGCAGACTTGTATTTATAAAAGATGCTTCTCAAGGAGGTGGGACAGTACAAGAGGAAAGTAATTGACAATGTTCATTATTTTATACAAACAATTTGCCCCTTCTCTCAATTTTAAATGCTGATTAAGCAGCATCAAGTCATTGCAATGGGCTAAAATCCTAAAGAAAGCCCTCTTCTTTGTCTGAGAAAACACTAAAATATGTGATTGCTTTAATTTTGTGTCATTTGTTTTAATCAGACACTTTGTGCAATCTCACTGTCAGGTAACAACTCTCCCCTCCCCCGCCCCCCCAAAGTGAGCACATAATAGTTTACAGATTTGGTTCCTTTGAAAAACCCATTGCTAACCCTCATCTCTTTGAAAATCCTTTTACTCTGCTTCAGAGTAATCTATTAAAGAGCTACCAGGAAGAACATGGACCTGGGCAGCAGGATATCTTTGTAATAAGCCTCAGATTGAAAGCGTTGCTCTGTTTCCCCACTGTGAGGGCTTGCTGAGACAGGCTTCTTTTAATATTGCCTTAATAGGTCCTTCAAATCCAGTTAATTAAGTTCAGTGTATCTAGAAAGGCTTTCATTGCCTGCATGTGTCTTGGCAAATCGGTGATTATTTCTGTGATATTTATGATCAATATGTGTCTACAGAAAGTGATTTTAAAACACTGATAAGACAAATCTGGTCTACTTTTATTGTTTTGATTGCCCCATATGTTTCTGAGACAAGAAAGAAAGAAAGAAAGAAAGAAAGATTACTTGGAACCCACTTTGTAAATTCCTGCTGAGGCAGCATAAGTTTTATAATTGAAAATAACATGGCCTTACAGTTACAAATCTGAGGCCTGCTGAGAAATGCAAGCCTTAATACTGACATGTCATTAAAGCCATGAGCTGCTGTGGCTGTTAATCATGCAATTATACTCTAATTATCATCACCAGGGTATCAAACAGCCTCCCATGGTCAAGAAAGCATTGCATCCATTCACTTTGACAGGTGATCCCTTCCACAAGCACAATGACAACAATAGGCCTTGGTGGAATAATCAGCATGACAGAGGTTGTATCAGAGTCTGGGACAAGGCCCTCTGGGGTTTTTTGGCAACCCTGACATAGCAGATCAAAGGCTGGGAAACAGCTGATTCCAGACTGGCTGGTGTCTGTCTGGCGTTTCCTCTGTCAGAGGCAGATGAAGTACCTTTTTATTGATTATTCATTCAGCTTTCCTTCTCAGATGGAAGTATTGGCCTTGGGGAATACTGCAGGCGGATGGTCCTACTTTGAAGGCACTTACAACAGAGATATGGATAATCTGCTCCTTTCACTGGCATCAGAGGAACACTGGACAGAGGAAGTCTCAGATTCTAGTGAGCTGGATCTAAAGTCCCTGATGTGAAAAACATCCTGTGGAATTGGGGGAAGTTTAGATCCTGAATGGACCTTGGCAGATGAGGCCCATCTGTGACTATAGGAATGTCATTCAGAATTGAAAATTTTCATTACAATGAAACCTTTTCCAGTTCTGTAGTTTGGTGTTGGTTTGCATATATATCCCTGAGCCAGCAAGAAGTCTGAGTAATGTTTTGAGGATAGGCCTCTGAGAGGTTTAAAATGTGTCTATTTGTTGTTAGCCATTTAGATCAAGAATAAGGAATCAAAAGACATAAAACATTAGGTGGCAGCATCATTGATCTCACCAAACGTAAACATAAATGTTATAAAGCATCTTTCACACACAAGATCTTCAGTGCACTTTACAAACTGTGCATGGACCATTCCTCTATAGATAACAACAGTTTAGCTATACAGTGATTATTCTGCTTCCTTTTGAAGAAGACTTTCATACCAGGGAGACGGAAAGCTTTCTTCCCCAGCACTGTCACAGAGTTTTCAGGAGGAGCAGTGAGATATGAATTATCTACAAGGTATTACAGGTAGAAATTGGACTAGGTAAGATGCATTTAGGGGAGATAGGCTAGTTAAAAAATATCCCTCAATTTCTCACTAGATGTTTCTATTTGGATTTCAATATGGCTCCTTGCTTTGGAACATCTGAAATAAACACCTTTGTTGGAATTTGGTTTTTCCTTGTCTTTTAATTTTAAGCAAGATGTCTACTGCCCACTGAGGCTGTGTTTACACTTGCAAGTTCTTGGTTCCTGATTTTTTTGATCCTTGGCACATTCTTTTGATCCACTTTTTTGTGTGTGGACACACTCTTCCAAAAGAGGTTCTTTTGGACATGATCTTCTAGAAGGGCTTCCTTCAAAAGATCTCTGTAGTATAGACATAGCCTTAGTATTCAATGATTTCTTTTGGCTGCATTTTGAAAATTGTTGTCCTTCCATGTAAGGACCACAAGCCTACATTTATTATACAAATATATTTCTTGGTAGAGTTAATGCTTCTTAGTGTCTGTTGCCTGTTGCCCACATAAAAAACCCATAGGGTATGTCCATGATACAGTAAAACACCTATGACTGGGCTGTGACAGCTTACCCAGGCTCACGGAGCTCAGGCTGCTGGACTATAAAATTTCAGTATTGATATTTGAGCTTAAGACTGGGTTCCAGGATCTTCTATCCTCAGAGATCCCAAAATCCAGGTAAGCTTGAATGTCTACACTGCAACTTTATAGCTCTGTAGCCTGAGCCCTGCCATTTCAAGTCAGCTTATAAGAGATAGTCAAAATTGTTTTATTGAACTGTAGATATGTCCAGTGCAACTAAATACCCGCGCTGAAACCTCAGCTATTTTCAGCATGTTGAGCACATGCAGGTTGCATGGAGACCATTCTTTAGGGGAGCTTGCTTCTTTTCAGAGAAAGAAAGCTCATGTAAGACACCTAGGTAAATTGAGACCAAGGGCTTTTTTACAAAGGGCATATAGAAAATTGAATCTGACTGAACTAAAGGAGTGAATTGGAAGTGAATTACTTAAATTCTGGAGTGGACACTGTTAATCAAAATTAAATTCAGTTTAGTCTAATTCATTCGGGAAGTGAATTAAAGTACACATTGAACCTCTTCCTTGGGACCTGACCAGTGCTGGATGAAAGAATTTGCCAGAATTTGCCACAGGAAGTCTATATAGTCTAGCAAAATTGCCAACACTTCCACTGCTCATTGGACTCTTAGAAGACATTTAGGGCTAAAATTACAGCTAAATAACAGCACAGAACACTTGCAGCCAGGACTCAGGGCTGGAAACAAACTTTGTGGGACAACACAAAACTTAGCCACATCCATGATAAATCATTATCCAGATAACTAAAATCATATCAGATTGCGGATGTTGCCTCAGGAGAATGTTCCGGATTAGAGAGGTTCAACCTGTAAACTGAATCACCACCATTTTAATTTTGAGTGAGGGAATTCACACAGGGTTCTAAAGTAGTTAACAAATTCACACTTTTAGTTACATTTGGATTCTCCTTCTAGGCTGTCCCTATGTAGACAAGACTTGAGCAGCTAGTAGAGCAAAAGGTGGTGTCACTTTAAATGAGCAGTGAAGGTTTGAGCCCAATAACCAGACATTAAAGGCTACTAGAGTAATACTATAATTCTGTCAGCCTTTACAGTATCAATTTCTTTCCCTCAGTTTTAATATTACATTGGGCTACGTAGGTATGTGGTGAGTCAGCCTCTATCAATTTCCCTAATCCGCACAACATGCTTGGTAATTTGTTCAGCTGTTCTTTTTTAACAGAGCAACAGAACAAATGCGTAAGCAGCATGTGAGGTGGGGATGGGTTAGGTTTGCCAGTTATGGCTGGACATGTTCCTGGAGGTTTCATCACATGGCATTACTCTTATTTAAAGATTAATTTTTAATTTCTGGAGACTCTAGGACAATCCTAGCAGGCTGGCAATCTTTGGACAAGTAACAGCTTCAGTTTGGAAGCCAACTCAGAACCCAAACTCAAGGGCTGACTCTGTATTAAAACCAGTCAGGAATTTTCCAGTGTAATGCTTTTTCCATCAGAAAATGACAATTTATCAAAACGAAAACTGTTCCCAGGAAATGTCAGTTTTCATAAATCTCACAATGGGGAAGGGGGGAGTTTGAAATGATCAAAATGGGACATTTAGATCTTTTCAAAACAAAAGCACATCCTTTTTTCAGTTCAATATGACTTTTCATTTAAACCTTTTTGTTAATTTACACACTTGTTAAAAAAACAAGGTTGAAATTGAAATTAAAAAAAATTGAAGACAGTTGACTTTTTTTTTTAAATCTCAAAAATTCTTGTAGAATGGGAAAATCATTTCTAACTCAACTTTAGTCTGTATCCAGGAATTTGAATCAGAACCTACCCAGAATGCATTTGGAGTTGAGTTTCCATTTTTTCCTTGTCTATCTCACTAAGACTGAGCAAAGAAATTAACCTGCATTTCCTGAGTCTTTGCTGAGTAGACAATCCTTCCTATACTTTATCAGTCACAGATTCCTCTTGCCGAATACAACCAAATCACTTAATCCATCTGGGCACCAATCCTTCATCTGTGAAATGAGGAGAATATTTTCCAGACTCACAAGTGTAGTGTGAGAATAAAATGAATTATTGTCTATGAAGTGCCCAAAAACCACAAGGCTGAAGGATACGTAAGTGCCTGGATAGACAATGAGTGACCATGTAAACTCTGGGCCAGCTCCTCAGCTATTGTAAACATACATTGCTTCACAGGCTTTGAAATGCATTGGGCCCAATCCTCATCTTGTGTATGTCAGCAGTTTCCTGAGATAATACAGATTTTTCCCTCCAGAGATTTAAAAAAAAAAAAAAAAGCTGTCAGAAAAGTGACAGACAGTAAACTGAAGACAGGTAAAAATCTATCTATACGTCTATCTATACTTAGATACAAGTGTGTTCAATATTTGCCTGAACAGTAGTTTCCTTTATCACTACAGGTTTTTATCTTGGAGTCATGAACCTATGGCTGTGAACTTTGAGGATAATGTCAGAGCGACTTAAAAATGTGTCAGACTTGTCAAACTTGTTTATATCCCCTAGGACAGGGGTTGGCAACCAAAACAGCAAGAAGAGGCTTTTTTTTTTTATTCAGTAAAAAACTGAATAATTCAAGAGACGCAATGCATGTGAATATGAGATGGTCCTTAACAAATAACGTCAAATCATACTTTTTGTAATCACTATTTTAAGAACAGCACACATGCAACAATTTGTAACATGATACATGTTTGCTGAAAGATGTTCACCATTACTGATAATAATCAGGAGGTTTTTGTTTTTATTTTTTTACTTTGCAATTATAGCGTCAGAGCCACAAAGACATCCTTAAAGAGCTGCACATGGTACTGGAACCACAGGTTGCAGACTCCTGACCTAAGATTAGCTCAAATTAATATTGAAGCCTACAAGAATCCTTACGCCCAGCTATCATTTTTTTTCTAATGCATTATATATAAGTGATACAACATTACTCCTCTCCTGATTTTTTTTATTGCTATCTTCCAGAAATGCTATTACAAAGGACTTGAGTTTCTCAGACGGTCCCTAGTATGAGGGGATAGTGATTTGGAGATGTCAAATTGGGATTAAAGTGCCAAAAGTGCTAAAAACCTTTAGGAAAATAAGATTTAGATTCCTAAACTATACAGGCACTGCAATGCTGAACACACTGACACATACAGAATTTAAACATTTCGCACTTTTCTCTACATTTTAGTGTTTCTTTTACAGACTAAGATAGCCACAAACACCACCCTTTAAAATGTCATACATATCCCTTCCCTCACCTCCAATTTGAGATAGTAAATAAAACTTACTCTTAAGATCATGTGCAGACAGATATCACTAGGATTGTGTTTCTAAGAGATCTAGTTTGTTCATGTTTGCTTTGTTTGGGCATTGCATTAGTTAGTGACTACAGGTTAAACCTCTTCAATCTGGCACTCTCTCATCCGGCAACATCAAAAGTCTGGCATGATTTTTGTTAGCCTGATATGTATTTATCATGGGTGTGGCCAAGCTTCCCGTGGTCCTGTAACATTTGTTTACAGTCACCAGTCCTGGCTCTCATTGTTCTATGCTGTGAGTTAGCTGTAGAAAAGTGAGTAGATGGAGCGATGTCTTGCTGAGTCTGCAGACAATCTAAAAATAGCTCACCAAAGTGAAAACATGTATTTTAAGCAACTACTCATGCCCTTTCCTTCAACTAAACATTTTCTTTTAACACCCGTGACTGACAATACACATGTTCCTTAGCTCTGTAAAGCACCTATTACACTTTTTAGAGCTGTATTAATTATTATGATAAGAAAGACACACAGTCACAGCAGTAACATGTTAACACTGAAGCCTAATGATAGTGTTTAAAATTTCAAAACTGTTAAATGTTTCTTGGTCGAAACCTCCAACTAGTTGGGGTTTTTGTATGGTTTGTGGTATTCGAGGGGGGCAGGGGAGCAGAGCCTGAAGGTAAGTGGACAGCATGAATACATGGGAGATGAATTTGAAATGGGAGGGAGGATGGGCTACACTGGGAGAGTAAAAAGAGGGCCAGGGCAAAACTGGGAGGCAAGACCAAATCAATGTCTGAGATGCCTATATACAAATGCAAGAAGTATGGGAAATAAGCAAGAAGAATTGGAAATACTAATAAATGAATACAACTATGATATCGTTGGCATCACAGAAACTTGGTGGGATAATACTCATGATTGGAATGTTGGTATTGAAGGGTATAGCCTGCTTAGGAAGGACAGACAGGGAAAGAAGGGAGGAGGTGTTGCCTTGTATATTAAAAATGTATACACTTGGACAGAGGTGGAGATGGACAAAGGAGATGGACGGGTTGAAAGTCTCTGGGTTAGACTCAGAGGAGAAAAAAACAAGGATGAGGTCCTACTAGGAGTCTACTACAGGCCCCCTAGCCAGCTGGAAGAGGTGAATGAGGCTTTCTTTAAACAGCTAACAAAATCATCCAGGGCCCAGAATTTGGTGGTGATGGGGGACTTCAACTACCCAGGTATATGTTGGGAAACTAATACAGCAGGGGACAGACTGTCCAATAAATTCTTGGATTGCATTGCAGACAACTTTTTATTCCAAAAGGTTGAAAAAGCTACCAGAGGGGAAGCTGTTCTAGATTTAATTTTAACAAATAGGGAGGAAATTATTGAGAATTTGAAAGTGGAAGGATGCTTGGGTGAAAGTGATCATGAAATCATAGAGTTCACAATTCTAAGGAAGGGTGGAAGGGGAAACAGTACAATAGAGATAATGGATTTCAGGAAGGCAGATTTTGGTAAACTCAGACAGCTGGTAGGTAAGGTCCCACGGGAAGCTAAACTGAGGGGAAAAACGGCTGAGGAGAGTTGGCAGTTTTTCAAAGAGACGTTATTAAGGGCCCATAAGCAAGCTATCCCACTGTGTAGGAAAGACAGAAAACATGGCAAAAGACTGCCTTGGCTTAACCAGGAGATCTTGCATGATCTCAAAATAAAAAAGGAATCTTATAAGAAATGGAAAGTAGGACAAATTACAAAGGACGAATATAGGCAAACAACACGAGCGTGCAGGAGCAAGATTAGAAAGGCTAAGGCACAAAATGAGCTCAAACTAGCTACAAGCATAAAGGGAAACAAGAAGGCTTTTTACAAATACATTGGTAACAAGAGGAAGACTAAGGAGAGGGTAGGGCCATTGGTCAGTGAGGAGGGAGGAACAGTAACAGGGAATTTGGAAATGGCAGAGATGTTTAATGATTTCTTTGTTTTGGTCTTCACTGAGAAATCTGAAGGAATGCCTGACAGAGAATGCTAGTGAAAAAGGGGTAGGCTTAGAAGTTGAAATAAGAAAAGAACAAATTAAAATTTACTTAGAAAAATTAGATGTCTGCAAATCACCAGGGCCTGATGAAATGCATCCTAGAATCCTCAAGGAGCTGATAGAAGAAGAGGTATCTGAGCCTTTAGCAATCATTCTTGGAAAATCATGGGAGATGGGAGAGATTCCAGAAGACTGGAAAAGGGCAAATATAGTACCCATTTATAAAAAGGGGAACAAGAATAACCCGGGAAACTACAGGCCAGTCAGCTTAACTTCTGTGCCAGGAAAGATAATGGAGCAGGTCATTAAAGAAATCATCTGCAAGCAATTGGAAGGTGGTAAGGTGATAGGGAACAGCTGGCATGGTTTTGTTAAAAACAGATCATGTCAAACCAATCTAATAGCTTTCTTTGATAGAATAACAAGTCTTGTGGATAAGGGAGAAGCGGTGGATGTGGTATACCTGACTTCAGTAAAGCATTTGACACGGTCTCACATAATATACTTATCAAATTACGCAAATACAACTTAGATGGGGCTACTATAAGGTGGGTGAACAACTGGCTGGATAACCGTACCCAGAGAGTAGTTATTAATGGTTTTCAATCCGGCTGGAAAAGTATAACTAGTGGGGTTCCACAGGGGTCTGTTTTAGGACCGGTTCTGTTCAATATCTTCATTAACGATTTAGATATTGACATAGAAAGTACACTTATTAAGTTTGCAGATGATACCAAGCTGGGAGGGGTTGCAACTTCTTTGGAGGATAGGGTCATAATTCAAAAGGATCTGGATAAACTGGAGAAATGGGCTGAGGTAAACAGGATGAAGTTTAATAAGGACAAATGCAAAGTGCTCCACTTAGGAAGAAACAATCGGTGTCACACATACAGAATGGGAAAGGACTGCCTAGGAATGAGTACAGCAGAAAGGGATCTGGGGGTTATAGTGGACCACAAGCTAAACATGAGTCAACAGTGTGATGCTGTTGCGAAAAAGGCAAACATGATTCTAGGATGCATTAACAGGTGTGTTGTGAACAAGACACGAGAAGTCATTCTTCTGCTCTACTCTGCGCTGGTTAGGCCTCAGCTGGAGTATTGTGTCCAGTTCTGGGCACCGCAGTTCAGGAAGGATGTGGAGAAATTGGAGAGCGTCCAGAGGAGAGCAACGAGAATGATCAAAGGTCTAGAGAACATGACCTATGAAGAAAGGCTGAAAGAATTGGGCTTGTTTAGTTTGGAAAAGAGAAGATTGAGGGGGGACATGATAGCAGTTTTCAGGTATTTAAAAGGGTGTCATAAGGCAGAGGGAGGGAACTTGTTCTTCCTTGCCTCCGAGGATAGAACAAGAGGCAATGGACTGAAATTGCAGCAGGGGAGGTTCAGGTTGGACATTAGGAAAAAGTTCTTAACTGTCAGGGTGATCAAACACTGGAACGAATTGCCAAGGGAGGTGGTAGAATCTCCATCACTGGAGCTATTTAAGAAGAGGTTAGATAGATGGCTTTCAGGGATGGTCTAGAAAATGTTTGGTCCTGCCATGAGGGCAGGGGGCTGGACTCGATGGCCTCTCGAGGTCCCTTCCAGTCCTACTCTTCTATGATTCTATGATTCACATCAGCCTCTCTTTTTTTGGTTGTGTTAAGCCTGATTGAGATAAATAAGGAACAAGTTGTAAAGAAATAGTGTCTTTTGAGGACAGTTAAATGTTTACAATACATATATACAACAGGTGATTTGGAAATTTAATACAAGCACTAAACTTTCTTGTAGAAAAGGAAATGTATAAGAAGTCACATGATAAAGTACACAGACTAATGAATGGTAAAAAGAAGATAAATCAGGAATCAGAACAAAAAGCAGTCAAGTAGCACTTTAAAGACTAGCAAAATAGTTTATTAGGTGAGTTTTCGTGGGACAGACCCACTTCTTCGAAAGCTCACCTAATAAACTATTTTGCTAGTCTTTAAAGTGCTTTTTGTTTTGATAGTGTATAGACTAGCACAGCTTACTCTCTGTTACTATAAATCAGGAATATCTACTTTTATGAACATTGTACAAAAGAACAAAGAGTTATTCCATAAAATTCAAAAGTTCCAAATTCAAAACAGAAATATTTTTTTACATACAATACTCAGTTAGACTGTGGAACTCACTCATACAATAATACTGTTGGGGCTAAGAATTTAGCATGATAAAAAAAGAGATTCCACGTTTATATGATTACCAAGAATAGTCAAGATTAAAAGATTTACTGCTGACAAATACAATAGAAGTGACCCAAAATCTCATGGGCCTAGTTTTAAGCTGTAGTTGGCATTATGATGAGACCATCAGGGGAGATTACCCCACATCAGTGTACTGCAGGGATTTTGTCCACTGAAGCATCTGATGCTGGTCACTGTCAGAGACAGGGTACAGGCCTAAATGGATCATGGTTCTGATCCACAATGGGAGCTCCTATCTTTGTGTGTAAGGATACACTTTGAGCATGAAATGAGTTGTCTTCACTATTCAGCTAGGAAAACATATTCATGGGAGCACCTCAGAAAGACCCTAAAACTGTAGATTTCTATTAGTATGGCAGACAATACAGTGACATACAATTGGCACTTCAAACAACAAGAGTGACAAAAAGAACTTTCAATTAAATACAAGATCCTGCCTGTCTGTACCTTATTTGGGACCTCAAATCTGGAGCAGTGGCTGTCTGATGACATATTATAAATGATTTGTTGTTGTAATTTATCATTGGAGTCCCATGGCCCTGATGACATGTTACCATAATACATCATGAGAGCATACCCAGCAGGAACAGGAGTTCTGAAAACCAAACTGCTCCATAAATTTTAACCCCATCCCAAAAATAAATACAAAATGTTTTGCATTTCTTTTCTTCTCTGTTCAAGACCCAAGCCTCAAAACGTGTGGATCGGAACAGGCAATCCTTAGACAAGCTCTGATGGGTACAAAAATCCCCTAAATCATTACAGGTTCTAATATAGTAGATTAACTATTGCTAGTGTTGCTCCTGGCAGTGGGTCAGGAACTAGAGTTTACATTCAAGTGGGAACCTATCTCTGGGCACTAGGACAAGCACAGTTCCCTCTCATTAAATTATTTGTATTGTGGAATCATGGATGTAACATCATAGCTGCGTCTACACGTGCACGCTACTTCGAAGTAGCGGCACCAACTTCGACGTTAGGCGGCGAGACGTCGAAGTCGCTAACCCCATGAGTGGATAGGAATAGCGCCCTACTTCGACGTTCAACGTCGAAGTAGGGACAGTGTAGACGATCCGCGTCCCGCAACGTCGAAATTGCTGGGTCCTCCATGGCGGCCATCAGCTGGGGGGTTGAGAGATGCTCTCTCTCCAGCCCCTGCGGGGCTCTATGGTCACCGTGGGCAGCAGCCCTTAGCCCAGGGCTTCTGGCTGCTTCTGCGGCAGCTGGGGATCTATGCTGCAGGCACAGGGTCTGCAACCAGTTGTCAGCTCTGTGTATCTTGTGTTGTTTAGTGCAACTGTGTCTGGGAGGGGCCCTTTAAGGGAGCGGCTGGCTGTTGAGTCCGCCCTGTGACCCTGTCTGCAGCTGTGCCTGGCACCCTTATTTCGATGTGTGCTACTTTGACGTGTAGACGTTCCCTCGCTGCGCCTATTTCGATGTTGGGCTGAGCAACGTCGAAGTTGAACATCGACGTTGCCGGCCCTGGAGGACGTGTAGACGTTATTCATCGAAATAGTCTATTTCGATGTTGCTACTTCGAAATAAGCTATTTCGATGTTGGCTGCACGTGTAGACGTAGCCCATGACTCCAGTCCAGTGAATTGTAAAATGCACTCCAGAGTTTGGTGAACATGCTGCTGGTTTACAATAGCCCAATCCGAAGAAAGGCTGAGCTTATGTGCTTAATCAGGGCCTCATTTATCATAAACAGGAGAAGACAGAGGAGTGCTTCCAGAGCTGTCCCAGCAGGACCTGGCCAGTGGGTGGGGTCTGGCTGGTAGGTAGGGCCCAAGGAGGCACACTGAAGGCAGGGCCTAGCCTGTGAGTGGTGGATACTATAGTCAGTTGGAGTGTGGGGCCCTGAAAATGAGGCCCAAGGCAACAGCCTTGCTCACCTTACCCTAAGGCTGTGTCTGACGGTTGATTATGTCTGCAGCATTTATTCATGGCTGGAGGCCTTTCTCACATGACTATTTCCATTGTCTTCAAAGCTTCCTGCAATATGTGGTAGATGGGGTGGGCAAAGGCTGCAGGGCTGAGCTTTAAACGTGAGGCACGTGATCCTCATGTGACTATGTGCCCACACACTGTGGCTCACTGCCCATGTAGCGTCACTTGGAACCCATACAGAGGGAAAGAGTGTCATCTCCACTGCCTTAGCCGTGAGCCAGCTGGCTTTTAGCTCAAGCTGTAGAGGCTGTCGCACTCAGGTCCCAAGTTCAGTTCCTCCTGTGGGCAGTTACAAATAGTCACGGGAGCAATGCAAAACGTGTGTGCTAAATGCCCCCCTCCCACCATCCCAGGCCCAATGGGAGCGGTATGAAGCTGTTCTGGCAGCATGTAATCCTGCCTGGCCACATTTTAAGGACACAAGGAATTCTGTGTGATGTACCGACAGTAACACCAGACAAGTAACTCAGGTACTTGGCACCAAATCTCTGCTCTAATTTCTGCTGAAGTCAATGGGAGTTTTTCCTTTGACTTCAGTGGGAATGTGATCAGGTCCCATGGTGCCATACAAGTGGATATATACCTTGGCACTTTAACGCCCTGGTGATTGGTCCTATGAAAATACCCAAGATTGAATTAGGCTGTAGAGAGATAGATACCCTCATATGCAGTAGGAAGTAATCCTGTATAAGCTGCACTTCCCTCGTCTGACACCCTCAGGATCTGATCCATCTCCTGCCTCAGCCCTCCCACCTCCAGCCCCAGCTGTTCCCTTACCTGTGGCGGTCCCTGGCACCCAGTGGTCTGATGCTGCCGGCCCTGACTCTGCATAGCTGCAGCCCCAGCTGCTGGCCTCTTGGAGGCTGGCTACAGCCCTGGGTGGGCAGTCAACTCCAGGCCCAGCTGAGGTGTCTGTGCACACCCTGACATGGGAGTTGGCTTCAGCCCCAGATGGGCTGCTGGTACAAGCCTCAGGCAGGGCACCAGATCCAGCCATAGCTGGGGAGCTGGTGCCATCCCTGGCTGGGGAGCCACACCATGCCGATGTAGGAAGCTGGTACCAGGGACAAAAGCCCCTGGACTCCTCTGCATAGGGTTGCCTGCCTCCCTGTCACTGGTCTCCCACCCAGCAGGGCTCCCAGATGTTGGCCCTTCTCCTAGCAATCTCTAAGCCAGGGCTCTCTAACCCACTAACATCTGTGGTCCTGCCAGACAAAGGATGTTACTGGACATGGAAATTCTGGTTTTGAGAGCTGCAACCTGCACTCAGTGTTCAAAGAGCGACTTTAGACAACATCTTTATTCCCTATATCAGGACATATTAAGCAGTGAATCTTCTCTGGATGGCAACAACAAAAGAAACCATATTCATCAGCTCCCGAGCACATTTTTCCCAAGGTCTCAAAGCCCATATAAGCAGCATGGCAGTCCATTTCCATTTCTCACTCAGGGAAAAGTGAATTACAGTGTAGGTAGAGGAGTTGGTGAAGAGCTAATGTCATTGTTAAGGAGACAGCCAGCTTTAGAAATCTAGAACTCCAAGTTTTGCTCTCGCCACTAGATCAGTTCACTGGCCCTGGAATGTAAGTTTTCTTTCATTTAGAACTAACTACCTGGTATGCTCTAGCAATCAGGCATAGTTAGATATGTTAACTAACATAAACTAAACTCACAAAAACAGAGGTATTAGAAGAAAAAAAAGAACGGCTGGTTTAGCACTCTGTCTGTTTTTTCCATCCATAGGTGGACTAAATTTTGTTATGTGAACAAAGCCATGTGAAATGTGCACCATCCATACAAACACATGCTGCCCGCTGTGGATGACTGTGTGCACGCTGCTAATAAGCTGGGCAGCACCTTGGCAGCAGCCTAAGCAGTCAGCTGACAGGGAACACTGGGCTGGTTTAAGGTTAATCTTTGGGTGAAACTCTTACTTTCTCCTACAGAGAAATCAGACCATTTCAATGTGCATCAAATTTAGAAGATGGATCCATGCTGTAGGATCCTGGCTTTAAAATAATACGCATCGTTCCTTCTAGCAGCATTTGTTCTGGGGGAAAAGACTATTCAGTGCAGTTGGGGTGCTATCAAAAGAAAATAAATATGAATAAGCTAAAGAAAGAAATGGAACAAGCAATGCTCTCTTTACTTGCAAACATGAACACACCCTGTTTGCTAGGTCGCTGGAAAATGCTGGAGGCCACTGGCGGATGATCTTGAGGTACCTGCAAATGTTCACTGACAAGTGCCTGCTGCAGAGCGTTTTGGACACTCAAATGGGGACTTCCCAAATATTTCTTAGAAACATATTTTGTGGTGCAGAATCAGTGAGCTGAATTTGCCTAGAAACCCCACGACAGCTCTGTCTGCAATGGTGCCAGCTGCAATTAGGTAGTTATTTTTGATCTGAGATTAAGTGCCTTTAAAACAAATCTGGAATGGATTTTAATTGAACGTGCTGCGCTGCTTGAGGTCCACCAAAATGATTTGGTTGGTGTTTTTCTTTCCCAAATCCTAAGGGAGACGTTCACCTAGGCCCACATTAGACTCGCTTCCCAACCCTGCCCCCCAAGCCCCCTGGTCAAAAGATCCACTGTGTGCTAATTCTGTCATGCTCCCTCTCACTCAATCATTCATATACGGCGCCCCTTAAAGAAACACTGCAGAAGCCAGAAGGCACGGAAATTAACCAAATGAACAGCTGGGGCTTTGCCGTTACATACCAAATTCTGCATTAGTGCTACCTTGCTGGTTAAATTAGCCAAGAGTTTCAAAGGGGTCCCTGTACTAATTTAGTAACACAGAAGTTGCTATGCTGCATGAGACCAAAGATCAGTAATCAGTAACGATCAATATGGCTCAGGAGGCTGATTGGCAGCGCACCTACCATGGCCTGCAACTGGGAGCATGTAATTCCATTGGTGGTGCACATAACAAAATGTATTCCACCCATGGATGGAAAAAAGTAGAGGGAACATTGGTGCTGAGCTTTCTGCCCCAATCCAGGTCCATGCTTAACTTGAAGAATATGAGCAGTTCTGTTAAGATAAGCACCTTGCAGCCAGTCAGGCTCGAGTTTCTCATTAAATGTTATAAGGCTGCATGTCAAAAGAACTTTCCTTCCTGACTTCTACAGGCATAAGCCTATATGCCAAAGCCTGCAAGAAGATTTCCCAGGTATCTTTTAACCTAGGTCTAAATTCCATCCTGACACAACCCCACTGGATTCAGATCAGAATTTGAACCGTAGAACAGTGGGATCCTGGACTATTTCTGGGGCATTTCCAGGCAATATAAAAATATTATTGCAGTTCATAATTAACAGAGGGTTGCACCACACATCATTCATGGAGCTGTTTATCCTGTCTCATATTGTCATCATCCTTTATTGAGATTATTTTTGAATTTAATATTTTAATGTGTTGACTGTCCATTTGCTCCCTCCTGCATCAGGGTGTTATTTAGGTTAACTATATGCTGAGTAAAGCAGTTTTGTTATCTGATGGTCGCTCCTCCAGCTAAAGAAATTTCTTTTTTTCATTCTTTCTTGTGAGAAATAATACCTGAATACACAGGTTCCACCATGAAAACTCTTCTATGATTTAAAACAAATAAAACACAAGATAAAGTATACTTTTTGCAGTACTTCTCAATGATTTGTTTCTATAGTTCTGAAATCCATGGGACATAGTGTACGCGCAATGTTCGCAGGTAACTCCTCAAGCAAGACAGCTTTGAGGGGAGAGCTCTGTGCAGCTACATTTCAAAACGTAACTACAGATTCAAGCAATTAATATGCAGCAACTTTAAGTGACAGTCTCAGGCTATGTCTACACTAAATGGCTTTGTTGACAAAATATGGGTTTTGTAGACAAAACCTATTGAGCATCCAGATTCCCAAGGCACTGTGTCGACAGCAAATCAACAGAAGGCGGCACTTTGTCAAAACTCTTATCCCACTCCCCGCAAGGTATAACACCTCTGTTGACAGAGATCTTTCAACAGAAAGCCCATCTGGACATTCTGGGAGGTCCTCTGTTGACAGACAGGGCTTCCAGGGGACCAGACAGCCCTGTTTGCTGTGCTTCCACTTGGCTGTTTTGCCAAGAGAGCAGCCGGGCAGTCCTGCAGCTCTCTGTTGACAGAGCAGATCAGTCTTATGATCCTCTTCGCCATCTGGCCGTGATCAGTCAACAGCAATTTTATCAGAAGAGATCTTCCAACAAAAACTTCTGTCAACAAATCCCTGTAATCTAGACATAGCCTGAGAGGGGTAGCGGTGGTAGTCTGTAGCTTCACAAACAACAAGCAGTCCTGTAGCACCTTAGAGAATGACCAATTTACTTGGTCATGAGCATTCATGCATAAGACCCACTTCCTCAGATGTTTGGAGTAGACGCAAGGAATCCAAGGCTTACCCTCACCCTAACCTTATTTTTTTCCTCCTCCTTCTTCACTCCCATTCCTGCTGTATAAACCCTGGATTCTATTTGTCTACTCCAATCATCTGAGGAAGTGGGTCTTACACACGAATGCTCATGACCTAATAAATGTGTGAGTAAACAAGCAGTCCTCTAGCACTGACAGTGACATTCTCCTCAAAGCTCAATTATGGCACCCCAAATTATGAATAAACTGAATAACTTTTAACACACTGGCAAATCCAGTTGTTTTCATTACAAATAAGCCTGCATGGTAGTGCTTTTGCAGACAAAAATATAGAGAAAAAGTATAAACAAGTGGGTAAGGAATCAAAATGAATGGTAATATTTAAGCTCAATGCTTAATATTAATAATAGTACTTAAGATTAATACTTAAGCTTGGTGCTCAGAGTGCTTAATTAAGGAAAGTCAGTATCATTATGCTCATTGTAGGGATGGGGAGACTGAGGCAAATAGGTAAACTGAATTGCCCAAGGTCAGTTGATTAAGTAGCAGAGTCAAGAACAGAAGCCAGCCCTCTTGAGTTTCTGTCCCAGAATGACCAGATAGCAAGTGTGAAATACTGGGATGGTGGTGAGGGAATAGATATAAATATAAGAAAAAGCCCTGAATATTGAGCTTGGCCTATAAAATGGGGACATCTGCTCAGTCCAGTGTCCTACTCACTTTCATAAGGAGGGCAAAAGACTCATTATCAGCTTCTTTGCTACATTCTGGGAGTCTGAAGCCCAAGTTTGTTACGTCACCAGAAAGAAAAACCTTTCAGCTCCCCAGCCTTCTGCAGTCCAATTTATGTCCAATTTGCAGACTTTCAACATAGCAGCCTCACAGTTCATAAAATCAAACTCAGCCAGGGCTAAGTCTCTAGGTAATGGATTTAGGATCACTTGAGGTGTTACCGGCAGTTCATGATGGGTAACTTTCTTGTTAACGAAAGTCCCTTTTGCTAAATGAGTTCCAGCTTTAAGTCTCTGCCTCTTTTCTTTTTCTTTTTTTTCCCCTTTCCTTCCCTTTTCTGGCAGCACTGCTGTGGATCAGGAGTGGGGGAGGAGGCGGCATAGGACTTTATTAGTCCGTGCATGGAGAGCTTTTCATTGCGAGGGCTGCAGGGAGCAGAGACCGGGGGAGGGAGAGGGAGAGGGAGAAAAAAAAAGTGGGATAAGTTAGTCTTTGTGTAAACGGAAGGTGCTGAAAGGAAGGCTGTGTGCTGGGGCCAGGGGATCGACCCTCTGGCACCACTTGTCTACACAGGGACTATGGAGACGGCCATGTGCCTAGACCGGTGCCTTTTGGTTTCCGCAGGTAACTGCATGCTCTGTAGGGAATATGTCCAAGGAGAGAAAACCACAGATTGCATATCGTGTGTGTGTGCTTAATTTCTCCTGTCCGCTCGTAGTGTCCGTGCGCCTGGCAGCCTGCTTAACCACTCTGCCCTCAGCAGAGAAGCATGTGCGTGCAGAGGAAATGGGGGTCCCAGGCAATGGCTGAAAATAGATTAATTATAGATGTTATAATTCTCCCTGATGGCTGGATTTTCCAGGCTGGTTATTTATCCGATCTCCCCTCCTTGCAAGAAGCAGTGGGATTAATCATTCCCAGGGCATTAGCAAACTTGACGGAAATGCCTGACACCCCAAGCAGGCAACTGGGATTATCTTTGTGGGTTTTATTTGTTCTGACAGGTTTGCAAACCCTGAACAAACATTAGGAGAAGGGCAGTGGAGACTTCTGTTTCTTCCCTCTAATTTAGCGTCCATCCCACTGCAGCCATTCCAGGTATGAATGCACAACTACCTCCAATCTTACTCCGCTGAGGAGCTGAGATGAAGGCCTTTGAGACTGATGCAAGGTCTCCCATTGAAGCTAGAGGGCATTCATTGGGCCCTTGGAGCGCCCACACAGTCCAAGGCGGAATCCCATTCCTTTACCTGCCTGGTCTGTTCTTGGAGAAGCAACAGGTTGCAGTGTGGTGGAAGGGCCTATTTCACGGGGTTGTTCTGATAGGCTGCGATGGCCCTCAGAAGCAGAAAATAACCATAGCAGAGTATTCAGGAAAGCAATACTTCCTGTTGCCTCGCTCGTCCTCCTTGTCTCTGGCCTGCCCCACCATTCCTATACCACTGACTGCTGCTGGCCTGACCCATGTAGTGGCCACAGCGCTGCCGAGGAAAATCCATTATTTTCACATCTCCAATTATAAGTTTGTTCTTCATTTCTATTACCCTAGTTCCTAAGAGCACTAGAAACTGTCCTTGGAGGCTTTGTACACATGCACTCGATAGCCAGTCCTATCATGAGAAGAGCAGGTGTACTCAGATTGTGGATGGCAGCAGAAAAACGAAGAGCGGCTGATTTCCCAATACAGGTTGAACCTGTCTAGTCTAGCACTCTCTGGTCCAGCAACATCCGTGGAGCGGAATGATTTTGTTAGCCGGTTGTTCATTTTCATTAACTGGGCAGAGGGATAGCTCAGTGGTTTGCACATTGGTTTCCTAAACCCGGGGTTGTGAGCTCAGCCCTTAAGCAGACCATTTAGGGAACTGGAGCAAATAGATTGGGGGGAAAAAGATCTGCCAAAGCTGGTGATAGGTCCTGCTGTGAAGTCAGGGGACTTGTCTCAATGGCCTCTGAAGAGCCCTTCCAGTTCTATGCAGCCCCTCTCACTTCAGTTCTTCCAGCTGCATGTGTTTGCGCAGGGAGCGTGCTCCCTGAACCACAGCTGGGTATTGTCTTTCAAGCCAAACAAATAATTGTATTTTAAGAAAAAATTAACTTATCTTCCTCTTTCCCTGTGGCTCTGTTTTCTCTGGACTTCATGCATAGGTGGAGGAAAGCACTTTGGGCAACGGAGAAGGATGATCTCTCTAAAAAAATGTCTTTGTGCACGTCAAATTGGAGGTGGTATTTTTAAGACTTTGTGAGTACTTAACAGGGATAATAGTAATCAGTCCTTTGTATTCTAAGAAATTATTATAAGCCATCCTTCCCTTAGAGTTGATTTCACTGGAACTAAAATGTGTGACCACCAAGAACTATGAGACTGGATCAGAGCCACGGTCCATTTAGTCAAGTACTGTGTGTCTGACAATGGCCAGTAGTTGAGGCTTCAAAGAAAGGTGCAAAATAATCCCCCAGAGAGGAGGCAGATGTGGTACAATCTCCCCTTCATGAAAGTCTCCCTTAAGCCCCCCTACAGGTTGAACATCTCTTGTGTGGCCACCCTCAGGACTTGATCTGTGCTAAACCAGAGTATTTGCCAAACCATGGGAAGTCAATAGTCCAGCAGCATTACCAACACTTCCACTGCTTCTTGGGCTCTTACAAGACATTTAGGGGTAAACTTGAGCTAAATAACATCCCAGAACACTTACAGGCAGGATGGTGGCTCTAAACAAACTTTATGGGACCACAGGCAACTTGATAAGTGGACATTCAACTAACTAAAATCATGCCACACCATGGATGTTGCTGGACCTGAAAGTGCCGGGATAGAAAAGTTCAACCTTTCTACTTAGCCTTGAAGCCTAAAATTTCTTTTTCCTTCCACAACTTTTGTTAGTTTAAATTATTTTAATTCTGGATATTCTTGCTAGACATGGAAAAGTCTGATCCTTCTTTGAACTGGCTGTTCAGTATCATGGTGTCACTGTTATAGTCATGAGAGTTGCTCCAGAATTTGTTTAGCAGTTCTATTCTATCCTTCCACAGTTCTGTCAGACTGAAATCTGAAATAGCCCATGTGCTAATTACTATACAAAAATATCTTTATATTCGGTTTGGATTTCAGCTTGATCCTTCTCACTTACTTTTACCACTGCATATAGCAACTTTGGACCCCATAAGAGATGTTTTTTATGCCAAAATCAAAATCAAAATCAAAAGCTTGCTGTTATAAAAGTAATGTTTGTGTATATGGGTGAGGGCCTGATATTTGAAAAATAAAATGTAATAGTTGGAGTGGTTCACTTTAAATGTTAGCTACTGTTAATGGGCAGGCATGTTGGCTAGTTTTTAAATAACTTAATTGCTTTTGAAAACATTTGTGGGGAGAAGGAAACTCAAAATGAATGGGACAAAAGCTCCATTCATATTAATGGCAGTCTGCATTATCACAGAATGTGATATAACCAGAAGCAACATGGCCTTGCGGATAAAGCAGAGTGTTTACAGTTCGTCAGTTTTAATCAGGGATCTGCCATTAAGCTATTTTGTATCTTTAGCCATATCTTCTTGTTTCTCGGATTCCACATCTGTAAAATGTGGGTACCGGCTAAACTTCCCTAGCCTGGCACTCTCAGAACCTGACCGGTGCCAAATGAGAGAATTTGCTGGACCACAGGAAGTCAATATTGTCTAGCAGCATTACCAACACTTCCACTGCTTATGCGGCTCTGAGAAGATATTTGGTGGTAAATTACAGCTAAATAACAGCACAGAACACTGAGAGTCAGGACTGGGGGCTGTAAGCAAACTTTCTGGGACCATGAGAAACTTGGCCATACTCATGGTAACTAACTAAAATCATTCCAGATTACGGATGTTGCTGGACAAGATATTTCTGGATTAGAGAGATTCAGCCTGCAGTAACATTTACATATGTCATGAACATAAGTTTTTTGCCTTGTTAAGCAGATTGTGAAAATCTCCAATGTATCATCATAACAAAATGGTAGTTCTCATTTCTCACTGGATAACAAATGTTACTAGTCAGAAGGTGGGAGAACATTTCTGCAAAAATCTGCCCATTTTCTACAGGAAATGGATTTATATTTTTGATTAGCTGTAGCAATTAAGCAACAGTAGCACAAATTTCCGGTTGTATATCTGAGTGTAAATTTGTAGACGGAAATAGAATTGATGTAATTTAATGATGCAATGTGACATTCACTTTAAATGAATAGTCAAGTGTTTGGGCTTAAAATTTGCTTTTCATTTATCTTTTCAGTCATACTAGAACATTGATGGGTAGTGGACCCTGAAAAAGTGCAAACACAGATAAAATATTTTAAAATTCAAACAACTATTTATAGAATTTATGGTACAGAATTGATTTTCTTTTTAGCAGTATTGCCCAGCTCTGGATGGGCATGTTCAGACTTCTGAAGTCCTACAGAAACACTGAATAAACTATATAGAGTAAGCATTAGTACTGTACTATGTCTGACTGAATTGAGGTATCCATTAGACACAAAAAATGATTAACAGATTACATCAGCTTTACCTCGCATCCTAAACAAAACACAGATATATTGTTAACTTTGTTTCCATGGAACAACTCACAACGTGCAGTTACTCACAGAGTGTAAAATTAAGCATATGTGGAAATCTTTTCAAGATCAGAGCCTTTCTTTCAAATGAACAACATACAGGAGATTAGATGCCTTGCAGAACCTCTTTATGTTGTATAAATCTTGTTCCCAGGTTAACAGGTAACTCAGACTTTATTAGGACTGTTTCCCCACTGGAACTCAGACACAATATTAACATTTGTTTTCCTGTGTTTGTAGTTAATAACGCACATGAAGTCTATTTGCATAGCACACCATAATACTTTCCATTGGCTTCAGAGGGAGAAGGATGGCGAAGTGATGTTAGTTGTAAACTTGTTTCCATCTTCTCTGTTTTGTGTTACTTTATTTTAGTAAAGCCAGTAAAACTTAACCACATTAACCAACATTTAATTTGGACTATCTGCAGCCTAATAATAGCTTGGAAACAAATAATTCAGGAATGCACAGTATATATTGATACTGAGCTATTTTAATACCAACTTTTCTGTAAACATACATAAAGGAATGAAGAGCAAAATAAGGTGAACCAAACTGGGACAATTCACGCAAAATTCCCACACACAGTTGCACATCTGGACTGTGGGATCCAAATCAAAAGTACTCCTCATGTTGGTTTTGCAAATCTAAAACTGGACCGAGCTTTTGCAAAACCCAAAACCACCTCAACATTTTGCAATGGGTATGTGCCAAAGGAACAGATACACATGTATCACCTCAGGAAATGTCCACAGTCTTCTCATGTCATACCCATTTTAATATTCATAGAACAAGGAGTCCCAAACACAAAGTCCACAAATTTACAAATAGTCCCAACCCACGTTGTCATGTCCAACTGCTGAACCAGGAAATCTCCAAATTCAGGGCAAATAAAAAGGATCTCATGCATCCAGCAACTTGAGGTCACGAGTTGTTGCCTAAGCTAATGGAAGAGCATCTCCCACTTGTTCAACTAGTGTGAAGTTTGTGAAATCCTTGTCCCCACTGAGTTTCCTTCTGAGAGGAAAAGCTAATCTAACTTCTGCTAGCAAAATATTTGTTCCTCCCATTGTAGTCCTATAAAGAAACACTCTGACATCCTGAAAGAACCAGATCCCCTTAATCTCTATGTCAAAGATGACAATATTTCAACCAGTAAATTCTCTTTCTTCACATTTCTAGACCTGAAGAAATTAACTAGAATTGTAATGTTAAAAATAGACATGTGCCCTCCCCCCTCAGAAAAACAACCATTATAGAAGAGGAAGCATGAGTCTTGTGAATGACGCATCAGTCTAACACTCAGGAGATCTGGGTTCAAATTTTCTCCCATCTTCACTTCAGACCACGCAGGGTAGTAATTTAGTCTCTTTTGTTTCTTATTTCCCCATTTTTCATATTTCCTTCTTCCCATTTATTATTTATGGTACAAACTCTTCAGGACAAGGACTATGTTTATGCACAACATCTAGCACACTGGGGAGCTAATTTTGGTTGTGGTTTCTATGTGTTTCGGTACACTGAGTGGGGGTGTGTGTGTGTGTGTGTACATATATATATATATATTCTTGATTCTCTTTATATCCCTCCTTTGCAAAATATGAAATTCTGCACTGAAGGGCTCGGTTTTTTAGGTGTCAATACAAGGGGAAAGTATAAGTCCAAGAAAAATAAAAGAAAACAAAAAAAATTCAACAAGACCCATTGTAGAGATACTGTAGTGGCTTACTAGGAACAGCTGTTTGTTTGTCTGGGTCTATAGAGGCTGATACTCTGCTCAAATTTGTATAAACAAGAGAATTGAGCTCAAGATGTTTCAGCTTCCAAAAACCTCTAAGCAAGGAAAAGAGGCTATGTGTCAATCTTACCTACTCTGCTGCTTGGATCCAGTCCATGTTACAGCAAAGCACCAAAGGAAGGCACATACTATGCTTACTGTGTCAAAACCACCTAAGAGAACTCTGCCTTAGTAGCCTATTTTGTCTAAGAAGCTCTGCAGGGCAACATGGCACATGCTGAAGTTATAATCCAGTTTCAGCTGCAACATATTTTCCACGCTATGAATGTTTAAAATAGCTTGTGTCACAAGTCAGTTTTAGACTTTCTCTTTTTATATTGGAGATATGTATCGTAAAGATACAGCATAAGGAACTGTTTGCCCACTTTGTGTCTTTGTTCTCATTGGCCAGGATTGTTAACTAAATGTGAGTCTAAACTCCTTAAATATTTCAGACCAAGTTCACCTCTTTACTGGACTTGTGCATGATTATATCTAGCTCCCTGCAGTTTTATTTGGATGCAGTATTCTGCACTTCTATTTTTGGATTGCTATGCATAGCTGCTCTGCTCTACAAAATAATTGTTGTATTTTAGTGGTTGTCAAGATGATTTCTGCCTTTCTTCCTGTGTACAGTTACTATTATGCATTGCAGCCTATAGTACCAAGCGTACAAACAAGGAAGCTATGCATAGTAGTATCTTGTCATTGTGGCATCTTGGGTTTAATTTAGACGGGATGTACAATATGAAATGGATTACATAACCCTATACTCAGTTTTGATCTCATTAATAACAACTAAATAACTTTCCAAAGTTGATGTGAGTCAACGAGATTGGTAAGATGTAGTTTAGGGAAGACATCCTCTAGTATCTTTAGTGAAAGATATTTGTACTCTGTGGAAGTTCCCATGGAATCAGGAAAAGTTCTCCTAGGCTTTTATTGAGAAGCTGTGTGTAATCTTTACTTCACAGATGTAAACTGACTCTGAGAATATCCTTGCATTTCTTTTACATAGTCATGTCTAAATGCCACCAGTCTCCACTGCTTCTGGGACTGGAGGCCAGGGGACATTCAGAGATGTGGATTGACTCGCTTGTAACAGTCTCAACGAACATGTTCTTTTTCAGCAACTGTAACATTCAGGAAAGAATCTTGACAAAACAAATGACTCCCCATAAACATGTCTAAGGAAATTAAGATGCTACAACTGATCTGCTTTAATAAAATTATGCAGTCAGCTCAGTTTCCAAAGTTAGTCACTGTATTCTGTGCATTATGCCATGCAATTAATCCTTCCTAAAATAAACGGACTGATTAAAATTCCATTATCCTGACAGTTCACAATAAACCTTGGGACCAATGATCCCCTTTCCTTTTAACCATTTAAGCCATTATAATTAAAGTTGGTTTTATGTCATTTGCTGGTAAATGTTACGGTCACCTTACTAACTACTTAAACAATTCCAAACAGTTGCACCCCTTGTAAAGCATGCAGGCAATGGGTAATAATTGAACTATTTAACCTGATTCACATTTCATACCATTTCCTTTACATACAAAGCTCAGCGCTGAACAACTAAATTCTAAGTTGCTCACTTTTTCTTCAGGGGCTAATTGAGGGGTCACATTTTTTAAAACACTTTGGAAAGACAAGGAAGTTCAAGGCTTCTCTTTTTTATCACATTGGTTTCATGTTAGCTGTCCAGTGAAAAGGGAACTCACAAAAAAAAAAGGTAAGCATGCCAAATTGCAGAAATATTTCAACCAATATTCTGCAATTTGTTCTTTGTCACTTTGTCTATCCTCCCACCCCAAAGTGTCCTGAGTTTCATGCAGGTAATTCTTAGGAGTGTGAAAGCACATTAAATTTAACCCTTTGCATGCTTCCACCTATGATGAGAGCCAGGCATTCTTGCACTGCAAGAATGGTCTTGTTTTAAGAGTAAATATTTTGTGAAAATAGGATCAATCGAAGCATTTTGAGAATTTTGGAATTGTTTTAAGCCCTGCTCCTCCACTCTTGTTTTCTATAATCACCAGAATAACTTGTGAAGTAAGGTCCTCCAGGTTGCTCCTCTGAAAGCCAGGATGGTCTGGTCCAGCAACATCCAGAGAGCCCCGGGCTGGGAGGTTATAAAAATGAGGGCCAGCAGCTGGAACCCCTGTTGGGTGGGAACCCTGCAACAGGGAAGCCAGTGGCCCTGTTCAGGGAAGCCCAGCGTGGTTTGTGTTGTGTTGGCAGCTCACACAGAGCAGAAGCCAGTGCCCATAGGGCCAGGGCTGTGCTGGCAACTTGGCTGGGACAGGAGTTGGTCCCTGGGGCTGAGACTGGGGTCAGATCCAGCAGCTCGGACAAGTCCAGGGTCAGGGCCAATATCTGGGGCCAGAGGTGAGGGAACCACTCAGGCGGGGGGCGGGACTGGAGACAGGGGGAGCAGTTGGGAGGGGCAGCAGTCTGGAGGGCAAATTCACTTGTTTTGGACTGGTCAGGTCCCAAGGGTGCTGGACGCAGGAGGTGTAACCTGTACGAAAGTAAGCATGCCAATATCAGGGTCTTTGTAAATAATCTGCACACTGTTAATTGTCACCAATCTGGGTATAGGTTTGGTATGTGAACTGCAAAAAGTGTGTTGGTTCTGTTGGCTTGGATCCCACAGGTCAATCTGTTTGTCCAAATTTCACTTTAAGATTTCTTTCATTTCCTGCATGTCTTTGCATGCTTCTTCTCGCTTCTATGGACACATTCTTCTTTTCTATTCCTGCATTCTTTTAATGGCAGGAATTTGGTCACCTCTTCTCCCAGCCTTCCTCTTTCCAATCTATGATAACCCTCTGACTCTTCAGCTACACCTACACTGCAGTGATCTGTCAAAAGAAGTTACTGTTGGACGATATCCTCCAGCAAAACATCCGTCAACAGATTGTGGCCACACATGAAAGCCAATTGTTCTGTCGATCTGCTCTGTCGACAGAAAGTGGCCAGACTGCCCAGCTGCTCTCTTCACAGAACAGCCAGCCAGAAGCACAACAGACGGGGCTGCCCGGGGTACTGGAAGTTCTGTCTCTCAACAGAGGGGACCCCAGAGCATCCACACTGGCATTCTGGCAACAGATTTCCTTGACAGTTTCACTGTGCCTCCTGGGGAATGGCAGAATGCTGCTGGCAGAAGTGCCACGGTCTGTTGATTTACTGTCAACGGAATGCATTTGTAACAAGGATGCTCTGCGAATTTTGTCGACAAAACTCTAGTGTGGATGTAGCCTTGCAGTAGGGCTCCCACATCAAGCAACAAGTCTCAGCAGCACTGATGAATCTTTCAAGGCTGTCTGCTGCCTTCATGGCATGCATATGTAAAGTGTTCTGTGAGTCAAGGTAATTCCCCAGAATACATTGCATGAAAATTTTTCCAGTTCCATGAGAACAATCCTTCCTTTTCTAACAGTCTTTGTGGGTAGGCCATCTTTAGGATTTATGGGGTTTTATACAGTACTATTGAACCAGTGCCTCTAGGCCCTACAGTAGCTGGGGGGTTGGGGGGGCAAGATTTTTTTTTTTAGAGATGTTAGTTCATAATCTTCAGCAACACACTAATGAAATATTTTAAAACAAATTTTAAACTAAGGTCCTGTGGATGAATAGTTTAAATAAAGAAACTAACATCATATACCTGTTAAATAGCTGCGTTATCTCTCAACTGGCTTTTTTACAGGTTCAATGTTCTGCTAATAGGCCTGGCAGGCTTTTTTCCCTTTTAAGTTAACTAGCTCCTTTCCAGAGGGGAACTCACCAGGCTGCAGCAGCCATGGAACAGGGGTACAAAGAGGTAGGTGGGTGGAGGTTAAGACCCAGGGGTGCTCCAAATTTTTGGGTACCCTGTGTGGTTGCATATTCTCCCTATGAGTAAGGATTCCCCTGTTTGTGCATTCTCCATCAGGTTAGGGAGACATTTGGTGTAGCATAAATGTACAACTAGAACTAGCAATAGACTTTTTGTCCAAACTTTTTTGCCTGCAGGAAAAAATGCCATTTTGACCAAAATGAAGAGTTTTAAGAAATATTGATTTGTGCATTCTGTTTAGAAAATATGTTGGAGAGGGATGAAATTGACCCTTCTCTTACATTCTTTGAATGAAATGTTTCAAATTTTCTTATCAGACCAACTAAAGAAAAAAGTAAAAATTAAATTGAAATGTTTCACATTTAGCCAAAGGAAAAATTTCAATTGATCCAAAAGTAACTTTTTCTCCCCAGAATGTCAACCTTTGGTCTGACCAAGTGTGGCCATTCTCATGTTCTTATTTTGTTAAAAAAAAAAATCAACATTGTGTCATTTTTATCACAATTTAGGATACTTTTTTTTTTTTTTTTGTGGGATGGAAAAATTTGTTTTCTAACCAGCTCTACTTATGACTGGGCAGAAAGGGTTCTTATCCAAACCAACTCTAACCTTCAAAAATGTTTGGGTTGATGTCAGTGTTTGGCCTGAGGTTTGGTTTGGCTGATACTTAGTTTTCCATAGCAATCACCCATCCCAAAGAGAGATACAACTCAGAGATGGAATTAAAAAAAATGAACCTCTGTAGAGCAGATATATCCCAAAACAAGCTTTTATTAAAAATTAAAATAAAAAGATAAAAAGCAATAATGTTTCTAGATCAGATTTTTACATGGTTAATTTCACATAACTTCTCCTAATGTGACAATTCATGTCATTATAAGAAATATTGGCCATAATAATACTGTCTGGTGAAAAGGGTGAAAGAAAAAAGATTTATTAACTTTGTTTGTGTTGATAAATGAGCCTTTCTGGAGACCCAGAAGATATTTTTTTAAAACATTTCTGCAGCTTTTTAGCGAGCCGGCTGCAGAATCATTCTTGGATCTCACCAATGTCATTCTCAGATCCCTTCTTTCTAAGGTTCTTCCAAAATCTCATGAGTTGTGCCCAGGTGCAGAGATTTAAGGATGTGCTGTTCTTCACGTCAGCTTGCACAGGATGGACTCTCGCCCACACTGTCAGCACCTTGTGAACAAGAAAAGGCCTTCTTTGTGTGCTTTCTCCAGCCACTGCAATGTGGCTATCTCATTCTGGTTCAAATTAAACCTGGTGGCTGGTTTTGCTTTGTAAAAACAACTTTATGTTCTTTCACTGTTCTCCAATTTCTGTGTCCTGTGGGAGGTGCAGGGATATGCAAATCACTTTGCTTCCATTTTATTTTTATTTCTTTCTTAGCAAGCCTGCAAAAGAAGAAATGGAGCATTGGACAAGGACATGAAGATGAAAACAATCAGAGGTTTGGCTTCTTGATCTTCACCATAATATCAGGCCTTTGGGGAAAGTGTATTTGGCATTAAACCACAACAAGATAAATAGCTGCATCAGTTCTGACAAAAGTGGTATTAACCTCCTCCAGATGGCTTGCACAGTAGATCACTGTCAGGGTCATATCATTCATGATGATTAAGTAAACGTTCAGTTGTGAGGCTACAATACATCAATGAACTTTGCAAAAGCTTACACATCAGAACATACTCCTACATGTCCATATACAATAGGGCATCAAAATACACCGAAGTCAATGGAAATCATTGAAGTCATTGATAAGGTTGAAACTACAGATCAATGGACATTTAAAAGTCAAAATTTATAGAACTTCACTTACACCATTAATAAATTCTATCTGTAGGGATGTACAGCAGGGCAACACCCATGGCACGCTACAGAAACTATGGTCAAATAATTTTTTTATTGATATACTTTCATAGACACAGAGAGCTACATATCCTGTGTGTGCACAAACAAGGATGCTTAATAACTACTTTTAATCACTTATATGTTTATTGAGTGAAATAGTACTTATTTAATGTTTTCCTAACCATGAGTTGCTTATTTCAATACAGGTTGAATCACTTTAATCTGGAACTCTCTCATCCAACAACATTCATAATTAATTATGATTTTAGTTAGCCAGACAACCACTTAATGGGTGCGTCTACACTAGTCGGCTACTTCGAAGTAGCCGGCACAATGTCGAAATAGCACGCGTCGTGTCTACACGCACCATGTGCTATTTCAACGTTGAAATCAACATTAGGCAGCTAGACATTGAAATCACTATTCCCATCCAAAGATGGAAATAGTGCCCTAGTTCAACATTCAACATTGAAGTAGGGTGTGTGAAGATGATCTGTGTCCTGCTACTTCGAAATAGCGGGGTCCTCCATGGTGGCCATCAGCTGAGGTGTTGAGAGACACTCTGTCCAGCCTCTGAGGGGCTCTATGGTCACCGCACGCAGCAGCCCATAGCCCAGGGCTTCTGGCTGCTGCTGCTGCTGCAGCTGGGGGGTCCATGCTGCATGCACAGGGTCTGCAACTGGTTGTTGGCTCTGTGGATCTCATGCTGTGCAGGCCGAGTGTGTCTGGGAGTGGCCCTTTAAGGGAGGGGCTTGGGGCTTTGCTGGCCCCTTATTTCGACGGGGAGCGCTTGTGTGTGTGGACGCTCCGCATTTCCTTCCAGGGCAGCTCCTTTTGACTTTGAATGTCGACGGCACCAGCCCTGGAGGACATGTAGATTATGTGTGTTGAAATAGCCTATTTCGATGTCCTTACATTGAAATACGCTACTTTGATGTAGTGTGCTCGTGTAGATGTAGCCATTATGGGTATGGACAAGTTTCCTGTGGTCCCATAAAGTTTGTTTACAGCCACCATCCTGGCTTTCAGTGTTCTGTCCTATTGTTTAGCTGTAATTTAACCCTGAATGTCTTCAAAGTGCTGAGTAAGCATTTGAAGTGCTGGTAATGCTGGTAGACGATACTGACTACCAGCAATCTGGCAATTCTCTTGCCCAGCACAGGTTAGGTCTCAAGGGTGCAGGATTAGAGAGGTTCAGCCTGTGATATGTATCTTGGGTATCATACATACTTTCATCTGACATGGTCTGGGAGAAAAAAAGAAAACAAACAATAAGCTGTATTAGGTGGTTCTTATCTATAAACAATCATGCATGCGCTTAACTTTACTGATATAGATAGCTTAGTTTACGCCCCCCTGTTAGTAAAATTCAGCACATGTGCAGGACTAGGACCATACAGAATAGCAAGATACATTGCAGACATGTCAGATTCTGCCTTCATTTACAGTAGTGTAAATCTGTGAAGTAGATGTTTTCCATACCACTTGTTCTGCATGCACACTAAATGTATGCGACGCTTTTTGGGATGTAATGTTTAGCTGAACAAAAAGTATATATGTTGTGGCTTATAGCAGCTTTAAAAAAAAAGAGAGAGAAGAGTTTTGATGTTCTGTTGACCCTGTGTGCACAATGCCAGAATTCATGGATTTTTCTGCTCAAATGTACAGTTGTGTAGGACTTGAAGGAAGAACGGAGAAATGTTGGAGGTCAGGGGAAGCAGTTTAAGGGTATGCTGAAGGCATACACGAAAAAGTGCTGCGTCAGTGTCAACACTTGGCCAACACCTTGCCCAGGATCATCATCAGTGGAGAGTGGTAGTGTATGAGAAGGTGGCACAATTTGAGAGGTCCCGCTGCAGTGCAAATGAGGAGAAGTGAGGAAGAAGAAAAGAGTGTCAAAAACTTCCCTGTGCCCCTTCGATAGCTACCAACACCTGCCCCTTCTGTGATAAGACCTGCAGTTTCAGAATCAGGTTAGTCAGCCATCAACAGACTCACAAATAGGAGGGTGACATGAGGATGTCCTACTTGTTATTGAATGACTGCCAAGAAGAGATTGCCAGGTTTATATGGTGATATTTGCATTCTAAGTTGTAGACTTCAGCATCAACATTGGAGTGGGTCAAAATATTAGATTCAGAATAGGAAGTAGTATGGATTAAATAAGGTCCATTTTTAAAAAATGAAAAAATAGTGTTCATAATTCTGTTTTTAGTAGAATTTTTTTAAAAAAAACGTTTTGGGTTGCAGATTTTTTGGTTTTAAGCATTATTTCTGCTTACACTCCTAAATCACTTAGATACAATAAAATTTCATCCATAACTGAGATACACATCAGGATGAATTTTTACTGCAGAAGTAGGAGTTAATAACAGAGATTGAGAGCTTTAATACCAGAGATCAATGGCTTTAATGCTATCCAATTTAGAAATATCTTTCATCCCCAAAGATCCCCAAAGCGCTTTCTAAACATAGCAAATCATACCATTCGTATACATACACTTTGGGTAGTTAAGGTCCTAATAAAAAATGTCAGTGGTTCTCAAACTGTATGTCTACTCTGGGAAAAAAGACCCACAGCAATGAAGCTGAGATTCTGGTCCAACCGACTCAGGTTTGTGGATCTAACACTATAGGACTGAAAACAGTAGAGTAGATGTTTAGACATTGACTGTGAAACCCAGAGTGGGGTTATGGATGGGTCTCAAGGAAGTATAGAGAAACCATCAGGCCCCCACGGAATGTTGTCTCCTAGTATTGACTATGACAAGTACAAATGTGTTGAACCAAAAGGCTCTGTCCTCTCAAGGGTGAGAGCTTTTCTTCAATTACCAAAAACCTCCTTCCCATAATTGACAGGCAAACTGTGGAACTCCTTGCCAGAGGATGTTGTGAAGTTCAAGACTCTAAC
This sequence comes from Carettochelys insculpta, assembly GCF_033958435.1. Lineage (NCBI taxonomy): Eukaryota > Metazoa > Chordata > Testudines > Carettochelyidae > Carettochelys > Carettochelys insculpta. Next base: position 22,080,177 of record NC_134156.1, on the reverse strand, counting down.
AGGATTCAGAAAAGAGCTAGATAAATTCATGGGGGATAAGTCCATCAATGGCTATTAGCTAAGATGGGCAGGAATGGTGCCCATGGTCTCTGTCAGAAACTAGAAATGTGAACACCTGTCATTGGCCAGTGTTGGAAGACAGGATACAGGGCTAGATGGATCTTTGGTCTGCCCCAGCGTGGCCTTTCATATGGTCTTATGTTCTTCTTGGAAGATGAAGGGATAGAAGTCACTCTCCTTTTGAATAGCTAAATGCACTATCACACTTCAAAGCTGCAAAGGATGAAATCTTAATTCCATTTAGAGTTTTGTCTTGACTTTAATGGGTTCAAGGTTTCACACCTAGAGTTGATCTTAGGTCAGAATTAAATCAGTCTAATTTCATGCCTCTGTACTTTAAAAAAAATATTTTTTTTTCCTCTTTCCCAAAGGCAGTTTCGCTTGACCACTGTTAGCAATATGTTTATTACCTTCCTTCTGTTGGTCTCCCCCAACCCATGGGATCCCTTCTTCTGATTTTATGTGTTTGTATTTTAAAAGGCTGGGTTTTCTTACTGTGTTATTTTGTACTGATTTTGTTTTGTTCTGTTCTATATCACTCAGAATACACTGATGGAGGTTAGGGATTACATACAGAAATAAAACATAAAAGCTCCCCCTTATGATTGGTGCTATATTGGTAAATATGAAAGAATACAGTTTCTAAAGCTAATGAAATTGGAATGAAATGAGGCCTATTAAATCTTAGCTGAAAACTCAAATGAGAGCACCAGAAGTTTTTATAAAGTAAGTTATTGGGCTTGCCCATTTTTGAAGTGAGCATGGATTAGATTTTACTGGATCCATGTCTAAATTATAACTCATAGTTAAAAATATAATCAGGATGATCCTTAAACACTTACATAATTAATATTACTAGGACACCTTTTGCCAACCCCTTTGAAAGATAAAGCTGCTCTAGGTTAATCTCTGTACATTTGGTATTGCAGAACTGATATGTGAAATATTCTTATTTAGGGTTTCTTTCAGAGCTCCTTCAGTGCAGGGCAGAACAGATTTATATTTAGTCTGTGTTTCTATGTATGTTTTAAAAACACAGGCCCTCTGAGTCAAAATAATAAAGGTGTGAAAATGACCAACCACAGCAATGATGAATATATTGATCAACATTTTAGCTTATCGTTCCATGCAAGTGTTCAGGACCAGGAGACAAGCATAGCCTTTTGTTGACGCAATGGTTCCTAATCTAAGAGTCACATCAACTTGCCCAGCACACTGGCAGTTCAACTAAAAACCAAACAGATAATAAGGATACAGAGAAGGATGTGAATGTCATCAGCCATGGGTAACCATTAGATCATTCTTCATTTACATGGGGTTGTATATCGAAGACTTTCTCAGATCAGTTTTAGATTTTAAAGCTTTTAATCCTTCTAGAGCATATTTCATGTCCTTAAATCAGTGTGTGCTATTATTTGTCTGGCTGTACTAACTCTGCTAAATGAATTGCTTTCTGCAGTGGCAAATGTTATTTAATTTATTAAAGGGAAAAGGGAGAAAAGAGCAGGCAAGATATGATGGCTAACGCATACAGGAAAGAAAATCATATTTTCCTTTCCATTTATGGTAAACTAAGCAATAAACATTTTATGTGTCTTCATTTAACTGCTCATTTGACTTTCCAGATGGGAATGTAACCATTGCATTAGCAAAGAATCACCTTCAGAAAAGACTAGATGTTAAATTATGCTTTCAGATATCTTGACAAGCTAGATTTGGCAGTGTTTTGTCAGAGAACAAGCTAGACTATATATTTCAGGAAAATTAAAACCACATGGTGACACCTAAAAAAATTATCTGGAAGCACCATTGGAGTTTCCTATATATATCTGCAGTAATCACTAAAGTTAAACTAAAGATCTGCAATAATCACTAAAGTTAAAGGTATCGGAGGGGTAGCCGTGTTAGTCTGGATCTGTAACAGCAATGAAGGGTCCTGTGGCACCTTGAACACCATGCATATATGATGCATCTGAAAAAAGTGGGTCTGTGCCCATGAAGGCTTATGCTCTAATAAATCTATTAGTCTATAAGATGTCACATGCCTTCTTCCTGTTTTGACTACAGACTAACATGGGTACCCCTCTGATACTGTTCATATGATGGTAGCTTGAGGAGAGGCCTTAACCAGGACTGGGACACAGTGGTCTATGATCTATTCCGAATCTTATAATTGGTATAAAAGCATTGCGCATCTGGGATCTGATCTACAGCCTGCTGCAGGCAATCAAAATATTTTGCTTGGCTTCAGATCAGGCTTTTATATATCACTTTGGATCTTCAAAACATTTTACACATATTAATTAGTGCTCACCCCTTGTGGGTAGATAGCAACATTCCATATACATTATTAAACTGCAGGTTGAACGTCTCTAATCTGGCATGCTTTCATCAGGTAACATCTATAATCTAGCATGATTTTAGTTAGCTGGATGACCACTTATCATGGGTGTGGTCAAGATTCCTGTGGTCCCATAAAGTTTGTTTACAGCCACTAGTCCTGGCTCACAGTGTTCTGTGCTGTTATTTAGCTCTAACTTATCCCTAAATGTCTTCTGAGAGATAAGTAAGCAGTGGAAGTGTTAGTAATGCTACTAGACAATGTTGCTCTCCTATGGTTTGGAAAATTCTCTGGTTCAGCACCAGTCAGGTACCATGGATGTTGGACTAGACAGGTTCACCCTGTACATTGTCTATCATTCTACTCACTTTTGCTACTTATTTATTTTTTCTTTGGTAGGCTGAGTTCCTCAATATTTTAGTCACAGAACCACCATTTCTATGTTCCAGCTGTTTGTGGAGTTGCCATCAAACTAGGAAGATCCAGTCGTATTCTCAAGTCTCATATCTATTCACCTTTTGTGTGTGTGTGTCACTTACAAAATCTTCAGCATACATTGCCTATAGCCATCGAAAAATACATTATTTTGATAGACTCTTTCCCTTATTTTTGGTCTTCACTCTTCACAGATCCTCTGTCTGAAGCCTGAATCTTTTGGACACATTCTCCTGCACCCATGGTGATATACGTTCACATGAGCAGCTGAGGCTAGCTAAAAGGAGCTAGCCAGAATGACCTGTACTTTCACTTCCATTTTGTAGGTAACCAAAATAATTGGGACTTTTATTAAAAAATATGATGGATTTTTTTTGTTTTGTTTTTTTAATTAAAACCTTCTGACACAGGGACAGACCTAAAGGTTTTAATCAGGATTGGATCACAGTAGTCTGTAAAAATCTTATAATTGGTATCAAATTATAAGAAAGGAAGTCTTTAAGAAAGCAACTGACTTTCTTCAATGAATGGATTGCCTGCATTTTCCACTTCCAGTGGTCACGCATTTGTTAGTACATTTGTGTGTGTCAAATGTGACCAGGCATTGCATGAAATTATGACGTTCCATTGCCCTTTACATTTTCCTTATTGGTAACTGGAATCCATGTATAAAATACATTTTTTATGCAGCAGCAGCTTCTGGTCACAGGATTTTCATGGACTTCTCCTGCAGCATCAGGCATTATCTCAATCTGTAGCAATCCCACTGAAATCAGGAGAGTTACACTGATGATACAGCAAGCAGAACTGGGCCTAATCTTCCATCACTATGCACCAAAGTCTTCCCAACCTTACCTCTCCCTTAAAATCAACTGATTTCCATAGCATGTATAAGGCTGACGGACCTGGGTCATTGTCAGGATGGAATGAACCTGCAACCTTAGGAACTAACACCATGTATTATTATATCATGAGTCAAAGCCAGCTGGCTCTCAGCCAAGGCCATAGAGCAGAGACTTCACTCTCCCTTGTCAGTGGTCTCAGTGCCTCTGGGGTTACATACTTCCCACAGCTGAGGAAGTGCATCCCAAGCCTCTGAGACCTTCCTGGAGTTAATTCCATATGAGCCCTCACTTGTAAGGCTGATGGGGCAGGGCTGTCCATGGGTGGGAATGAACCTGTGACCTTAGAGGCAAAAGCCATGTGCTCTACTGCATGAGATAAGAGCCAAAGGGGGCAACAGCCCTCAGGCCAACTATTCAAAAGGGACCAGGGATCCCAGATGCCACTGCCACAACTTCAGCAGTGGTGGTGGACGGGAGCACTACCAGAGTTCTGTGTAGCGCACTCTGGGCAGCCCCCCACTATACACCTTGTCCAGAGGTCTGACAAGCCTATTGGACCCTCTGCAGTCATGATGGAGGTGGCATCAAGTCAAAGCAGTGGCAGCCTGAGCTCTGGGACTTTTTGAGACACCAGGGTCCTGTGCAACTGTCCTCTTTGCCCTGCTGCAATCCCTGCTGTGGCAGGCCTGCTAAGTAGGTCTGGCCTGGGGGCACAGGAGATGAACTCTCCCCCTTCCTTTGCTGAATACAGGCTTATTCATTAAGCTGAGAGGGATCGAGGATTCATTGTGTTAGTATTTACAGGGCCCCTAATTTCCCAAAGGGGATAGATAGAGGCAAGATCACATCATCTCCTCCTTCTTGGCAAGTTGAGCTTCCCAACAGGGTAGCTCTCTCTACTGTAACTGGAAACACAAGAAGTCTTGACTAGGGAGAGAACCTTCCAGCCTCATCCCATAACACAGGGTTTGGCCTGAAAGGCACAATCCAGGGCCACATGTAATCCAACATGAAACCTGTGGGACAAACTTTTTCTAAGGACTTGAGAGTTTAAAACTGGAGTTTGCAGAGCCTGGGGGAACTAATGTTCCCACAGCACTTCTGAGAGGCCAGAGTCCCTGCCAAGTAGCACAGTGCAGCCCAAAGGCTGTCAGACACACCTTCGAAGTGGATGAGCCACAACACCCTGTGGCACTCTGAATGACTCTCACTTATTATTGAAGCCTGGAGGGTGTTCCTAGGAGTTTTCCAGGCAACCAAGCAGACGGCTAGTTTGCTACAGCTCCAGACTTCACCTTACCTTGCTTTCCAATTTCCAGGGTTCCTCCCCAGTCTGACTCCAACTAAGACTTTTGCCTGTTGTTCCTAGTTCTAGCAATTGCTCTGATCCCTGCTCACAGAGCCCTTTTACTCTGTGGCACCAGCCCAGCAGTGACCATTCGGACACACTGCCTGTGCCCTGATGCCTCACACATCTGGTCATATAGCAGTACATAGATACCCACATTTGGAATAGATATTGTTTTTAGATGGGAGACTGATTATTCATTTCATATTTTCTGCCTTCTGCATGTGATCATATATCTAAACATAAACACTCACATTTGGAAGAGATATTGGTTTCAGATGGGAAACTGAGTTTTCATTTCATATTTTCTGATAACAAGAAAGCGTGTAAAACGTTTTCTGCTGTATTGAACTCTAAAAAGCATCAGTTTTCACTCTCCTCCTTTCCTGTAAACTCCTAGCATATTTACTAATTTGGCAACAATAACAATTAGTTCTGTGCTCAGGGACTGGCTGGATTTCTCTTTTTTGGGTCCCTTCCAGCTAACATGTTACCAGTTCAAATACAGAAGTCTATCGTTAATGAACTCCAGAAAGTGTAAAATACTATGGTCTTGCAGTTACACGATCACTCTTCCAAACAGAAGCACCAATATCTAACAAGGCAAGCTACTGTTCTACCTTTTAGAAGAAGCTCATAAAAAGTGGGTTTAATTTGACTAGGAAAAATAGACCAAAAAAAATGGTCTAAGTTCCCCAATGGAAAAACATGGCTTCTATTATGAAGCATTCCCACCAAAGGTCTTGGAAATTAGGCAAAGTTAACATGTCCAGTTGGAGCTGTGCCAGGAAATGAACAGTGGATGTTCTCTTGTAAAAATCCTGAAAGCTGCAAGTAACCCATAAACAGTTTGCAGAATGAGTCAAAATGGACTGTTTTATGTTCCCTAATGGCAGTACAGCTTATTTGTACATGGATTCAAAGTAACAATGTGATGTCATCAAATGATTTAAGGTCAGAAGCATAGCAAGAGTCAATATACAGTGGTGGATGGAAACAGCCTATTCTTACTGAAGAATTTAGGAGGAACCACCAACTCTTGGGTTTGTTTAGGCCTTTTGGAGCTAGTACAGGAAAACTCCAGCAACTGTATTACTGGAATTATAGGATGGGAAGGTTACTGTAACCATAAGTCTAAGGATAAAACTTTTATTTGGTTCATGGAAATGAAAAAAAAATTGCCCATAGATAAGCAAACCATTGATTAATGGAGACCTATTGATTGTGATGCTTTATAGGAAGGTGGACATCTGCCGTACAAACTACATGACCAGTTTCTGAGTGGTCTAACATTAGATGGTCCCAAATCATGAAGGTCACTTTTGCAAGAAGAAGGGATTTGAATCTGATATTCTGATTTCGATTTATCGCATGGAAATTGTCCAGACCTGAAAAATCTGGATTGAGATCTGAATTTCCCCAGTGTCTGAGAGGATGTTGAGGATCGTTCTTTTGCAATGACGTAAAGAGGGTGGAGGAGAACAATATCCAAAATCCATGGGCCATCAGCTTATGGCATGAAACATGAGATTTGATTCCCTTTTCTGGCAACATGGTCTTAATCTAAAGAGGATGTCATGATGTTTGTGGTGGAGAAACAGATGGAAGAAACATTAACTGAGAGCTGAACTTTCAAAGTCTCAAAAAACATGCAAGCTATGAAAAAACCCTGTGCAGCTATGGCACAGACAGGACCCTGAATTGGGGTGCACACATTGTGTGCTTACAAAGGGGTAAGCCTAGAAGCAAGGATCAAAGTTTTCATACACAATGACATACCTGCAGATTCAGGAGAAATTGGATTACAGACAAAGAAACAAAGTTCAGTTCATCATTGGTGCATGTGAACAGACTCATAGACCCTGCTAAATTTGTAAAGTTCCAGACAGCACATATCTTATATGTGCTGTCATATATTGATAGTAATCAGTTAAAATCTGTTCAACTTGCTGACAATGTACAATGCTCTACAGTGCTACCTGATATCGTGGATTACAAAGGAGCAGATCTCAAGAGGTTCTTATTACGTATTTGGTCAGGGCAAAGATCCAAACATTTGAATGTTTCTTTTGAATTTATGAAGCCTTCAGAACTGGGCTGGAAATGTCACAAGAAGATCTGTTTTCTTGAGAATTCCAACACTTGGGAAGGGAATACGACGAGAACAAACTTTGTCATAGTGTTTCAACATTTCCAGGTCAGACTCCAGCCCATACCCTGCAGTGCATTGAAGAAGGAGCTGAAAATTTGAAAAACCTAAAAGAGGTTGGACGAAGGAAGTCCTCGACTCAGTCTTGAAGGGGCTATTCTTACCTATCCCAGATCAATTTACTTCAGGGGAGGTGACAGACTTGCCAGGCCCCAGCCAGTGGGAAAGAGGGTATCCTGGCTCCATGCTCCTGGAAAGAGTAAAGCCTCACATGGAAGGGGTGGGGCTGATGGCAGCCAGCCCTCAGTGGTGCTCCAGCAATAATTTAAAGGGCCTAAGGCTCTGACCACAGCTGCTCAAGCAGAATCACTGGGGCTCTTTTGTGTCCCTCCCCTCATTGGTGGGCCTCTTTTATTTATCCTTATATCATCTGCTATTATGTACAAATATGATGATTCTATTAGTAAGGGAAGCTAAGGTATGTATTTTAGCCATAAAAGTCATTGTACAACTAGATTTGGATCCCAGTTTAGATCTCAGTTTGGTGGTATTCAAGCCTGGTGCATCAGACCATATTCTACAGTTCCTTTTAAAATCTGTTTGTACAGCACCAAGCACAATCAATTGCTGGTTCATGATTATGGGATCTAGGCATCAATGCAGGAAAAACGAGGACGAATCCTGGGATGAATCAGAACCCCTCTGTCCAAATATGCTCAGATATTTCTTTTCAGCAAGAGGATGAAGAAACCCTAATATTAATCAAAAGAATATACTAGTGCTTATGTTTTCTACATCTGCTTTTCTACATTGTTATTGATATGCTTTATGTAGGAGAGTAAGTACCAGTTATGATTTCCAGATAGAAAAATTGAGGCACCACAAAATGTCTTAAAGACATCAGTTCAGTGGAAGAATGGAGTCAAAGCCAGAGAGCTAGTCTCCCATTCTAGAACACACTCCTTTGCAGCAGGGCTGACAGACACCACAGAGCCCAGAGAAGGGTGTGTGTGGAGGCCCTTTGTGCACCCCAGAAGAAGTGGGCCCTTGCTTGGAAGGAGAAGGGGTCCAGTGACAAGGGATAGGGTTTTGGGCAGTCGTCCCTTGGCACCATGCAGACTGTAATTAAAGCCTCCCCTCTACCCTCAGAGCTACACAGAGAGTTACTCTGGCAGCAGTTCAAACAGGTTTATAGCTTGAGCCACGGTCACTGCTGCAATAGTAGTAGCCATGGCCAGGAGTACTGGGCCCCTTTGAATTTCTGAGCCCCACGGGCAATTGCATCCTCTTTTTGCATGTCTGCTTCTTTGAGCTAAGTGGTCATTCTTATTTCTGAGGCTAACCAAAAAGTAATAGATATTCTCCATGAAATTTCCTCTGACCCTGACCCCAAAAGAACTTTTTTTCCACAGATTTTGTGAACATCAAGTTTTTCAAAGAAAAGATTTTATATTTTTGAAAACCAAAGGTGGTTTTTTTTCCAGTTTTCAGTTTTGTCAAAAAAGTTGAAATTTTCAAACAAAACAAAAACGGTCAGTGAAAATTTTCTTTTGAAAAAGCGGCCAACTTTGATGGAAAAAGTTTTAACCCTCTCTACTTAACTTATATTTTTAAACAGTGAACTCATTTGTCTTCAGTCTCTGCAACAGTTTTGGTCATGGCTGAGCAGAACAAGTTACTGTTTACACACTTTTTCTTGTACTTTATGGCAGTTGCCAGTTGGGAGGTGGGAGACACGTGGATAGGCTTGAGCCATATGTTATACCCTGAACATAGATAATTTAGGAATGGCATTTATTTGTATAAAAAAATTGTGCCCACTCTTACCTACCTGTTAGGCGTAGGCCCTTTCATGAATCCAGACCATGCCTGCAAGAAAAGCAAATTGGAACAAGGTGAGATGCCAAGAACAGCACTCACTGGATGGGAACATTACTGTTTTATTGTAGGAAAATACCTGTATTGCACTCATAAAGTAACTAGTAAAAGTTTAGGTAGGCTACCCTTTTCATTCTCTTTCACATATATACTCACACCGAACCATGCTTCTTAGTCACAATTAGAGTCAAATACTTCCTGGGAGTTGTGGGTATATGGACATTACAAACACTAGGAATCAAGGAGGACAAAAGGGGTGGAATTTTTCCTTTTCTATGACAGTTCTTCAAACCTGTTGCCTACTGCCCAGAGGGGTTATGTGGAACACAGTAACGAGCACAACATGCTCAAAGACTGGCTGTGTATTGAATATGCTCACATATAGACACACAACGTGAAATCTGCATAGAGGGCTAATAAATAATAATCTCTAGACTCAGTTTGACTTTTAACCTCTGCGTTTGGTCTTAAACCAGGTAGACATATTGTGGGCAACTGAATTACATATATACTTTCCAATCTGCTAGTATTCATAGCTCTTCTGTGACAAGACTCAAGGCAAGACTTTTTAAATCTGCCATTATTATTACTATTGTTGTTGTTGTGGTAATAACTTGTTTTGCTACAATGTCAAGATTTACAATCAGTTGCATCCCCTTGGTTTACTAGGCCAAAGTCATTGCAACACCATAGTTAATTTTGGTTCCTAAATTCACTCCCTTTCCCCAGAAAACGTGCCACAAACTAGCCCCAGTGGGGTGGGAATCACCCAGCTCCCACCTGTTCCCAGGTCAGCACCCTCTGCAAACAAACCAGACTCAAATTTATTCACATCTGTGGAGGAGATACTGGCTTTTAAAGTAGGGCTGAGTTAAGGTTGTGATGTGTTGCCCACGAACTACAAAGGGGCACTTTAGGAGTATGATATGTGTTTCTAAGTGGAACAGAAGGCCTGATGTTTGACCTTTTCATTTGCAGTTTTATGTTAGGTAGATTACATATAGACCAACCTAAAGTAAAGTATAGCATAGTGTTTATATGTATTACAACTCAATACTTCTTGGTAACAAAAAGGTTGAAATGTTTCTATTGAGAATTTGCCTTCCAAGTCTCCTCTAAGTTGGTAGAAGAGACTTTAACTATCGTACAAAAAGGACAGCGGCCAAGTATTTTTCCTGGCTTTTCCATATATCCCATGTGTCTCATTTTTTGTATAGAAAATACATTTGGAAATGAGGATACATTATACTTCTTGTGGCCAGATGCTTCTCTCCTTTACAGTAGCATCATTCCAATGATGCTCAAAGTAGTTGCACTGGATTTACACTGAATCCTTTGTTTAGTCTGTTTCAAAAGTGTAAAGAACTGTTACGGGGAAAGGCCCTTTAAAAATAAAAGTACCAAGATGAATAGCCACCCCTTAAATATTACAAACCCTTTAAAGAGAGAGATTCCGAAGGTGCATAAATACAGTCATTCTCCCCTTAGTCACTGCATGGAGCTGCAGCTGAACAGAAGCCATTAAATAAAGTAAGCAGTTTAAACCCTGGGTTTTGTCTGTTGGCTGAAACCAAATATACTTGATAACAGGGGTAATCCCTGTGGGAGCTAAAATGAGTCATTTGCACATTTCCTCAGGTAACAAACCACTGTGAAAAATTTGAAAAGGACACCCCACCCACATTTTTAAATAGAGCTTTTCAGTGATTCCCTACATTGTGGTTTCGTAGACTAGTACACAGGACAAGCCAGTGGTTCTGTGTGGGAATTTTTTGTATGGGAGCCACTTTGGGATTTGTTTTTCTTCATTTACAGATCCATACCCCCACCCTGTGGCTCCAGCTGGCCTATAAACCAGGTGGAAGTCAAATCTCATTAGGGTTTTGCAGCCTTGTCCAGCTGAAATCAGTTTAGCCTCTGAGCTGAAACATGAACGTGGGATGTGTATCACATGAACAAGGCAAGAAAGGAAGATGGCGCAACTTGTCTTTAAGACAAATGGCTTTATATCAACCTAGTGCTGCCCTGGGTATAAACAATACAGGTCCTGGTATAATTCCACATAGAGCTGAGCTAATCAGAGGTAATGCCATTATTTAAAATGAGATAATCTGGATTTACACCAGCATATACAGCAGTGAATAGGAAAGTATAGTTGAATGAAATCCTGTATTTATGCAGCTTGTCACATTGAATCTTAGAAGATTTCTGATTACCCTGTTCCGATCTCACCGTTCCATTTCAAAGTAATAGTTTCAATTTTCTTACCCTACAACAACACGTGGGCTCATACTGGTGGCTTCAACTCTTCTACTGCAGCCCCTTACTGAGGTTTAGCGTAAATGCTACTTGTGAACTGTTATGACTTCGGGGATCTGGGTGTTCTGCCTCAGGCCAGATAGGTTACTTATGTCATTGTAAATGCAGAGAAACTCTAGTGAGCTCAATGGATTTACACTTGTAAAAGTCCAGAGTAAGTGGAGTAAGAAATCAGTGACACTGCATCTGATTTATATCAGTATAACTGAAAGGAGAATTTGGAATATTTGCTTAGGCCAGGTTTACACTAGACATTAAAGTCGATTGTAGATATGAAATTCTATCTAGGGCAATTGAATAACTAGAATCGACTTACCTACAGTTGATTTACCTGGCTGTTCTCACAGAGGGGGGTCAATGGGCAAAACTCTCCCATCGACCTCCCGTACTCCTTGTGATATTGAGGCATACAGGGGCCAACTGTTGACCCCAGATAGTTCGATTTTGTGCATCTCTACTGGGCACACAAAATCTAACCCCAGAAAATTTTCTGGGTAGTGAAGACATACCGTCACGGGCGATCTTCTGGTATTCAATTTTACGTGCCTAGTAAGGATGCGTGAAATCAACCATAGGGGTCAACAGTCAACTCCTGTACTCCTCATTATTGCAGGGAGTTTAAGGGACATTAGCTGGAAAGTTGCTCCCATTGATGTCCCTCAGTGAGAATGGCCAAGTAAATTGATTGAAGCTATTCAATTGCCATAGCTAGAAATGCTTCTCTACAATCAATTTTAATGTCTGGTGTAGACCTGGCCTTACTTACATCTTCAGTCATTAAGGATTAGGTCCTGCAGGTATTTTCTTCCACAAAGAACCATAGGACTGGTTACGTCAAGAAGGATAATTGAGTCAGTGTTATGAAGGAGTGTACTGACATCAGTCAAGCTATGCTTATTTACATCAGCTGAAGATTTGACTCTTTGCACTTAGTACAAAAGTGTCTGCAGGATGAGGCTCTGGTTGGGATGTTCCTGCCTGTGAGCAGAACAAGGTAACAAGCTTTGCAATGTGTTCTCTGCAAGCCTGTTAAGGAGAGGAGGAAATACTGAGATGCCATTGAAAAAGAACGAGTGAAAGATTATAACTAGAAGGGCTGACTGTAATATCTCTAGTGAAAATGAGATCAGTGTGGGAAGGGGACAAATGACTGATGAACACAGAGGTGAAGGCAGGCCTGTATGGGCCAGTAAGACATACTAGCAAGAAGTGGCTGCTGGCACCAGTCCATATGCGACCAACGTTAACGTCGTTGCCCATTTTGCTCCCACCCCTTCACGATCAGTGGTTCTTGTCCACCTTGATGACATGGGGACAGCAAAAGGGCAGTAGCCCTGGGGCCAGGCTAGGTGAGCAAAGCAGCTGCCTCAGATTTCACACCTTTCATGCTTCACACTCAAATTGACTATAGCATCCACTGCCTACATGCTGGGCCCTGAGGTCAGCATGCGAGCATGGGCGCCACCCATTGGCCAGGCCCTGTTGTCAGCATGCTGGCGTGGGTGCCACCCAGGTGCTGCAATTTAAAAGGAGTGAGGCTCCCAACCGCTCCTATGAAAACAGTGGCAGCCAGAGTCTTCTAGTCATTACTGCAGCTCCAGGGCTCCTGGCCAGTGCAACAGCAGCAGCCATGAAGGGCTGGTTTTGGGAGTCTGGTTCCCAGCATCACCCTTCCACCCAAGTCCCTGCCTAATCCAGGGGCTCAGAGCCACACACACCCTTGCCCCAGGTAAGTCCTGGTACTTAGTTTTACCCCTGGTTAAAAAGATACACTTCTGGGGGAAAGGAATAGCACTTTGATACTGACATTCATCCAATGTACATTACAAACATCACTTAATTCTCATGGTTGTTAATGGAAGCTCAGGGTCACCACATTATGCAGTGAGGCAATCTGAGGTTAAGGGACATTCCTAAGGTGACAAGGAGAGTCTGTTTCACATTTACAGGATTGTTCATCTTTTCTCCCACCGCTAGACATTAAGAAACATTTCAAGAGTTTAAGAACAACTCTTCTTCAGACCAATGTTCCCTGTAATGTATTCTACCTATGTGCAGATTTTTTTCCATTCATATGTGGAATAATTTTATGTGCACTGAGGCATGTGCAAATGTGCACCACCAATAGAAACACAAATCTCTGCTGTGGGTGTTCTGCTAATCAGCTGGCTGACATTTGAATATCTCCTTAGAGGCCACTTACAGGGGTCACTGGTTCAGACATACTTTTTCCCAGAAGAATGTTTGGGCCTTTTCTGTTAAATTAAGAGAAAGCATCACTACAATCACTGAAAAATCATCAGGACTTCAGACAAAACCTTCACAAATAGACCGACCAAACAATAACAGTTCCATGACACTAACAACCCATACACCACTTGGGAAGAGTTAAAAATGTAATGATCTCACATAAAGACATCAGTTCTTCTGGGATAGTGGTACACTACCAGCATCCTCTGGTGTTCCACCTGAGGCTCATGCACCCTGTCTACTCTTTCCCCCATGCACCTCTTATAAACTGGGGCATTGGAGCCCTGCACTTCCTCCTTTTCCTCCCAGCTGCTGAGTGGTATTCCAACACTGCTCCTTCTCCTCCTGCCCACAGCAGGAACGCAGAAAATTAGCTGTTTGCAGCTCTTCAAGCTCTGTGGATGGAGGAGCTGGAAAAGAACACAAACAGCAGATGTGGGGGGGGTTCTGAAAGTGCTGGGAGGGAGTGGAAGGAAGAGGTAAACCTGGAACTCCAGTGCTCCAATGTGCAAGAGAGGTGTGGGGAAGGGGGATAGTGGTTAAGTGTAGGGAGCATGAGGCCCACTGAGGTGAAGGAGGGCCACTCGTGTGGCCCATTTGCTAATCTTGGTGGCCCACCTCTGTTCTAGGACATCCTGAGGCTTTTATCATAGAGGCTATGTCTACACTAGCACACTACATTGAAGTGGCCTATTTCAAAGTAAGAACATCGAAATAGGCTACTTCGATGCATATTATCTACACGTCCTCCAGGGCTGGTGGTGTTGACATTCAACGTCAAAGTAGCAACGGGGAATGTCGAAAGGAGCCGCCCCAGAAGGAAATGCGGAGCGTCCACACACACAAGTTCTCTCCATCAAAATAAGGAGCCAGTAAAGCCTCTGGATGGGGTCAGAGGCTGGACTAGCCCTTCTGGGGCAAGAGCAAGCTGCTCCCTTAAAGGGCCCCTCCCAGACACACTTGGCCTGCACAACCTGAGGTCCACAGAGCTGACAGCCTGTTGCAGACCCCGTGCACACAGCATGGACCCCCAGCTGCAGCAGCAGCAGCAGCAGGCAGAAGCCCTGGGCTAAGGGTTGCTGCATACGGTGACCATAGAGCCCTGCAGGGGCTGGACGGAGCATCTCTCAGTCCCTCAGCTGATGGCCACCATGGAGGACCCTGCTATTTCGAAGTAGCAGGATGTGGATCGTCTATACATGCCCTAGTTTGACGTCGAACGCCAAAGTAGGGTGCTATTCCCATCTTCGGATAGGAATAGCGATTTTGACTTCTCGCCACCTAACGTCGATTTCAACATCGAACTAGCGCATGGAGTGTGTAGATGCGACGCGTGCTGTTTCGATGTTGTGCCAGCTACTTCAAAGTAGCTGGCTAGTGTAGATGGTCCCATAATGTATTATCTACAGTGCACCTGGAGACAGTATAAATGTGGATGCAAAGAAGTATTGGGTGAGGTTCTAACTTGTACTGATTTTATTGGGAGTCAGGATTTCACCTGAAGTCTGGTCACAGTGATGACATTCTGTGAGGTGGAATGACATGTCCAGAGTAATCCAGATGGATTTAAGGTATTACATATTAATAATTTGGCTATTTTAATCACAACGTGTTGCAAGCCATTTAATTTGCTTTCAGGAAAGTGAGTCTACAATGAAAAAAAGTGTTATTTCCACCTGAATAGATATTCCAATTAACAACAAAAATCAATAAAATAATCAGAACCAAATGAAAAAAGTTCCATAAGGAAAAGTATTAAAAGATGAAATATTGGGAGGGATTGATTGTGCCTTAATGTCTTCCCAAACTGCCCCTCCCAGATTAACCTGGGGGCTTAAAGGAGCATTTTGAGGTTTCATTTCAAGAAGTGTTTTTCTTCTGCCTTTGAGAATGATCTTTTTCCTTGAAAATCATTTTAAACTTAAAAGAAAGAAAGAAAGAAAATCATCATGAATGTTTTATGAAGTGAAGAGAAATTCATCACACACCATTTTTTATAAATTGATTTCTTAAAGGATAAGGACCGATGAAGTGAATCTTTTATATGTCCCATCTCCTTATTTGGTGTTTTCTAAAGGTCGGAAGACACACAATCTGAGGTCAACCCCTAGGGTATATAATTTTCAACACAGTGCCTTCATTTCAGAGTTTCCCTGCCACAAGGCATAAATAGGTTTTCCTTGGCCAGAAGAACTGTACGAAATAAATTATTCGGCAGCCAGTCTGACAGACCTGAGCCTGGGGTACACAGAACTGGACAATTTCCCAGTGGCCACTTGCCTAGAATTTGTTCTGAATGCGTGAAGCTGAGCAAGATTTGAAGATGTCACACGTGGGTAGTGTATGTGTTAGTTCCTATTTCAAATTTCTCTCTTTGTATCCTAATAGGACAGTCTATTGTGGTTTTGAGCTTCACTCAGCATCAAACTAGTGAACGGTGGGGGGATATGAATGGGTCAGTTTTTTAGTGTGAATCTTGTTGGTTCCTCTGTATCCTTATTTTCTATCAGCAGGGATGTCAGCCACTGTGAGCTCTGCAGCGAAGTGGGGTGGGGCCTAGCTCTGCCCCTCCAGAAGAGGTGGGCCTTTGAGTGGAAGGGGAAAGGCCAAGGGCAGTCAGTCCTTAGTGCCAACCAGCCTGCAGTGCGCTCTCCTGTCCCAGCCCTCAAAGCTGCATGAAGTTGCACTCCAATACCAATTCAAAGGGCGTCAAGACCCCCAGGCCAATTTGAATCACCAGACCTAGATACAATTGACCTTCTTGCTCTTACCACCCCATCAGCAGGACAGTTTACTAGCATGTATTTCTTGCCTATAGAGTTATAATATAGTGGCCAAATTCATCAGTGGTGTAATTCCAGTCTGGGTCCCCCAAACATTATTTTATAATGATGTGTTCTAGACGTGGCATGAGAAATAACTGTGTACAATGTTCTTTTTACCATAGAGGAAAAAAGTTAGCTCCTTATAGAAAGTAGATAATACTTTCAGCTTTAGACTTCAGGCATTTTATTATTAGACAAGAAAGCCTTTATACCATTAGATATAATATTATTATATTATTGGAAGAGTAATTCTATTTTAGTCTATCCTGGTCCTTGTACCAAACCTATCATTTTTGTATGTGAATGCCCCCATGACAAACTTGGACTCTGTTGTTCCTTACACTGCATGGTTTATACTGACATTGGTTTGACTCTTATCTTTCTTATGGCTGCATTACATTGATTAACTACAGGGAGGCCAGTGAAGTTACCTTTTCATGTGTAAAACAAAATAATCTTTTTTCGGAAAGTGAGGTACTTTTGTATGTGTTGGAGAGAGTTACATGAAATGTAAAATGTTTCTCAGTTCAATGCTGATACCATTTTGTAGATGAATGGCCCCTTTTACACATGTGGAGACATATGTGCTTGAAACTCTGATGTAGCTTGTGCTATAACTATTAGAAGTTTCCAGCCTGGCACTTTATATTGAAATGGCGAAATGCAAAAACACAACATGAAAGAACTGGTTCACAATGACTCTGGAAGGTGGGATCTTGGACTTATAAAATAAAATGATTAAATTTAAACTCTTTCTTTGTATTAGTGTCCTACCTTCCCCGCATAGGAATGCTCAGAACTCCAGTATATAATATAAAAAAGACCTCAGAATCACTGTTTTGGCTTAACTCTGCTCCTTGTGAAGTTCAGGGTTATTTGAAGGGAGCACAGCTAAATGAATCCTGAGTACTTTTGAATACCCCTATACAAAAGCCCAAGAGTAGCCAGGCTATACCAAACCATTGGTTTCTGGTGTCCAACATCCTCTAGCATCCAATATCTGATGATTTAGATGAACATAAGCAGGAAAAATATCCACAGTTGATGAATTTTTCAGTGTTAAACATGGGAGTAGAGAATGCCTTCCTCATCAGTTTTGACTCAGAGATGTGATATTGGATTTCTTCCTTCTTTGTTCTTAGCATGTGAAACTACAGATGTTATTTATTACTGGTCACAAAATTACCTCTGCTGCTCACGTGGTCAGTGGTGTTTATTTAGTGGTATGGTCACCGATCCTTATAAGAAAGGGCATGACAGAGCAGCAGAATTCACAATGTCTTTTTGCAGCTGTTCTGTTGATGTAGAGTGCATGCCAGTAGCAAAAAAGATGCCTTGGTAAATAATGGAGCAGCAACACAAACTCAATCATTATTCAGGACAGTAGCCATGACAAGAAGGTTTGTAGCAAACCAACAGAAGGATACAAAAGAAAAAATTTTTGAGTTGACAGTCTGTTCAAAAGTGGCCCCAGGAATCCAGCTACCAGCCAGGTTTGCTATCAGGTTTGATACTCTCCACAATATATTCTGCTTGTTTCCTGAGAAATGTGGAAATTAAAATATTAACATCTGCCCTGCATGTCTAGATAGCTGAAGAGCTGCCTGCAGTCCAAAAAAATGCCCTGAAGTACATGAATGGCTGATGCACAAAAAGATTAAAAAATCCAGACAAATAAAAAACACTATGTAGTTAGTAAATACTAGCACATACCTAGCTGGCACTGGCTTGGGCACTGATGCTTGAGAAAGTTAACGTATGTAAGCCACACCTCATCTCACTATGGAATGCCAGTGAGATTCAGAGTGCCATGATTTTAATTAGCTGGACCACTACATATCATGGGTCTGGCAAAGTGTCCTCTGGCCCCATAACGTTTGTTTGCAGTCAAATGTCCTGGTTCTCAGTGGTCTGTGCTGTTATAGAGCTAATTTATCCTTAAATGCCCTTTAAAATCTCTGTAAGCAGTGGAAGTGTTGATAAGGCTGATAGATCATGTTGACGTCCCGGGGTCTTGTTATACAGATAAAATGCACATGATCTTTTCAGGGGAAAAGGCAGTATGCCACGTTTATTATAAGAATGTAACCAATATCTAATGCCTAATGCCTATACACACACACACACCAACTGTTGTGCAGCTGCTGTATAGATACCAATTCTGATTGTAGCTGGAGTTTGTGGCTCAAGTTCGCAGCTCGCGGCGGCTAACTGGCCAGGAAAGCCAGGCACGAGGAAGAGCCAGGTCTCTGTCGAGTGCACACCGATGCTTTTTGGTGTTGCCAGCAGAAAGTTACCCAGGGGTCTTTCCTTCTCAACCCTTTATAGGCTTCCAGTTAGACATAAGCCTATGGATCCTGCTGTGTCATGCTGCCTCAGTGTTCAGACATGACTTTCATTTTGTCCTTAATGGGACTTTGTTCTTTTGTCTTTCAGGTGGATCTTTTTCTCACCTTCAAGGAGTTGTCTGCACTCTTCAGCCACTGGTGTTTGATCATCAGGACAGGCTGGTGTTGAGGATAAATCACACACAATCACACACTCCCCATTCACACATCTAAAACAATTCATGCCCTATTCATAGAACCACAGAATCATAGAACTGGAAGGGACCTCAAGAGGCCATCGAGTACAGCCCCCTGCCCCAATGGCAGGACCAAGTACTGTCTAAACCATCCCTGATAGACATCTGTCTAACTTGTTCTTAAATATCTCCAGCGATGGAGATTCCACAACCTCCCTTGGCAATTTATTCCACTGTTTGACCACCCTGACAGTTCGGAACTTTTTCCTAATGTCCAACCTAAACCTCCCTTGCTGCAGTTTAAGTCCATTGCCTCTTGTTCTATCCTCAGAGGCCAAGAAGAACAAGTTTCTCCCTCTTCCTTATGACACCCTTTCAGATACCTGAAAACCGCTATCATGTCTACCCTCAATCTTCTCTTTTCCAAACTAAACAAGCCCAATTCTTTCAGCATTTCTTCATAGGTCACATGCTTTAGACCTTTAATCATTCTTGTTGCTCTTCTCTGGGCCCTCTCTAATTTCTCTACATCTTTCTGGAAATGTGGTGCCCAGAACTGGGCACAATACTCCAGCTGACACCTAACCAGAGCAGAGTAGAGCAGAAGAATGACTTCTCGTGTCTTGTTCACAACACACCTGATCATGCATCCCAGAATCAAGTTTGCTTTTTTTGCAACAGCATCACACTGTTGACTCATATTTAGCTTGTGTTCCACTATAACCCCTAGATCCCTTTCTGCTGTAGTTATTCCTAGACAGTCTCTCCCCATTCTGTATGTGTGAAACTGATTGTTCCTTCCGAAGTGGAGCACTTTGCATTTGTCCTTATTAAACTTCATCCTATTTACCTCAGACCAGTTCTCAAATTTATCCAGATAATTTTGAATTATGACCCTATCCTCCAAAGCAGTTGCAACCCCTCCCAGCTTGGTATCATCTGCAAACTTAATAAGCTTACTTTGTATGCCAATATCTAAATCACTGATGAAGATATTGAACAGAACCGGTCCTAACACAGACCCCTGCGGAACCCCACTTGTTATACTTTTCCACCAGGATTGAGAACCATTAAGAACTATTCTCTGGGTACGGTTATCCAGCCAGTTATGCACCCGCTTTATAGTAGCCTCATCTAAATTGTATTTGCCTAGTTTTTTTATAAGAATATCATGTGAGACCATATCAAATGCTTTACTAAAGTCCAGGTATACTTCATCTACCACTTCTCCCCTATCCACAAGGCTCGTTATCCTATCAAAGAAAGCTATCAGATTAGTTTGACATGATTTGTTCTTTACAAATCCATGCTGGCTGTTCCCTATCACCTTACCACCTTCCAAGTGCTTGCAGATGATTTCTTTAATTACCTGCTCCAGTATCTTTCCTGGCACTGAAGTTAAGCTGACTGGCCTGTAGTTTCCTGGGTTATTCTTATTCCCCTTTTTATAGATGGGCACTATAGCTGCCCTTTTCCAGTCTTCTGGAATCTCTCCTGTCTCTCATGATTTTCCAAAGATGATAGATAAAGGCTCAGATACCTCCTCTATCAGCTCCACGAGTATTCTAGGATGCATTTCATCAGGCCCTGGTGTCTGGCAGACGTCTAATTTAGGTAGAGTTTTGGTTTCAACAGAGCTTTACAAAATGGAGTGTGGTATCAAAATGGATCCTTGGTTACAATATGGAGTCTGGTTTTGTCCTTAATGATACATATTACAACATGACTTGAATTATAAATATAAATTAGAAATATAAATTGATAACATGAGACTAATCCTGTTTTCATAGTTAATCTTATTACTTATCATACAAAGAATTAATACAACATTACAAACAGTTTCATTTTTCCTACTAATTAACCCTACAGTCTGGCCAATTCTCTGGTTTGGCACAAATCAAGTCCTGAGGGTGCTGAATTAGAAAGGTTCAACCTGTATTAGCCTCAGTTAGTGAAACTATTAAAAGTGATTGAAAGTATTGGTTTTACAGAAGAAATCACAAGTTTAGAGCCACCCCATGCATGGGAATTGCATCTTTGACCATCTTGATCTTTGGTCTGAAGAAGTGGATCTGTCCCACGAAAGCTCACCTAATAAACTATTTTGCTAGTCTTTAAAGTGCTACTTGACTGCTTTTTGTTTTGATAGTGTATAGCTTAGCACGGCTTCCTCTCTATTACTATCTTTGACCATGTTAGCTAAGAACCACTGATACACCTTCCCTTAACTTATCTAGGTCTTTTTTCAAATGAGTTATACTTTTGGCCATTGTAACATCCCATGGCAATGAGTTCCATGGGTTAATTGCTCATTGTATGAAAAAGTACTTTCCCTTGTTTGTATTATACTAGCTGCCTATTAATTTCATTGAGTCATATGTGGGTTTTGCATAATGGGGAAGGATTGATAGCATTTCTCTGTCCGCTTTCTCTATGACTTCATCATATAGATTTCTATCATATGCCCTGTTAATAGTATATTTTCCGAGATAAACAGCCCATCATTGGAGATATTTAAGAACAGGTTAGTTAAATATCTAACAGAGATGATCTAGATGATGCTTGGTCCTGCCATGAGGGAACTGGTCTTGATGACCTCTTCAGTTCCCTTCCAATTCTAACATTCTATTCTATTCATTTTAGTCTCTTCTCGTAGGGAAGTCATTCCATACTCTTGGTCAATTTTGCTGCCCTTCTCCAAGTCTTTTCCAGTTCCACTGTGTCATTTTAGAAGTGAGATTTACATAGTGGTATTGATATTTTCCATGTTATTTGCTATCCCTTTACTAATAGTTACTAGCATGTTAGACTTTTTATTGCTTCTTTGCACTGACCTGAAGGTTTCAGAGAACTATCCACATTGACCCCAAGATCTCATTCTTGAGTGGCAACAGCTAGTTTAGAACCTATCATTGTAGCATATTTTGGTACTTTGGGGAGTTCAAAAATTCTTTGGGAGAGATTGGCAGCTGGAGTCAATTCACATAGATTTATTTCAGCTAGTCCATTGCACTTTTTTATAATTATAATTTTTATGCCATAAATATATAATTTATATTT
Organism: Carettochelys insculpta; assembly: GCF_033958435.1. Taxonomy (NCBI): domain Eukaryota; kingdom Metazoa; phylum Chordata; order Testudines; family Carettochelyidae; genus Carettochelys; species Carettochelys insculpta. The sequence continues at coordinate 22,058,143 of NC_134156.1, read as the reverse complement.
GTAGTGCCACAATCTTTTGTCGTGGGGCCAAATGTTTTGCTCTTTTGTTTATGTTTCTTCATTATCTAAATTCTAAGGCTTCTGTTATGTAGGAAATGAGTTTAAGATGATCATTGTGGATCTTTCAGGTCTTAAAGCCTATTGTCCAATCCTGCAAAGATTTATACACATTCTGCATGTTAAATATGTGACTAGCGAGAGTAGTTAGTAAAGTAGTTAGACAGAAAAAGCAATAGATAGACGATATTAAAGAATGGACAGGGATGAGCTTTGCCGCAACTCAAGAATTGGCACACAACCACCAAAGATGGAGAGACACTGTAAGGAACGTTGTCATGAAGGCTCCCCAACGACCTAGGTCAAGGGACTGATGATGATAAGTCAGAGTAACCTAAATGAGGCTGCTTATTGGCTTAAAAGTTCTTTTCAGCTTTCTCTTATGGTACTTGTTGACTAATGGTCTCATGTCAGTATTTAGCCTTAAATGGAGTTTACCACCTGCTTTGGGCTGCATTCCCAAGCAACCTGACTCTGAAAAGAGTAGATCCCAGTGCACCAGGGGCCACTACTGTCCTCACACCATCCACAGACACCTCCTAACAGTTTTAAGAGGGAATGAAATGGTTACGAGGTGCCTGTGGATGGTGTGAGGCTGGTAGCAGCCCCGAGCACCCTGTGACCAGATTTTCTTGGAGTCAGGTTGCTTGGGAATGCAGCCCAAAGCAGGTGATAAATTCCATCTAAAGTTAAATGTAGGCTTAAAGTAAGAACTGGTAGATTTTGACCTTATGAAGCTGTGAATCTATTATTAGACCTATTTTGAGATTGGCTACTTTATGCAATTTATTATTTTAAAATATGAACCTATAATATAAAAATGTACTTTTTAAAGGAATTATAGAAGATATTTTAACAATGGACACATTGCAGAACCCTAATGAGAGTTAATAATGCTGATGATTTTGCTGTTCCATGGTGTGTTCTTCTAGGTTTTTTCCAGCACAATTCCTCTCGTATCAGGCTTTCTATTCTGGCACACAGTCAAAAAAGTAACTGAAAAAAATAAAGAAATGAAAAAAAATCACAGTAATCTGCAAATACTTTGAAACGTTTTCTTGCAAAACCTCCTACCTAAAACCATTTGGAATATGCAACAAGTAACAAGTAAGTACCAACAAGTAAAAATTTGCAGATAAATTTTAGTGTTTCACTGACATCTGAAAAAACAGAATAAATTAATTTGTAATCCTACTGCTCCTCAGCACCCTAAAATATTCTCTGTAATGAGTGTTTTTAAGAGATTACATTGCACCATCTACAGGAGCTGAGGTGCACGCATATTAAAAAACTGCTTTCTCAATGCAGAAATCGAGGCAGCTTTTGAAAGTACTTACATTCATCTTGTGTTCCAGTCCTTTTCCCAAGAGCAGAGATTTTATTAATTTGAGCAGTGAATGCATGTGTACCTAATGCATAACTAAGGGTTCAAGTGTGCATCAGATGTGCTTTTCACAGTTTGTGCATGAAATGGTTCTTTATTAAGGATTGTTTGAGAAAGTTTTTACATATCCTGCAGATAGCTCATAAATGTAGTGTAGCACGTCTCTATTCATATGTTCAATATTTGGAATTGGCTATGTAAAATATATGCACATGGAAACGGATGAGTGTCTCGCTGAGGGGTTGTCTACATGGTGCTGTAGTTCATACTACAGGGGTGTGAATTGAAGCACGCTGTAACTTGTTGTACTCTAGTCCACAGTATCGAGGTCTTCTGGGGGTGGTAAAGGTACCTACTGTGTTTCAGGGTAGTCCTGCTGGAAATGTGCCTGATTGCTTTAGCAGCTTTTTTATACACATGGAGGTCAGCCAGTTAGATTATATCTAGATTGCCAAGAACTGTCAGCAAAAGATATGCGAATTGCACAACGCATTTGCATCTCTCCTGCCAACAGTTCTGTCAGGAGAGGCTTTCCTGACATTTGGCCTGTCCACACAGGGCCAAATGTGGGGAAAACCCTCTCTTCCGAGACATGCCCTCTTGCTCTTGGAATGAGGAGTACAGGGATGTTGAGAGAATGCTCCCAACACAGCAGATCTCTTCCGAGAGATCTGCAGTATGGATGTGTTCTCTGTCAACAAAACTTCTGTCAACAGAAGCTTTGTTGACAGAAGCCAGCAATCTAGACTTAGCCTATTGGACGGCAGAGATAACATCATTCAGTGTGGTAACCAATCACACAGTACAAACCTGGATCAGAGCTTCGCTGCTCAATTTTATACCAAGTGTATTTGAATACTCTCCAAGGGCTGAAATATTTCATACCAGACCAGTGGCATCACAGAAAGCCATATGGGCTGCTGAAGACCCACACAAATCCACACTGAATCCTGTCATGGAGATGACCTATGGAGAATCCATACAGCTAGGGATGGGAGGTGCAGAGATCTACCTATGTGAGAAACCATTGGCCTTTTCCCTCTGTGGTATAGGGGTGCAGGAATGATACACTCTGAGGAGCTAAGTGGAGATAAAGAGCACCTCCGTAATCCTACCATACACAGATGGAATTTCTTCCCACCCTCTCATTCCCCAGGCCCCTCTCCAACCTTCTTGGTGCTCTGCCTAAACACCATGGCTGCATGTATGGAGCAAGATTCACCCCACCATGCAGACATTGCACATACACATGGTGCCAGGTGAATGCATGTGAAATGTTTCAATTACCTCTAAAATAATGTTTAACATGTTCCAGACATATAGCATTAAGCAACTACTCAAGCCATATTTGAAGCATATTCTGCTTTTCATTTTAATAGATTGTAAGTGTATTAAACACATGTTAAGAATATATTTCATATACTGCATTTGTAAAATATTATCAAATTTATATAGGCGGAAGCCACAGAGCCACCACAGGAGGGGCCCGGGAGGAATGCCATTTTGTAAGTTAACCTTTCCATGCCGTTGTTTTTAAGAAAAAAATATATTAGTTGAGACCTAAAATAGCCTGAATCGCAATTCTGAAGACTTCTGGCTGTGCGTGGTGCAGTGTTTGTATAATTGGCACCCAGCTCCATGAGTTCAAGACTCTTCGGTTGACATGCTGCTGCACAAGTAAGAGTGTCCGTGTAAGAGCAAATTTTTACTTTGCATTTTAGGGATTTCATCCAACAATTGAAGGATGTGAGACATCTTTACAGAGAGGGACTATTGTATGGCTGGCAACCCACAGCTGTGCAAAGATCAGTGTGACTTCAGAGATCAGCTCAGTCTCATCGTTAAAGTTTGCAAGCTGTTGAAGATAATCTGGATGGTTTATGGTTTTGCATACAAACCATGGGGAATGGTTAAACTACAGATGGAACCTGGATCTGGAAAGCTTAAAGCTGCCTACAATCAGAATGCACTTTGGATCTGATCTTCGGCTATGTAGAGTTCTCCTATAATGCTTTCTTGAATTGAGTTTTGACATCTGTCAAGATGATGGAGCCTATTACAGAAGCAGGGGCTATTTCCAATCTGCAGAATTACTCTCAAACAGCTCCAGTGTACAGTGATTTGCTGGACAGAGGAGCCAAGTTCAGAATTTAGAGGACTGGCCTCTTGCTTTCGAGAAATCAGGCATGTTGTTCAAATATCAGGGAAGTAGTTTGCCAGTTTCATATGGAGAAGAAAGAGGTGTCCTGCTCCGTTTGTGACCTCTGTTATCTGACCACTGAATGCCACTTAGATATCTAGTTGGGAATTTTGCAAGTCAACTTATTTAATCCAAACTGAAACTAACTGAAAAGTTCGCCTTTAAATCAAGAAAAATCAGTAAAACTGAAGCATTTTGAATTTATCAAAACAAAACATTTTCATTCACCTGAACCAAATTCGTTTTTGGATGTTCAACTTGCAAACAAAATCAACATTTTGACTTTTCATAGAATGGGGCAATGTTTCAATATCTGAAAAAAAAAGTGTAGAATGATAACCTGTTTCCCATTCAGATCTGATAGATGGATTCCAGAGGAGAAACACTCTAGTCTTTCTTTCTAGGAACCAAAACCCTACAATGGGCCTAATTCTGCCACCACACTGGAACGACTGGTATACATGCCAAAAGGACTACTGATTTACATCAATCTGGTATAAATATGTATGGAAATATAAAGTTGTACACATATTCCTGCTGTGTTTGCAACATTTTCCCTTTCCAAAAACATTCCCATATACAATATCAATATCATGCCCATGTTTGCAGGATGGGAACTGAGCACATAATAAATAGTGATAGAAAGAATCAGTGGATGTCACTCAAATTGAAATTCACTAATCTTTGTGTGTCGCATTTTCCCACTTACCTGTATATGATCATTTCATAGTGCTAGATGGCTAAATGATTGTGTTAGATGTTTGCAAAAGTGTCATGTTTCTGAGAGATCTTCATTGTTATTGAGAGGCAGTAGTGTCTTATGGATAGAATCCTGGATTACAGATATGGGTCCTATTCCTGGCTCTTCCATTGAACTCTTCCAGTGTTCGATTTCACTTGTCTAGTGGGTATGTGAACAATCAAACTGTCAGAGGTTGACAGTAGACCCCTGTACTTCTTATTCTCTCGAGGAGTAAGGGAAGTCAATGGGAGAGTTTCTCCTGTTGACCTCCCTCAGTGAGGATGTCCAAAGAAGTCAATAATAGATAAGCCAATTCCATCTATGCAATTGCCGTACCTGGAATGCCTTATCTATGATCAACTTTAAGGTCTTCTGTAGTCCTGGCCTTACTCTTTGTCTAAATTTTCTATTTTGATTACTCTTTGGGGCAGGGAAATTTTGTGCAGCCCTTAGCACATTGAGGCCCGGATCTTGATCTAGACTACTAATGGAGTTTCATTAGTTGTTTAGGTATGTACAGCTTCTTCTTTCCCCCCTGTTTAAATCTCAATAAACAAATAAAAATATGTAGGGATACTGTATCCCCAGTTCCACTCAGGTCTTAGAATCAGCCAGGTGTTAGACCCAGCCTTCTAGGGCCATGTCATTTGTGTAGAACATTACACTCTAAAGATGAGTTGTTCAGGACAGTCAAAACCAAAAGGGATTGTGAAGAACTACAAAAAGATCTCAGCAAACTGAGTGATTGGGCAGCAAAATGGCAAATGAAATTTAATGTGGGTAAGTGTAAGGTAATGCATGTTGGAAAAAATAACCCAAATTACACGTACTACATGATGGGGTCAAATTTAGCTACGACAGATCAGGAAAGGGATCTTGGAGTTATAGTGGATAGTTCTCTGAAGACATCCACGCAGTGTGCAGCGGCAGTTAGTAAGGCAAATAGGATGTTAGGAATTATTGAAAAAGGGATCGATAATAAGACAAAAGATATCATACTTCCCCTATATAAAACTATGGTACGCCCACATCTTGAGTACTGCGTGCAGATGTGGTCTCCTCACCTCAAAAAATATATATTGGCATTGGAAAACGTTCAGAAAAGGGCAACTAAGATGATTAGGGGCTTGGAACGGGTCCCATATGGGGAGAGGCTAGAGAGACTGGGACTTTTCAGTTTGGAAAAGAGGCGATTGAGGGGCGATATGATAGAGGTATATAAAATCATGAATGGTGTGGAGAAAGTGAATATAGAAAAATGATTTACCTTTTCCCATAATACAAGAACTAGGGGACACCAAATGAAATTGATGGGTAGTAGGTTCAAAACTAATAAAAGGAAATTTTTCTTCACACAGCGCACAGTCAACCTGTGGAACTCCTTGCCCGAGGAGGCTGTGAAGGCCAGGACTCTATTAGGGTTTAAAAAAGAGCTTGATAAATTTTTGCAGGTTAGGTCCATAAATGGCTATTAGCCAGGGATAAAGTATGGTGCCCCTAGCCTTCAGAACAAGGGCAAGAGATGGATGGCAGGAGATAAATCACTTGATCATTGTCTTCTGTTCTCCTTCTCTGGGGCACCTGGCATTGGCCACCGTCGGCAGATGGGATGCTGGGCTGGATGGACCTTTGGTCTGACCCAGTATGGCCGTTCTTATGTTCTTATGTTCTTATGAGCAACCAGAGTTCTTCTCGTGTGAATTTGGATGTTTGGCTTAGTGTTTGGAATCCAATTTCTCTGGAGCCAGGAGAGCAAATCCATGTCCAATTCCACCTCTCTGGACAAAAACACAAGAATAAGGGAAAGGGGGCAAGACCCTGCGTGCATACCCAATAAAAATATAGCTAAGGAGGCAGACAGCAGTAAAAGTCTCAGTGCATTTCTGTGGTAGTTCCAAAAAGCAGCTGGAGCCAAAAGAGTTGAAACAATTTGCAGTGAGACACATGTGTGCTCGTGTCATTAGTGGGGTTTTCACAAGGCTCTTTCACATGCCAAAGGAAATGTTAAAACACACACACACACACACACACACACACCCTCTGCAAAGATGCTGCTGTCCTTACTCCCAGTTGGCACTCATACAGACCCTGGCTCTAATTTTACAAGTGCTGCTTCTGTTTGTTTGTCCTGGGGGTTCTTTTATATCCATTGCCTCCTCCCTACATTTTTTCATCTTTTTAAAAATCCTTTTTCCTTGCCAAGTGTAGTGGGCTGTTATAAATTTATCCTGGTGGTGGTAAACTGAAAACTATTTGTTATCTGAGCTGGGGTTGAGACACAAGTTTTAGTTGGGAACCAAAGGAAAAAAATTATTTAAACGCCTAAAATAGACGAAATTAGGTTTAATTTGGGTGGTTTGTGGATATTTAATAATTTCTACATGATCCCATTTATATTCAGTAAATTACCTTAATACACACATTGAAAAAAGTGCACATGAAAATCAGTGCGTACAAAATGGTAGATTTATTACTTTCTAGTAATCTGTAACTTCTCACTAAAGAGTAGAATTTGGAATTTCTCTGTAAATACTGTATTGCATTATCATCCATCTTTATATCTAACCTATATCTCAGTCAGCAAACTCATTAGAAGGAGGTTCTAATAGTCTATGTATTCTCTTCAGAGAAAATAATTTAATTCCCCAAATATCCTTATTCTGCACAGCCAATGAGTCTATTTTTTAATAAGAACTATCACCTGGTCAAAAATTCTGCGTTTAGATTAGCATATGCTTCTGGTGTTGGTATTTGTTTCAAGAGATGTGCCCTCATGACTTTGACTGTAAACTCTTTGAGTTGGGACCATCTGTTTATTCTGTGTTTGGACAGCCTCTCACATGATGGCCACTGAACTACAAGTTGAACCTCTTTAAACTGGAACTCTCTTGTTCGGCAATATCCGAATTCTGGCATGTTTTTAGTTAGCCATATAACCACTTATCATGGGTGTGGCCAGGTTTCCAGTGGTTAGTTTACAGCCACCAGTCCTGGCTCACAGTATTTTGCATTGTTATTCAGCTGTGATTTACCCCTAAAAGCCTTCTAAGAGCCCAGTAAGCGGTGAAAGTGTTGGTAATGTGGTAGACAATATTGACCACCCTTGGGCTGGCAAATTCTGCCATTCGGCACCAGTTTGGTCCCAAGCATGCTTGATGACAGAGGTTCAACATGTACAGTAATAACAATTATTATGATATTATTATGTTGTTTTCGTCAAGTTGACCTGAGTAGAGAAGTAACGTGATGCTCCATTTGGTGGCAGGGGATCGGGTGTGAGAGTATCATCATCTCTTTCTAGTAAAAAAGTACCTATATGAGCTATCTGAAATCAAAACCTTTATTCTTGTTTCACTTGCTGTTATTTTTAAGTGGTGTAACTCCATTAATTTGATTGACATTAATGACTCAGTTAAATTATGCGAGTGAGAAGAAAACCATCCTGCCAACTATTTAAGGGACCTCATAGCCTACAAGCTTTCTATATCTTTTTCTATATTAGAGTTGATCCCACTTCAGGAGAAGTGAAGGCAAAATGGCTTGTGTAAAATAAAGAACTCCTCTTCCAAATTGCCCTCAGGGTGAACCTTCCTTGTGTTTCCAAAAAGGAACGTTTACTTTTTTTGTGTGTGTATTTGTTATTTCTTCCCAAAGGCTTGTCTTATTTCTAATTTTAGGCTGGGTCAAATGCTAGAAATTCTGAAATCCAACCAGAATCCTTCTAACATTTGAATCCTGATACTTTTGCAAAACTAAATATTCTCCTTCAGCTCAAGTGGTAGAGGCCTGAATTTTCTGTGCTGAAATTTCTGGGGTTGGACATTCAGGGCCAATTTCTCTATTGCCTTCAATGGATTTCCATCAGGGAGCTCCAATTTCAATCATGAATTCTGCCTAATAGGAATGTAGCAGTGTTGTCCATTGAGTTAATGGAGGACCTCCATTCCTATTCTTCAAAGTCAAGATGAATACATGTTCCAATGTATTTTACATATGGTGGCCCAGTATCTGGTTTTCAGCTGAACACCCAGTCAAAAAGGGACCCTTTCCAGACCAGTGAAAATGAGTGAGTGACTAAGGGAGTGGGGCTGGGGATGAGCAGGGAAGGGTCTCAGAGAAGTGCCAAGGCAAGGGTGTATGGTTTTGTTCAATCAGAAAATTGGCAACCGTATTACTATCAGTTGGCCATTTCATTTATGTCATAAATCAGTGGAGTCATACTGTTTTAGTATCTATGTACTATTTAATACATGTTGATTGCCTACATGATTGCTTTTTGAAGTTTACCAGAACTGACTATGGTGCAAATCTATATGGCTTAGAAATTATTCCCAAAACTCTCATTTACGTTCATTAACTCTTTCTTTTTTCATGCTGACCACAATAGATCTTTTTCGCTCTGTAATTCAATGAGCAGTCAGTCAACTTCCCAAGCTTTCTCAGCATCCTCTTGGGGAAAAAAGAAGCGGCAAAAGACTGTATAATTGAATTTACTTCTAGCTTTAAAATCATATAGCAATCATGGCACTGTCAAATGGAGACATGGCTCTCGCAGAGGTTTAGTATATATACCTTGTATTTTTGGCTGCTAGGTTTTTTAGGTCCCTTCTCTGTTCCATTCAGACCCAAATTGCCCTTTTCAGTTTCATGCCCAGAAGCTTAAAGGACAATTTGTATATTACAAACTTGAGTAAACTGCATTTCAACAGTAAATAAGCAAAAGTAACCACACTGGTGCCAGGTTCCTAATAAATATTAGAGCTGACGTAGGTTGGGGTTTTTCTTTGGACTTTTAGGTGCTGCTGTGTTCCAATAATCAAGTTTTCCAATTTTTTTAATGAGTTGGATAGTTCGATGATGTAGTCTAGGCTTCAGCTACAGAGCTCATTGTATTTACTATTGAATGACATAGTCAGAGATGGAAATCTGATTGATCTGACTGTAACTCTATATTAAATAAACCAAATAACTCCTTTCAATGGTCAGGTTGAACCTTATTCACCCACAACTCTGTAGTTTGGCAACATCTGTGGTCCAGCATGAGATTAGTTAGCCAGATGTCCACTTAACATGGGTGTGGCCAAGTTTCCAGTGGTCCCATAAAGTTGGTTTACAGTCACCAGTCTTGGCTGTCAGTGTTCTGTGCTCTTATTTAGCTGTAGTTTACCCCATATGCCTTCTAAGAGCCGAGTGAGCAGTGGAAGTGTTGGTAATGCTGCAAGACAATATTGACCTCCCATGGTTCGGCAAACTCTCTAGTTCGGCATCAGTCAGGTCTCAAGGGTGAAGGACTAGAGAGGTTCAACCTGCACTTATATTTCCTGATCTAGGGAGGAATATAAACCAGTGGGTTGGGGGACATAATTTTACAGAAAATAATTTGCTGACCATGTTCCCACCCCCACAAAAATAGTACTGTTGATGTACTCAGAGGTAACCTTTCTGTTTGAATAATAACCAAGCATGCATCTACAACACAAAGCATTGAGAAAGTTCCACATTAAATGTGAGAAAGCTGCCAGAGCAGGGAAGATTTTGCTTTAGCAGCATATAGTCAGTGAAAAAGAAAACTTGAACATTCAGTAAGGTTCTTTGCCCCATACACATGCTGGGTAGTTCCTTTCTATATGAATCTTGGTAGTAGTAGTAGTAACAGCAACGAAGGGTCCTGTGGCACCTCATAGACTAACAGAAAAGTTGTGAGCATGAGCTTTCATGAGCACAGACTCACTTCATCAGATGCTGGTCTGATGCTGGTAGTAGTAGTAGTAAACCTCTTCCATTGCTACATCTTGGAGCATAAGCCACTGATGACCATCATGTCTTGAGAGAACTTGAAAATAAGGTACTCTTCATTGGACAAGAAAGAAGGACAAAAATTGGCCTTTAGAAACTAGGGGGCACCCCCCCCCCCAAAATATCAAATGTGTGAATAGCACAGGAGTAGAGAACACGGGGGGGTAAGATCTTAAGGTGGTGCAACATATTGTTCTGAAATCTGAGTGTGGGAGTGTCTGGCTACGTATACCGCCAAAAGCTCCTTACACTACCAAAGAAACCAGGGGTTATGGACCCAGTGGATAAAACTCTTGCTGAACAGAGTAGACTTTCATGGAAGTGGTCCTATTGATATCAATGAGATGCCTCATAGGTCTGATCCAAGCCCACTGAAGTAAGTGCAAGGCTTCCCATGGAGCATGATCAAACCAGAAAGGAAATGATTCTTCTGCCTCTATTGTAGTCAGTGACAAAAGTTACATTAACTTCAGTACATGCAGAACACTGGTTCATTGTGTCCTGGGATAACCTGCAAATCATTTCGAATGTTGAATAATAAACACTGAATACTACAGAGATTATCTTTAAGACATACCACAACAGACTTTCATAATATTTTTAATGAGATGAATCTTTAGTGCTTTGTTTAAATTGTAACTTAAAAAAATAGAGTTGGGAAAATTGTACATGAATACACCAGTGAATATTCATTTGAATATTTAAACATTATCAATACCATGTCATTGTTTCCGCATGCTACCCCATTGGTCTGTCCCTATCCATCTATTGTCTCTTGACCTTGCCAATCTTTGGTTATTACATATTTTTGCCATTTTTGGATCGGTATTCCTTGTAAGCTGTGTGCTTTTGCACCCACTCAGGAGCGATTCAAAGGCTAGGCTTTTTGTTTCTACTTGTGGTACACATTCACACATTCTTTGGTACACATGAAAATTACTTTGCATGAGGATGGAAAAGATTAGAGGCAACATTGTATTGGACCATACCTGCAGTCCCTGAACATTAGCACAGCACAGGTAATAATAAATAAAAAGGAGATTATGTTTACTTCAACTGTGGTTCTCAGAGTACCGGTGAATTGTATGGGACTATCGGACTATGTCTATGTGACAGTCTAAATGCAAAATTAGCTGTGCAATTTGTGTGATGCCAATTGTGTAGCTTATTTTGAGTGTATTTCAAAATAGGGTATTCTGCCTTTTGGTGCTGTCTAAAAAGTGACAACGGTTGAAATAATGTGCTATTTTGAGGTATCCCTTACTCCACCTGCAACAAGGACTACTGAAATGCTGAAATAGTGTGCCCATTATTTTGAAAATATTTCAAAATAATGTGTACATTTCGGAGACACAGAATATTCTGTGTAGATATAGCCTTGAAGAATTACTCCTGGAATTTGAATTCTGAATTAATAAATGTCACTAGACTAAATGCGCTCATTCATTTGGGCAATAGGTGCATACTCTTTGACCTACAGGACAATGAAATCTAACCAACACAGCATCATCAATTTTGAATGTCAAATTCCCTTTGATGAGCTCCAATTTCAGTTCCAAGAATTATTTCCTCAGCAATTAATCTTAATCTATTCATGGATAAACCTGGAAAAATTACTGAATAAACTCATCACTGGGAATCATTTGCCCTAATTTTCTGATAGCCAGAGATCTCATCCTCTCACTGTTTTGTCTTTAGGAAGTCTGCAGCCACTCCACCTAAGGGTATGGTCTATGATGGGTCGGGCGTGTTTATTTATATTTAGAATGGAAATGTGCATAAATAAGAATCCAGGTGCAACAAGAAGTGATGCTAAAACTGGTGGCACCTAGTCAGAGAGTCAACACTGGTCCAGCAAGGTTTGAGGACACATAGTACTTCTGTTGATGCTATCTGCTAGAGGGGACATAAAACAAGTGGTTGTTTATAAAGCAAGATAAGAAATATGAAAAAACTTGGCCCCAGGCTATTTTCTGTTATTATCAGGTTGCACACTTTGAGCTAGCCTGGAAAGAAGGAGGCTGTTGGAATCCATTCTGCAGTGGTAGAAGGAAAATACTCTGGGTGGAATGAAAAGATGAAAGGAGTGCCATCCACCCACAATCTCAGACCTTCCAAGTGTGCCTGGAGCCTTTCCAGTATTTGGGAAATTAGTGAGGGCCAGGGCATGCAGGACATGGGGGTGGTTCACCTTTGATCATTGGGAATTGAGTGGATCTTGATGCTGCTCCAACCTCGTGGAATTATTCTTTACTCTATTTACCTTTCTCTGTGATGTCATTTCCCCTCTGATGTAACTTCCTAGTGGAGGAAGTAAAAAACTTGTACACACCCAGCTACCATGAGAGGTGACTCAAGCCTTATTTTGATATTACTTGCTGCACAAATGCTGTCTAGGGAAAACATAAATCATGACCACTGGTTGACAGAGTGTCTGTTGCACTCCAGAAATGGAAGTGGCACCTCATTTGGAAGCTGCAAATGGACATGGAACTACGGGTGTGACTCCATCCTCCTGTCTGGTACTGACGTCATTGCAATGGAAATGCAAAGGGCCAGTCTCACCTTCCTTGAGGCTACAAAACACAATGGAAATGGAGTCAAAACTGCTGGTATGCAAGCAAAGCAGGATTCACCCTACATTTTGTTCTAACATGGAGGGGTCACCCGCTCCACTCATGTCCAAAGCCAAGCTGTGACACTGACCGCTAGGGTGAGGTGCAGAGGAAAAATGGTTTTCAGTAAGGCTGCCATGATGCTTTAAAAAGATGATTCATGCCAGTGCAGCTACATGGCTCTATAAATCTATTGTCATACTTTATTTATTTGCCATTACATAATTTCCAGTTGCATAAATCAGCCCTAGGCGTACAGACCAATTTTTCCACAGCATGGCAGATTCTACTTAGTTCCAAACATCACTGCTGGTCAGTTCTTTATTGCTTCTGCAAAGACTTAGATTTTTTTTTTTTAATTTTAAAAGAAGTCCATTGGTCTAAAGAAAATCTCCATTCTCCTTCTAAACTGCTTATTCTCTGTTTCGGAAAGAGACAAGATCTACAGCATTCTTATTAAACCGTTTTCTTCTTGGCAAAGTTTATAAAAAGGCTGTACTGCAGCAATTTAAGCTTTTCTTCCTGGAGGCACAATACCCAGACAGGAGGAAAAGTAAGTCAAGAAGACAAAATAAACAATTTTTTTTCCAGGAGGACTCTAAGCCAACTGGAACGGCCAGTGAATGTTAGACTAGCTGCTTACGATATGTGCAAATGCCTACCTGCATGCACACATAAAATTGCTGTGTTTCAGAGGACTGAGGAACTGTGAGGGTTTAGCTGAAAAAACACTGCAAACATGGTAATTTTCCCCCTTCTGGTCCACTAGTAGCCATGCACAATTCAATAGCAGTTGCCCAAGTGCATCTGAAGGGAGAACTGAGCTCCTACTTCTCACACAAGAGAAGGGGACTACCACAAGGTTGAAAATGTTGCTTTTAAAATATCCTAAATTATCCTCCCTGTAGGTGAGCAATCCCTATGGCTGTACACAATTTTTGCTGTCTATACTGAATAAGGACACACGGAGACTCTATTGTTATTATTACCATAACAACAGAGAGACTTAGTCATGCACTAAGACCCCTCTGTGCTAGGTGCTCAAGTACTGTGGTCTTATATCAAATATTTGGGAACAGATTTCCCACTGGTGTAAACTGGCATGTTTCTAATGAGTCGTCAGTGAATGAGAGCTAGGCCTGCTGACTGGAAGAGAGAAGGGAAGGGTACAGTTGCCCCACGGCCAGGCAGTTCAAAAGGACCTGGACTATTGCAGCAGTAAAATCTTATCACAGGACCTGCTGTGAGTGCAGGGGACTGGACTGGGCAACCTCTTGAGGTCCCCTTCAGTTCTGTCACCATCCCTGACCATTTTTTTTAATCTAACATGACCCTTGAAAAGGCCTCTTAAGGACTGAGCTCACAACCCTGAGTTTACAAGGCCAATGCTCTAAACACTGAGCTTCCTCCTTCTCTATGGCTCGAGCCCCAGACTGTATCCTAAAATAGTGCATCTACACACAATAAAGCCTATTTTGAAACAAAGCCCTTGGACTTATATCTAATTTTGAAATAGCCTCTATTCCCTGTCCACACAGCCTCTATTTTGACATAGGCTCTATTCCTCTTACAATGAGGTTCATCGATTTTGAAATAAGCTGTCCACTATTTCAAAATTATTTCAAAATAGCTGTTGCATTGTATGGGTGCTCGCAAAGTTATTCCGAAATAACTTTGTTTTGTAGACATATCCTAACTGTCCTTGACTTTCTGTTGGACTACTTGTATCTCACTCGTGGACTTCAGTGGGAATAATTATTGCTACCAGATCTTCATCTGAGAGAAAGAGAAGCAGATTCCTACCAAACTGTAGGTGTTCCTATCAGGTCATTCAAGGTTAACAAATTTAGCAGAACCTCCACACTCTCGGCTGCTTAGATGAATGGGGAAAAAGAGATACCTTCAGCAGAGGGGGCTGCCAGTGACCTCAAACCATATTAAGGAAGCCCAGGGTGCTTTAGTCGAAGGTGCTGAGAGCAAATGGAGGAGTGAATTACAAAGTAGTGGTCCCTTCAAAGAAAATGGAATGTCAGTAGCTCCCTGCTTTTATAACCTCTTGGTGGAACAGTTTGAATTCTTCAGGTGATCAGAAATGTGGCACTACTGCAGAGGGTGCTAATGCAAACCGCACTCAGTGTTAGCTACTTTTTATTGAAAATGTCACCTCCTGTGTAGTGTAAGGCCTTAGAATCTTATTCCATGTCCCAATGTGATTAACTAGGGGTAGGAATACCATTGTGGTGTCAAACCCAGCTTGGAGTGAACTGAGAAATGTTGTCTTTTTAGATAACTCTGAAAAGTAAAAGGGAAAAAAAACCCTACCTCTGCATCCTTTCTCTGTCTCTGTAACTGAAATTGAGTTTGAAGTTCAGGTTATGCAACAACATAGCATTGTCTCATTTTATTAAGGCCGCTGGCTTCTGGAGGTCTTGAGCTTGTTATTGCTCTCAATTAACACACTTCTCCTCTTTCTTTCTGGAATCCTTCCTGCTGGTTTGTATTGCAAGAAAAGCTGCATCTAACAATCTCCAAGATAGATTTCAATTTGTGTGGCTGGAGTCACTTTGTAACCCACCAAACGTTATCCATGGTCTCCGCCCCAACATGGTACGTTAATTAGAGTGAAATTAACAGAAGAAAAAAAAAAAATCACATTTTTTTTCCACTTATGGGCTTGTGTGCTTGAAGAAATCTTTTCTTTGACATATGAAGAAAGAAAAGAGTCAGCAAATGAAGCCAGACAGTAGCTGTGTCTTTTGGCAATGGGAATAATCTAATAAAACATCACCTTTCAAAGACCAAAAAAAAAAAAAAAGTCACCTCTTTGGACACCGGGTAACATCGCCTTAGCACGAAATATATTTCACTTTTGGTTTGTGTTTTTTGGACCAACGCAGCTTAGGATGGTTGTTATCCCAAGACCATGCCACCAGAATTGGAATTAATAATATAAACGGTGAGCCCGAGTTCTGATTGACAGCCCTGATTCTGTTAATACCCTCTAGTGAGACTTCTACCACGGTCAGAAGTTAAAATTTATTTTGACAAGCTTTCTGCTGTTTAGGGAAGCTAGAAGCTTTATACTGGGGGGATCC
The DNA here is from genome assembly GCF_033958435.1 of Carettochelys insculpta. NCBI lineage: Eukaryota > Metazoa > Chordata > Testudines > Carettochelyidae > Carettochelys > Carettochelys insculpta. Next base: position 22,042,254 of record NC_134156.1, on the reverse strand, counting down.
CGTGATTAAATATCTGGCATAGATTATCAAAAACTATAGGGGTAGGCAACTCACGCCTCTCGATGACAAACTAGATCATGTAGCGCATACAACTTGGTTTTAATTAAGTTATTACTTTCTTTAATGGGAAAAGTTTCTCTGCCTTTGTTCTTGTGCAAGTCAGCAGCCAGTTCCTGAGCATGGAATGTAAGCAATTCAATTAAGTAAAGGCTGCCTTGGTGGATGCTGGGTGGACACGGAGCTTGCCCCCAAACTACCTACTGGTTTCTGTTTCACGCAGTGGCAACTCTGTCCCTGCTGAAGGATTCAGGATTTCTGGGGTGACAATGTCAAGGCTCATGAATTTAAACCCTGTAGGGGTCAGAAGGAGTAATTCATGAGGAAGGTGGGAGCTACGGAGATTTAATCAATGGAACTATAATAATTGAAGACAGAATGAGCCTGTTTACCCTCCTTATTCCCCAGCCATTGCAGGGTTGCTTCATGCCGTTTCTTTTCCTATGTTGTGCCCTCTCCTGTTTCCAAGGCTACAAACAGGAGGAGTATTTCAAAGAGGAATCACAGAAAAGGCATTATTTTCTCTAAACAATCTGTTGGATTGATAACTCCAGCTATAACCTATGGTTAATGAGTGATATGCATAGACCATTCAATGGCCTCCAGTGAGGCAGGCTGGGAAAGGCCTGTTGTCTATTTATGTTCACATAATAGAAATGCTGCCTGAGGTGAATTGCTCCATCTCGTCTACAGAACAAGCACTGGCCTAGCAAGCTAGGCCCTCGTTATCACTGACAGAAACCTAGCCTGATTCTGATTTACTGGACGCCCAATTTACTCCTGTATAACATCACTAACTTTAACAGAGTTTCTGCTGAGATCAAAATTTATCTTATTGTCTTTTTCTGAAAAAATAAACTAAGAAATACATAACCAATAAAAACATTGAGCAAGAAATGAGGGGCCAAAGCTGTGGGCAAGTTGAAATCAACGACCTATCAAGCTAAATTTGGGGCCTGAGTATATCATATCTGGAGCCCTGTTTCTTTTTATTTACACAGATGTTACAGACGACAGGGGCTGATCGCAGGGCCTGAATACAACTGTCCGCTCTCTCCCAGACTTGTCAGCCCTTATATCCTATAAGATCGTGTCCTGGATAAGTATTTTGAGATCGATGGCGCCTATGAGACCTCCCTGCTTTTGCACAATGGTTTAAAACAAACTCACACACACAATTCTACATGTTTCTGTTAGGCTACATACGCTTACTTTGAAGGATTTACAGTTATTCTCCGATACAGAACTTGCTGAGAGTCCTTTTTCAGTGAACAGCTAGTGCATTATTGCATCATTTTAACTAACAATGTAAAATAAAGCAATACCACAGCAGCATTTAGTGGAGATCTGGACCACTTTGCACTGAAGTATAGGCATCATATATGGTCACAAGAGTCTCTTGTGCAGAGGGGTAGCTCTCCAAATCTTACTCCAGATTATAGATGTTATAGATTATAGATGTTATAGATGTTAATTCATCAAGAAGAAACATCCATGCAGAGGTTATTGGGGGGAAAAGAGAGGAATGAAAGGCTTGCCTCCGTTAGACTCTGTATAGGTCTTGATCTTTTGTCTGTTTCTTATTGCTTTGCTTCACCAGTATTATTGAACTCAGAGCCTCCAATGTTTGAACAACTGAGGCAGTAGATGCTTTCTGTATTCACTCATTTAAAAAAAAAAGCAAAAGTCCATTTCAGTGGCAAGTGATTTTGAAAGGAGGGAATCCAGCTCTGCTGACATCAACACAGGTTTTAATACACTGGAGCCTGGAAGAGAAACTATTAAATTTCGTTGCTTACTTGTGCCTGTTACCTTTTCTTTGTTTCTGCATGCGTTTTGGTTGCTGCGATCTTATACCACATATGAGCATCCTGTCATGCAGGTATAAACTTGGTCTGGTCAGGTATTTTAAAAAGAGAATCCAAAATAAGAGAAAATGCAGTTTGAGTGAAAAGTAAGCTTTCTGTGGGAAAACCAATAACTGAAATATTTCATTGGGAGTCAGTTCTAGAATAAAATTCTTCTTCCCATCGTCCCACTTCTTTTCAGTGGAATAATAGCTCCTGGGGAGACTACAATGCCCATGAAAAAACATGGTCCCCGCATCCAGTTGTGTGGTGCATCATGGGAACTGCATGTCTGTAAGTGCGTCGCGCTACATGCAGAGAATGCCAGTCTGATTCAGGAGGAGAAACAGAAAGGCCTAGTTAAGTCCTCTGAGATTTATGGCCTGAAATATTTTCAGCCCAATACCCCTCAAATTTCACCTTTTGACCAGGGCTTAGAAGTTTTGCATAGCTCTGATAAATACTAAATAGTGCTGAAGAAAAGCCACCTAGATAAATGCTATTTGCTCTTCAAGCACCTTGTATGATATTTTACTTGACTATTAATATTTAGGGGTCCTTGAAGTAATAATGAAATTGCACTTTTAGTATGGAAGGTAAAAACCTGATCCCCAGGTACTGTTAGACTATGCACCCCCTACAAAAGCAATGTTTTTTAACCAACACTTTGTTGGCCCTGAGACTGAGGTTTCTCGTAAAAGAAAATAGTTATGGGATCACTAAAATAGTGTGGCTGAACTGAACATGCTTAACAAAGTTTCCCTTTATCAACAGCGGTTTACTGAAGTTCTTTTGTAACCATGAGTATCAGATTTCAGGCTAATCACTGTAATTCTTTAATGAGAGATTTGCACTTTATTAAATGATGGTTTTCTCCAGGGCCAAAAAGCCATTATAGAATAGAATGCTCCTTGTCATGGAACATTCAGACACTACCTTCTCCACATCAGAATACCACTTGATGCCTGCCAGTGCTGAAGAACAGTAATAGTTACTGAAGTCAGAATAATTTTTAGCTGAAATACTTCTTTTACCACATCTGCCCACAGAGTGTGTGGCGAAAGGCATGTTAATTGAAGGCAGCTCCAACTGCTTTGCTAACCATTAATTAATCTCTAGCTGGAGTGACAGCTTTTTACTGTGGCCAGTGTTGTGTACCATCGATGACTGCTTAGTGCAGACTAGAAATTAGCAAGACACTGTATGATGTATTTAGTCTGTTAAATTATTTGAGGAGCTGGAGAACCTAAGAGAACAACAGTGGCTGTCTGTGTCCAGCGGCCTGAATAAAGAATCCCATTTATGTTCATTGTAGCTTATTGCTGTTTCTTCTGTACCAGATGACACACTGAACTCACTACACTTAATCCTGTTAACCCTTATGTGTTACACTCCATTTGCTTTTGGCTGATGTTTCCCTTTAATTTTTTTTTAAAGAGAACATGTATTTGCATGCGTGAGTCAGATTTTTACATTTTAACATTGAGATTTTCACATTGCATTTTCACAGCACATTAGATTGCAGCAAGGAATCTTTAGATTGGACATGAAGAACAATTTCCTAATTGTCAGGGTGGTTAACTACTGGATTGTATTCCTTAGGTTGGTTGTAGAATCTCCATCATTGGAGATATTTAAGAACAGGTAGATACATATCTAACAGGGGTGATATAGATAATGCCTAGTCCTGTCGTGAGACCAGGGGACTAGACTTGCCTTCTTGAGGTCCCTTCCAGGTCTAGTGTTCTTTGATTGCATTGGCTGAGACCTATCTTCACAATCCTGATCTCAAATGCAATTTTTCCATGTGCCTTTGGAAATGCAGGAGTATTAGAGCTGCTCAAATCTTGGTCATAGAAATATTTGTCTTTTGAACAAAAATTAAAATGTTTGTAGAAATTTTTCCTTTTGACAAAAATGATGTTTTTGAAGCACAAATACAAAAATTAAAACAGCTCTGTTTATGGCTTTTGGTTTACATTTTTTCTCATATTTTCTTAGGGGCAGGGTGAGAAGTAGGAGGAGAGAGAGAAGATGGAAAATGTGTTGGGCTTTTTTTATTTGAAGAAATGAACTTTTTGGGTGGGAGTCTGGGAAACAAAAAAAATCAACCATATTAAAAATTACATTAATCTGTTTATTTGCCCATATTTTTGCAGAAAAAAAGCCATATTTTTCAGCAATTTCTAGCTGGGCTGAAGAATGGGGAAGGTGTGCTTTTCAAAGCCAGTCTTATAAATTCCTTAAAATGTGCTTTGTAAAGCAAGAGAACAGTCCAAAGAAAGCTATAATGGGCCTACCAAGTAATCTAATGCCACATAGGAGTGTAGATCATTATAAGGGAAGCCCAGTGAATTATGAACAGTGTTACCAAGAAATTCCACTATGGGCTGGTGATCATGAAGTTGCACAACACTTCAATGTCATGATAAGATCACAAGTGATGGCTTTTAAACAATGGGAATGTACATTCAGTTTAAGGGCAGTCCTAGATAGCCATAGATAAGGGCGACACTATTTTCTAAAGCCAAGTCTACAATACAGAGTGTCCACACTACAAATGAGAAACCATCGACAGAATGCAGCAGTTTTCTCGGGAGAGTTAAGTTGCCCCCATACAAGGTATAATGCCTCTGTTGACAGCTTCTGTCCACAAAAATATAGTGCAGACACACCAGGGGGATCTCTGTCAACAGAGATGGCTTCTGGTTCACTGGGTAGCCCTGTTTGCAAAGGTTCTGGTTGTCTGTTCCATCGACAGAGGGCTGGCAGTCTGGCTGCTCTCTGTTGACAGAAGGCATTGACAGGGGAGCCTCTATTAGGTGTGGATGCATTCTGTTGGCAGAGGTTCTGTCAACAGAGGTTCTGTCAGGAAATATGTCCCAACAGTAACTTCTGTCAACAAAACTCTGTAGTGTAGACCCAGCCAAAGAAACTAGATCCCTTTGGGATTTGCTGTGATGATGATGGTGACAATCTACCAGCACACTACCATGAGTATTTAAGGGTCTTTAAATCCTCAATGTGTCACAATTAAACAAATATCTAAGTTCTTTTTACAGGCAATGCTCAGTAGCTCTCAAAACTTTGCTTACTTATAGTGTTGTGGTCTAGTTCATATAAAAAGATGTTCTATGCAAAAATGCCCTAATGCGTATTACCATAGATCAGCCGGTGGACCAACTGATGAACTAGCCCTCTACGTGTCATCATTTTTGTAATTAAATCTTATGGGGTGAGAACTTACTGCTAGTGACAATGATTATTGTATTTTATCACTCTGGCTTTCATTTGTTAGGTGTTTAGCTGAATTATCAAATTATTACAGCCACCTCAAATTAGAACATACTTCACACCATCACTTTAAGTCCCAAGTGGAAATGCATTCACTGGGGTCTCTCATCCTATTTTGTGGTGGATAGTAGGTCATATTAAAAATACTGTCAAAACAATTGAAATACCTAGCACTCTTGAATCTGTGACGATCAAAAGGAGCTCACACCTGAAATATCAAAGATGTAAGACAGGTTTAAGAGGAGCTGTACTGCATGCTTGTGTAACTGCCCACAGGCAGACTCAAACCTGGGACCTCTGGAGCTTAGTGCAAATGCCTGTACAGTTTTGAACTAAAAAGCCAGTTGGCTCTCAGCTAAGGCTGTAGAGGAAAGTCATTCTTTCTCTGTGAGATGGTCTAGATGCCACTACATGGGACAGTGAACCATACATGTGTGTGGCTTACACTTGCTTTCCAATAAGTAGTGTTATCTGTTTGTCACTCTTAATTGCAGAAAAATAATAGGAAAACTAATTGGTTTATAAGAGAATTTATGTGAAGTAAATGATTGAAACCACCAGTGAAAAACACACATCAGCTAACCATTCTGTGCGTCTTGACCAGTGTTCTCTGTAAACTGAGCATTTGGGCAGCCACCCAGGAGAGATTCAAGTGCTGCCCAGCTGATTAGCAGAGCACCCACAGCCAGCAGCGTGTGTTTCTATTGGTGGTGTACATCTGCAAATGATTGGTGACCAAAACAAAATTTATTCTGCCCATGGATGTAAAAATTATAAGGAACAATGGTCTTGACTATGTATTTTGTACACTGCAGAATTAATCTCCAAACCTCTGAGATTAACAGGATATTTTAGGGGCAAAAATAGCACATGGCAGAGCATAGAAAATATATCTCAAATACACACGAGTGAATATGTGCAATTAGGATGTGACATTAGTTTCAGATTTTCTGAGCTTATTCAAAGATCACTTTAGTGACCATTTTACTGTGCCTGTTATAAAACTGTTGCACCAAGTAGATCTTTTTTTAAAGATCACAGCCACAATTTTTAACTTTATCTGCTTTCCCTATCACAAACATGGGCACAAACACAGACCACTATAAAGATTTTGCTTAGAGGCAAACTCCCATGGACATCAGGATTTAGCCTTTAGGGTTCATCTTGAATTCATTTGTGTGTGGCATTTGCATGCTGATTTCTTTGACTCCCTAATGGTTCAATTTCAAAGCACATCTTTTCCTTTTATCTTCAGCTGAATGAGACATCTCAATAAGCACCAGATAAAGACGGAAGTCCTTTGTCTGAAATCACACAAGCACGGCCAGCTGTGATGAAAACTGGCTGAAGCTTCACAGGCTGCATGTCTGCTTTCAAGCTGGTCCGGTAGCTCCTTTCATTTTGGAGGAAGAGGGAAGAGGAAGACATTTCTTGCACACATGCTAGCCAAAACAGCTGAGCATCTTCTACTGTTTATTTTTTTTTCCAGATGTTATTTTTGATTAAAACGCATAGTATTGTTAATAGTAACAATCAAATATATGATTTGCCTCGGTATGGTAAAACACACTACATGGGCAGGACACATTGTCTTTTGCTTTTCAACCTTTGAGTTGCAAAGCCGAACATTATTCAGTTGTTTGACAGTGGGATGCCCTTGTGACCTCAACAAGCCCTGCCTCTATGATCTTCCCTTCAGATATTCTGTTGACTATAAGCAGTGAGCTGCTGGCACTGAAAAAATAAAGGCTATTTTTGAACTAATTTTCTATGACCGAAATTCTGTCTAGCTTTCAAAACAGCAGGCCCGATGGGATGGTTTTATACATACCTATTTAAAGTAATGTAATGCCATGAAGATCGTGATGAAGATCTACCACTACAGGCATGCAACAGAACAGCAAGGGGCAACCTCAGCTAGGACATTGGCTACATGAGTGGTTCTCCATCTCAGTCAGCCACAAAACTGTTGTAACCAAGAGTCTCTCCTGGGATAAGTTAGTTTTACTAACTGGACTTGCATTCCCAGAATTTGCAGGGTAAATGGACTGAACCATAACAGCACATTGACTAGATGTAGAGGGCACACAATGCTTTCACAATGTTGGGTGCAGTTACCATGAACTTCACTTGCCCTGGGTTTACATGTGCATTTCATCATTAATATCAGTAGGAAAAGAACTATGCTGTGGAATCTGGCAACCCTCTGCATGAGCAATGGTAAAGAAAATGTCTTGTGGTCCATACATAGTATCCCAAAGGGCGGCAGATTGCCTGCCACTGTCTTAAAAGGTTCAGCACTTGTCAAATAATATCATACTCAATTCAGCAGTGATGTTAGAAATCAGCCAGGATCTAAGCATACAGATATGGCATAATATCTACACTGTGAGGCCATTTCCCAAATGGGTTGTCCTGGAGAAAGGGGCAGATGACACCGTTTTTTAGAAAGTTATTGAAAATACATTAGCTATGTCTACTCTAGACCCCTCCTTTTGGAAGGAGCCTGTTAATGAGGGAATTTGGAAGATGCTAATGAGGCACATGAATATGCAACACCTCATTAGCATAACGGTGGCCTCACGCAATTTGAAAGTGCTGTGTTCAGAACTCACACCGCCCATGTAGAGTGGGGCCTTTTGAAAGGACCCCCCCCAGACTTCAAAAGCCCCTTCTTCCTATTTGGTTGTAGTGGGTTCTGGCAGTCCTTTTGAAAGGCCCCTGTCTACATGGGTGGCATGCATTCCAAAAGCAGCACTTTTGAATTGCGCACAGCTTCCATCATGCTAATGATGCTCTGCATATTCATATCAGCACTTCATTAGCATCTTCCAAACTCCCTTACTACCATGCACCTTCCAAAAGGAGGGGGTTAGTGTAGACATAGCCAGTAAGTTTTAGTGCAAGAGTGCTTGACATGTGGAGAGTAGGTGAAAACTTGAAAGTCCAAGATGCTTGTTGGGATTATGCCAAGTGTAGACAGAAGAGCATTTCAGGCCTGTAATGTGATTTGTACAGATTCTAGTTTGTCACTCACTGCTTTCTACTGACTCAGTGAGAAAGAGTCGTTCATACATCTTTGGCAATGCTTTGCATAAAACTTCAGGTGCAAACACAAACTGTAGTGGTTCTGCCAAACCAATGCCATTTTGTGAGCCATTCAGCAGGACAATAAGGATACATGGTTCCCCAAGGAACTTCAAGAGGTTAAATTCCTTGGAACAGGCAAAGTCAGATGGGCCTATCTTAAATAAGCTGCCCATCTGGGAAATGTCAAGGTTTTCCCTAATGTTTGTAGGGGTTTGTAATGTGGGTGATCACTTTCGTGCATGAAAACAGTATGGGAACGCAATATTTCCTGCAGTATGTGTGGTGGAGTCCTCCAGTCCAGCTGTATTTTCCTTGTCATGTTCTTGAATTCTGACACCATTTAGAACACGCCAGTTCCTACCGTGGAAAATGTATTTTCATTCCGTTCCTTGGATGAAAAGGACATTAAGGCAGAAGAGAGAAACAGCAGACTCCGGACCTATCAGTGAGGTCTCCTTTTATAACATATTTCATAGGGGGATGGTGTGGGTTGGAGGGTAAAGCGCAGCTTGACATGACCCTAAAAAGGAGAATGTGCAAGTCTGGGCTTGTTGCCACAGAGGAAGAGAGAGAATGATGACAACATTACTGTCACTACATTACCACACGCTGTAAATTAAAGTTAGCAGTAGGGAGTTTAAGCACAATTCCTGTCTGATTCATTAAAAAAATACAGTAGCTGTGTGGGCACAAAACTGTGGGGTTTTTTTATGTAGCTAATATATGATTGGAAACTTGTATTATGCTATACCCTGAGCAGGCGAGGCCAGGATTTCTGGGTATTCTTGTATTTGTATCTACTGCCTTATGACGGTAAACCCCCACATTTCAGTAACAGAGAGGAAGCCATGCTAGTCTATACACTATCAAAACAAAAGGCAGTCAAGTAGCACTTTAAAGACTAGCAAAATAGTTTATTACTTGAGCTGTGAGGCATATACAACACTTCATTAGTAATCTCCCATCACCCTGATTACCATGCCCCCCTTCAAAGAAGGGGGCAAGTGTAGACATAGCCAAGGTGAAATAAAAAAATAATCTCTGAATAGGGCTCGTGCACACAGGATTTAGTATTTATGCAAGATTACGAAAGTAAGTGTTTATGGACAAAATTAAATTGATCAGTTGGATTTATTTCTGTCTGTAATGGAGTGTGTAGGATTCTATATAAAGCAAAGTGGGTTGCATGGGATTCCTGAACAGCATGCATTCTGGGAATTGGCATATTCCATAGACAGTGCAGGCTGATAAATGGAATAACATACACAATATTTTTCTATGTGGTCTAATCTGATTATCTGGGATTAATGTTGGAAATGTGGGCTAAACAACATTTATTATGCACCTTCATGTATCTCACCTTCATATTGGCCATAGAGAAACCCTGTCTGCACAGATTTTAATATTCCCGACCTTTGAGCAACTTCTAGCCACTGCCTTTTAAAAGAACAATAATAAAAATTAAATCACCCAAACAACTCTTCCTTCTTTCTGCCTTAACTGTGGATTTTCCCCTTAAAATTATTGTGTCCTTAGTTCCAGGTCAAGAAATATCCTGCACTAAACCAATTGCAAGTTTACCTTATTATTCACAAATGTGCTATAGCACCAAAAAAAGGACTTCAACTATATAATGGTACATAGGTTTTGGGCCATATGTTTTGTGGATGTAAATCAGCATAGCCCCACTGAAGTTAATGGACTTGTACCAATTTATTGTATGAATTACCATAGCCAATAAAGGTCTTCATTGACATCAAGGTGGCAGTGTGCTAGACAGCCTGCACCCCAAAGGGACCACAGTATAAATACACAAGCCTGACAAACAGAAGAGTAGCAGTGGAACACAGATGTGAAATGATTTGTTGTGTGTAAATTGCAGAAAATGTCTTTCAATTCAACTCTTTTAATCTCATAAACACTTTCTGTTCAATGTTGAGGTGGGCATAGGTGTTGGAACTAGGGGTACAGAAACTTGAAGGGGCTTCCTTTATATTCAGAGTTTACAGTGTGCTTTGATGGCTCTCAGCATCCTCACTTTACAAATTGTTCCAACACCTTGCAGGTGCGTACTCTCCACTGTCTGGAGGTTCAGATCTTTGTGTCTTACCATGGGAGAATGTGAGATAGTTGACCCTACTTCCAGACTCATGTGAAGAATTCAAGATATGAAGGATTTTGGAGGCAAAGAGATGCAAACAATAGTGCCAATACAATTTGGGAAAAATGTTTAAAACCTTTCTAAAATAGTGTTCCTATACTGTAAGTGTTAAATATGGCCTTTATTATATCATGAAGTAGTCTAATCATTTTGATGACTCATGTGATTCATGCATCATTTCACTTCTTGTGGTTAGAGTTGAGAGGTTAGGAGAAAGAGGAAAAAAGTGTGGGATGTGGAATTTGTAGACATATTCTGCTGCTCCCCACCACCTTTGCTTAATTCCAATAATTCAGTATTTTGAAAGTTAGCAACTTCCACCAGATTCTCTCACTGGCTAAAATTCCCAGAGAGCCTGGGAAAAGAAGAGAAATTTGAGAGTAGTTAACATTTTTCCAATATTTTTTCATTTGCAAATTTCGCCAGAATTCTAAATGCTTTATATCGCACAGCTTTACATGTGAAGAGCATGGTCAACCCACATCCAAGCCACTCCAGTCACATAATCTTTTCTTAATTTCTATTGCATGTGTACATTCTCTTGAAGCCATATGGACCTAAATAACAAATGGTACTGTAGTACCTCAGGCTATGGCTACACTGCAGGCCTATTTCAAAATAACTATTTCAAAATACCTCGTTTCGAAGTAACACAATCACACACAAAGGCTGCTTCTACACATACCCCTTCCTCTGGAAGGGGCATGGTAATGAGCAGTCCAGAAAAATGCTAATGAGGCACAGATGTAAATTTCCTGCAACTCATTAGCATCTGGCCACATGATTGAGAGTCCAGAAGAAGCTCTTCTGGACTCCAGAATAACTGTGTAGATGCCTGGCCTGGGGGGATCCCCTGGATAAAAACCTCCTTCCAGAAGCCCCCTCTTCCTCAAAATTTTTTTCAGGAGGAGGGTTTTTTATCCAGGGGATCCCCATGGGCTACACTTCTGCACTGCCATTTTGGAGTCTGGAAGAGATTCTTCTTGACTCCGAATCATGTGCCCATATGATAATGAGGTATAGGAAATTTACATCAGCAGTTCATTAGCATTTTCTAGGCTGCTCATTACCATGCCCCTTCAGGAAGAAGGGGTAAGTATAAAAGCAGCCAAAATTAATTTCAAAATAGCACCCAGCTCTTCAGAAATAGCATTTCCAAGTCCATAGCACTATTTTGAAACAGTGCCATTGGAGCCCATTATGGCTTATATTGAAACAGAACTATTCTGCGTCTCAATAGGACCAATTTCAAAATAGCAATTTCAAAATAGGCATTATTCATCTCACTATGGCTTGGTCTACATTAGCAAATTTTTTTCAAAGAAGCCAAGTCTCTTTCAAAAAATCCCGTGGAGAATCTACACACAACGTGTTCTTTCACTATTAAATCGGAAGAACGCAGAACTTTTTTCAGCAGCCTTCTTTCTCTCCCAGATGAGGAAAAGCACCTTTTTCTGAAAGATTCTTTTGGAAAAAAACTTGTGTAGACACCCTGAGGGCCCCTTTTTTGAAAGAGCAGTCGTCATGGCACTGGATTTTTTTGATCCCTGGCCCATTCTTTTGGAAGAGCAGGGGATGGATGCTCTCTGTTGGAAGAGCAGATTGATATTTTTCTATCTGCTTTTTTTGTGAGTGGACATGATCTTTTTGAAGGTTTTTCTGAAGACATATTCATGAATAACTTCTTTCAAAGGATCACAATTGTGTAGACATAACATGTGAGGGTTACCAATTTCAGAATAATGAGCCAGCTATTTTGAAATAATTTTGAAATAGCGTGCACATAAACTAGATGACAGCTCCATTATTTTGCAAATAGTGCTGTTATTTCAGAGTACCTAGGTAGTGCAGCCATAGCCTTAAAAACTAACAAATTAATTAAGTCACAAGCTTTTGTGGGTTAGATCCACTTGAAAACCCATACACTTTTTAAAGGGTTTTGAGCAGAGCAATGCTCTCCAATGTCAAGAAAATAAAACTGGAAAATGAATATTTGGTTCTTGTACCAGCTCCAGATCTTAAATCTGATGCTATTCAAAAATGTATTATGAATGTCTGCCTGAAGTTAATAACGAGATCTTTTTGCTGAGCTTTGATTTCACCCCATGTCATTTGACACACTCCTGTGGAATTTTTAATATGACATTGTTCCTCTCACACTGCTCAGCACAAGACAGCTACTTGGACTCATCAACTACATTTATGAAAAGCATTCGGAAGGTCAAGAACATTAAAGTATAAGGTCGAACATAATATTAGCCATATTTCGATGGCTGACTGACCCTAGGCTTTCCCACCAGCTTAGTGGCCTAACCGGCCAATGGGGCGTTTTTCTCACAGACAATGCACCTCTCCTCGATAATAACCGTAGATCTGGTAAAAAGTGAGCAAGCACATACAGTTTTAAGAGGACACATTTGGTGGGGAGGAAAGGAGCTATACTTGATCTTAGCCAGAAGACCACGGGCTGTGTAAATGCAACTGCTATCAGACACTCAAACGTGAGACCTGTAGTGTAGAACATAAGCCTCTACAGATTGAGCTAAGAGCCAGCTGGCTCTTAGCTAAGGCTGTCGAGAAGACTCAGCATCTCTCTGTGTAAGTTGTCTAGTGCCACTACATGGGACAGTGAACCACACCCAGCAGGCATGTGGGTTACAAAGGATGGGTCTATGCAGCTAAGTTATTTGGGAATAATGCCACTATTCCAAAATTACTTTGCAAGCATCTATGTAATGCAACAGCTATTTCCACATAATTTCAAAATAGAGGGTGGCTTATTTTGAATTTGGTAATCCTCATTCTATGGCTGCTGCTACACTACCATTCTCCCATCAGAGGTGCCATGGTAATGAGGCAATTCGAAGCAGGCTAATGAGGCACTAAAGTGCATATTCAGCACCTCATTAGCATAATAGCAGCCACATGGACAGACTTTGAATTGCAGATTGACAGTGAAGATAGGGGCAGCTTCAAAATAAGTGCCCCTCTTCAACATTCCCTTACTCCCACAGAACTAGATTGGAGTAAGGGAATGTCAAAGAGACGTGCTTATTTCGAAGCTGCCCCTACCTTCACTGTCAATCTACAGTTCAAAGTCTGTTTGTGTGTCCACCATTATCTTAATGAGGTGCTGAATATGCACATTAGTGCCTCATTAACCTGCTTCAAATTACCTCATTACCATGGCACCTCTGACGGGAGAATGGTAGTGTAGCAGCAACCTACGAGGAATAGTGCCTATTCTGTAATAGATATTTTAGAATAGGAGCTGTGTAGACAGGGAATGGGGCTATTTAGAAATAAGCTATGGTGAATCCAAGGGCTCTAATCCAAAATAGGCTTTATTATGTCTAGACACTATTTGAAATAGCTGAGCATGATCTCAATATGCATTTCGACTGCATATACACTACAGTGATTGTTCAAAAGATGGTCTTCCAGAAGATCTTTTGAATGGGCATGACCACAACCACAAAAAAGTGGATCAAAAGATTGATCCACTCTTTTCATAGAGAGTGTCTACACAGCCCCAACTCTTTCAAAGGAACGCGTCAGAGATGGAAAAATCCAGCTCCACATGGGCTGCTTTTTTTTAAAAAAATGCCCCGTGGAAAGTCTATACATGATTTTCTTTGAAAGAAGCTTTGAAAAGGAGGCACTCTTCCTGATCCAGGAGTGGAACAAGGAGTCTGGGTGAAGAGTCACACTCTTTTGATTTCAGTTTGAAAGAGAGCATTTTGTGTTTGGATGTTCCATGTGTTCTTTCAAAATAGGGCCTGATTTTCCAAAATAACTTGCTAGTGTAGATGGGGCCTTTGTGTGTAGACATGTTATTTTGAAAAATCTCTTCTGGAATAGCTTATTTCAAAATAATGCTGCTGTGTAGACGTAGCCAAAGAGAACACTGTGGCCTACCCACAAGGATGTCCTACACTTTAGCATAACATAACATAACATAAACATGTCCTACACTGTAACATAACATAACTCAGTCTGACCAATGGATGATGCATCTATTTGTAACTTTTATAACAGATTTCTAGTAAATGATGGAATTTGCATATACAAAAGTCCCTCAGTAATATATATAGCATGGATCCACTCTGATATCCATTTCAACTCTGTCATTTGTTGCAGAAAGTTCATCTGTACTCTGAAATGACTTAGGAAAATATCATTGGTTATAGGAATAAGGGGAATTCGACATCTGCAAAGTCCTTTTGAGAAGGACCCCATGTAGACGAGCCATGCCTGATCGAAAGCAGCACTTTTGAAGTGCTGCAGCTGCCAGTATGCTAATGAGGCACTGCACATGCATTGCAGTGTCTCATTAGCATATCTCAATGTGTCTCATTAGCATCCCCCTTTCAAAAAGGGGGTGCTAGTGTAAACATAGCCAATGGGTCAGATTGTCAGCTGCTGCAAAAACATCACAGGGCCATTAAACCTGATGATTTCTAATCAGCCAACTGAGAATTTAGAGCAAGACGGACATATTGCCATGTGGTAAAAATGAACAAGGATGGAGAGCTTGAAGAGGAGGCATCCAACATGGAAAAAAGAAATGGAAAGAGCTGTTGTTATGGATATGTGACAATGTTTGCAACCTAAGGCTCTAATACAAGGTTTCTCAGACTGTGGTCTGTGGCCCACCAATGGTCCATGAGCTCCATTCAGGGGTTGTGTGGATAGTCCTCTAAAAATGTGCAGTTAGGTGGCCTCACATGAAAAGAATGAAGACCTGACCACCTAATTAGTGACTTGCAGGCCTGGCACTGCTAATTAGGTGACTGAACTCTGGATTTCTCCATGATTCTCCAATGTATGATGAGGTGTTGGCCTGGCAGGGAAGGGAATACAGGTGGGCAGGATGAAACAGTGAAGTGAAGGAAAAGGAGATAGGTGGGGTTGCTTAAGAAAGAGGGTGGGGGCTGTGCAGGACTCTGGCAGACAGAGAAAAAGGCCATGTTCCCCATCTTCAGGGCTGCAGGAAGACATGATCCTCCTTCCCAACCTCAGCTCTGTGGCTACTGTGGCAGGGGAAGACATCCCCACTGATATTCAAATGAATTATGTGCTTTTATTGTAGGAAAAATAAGTGTTAAGGTTTGTTTTATATGGCACTTTTATTCAAAGCATTTTACAGTAGTTACCAAATAGTACAAACAATGTTTGGAAAGATCATTAAGTGGTCCACTGAGCTACTCAGCAGTTTTCAAGTGGCCCATGAAAAAAAGAGTTTGAAAACTTCTGCTCTAATTCAGTATCCTTAAGAGCTGTTGATGAGGTTGGCTGCATAACAATCTCCCTTAGAGAAATCTGAGGCTGCCTCCACTAATTCTAGCCAGTGAGAAGGCTCCTTGCATCATTGTGAAGCCCCTGACTAAAGACTGGAAGAAACAAGGATTTGTTCAGCAGAGTTGTTGTCTTTCCCACTCCTTTGAACTCCGGTCCCACTGAAAAACCTCCAATTCAGAGCCAAGACTTAAGTGCACACAGCCCAAAATGACCCCAGAAAATTCCACCTTATTGCCATCCCAGCAGTGACGATACCCAAAGTCTGTTTTGTGGCACCCCCTTTGGAATAGCAAAGTTTTAGAAAAAATGTTTCCTAGCCAAGAGGTATAACTTGATTTCTCCCTATCTGATATCTGTCCTCGTGCAACAACAAACCAACAGGTAATAAAATAAAACCTAGTGCTGTAGTAAAGGGGCAAAAATAGAAGTCTAAAAAGATTAAAACAATGTTAACAAATAAATAAACAATTTTTTTCTCTTCCAAAATAATGCTCTACTGCCATCTAGCAGAAGGGAAACTTGATTGTGCACCACGCTTGCTAACAATATTTGAACAATAGGGTCAATGGCCAGGAAAAGGAATGGCTGATTACTGGGACTCTTTTATATTGCCACTGCTATCTATGGCTACGTCTACACGTGCAGCCAACATCGAAATAGTCTATTTCGATGAATAACGTCTACACGTCCTCCAGGGCCGGCAACGTCGATGTTCAACTTCGACGTTGCTCAGCCCAACATCGAAATAGGCGCAGCGAGGGAATGTCTACACGTCAAAGTAGCACACATCGAAATAGGGATGCCAGGCACAGCTGCAGACAGGGTCACAGGGCGGACTCAACAGCAAGCCGCTCCCTTAAAGGGCCCCTCCCAGACACAGTTGCACTAAACAACACAAGATACACAGAGCCGACAACTGGTTGCAGACCCTGTGCCTGCAGCATAGATCCCCAGCTGCCGCAGAAGCAGCCAGAAGCCCTGGGCTAAGGGCTGCTGCCCACGGTGACCATAGAGCCCCGCAGGGGCTGGAGAGAGAACATCTCTCAACCCCCCAGCTGATGGCCGCCATGGAGGACCCAGCAATTTCGACGTTGCGGGACGCGGATCGTCTACACGGTCCCTACTTCGACGTTGAACGTCGAAGTAGGGCGCTATTCCTATCTCCTCATGAGGTTAGCGACTTCGACGTCTCGCCGCCTAACGTCAAAGTTGGTGCCGCTACTTCGAAGTAGCGTGCACGTGTAGACGCAGCTTATAAGTATTAGTGTGGAACTGAGGCATTTAGTTTACTTATCACCAGGAGAATGGAATGTGAAGGATAATATTTTTTGCACTAGAGAGATTAAGAATTGTTTGAGCTTTTCGGGTGAGGATGGGGCTGATTTAGTCCAATTTCAACGATCTACATCTCTGTTATTGTATCAGGAGGTGCAACTTGCCAGAAACTGACTTAGATAAAATCTCCAGTTCATGGGAATTGGCATCATTATGCTGAGTGATCTGGCTATTGATGTGAGTAGTGTTACATCATGGTGCAGTGATATATCTCATAGTACTGGATCATCATCCGGCAACAAATTCAAGAGCAAACTAGGCAAATTTTCAGCATGTATGGTGAAGAGAAAGGAATTCTGCAAAATACGGGTTTGGGGCAGACTAAATTAACCTAATTTTTCCTGACTTATATTTCCATGGCTGTGTTTGACACTTATTTCCCAATTAAAACAAAAAAGCAATCAAGTAGCACTTTAAAGACTAACAAAATAATTTATTAGGTGAGCTTTCATGGGATCGACCCACTTCTTCAGACCATAGCCATACTGGAACAGACTCAATATGGCTATGGTATGGCTATGGTCTGAAGAAGTGGGTCTGTCCCACCAAAGCTCACCCCTAATAAATTATTTTGTTAGTCTTTAAAGTGCTACTTGACTGCTTTTTTGTTTTGATAGTATATAGACTAGCATGGCTTTCTCTCTGTTATTTCCCAGTTGAAGCATGTATTATACCACCCTGTTCTCTCTGAAGTCCCCATTAAACATGTCAGCTACACATAAAGAAGGCTCTTCCTTTTTACCATCTGAGCAGAGCATGGCAGAGACCCATGTCTTCTGCCTGTGTCCGGTCCACACAGTGAATTGGATACCCTCATTTAGGAACAACTGATGCTCTTTATTTTCAGGTTTGTTCCCACCACCATTTAATCATCTCTGCCTCTGGTTACGTTACAGCATTGTGTCAAAAGAAATCACTGTTGGGAGAGATTTCCCAGCAAAACTTCTGTTGACAGAGTGTGGCCACACACAAAAGCAAATCAGAAGAACGCTCCACCCTGTTGATAGAGCAGCTGGACTGCCTGGCTGCCTTCTTGACACAACAGGCACCCAGAAGCACAGCAGACAGGGCTGCCCATGGTTGTGGATACCCTGCCTGGTATTTACACAGCTTTTTTGTTGACAGATTTAACAGTGTTATGCCTCAAAGATTTGAGTCAGGATGCTGTCTGCAAAAGTGCTATGTTTTGTAGAGACACTGTCGACAAATCCCATTTTGTGTATGCACCCTCCACAAGGTTTGTCGACAAATCCAGTTTTGCCAGCAAAACTTGCTAGTGTAACTGTAGCCTACAAGTAATCCTTCAACATCTGTAAACAGGAGGGAGGGGCGAGTTACATTTCCGCTTTTATTCCCTGCCTTTTCCCTTTCTCACTGTTCCTCTAGCCTCTGGCTCCCTTCCTTTTTTTATTCAAACCCCAGATAATTAGGGAGCACCTGCCCCTGCTTCTCCAGTTTGGGCCAGGTTATCTCCAGCTGTCGCTAATTTGTGCTTCCTAATGAGTAATGGGCTTGTCAGAGGGCTGAACTTTCCAGTCTTTGCCTAGCTCCTTGTCTGATGGTTCTATTGCCTATTATTGGGTATGGTTTTAGTGCCTCTTTCATATTGAATTTTCCCTAGAGTTGCATGACACTGGTGATATATGCTTGGTGTGTCTGAATCAACTCACGTACTGTGAGATGATTTGCAACGTATGGCTCACAAGTCAATGCACATGACTAATATCTAAAAGGGACACATCCAGTTAGATCACCAGGGATACAGGTACCCTTGGCGGTACACCAAAGTCTTCCAGGGTGTGCGTCACCTCATCTGGATAGGCTACATAAAACGACTAGTAACTGTTGTAAAACTAGGCAAAGTCAGTACAATCAAAAAATTTATTCAGACAATGACTTGTTTCTGATGCTTCATATACCTTGCGCTGAAATATAAGTACAATATTTCTATTCCAATTCATTCATTTGATAATAAGGTAGTAGAAAGTCAGCAAGTTTTCAGTAGTAGTTTTCTGTGACGTTTTTGCACGTGTTTGTAGTAAACAGTTTTTAAGTGAGGTGTAACTTGGTGGTTTGCAAAACAAATCTAACGCTTGAAAAAGGGTACAGTAGCCTGGAAAGGTTGAACATGACTTGTTTCAAGACCTCAGATTACCTTAGGACCACGTTTCTCAAAGAATTGTATGTGTACCCTTAGGAGACAATGAGAGAAGCCTGGTGGTACTTATAATTTTTTTAAAAGGTGTACTTCACAAAAAAGGTTGAGAAACACTGAGTTACATCACCATTCACAATACAGACAGCACAGTTTTCACAAATCTTTCTACCATAACAAATCATTGCATGTGCAAGTCCTGATAATACAAGAATTTTTAGTTTCAATTTTCTGATCTATATGAGGAATGGATGGAAAAATATTGAAAATGACACAAAAAAAATCTTAAAAGTTTCCATGGGGCCTGCAGGGCAGATAATTTGATTTTAGTTTCCACTTAAAGTTGAGTTTGCAAAATGTACACAGCTACTAAAGACAGACTATAGTAAAAGCTTCCCGAGTGAATAAGTGTTAGTACAATAATTGGGTCTTAAGCAAAAGACCTACATAATGTTGGTGTCTTGGCTTTGCTATTATAAACGGTCTGCTTTGTTTCATTTCAAATCACTGGTGTTTGAAATTAATCACTGTTTTCTTTAGGTTGATACTTGTTTGCTCCACATCTTAGCTTCCAATGCTTCACGACGTTGACTCAGAAGTCTGTGCCAAGAACTGCACCACATTGATATGAACAAAATGCTCACAAATTCATGCTGGCCCTCAAAATCCATTAGTGCCCTAGGAAATTCAGGAGTTAGACTCATGACAATGGAGAGGCAGAGATTTGGTTTACATATGTTGACACGAGGCTCTCAGTTGCACCACTTATGAGAGTAACCGCACTTGGTGATGAGTGAGAAGGTTTGCTAAGGGGGAATGGAAAAATCAGAAATGGACCCTGTGTGGGAGCAATACACTGAGGTGCTGACAGCTTAATGAATAACTAGACTGTTATGACAGTAGGACACCTTGCAGTTTCAAAAGCAAATATTTGAAATCATATGCAACGCAGGAAATGTATGCATGTACGTATGTATGGAGAGCATATCTGGCTTACCCATATCACTAACAGATGGGCTATGTTTTTGCTTCAGAAGTTTTATTTTGCACAATGGTGAATTACCAGGGACAAGAGTGAATCTACAGCCAGCAACCTAAAACCTAAACATGGGACAATTATTAAATTTCCCTTTTCAGGGCGGCCTTACAGCTCAGAGGGTTCATAACCATCAATGATCCCATTCATCTCTGAACAAATCTGACCCTGCTGGTACTGATCCAAAACTTTCTAGCCAGCTTGTGTGATGGTTGACATTAACAAAAAAGTTGTGGAGAGATCCAGTGTTGAGAACTGTATTTGTAAGTGATTTCATTTACCGTAGAAGTCTAAAGGAGAGGCCAGTAGAACTTCACCACTGAATAAAGATGATCTCTGACAAACCCCTGGGTCCAAGCTGATTACAAATATGACAATAACAATTGTTACTGACATGGTCATTTTCCTGGAAATTTGAGGATTTGAATAGACTGGGGAGACTGAACTCATCTCACACACCAAGACTGTGTCTACACTAGCTCCCAACTTCGAAGGGAGCATGGTAAGTAGGGTGGCAGGAGATTATTAATGAAGTGCTGTGGTGCATATGCAGCACCTCATTAAGCTAATTCTCCCCCACGGCAACTTCCAAATGTTAAACTTCAAAGTGCCAGCTTGCGTATAGCCGCAGCTAACCCTGGGGTACTTCGAAGTGCCCGGGCTACTTTGAAGTCCCTTTACTCCTCAAATTTTTAAAACTCAAGCCGGCACTTCGATGTTCAACACTTGGAAGTTGCCATGGGGGAGAATTAGCTTAATGAAGTGCTGCATATGTACTGCAGCACTTCATTAATAATCTCCCAACACCCTACTTACCATGCTGCCTTTGAAGTTGGGAGCTAGCGTAGACGCTGCCCGAGAATGTATTCTCCCAGGTCATGTTTGAGGAGCATTACAAGGGGAATTGTGTGAGGGTCTTTCACTGACATTAATTTTCAGTTTGGGGAGTCAGTGGACTTTGCTTTTCAGAGGTATCCATCTGGAAGCTTTCATGAGTTTTAAATGTACTGACACAAATAAAAATAAAATCACTTTTTATATGAAGGCTACCTAGGCACATGACCTTACCTGGGGTAGTTTTCAGTTTCAGTTCCCAGTAGGAATGAATGAACCTTTTCAAGCCCATGAGCTTTGTGATCTTTTGGAGGGGAGGGCAGTGCAGGGCTCATAGATTTTGCAGATTTAGATGGGCTTGGTGCACCTTTTCTCCCTTACATTTTAAATCTTTGGATTTTTCAAGGATTATAGTATTTTTAATGGAGAAAGTCAAGTCGATTTCAGCTTGAAGTTAAACAAAACTTTCATGAAATTTAGTTAAAGGGACTTTGCTGTGTGTTAGGAATAGGATAAGGTCTCCATTCCAAAAAGCTGAATTGGCAGGAGTAGGTGCCTCAGTCATAGTATCTCCTTTTACGGGCCTGCAAACAGGGGTGAGGCACAGGAGGAAAATGCACTGGGGTCCAGAACTCTGTCCACTTCTTTTGCCTCTTCAGCCATGGTGGTGACCTGAGCTGTGGGTCCCTTTGAAGGGCCACAGCAGCACCTTGCCATGTGGCTCTGGGGACGGGTAGCCTAGTGCACCAATCTGACCAGCACTGAGGACTGACTGCCCTAGGCCCTGGGTCTTCCTCCCTAGGCTCCACCTCTCCTCCCTTGTCCCTGCCTCTTTTTGGGCACAAAGCTAGGCCTCCCTCCGAACTTACCCTGGGGCCCACATGGCTGTCATCCTAACTGTTCTTTAAGAAGCAGATTATCTTTAGAAATTGGCCTTGGATGACTCTATTGAGTATCACAGAGAATAAGATCAACACTTAATTCATAGAATAACTAGATTAAGACAATAAAGGTCCTCTAAAGAGTGTACAGAATTAAGAAGGGAAGGGTGGGAATCATAGAAAAATTAAGATGCTCTCCTAAAACCACAAATGAAAGAAACAATTATAGCTTGTAAACATTATCATTCAAGTATTTTATTACTGAACCAATTCTAATGAGTCACTTCAAAAATAGAGTCCTATGGTTCATTCAAATTCAAATGTTCTGTTGAATACAGTATATTTTGCTAATAAAGGTGTCTAGCTAACTTTCAAAAGCATGCGGCATGTATCCTTTCAACTACAGGCTCATTCCTTGCTTTGCAATCATTTCTGTACTTCTTCATTGTTATTCATGCCTCTGAAGGGCTTGTGGGAGGTGGTTTCCATGGCTGCTTGTATGATATGGTCAGGCTCAATCCTTGGGGACAGAAAAAGTCCAATCCAAGCATTTCACATGAGGCTGGTAAGGTAATTGTCTCCTGCAGCTGTCAGAACTAATTTTTCAATACAAACCAGATCTCAGCATTCATAGCTGCCAAAGGCAAGCAAAATAGTCATTGGGCTACAAATCAAGGACGCAGCATCCTCTTGCATCATGAATCAGTTAAATTAGACAAGTTAATCAAGTGCTAAGACAACATGACTTGTGTAAACATCAGTGGCTCACTTCACTTAATTTTTAGAAGTCCATTTAAAATAAAATAAAATGTAAGTGAATAAATTGCTGGGTTAGGACAAATCAGACTGGATAAAATACACACCAGCCTGAAATGTTCACATACAAAAATCTCCAGCTAACCAAAACTGTTTTTTTTTTTTTGAGGTTTGAAAAAGTTTGGTCGACTTTTTAGAAAATCTCCACATTTCAAGTGGTCTCATTTTGTTACATATCTGAAGCAGAACTATAAGATGCCACTAGAAAATCTATTCTTATTCATCTGAAACCAGGACACATTAAGAATCTTGCAAGAAAGCTCATTTATTTGAGATTTCCAGACCAATTTCTAGACCCAAGAGTTTGGGATAAGTTCAGACAAACCTTGGAAAAGCAAACTTATCTCTGCACCAACCAAACTGAGCCAATGAACATTAGAAACTAGTCAGTACCTTTGTAGCTGGGTCTATGTATACATATTAATTAAAAGGCACAATCTTTATTTCTCTGAAAGACAATATCAGCAATACAGTTTGCCTCAGTCCACAACTCCAGAGTGACCTGTACCTGATGATGAGGGATGTGGGTAGGGGGGGAACAGAGTGAGCATAGTGGCTTCAGCAGGGGAGGCATGTGACCCCATGTGATCCCCAAGCATAACTTCTGGAGCTGTACAAAACTTTTGTTATAAAACAAGATACCAGGCAAAAAGTCACCCGCTTTACACCTTCAGATCTTGAAACTTAGCCTCTCTTTTCTTTTGAGAGACCTGGGCTGAGGGTAGTGGCGGGATAATTGTTGGAAACTAGTGGAATCAAGGGGATTACTCATCTGCATGAAAATAAACATGAGCTTAAGAGCTTTGCAGTTTGAGGTCCAGAACACTCAGAATTTTGGGGGATCAAGCCCAAACCCAGGGGAATTTACTCAGATGGATTTCATGGAAAACTGTAGTTTTGCTCCAAGGCGATTCATCCAAACCTCAGTATTCTCCCAGGCTACGTCTACACTAGAAGTATCTGTTGACAGTAACATGTCGACAGAAACGCTGTCAACAGAGTGAATCTACACACAAAAGCAGATCGACACAGCAATCCGCTCTGTCGACAGAGCACTAGCCTGCCCTACCCTCTGTCAACAGAATGGCTGACTGGAAGATCTGCCAACAGGGCTGCCCAGTGAACTGGAAGTCCTGTCTGTCAACAGAAGCGTCTACACTGCACTTCTGTCGATGGAACTCTGTCAACAATGTGTTATTCCTCAAATTTTCAAGGGATAACACTACAGTAACTCTGTCAACAGAACGCTTTGTGTGTGTAGATGTTCCCTGAGTTATGTCGACAGAAGGCCCCTTCTGTCACCAAAACTCTCTAGTGTAGACACAGCCTTAGACAGTGTGAATCCAAACCAAAAGAAAGTCCCAGTGTGAATCCTTTGAAATTACTAATTGTATAATTATGACTAATTACATAATTATTTTACTATAGAGCAACAGTGTACTGAAGAATTTGGATCAGGACCTTTTACTTGATAATAAAAATGAGTAAAAATAAAATATGCATCCTTGATTTCAAAAGGTTTAGTTCATTACTTAACGTTTTTCCAGGTTTTCAGGATGGTTATTTGTTAGAACAAGCACATTGGTAAAAATTGCTAATACTGACCTCCTAAAATGTAACACGTGTCATTTTTTTTAACTCGACTGGTCTCTAAGACTTTCAAGTACCTTAGTCAATTTTAATGAAATATCTGATATCCTGTAGTTGCAGTTACACCAGGTCTTACAGAATTTCAGTGGTGTGATGAAGCTCCTTGCAGATGAAAAGTTGTCTCATGGGTCTGCAAGAAACTACAGAGGGAATAACTGAATATACAAGCTAGAATTCTCTCACTGGTCACGCTCTCATCTGGCAACGCCTGTAATCTGGCATGATTTTAGTTAGCCGGATGACAACTTATTATGGGTGCGGCCAAGTTTCCCGTGGTCCCAAAAAGTCTGTTTCCACCCACCAGACCTGGCTCTCGGTGTTCTGTGCTGTTATTTAGCTATAATTTACCACTAAATGTCTTGTAAGAGACCAGTAAGTAGTGCAAGTTTTGGTAATAATGCTAGACAATATTGACCTCCTGAGGTTTGGCAAATTTTTTGGTTTGGCACAAGTCAGGTTCCAAGGGTGCTGGACTAGAGACGTTCAATCCGTAGATATAAAGAGTTGAACCCAATGTCCTGTATTTTATAGGACAGTCTATAATAACCTTATATTATCAACTTTTACAAAGAGTGCCACTGAAGACAATGGGAATACTCACATGGCAAAACACTGCACAGTATGAGATCAGAATCTTCCCCAATGATTCAATATTCTTGTCCTATCAAAATAGGAATGTGTGGCTCACTTAAAATTATGCTAGGACTGAGATCTGATTCTCCATCTTGTTCTTCTCTGCTCTAGCTTTGCAAGCTACCAACATCAAAGAGTTTTTACATAGGGGGTCAAGTTTCAGAAACAGTGTCCTGCCAATTCCCTTTTTCCCCCTGGAGAGCATCTAGCTTCAAACATCTATAAATCTGCTTCTAATTGCCTGGACATTGGGTTGGCTCAATTTAACTAAACACTTGGCTTTACTCTTAATACCTGTACATCCAACTCCTTTACTGCAATATATTTCCATGGGCCTGGTGGACAGAAATGTCTCTTGTAACAGTTGATGATACTCTATAAGTGCTGTTTGTTTCTTTAAATATTAATTTATCTTTAGTGCAGTATATAGGAGTCCATATTGCGAATGACAGTTTGCAACTTCTGTCAATCTCTAACAAGCGTGGAGCATCAATCATTATGATTCCATGCTGATCAACAGCAGAGAAATATGGCCTATTGAATTAAACCTAACAGTGTCACAAATCCGTAATCCCATTTAATACTGGAAGCTTGGTGGGAGTTACAGGGATACTTACAAATAGTTCTGGGGAGCCAATAAATGAATGACTAATCTCAGTATTCCCTCTAATTTGTTCCCATCCTGGTGCAGAATAAATTTTGTTATGTGCACCAGGCATCTGCAGATGTACAATTAGAAATCCCTGCTGTGGGCACTGTGAGCACTCAGCTAGTCAGCTGGGTAGCATTTGAATCTCCGCTGGGTGGCTGTCAAGAGCTCAGCTTAACAAGAACACTGCTTCCTATTCGTAATTAGTTATGAATAGACACGTTCATATCTGAGTTAGAATTTCAAACATGAATTCAGCAAAACTAAAAACACCACACAGGCAAAAATTATATAATATAAATAAGTAGTCTTATATAAAGACTAACTCCTAAGGGATGGAGGAGAATAATATAATGTTGAGATGTTAAAAGGTAGTTCCCATATGAACATCTCCCCAACAGCCTCCATCTGCATCAACTCATTCACATCTGCCATGTGTCTGGCATCACTGATGTTCTTTCAAGGTAAATATTTTCCTTCACTAACTGGTCCAGTAATTGGCAACTAGCCAGCTCACACCATCTTACGTAGGTGACATCTGTACGTGTTTCGGTCATACACTTCTGTAACGCACATTAGTACTCAAAACTTACTCTCCTCTCACCTACTCAGACTTTACACTGATGTAACTCCACTGACCTCTGCTACTCCTGTTTTACACTTAGAAGAGAATAAGAGTGTTAGTGTTCTCAGATGTAATACTGCAAATAGACTACAAAGTCTCCACTGTTCTTGCTGACTGTGCATGATAGCAGAATGAAATAAGCAGTTTTTCACTATCAGCACTGCACTGTCAGAGCTGCATGTAAATAATCAAGACATTTTTTGCTAAAGAGGAGATAGTTAAAAAGAATAATTCCAGAAGCATGTTTTCTTTGCGCATGCCCCAGATGAAATCTACTTCAGGGACCAGCAGGGACTGGTAGTATAACAAAAGAAGTCTTTCTGATATGATAAGTACCCAAGTATACGAGTGGATAAAGCAGCAGAATATTTATATTTTTGGAGCATAAAATTGAGGTTAACTGTGTGCATGTGAATGTTGCAAAATTCCCATTATCTTTACATGTTAGGCTTGGTCTACACTAGACCTTACAGTTGACTGCAGATATGGCAATCAACTTATCTGAAGTCGACTGTAAGGTCAGCCCTCACTGAGGTAGGTCGAAAGGAACGTTTCACCCGTTGACCTCCCTTACTCCCCGTGATAGGAGGAGTACGGGGGTAGACTGCCAACCCCAAAGGGTGCATCTACACTTGCATTCCTCTTTTTGAAAGAGGTATGCAAGTGAGGGCAATCGAAAATGCAAATGAGGTGCATGTTTGCCTATTTGGCACCTTATTTGCATATTGTTATTTCTAAAGAGCTTCTTTCAGAAGAAGAAAACCAGTGTAGATGCTGCTCTTTCAAAAGTAAACCCCATTTTCGAAAGAATCCTTCTTCCCTTTATTTAATAGGAAGAAGGATTCTTTCAAAGATGGGGTTTACTGTCGAAAGAGCAGCGTTTACACTGGTTTTCTTCTTTCAACAGAAGCTCTTTTGAAATAAGAATATGCAAATCAGGTGCCAAATAGGCAAATATGCACCTTATTTGCATTTTCAATTTCCCTCATTTGCATATCTCTTTCAAAAGAGGAATGCAAGTGTAGACACACCCAGAGAGATTGATTTTACACGTCTTTACCAGACATGCAATATCGAACTCTGGGTCAATTTCCTGGTAAGTACAGAAAAGCCCTTAGTGAGGGAAATTCATCTTTGTACAGAAATCTGTCCCAGCCTACCTCTACACTAGCATTCCTCTTTCAAAAGAGGCATGCAAATGAAGGAAATCAAAAATGCAAATGAGACACAGATTTCCATATCTGGCACCTCATCCGCATACTCTTTTTTCAAAAGAAGAAAAGCAGTATAGACAAAGCTGTTTCAAAAGTAATCCCCATCTTCGAAAGACCCTTTTTCCTAACTAATTAATGGGCACAAAACATACATAAAAACACTCCTGATCCACAAACCGGTCAGTCAGCTTTTTAATGGAGTGGGCTGTTCTGTTAATGACTTGAAGGTTTTTGTTGTACTGAAGAGGAATTTTCACAACAGATTGGAAAGAGAGGCTGCTGAACTCTCCTTTATATTCAAATTTGACACATTAACAAGTGGTTTGAACCAGGGTGGGAAGTTTTTAGGTCATTAGAGGGGCTCATATGCATAATTGGCTTAATCTAATTCTTGACTCCCCCCCTACCTTCTGCACCTCTACTCTCTGATTTGCTCACCTTGATAATATTTTTCTGATTTGTCAACCTTGATTACTATTTTTGGTTCTCTGTGCCTTAAATATTGAGTCTGTTCTGGTATGGCTAAGGTCCGAAGAAGTGACTCTGTCCCACGAAAGCTCATCAACTAATAAATTATTTTGTTAGACTTTAAAGAGCTACTAGACTGCTTTTTTGTTTTGATAGTATATAGAGTAGCACGGCTTTCTCTCTGTTACTATTCAAAGTCTACAAATTACAACTGATCAAAATATTTTATTTCATTAAATAATGTGCCCCCCATAACCTTTTTTGTGAAAAGAAAATTGTTTTCATTGCCTCAGTTTTTTTCTCCCAGACTACTTTTTGTTCTTTCAAGAGAGGCAAAATTGAAAAAAAGAGAGAATGAAAGGAAACAGAAAGAAAATGGGGAAGGGAATTAAATTATTAAAATAAATGAAAAACATCCTTTTTTGTAAAAAAGAAAAATATTACTCTCCAACTGTGCAAGACACTGAAGTTTTATGTAGCCCTTGTATATAATTTCTATTCAGTTCTGTCATATACTTTTCACTGTCTAGGGACAATATAATTTTGTCTTCTGTTCAGTTTTGGCAGCATTCAATTCATTCACTACTTGATGAATATTTTTATGGAACTATGCTCTTTCATAATTTTTACCCCATTGCTAGAGAGGGTAATTGGTTATCGGGTTTTAATGCTGCTGATATGGACACTGCCACTTACCCAGAAATCATGCTGGACCACAGATATTGCTGGATTAGACGGGTTCACCCTGTACTGTAATTTTTAAGGACATGCAGACTCATGACACATTTGCTTAAAAATTACAGTACAGGATGAACCCGTCTAATCCAGCAATATCTGTGGTCCAGCATGATTTCTGGGTAAGTGGCAGTGTCCATATCACCAGCATTAAAACCCGATAACCAGTCTAAGCTCACTCCCCTCATAGAATCTTAGGGTTGACAGAGACCTCAGGAGGTCATTGGGTCCAACCCCCTGCTGAAAGCAGGACCACTACCAACTAAATCAACTGAGCCAAGGCTTTGTCAAGCCAGGACTTTATGGCATCTAGGGACAGAAATTTTATCACCTCCCTAGGCAACCTTTGTGTTTCCCCTCTCTATTCCCAATGTACCTGAAGTGGAGATGAAACACTATCACTGCCTGTGTCCTCCAAGATGCCCACACATTTTCCCCATGGAGCAGAGAGAAAAAGTCCATTTTGTCTGGACAGGTATCAGCTCTGAGCTTGTCTTATCTTCAGACACCCACAAACCCCCCTGAGTGAGACCAGGGCTATCACTGCACAGCATGCAGGGCTAACTCCAAGTCTCTCTTATGGGACCTGATAAGAGAGGATGCATGAATTGCCCTTTTCAGCTGAGCTCAGAGTGTGCAGTCAATCTTTATCTCCAGTCTTAAGGAAGGAAAAGCAGAGGCCAGGCTGATATTTTGTAAGTCACACAGAGGGATTAATACCGGAGAAGGAGAGGAGAGGGAAGTTGTGAAACAGCAAGCTGATAAACCACCAAACCGATGTGAGGGGAAGGATGGTTTTTAAACCTCAATTTCTTCCTTTTGACTTGTACAAATGCTGCTTTTTTGGAGGAGAGGGTTGTTGAATTTTTCTTCCCACCAACTAGCCTTATTCACACCACTCCTGCCTCTGAGCTGGTTACACTAGGGAGGGGAGACTGGGAATGATACAGAAAGCTAGAAACACCCAGATGGAAATCAGAGCATAACATTCTCAAAAGCTTTTTTATTCCCCCCTCCCCGGCTCCAGACCACTTGTAAACAGATGAGGGTCTTGGTGGATCATTCATGATCTTTCCGCATGTTGTTTGTACCATTTGGAAACTACTGTAAAGCGCTTTGGATAAAAGTGTCAAACAAAAAAAAACCTTAATTGTTATTAAGGCCATTTAAAAGTAGCAAAAGCACACAACTCACTTTAATATCGGTAGGCATGTCTCTCCCGTTACAGCAGACAGAGAGCTGAGGCTGGGAAGGCTGTCTCTCCCCAGCACCTGCAGCCCTGGAAATGGGGAAGGCCACCTCTTTCTGCAGCCCTGCACATCCGAAATTCTTCTCACCCTCTTTTTTCACTCAACTGCCCCCCTACCTCCCTCCTAATTCCTCAGCTCACTGCCCCCTTCCATCCAGCCTGTGTTCCCCTCCCCACCAAAGTCAAAAACCTTACCTTACATCTGAGGGTCCAGTATTTGAAACTGGGAAAAAAGCACAAGGCATTACAACAGGCAAGCATGATACAGTAACTCAAGCTGTGTCACAGTGAATTGGGGGCCATGTAATGTAGCTCAGGAGATGTGCATTCAAGTTTGAACTCTCCCACTGGTCTGTTGAGTAATTTGGGGCAAGTCACTTCACTTTTTGTGCCTCAGTTTCCACACCAGTAAAATGGGGATAATGATATTGACTTCCTTTGTAAAGTGCTTTGAGACTGGTTGTTGAAAATCACCACATAGGAGCTAGGTATTATTTACCACAGCATAGATTTTCATATGTGACTAGCAATTTAGAACGTCTACATTTTTGGATGGCTAGTTGAGACCCCTTGAAGGAGAGTGACTTACAGAGCATACTTAGCCCTGGAAACATCTAACACTTTAAATTGTCTAGAGTTGGATAATTCAACTCATTTTTGAAGTCAGTCAACCAAATTCTTCTCTCAGTCATGTTTAATGTAACATCCCCTCAGATAACTGACTGTAAAATCTAGCCCTTTCTTATTTCTGCTTTTTAAATTCTGCTTGGAGCTTCCATGAAGACCCCAATCACATTCAGATGACGGGATGCTTGAACTTGGAGGAATTACTTGACATAGGTTGCTCTTAGTACTGCCCTGCTGATCTCTTGACCAAACAGGCAACTGGAAGCACAGAAGACAGGGCTCCCATTTTTCTGGATGCCCTGTTTGTTGAGAGAAGCCCCCCCCATGAGCATCCACACAGCTTTTTTGTCAACATAATCTGTTGACATCAGCATTATGCCTCATGGCTGAGAGACGGAGTGCTTCTGGCAAAAGTGCTGAGTTTTGTCGACAAACTGTTGCCAAAACATATTTTGTGTGTGGGCATTCCACCGGTTTTGTCGGCATAACTGGAGAGTGTAACCATAGCTGAGGTCTATAGATTTGCTTTCCTAGCTTTCTAGCATTTTTTGTCTGTTTTGAGTCAAGAATTTATTTCTATAAACAGACCTAACCTTAGAAACAATATAATGACATCCTTCCTAGGGGGTGAAAAAGTTTCCTCAAATTACTCCGGAGGGTTTCTGTTGGCTTTTTATTTTTAATCATCCTAGAAATAAGCGGCCACTTTTGAACTCTGACCTTTGCCCTTTATATTTTGCAACCTGGACAAAGATCAAGCCCAGAGTCAAAAGTGTCAGCAAAAATGGCTGTGATGTGCGTGTGCTTTGCTTTATAATGGTCCCTCTGATTTTGTTTACAGAGTTGAATATAAATGCTGGGTTCAGATTAAAAGCAAATGTTTAAGTGTCCTGTGGGGAATTCCATTGCCAAGGATGGTAGCTTCTAAGCAAGATGAGAAGGGCAAGAATCAACAGGGGAAACCAGTGCAACAAGTAAAAAGGGCAGAGTCATCATCAGGGTGATGGGTCAACATGGAGGGTCAGTGGGAGGTCAAGGAGTAAACGCGGAGAAGAGACAGAGGAACGAGAAACAGGAAGAGGATCCATATTGATCATCTTTAAAACCATGTGAAAAAGACCAATGATCTACCCATTCCAAACAATGGTGCTGAATGAAAATCCAGTGAGTCAAGAATTCCAAGCAAAATCCTACCAATAGCAAAGCCCAGCTAGTGATCTGTTGCAAATAATGTCATTGACCACCTTAAAGATATTCAAGGAAGAAATATATATCATGAATGTGTTCTGGACAGGCTCCATAGGTGTTATAAGAGCTGGTGCTCCATATACCAAAAGGCACAAGCACTGAGAGGAGTGAAAGCCATCTATAGAGCAAAAAGACCCAAACCTGCATGCCATTTATAATTTAGATGTATGAAATTCTACATCCTTGTCTTCTTTTACTTGTTATCAAGGCCCCAGTGAAGCATACGCCAAAATTAGAGCACATGTTTAATCACACACACCCTTCATTGTTTTTACAGGATCAGGGTCCAAGAGATTAGCCTCTTGGGTAAAACTAACCATATCTGTACATTGGTGATGTCTTTTTAAATGGGTTAAGAGCATGCTTTTGTTCTGGGAAGGCTCTGGGATCACTGGAGATGGTAATGCTCCTTTTATCCAGCGAACAGTTGCAGAACAGCTAATGCAAACTTCCTTCTGATGTGCCTGTCTCATTTTCTGGAGGTGCTCACTCTAACAAATGCCAAGAGATGGTCAGAAAATGTGTCTCACAATGAAATTTTAACAAGAAACAAAAACCCATTTACGAATGTCACCAGCTGAATATTGTAGTGTGCCTTTGTTGTTAATACTTGATCTGTGAGCTCTGGCACAGTCCAAACACCACCCCCACACCGAAGGCTGGAGGAATTCCTTTCTCCATGTGTGGTACCTGTGATGGGGAAGACAGTGGACATGGAGTGGCCTCTGGAAGCAAGGGTAGAGGAAAGGGTGTGAGACGGGTATAATTTCTTATACAGTTCACTTGTTTACTGAAGGATCTGCAGGTGACCTTTGGTTTGCTTTCTACTATGAATGTTTTCGTGGCTCTCAAAGGAGCCCCTCATGGAATGATGTCAGAGCTGAGAGAGTTAGAATGACACTAAAATGACACCACTGAAGTCATTAGTAGATGCACTAGAAGCAAAACATTGCCCGGAAAGTGGATCATCCTACAGAATCAACGTCGGCTTGCACAAGTGTGAACACTGTGGCTGTGTCTACACGTGCCCCAAACTTCGAAATGGCCATGCAAATGGCCATTTCGAAGTTTACTAATGAAGCGCTGAAATGCATATTCAGCGCTTCATTAGCATGCGGGCGGCAGCTGCGCTTCGAAATTGACGAGCCTTGCCGCCGCGCGGCGCGTCCAAACGGGGCTCCTTTTCGAAAGGGCCCCGCCTACTTCGAAGTCCCCTTATTCCCATGAGCTCATGGGAATAAGGGGACTTCGAAGAAGGTGGCGTCCTTTCGAAAAGGAGCCCCGTCTGGACGCGCCGCGCGGCGGCAAGGCTCGTCAATTTCGAAGCGCAGCTGCCGCCCGCATGCTAATGAAGCACTGAATATGCATTTCAGCGCTTCATTAGTAAACTTCTAAATGGCCATTTGCATGGCCATTTCGAAGTTTGGGGCACGTGTAGACACAGCCTGTGGGTGCAATGATTGGAGCTCCTCTGAAAGCTTCCTTTCAAGTGTCTTACCAGATAACATGAGATTTAAAAGTCTACCTCAGTGTGGTATGTGTATATTTTCCCATGTAAAAAGTTTGTAAATATTGCAAGAAGGCAGCTAAGGGTACATTTACACAGCAAAGTTATTTCCAAATAACAGCTGTTATTTCAAAATAACTTTCCTAGTGTCTGCACGATGCAACTGCTGTTTTGAAATAATTTCAGAATAGCCTTTTTGGCTTATTTCAAAGTAGATGAATCTCATTGCACAAGGAATAGTGCCTATTTCGAAATAGGCTGTATTCCCTGTCAACACAGCCCCTGTTTCAAAATAAGCCATAGTGCATCCAGTAGCTCTGTTCTGAAATAGGCTTTATCGTGTGTTGACCCTCTATTTCAAAATAGCTAAGTGCAATTTCAAAATGCATTTTGTGTGTAGCTGAATTAGTTTGAAATAGCTTATTTTGGATTAACCCTGCTGTGTAGACATATCTTAACTCAACCACCGTTCCTGCAGCAAAAGATTTGCCATTTAGCACTGATCACAACACAAGTCACTTCCCGTTTGATAGAGGTAAGCAACTATAATGTCCCATGTACCGCTTAAAATATTTTTGATTCCCTTTAAGTGAAAACAGGCAACTTAAGGTTCCCAAGAGTGTCTTTAATGGGTCACTTAGCCATCAGGTGACTAAGCTGTGTGTTCTTGCCCTTTGTGAATTGTTTCCATTTTTATTGCATGGCAGCCGTTCATGTGTCTCAAGAGCCTGCCTTGAAAAGTCCAGCATTTACCAAGGATATTTCCAGATTTCGTTTTATGCCGGCTGTCAAACTGTGTGTATTTTTCCAACATCAGAAAGATTTTTAGATGGAGGAAAGAGATAATGTGATGGTAAAAAGACTGGAATGTTTTAAGGTAGCTTTTTAAAATCTATATTATGTATCTAATGTAAGACACTGGATTTTTTAATGAAGCTAAGCTGTGTGGCCATGGAACACACACCATACAAAGCACCTCCACCCCAAAATGTAAAAGCACATGCATACACATCCCACACTGTTGGAACGTTTTCTTACACTAAGGCACTGTCTTTACTTTCCCACCAGGTTGTAAAAAAACATTTTTATTCTCTCTTTAATGGCCTGTGCTAATTATGCACAATGACCTTTAACCTTAAAATGCCTTCATTTGTGGTGGCACATTCTTTTCAACAGTAACACCTTGTCTCTCAAGCCTTACAGTCCTGGGCCACAATGACACCACCAACATGAACAGAATGAGCCCTGATTAGAGGAATCTAACTTCCTGTCTTCATGTCCAAGCTACTATTAAAGTCAATGGAAGTTTTGCCTCAGTGGAAAGTGCAGGATCTGTCCTTTGTATTGGTGCCGTCACTGATTTCTCGTATGGAAATGGGTAAAACATGACAAAGAATACGCCAGGTGAGAGAATTTCAGTGTTCATTCCTTCTAGGAGCTATACATGGCCAAAAGTAATCTGCTTTTATTAATATGTCCAAGACTGAAGACAGCAACGAAATCCAGAAATTTCACAGCTAAAGTGAAGATCAATGCTGTCACTAAAGCCCTCTTAAAATTTGCATAGTTAAAAATCAAAGTCAGAGAAGGTCGCTCTGCCTGATAGAGGAAAGTCCCTTTGAGTTCTGCCTGTAGCACTATTGGTTGTAGAGACACTGGTAACAAAACCTCTGTTCCTGACATCTGCTGGACTCTGCATGGCTTGTAACTAAGGCAATGGCTCAGGAGGCTTGAAGTCTGGCCTTGCTTCTGCCAGACTTAAGGCAAGTCATTTATTACTCCATCTTGCAAGCCTAACTCAGCAAATCCTGTCAGAAGAAGGTTGATTGGCTGAAAAGGGGATTGTTTACTGAGCTGGGGCCACTTTCCATGTGTATGTATGTATAAAAGCAGGCTAACATGTCCCTGCTTCGCTAGGAGCTTTGGAGGATTAACTACAGGATGAACCTCTCTAATCCAGAACACTCTCATTCAGTAACAGCTGTAATCAAGCTTGATTTTAGTTAGCTGGATGACCACTTATAATGGGTGTGGCCAAGTGTCCCATGGCCCCAGAAAATTTGTTTCTAGCCACCAGTCCTGGCTCTCAGTGTTCGGTGCTGTTATATACCTGTAATTTACCCCAAAATGTCTTTTAAGAGCTTCTTAAGCAGTGGAAGCGTTGACAATTCTACTAGAAAATATTAATCTCCCATACTCTCGCAAATTCTCTTGTCTGGCAGCGGTCAGTTCTCAAGGGTGCTGGATTAGAGGGGGTCATCCTGTACTTCTTGTAATGCATTGAAAGTCTATGGTGTTGGGAACATCTAAGTGATTACAGAGATAGTCTGAACATATCAAAACTAAAAGAGAATTCCAATGCACAAAACAAATTTTTCTTTAGGTGTTGCTGTTTGAGTTTTCCTGGGGATGTTTTCTTGTTTTGTGTCGTACACCTACTAAGCAGATGAACAACTGCTGTATATATTTATCAAAGCAAGACAAGAAGAATGGCACACAAGACTAATATCTTCCTAGGAGTTTTGTACTAGTAGCCTGGGTTTGATGATAAGCCTTTAAACCTATGGGTTATTTTTCTTGGGTGTGTATCTTCCAATCTCCCTCACCACCTACGCTGGACTAATGCAGGTTCTCAGAAAGAAAAACCACTTACTCACCCTGTTGTCAACGCATCTGAACACCTTGTCAAAACAATATAATTTTACTTTGTAACATTTTGACACTGCTATTTATTGCACCTGTCTTTAGTCATGATTTATGACTTGTCTGGTGATTATTACTCCACAGCTCAGAGTTTACAAAATGAGATAAGTGACGTATTTGAAGTCCCAAATGGGCTACAAATTTAGAGATGTATATTGTCCTCCCTCTCTGTCTCCCTATCCCATTCCCCACCCCCCAAACAAAAAATGACTAGAGCACTTTCTTCCATTCTTCTGTGTGGTAGCACATAGGAGAGTTGAAGGTTCTTTGGGGGGATAAGGAATGATTGTATTATATGTTATCTTCTCCTGTCTCAAGCAGCAGATGTTTAACTAGAAAATGTAGCTTAAGTGGAGTATGCTGACTGCAAATAGAGTACAGGAAATCGATCTCTTTAAGGCAGTGGTTCCCAACCAGGGGGTCCATGGAGTACTGAAGAGGATTCATGAATATATATATAAAATTTAAAATAATATATTGTTTTAAAAAAGTTAAGAAAGTTTTAAATATATTGCAAAGTAACAATTATTAATTGCTCTCTGAAAATCTATGCTGTGAGTTCCTTTGTCATTTAATGACATGTACATAGCAGCTACATTTAACTTTGATGGCAGTTTGCTATTGGTTTGGGGAGGTGTTTGGGAGTACACACTAGTGAAAAGTTTGTGAACCACTGCTCTAAGGGACTCCTCTGCATTCAGTGTAGAGTGTTTTGGGCTTTTTTAAAATCATTAAATAATACATACCTATGCAAGATTACTCAAACAAGGGCTATTGTAACTGTGACATAGAGTGGTGGTTCTCCAACAGGACTCCCAGGCACCCTGGTGAGGCCAGGAGCAGGTTTAGGGGAGGCAGATTAGATTCAGTAGGACCCTTGGCAGAAAGCTGATGTCCTGCTGCATGAGTTGAAGACTTGGCCCTGAGTTAGTGTTGCCAACTTATCTTTAACCCAGCACTACCCTGCTCCTCCTCTGAAGCTCCGCCCATTCCCTGTCCCTTCTGGGAGGCTCCACCCCTGCTCCCTCCATCTCCCTTCCCTCAGTCGTTCATTCTCCCCATGCTCAAGATCAATGGATGTTTAACAAAGGCCCTGATTCATTGGTGAGTTTGTTGATTAGATACTTCTGAGCTTGAGGAAGGCACTCTGAAAATGGCAATTAATGTTCTACTGGACTTACTAAGCAACATCAATGTGTTCCCTGAGTGGAGACTTTATTTCTTCTTTTTTAGCAGGTGGGTTGAAATGAGTCTACTTTTGTTCTAGCCCAAATAATTTTTATTGACTTCTATGGGATTTTTCTCACTGTAAAATACGAGCCCAATCTACCAGACCTTTCATGAAACAAGTTGTCTTCTCTCATATCTTGATGCAGGTGAAATCATGCACAAAGTTCTTATCAACTTCAGTGGCAGAATATCCTTCAGGAATTTAAAAAATGGGGGAAGTTTAAGAAGTCCAAGAACATTTTAATTGACTTTGGCCTCTAAGATTTGTCTCTAAGTAAACTACATTGAATTGGAATGTCTTAAAACCAATGTCCTGCATGCACAATAGAATGTCAGGGTGTGATACTTCCTTACCTATTGTTTCTTCTTGTAGCCAGAACATAAGGAAAATCTCTTGATTAGTGGTATAATATCCTCCCAACACCTACTCATCCTCAATGAGATGGGCTCTGCCAGTGAGTTCCCAAAGCTTGTGACATCACCAGTGGCAGAACATTAGCTTCAGATTAGAAGTGACCCAATGACATCACCCCTTCACTTTTCTATCTTACAGATGGTTTCTGTATATTGTGCAATTTTAGATCATTATTCATGGCTTGAGTCAGTATAATTCAGGAAGCCAAAAAACTGTCATGAAAAATTGACCTGGAACAAGCTCAAAGAGACAAAATAACGTTATTGATTAGATTCCTTAGCTTTCATTTTCCTGCAGGGCCATCATGAATCATCAATACATGATCGTACCTGAGTCCTTTCAGTGAGATCTGAATTAAGTCCTTCAAACAAAGTAAGTTTTGAAGGATTACCCTCAAGCCATCTGGAAAAAACAAACAATCAAAAAACCAAAAAAACCCCCATAACTGAAATTTGCTGGGCAGTGCTGAAAATGGGCAAGAAACTATTTACTAAGGCAAGTGGGTTTGTTTAAACTGGCGTTTTATTTATTTTCATACGATACTTGTTGACTTCATATCCTCTTTCAGCTCCACTCAGGGGCTCAGGCAAGGCATGGTTTTCACCAGTGCGAATGTAGACCAGAAAGGAAGTGCCTTCTGAGAGGGCCCCCTTCAGGCACTGGACCAAGGCTGAGATAAAGCACCAGGCCCTCCTGAGGACAGCCAACTTTTTGGAAGAGGAAGAAAAAAAAAGTGGTGAGAGAGAGAGAAAAACCTTTTAAGTTCACAAGAGAGTGCAGCCATACAGAAGCTTTCATGTAACAAATATTCAGTCAGGAGTGACGAGTGATAGTCTGCATAATTTGCGACTTAAATACATATGGCTCTGTCTGTGCATGAAGCACAGAGAGACTAAGAGTGTTATTGACATGCACTAGGATAGCAATCAATCACTTTCCTTCTGGCTGATCTGCTCCAGAATCCCAGCATCTGTCTTTACAGTAGCCATGCTGTTCACCTAGCAAGGAAGGAGACTTCCATTTGTCTCTTTTACACCAACTTCCAGGTAACTCTCGCCTCTTCTCAGGTATACCAGAATGAATAAGGGGTGTGGGAATAGACAAATCACAGTGAGATTCTTATACTTTTAAATGCAGATTCAGAACCCTTTGTCAATATTAACCAAAATGAGTCACACAACATCACTGCACAGTAACTATTACAGGTTGAGCCTCTTTAGGCTGGCATTCTCTGGTCTGGCAACATCCTTGCCAGATTTTAGTTTAATTTTAGTTAGCCAGATGTCCACTTATCATGGGTCTGGCCAAGTTTCCCTCAGTCCCATAAAGTGTGTTTACACACACCAGTCATGGTTCTCAGTGTTTGCTACTGTCA
This sequence comes from Carettochelys insculpta, assembly GCF_033958435.1. Lineage (NCBI taxonomy): Eukaryota > Metazoa > Chordata > Testudines > Carettochelyidae > Carettochelys > Carettochelys insculpta. Next base: position 22,003,119 of record NC_134156.1, on the reverse strand, counting down.
TTTAGCTCTAATTTACCCCTAAGTATCTCCTAAGAGCCCAGTAAGCAATAGAAATGCTGGTAGTGCTGCTAGACAATACAGGCCTCCAGTGCTTTGGCAAAATTTCTAGTTTGGCACCAGTCAGGTCATGGAAGTGGCAGACTAAAGAGGTTCAACCAGTATTATAAAGCACATTTTATGGGTGGATAAAGTGAGGCACAAGAAAGTTAGGAGGCTTGTCCAAAGTCAAACAGCAACAGGCATTTGGTAGGAAGTAGCAATCAGGGATCAGATCATGTTGGAACTATACCAACAAGCACCATTTCTGGACCTAGCCCATGAATTCTGACTCAGTTTCCTGGTCTAAGAAAGGAATGGTAGTTGGGAGAGAGAGGAAACAGTTTTTCCTGGCATTCACTGATAAAGAGTTATTCTCCTGGGTGATGCAAAATCTGGCTTTATACCACCTCATGGAAGAAAGACTTCCACTTTTATAAAGAATAAGGTAGAATAGTCCCATGCTGGTAAAATGGACAGGTGAGGAGAATGCTTAAATCATTGGTGGCAATATACTCTGAACATTTCCTTGTGATTGTTACACCTTTACCGAGTGATAGACCACAGAAGCTATAACTGAAATGTGTAATTTGAGTCCTCAGTTTGGCCTGTGTGCTTGTGCTCTCAGGCAAACATGAGTCCTATCAGCTTAAATTCATTCAAGCAGCTTCCAATGCCCAACTGCCCAGATAACCTACTGGTACTCAGTACAGGCCATTCATTATCCCCACATGACTTCTAAAGTGCAACTGGTGACCCCGCATTAAGTGGTCTGGCACGGCACAACTGGACAAAGTTTGCTGATAAAACAACAGTTAAGTTAGTATTTCTCCTGAGTGCTGGGGCTGGACTCACTGGCATAACTAATGGGTTATTTGGACTGTTGAATGGCTGGGCAATGGCAGTTTGAGTTACTTTGGTGAGAAGGGACCTCAAGAGGTCATCAGGTCCTCTCCGCTTCCCTCAAGGCAGGACAAGGCACCATCTATAGCACCCAGATAGATGTTTATCTAACCTGCTCTTGGATATCTCCAATGATGGAAATTTCACAACCATATTAGAAGCAGAAAAGCCATTTAAAAAAAAAAACAAAATACCAGGTAACCTCAGAAATTTAAGGGCAAACGCAACTTATGGTGGCAGGACATTCATTTTCTTAATCCTCTCAAGGAAGGAGTTCAGTCATTCATATTTTTTTTCAAATTAGTGAGTGAGTGACAGGTGCAAAAGTGTGTAGCCAAACAAACTACATTTCACCCCGTAGATGCAAAGGCCTCTGACGCCTGTGACTGATCATGTGATGAGTTGGAACTCGCCACCTCTGTGTTTGGGGTAACAAGCACAACTTGGTGAATTTCGCAGGCCAAAGATTAACTTCTGTTGTTTACTCAGAGCCTTGTGTCCAACCCTCATGAGTAAAAAGGGCTTATTGTATTTAGGAAGCTCTATTCCAACTGATATGACTAATTCTAATCAAATCTTGGACACCGATTCTTATTCCCATGCATGGTTTAGATAGATTCATTTTAACTGGCACATGGTATTGCCGAGAAGTTCGCAAAGAACTTGAGAACCAAAAATACAGACCATACTGATTAGAACCTAAAGATTCTCCTTCCTGTCCTTAGTTCTGTATATACCATTAGATGCTTAAAACCCCAAAAATCCACTGTTATCAAGTCCAGTCCCTTTCACTCTTGGCAGGATCAACAGCCATCTAAACCACCTCTGACAGGTGTTTGTCTGACTTGCTCTCAAAAATCTTCATTGATGCAGATTCCACAGCTTCTCTAGGCAATTTATTCTAATGCTTACACACCCTGACATACAGGAAGTTTTTCCTCATGTCCAACCTATGTGGACTAATGGACATTCAAAACCCAAACAAGAGATGGAAAAGCTTGAAGTCATTTTGAATTGCATCTGGATTTTAACCAATGTTTCCTAAGGTTGAATGCTGATGCACACAACTCACTCATAGGCAAGAGTTTAAAATTATTTAAAATGTCACTTAACAAAAGTTCATCTTACATCTTGAGATTTAACTTTTTGAGCTAGTTTCCACTTCTTCATTCTCTGTCAAAAAACTGTGCTGCAGATATATCTTTAAAGTATTATTTAACTAATTTTTATAATTATGAAAAATTTAATAACTGATATTTTCTATAATTATAATTATTTTCCCCTTTCTGAGGAATAGATTCATATAGATAATTGACATTTCTCACACTGAAATACAGTAAATTTTTCATATTCACCAGTCCTGGAACTCGAAGGGTTGCCAGATGTTAAAATATTATGCATAATAGAGAGGGCTCCCTTTGTCACCAGTTTTCTGACAGAGGGGCTGCACTACAGCCGTGCTTTCCTCCATGAAGCCGTGAGCAGCCCTGCCCCTTGATCACTGCCCACTCTGCACTTCCCGATGGGGTTCAGCAGCTCTCAGTGGTTCAGGCCCCTGCTGCCGCCTGGAGGTGCTGGTACATGGAAGAGTGCTCTCCCCTTCCCGCTGCCCCACCAGCAGTGGTTGCTGAGCAGCCCTGGAGCCTCCACAGCCCAGGCCCAAGGAGGGATGAAGGCCAGCGAATGTAGCAGCCTTGTTTCGGCTCCCAACATGCATCCCAGTGCTAAGTCCCTTCTTAAGGACGGGTAGTGTCATCAGTGGCTTGGGACAGGACAGGGTCTCTTCACTGCCTGCGAGCAGCACATTCCACTGGAAGAAACCGAGGTGGTAGTGCCTGCTGGTAGTTTTGTTAATGCCAGTTATATGAGTATGGGTGGATTGAATACCAGTTAAAACAGTTTACGGCACATCTGTTTTAATACCTTGGTCCATGGTTTGGTTTTGTATAGCTACGGTTTCTGAGAAGAGCAAATACTTCTAATTTTACTCATTTGAGTAGCCTCAATAATATCATTGTGATTACTTACATGAGGAAGGCATGAAAGATGTAGCTCTGGATTTGGCTTTTTTTGTTTGCTTTTTTTTTAATCTTCAAGCCTCATAAATCAACCACTTTGCTGGAGCATCAGCAAATGGCTTTCACACTAGAACGCAGTCTTTCCAGAACACTCATGTGCAGGAAGCAAACAGAAAAAAAAAATTTTTTTTTTCTTATCAGTCGCATGAGGCTCAGCCCAGGATTTCTGCAATATTTAACAAACCACACCAAGGAGACAGCTTGGATTTGGAGGAGGGATGTCTACAGATAAGACATTTCCCTTGGCTATTTTTGCCAAACTATGCACCATGCTGACAATTTTTTACTTTATCTCCTTTTTCTATGTGTTTTGTCTTTGTTTTCATGCTCTTTAAGGGAAAAGAAAGGCAAAACCAAAAAACTTTGTATGGGGAATGGAGACTGAATACATACGTGTATAAACTTATAAACCTAATGTGTTCAGATATTTGCTGTTGACTTATCCAACTAGTGAAATATTGGCAAACTAGGGCTTCTTCTTGCATGCCTCCCCAACCATGACCCTTGAGAACTGGAACAGAGATGTATGAGCTGTAACCCAAAGGGAACACTCTGTTTCTTGAATCCCTTGGAAGAATTTGGTTTTTCTTGCCAGTTTGCACTTGATTGAGTCATCACAGGTCAGCGATGCCTCATGTGGATAAATATTTCTTTTGAAAACGTCAGCCTTTCAAAAACAGCGTAATAAATTCCTGCATGTTCGGTCAGCTCAAGTGAACAAGACTTTAATGCTAGCAGATGTTTTCGGAGGTGCACTTATTGGGATTCAAAGACCTAATATGTCATTGGCACTAATTGATTCTTACACAGTTCAATCACAGAGCCTCAGAATGGGGAATCTCTCTCTTTTCCAAAGCTCAGACACCTTCTCTAGGGGCAAATACATTCATTTCCATGTGCCTTATTAGCCTTGTTTGTAAAAGGGACATAAGAACCATACTTATCCACTCACAGATGTGTTGTAAAGCTCACTTGCTGATGGATCTGTTGTGGCACAAAGAACCACATCCCATGTTAGTTGTTGAAAAAGGAGGCGGTTCACCAATCAAACAGCAGAGGTTAGATGTACCTTGACTATGCAAGTATCATAACAACATCAGAAGTGCTGGCCAGTGAAATTTACTAGAACATAAGTCTGTGTGTTCAGAAAGAACAAATGTTCTGCAAGTCTAATGCCACTCCTGACACCAATCTTTGCAAAAGTTTGCAGGACAGGCCATGGTTCCTCTTTTGCTACCAGAATCAGACAAACAAAAACTGATATTATACCCATGGGCTATGGCTACACTGCAGTCCTGTTTTGAAATAAAATATTTTGAAACTGCTATTCTGAAATACTATATTTTGAAATAACTCAACTATACACAAAATGCATTTGGAAATGGTACCCACCTATTTCAAAACAGCATTTCCAGAAACACTGTGCTATTTTGAAATAGTGCCATTGAAGCCCATTATGGCTTATTTCAAAAGAGTGCTATTCTATGTCTTAAAAGTGCCTGTTTCAAAATAGCAATTTCAAAATAGGTGTTATTCCTCTCACTTTAGCTGTGTCTATACAGCCCCTCCCTTTCGGAAGGGGCATACAAATGCAGCCAATCAGAAATGCAAATGAGACACAAATTTAAATATTTCTTGCCTAATTTGCATATTTCCATGAGACATTCTGGAAGCCAAAGCAACCATGTGGATGGGGTTCTTTGGAAAGGAAACCCCCCTTTCCATATCACCCTTCTTCCTCTTTTTTTTTTTTTTTTCTGAAAGTGAGGTTTCATTTCAAAGGAACCCAGTCCACACGGCTGCATTGGCTTCTGGATATGGCTCTTCTGGAAGCCAGATCATGCTGGAATATGCAAATCAGGCATGCAATATTTAAATCCACACCTCATTTGCATTTCTGATTGGCCACATTTGCATTTGCCCCTTCTGAAATGGAGGGGCCATGTAGACACAGCTTTTGAGAGTTGTCAGTTTCAAAATAATGCACCCGCAGTTTGGAAATTATTTTGAAATAGTGCATGCGTAGTCCATATGACAGTTCAGTAATTTCAAAATTACTGCTATTTCACAATAACTGGATAAGGTAGCCGTAGCCATGGTGTCCAACCAGTTCTGAAGCAGTAGCCACTAGAGTTCGCTGAACTAGTCACACTATTCTGAAAATATATTTATTGTTCAAGCCGACTAGCCAAACTCAACCAGTCAAATAGCCACAGGTGGCTAATGTGTTGGACACTAAAGTGATATATTCTCTCTGCACTACTAATGGGGCTGCCAGTCACTCATTAAAGCCCTATCATGGAAAGTGAGGAGATGTTGATCTCTATTTTACTTAAAACATCTTGTACATCATGGCAGTTGTATTGTTCACATCTGATGTGTGTCGTCCATCTAAATGATATAAGAGGTTTATAGTCCTTCTGTATGAGAGGGATTAAAAATTCTAATTCTGAAAGGAGCTTGCATTCATATATTTTGGGGGCAGTAGGAAGATGTCTTCTTTAATTGCAGCAAAATTAACAACTACAAAATTCATCACCAGCACTAGCCCAGGAGTCAAAACTCACCAACCAATATTTTTTTAAGGCTTATTTATTTTGGTTGCTAATGGATCAAAATGATTCCCAGCTGTGCAAAGTTCCCATTATGCTCATTACTTATAATGCATCTCACAATGAGATGATTAATTCAGTGCACTTGCAGGCTCTTGGTTGAGCGCTGTTGATTAAGCAATTACATTAATCCAGTTCTGTTTGTTTTCTCAGAGAACTGTGAATAGCTGGAGCCATTTTCTCCATGCACAGGAGAGAAGTTTAGCAAATCTTTACAAAGACCAAATCCACCATTACTGAACACCATGAAGGTGAAAACTGCAGTCAACTTGTTTCCACTGTATTTGTGGTCTAAGAATTTGTTTGGCCTTGCTTGGTTTTCATTTTGAACCAGATCCTTGGCTAGGGTAAATCAGGTTAGCGCCAATGCCTTCAACACCAAGGCTACAGCCCAGGAAGCGTGGCCATCCAGGGTGGGTCTGGACTGGGACAGCGGCCATGTAAGTGGCCTGTTGCCATCTGTGGCTGACACCCCCTGTCACACACTGGGGTGGCCGAGATGCCTGGGACATACCTGAGGGTCTCTCCAGGAACTCAGGGAAGGCCTAGGTGGAGACAGCCTGGCTAGATGATGCAGATGGGATAATGATGATGAGGGCCTCATTGTTGGAGCCCTCATCATCACTGGTGGCTTTGGCCTTCTGTCCCATCCACTGGGCTATGCTTCTGCCTGCAGGGTCTGCCAGGTCTTTGGGCTTGGTCTTGGTCTCCAGCCCAGCAGTGTCCAGGACCACGACTGCAGGGGCTGCCTCCTTTGTCCTGAGGAGGCGGTCCAGCTAGTCGAAGTGGGGGGAGCTTGTGGGGGCTGCCCCTGATCAGCTGGCCACATCCTGGGCCTGTCAGTAGGCCTTTCCACATCTCCTTCACCTTTGAGTGGACCGGGTCTGGGGTGCAGGTGGGTTGGCCCTGGGAAGTCAGGCCAGTGGAGAGGTGACTGAATGCTGCTGCATTCTGGTGCTGGCTGATGGTATGGATGTGGACCTCCTTCTCCCGCTAAACTCCTATCATGTCCCTCACCTAGGCCTCACTCCAGGAGGGGGCCTTCTTCTTTGGCCCCTGGTTGGGGTCTCTGGAGGGTGCAGGGCTCCTAGGTCTGACCATGGTGCTGGAGGCCTTGTATCTTTCACTGTGGTGTTTCTAGGAGGGCATGCTGCTGGAGGCTTGTGCTCTCCCTGCAGCCAGAACGCTCTCGGCTTCCTGCCACTGGATTTCTGGGTCCCTGACTCTTTAAATATGGCCTGAAGTGGAGACCACAGAGCCCCAGTTGTGCTGGTAAGGGCCTCTCCACACTACAGACAGCCACCACCCTATTTGGAAAGGGCAGCCAGCGGAGTGTCTACACATGTTCTCCTTCAACAGAGCCTTGCAAAAGGAGGCACTCTTCCTGATACATGCAGGGACAATCAATTTCAAAAGCCAGGCCCCATTGTTTTGAAATTTCTTTAGAAAGAAAACATTTTGTGTGTGGATGCTCCAAAGTATCTTTCAAAAGAGGTCCTCCTTCTTTTAACTATTTTAAAAGGGCCTGCTAGTGTAGATGTGGTCCAAAGGTATGTCTATACAGCAAAGCTATTTCAAAATCATGGCTGTTATAATAGCTGAGTAGGCAGAATATTTTGAAATAAGCCATAGTGCACCCGATGGCTCTGTTTTGAATCAGGGTCTATTCTGAGGAGATGCTCTGTTTCAAAAGGTTGCTGGGCTATTTCAAAATGCATTTTGTGTGTCACACCGTTATTTTGAAATAAGCTATTCAGGAAAACTCCCCTCCAGAAGTCCCATGCCACTTGGAGTTTCAGACCTTAGGTTCACAAAAGGAAACAAAATTATAGGGGTATCTAATCTACTTCTTATGCACAATGAAAGATTGTTAAACCTCTTATCTGATTTAGCTTCTGTTTCTTCAGTGGAATCAAGCAGAAGAGGTTGATAGAAAGAGAAAAAGCATTTTCCTGCATTCACGTGAAAAGATATCGGGTTATCGACAGAAATGGAAATGCAAATATTGTGGGGAGGGAAAGTGTGTAACATATATTAATGGCCTTAATTAAACTTAGTCAGATGTTGCAGCAATTTTTCAAGTATATCAGTTACCTACAGAGATGGCTTTTGTAAATAGTTCCAAGAGTCCAAAAATGGCCAGTCCTATTCATAGTATTTGAATCTCTGTGTGTCCGACGAACAGCCAATGTTCATTGGTAATGGTTGTCGTTTACTGTTACACCACCTTAGCAAGCCATGATGGTGCACTTCTCTAGAAAAAAAGAAAAGATGGGCCTAACTTATACCTCAGTAGACTAAACAGTGACTTTGCAACAGTGCCCAGCTTTACGTTGGCCAAATAGTTGGTGGATCTCATGAATAATAGACATAAAAAATGTTAACAGTCTTCCCACCCATCAGAGCAGCCAAAACCAAAAGGCAAAACATTAACATAGGCCACATCTGCACAATGCTGGCTTCTTATCCTACAGGGCCTTTGATTACTTTTGAGGTACCTGATTTAAAAAAAATAATAATAATAATTACAGAAATGAATCAACAAGATTTTGAGCTTTATGTTTCTGCCATTACTCTTCTGGAACTTTTTTCTTTAAGCCTAAATCCAAATTAGTGCAGCTCTCAGAGATGTGATGTGTTCCAAAGACAGCTCACTAACTTTATTTTCCTAGGACTGAGTTAATAGCAACATGTTAAAATGATAGTTGCCTGTGATATCCTAAATGTGGTCTCTTCTATTCCATTCTGGTTTAGATATCACCCCATCAGTGGTTTTTTCTTAAATTTTATTTAATTTAATTTTATTTTACTTTACTTTATTTTATTTTTGTGTCAGCACTTGCCTCGTCAGCCTCAGCCATGGGATTGGCTGGGGGTTGGGGTGGGGAGCCGGCTGGGTACTAACTCCTCTTTTTGTTTTTTTTAAATATAAAAAAAGCACTGGCCTGTCACTGGAATGTTGGAATGTCAGAAGCTCATTAAGCAGTCATGACTAGCTACTACTACATGAGATTAATTTTTCTTTCTTCATCTCTCCAAGTCTACATCACTTCAGCAATCTTTCCAAGGCAGAGTTCTGAAATTTTACCTTTTGACCTCTATGTGAAGCTCAAGTGCTGGTGGTACTTTTAAAGTTGTTAATAATCCTACTTACAAAAGCTTAATTACTAAATTAATTAAGATGGAGAGCTTTACCATTTAGGTGGTGGTTGGTAGCATTAGCTGGTCTTTTGTTAATACACAGTGACATGGTTGTGAGCAAGCTCCTGGCTGCATGTGGGAGGAGGGGTGAGGCCGAGCTCCTGCCTCACGTGCTGATGAAATATCAGCTCACATGCCGCTCTTGGCACTCGTGCCAGAGATTGCTGACCCTCTGCTCGAGGGTCACTCTGTGTTTATGGGCTATTGCAGGACTTTCTGACTTGTGGCTTCTATGTTTCTCTGTTTTGACTCTTCCATGCCGTGTGTTTGCCTCCTCCAAACTCATTACACGTATTCTCACCCAAACACTCATTAAATTCCTTTTGCCCACGCAAGCCAAAACTCTGGGGTGCTTTCACATAACCCTTTTGTCTGAGGCTTGGGGTGAATTTAGCCTTGCAATTATATTAATTGAAAGGTGAATTCACACCCATCAATCTCAGCAAAATTTTAACTCCACCCATAACAATGTATCACAGCACCCAGCTCATAATATTAAGAGATATGCACTGGGACCAGCTTGATAGGACATTCTATGGTAGAGCAGGAGCCTAAAGAGAATCGGACCCAGAGCTGATGGACATTTTTCTTTCTTTTTGTGATGGAACAAAAAAATTGTTGTTTTTTATATGTGAGAAATGATCATGTCCATGAAAGTGTTCCTGTTTCAGGAGGAAAAGTGGAAAACATGAAGCAAACAAAAGTCAAACCTCATACTTTTCTTTTCAATAATTTTTAATAGGAAAAAGAAAATTAATTTATTTCAAAATTCCACCCCAATACTACCATTTGCTGACCATTTTCTAATACATCTTAGCTTTTAAAGTATCACCACTTTTTGCAGTCCCATTTTGTATTTCCCTTGCTTCATAGGTTCGCCTGACCTTAATGTCCACTTATGGTAATATTTTTATGGATGTTTGTGAGCTTTAAATCTACCTCTCCCATGTGTTGGGACTTTAACTGTTTATTTGTTATCTTCTTTTCTTATTAAGCTTAGTACTAACTTGTGTTCTCACTTTTGGATATCCTGGGGAGACAATATTACCAGCATGCTACGTTAACAGCCTGCTGCAAAATCAGTAGCCCAATGCCTCTTGATTTCAATGGGAGAAGGATTTTGCTCTTATGTAATTTTAGAAATCATGAAAGCCCCAATGAACATGGGAAGGTGTTGAAGGGGATCAAGGAGTGTGACAGACATTAAAGGGTTTTTTTTTCCTTGCAGCTGGCTCTTTTCTCCTATCAACTGTACAAAAAGGGGAGGGAGGGACTAAAAAGTGCAGCAGGATTATGAAAGAGACACGCTTTCCATCCATGTTCAGGAAACCAGTGAGACAAAAGGCTCACCGCAGCAGCCACATGGCAAGGGGGCTTCAAAAAACAGGCTGCTTCCTCTGTTGTTTCCTCAATCCCAGGATCCATCGCTTGGTTTGTTTTTCCAAGGAAATAATTAAAGCTGTGCATTCAGAAAAAGAGCCTTAACAAAAGACTGACCCTTCCCCTCTCTCCTTCTCTCTCGTTTGTTCCTCCCCACTTGAAAGAAAATCATTTTCATATTCCCTTCTCCCCTCTCTTACGGAATGTCAGACCGGACTTTGGAGAGGAGATTGGTTTACCTCCCAGAGGAGGCAAATGTTTAAGGAAGTTTTTGGCAGCATTATGGATCATCATGCAAGGAGATGGTTTTATCAGGGGGCTTCAAGGACATTACTGTCCAAACAAACACATGCCCTGCCAGACTTGGTCTACAGCTGCTGTTTGGAGACTTCTCAATTCCTTCCACACACTCCTCGCCTTCCCACTTTCCTCCCTGCTATTTGCAAGGCCTGAGGAGCTTTCTGTAGTGTGTGACCTCATGTTTTTCACTCTTAGAATATGTCACTGGTCTCTCCCTGAGCTCTGGGGCCTGACTTCGTGTCTATGATCCTTGTTCTTGTATCAGCTGGATTGAAGAAACTTTAATATGACCCTTTTTTCATTTTTCCACTGATGCAAGCAGGATGCTCCTCCAATTTTTGATCACGAGCAACCACACTTCACTACCAATCAAACCTCTGGCATTTCAGCTGAGCATTGCGAACATCCCCCCGAAATTCTCATGTAGATTTTCAACCTCCTACCTCACACTGACACACACACAAAATTTGTCCTCACTTGGCCAAAACTCAGCACCTTATTAGCATTAAGACACTTCCAGCCATGGCGCTTTGAAAGAACCGCTTTCGAATATGTGTGGCTTGGCACGGCTACACGGGTGTCCTTTTCGAAAGGACCCCACACTTTCTGAAATCCCCTTATTCCTCTCGGCTGTCAGGAATAAGGGGATTTCGAAAAGTGCAGGGTCCTTTCGAAAGGTCCCCCATGCAGCCACGCTGAGCCATGTGCACTCAAAAGCAGCGCTTTCGAAGTGCCGCAGCCAGAAGCATCCTAATGCTAATGAGGCACTGAATATTCAATTCAGCACTTCATTAGTATTCTTTGATTTGGCCATTAGCATGGCCATTTCGAAGGTTTGGCCAAGTGTGGCCACAGCCAATTTGTTTATTAGAGACGGCCAGAGTGTTTCAGATAAAATAAGAACTGGTCTGAAGAAAACTTCTGGTGTATTTAATTAAAAAGCTCTGTTGATCCTTACCCATCATTTTCTGCTTTCAGACCTGTCTGTCCATCTGGATTCTGGCAAGAACAGGAAGTAGAATTATATATTAGAAATGTATGTCTATTTGCCCGTCTATCTGTGAGTCCATTTGTTCAAGAACTCCACTTAAACGGTAAGAGCTAAGACCACCAAATTTGATATGCAGCTTCCTCTTACCATAACTTAAAGCAAGAACAGGTTTGGTTGTACCAGGATAATGAGATATGGGTAGAATGGGATTTTTTCATAGAAGATGGAAAGAAGGGGATAATTATAGTTACATATGATCAGAGGAGGCAGGGTGGCAGCTGGCACAGGACACAGTTATACTCTCAAGGGACCACAGGAGGGACAGCAAATGCTCTAGTGATCATTCGCTGTCCAGAAGCATGGCCCTTGCCACCCTGACCTGCCCTGGGGAACAGCTGCCCACTCCTGGACCCCAACCCAGGTGACACCAGGTAAGTCTCTTAATGACAAAGTACAGAAATGCTGTTTGGGCAATTTTGTGGCCCATCCAAAGTAGGAAGCATCAGAAATCTCACTAGAAACCTTGTTTTCAAGGGAATTGAAGTACAAGTTTGCAGAACAACAGTCCAGATTTGTTTTCACACTATGTTTGCAACACCAGACTGTCAAAGTTTCACAAGAATCATAACCATCAAAATGGCCTGTAGTGTACTTTTCCTTCCTACCTCCCATGAGGCAGCTAAGAACATTTTTTGGGGAACTCTTTCCCTTTCTTTTCTTCCACCTCTTGTCCACCTTCTTGTTCTCTTGGTTCAGAAAAAGATGTAGAACTTACATTTTAAAAAGTGCCTCATGGGTGTTTAAATTTTTGAGAGGCTAACTTGAGACAAGGTCAGAGCCTTCCTGTGCAGAGGACTAACTAGGGCAGCTGCCTCAAGCCTCGCTGTTTTGAGGGCCCTGCAGTGATTACCACGACCATCTTATGGGTGGGACAGACAGGGGGGTTCCCTGGATACTCGGATTGGGTAGTAGAAGTAGCAGGGGTCGCCTCCCTCTTCCTTCCTCCCCACCTGCGCAGCAGGAGTGACAGGCTTCTCCATCCAGCCACACCGCCATCTCAACCTGCTGCACCTTGCTTCTCCACAGCCATGCAGACCAGAGCATCCCTCGGGTTCCCACTGCCTGCAGAGAAGTGAGACACAGTAGGCTGGGACAATGGTGGGGCCAAACAATGCAGAGCAGGCTACCTGCTCCCAGTGCATGCCTGGTGAGTGCAGGCAGGGAGAGGAGATGACTCCTGCTGACTCTGCCACCTGACCTTCAGCCCCAGGTAACTCCCATACCCTGTTGATGGGGGGAAAGCATAAGGGGGTGTCATGAGGGTGGGGTGGGGCTGCAGCCGCAGCATGGCACAGTTGCCTCAGGCCCTGTCCCTGGAACACTGGGAAGGGGTTGCCCCAATCCCATCCCCCCAATTTAGGACTACCTTGGAGAAGGTAAACAGCCTGGATTTCCAAAAGCATTGAAATACAGTCTCCCTTAAAGATATGTCTTTTGGGCAGTATTAGCGTAGATCCTTATCTGGTCTTCATCCCCAACTTCCCTCAGATCCTCCCTCATAAACTTCTCTCCTGAGTCAACGGTACTTTCAATCAAGGCTAGCTGGAAAACCTAGGGTTGTTGCTTAAACCCACTCACTTTGCAGGCTATGTTACTCTCATACTGACAGTCCTCCAGTGCTTTCCCACAATTCTCCAAGTTTTCACAAAAAGGCAGACAAGTTTTCCTATAATTCAGAGTGGCTCAGCTTTGTATTGCATAGAAATCACCATGGGATATACTCTTAGAAATCTTAGCTACACATAACAGAAGATTTTTGATGTACCCTCTAAACTGAGTTTGTGTGTGTGGGTGCATGTTCCTTCTTCTGAGATGTTTTAGTAGGTTTTATGTCCTTTGGGGGTTTTGTATTTTTAAATCATTTAATATATATTATATTTGTAAGCTTCCTCGAATATTTTAAATAGAAAGGTGAAAAAAAAATGTTATGTGCACCATGTGCAGAAATGCACAACCAATAGAAACACAGGCTGCTAGCTCCGGGTGCTCTGATAATCAGCTGGGCAGCACCTGAATCTCTCTTGGGAGGCTACCCAAGCTCTCAGCTTAGAGGGAACACCAGTGTGGATTCAAGAACTTTGGAAGGGCTTAACAATGTGAAGCTAACCGGTGTGTTACTTACTTGGATTAATTCTGCACTGAAGACATTCCCTGAGTTGTCTCATTTTGGCCACCCAAAACTTAAGGTGCCCACATCCATAGGACACATTTGAAAATTTCGGCCAGTATCTCTAGACATTGAAAATGTGACGGTAAAGCATCATGCTGGGCAGATAGCTGTGAAAGGGAACAGGACCAGCCCTGCTCTCATTCAAATGGGCAGGAACAGGAGTGGTGCAGAATGATGCACGGGAAAGATATAGCTATGAATAGGTGTAAAATGTAACTTCACAGGGTTTTGTGCAAATATTTTATTTGGTCCCTATTCACTTGGCTTTACACCCCCAAATGAGCAGTTAGGCTTCACTTGGTCTCGCATGGAAATTATGCAAAATGGTACATTTCTCTCCCTGTCAAAGAGGAACCATAAGTCTTGTCCCCTACGACTTGAAACTAGGTTTAGGTTCATTTGTAACGCTTGTGAAATTTTGGCAAGCTCAGTCTGAATTTCAGGTTTGTGAACAGCCTCCTGACCCAGTGCTTTGGGAAATTAGTTAGTGTGGTGTTTGTTGCCCTAATTAGCCCCTTGACTTTAATTATGTCCTTGGATTTGGCCAACTCTGCAAACTTTTTCTTCTCTAAAATAAACATAATGTAACCAAATGAGTCCATGAGTTGTGTGAATACTCTTACATATTGCCACGCCAAATGCATCACCAATTATTGCCATTGTAAATTGAAGGGGCTGTAAATTGCCCTGATATGAGTTAGGAATAATTAGTTCAGAATTTGTCATGGGTTTAGGGCTGGGGATGTGTATTTCATCCAGATCTGTTCACTCAACCCTCAGACATTTTTGTTTACTTTTTTATAGCTATGGAGCCAAGCTTCAAAGCTCAGATCCAAACCCAAACTTCCAAATTCTTCCTTAGTTCAGTGGTTTTTGAAGCCAGAGTTCTCATAGGAACCAAGTGCAAAGAAAGACTTAAGCAGGTTTGATTCTGATTTGGATATGAACCTTCTTCAAAGGTGAGAGGGAATTATGGATCTGGGGTTATGCTACGTGCCTGTAGGAATACATCAACTCAAAAATAATACACAGTAATGGCTCAAGGCTTTCCCAGTTTCCCTTAGCTTGGAAAAGAAAAGACATAGCCTTCCCCCAAGGTAGCCATTCCTATCTACTCCTCTAGAGACGCCCAGAGTAGCACTCCTTTAGGTCTCTCCTATTTACTGCCATATCTAAGAAGCAGGACACCATGGCTGTGCCTACACTACAAAAATAACTTCGAAGTACAACTTCAGAGTAACAGACTTCAAAGCTGAGCATCTACACACACCCTACTTCAATTTAAACTTTGAAGTAGGGTATTACTTCATTCCTGGGAATGGAGTATGGACTTCGAAGTTAGGCTCCCTTACATCAAAGTAAGGGAAAACATGTGCAGATGCTCCGCAGGCTACTTCGAAGTAGCTCCCTATCTTCAAAGGTAACTTCAAAGTTAATTCCTAGTGTAGACGTACCCCATATATTTCATTCGTGAAGGCCCCAAGCCTCAGATGAAGCGCATGACCTGTAAGTACAGCTCTTCCAGATTTAAAGAGCCCCAGAACCTTAACATATGTACTGAGGTGTACACCTTTACTCCAAGGATGCATCTACACTAGGAACCAACTTCAAAGTTAGGCACTACTTCAGCGTAGCCACCAGTCTACACACATTTTCCCTTACTTCGAAGTTAACTTCAGAGCCCAACTTCAAAGTCTTTATTCCATTTCTGGGAACGGAGTGGTGCCCTACTTCTAAGTTTAACTTCGAAGTAGGGTGTGTGTACAGACACAACTTCAAATACTTTTTTGTCATGTAGACACAGTCAAAGGTCCGGTGACTTGTCTCTTCTCCTTTTCCCATTATGACATCCTTTGCACATCTATCCACAACCAGACTATACCCCCCAGAAAATTTGTTTTTTTCTGTATTTCTGGTCTTATCATCCAGGAAGTGTCAGAGTAAAAAAACCCTTTAATGTCTTGTCACACTGCCTGATTTTGTTGATCCAAGAACCTTGAATAATTCATTTAAGGTTTGGCTGAGCAATGCAAATGCTTTATTCCTTATTTAAATTGAATGAAACTAACCCTCCAACCCCTCTGAGATTCACATATTTCAATGCTAAGTATTACAATCTGGAAGTAAACAAGGATCTCTTTCACTCTTTTTGGTTCTGATCCCTGAAAAAAGGACTTTCTGATTATAATCAAATTACAACTTGAATGCATGTGTATTTCTCTACATTTTCAAAGGGGGAGAAGGGCCGATAATACATTTGTGGGTTTTTTTCCCTATTAATGGATGAATCTAATATCATATCTTTGAAACTGGTCAATAATAGATGACCTATTTCAAGGAGGAATGAATAGTTTTTCTAACCCTGCATAGAAACTCTGGCTACCACCCCACTGGCCAGAACACAGGCTCTTGGACAAAAGAGAACAATGTAATCAGTAACACTCTCCCCCTGCTACTTCTTCTTCTACCCCTTTGAAACTTTCTGAAACATATAAGCTAAGACATTTAAAAAGAAAAATCATACTTAACATATTAGTTACTAGTTTAACACGTGGTACTTAACTGAGCCAAAGCAAATTAACTGTTTGCCTACAAGAAACAGATCTTCAAAAATATTCACCAGGTTCACTAGTTCATCAATAAACTAGGGATATGCAACCAAAATGAGATGACTATCAGGTGGGTGCATAACTGGCTGGATAACTAGTCTTAGAGAGTAGTTATCAATGGTTCACAGTCATGCTGGAAGGGCCTAACAAGTGGGGTTCTTCAGGGTCAGTTTTGGGACTGGTTCTATTCAATATCTTCATCAAGGATACAGGTAAGGACATAAAGTGTACACTTACAAAATTTGCAGATGATGCCAAGCTGGGAGGGGTTGCATGTGCTTTGGAACATACATAACTGTTGCTTTGCATAATTCAAAATGATCTGGAAAAATTGGAGAAATAGTCTGAGGTAAGTAGGATGATGTTTAATAAGGACAAATGCAAAGTACTCCAGTTAGGAAGGCCCAATAAGTTGCACACATACAAAGTGGGAAGGTGACTGTCTAGCAAAGAGTACTGCAGTAACAGATCTAGAGGTCATAGTGAACCGCAGGCAAAATATAAGTCAATAGTGGGAGACTGTTGCAAAAAACCCCAAACATGATTCTGGGATGCATTAACGGGAGTATTATAAGAAAGACACCAGAAGTCATTCTTCCACTCTACTCTGTGCTGATTATGCCTCAGCTGGAGTATTCTGTCCAGTTGTGAGTACCATATTTCAAGAAAGATGTGGAGAAATTGGAGAGGGTCCAGAGAAGAGCAACAAAAATTATTAATGGTCTAGAAGACATCACCTAGGAGGGAAGGCAGAAAGAACATGGTTTGTTTAGTTTGGAAAAGAGAAGACTGGCAGGGAGCTTGATAAAGCTTTCAAGTACATAAAATGGTTTTGCAAGGAGGAAAGACAACAAATATTCTTTTTAGCATCTAATGATAAAACAAAAAGCAATGGGCTTAAATTGCAGCAAGGAATAGTTAAGTTAGACATTAGGAGAAAACTTGTGCGTTGTCAAGGTGGTTAAACATTTGAATAAATTGCCTAGGGAGGTAATGGAATTTTCATTATTGGAGATTTTTAAGAGCAGATAAGACAGGCACCTGTCAGAGATGGTCCGGATGGTGCTTGGTCGTTCAGTGAGTGCAAGAAACTGGACCTGATGACCTCTTGAGGTGCCTTCTAGTTCTAGTATTCTGTGATTCTGTTATATCAACAGTAGAAATTGGATTATAGAGGGCTTCATAAGGATTTGCATGGAGGGAACCTAGGTGGTAATTCCTTGAATTCCTTGTTCTGGTTCATTTAGTGCTCCATTAAGTTTGTGGTGTTGTCACTGTTATATTAACATGTGCTGCCCAGTTGTCTTCCTTTACCTATTCAAATACGGCAAATTATACATCTGGTTGCAGATGGTATCTGCATTACACTATGTGGCTGTGCTTCCTCATAAACTGGTGTGTATAGCTGACACTATTGTAAGGGGCCTAGGGACCATATGATGTTTAGTCACGTTGCCAGGTGACACACTGCTAGGTTGTGTTAAGATGTAATTCCAGGAGACACAAATCACAGGAGAATTCTCTATGGGTTTTTTTTTTGTACTTACAAAACAAGATTACTTGTGTCAACAGGGGAGATTTAAGTTTCAAGACTTCATCTTTGGGTTCTTCACTTTCTACCACTTACTCAGAAATGGAATGTAACATTTCTAAACCACTTCAACCTGATATACCCCATTTAGCCTACTAAATCTAAAGAAGCCTTTCACAGTGCTCCAGAGTGATGGGCATCGGTATTAAATGTAGCATGTGGAAGCTTCTTGCTCTGAATTTCCTTGGGGCATAGAGACGCTACTTTGTTCCTGTTGCCTGATGAAATGATGAGAAAAGAAGCTGCCTTGTCTAACTCGACCCAGCTTGGGCTATAACTTCAGAAGCTGCTGTCAGCAAGATGTTCAGACTATTAGAATGGCAACCTGGAAAAACAGGCAGCCTTCTTTTCATGAGAGCAAAAGCAAATAAAACTTCATTTCTTTCTGCATGGCAATTCATTACAAATAAACAGCCATATCCTGCACGGGCATGCTACAAACTGCTCGCAAAAGGCATCACAGTCTAGTTGTTAGATCAGAGTACTGGCAAAGATCAGATCTGGTTGTCACCCACCTCAGTTACTGTGGCTCTGGACACCTTTCTCTGCCTCATTTAGATTCAGTGCAAAACTGAGTAATAATGATTATTGGAAATGGGAACTCTGATGCTCAGTGATGAGTAATAGTGCAGAATAGATAATAGAAACATCTGATGTTCTCTAGAGACTCTGGGACTCTACTCTGTCAGGTCCTGGCTTAAGATTTGTAAAAGGACACTTAGAAATAGCTGCATAATAAATAAAAATTTAGAATACTCAAAAAAAAAAAACTTAAGCATTGACATCTAATTTATTCACCAGTGATGCTGTTTGTTTACTTTTCTGCCGTTCACTATGCTTTTGCAGTGCAACTAAAATGGTCAGTTTCACTTCACACTTGTCTACAGAGCACAGTGAAGCTGATCCGAGGGGTATGATTTTTGAAGTGCTAACCTGTTGCATTGTCACTGCCCCAGTGAGACCTCAATGATGTGCTCTAAAAAATACCTATTTTGCATTAACACAGCCATATTTGAAATAGGATGATAACAATGCAAACAAGTTAATTCTTAGGAGATGTCTTCACCACCAACTGGATTGATGGACAGCGATCGATCCTGAAGGGGTTAATTTATCTCATCTAGTACAGGCATAATAAATTGATGGGCAAGCACTCTCCTGTCAAGTCAGGTACAAAACCTGAACAAGAAGAGTAAGGAGAGCTGCCACAAGAGTGTCACCTGTTGACTTACTGAAGTGAAGATATCAGCAGCAGCAGATCTAGGTATATTTGACTTCAGCTACATTATTCACATAGCTAAAGTTGAATAACTTATGTCAACGGCCTATGGTAATATAGACTAGAGCTTAGAGTATGCCAGCAGGGATTACATGGCGCACTTAACACATGATATGTTCAAATCCTTTAGAAGTCAATCTCCATGGGTATGCTTTGCTGGTGCCCAGTAGAGAGTCATTTCCACTTTCTTATTTTCAGGGATTATCAGAGCACCGTTTTTTCATGCACAAATTTGACACTGAACCAAGGTCTAAACAGACCCCTGGAGTAGTATTGACATTACAATAGTTAATTTCCCCTTCAGGGTCTCTCTCTTTCTCATCTCTCTTGGACATAAGCCACATCCATTCTGATTGTATTAGCTTTGATGTCACGCAACTACTTCTTCACCCTGGTTTTTCATCAGCATCTGAGGAAGTGAGTTGCGACTCACAAAAGTTTATGCTCCAACGCCTTAATAAATTTGTTAGTCTCTAAAGTGCCAACGGATTACATACTGTTTATATTAAGAATGGATTTTTGATGACATATGACACAAATCATGAAAACTTTTCTGTTATTAAAGGTTGTTAGCCACTTTTATATTATTCAAGCATAGAAGCTGATAATCTAAATGTAGGGCCCAAAACAAGGGCATGGTGCTCATCACCACCAGTTGGATATTCTGATCACTGTCCCTCTTATTGCATGGCCTCTTTCCTCCTTTCTCACATGGAGTCAAGAAAGCTCCCATCTTGAAAACATCAAGCCTGACCTGAAGCCAATAACAAGCTATGTCTGATAACAAGTCTCCATGTACCTGTGTGGTCTGATGTCGGAGAAATAGCTCAGAAATGGGAAATCAGATGCAATTACATGATTCTTATCTGCCCTGTCCTTACCCCATGCGCATGCTGCAGATCCAGAAGTTGCATAAAGTAGACCCTTGCAAAAGATTTTCACTAAAGCTTTCAGAACTTGTAACAGAAATTAATGAGGGGCCCCACCTAGTTATTAACTATGCAAGCCCATTGTTTATTTTCTTACAGGAACTAAAGGAGAAAGTATCTGTGCTTATTTTTCTTTACTTAACTAAAGAAATTGTATAGCTTTTTGAAAGGGTTAAATAATTTCCTCCCTTCCTGTGCTCCTAAGGTTTTTCTTGCATATATGTGTGAGGTTCCCCACTAACCACATCTCTGTCCAAAAGGAAATTAAAATGAAATACATCAGGCATGCTGGGATTTCACACTTCAGAGACTTATAAAGCAATATCGCCTGTTTAAACTGATTGTCACTTTAACTGCTCATAGCTACTCTTCGGGAAGGGAGTTTAAGGTTTTACTATTCTTAATGGGACAATATCCCTCTTTCAAAGGCTTAATTAAGATTGAGCCGAAATTCCTCTGTAGAACAGAGCCATTAATATTTTATTAAAGATACTTATGTCATTGGTAACAATTCAAAGTTATTTGGTAAATTACAGAGAAAACTTCTTTTCACCTTTGAGAATTCCTAACATCCTGCTGTCCATTAACATTACAAGAAAAGACATATGAATTATCTGCACTGGCCATGATATTTCATAGTAATGCAAAACTATAATCAAATAAAGAAGCCAATGACACATATTGTATGGCCCTCCTTTACACAGTTGAAAGTGTTTATTGCACTGAGGGGACACGCAGAGGATGTAATTAAATATTTGTGTTTGAAGCTTGGTCTATACCAGGCAGATAAGTCACATGTAGATATGTGATTCTAACTATGGGAATCTTGTAACTAGAATCGGCTTATCTGCAATTGACTTACCTGGCCTTCTTCACAGAGGGAGGTTGACAGGAGAAACTCTCCTGTTGAATTCCCTTAATCCTCGTGATATTGATGAGTGTAGAGCTCTATTGCTAGCCCCAGATATTTCAATTTCAAGCCTTTTTACTAGGAGCATGAAATTGATCTTCCGGTAAGTCTAGATGTACCCTCAGTAAATCCTCTTTCTAGACCTACCTTTTACAACTAGGCAAAGGAAGAATGATAATGCAATGCATGGAAAAGGGCAAGAACACAGAAACCACCACTGCCTTGTACCCCAGATACATGCTGGCAAACTGAACATATGAAGAATACCAGGTTCATCTTTACGTGATGTAAACTGTTGTTGTTCCATTACCTGAAGGACACCATGACGTTCACACAGGTGAATGATCTTCCACTAAAATTCATCTTTAAAATCAGAGGTCTTTACTTGAAAAACTACCTCCATTATTAAGACATAAAATTAAAGCAATGTGCTATTTACTGCCAAGCCACTCGACAGCACCATAAACACTAAGGAGACCAAACTCCATCCGCCATATAGGGCTTTTGGGGTAAATTGCATTATATGGCAATGACAACCCTATTACAGATTCTGTGAAAACTCAGGCTCCCAGTTCCAAACGGATTATTTTCACCAGTGGCCTCAGGCCTAATACCTAAAACTTCAGCACAGTTTTTTTTTTGAATGTCTGATCCGTAACCCAGCCTGCTGCAGAATGTATGAATTGAACAGATATGATCCAAACTATGCAACAAAGGGCTCAGCTGAAAATGTGTAGGTCAGATGAGTGGTCACAAGAGTAATATTTGGCAGAAAAATGCTGCAATCCTGCCGGCATGGTTACTACTGAAAGGTTTAGTTTTAAAATTTAGAACACAGCATTATTTTATGTGTTCTGGGGGTTATAAAACAGCATTAATAAAAATCTCAGTTATTATAGAAAGACATTCCATGAAAGATGTTTTTAAGCCTCTTGGCCTACAGGGTCAGGAAATAACATATATATGGATCCCAGTAGAAAAATACAATGTGTTCAGATATGGGCCAGTTTCAGAAAATATATGTAAATAGAGATGATAGAGATAGAGATATATTGCCAAAGGGAACCTGTCTGTCAAAAATCAGTCAAAGCACACTGAGGCTCTTGGGTTAATGAATTTCCTGGGAATTCCCTATTTGAAGACTATGCAAAGAAATACAACTCTGGATGTAGCTACCAGCACAGGGGCCCAGCGAGGAGTTTATGGTGCTAACTTTGGTCATCCATATTGAGTGCTGGGTTGGTAATCCCAGCCGTGCTTGCATGGGCTGTTAGTGAAATAAGCATGATTGAGAGGATAAGCTTCCTAGCATGGTTTCTGTTGAGGTGAGATGGAATGGACAGCCTTTAATAAAAGAGTTTTTAACTTGTAACTTCTGTAGGCTGCTCCTTTTGCATTCTTTCTCTGTTGTTGTTTCATTGTTTGTGTTTAGCAAGAAAAGTCTACGGCTAATGATCTAGGGGAAAAATGCAATGTTATTATAGGGGAGAGGAAAAGCAAAATCGTTAAGCAGCCACCAAGTCTTCTCTTGCCAATCAATTCATTCTCCGTGAACTCTGTTAAGATGAGCCAATACATAGTTATATGCACCCGTCTTTCTCTGTAACTGCTTGAGGCAAAGATCATCAAGATCAAAGCCCATCTTTCTATCAACATCTGTAGGATTCATATAAGGCCAAATATCTTCCTGGGAACTAGCGATGCTACAAGTGATATGGAATATAAAGGCCGGGTAAGAGGAGTCTACAGGAAAATTAAAAGCTGAGAGTTCCATACGGACATCTGTGTTTCCGAGGCTAATCTGTCTGTTGCTCTCGAAGGCACAGTTACATTTTAACAGCTCCATCTGACTCTAAGTAGGGCAATTTTATCTTTCACCTCTAGCTAGGTTGTTGGTTCTACCTCCTTTTAAGAGCTGAGGAGACTGGGTCATAGAAGGATTAGCCACTTACTGAAAGCCAAAGGGCTCGGTCAACATCTCAAAACACAAACAAAAAATCTACAGCTGTAAGTCACAGAGTCTGCATCCACCAACTCAAGCATGCTCTGTTGCACTCCAGCCAATTTGGAATACCTCTGCTGCTGTTTTTAGTGGCTTAGTACACACCACAGTCAGTTAGATCTGGGCTCTGATACATGCATCTGCATTTTTTGTTTCTTTGGTTGGTTTTTGTTACCATTGTTATTATTTGAACCTGTAGCTGTACTGAGAATGAATCAGTGACAGACCTTGGATAGCCTCTGTCTCTGTGAGAGTGGGTGAACAAAGAGGTGTGCCCCATGGCCTCCAAAGGGTTAAACTGGCACAAGCCAGAAGCCAGGATCCTGTGAAACCTCCTTTTCACGTCTATTTCAGTTCCACAGAGACGTGATTTAAGGATGCATCATTACTCCAGATGGAGGAGAACAAGAAGCCTATACTTATTACATTGAAATAATTCTTGTGATTTTTAAACTGATCTCATGATTTGGGCGCTTGGCTCATGCTTTTCTGAGCGCTTTGGAATGGCAATACAGTGGCTAAATTTCAGCCTCACAACTAGTTCTGATGTCGGAAAAGCAGGGTGGTGGCCCTGGCGCTGAGTGCCAGTTTGCAGGGGATCCTGCCAGACTGCTGGTCTTCTTAGTTTATTGGATTATACAGGGTGTATCTCCCTTGTCCAGCACCCTTAGGAGTGGTCCCCAATAAGGAGATTTGCCTGAGTGGGGGTGGCATTCCTGCAAAGCTCCCCTGCAGGACTGCTGGGCTCCACCCGTCCAGCAGGGGCTTCTTGGTCTGGTACCGCTGGCAGGTTCCAAAACGCAGCTGGCTCCCAGCCACTTGGTTGCTGGGGTTTCCCCACCCCCAGCTGGGGTTTGAAGCCCCAGTCAGCTCCCAGCTGTGGGGCTGCCAGCAGGGGTCCTGGGTTCCCTGGCTGGGATCCCATGACTGCTCTCTTGTCCATCAACATTCATGGTCCTTACAGACAAGGGATGTTGCCAGACAAGCGAATGCTGGATAAAGGAGTTTGAACAGGTTATATGTGATGTGCTATGTTCATTGCTGAGATTGGCCACTGCAGAGGTGGGAAGCTTGCTTAGCAATGAAATCTTTCACACTTTGGCCAGCAAAACAACTAAGACAGTTCTTGTATAGTCCATTAGTAACATAGTAATGCGCATTCAAAGTACAGTTGTCTTTCATGAGGATCTGATCAGTGTCTTGCTTGTACATGATAAACTGAAGCATCAAGTCCCATTGTGGTGAACTGAATGGTTAGGTAGTCATGATAAATCCCCATTTGCTGGCAATTGATTTCTCTCCTCCACCCCAACACAAAACAAAAGCTGAATATATTAATCAGTATTTAAAAAAAAAAACAAAAAACACTCTTCTCTCAATTCTCCTCTACAGCAGAAAAGCAATTAATATCCTAGCTGCCGACTCTTTCCCCCGGGAACAAATTTTTACTGGAAACGAAAAGGAAAGGTGGTTCAACTGTGGAAACATTGACCAGCTGCAGGTATAATACTGTGTCTGTTGTTAGAATGAACATTTCATTGGTTTATTTCTGGAGGATTATTTAGAGGGTTGTGGTCTTACATCCAGGCCTCAAGAAAAAATAATACAGCCTATGAGGTGTGCCTTCATGCTACAGAATAGTGATTTGTTATGTGTTTGTCTGAGTTAAATATAGCAGCAAGTCATTTTGCACAGTCCAATATTTTATCCTGTTAACTAAAAAAAGAAACTCTTGTTTGGACAGATAAAAAAAGAAAAAAAGGCTGAAGTAAACCCACAGCTCCCAGCTTTGCTTTCCAGACAGGTTCAGGTGCTTAGCATTATAAAATTCACTAATCAGTCAATAAGAAACTCAATAAGTTTGGACAGTTTCAATGAGCCCATTCTGATTTTTCTCTTTCGATTATGATCGCACTGGTTATGATGATTACTGCAGTGGAGAACTTTACCTTTGGAGATGAGTTTATGCCAGATTTGGGTTTGGGTTTCACTCGACTAAGCCTTTTTTTTTTTTTGAGGTGGTTCAGAAAACAATATATATGGGCCTCCTGGGAAGGATTAAAAACCTCCCAGCGTGGTGAATGGTTCACTGAACATCATTTAACCTACACCTTTTTCATAGGTTCAGGATGAAAACCAAAGTCAACCCACCAGTGCTTCGGTTTCCCCAGTTGGAGAGTAAAAATGATCATTTGCAGTATTCTGAAGCAAGGCCCTGGGATGTCAAACCTGTATAACTATGGCCCAAATTAGCTGTCTAATAACAGCTCCGGTAGACTGAGGATTGATTGCCCTTTCTAGGAGAAACAATGGATTGTAAATCCTTTTAGTTCAAGAAGAGTAAGAAAGACTTTAAAAGAATCAGGTTATGGAGAAGGCACTGTACTCCTGGGACTTGTGTCCAATTCCCAGCCACATGCTCTTGGTGTGACCTTGGTCAAATCACTTAATCTATACTATACCTCAGTTATCTATCCATATAATATGGGTAAAACTCTCCTACTTTCAGGGTTTTTTTGGGGGGACAAAATCTATTACCAGTTGCTGCTGCTGAGATAACATGGCAATGTGGGCCACAGAGATAAAGAGAGCACACAAAAACTGGTACTTCCCTCCCTTGGTCTCCGTTGCGTTGTGGCAGAAGTGAGGTTCTCTGTGTAAAAAAAAAAAACCCTCATAGTAGTGCTTTTACACTGGGTTGGAATTGCTGCATAGGGGTCAGTATGAGGTACAGGTCTGTCTTTTAATTGTGCTCAAATAAAATCAGCCTTCCCTTATGTCCTGTTGTTATGCTGCTGATCATGGGTGTAACATACAGCATCTCATGTCTTTACTGAAACTTATGCAGCATTTTTAAACTAAGGAATTCATAAGGCCTGAGGAACATCTGCTGGCAAATACCCTCTGTGTGGCAGGACAATTGTAAAGATGGGTAAACTGAGGCAGAGGGGCACTACAATTCCACTGAGGTCACAGAGAGGGTTACCAGTGGCTCTAGGAACAGAATCCTGGAAAAGTGGGTTGATCCATCCTTCAGTTGCTTGTCTGTCATTATCTACAAATTGCTATGGTTTGTTTGAACAACTACCCAGTAAAAGAATCATGTGGACACTGAAATTTTGTCTTTCAGGAAAATCTGGAGGGTTTTAGTTTATTTCCTTTAACCTGAACCTGGCTTCTCTTTTCTACGACTGCCAACAGCCCTTGGTGCAGTATCAGGTATTGGTTGCGATTACAGGCTTCACTGGGAAAATACCAGCTTAATCCCAATGGCTCTGAAAGATATCCAGCAAAGATATTTATTTTTCCTTAACGAGATTTCATTTGGCTGTGGTCCAGGGCTCAGCCTTTCCCCGGTACTCTTGGTATTTTCATGGAGTGGCCCACTTAATCTTGATTGCTTGCATTCATAGCCCTGACCTGACTGTACTACCAACAGCAAAGTTCCTCTCTCCGTGGAGAATGAATTACTCATCGTTCATCTCACATCAGGTAGATTGTTTCATTTTCTATCTTCTCTGTACCAGCAAGGACAGCTATAAAGTGAAATATTAATCCTTCAGCTCTCTGGTGCAATAGCCAGTTTCTTAAATAATAGCCATCTTTACAATTACTACAGTGATATAGACGCATATATAACCTCTCTCCCACATAGTCCATGTGGCATAAGAACATTTACTGAGCTAGCTGAATTACTTATTACTTTACAGTAAGCATAAATATTGCCCCTGAACAATTCAATGAATCTGCAGATCTGTCACAACAAATCCAACAGAAAAAAATAAGAATGGCAGGCTTCCTAAATATAAAGTTAATTCCAATGACCATCTGCTAATAGGGTGTGATTTTTAAAGAGAATGCTGAAATTAGTGAGAGATCTTTAATTACTTCAGGTACCTTCGGATCAAGTCTATAGAGATAAGACAGTGTGGGATCTTTTGTGCCAATGGTGTTACAGGTTAAATCTCTCGAGTCCAGCACTGGACAACATCCGTAATCAGACATGATTTTAGTTAGCTGGATGATCACTTATCATGGATGTGTCCAAGTTTCCTCTGGTCCCAAAAATTTTGTTTACAGCCACCAGTCCTAGCTCTCAGTGTTCTATGCTGTTATTTAGCTGTAATTTAACCATAAATGACTTCTGAGAAGTCAGTCAGCAGTGGAAATATTGGTAATGTGTGAAACAATATTGACCTTCCATGGTCCAGCAAATTCTCTCATTTGGCAGGTCCCAAGGGTGCCGGACTAGAGAGGTTCAACCTGGAGAGATAGAGAGAGGCACGTTGCTATGAACCAGAGCAAGTGGCTGGGAATGTGACCATGGCTCTGTCTACACTTGCATTCCTGTTTCAAAAGAGGCATGCAAATGAGGGAAATTGAAAATGCAAATGAGGTATAGATTTACATATCTGACACCTTATTTGCATAATCTTCTTCCAAAAGAGCTTCCTTCAAAAGAAAAGGAGTGTAGACGTGGCTCTTCAAAAGAAAACCCCATCTCTGAAAGAACCCCTTTTCTCTTTTTTTATGTGAAGAAGGGTTCTTTTGAAGACGGGGTTTACTTTTGAAAGAACCATGTCTACACAGCTTTTCTTTCAAAAGCTCTTTTGAGAAAACATGCAAATCAGGTACTAGATATGTAAATCTGTGCCTCATTTGCATTTTCAGTTTCCCTCACTTACACGCCTCTTTTGACAGAGGAATACAAGTGTAGACACAGCCCATGAGTGAAATCTAATAGCACATTATCTTGCTTGATATCAGGCACACTTTTGAGGTATCATTTACACACAGAGCTATGTGTGGATATAAAATGCAAAGTTGCTCTGTGTTGGTAAATATGAACTGCAGCTATCCACATCCACAGGGGCTATAAAGTGGCTACCTATAGATTTGCAGGGTTCCATCTATACATTTAAATCTGGATTAATGGCACTGATGTCAGTGGATTTATAAATGAAGGGTTTGGTTCCCTGTACCCTATTCTCCTAAACCTAGAAGACTGTAATAAATTGACATATCTATTAGAAAATGGAAGAAAACAAATAAGTTCTTAGATGTGGCAAATGCAACTAAATAATCCACCAGCAGTACAGAAAGGAAGACAAAAGCAGGATGCCTGGATACCTGCAGCTGGGGGTATGACTCCTGACTCAGGTAGATGTGCTCAGACTAGCTCTCAGCTCAGACTAGCCGTCACTGAACTGACATGCTGAGTGCAAATCAGTAGTATTATGAGTGAGCGAGCCCAAATTATGAGTGAGTAAGCCCACCTGGATCTTGGGGTTATATATTCTGGGCCACCAGCTCAGGACACTTCTCACTTCTGCCCCTGTTATCACTACATTATTAGTTTTTGCCCACTAACTCAATGATGGCCAGTGAGAGGATAGCTACATAATGTGGGAATCACGCCAGCTCCCAGGGTAGAAGCAGCCCAGATTGGGCATCTTATTCAATTAAAAGAGTTCTCTGGAGAGGAGGAAAGATACTGGCTGGCTTTGAATCTGTAAATTACCTATGCAGTCCTCAAGTTTATGATAAACCAAAGTTATGCACTGTGGCAAGGCTCCTGTCATACAATCTAGGTCACGTGTTTTCTGAAGGCTTTTCTGTCATGCCTCAAAGGCTCATGGTGAACCTTCCACTGCCTCAAGTCTTTCCAGAGGCAGGAGTCCCCGCTTAATGAGACATTCTCATCATAGCTAAGTCACTAGTATGAGACAAGACCCCTCAAATAGCCCTAGCTTCCTATCCTTCTGCTGGGGCAGCTCTCCAGTGGAAGGCTGGTGGAAGCCCAGGCCTGCCTACTACTCTGACTCTGACACAGAGACCCTAAGGAGCAGCAGCTGATGGGGGCTTTTTCTAAGCCCCAATAATAGCAGCCTTTTCCTGGGCCACTTCTCTCACCACTTCCTTCTAGTATGTTCTCCCTGATTCCAGGCTGAGTTCCCCCTTTCCTCCACACTTCAGTTCTCCATCGTTACTTTCTGGTCTATTCCTCTTCTTCTTCCCCCTTCTTTACCTGTAGGGATCCTTTTAAAGGTAAGCATGCCCACCTTAACTGGATGCATGTG
This sequence comes from Carettochelys insculpta, assembly GCF_033958435.1. Classification (NCBI taxonomy): domain Eukaryota; kingdom Metazoa; phylum Chordata; order Testudines; family Carettochelyidae; genus Carettochelys; species Carettochelys insculpta. The sequence goes on along the minus strand of NC_134156.1, from coordinate 21,973,988 downwards.
TCTAATTAGCCTGCTGCTACAGGCCAGCTCTTACTGAGATTCAAGTGTTTTATTTATGCAGGGAACAGAAACCCACTCACCATGCTCCCTGTGTCTATGTCCTCTATCTAGCTCCTTTGGTCCACCACAGCACCAACCTCATGACAGTAAGACCATGAGAGCTGTCACGACAGTTCTGCATCCCTTGTATATTTAGTGGGGATAGGTGGAAGAATGAGATACTGCACTGAAGGAACTGAACATTTTTATTGGCCTAAAAAACGGGAAGGTTACAGTCAAATATGACTTTCTTAATGAAATGGTGAAGTTGGTAGCTCTTGGTTACAACAAATAAAATTACTGAGGCTGTGTCTAGACTAGCTCCCAACTTCGAAGGGGGCATGGTAATTAGGGTGTTGGGAGATTACTAACAAAGTGCTACGGTGCATATGCAGTCCTTCAATAGACTAGATTTCCCCCCAACTCCCCAGCAACTTCAAAGTGTGAAACTTCGAAGTGCCGGCTTGCGTGTAGCTGTGGGTCAGCCGCAGGTACTTCGAAGTGCCCCCGCTACTTCAAAGTCCCTTTACTTCTCAAAATTTTGACCTGTGACTACATGCAAGCTGGCACTTCAAAGTTTCATATTTCGAAGTTGCCACAGGGGGAGATTTAGCCTAATGAAGTGCTGAATATGCACTGCAGAACTTCGTTAGTAATCTCCCAACACCCTAATTACCAGGCCTCCTTTGATGTTGGGGGCTAGGCTAGACATAGCATAAGTGTAATAAACTATTCATGAAGTCTCACAGGCCTCTATAGCTGCGTCTACACGTGCACGCTACTTCGAAGTAGCGGCACCAACTTCGAAATAGCGCCCGTCGCGTCTACACGCGTTGGGCGCTATTTCGAAGTTAACTTCGACGTTAGGCGGCGAGACGTCGAAGTTGCTAACCTCATGAGGAGATAGGAATAGCGCCCTACTTCGACGTTCAACGTCGAAGTAGGGACCGTGTAGACGATCCGCGTCCCGCAACGTCGAAATTGCTGGGTCCTCCATGGCGGCCATCAGCTGGGGGGTTGAGAGATGCTCTCTCTCCAGCCCCTGCGGGGCTCTATGGTCACCATGGGCAGCAGCCCTTAGCCCAGGGCTTCTGGCTGCTTCTGCGGCAGCTGGGGATCTATGCTGCAGGCACAGGGTCTGCAACCAGTTGTCAGCTCTGTGGACCTTGTGTTGTTTAGTGCAAGTGTGTCTGGGAGGGGCCCTTTAAGGGAGCGGCTTGCTGTTGAGTCCGCCCTGTGACCCTGTCTGCAGCTGTGCCTGGCATCCCTATTTCGATGTGTGCTACTTTGACGTGTAGACGTTCCCTCGCTGCGCCTATTTCGATGTTGGGCTGAGCAACGTCGAAGTTGAACATCGACGTTGCCGGCCCTGGAGGACGTGTAGACGTTATTCATCGAAATAGACTATTTCGATGTCGCAACATCGAAATAAACTATTTCGATGTTGGCTGCACGTGTAGACGTAGCCTATCTGTTGTATCTGGTTCAATGCCCCCTCTAATTTTTCCATCCAGGGTCAGAATAAATTTTGTTAGGCACAATAAGGCATGTGCAGATGTGCACCACTGATAGAAACACATGTTGCCAGCTGTGAGAGGGTGTGAGTGCTCTGCTAATCAGCTGGGTGGCATTTGAATTTAATCTGGGCAGCCCTCCAAGCACTCAGTTTATGGGGAACACTGATCTGGTATCATTTACTTTATTGGAGGGTTTGAAGATTTATATTTGGGTTGAATATCAAACATCCATCCCCTGGTTTTCTGGACATGTCAGGGGTCAGTGTAGTGTAGGTGAATGACAGGCCAGCATTAATTATTTTCATCTTGTCCCATCTCGGGCTCCTGAAAACAAGTGGCAGAAGCTAGATATGTACTGCTATCACATTGATCACAGCCTGGATAAGCCCCCAAAGCATGGAGGCCCTCACAACCTAATCTGGATCTCTAGAACCTGAAAAAGATGGTTGGGAAACCCTGTGAGACAAGGGCTTTTTGGTGAGATTTCTAGCACTTCCATTTCTGGCCCCTGCTGGAAAAAAATCAGGAATAAAAAAGAGCATCGTAGTATTTCTGATTCCAGGCAGAAGCTGGAAGCACAACGCTGTAAGACCATATACATTTTCTGAGAATTTTAGTTCTGATGTGTTTTCTGCATGAAGGAGGCTTAAGTGATGCTTTCTGCTTTCCATATTTGTTGAACCTTTCCTACTTAGAGCTGCTCAATAAGCAATAAGAGTTGTACCTTGTTTTGGTTCAAATGGTGTTTCCAGTGTAATATTAGATTGGGTAAGCTAATGGGTCTTTTACATTAGGATGAGCAGTGTTGCCTGGTGGATAGAGCACTGGACCTTCATAAATGACTGTGGATAAATGCTGAATGACTGTGGATAAATCACTTTCCTGCCAATTGCCTCAGTTTCCCCATCTGCATAATGAGAATAATGATACTTGCCTTCCTTTGTAAAGCCCAATAAGAGATCCACTAAAGAAAAGCTCTTTAGAAGATCTGGGTATTATTGTCTTCCATATCAAATTATTCTAATGTTGTATGGAAACTTCTTCTCAATCCAAGTGAAATTGCAGAAAGCAAGAACATATTTTGATCTGTAGGGTTTTTTTCCCCCTCCGTTTTTTGCGCTCCTCAACTCAAAAGAACCAACATTCCTGCTGATTGATGCTAAATTGAGGGATGCTGTTTTCCTGTGGTCTGCTTCCTACTCCTGGTTCTTGGATGTGGCCTGTTACAATAAACAGAGATAGATGCTATAGTCTGCCGGAATCACAATGAGTTGGTGGCTACTTATTTCTCAGTATGGCTAGTTAAAATAAACAAAACATCAAGGTGGAGAAGTGAAAATTTGATTAGCTGCTCATTACCAAAGCTGCTATTGACTCATGAAGTGTAGGGGGATGGCAACTGAAAGCCTGTACAATGTATTTCCCAAATGTGAGAGTTTGGAAAATACATCTACTAATGGGGCTTGAAAGCAGGAATGTGAGAATTCAAAGATCTCCTGATCAAATTCCCTTCTGAATCCCAGCTTCAAAATACAATTACAACACTCTTCCTGTAGCATTTGACAGCTATTTTTCCCACAGTTTATAGCATTATTCCACTTTGTCTCAAGTGCACAGCACAATACTATCATTGTATGATGGTAACTCACTGAGTAGAATGTCATAGAACACTAGAATTGCAAGGAACCTTGAGAAGTCCTCAGGTCCATGGCCCTGCTCTCACCAGGAGACCAAGCTGTTTATGTTTCCATCAAGAAATCTCTATTACTTTGGAGACACTCTACTTCATGAGCGTGTCAACGTACCAAGGGTTGTCCTTTATTAGTGAGCACCTCAGAACAGTGATATTTTCAGATGACCTGGGGTTTAAGGCACCAGCTCCCATTAAACTTAATATGATTTGAGTGGCTGGTGGAATTTGAATATCGCAGCCCAGCTAAAGTAGGGCTACCATTCCCTGTAAACTCACTCATTAAAATTCTGCTGCCAAAGGAATGGTTAGAGGGGAAGCCATAAGAGAAAATTGTTGTAAGTTTTACTAAGAGGATATGGAGCTTTATACTTTTTGGTAATCCGGTCTGAAACCAAACTAAGTCAGTAGTGATTGAAAAGTGTTACCAAATGTTATTTTGGTCAACTACATGAAATAAGCTGCTGGCTGTCAGGTTAGTTTCCAGGGAGCAAGTGTCCACCTCATACAGCCCAACACCATGTTGATATTTATTGTCACCTTTGCAAGAAACCTGAGCAGAGAGGCCAAGGGACTTTCTGTAGCACGATGTTATTCCACATTTATGCAGGCATCACTCCACTGATGTTAACAAAAACCACGGATCAAAGCAGAATGTTTCAATCTTACCTAAAAACTTGCCTTTAAAAAGATTCAAACAAAATTTCACTGACGTTGTCAAGCTTTCATGAAAATGTTTTAAAAATATTTTGGCAAATTTTTCCGATGGAAAAACATTCCATGAAAGAATTTCCAACAACATCTTCACAGCAAATCCTTGGAATCTGCATTAAAATACAGTGATATCCTGTTGACATAGCCACATGCTTGGTTCTTCAAGTCTGAACAGACATACTTTTGCGTTGTCTGTCTGAGGTTGGCACCTGGTATTTATCTGAACTTTCAAGACTTCAATGTTCCCATATTACTGCAAACTATCAAATTTACTCAAATGTAATGGGATTTACTACTCACCGGTGACATATCTTCCCCTTGGCTCATTTGGGAATTAGCTCACCAAGGGTCAGAGGCTCCAACCTCTAGTCACTCAACTCCCTGCCTCAGTTTCCTTTACAGGACTCAAAGCTATCTTCTTTGAGGTCCTGCCCTTCCAGTAGTGTCAGTGTCCCTGGAGAAATTGTTACTCTGCCATTCCAGGTAATCCTCCATTCTACATCTAAATTTGTTCCACTTCCCTGGTGGCCAGTAAGGGATCTCTAGATCACCTTCTAATATCAGTTCCAGCCCAGGTGTCTCATGCTTTGCAAGTATGATGTACTGCAGGGGGTGAACAATTAAAAAAGCAGTGGCCCACCTGGATAGTCCTTGGCATGTGCCTCTAAAGGTATCAGGTGACCATAGGTCTCAATGGCTGTAGATCACTGTTCATGGCCAATGGGAGCACTGGGAAGCGGTTCAGACCAGGATACCACAGTCCGCTTCTCCCATTGGTGGCGAACAGCAGTCTGTGCCCAACAAGGACTGCAGTTGCTTGAGACTTGTGGAGGAGCAAGTGAGTGTAGAGGTGGAGTCCTGCCAGGGATTAACTTTGGTGGAGCAGAGCCAGCCCATGGGCTGCTATTTGCCCTCCCCTTGTCTACTTATTACCACACCTGGTTGCTCTTTCCCTAGGTTCTATCCTACTTCTCTCTCTCTCTCTTTTGGCACGTCTGGGTTTTCCACTCAGCTAAGCTTCCTCGGCTCACTATAGGTACTTCCCCCCACATACACTTGTTTTCATGGCAGACCCTGAAATCATTGGTTGACCTTATTTTCATTAGTGAATGACTGCAGACTTTTGTTCCCTGCACTTCCTTTCTGTTCTCAGCTTTGTCCAAGTCCCTTTTGTTCCTGTCCAAGCTAGCTGCATCCTTAATTAAGAATTGTTGGTCCTTGGCTCCCCTCCAGGTTGAGGCCTATGTACATAATTGGCCCATCTATCTTACGTCTAATCCCATTCTCACCGGTGTGGGAGAAAACATCCAATGGCAACAAGATAGGCAGCTTTATTATCTCTGTCTTTGCAAGTGAATGTTCTTCAGAGGTACCTGAGTTGCTGAGACCAAATGGGACACTCTTAACCGATAAATAAATGCACTTCAGAATGAGTTTCACAGACTGAAATAAAATCCTTTAAAAGAGTTCTAATGAGATGGCAGAAAGAATAGAGGGGAAACACTGCTTAAATTTGTCAATGTTACTGGTATTTACTGGGATTGTGTGAGATTCTTTAAATACAGTAGAGCAACGAAGGGTCCTGTGGCACCTTATAGACTAACAGAAAAGTTTAGAGCATGAGCTTTCGTGAGTTAACTCACTTCTTCAGATGCACCTTCAGATGCACTTCTTCAGATGCACTTCGTTGCTCTACAGATCCAGACTAACACGGCTACCCCTCTGATACTTTTAAATAAAGTGTATTTATCAATTAAATTATTAGGTGGCACCATCAATAAGGGGTCCAGAGAAGACTAAGTGGTTAATAAAATCCAGCTTCTGTACATTTTATAACTTACAGTTGATGGCTAAAGTTTGTTACTATGCAGGAGTAAGCATTAAACCTTTACACTTTTTCCCTATTCCACAAAAATGGCTCGATTTAGGGTGGGTTTTTTTTAATGCTTTTTTTCTCATCATTGATCTCCCTTCTCCCTTCAGGCACAAACATCTCTCTCTTTCTCTCTCATGTATTTTGTTTTCTCTCACCTTTAAAAAATACATGGTGTCTAGTGCACTAAGCCAAACTGACCGCAAGTTGGAGAGAAAACATACTAATATGAATTCAAATATTTGGCTTAATGCAAGATGCAATTACATTTACATGAATGCACTTTACACCTGGGAAGGAACCCATATTTATGGAAAAAAATATTTTCAGAGGTGTTTTCATGCCTATCCTCAGGGTTGGGGGGTGGGGTGAGGAGGAGGGAGTCACCTTGCTATAAATGTAATCATCTTTGCTCCTTTTAAAAAAATCTAATTTTTACATGCCACATTCAATTCCTATAATTACAACCAGCCAATGCAAAACAGTATTTCATTAGATGAAGTCATAGAGGTTCATGGAACAACCTTTTAATTAGGAATGCTCTTTGGAGAAAACATCCCAAAATAGGGAGTTAAGGATTTGGGTGGCTCGGGTCTGCTACGTATTCTACCTCTTGACATCTAGTCACCCATAAGCAATCTTAACCCCTTGGTAGATCTTTCAGATGAACCTAGATAAGGATAGTGGAGTGACAGCTTCCTGGGGCATTCATAAATATAGAACATAGGAGACATGGCCAAGTGAGTTGCCAACATGAGCTTCTAAGAAGGACAGCCTCTGAAATTAAAAAGTAAATGAATAAATAAAACCTCAAAAACTGGAGTATCAGTAGAATTATTACAAAGGGTGGGATCCAGCACCCATTAAAGTCAGAAAGAATCCTGTTTACTTTTGGATCAGGCCCCAGTCTAGAACAGCACATATGCATATGCTTATATCTGTATAAATGAGAACTTCCATCAACTTCAGTCAGACAACCCACTTGCTTACATGTAAGCAAGTGCTTCAGTATTATGCTGGATCAAGGCCTGAGTGGAGGGGGAGGGAATTTCTATGACAAAAACCACTGCTGCTAAAATTCTTCAAATGCCTAAGGGCTTGTCTACGTGAAAAACTAGAGTCCAGCAAGATGGAATGTCAATTTTGCCCCCTCTCACCTGCCACACAGCAGCTTTACAAAAGCTGTTTTGACTCTTTCTCAACAAATATCCTTCTCTATGTCCGTATCTACATGAGCAAGTCCTTTAGGAAAATTAGGCCCTCTTTCTAAAGAAGAAGTGCAGTGTCCACACACAAAATGTGCTCTTCCGAATGAATTTGCTGCTTCTTCTGGAGGCCTCTTCCTTTCTGAAAAGAGGAAGAGCTTCTTTTTCTGAAAGATTCTCTCAGGAAAAAAAAGCATCTGTAGACGCTGCAGGGGCCCTTTGCTTGAAAGAGCAGTTGCCATGGTGCTGGATTTTTCGATCCCGGGCCTATTCTTTCGAAAGAGTGAGAGCTGCGTGAATGCTCTCTCGAAAGAGCAGATGGTCTTTTGATCCACTTTTACGTGTGTGGACGTGCTCTTTCAAAAGAAGATCTTCCAGAAGAGATTGAAAGTTCACTGTAGTGTAGATGTGGCCTACATGTCTAATAATTCTGTTTTTTCCTTTTCCAGAAAGTTTACCTGCTATTAAAGTTAGGCTTATTGGCCTATAATTGCCAGGATCTTGTACAGAAGTTGATTTAAATCAAGTTACATACCACAGTTAGTAGCGCTGCATTTTCTTGTTGGAATTCTGTCAGAACTCTTATGTGTGAACACAGTCTGGCCTGGTACCTTATCACAGTTTAATTCATCTGTTTATTTCAAAGGTTAAGATGTGTGTCAGACAAGCCTTGGAGATCATGCAATTCAATCTGCAGTAAAAAAAAATCTACCGTGTTTGCAATTTGCAAGCTGAAATAAATGACTGGGATTTTATCGTGTTGTTTGCATGTCTTATAGCTGCTACGCAAGCACCAATATTCCAGAATTGAATTGAACACAAAAACAAAAACAACAACAAAAAAACCCTTTCCTTTGCTTTTACAGTTGTGTCACTGAAATAATCGCTTAAAACAAAAACAAAAAAAAAGAGATTGGTTTTGATATTTATATTTCTGCTTCATTGACAGCTACCTAATTCAACTGCCATTTTCTAAGCTTCATATGTTGTACAAGAATAGAATCATAGCATTGCAAAGGATCTTGAAAGGTCAAGGCCAGGTCCCCATCACCACCAAGTTCTGTGCTATGAATGATTTCAATAGTTGTTTATATAAAAACACCTCATCCGCCTCTTCTTCCTGATTTAGTGATCTGTAGTAGACCCCAAACATTGTATCACCCTTCTTTTTACCACTTTTGTCCTTAGCCAGAGACTCCCAACAAGTTTCCTTCCTATTTCCTTTTCAAACGTAGTCCAAGTGTGTAATTCTTTAAGATAAGGCAAAACCTCCTCCCTCTTTTCCATGCCTGTCCTTCCTGAGCAAGTTGCACTATTCTATACCAACATTCCAATCATGCACATTATCCCACCAAGTCTCTGTGATGCCAACTCTCTCATAGCTATATTTATTTACTACCATTTCAAGTTCTACCTGCTCATTCATCCTACTTCTTACATTAATATACACCTAAGACACTGGCTGGATCTCTCCCCTTTCCATTTCTGTCTTCTCTCCTTTATCCCTGCTATTACAGCCCATGCTCCCTGAAATTCTGATCTTTCTCCCAGGTATCCATGTTTTTGAATACTGAGTCCCAATGTTCTACATGGGGATGAATACAAGTTCTAAATCTGTGTTAGTGCAATTCACATGGTGTTGTAGCTTGTATGTGTGAGCATGTGTGATTTATTCATGGATGGTTTATTCATAAAAATCAAATGTTTATTATCTGTATACTGGTGTTAGATTCCTGTAGCTCCAATTTGCTGAGAATGGCAATCAGCAGTCAACAGGAACTGCAAGCAGAGAGACCAACAAGAAGTCTTGTGGCACCTTATAGACTAACGGATATTTTGGAGCATGAGCTTTTGTGGGCAAAGACCCACGTTGTCAGATGCATGAATGCGGTGGTGGTTTCAGAGGGGTATTTAAAGAGTGGGGTCCCAGTAAGAGGGAGGGCCAGAGCTGACAAGGTCTATTCAGCAAGGTGGAAATGGATCAGTAACAACAGTACTTATCCAAAGAGGAAAAAAGTCAGATCAGACAGCAGGGTGTGAACCTTTGTCAGAGTCTAACGGGGAGATACTAGCACCCAGAGCAGAGAAACGGCCTTTGTGAGCTGCGAGCCACTCGCAGTCTCTGTTTCATCCTTGGTTAATGGAGTCAAATTTGCAAATAAATTGCAGCTCAGAGATTTCTCTTTCCATTTGATTTTTGAAATTTCTTTCTTTCGGGACTATCCCCCTTAAATCTGCCACTGAGTGTCCAGGGCGATTGAAGTGCTCTCCCACAGGCTTCTGTACGTTACCATTCCTGATGTCTGATTTACGTCCATTTATTCTTTTACGGAGAGACTGTCCAGTTTGGCCAATGTAAATTGCAGTGGGGCATTGGTGGCACATGATGGCATATATTATATTAGTAGATATGCAGGTAAAGGAGCCCCTGATGATATAGTTGGTGTTAGGTCCTGTGATGATGTCACAGGTGTAGGTATGTGAGTAGAGCTGGCAGCAAGGACTGTTGCAGGGGCTAGTTCCAGGCCTAGAGTCACTGGTTTGTGATTTGTAGTGGCTGGTGAGGATTTGTTTCAGGTTGGCAGGCTGTCTATCAGTGAGGACAGGCCTGCCTCTCAAGGTCTGTGAGAGTGACATTCAGGATGTTCAGGAGAGGCCTTAGCTGGGGGCTGTATGTGATGGTCAGTGGTGTTCTCTTGTTTTCCTTGCGAGGCCTGTCTTGTAGCAGGTGGCTTCTGGGTACCCGTCTGGCTCTATAAATGTGTTTCCTCACTTCCTTAGGTGGGCATTGTAGTTTGAAGAAAGCTTGGTAAAGGTCTTGTAGATGTTTGTCTCTGTCTGATGGATCAGAGCAAATACGGTTTTACCTTAATGTCTGACTGTCAACAATGGATTGTGTAGTATGCCCTGGATGGAAGCTGGTGGTGTGTAGATAAGCATAGCAGTCTGTGGGTTTTCAGTATAGGGTGGTATTTATGTGACCATCACTTATCTGCACAGTAGTGTTCAGGCAGTGGATCTCTTGTGTGGACTGGTCCAGGCTAAGGTTGATGAGGGGGGGAAACTGTTGAAATCATGGTGGAACTCTTCAAGAGTCTCCTTCCCATGGGTCAAGATGATGAAGATGTCATCAATGTAGCGCAGATAGAGGAGGGGCGCTAGGGGACGAGAACTGAGAAAGCGTTGTTCCAGGTCAGCCATAAAAATGCTGGCATACTGTGGGACCATGCGGATGCCCATAACAGTGCCACTGATTTGAAGGCATAATTTGTCCCCAAATCTAAAATAGTTGTGGGTGAGGACAAAGTCACAAACCTCCGCCACCATTTGTGCCTTGGTCTCATCAGGGATAATGTTCCTAACAGCTTGAAGTCCACAAAACCTTCATCAAGCTTTCCTAAAACTACAATACCCACCTAAGAAAGTGAGATCTGTTTCTTTTGGGGCAGGGTGGGTTTTTTTTTTTTTTAGTTCTTTCCTGTGATTTAAATGGGATGTTCAAAGCCTGGGAGAAGGACTAAAACTAATCAACAATTTATCTGACAAGCTGGGACCACATTTTCATACCTGTCCATCAACTTCTGGAAAGCCACAGACAGTCAGACAGGGGCAACGAGCGCAATGAAAGACACGTGCAAAAACTACTGTCCTTAAGTGTTTTCAAAAAGTCAGCATGCCTGAATGGACTCAGTCCTTGTAAAGAAACTTTGGATTTAAATGATTACACTGTGCATTTCTATTATGATTATACTGTGCATTTCTATGACCCCTTTAGGTATAAGATCTCAAAGCATTCAATGCACACAAATTATTTAATCCTTACTAATATCCCCATTTTACACATCACCCAGAACATCCCAGATCTGACAATCTTTGTGGCACATGGCAAAGATCTTCTTTTGCCTGAGGCTTTTGGGAAAGGCATGCATTGAAGCTGGGTATATTCATACATTTGGGACCAGTACTGGAGATAGGGAATTTATTTTCTTCTCATTTTTGGTTTAGGCAAGCTGCTCTGTTTGGCTGTTTAGGTTCATGTTTTTTAAGCATGGCAGTGCTATTTTGAATTAGGTGACTTTGTTATGTCGTAGGCCTGTATATAGGAATTTCTGCACACATGCCCTTTTTTGGTAAATGTGGACTGCAATATTTTAAATATAAAGGAATTAAAAATATTCATGCAATAACTGTTCATGAGAGGCGAATGAAAAAATTGAGTGGAAACAGCAATTGGTAAAATTATTGTTATAACATACTAAACATTTATACAGTAATAAAGGTTTTATAGAAATAACCTTCTGGGATCTTGTTGTAATATCATAAGTGAAAAATATTCCAAAATATTCCAGGGTTCAGATGTCTTCAGTGAAGACTATTTATAGGCTAGTAGCACCCCCATTCTCTACTCACAGCATCACCCCATATCAACAAACCTCTCTATGCACAGCAAGCGATGTGCAGGGGTCCCTTTACCCACCTCTTTTCTCTTATTAGCAGCCAAGGGCATGCTGGGAAATGTCATTCCTTCCTTGCTCCAGGGCCAGCTCTCCAGGCAGGGAGTTGGCCAAGGACCTAAAGTTCCCAGGGTGCCTCGGGTTTCCTCATCATGCTCTGCAGGATCCCCCAGGCAACACAACAGAGAGAAAGGGAAAGAAACCAGATCGGGGTGGGGAGTGTATTTGCACTCTTCGCACACACACCCCACACATGTGGGCCTGTGTAAATATATCTAAAAATACGAACATGGAATATCAGAGGTACAGAGAAGTTATCTTTCTGAAAGTTGCTAGTCTTCATCTGTAAGGCAAAACCTTAGCTTCTCTGTGCCTCAGTTCTTCCCGTCTGTAAAATGGTTATACTTACCATCTGAGGCTAATTTAATTAATATTTTAAAGTCCTCAGATCTGTAGGTGTAAGACCAGAAGGGATGTTTATAACCAACCATTCAGTCTGATCTCACATGTAACAAATATTTGCACACAAATTCATGCTGCAAAACTCTGAAGAGAATAAATGTCTATTGCTGAAGTTACTGTAGCATTTCACTTTCCTCAGTGCTTCTTCAGACTTTACCAGTCAAGGCTGCCAGAACTAGCTAATGATAGGAAGAGTCCTTCTCTCCATCTTCATGCTGTGGCCTAGTGAGGTAATGGACTCCCTACCACCAGATTTTTAAGAGCAGATTAGAGAAACACCAGTCAGAAATGGTCTAGATACTGTTTGGTTCAGCCATGAACGCAGGAAATTAGACTTGATAACCTTCAAGTTTCCTTCCAGTTCTATGACTCTGTGCCTGAAGATCTTCAGCATTTTTGCTTGGATCATCAGGAGTCAATTGTTTATACTAAACATGAGTGGCCAATCCTTGGCTTTGTGAAGATCCATGAGAAATTCTTAAGTTTTTCAACTAACGTCCCTCACAGAGTATCACATTTGCTCACCAGAATTTTCTTTGCTGGTTTTTCCTTCTTTTACTCTATCTTTGCATTCCTAGTACAGGTCGAACCTCTCTAATGTGGAACTCTCTCATCCAAAAAACTCTGTAATCCAGCCTGATTTTAGTTAGCTGGATGACCACTTATGGGTGTGGCCAATTTTCCTGCGGTCCTATAAAGTTTGTTCACAGCCTCCAGTCCTGGCTGTAAGTTTTATGTGCTGTTATTTAGCTGTAATTTACACCTAAATGTCTTCTGCATGCCCAGTCAGCAGTGAAAGTGTTGGTAATCTGCTATAAAATATTAACATCCCGCCATCTGGCAAATTCTCTTATCAGGCATTAATGAAGTCCTGAGGCTGCCAGATGAGAGATTCAACCTGTAGGAGTGCAGATGGAAAACTGAGAAAGCAAGTTTATCAAACACAGGATAAAGGTATGTAAAAGTTCTGTTATAGATCTTATCCTGCAGTGGTCAATCATTCTACCCTATTTAATTCACTGTAAATCAAATTATCCTAACACTACAAATACAGTACCTGAATGAGACCTATTTGGCTGGTGCTTTCAGTCAGAGATATATTCCTACACCTGAATAACTCAGAATAATATGAATTAAGAATTGAATTAGAAGTATTAATTCTAAATTTGTGTGTGTTCAGGTTTGGTTTTTCCATATTTGTAACATATGCTACCAAAGAAGTAGAATTTCTTGGACTGAAGTTTTTAATGAAGTCACAAATTCTTATAGACTCCAGGTGCTGCAAATTATAGGCCATGGAATATATAATGAACAGCAATTTACAAGCACATGTACACTCATGTTTTGGATACCAGCAAACTCTCTAGTGGAGGCAAAGATTTATAGGCTGAATGACTCTGACTCAATATTTGCAATATTAGACATGAAGTGCAAATTATTTTCTACAGCAACACATATATGAGGTAGATGTTGACCAGATAAGACAGAAGTTTTGTTAATATACAAAGACATGATCACGCCATTCATAAATCTAATTGTAATTTCCTCAAGGGCTGTTGTTTCTTTGGCCTGATGATCTTCAGTGTACAACTGTTGGCATTTATGCTGTATATGTAATTTCAATCTGGATAGTCTTGAAACTATTTAACTTGTGGAAGTAAATTGCTTGAAGCACTGTGAAAATATCATTCAGATTATGTGGGTTTTAAACTCCTTTTTACTGTATTGTGTTACTGAATTATTTCCAGCTGCTTCGAGGCACATGGGACATCCATGGCCTGCTGTCCTTGCAAAGGTAGTCCTAAGCCTCATGGTGCAAGTCAGGTGACAGTGATAAAGATGGAGGGGTCTGAATACATCTGATTTTTGTTTTTTAATTGGAAGAGAGATAAGAGGGCTTTTACATTAGCTCACATTTATGGACACATTTCTTGATGTTGGCTTGTGTATAGAAGTAGAAAATGGAAATACTTCAGGCCAGCCTATCTTAAATTTAAATGTTTTTGATTTATTTCCAACTGAACACAAATCAGGTATCATGTGAAATTTAGTCCTATCATATGTCTATACTATATATATATAATTGTGACTAAACCTCCCCTCCTGTTCAACTCCTGCATGCTGACCTAAACTCAATAAGTCTTCCAGAAAAGCCAAGTTCATTCAAAAAAAGCTAAATTCACCCATATCAATATGCCACTGAAACCTCCAGGATGGAATTACATCAGGCCTGAATTTCGTCTAGAATGTATATTATTCTTACCTACCCATTTGAAAGGTTGAGAGTTTGTGAACATGGGACATAGTACAAAACTCTGAAAAAGATCAGACCACCACTATGAATTGGTGACAGCTAAAGATATCTACATTATATTTGGATGTTTGTTCCGTGAGCAATGGAAGACAGAGAACCTCACAGTACTTGATTTTTGGACAGCAGTCTAACTCTGTTTCTGTCTTGTCAACAATAATCCTAAAAATACAGTAGGTCAGAGTCCATGGAAATAAATATAGCTCAGTTTTCTTAGGAGTGTAAGGTGGGAAACTGAGTCATGACTCCACCCAAGTTAAGTTTGATCACTTTTTGACTTTATTTAATACAATTTCAGACATAATTATGCTCACTGTTAATGTCCAAACACAAATTCATGGCAGACAATCCACAGATAAGATGGAATAGGTATGTGCCCAAGTTACTGCATTCCAGCACACCGAGAATATGTCTCCTGTACTTCAAGACAGTTGTTACTGTCTCTGATCTCTGCTCCTGTTCTTCAGTTCCACTTTTTCGCTTTCTGGGCTGTGTTTCTCTGATTGCTGTCTTCCTTGTACGGATCAGTTTATATTTTTCCCAAGGACATGCTTCTTAACCTTCCTCCAATCAGTTTCAAGCACGTTAAGCATTTTATGATGGAGACATACAATATGCATTCAGTTCTCACAGATGTTGCCAGTTTTAGAAATAGTGGTGATGTTTTATTCCGTGTAATACTGCCTCTGCACTTTCCCACTTAAATGGGCCTCTCATGAGTAGTTTTGTGTACCTTTCATCTAAAATCTTCTAGCACAAGAGGTTACCATTGTTGTATCAGCAATAACATCATTTTAAGCAAATCAGTGTGGGAGATTGGTAGGAATGGTGTCCGTAGCCTCTGTTTGATGATTACCTGTTCTATTCACACCCTCTGGGTCATCTAGCAATGGCCACTGTCAGAAGACAAGATTGATCATACTGGATCAGACCAAAGGTCCATCTAGCCCAGTATCCTACGTTCTCATGAGGGGAAGAATTTGCAAAACCACAGTCATTCCAGCAAGACCTTGGTTTTAAATGGTAGCTCATCTAAACACGTTCCCAATCCATAATTTAAAGGATGAATAGGTGTTAATCTTACTATGTAGAAATTCTTCATTTTTATATCTCAATGGGTATCATAGATATTTTTTATTTGAATGGGGCAGGGGAATTATTTAAAAAAGCAAAAGGATCTTTTCATGTTAACACTTCTTATCTTCTTTAAACCTTATTTTTCTCAACCACTACAAAAAGCTTCATTAGTAATTCTGTACGCATTTTGAAGGCTGTCTTAATTTTAGAGCCCTAATAATCAACTGTTGCACAAGATTTTACTTCAACTGAACTGCATTTATTTACACCAATTTTGAATCTGACCCTAACATTCTGTATTTGAAAATAGCTTTTGAAAACACATGCTGACAAAGTCTAATGGGACCTCATCAGCCGTCTTTTACTGGTACCATGGTCTTCCCATAAACAGATTATTTTAATTTTCAAGATAGTCTTGTTCTGCTTGAGTGGAAAATAAAATCACATTGATAATGGAAGAGGAACTGTTAACTGGTGGTCTTGACTGATGCCAGTTTTAATGATGACAATACAGTTACACAAAGCTTTTCATTCCAGAACCCATTAGAAAGTGACATACACGTAATTTAACAAGAATAACAGCCAGATCTTGGATGAAATATGGCAATTGTTCAACAGCCTGCACAGATATTTCATAGTACAAGAGGACAGCTTTCCAAATGAGGTGGAGGAATTCTGGGAGGCAAGACTGTATTATAAAAGTTGGAATTTGGCCAGCATCCTAGGATTTACATAGCACCTTTTATGAAACTTACTATGAAATCTTTCAAGATCACAAATGCCTAGGGTAACCCTATGCAGAGTCTTTCCAATGTTCTTATGGAGATCCAAAATGAATGTCAGAAATAGCATGCTAAAGAGGATACTTTTAGCAACCAAAGCTAGCAGAATATTAATGGTTGGTAAAAGTCACTGCAGTCATGAAACCACTAAGAGCATGGTTTCAATTGGAAGTGTTTTAAAGTGGTTTTAAACTTGGTGAGTTGTTTATAAAATGGGAACTTTTCAGACAGGGCTCCAAGACAGCCGACGTCTCCTGGTCATCTCTTCCATGTCTTAAAAAGAAGACAAGTCCAAAATGGTTATTTGCATCATAAATTTTCATGGTTTCCATTCAGAGCCATTATTCAGGGAAACACAAGCTTCCTGCATAGACAGCAAATGCAGTGCTTTCGATAGGAACAATGGCATAAACCATGCAAATTTGTCTTCGGCCACTACGCCCTGGCTATTCCAGTACTGGGCATCTGCCATTCAGACACTAACAATCATGCCACATTTCACTAATGGTAAGAGTGAAATCAACCTATGCCTGTGACCCATCAAACAACAGAGTTTAACTTATTTCTACTCAGATAACAGAATAAGACCTTACTTGTACAACTCGCCTACTTAGAGCCAGGTGAATATCTGAGCTTTTTTTGTTTTTTTTTTTCTCAGTTTGATGACTGAACTGAAATATTTATTGAAAAACATTTGGGCTGACCTAAAACCAATTGAAAAAACCCTGCTGTTTCATTTAGAGTGGTTTTTGTTGTTGTTTTTCACTTTTTAAAAGCAACAACATAAAGGCTACTTCTACACTGACAAAAAACTTTGAAATAGCCATGCCAATGGCCAAATTGAAGATTACTAATGAGGCGCTGAAATGCATATTCAGCACCTCATTCGCATGCCGCCGGCCGTGACACTTCAAAATTGCTGCGTTTCGTTCCCCTGTGGCTCATCCAGACAAGGGTCCTTTTCGAAAGAACCCTGCCAACTTCAAAATCCCCTTATTCCTATGAGCTCATAGGAATCAGGTGATTTCAGAGTTGGAGGGGTCCTTTTGAAAAGGACCCCTGTCTGGACGAACTGCACAGGAGCGAAAAGCAGCAATTTCGAGGTGCTGCACTCAGCGGCATGCTAATGAGGTGCTGAATATGCATTTCAGTGCCTCTTTCATAATCTTTGATTTGGCCAGTCACACGGCTATTTCGAAGTTTTCTCTAAGTCTAGACCCTGCCAAAGTGAATATAATTCAAAATGTAAAGTTATTTCAAGTTAAAGTTTGAAACAATGGTTTGACTTTTAAAAAAAAAAGTTTGCTTTTTTATTGGCCAAGAAAATTGGGCAAATATGACATGAATTCACAAAGGCTATGTCTACACTAGAAGCATCTGTCCACAGAGAAAACTCGACAGAACCTCTATCGGCAGATAACTGCTATACACGACATAGAACTACTATACTGCATTGCCCTCTGGTGACAGAAAGTGGAATGGCAGCTCTGCAAACCGGGCTGTTTGGCAAAGAGAAGCCCTCTATGGCAAGAGTGCTATGCCTCAGATTTTGGGCTGGGTCTACACAGCACAGCTGTCCCAGCAGATCCGTGCTAATGAGCAGCCTCGTAATTGCAAATGGCTACTCATTAACATGGTCCTGAAGCTCATTAGCATAGCCAAGCGAGAGTTCAGACTCAGCAGAGGGAGAGCCAGCAGTAAAGAATTTGTGTGGAAGTGCCCCTGCTGGCAAAAAAGCTCCTTTGTTGCCAGACCCTTATGCCTGAAAAAATTCACATGGCTTCTTTACTTCCTGCCGAGCTCGAGCTCTCACGTGGCTATGCTAATAAGTTGCAGGGACCATGCTAATGAGCTGCCATTTGCAATTACAAGGCTGATCATTAGCATGGATCTCCCAGGAAACCTGTGTCGTATAGACCCAGCTTTCTGATGGATAACTCTGTTGAGGCAAAAAGCACAGTTATGTCGACAGAAGGCTTTGTGAGTGTAGACACTCCCTGAGTTCTGTTGACAGAAGGCCCCTTCTATCATCAGAATTCTCCAAGGTAGACACAGCCAAAATGTTTTGGTTATTCAAATAAACACATTTTATTTGAAAAAAAGCTTTAGCTAATTTTTTTCCACCAGCTCTACTCCTGATGATTGTAACTGCTCTTATCATGGAAGTGTCCGTCCATTGGCCTTAAGATAATCATGCTGTCTGTATGCAAGGCCAGGGCACGGGAGTGACAGAGCTTGGAAAGGACAGTCTAATAGATAAGTCTGTGCATTTTAAGCACAGAAAAATGTGATTACTCATTAATTCTAAAATATTAAATTGATTATAGTGGTTTCCAATATAGGTCAAAGGGCTGATTCAAATCCATCAGAAATCTATTGGAGGGGAATGTAGATTATTAATACTACAGAACTTTGGTTTTCAGGCCCTTATACTGTGGCCTTTTGATTAACTCTGATTGAAAACTTATGCAGCAGGATCTCAGCCTAGCTTGTATATAGTCGAGAACAATCTTTGTGGTCATGTTAAATTTACTCTTAGGCCAGATCTACACTAGAAGGAAAAAAAATGATGTAAGAGATGCAACTCCAGACACATGAATTGCACAACTGGCGTCAACATACTTCGCATTGATTTCCTGCGCTGTCCCCACAGTGGGAAGTCAACAGGACAAACTCTCCCATCTATTTCCCTACTTCTCATGGCTCCGGGGAATATCAGGATCTACTGTGACACCTACAGCATTTGATTTATTGTGTCCCTTCTAGGCAGCTTAAATTGAACCCCAGAAGATCTACCTCCAGCACATCAACCCGGCAGTAAGTATAGACAAGCCCTAAGAGCTAGAGAAGAGGAGGAAGGAAATAAGTCGAGTTTTAATAGTGAAAGATGTATTTTCCACTCCTATAAATTAAGGACAGATGGCAAAATTCTGCCCTCATTTTATCTCTGTAATCCCATTGGTATAGAGTATATCAACCTCAGTTCTAGTTTTTCCTTCCTTGGCTGGTTGGCATCAGAACCTTAAAAACAGAAATGCATTTTTTGTCTTGAAAAGAAAGCAATTTATTTTAAGCACAAAGGAATAACATTTTGCTTCTGTTGGAAGCAGTGAAAACTTGATTAAATTATAGGGTGATTTCCCTTGCTGTATTATTAACATGGGAGATAGAATATCCTTCTTGGAGTCCCCAGCCAAATGGATATGTTCCTGGTCCTGGAAATCAAGGAAAGGATGGGGAATCAAGGCGTCTACAATCTCTTCCCAACTCTGTTTCTGGCTTAGTATGTGAATTTAGACAAGCACTCAATCAATACATGCCTTGATTTCTTTACGTTTTAACAGTGTATAGTGGTACTCTTAAAGTGAACATAAAGACACACAATAGTGAGCTACTGAGTCTCCTAGTGGTTATGTGAAGCTTGGTTTGTGACATATCCACTGATCTTTGAGATCCATAGATCCATAGATAAAGATAGTGATAAGTTTTATTCTTTTATTAAATTAAGAATCCCACTCGGTTTAAGTGAAAATCAGATTTCCCAGGCAACTGCTATTTGTATAATTACTTCAGGCCGCAGATGATTGAAAAGGTTTCAGAAGAACTGGGCATTTTCTCAGCTGCAGCATGTGGTAATTATGTAGCATTTCTGTTTATTTTAACAGACTCTTATCTCCATGAACAACTCAGTTAATGACCTCATTCTCACAAAATTGGGGAGGGTGGGGGCGGGGAAGGGATGACTGTGACATCATCGAGTATCCATGGTGCTTCCTGATCATATTTAAAAGCCCCCCTCCACCCCTGTCATAACAATTATAAGCATCACAAAGGGACTTTGGCTTGCTCTGACGCCTTCAGACACACTAGATTTCTATTATGGGAAGGCTGTGGGAAATTTGGCCACTGTTATTTTAGTTCCATATGCTACTTATGGAAACTGGAAGCTACAGAGTGAAATTATCTTTCCTTTTACCTGTGAGACCGCAGCAGAGTTTGAAGCAGTCTCACCAGACTGTCTCTTGTGCTGTCAGGATTACCAGATGATGTTCTACGGATGAGCACATCTGTGACATTACCGTCGCTGTGGTTAAATCCAGTTGGCCCGGTCCAACTGCAGTTTGTCTGATATTATGTTCTGCTGGTCTAAATATTCCTTGCAGCTCCAAATGAAAGCAATTTTTTTTACTCCTTGTTCTAAAACTTTTGAATAGGATTGCTAGGCACTGCTAAACTATTGTTGCACCCAGTCCTGAGCTGTGCACTGGACTTACAGAATCGGAACACGATGAACTGTTAAAATGGGAGTAGTTCCACTGAAAAGCAGAAAATGCAAAATGTTTATTTTCGACTTAGAGCCCTGTTCCACATTAGTAAAGCATGTTGGGGTGAAATCTATTCTATATAAAGTTGGTCTAGTCTGTCTAGTGAACTTGTCAGTTCTTTGGGTCACAGGGCCACTGGACATGACCACACGGTAAACAAACGAGTTTAACATGTCTACTGCATGCTATATTCAAACACTTTTGGGGAAAATGCCCAAACTGCAGGCAGCAGGTTTTAAACAAACAAAAAGTATTTCTTCTCACAATGCACAGTCAACCTGTGGAACTCCCCGCCAGAGGTTGTGAAGACCTGAACATCAACAAGGTGTGCAGGGCAGTTAGTAAGGCAAATAGGATGTTAGGAATTATTAAAAAAGGGATCGATAATAAGACAAAAGATATCATACTTCCCCTATATAAAACTATGGTACGCCCACATCTCGAGTACTGCGTGCAGATGTGGTCTCCTCACCTCAAAAAAGATATATTGGCATTAGAAAAGGTTCAGAAAAGGGCGACTAAGATGATTAGGGGCTTGGAAAGGGTCCCATATGGGGAGAGGCTAGAGAGACTGGGACTTTTCAGTTTGGAAAAGAGGCGATTGAGGGGCGATATGATAGAGGTATATAAAATCATGAATGGTGTGGAGAAAGTGAATATAGAAAAATTATTTACCTTTTCCCATAATACAAGAACTAGGGGACACCAAATGAAATTGATGGGTAGTGGGTTCAAAACTAATAAAAGGAAATTTTTCTTCACACAGCGCACAGTCAACCTGTGGAACTCCTTGCCCGAGGCGGCTGTGAAGGCCAGGACTCTATTAGGGTTTAAAAAAGAGCTTGATAAATTTTTGCAGGTCAGGTCCATAAATGGCTATTAGCCAGGGATAAAGTATGGTGCCCTAGCCTTCATAACAAGGGCAGGAGATGGATGGCAGGAGATAAATCACTTGTCTTCTGTTCTCCTTCTCTGGGGCGCCTGGCATTGGCCACCGTCGGCAGATGGGATGCTGGGCTTGATGGACCTTTGGTCTGACCCAGTATGGCCATTCTTATGTTCTTATGTTCTTATGTTCTTAAGGTTCAAAAACAACTAGATTAATTCAGGGAGGGTAGGTTCACCAGTGGGTATTTGCCAGGATGGAAAAGGACAGTGTCCCTATCCTCTGTTTGCTAGAAGCTGGGAACGGATGAACAGGGATGGATCACCACTTGAGCACCTGACATTTGCCTCTGTCTGAAGAGAGGATACAAAGGTAGCTAGACCTTTAGTCTGACCCATTACATCTGTTTTTATGTTCTTATATATGGACTGTGGCCATTTCTACACATGCCACTTTCTCCCCAGGCAGCATGCTAATAAGCAGCCTGGAAGATGCTAATGAGGTACAGATGTAAATTTCTGATGCCTCCTTAGCATATGGTCACATGATTCAGAGTCCAGAAGAAGACAGGTCTTCCGGAAGGAGGATTTCCTTATGGGAGATCCCGGCGGGCTGCACTTCTTCATGACTATTTTGGAGTCTGGCAGATCTTCTTCCAGACTCCAAATCATGTGACCATATGCTAATAAGGTGTCAGAAATTTACATCTGTGCCTCATTAGCATCTGCTGGGCTGCTCATTAGCATGACTCTTCCGGAGAAAGTTGCATGTGTAGAAATGGCCCATATGTATTCTAAATATCAAAATCTTAGGTCTCCCTTCTTAGAAGCTGCACAAGGACTTGGAATTAAGGACCTTGCATGAAATGTAATTACTGATTCAGTAAAGTCTTCTCCAGCTGGACAACTTCCCTGTGACCTATAGTGACTGTAAAAGTGGTAGGAAGAAAATTACTTAAAATTTAATGTTCTGAATTTAAGTTTATCACACAAGTTTGGCACCTTGAAAGGATGAAGACATGGAAACCCACACAGATATTGAACCTGATGGCCTGATTTTGACTCAGTAATACTGACCTGTTACTGCCATAGACCTACCATTGTTTAGCAACTAGGGATCATGACTTGGAAGTCTTCCAATTTCTGGATATGCCACTCCCAGCACTGATAGTATGGCAGCACTTGTGGTGATGAAGAGATGTACGTAAAGTCAAATGAAGCAGAAATTATATAGTAGACATATTGAACACCCTTCATTTCCAGGTTGGTTATGGATTGTTGGTACTGATTGGTTGATAACAGTTTGCAGAATTCAAGTCACATTCTTTTTACACTAACCTATAGTGTTGGCTCATAAGACTTTACATTTAAAAATTATTTGACTAAAGATTAGATATCTGAGATTTTATTATTTTGTCAGCTTTTATCTTTGCCTCATCTTTACAGGGCTCTGAAAAATCAAGCATCTTTTTTTCCTCTCACAGAAATCATCTCAAATTGTTCTGCCATCTGAAAGTTTTGCTTTACGTGTTCTATGCATAGGATAACATTTTGTAGCTGTGCATGTATTGGTTTGCGGGTGGAGAAGGCTAACAATGTAATTTTATTAATTTATACGATTAACCTACCCAGATTTGGCCCATGTTCCATGTACAGTAAACTCTCTCTTAACCGGTATTCTATCATCCAGCACTCCCAAATAACCAGCACTTTATCCATACGTAATTTTTAATTACATCTTCCGTAAGTACAGTGTAGTGAAAATAAATACAAATACAGCAAATACAGTATAAGTTTACAGTATACAATACTAATGTTGATAAATCAAGTACTTTGCATACATTTTTGTTTGTTTCTTAATATCTAATCTTGTTTTTCTTTATATTTATACATTGCTAGATATACCTCTGTACTATCCAGAATATTTGAATATCTGGCAACCTTCAGGTCCCCTGGGGTGCTGGAAATGAAAGAGTTTACTGTAATCATGTTTTGCTTTGTGTCACTGTGTTTTGATATAAACAGGCCAAATTCACTCCAGGAGTATTTCATTAGTTTAGTGGAATTCAAACAGAGATCAGTTATCTTTAATCATTAATAGGAAGATTATAGTATTTTAAAAGGGGGCTTGAAGAGCTCAGCAGATTGGTGGTTCAAGCACTTGATTTTTGGCCCCCTGCTTTCTTAATGTGCCACAGTCTTTAAGTTGAGGGGAGAGGAAATAGTGGGATCTGGGCCCTCCTCCCAGCCCAGGGCCCCATCTAGGTAACCCTGTGTGAGGGGACCTCCAAGCAATGGGAGTATATCCTCTGCCTTGCACTACTTCCCACTGCTGTTGCTTCTACTTGAGGCATTACCTCCACAGTCCAAGTCACTGTGGTGGCTTGTCCCTGAGAGCACTCCCTTTTGTGGTCCTTGGGCGGTGTCCTGTTGTTATCCCAGGTTCCGCCAGATAGGCAGCAATAAATGGTTGGAGCTCCACAATCTCTCTGTGCTTTGGTCCCCTGGTTCTTTCATAAGCCAGGCATCCCTAAGTCTCTTCTTCTGTCTCCTCTGGTCAAGGAGACACTGCTTGTGCCATGGTGGCTGCCTTGGCTTTTCCTAAGGTCGGGAAGCAGTTAATTCCTGTCTCTTTGCCAGGCAGCTTGAAACTTATCTAGGATCTCTCCTTTTCTCTCTCCACCCTGCCAACCATTGGCTGCAAACATAAAGGGCAGGGCTAGCTGGGCCCAAAAGAGCTCTGTATCTCTTTCCTTGGCAGCTGGCATTTTCTGCCCTTCATCACAAATCTACACATTGCCAGGGGCAGATTTTCTGACATTATCCTCTTGTTGTGAATGTGGAAACTGACATGTACAAACGTGCACATCACTTCCCTGAGCAGGGCAAACTCCGGTTCATGCCCTACCATTTGCAGGCATCCTTTACATATGACATGTGCTCCTCAGCAATGGTTAGCATTTGCATCTAATAAACTCACCAGGATCAATGCATTTTGCAGGTGCAAATGCTAATACTTGCATGCACACAAGTGTTAGGCTGTTCAGAGGGGGGTTTACAGCTGTTAGAACTTTTAGCAGGTGTTTGCAGTAGTAAAGTACAGGAGTAATTTTATGCATGAGCAAATCTGGCACTGTAGAATAGGAAGCCAGATAGAGCCCCAGGAGGACATTCACCCAAAATGTGTTTTGACAAAACTGCATTCATTCATTCTTAGAAATGCCTCAGAATCTTTGCCTTCTTTAAAATATACTCTATAATCAAATTCAAGAGTATGATAAAAAAAAAGCCCTAATATGAATCACAAGTACAAACCTTGAATTTGTGCTGGACTAATAGCTTCAGGCTCTTGTGATTGAAATTCACATTTTATAATGACACATGGGAAGAAAAACAGCCACAGGTGTAGAGTGTCCAATGACTGTATCTGTTTCTTGGTTCTGAGCATATGGCCTGAATTTGCTAGTTAAATTTATTACTACTCACTAAGGAACACTTTTCATAGGATTTTAAGATAAAACTGGTTCAGAAACATCATGATCAAAAATATTGGCTTGTGGTTAGAACCTATGACCAGGGGCCCAACATAATGTATGGTGTTAGTTATTCATAAGTGTGCAATGGTGCATGAGCATTTGGCATTAGACTATCAAGTGTTAGCGCAACTTTGCAGCATCTGATAGTCATTATTTCCAGTGGCAATAGAAAACGGTTGAGAGATCTCATGGGATACTGTACAGAACATTGTGGCAGGTATAAAATTTAACCCTTGCCACTGCTATACCTAAAAAGCCAAACTCTACTGGTGAATACCTGCAAGTTTTGGAAAATGGACCCATTAGTAACCGGAAATATTTGTCATATAAAAAAGAAACACAAACCTTTCAGATCTGGGCCTCCCTCATCCCTCCTTCACCTCCAATTTCTAAGTTGCCTAAAAGATGCAGGCTGCCTTGATTGAAAGGCAGCATGAAAACTGGGGAAGACTTCGGTGGACAGATTGACCTTCCGAGACACTCCCTTCCTCCTGCTCATGGAAAAGAAGGAGCAAACAGCAGCATGTAAAAAGTGATATTCCCTCTGCTCAGAGTTTCTCAACTCAGGCATTATTTCAGAAACCAGCATTCTCCAAGGCACTCTCCTTTTAGTTGCTCTTTGAGCATCTTCTGAAAGGGGCTTCCTTGTCCACCTGTGTCTGTCTGAAGCTATGACCTCTTAGGCCAGGTCTACACTAGGCATTAAAGTTGATTGTAGAGACACAATTGTGTGGCTAGAATAGCCTCATCTATAATCAACTAACCTGGCTGTCCTCACAGAGGGGGGTGGACAGGAGAAGCTCTCCCATCAACCTCCCTTACGCTTCATGATAGTGAACTAGTTCAATATCATGCAAACCTACTAGACATGCAAAATCGAACCCTGGAAGATCAACCCTGACTGGGTCTATCTTCCATGTAGTGAAATTGTTGTCTGATGGGATGCAGCATCTGTAGCCTCTCCCCCACAAGTTTGGCTTCCCCACAACTGAAGCACATGAAAGACACCATCAGGATTTTCAGAACAGCCAGATATTTGAATGGTTTTTTAAACTCCTCCCACAGTGGTGTCTTTCCTTATGAAGAGGCTAAAGACACTTCTGCTCATCATTCTATTCTAATCCATCCCACTTCAGGGGAGGGGGGTTGATGCAGGAAGACCTACCATTTCTCCCAACTTCTGAATACGGGGAGATAACATGAGAGAACAGGGGAGGATGCAAAGGCACTTCTGGAAATGAATCCCAGAAATAGGGAGGAACAAGAAAGAGTTAGGAAAAAAAAAAGGGGGGATACAAATCAGATAGAAAAAAATATCAGGACTTTAAAATATTGATACCATGATGTAAATTCAACATTCCAACTTGCATTGCTTTCCAGGCATATCAAAGACTTCTCAATACATCTCCAAATCAGGCCAGGTCTTTGGGTGTCTAAATATGGGATTTAGATTATAAATCTAGAAGATTTCTGTCTTAAAATCTACCCCAAAGGCACCTCAGGCAAAGACCTGGCATCGTTGAGAGACTTTTAAACTATGTCTAGGAAATGTTGCCTTCTGATTTACTCAAAACTCTGTATAATATAGCTGTGATTCCTTACCCACTTTATATGGGGGAATTCCCTGTCCTACAAAAGAAACAAGAATAAGGAGAGCCATACTGGTCAAACCAGAGGCTCATCTAGCCTGGTATCCTGTCTTCTATCAGTGGCCATCGCCAAATGTTTCAAAGGCAATGGACAGACCAGGTCAATGATTGAACGATCCATCCCATCACAGCTTCAGGGAGTCAGAGATTTCAGGCGGTTGTATCACTGTGCATCTTGGCTAATGGCCACTGAAGGACTTATCCTTCAAGAACATATGTTGGACCTTGTCCCCACTAAGCCAGGGAACGACGTTACAGTGATCGATCCACTGGCCGATAATTTATCACATGTGCAGTGCTCAGACATAATAAATCAACCTCCAAGTGCCCTCTCATTGATGCGAGTACTCCACCAAAACGAGATGAGTAGCTGGTGTGGAGGGGAAAGCAGCCTCCACTGACCATACCACAAGCAAAATTATGTGGTGAATTTGTCATCTTCAGCTATTTGCATAGCTGAAGTAGATCGACTGTATAGACAAGGCCTAAGTCTTTTTTAAACCCAGTTCTGCTTTTGGCCTTCACAACCTTCCCTCATTAGAACACATTTTAAATATGGATCTGTTCTATTTCAATGACCCTCCTGAAAATTAATAAAATAAACAATGAATATATTCTGCAAAGAAGTTGTATTAAAAACTGTCCAGACATTAAAATAATAATATTAACAAT
Organism: Carettochelys insculpta; assembly: GCF_033958435.1. Classification (NCBI taxonomy): domain Eukaryota; kingdom Metazoa; phylum Chordata; order Testudines; family Carettochelyidae; genus Carettochelys; species Carettochelys insculpta. Next base: position 21,946,797 of record NC_134156.1, on the reverse strand, counting down.
AAGCTAGCAAATGTTTCACTGATGCCTCTTTGTACCACCACCTGAGAATCAGAAATGTTCTTTACACAAATGATAAATTTATTTGCATTTGCAAATTGGGCATTTTTAATGAGTGTGATTGCTCCATTTTTCCCCCCAAGGCGAGACATGGTTGCTGTATAGAAATAATAAAAATAATAATAATAATAATAAACCTTTATAAGTCTCCAATTTTGCTATCATTAATAAAGCCAAAAAGGAGAGGTGGAGCCACATATGGTGTCAATACACTTTAATTAAGTGTAATAATTCCCCTTTTCCTGATGTAGACTGGCAGAAAAAAGATTTCTCTTCAGAGATTCACGCACTAGCTGGTCTACTGCTTAGCCCTGCTGTCTGGCTCATCTGTGGAACTCTAGTGCCCTCTTTGGGAGAGCCACAATCCTGCAATAACAGCCAGGGATAATGGTTTTGTGCTTCTGTTTACTCATTGCAACATGTAGAGTAAAATTCACCCAAGCACAAAGGTCCCATATAAGTTTATCTAGCACAAAAGCTCCACTTAACCTCAGTATTAAGGATTTCATCGGAACATATAGTCATGAGCAATTTCTGCATCAGAGCTGATTTTACAAAGAACAAGCAGTCCTGTGGAGCTTTAGAGACTAACAGATTTATTAGCTCATGAGCGTATTTAGGCAAAACCCTCCCCCTCGATGGCCCACAAAAGCTCATGACCTAAAAATGTTTTAGTCTTTAAGGTGTCACAGGACTGTTTGCTATTTGTGAATCTGCAGATGAACAGAGCTACCCCGTCAGAGCTGATTTTAGAAAAGGGGAACTTAGAACATTTTTTTTTTAGAACGTGTCCTGTTGTTTGAGCTACAAGAAAGCTCCCTGCTTGTTGGTTTCTCTTATTTGTAAGTGTAACAGGAATATCCCAAGGGCAAATTCATACTTCTAAATGCAGGTTTAACCTCTCTCTTCCAGAACTCTCTTGTCCAGCAACATCTGTAATCTGGCATGAATTCAGTTAGTCAAATGACCATTTATTATGGGTGTGGCCAAGTTTCCAACCGTTCCATAATCTTTGTTTACAGCCACCAGACCTGGCTCTCAGAGTTTTGTGCTTTTATTTAGTTGCAATTTACCCCAAATGTCTTTTAAGAACCCAGTAAGCAGTGGAAGGGTTTGTAATTCTTCTAGACAATGTTGACTTCCCATGGTCTGGCAAATTCTCTCATCCAGCACCAGCCAGGTCCCAAGAATGCTGGACTAGAGAAGTTCAACCTGTATTCAGTTTGGTTCACTCTTTTTCATTCTTCTTGGATTTTGCCAGGAAACATTCCTCAGAGGGTGAGTCTACACTTGCATTCCTCTTTTGAAAGAAACATGCAAATGAGGTAAATAAAAATGCAAATGAGGTATAAATTTGTATATCGGCACCTCATTTGCATATTCTAATTTCAAAAGAGCTTCTTTTGAAAGAAGAAAGCCAGTGTACATGCTGCTCTTTCTAAAGTAAACCCATCTTCAAAAGAAGCCTTCTTCCCTTTATTGAATGGGAAGCGCTTTCAAAATTAGAATATGCAAATGAGGTGCCAATATGCAAATTTATACCTCATTTGCATTTTGGTTTACCTCATTTGCATGTCTCTTTTGAAAGAGGAATGCAAGTGTAGACACACCCTGCTTGTGGCACTATCACAGCTTAATGACACATTCAGGCCTGCTAATTGGGGTGTGGAGGCAAAAGGGAGCAGTTGCCCCTGAGCCCAGCTTTTTGAGGGGTCCAGGAGCTCTAGCTGCCACTGTTGTGCGGAGCCCAGTTGTGCCAAGAGTGACTGTCTTTACCCCTCCCCTTCCACCCTCGGCTCCAGACCTTCCAGGGTGCAGAGATTGGCCCCCCTCCCACTTTGCCCCAGGGTCTGCAGTGGCTGTTGACTCTGATGTACATGCTAACCCTCACTGGTCTTTACTGTGGAAACAAGGGAGAGAATGTTAATCTCGGAAACTTTTCCCTTTTCAGATATTCTGCTGTGCATTTTTCAAAGCAGCCATAAGGAAATTAAATGTCCTACTCCAACACAATGCAATGACATATTGACACCTAACTATTTTTGGTTCCTCTGAAAATTCCAGTCTCTCTATTTAATTGCAGGAGAATATAACAAGCAAAGCAGACTAATGCCTGTGTTCTGAGCTGCTGAGTACACCAGGAATGTACAATTTTTGCTTCAATGTCTATCTTTAGTTTGAAAGAGAAACATGCAAGGAAATACTTCAAAAAAAAAAAAGGTTAAATAAGAGTTCACAGTGTGCAATTTGGTAGGCTCTTATGTCAAAATGGAACTTTTTTTCTTAATTCTTGAAGCTTTTCATTACGGCAAAATTATAGTGAAACGTTGACATATCACATTGTACATTACTTTCGCAGGATCTGGTTCATAATGACAGCACTTAGCTAAAATTCTGGTTTTCAGAATTTCAGGAGCCCACCCTCCATAGGTCCTGGCTTGACAAAGTTGTGGCTGGGATGACTTAGTTCGGGTTGATCTTCAAGGAAGCAGGGGGCTTGACTCAATGACCTGCTGAGGTCCCTTCCAGCCCTATGATTCTATGATAGGTGCCCATGAGAAAGAGTGTCCAGATTTGTAAACATCTATCCTCTTTTGGGTGATTTGCATCTGTCTGTTTGTGGGGTGAAATCTTTCTGAGAAGAAGTCAGTATTTTCTCAATAAATGTGTAAGATAGAGCCAAACTTCTAACAAATGACATAGGTAAATGCGTGGTTGTGTGGGTCGTGTAGCAGGGAAAAATTTGGTTTCTTTGACCATGGGATTCTTTTTCATGAACAGGGATTGCTGGGAAGAGATGGGATCCACCTCAAGAAGAGAGGAAAGAGCATCTTTGCGGGCAGGCTTGCAAACCTACTGAGGAGAGCTTTAACCTAGGTTTGTCGGGGGAAGGTGACACAAGCCCTGAGGTAAGTGGGGAAGGAGGAGGAAACAATCAAGTGGGTTTCCTGGGTGAAGAGGAGAACGTGGGCGAATCGGCCCCTTCTCTAAGATGCTTGTACACTAATGCCAGAAGCCTGGGGTACAAACAGGAAGAAATAGAGGCCCTGGCACGGTCAAAGAAGTATGAGGTGGTTGGAATAACGGAGAGTTGGTGGGACGATTCACATAACTGGAGCACGGTCATGGAAGGTGATAAACTGTTTAGGAAGGACAGACGGGACAAAAGGAGGAGGGGCTGCACTCTAAGTGAGGGAACAGTATGATTGCTCAGAGCTCCAGTATGAGGAAGGAGTAAATCCAGTTGAGTGTCTTTGGGTTAAACTTGGAGGTGGAAGTAACAGAGGTGATGTTGTAGTTTGTGTCTGCTATAGACCTCCAGATCAGAGAGATGAGATAGATGAGGCTTTCTTCATGCAGCTAAGTGAAGCTTCCAAATCACAGGCCCTGGTTCTCATGGGAGACTTTAATCATCCGGACATTTGTTGGGAGACCGATACAGCAGCACACAGACAACCCAGGAAGTTTTTGTAGAATGTGTGGGATAACTTCTTGGTACAAGTACTGAAGAAATCGACCAGGGTCCATGCGCAACTTGACCTGCTGCTCACAAACAGGGAAGAACTAGTAGAAGAAATAGAAGTGGGAGGAAATGGGCTGCAGCAACCATGAGATCGTAGATTTCAGGAACCAGACAAAAGGAAGGAAGGTGAGCAGTAACATACAGACCCTTGATTTCAGGAAAGCAGACTTCGACTCCCTGAGAGAACAGATGAGCAGGATCCCTTGGGAAATGAAGATGAAGGGGAAAAGAGTGGAAAACAACTGGCAGTATTTTAAAGAAGTCTTACTGAAGGCACAGGAACAAACCATCCCACTGCATAGTACGAGATGCAAACATGGTAGGCAACCAGTTTGGCTGAATGGGAAAATCCTTAGTCAGCTTAAATTATAAAAGGATGCATACAAGAAATGGAAAAGTGGACAGTTGACTAAGGAGGAGTATAAAACATATGGCTGGAGAATGCCGGGCAGTAATCAGGAAACCGAAAGCACAATTGGAACTGCATCTGGCAAGGGATGTGAAGAGGAACAAGAAGGGTTTCTACAGGCATATTAACAATAAACGGGTTATCAGAGAGTGTGTGGGGTTGTTACCGGATGAGGGAGGTAACCTAGTGACAGATGATTCAGGAAAAGCTGAAGTACTCAATGCTTTTTTTGCCTCAGTCTTCATGAACAAAGTCAACTTCCACATGACGGTCCTAGACAATGTAGTATGGGAAGATGGAGGGCAGCCATCTGTAGGGAAGGAACAAGTTCTGAGCTATCTAGAAAAACTAGATGTCCACAAGTCCATGGGTCTGGATTTAATGCACCCAAGGGTACTAAGGGAATTGGCAGAGGTCATTGCTGAACCTTTGGCCATTAACCTTGAAGACTCTTGGTGATCAGAAGAGATCCCAGATGACTGGAAAAAGGCAAATGTCGTGCCCATCTTTAAAAAGGAAAGAAGGACAATCCAGGGAACTATAGATCAGTCAGGCTTACCTCAGTCCCTGGGAAAATAATGGAGGGAATCCTCCAGGAATCCATTTTGGAGCACTTGAAGAGGGAAAAGTGATCAAAAATAGCTAACATGGATTCACCAGGGCAAGTCCTGCCTGACCAGTCTGATTAGCTTCTATAACGAGATAACAAGCTCTGTGGACACGGGGAAGTCAGTAGATGTGATATACCTTGACTTCAGCAAGGCTTTTGATACAGTATCCCACAACATTCTTGTCCATAAGTTAAAGAAATATGGATTTGATCTTTGGACTATAAGATGGATAGAAAGCTGGCTTGAGGGTCGGGCCCAACGGGTAGTGGTCAATGGCTCAATAGCTGGATGGCGGCCAGTTTCAAGTGGAACGCCACAAGGCTCAGCTCTGGTACTGGTGTTGTTCAACATCTTTATTAATGACCTGGATGAGGGGCTGGATTGCACCCTCAGCAAGTTTGCAGATGACACAAAACTAGGGGGAGAGGTAGATACGTTGGAGGGTAGAGAGAGAATCCAGAGGGACCTGGAGAAATTGGAGGACTGGGCCAAAAGAAATCTGATGCGGTTCAACAAGGAGAAGTGTAGAGTCCTGTACCTGGGGCGGAAGAATCCCAAGCATTGTTACAGGCTAGGGACCGACTGGCTCAGCAGGAGTACGATGGAAAGGGACCTAGGGGTTATGGTGGATGAAAGGCTGGATATGACTAAACAATGTTCCCTTGTAGCCAAGAAGGCTAATGGCATACTAGGGTGCATTTGGAGGAGCATTTCGAGCAGATCTAGAGAAGTAGTCATTTCCCTCTATTCGTCACTGGTGAGGCCACATCTTGACTATTGTGTCTAGTTTTGGACACGCCAGTATAAAAAGGATGCGGATTTGCTGGAGCAGGTTCAGCAGAGGGCAACAAAAATGATTAAGGGGCTGGAAACAAGACCTATGAGTATAGGCTGAGGGAGTTGGGCTTGTTTAGTTTACAGAAGAGAAGACTTCGGGGTGATTTAATCGCAGCTTTCAACTTCCTGAAGGGAAGCTCTAAAGAGGAAGGTGAGAAACTGTTCTCAGTGGTGTCAGATGTCAGAACAAGGAATAATGGTCTGAAGTTGAAGAGGGAGAGGTGTAGGTTAGATATTCGGAAAAACTACTTCACCAGGCAGGAGGTGAAGCATTGGAATGCGTTGCCTAGATAGGTGGTGGATTCTCCATCCCTTGAGGTTTTTAAGTCCTGTCTGGACAAGGTACTGGCTGTGATGACTTAGTTGGGAGTTGATCCTGCTTGAAGCAGGGGGCTGGACTAGATGACCTCCTGAGGTCCCTTCCAGCCCGATGTTTCTGTGATTCTGTGAAAACTAAATTAATTGGTTATTTCATTTAACCTGCACATACTTAACTGGAGCATTAAATCAGCCAGACAGAGAATAGCTGGATAGCCAGAATTTTGTCCCAAGATCTGTCTTTTCAGCTATTTCCTCTGAAAATGATACAATTCCTGAATGCAGACACCACATGGATAAGTATGGTGTTTCCCCAGCACTTCCAACAGAATGCCTCCCTGGTAGCAAAAATGTGATTGGTCTTAGTTGGAGGCAAATGCCAAGTCTAGCAATGATAAGGCTTGACTTTTTGCACATATGATGCTGCTAATGAAAAGGGATGGCCAACCCCCTTCAGCCTGGGCAGTTAGGGTTCCCTAACCATATTCAGAAGACTCTGAATCTAGGCAATGACAATGCTACACTCACTGACCCATAGGTACAGTCTATCAGATTGCCAGCACAGCTTGTGTGTGCAAAGAGAGATGTAGGATATTATGCAGAAGTTTCTCTGAGGGTTAGCAATGGACGCGACTATTGGTTAGAGAGAGTAGTCTTCACTGAGGGTCACTTTCCATCATGATGGAGAATGCTAGCTTACTGTGCAAGAAAAGCTCCAGCTCTCATTCAGCATCTCATCAAAACACAAAGAATATTCTGCCATCCCCTGCACTCTCACCTGCATTGTAAACCTTGCTCTCTGCTCCTTTGATGTATTGCTCCCTTGCAAGTCAGGGGACTCCTACAGGAAGGCAGATAGGCCTGGTGGTCACTAAAGGAGTATACAGATCCAGGCCAGGCATCAGCTTTAGGGAGAGAGAGACAGACAGAAAGAAGTCATGTCTTGTTACTTTGCACAATATTCAGCTCGTAAGTCATTTGGATGCTTTAAAATTCCTCCTGTTATACAGACCATGTTATGTTTTACACACACACACACACACACACACACAGAGGTTTTCAGGAGTGCTAGGACCCTAGCATTTGTTATCTGGGCTTTGAACAGTTTGCCCTAGATGATGATTAATCAGCTATGAAAAATATTTTGAGCTATAATAAATATATACACCTATTACATATAAATACATACACATACAGACTTTTGAGCCCAAATATTAGACTTTTTTGGAATTTGTACATACAATAATATGTATTTAATATATGAATATGTAATGTGTGTGTGTGTGTGTATGTAGGTCAAAATATTTTTCACAGATGATTAATCATCACCTAGGGCAAAATGTTCAAAGCCCAGATAACTAATGCCAGGCTCCTAAATCTATATTAATATCAACTAAGGGGTTATTAGGGCTTAAGATTTTGCAATAAGTGTTCTTACAGTATCATGCCAGTTCATATGTTATGTAGTGGAAGATGTTATACCACATAGCAAAAGCATCAGTGTAAATCAACACGATAGCTGACCATAGCTGAATAGTGAGCAAAGTAACAAGACATGATGTTTTTCTGTCTCTTTAATGCTTTTGCTAGTTAAGTTACATGTCAGTTCAGAATAAGAGACTTCTGAGCCCAAACCTTAGACTTCTTTTTGGAATGTGTACATACAATAAAACAATAATTTCCACAGTAACTAAGAATTTAGTCTGAGGATGAAGTCAGCTCGATCTGGGTTCTGTTTGTATTTCTGTCAGTGATCTCCTGTGAGACAATGGGTGAGGTAATACCTTCTATCGGACCAGCTTCTTTAGGTCTGAGATGTGACAAAGAAAAGCTCATTGTAAATTCAAAACCTTCTCTCTCTCACCAACACAAGTTCATGCAGTAAAAGACATTATCTCCCTCACATTGTCTCACTGACATCCGGGGATCAACACAGCTACAAAACTGCATATAAGATCTGGGTCATGTTGAACAAATCACTTCATCTTTCTGCACCTTCCTTTCCCACCTTTCATCCATTTTTTTCTATTTAAATTCTACTTGTTTCAGGGACAGGATCATCTCTTGGGTTTGTACAGCACCTGGCACTTATGACATGTGAAACTCCTACTGTGATCTTGGCACTCAGAGCTACTGTATTAAAAATAATAACCGTGACTGATGCCCTCATGACAATTTGAGGCATAATATATTGTGGATATTCTCCTGGTGCAAAGACAACATTATGATATGACTATCTGGTACATTTGTTTCATTAGAACAGGGAAAGTGGGAAGTGAGTGAAGAAATGGAAGAGAAACATACACACAGGGAGGATCCCTGCTGTTGAAACTGTCTTTGTGAAATGGCCCTTAAACAGCTACACTCCCACCCTTGGAAGGCAAAGCAATAATCAATGAGAAATTAGCCAAGTATGGTTCAGATTTTCCTGCTGTTCATATCACCATGAAGCTATTTTGTACCCCCCAACCCCCGCCCCACACACATATAACATTTTCCCTCTGCATTTCAAGGTCACATCTGTTTAGGGCACATAATGTTTTTTAAGTCAATTTTCCAGAGGCCTAACCCACTAGCATGTGAGGGAAGCTGCATTTAGACAATTAGATCTATGGGTGGTGATTTTCTGTGTCTTAAAGCAGAGAATTTGACCCCAGCCTAACCCATGAGCTACACCTGAACAATCTATGTGACCTGCCATCTAACGGTACTGAAGGAGCAGGCACCTGACAGCAGCAGCTTTAATGGTACAGACACAGAATCTAGAAAAATAGCTGTGTATATTAACCTTTCATGCCAAAATCCATCCTCCTAGAGGTTGAAACTCTACTCTGACACTCTTTCATCCAGCAACACCTGTAACCTGGCATGATTTTAGCTAGCCGCACGACGATTTATTGTGGGTGTGGCCAAGTTTCCTGTAGTCCCATAAAACTTGTTTAGAGTCACCAGTCCTGTCCCTCAGTGTTCTGTGATTTTATTTAGCTGTAATTTATCTCTAAATGTCTTCTAAGAGCCCAGAAAGCCTTGAAAGTGTTTGTAATGTGCCAGACAATATTAATATCCTGTGGTCCGGCAAATTCTCTCATCCAGCACCAGTCAGGTCCCAAGAGAGGTTCAACCTGTACTTTAAAATACCAAAGCCACTTCAGAGAAAATGAAATAAACATTTTTAAAAAGTCATACATTTCAAGTGCAGAAGGAGCCATTAAGATCCTCTACTCTAACTTCCAGATGAACTCAAGTTACTGAATATCACTGAGTGTCTCCCACAGTGTGTGGTTTGCCACAATATTGTTCTGTCACATGCTTTGTCTCTAGTATGCAGCTCTCATATAAGATCATCAAGACAAAAGCTTTATTCTGCTTCTCTGGATCCAAGCTTAATTACCCCAACATTTAGGAAGTTTCTTCTAATGTGCAGCTCGAACCTCTCCTGCTACAGTTTAAGCACATTGATATTTGTCCTATCAACAGAGGCCAAAGAGAACAATTGTTCTCACTCCTCCTTGTCCTTTTTAGGTACTTGAAAACTGCTATCCTGTCCCCTCTCAGTCTTCTCTTTTCTGAATTAAACAACTCTAAATCTTTCAGTCTTCCTTCATAGACCATGTTTTCTCGACCTTTAATCATTTTTGTTGCTCTTCTCTGAACCCTCTTCAATTTCTCCACATCTTTCTTGAACTATGGTGCCCAGACCCGCACACAATACTCAAACTGAGGCCTAATCAGTGCAGAGTAGAGCAGCAGAATTACTTCTCATTTCTTGCATCAGAGAGGTAGCCATGTTAGTCTGTATCTTCGAGAACAACGAGAAGTCCTGTGGTACCTTATAGACTAACAGATATCTGTTAGTCTATAAGGTGCCACAGGACTTCTCGTTGTTCTCATTTCTTGTTCATAACTCTCCTGTTAATGCATCTGAGAATCACATTTTGCTTTGATTTTTTTTTTCATTTTTGCAGGTGTCACGTGGTAAATGTTTCAAAGATGTTACAGCAGAAGAGCACGCCCTACTACACTTCTTGCCTTGGCTAGTGAGCAGGGCACTGGTTTGGAGCAACAGCCAGCCAGCCAGCTGGGCACATCCCCTATTTGCGGTGTGTTGTCTAGCTCTAAGATACATGGCAAAGTAAGGGCTGTGGGTACAATTCACATTTGTAATCCTACTCCATGCAAACTTTCAGCCATCTCCTTGTGTATCTGCTAGATTCCTGTGCTGTTTGCAAAGAACTTCCTCCACAAAAGTAAAATACAATCTGTGGGTGACAAAGAAAACATATGTGGCACATGCCTGCGAGACCAAATGAGCCAAATTCTCCTGTCGGATAAAACTGCATCCACATTAGTGAGAACTTGAAACTGAGCCCTTTTAAACTATTCCTGGAGTCTGAGGACATTTAATGTGGTCACACCAGCTTGAGCATTCTTTGCTTTGAATTGGTTTTCATGTTTGTCTGTTGTTCGGTTTGGGAAGTTACCCAAACTGAAAAAATGTCTGGTTTGTTATTAGGTATACCACCAGAAGCTGTAGTGCAGAAATAGCTTCTGTCTGCAAAGTGGGGATAACAATACTCTTTGGCACAACATAGGAGCAGAGTTAGAGGTGTGGGGAAACGTGATTCCCAACCAATTCCCATAGTTCAGATGTATTTATAGCTGCAATCACAATTATAGGGGTATATGTTTCAGTCAGGGATAATGGAAGATGCTGTATTAGCTTTGCCAGTATGTACTGTAGCCACACTACAATCACTTTGCTGGTATTGTATGTCACCGTATCACTCCTCATATTGACGTGACTTGAGAATCCAAGGCAAAGACAGATTAAGAGGCTGCCCAGGGTCACGCTAAAAGGACAGCGGTAGGAATAATACCTGATACTGCAAGAAATCAAGCTTGGCTTTGCAACACCTACACCTTTTTTTCCTGGTTTTGGGGAGATCCTGCTTTCATTTCTTGGAGAGAGCGTTGCGTGGAAAGAGGAAGAACGGTTCAATAATAAGGACACCAGGCTAGGACCTAGCAACAAAGTTTCAAGTCCCTGAACCTTACTGTGTGACCTCAGGGACATGATTTAGCTTACACAGTTCCTCATCTATAACATGGACAATAGCACTTCCCTACCGTAGAGCAGCATTGGGAAGATAAATACCCTAAACATGAAGGTGCACATAGTGCGGTAAAAGGGGTAACACAGATACCTTAAATCAGTGGTGGGCAACCTGCAGCCATCAGGGCTCTATGTGTGGACTGCCAGGCATTTTGTTGACCATTAGTAACCCTGCATGTGGGCTAATTCCCCTGCCTTCTATCCATCTAGTTTTTACCCCCTACCAATATTACTAAAATCACATTCACAGAAAGGAAGAGCACTTGAAGTGAGGTGCATGCTGATTGCACACAACATTGACTGTGACAGCAGTGTGATCCCTTTGCATCCCATCAAAGGGCTGCTATGGTTCGATCAACACACCCTGCAAATTCAAGGTGTGCAAGCCCAATTAACAAAACTATCCTATCCCAGGAGATCATTGCCATTACAGCGATCTCACAGCCCACTGACATGAAAGACAGCCACTCATGCAGCCAACGCACTAGCCTAACTAGCCCATTACTGCCTTAGATGAATTCTACTAAGGGTTTGTATCTTTCTGTCTTATAGGGCTGCTTGGAGACTTATGTGCCCTGACAGCCTTTTAGATGGAAGGCGCTAGGGAAGCTGACAAGATTTATCACCATTTCAATAGCCACTAACAGATCTCATGAAGCCACAAGCTCACAGTTTCATTCGGGGAATGAGAAGTAAGAGTAGAGAAACACAGGGGGATTTAGCCTATGAACTGAGGATATTTGCAGGAGTCCAGGTCTCACAAAGGTAACTAAAGGAAGATGAAGCCAAAAGAAGAGATTCAAATGGCAAAGGCAAAAGAAGCCTTTTGACAGCTAGAAAGCCCCTTAAAATAATTATTACAACTGCAGTGTAATAAACAAAGCTACTACAAACTCTCACTAGCTCTCCCCTTAGAAAAATTAGACTTCCAGCCCCACCCAAACTCAGAGAAAACCTGAGTCTCTGTATTTTCATTTTATGATCTCTCTAACCTGTCTGAGCCCAGCCATCATTATGACCCAAACTAGCTCACCTGGCAATCATTGTTGAAAAGAGCAGACGCCCATCAGTGACACACACCCCCTCACCCCCTCCCCACATTCAAAGCAGGAGCATTCATTTTCCCTGTCAATCATTTAAGGAAATGGGTTCACTCTGTCATAGTTCCAGCAAAGATCTTGTACCTGATTCCCTGCTCCTGGTGTCCTAATTTACAAAGCAGATGTAAAATGGCACCAGATTACAATGGAGTTATTTTGAGCTTACTTCGCACTCATGTCAATGACTGAACATGGATCAGAGCAATAGAAAATCACATCCAATATATTGTTCTCTGCCCCTTGTTTACATGCAAATATTACTTTCAGGGGTTTTTTTTTTTCCATTCAGTTGCTCTTAGCAGAACTATTCAAAATTTGCTACAGCCCATGTTTTAGTAAGTGAAATACTATGGAAATAATTCGTCCTCTGGAAGGTAAAGTGACAAATAAGTTGCAGAGCTGCTAAAGAGGAAATAAAGAATCTCACTCTCCATTGGCCTCTATCTTTTGTGGTAATTTATTCCAGTACCAAATTACTATAAGATACCACTACATGATAATTGTAGTGTTTTAAACACACTGCCCATAAATTGCTTCACAAAGTGCAAAGGAATGGAGAATCAGGTTTCTTTTGTTTAATGCAAGTGAATAGAGGGTCAAATTGAATGCAATGTATTAAGGGAATGGACTTCTGAGATACTAGTAGCACTCAAATTCATTTTCCACTCCTGTGGGTGCATTTTTCAATTGATATCCCTTAAATAACCTTAATTTGGGGTATGTCAGAGTACCTATTATAGCAGGGAAAATTGAGGAAGACACTTATTAAAAAGAGGCACTGGCACATGTGGTATTATTTTTACAATCATTCAGTGTGTTGATATAAAGTATTACATTTGAGTCAAACCTCATTTATGTGAGCAGTTAAAGTGAAAACTGATCTGTCTTTGCATTGTGGCTCAAATGGCTGTCCAATTAGCAGAATGATTAGCCAGACTAATATCAACAGAACCATGCCTGTGGCAGTTTGACAGTTACATCACTACACAGGGTTTCAGCCGATTCCTGAGGGCTTCTGATACGGATGCAAACAGATGGCAAATGTGCAAAATCTTCCTTTGGAGAAGGTGTATTTTGCAAACTTCAGTTCAGAGAAGCTAACAAGCAATTTCTCAAGAAGGGAAAACATTTCTGTGGACCTATTTTCACCATTTTCCTGTGTTTGTTCTAAGCATATGACCTGTTGTTTTCAGCCTCATCTTGTGGAGAGATGGCTGAGAAAAATGTTTGTTTTTAACTGACAATTTACTAGACCTTGAAGGGAGTGGGGCAAAATGGGAGCTACTGAGTAGAGGTCTATGTTTTCAATATGTTTGCACTCAATCAATAGAAAACAGTCTTAAAGGTGCAGTGAAGTACTTCTTTGCATAGTTTTAAAAACTGTTTAAAATTCTAAGTCACTAGCAGAACATGCCATAGGCTCAGACAGTTACAAATAAATGCATCATAAGTAAAAACAAAAATTACCTCCTTCTTCATTGACCTTTATGATTCAGTTGTTTGGGTTTTTTCTTTCTCTGTTTGTTCTAATTTATGTTCTTTCTCCTGTCATACAGTGTCATTTAAATATCACTGTGTCCTCTTCCACTTGGTAATAGAAACGATTTTCTCTCTCTTTGATGTAAGCCAAAGATGCGAACATCCAACATTTCTATCACTCATGTGGACTTTACTGCACATTATACACAAATGACCCTTTTGAGCCCAAATGAGTGCAAAAATTCCCACTGATCTTATAAGCCTAACAAAGACTGTTTCATCAAAGTGGTCAAGGTTTTCAGATGTTTTCAGCATCTGTTGATTTTGAATGAGTCCAGGTAGGTTTACACAACAAAGTAATTTAAAAATAACAGCTATTATTTCAAAATAACTCTCCTAGCATCCACACAATACAACCACTGTTTCAAAATAATTTAAAAATAGTGGTTGGCCCACTTTGAAATAGGTGTACCTCGTTCAGCAAGGAATAGTGTCTACTTTGAAATAACTATTTTGAAATAAGGGCTGTTTAGACAGGGACTAGAGCCTGTTTCAAAATAAGCCATAGGGCATGCAATGGCTATGTTTCAAAACAGGCTCTGTGCACGTAGATGCTGTATTTCAAAATAGCTCAGTGCCATTTCAAAATGCATTTTTGTGTTGCAGCATTATTTCAAAATAAGCTATTCTTGAATAGCTCTTCTGGAATATCATATTTTAAAATAAGGCTGCTGTGTAGACATACCTTCCACTTCCGAGAGCAGAACTTGAGACATGTTAAATGGTTCTAGTTTTTAAAAAGTGCTGAACACCCACCATCAGAAAATCACATGCCATCAAGCAACCAAAGCCCCCCAAATAGCCAGCCACTCTTGCAGTTTCATTTTATAAAGGCTGTTATGTGTATACAATAATATACCAATACATGGAGGAAAGCTGTAAATATCTCTGTTGATAGAATTTAAAACACCTTGGGGATGAATGACTGGTAAATAGTCTGCAATGGGTTTTGCGTGTTTGCTCCTAAGAGATGCTTAAACAGTTTAATTTTGTGATTCCTATCAATTGTCCATAAAGAAGAGCCAGGATTCTGCTCAGTTTATGTTGAAGAATAGGTTCATTAATGCCTGCTAATTATGTTTCTGTTGAATTGTTTGCATTCAAAGGCACAAAATCTACTTCAGGGCTTTATCTATATGTTCTTCATTAAGTCCTTCAAGATTAAAACAAAGACATTGGTGGAATGTAAAGGATGCTGCTTGCCAAAGTAAATCAGATCAGAGGTATCATTATGCATGTCAGAAATTCCACCCATTCCTGGGAATTTAATATGGAAGGAAATTGCAGCCTTTGAATATGGCTGAGCAACATCAAGTGGTAACTGTTCTGTTCAGAGTGGACAGGTTGCAGATAGTTTTATGTCTGACTAGTCACATCTGAGACTATTGTGTTTCATGTAAAACGAATGTAAGAATTAAAGTGTCTCTCCCGTGATTTCATCCTGGCTTCATTAGAGAACCCACAGACTTGCTGTTAGCTGAACCTTCTTCTCTTTGGAGACAGGCAGCCCAATCAGAAAGCCAAGACTATCAAATCTACAGAGTTATTAATTTCAGAATTGCTCCCTGTCAGTTTAAATTCTCTCCACAAGCTTTAAAAAAGCCCACATTTTTCAGTGACTCAATTGCATTCAGTTAGAACAGTGGAAAACTGGCAACTGGAGCTTCTTGAGACTCTTTCATGCTGCAGACAAATTTTAGCTGAAAATCTTCTACAGTGAGGATCTGGAGAAATAAAAGCAACAGAAGAGATTTACATTTCACAAGGAAATCTGTTCAAAACAATTATAGCAAACAACTGAATATGTTCTTTGTCAGATGAGTCTAGCCAAAAGAAGTGGTAAATGATCTAATGTGATGGGAAAAAAAATCCCCATAAAAACCCATTAAGCCACAAAATGTCTTCCTTCAAATTAATGTAAGCTTTGATACTTACAAAGCACTAGACAGTGGCAACACAATTGATGTGTCAAGAATGCTGCTCATTAGGTTGAGGCTACTACAGGTTGAACCTCTCTAGTCCAGCACCCTCAGGTCCTGACTGGTACCAAACCAGAGACTTTGCCAAACCACAGAAGGTCAATGTTGTCTAGCAGCATTACCAACACTTCCACTGCTTACTTGGCTCTTAAAAAACATTCGTGGGTAAATTACAGCTAAATGACAGCATAGAACATTGAGAGCCCTGACTGGTGGCTGTAAACAAACTTTATTAGAACCTGGGAAACTTGGTCATACCCATGGTAAATGGACATTCAGCTAACAAAAATGTTGGACATGGATTAGAGAGGTTTAACATTTGCTTTCCTTGTTCTTCCACTGTGTTTGTTTTATTCACTTGCTCTGTCTCCCTATTGGAGATTATTTCTAAATATTATTGTCAATAACTATCTTTTTTTCCCCAGAATATTAGACTTCTAACAAGGGGAGCCAAATATTGGTGACAGAAATTTATATAAAAATTTTGGGAAAATATCACCTACCCTAGATCTGATTTTTTTTCAGAAATTGGTTAATGTTATTGAAATAATGACTTTTTAAAAATTTCAGGAAATAGCAATTAAAAATCATGTGATGTTTTTTCTGAATTTTTTTTAAGTCAGCTCTTTGTTAGGAGCCTGATCCAAAGCTAACTGAACTCTGTGAATGGTTTCCATATACGTGTTGAAAAAATTCTTATAGGCTCAAGGGTTGTCCAGTTATTAAACTCAACGAGACACTTGAATTTATTAATTTTCATAGAGGAATGGAGTGATCAGTGTAGTTGTGTGAGTGAAAGGGATAAAACTAAAATTAGACTGATAAGCAGACTAGTTAGGTGGGGTGAATTTAATGAAATACTAAGATTTTTAGAGCAAGTTAAAAATAGCATTTCACTGGACAATATAAGATGATAAATGTGTAGCCTTTCCTTTCAAACAAAATAGAGAATATATCCACATTAGCCAGATGGGAAGACCTCATTGTGCAAAATCCAGATCCCCTTTGAAAAGAATGGATTATAGTTTGAGGCCTGAGCCTGCAAAATTTAACTTACAGCCTTAACTTTTTATACATTACTAATACAGTTAAAATAAATACCTTCTGATAAGCCTAAATGTAAGCATATGCATGAGTGTTTCCAAAAGAAAAAACTTCAATCCCAAGATGACTGAAAATATTTAGCCGGACCAGTTTTCTATTGGAAAATAATTTTTTATCAACCTCACAATGTTTTATTTGAAATGGCAAATTTCAACAACATTTTAGATGAAAAAAATTCAAAAAGATAAAAAATTCAAATGATATTGTTTTGCTTTTCTCATTTGTAGAGTCCTGCATATCCACAGATATCCACTTTATATCCATGAGTGCCTGCATTTGTGCATGTGGATATCTATGGCTGATTTTTATGGATGTGGATGCAGGATGTACATCCTTTGCATCAAATGGCAAGCCTTTATCACAAATGAGGAGCTTTGGCACAGAACAGGACAAGATCCACCTGATGTTCAAATCAAGACATGAAAGTGGGGATGGCTAGGCCACACGCTCAGAAAATCATCAGCCAGCATAGCATCAGCATATTTGAAGGACAACAACTGGGGTAGTCCTGGAGTAGGCTAGAAGTTTTGTCCCAAGACAGAGTGAAGTAGAGTAGACTTGTAGAAGACCTATGTTCCACTCGGAGTACAAGGGTTTAAGTCAAGTAAGTCAAGTCATGCAGATACAAATTTCATATCTTGAACCCTACACATTTAAAGATATCTGCTTTATATCTGCAGGTATCAGCATCTGCAGAGACTGATGCAGATACCTGGGGATCATTTTTGCAAATGTGGATACCAATCTTGTGTCCATATGGGGCTCTACTCATTTTGTTCCAACTCTCTAGTCTTGTGACATTTAGATGATTATATTCTTCTTGTATTATATATTTATACCGTATACTATACACTATACTTATATTAGTATTCTCTGTGTATATCTATAATAGTTGATATTACCATGTTCTGACAATGAAGTCTTTCAATTCTATATTTTTCAACTGAATTGTTTCTAAATAAATGTTGAGCAAAAAATGACTAAATTCTGATTTTTTTATTCCAGTTCAGGGATCCAAATTTCAAAATATTGGAATTTCCCATGGGAAGGAACACCTGTTCTTCGCCCAGATCTACTTAAATCACAGTGGGAAGCAATGTACCCTTGTGGCCAAGGTTCAGTACCTGGGACTTCAGAGACTTGTGTTTGATTCCCAGCTATGCCACTGATCTCTTCTCTCACCCAGTCTTTGTCTTGTCTCTTTAGATGGTAATGCCTTTCATGAAGTTTATCTCTAATTTGCTTGTGGACATCATCCAGCACTGATATTGGATGAGGAAAATAATGTATATTTTATATCAAAATTGATATCTGGGAACTTTTCAGATTTGAGTTCATGACTAAATTTTGAGGTGAAAACAAAAAGCAGTCAAGTAGCACTTTAAAGACTAGCAAAATAGTTTATTAGGTAAGCTTTTGTGGGACAGACCCACTTCTTCAGACCATAGCGAGACCAGAACAGACTCAATATTTTTGAGGTGAAAGCAGTGTTCAAGGGTAAGTCCTATGCAGAATAAACAAGCAACTAAATGATTAAAGTCCCAAAGTAGTCACTTAATAATAAACATGCCTATCTGGCATAAAGAAGACAAAGATCATGCAAGGGAAGGAAGAAAAATGAATAAATGTAAAACTTACTATATCAGTATATATAACTGTGAGTTATAGACAGTTCTGCAACTAAAGTTGTACTGTTTCCAAAAGATGTGTGATGTATCATCTCATTTTGAGTGTTCATTGCCATTCATGTCTACGTTTTTTTCAGGTAAAATCAACTATGCTGACTTGTAGAAGACAACACCTCGCCACGCTATTGTAGCAAATTTAAGCTCTTTGTCATCCTCTTCAGATTATTTCAAAATTTGCCCCTCCTCCTTTCTAAGCTTCATGTCTCCAGTCGTCCTGGATGTGCTAAAGCTGCCAATCTGGTCCCAAGAGTTGGACAGCTTCTTGCACAATCACCTCCATGCCCTCCTTTAATTTAGAGCCCTGTGAATAGGCTGGCTTCCCTGACTCATCCATAATGTCTCTACCATATGCACTTTTAAATCCCTGCCGAATACCCACTGCCACAGTTCTGCTCACAGGGAATCCAGTTGGCTTGTAAAACTTGTGTCCTGTTCCTATCCTTTCCCTTTCATTCTTTCTACTTCTCTATCTTTAGATGTTGGCATCCTTGGAGCAGGAAAGTGGGTCAGGAGCTGTGTTCCCTCTAATTTTTTTCATCCATGGTCAGAATAAATTGTGTTATGTGCACCAAGGCACATGTGGATGTGTACCACCAGTAGAAACACGTTAGTGACTACAGGTGCTCTGCTACTCAGCTAGGAGACACCTGAATCTCTCCTGGGCAGCCACCCGAGCACTCAGCTTATAGGAAGCACTGGTCAAGAGCATCTTTAGCAGAGACGAAGATGAAGAAAAAGATTATTCAGGACTACTTAACCATGTGCTTGACTTCAATGGGACCTGGACAAATATCTAAAATAAAGAATGTGTTTAAGTCCAATAAGGATACTTTTTCTGAATTGAGGGAAAAGCAATGGCACATAGGTAGTACATTGCTCATGTCCTTCCTGGTACCCACAGCTCTCCTTCAATACTGTTAACAACATTACTTACATTCTAGGTGCCAAGAGGGATGTTTGGTAACATTTTTAAAAGAGTCTAAGTGACAGGAGTTTAAGTCCTATTTTCAAAAGATACTTTGGCAGACAGAGCCAGATTTGCAAAGTGTTTAGGTGTCAAAAGATGTGGATAGGAACTTACTGAAGATTTCAAAAGCACCTATGCAGGTTAGGCACTGAAGTTCTACTGAAATGAATAGGACTTAGGCACTTAAGTGCTTTTGTAAATCACACTCAGCACCTATCTACATCTTTAGGTACCTCAATCTCTCTGAATTTCTGAATGTAGGAACTCAAGTTCCATTGACTTTCAATGAGACTTGGATTCCTAAATCACTTTTGAAAGTTATTCGTTATGCTTTAACATGACAAGTTAAAATTCAGCTTGGGTCCCTCTGAAAAAGAAAGTATAAATGTCTTTCAAAATCTATAAAATAGAAAGCAATTGGTTCTGTGAAAACAGCATTTGCACAGTTTTCAAATATGCTATTCTGCAAAGCTCTGAAACAATTACAGTAAACCACTGAGAGCTCAATGATACATTATTTCCTGGTATTTTATGTTATTAATTTATATATTTTAAGGGGCACTTAGTACAGGGAAGTCCAAACTATCATGAGCATCAACATGGATATATGGATTTTTTTTTCCTATGGGATTTGTCTTCTGGTCTTCTTGATAGGACCCAGTCTGGATTTTAACACTGTTAGATTTGGAAAGTCTGGCTGTACAGCTTTATTCTGGAACTGTATATTTTTTTCCATGACCAAAATGTGATGCTAGCAGCACCAGTAATGTCTAAACTGAAGCCAAAAAGGACTTTCTGATGTCCTGCTCCTCCACAAAGGAGGAAAATAAGTTTGTGTACTAATCAGAACCAAACTGGAATAATTCCATGCCCCTTATTTTGGACACAGGACCCTCATTAGTAAATTTCCTCTTCATTCAGACACATCTATTTTCACACACAGTAGATCTGAAAATGGACACACACAAATTACCTTGAATCATAGTTTCCCCTAAGACGTCGTCCATCTTGGCATGTTCAAAAAGGTGATTTCACTTTAACATCCCTTGGTAAGATGAAAAGTTGAGCGAATGCTGTGAGCTCAGAGCATGGACCCAAATGTGGTTCTTCATTCCTGAACTGGCTATTGTTCAGAAAATTGCTAAATGCATTCTGTTGTTAGGCAACAAGCCTAATTATGTGAGAAATGTCTGTGCACCATGTTCTTTTTCCCTCCAAACTGACATTGACTGAAATCTTTCCATTAGGGGAGTTTGTAACAAGCAGAATTAGCCTATTACTTTTAGTTTAAACAGATACCACTTCATTTCCTTCAATTTTACACAATGTAAATAAATACTCAGCAGCGATTAGAGGCTACTGGAAAGCATTGGATGCTGATCATGTGTTCTAAATAAGGCACTCCCAAAAAAAGCAATGCCTTTGGGCTGAGGAAGGTAGTTGTCAGGTTTTGAGCTGAAAGGTCGAGGGGAGCAAGTGGGCTTTTTCCTGTATTTGTCTGAGATGTAAACATAAGGAGAGAAATACTCGTCTGCAGTTTAAAAAAAAATAAAAAACCTCAAATAAAGCAAAAGTAGGTGGAAAATAGATGCTTCTGCTATTAGATCTTGAAAGTTTAATTTCAGCTTAAAACTGCTGTGTAAAGGTAACATTCTTCAGTCAATCTTAGTGTGGGCTTCTCTTCCATGGACCCTTAAGGCCTTTCTGAAGTTGAAAAATGATCTGAAGAAATGCAATGGTTGTCCTTGAAAATTTTCAAGTAATTGAAGATGGAGGTACAAACAATGGAGGTATTCATTCTTCAAATGTTCAGATCTCTTTTTCCAAGTACGAAGTACTGGCTTTGCTGTGGGGCAGAAATATATGAATACCCACTTCCTATAAACACTGCTCATATGAGATTCCCAACTGAGTTCTGAATGAACACACCTAGGTTTTAGAGCAGTGGTGGGCAATCTGCAGCCCAGGGGGGTCTCCACCAGAAGCCTTCAGACTCCTAACTATGCCCCTCCTCCACACACCTCTTATGCTCTTGGGCGCCAGATCCCCACACTTCCTTGCTCCTTCCCCTCCAACCCAGCACCTTCAGAGCGTGCAAATCACCTTATTTGTGATCTGTCCCCATGCTTCCTCCTCTCTCCCGCAGCTGGGACATCTGCAAAGGTTTCTGAATGCACTCAAATTGAAGTTCCATGGAGTCTGAGCTTGCATACACAGCTGTGCAAGATTGGGGTCTAAGAGTGAACTGAGATTTTAGGCCCATCTCTGGTCACTACCAGTCTAGGCTGGATTTGAATAGGTCACCCAAAGGCACAATGCTCTATGAGTAAAAGTCTGGCACCATTTAAATTAATAGAACAATTCCCATTGATTTAAAGGGGTCAGGACTTCCTCCAATATCCTGATAGCAACCTTCTGAGTCCTCCATGTCCCCATTTCCACATTATGTAAATCATGTGGCCTTCATAACCATTTTTTCATTAGCAGACTCATCTCCCATAAATCAGCAGATTGACTGCATATGGTTTGGGAAGATCCAGGTATTTCATAATATGTGTCTCTTTGGACCTAACCCTTACTGATTTTGCTTTCAGGGAGCCAAATACTGACATGCTGAGAAGCACCTTTCCAAGTCAACATTTGAGACCAGTCTATTGAAAGAATAATCATCATTACCTTCCTCTCCTTTTCAACAGTCTAAATAACTTCATCCTTCTATCCAGCAGGGAGTTCCTCTCCTTTTGCATTTCTTCCATATGCTCTGACAAAGGTACATTCCCTGGTGCTTCCTTCATCCCCATTGCTCAAAATGTATTCAAGACCTTCTTGCTGTGTCATCTGCTTAGAATGGTCTCTCAGTCAATATATACTACTCCCACTTGTCCAATGAAGCAATCCATGTAGTCATGTGACCCCTTGCTGCACCATTATGCTTGTTGATTTTCAAGAAGTCTTGGAGCACTTGGAAAGATCTAGAATAAGTGTAAATGGTAACCTTGGTAATTATAGGCCTGGGAGCCTGACACTGATCATGGGCAAGATAATGGAGAACCTTATATGGGACTTCATTAATAAAGAATTAAAAGAGAGCAATATAATTAACACACATCAACATGGATTTCTCCAAAACAGCTCCTGTCAAACTTACTTGGTATCTTTTTTTTTTTTTTTTGTTTCCTGAAGATCTGGTTTTCAGAAATTCTAAGCAGCTGAAATGCCATACTAAGTCAAAATATAGGTCCCTGAAATTAATAGGAAAGCTACTTGTGGCGATGTTTTCTAGTTACAAATAAAGCTCAGTGCAAACAAAATCAGAATCATGAAAATCCTACTTTTCCAAATTAAGATGCAACATAAATGTGACAGAATGTCTCCACTCTGTTCCCATTTGTCTTCCAAATTCTTTAATGCGAGGCACAGTCTTCCTTTAATTTTAGCTTTCTTGGATAGCTCTAAGAATTTTAAAGAGATCATAATGTTCCTTAAATCACAGATAAGTGAACACATAAAATGCAAACTCTGGTCTCCTCATAATGTAATCTCATGCCAGCTCTCTGTCGGGAATGATATTCAGTCAATTTGATCTTCAATAAATAATAGCCTAGGTAAACAAGTGAACTCACTCTAGACCAACTAATCCTCTTAACAGTTCCCTAATGGAGCTGTCTCCCAGGGCCAGCAGGACAGGCAGTTATGAGATTGGCAGGCCCTACAGCTGTGTCCGCTGCACTTTCTCAAGGACTTAAATAGTCCTCAAGTGTGATTTTAAACATCTAAAACATCCTAAAATATGACCACATCCTAAATGCATTAAAGATTGTTCCAGAGTCCCACAGTTAAATAGAAGACCCAATATCCTTTAATAGCTCTACTAACGGAAAAAGAAAACTACATCACGTTTATAGGAGCATATCATAGTGACTAAGGTACAACTACATTTTATTATGAGCCAGAGGAGGAAGAATGAATTAAATAGTTTGTCTTTTGCATGCCAATATCTGTTCTTTTCTTGCCATGGTTTGGGACTGAAACCAACTAATTAATGCTGAAACTAACTGTAACAGTAAAAAACTGAATTCTGGGTACTTATAAAAAAGAAAATTGAAATGTCTCTCCCAATAGTTGGGAATACATTGCACTACATTTCAGACTGGAAAATTCAAGCTGAGTTTGAACGTAAGAACATAAGAATGGCCATGATGGGTCAGACCAAAGCTCCATCTAGCCTAGTGTCCTGTCTTCTGACAGTGGCCAATGCCAGTGGTCCCAGAGGGAGTGAACAGAACAGGGAATCATGAAGAGATCCCTCCCCTGTCACCCATTCCCAGTTTCTGACAAACTGGGCCTTGGGACACCACACAGTCTGCAAGAACTCCAAGCATATTCTCTCTGAAGCTAATCCTACTGTGTCATGAATTCTCTGTGATTTGTTGATAGCATCACTTTTATTATCCCTAACATCTGATACATTCATAGAGCTGACATGTCCCTCAAGGCCACTCCTTAAATTCAGCATCACTTTTTCCCATATGATGACTTACCCCAGGTGGATATATCCATAGAGGCAGAGGGTAGGACTCTAATACAGACACCTGATCCTTAGGAGAATTTCAGATGAGTGACAGCATGATGAGGGCAAAGCTTGTTCTGCGCACACACTTTTTTGTTTATTTTCTTCTATGTTGCCTATTTGGTGATTTGTGTACACTCAGGTTTATTCTGGTAAAGGAAACTGATACAGTATGTTGACTCCTGTACAGCGTCAAAGACATCCAGGCACACCAATTAACATTCCACTAGAAATAGAGCAGGACCAGACTTCTGTGCCTTTTTAGGAGGGTTTACTTTTATGAGATGAGAAGGGAAAACATTGGTTCGGTGGCTGAATATATCAGAATCATCTTTCAAAATGTATAGAAACGCATATGTTGCTTCTAGATCTCAGAGCAATAAAAGTTTAATTCGCAACAAGAAGGCCTGTGGCACCTTAGAGACCAACAGATAGTTTGGAGCATAAGCTTTCATGGGCAATTTTAATTGACATGACTGATGTTTTAAACACAATTTGACAAAACTTATCAGGAAAGCTGCCCAAAGCCTCTTTGAAACTAACCAACTCATGTTCTCTCTCCAGAAGACCTGACTGACTATGTGATTTCACACATGCTACAAAGCTACTTTTCTGCATGAATGGAGAAGGTGGCAAGCATGGCCATGTGGCTGGGGGAAGGAGAGAAAGGCAGTGCCCCAGGCATAAGGCCCTGGGAAGCCCCCCTGAATGGAAGTGGCACACTTTCCCCTGCTCCACCCACACCATGACTCCTGGCCTCCTGGGCAGAGGGATGGGGGGAGTTACCTTTGGCATGGGGCAAGCAGCAGATAGTAGTGGTAGTGGCAAGTGGTCCCTTCTCCTGCAGCCTCACTTCTGCCTCACCATCCCCGCACTCACCACTCAGTGCACTGTCATGGCTTCCCCTCCCACTGACTCCCACTTCTGCACAGGCAGCTGGAGGTCATGTGGTGACTGCCAGGGAAAGGAGCAGACTGAGCTGAGGTGATTCCCTGCAGCTGCTGCTGGCTGCCCCCATCACCCAGGCCTAGTCCCAGGTAATGCCCCTTCCCATCCATAAAATGAGTGGGATGGCCGCCATGGGGCTTAGGGCAGCCATCCCACCTTGTCCTATGAACTGGACAGCTCTGCTGTCTACCAATTATTAACTAACCTGAGAAGCTTCATGTTGAATATTCTTAATTGTGCATTTTCAAGAAGTGAGTTTGAATTATCAGGTTAAGTTGCTTCATACTTGATACATGCGAGATTTAAATCTCATTCTATTGAGCTTTCCACCTCATAGCCCTTTGGTGATATTTCCCTTTTAAGGCACACAAAGTATCATACCTAGGTATCCAAAAACTAATTATATAAATATTCTGTGATATAACTGAGTTGAGTGGAAATCTGAACCAGTCGCCAGTGGTTGAATCTGATACATATTGGTCAGAAAGGTGTGATCGTTTTGGTGAACATTCTTCTACTTTTTCATCAAAACGTTCTGAAATCTGTCCTTTCTCGACCAGTTCTCATGTTCAAATCCTCTCATCCCAGTCATAAAATTGATAATTAAGTTTACCTGAGGAGTGATTTCCTTTTCAGTTGTTTTTGTACTTCCCAACCTTCAGCAGTGGAATCCTTCTTGTGGTTTTCCTTGGCTGACTGAAGGACCAGCACACACAAGAAGAAAATATTTCCCATCATCTTGCATAGATCTAGAGTTAAGAACATCAAAGAGAGGACTGCAAAATGAATTGAACAAAATGGAAAAATAAAATTCCCACCCCCCCAATAAACAGATGATGCCTTGATACAAATTCTTTTGAAGTTAATGAAAGACTCCAGTTTGCACCAGGTCCATAATATCTTGTTTGTAACTATTAGATTCTTGAAACCATTGGCTAATAAGGCTTTACTTACAGCATTATATTCTGGACCCATAGAAATGCAGTATTTAGCAGCCAAGATTTTATAGGAAAGTCCTGTTGAATTTAACAGGGATAAATGGAAATGTAATAGGGTCCTGTAGAAATTACACTATTACACTATAAAATGTAATGATCTCCCTATACATTTCTGAACCTTCATTTATTCCTAAAAGATAATAGAAAAATCCTGTTAAAAGATTTCTATTTTCAGTCACAAGACATAGAACTTTTCCAGAAGGAAAAAAGATTCTTCCTTTCATGAAGGCCATTTACTACATTTATAAATCACTGCTATTGAGGCAGAAAATACCCCCTCTGATTCTGAGCATGGAAACCTTGGCTGCATTCACAAAAGGGAAAGATTCTAATGACATTTACACAAATGTAATTCAGAGTTCATCCATGAAAGTCAATGAAGTTTCATCATAGCTACAGAAGAATCAGTTTGAGAAAGAAAGAAAGACATTTATTGCTCCTGGAAAAAAAAAATTCTCCCTGTGGTTCACAGTAAAACACCCTCCCAGTTTGCTTTCTCCTTTGTTCACATATTAGTTACATGATATCCTGTCTTCACCATTATGTGCCCTGTATGTGGTATTCGGATGAAATACAGGTAAAAAGGGACTATAAACATGACCTATGATAGAACTTGCCAAAAGTTATCTCCACAAAAAGCCAATGAATTATCAGGGAGGTCTTGAACATTGGTAGGTGGCAGGGTATACATAACATGATGTTAGCCATTGTAAATAGAATAAATGCAAATGATGGAATAATTTGGCATAATTATTTTAAATACATCTCCTGTGGCTGGAGAGAAAGTCATTGTTGGAACCAAAGCAGCACCGTAGCCGATAAGAAGTATATTAATTTGCTAACAAATACTGTATAACATTAAAAATAATGGTGGTTTTTTATTATTATTCTAGTACAGTCTTTGCTCCCTGTTGTTCTACAGAGCAGTTCCTTCCAACAAAGTGAAATACTATCTCCAGTATTTTTAGTTGCTTGCCATAGCAATGAGCACAGAGCCAAACTCCTACTGAGGTTTGCTAAGCATTTCAAAAGCACAACGACATCTAATAATGTCAACTTTCATTTTCATATAACATCAGCTAGGGAGTTTGAGCTTCAGTTATTTCACACTATTTACCAGTTCTGTCTGCAGAAGTCACTGTCGACAGATATTTCCTGACAGAACCTCCGTCCACAGAACACTTCCACACCTAATATGGGCTCTCCCTGTGAACACCTTATGTCAACAGAGAGTGTCCAGACTGCCCGGCCCTCTGTTGACAGAACAGTGAACCAGAAGCTCTGCAAACAGTGCAGCCTGGGGAACTGGAAGAGCTCTCTGTTGACAGAGGGCTCCCTGGAACATCAACACTATTTTTTTGTCAACAGAATCTGTCGACAGAGGTATTATGCCTCATACAGTCAAGACAGAACTCTGCTGGGAAAGGGGCTGCGTTCTGTCGACAGATTCTAGACAGAATGCATTTCTAGTGTGGACACTCCCTCGTTTTCTTGACAGAAGTCCTTTTCTTATTGACAGAACTCTGTAGGAGACAGAACTTTCATAACCGAGCTCAGCCTTTTTGTCACATCTTTGACAAATGTGTAAGAAAATCCCATGGTTCCATGAAGATGTAGACCCAGCTAAAGACCTGTCTTTCCAGCCACATGTCACTCCTGTGCATTGACCTCAGGGAGATGCTGCCTGAGTAAGGACTTAATCAAAGTTGACTAAGGAGCTCAGTTTTCTACATTTAACTTTTATGGTGAGATTTCTTGATGCAATTTGTCTCCATTCAAAACATTAAATCGCTTCGGCAGGACATCATAATTTGCATACAAGTTAATAGGCAATTAATTCACGAAATATGAATATTGGTATATTTCACATACAAACTAAGCAACCTGCCAAGCTTACCACAAATGCAGATCTCAAAGATATGTACACCCCAGATGGCCCTGGATCTTGATTCTGGAGAAGGCTCATTTTTCATAAGAAGAAACAAGATCCTACTTCACAAAACCATGTGCAAGCTAAAACCACCTTTAGTGTGAGGGATGCTTTTGATAGTACAGGAGACGGAACATTCAGGCAAAAATTGTATATCGCACTTTCTCACTATCCAGTCTTCTTTGTTCTCAAGAGCCATAATCCCCTAATCCTGAGGACAAATTCTTCACACTACACGCATTCTGTGGGACTCTTAATGCACAAAAAGTCTACAAAATCGAGCCTAGCACCACTGCACATGGGAGAAAATGCAGAACTGCGTTGCAGGAATCTCACAGCCCTGTGAGAACTAAACGACGGGAGTGCAAATCCACTTTCCGAGTTTAGTTTGTTTGCTTTGAAAAGATATGTGGGAATCCACAGCTCAGGGGTCTACATTTTCCGTCCAGGTGGAGAGCATTATGAACATGAGCTTAGTCTCACAAAACACATAGCCAAATATTTGTCACCTCTTTCTTTGTTGTACAACTCTGGTTTCTTCACTAAGTTTGGGAAAGCAGCAACCAGGCATGAATTGGTAATTAAGCTTACTATACTAGTGCACAAAAGAAATACCTGTTCTTCGGAAGTGAGATAAAGATTTGTCAAGACAATCATGAAAAAGCTGCTTCCCTCCGCCACACTGAGCAGATTGAGTCACATTTCAAATGTTTTGGACCAATTTTATCCTTGGAAATGCATAGGTCTTCTTTCCCATAGGAATTTAGTTCCCCATGTCACTGGAAACTGTGTGCTTGCCTTATTAGAGGACAAGATATAGCTGCAGAAGTGTGATGTACAGTGCTATAGTGAATATGGCTTAGTTTATTCTGTCACGTTCCTGTAAAAAGATAATGATATCTTACTCTAGATTCAGAACATGAGGCTCTGGCATGTGTTACCATCTGTTTTGTATGTTATAGTCCGAGTGTTACCTAGGTACCAAGAGTCCTACATGGACCAATAGAAGTTTTTATAAATTGCACTCAACCCAAGATCTGTTATTGCAAGTGGCATTCCATTCCATTCATTTGGCCTGAATATCAAAATAGATTAAAACAAAAGTACCATTGTAAATTTCAATCCTATTAAAGTAAAGGCACCTAAGCAATTTAAACAAATTCCCACTGAATGCTCATAAACTAAACAGCTGTGTGGAAGCTATGCCCATCTTTATGGTAGGGTCCCCTACTAATTCAAGGAGAGAGACATCTTGCCTGCTTCTACTCTGCAAGCTTTTGATTGCCCAGACTTCCTATTACTTAGCAGTGATCTTGTAGCTTGACCACTGTTCCTGAGGTGCCACTCACCATCCTTCTCTCACAGAGTGTCAGCTGCTGTGAAAGATCTGACCTCAGGTTTTCAGGATTCAATAAATCTGTTCTGTGCCAATTAGGCCTCAATTGTGTCCGGTTCTGGGTACCATGTTTTAGTAACAATGTGGAGAAATTGTAGAAGGTCCAGAAAAGAGCAACTGAAATGACTAAAGGTCTAGAAAAATTTGACCTATGAGAGAAGATAAAGAGATTTGGTTGTGTTTAATTTGTAAAAGAGAAGGCTGAGAGGGACATGATAATAACTGTCATGTACCTAAAAGGGTGTTACAAGGAGAAGAGAGAAAAAATATTCTCCTTAGCCTCTGATAAGACAAAAGGGATGGGCTTAAATTGCACCAAGGAAGATTTAGGTTGAACATTCGGAAATATTCCTAACTGTCAGGGTTGTTAAGTAGTGGAAAAAATATTGCCTAGGATGGTTGCAGAATCTCTATCACTGGAGATATTTAAGAACACTTTAGATAAATATGTAATAGGGATGATATAGTGACGATATTCTTCAACATCTTTAGTAATAACCTGGATGAGGAGATGGACTGCACCCTCAGCAAATCTGTGGATGAGACTAAGCTAGGGGGACAGGTAGATAAATTGGCCAGTAGGAATAGGGTCCAGTGTGACCTAAATAAACTGGAGGATTGGGCCAAAAGTAATCTGACGAGGTTCAATAAGGACAAGTGAAGAGTCCTGCAGTTGGGATGGTATAATTCCAAGCATTGTTACAGGCTGGTGACTGGCTGGCCAAGCAGCAGTGCAGCAGAAAAGGACCTGAGAATTACAGTGGATGAGAGGCTGGATATGAATCAACAGCGTGCCCTTGTAGCCAAGAAGATTAACATCATATTGGGGTGCATTAGAAGGAGTATTTCCAGCAGATCTAGAGAAGTTATTATTCACCTGTATTCGGCACTAGTGAGGCCACGCCTGGAGTATAGCATCCTGTTCTGGGGCCCCCCAGTACAGAAAGGATGTGGACCCATTGGAGTGGGTCTAGAGGAGGACAACAAAAATGAGTAGGGGGCTGGAGCACATGACCTATGAGGAGAGGCTGAGGGATTTTGGCTTATTTAGTTTGCAGAAGAGAAGAGTAAGGGGCGATTTGATAGAGGCCTCCAACATTCTGAAGTGGGGGCTCTAAAGAGGATGGAGAGAGGCTGTTCTCACTAGTGACGGACAACAGAACAAGGAGCAATTGTCTCAAGTTACAGAGGGGGAGGTGTAGCTTGGCTATTAGGAAAAGTGGTGAAGCACTGGAATGAGTTACCCAGAGAAGTGGTGGAATCTCCATCCTTAAAGGTTTTTATGTCCCAGCTTGACAAGGTGTTGGCTGGGATGATTTAGTTGGGGTTGATCCTGCTTTGAGTAGGGGGCTGGACTGAATGACCTCCTGAGGTCCCTTCCAGCCCTAGGATTCTATGATTCTAGATGGTGCTTGTTTCTGCTGTGAAGGCAGGAGACTGGATTTGATGACCTCTCAAGATCCATTCCAAGTCTTGTATTCTATGAATCTGCCGCATTTTTCGGATAAATGTTTTCCCAGACTGTTTATTAGAACTGAACAGCAAAAGGAACTGTGCATAGCAGGAGTTGTCAAATAAACATTCACATTAATGTACTGATTTTCCAACAGCTACCTGTGATACCAGAGCTGGCCTATATGGAATGCAGCTTGCCTCTAGATATGTGTGTGCTTAGTTATGCTATTAAAAGTACATTGATATTCACAAGATCAAAGGTGACCAAAAGAACTGATGAGCAATGCTTTTTGTAAGATTTTCCATGAAACAAACATTTATCAAGCCAAGGGCCCATGTTTCATTTTTTTAAGAATGGGAAGGGACCCCTGTCCCCTGCCCCCTGCCCTTTTGGCAGGACAAAGCCCCATCCTTGATGTCTATTTGCCCCAGTCCTAAGTGGCCTCTTCAAGGATTGAGCTCACAAATGTGGGTTTAGCAGGCCCATGCTCAAACCACCAAGCTATCCCTCCCTCCTAGTCCTATATGTTGTCTCTTACATGGCTAGCACCAGATACAGGAAATCCCAAGGCACCAGTAGACAATAATGGAAAATTCTGCCCCCAGAGGAATTTTCCTTCCAACCTCCATTATTTACAAGTCAGCTCTGAAGCATGAGAGTTTATATTCCTTCCAAACCATATATTTATTTGAATATATATGCTTGGAACTGGATATTTTTGCTTTCCAATCCTTTTTTGAACCCTGCCAAACTCCCGGCCTCTATAAAACCTTGTTGTGATGAGTTCTATAGTGTAATCGTTCATCGTGTGGACAAATAGATATCAGTTTTAAATATACTGACTTCCACTTTGACCAAAGGTCCCCTTATTATTTTATTATAAGAAAATCCCAGAAGGTTCAAAGCACTCTGATGCAATTTGCATTTCAATGCCAATCAGAAAATGACCCTGATGTCAACACTAAAATGAATTTTGCATTTGGGAATGGATTATTTTCCTTTCAACTGGATATGTTTGAGCCTCAACTAGTGAAATTTCACTTGTAAAGCACTGAACAAAACTAGGTGCATTTTTTAATGCAAATACATAATACATTTTCAGCATAGAAGTGCAAATAATACAAATTGCATGCCCCTTGTAGACACTGGCCAAAATAAAATCATTAACATTTTGTCAAAAGAATATTCACATTCTGTTCCTTTCCGAAATGTAGATACATAAACAATGCATATTTGTCATGCTGCAGATCTCACAGCATTCACTGGAGGAAAAGATGGTGTTGTTTCTTCATTTTCTATTCAAAATTACCAGATAAGACACCCCTTCCAAGTTGGATGTGCATCCAGACTGTGAACTCCCATAAATTAAGGGATGTTCAAATCTGATATTTTGATTCGGTCCCAAATCTGGCTTTGATTGGTATTTCAAACACTGCTAATATAAGCAGGGTGTTAGTAGATGCGGGAGATAATGTGTTTATGATGGGCTCAAAAATGAAGCAGCTATGGAACCAGGACTTACTCAACTAAACTAGGGAGTTTGTGGAATCTCCATCTATGGAGATATTTAAGAACAGGTTAGATAAATGTATGTCAGGGATGGTCTAGACAGTACTTGATCCTGCCATGAGGGCAGGGGGCTGGACTCAATAACCTCTCAAGGTCCCTTCCAGTTCTAGCATTCTATGATTTGAAAGATGTGGGAAGATAAGAATGAGAAGAGAAACCTATGCACACATTTTCACTGTGTTTGTACTTTCACACTCTGTTGGGTTACTGAATACACAATTAGCAGAGGGATAGCTGAGTTAGGGTGTATCTTCTAAACAACAAGTCCTGTGGCACCTTATACACTAACCTATTTTGGAGCATAAGCTTCTGTGGGCAAAGACCCACTCTGTCAGATGAATGAATGGGGTTTCCAGAGGAAGGTCTCAATATATAGGCTCATGAAAATACGATGATGTCAAATTTGCAAATGAAACTGCAGCTCTGCAGTTTCTCTTTGGAGTCTGTTTTTGAAACAAGCAAATAAAAATACGAAAATTGGAGAGAGAGGGAGAGAGAGAAACTTTAGATCTGCAATTCATCTGCAAATTTGACACCATCACCTGAGGACAGAACAGAGACTGGGAGTGGCTGGCTCATTACAAAAGCAGCTTCTCCTCTCTTGGGCCATTTCTACACGTCACTTTCTCCGTAAGTGGCATGCTAATAAACGGCCCGAAATATGCTAATCAGGTACAGATGCAAATTCCCCATGCCTCGTTAGCATAAGGTCACATGATTTGGAGCCCGGAAGACGTTCTTCTGGACTCCAAAACAATGTGTAGAAGTGCGGCCCCCGTGGGGTCTTCCAGAAGGAAGTCCTCCTTATATATATCAGGCATGGTGATAGGTCCTGCTGTGAATGCAGAGGACTGGACTCCATTGCTTCTGGTGGTCCCTTCCAGCTCTGTGAGATATGTTTCAAACTGCACCACACAAGGATTGGGCGTTATGGAGGGAAGAGCCACTAGCTGAAAATGGTATGTCATTTTTTTGGTTTCCCTATAATCTGAATGAAATGACATTTTAGGTTGAAAGTAACAATAACTTTGTTTCAAAATGTCCTTTTGAAATAAAACTAAATGGCAATCCTAGTTTTGTTTCAATAGCTGTTCAAAAGCCTGAAGTGTGCTGCTTCAAAAATTTCAGAGAGGGATTTTTCTCACAAACATTTGGGGGAAAAAATGGGGTTTTTAGTGTATGCTAGCCACAATCCTTCTATTGCTTTGAAACAAAGGGATAAAAATTCAAGTGGCTCAAATGGTTATGTATGGTCCATGGCTAACGTTAATTAAGGTTTACTATTTAAAATGGGGCATCCAGGGGTCAGGACCCCTGGGTCATGTATCTGGCCCTGCAACTGTGTGGCCACGTTACTGTAGGCTCGTCATAGGACAAATGAAGGACTGTCCCTGGGCATATGCAGAGTACACAGCTGCACAGGGCACCACTAAATTGGGGCACCACTATGCCCCAAATTAAGTAGTGCCCTATTCTGTGCAGCTGGAAGACAATGCTGCCTCAAGCAGCCCTAATCCCCTGGCCTCCGCTCTGCCTCCTGGCCCCATGGCCCAATCTTCTGTTCCCTCAGCCTTCCCACTCTGCCTGCCAGTCCAGTGGATCAATCCCATGGCCCCGTCTCTTCTTTCTCCATTCAGCCTTGCAGCCCTCAGTTCTGGTGGTCTGCACCTCTCCCTTTTTCACATGTATCCACTTCAGCCTTTTTTCTGTCACCATAGTCCTGAGCACAACACCCCACGCCCAAGGAATTCCTGCCTAGCTCCTCAGTGTAACACAGGGGAGAGTGAAGGTGTCTGGGTTTTGCAGGGCACCCAAAGTCATAAGGACAGCCAATCGCCATGCTCGATTATTAAAATGGGAGTTATAGTAAGCATGTCTGTAAAATGGTTTTAAATGTTCAGGTGAGAGATGTAAGAAAAGAAAAGAAAAGAAAAGAGAAAGCAAATATTTTACCAAAGAAGTCTTAAACTGTCAAAGATATTACCTCCACATACCTCCCTGTCACTCAAAAATCCTCAGAAACCGATATCTGGCAACGAAAGTAGCTGATAAATTGGACATAGATATACAGAGAGAAAGGAAACCAAGGACTTACAGGACTCATGTCTTTATTTACTCAAACATAAATCAAACTGACCAGGAACTTGGGCAAGTAAATCGGATTCCGTTTGTATGTTTTTCTGACATAAATCTGGCTGTAAGAGGAATAGCATGAGTAATAGAGGAACCAAACTCCCACCGTGACTAATCTTTCACTGAATTTGGACTGATAACTTACCTTACAGAGATGGACTTGGCACCACTATAACATGACCTGGGAGCACCAGAAATAATGTGTTGTGTCCGCACGTATGTGTGTGCACACTCACATGCTTGCATTCATGTGCAAGGGTCTCAGAAGCTGAAAGTAGAAGAGCATAAATAAGAGATGCTGCACCCCACGGCATATCTATCATTTCTTTGCAAGACTTTATGGGCACGTGTCTGGAAGCACTTCAGGCAATATGATAAAATGCTGTGATGCAGGAGACCTAAGGAGAACAGTGAGGCCATGCAGCAAGAAAAGACAAATACACGGTAAATAGGGCATGCAGTCTCTGGGAGGAATGTAGGACCTGTAGTGTTTGGACAATGTCATCTTAGTCTCATGGGAGGCTTATCGAGATTTCCAGCATCATGAGAATAGCAGTTCTTGCTGGATTTCAGTATAGGGAGGGTTCAAGGGCGGAATCCCTTCCTAGTTTTGAATGCAACAAGAACAAGGTTAGGCCCACAGCTATAATTCTGTCAGCAGGTGTGTTGTTACTGCAAAACATTGTTATCCCATAGCCTTTTGATGGCCTATGAAGAACAAGTTGGACATTTCAGTCTATTTCTTCACATGGTAGACAGGTATCTCCTTGAGAGAAATCACCTTCAGTCAAACATACATTTGTATGTCTAAACAATCTTTTTGTCCTTTCAGATTGAGCTATGAAAGCTTCATATGGCCAGAGTTAAAAGGTCTTAACAAGAGAGAAAATTCTTTCTTTCTCGTTGTGGCAATGCAAGCTGCTGAGACTGCAAATCTGACCATTTTATAATTTGAGGAGAACTTAGGTGAATCCAGTCTCATTCCCAGGAATGTTATTTTTTCAATTTGGCAAACAGAAATTATTTTCATAGAGATTCCTTTTGCTTGCAATAAGACGCAGAACTATGGAATATGAGAGAGGTTTTACCTTCCTGGCTGACAAAGTCCGCCTTGAACAAATTAAAAGAAAAGTCACACTAAATATTATTAATGATGAAATTCTCAGTTTTTATTCAGCCAGAACATTACTCAAGGTCACATCCCCTGAAATCCTCCTTTGACTGATGGAGTGGTTTCTTCCAGTTTAAACTCAGTCACAATATTATCCCTAATGTAAACTGGCAACATGTATATTTTTGCAGTTGGTGTTGGTAAAGCATTCCCAGGAGTGGCAAATAACTTTTCACTGTGGAAAAACAAATTCTAGCTCCCCACCATCACCCACTCCCCATCAGTTCCACTCACCTTTTCCAAATAGTACATTCAGGAGGAAATCCTGATGATGTTATAGCTACTTACCTTGAAAATCTGGCTACCTTACTTGGTCCCATTCACTTGATATACAACACTTTCTAAGTTTAAAGTTTTCCAGTTCTGAATGTTCATTAACTATATCTCCAATGAGGCTTTCTGATGGCATATCAAATCCACTAACAACTCTCTTGTGGGAATGGAAAATGAATAAGCAGATCCATCGAGAATAACAAACCAAGAAATTCCTCCAGGGGGCATTAAACACTACATTAATGCTGTAGGAAAGGATGTTGAGGCCCTGACATTACATTGCTGTACAGCTCTACAGGTTTGGACTCAGGAATCAACTTACATGTAGTTCCTTTGGACAGCAAGCAGGCAGAGGTACCAATGCATTCATAGGTACATATAGGCTTGAGGTGCTCAGGAACCATGAATATTCAGCGCTGGGGTTCCATTTCAGTGATGTTAACTGCACCACAGCTTGTGCGTGACTGTGATTAATTCTGAAGCTGGGAGCAGCACAGTCTTTGCTGCAGGGAATTTGTTATAAACAGAGGCAGGTAACAAAAGCCTCACCATGAAAGTGAACTGAGGATCATAACAAACAGACAGTCATGTAGCACCATAAAGACTAACAAAACAATTTATTAAGCGGTGAGCTGTTTGGGGGCAGATCCACTTTTTCAGATCTGGAGATATGCCATTTCCAGTACAGCACTGACAGTTTTCTAACACAGAGCTCAAAAAAAACAGAAATTGAAATAAAAGCTGACAAATCAGATACATGTGTCTGAAGGGGTGGGACAAAGGGTGGGGAGGAAGGGAGCGAAAAACAAAGTGTCCTGTCTGAGATCACTACAAATATCAAAGAGCAAGAAGCGGTCTTTGTAATGTGTGATGATTAATTATCTAATGATAATTCGTGACAGAGAGATAGGTGTGTTAGTCAAGTGCCACTTGACTGCTTTTTTGTTCTAATTGTAATTAGATGATCCCAGAAGTATCCTCAGGTATTCCAGTCACAAGATAAGAAATAAAAGATGGACTGACAGGGGAGATTAGAGGCAGTGTTTGACAGGATCCCTGTATCTAATTCCTATATAAAAGAGAGAAAAGTGGTAGGTCCACTCAGATCTAATAATATGTTCTCACATCTTGTGGCAAATCACTCAAGGGACACTGTTAGCTTTTGAATGTTAATATATAGTCTTACTTTATTAATAACTGTGAAGAAAGAGACCCTGTCAGAAATTCCCTGTTAGTCTAGAAGGTGCCACAGGACTTCTTATCGTTTTTGTCAGAAGTTCTGAGTTCTAGCTCAGCTCAGCTCTGGGAGGAGAGGGGAGTCTAGCTGATTACAGCAGAGGTAGATACAGCTGGATTCTGTGTAAGTATGGCCATACTGGGTCAGACCAAAGGTCCATCTATCTAAGTATCCCATCTTCTGACAGTAGCAAATACCAGGTGCTTCTGAAGTACCGAACACAACAGCCAATCATTGAGTGATTCATCTTGTCACCCATTCCCAGTTTTTGGCAAACAGAGCTGAGGTACATGGTGTTGGATCAGTGCCCACACTGGCTAATAAACATTGAGGGACCTAGTTCTTTTTTGTACCTCTTAAAGTCTTGTCCTTCACAACTTCCTTTGGCAAAGAGTTCCACAGATTGACTGTGAAAAAATACTTTCTTTTGGATGCAATAAACAGGATAGACCTCACTTTTGTTACTGGGCTTCAGCCTGCATTCTTTTTTCCACCCTAGAACTTACCCTTTCTTGATGTTTACTTTTTGAAATCAGGTGGTTTTGTCTATATCACAAGCTCCTGCTTCCTGGCACTGCCCCATGCCAGATCCTGCACCGAAACTCTCTCCTAGAGCCTACATGCCTCCCTCACCTGTGATAGGGTCAGGCCAGAGGCAGCTCTAAAAAGCAGAAACAGCCCTGGCTAATCAGATATGGTCACAGGCAGAGTTGGAACAGGATGGGAGAGGCTGCTATAAATCAATTAAGGTCCAGCTGATACTACTCAAGGATGATATAGGCCTTTTAAAAAGCCTCTTTCCCCCTCCACTGCCCCCCACCTCAGTTGGGAGAGATTGAAGGGGGAGGAGGGTAGAGCGAAGATTAAACTGGAGTAGATGAGGTGAGTAGCAAAAGAGAATACCAACCGTATCAGAGACAGCAGGGGGAGATGTTTAGCTTCTGCAGGGACTATATGGGCTTCTTGCCTGTGGTAGCCCCAAAGCTCAGTCAGAGGCTGGACAGACTGGTTACTCAGCCTGGTCAAACCAGGGGGCTTCTATCCACTGCCCTTCAGGCCAAGGGGTCAAAGCCCCAATCCTAGGCAGGGTGAGCAAGTCCCAGTGTATGACTGTGGACAGAGCAGAGGGCGGGGGCCCAGGAGTGACAATGACCCTGTCACACACTCAAACTGTGTCTCTTAGGCAGGTGGGGGAGAGTTTGGATGCAGGAGGGGTCTGGGCTGTGGACATTCTGAACACCACCAAAACTTCTGCAAACCTGCCACCCTTGAATGGGTGATCACTTACACTAGATCAGTTGTGTTGTATGGACGTGAGACATGGGTGATAATGAAAGATTCAAAAAGAAGAATATCGGTGTTTGAAAGGAGTTGTTATAGAAAGATTCTGAGAATAGGATGGATGCAGAAGGTCACCAATGAAGAATTATATAGAAAGATACAGCCTAAAGAGAACCAGCTGCAGAAGGTTATAAAATGGAAGCTACAACTATTTGGGCATATTTGCAGAATGAACGATGAAAGAAAAATCAAGACCCTGCTATTTGGCATAATGGATGACTCACAAAGGAGAGGCAGACCCCACAGAGAACGGATAGATGATATAGTTGATTGGTGTGGAACTAGTCTACAGAAACTAAGCCACTCTGCACTGGACAGGGAAAGATGGAAGGAAATAGTGAGAGAGGCATCAGACACCAAGGGGTACCAAGCCCACAGTTATTGATGATGATGAGTTGTTACAGGGATATAACTCAAATATACCCAGAACACAGCGGCAGTGAGGCTTGGTTAGGATACTAAAGTAGCTACAGAGAATAGTGAGATGTGTTCACACTGTAGCGACAGAGGAGGGACTGTTGGATGCAAGTTTCCTATATTATGAAAATGGTTACTTCTGGCTAGTGGTGTGGGAATAATTTTTATAGTGGGGGCTGCCCAGAGGTCTGGCTTTTGTTACTACTTCAAGCCAGGTGATGGGGTAGTACAGCTGACACACCTACTTATTGCACCTATGGTTCTGGTTAAGCAGGGAAATGAAAACTTCAGCATTGATGGGATCCATAGGAGAATGGAAAACGGGAGGGGGGAGGAAATCACATTTATAATGAAGACTCTGGATTTGACTCTATCATCATTCATGCCAATCGCCAAGCTCCCATTGATTTTAATAGGGAAGGATCTGGGCCTAGAAGAAGAGATGAAATTGATATATTTTAAATGGTTGTAGCTAATAAAGGCATTTGGAAAAGAATAGTATTATTGAAATGGGTGCTGGTTTTTTCTTTTCCCCCTGGAACTAAAAATGTAGGTTGACCAGCCATTTCAGTGGTTCGGAAAAGCCTGGGCCACTTGTGGCCTTTGAGGCCACTTGCCATAATAAAAATAAAAGTCGATGACACATGAAAACAAAATAAAGCCAAAAATGAGGCAAAATTTGAATATTAATAATCCAATCTTTTTTTTCTGTGTAAATGTACCTATTATTGAGGGATGAGAATACAAATGAGTTGCAAAACATACTAAATACCCAAAAATGTCTTTGAATGTGAGGTGTCCTTTGATCTTGAGGCCAAGGCCAAATGGCTCTCCTAGGCCCCATCTTTGGTTGGCTCTGTAGGATGACACTGTTTTGATCTTCCATTATATCCCTTGAGTGGCAATGGAAAGGGCACAATAAACAACTACTTGTACATATTGAACCTCTCTAGTTTGGCACTCTTGGGACTTGACTGATGCCAAATGAGAGAATTTGCCAGACTATGGGAAGTCAATTTTGTCTAGAAGCACTACCAATGGTTGCGCTGTTTACTCATTTCTTAGAAGACATTTGGGGTAAACTAGAACTAAATACCAGCACACAATACTGAAAGCTGGGACTGGTAACCCTAAACAAACTTTATAGGGCCATGGGAAACTTGGCAACACCCAAGATGAGTGGTTATCCTTCTAACTAAAAATAAGTGAATGTTGTCGGGTGAGAGAATGCCAGACTAGAGAGGTTCCACCTATATGAGGCACTGGCTGATGGATTGAGTAAGGCACAGACAGACACAACAGCCGTATCTTACAACCATATTACCAAAACTGATTGCAAAAGGGGCTTTGGTAGTAATTTATTTCAGGTGCCTGATTCTGCTTCTGCAAGAGGGTGCTTTGATTTAATGAAAGCTACTGACTTCAATTAGAGTAGAATCTACCTATGTGATGTAAATATGATTTTTATCAATAAAAGTTGTATCATAAACCAGTTACCCTGCCTGTCTTTTTTAGCATAGAATTTTGAAAAGCTTTCATCCATGATCTAAATTCCTACTTAATGGGAGCAAGGGTTAGACTTTAGACTAATAGTGAATGGATTTAAAAACCAGCACCTTCTCCTATGCTCAGGTTTAGTTGGATAATTAATATAATAACTACTGAGTGATACCTTTAAAAGATCCTATTATTGGGATCTGAAACTAAAAAAAAAAAAGTATAAGCTTCTCTCTCTCGCTCAATCTAGCTGTCTTCCTCCTACTGTTTGTGCTGTTGATATGGCATGTTTTATCTGTCTATAGACATGCATATATATAAAAAATGGTTAAAATTAGTCAACAATTGTTAAGGATTTTGTGATATTTCACAGTCTACCTATCTGTGTTAATGCTGATAAAACAAGCCATCTAGGGAATGAAGACCATGTGCTAAAACTATCAGTGCATGATGTCATGGTCCAACTGAATCCTCTTTTAAGAGTTTAAAAGGTAATTGAAAGGTTATTATTTTTTAAAGGACTTAGCTTCACTTTTTCTAATGGGAAGTAAATGAGATTCAGGTCACACTCAGGCCAGCTCAGGATGAAGTCAGAGGGTGAAGAGAGGCAAGATGGAGTTGAAGATTAATTTGATTAGGATTTCTTAAAATAATATTTGATTTTATGAGGGGTTTAAAAGCAATGGGGCTCCCTTATTTCAGCTCTAAATCTGAAATGCACACTCAGGCTGTTCTGAAAAGAACAGAGTTTTGTTTTGGAGTCTGATGGTCACAAAAGGGAGAGAAAATTAATGCCAGTTGCAAAAAGAGGCTGTAGTGTTTCAGTAAGAGGAGGACGGCATTTGATCAATTATAGATTTTTAAAATAATTTGATATGTAAGCATTATGATTTTTCACTGCTCAGGCTCAACACTTTTATTTACTTGGGAATATTCTGGTGTGTTTTAATTAGTTTATTTTTTTCTATAATTAAAATAATCTCAGTGTGCTCACGAACATATATTATGTGGGTGCAAAGCAATGGTCTGCAAAGAAAATAGAAAAGAATTTGATCACAGCTATCCTGGTTTCAGACTGAAATTTGATTTTGTTATTGGCCAGAGGAAAAAATGGACTAGACACTACATATAGCTGAGCTGTAAACCGAATTGAAAATGACAAGATTTCTTCGGAAACAAGTTTGTCACTTTCATTTCTCTTCCAGAATTGGGGTGTTAAGAACCCTCTGATTTAAAGTTTCTAAGTATCTAAGTTTCTAAGATACTTAAGAGTTTCTTGGTATCTGCAAATATGTTTAAAACTGATATCAATCTTCCTTGGTTTTGGAACTAAAGGGATAAAGGAATATCTATTATAGCAAGAAGAAATAGAATAGGTAGCCTGGAAGCTGAAATTTTGTGACACTATCACTTTTTTTTACAATAACCACTAATGACTTATATGGAGATGTCCTTTCAAATAAAATTGAGTCATATGCTCACGAGAAAGACACAATATGCAACACTCAAGAGGTTTTGTGTGTTTTTACAAGTCTAAAATTCTGTCCATCTATGACAAAAATAACACTCAAATGCACTTGCCATTCAGTGATTCAACTGGGAGCAAACACAGATACATTTAGAAGCAAAATTCATTTTAATATTTTTATATTTTAAAAATAATCACCTATCAAGAAAACCGAAATTGCCTTCTTGTCCCACCTGCGTTGCGATAGCATTCAAAACTACTGGGATCATAGGACTGAATTTTCCAAGGAGTCTAAGGAATTATGGACCACGGGTCTGACTTTATGGATCAGACTCAAGGTCCTTCTAGTCCAGGGATAGGCAATAAAAAAGCCACTGCTATATTTATCTGTGCTTCTGCAGGTTTGGGGCAAAGGCAGCTCTTGTTGGCCACAGATTGCCATTGGCAGCCAATGCTACCAGTGGAAGGTGGCTGGGACTGGGACACCACTTCCTGCTGCTCCCATTGGCCATGAATGGTGATCAGTGGCCAATGAGAGCTGTGATCCCCTGATGCCTGTGAAGGAGCAGGTAAGTATAGACATGGAAGCACACCAGGGATTAACCCTGGCTCACTGGATCCAGCCTGGAGGCCAGTAGTTGCTCAGCCCTGGTCTAGTCTAATATCCTGTCATTGCCAATGGCCAATACCAGATGCTTCAGAAGAAGGTATGTGTCAAAAAATCTCCTTTCCATATAGGTCTGAGCCTGATCTGTGTTAGTTTGATACTGGTTTATGTCTGGAAGCATGAGGTTGAATATGGCTTCTAAAACCAAATATAACAACTTTGGATATGTTTGCTATCCATAAGCTTGGATGCTCAACTAGGTACCTTTGAGCAACTCAGCCATACAGTTTACTAAGACCATTTACTCTCCCAAGCAGTGTTCCCTGCCAGCTGAGTGTTTGGGCTGCTGTCCAGGAGACAGTCATGTGACACCCAGCTGATTAGCAGAGTTCCCACAGCTGCCAGCAGCCTGTTTTTAATGGTGGTGAGCATCTGCACATGCCTCAGTGCACATAATAGAATTTATTCTGCACACAGACAAAAAAAATAGAGGGAACAATGCTCCTGAGCCCTTTCCCACAGTCACGTGAGGTTTCAGAACTCACTATTCTTACAGCTACACTCACCGACAGGCTACAACCTTTGTACTCAACATTCTTAGAATCGCATAATGCTAGAACTAAAAGGGAGATCATCAGGTCTGATCTCCTGCCCTCACTGCAGGACTAAGCACCATCTAGATCATCCCTGTTGTGTATTTATCCAGCCTGTTCTTAAATATCTCCAATCATAGAGATTCTACAACCACTTTTCATTGTCTCGTTCCTTATATTCTGTGTAGTTCAATTTGAAGTTTAGATTGCTGCAAGGAGATATACTTTACTCTGTGCACGATTGGTCCTTATATCATTTCAATTGACTAGGCTCTTCTTTCAGTTTCCTTTTCAATGGCACTCCAAAGACTGAAGAATGACTTCCCTCTCCCCTACATTGCTTTCATACAGCTATAACTCCCTCCACACCAATGGAGTTACTCCTACTTTATACCAGCATATGTGAGCAGTGGGGCCACCAGCCACTGCAGGCCCAGGGGTAATATCCAGGGAGGGGTGCCCTGCACAGCCAAAGGGACAAAGATGGAAGGGGTGGGGCCACTGGCAGTCAGCCTTTAGTCCCGCCCTCACGCACACATAGACAGCTGTGCAGAGCAGCAAAGGGGTAGAGCGATGGAGTGTGGCAATTCAAAGCAGCCCAGAGTTCTGGCTGCCACTGCTACTTTGGCGTCTGTGGCCGGAGCTCTTGGTCCCTTTGAGATGCTGGGCCCAGAGGCAACTTCCTCCTTTACCTCCACCCCCACCCATCAGCAGGCCTGTATGTGAGACAAACCAGGCCCCATCTAAAGACCTTTGAATGTTAAGTCAGTCTGAAGAGACTGGGAGCTAATAGCTGTACTGGTAGCTGGCAGAGACTCCCATATCATCGGTAAGGCTTTTCAGAGTGATTTATTTTAATTTAAAGTGCTGACAACCCAGTAAACAGCTCAGATGAAAACTACATCTCACAGGGACACAGGAGAACAAAAAGATCTTTCTTCCAGGTGTACTAAGTGCCTCTTGTAACTTTTAAGTGGTTTCCTGAATCAACAAAGTGAAACA
This sequence comes from Carettochelys insculpta, assembly GCF_033958435.1. Lineage (NCBI taxonomy): Eukaryota > Metazoa > Chordata > Testudines > Carettochelyidae > Carettochelys > Carettochelys insculpta. Next base: position 21,902,946 of record NC_134156.1, on the reverse strand, counting down.
AGGATATTTCAGTTAAGTAAATGTGCAGTTCAAATTTGTAAGTGTCTTGTAAAGAGGAAAAGACAAGAAAAGTGAAGATTCGAAAGGAGTCTGTTTTCACCAGAAATGAGTCTGAAGCCAACTTTTAACCCTGGACAAGTGAGAGCCAAGCTTAATTTTCATCCAAATCCAAACTTTCTGACTTGCCCCTCTCTTGCTGTAATGGGCCTTAACAAATCCCTGATACTGAATACCAAAAATTGTAGTGAAATCCTGACCAAATCTGTGATACAAATGTTACAGCTTAGTCCCAGATATATCTACAATATAGATGGGAGAGTTTGTGTGTCTTTCTGGCTGTGTCTGTCCATCTGTCCGGGAGTGCATTTGTTCAAGAATACCTCCTAAATGGTGAGACATGGGACCACCAAATTTGGTATGCAACTTCCTCATATCCTAACTTAAAACAAAGTCAGGAATTAGTTGCAATAGGACAATGGGATGTGTGTGGAATGCAATTGTTTCTTCTCAAACAGAAATGGATGGGAGTAATAGCAGGGACAGTTGTACTAATGAAATGACCACAGGGGGCAGCCACTGGCCAGCAACATGGACCCTGCGACCCCAGCTTGCCCCATTGAGCAGCTAATAGGCAGTCTGCATGGCTCCCACTGCCCTGCACTGGCCCCATAGAGAAGCACTTGCCTTCCCTACCTCTTTCCCTGAATCCTCACCCCTTCCATTGAGCCCTTCCGCACCTTCCAGCCTCCTGCTCGTCCTCTGCACTCCCCACCCCTGCCCTGAGCCTGTCCTCACCCTCAGCCCTGACTCTTGTAACCCCCAACTCCTAAAGATAAACTTAAATGTTCCTGGGTATTTTCCAAGCTGAGATCATCCAGAACTAGGCAATGCTTGTGAGTGTGGCATCATAAAACAGGCCAACAACATCATGAGGAAAGTGCCCATAGCACACCTTTTATGAACTTGTCTCAAAGCATTTTACAAAGGACACAAATACATCATTCAAGCTGTCAGAAATTTTCCAATTCATTGGGTTTTTTTTTCATCAGAAAATGCTGATGCATCAAAATTGAAACTGATAAGAATAGGTCAGTGTTGGTGAATCTCTTAATTTGAATAAATAGGAAAGTTTTGAACATGTCAAAACCTTCCATTTCAACATTGTCAAAACGAGAAGCCTCATTTCTTTTTTCTTTTTGGGGTTCAAATAGCTTTTCAGTTTGAAATTGTAGTTAATATTAACATCTTGCCCTGAAAGGTAATAAAGTATGATACATGATCACTGTCAAAAGTAAACATTTTCCCATGACTAGAAGGAAAGATACTGATTGACCCAATCTGAACCTCTTTTTGGATTATTGGTGTGTGAAAGACTTCCATCACAATGTGTAATGGGAAAATTTTGCAGTCACTTGAAGTTCTTGCAGGACAAGATAACCATTTTTTTCCCCCAAGCACTAATCATTATCTTTTGGGGAAACTGAGGCATATTACTTGCCAAGTTCAACACACACTTCTGAGGAGCCCGTGGCTACGCTGTCTGTCAGCACTTTGAAGTTAGCAGCTTTGCAGTTCCTGCAGCAGCCATTATGCTAATGAGGTGCTGCATATGCATCACAGCACTTCATTAGCCTCTTCTAACCTGCCTGCTTAGCATGCCCCCTTGGAAGAAGGGGGCTAGGGTAGATGCACCCATAGTGTGCCCAATAGCTCTGTTTCTAAATAGACCATCTACACACAATACAGCCTATTTCGAAATAGCTGAGGGCTGTTTCGAAATACATTTTGTGGGCAGCTGCACTATTTTGAGATAAACTAGTCCCCTTCCTAATTTTTTTTTCAGGAAGAAGGGTGCTTTCAAAAGCAGGGCTTCCTTTCAAAGGAACCCCCCGTATCTACACAGCTATTTTGCATTTGAAAAGCAACACTTTTCATGTCGTGACCAGCTGCCATTATGCAAATGAGACACTGAATATTCATATGACCACTTCATTAGCGTTTTGAATCTGCTCCATTAGCGTTTTCAATCCTTTCAGTATCCCTTCTGAAAAGGAGGGTCAGTATAGACATAGCTTTCTGGAATAGTTTATTTCAAAATAACAGTGCTGTGTAGACATAGCCTAAGTGACTTACTACAATCACAAAAGGAGCCTGTGATAGGTTAGGGATTTGAACCCAGTAATTCTAAATCCTAACCTTGTACCCTATCCCCTCCCTCTCTAATTTAAAATATAGACTAGCCTCTAAGTAAGACATACAACCATTTTCCTGACTTGTGTTCCCTGTAAACTGAGCATTTGGGCAGCTTCCCAGGAGAGATTCAGCTACTATTCAGATGATTAGCAGAGCATCCACAGCTGGCAGGATGTGCTTCAACTGGAGGTGCACACCATTGGTGCACATAACAAAATGTATTCCCTTTATGGATGGAAAAACAGTAAAGCCTGCTCCTGACTCAATAATGGGAAAGGTAAGGAGGAACCAAGAGCTCAATTTAAAGTATATTTTTCTTAAAACCACGATGGTCCACTCGGCTTGTTCCTAATTTCATTTAGGAATGGGAGGGGAGTTCAGGAAAACACATGGTGCTCTCCAAATTAAACATGGGTGGAAGTCTGTATAATGAATTGAACTGACCCAAGTATCCTTTTGCTCATCCTTAATTTTGTCAAAATATTTGCACTGTAAATTCTGGGCCAACTGAGAACTGCCTCTATTTGCAAAGCACCACAAAGAATGTTTGGAATAGAATTTTGGAAATGGCCTCCAATAAGGTGGATGAGTGGCTGCCTGTGTAACTCGAACTTTGTCATTATTAAATATCATAAATTAAACTTAAAATCCAAATGATGGGACTTAAGCAGTAATGTCTGCAGAGAATAACAAAATTATGGACTAAAACTAACAATGCTTGGCCTAAAGCAAGTGATGATAATGGTTCCCACCTTCTCTTCCCCTGCACAACCTGAATATCAGGCTGAGCACTAGGAAGCTCCATTGGGTGTCTCCATGGGAAGAAATCTGAGGCTTGCATTCCTTCTGCGTGATGACCTGGGATGGAAAACAGGAAGATCCTCATAGCAGCAGATCCTTGCGGCCAGCCTTCAGCTTGTTCATACCCAACTCCACCCTGTCTTTTGCAGGCTGGTGTTCAAGGAGTACAGTTCTTTCCAGTTCCAGGGATGCTTTCCCTTTGCATTGCCAATCACCTCACCTCTCTTGTGCAGCAGAACAACACAAGTTTGACAGCCAAGTCATCTTCTCCATGGGCACTGAGCCCAAAACACAAGATAATGAGAAAAAGTAAAGGTTTTATTAACATGCATTTGTTTCATTTTGTGCTCTTCTATGACTGTCTAGATAAAACAAGGGTAAACACCTGGGAATAGTAAAAGGCAATTTGAGAACCCATCTCTCAACTTAAAAACACATGCACACACCCCTCTCTGAAGACAAAAGCTGAACATGGGAATGATCTAGACAGATAGAACGAAAGCTACAGGGTCCTGAAGAGAGTATTCAGAGAATGGATAATAATGCTCAGATTTATTAAGCAGTATAAGGAATTTGAAAAGTAATTTGGATTCTCTTGGCAAGTAAGATCCAAAACTTTGTGGCTATAGAGACAGAATTCCCTGAGCTTTATGTATATGGCTATGTCTACACGGGCAGCCTCTGTTGACAGAGATACTTGATAGAGAAACCCTGACAATACTTCTGTCTCCAGAGTGCATCTACACATGAGGGCCATGTCTACGATAGCACAAATCTTCAAAATGGCCGTGCAAATGGCCATTTTGAAGATGACTAATGAGGCACTGAAATGCATATTCAGTACCTCATTAGCATGCCGCCAGCCACGGCTCTTCAAAATTGCTGCTATTCGCTGCCGCATGGCTCATCCAGACGGGGGTGGACCCCGGGAACTTCGAAATCCCCTTATTCCTATCTGAATATGCATTTCAGCGCCTCATTAGTAATCTTCAAAATGGTCATTTGCATGGCCATTTCCAAGACTTGTGCTAGTGTAGTTGTAGCAGAGAAGATCAAAACAGCAATCCACTCTGTCGACAGAGAGCAGCCAGACTGCCCTTCCCTCTCTCGACAGAACAGCTGAACAAAAGCTCTGCTAACAGAATTGCCTGGTGAGCTGAAATCCCTCTCTGTCAACAGGAGTGTCTGCATGGTCACTCTGTCAACAAAACACTGTCCACAGAGGTGCTATATCTGGTCAGAAAGAGGTATAATGCTGCTGACTGAGCAGCTGAGTTTTCTTGATAAACTCCTTACAGAACACTTTAACTGTCTGGATGCTCCGTGGGTTTTGTCAGCAAAAGCTCAGTTTTGTCGACAGAAGCTACCCATGTAGACATGGACTATGTGTTTAATCTGTGGATTTGTCAAGCTGCAAGAATTCCTAGCCCTGCAAATGTAATGCGTTTCTTTGCAAGCCAGATAGAGTGCAGACAACTTTCCCATATTCTCCTGCTAGAATTTTAAGTTTGCATTTCAAGGGCATCAGGGTGATAATGCCACATGATTCAGAGACAGAGAGGTGTACCAAATGCTCTGTGGTGATTATTAGAGAGGAGTCCCTTTGTTTAATTCAGAATGCGCTAGAAAAGGTATTTCAGCTTTCATGCTGGACCTTGCATGTGAAACAAAAGCGAAAGAGATCCCAGGGGCTGAAATGATTTAGATAAGTGAGAATTAATTGGAGATGGGTATTTAGAGTATCTATCACAGGACCTAACATCAACTATACCATCAGGGGGTCCTTTACCTGCACATCTACTAATATAACATGTGCCAGCAATGCCCCACTGCAATTTACATTGGCCAAACTGGACAGTCTCTACATAAAAGAATAAATGAACATAGTTCAGACATCAGGAATGGTAATGTACAGAAACTTGTGGGAGAGCACTTCAATCTCCCTGGACACTCAGTAACAGATTTAAAAGTAGCAGTTCTAAAACAAAGAATTTTCAAAAATCAAATGGAGAGAGAAATCTCTGAGCTGCAATTTATTTGCAAATTTGACTCCATCAACCAAGGATTAAACAGAGACTGGGAGTGACTGGCCCCTTACAAAAGCAGCTTCTCTGCCATAGGTGTTAACATCTCCACATTAGACTCTGACAATGGGCCATATTCCCCTGTCTGATCTGACTTGTTTTTTCCTCTTTTGATATATACTATTGATAATGGGCCATTTCCACCTTGACTGGATAGACCCTGTGAGCTCTGGCTCTCCCTTGTACTAGGACCCCACTCTTTAAATACCCCTCGGAACCCACCCCCTCCCACTCATGCATCTGATGAAGCAGGTCTTTGCCCATGAAAACTTATGCTCCAAAATATATGTTAGTCTATAAGGTGCCACAGGACTAACAGCCCCCAAGCTGCAATTACAAACTCTAACTTGATTGCTCATTGACTAATAGCAATACGGAGTTGCAAGCCTTCACACAGTGATAACCACTTAATGCTCCACTATCAGAGCAGGTTTCATTCAAGTCTCACTGTGCTGCAGGGCTGGGGAGAGCTCCGCACACAGTTCCTGAAAGGTGGTCCCGTGCATATGGAAGTTCTTCAGCCACAAGTCATCCTCCCTCCCATAGCTGCACAATAATGTGATCGCACCAGTCAGTGCTTCTTTCTCAGGACTGGAGATGACGCTCTACCATGTTCAACTGCTTCTTCACTGTCACCAGCAACTGGGAATTGTTTTGTTTCATGGCTCTCAGCTTGAAGGAGATTGCAAAGTTCTGCATGGCATCTCCTTTTGTGGCACTGGGAATACCACAGAATAATATTCACAGTGTTTGTAGTGCTCAGCTGAGTGGGGTACAGGCTTCTCAGAAGACGGCATACACATGGCTGGGCCAGACTTTTGAAAAAAGGTGGGAATTAAAAGTTGCAGTTGAAATCGGGGAGGGAGAAAATTGAACCATAGCACATTGAAACCACATTCCCAGTCCCCTCTGCAAAGAATAATTCGGTCCTGTGAGCACAGCAAGCCTTTCCCAAAATCCCTTGTGGTGAGTTGCATTGTAGGATAATGACCCATGGTGCACTGACGTCTGTATGGATGAAAATTTTGCCAGAGAAGCTGTCCTCCACTGACGTAAGTAGGATGGTGTGGGCACAGACCCCTGACAATGACTGTGGTGGCTGGATGTTGACTTAACCAAAGTCAACAGAAGTATGTCATGTAGACATGTCTCATTTCTTCTCTGCTCACCCTGAGTCTCATACTAACATCACCATCCTAAGTATTTCCTGCAGGTATTGGATACTAATCTGTACCAGTGCTCTCAAACACTTGCAATGCTGCAGAAGTGGCTTTCAAGTATGTTTCTCCTTGCTGAACAACATATTTTATCAGTATCACACACATCACCCATATGACAGTTTTATTCTCTAGGTGATTATTGTTTGACCCCTTCTTGTCTGTGAAGCAGTATGGTTCAGACTTCCAACCACTGCCACAAGGTCCCAGTGTGAAATCTACTTTCTATCACTTGAATGTTTCATTGATTGCAATGAACAGCGGGCTCCAGGTAAAATGTTTGGTTTTCTCCAAGGATAAGGAAAATCTTCAGAAGTGCAATGTGCACTTTCCTGGTGGCCTACAGCATTTTTGGAACTCTCTGCCATACCACAAATGTTTGGCTGCAGCCATTTCCATCAGCCTATCCAATTCGCCCCTAGTCTCTGGACATTCTGACTCCATTTAGAAAATGCTCATGTAAAGCATTTTGCAGTTATCCCATGCCCACCTGATCAGCCAATGTCTCTGAGCTGTCCATTCTGACTCCACCAAATGTCGCCACATTGGAAAGATTGATGGCAGTAATGTTTACATAATGTGTATTTGAGCTGTTTCCACTGAAAACAAATCACGGCAGATTCACATTGCCAGTCATTAAATCAACAGCTTAGATGTTTCTATTTCACACAAGAATGGCCACACTGGGTCAAAAAAAGACCCATCTAGCACAATATCCTGTCCTCCAACAGTGGCCAACGCCAGGTGTCTCAGAGGAATGAAGAGAAGAGGGAATCATCAAGTGATCCCACTTCCGTTGCCCATTCCCAGCTTCTGCCAAACAGAAGTTGGGGATATCATTCCTGGCCCTTTTGAACAAAATAGCCATTGATGGACCTAACCTTCGTTAAGTTAACTATTTCTTTTTTGAACCTGGTTTCACTCTTGGACTTCACAACATGCTCCGGCAAGGAGTTCCACAGGTTGCATGAAGAAATACTTCTTTTGTGTATGTTTGTTTTAAACCTGCTACACATTAATTTCATTTGGGGACTCCTAGTTCTTATGTTTACTTTTACACTTTTAGGCGACGTCTATCCTACAGCAATCTGTTGACAGAAGTTACTGTTGGAAGAGTTCTGGCAAAACCTCTGTCAACAGTACACATCCACACACACAAACTGGATCGAAAGAACAATCCACTCTATGGACAGAGAGCAGCCAGACTGCCCGCCTGCTCTCTCAACAGAACGGCCAACCAGAAGCAAAGCAAACAGGGCTGCCTGGTGAACGGGAAGCCCTGTCTGTCGACAGCTCCCTTCCCTTCCCCTACAAGCATCTACGTGGCTTTTTTGTTGACAGAAAACTGTCAAAAAAGGCATTATTCCTCATTGCAGAGAGGCAGAATGCTGTCAGCAGAAGTACTGAGTTTTGTTGACAGACTGTCGACAAAATACATTTTGGGTGTAGATGCTTAAGCCTTGTCAACAAACCCTGGGTTTTGTTGACAAAACTCTCTAGTGTAGACATAGCCATACAATCTTATAACCTAGATCAGTGTTTCCCAAAGTGTGGTATGCCTACCGCTGGAGGTACTTGAAAAGATTTCAAGGGGTATGGGGCATAAAATAAATGACTAAAAATCAGGAGATAAACACTGGGACGGCTCTGGGAGTGGGGGTATACCCATAAGGCCAAAGTCCCAAAAGGAGTACATGAATGCTTTAAATTTGGGAAACACTGACTTTGATCAATGGTGGCCAGTAAGTGTCCTATGGCCCAGACACGGTTTGCTAGGGTTAGCCCCTAGCAGGCAACCAGATGCAGTATTTATCCGCGTCTGTGCAGATAATCACTGCTTGAAGCTCCTGTTGGCCATGGTTCACTGTTCCCAGCCAATGAGCTATAAAAAGCAGTGGCCCAGCCGATGACACTTCCCACAGGCCATGAATGACAAACCACAGCCAAGGCAGCTGTGAGCAGCCGTACCTGCAGATGCTCACTGTGTCTGGTCTGGGGGCTACTTACTGCCCACCCTGACCTAGATGAATTCGTGTAGAATTTCAATAGGCCGATTTGGAACATGTGGCTGGATGAGGAAATTCTGAATGGACGGAATTGCAGGTACCGAAACACAATGAATATTGACTAAATATTTTATTTTCATAACAATAGCCCAAAATGACTTAGCTTTTTCCTAACACAGAGAGACCACTGGAGCCAGATCCTGACTTAGGGCAGGTCTAAGCTAGACTTCAAGGTAGATTGTAGATACCCAGTTCCATCTACAGCAATAGCACACCTGGAACTGACTTATTTACAATCAACTTACTTGGCTGTCCTCACTGAGGCAGGTCTACAGGAGAAACTCTCCCATTGACTGCCCTTATTCCTCAGGAGAATGAGGAGTATGGGGGTAGACTGTGGACCCCTGGTAGTCCAATTTCACGCATCCCCATTACATGTGTGAAATCAAATCCCAGCATATTAACCCTGACCAGTTTGATCTTCCCAGTAGTGTAAATGTACCATTAGTGTGAACTGCATAGCTCCACTGAACTAAGGCAAGTTATGGAGCTGGGATAACTCAATAGACCTGCACTATCCTCACTGCACTAACACCAGTGGAGTCTCTGTTGCCCATGATCAGTCCTTGTTCCAAGAAGTTTACAAACCAATTTCAGACACACCACAAAGAGAAGGATAACACGGAGACCTTGTAGAAGAGAAACAGCACCACTAAGATTCTGTGATTTCTCAGCAAAGGCCAAGGGACATCATGAAGGAGAAAGCAAACAGATAATTTATATTAATGCATGAAATGAATGAATGGAAGATTTTATCACTTTTCTGTGTGGCGCTCAATGGAGGGACGGATAGAGGGCCACATCTTTCAAAGTACCAACATGACACATTGGCCAAAGGGAATTGGGTGCTATTTGATATAATTGGCTTCCCCCCGTAAACTCTTCTCCACTAAAATTGCCAGCGTCCTCCTTTGAAGACTACTTTTGTTCACAGCAATTGCTGACTTCATTTCTGGAACTATCAAATACATGTGGAGATTATGCAGTTACTGCGGAACTCCTGAAACTCAACCAACCAAAAAGGCAAACAAAGATCCTTTAACAACAGTCACTGAGCCAAATTCACCCAGGCAGGAAAATGCTAAGTGCAATTCGATGGAGTTACACACACTCACACAAGAAATGACGTTTAAAAATCAAACCTCATTCTTCTCTGGGAACAGTTTGACACCTGGTGCAATTCCATTTTGTGTCATTGTGCCTAGTTTAGCCTAATTTAAGTGACAGAGGAATCAGGCCCATTGTGTTTTAGGTTCTGCATTACTGTAATTTTTGACTCTCTAATTTTAGGCATGGAGAGTCTTTTATTACACATCCTGAATTGCTGGGTTTTTCTCTTGGGGCTTTAGGGGGACATTTTCCTAAGGTGTTTAGGAACCTAAATTCCAATGATTTTTAATGGTATTTGTGTTCTTACATACTTTGCCACATGTGAAAAATCTTCCTTTGGGGAGATCTGTGGCTATGGAATTTAATTTTCATTTGTAATCCACACACCTCTTGGGTTTGATCTACTGTCCCATAAAGGTGCACCTAGTCCACTTAAACACAGAAAGAGCAAGTCCCCTCTCCTGCCACAAAGCAGCTGGCTTTTTGCTGAAGCCATAGACGCTCCTGCACTAAGCTCCTGCGGTTCAAGGATCAAGTCTGCCTGTGGGTGGTTATGCTTTTAGATCCTAAATTTGTATCTTTTTGCAAAGGACTCCTAGATTATTCCAAGCTTCAATCTGTGGGCGAAAGAAGCAGTGACTGGCTATTCCAATAAGTATGGATCAGTGGTGGCGCTTTCAACCAACTTAGCGTTTTCTTCTACAGAAAGGCTGCGGCCACACTAGTCCCTCCTTTCAGAAGGGCTATGGTAATGTGGCACTTTGGCATATGCTAATGATGTACTTCCAGGAATATGCAGAGGCTCATTAGCATAATGGCGGCTGCGTGAGCTTTGAAACTGCTGGTTTCCAAATGTGTGCTGCCTGTCTAGCCAGGCGCCTTTTGAAATTAGCCCCCTGATTTCGAAAGCCCCTTCCCAAAACCAGATGGGAAGAAGGGGCTTTCAAAATCAGAGGGCTGTTTCGAAAGGCCCCTGGCTACACGGGCTGTGCGCAATTCCAAAGCAGCATTTTTGAATTGCACATGGTCGCCAATATGCTAATGAGGCACTGTATATTCATAGCAGCACCTCATTAGAATCTTCCCAACTGACTCATTACCATGCCCCTTCTGAACGGAGGGGGCTAGTGTAGACATGGCCAAAGTGTGTGCATTAATTTGGAATAGATGGAGCATCAGCAGGGCTTTGGAGCAGGCTGAGTTAGTGGAAGGTGCTTCGTGCCAGAACAGTGCCAGGAACAGCCTGAAATCGGACAAAAAATTAGGACCTTTACAAGCAGTTGGCAGATTTACTGCCAGGCAAGTTGCGCTCTTTTTCTTGGTCTGAAAAAAAGAGGAGGTGGAAAAAGGGAGGTGTTGGGGCAGCAGGGGGAAGAACAAGAAAAAAAGAAAGCAATGAATGTTGCATATCATATGTAAGCTTCAGTGGTAATGGCATTCTGTGCCCATGTCTTATTTGTGTGACTATTTCCAAAGAAAAAATAAACAGAACAGGCCACAGCTGCCGATTAGCATTCTGAAGCTGTACAAGGTCTGGCATTGCCTTCCGCACAGCCGACACTTGGAGCTCCTGATGACTAACAGCTGAATCCTCAAACAGCCCTGCAGCTGAGTTTATCAACCAGAGGTGTCATTCGTTTAAAGCTCCATTGCTCTCAAGCGATGCTAGTTGATTAGGGAGGAGGAGGAAATATGGATATTTTGATTTCTCATGAAAGGGGCTAATAAAAAAATCTTTGAGCAAATGGGACATTAAGCTCAAAACACACTCTGCTTTCTTAGCAGAGTATAATTCAGCAATGTTGGTTTTCCAGGTTACTACGGCATTATGTCAGAACATGATTTAAATGGAATAACAATTGTTTGGCTTGTGATACAGAAAGAACATGTGGTACCTTTTTACTGTTTTTATAAGCTAAGCTACATCAGGTTTTTTTGTTGGTTTAAATATCTGTGATTTCTAAGGAGAATGTGCAGTCAAGATGTACATTTGTTTGTTTTTGTGTTTCAGATACTCATTCCCTTTTGAATTATATATATATATTTTAAAAAAGTGGTTTGACTTCTAATAGAGGTGCAAAAAAAAAAAAAACTCCTGGTTTTGTCACCAGCACCCTGTTGTAATTAAAAATAGGTATTAAATTACCTTTCCCAATTGGCTGTCTGCCACTAGCTATAAAATGTATGACCTATTCAGGGATACAGGGACAGAAAAGTCTTCTGCGTGTTGCTTCTTGAGGCACACTGATCATAAAAGGGAGCATCCTTGGTGGATATATCACAGTTCCTTCTCGCTTGTGCATAGTACCGTTCACACTCTAGTTCTGTGCTGACATGAATGTTCACAGAGGCAAACTGCAACTTCACTTCTACAAGGGCTCGGGAAGCCAAATGTTCCATCTGTATACCCTGCTGCTGCAAAAGCACGAGGGCTTTCATCAAATTAAAGAGCAGATGCAAAACCATGACACTCATTTGTCTGATCAGTGCTAACCACACACACGACTGCTAAATATTGCAGATGATCCATGAGTAACAAGCTCCATGAGAGGTGTTCTTGCTTGTTTGCTGGCTTGCTTGTTTTGAAATGGTGAATTTATTTTATATTCAAGCCTCGAATCCAAATACCGTCAATCTTCAGTACTAATGAGAGTTACATTTGGATTTAAACCCCTGAGGGCTTGTCTATCCTATGGGGAAGATGGGTCCATTCAGGGTTCATCGTCTGGAGTTCGATTTCACATATCTGTTAGAGATGTGTGAAATAGAACTATCCGGGGTTGACAGTCGAATTTGGTTTTCTGAAGATCATATTAAGATTCCCCACTCAGTCAATTCATCACCCTGCAAATATCATCTGAAGAGGTTTTCTTGTGAGATTTCTGGTTCTTGATGTTATTCAGTCATAGTGGAAATACTACGAGAATGGCTTTACTTGGGGATTCTATTCATTTTATTTTCCCAGCCCAGATCAGAAAGTGAAGAGGCATACAAAAAACAAATGAAGGAGCATCCCATACTGATCAGAATATCCAGCAAACATTCGGGCCAGGATCGTAAAATGATTCAGATTTACTCCCCATAAATCCCTCCTTTCTTATCCCATTACAACTTGATTGAAAAATTGTCCCTGATTAGCAGTGCAGGCAGAGTCCTTCTCCTGAGGGCATGGGATTTCTCTGTGCAGAAGATATTCTCTGTTGTGTTAGGTGGCGCACAGACAACTACTATCTGGTGGTTAAATATTATAAAAGGACAATTAGATTAATAAGGACAAAGCATGCAGGGGTCCCCTAACTAAAGTCCTCTGGCCCGGTAGCTGGATGCCAGTATCTGTCACCTGGTTAACTACCAACAGATAACCCATAAAATAAAGAAAAAGAGATCGAGTATGTAACCGGAAGAGACAGACTTTATTTAGAATAAGAAAACATACAAGAACAGCTGAGAGGCAGTCAAAAGGAAAGTCTGAACAGTAGTTAACAGCACCAACAATAGCCAAACCCCAAAATGATAAACAAGGACCCAAAAATACAAATAAACAAAGGAGATTACAGCAACCCTCTTCTAGGTTCCAGTGGGTTGCTCCAGACATCCTACCCTCAGCCTAGTTGGAAGGCTTATAGGGAGGAGCATGGAGGAGGTCCCACGATGGAGAGTACATGGAGTCTGGATGCAGATGGTGTAGTGCCCTTGTGGCTAGATCTTATGATGTGGAGTCAAGTCAGGATGGTGTTCGGGATGGGCAGCCAATGGAAGCAAGGAGACAGTCAAGGGTCCAGTAAGCCAACAAGTCAACCTCAGGCTGTGCTGGTCTCCACTTTATAAACAGTTTTTGGCGGGAAAAAGTCCTTACATAACTGGGCCCCTTCAGGGAAACCCTGTAGAAAAGGTGGGAAACTCTGGTTATGTAACCCTGACTCAGCAAGTTATATAACTAAGTTTTGTAGCCATCTCCATCTTGAAAGTCCATATCATGTGACGGGGGACTCCATTTTAAAAACATTATATACAGCATAAACTATTTACATCTGAGGAGGAATCCTCAGGATTTCATCCCAACGGTTGTCCAAGATGCAGCTGTCAGAGGGTTCCACGCTGCTAAATATTTGTTTTAGAACTGGAAGAATGAAAGCCCAAAGCAAAACATATATTAGTTGGTCATGTTATTAGAGGTTAAAGAAGGAGAACCTGTAATATTTGGATCTGATGTGGTTCCACTAATTTCAAAAGATGGCTACAACTTTTTTAATAGTAAATTGTAAGAAACAGCCTGCTACTTTCTCTTGCCTCAGATAGGTCATAAAGACACAAAGCTCTTTAGTGCCCTCTACAGCCACATAGATTTAATCTATCTAGAGAAGCAGTGAACTTGCTTTTTGTGTTCTCATTCTTTCTGTTTCTCAAGTGAGCTGCAATGTACAGTCCGTTACAGGAGCTTTCAACACTGCATCAATCAAATGCCTTAAGGTCAAATTCAGCTTTTTTTCCTTGTTAATATATTGGCATTTTCTTTACTGACAGAATGCTCAAAAGTACAGTCTGTGCGGCTGGAAAAGTACAGGGCTATTTCATTTCCAGCCCTGTGTAGTATGAGGCTTGCATGCTGAAACAAGAAACAGAAGGCAGAGTTTTACTCCCATGTGCTGACATGCTATCATCTCTGCTTGCAGCCAATTGTAGCTGGTTGTGACCAACCCATGAAAAAGAGGGCCCGAAAGCACTGAATTTATTTGCCACCTGAGAGATTATTAGGCAAGATTTAGACAAGCATAATTGGCAAGAGTGTCAACAGAAAGTGAAAGAATAAAACCTCTACTCAGCACCTAAAGTCACTTTTATCTGAGAGGATTTTATTGCTGCTTTCAGATTAGGATAAAAGGAAGAGTAACCTTAATGTAACCCAATTGTAACAGATGCTATGTCTACGCTAAGCTAAGAAAGTCGACTGCAGATAAATAGCTCTAGCTACGGCAAATTGAATAGCTAAAACTGCAGTATCTACGCTCAGCTAACTTGGCTGCTCTATAGGGAAAGTTTGATGGGAGAGTTTCTCACAAACAACCTCTTACTCCTTGCATCTCACAAGAAGTAAAGGGGTTGACTGCAACACCAGAGAGGTTGATTTTGCGTGTCTCTACCAGATGCACAAAATCAAACCACAGAAAATCGACCCCTTATGGGTCAATCTTCCAGGATAGTGTAGACCTGCCCTAAAAGATGAATCTGGCCATTGGTCTAAAATAACTTCATCCACCAGTGAAATGTATCGCTGCAAAGGAACATGATGTCTGTTTTCTGGATGACGTCTCTTTCAAGGCAAACTAAAGCTTCAGATGTGCTTAACTATGTCCTGTGACAACATGTGAGTTTCCCAGGCAAATCTTCACTTGTTTGGCTCTTTGAACATAAGCCAATATCCTGAAATACCACAGAAGATTTTAATGAACCCTACAAGCACCTCACCACTGACAGGATTAAATAGCCATTGTTTCAGAAATGAGGCGTTTATCTGTTGGAGTAACAAAATTGCATGTGTGACCCACACACCGACGTGGGGTGGGGTCGTCGCACCCGGACCACTTACACAGAGAAAGAAAGAGTCTACCGCAGAGCCTTCGCTGAGAGCCAGTTGGCTTTTAGTTCAAACTGTAGAGCAGGTGTGAGCAAGCCCCGGTACAGGCACCAAGTGTGGCAAGTGATGGGGGAGCTTAGTCCTGCTCCTCCCCCCTATGCAGCCATGGGATTGCTCAAACCCATTCTGCTTGTAGATTAACAAAAGACCAGCTAATGCTGTCAACCACCACCTTACTGGAAAAGCTCTGCATCTTAATTGATGTGTTATATGAAGCTGTTGTAAGCAGAACTATTAGTGACTTTAAAAAGTATCTCAGGCACTTGGACTGTATGTAGATGTCAAAAGGTTAAATTTCGTCACGTTGCCTCAGAAGGGCTGCTGACCCCTGCTGTAGAGCTCATGCGCTAAGCTGCAGAGGTCCAAGGTTAGAGTTTGCCTGTACACATTCACATTTCTGAAGGTAGAAGTGTATATTATGGACGCTGCATTGGAGTGGGTATAAGCAACTGTATTTTGACATTGGGCATAGGGAAACTGGCAGTTCCCCACCTCCCACCCGGGAAGATTTCTGTATTTATGATTAGGGAAGGAAGGAAGGTTTGCAGTTACATGCACATGTTGTTGCTTGTTCTTTTCAGGGTACAGACAATAATACCTTTGTTGAAAACAGATCAAAAATGCTTGGTAAGATTAATTTATCTGTTTTCAGCAAAGGTATTATTGTTGCAGAACCTCTAATTCAGTGTGTCCCATTAAACAACTCCCATCCAAACATTATTTCTAACATAGCCACCTGCCACAGTTGGTGATGGGGAGAGAGGTGCGGGGAACATCAAATTACAGCTAAGGCAGCTCATAAGATAATTTGCTGGGTATTAATTGATGTACATCTGAGCTGATTCCGTCTCCACGCATTACCAAGTTATTTCTAATCTTCAGCAAGGCCAATATTTATGTGAGCCCTCATAACTCTGTCCTTTGTACTTTTGCTATGGTATACCTACATCATTCAAGCTGGTTGGAAAATATCAATTCTTCCAGCCAAAAAAAATACCTGTTAACATTTTTCTATTAAGAAATGCCAGTTTTGAATTAGAAGGGACACCTCTAAATAAAAAAGTCACATTTTGAAATATCAGAAACAGATTTGTTTTCTTCTATTTCAACAGAAAATGTCTTTTTTTAAAAAGAAAAATTCAAAAGGGAAGAAAAGAGATCAAAATTAGAAACGTGCAGAATCCATGGAAATATTCCATGTTCTTCTAGATGATACATGATAAAAAATAGTGAAAAGTAGAGGGTGGATGTGAGTGTTTCTCTGTAAGCTGAGCACTTGGGCAGTTACCCAAGTGCCCTGCAGCTCATTAGTAGAGCACCCATGGCTGGAAGCATGTGTTTCTACCGGTGGTGCACATCCAAACATGCCTTGGTTCACATAACTATTCTGCATACAGAGGAATGAAATAGATGTGGCATCATTTTGGTCCCAGCAGATGTATTAACTTTGTATGAAGTTAGGGTGCTGACAGAAGTAATATTCATGCTTATGGTGCTTAGTAATAGCATTCTGTGCTACCTTGCAAGAACCTAGTCATAATTACCAATTCATTTCTTTGCTCAATGAGCTTTTGAGCATTGAAAAAGGTATACCGCCATTGCTAATGAACAAGACCTCAATAGTGTCTTAAGCTTATGATCTTGGAGTGACTGTTATGTTCATGAGAATTTCACAGTCAAATAAGCTGGGACCACTCACAGTTGGAACTATCCTTGCTTGGAAAACAGAGCTGTTTGCACAAGAACAAGTGAACAGTGGAACAGGACAGGGAGAAAAAAAATTACTCACTTAAATCCTGTGGCCTCAGAATATGGGCCACACAAAAGCACTATGTTTCAGGATATTTCCATTTGTGACTTGACATGTCCTCTGTAGTCAAATTTCTAGTCTATGAGGGGAACATAAAACTGTTATCATTTACAAGTTTGTCAAACACAAACACGCACACGCACACGCACAGAGGAATTATGAGGATGTAAAGAAGATGTGTGCAAACTACCTACTGACAACAAAATAGGAATAGATAGCAGCCTTGTCTCCACTTACAGACAGAAAAGTAAAAATCCACAGATGACAAGTTTAATCCAGCTGTGAAATGTTTCTGGAGCTCAAGTTTGTTGTTTCTATTATCTTTAGCATGCTGCATGCCGAGTATGACAGGACCGTGACAGCTATGGGTTAAACTGGAGGTTTAGCCTGTGTATCATTAGATTGAAAGGGACTTTTGCATATAGAGATCTTTTTATTTCTCGTACGCTAAATACAGAGAGCTCAGAATGAAAAAAGAATGAATGTGAAAAACCCAGTTAAATTTAGGGTGAGGGAATGTTGGTTAATAAAAAATATAAGACGCAAGAAAGCTCCTTGACTCAAAATGTTCCCTGTGTTATGATATAGTATGACAGAGATCTCTAAAACCATGACTGGTATGGAAAAAATGAATAAAAAAAGTTGTTCACTAGTTCCCACTATGTAAGAACTAGGGGGTCACCAAATGAAATTAACGGCTAACCCTTTTAAAACTAACAAAAGGTGATTTTTCTTCATGCAGCACATGATAGGCCTGTGGAATTCACTGCCAGAGGATGTCATGAAGACCAGTACTTTAACATTGTTCCAAAAAAAAAAAAAGAGTTGGATGACTTCATGGAGGTTAGGGCCATCAATGGCTATTAGCCACGATGAGTCAGGTTGGTGTCCCTAGCCTTTGTTTGTCAGAGGCTGGAAATGGATGACAGGAGAAGGATCACTTTGATGGCTACCTGCTCTGTTCACTCCCTCTGGAGCATTGGGCATTGGCCTCTTTCAGAAGACAGGTTACTGGGCTAGATGGAAATTAGGTCTGACCCAGTATGGCCATTCTTATGTTCTGTGTGGTGTTCAACATTGATTTTAATTCTACCTTCCTATTTTACCAGGCTTGTCATTTTGCTTCTCCTAAAAATATACATAGGCATCCCTACACAGAAGTCCATAACTTGCACGCCAGGCATAAAAGAGTTCTACATGACGGTTCTCTTCTATTGTTCTATGTAGTAATACATCATTATCTCACAATTATAACTGTTGGTTCTCAGCCAGCTTTGCAAATTCTATAGAATGCTCTTAGTTCACCAATTAAATATAGCTACTGCTCTGGTGAAAAATCCACACCCTGGCAAGAATAAATAACAGTATATAATAGGTTAGGACAGGAAATTGTGATAGCAAATATAAGGCAAATGGACTCTGGTTGTCAACAGGAGGGACTGAACCTGCAATCTTAGTAGCTAAAGCTATACACCTTTACAGGAGGAGCTGAAAACCACATGATACTCAGTGAAGGCTGAAGAGTGGAATTCGCTCTCCCTTGTCAATGGTCTCCATGCCTCTGGGTTACATAAACGTCTATAATAGATATTATTTCTTGAGTGTTTACGTATTATGTTAATGTTGTTTTTACTATTGAAAAGTTTTGGGACGTGACCTGAACTTTAGTGTTTCTTCCACCTTTTCATCTTCTGCTACTGGCTGTTGTTGGGTTATGGAACTAGACAGAGGACTGGTTTGAAGTCCAGTAATTCCTATGATCCTAGGATATTTTATAGACACTGGAATTAAATTTGCAGGGGAAAATGACTATAGAAGAATATGATAACACAAGATTGAACAGAAGTGCTAGACTCATTAGTCCCCTCCTGTATGAACCCTGCAAATAGTGGGGAAAAAAGGTCTAATATTTCCTTGTCTCTAGGAATCATTTTTCCTAACTTCTAATATATTGTTTGCATAAGCCTTTCCAAACCATCCTGGCGCGGTATGGAAAGTGAGCAAGTTACAAACTCGCAGTTACACTTTTGCAATATGGTTGGTAGAAATGAGACAGAAGACCTGTCTGTAGCAGCAGTCATGATACATTATTTGGTGTGCAAAGAGTAGATGAAAGAATGAAGATTTTGGACCAAACAAAAAAAACAGAATTATGTATTAAACACACATGAAGAAGGGAATATTTCTGTTTTAATAATCAATTAATTTATCAGTTCAGATAGTAAAATGACTCCAGGACTCAAGTATTTAATATCAGCAGCACTAACCACATTTCCCATCTGTTTGTCTGTCTAATTATTTTTGTTGTTGTTAAAACTGTTTAAACAAACATGACACTTCAAGGCCACCAATTAATCTTCCACGCAGAAAGTAGCCAAACCCACTAAATTATACACCTCTTTCTCAGTACCTGGAGCTACTTGCTTAAGACAGATGAACTGCCCCAAAGTCAGCAAAAGAAAGTTCTTAATGACAAAAAGTAAAAATGTAATAGGCAAATACTGGATGGGCAAACAAATCTGAAACACACCTCCCCCCACCCCCCGCCAAAAAATGTGCAATTTTTTTTTCTTACCCAAGCCGTTTCCTTTATGTTCACTGACTCAGGACTGCTGCTAGAAGATGGATACATATATTAATGGTCCATGCAGAAAAATAAACAGTGGACTCCATCCTCTGGGATTCAGATGTCTGGTCTCAGTTGTCCCTGTGGAATCTTCTTCTATTGCCTAACAGCCTTGGACCCCAGCAGATCCTTTTGAGGGATGCCGTATCATTTTCTAAAGCCTCATTTAGACTCACATAAAATAACATCATCCTGTCAGAATGAAATGACTTCAATCCCCCAACCCCTTATTTTTAATTTCTCATAACTAATTTAAAACACAGAGATGAAATGTAAAAGAGAAGGAGAGGAAGGAAAGAGAAAAGGAAACAGAATGAGAGCTAAATGTCTAAAAATTGCCTTAAATTATGGGTTTTAAAAGTCCATTTTAAAGAAAATGTTGTTCCTTTTCCCCAGCTTTATTGCCATCACTTACACAACGTAAGAAGGTGATTTTAGATACAGTAGTTCTGGATGCTAAGAAAAATGGGGGGGAAAAAGCTCCAGAATATTCTGTACCTTATCTATCGTCATTCTCAAAATGCTTGATGATTTAGATAATGGGGACATGATTCTTAGCTTTATTCAACTGATGTGAATCAGCAGGGGTACACTGCAGTTTGTAAATGAGAGGCAGGATTAATAGTAGAGTGATTGAGTACGCAAACCTTCTTGCACATTATTTAGAACTTTATCTAAGACTTTAACATATATGTACTGTGGGGGACTACAGCATACTATGGTAACCTTATGGAGGGCAAGCATGTGAGCAGCTGGGTTAGTGCCTTTGTTTCCAAGGGACAGAGGCTCATCAAGGATCACCCTGCAGCATCAGGCTAATCCAGCGCCTGGGCTAATCAAGCACCTGCATACAATTAAGGTCTGTGGAACCCTTTTAAAAGGCTTCCCCTCAGGTAAGGAGGGGAAGAAGAAGAAAGGGGGTGGATCAGGAAGAAGGAAAGAACTGCAAAGGACAGCCTGTAAAAGGAATGTACAGCAGTCAGTAGAAGATACTGGGGAAAGTGTCTGGGGAAGTGACCCAGGAAGGAGGCTGGTGCACTTTGGGATAAGGGAGACAGCCTCTCCAGCAGTGGCAGCAGCAGCAGATACCTAGGGTACCTGGGCCAGACCCCAGATTGAGTGGGAGGGGATCAGGTTCCCCCCAGACTGCCCCGCTCCCTCCAGGGCAGCTCGGAAGGGACAGGAGGAGACCCAACATCCCTGGGGGACCTCTCCTGCTAATGCCGATGATAAGAAGGAATCAATAGGTTGTGCCCCAACCCTGGAAAAAACGGGAGGTAAAGCAAAAGGGATGCAGCAAGCCTCTAAGGCATCTCTTTAACAGCCACAAAGTGCAGGACCCACAAGGAGTAGCTTAGGACTTTGTCACAGTACTTTCTAGCTTTTTAAAATGTGTATGTCACACAGTCTTCAATTAGCTTGCAAGGAAGCAGATGTACGCTGGGATTCTTGTTGCAAGAGAGTTGAGTGTAAGGGTGCTAAACTTTCACCACCTTACACCTCTTCTCTGGACTTTGGCCAGGTCTACACTAGACCTGAAAGTTGATTTCAGATACACAATTCCAGCTACGGCAATTGTGCAGCTAGAATCGACATATCAGAAATTGACTTTTGTGATCTGCCTTCACTAAGGAAGGTCAAAGAACCATTTCTCCAGTTGACCTCCCTTACCTCTTTTGATAGCAAGAAGTACAGGGGTCAACCGCTGACCCCAGAGAGATCGATTTTTGTGCTTCTTTACCAAATGCATGAAATCGAATTCTGGAAGATCGACCCTGACTGGGTCCATCTCCATGGAAGTGTAGACAAGCCCTTAGTCCTTCATGATGGCCACAACATCAGAATATTCCTCTCTTCTTTACAAGAAAAATGCCTCAACATCATTAACATCCACCTGAATTAGCCAGAAGATCAGAACAGAGAAAAAGATCTTGATCTAATACTTCAGATGGAGGATTTTTCCCTCAAACTGTTCAAAATTCCTTTAGCATGACACAGTGCTCTCTTTGTGGCAGTTGTGTTTCTAATCCACCGTAGCTAGATGCCAAATAGAGAGAGACAGAGAGAGGTGATAGTATTATTACACTTATTCATACATGTGAGATTAAAGATTGTAATAGTTATTTCACAAAATTCAGACTAGCAGAAGGAATATATCCCCCTGAGGACACCCAGGTTTATTTTATCTGTAATTGGGTCTGTATGCTTAGTCCTCCATTTTTGCTCAGGATGTGGAAAATTGCAAATTTTAATTTTTCTGCCACACTGTAATTATTGCAGGCATGAAACTGGTTTTATGTACTCCTCCAAAAAATACGGTCCATGATGTTTGCACAGGAAATTCTGGAGTGTAGGAAACACCCTAGATCACATCCGTTCCATGCTTCTAACTCAATGTCTTTGAAAATCAGAAAATAGATGGTTTTATTTCCTTAGTTTGTACGTTGCAAGAAACATCTGATTTGGGTCTAGACATTTCTTTTTGCTCCTGCTGGCTATGTATTTTTCCAGGATTCATTTTTGTGTGTTTTTTCAAAATGTTTCCTATTTGCCTTATCAAATTAAAAGACTGTGTTGCCTGGTTATTTTCCTCTTTTGGCTTGCTCTTTCTTTCTTAATTTTATTTTTAACGTGCCTTCATTGGAGCTGTACTTTGCCCCCTGGAGATACTGCAGCACTTATTTATGGGAGGTTTTGTAGGAGGCTGAAGAAGGGTTGCAAAGAACAGAAGTTGTCCTCAGAACTTTTTTGAGCAGCTGCTAAAGACTCATGGGCATGGAAATTGTTCAGATGAGAGAGAGAAAGAAAGAAAATAATATTGATAGCATGGTCTGATGGAGATTGTTCAGTTTCTAAGTTTAGTTCTGCCTCTGACTTGCTGTCACAACTCACCTCAACTCTTGACTGTTCTGTCTGTTGAGATGTAAGCTTTTCAGGGAAATGATTCTCTCTCTCCCCTGGGTGTTTTGCATCCTCCCCAGCATATTAAGCAGGTTAGTTAATTCATTGTAGTCAGTGAGCTGTAGTGGAAGAGTAGGTATGAATGCCTTCCTACTGAAATTTAACCTGCGAATCTAGGGGGTCTTCATAGACATATCAAGAATCTGGTTAAAGTGAATACCCATTATAACTCTGAGCTACTGTCACCTTAAGTTACTATAGGGCCATGTCTGCACTATGAAAATAACTTCAAAGTAACAAACTTCAAAGTTGAGCATCTACACACACCTTACTTTGAAGTGAAACTTCGAAGTAGGGCACTACGCCATTCCCAGGTATGGAGTGAGGACTTTGAAGTTGGGCTCCCTTACTTCAAAGTTAACTTTGAAGTAAGGGAAAATGTGTGTAGATGCTCTGCAGGCTACTTCAAAGTAGCCCCTAACTTCGAAGTTAACTTCAAAGTTAGTCCATAGTGTAGATGCACCCCAAGTGTAACAATTCTCATAACAACATTTTCCCATAACAAAACCAGCAAGTCACATATAACTTAGAGCTTGTCAAAATAAGGACATTTTCTTTTTCAAAAAAAGTCTGTGTTTTGTTTTTAAAAAAGATCAAAACTCAACATTTTCCAACATGCTCTGCCTATAATTTCAGAGAATAATAAACAGAACAGTCAGCAAAGTTACAGCAACACTTCCATGATGTGGCAGGGATACCCTTGTAGAGGCTGGTGTCACAAGTCATTGAATATTCTTAGCTCCCATCAGTTTTTACAGGGTATTTAGCACAGGTAGTGCTTCACATAAGCATGGTGGAAAAGTGGTTTCTATTTATGAGCTCATAGGAGCTCAAGTCTCAATGTGAATTCTTAAATCATTGTTTGAATTGAGAAGGCCCTCACCCAGTAATAGGATAATTAACTTTTCAGATAAAGATTCTGATCAACTTTTTTTTTTAAACTTATGACTTTTATGCAAAGGCTAAATTTAAAAGTTACCACGGTGAGTTTTTCAAGGCACAGGGACAATATTTACTGAGAGCAAATAGCATTTACTGACTTTGGTGGTGTTTCATCTACCAGAGGACAAATCACAGCAGGGAATCTTACAAATAATTGGCAGTCCTGTAGCACCTTAAAAAATAAGAAATGTATTAGATCATGAACTTTTGTGGGTAAGACACACTTCCTCAGATGATTGGAGTAGACAATTAGAATCCAGGGTTTATATAGCAGGGAGGGGAGTGCGGGGCAAAGGAAAGAGGAAATAAGCGGGGAGGGGTACCTGTCAGTAGTAGGACCAGCAGATGAAACAAAGTAAATTAGATAGGATGTGTTCTACTCCTGAAGATATCAAAGGTGCAGAATTTGCTCTTGTAATGTGTTAAGATAGTTGAGATCTTTGTTAAGGCCTAATCTAAATGTGTCAAATTTGCAAATCAATTCCACTTGAGATGTCTTCCTCTGTAATCTTGTGGTACAATTATTTTCTAGAAGAATGGCTTCTTTTAAATTCATTATGGAGTGTCTGGGGTGGCTAACGTGTTCCCCTATAGGTTTATGTGTATTCCAATCCCTGATGCTGGATTTACGTCCATTCATTCTTTGGCGCAGAGACTGTCTGGTTAGGCCAACATCCGTGGCAGATTGCCGTTGCTGGTACATGATGGCATATATCACGGTGGATGTGCAGGTGTATGAGCTGCTGATGTGCTTAGGTCTTGTGATGGTGTCACGTGTATAGCTATGTGGACAGAGCTGGCCACGGGGTTTGTTGAAGGGATAGGTTCCTGGGTTAGTGTTTCTGTGGGATCTTGTGTGGCTGCTCGTGAGTATCACTCCCCAAGGCCTGTGGGACATCATTTCACTGCTAATGTCCTTACTAGTAGAAGAGGGGAGGTAGCAGGAGGAACTTCCTTTGTATCACATTTCTGTTTTTGTCTTTCTCTACTGACAGAGGAGATGACCTCTTCATAATTAGCCGCAAGCCTAGGCCAGGTTCCCAATTTGTAGCCTTGAGATTCTCTTTTACTTGTCCTCTGAGTTGTACCTGCTACAGTTCTCTTTGTATGTGTTGTTAATTAATATATAAAGTGCCAGTAGATGGCGCACAAGAGCATGCAATGTAGTCTCTAAGGCTATGTCTACAGTAGAGAGTATTTGGTTTTAGGAAAAAGGGGCTTTCAAAGTCAGGGAGGTCCTTCCTTTCAAAAGGCTCCCATCTACATGGGCGGCATGCGTTCCAAAAGTGGCATTTCTGAATTGTGTGCAGCTGCCATTATGCTAATGAGGCACTGCATATTTATGTCAGCATCTCATTAGCATCTTCTGAACTGCCTCATTAACATGCCCCCTTCTTTTCGGAAGGGGCATGTGTACACGCAGCCATAGTGCTTATGTCAAAATAGCTATTAAGATAGCATAGTGCTTATTTCAAAGCAGCTATTTCATCAGCATCGATTTCGACATAGCTATTTCAAACTAGGTGCCAATTCATTGCAGACTAAGGGTTACCCGTTTGGGGTTTTACAACTCAACCACTATTTGGCATTTATTTTGGAAGAGTGGCTGCGTTGTGTAGACACTAGGATACTTATTTCTAAATAACAGCTGTTAGTTTGAAATAACTGTGCTATTTAGCTCTATCCTCAGCTATTAGCAGAAACCGCAGCAAAGAGGCCTGGTCCTCTGTTGTCCTGTACCTTAGGCTGTTACTTATAGATGTGCAATATGGGGCTATGGGTACATGGCCAAGTTATCTTGAAATAACAGCAATTATTTTGAACTAAATTTCGCATTGCCTAAATGATGCACACAGTAGTTCAAAATAAATTTGAAATAATGGGTGCATTATTTCGATTGCAATAAATCTCATTCCCTGAGGAATAATGCCTATTTCAAAGTAGGCCATAATGACCTCCAATGGCACTATTTGAAAACAGAGCTATGGACCAGAAATGATATTTCAAAATACATTTTGCTTGGTTGTCCATTTTGAAATAGGGCTGTCATATAGCTGTAACCTGAATGTTTAATGGTCTCATTTCAATGTGGTAGAATTTTTCATACACGCTTCATTCGCTTTACACCAATTTAAATAATGCAAGCAGAAGAGTAATGCAGAATTAATGTCAAAAATATTAATGTTAGGACTGTTGCTCATTCTTCATTTGAAGAGAGAACAGACAGAAGGGTAGAACTTCACTGTAGCATTTTTACTGTGTTAAAAAAATAAACAGTTCATGCCAGATCAAGCTCCAATCTTCAATACATAATGATTTCAGTAACAGTAATAGCTGGACTGTCTTCACCCCAGGTGGCTTTTCAGTTGTGAAGGCACTTTTTGCCTGATTTTTAAATCTCCTTTGAACTTCTGTAAGCTAAGACAGAAATCACGTGGGTTCACTCCCTGACTAGGAGTGTGCAAAATATGAAAGGAGATCCAGGGGACCCCAAGTTCCAGGAAGAAGAGAGGAGATAGCAGGGAAGAACAAACAGAGAGGAAAAAGAATCCATCCTCCTTAAAGTTCATGCATGATGAATATATTGGGTAGGTTCATCTCTGTGTGATCCTACTGTACAGTTTTATTGCTCTGACACGTTGTAGTGCTAGCAGAATGACACAAGAACTCTCTGAGCAGAGTGTTAGCGGATTGCTAGAACTTGAACCTGTGGTGGAACTGAAAGCAGGAAAAATGCTGAGGAAAATGGTGTTACGTGCTGCTTTTGTAACACTGACAGGTGGAACCGAAGTTGGGAGCCTAGGGCATGCGTCTGTGCTGCTTGAGCTAAAAGGCAACTGATGCTCAGCTAAGGATGTAGAAGAGACTTATTTCTCTTTGTAAGTAGTCTAAGTTCCTCTGCATAGGACAGTGACTCACACCTGGTAGCTGTGCATGTTACACCCATATTGCTTTTCAAAAGTATATTTCATCTCTGCTCAGGATGGGCAGTTTTCATTTCCACTTAAGAGGACCTTTGCCAGGGTTGCCCTCACCCTAATCCCTTCAATGCAGTAAAGGGTGCTCATGTCAGCATTAGATAGGAGCCTAAGTCTTATGAGATCAGAAGCAAGGCTGCTAGCAACTGTGCATTTGTGTCCACTGAGCAATAAGAACTCCAGTCAAGGCGAAAAAGAAAACCATCCTTTCCCCAGCCAGCTTTAGCTGGCTATCAAGGCTGGTGTACCAGGAACAGTTCCAAAATCTTGTGACCCCGATCCACCCTAGAGACAAGCATTACTTATGTAGACTTCTGTTGCAATGAACATATATTATTTTTGTAAGGCGTTATCCTGCCAGTTATGAGAATTATGGAGGCATTTTCTTATTTTTTTTCATTTTCTTTCTTAATGGATTAGAAAGGTGAATTGGTTCCATTTACATGCTTGAATGTGCAAGAGATGAGAGAAATTGACATATTGGAATAGTATAGGTTGGATTTATCTCACAATACTTTAATGTGTGTATTTATACTCTTGGAAGTACTATTTACAGAGGGGGAACTTGTGTGCAGGGAGAGATTCAATGTCTTGCCAACCATCGCATGAGAACTGTAACAGAGTAGGGATTTAAATTCAGATGTCTTAGTCTCGTACTCTACCTACTGGATCATCCTTCCCCTTCATGAGAGGGTTAATGTTTCTTCTATCTAATTAGCTTTACCAATTCCCCCCACTTTTTTTTGGTTTGTTTTATTATTATATTCCACTTGAGGAGGTAAATATTGTACCACAAATTGCTTCCTATCGGGATATTAAAATATAAAAATCCAAAATCAACATTGAACCGCTGCCTAAAAAGAAACTTGAGCTCAACTGCTAGACATAGGCTTGATTCTGGAATCACTGGGTGAGATCCTATGCATTGTATTATGCGCTGTAGATTATCACAATGGTCCCTTCTGGCCTTAAATTTGATGAAGCCATGAAAAGCTGAACACCACTTTAAGCTATTTAAGGGATCAAAGCTGTCACCTGCAAAGGGTCCTGTGGCTTCTGTACCAGGAATGTCAACAGAGCTATGCCAAATTCCACCAGCTGAAGATTTGGTCCAGGGTTTTATGTCTACATCACGCCATAAGAGAGATTACGCACCTTGGAGGAAGAACCAGTATGTGATAAATAGTTCCCGAGGATGAAAAAGACATTTAACTCAATCTAGCTTTATGGGAAAGCAAATGCTGATGACAGTCCGCTAGGCAGGGCACATTACAGATGGTGTTTTTCATGGCTGTAATCGAGTGTCATAGTTTTTGCAGAAATGGAATTAAAAATCTTCACTGCTTTGTGGTGAAGACAGACAGATGCTTTCCTGCTTTCATTCCTGAGTGGCCATAACATGTTCGCTGACATTTCAACTTGATGTTTTAATTGGCTCATTTGAATAAAACTCAGACAGGTTATGTTGCTAAGTCTTATTTTGTGTCTCCCAGCCCAGCAGCCAACAAAAAGAAGACAGTGGGATGAGGGGGGTTGTGGCTTTTCACCTCGCCAACTTTCCCAGTGTTTTGTTTAGCTCTTAATGTATTTAAATTCATGCCTTGTTAAATTAGAAGCTGCGTCCTGCAGGGATTAATGTCAGCCACTGTGCTCCAGAACAGTGTCCCTTTCCTTCCTCCAATCTGTGCAGGAAAAATGTTTTCTTTAAAGGTTTACATCTTAATTATTGAGTTACTGTAGTCCCACAAACTCCTGCAAAATGTGCAGCTATGTATGTTATGGCTGAACAGTGCACTCTGTATTTGCTCTGAGAGTCTGGGCAGGTTGCCCCTCCACCTTTGCAAAATACAGAGTCTGGCTCAAAGGCAAGAATGGTATATCTGCCCTGAATGCATAATCCACATTGAAGCACAGTCACTTATTGACCACTCCTGCTGCTTGACTGTAAATTGCCTCTGCAACGGCTGGGCTTGCAGAAGGCTCAAGTACCACTATAAAATGCAACTCTTCTGTAACAGAAATGAAGCCATGAACTGAAGAAAGTTTACAGAGCCTTTGCTAACCTCTGCAACCACAAATATCCACTGCAAATCCAGACTAGTGTATAGTTATTTGTTTGTTTTCTGGATGAGTACTCCAGGCGAAGGCAAGAAGCAAATGACAGAAGCTGCCACTGTTAGAGGTAGTGGAGAGTGATTAAGTCCTACGTGAAAGTGTATCTCCATTGTGATAAATGTGCCTGCAGTTAGAGGTGTGCTGCACAGGAACACTAGAATTTCCAATAATAGGTGTATGGCACATTGGTGAAAGGGGAAGGAGGATCAAGCATCTGAGGTGCTGACAGAAGTGAAAGAGAGAAAATGTAGCACTCTCTAATGAAAACCAAAAAGGCACCACTATAAGTCTCATTGTGTCTGTTGTTAGCTACCGAAGTAATCTGTATTTATAAGGTGCCTAGTGGTGCAGTGAAAAGAATCCATGTATTTATTAGAGGTGATGGTTCCCTATCTCCTAAAATAAGGACTTGTTAGAATGTTAAAACCTTGAAAATAGTGGCAAGTTTCCAAAATTTGTTTTTGTTTTTTTTGCAGGACATTCCAAACTCAGGGGCCCGCATAGCAGAAACTGTGAAGGTGAAAGAAGAAGGAGGAATAGAATCAGTAAGTCAAAGAGTGGTAAGGATTCTAGGCATGGAGATGGGGAATAGGGTGAAATGAAAGAAGAAGGATAGGCAGGAAGTGGAACGGAGTCAGCTTTTGATCAGGATCAGTCATAGTAACAACATGTCCCTATACTATGGAATTGATACAGCCAGGAGCAGAACAACGCCTGCAAACTGCCGAGCTTGCCAAACCCTGATATATACTTACATGTTGATTTGCATATCTCCATCTCTTTATAGATAAAGTGTGTGTGTGTGTATCTGCACATATATTTTAATGGAATATCAACTTAGGTCTTTTGTACTCTGCTTCTTCTGTTCATTAATGTCAGCCTGAATGAACCTGGGCTTTTGTCTTACTCATCTTAGTTGAACTGGCATAGATTCCCTTGCTGATGCTCTCCAGTTGCAATTGTGTGTGTTTGCATGCACATATGTGTGTTTTTGTGTTTAAGGCTCGGTGATGCTCAGTCTTTGTGGTGGTGCATGGAGATGGGACTAGGATCAGGGCAAAAGGGAGCATATTGCCTCCTAATGTCCCAGGAGATTAGTGACTAAGGTGGCACATTTCTCAGGTACAATGGATCAACCATAATCTGAGCGGGAAAAGATTTTGCTCATTCCAGGGTAGCACCGCCCACAATATCACCACACATAATTAACATCCTTCTAACTCTACTTCCATCCCTTTGCATAAAAGCGTATACTCCTGTGGACAAAGCTGGTCCAAGCTCATTTCCTAGCAATCATTCCTCACCCATGGTCTCATAAAACTTCAAATGTTGACAGGCTAATTTTCATTCAGACATTCAGCTATGTTTTCCCTTTTAGTGCTTAGCTACATCAAGGGACGAAATGGTTAGTTCCCACTAATAAAGAGAGAAAATAGATGGAGGTTCCTCACAGTAAAATTTGACCCAGGCCAGCAGTGCTGGGACAATAGCCTGATTTTTGGTGTCATTTGTTTTCTTTTTTCTTTTCTTCCCTTTGTCTTTTTTTTTTTTTGCACTGCAAAAAATTAACATAGCGGATAAATGTTCAAGAGGGCAGCCTTCCCTTTTGCAAATACACATTATACCCTCAAACAGGGATGTCTCTTCAGACAACTGAAAAATACACTCCAAATTCCAGAGATAATTCCATAATAATACGTAGATGTATGATCTTGCTGCATAAGTAGCTATATTAACTTTAGTATGCTTGTTTTATCTCTCCCTTACGTTGGTAACTCTACTGAAGCCAACTGAGGTACAAGAAGGTAAAACTGATGTAAGTTACATGAGAATCACATACCTTACAGAAGTCCATGGATGAGATCGTCTTCTGGCAACAACTAGTGTGTGTCCACTGAGTCAAGGGAGTGACGAAAAATCAACAGAGGATGAGAATAAGATAATTTAATTCATGTGATTAATGGCTGCAGGTCTGGCCCTAAAGGTAATTGATCTATCTTGTCAGTAGAACTCAATCACCTGAAGATCCATCCTTCCCTTTGCTCTAGATGCAATTCTGCATTAATGTTAGTCTGACTCCCTCCATCTCAGCAATCAGTCCTCAAGTTAAATTATTCATGGCAGTGAATCTTTTTATAAGCTGGTGCTGGTACTCATTCTCTGAAAATATTTTTAAATCATTACCAGTTTTTTTTTTTGTTAAAATAGTAATGATCAACTGATGAAAAGATTTTCCTCCTTTCATTAACAATTAGAATGAAATGAGAAGTGAGCAACTAAAGCTGTGTCTACACGTGCACGCTACTTCGAAGTAGCGGCACTAACTTCGAAATAGCGCCCGTTGCGGCTACACGCGTCGGGCGCTATTTCGAAGTTAACTTCGACATTAGGCGGTGAGACATCGAAGTCACTAACCTCATGAGGGGATCGGAATAGCGCCCTACTTCGACGTTCAACGTCGAAGTAGGGGCCGTGTAGACGATCCGCGTCCCGCAACGTCGAAATTGCCGGGTCCTCCATGGCGGCCATCAGCTGGGGGGTTGAGAGATGCTCTCTCTCCAGCCCCTGCGGGGCTCTATGGTCACCGTGGGCAGCAGCCCTTAGCCCAGGGCTTCTGGCTGCTGCTGCGGCAGCTGGGGATCCATGCTGCAGGCACAGGGTCTGCAACCAGTTGTAGGCTCTGTGTATCTTGTGTTGTTTAGTGCAACTGTGTCTGGGAGGGGCCCTTTAAGGGAGCGGCTTGCTGTTGAGTCCGCCCTGTGACCCTGTCTGCAGCTGTGCCTGGCACCCTTATTTCGATGTGTGCTACTTTGGCATGTAGACGTACCCTCGCAGCGCCTATTTCGATGTGGTGCCGCGCAACGTCGAAGTTGAACGTCGACGTTGCCAGCCCTGGAGGACGTGTAGACGTTATTCATCAAAATAGCCTATTTCGATGTTGGCTTCACGTGTAGACGTAGCCTAAATGTACTTTCTGCATCTGGTCGTAGTTTGATTTGCCAGCTTTCAAAGACAGACCACTTCCATAGCTGCACAGTCCCTTACTTAGAAATCACTATGACAAGTTTGATTCTGAATATCCTTTAGTGGAATGTAGTTCCTTCAGAATGGGTGAAAGAATAAAATAATACGAATATCTTTTGCTGTTGAACATCTTGCTTTTGTGCTCTGGATTTTCCTTTGTGAGACGTATGTCATGGCTCTTTGACTTGGAAGATATTTTTGGAACTGATGACAATTTCTATTTCTTGATTTCTGTCAACTCGCTGAATCTGAAAATGTATAACTTCAGTGATTCCGCTTGCATGAATAAAGTTACATTTTGTCATGGCGTGCAGTAACAGAAGACTTCTTGTGATGCTCTGATGAGTGCTGATAATGTCCCTGACACCCATCTTCTTGCTCCCTAGAGCTCCCCAATCCCCTGTCCTGCTAAGCCATATTCTCTGGTCTAACCCAATCCAGGCACAGAGTTGGGATTAATGCCTCTCTGCAGTAACTGATTAACCAAAGTTCGGGAGGGTGCAGTTCTAGGGCTCAGCACCCAGAGAATCAACCCCTGAAAAGGATCAAAACCCCAAATAAATCCATCTCTCTCTGTGCAAAAGACTTGCACAAGGAGGGCTCATTAGGTAAGATTGACAAAGTTCAAAATAAGCCTTCTGTTATTTCAAAATTATTTCAAAATAGCTATTGCACTGTGTAGATGTTCACAGAGTTATTTCAGAGTAGCAGCTGTTATTCTGAAATAACTTTTGCTGCATAGACACACCCTTGAAGTCACCCCTGCAGTTATGCCAGAAGGCAATTTATACTGTAGATCATCATTCCAAAGTACCATCCAGTTAAAAATTCAATTGAAAAATAAAATGATGTAACAAAAGATGAAGCTATGAAAAAGAAAGGCAGACAGAGAAGTTCTTCATGAATCAAACATTTCATCCATGAGAAAAATCTTATTTTCAGATTTAAAAATTCGAGTAAGGCACTCTCTATTTGCAAAATTTTGCCCTAGAACATGCATTTGGTACTGCCATTGGCTTGAGTGAGAATGTCAACAGGAGCAGGATTTGATCCTGGGTGTAGTGTTTGAGCAAGGGTGAGAAGGAGAGTCCCACGTTCTCTTCATACTCAAAAGAGGAAATTGTGCTTTACTGTATTGTTTACCTTTCCCTGTTCTTTCATTTTCCCTTTGTTTAATATTTCAGCAGAAGCCATCTATCTTTCCTGGCGATCAAGTCAGTTGGGTAGCAAAACATCAGATACATGATTAATTGAAAACGGGAGAATGGTGGTATAAAGTAGACTGGGAGGGTGAGACTTGGAAATCCAGTAATGTGTGATTTGCTACCTCAAGCTTGCCACAGTACCCAAGGGAAAATATTGATTTTTCATTTCAAGTGAAAAGGATAAATATGGGTTACCATTTGGCAGCACTGCAATGCGGGGGATTCCAGCTCTGAAAGCTGATATTGCATCACCTACAAAAAGTTCATCCAATTCAAGGCATGGCACTTTTTTCTTTGACAGCGATAACAGGTAATGAATATGTTGATTGATATCTGGTTGTCTCAAGGCAGGGGTAGCTAATCTAATTTGGGAAGGCTGCTTCTTTGAGGGAGGACCATAATCGGCGTGAGGACTTAGCAGCAGCAAAGCGATATGGACTGACATTTAGAATTCTGTCTTCAGTAGTGTGAACCCAATCTGAAGCCAATCAAAGTCCATGAAAGTCTTTTCATTGAGGCTATGTCTACACTGGCCATTCCCTTTTGAAAGGAGCATGCAAAAACAGCAAATCGAAAATGCAAAAGAAGAAGGATGCTTTCAAAAGTGGGGCTTCCTTTTCAAGGAACCCTGCCTACACAGCTAGTTTGGCTTTTGAAAACAGTACTTCTGGAACAGCAAATGGCCATCATTATGAAAGTGAGCTGCTGCATATGCAATCAGCACCTCATTTGCATTTTCGATTGGCCGTTTTTGCATGCTCCTTTCAAAACAGAGGGCCCAGGGTAGACATAGCCTTACTCCTGTGGGTTTTTGGTTAGGCCTTGTTGAGAGTCGGGCAAATACTCGATTTTGCAGTAGATGCCTTTTTTCACTAATAAATCCAGTGGTTTAGGTTTTACATTAATGTGAAATCACAAATTATAATGCTTATGGATGCTAAAGGAAACAGCTCAGTCTGCCTATCAAATAGCCACAGTCTAGCCTGAGAGGAATATATTGTTTCATCAAATCACTTTACTGACATGGGAGAGGGAGAAACCCAACCACGAAGAATCCTTTAGAATATTAGTGGCTATAGAGTTTAGAACTTGTGTAGAACCTTTTAAGTCACTCACAGGAGAGTTTGGAAAAAAAATCAGTGTCGAGGCAATTCTGTCTGCATACCCTGCATTTTTGTCTTTCCTTTTATTTTATTGCAAGGGACATTGAAAACAACATAACTCGCCCACCACTAAGAGGGCATATTAGAAAACCCTTTCTTTAAAAGCTAGATTCAGCATTTATTGAAATCAATGAAAACACAGGCATGGACTTCAACAGACTTTGGACAAACCTCTGTTTTGGAAGTTTAACTCTGTGATGGAAGCATTTTTTCTTAAGCACCCCTGAAACCATGTTGTTAATAGCAAATACACATTCTTACACAGTGCTCTTCATCTAGACATCTCCCAGACCTTTTAGACGAGCTGATTCTCATTTTTCAGATACAAGCATAGGTGATCAAAACAAAAAAAGCAGTAAAGTAGCACTTTAAAGACGAACAAAATAATTTATAAGGTGAGCTTTCGTGGGACAGACACATTTCTTCAGCCGATAGCCATACCAGAACAGACTTAATATTGAAGGCATAGTGAACGAAAAATAGTAATCAAGGTTGACAAATCAGAAAAAAAAATTATCAAGGTGAGCAACTCAGAGAGCAGAGGGCTGGGGGAGAGTGGGGTTTACTTTCGAAAAAGCAGCATCTGCACTGGTTTTCTTCTTTCAGAAGAAGCTCTTTTGAAATAAGAATATGCAAATGAGGTGTATGTTTGCATATTTGATACCTCATTTGCATTTTCAATTTCCCTCATTTGCATACCTCTTTCAAAAGAGGAATGCAAGTGTAGATGCACCCCAAGTCCTGAATCTGAAAACCTGATTGATACTAGCAGATCTAACACACATGAACAGACCAAGGGTCACTGCAACTCTTCATGCTGAAGAATAAGTTCCAGAAATTCTATCCACTTCTTCACTTTGTTTCTTTCATCATATCTTGGTCTCTATAGGAAGACAAGTCCATGTAATTCTTGAATCTAATAGCAAAAATACATCAGAAATGAGGTAGTAAGTGTTGTGAAGTGCACAGGGAAAAATTCTCCCATTCTTTCTAATCCATTTTGCCTTTTCTAAATTTGTCAGTGGGAGTTCTGTTCACAGAGCCATTAAAGATTTTGGGTAGTAGGACCATAGAGCAGATCAGACAGGACACTTCTACTTCTTAGACTAACTGTACAAACTAAAAGTAAATGAAGAGATCTGTTATAACCATTATCTGCTCACCTGCAATGTTTTCGTTCATCTGACCTAAATGTTGTGGTATAAAGATGATTAGCCAAGAAAAGGAAAATGTAACACCATCATGTGCTTTCTAACCAGCAGCCTTAATTTTTCCATAGTATCTCATCTAACCAGATGAATATTTTTTCACTGTGAGGTAGAATTTAAACATGTATTTAGAAATGGTGAGAGGACTTCAGTTAAAGACACAATCCTGTTTTATTTGGCAGGCCCCAGATGACACACAATACCTATATATTAACATTTATTATTTTTTATGAGGAAAAAAACGTATGCTGTAACAGGAACTCAAAATAGTTGATTATTTTTGGGGACTTGTGGGTTTTGAGGTCAGAAATTGATAATGGTATCTTGTGTTTGTGGGGAACAAAAGGTTTAGGTAACAAGGGAATAAATCTCTTTGATATAGCAAGCCAAAGTCTGCCCTCACTTATACCCGGACAACCTCATAGAAATGATGACACTGCTTTGTTTTCAGTAAAAATGAAACTCTGCTCTGTGATACTTTGGGTAGTCAGTTAAATCTGGATTGGGATGCAGCTGTGATTGAGGAGAATGAAACACGCTAACAACTGAGTGAAAAGGTAAAAGAGACAGAGTTTTAAAAGAAATCACTGAACAGGGAACTTTATAAGAATAAGGAAAAAGAGCTATTTCCTCAGTATGTTGAAGAGTCAAATAAGAATATTTCTGTATCTGTGTTTCCAGCATCTCCTCTGTTTGGTGATTAAATTCCAACGGTTGCTTTGCATAAAAGTCACCCTAAGAAACTTGGCAACAAGCAGTGCATAGTGATGGTGTCTATGTTGAGGCATAAATTAGATATGCATAGGGTCTGGCTGGTAGATACGCCAGAATTAGGATGGAACTCAAGCTGAACTAAATACCATAGCCTCATTAATAGCCAGTAAGCCTGACAAAGCTGACCTTGCATGTTAAAGCATTTTGCATTTCAGAGTTTAGGCAGGAAGGTAATTCATAATGTTAATACTGCAGAACTACAGTGATGCCTAGAGATATTAGTTCTGCCCAGACTTTTTAAATAAATGGATAGTGTTTGGGTGCCATTGAATGTATTGTTCTTACTTACTGTCTTTCGGAATAGAAGGAGCAGTATCTGACAACACTTGAATTGGTGGACTGTAAATGTATCTTACAGAAACCATTTTTGCTGTTCAAGAACACATTATACTGATTTTTTATGTGAAATTTACATATTTTGTTCGGTTGATTAGTTTGGAGGGTTTTTTCTCTTATTTTTTTTTCCTGGAGGCCATTTTTCATATTTTTTACACAATACATGTTGAGCAGCTCTACATGTGGGATATTAATTCCTGAGTGGTGGTGGTGTGACTTTCGTAGAGTTTTAACAACATATGTGGATAGGATAAGCCAAAGGAAAATAATCCAGTTTCATGCTTCAGGGCACCAGCCGATCACTCTGAGATTAATTAAGGATTCTTCTTCCTCTATCCTTCTAAGATTCAGCCTTGCACTATTTTTTTTATGTGTGTATGGTTTCGGTGTTCTTCTGCAGCATCTCTCAGGGATCATTCAGATGGTGCCTATTCCTGCCATGAGCAGAGGGGGACTGGACTTGATGATCTCTTGAGGTCCCTTCCAGTTCTAGTGTTCTATGATTCTAGAGGCACAAAAAAGGTAGCTTTGAAGACTCACTGATATCACCTAAGGTGGCACTCCAAAGTGCCTCTTTGGGAGATGGGCGTGTGGAATTCCACTGGAATTGAATTCCAGGTTTTTTTTAACTGCTGTATTAATGCTGGAGAGGAGATCTGCACCATCTTAAAGTCACACATGTGTAAAAAGCAGCTCCAGAAGCCATTGGCCCTCTACAAGTTACCTTTATTGTCCCTTATTACAGATACAGATATACATCTCCTAGAACTGGAAGGGACCTTGGGAGGTCATCTAGTCCAGTCCCCTGCCCTCTTGGCAGGACCAAGCACCATCCCAGACACCTATTTGCCCCAGTCCCTAAATGGCCTTCTCAAGCTCACAACCCTGGGTTTAGCAGGCCAATGCTCAAACCACTGAGTATTGAATTCATTGAGGTTTGTAGATGGAGTGGTGTGCTGGGTAATGTGGGAAAAAAACAAAGAAATGAAACTAATTGTGAACCTCTGAGTCATTTGGTTCTAAAGCAACATGGTTTAACATGTATGGAGCCAGTAATGAGAAACTCATGATAATTCTTCAATGGGAGAATCAAAGGGCACATATAGCTAAATGCAATAAGGAACCAAGTGTTCCTAAGTGCTTGCTTCATAGATGATATGGAATATTTTGCATATAATCTGTTCTAAAATAAGGCACATCTACATAGAAGGTCCCCTAACTAATAATTACCATCAGATAATGCGTGCTAATTCTAGGGATTAAAATAAAGCTACATTTCCATATCATGAAGGCAACACAGCCTGACATGCCAGCAGTTATTCAAAGCGGAAACTGAAGGACTACATCAAACATGCTTTGTTCTACCTACATATTGTTTTTCCTTCCTGCTTAGCAAGCAGCCTCTGGAACCTGGGCATTGTTCTGTACTGGATATGTGATCCACAACACATGGAGTGAATTCAACATGCCTTTTAAGCTAGCTCAGTCTATGTATCTGGAATAAATTATTATGCTCACAGTTGCAGACACCCATGAAGATTGTACTATCAGTGCACGTCCTATATCTTCCGATAACATTGCCTTATCAAATATATTACAGGGTCAACCTCTCTAGTCTGGCACTCTCTCACCTAGAAATATCCATAGTCCAGCATGCTTTTAGTGAGCTGAACAACCATTTGTCATGGGTATGCCCAAGTTTCCTGTGGTTCCATAATGTTTGTTTACAGCCACCAGCCCTGACTCAGTGTTCTGTGTTGTTGTTTAGTTTGAATTTAACCTTAAATAACTTCTAAGAGCTCAGTAAGCAGTGGAAGTATTGGTAATGTGCTAAACAGTATTGCCCTTCCATGGTCCAACAAATTCTGTCATCTGGCACTGTCGGGTCCCAAGGGTGCTGGAGTAGAGGGGTTCAACCTTAACCACCAGTATTCCGTTTCTAAGAAAGAAACTAGGCTAGTTCGACTTAGTGTGCTAGTGTAGACGTAGCCCTATTTCGAAGTAAGGACATCGAAATAGGCTACTTCAACGCTTATCGTCTATATGTCCTCCAGGGCTGGTGTCGTCGACATTCCACATCGAAGTAGTGACGGGGAACATCGAAAGGAGCC
This sequence comes from Carettochelys insculpta, assembly GCF_033958435.1. Lineage (NCBI taxonomy): Eukaryota > Metazoa > Chordata > Testudines > Carettochelyidae > Carettochelys > Carettochelys insculpta. The sequence goes on along the minus strand of NC_134156.1, from coordinate 21,864,587 downwards.
TCCCCATAAGGAAATGTGGGGTGTCCACACACACAAGTGCTCCCTGTTGAAATAAGGGGCCAGCAAAGCCCCAGACTGCTCCCTTAAAGGGCCCCTCCCAGACACATTTGCCCTGCATAGCAAGAGATCCACAGAGCCAACAACTAGTTGCAGACCCTGTGCATGCAGCATGGACCCCCAGCTGGAGCAGCAGCAGCCAGAAGCCCTGGGCTAAGAGCTGCTGCACGCAGTGACCATAGAGCCCCGGGGGGGGCTGGACAGAGCGTCTCTCAACCCCTCAGCTGATGGCCGCCATGGAGGACCCCCCTATTTCGAAGTAGTGGGATGCGGATCATCTACACACACCCTACTTCAACGTTGAACGTCGAAGTAGGGCGCTATTCCCATCTTCGGATGGGACTGCCTAACGTTGATTTCAACGTCGAAATAGCACACGGGGTGTGTAGACGCAACGTGCTATTTCAACATTGTGCCGGCTACTTCGAAGTAGCTGGCTAGTGTAGACGCATCCTAGATCTTGTTTTTTGTAATATTTATCTTTTGTCCCATATCCATTATCCAAGTCATCGTCAAAGCTTAGGTTTGCTGTTTTAAATTGCATAAAGATATTCCTTTGGAATAGTTTGGCTGGTCTCATACATTTTTCGATAGAATCTCCATAAAAGCATAGCATAATTGTAGACCTTTTAGGTCTCAATGCAACAAAAGCAAATATCTGTAAATCTACAGATGGCACCTAGCAGCAGTCTTCCCCTGCAAATTAAGTACTTGCAGCCAGCCAGGAGATATTCACATGCTGCCCAGCTGATTAGTAGAGTGCCCATGTGTTTTTATTGGTGGCATGCATCTGCATATGCCTCAGTTCACGGAACAAAATTTCTTCTGCACATAGATGGAAACATTAGAGGGAGCATTGCCATGCAGTCATGTACATTATAACAGTGAGCTGTCACTTCCCTGATCGAATGGAAACCTGAGCCTGACCATGCTGTACTTTGCACAAGAGGCCACCAATAACCTCTGACATGCAAAGCAAACAGTTTCCAATCTGTTTGTTGCAACAAGTGCAGCTACAAGCTGAGATAGGGGTTCTGTGCATTTGGAAACATATAAGCAAAGTGCCAGGCCTATGATTAATGAAGAAACTGAGTTGGAATAGGACACGTCAGCAAGAGGTGGCAACCCAAGGAATTTATCAGGGAAACCTGTAAAACAGAACATTAAAGCAGACTCTGGGTTAAAATATACAAAAGAAAAGTTAATTTGTTTTCATCAGCTGGTCACATTCCAAAAGCTGAAGTTTGTTTTTAACTCTTGAGCTAGCTCGGCAGAGGAGATATGCACCATATGCCTCCAGTGGTCTTTACGAGCAGGGCTGCAGCAAGATGTTTGCCAGAGGTTTGAACTCTGGTGAGTGAGTCTCTCCCTCCAACCCCCTTCCCACCGTTTCAGCATTTTACATTTGAAAGTGAATTCAGGATGGGTGTAAAGGTGCTGTATTAATACACTCTACACTTGGCAGGCTGTCAATCGGCCCAAGAGGTAAATCCAGCCCCGCTGATATGGCGCCGGAGCAAGCAGGGTAACTGCCCCAGTGCCTAGCAATTCAAAGGGGCCTGGGGCTCCTGGCTGTTGCTATTGTGTCAGTGGCTGGGGCCCAAGGCCCTTTAAATCACCATTGGAATCTCAGATGGCATAGGTCTGGCCCCATCCGTTCAGCCCAAGTCCCCGTCAGCAGCATGGAGCTGCCCCCTTCCTTCCCCACACACACACTTTGCCGAGGGACTCGGTAATTCTGTTGCCCCCCCGCTGGGCAAATAACAGGAAGCTGTTCACTTGATGCCCTTTGAATGATAACATGGAGAAGGCCAAGTGATGTGTATCATTGGAAGAGACTTGGAGGAAGGCTTTGTGATGGGTTGGCCCAGAGAAATCCCCTTGTGTTGTCCCCCAGTGTGCTGTTCGTGCAATGGATAACCACCTTCTTGTCCTCTGGGGCTCCCCATACCCCTATCCTGCTGGGGCAGAAGCTCCAGTCTCCTCCAGGCAAGGCCCAGAATTGGGGTTATTGCCCCCTCCAGTGACCAACATGGACACTGAACTAGTTCAGCTTTGGGAAGGGCTCATCACCCAGAAAACCAGACCTAAAAGAGACCAGAACCCCAAATAAATCCATCTTACTCCAAGTAAAAATTTTACAGTGAAACCTCATGAGGTCTTCTGACTTTACCAAATATTTATACTGGGCTTACTAATAAATGAAGGTGGTTTTATTAAATACAAAAAGTAGGATTTAACTATTTGCAAATGAAAACAGTCTGGTGAAATAAGTCACTAAGTAGAAATGAACAAAAAACACTAGCTATTTCTAATCCACTAAGAAACTTGTTACATGTGATTTCTTACTCCGAGCAGCAGTTCTTTTCTCAGGTAGAAATCTTAGAGTAAGAGTTGATCCTTACTCTGTCCTGGGTCTACAGCTTTTCAGAGTTCTTTGTATTCTCTTAGGGTTGGCCAGGCAGTTTCAAAGGTCAGCTGACGAAAAAGGACTGATGGCTTCCCATTGCTTAAATGGACTTTCCCTCAGGATAGGAACCCTTTGTTTGGCACCCTCAACCCTCACGGAAAAATACCAAGTTCAAGATGCATTCCAGTACCACAGGACATGGCCACATGTCTCTCTAGGACCAATCATATTTGGACTTACAGGACAAACATAACCATCCACAAGTTGTTGGTTTGAATAATAAATCATTACATTTCCAGACATGAGTAGTTGTCTTCGTTAGAACATTTACAATTATAAACAGATCCACATTCCGTACTTCTAATTTCACATACAAGAATAATACAGGCAGAAATATAGAATATACAGATTCATAGCACCATAGAACGCTAGAACTGGAAGGGACTTCAGAGATCATCAAATCAAGTCCCTTGAACTCAAGGATGGACCAAGAACTGTCTAGACTTTCCCTACAGATGTCTGTCCAACCAGCTCTTAAATATCTCCAGTGATGAAGATTCAACAATCTCCTCAGGCAATTTATTCCAGTGTTTACCCACAGTGATGGTTAGGAAATTTTTCCTAATGCCCAACCTAAATCTCCCTTGCTGCCGTTTAAGCCCATTGCTTCTTGTCCTAGGAAACAAAGAGGGTAGGAATAAATGGTTCATTTTCAAAATTGAGACAGGTAAATATTGGTGTCCCCCAGTGCTCTGTAATGGGACCAGTTCTGTTCAAAATATTCATAAATGAATCTGAAGTGGGTCTTACTCATGAAAGCTCATTACCTAATAAATAAATTTGTTAGTCTTTAAGGTGCTACAGGAGTATTTGGGTTTTTTATTGTTTTGTGTGTGTGTGAAGGTACAGAGGAACACAGCTGCCCCTCTGAGAATAAAAGAAGGGGTAAACAGTGAGGTGGCAAAACGTGTAGAAGATACAGAATTAAGTCCAAAGCAGATTGCAAACAGTTGCAAGGGGAGCTCATAAAAACTGGATGACTGGGCAACAAAATGTCATATGAAATTCAGTGTTGGTATATGCAAAGTAATGCGCACTGAAAAGATTAATTCCAACTATACATACAAAATCATGGTGTCTATATTAGATGTTAGGAATCAAGAAAGAGATATTGGAGTCAGTACCAATAGTTTTCTGCAAACATCTGCTCTGTGTGCAGTGGCAGTCGAAAAAGCCATGAGAAAGTTAGGAACCATAAGGAAACAGATAATAAAATATTATAAAATCTCTATAAAAAGCCATGACATGCCCACATCTTGAATACTGCATGCAGATCTCTTCGCCCCATTTAAAAAAGAAAAATTGTAAAAAAGGTACAGAGACAAGAAGCTGACATGAGGAGAGAGATGGAGTGGAGTCCATATGGAGAGAGATTAAAGAGAGGGGGACATTTCAGCTTGGAAAAGAGATGATGAAGGGGGAATAGGACAGGAGTCTAAAAAATCTTGATTGGTGTGGAAAAAGTGAATGCTATTTACTCCTTCACAGAACACAAGAATCAGGGCTCACCCAATGAAATTAATAAGCTACTAGCTATATGCAGGGCTGTGACACCATGGTCTCTGTATACCTAATCTCTGTTTGTTAGAAACTGGAGTGGAAGATAGCAGATAAATCATAGGCAAAGTATGGAGGTGCGCAGGGGGCCATATGCACCCCCCAACACCTCACCGTGCTCACCATCAGTGCTGCCTCAGGCAGAGCCACTCCAGGGGAGGGCATAGGGGCTACGTCTACACGTGCAGCCAACATCGAAATAGCTTATTTCGATGTTGCAGCATCGAAATAGTCTATTTCGATGAATAACGTCTACACGTCCTCCAGGGCCAGCAACGTCGATGTTCAACTTCGACGTTGCTCAGCCCAACATCGAAATAGGTGCAGCGAGGGAACGTCTACACGTCAAAGTAGCACACATCGAAATAGGGATGCCAGGCACAGCTGCAGACAGGGTCACAGGGCGGACTCAACAGCAAGCCGCTCCCTTAAAGGGCCCCTCCCAGACACACTTGCACTAAACAACACAAGATACACAGAGCTGACAACTGGTTGCAGACCCTGTGCCTGCAGCATAGATCCCCAGCTGCCGCAGAAGCAGCCAGAAGCCCTGGGCTAAGGGCTTCTGCCCACGGTGACCACAGAGCCCCGCAGGGGCTGGAGAGAGAGCATCTCTCAACCCCCCAGCTGATGGCCGCCATGGAGGACCCAGCAATTTCGACGTTGCGGGACGCGGATCGTCTACACGGTCCTTACTTCGACGTTGAACGTCGAAGTAGGGTGCTATTCCTATCTCCTCATGAGGTTAGCGACTTCGACGTCTCACCGCCTAACGTCGAAGTTGGTGCCGCTACTTCGAAGTAGCGTGCACGTGTAGACGCAGCTAGGCAGAGCAGAGGTGGAAGCTGGAGTAGCATGGACGAGGAAGGGGTGGGGCAGAGGCATGTGGCCGGTGCCCCACCTAGAATCCCCTCACCAGTCATCTCTGAGATAGATCATTTGATGATTGCCTGCTCTAGTCATTCCCTCTGAAGCACCTGGCACAGGCCACTGTCAGAAGACAGGATAGAGGCCTGGATATGGACCGTTGGTTTGACCCACTATAACTGCTCTTATATTCTAAATTCCAAAGCCAGACAGAACTGCTATGATCATACAGTCTAACCCACAGGTTAGAGATTTACACTGCATTTGTGCAATAATGGGAATGGTTTTCTTCCATTCAGCAAATATTAAGGTAAAAAACATGTATCTCAACCAAAATCCATGCACATTGTGGAAGTCAATACCAATTTTTAAACTCTCATCGTCCTCTGCTTCTTTATGAATTTAGAAGCTCCAGGAATTTGGTCCTTCCAATGCTGACAAAAGTGCTGTCAAACTTATCAAACTCTGACTACTTGAAAAGGGAGCCAAATCTAATCAGGACTACAATGCAAAGCATAATGAGGAGTTACCCAGCCGAGCTCAACCTGTCACTTCTTATTAATCTATAAATACAATAACTTAAGTGCCTCATCAGAATTTGTATTTTTCTAGTATGTCTCAGTCTTCGTTCCTCTAAGAAAAGTAAAAGTTGTGTCAGTTGTAGACAATGACAGGAGGAGCTCTCTTTTTTTTGTTTTTGCTTTTTGCCCCGTTTTCTCTGTCTCTCTCTTTTTATTTTAATTCAGATAAACAGAGCACTCTACTCATGCAATATGCAGACAGGTCTCTTGGGTTATGTAATTTGTTAAATCACCCATGATCATGCTTTCTAGCAGTGGTTCCCAGCCTGGGGTTCATGGACACCCAGGTCTGCGAGCGTATTTCAAGGGGTTCATAAATAATAAAAGATAAACAAAAGTGATAATAGAAAATGTGTTTTAAATAAATTGCAAAGTTATAATCAATTATTATTTTAAGATTAATTATCTTCCGATTATTTTAAGTGCCATCTGAAAATCTACATTGTGGTTTCCTTTTTCATTTAACCAAGTGTACATAGCAGCTGGAATTGGCCTTGATGAGGGTCCGTAAACAGTTTGGGGAGAATGAATGGGGGTCTGCATGCTTGATAAGGTTGGTAACCGCTACCTTATAACCATGTTGCAAGTAGTGAATTTCCATACCCTGTAAATCTTCAAATCTGATTTAGCAGAACAAACACAGGAGTCTTGGAGATTTCTGGGCTTTGGCTTTTCTTTGGTTTTTATTGTGCTGTTTTTTATATCAAGACAGCATATCTCCAGTAATAACCTCATACTAATGAGTCAAAAATAAATAAAAATTGTTTCATGGCAAACTAACCGCAAGAATAAAGTCTTAACATAACTGCTGCGGTAAAGTGTGTCCTGGGATGTACTTTTGAAACATTGTTGGCCTTTATTTAGAATTCAAGTTTGTAACTTAAAACACCATTTAGTCCAGGATATTTAAAGGTACAGTAAAGTTTCCTTATTTTGCTTTTTATTATTTTTATTTTATTTTTAAACTCACTGTTTAAAGGCAATCTATGAATGTTTAAAAGTAAGAATGTTCTCATCAAAAGAATGTTTTTAAGCACACATTCATTTCTTGTTCTAAGGTTTCTTATAAACATTGAGGACTTCTCTACACTTACAAAAAACTTCAAAATGGCCATGCTAATGGCCAAATCGAAGAATACTAATGAGGCACTGAAATGAATGTTCAGCGCCTCATTAGCATACCCCCAGCTGTGGCACTTTGAAAGTGCCGCGGTTCACTTGCCTGGGGCTCGTCTACATGGGGCTCCTTTTCGAAAGGACCCTGCCAACGTCAAAATCCCCTTATTCCTATCAGCTGTTTAGTCTAACCATACACTCTTTACTCAGTCAAAAATCCTAGTGTCCTTGATCAGAATTTCAAATGAAACACAGGATCTAATTTTTAGGGCTAGAAACGGCAGCTTTTTGTTGCCATTTCTAGCTGTGCAAAGTGAATGTAATGCTCAATAATAACAAAATTAAAATAGGAATTCAAATAGCTGATAGGAAGAAGGGGATTTCAATGCTGGCAGGGTTATTTCGAAAAGGACCCCAGTGTAGACGAGCCGTGGGCGAGCAAACCGCTGCACTTTCGAAGGGCTATGGCTGGTGGCGTACTAATGAGGCTCTGAATATGCATTTTAGCAACTCATTCATATTTTTTGATTTTGCCATTAGCATGGCCATTTCGAAGTTTTTTGTAAGTGTAGACGTAGCCGTAATTAAGATAATTATTATTGTAGAGTTGCACCTAACTACAGGTTCAACCTCTCTAGTCTGCTACCCTCAGGACTTTACCAATACCAAATGAGATAATTTGCTGGACCTCAGGAGGTCAATATTGTCTAGCAGCATTACCAATACTTCCATTGCTTATTGAGCTCTTAAAGGTATATTCCGGGGTAAATTAGAGCTAAAGAACAGCCCAAAACACAGAGCCAGGATTGCTGGCTCTAAACAAACTTTATGGAACCACAGCAAAGTTGGACACACCCATGAAAAGTGGCCATCTGGCTAACAAAAATCATGCTTGATCATGAATGTGTCTGGATGAGACAGTGAGAAACTAGAGAGGTTCAACCTGTACTGGGCAGTGCATTTGATTCATTTAGTAGTATTGTCCTTATGCAGTGGGTTTTTTTGTCAAAAAAGAGGGGCTAGTACTCAGCTGACTACCGCCCTCCCCCCACACACACCAAGGTTCCAACAGCAGGGGCTGCCAGTGGGGCTCCCTGGCTGGAGGCACAAGGGAGACCCTGCAGCCCTGTGGCTGGGAGCTAGCTGGGGTGCTGGGCCCTGCCAGCAGCCCCAGCTGCAAGAACCCCAGCCTGGACCCAAGAGGGGCGTGGGGGAGGACTGTAGCTCCACAGCTGGAACCTGGATGAGACACAGAGCCCTACTGGGAGCCCTAGTTGTGGGAAACCTGGCTGGGGGGGGGCCCTGCATCTGGGGCACAGAGCCCTGCTGGCAGCCCCAGCTATGGGAACGCAGGCCGGCAGGTGGGGGGGAACCCTGCAGGCCCCCGTCTGAGAGCAGACTGGGGGGCCGTGCCCAGACGGCTGCCCCAACCATGGGATCACTAGCCAAGGGAATGTTGATTTTCTGGAGGCAGAGGTTCCCGTACTCACTACTGGCACAAACCACCATCAGAATACAGCCCTAGTCTTACACATACTGCATTGTTATTGCAGGGTGCCAGGTCTTTACTTATGCAAACAGTTCCACTGAGTTAATTAGCTTGCTCCTCCTGTCAGTAAAATATGCAGATTTGATCCAGTAGCTGGCTTGTTACCACGAGTTTGGTCTAACCATACACGCTTTACTCAGTCAAAAATCCTGGTGTTCTTGATCAGAATTTCAAATGAAACACGAGATCAGTTTTTTAAGGCTAGAAACAACACCTTTTCACCTTTTGTTGCCATTTCTAGCTGTGCAAAGTGAATGTAATGCCCAATAATAACAAAATTTTCCTCTCACTTACACTGGTTGTAGCATTTTATACCACTTTCCTGTCATGCTTCACTGATATAAATAGAGAGAAAGTAACAGGCAATTAAACTCTAAATCTGCAGTTATGTTTACTGGGGAAAAAAAAAACAGCTCAGAACTATTTGTTATTTAAGAAAACCAAGGGAAACAACTGCACTTTCAAGGAACTCAGGTTTTGGCTCAGTGATTAGAACTTTTAAAAGAAGGAAAATAAAATGTTACTCTTCCCAGTTTTAATAATACATTTCAGCACTGTTGCAGCCCTGAATCCTGAGGTGAACTTCAATTTAAACATTCAGACTCAAATGTACTTTCCTATCAGTTCTATTGATTGATATCTGTTCTTCACTAAAGGAATCGTTTTTACCCAAAAAGTTCTTGATGCCAACCAATAGAGAGAAAAAGGAGTACTTATGGTTACAGGAATCCCTTGGGCTCTCCAAAAGATTGCTATGTAACATCTCTATTGTCACTACACAATCACACTGTTCATTATAGTATTTGTGAGTATGGGTAATATGTGAGGAGTTACATATATATGTTGAGAATTATATTCTTTTGGCCTGTTAGTTCCTAGAATCATAAATCCTGGGAGTCAAAGGGACCTCAGCAGGTCAGAGTCCAGCCCCCTGCCTAAAGCAGGATCAGCTCTAGCTAAATCATCCCAGTCAGGACTTCGTCATGCCAGGACTTAAAAGCCTCTAGGGATGGAAATTCCATCACTTCTCTAGGTAATGCAAAGGCAAGACACTCCGAGGCAGAGATTCTGGAACACCCTGGGGCCAGTGTGCTCTATTTCCTGCTGCCACAGTGAAGCGGAGCACAGCGGGCTGGGAGACGGCATCAGGGCAGAGCGGAGCAGGCTGTCAGGTCACTCCCACTGCCACAGGGAGTGGACAGGTGACCTCTTCCCCCAGCCCAGTCTAGGACCCACAGTAATCTCCCATGACACCCTGCAATCTGTCCATAGGACATTAGAGGTGGCTGCTGCAGGTCCCCCACCACCACAAAGTGAAGAGCCTGGGACAGCCAGCTCAAACCATCCTATGGACCAGAGCTAAGCAAATTTTTTATGTCCGTCCCCACTTTTCTGCTCTATAACTATCCAGCCCCAGCATCCTGTGGGAGGTCCACAGGAAGGGATGTGTGTGGGAAGCACTCAGGAAGGGTGGGATGCTCAGGAAGCGGGTGCTGGAGGCTCCAGGGGATGCCCCAAGAAGGGAGGGTGTGTGGGGAGAGCACCCCTGAAGGGTATCAAGGAGGTGCTCCAGGAGGGCACCTTATCCAGCCAGGCACTCGCTGGTTGTCCTGCCACTTGATTCAGGGCCTCTGTGCATTCTGATTGGCCCAGTGGTGATTGCTGGGGGGGGGCACATTGAGAGGCCATGCAGGAGAAAGCAGAGAGCTGGCAATGCAGCGGAAGCTGTGCGGGCAGAACCAATCACACTGAGCCCTCCCCCTTACAAAATGTTGTGCCCCCTCTGGAGGGCACACACTCCACTTCACACACCCCTGCTATGGATGGCAATGGCTCTGCCTATGACTGACCTATGAAGAAAGAGTGATGCCTTTGCAGATGCCTCTAGAAGACGGAGTTTTGTGTGGCCAGAGACTGGTGGTATCAGGGAGCTATCCCACATTGGGTAAAAGCAAGACTTCCTCATGCTAGGTGTTCGCAAGGATCCTCACAACTCCACCGACTCCCAAGAAGCATCACAGCCACACAATATTGTGGACACACCCAGGGCCTAATACTCCATTGCCTTGCTCCCTAGGTTTAGATTTACACAAGTGCAAACTAAGTGTAGCATGCTGCTCTTCTGATTTGGTAGCACGTTTACACCCCGTTTGTTCTGGTATGAAAGATGACAATAGGCAAGAGATAACATAATATGGAGCTCCTGTCGTCCTATCTCAATAAGACCTTGGTGCAGTCTACAACCTAAGAAGGATTATCGTAGGGTTAGTAACTTCTGGGATTGTTCCAGAGTCCCAGTGAGGACTCTTGAAATGATAACTACAGGATATAATAACTACCTCCATCCTGTTATAGACCTATGGTTGGCAAACCAGAGCCTCTTAACTGTGAAGAATGAGAGCACCTTCTCCTCTTACCAGTAGGCAGCATCGGGATTGGTAACAGACATCATCAGGCCCTGGACAAAGTTGGCTCTGGGACTCCAGAAGGGGTGGTGCCTCAGGCAAAAGGGGCTAAGGACAGCTAGTCCTCAATGTCACATGGACCACCCTGCACCTTCCCCATTAGAGCTACCCAGGTATCACCATGCAGGGCTCTAACCAGTAGCAGTGGCAATGGACCAGAACCCTGGGACATTTTATCTCCAGGCCCTGGCGCAACTGCGCCTTTGCCTGCCCACCCTGTCAGTGGCCCTGGTCAGCATTCTTCTCTTAGAAAACTCAGGCTATTGGAAGTTCTTTTCCTCGTCCTTCTGGAGCCTGATCCAAAACTCATGGAAACAACTGGAAAGGCTCAACAGCTTTGGCTCAAACTCTGGTTCCTCACTAACTCCCTGAGTCAGCAAAGGGTGTATCATATGAACATAAGAATGGCCACACTGGGTCAGATCAAAGGTCCATCTAGCCCAGCATCCTGTCTTCTGACAGAGGCCAACGCCCCAGAGGGAGTGAACAGCACAGGGAATCGTGAAGCAATCCTTCTCCAGACCTCCATTTCCAACCTCTGACAAACAAAGACTAGGGACACCATTCCTACATGTCCGAGCTCGTAGCCATTGATGGACCGTGGGCAGGTGCTTAATGACTCCCTTATACAACACATCACTTCAGCACAGGTGCGTTGGCCTTAAGAAAAGTGGCTCACCTGCAACTGGAGGTGGCATTTTAACTCCCTTGGTTACAATAAAATTAGTTTGCCTATAAAAATGAAAGAAAGAAAAGTATGATACCTGAAGGATAGATGATAAACTGAGGGACAGGGGGATGGGACTGAATAGTAACAGTTATACTGGCTGACCATGCAGTCCTGAAAGAAGCAAAACATCCTTTTGCTACCATGTAAATTTCACCTTTGAAAAGACAACAGCACCAAGGCCTTAATATGTTAAAAAGGGAGTCCTAGAACTTTGTAGTCTGGGTGGGCTCAGAAAGTCTGATATCCATTAGGGCCCAACATTTAGCTGAACCAAAAGATTAATTCTCTTACAGGAACTTGGGCAAACCAAGAGCAGCTGAAAGTTAATCAAGCGCTGATCCTCACAATCCTTCTAATCACAGCCAGCTGCTGCTTCAACCTATGAGGAGCAACATCCCCAGGGCAATACCACTAGGGGGGTGGGGAGGAGTGATTCCAGGAGAGCTCCTTGGATTTTAGAAGGGCATTAAAAAGTTAATAAAATAAAAGTTAATGCCTTCACTCAAGGAGCTATGGCATGGGCTGGGAAGTTCTAAAGCTCCCAATATTAATCTCTTCCCTGCTTCCCAGCTGCCTGTTTCTGGGAGGCATGTGAGGCATATGATTTGTACTAAAATATTTGCTCATAACCAAGTTTCCGGCTGGAGTGTTCCTAGTCTACATAATGGTAGACACTTAGAAGTTTGGGTTATTTTTCCCCTTGCATTCCAAGTACCTCCAAAATTTAAAAAACCCTGACTGCACCAGTATAATTTACATTGGCTGCTTCATCTTGCCTTCAGTTGCTGTTACAGTACCAATGGCTTCTTGTCCATGCCACCCTCTCCATCTAAAATTTTGCCTTGTTTAGCAAGTTCATTGTCTGTACACTCTCAGACTGGAAAGGTTTATCAGAGCTTTTGAGTCAATTTTATCTGTGTGGAAGTCTGTCTATCTGAAGTACAGGTTGAACCTCTCTAGTTCGGCACCCTCAGGACTTGACTGATGCCAAACCAGGGAATTTGGCCAAACATGGGAGATCAATATTGTCTAGCGTATTAACAACACTTCCACTGCTTACTGGGCTCTGAGAAGACATGTAAGAGTAAAGTAGAGCTAAATAACAGCACAGACCACTGCGAGCCAGGACTGCTGGCTAGAAACAAACTTTATAGACTGTGGGAAACTTGGCCACACCAATGATAAATGGTCAGTTGGATAACTAAAATAATGCTGGATTATGGGTGTTGCTGGATGAGAGAGTTCTGGATTAGAGAGTTTCAACCTGTAGAGAGCTAGTATAAATGGAGGCTGATCTTGACTGGTCACCCAACATGCTATTGTATTTTACCCAACAGAGGAGAATAAAAGCTGTGCTGTTAGTCTAATGAAACTGCATTTTAGAAGCTCCTGCATTACACCAAAATTTGTTCCTTGTCAAAATCTCATGAACTGCAATTATTTCTTAGTAAAGTTGCTGTCTGTAGTTACCCAACACAATCATTACATAAATCATTATCTGGCTCATCATTATTATGACAGTCAGAAAAGACGAGTGTTGTTTTGAATTTTGTTTTTTGATAAAAAGTCAGTGATTCTCTCAAAAATAATCCAGTTTAATGTAGCTATCAGCCTTACGCTTAACAGGGCTGAAGACAAAAATGTTATACAATTTTTGTCAGAACTTTTATAGCACTGTTTATTAGTTTTGCCATGGCAAATACTTTCCTTAATAGTTGGACTTCTAGGTTATGTTCCACCATCCAGAGTTTAAGGTACGTACATTCCTGTGTGTAAAAAAGCAGCATTCCGGACATACTCTGCAGCCTTCTAATTTTTTTCTTAGCACAAGAAATGTCAAAAATTTAAACCAGAGCTGTAATGTATATGTACACAAGGTGTCATCACAGGAAAGACACCCTGGTGATTCCATGAATATGCTTTTTTTCAACTTCCAAAAGGCTTTGTCACTCAATGAATGTTTTGAAGATACTGGGGTTGTATTATAAAACAATGGAAACATTCTACCTTTTCATTATGTTTTTTATTTTTCAATGTAAAGTTGTTTGCTCTACTTGAAGAGTTTTAAGGCAGTAAATCACTAGCTGGAGAAGTTTTAAACTAGGCTATTAACAACTAACACTTAATAGTAGTGATGGGCTAGCAAATACCTACGCTAGAATGACCATAGATGTTATTTTTTTCTACCTCTGCTAGTATAATTTTCTATAATATAATGGGGGTTCTTTAACATGCAGTAGGAATTTTCCCTGGGGGTAAGACAAATACATTTGAAATGGAGACATCCAGTTTGTTATTCTGGGTTTGCTAGTTTCAGTCTAATAAAGGGACCATTTCAGACCAGACAAAGGACAGAGATAGAGCAAGTCATTTTCCTTCCATACCTATATATGCTGCCATGTTTTATGTAGTTCCACTCTGTCCTGCTGTATATCTACTATAATATTATTCCCAGAGGTGCTGATTTCTGGAGGTTAGACATCTGGAAAGGACATTACAGTGAAAAATCATCAGGATTTCTGGTGCCGGCATTGTGCAGTCGTTCTGTCCATAAGCCAATCATCTGCCAGGTTCCCCAAGCTCTTCATAGTCAGTTATAAAATAAGGTTCCCCTGGAGCTAAAGTTGTTGTATAGACTTGGTAGAAAACCGGAATTGAGAGAGGAAAGGATCCAAACATTTGCCTTTTATCAACAGAGCAACTTAGGATGATGAATAATGGAACCATGTGGGGTTCTGCTTAAGGCTAAAGTCTAATACTGAGAGTGCCTCATACCTCCTTTACTTAGATCTTTCGTTAATTTCATTCATTTATTAGATCCCTGGCAACTTCAGGAGTTGGCGCTGCAAAGTGCTGTATGCTCTAAAGGTTCTAACCCAATCCAGATAAACACTTAAGCATGTGCTTCAAGTTAAGCCTTAATTGTATTGGGACTACTCACCCCTTAACTTGAAGCACATGCTTAAGTGTTTCTCTGGCTCTGAGCCACACTTCTCAGTACCTTGCAGGAGTGAGCCCTATATTAATGTGCCTTGAGATGGTGTAATAATAAAGCCAACCGGTTGAAAAGAAGAAGGTAATGAGATTTGCGATGGACATATCGAACAACTCAAAAAACCTCATTCACTCCTACCTACTGCTTGTGATGTCACAAGAACAGTCAGACTGGGTCAGACCAAAGATCGCTCTAGCCCAGTATCCTGTCTTCTGACAACGGCCAATGCAAGGTGCCCCAGAGGAAGTGAACAGAACAGGTAATCATGAAATAATCCTCCCCTGTCACCCAATTCCAGCCTGTGACAAACAAAGGCTACGGACAACATTCTGACTCATCCTACATAATAAGTATAGATGAACCTATCCTCCATTAATCTAGCTCTTTTTTTGAGCACTAGGAAAGTCCTGGTCTTCATGACATCCTCCAGCAAGGAGTTCCACAGGTTGACGGTGCACTGCATGAAGAAATACTTCCTCCTTGTTTGTTTTAAACCTGCTGCCTATTCATTTCATTTGGTGACATCTAGTTCTTGTGGTATGAATACAAGTAAATAACGTTTCCTTATTCACTTTCTCCATACCTGTCATGATTGTTGAGACCTCTATCAAATCCCTCCTTAAGCTCCTCTGTCCTTAATGAGTCATTTAGATCCATAGATCATGAAAGACAGGAAAGAAAGAGGCAATGTAGGTTGGATTCCCTGGCTCATTGTGTTCACCTTGGGTCCACAAGTTAGGTGACCAGACATGGGAAGGAGAGATAGATATGTTTTTGCAGCATAAAGTGGCACCTCTGTCCCATAATAGGAAGCACATTGGTGGCGGACAGTGAGGAGCAGTGTTTGTTCTAAGTTACCCAGGAGAGATTCAGGTGCCACCCAGCTGATTAACAGAGTGTCCACAACACCATTTGCTGGGAGCGTATGTTTCCATTAGTGGTGCACATTTGCAAATGCAGTGGTGCACATAACAAACTTCATTCTGCACAAGGATTGAAAAATAGAGGGAACGGTGGTGAGAAGGGGTTAGTGACACTTATTACAGCAGGCCACTAGCACAATCACTTTTGCTGGAGCTGACTGGAGCTAAATTGGGGCATCATAAGCAGCTCCCTGATGTGTCCAACCCCATATCGATGAGGTGCTCTGATGAGATTGAGAATCCAGCCCGGTCCCATAAGAAGATAACATGGTTATGCAGCGTGAATGTTATGTAAGACAGTGAGATCAGATGGAAAAGTTTAACACTAGCTTTGCAATGTCTCGGTGCCAATCTTTCGCAGCATGAAGGAGGGAAAAAGTGAAAAAAAGAAGCAGAACATCCTTAAAATATAAAACATCTTGCTTTTTTAATAATCCCAAGTGGTATGTTTTCACTTTAGCAATAATTGTATTTTCTTTGTGAGTATTTTATTTAACAACATTGCAGGGCCCAGCTAATCTGTTCCATGTGTTGAGAAGCCTAGCAAAGTGCTGAGTGGAATGACAACTGCCCTTAGCGGGCTGTTGTCACGTGCAGAGATAGCAGAATGCCCAGAGTAGCCTACCATGGGCCTTGCGGTGTTTTGTGGCATCAGTCACCACACTGTGATCTGTGGTATTTTACAAGTTTTGGTTCCCATTTCTGATAGGAGCATATTAAGGCAATTGGGATGGCAGGAATTGTCAAAGAAAAAAAAAAGTGTTTGCTAAAAGCTGAGGTTTGCAGTAGCTTCTTCATGTTTGCATTATGATTTTGAGATCAAACAGCATGCTGGCCAAATGAAGAAGCATAGTAATTAGCTTCTCTGAACTTTATGTTCTAAGGAAGGATCCAGCAACCCCCAGCATGGATGCCAAGAGTGGCACATGAGCTGATTTTCATTGGCATGCGAGGCAGAAGCTCAGCCTCTCCCCTCCCGCCCCATGCAAGTTGCTCAAAGCCAGGCCGCCTGTGGATTAACAAAAGACCAGCTAATGCTACCAACCACCCTGTAAATGGTAAAGCTCTGCATCTTTATTTATTTCTTAATGAAGCTGTTGTAAGCAGGACTATAGTGACTTTGAAAAGCATCACCAGCATTCAGACCACACATAGACATCAAAAGGTCAAATTTAGGCTCTCTGCGTCAGAAAGGTTGCTGGCCGCTGTTCTAAGGTTTTTCTGTTCATGCATTTTCACATTGGTAGTGTGTTGGTGAACAGCAAACACGATAAATTAGAGAACACAAGGCCCGCCTATGGGGTGAGGCAAAGGGGCAGCTGCACAGGGGCCCAGCATTTCAAATGGGCCTGGAACTCTGGGCTCCTTTCAAACCCTGTTTAAGCATCACTTGGCCACTCTGCCCAGCTTCTGAGCTGGCGGAGGGGGAATGCAGCACTGTGGTCCCGGCTGACTGCCTGAGGCTCTGCCCCTTCCAGGGCATGGAGCTGCCCCCATGAACCTTGCTCCTGGGCCTGTGGTGGCTGTCAGCCACACTGGAGAGCGGTCATGGCTCTCTGCACTTTCTAATGCCTTGTAACTGATGGTCCTGAAGCAGTACACTTTATGGGCATCCCAGGCCAGATTCTGGGATACTCTGGCTGCTTTGTACATAGTGTTGTGAGGCACAATTGAAAAGCGACTCTGGTGACTCTAGCCAGCACTGCTGACTGGGCCATTAAAAGTCTAGCTGGTGGCATAGTGAGGCTAAGGAAGATGCCCTGCCCGCTCAGAAGTGGCCAGCATGTCTGGCTTCTAGGTACTGGGGTTACCAATGGGGCTCTGAGTGCGGCCCCCGCCCTGAGTGCTGGCTCTGCAGCTCCTATTAGCCAGGAACCATGGCCGATGGGAGCTGCAGGGGCGGTTCCTGTGGGTTCAGGCAGCAAGCAGAGCTACTTGGCTGCACATCTGCCTAGGAGCTGGACATGCCAGCTGCTTCTGGGCATTGCCTCTGCTTTTGTGGGAAGTCTCAGACTTGAAAATATAGAAATTCTGGCTTGGAATCTTAACCATTCTATGCCTTAGACAGGTGATAAGTTTTCTCATTGGTTCATTCTGTGTTTTGTGTATAATGAGAGAAGTAATAGTAGTAAGCCTCTTCCAATCCTACATCTTGGAGCATAGGCCATTGACAGTCATTCACCAGTGTCCCCTGTCCTAGGCAATCTTTTCCAGTTCTAACCAGGTGTAGTCCATCTTTTTAGTGTTGGCCTTCAGGTCTCTACACCAGGTATTTCTGGTATGCCATCTTCTCCTTTTCCCTTGTGAGTTCCATCTTAAGGCTTGCTTTGTGATGGTGGTGGTTGTTTTTCTGAGGGTATGCCCAATCCATCATCATTTTCTCTTCCTAATGTCTTCTTTGTCAGGAAGATGGTGAGCCAGTTGCCCCAGGTCTTTGTTGTTGATGATGTATGGCCAGTGTCTCCGGAGGATTTTATGGAAGCAGTTATTGAGAAACATCTTGATTTTTTTTGACAGGCACCTTTGTTGTTCTCCAAGTTTCTGCTCAATACAGTAGGACTGGATTGCCATTGGAGCTGAATAAGCTGTTCTTAGTCTGAGTTCTGAAAGAAGGGGATTCAAAAACTCTCAATAGAAAGAAGAAACATTCATTGTGGCAAATGGATTTCACAATAAAAATAATTTAGCTGGTTGAAGCCGTTTTGGGATTAGAAACACTACAATAACCCCTGAGAGAGAGAGATTAGGTAGCAAAGGGTAAGTGAGGCAGTGCCTGATAAATTTCTTACATGGGTCTGCATTCTGTCACAAGGACATCACAGTCTCATGCAAGCAATAGAATTTTTTTTCTGGCACATTCAAAGTTTAATGTTTTGTTTGCACTGATTATCCAGTCATCCTGCTTATAAAATGTATGGATGCAGATATAGTCATCACATATATTTCACATCATAAATAGGTTGAATACATAATCTATAGAACCAGCAGGGGGTGGGGGGAAAACTTCCAAATGTTCACATAAAAATTCTGAGCCAGATTCTCAGACAGTGTCAATTCATGCTATTCCTTTGACTTTAATGGAGCTATGTGGATTTATCCCATAGGATGATATGGGCTCCTATTTCCACTTTGTTCCTCCTTGAATGGTAGACACTGGTGGTTCTGAAAACGTGATTCTTCCATCAGCTGCCCTTTCTAGTGCCTCAGAGCACAGACCCTTTTGAGGACCAAACAGTTGGGAACTAAGCAACAAACTCCACCAACCGTATGCAGAGGATCATTTTCCTAAAAAATGGAAAAGTTGGGAAATCCTGGAAAATGCAAGGAGGAGGAGGAGGATCTGGCTTATATCCCAAAAGTTGCTAGGAGCTCCAAGCATTTACAACAGTGACAATTTAGTTGGGAATTTTAACCAGGTATCTCCTGGCTGCTTACCTTGCTTAAGAGCTTTTGATGGGACCCTGCCAAAGGCTGTCTGAGAACCCAAGTCCACCTTATATCCACAGGATCTCCCTTGTCCATGGGCTTTCTCTTTTTTGTACAAATTAAATACAATTTTCAAACAAAAAGTCATTTTGAACCAGCAAATGAAACTTTTTGTTTAGAAAATGTTGAAATAGGACATTCATGTAGACCTATGCTTTTGGTTTTGATGGACTGGCATTTTAAAATGACGGGGGAAAAGTTTTGTTGGAAAATTTCCATCTAACTGTAGTTGCAGATCTGATTCCAATATTTCACACAGCTCTGCGGAGGTCATGGAGGGGGGGATGAAAGTGTGAATCAGTGGTTTGAATATTCCTCTCCCACCACCACAACAATTCAGAAGTGACACTGGTCAAAGAGAATGCCCAGTAAAAAAAAAAAGCCCATCGCAGCTGTCATTTAGTGTCACTTCCTTCCATTCTTCAAAATAAAGGCAAATGGTTTTGAGCACTGAAAACAGTGGAGATTTTAGGAACAATTGTTCTGAGGTAATGCCTGGAAACAAATTGACAGGGCAAGATCCTCCTTTCATTGTGTCTCAAAGCAAAAACCCTCAGTGGCAATGCCACACAGAGCTCAGATCCAATATCCGAAGGATGCCCCAGATCCTGTAAAACAGCAAGATATAAAATGCAACACTGGAAGAAGCAGTTTAAAAGATAGGCGTGAAAAATGAAGGAGGCTGTCATCAAGTGAAAGTCAGATGGAATGCCCACAAGCCCATTTTAATATGTTGTCTGCTCTGAATTCTCACTTTGAAAGTACCCAGAGATTGGTCTTTTTTCTTCAGCACAGATGTTCATCTGTATTTCATCAGATATAAATATATCTTGTCTGGTTTCTTGGCTCTCAACTCTTCATCTCAGCTGTGTGTCCTTCCTCTGGGCCTGACACCAAAGTCATGGATGTGCAAGAAGGGATCAAAGGCCAGGGCAGGGAGAAGTTTGGGCTCAAATTTATCAAAAAGTGCTTGACAAGCCCCATGATCCTCTTTATTTCATTAAAGTCCCACCTGTGTCATTGGAAGTTTTGAAGCCTAACTGAGCTGCAAAGGAAGCCAAGGAGCTGTGCAGGGCTATGTAGGTTTCTACACCTAAAGAATTGCAGCCTGTGATAAATAATTCCCCAGTACAACTGTTTATATTTATTTTGCTGGCCTCATAGGGTAGACATTCATATTCAGCTGGTATTGCTGTACAACCTGGTGACTAACACAAATGCCCTGTCTGCGCTACAATAACCTGTGGATAATAACAGGAAAAGAATATTCATCTAGCAATAACTTGAATCTGGATCAAGTGGATGGGATTGATCTGAATTTTGCATGGGCGTGATTTTTAATTCCAAGTGAGCTATGAATGTGCAAATATCAACACCCATCTATGCACATGTAAGCATATATGGAGGTAAGTGCACATGCCATTTTGCATACAATGGTGGAGGCTGCAGTGAGACTGAATTATATCATAGAACTAATACTACTTTCTGTTTAGGTAGCACCTTTCATTTGAACATCTTTAAACCTTCGTAAACCATGGAATCATAGAATATTGCAAGTAGAAGGGACCTCAAAAGGCCATCAAGCCCAGTCCCCTGCCCTCACGACAGGACCAAGCACCATCTAGATCATCCCTGTCAGATGTTTATCTAACTTGTTCTCCAATGATGGAGTTTCTACAACTACCCTTGGCAATTTATTCCAGTAATTAACATCCCTGACAGTTAGGAAATTTAAGCCCACTGCTTCTTATCCTATTTTCAGAGGAGAATAATTTTTCTCCCTCTTCCTTGTAATACCCTGTAGGTACTTGAAAGCTAATATCATGTCCCCTATCAGCCTTCTCTTTTGTAAACTAAACAAACCCAGTTCTTTTAATCTTCTCTCATAAGTCATATTTTCTACACCTGCAGTAATTTTAGTTGTTCTTCTCTGGAACTTTTCCAGTTTCCCCACATCTGTCCTAAAATGTGGAGTCCAGAACTGCACTCACTACTCCAATTAAGGCCTAATAAGCGCAGAGTAGAATGGAAGAGTCACTTCCTGTGTCTTGCTCACAACACTCCTGATAATGCAATATGTATATATGAATGAATGTTAATCAAATTATCTTCATGTTTCCTATGTGTGGTAGATAAGTTAATTACAGATAAGAAGAGCAAACATGCGGCGATGAAATGACGTGCTCAAAGTCATGCAGCAATTCAGTGGTTGAGAAGAGAACTCTGGATTCACGAATTCCATGACTTTAACCACAAAATCCTGCTGAATACTTTGGGCCTTTCCTTTTCTCTTTTAACTGAAGAAAAATTCCTGGGTTTAAAACAGCTCAATATTCAGATTTTTTTCTTTACCTTTCCCAAATTCTTAACTGTTCAATGACCCTTGCTCTGGATCCCCCGGCAGACTTTCCATCAGACAACACAGCTAACTTGTGCAAGGGAGGGTAACTGTGGCAGTTGGACTTGTGGGATGGGTGTGATTGTCAGGCAGTCTGTCGAGAGCACCTGACTACTGCAGTAGCAGAACAGCAGGAGCAGACGGCTGTGCCCGGAGAGTACTGTCCCACTCCTGACCTTAACCATTCAGCATGGCCAAAAGGACACCCAGACCTTCCCTCTCCCCATAAGGAACCCTTCCCTCCTGTTTGCATTTCCATGAGCACCAGGCACTGCCCCCTTCCTCTGGGGGAGCTCAAGCCAGGGGGCTGAGAAGTTTGGAAGGCTCACAGTGGGCTCCTGCAGCAGGGTGGACTGTGCAGGTCCAGGCTCCCAGGGTGCCCAGGGCCATGTCAATGCTGCTACAGTGGCTACCCATGGCACCTGGAGCCACACTGGTCCAATGAATGTGATCCCCTTCTAGAGCATAGGGGTCTGCCAAAGTGTAGGAGGGGGAACCATGGTGAGTGTCACCATAGGAGCCTGTGGCCAGTGGCTAGGAACATTCAGAACCTCTTCTCTAAATGATCACTAGCTTACTGGAGCAGCCACCCCCCTGGTGGTCACTCTGCGGTATAACTGTCCCTCCAAGCAGCCCCCTCCCTCTCTGTGTTATGGAAAACAATCTCGTTCCAGATGCATCCCATTTCCCTGGCACAAACCCTGATCTTGTTTTAAGTTACAGTCAGACAAAGCTTTGTACCTAATTTGGTGGTCCTGTTTAGGAGGCTTTCTTCAACAGATGGTCACACAGGTGGACTCACAGATAAACACACACACACACACACACACACACACACACTCTAAAATGTATAGCAGATCACTGGACTTAGAGCAGTCATGGGAAAATGAAAAAAAGTGAAATGTTAGGGTTAATAAAGTGAAAATTAATAGAAGTACTAATGCTTCCAAGCACAAATGAAAGTTCTTTATTCACTGCAGTGTGACTTTGACTTGGGTTGGCTGAAAATCTTCCATCAAAACTTTTTCCCCCCATCAGGGAAAAATTGGGCTTTCAGCTAACTAATATTTTCCAGAAAGTGTTTGTTTTCCTTGAAAACTTTTTGACACATTACTGGAAACCACAATGTGAGGGTGGTTTCAGCAGAAAACTTTTCAGGTGTTTGGTTTTGAGACAAAAATGGCAATATTTTCCATCTTGGTGGTGGTGAGTAGACACTTTCTGACCAGCACTTAGTCTGACCAAGTGGATTATTATATTGCAGATGAAGAGCTCTAGGTTCTAACATGTCTCACTGGTCTACTGAAATAGCTGAGGGAAATCACTTCCCTCTCTGTGCCTCAGTTTCCCCATTTGTAAAATAAAAATAATAATTCTTGTCTTCTCTATAACGGGCTTTGTGATTTTCAGGTGAAAAGTGCAACATAAAAACTAGATACTGGTATTACATGCTGGGGTTGTAAAATACAAGGAATCAAAACTTTTGCATTTTTACTGGAAGTTTAAATAAAAAAAAATACATGGAAGGGTGTGGTGCATTGAGCTAGATGATTGAAGGACTTGCATCAATGTGAAGAAAACAAAACGTTTGGGGCCAGTTAATACGCCTGCCATGCAGCTTCAATTCTTCTGCAGGTGCGCAGTATTGTCATTCTAATAACTTCCTGTGATGCCCCTTTTCTCTGTAAACCTCAATGCTGATTAAAATGTGATCCATCAGAGAATGTTTCCCAAACAATGGGGAATGTCCAACTTTCTGATATAGGCATGGAAACCACCCGACAGTAAAAGAGAAGCAGCATTCAGCTCTCCACAGTTTTGCAAAACTGAGTGGCAGGGGGATATTCTTTTGTGTAGTCTTGGAGACTGGGGGTATTAGACTGTATGAAGAGAGGGCAATGAGACTTCCACTCAGCCAAAGGTTGATTAATAAATACATCTAGCGCCTTGTGTTGAAATGACAATGTCTGGATATTAGGCCTCTAGGGAAAAGCAGCAGATTGGATGGCAGAAGCAGATGCTTCTGTGGTTTGGCAAACAGCTGAATCCAGCTTCCAGGCAGCAGGAAGGGAATGCCTTCAGTTCTTTGTCTGAGTCAGGAAGAGCCAATCTTTTCATTGTGAGGAGATACACAATCCTGCCACCGATGGAGACCTCAGGCTTTACAGTAAATAAAAGGTGGGCAACTTGGTGGGACTGTGAAATTCACAACCTCATTAAAAGAGGCTGATTGGCTTTTCTTTCTGCCCTGAATGATAGAAAATCCTTCTGTGATGCAAATTAGCATCAGACTGCTGAGAGCTGCTGTTGGTATGCAGGGCAAAGCTTTGCCACCAAAGACATTGTGTTTCTCTGCTTTGCATTTCCAGGCAACACCCCTGCATCTGCTACATTTATCATGCAGTGGGAAGACCTCAGCACCTTTTGTCCATAGTTATCAAGCAGTCCAGTGACACCTTAGAGACTGACAAATTTATTAGATCATGAGCTTTTGAGGGTAAAACCAATTTCTTCAGTTGTAAATGGAAAGGTAAAGCAAAATCCAGAGTTAATGTGGTCAAGGGCAGGGGAGAGAAAAAGAAGAAAAAGGTTACCTGTCACAAGCAAGATCAGTTAATGAAGCAGGATGTGTCTCATTCTTGCAAATATCAAAGTTGGGGAAATTGCTCTTGTAATTCACCAGCCAGTTAAGATCTCTATTCAGGCCAAGGTTAAAGGTGTCAAATTTGTAAATGAATTCTAATTCAGATGTCTTCCTCTGCAACCTTGTGATAAATTCTTCTGTAGAGGAATGGCCACTTTTAAATCTATTATTGGATGTCCAAGGAGGTTAATGTGTTCCCCTAGGGTGTCCACAATGATAGCTTTGAGTGCTGCGTGCACACAGCTCCTATCCAGTTACAGTAAAAGTTCTATTATCCAGAACCACTGGGGAAATGAGGGTACCAGATAATCAAATGTGCTGGATATTGGAGCAGGGCCACCAACCCCGCAGCTGCCAGCCACTCAGCTAGCCCTGTGGCAGCTGGTGCCAGCCGGGTAACTGGCTCAGCAGCAGCCAGCCCTGGCTAGTCAGCCTGCCCCCTGGTATGCCGGTTAACTCAATGTGCTAGATTGCCGAGTTTTTACTGTACCAATATGCAGCACCTTGCAGGTAGGAGCTAAAGTCACAGAACAGGATGGCCTGTGTCCATCTGAAAGGCAAATAAATCAGGGAATCTGAAAGACCAAGGCTTAAAAGTGTTCAGGGTTGTTGTATGGGTGGTGATCCCAGGAAAGAAGAAAAACAAAGTGGGTGACCAACTTCTGTAGGAAAGTGAAACAAGCTCTGTACTGCAAACTTGACATCTTCTCTCTTTCACCATCCGAAGCTGGTCCAATAAAAAACTGAGACACAAAGCGGATATGGTAATAATGGCTTAAAGGAAGAATTTCACGATAAACACTGTGCGCCCAATTCACTGACATCTTGTGAGGTCCCAGCCATATTTCTAGAGGCTGGGTGCCCAGCACATTCTAAATTCAAGCTCTCACATTAGCAGTCAAAAGAGGAAGCATCGCAAACAACAAGTCATTTCCAAAAAAAGCTAGGTGACACTTCTTATGCATAGTAGCTAGCTGGGAAAGCTGTGTCTGTTGCCAGCTTCCAAACTGAATGGACTTGAGAAGAAATGGATATCCCATCACCAGAAGCAGAAGTGATGGTTTCAGCTAGTCCTCTTCAAACCATGACTTGCTGAGGGCTTTAGGGTACTACCTCGCTTTGCACAATATTTAATGCAGTAGAGCTGGGGTTGGAGAACCTGTGGTCCATGGGCTGCATCTGGGACCCTGCCTTATCTGATTGAGCTCACAGCAGATTTCAGCACTGCAGGCTGAAAGCCCCTAGTGTCTGTGCCCCGTGCAGGCCTGGAACGTGAACACTGGCTTGCTGTGCTCTAAGAGGAAGCCCCAAGACGTGGCATCCCCTTGCACTTGTGGGGCTGATGCATGTGCACCTGCTTTCCCCGCTGCAGGGGAAACCCCGAGACAGTCAGCAACCCCTGCAGGGCTGGAGCATGGCGCGTACCAAGTGCAGTGGGATGTGAGTTGTTTTTTCGGTTCCAGCATTAGAAGCAGGCGAGTAGAGAGGGTTGTGGGCAGGGGTTGCTGACAGAATCTCCGGGCCCCTTAGCATGGAGAGGGGGCGGGGCATCCCTGCCTACAATCCCAGAAGAGGCAGGGCCTCAGGCAGAAGGAGCGGAGCCAAGGGCTAGCCACTCAGAGCACGTCACCTGGGGTTCCAGCGGTGATTTAAGGAACTGGGATTCTGGCCACTCTTGCAGTAGCAGCAGCAGAGCTGGGGCTCCCCGGACCTTTTGGAGTCACTGGGCCCTGACACAACTGATCCCTTTGCCTCCTTCCTATGGCTGTGTCATTTAGTCTGGGAGGTTACTCCTCATTCTGAAGCAGATGCTTGTGTGTGGCCCTTGACTGATTTTTCCTGTGAGTCAGAGGCCCCCGACTAAAAGAAAAGGTTCCCTACATCTGCCGTGGAGCCTTCACTCTAAACCCCAGGCAGTCATCTTACAACCTCCATTTCAAAACACCGGTGCACCTTAAGGCTCTCAATGTCTGTGTACTGTCAAGCGAAGCAATAGCTCCCAAGTTGAGGGAGATAGCTGGCTCTGTGCAGGTCTCAGATGAAAGGGGCAGGGGTGGATCAGCCTTCCAGAGCCAGCCCTTCAAAACCACCCAATAATCTTTGGGTTTCAGAGCCAGGGCTCCAGCCAGAACATCTATGCTACTATTTTTAACCCTGCAGCAGAAACTCCAGTCAGTTGGCTTCAGGAGGGCCAACAACATCGCTGGGTCCCTGAACCGGGCAGGGAAGGAGGCCTTGCTCTGTGCCCTTAGAAGGGGTGGAGCTGCAGGCAGAATGGGTGGGTCTGGGGCTAGGCAGCCTTTAGCATGACCTGGAGAGTAATGTAGCTCCCCCAGGCACTATATGGCACTTAGGGATCAATGAAAAGGGCCCAAGACTCTGGCCATTTTCATAGGAACAGTGGCAATGCCTAGGAGCTCCAGGTCCTTTTGTATCACTGGGTCCCAGAGCAATGGCCCTCGTTTCCCTCCCCAGCAGCAGGCCTGGTTGACTTGAGCTTTGACACTTGCTGTTACAAACTTAATTTTTGGGGTTGTGGGCATAGCCAGGGAGACCTGAATCTGGGGCCACCTACTCCTAATGAGGAGATGTTTATGTAGATCAGCCACTATGGAGGAGGACAGAGGGGTCTCCCTACTAATGTGTGTTCCCATGCACCTACGTGTTGCAGTCTGAATGGGGCTGGCATATGGGGCCAGAATTATACACACAGGATAGGAGCAAACTGAATGGCAGACTGGCTCTGAGCATTTGAACTTGTGGGAAGCTTGTGGGCCACTCCTTGCTCCTATTGGTGGCTCTTCCCTCCTCCCCTATAAGTGCCTTCCTAGCACTAGGCTGGTCTGCCTGAATGCACTGATGTCACTCATATTGGTGTGTAATTGCACATGATGGGGAAATAGGTTGCTAGTATAATTCACACCGCTCCATGGTGCTCCTAAGAATGTAGCACATGAACCGCAGTGGCTGCAAGCAGCCTGTGGGGAAGATTGGCATGCGAGAGATTTCTGGCTCACCAAAACCTGTAATTTTAATAATTTCATATTGTTCCTAAAACAAATGTGAGTTGTTTGCAGGATTCCCAAAGTGGGCCATACAACAGGCCAGATTCCTATTTACATGGAGGCTTTTTTACACCTCTCCGTGAGCAGAGAGTGGGAATAGATTACGGAATAACAGCACCATCGTCTCCGTCAGCCTACTGCAGCCTGTGAGCTCTGTTCCCCATTCAGAGGAAATACAGGACTAGAGAGAGCATAAATCCACCAATGCTTTGTATTTATCGCAGTGGCAGAAGAAAAAGATGCCACAGGGTTTGTGTTAAGGGCCAGGCGCAGGGTTCAGCTGCGGGCTTTACTTATTTATTTGTTTGTTTCCCCTTCTGGCCACCGTTCTGTTTCTCTGAGGGGAGACTTCAGTGCCAAGTTTATTTACAATGTTCAGCCCCTGGGGTCGTGGGAATTTCAGCTCCCACACAGCTGACAGTTTTATGTTCTGCTTGCTTCTTTCAAGGAGGCCTTCCCTTCCTGTACCACATTTTCTGTGTTGTTTTATTTTTGAGGGGAGGGGAAGAGGGCATTGGAGCAAGAAGCACACGGTAGTCCCACACGCTGAAGCATAGCAAAAAGGATAAAGGAATTAAAATGTGTTTCTTCATTACTACCTGTCATTTCTTAGTCAAAGAACATTGTGTCAAAATATTCCTGGTGGTGTTGTGATTTTCCACATAGGAACATTCATGGAAATCCCTAGACGTATATTAGTAACATCTTCCTGAAAGCAGGTGGCAAGATTTTGGCCATAGTGAATCTGAAGTATAGATAAATCTTGCCAAAGAACCCCCCCAGCTTTAAGGAAGTTCTCTAATAAGTATCCATGGAAATTAATAGCATCTCTGAATTCACTATATTTTTCAAGCTTCAACCCCTTTTTCCTCTCATCTCCTTGTAATTTATGGGTCAGATCTGCAGCTGCTCCAAGGGGACATCACCAGAAGACTTATATACAATAAGACATATACACAATAATCATAGGGCTGTTACAGTGTCTAAAAAGCTTAAAGGATCCTGATTCTCTATGGCAAATCAGAAATAAATATGAACATCAATGGCATTAGGTCTATATAATATGAATCTGAGCTATTGGAGAGCCAAGCCTTGGGTGTCTTTGCAGGCAAGTTACTGTACAATTTTCTCCCTCCTTTTTCATTCAAACTTTGAATCAGCTTGCTGACATGATTAATTTATTAGCATGAGCTGCATCCCTTAGTAATTCAGATTTCCTGGGGTGTTCTTATTGTATTATGCTCGTTCAGGCTGGAAGGTAAATTTAAGAAACTTTGGCCGCAATGATTCACTGAGGTAGGTATTCAGTTGTATGTCATCATTGTGTACCATGAAAAGACAGAATCCAATTCATCTGCTTCCGATTTTCATTTTGGATGTCAGAGAATGCTTTATGGGAGATTAATTCACAGCAGATCACACCCTCTTTCCCTCTTCCAAACAAGGAACAGTTGACAGTCAAGAAGGCCTCCTGCTTTTTCATATTTAACACCCTCATTGCCTCCTTTGTTATAACCACCAGACATATATTTTATTGCCTGTAATTTCTCCTTCTTTTTTCATTAATTTCAAAGTTTGACAACCACATACGTTCTTGTGCAGCACATTTGTCAGCAAATTGTAACGATCCATCTGTGTCAGCCTGGAACACCCCACCACATGCACAGTGTTAGAGAGTACTGGGAAAGAGAGACATAGATTCAGCTGATTTGCTGAGGCAGGTGGCTCTTCATCCTATGTAGATATAAGAAAGGTCAGAGTGTGGTGAAACAGAGAGGATTAGGACAGTGGGCTCAGCAGAGTCAAGAGAAGAAGCTTTAGAAGCAGCCAAGACCAGGGAGAAAATATGAGCCTCCCCAGCCCGGTACATAAGAAACTAAACCTTCCTTCCCATCAGATGCTAATGCGACCTCCTGGGCTGAAATTCTAAGGTCCATGACACTAGACACTATCTATCAAAGCCATTCAGTGTTGGCTTGTGTGACATTTCTGGAAGAAATAGAGCAGGTATAACTCCTACTGAGTAGTTGACACGATGTGGCTTAAATTAGTATTGTCTCAAAAGAGGCTAGATTGTGGCTGTTTAAAGTTCCTGTTTTTCCCCATCCTGGTCTCTTCTTCCCCTTGAATGCTGCAGGTGTTTTATCCCCCATCTGCACCATTGTCTTGGTAGAGACAAAACCAACATCAGTTAATCCTCCTGAAGGACAGAGGGGTCACCTTCTAGTCTGTAGCTTTAGAAATTCCTGGCAGTCCTGTGGTTCCTGAGAGACTAACTAACTGATTAATAAACTTTGAAGGATACTGTCCTTCAGGAATAACAAGCAGTCCTGTGACACCTTAATAATCAATTTAATAATTTGATAATTAATGTAATTAATTAATCAGATATCACAGAACTACATGTTATCCTTCAAAAATCATCCCCACACAGAACATTTAAAAGAGGGGAGAAATGGATGAGCCATCGATTTGGCTAATTTAGCCTTGTATATCTGGCGTGAAAAGGGCTTTCAGAGACTCCATTTACTGAGCCCAGGCACAATGTGGGGTCACATTATAAATTGTTCAGTGGCATTTGTTTAGCAGAGCCTTGATGGATCAGCGGTAGCTGATGTTTTGAGTAGGGCCCATATTTGCTCAGATGGGTCTGGAAAGGGAAAAATGGTATTGTACCCATGCTGAGGAAAAGGCTTGCAAGAAGTGTGGGCTGGTTGCTTGGACGTATCCTCCCCCCACTGATCCCACCCCCCTATTCCTCTGAGCAGAAAGCTCAGGCATGCATATGCTGCCTACCCCAAGAACACCCAGTGAACCTGAAAGCCTCCCCGCATCTGGTCGTAGCTTGCTTTGTTTGCTTTAGGCTTTCCACACAGACGACCACCCTGGCTGAGAGAGCCGGGATGAACTGGGGTTTCTTCATGCATGGCCTGCAAGATGTGCTCAGTGTGTGTACCAGCCGCGTCTTTAGGGATGGGAAGGGAAGCTCTGAGTTTGGAGATTCTGCTTTGGTTTTGCCCATGTTACCCCTTTCAAATGATTTTTTGGCAGCAGCTAGAGCATTTCTCATTGTATTTCACCTTGCATTTACCTTTGTGGGAGCCTACCTGTCCCACCCCAACCGACCAGGAGTACCCTATACAGGGACAATCAGTTAAGGACCCATTCAAGTCATTCTAGTGCAGGATCACCACAACTTAATATTTCAGAGGGTGGCTCTCAAGAGATATCAATGTTCAGTTTGAATAAGTAACCAAAAGTTTTCCCTCGGCTTATCCAAACCTGTTTGGTGTAAGAATGAACTGAGTATATCACCACAATCTCACACCAGCGAGGTCATGTTCTAACCAGTTTTGAGAATGCCAGAATAAAACAGTCTCCCCACACATCATTTCTGTAGGGCCACATCTACACTTGTATTCCTCTTTCGAAAGAGGCATGCAAATGAGGGAAATAAAATGCTAATGAGGCACATGTTTACATATCAAGCACCTCATTTGCATATCCTCTATCGAAAGAGCTTCTTTCAAGAGAAGAAAAGCAGTGTAGATGCTGCTTTTTTGAAATTAAACCCCGTCTTCGAAAGAATGTTTCTTCCCTTTTTTTTTTTTTTGGAAGCAATTTCAAAAGAAGAATATGCAAATGAGGCACCATATATCTAAATCAGCACCTTATTTGAATTTTCGGTTTCCCTCATTTGCATGCCTCTTTCAAAAGAGGAATGCAAGTGTAGACGCAGCCTAGCTCTTACCAAAATTAGGAAGTAGAGAAATACAGAGGGAAAAACAAAACAAAACCACATTTAAAAAAAAAGTTCAAACCTCAAATGGTGGGTTTGGTTTCTAACATTTTGCATCCATGATCCTCTCAGTTTCCTGATCCCAGAACTCATTTCAGCTATGAAATCCCCTTGCTATTTGTATGGGAAAAGAAGGAAATATTTCTCTGTTTTGTACCTTTACTTGTGCTTCAGGTGCTCAAGGCAATTATGGAGCCCTTATGCTTGGCTTACCTAACTCTCCTGTTCTATATCACAAGGTTCTCCCTATTGGTCATCCGATGTTATAGTGAAGCTCTCAGAAGGAGAGGCTCAGAAATTCCCCACAGGAGAGACATGTCCAAATCTAAGGCTGGGTCTACTCTTGCTGTGGAAGATCGAACACTTAGGTTCTATATTCTGGGGTGCCGTTTTGCGCATGCGCAAAACAATGCATTCCGGGGTCAATGATGACCCCACAACTCCTTGTGAGCAACAAGCATTAAGGAATGCCAATGGGGGGAGCGTTCCCACTGGCATTCTGCAGTGAGGAGAGGGATGAGTATCAACAGCTGCAAAATCAATTTTTGGTGTGCAACTGGTGTACCTAAAATTGCATAGCAGCAGTCGATATTTACTGTAAGTGTAGACCCAACCTAAGACTGGATTAGGGATCTTTGTATCTTGTCTAATGCTCTCCCGAATGACTAAAAGAGGAGTGCAACTAGACTGTAGGTAGTCCATCGTGTTCGATGATGACGTCTTGAGCTTGCACAGGCTCATCGGTTGTGGACTCGCATGTGGCTGAGGAGTCCAAGCCTTGAATGGCATGGGCGTTCACAGTGGGGGCAAGGGAATTGTCCTAGCTCTGTTGGTGCGGCAACAGCAACTAGACAGAGAGCTTCCAAACAGCCAACAATTCTGTATTTCATACAACATAACTGAGTTAACCTACATACCTATGATTTTTCAGACCTCTAGGTGCTTATTTCATAATGACACTCTCTTGGCCTTCTTTAGCAAAGTGGATCTGTCAGGATGCTCTTTTTATTATTTATTTATTTTTATTAGTATTTACTTCCACCCTAGATGCCAAATTGGCAGAAGTTGGAGAAAATGGATTGTTTTAATCTTCAACTTTCTTGTGCATGTTATTTGTGCCAACACCTGAAAGTCTCTCTCTCTCCCTCTCTCTCTCTCTCACACGCGCACACACACACACACACTGTTGGGAGCACCAGTAAGTTCATTTTTTTTCCCACTGAAATGAAGTCATGCAAACCCATCCAGCTTCTAACTCTTTTGAAGCTGGCTTAAACTAAAACAAATCTCTTTAGCATCTGGAGACTGAGGTTTGCGATTCCCCTTCAGTGCTCTGAAGAAAAAAGCTAGATCTCACCCTAGTGATAAAGCTTTCAGCCATCGGCATTCTCTGGGGACCCTAGAAATAGAAGAAAGTCCTCAGATACTCACAGACTACTTTCTGGTTCTTTAGTAGAAGGCAGAGAAAAGATCTACTGACCTTTGTGTAAGAAAGAAACCTTGCAATAACTATAAATAACCCCCTGTTCAAAATGCTTGTAGCACTATATTGCTGTCGTTTCTATTGCTGCCATTTTTCACGGTGTTCTTCGAATACATTTCAGTCTAAAGCTATGTCCACACTACAGCAATCAGTCAACAGAAGTTACTTCTGACAAACTTCTGTAGACAGATTGCAGCTGCAGACGAAAGCAGATTGCTCTGTCAACAGAGAGCAGCCAGGCCAGACTGCCCAACTACTCACTCAACAAAATGACCAACTGGAAGTACAGCAGACAGGGCTGCTCGGTGTCCCAGAAGCCCTGTTTGTCAAGAGAAAGCCCCCCCAAAGAATTTCCACATGGCTTTCTGTCAACAGATTCTGTCGAGAAAGGCATTCTGCCTCCTGAGGGAACAGCAGAACACTGCAGATAGAAGTGACGCATTCTGTCAATTTACTGGTGACAGAATGGTTTTGTAATGTGGACCAAATTCTCTGGTGTCGATGTAGCCAAAGATACAAATTCAATAAGCAGTGAATGGAGCAGATGCTTATTTCATCTGTGTTATTAGAGCTCCATCTTGTGGATATAACAGATAAGTTTATAAGATGCTGGTATAAAGTGAAAAGTGATGAGTAGGGGGTGGGGGAGTTTCCCACTATCCAAGCAGTTTATTCTGGTTTATGATTTCTTATTCAAAATTTGTCATTTTGGAAAATTTTAATTAAATTTGATTTGGGACTCTCATTTTTAGGTCTCACATCTCATGCCTTGTCATATTCTGATACATTTCTGGTGACTTTTTGGAAATTAAGCCGTTCAGTGTTGGGAACTTTCAGCCTCATCGAATGTGAGAAAACAAAAGAGAAGCCTAACAAAATGCTCTAGTGTTTCCGCATCACATATTCATTACCATACTGATGAGGGTTTGTCTCAATGACTGTGTGAAATTGTGCTGAGTCACATTAAAAGGCATTCACTTTTTTTTTCATAGTTGACAGCACACAAACCATCATTAGCACTGAACCAATCATTCTGCCCTCCTTGCCCCTGCATCGAAGAGTACAAGGTTCAATGATACCACATATCTCTGGAGTGAGCAGGCTCCATTGGAGACATGATTCCCATGAGTCTTTGGGGAAGAAAGTGGGCAAAATTACTTTTCCATTTCACTCATCCGTTCTCTTTGTGGGTGCATTTTATGACTTCTAGATTAAAGTCCAATGCAAGACTGAACTATTCTAAGCCTTTCCTATTCCTGTCACCCATAATATGAGGTTTAGTGCTATGAAACATCTCTGAAATCAACTCTTTTATGCTGTAAGGTTACGTCTACTTGACAGAGTTATATCAAAATAAGATGTTTCAAAATATCTTATTTTGAAATAATGCCACTGCACACAAAATGCATTTTGAATGGACATCCAGCTTTTTTGAATATCTGGGATCCAGCAAATAAAATCTTCTTCATTGCGCAAAATACACACACTAAAATATCACATGATTGCTGTCCTGTCCCCTTTGTCACCTGTACTTCACCCAGCTATAAACAGATCTGCTACTGACAGGTATCCTTAGCTCTTCCAATAAAAGAACAGAAAACATACCATGTGACTTAAGGGACTAACTCCCTACTTAGGGGCATACTCTGTATGGAACTTTCAGTGACCAATCCAAACTCTCATGACAAAGACAGCTAGATTTTAATAGAAATTAAACCTATGGAGAGCAACACAACCATAATAGGGTCTTAAAGACAATACTCTGAGCAGTCTAGGAGCCAGGGTATTCTTCTGGGGTTACATCTATGTGACAGCCCTATTTCAAAATAACACAATCACACACAAAATGCATTTCAAAATCACATTTCCGGTTCCATAGTGCAACCGATCCCCATAGTCAGGGTACTGACATGGGGTAGAAGACATAGGTTCATGCCCCTCCTCTGATTCAGCCATTAGGGATTTTCCTGCATCACAGATGAGCAAGCGAACCCCTGGGCTACAGAAAAGGCAATATCACAATCCCTTTTTCTTTGCAAGAAAGGACTGAGCTGATGGAAGAAGGTTTACAGCAATGAATCCCAAAAGAAGACTGATGTCACTTCCTAACTCTGGCTGTACATTACTTCGAAGATTGACCTTCTCAGGGGCAATCTCCAGGGCTTGATATTGTGCACCTGGTGGGGTCTCACAAAATCGACCTATCAGGGGTCAGCAGTCGACACCTGAACTCCTTGCTATCACTAGGTGTAAAGGAGGGCAATGAGGAAACTCAGTGAGGATGACCAGGTAAGGTGATTGCAGATAAGTCGATTCTAGCTACGCACTTGCCATAACTAGAACTGCACATCTGCAGTCTACTTACTTGCCTAGTGTAGACCAAGCCTCTGTTTAAGAGGTAAAATTTAGGCCATACCCCCTCTCCTCAGTGTTTCCTACTGGCTATCCCAGGTTTCTCCAACACTGAGGTTGCTGGTGTATGTGGGTCTTGTTCTTAGGAACATAATTCTGCTCATTGTATGGAAAGTCTGGGCTGCAAATTCTACAGGGTGACAGAACAGCTAAAGCTAGATCTTGTAACACTGCTGCTCAATTGCCGTCGGAGATCTAGCTTGTTACCTTCCTCTAATATTTGCTACTGCTACCAGAGATGGGAACGCAGATCGATCTGATCATGTATAACAAGTCGTATGTTGACCTGTGCTGAGACTTGAAACTTTCCTTTAATTAGAATTTGGACAAGAGCAAGCAAGTCTGGGGGTCGTTTTCCTCTGCTAAATATGATAGAAACCAGCTTTTGTTTTCAAAAGTGATGTTGGGTACCTCAGGTTTTGTCTGCAGCACTTAAAAGTCCTGTGCACTTTTGGAAAATCAGGCCTCTGAAAGGTGTCTCGCCTAAGTCACCCAATGGGGACAATAGCAGCGGGAGCAGCAGACCCTAAGGGGTTGGCAGGCCCTGGGGCAGTGTAGCCTGGTGGTTGAGGAGGACCATCCAGTACGGCGGATAGCAACCCCCCACTCCAATCCAAAGACCTCACCTCCCCACGTCCCATGTTTGGGACCAGTCAGGTCCCAAGGGTGACAGACCAGGGAGATTCGATATGTAATTGCTATTGAAAATGCATTGCAGAAGGGAAAATTTGTATCTGCCAATTTCCTTTTCAACACAAGGTGGCAGCATGTTACTGCTGCTTCTGCACGCTGCCTCGGCGAAAGCATTTCCCAGAACTATTCGCCACCCCCTTTCTTTCAGAAATAGTTCATGCATATACGGAATGAACCATCATGTGGTAGAAAGGTGCTCTAGTCTGTGAAGTGACTCCGGAAAATGACATGACAGGGTGCAAAGCCTGTTTTCTCTCAATTTCATATCAAATGCCTTCAGTGCATTCTACCCACAGGTTGAACCTCTCTAATCTGGCACTCTTTGGTCCAGTAATATCTGTGGTCCAACATGATTTTAGCTAGCTGCATATCCACTTAACATGAGCGTGGCCAAGTTTCCCCCGGCCTATAAAGTTAGTTTACAGCCAGTGAAGTGTTCTGCGCTGTTATTTAGTGATAATTTACCCCTAAATGCCTTCTAAGAGCCCAGTAAGCAGTAGAAGTTTTGGTAATACTGTTAAACAGTATTGACCACCTGTGTTTTGGCCAGACTACAGAGGTTCAACCTGTCGATTCATTCCTCCTTGTGCATTTATTAGATGTCACCTATATTCATGTAACCTGTTACCACTTGGCAACCTCATTGTTTTCAAATAAAGTCAACCATGCTCTCCCATGTCTTTCACAGTAACCCTTCTGACATAGCTAGCATCCCATTAAAGCTTCAGTATAGTATGAAATCAGCTCTCATTAAGTGTCCAAGATTGGACATTTATTCCTGTTTGCTTCCCTCCCTTAATCTATCACTACTGCCTAACTACTGTATTAGATTAAAATATCTATTGTGATTGGGATCAACACTTCATTAGGCCAGTATGAGGCGCTCCCTTTGCTATCATGTGACAGCAATGCCCCTTTGCCATGTGGATTGGACAAAGTGTATTGCCTCTATGCAACAGAATAAATGGACACAAATCACACATCAAGAATGGTAACATACCAAAACCAGTGGGAGAAAATTTTAACCTCTCTGGACACGCTGCTATAGACTTGAAAGGTTCCATCCTCAAGAAAAAAAACAACAAAAAGCAAAAACAAACAAACAAAAAGCCTTCAAAAAACATGCTGCAATGTGAAACTGCTGAGCTGGAATCCATGTGCAAATTTGACACCATCAGAATGGGTCTGAATAGGGACTAGGATTGTCTCTCTCATTAAAGTAAGTAGTTATTCACTTCAGCTATTCTCACCTTCTTAGCCACACTCCCCCTGATTGAATTATCTCTGACATAACCCTCCCATCTCTAGAACCCTACTATTTGTTTCTTTTTCTTTCCCTTCTTACATCTGATGAAGCAAGCTGCAATTTACGAAAGATTTTGCAATAATAAAATTGGGCTCATAAGGGACCACCAGACTCCTTGTTGCTTTTGCTAGAACAGACTAACATGTCTACCTCTGAACCCTACGTCTCCATGGTTGTCCAACACTTGTAAATTCAAATAATTTAATTTCTCTTGTGCTTAGAATTGTTGTTTTATGTCCACTGCTCCTTTACCTCTGGAAGTAAGGGATGGTAACAGCAGAATCACAGCTATTTCCAAGCATAGCTATGACCTTGATCCTCAAATATATTTAAGTAGATAAGTCCTGTTAATTTCTAGTCCTTTGAAAATTTTGGCCTAAGTGCTATGCTGGTGCTGGGTACCAGTGCCAGGTTAGGTACAATGAGGGTGTTTCTGCGAGATTTCTTTTAGACAGCTGGTTCTAAATCAGTTTGGAGTGTGCCATCGGCTTTTCTATTTGATTCTTCTTTCACACTAGTAGTAATCATGGGTAAGTTGTGAAAATTTCTCCTTCCTCATCTGTGCTCTATTTTATCATCCACTGTCCTTTGCTAGGGCTGTACAGCAAGTTAATTTCTTCCTAAACAGTAACATTTTTTATATTGATTCCTACTCCCACCCTCACCACTCACTTCTTTTATTCATTTTTTTCCAGTTCAGTGGTGAAATGGATAAATTGCTTCCCAGGACCGCTGATTGTGATTTCTGGACCTCTGTAAACTAAGGCCTTGTTGACATTAGTGGAGGTGTGAAGGGATCCATGCAGCCACACACTGGGATGCCTTGCCAGAGTTTGTCAGGCTCAAGGCAGCACACTGACAACAGGGATCAGCAGGTAGGCAGGCCCAATTTGGCACACTGATAGCGGGGCCCAGCTGGTGGGGAGTGGAGGCTATAGTCAATTGGATCCCAGAGCCCTGAAAGCACAGGGCTCAATGCAGCTGCTTGCTCACTTCGCCCTAAGGTCGGGCCTGCACACTAGTGAAAAACAATGTGTCCACGCTGTGGTGAGTAGCAGGTGGGAGATAGCTGGGAAAGGGTCCAGAAGTGGGGAGCCGCTAGACTCTTTCCACATTTCCTCCTTCTGCAAGAGCCTTTTTCTGCTGCCAGAGATTGTTGCCTCTTTGCAACAAGAAGGAAGCAATAGTACACTACGCTGCTAAAAATGCCCATGGCGTAGCTCTGGGAGGCTGTCTTAGGGAGCACAGAGAGCCAGGAAAGCTATGTATCCTAAGGTGCTGCTGTGTCCTCACTCTCTACACTGCTGTGCATATCTGTGCTTGGGCAAGGAGGTGCAAAGTATGGGCTCTACGCATCCAGCTTAACTGTATATGGTCACCCTCCATTTCTTGATCCCCAGCGAAGAAGGAGAAAACTCTGGCAATATACAACAGGGCCAGATACTGAGGTCACTGCGGTAACCTGAAGATGATCAGTAATAAGCCTCAGTGTTTCCATATAGGGATGTTGAGGCCCATGTGTCTTACATTATCGGTACTGTACTCAGCTGTTCCTTCCCTGACTGCTTACTACAAGGCCCACACACGAGGAAAGGGAAATCCTCTGTGGTGAGTGATGGACTGAACTAGCTTAGAGTCTACACAGTACTCCTGGCAGCCTCTGTGGGCTCTTGGGCAAGATACAAGGAGGCAGGTTCTGTGCTCCCAGAGGTTGTGGGGGACAAGGGCAGCCCAACCTCTGAACCCCCACCCCATCCTTTAGTGCTGCCCAGAGCATGCGTTGCAGCAATTTAAAAGGCTTGGAGCTCTGGCCACTGCTACTTTTGCAAGGGGTGGCTGGAGACCTGAGCCTAGGCCTGGTGAGGTGGGTGGGAGCAAAGGGGCAACTGCATAGGGGCCCAGCGTTTCAAAGGGTCCCAGAGCTCCTGGTTGCTGACACATTATTAGAGGTGGTGCCTGGGAGTTCTGGGCCCCTTTAAAATGATGTGAGAGTGTCACTGTGCATGGCTTCTGAGGCCTGGGGTGCTCCCCATGCCATGCTCTGGGCGCTAAGGGCTGGCTGCCCTGGGCCCTACTCCTTCTGCCCAAGGCCCTGCCCTTCCAGGGGAGTGGAATTGCCCCCACCTCCCTTGTACATCTTGTCCTCGGACCCGCAGTGCCTGCCATCCCAGCTGCCTGGGCCCTTTGACTCACTGAACTCTGGGGCAACTGTCTCCTTTGCCCTCCTCAGTCGGCGGGCCTGGCTGCTGGGTCCTGTGATGCTTTGTGAAAGCAAAACCAAAAATCACCCCTAAACTGGCAGAGTCGCTAGAATACCTTTTGCTGAGACGCTGCCCTCTAGGCAGCTGTCGTGCAAGAGAAATAGATGCAGCTCTGGCAAAAGGTCATTTTATAAATATGCTCTTCTGTGCTGTTTCCAATATGTGGGCCAATCGCCTTTTGAAAAGAGCTCCTTGACATGTGCTCTGCCAGTCTCCAAGGAGTTGGGTTACGTACAGCTTCACATACTCCTGCAAGGGCACTGCCAAGTTGAAATGGAGAAGGATGGACTGCGCCAGGGGAAGGTCTCATGATTGGGGATAGGGTGTTAGATGAGAAGGAGATATTAATACAAACCAAGCCTTTCAGAGCCTGGCTAGTATATTGCGCAACCCAGTGTATTAAGGTTAATGGGTACCTGTCTGTTTCAAATCAGGAATTTACAGCCACCGAAAATACCCAAAGACTCCTTCGCTTCTCATAACAAGTTGGCCGGCTGCCGTTTAAAAGGGGTAGCAAGGAAGCAGACACATCCACCCGATTAACCTAATGGAAAGGAACGGCAAAGGATAAACTGATCTCTGATTAATACACTCATTATCACGCAATAAAAGATGGTTGTGAGCCAGGTATATCCTGTAGAAAGCCATCTGTGCCTTTGTCTGACTTCTTCCTTTGTGGGTAATAATTTGAGATGTAAACATAAGCGATCTCCTGGTAAAGCCAAGGGATGTTGGCTGCTTGGCCGCTGTTGGAGGCACCATCATTGAAGAAATAAATTTTGCATTTCAAAATCTCCAGAGTACTGTACATTCACCACCTGGACTTCTGTCTTGCCAATATTTTCCAGTAGACTGGAAAGTCATGTGGCTCTTCTGTCTTTATTAGACTAATAAAAAATAATTTCCTAAGAAGACGAAGAAATAAGGGTAATTATCCTAATTTTCTGAAGAATGGGTTAGTCGAACTGAGCTCTCATTTGTAGTGCATCACTTGGATTAAAGCCTTAAATGAAGGATGTTGCTTCCAAGAATATTTTAGGTACAAGAGCTGTTGGCCCTTTGGTTCAATGTGCTGTATGCGTGTCCTTTGGTATTGCTGTTTGATAGATGGGAGACTCGAACTGGCATATAAGGCGAAATCCAGATACCTCTGGAAGAGCAAAAAGCTACCCACTATTGTTATGCTTTTTGTAAACAATACAGGAAAAGAATTAGTCAAGGGTTATTTCAGATCAAAATAAGGGGCTGGGGGTGTGGAATAGAATTAAATCACCAATCACTGAGCACAGCTTATTCCATTAATTATGAGTGTTTTACTATTCCCACCTGTCCTTGTAATCCGTTGGTTCTAGCCAATTGACGTTTTCTCATACTTAGAACCCAGTCCTGCAAAGCTTATGTGTGTACTTAACTTTCTACACTTTGGACATTGGACTTCTGGCCAGAAGGGGTTATACAGATAGGCCTGCCCCCTGACTTCCAGTCAGGTAAAGGCATAGGGCTAGGCTCTGCCTATCAGTGTTCAGGGAGCGGCTCTTTCCCCACTTGGTCAGTGAGCATCCACCCCTGATCACCACAGGCTATTCACAGAGCATAATTTTGAGCTCCTGTGTAAATCTTTGCAAGATTGGTGCCTTAGATTGTAAACTCTGTGGGATGAGGATCATTTTTTCCCAGAGTGTGTTACATCTAATACCTTGGCTCCCTGGTTATTGGCTCAGGGCACACAGCACAACTGTCACGCAAATAACAGTAATTCATTCATAAAATAATGTGAATGTTTAAAAGGCAGCAGAATGTCACAGGAGAGAGATTTCGGTGTATTGATCACAGGTAGCTTCAGACACATAGCTTTAGTCCCAACAACTTCACGCATTGAGGAAGCTTTGCAGCGCTGCTGTCTGCCTGATTGTATTTATTGCTGGTTACAAATTGGGAGTTCAGTTCAGATTTGGTTGTGACATAAGTACAGGTTGAACTTCTCTAGTCTGGCACCATTGAGACCTGATCGGTGCCAAACCAGAGAATTTGCTGACCCACAGGAGGTCAACATTTTCTAGCACATTACCAACACTTTCATGGCCTACCGGGCTCTTAAAAAACACTTAGGGATAAATTACCGCTAAATAACAGCACAGAACACTGAGAGCCAGGACTGGTGGCTGTAACCAAACTTTATGGACCACTGGAAACTTAGCCACAGCCATGATAAGTGAGCATCTGGTTAATTAAAAACTTGCTGGGCCATGGATGTTGAAGGACCAGAGAGTGCAGAACTAAACAGGATCAACCTGTGTCCACATGAAGTGTGTAGGTCTGGACCATTTTGGCTGTGAATCACTCAATAACATGCATTCTGCATATAATTTCCCATGCTTCAATGGAGCCTGTATATTCCTTAAGATTAAACAGGTGATCAGTATATTGGTACTTCCAGTACAAGCAAAATTTGTATAGGGAGGTGAGATGAATTATAATGACACACAAACTATGTAAATGGAACAATTCAGAACCTTCAACAAATCTCACTGTTACAATAAGGTAAAGGTGATGTGTCAATTTCATGCTTTATCTTTTGACAGCCCATCATTCACATGTATATGGCCATCCTCAGCAGGCTTTAGAACTTATTTTTTAAAATTTCAGATTTTTTGCTTTTCGAAAATCCAAGTGGAGATCTACAAATGCAAAGCTGAATCCAACTCTCTTCTGCATGAAGCATTCCTGACTATTGTAAATGTCATATCCAATTTTTGAAAAAGCCACTTACTGTCAGTTTCATGTGCCATATGTGATCTACTTTTGTAAAGAGATTGTAATTGGATACTCTGGCTTTGATCCAAAAGAAAAGATGCTCTTTCCCAGAATTGGGAACACCTAAAACACATTATATATATAACTGTTCTTCAGAAAAAGAAGAGATATACCATAAATCCAAAGTGTCAGTTTCTTTGCAATGATTTTGGAATAAAGGATTTTTTTGTACTATACTATTGTGTGTTTACTTTAATAAAGAAACTTGTGGCTTGAGCTGGTGGAATAAATAGGAAATCTTTTGATTCAAGTCAGATCCATGCTGTGGGTGCAGAGGTGTTCACAGGCCAAGTTATTCTTTTTAACAGCTACAGCAACTGATGCTCGGTACAGATTTGTTTATTCTCTTCCCTTGCACAAGCATAAGGCATCTCATGTTTATTGGGTAGATAATGTTTCAATCCTTTCTGGGAATGTTCTGTAGGAAACAATCCTGAACTGGAAAGAGCAATGGGTGGACCACCTGCTCCCATTACAGGAGAGCATGGGGTCCTGTAAACACAGTGAAGGCTGCCTGACAATGTTAACAGTAATAGGGTAAAATCTCAAAAATGCCCATGTCCAATGTCTGTGTAGAAAGCAGGCCTCAGATCTGCAACCAGTAGCAGAGAACAAGGTATTTGGACAGGAGGTGGGACCCTGGGTGCAAAGCCAGCAGCCAGGCTTCCCTCTTACCCTTCACTCACTAGCAGGGGAAGCACAGCAAGGCAGTCCCACTCCTTTGTCCAGGCAACGTAGTCGTGGAAGCAGCCTGGTACATCGCACACTGGACTCGCCTCATCCTGCTGCTCTGGTGGGAGGGGGAAGACTTCCCTGCACTCCTTGATATGAGCGAAGGAATGCAGTGGGCGGGTGAGCAAAACAGTGCCCACCCCCAACTGCTGCCAGTAAAGGAGGGGTGGGCAGACCTCTGCTGCCAAGCTCACTAGTCCCTTAGGCTGCCTCAGTTGAGGGAAGAGCAAGGCTGATGAGGAAATGGGGAGCGAGCAGGGGAGAGGCAGGCTGGAGGCAGATCAAGGGTGGGACAGGATAGAGCAGGGGCAGAGAGAGGGTGGTGTTTGCAGTGGAAGAAGATGTCCCGTGCCTTCCCTGGGCTGGTGGAGTTTTCATGTAGCTAGTGGCCCTGGTCCTCCTTCACCTGTCACTGCTGGCATGGTGGTAGCTGGTTCCCCAAGTACAGGGATGGCAGCAGAGCCTGCAGGACATGGGGAGTCAGCCAGGACCCCGAATGGTAGGCCTGGAACCCAGGGGAAGTTGCAGGACTCCCTGCAATCCTAGTTCCTGCACCTGTGATAGAAAGGACCAAGCACAGATATCAATGTGTCCAAATGGCAGTGGGGGAAAAAGTACCCCAAAAGTTACTTGAGTAAAAGTGCAGCTGCTTTCACTTCGGGGTACTTGAGTACAATGAAAATGTGATGTGTGAATTCGTGTATGAGTGTGCACCCACATGTGTGCACTTCTACTCAAGTACTTTTACACCAGTGACTTGTACTAAAGTACACCCCCAAAAAGCAGCTCTACTTTTCCCCAAGTAACTTTTGAGGTATTTTTTACACCTCAGCCAAATGGACTCAAGGGACCTACCAAGGAAGATCTGTAGCATCAACTCCATTTTACAGATGTAGAAATAGAGGCAGAGAGAGGCAGGGGTTAGCCCAAGACCACACAGTAGTTCTGTAGAAGAGCTAAAATTAGGTCCCGTCCATGCTACCCTTTGGCCATGGATACAAGTGGGTCCGAACAGACATGACCATATGCAGATATCCATGTGCCCAGCTAAGTACTAGGTGCATCTACTTCTTTCAGCAGTCAGCATGTAGAGTACAGCATATAAATAATCAGAGGGGTAGCTATGTTAGTCTGGATCTGTAACAGCAACGAAGGGTCCTGTGGCACCTTATAGACTAACAGAAAAGTTGTGAGCATCTGATGAAGTGAGTCTTTGCTCCCGAAAGCTCATGCTCAAAACTTTTCTGTTAGTCTATAAGGTGCCACAGGACCCTTCGTTGCTGTTACGTATAAATAATGTGAATGACCAGACATGGCGTAGGTGAGAACAGCTGCAGTCTGTGGTCATGCACTAAACTCTACTCATCTAAACAGCTCCTCCCCATCTTCACTGCTAAGTGCAGTGACCCCACTTCTGGCACCTTTCCCTGCTCCTCCTCCCCTGCCAAACCTTTCACTGACCGGTGTAGCTCCATGCTGCAATGTGGATAGAGCCAACTTTTCACTGGGGTGTGTGCTACCCCTTCCCTACCCATCTCTGCCACCGGTGTGCAATGCAGACGGAGCCACAGACAGGTAGCATGAAACTGATCAAAACTCTCACTTGGAACCACCCATGGCTGTGAAAGTGAGGGTGGTGATGGTGGCTGGGGTTCCTTTTAGTTTTTTTCCCCATTCATGGCAGAATAAATTTTGTTATGTGCACTGAGGCATATGAGGATGCGCACCACCAATAGAAGCACACCCTGCTGGCGGGGGATGGTTTGGGTG
The DNA here is from genome assembly GCF_033958435.1 of Carettochelys insculpta. Taxonomy (NCBI): domain Eukaryota; kingdom Metazoa; phylum Chordata; order Testudines; family Carettochelyidae; genus Carettochelys; species Carettochelys insculpta. The sequence continues at coordinate 21,820,414 of NC_134156.1, read as the reverse complement.
CTCTGCTAATCAGCTGGGCAGCACCTGAATCTCTCCTGGGTGCTTGCCCAAGTGCTCTGTTTACCAGGGACTCCGATGGTGACCCTAAGGGTTGTGCTAGTGACAATTAAAATCCTGATCCAAAGCTAAATATAGGTAAGGATTACACCTGGATGTATCTGCCCATTGCTCTAAATAACACTTCTGCACCAAACACCTCTATCCTCTGAGCCATCTGAAATGCAGATCAACTCCTCCCTCGGCATTTTATTTCTTTTGCCCATCTTTGGATGTGGATTTGGGTGTCAGTTAACACACACACAGCTATTTCTGCGATGTGCCGAGGTGGGCAGAGAGTAGGTTGAGCTAAAAATATTAGTAGGCGCTTGTACTTCAGAAAGCAACATTTTTGAACAATTTTCACCCATTTAGAACATCAAAACCATCTGATAGGTAAATTGGCAACTAAATCCCTCAAAGCAGCTGAGCTTTGGAGCTCTTTTTATCCTCTTTTCTCTTCAGGTGTTTGGACACTCGTTAGCTGTGAAAATGCCTACAGGAGCCCGGCTGGGAAAAGATTGACCCAATTGTTCAAGGAGACACCTTATTTTGAAATAACTTTGCTGTGTAGACAGACCTACCCTTATTTTGTCACACATGCCATAAGGGTTATACGACTGTAACTGAAATTTCCAACATTTTAGGTTACAGTAAACAACATGGGGGGGTAGGAGGGGGCAGATAATGGCAGGGACGAAAAGTGGGGCCTGACATAAAAAGTTTGCTCACCTCTGCTCCATTCTACTGTTCCTTCCTTCCTGAAATCCCACCAGTTCCTCTTTATTCAGCCCCACGGTCATTATTTCCTTCTACATAAAATCTAAACTGCACTCCCAACACAGGAAAAGAAATCATCACACAACACACTGTGGAATTTAATTTTCTTAAGTGTTTCCTTATCAAACAATCCCTTCCCCTAGTGTGAGCTTGCTCACTTACTTGCCTTTTATTTTCCTGCTCTGGCATATTGTTTTTTAAGTTCAACATTACTGGAATTCCAGATAAAGACGGGTAGCGCTCTTGTCCCAAGGGCCTGTAACTGCTACATTATCTTTAAAAAAGAACCAAAAGAGTGCCCTGATTTTCAATGGTGTGCTTTCAATGTGAAAATAATAATACTTAGCTCCTATATAACGTTATGCGACAGTAGTCCTCGAAGCACTTTACAAAGGCCAGTTGTGCCAAGAGGCAGCGCGAGGGCAAGGGAGGTGTGGGGCATGGCCCGAAGCCCCAGAAGAAAAGTGTCCAAGGCTGGAAGAGGTAGAGCCAAGGCCAGTCTGGTCTCAGTGTCACCCAGACTGTGGCACTGGTCCCTGTCCACCCCCATCCAGCTGAACGCAGTCAGAGCAGAGCTGCTACGGCACATCAAAGGGGCCTGGAGCTTCAAATGTCACTGTAGTAGGGCAAAGCTTGGAATAACAAAGGAAGTCAATATAACTGTTTCTCTTTTATGGACAGGAAGTGACATGCCCATGATCAATTGGTAGACTGCTGGTGGAGCAAGGGTTAGAACCCCTCACACCCAAGAGCCAGGCCTGGATACAATCCACTGCCATATACTTAGGGTAAGCCTATTGGCTGAAGAGAAATCCTCCAGCTTGTGGTGATCTCCCCACACATTGCAGTTGCCTGTCACTGGAGCCTGCAGGATTCCCCTCCAGAGGATGCTGCTTGTTGCTGGAACTCTGCCATCCCCCTTTCAGACTGGAACCTTCCTCTCCCTCACCCTGCCTTGTTCCCCTACCTGCACTGCCCTTCACCCCCTCCTTCCCCTACCTCCACGCTGTGCCACACGTTTTTGGCATGTTGGCTCCTGTCCAGTTTGCTCCACCAGTTGATAGAGTCAGCAAGAGCAAAATGGGACAAATGCTCAGTTTAAAAAAAGAAAAAAAATTCACAATAGCCAGAGCAGGGCTTAAAGAAGGGACAGTCCAGCCGAAATGAGATATATGATCACCTTAGATGTACTGCTTCACTCTCAGTTCCCTCACTTTGCATGTCTAATCTATGTGGAAGGATTAACAGGAGTGTCATGAGCAAGACATGAGAAGTCATTCTTCTGCTCTAGTTTGTGATGATTAGGCCTCATTTGGAGTATTGGATCCAGTTCTGGGCACCACATTTCAAGAAAGATGTGGAAAAATTGGAGAAGGTCCAAAGAAGAGCACCAAGAATGATTAAACGTCTAGCGAGCATGAGTTCTGAGGGAAGACTGAAAGAACTGGGCTTGTATAATTTAGAAAAGAAAAAACAGAGAGGGGACATGGAAATGGTTTTCTTCAGCTACTTCTAAAAAGTTGTTACAAAGAGGACAGAGAAACTTGTTTTCCTTGGCCTCTGAGGATAGGACAAGAAGCAATGGGTTTAAACCGTAGCAAGTGAAATTTAACCTGGACATTAGGAAAAGCTTACTAATGATCAGAATGGTTAAACACTGGAATCAACTGCCAAGGGAGGTTGTTGAATCTCCGTCAGTGCAGATATTTAAGGGCAGGTTAGATAGACATCTATCAGGGATGGTCTGGACAGTGCTTTGTCCCCCTGTGAGTGCAGGGGACTGGCCTGAATGAAGCCCCTCTAGTTCTAGTATTCTATGAGTCTGATCTGTTTCTTTGTGCTTTCTGGGAATGGTTAACATTTTACCTGACTTCTTTTCTGTATCTCAGTGTCATATGTTTTCTTTCAGTCTGTCTGTCCTTGAAAGACCTCATATTGATGACAGCAAGAAAATTGATATTCTCTGAAATGGACACAAAATTTGAATAAGAAAAGTATGTTTGTGACAAACTTTTCCCTGGCTGCAGTGAAACATGCAAACAACCCCGCCTGTGTGGGTCTCTCCCACGAAAGCTCATCACCTAATAAATTATTTTGTTAGTATTTAAAGTGCGACATGACTGCTTTTTTGTTTTGATCCCCTTCTGTGATGTGAGTTATTCACAGTGAACTGGATAACTTGCTGTTTCTTTGTCCAGAATCAAAGAAAGCTGAACTATTGGCAAACATTTGTCTTAGAGCCATAGCTAAGGACATGTGGTTCTTGATGAAAAGATAAATAATGCAAAAGAAATCATATTAGGAACATTTACCTGAGGGTTGTCATGTTTTCAGGCATTGAAATAAACACATAAATAACTAGGGCTACGTCTACACGTGCACCCAACTTCGAAATAGCTTATTTCGATGTTGCGACATCGAAATAGGCTATTTCGATGAATAACGTCTACACGTCCTCCAGGGCTGGCAACGTCGATGTTCAACTTCGACGTTGCTGAGCCCAACATCGAAATAGGCACAGCGAGGGAACGTCTACACGGCAAAGTAGCACACATCGAAATAAGGGAGCCAGGCACAGCTGCAGACAGGGTCACGGGGCGGACTCAACAGCAAGTCGCTCCCTTAAAGGGCCCCTCCCAGACACACTTTCATTAAACAGTGCAAGATACACAGAGCCAACAACTAGTTGCAGACCCTGTATATGCAGCACGGACCCCCAGCTGCAGCAGCAGCAGCCAGAAGCCCTGGGCTAAGGGCTGCTGCCCACGGTGACCACAGAGCCCCGCAAGGGCTGGAGAGAGAGTATCTCTCAACCCCCCAGCTGATGGCCGCCATGGAGGACCCCGCTATTTCGATGTTGCGGGACGCGGATCGTCTACACGTCCCTACTTCGATGTTGAACGTCGAAGTAGGGCGCTATTCCCATCCCCTCATGGGGTTAGCGACTTCGACGTCTCGCCGCCTAACGTCGATTTCAACTTCGAAATAGCGCCCAACACGTGTAGACGTGACGGGCGCTATTTCGAAGTTACTGCCGCTACTTCGAAGTAGCGTGCACGTGTAGACGCAGCCTAGAGGTGTTAGTAATCTGCTGAGTTCTATTCCTCATTCCTGGTTGTTGGCTTTTTGGTTTTTTTTTTTTCAGTTATTGACAATTTCACAATCACCAACCAACCAGACAAGCTTCTTTGGATCAAAATGAATCAGAAGAGGTAGAAAAATCATGAATCAAAAAAGTCAAACAAAACAGCAAGTTCCAGAGGTCGATGGGAAAGTTTCTTCTGTCAATATCTCACAGTTTGGACAGCCTGATAAATCAATCTTCAATACAATCGATGCCAGCTACTCAATTGTCCTAGCTGGAATTACGTGTCAAAGATCAACTTTCAGGTCTAGTGTACACCTGGTCTTTCTTTCTTTCTTTCTTTCTTTGATCTCATAATTTTGAAGATTTGAGGTAGCAGTTGTATAATTTACACACCTGCTACTGTCCCCAATAAATATATCACATGGAGAAGCACCCTCTCTTCTTTTTCTCCCAGATTCTTTCTCTCTTCCCTCCTTCCTATGCAATGCCTTCAGAACGCAAATTTGCTTCTTCTGAGTTGCCTGCTACTTTTAGATGCTTCCTCTAAAGGCAGCTGGTCTAATCCTTTATCCTTTTCCTTGCACAAATGGAAATTTTATTATTATTATTATTATTATTATTATTGTTATTATTAATTTGTACACTAGATTATGTCAATTTCATCTGAATTGTCCCAATTACAAAGTCATAGGCAGAAAAAGAAACACCAGAGCAGCAGCTGGGGTTTGATGCTATGTTACTGGAGAAATAGGGAGCGTTAATAGCAAGTTTAAAAGACGCCAACAGAATTCTTGTGGGCAAATTAATGGAATATCCATCATGCCTTAAGCATATTCCTCTGCTTTGAGTCCTTCATGAGCATCTGGCTTGATGTCTAATAATAATTGCTGCTTCATTCTACATAATATTCATTATTTATATTATGTGTGTATTCAGACACCTCAAACTAGTGCAGATTGTGAACTCTGTTGTCTGTCTTGAGTTTGTACAGCAGCTAGATCCTAGTCTGTGTTTGGATAATAATAATAAAACTGTAGCAGGCCAGGTACTGTGCAAGCACATGATAAGAGAAAATCCCTGCTCTCAAAAGCTCACTGTGTTATAAGTAGACAGGAGAGGGAAAATGTGGAAAGGGAAACTGAGGCAAAATGACTTGTATAATTATGCATTAGAAACGGGAACAGAACAGAACATTCTGCTAGTTGGACTGCAGGCTAGATGACCAATTTTGCCAGCAAAATTTGCAAAAGAATGGTTATTGTTATGAAAGAAGGAGAAAGTTAAGGTCATAAACCAGCACTTGCATGAGCGGAAAAAAGCAAAAGAGAGCAAGCCCATAGCCATGAGCAAAGCTTATTCTATTCTGCTGTGTATTAATTTCCTTGGCTGCTTTGTTAAATCTCCAAGAGGTCATGGGCCAGATGCTTAAGTAGCATAAAGATCTCAGTGGAGCTAGTTCAGGCTATCTGCAAATCTGGCTCACTTCAAGAGAATGCAGGCACATTTCTCTCCCTAAGCAAGGGAAGGTTCCCAGCTCTCAACTCTCCCATCAGGGATTGCCATAGAAGGATTAAACCACCTACATCTGGGGCTGCTTCCTCATTCAAATTACAAAAGCAGGTGGAGCGGAAGAAGCTAGTTTTTTTGAATGGGGTAGCCAGCGATGAGCAACCAACACTAGTGTGAGGGCTGCATAAGTGGTCCATCTTCACCTCCCCTTCATCTTCACAAGTGGCCCCTCCTTAGTTTCAGTGGGCTGCAAGATTGTCGTAACCGAGACAGTATCCCAGGAGAGGATAGTTTTGCTAATTTTGCTAATTGTGTAACTTGAATTTGCAGGGTGTGACGATGGAACTGTAGCTGTGCTTGGATTGGATGCAGAGGGAGCACACGCCACTCACAATTAAGTTACATGGCATCAGCATGCACCTCACTTCACTTGGCTTTGCTTTACATGTATGTCACTTCAGTGATAACGGTACGAAAAACTCCTATGCAGGTGGAAACCAGTGGAATCAAACTTGCATTGGGGTAGCAGGAAACAAAATGTCACATGGGCCACACACAAAATCCCAATGGGCTACATGGGTAACCCCCACACCTAGGTGTGGTCACTGTCCCAGGTGGTGGAACCTAGACCACTTCACGTAGACACAATGAGAGTGCAGACGCCTCTGCTGCTTGTTCCCTACAGCCTCAGCTGACAGCCAGCTGGCTTTTACCTCAAGTCTCCAGAGCTCCCAGGTTTAAGTCTGCCTGTGGGCAGTTACACATTCAGCCCAGAGGTCGCCCACCACTGGGGAAGGCATTAGTTTGAACTGGTGGCTGTCCTTGGAAGACCAAGAGAGAAATCTGGAATGAAAAAGCCAGGGTCTCCTGCCCCACCCCACAGAGAAATGTGTTGTTGATGCATGCCTAAAGAGAGGCATATACCTTTATTATTTAACTCAGTCTGAAGGATAGCAGTTTAAGCTCAGCATCAGGGGAATGAGCTGTTGCAATTCACTGACTATAGTAGAGTTACTCCTGATAGAGCTTAGGCTTGGTATATGGCAATTGTGTAGCTAGAATCAGCATATCTGCTGGAGATTCATTGGTCGCACCTCACCGAGAGAGGTTGATGGGAGAGTTTCTCCCATTGACCTCTGTTACTCCTCAAAAAAGCAGGGGTACAGGTGGTCAACTGTGGACGCCCGAGAAATCAGTTTTGTGTGTCCTTTGCCAGACAGACAAAATCAAACTCTGGAAGATCGATCCTGAATGGGTCAATCTCCCAGTAAGTATAGATATAACCTTAGTGACGTCCATTTGGCTCTATCTGTGTTATGCCTCAGTTTGAACATTAGATCAGTGTCCCTCATAAACATATAAAACCTGTCTTGCTAACCAACCTCCTCCTGTCCCTCCTTTTGCCATTCACAGCAGAGTGATATGTGGCCCACGCAAACTATGAAGCAAGATATGTCCCATTTGGCTCTCATAGGTTGGCAAAACTTAACATTTAGCATTGCAGAGATGGTTCTCATCTCAACACAGATAAGAAATTCAGCAATGGAGTAGGCTTGCACCAGCTGATCTCTTCTGGAGTGTATTAGAGGAGGAAAAGCTAATTTATTTTTCTCTTTCGTGTGCACAATTGAGCAACTATTGTCAAGAAGTTGTGAGCCAATGGTTGACATGGTAGATATAAAAATGTACAGAAGGACAGGGAGAGCAGACTAAGGCTACATCTACACTAGCCCAAAACTTTGAAATGGCCATGCAAATGACCATTTCGAAGATTACTAAGGAAGCACAGAAATACATATTCAGTGCCTCGTTTGCATGCGGGCGGCCGCAGCACTTTGAAATTGCTGTGGCTCGCTGTCACTTGGCTCGTCCAGATGGGGGTCCTTTTCAAAAGGACCTTTTCAAAAGGACCCCACCAACTTCAAAATCCCCTTATTCCTATAAGCAGATAGGAATAAGGGGATTTCAAAGTTCCTGGGGTCCTTTCGGAAAGGAGACCCGTCTGGATGAGCCATGGCAATTTCAAAGTGCCACAGCCACCCACATGCTAATGAGGCACTGAATATGTATTTCAGTGCTTCATTAGTAATCTTCGAAATGGCCATTTGCATGGCCATTTCAAAGTTTTGGGCTAGTGTAGACATGGCCTAAATGTCTTAGCATGTGGCCAGTAGCGTGAGATCACTCTGGGTGTGTCTATACAGCCAATTTATTTCAGAATATAGGCCACTTTTCCAAAAAAACTTTGGGAGCATCTACAGAATGCAACCACTATTTCAAAACAATTCCAAAATAGTGGACGGCTTATTTTGACTTTGTTAAATCTCATTCTACAAGCAACAGTGCCAATGCTAAAACTGATATTTCAGAATAGGGGCAGTGTTGCCAGGGAATAGGAGCTATTTCAAAATAAGATATTGTGCATCCAAGGGCTCTAATCCTAAATTGGCTCTATTGTCTCTGGATTCTCTATTTTAATACGCATTTCGTGTGTAGACATGCTATTTCGAAGTAAGCTGTTCTGGAAAATCTCTTCTGCTACATCTACACTGCCCCCTCCCCTTTCAAAAGTGGGGTGCAAAAACAGCTGATTGAAAATTCAAATGAGGCAACAATTTGCATAATGAGTGCCTCATTTGCATAATAGTGGCCAGTCACCACTCCAGAAGTACTGTTTTCAAAAGCCAAATCAGCCAAGTAGACAGGGTTCCTTCGAAAGGAAGACAATTGGGAAGAAGGGTGCTTTCGAAAGCAGAGCTTCCTTTTGAAGGAACCACATCTACATGGCTGTTTTGGCTTTTGAAAACAGCACTTCCAGAACAGTGAGCGTCTGCTGTTATGCAAATGAGGTGCTAGATATGCAAACCAGCATCTCATTTGCATTTTCTATCAGCTGTTTTTGCGTGCCCCTTTCAAAAGAGAGGGGCCAGTGTAGATATAGCCTTCCAGAAGAGCTTATTTCAAAATAATGCTGCTGCGTAGACATAACCTTGAGAGAGAGCTAAGCTAAGCTCTGAGAAATAGAAGTTGATTTGTGACCGGAGTTCAGTATGCCAACAGAAATGTGGCATGGAGTTGTGTTTGGGACAAACGATACATAAATGAAAATTATCGATGAGGCCAAAAACCATTCTGTATCCAAATTAAACATTTTGATAACAGTAGAAAGCTGTTCATAACATGCACCTAAAGGATATGCTGAGCAGGGGTCCCTAGGAAAGAGAAGCACCTGTTACCATACAGCAGTATGTAATGTAAGCCATTGGTTTAATTTTTTTTCCAAAAGAAATGAAAAAAGTCACACACAGGAGTCCTGTGTTGTCATGTAAGCACTTGTTTTCTTAAGCACAAGTTTGACCTGATTTCGCTTTCTTACGAACATTAGTAGTGAAAGCAGCATAGGACGTGGCTCTTTATATACTATGTGCACAAGTGCCCTGGACAAATCTAGGTCCCAGTTAATTTTGTTAGCATGAGATACTAAACCCACAGGAAGGGGGGACAACCAACTTTACATACACAATTGTCTGCACAATTGAAGAGCAATAGTGATAAGATACGGGTGAGGGCAATGCATGGAATAAGGGAACAAAAAGGAAAACCTAGGGGCATTGCTTAGCTGCATGATGGGGTTTTTCCAAGAATAAAAACTGTGGGGAGAGGTTATCTCCGAAGTATACTGAATTATCCTTACTTAGAGCCTTTCACCCTGAGAACATTTTGAAAACATTAACGAATTTAACCTCGCAGCTGTGGCTATCAGGTAAATAGAGGTTAGCGGTTATCCAACACACCCCTAATCGATTGCACAAGGAACCCAAGAGGCATGATTATGCCTGCTCTAGTTGATAGACAAGGTGTCATGCCTCTTGTGTTGCAAACTTTCACACAGACACACCTTTTGTTTGTCAGAATGCAGATGACTGAATTTCTTGCAGGAGGTATCAGTTTATAGTGTGGTAAACTAGAAATAATGCAGTGAAACATAAAATCACAATGGAGATACACTGGAGATATAACTATTTATGAAAAGAGTGGCTGATAACAATATTTTAATTATCCTTAAAAGTATAAGGTCTCAGTCAACAAATTAAAAATTTTCAGATGATTCACTAGGTCCCTTAGGGTGTTGCTTGACAATCAAACCTGATTACAGTACTGTGGTGTCTTACTTCATTTAAACACTTTTTATTTCCAGTATCAAGGAAGTTCCTTAGTTTGACCTGTGAAGATCTCTAAGCTGTCCTCCAGGTACTGTGGGGTATCTGGAGTCGACAATTGAGACCTGATTTCCATTCTGTCTGGAATCCTCAAAAATAAAATAAATAAAAAAAACAGTTTAAAATAATCCCACCCCTGCATCAACTATAAATTAATATGATAAAATATGTGTTTTGAGACAACAAACATCAATATTCAGGCCATAGTTGTTGGGACTGAATGAAACCAAATGTCCACGAGAAATGTAGAAATGTATGTGAAATCTTCACATACAGAGATCACTGTTTATTAGAGCAGATACTTTTTTAAAAAACCCATTACTCAGGAAAGATAAAGCTACATGGTTTTAATGGATTGCAGAATGACAAAATGTTGGAGTTTATACAGTAAATGCAATCAGCTTAAGCCGTTAAGAGCAAAATTTTCTGATTCACTGATCCATGAAAACTTTTCACATTTTTTTCCATCTGCTCACTTTGATAATCATGATGGCACTGACTGGTGTGAGCTAGGCTTCCATTTACAGATGTGGGTCAACGAATCTATGGTTTTGTAACACAGCATTGTTGAATAGGTTTTTTCCATTTGCCAGAATAATGCTGAACTGCCATCACATGTTGGTACTGGTTGCACTTTTAAAATACTTCTGGTTACAGTCTAAATGCTGATGAATTGCAAATACATTAAAGAAACCAACATATATGGCTAATGTCCCTAAGGATCACCACATTAGGGCCAATATTTTCATGTGTCGCCTCTGATTTTTTATGCCTTTTTTGTTGTTATTTTTTTCCCAGGAAAAGCCCTGTCCTGTTTTTTTTTTTTTCTGAAGCCACACACACTCACAACTCTTTTCGAAGTCACTTGCAAATTCAGGTGTTTCAAGATTCCATATCAAATTGAGACATGCAAAGGCAGAGGGCACTTATAAACATTGCCCTGTGATGTCACACATTAGCTGTGTCTACACGTGCACGCTACTTCGAAGTAGCGGCACCAACTTCGATGCTAGGCGGCGAGACGTCGAAGTCGCTAACCTCATGAGGAGATAGGAATAGCGCCCTACTTCGACGTTCAACGTCGAAGTAGGGACCGTGTAGACGATCCGCGTCCCGCAACGTCGAAATTGCTGGGTCCTCCATGGCGGCCATCAGCTGGGGGGTTGAGAGATGCTCTCTCTCCAGCCCCTGCGGGGCTCTATGGTCACCGCGTGCAGCAGCCCTTAGCCCAGGGCTTCTGGCTGCTTCTGCGGCAGCTGGGGATCTATGCTGCAGGCACAGGGTCTGCAACCAGTTGTCAGCTCTGTGTATCTTGTGTTGTTTAGTGCAACTGTGTCTGGGAGGGGCCCTTTAAGGGAGCGGCTTGCTGTTGAGTCCGCCCTGTGACCCTGTCTGCAGCTGTGCCTGGCATCCCTATTTCGATGTGTGCTACTTTGACGTGTAGACGTTCCCTCGCAGCGCCTATTTCGATGTTGGGCTGAGCAACGTCGAAGTTGAACATCGATGTTGCCAGCCCTGGAGGACGTGTAGACGTTATTCATCGAAACAGACTATTTCGATGTCGGCTGCACGTGTAGACGCAGCCATTGGCTTTCCTGTCACCCTGCACCATAAACAGCTCTTCTACCCACCTATGGATGAGCAAATTCCTGAAGTCATTTATTTCCAAGGATCAGACTTCCTCTACTATTTGCCTTTACACTTATAGATAAAGCCTCATGAAAAAAACAAAACCAAAACTAAAACCAAAAACAAAAGGAGGGAAAGCCATGTAAGAACATGAAGGTAGCCAACTGGCTGCGTTTCATTTAAAGGTCAGGATCTAATTAGACATGCTAATCTGTTTGCCAACATTCCACCTTGACAAGTATGCAAGATGGTCATGTCACCCTAATCCCTATTTAGAGACTGGGAGCTCTCCCTTGGAGACTGAAGTTATCGGGCTAGATTAGCGTTAAATGAGCCCAAGTCGTTTCCAAGTAATAAGGGAACTCTCTGGTGATCACTTGTTTTTTCAGCCATTTGCACACACCAGACAAATGGGCTTGCACATACCCGCCATGGGTGATTTCCGAAGGCAAGTTGTGCCAGGTGACATTGTGAACATAGACAGAGACAGCACAAAATAGAAAGAACCTTTTAAGCCGCTATAGCAATGAACTAATTATATTCTTTCCAGAAAAAAAACAAAACACGCAATTATTGCCCCTGAAGGATGATTCTGAGATTGTATGTCTCCTCAGAATTGGGTATCAGCATCAAGAACTGTCATGCATGGTTCCCTAGAAACGCCCCCCCCCCCGCCCCTCCCCGCCACATGGTGTATTTAAATTCTGGTCGAAAACGATGTTCCAGATGTGAGAAGGAACTGAAGCTCCTATGGCCCATTTAGTCCCTGGTTTCTTGGTGTTCATCAGGGCCATTGGGGAAGGGGGGGATTTCCTTATGCTGTTTAGTCTTGTCCACCAAGAGCAGGATCCAGCAATTATTTAAATCCATGAGACATAATCTCTGGTGTGAGCTGGACTCAGACTGGGGCTGTAGACATAAAAAAGCTCTATGGTTCATTAATTACATCTTTACAAAGGAGAAGTATGTTAACATACATACCAGATTAGCATTTTCCTTAGTGGTAATAAAATATACTTTTACTTTATGTGAATGGTATGCATTGCAAAAGTCAGTTGACTGATGAAATACTTCTGGACAATGGATCAAGACCTTTATTACAAGATTCCTCCTTAAATCAAATAACTGTGCAAATGATATCGATCCAGGAGATAGGTTAACTACAGTTACGACCAAATGATCTCCTTTTATGTATAATTCTTATTTCATTTCAGTGCCATTCAAATAAATAGCAGATCCTTCAAAAGCATTGCACGAATGGTTGTTGTTAACCTTTCGGAATGGCTCTGTCAAATGGGCTCTGTGTGACATCAGATGTATTCAGATGGTGTGTTCCAAAGCAAATTAAGAGACTTCAAAAATGCTGTATACAAGGAACAGGAAATCTTTATACTCTTAGTTCTGCAACTTGTATACTGCTGTGTAATGGAACCTGTGGCATATTCCTCAGCAAGTCTGGACAGTAAATGGAATTAATATTCTTCTCATATTACTATTTTCGGACATCTTGTTTCTCTGATATTTGGAGGTACACTCCAGAGAAATATCCAAAAACAACTAACTGATCAAAATAAACTTTCTATCATCCCACTCTTTTTATTACCCACTTTGGTAAGATCATAAGTCTTATGAATTTGAATGAAGACCTTCCAGGAAAGGGAGAACCTACTGTTCTTGGTTAGTAATGGAATTTTTATTTGGCCTGTCATATCAAAACTAGACACTTTTAAAATGGTATAAAAGGAGAACACCGTAACTTTTTATACACTTTGCGGAAGGATACAGAAAGACAGTTGTCTGTTGATTGGGCTTTCTTATTGTTCAGGTATTCAACTCTTCCTTTATGCCACGCAAACAGTCATGCGGTGATTCTGAGTTCTTTCCATACCATCACCCCATCACAGGAGGAAAGAGTTTCATGATCTTCCTCTCCTAAATTTTGACACCCTTCCCTCTCCCTTCTAACCTAAAACAATGGAGAGTGGCAGGTTTATCTGGCTGCCATTTGCAATTCCCCGGTGGAAAAAAATGTGATAATGTGATAGATTTAAATGTATGAAATCATACATTAGATGTAATGCTATCTTTCTCCAAGTAGATTAGTTGCATAACTTTGGAAGTTAAAAAATAAATAAAACAAACTTGGAAGCTTCTACTGAAGCATGAATCCCATTGTAAGGAAATTGAATATGGTTCTGAGGCTAACAGTCTAAGGCTTTGTCCACACTACAAAAATAACATCAAAGCTACTAACTTCAAAGTAACGGACTACGAAGCTGAGCATCTACATACACCCTACTTCGAAGTGAAGCTTCGAAATAGGGCACTACTCCATTCCTGGGAACGGAGTAAAGACTTTGAAGTTGGGCTCCCTTACTTCAAATTTAACTTCAAAGTAAGGGGAAACGTATGCAGATTTTCTGCTGGCTACTTAGAAGTAGCGCCAAACTCTGAAGTTAACTTCAAAGTTAGTTTCTAGTGTAGATGCATATATTCTGCGCCTTCAAAAGCAGGAACACATTTATTTGAAGAGAGAGCAATAAATCATTCATGGCAAGAATCTAAGAGCTCAGTGAGTGTTATAGTAAATATTTATTTAAAATCCAAATGAGGACAATGATAGATTAATGGTTACAATACAAGAAACAACTTGGTTTCTACCTACTGGATCACCAAGAGCTCCACTAGTTTTGAAGGATTTTCCCAGTTTCAGAGCATGCATTGAACTTTATTTTTGTTCTTAAATGTTCTGTCATTTCAATTGTTTAAAAATATGGATTATATATTAAAATATACAGAATTTTAAGACCTCAACATTAAAAAGATGCACAATGAATTTTGTGGTAATGAAAGGCTTTGAATGACAAAATTTGGCTTTGTTTCAAAATAAGAATACTGTGTCCTAAAAAAATATTTTTTAAAATTCTCTAGGAAGAAATTAAAAAAAAAAAATTGTAAAATGTTTGAAAACCTTTGTGAAAGAGATTTTCCATCTGCTTCACAACCCTGCTTGTGAATATAAATCTGTTGAGGCATGACTGAGGACAGCACATACTTAAAGTTGTGTGTGTCTCACTGCTGTCCTAAACTGAAGCCTTAATGTGTGCAAAGTACATGAGTATTGTGGCTCTTGGATAAGATACAATAGATCGGGGGTCAGCAACCTTCCCAAGGTGGAGAAATTTGACCTTTTGACCTCTATATATGGATCTAGTGCCAGTGACACTTTTTAAAGTCACTAACAGTCCTACTTGGCTTCATTAATAAATAAATTAAATTATAGAACTTTACTGTTTGGGTGGAGGTTGATAGCATGAGCTGGTCTTTTTTTAATATGGGGGGCATGGTTTTATGAAAGCTCCAGGCTGCATGGTGGACGAAAGACACAGCTGAGCCCCGCCACATGTGACAAAGAAAATTGGCATGTGTACCACGGGTTGCTGACCCCTTTGATAGACCACTTAGACAGACAGACCCTGTGTCCAGAAGACCCTGACCTTTTAAAAACCATTGACCCTATAGCAGAGCAGATTTTCTTTTTTCATTTATAGAAAACAGTTGTGGGAGAAAACCCTCCTAATTTTTTCTGATGAAACATTTTTAGGTTTTCCAAGAAGCTTTTCAAACTGAAACTAAAATAATAATAATAATAATAATAATTTTATTTCAATATTTCAATAGTTAGAGGAAAGAACAAATTTTAATTTGTTTCAATCTAAAAATACCAAGTTTACTAAAATTTCAATTTATTCCAGGTTTTGCAAGCCATAACATTTAAATTTCATATTTAGGTTGTTTTTAGAGTTTCCCCTCTGCCCCGCTCTCCATTTTCAAATGGAAAAAGTTACAAAACAGAAACGTGGGGTTTGCTCACTCATACACACTTTCTAACTTATTTCCAATTCAGACATAATTTCAGAGAGGAAAAACAAGTTTGAAACTTTCATCCAATGTGAACTTTACCATATATCTGATGCCAGCTGGCTGCACTCAGCCAAAATGCTAAAGTTGCCTTTTCCCTTTGGATATAACAATATCGGTTTCCCACATTGTCTATAGATAATATTCAGCTAGAGTGTGATACCACAGTTCAAAAGCTCAGAGCATTTTTTAACCCCTTTTGGGTTTTCCTCCATCCATGCTCAGTACCACACCTTTTCAAATGTACTATCACTGTTTTTAGGGTGGTGCCCAGAGTTCCCTGTAAGCCAGTGGTCAGCAATCCCAGGACAGGTGCCAAGAGCGGCACACAAGCCAATTTTAATTGGCACACGAGGTAGGAGCTCAGCCCCACCCCACTTCTCCCATGCAGCTGGGAGCTTGCTCAAAGCCATGTTGCCTGTGGATTAAGAAAAGACCAGCTAATGCTACCAACCACCACCTAAACGGTAAAGCTCTGCATCTTCATTTATTTATTAAGTAGGACATTAGTGATTTCAAAAAGTATCTCCAGCAACAGGACTGTGCATAGAGGTCAAAAGGTCAAATTTCGGCACTCCGCCTCAGAAAAGTTGCTGACCCCCGCTGTAAGCTGTGCACTTGTGGGGCTACTCAGGAGAAATTCAAATTACTGCCCAGTTGATTAGTAAAGCCCTCACAGCTAAGTTTTGTGTTTCTACTGGTGGTGCACATTTACACATGCCTTAATGGGCTGCCCAGCTAGGGCACTGAAGCAATAACAAACCAGGGCCTGAGGGTCATTCTCAGGCTTAACTGTCCCAGCTAAACTGAAGTATAGTGATGGAAGGTTAAGCCTGAGAATGACCCTCAGGCATTGGTTTGTTATTGCTTGCCTCCCAGAAGACTGTCCATTGAAACTCTGATTTCCCCAAAAAGGCCAGGTTTCTCTTTCATATGCAGGTTTGCCCCTGAACCAATTTCCTCCCTGTAGTTTATGTATGAAGTGAGACCACCCCAAGGTGCTGCAGAATTACTTGTTATTCTGGAAGCTACTGACTAACACGACTACCCATCTCCAGCTTTTAGTAGATATTCACTTCAGAAAATGGGAACCATTTTGATTTTCCCCCAACAGGTTTGTTGGCCCAGCTTTAATACCAATGCTCATTTGTTACAGTGCAATTCTGAGAAGTTCTGTGCAGAGATAGGCAATATATTTGTGAGATTGTTTCTGTGAGGGGACTCTCTTTGCACAGGACAAGTCTACACTATCCCAGAAGATCCACCCACTCAGGGTAGACCATCCGGGGTTTGATTTCATGCTTCTAGTATGGACGCTCAGGGGTTGCAATGGATCCCTTTACTCATCATGAGATGTGAGGAGTAAGGGAGGTCAGTGGGAGAAACTGTCTCATTGACCTTCCCCAGTATTAACAGCCAAGACATCCAAACACAGATAAGTCAATTTTAGCTACGAAATTGCCATAGCTAGAATTGTGTATCAAGGTCAACTTTCTCAGCCTAGTGCAGACATAACTTCAGTAAGGTTAGTTGAGGAAAAGCCTTTATAAAGGACCTAGAACAGTGAATGCAGTGATGTTGGGGTGGCAAAATGAGAACTTAATAAAGCCAATTTCTCCACTCAAAAACTCACAATAAAAGATGCAATATAGAAACAGATGGATCGATAGATCCGCTGACATTAATGGAGGTCCTTGCACTTTACTGGGGTCAATGATAATAAAATCTGTCTGTAAGCATCATAATTAGAGCTCATGCTTCATACATGGGTAGCATGAAAAAGGCTATTGTCAGTGATGGCGTAAATTAAAACAACATCTAATTATTAGCCAGATGGCAGACTATGACATTACTAGAGTGTAATATAGCTGCAAAGTTACAGTATGTTCAATTTTAGTCACAAGTCAATTTCTTTTAGTAGTGTCTAAAGTCCCTATCTCATAAATGTCCATCCAACAAGACACAATCTTACTCAGTTTCCATTCATTGGTCAGTGGAGCAGCAAACTGTTTCTGGAGGAATTTGCTCAGTTACATTGCTGTGCATAGGCAGCATTTGCATAAATATAAGACCAATATATCCGCAGCAAAGTGAACATAATTCCACACAGCCTAAAGTCAGTGTCTTGAATATTGCAAGGCCAGAAATGTTTTGGTTAAGTTTAGGTACTGGTGTTCGTTGCAGTATTTATGGAATACAATTATGAAATATTAATTGTATTTCAGAGACCCAGGCTCTGAATGTTTGTTTTCTGAACCACTTTCTTGCTAACATGCCAGTGAGATGAATGGGATATCTGGTTTACAATTCACTTGGAACCAGAGTCAGTTTGGCTGCCAGCTCACTAAGCCAGAAGTGCATTGATTTCCATCACAGGAACTGACTTTCCAACCAGAAAAGCCAGAGGGTATTTATATTTTATATACTGAAACTCCAGAGAAAAAGAACTGAAGAAAAACCAGATATCTGCGTAAACCGCCTGCCTTCTTTATTTAATCCACATTTTGCTCTCTCTCTTTTTGCAATGCACAGCCATAATGAATAGAGCGCCAATGAAGTGTTATTAGTCACAGATGATTTGTGTGAATATAAAACATATGAGGGCATATAATTTCCTGGTACAATAAGGCATATAGGCCAATATACCAGCTGAGAATCTGGCACCAAAAACTTTCTTACAGTGCTGACTGAGAAATGTTTGGGCATTTACAGAGAAACATATAATAGCCTAAATACCATAGACTGAGGCAATTTGTTTGTCACAACATAGGCATGTGTATACTGGTTTCAAGAACAGGTGCCCAAGAAAGGATGAAAGAAGAATTTCTTTTCAACTCCATTGTGGAAACTAGCAACAAATGGACTTGCCTTCATTAGACATGCAGGAGGAGACAGGTTAAATAACATGACATGAAGCTGGGCATTGTAACAGCTGGTTGGGGACAATATGTGCTTCAATCTTTCTTATCTTATAGGTTATGACCCCAGAAATCATGAAAAGCAATCAAGGGGTGAAATACAGTAGAAATCATATTAGTATTCTAAAACAAGAAAAGAGTATTTCCAAATGAACGTCAAAATGGACATAGCTTTGGTTCAAAGGACGGGGTAGAGAACAGGTCTCGACACATTTTCCTTACTCTTACTTTTATGATCAGTGGAAAGGGGCCAGCCGCTCTTCTATTTCAAATAAGGAGTCTTTAACTTGAAAAGGCTCAGACATATAGACTGGAACCAGTCATTTAACCAGGAGCCATTGATGGAATATTGTACATAACTTGTCCCTTTGTAAAGTGACTGTAAATTGTGTTCTCACTCCTTAATTTTCTAGTGCAGGGGTCTGGCACAGATACCAAGAGCGGCACGTGAGCTGATTTTCATTGGCATGTGAGGCAAGAGCTCAGTTCCACCCCTCCTCCCCCATGCAGCCAGGACCTTGCTCAAAGCCATCCTGCCCGTAGATTAACAAACGACTAGCTAAATGGTAAAGATTTACATCTTAATTTATTTATGAAGCTGTTGTAAGTGGGACTATTAGTGACTTTTGAAACTGTCACCAGCACATGGACCGTGCAGAGAGATCAAAAGGTCAAATTTTGGCACTCTGCCTTGGAAAGTTTGCTGACCCCTGTTCTAGCAGGTGTTTCCTGAGTCTGGTGAGTGGATTAGCTGCTATATTTCTGTAAGGATTTAGTGTGTGTCTATAGGAACTAGGAGTCATTCTGCATTGTAGTTCTTTCTACTGTCTGTGTCTCAGGGCCTCAGGTGCCTTACTTTCTATACACACGACTGGCTATAGATCTTCATCTGGTGTGATTTTGTTTGTGCTATTACTGTTGCGTAAAATGGTGAGTGTAACTGCAAAAACCAAAGGTCAGAAGGTGGGGTTCTAGATGGCACAGACTTTCCTGAATTGAGGAACATGATTAAACATCTACTGCTTGGCGCTCAAGGATTCTGCAATTCTGTACTGTCCATGGAAATATCTCAGAAGGGTAGTCTTTGGTCAATTGTCAGCAAGAAACAATACCAACAATGAATATCTCCTGTTGATGTAGCAATATCACAAAGTTGTGGTGTTATACGTAGTCTCCCAAGTTGTTATTGCAAGCAAATGTTCTGTCCTGGGAAGATATGTGTGTTATTGCCAGCAGTTGTGCCAGTTTCTGTTAGAGGTAGATTTTGGGTAGGGGCAAGAAGTGTGAGCAGCACGACAGTCTCCTTTGGTCTCTAAGTCAATTTTTGAAGTTGAGTTGCTCTCTGGGTCACAACACAGCTTTGGGCTGAGACTCCTGGAAAAGGCATTGGCCTATGGCTAGTTGTGAGCATCTGTCCCGTGACCAGTCTACATGAGTAATTAAACCAAGCTTCACTTGGAATATACCCAGGAAAACAAATCCTTGAGTAGGTTCTCCAATGTTCCCTGTGAGTTCAGTACTTGGACATCCACTCAGAAGAGATCCTGGTGCTGTCCAACTGATAGGCAGAGTCCCTACAACCGCCCATGGACAGAAGCATATGTTTCAATGGGTGTTATGGGTTCACATGTGCCTCAGTGCACATTAGAAAATTTATTCTGCACAAGGATAGAAAATACTAGAGAGAATCCTGATGTCCCCAAGAAAATTCACTTGACTTGTGCTTAAATGAATAGTGAAATAAATCAGTTGGAGAATACTTGTGTTATAGCGAAAAAATAAAAAAGGGAGTTTTCTACTGAGACCTTTCCAATGTTAACAACTCTCCAGGTCTGGTTGCTTTCTTTAAGCATCTGGATCTGAACCTAACACGTCACTGGCAATAGCTCTGTCTAAATCCTATTACAAGTTGCTCAATGAGAGGAGGATTTCTCTCTTCCTTCAATGCAGCTGAATGTATAACCTTTCCCTCCTTGCAAAGCTAATACACTGGTTAAAGAAAAGCACCCTTAAACTACAATTGGCTTCTGTGTTCTGGGCTGTCGGTTTGAGACCCACAAATCCGCAGTTAGATTTGCTCATCATAACTCTCTGCAGCTTCACATGAAGCTCAGCAATACACCTTTGGTGTCAAATTGTTTTATTATTTCATGGGCATCTCAGCTTGGAATGCTAATGCTGTCACAGGCCAGGTCTACATGAGACCTTAAAGTCAAATCATAGATATGCAATTCCAGCTATGGCAATTGCGTAGCTGGAATTGATTTATTTACAATAGATAAACCTGGCCATCCTCACTGAGGGAGGTCGAAGGGAGAAACTCTCCTGCTGACCTCCCTTACTCCTCATGAGTTTGAGGAGTAAAGGGATCGACCTTCAATCCCCAATAGTTTGATTTCACACATTCGCACTAGGTGTACAAAATTGAACCCCAGAAGATCGACCCTGACAGGGTTGCTCTACCAGGTAGTGTTGATGGACCAACAGTGAAAGCAATAATGAATGGAAGTTTGTAACTCTCAGTAAATGCAATAAGGCTCCACCGTACAAATTAAACCACAGTTATTTTTGTTGCATCATGGTAGCTCCTAGAAGACCCAGCTGAGTTTGGGATCCTAATGTTCTAGGTGCTGTACATACTAATTGCAAGAGACAGTCAGTATTCCATGTAAGCAGAGTGGTTGGTCAGCCACTCAGGAGAGATTCAGGTACCACCCAGTTGATTAACAGAATGCCTGCAGACTTCCACAGTAGGCAGCATGTGTTTCTATTGATGGTGCATATCTTCACAAGCTTTGGTGCACATAACAAAATTTATTCCACCCATGGATGGAAAAAATTAGAGAGAACACTTAAAATCAGTTCTGCACCTCCATAGAGTAACTTGAAAGACGAGTGGTAAGAAGGGAACTATTTTGTTTGTGCATCTGTTCAGTTGTATGTAGGCTAACCAGTAACGACTATCCTGTTTGTTAGCTGCATCCACAAGTAGAATAATTTTGCAACACATTGAAATCAGCCTACGATTATCTGAACCCTGATTCATTTGCTAGAAATGAGATGGAAGGAGGTAGCACATTTCCGTTACAAAGGCTGCTAATCACCTCCAGTTCAAACTGCTAAAGCTTTTCAGCAGTTAAATGAACAGGTGTATTTAATATTTCTCAGTGAATTATTCTCATCTTTTCATGCAATCAGGTTTATAATTATATGATAATGGTACACACAGCTATTAATTGATTGTTCTGAAATGTCAGGGCAATTAGTATGTAGTACACTAATATGCCTTTTAATTATTTACTTAGGCAGAGAAAGTTAATAACATTGACATGAAAAGTCTCAGAGGGGCAGCCGTTTTTGTCTGTAGCTTCACAAATAGCAAGCAGCTCTGTGGCACTTTAGACACTAACAAATGTAGCAGGTCATGAATTTTCATGGGTAAATCCCACTTCATCAGATGGCAATGGAGTGGAAAAACAAAATCCAGGGTTTATACAGCAGGGAGGGTGGAAGGGAAAAAGATTCTGTCGTTAATAGGATTGATTAATGAAGCAATTTAAGTTGGGTCTGTCTCACTCCCGGGTGGAGAAGGGTTGGGGCCTGAGAGGAACAGGGGCAGGACAGGGAGGAGCAGGGACACGTAGCAAGGATGCCCCTGTAGTCCCTGCATCAGTCACCTCTGGCATCCTGCTTCAAGGGCTAATTCCTAGCAGGAAATGAAACCAAGGGAAAATCTCAGGCTGCACTGCTTTTCTTTCCTTTTCTTTTCTTTTCTTTTCCTCATTGATGCCAGGTCTACACTAGACATTAAAGTCGATTGTAGATACACAGTTCTAGCTATGGCAACTGTATAGCTAGAATCAACTTATTTACAATCAACTTATTTGGCCATCCTCACAGAGGGAGGTGGATGGGAGAAACTCTCCCATCAACCTCCTTACTCCTCACAATATTGAGGAGTACAAGGGTCGACTGCTGACCCCAGATAGTTCAGTTTCATGTGTCCCCGCTAGGCCTAAGTGGTCTCACACTTGAGCATCTCAGATCCTTTGAGATAGTCCAGTACCGTGGTGAAATCCTAAAGCAGACCTTGAACTAGGCATTAGAGCAGGAGTGGGCAACAATTTTTGAGGAGAGGCCACTCCAAGATTTGGGTAACTGTTCAAGGGGTGCACCTTACTACAGAGGCTGTCTGGGGTCTGCAACAGAGGCTGGGTGCAGAAGGAAGCTCACAGTAGGGGATTAAGGTGTGAGGTGTAAGAGGGAGTTTGTGTGAAGAAGAGGGTTGTGACCTTGGGCACGGGATTGTGGTGCAAGGTTGGGGAGGGGGCATCAGTGCAGGAGAGGATTCTTGCCTGAGGGAGGGGTGTAGGTGGGGAGCAAGGTTTCAGAGGGAGTTGTGACCTGGTGCAGGAGAGGATTCTTACCTGTGGGAGGAGTGCATGATGGGGTACATAGGGTTTGGGTGGTGACCTGGGGCAAGTAGTTGGGGAGAAGGAGGGGCTGGGCCGGCCAGGAAGCAGTTACCTTGGCAGCTCCCAGCCACGAGCCATGCAGGTCCTTCAGGCAGGGCAGAACTAGCCAATAAGAGCTGAAAGATTGTGCTGGGGGCTGGGCACAATGCAAAGCTTCCTCCTCCTCCTCCTGGCACATTGAGGCAGATGGAGCAGACAGCTGTTCTGAGCCCTGAACAGTCTTTGTGCCTGAAAGTCCCAGCGGAGTGGCTCATAGGCCAGATTCAAAGGCTTGGCAGGCCACATTTGGCCCATGGGCTATATCTTGACTGCTCCCAAGTTAGAATATAAAACTCACAGTAGCTACGTCTACACGTGAAGCCTACATCGAAGTAGCTTATTTCGATGTAGCGACATCGAAATAGTCTATTTCGATGAATAACGGCTACACGTCCTCCAGGGCTGGCAACGTCGATGTTCAACATCGACGTTGCACAGCACCACATCGAAATAGGCGCTGCGAGGGAACGTCTACACGCCAAAGTAGCACACAGCGAAATAAGGGTGCCAGGCACAGCTGCAGACAGGGTCACAGGGCGGACTCAACAGCAAGCCGCTCCCTTAAAGGGCCCCTCCCAGACACAGTTGCACTAAACAACACAAGATACACAGAGCCGACAACTGGTTGCAGACCCTGTGCCTGCAGCATGGATCCCCAGCTGCCGCAGCAGCAGCCAGAAGCCCTGGGCTAAGGGCTGCTGCACACGGTGACCATAGAGCCCTGCAGGGGCTGGAGAGAGAGCGTCTCTCAACCCCTCAGCTGATGGCCGCCATGGCGGACCCCGCTATTTCGATGTTGCAGGACGCAGATCGTCTACACATGCCCTACTTCGATGTTCAACTTCGAAGTAGGGCACTATTCCCATCCCCTCATGGGGTTAGCGGCTTCGACGTCTCGCCGCCTAACGTCGATGTTAACATAAAAATAGCATCCAACACGTGTAGCCGTGACGGCCGCTATTTCGAAGTTAGTGCCGCTACTTCGAAGTAGTGTGCACGTGTAGACACGGCTAGTCAGACATTAAGGCCTATTCCTAGCGCTAACCATGAGTAAGTCACTGAACCAGCCTATGACTTACTCTCCACCTGTGCAATACGGGGCTAAGCCTTGCCCACCTGCCAGAGGTATTGTACGGTTTCATTTGAAAACGTGTGATGTATTTTGAGAACTTCTGATGAAAGGTGTTCTAGACATGGCAGGAAATTGCAAAGCCACAAGCTCAGTGTGATACAACTTCACTGCTGGGTGACAATGGACTATAAGAGAGGAGACACGAAGGCTGCATCTAGATTATGAGTTAAAATCAAATTTAAACGACTTAATACTGATATCAAGAGACGGGTATAGCACCGATCTTGATTTTAGAATATCAAATACAGGCTAGCGTTGAAGTGCAATGTCTGTAATTTGAAATCATCAGCCTCCAGAGGTGTCCCGTATGTATCCCACAAAGCTACGCGTACGTCTGCTTCCATCCCAGTATGGAGGAACAGCGTCACAATTTGATTTGATTTCTGCACTGACCAGTGCTGCAACTATAGAGGGCAAGCACAATATAACAGTTCCTTTGTCTATTACATTTCATCTCAGTGGGATCAATCGCATTGATACCTATCTGAATACTTCTAAGATTGTTATGTTTTTTGCTGAGATTTTATCCAAATAATTTTCATATAATACAGATACAATGTATGTTCAAGGTTGGTTTTTGCAAAGACTCTTTCTGGCTATATAATTTTTAATTTCATAATACTTTAGTGATTTTCACAATGAGCTGCACAGTGGACTCATCAGGACATTAAGTCTCCCCCACCACCACACTGCATTGCAGCGAGGCAGTGCAAGGGTCATTCCTGTATAATAATAGAAACTTCTTTCCATTTCCATTTTGTCCTGCATATCCCCTCTGTTCCATCCCCAAGAAGCGCCCCGTCCCAAACCACATGGCAGCTAAGCTGTGGGATTTGGACATCAAACACCCACAAGCAACTGGGGCTAAGGTACTGTGGGATAGGTACCCAGGATACATTGCTCATGAGGCCAAAATTGGAAAAGGAAATGAGGACACGGAGCCTCGAGACAGAGACATGGGGGGTAGATTTTCTAGAACGTTTGTAGACACATGAATCGAAATTATAAAAACAAATTTAAACAATCGCTTTTTATAAATATCGATTTTAACTCATAATCTAGATGCAACCTCTTTCAAGTGGGGAAGCTGAAAAAACAAAGGCAACAGAGGAAATGTTTGGCAGACAATTGGTTTTAATATGTTTTTTTTTTCAGCATCTGAGTGCCAAGATACTGAACAAAGCATGCTTTAATGTTGTAATTTTTTGCATACTTTTGTTTGTTTCTTTTTTTTGTTCTCTCTGAGGCTTTGATAAAACCCACATACTCCATATTGTTTTGTGAATGTGGATTTGCCACTAGAAGCCATGGGGAAGTATTTCCACTCCTAATTCAGTCCCAATTATTTTTCGTAACTGGGACGCGAAGGGATTCAGCCATGCACGGTTCAGCACTTATTATGCCAGATATTGATTAAAACTGATCAAGGGCAAAAGGGCTACAGAACTCTTGTAATTCAGAGGATAATTCGTGTTTATTTGTGTTATATGATACATGGATTAATCCTCAATCAAATCATGTGCAAACCCTAAATATAAATTATTAGGAAAGTAAGAGCTAGAAATAACCTCTCTGGGCAAAGAACTGCCAATTAAAATGTGGTGTGTCTAGTTGGATTTAGTTAGGCACCTTTTACAAATCTTTATAAATCAAGTCAGACATTTTCCATGACAGAGCCTTGAAAAAAACAGCCACACTGAAATGATACTCATTTCTCAGCTACTAGTCTAAACTGTCTTTCTTAATGGAAAACATATGAAATGTATTTACTGCAGGGGCAATGTAAGGTGATAGCTAAAAGCGCGCACGGCATATTTTAATAAAAGCAATACAGAAATTAAAATGCAGTGAGTTTCTGGCTGCTGTAAAGTTCAACCAACAAAAACAAGCTATCAAAAGCCTGCAAATACGTCTGTGTGACAATGCTCCATCCAGCTTGACAGTACACATAATGAAATGGCAGAATTCATTCTTCCCTGGCTGAGTTTGGTGGTTCCTCCCCGCCTCTCTTTCTGAAGTTCAGAGGTAGTCACTCCACGCAGTCAACTTTAAAATAGACCCTGCCCTGCGAGCTTTAGAAATCTCCTTTGCCGCACACTGTCACATTTTGCAAAACATGCCAACTACTCAGTTAATTAACTGGTTGCAAATTAAACATTTGCTAAAGAGACATTGGAGACTCTTGCAGGAACAGGCTGCCAAAAATTATATCATCACTTGCTGTGAATTGGATGAGAGTGGCTCGACTGGATTATATTTACTATATTCTCAAATTCAAAAAGGTAGAAAAAATTATTATATTAATTTTAAATTTCTTTTTTTTCACCGAGGTCAGGACTACACTAGACCTTAAAGTTGATCCTAGATACATTGGTTCCAGCTAGGGCAATTGCATAGCTGGAATCAGTGTATCTACAATCGATTTATCTGGCTGTCCACACAGAGGGAGGTCAATGGGAGAACCTCTCCCTTCAACCTCCCTTAGTCCTCCTGAGAATGAGGAGTACAGGGCTCAGCTGTCAACCCCTGATAGTTTTAGTTTAATTTCACATGTTCCCCAGTTGGCATGTAACATTGAACCCTGGAAGATCCATCCTGGGCTGGTCAATCTCCCAGCAAGTGTACATGTACCACCAGGGGCTAATCCAACTACAGTTGTAATCTAAGGTTGTTTTTCAGTGATAGGGCCAGGCCCATTGACAGCTGGGGGCAAAGGGACAGATGCACCAGAGCCTGGCCTTACGTCCCACTGACTTCAATAAGATATGAGCGCATGATTAAATACTTTGCTAAATCAGTCCCTCAATACCATCAATCAGTGGCAACTAGTGCATATGTCTTTAAACGCTGTTGTGATCAGACTGTAGTTTTATTAATCTGTAATCTTCAGATGTTTATGTGGCTCAAATCAGTTTAGCATAACCTTTTTCAGGAAGAAGACATGGCAGGTGTTAATCTTCGAATTTCTGGAACTTATGTTTCTTTTTTCTTTATAATTAAATGGTAGAAACTTGTCCACCTCTAGCAGTTTCTAAATCCTGTCTTGACAAAACCCTGGTTGGGATGATTTAGTTGGGATTGGTTGTGCTTCAGCAGGGGGTTGGACTCGATTTCTTGAGGTCTTTTCCTACCCTATGATTCTGTGATTGGCTCAGCCAAAAAGGAGTAAGAATGACATTCTGTTGTACGCTACATGGGTGTAGATGTGAGATTCTGCCTTCTTCAGGACAGAGGTTCTGTCTTTCTATGTGTTTGGCCAGTACCCATGCAATGAGGTCATATTCCTTATTGGGATCACTAGAATCCACTGCAATACCAGATTTAAATTGTCATTTCTGTTGGTGTAACTGGGAAGAGAAGCATACTCACTGAGACCAGTGGAACTAGGTAGCTGCCTGAGCATCTGCCCCTTAATCTCTCAATCATAAATACGACCCTTTCCCTTCTCATGGTTTTAGACCACTTTTGACCTCTGCATATCATTCTCGTGGATGTTGGTACTAGTCCTGCAAGTGATTTAAAGGTTCTGCTCTACAGGTTGAATCTCTCTAGTCCAGCACACTTGAGATGTGACTGGTGCTGAACAAGAGAATTTGCTAGACCAAGGGAGGTCAATATTGACTAGCAGCATTACCAACACTTTCACTGCTTACTGGACTCTTAGATGACAGTTGAGGTAAATTACAGCTAAATAACAGCACAGAACCCTGAGAGCCAGGACTAGTGGATGCAAACAAACTTTATGAGACCACTGGAAACTTGGCCACACCCATGATAAGTGGACATTTGTCTAACTAAAATCATGCTAGACCACAGATGTTGCCAGATTAGAGAGTGCTGAATTTGAGAGTCAACCTGTACTATGACTCCATTCTGAGTTTCCTGTTCACTGATCATTTGAGCCTCAAACTTCTGATTAAATGAAGAAGAATCACGAAGGGGAGAGCACACTGACGAAAATTGATCCTATGGAATCTCACCAGTGTCGACAGCACTTAACTGCAGTGTTAACTCATTGTAATAGCTTCACTGATTATGGCTGTCCACACAGTAAGAGGGCTACTGTTTCTTTGGAAAATATTTGCTGAGAGAGGCTACTTACTTGAGTAACAGGAATGAAATTTGATTCAGTATTTGCCAGCCCTGTTGATTGATACAAACCACAAAATTCTTCAGCAATAGACTGGGAAGATCTAGAGTAAAATAAGCAAATTTTTTGTCAATGTCAGTTAAGCTGCATGTATAGCTGAGTGAAAAGCAACACCGTCTGTTGGCCGGATTTTGTAGCCTTTGCTGGTGCTCAGTAATACTTACCAGCACAATCTGATGGATTTAATTTGGAAGTAACGTGCTACTAAGCATGAATACATATATCACTATCAAATCCCTAAGCATATGTCTACATTGCACAACTTTTAGTGTTATGGCTGTGACATAAGAGGCAGTGTAAACATTGTCTGCACTCTTGCAAACAGATAACTTCCACCCCCTATGAGCAGAGTTTCTGCTAGTCCCTGCCATAGCAAAGGTCTTGTCATTTGGAGGGCTGAACACCTGTAAACGACAAAAGCTTTGTCACTCACTTGCCAGCACAGATGTAGGCAACACACCTTCTGGGTGTGGTGAATCATCCCATTTAGTTGCACTATGACCACTTAGAGAGAGAATAATGAGCCTGCTCTACAGGCTTACCTAGCAGTTAGCTATCTTTTCAGCAGATGTGGTAGAGGTACATGCACTCAGCTCCAGAGGTCCCAGGTTCAATTCCACCTGTCCGTGTTCCATACACAAAACCAAAGAAAGGATTTCAGTCTTTGGTCCACAGTCACTACTTTGGTCAATAAGAAATCATTTAACTCTCCTGATAGCGAGCGATCCTGGAAATAAAGAGCAATGTTTCCTGTCATGTATAAACCCACTAATATCAATATGCATGTTTGTGGTAGAAAGTACTACTCTGTGAGCATGTTTATACTTAAAAAAGACAGACTCTCCAGAGTTTGATCTTCTGGAGATCGATTTAGTGCCTCTAGTAGGAACCTGCTAAGTTGAATATTGGGAGCAGGAGCAGATTAAGAACAGGTGAGATTCTGGAACAGTACAGTTACAAAGGACTCCTCTGAATAAGATAAAATATTAATGTAGTGTCATTATTTATGCTTTAAAATCTATTCATGCTTATTATTACTCGTATTAGGCATCATGACACTGAAATTATTTTTTAAATTAAATTAAATTAACTTTAAAATAAGAATGATAAGACACATTTCTTTTGTTCCATTAAAGTGAATTGTTTAAACAAAATGGAGTTAGAGAGCCTTAAGGTCTCATGCCTGGAGCCCTGGGGCAACTGCTTCTTTTGCCCTTATTAATAGTAACAGAGCGGTAGCCATGTTAATCTGTACTTCAACAAAACAAAGCAGGAGAAATGTAGCACTTTAAAGACCAACAAAAAAATCCCTATGTTAATTCACCACTGATTGAGGGTGCTCCTGTCAATGCCTTGCAGTCTGAAGAGTAAGGAAAGTCAACAAGAGAGTTTCTTCCATCAACATCCCATGGTTGAGCTGCATCAGAAATTCAGTTTAAGATACGTTGATTCCAGCTACACAATTCTTATATCTGGACTTGTGAATCTTAAGTCCAATTTCTTTTGTAGTCTTTTTTAGTGGTCACTCAATAATGAGTAGGACATCTGCATGTCACTCTCTTAGGTGTGAGTCCATTGAGTTGTGTTGTGTGGCCCTGCCATTAGTAGCATTTGCAGGGTCAAAATATAACTTAAATCCAAATATGATTTAAGGTCAAAACAAATGAGGTCAGCTGCTCACAGCTAAACAACTGTTCTACATTAAAAAATTAGGGAAGTGAAGGATGGTAAATTTTTAATGATGAATAAACTTAGAAGGGAAAGGCATTTCAGTTTTATTTCTTTCCTAGAGGAAAAAATCTGTCTGCAATATTTTTGTGTCTGTCAAAATGTAACTTCCCACTTGCAGACAGTCAAGACAACTGATGGAAAATGAGGTTGTATGAACTCCTTATGGCAAAAAGCAAAAAGCAAAAAGGAACTGATTTTGAGCCAAGTCGAGTGCCAGCAATACTGTTCTTAAATGTGCTAGAGAAGATGGCTCCCAGCCAGTAATGAAAAGGGGACCATGGAGGTCACTCTGAAAGGGTGAATTCCAAAGGTCATGCCTGGAGCAGTGTTGCAGGAACTTGACTGGTACAGTATGAAACAAATCCATGGGGGGAGGCACTATTAATTCCATGGTTTACATATATACTTTGTCAGTAAAACTGGTATTTAATGTTCAGTTCAAAGATGCAATGAAAAGTAGTAAAAGCCGAATGTGAGGAGTGATATTCTAGAAAAAGAACTTAGTGGTGGCAAAATGATCCTATTGCAAACATGGCTGCTTTAAACGTGTTTTACGTTCTGTTTCTAATGGTGCACAATGTTCAGTGTTCTTGTTAGAGCTGTGTATTATATGATAGTTATTGCAAAGCCAAAGTAGAAATGAGCTGATAATGTAACATTTTATGCCCATTGTGTTCACTTGTTACATAGGGGTAAATGAACACACAAATGCAGGTGTTGAAGAATGAAGCCAAGAGTTCAGGTTTGAGGATGGTGTTGGAGTCAAGGCTGACTTGAGAGAAGACCACAGTTTGTATTTGGGTTTCAGTCAGCATCTGTGAGCAATCGTGTGGGATAACTCCTTGCCTTCAAGGAGCACTGACCTTATAGAGGTCATTTCTACAAGATTTTAGTTCATGTGGATACAAATCTTTAAAGACTACATACTTAACAGGGTCTGATCTTGAACCCGACAACCCTCACTGTAATGTACAGGAATCTTTGGATCAGGCTTCTGCTAGTGCTCAGCGATGTAAGCAAAGGGACAGTGGCCTTCAACATGCAAAGACCTAGATGAGAGTAAGTGTTAAGGAATAGTAAATTAAGCAAAATCATTTATTGGCCCATTTCCAAAGTAAATTAAAAACAATAATAGAAGCTACGATAAATCTACAAAAGATAGAATTTCTGCATGATGGAGCAAAGGCAAAAAGTAGAATGTTCATAAGGATTAGGATCACCAACAGTTTTGACGTGCTAATTCCAAAATTGTGCTAAGCCATAATCTAAAACTATTTTGTCATATGGCATTATTAGTAACTTGTCCAATCAAAGGGCCCGTATGGAAATGTAGTGTTATATTTTGGCCTGGCAAACTCTTCTGTCCACAAACTGAAGTTTGCTACAATAATGTGTTCCCTTTCTCTCTCTCTCTCTCTCTCCGCCCAGCCCTTCCACCTTGAAACCTATGAACATGTACCTGCATGCACCACTAAAGCTACTGTAAGTGTCCTTAGGAAAATAGATAAACTGATTATTATGTCATGAGTGAAACGTTGTTGTTGATGTAGCACATAAGTCCATAAGCTTCCCAAATCATTTATTTACCTGTTTGCTCAACTAATCTAGCATAGTATCTTTGTGTTTCCACCTGCAAGTCTTTACATATAGATCTGGCCACAAGCAACATCAATTATAACGATGCGTAAAATGAGACACAATCAAAATACCTGTAAGAATTTCACTGCATCTATATTTTCTTCCCCATATATTTCTTTAGCAACACTATCATTATTTTAAGTTATGTAAGGCTAGTTGAAAAGTGTGCACAAAAAGGTTTTTCAGCAAAAAGCATACATTTTTCATGAAAAACGTCCATGTCAAAAACTGTTTGTTTTTGCAACACATTCAGTGCTTTTTGTCTGCATGCTATCAAAAGCATAATTACTGAAACGGATGTCAACTTTTCTTATTTACTAAAACAGCTTTTCAGTAAATTTACACTTTTGGAAACCACGTTCATGTTTCTGATAAAAGAAGGCAAGAAAATGGGTCCATTGGTAACTCTGCAAAACTGAAACAACTTTGAAATAGCATTGTTTTTGTTTAAAAAAAAGAAAAAATGGGTTATTTTTGGTTTTATATCCTTTTCTAATATGATATATATTCACTTCATATTCCCTTAATCTGCATATTGTAATGAGGCTCCATTCCAAATGGACTCCTAAGTTACTAATATATAAACTGGGACACACCCAGGTCATCTGGCTGCTGACCGCCAAGGGAAGGCAGATACACTGGGGCTGGGGCTGTGATGTAAACATCATTCAACCAGCGTCACCGTAGGACATCACCCCCTAACGTCAGCCTACTATAAATAAGTGACAATTTTGCTGGAGGAGCTGTGCATCGTATAGGCACACAAGAGTAGATTGTAGTCAGCGGAAGTATACATAGATATGTGGGCTTTGCATCAGATCCAGTTTGCATTGTTTTATAAAGCTGCTTTCACAGACCTGTCTTGTCTTTGGAGGATGAAAGAGCACTGATTAATTTTTAGCATGTAATATAAATTTGTTAACAAATATTCTCTCAATAAACTTATTAATTTGTAGACTGATCACAGAGAAACATTTTTGACCAAATTCAGTAGAATAGTCCTCTTTATTCATTACTATTTTGTTTTTCTGATTTCTAAAGAGAAAGTGGAGTTTTCATGAAAATTTTGCCTTTCACGGTTTCCTTTCTTTCATAATTTATTCTGAACTAACTGTTTTTATTTTAATGAAGATAAACAGGAGTATTTGGGCTTAATTTCTCGGCACAATATGATGTGTGGGGAAATCTCTTCTTATGGTCAGGATCTGAGCAGCAAGGAAGTTACAAAAAAATATTAAGAACTGGAAATCCCACAAGTCAGTAAACAGATGCACTGTATCAGTGAGTTACTATTTGGTCAAGGACTAGACCTTTTATTAATGATGTCTGTTTCCCATAATTCTTTGTCTGGACCATCTCCAGTGTCACCTCAAGTCACTTGTGTTGATTCACTTTTTTTTTTTTTCCCTACGCAAGGAAGTTTCATTTTCACTTCCAAGCCCATAAAGCTTTTTAAGCCTATACAGAGCAATATTTTAAAAGGCTGGAGCAATTTTGTTTTATGAGGCAGCAGAGGGCACTAGCTGTTACAGGTCAAACTCTGCAATAACTAGAATTAGATGTTTTTCCCGCTTATGGTAATCATCAGTTCCAAATTTCTCCAAGCAAACAGAAGGCGGGAGCAGAAATTAATAAACTCCCACGCTTGTTTTTTTGGAGGGACTGTATGTATACCTACCTTTTCCTCTATGATTGTGTTTCAGTCTTACCTAGAAGCTCACTATATTTTGTGTAAGCAAGAAGGGAACATGATTTAATGTGACTGGAGATGTGCATGTAAAGGCCTTGTAAAGTATGTTATATAATAGCCCCTGGCAGATTGAAAACTCATATTGGAAAGTTCCCTCTTATCCTGCCATCCATATGTTCAAATACTGCACCTGTATGTTTTTTTTGAGGAAGCAATGAATGGTCACCGAGCTGTCTCTAATCGACCTCCGGGGATATAGTGAGTGATGTATTTAAAATCCTATATAAGTACAAATTGTTATTAAGACTGAAAAGTGGCTGGAGTAGAAATGAAATATAAGCATTGAAGACTCTAAGAATTTTAGTCAGCCCACTTAGAATATGTACGTGCTACGTGCCTATTCCCAAGGTCACTGGAGTCAATGAGAATGTTCCCACTAACTTCAACAGGCTTTGAATGAGGCATAAATTCCATAAAGACACATGCTTGGGGTCAAAAAACATGTGAGTGCAAATTTCCAAATAAAATTGCAGTGATGTTTCCATGTAAAAGTACGTCTGGTCATTCGGTACATCACATACACAAAAAGAATCAGAACTGTGAGTGTGAAATCACAGGGAATGGAATGTTTAAAAAAAAGATTCACATTTTATACCACAAACGGGCAAAACTGAAATTATGAAATACAGTTTCACCAAATAATTAAAACAAAGTATTTTTATTGATGTAAAATGCAACCAGCTTTTTATACATCAACCCCTCTTCCTTGCTCTGATTATTGTTTCCAATTTTTCAATTAAAAAATGTCCTGACTAGCCTTACGCTCACTAATTTTTAAAAATTTTCCTCCATACAATTTTTTTGACAAAAACATTTTTTTCTACACAATTTTCCATTTAAGAAAAAAGCCATAATTCACTGGGAAGTGGAAAATATTTTGAACAGCTCTACAGGACCTGACCAGTTCTGAATAAAAGCACTTGCCAGACCATGGGAGGTCAATATTGTCTAGTACATTACCAACACTTCCACTGCTCACTGGGCTCTTAGAAGACATGTAGAGGTAAATTAAAACTAAGTAACAACACAGAACACTGACAGCCAGTACTGGTGGCTGTAAACAGAGTTTATGGAACTACGGGAAATTTGGCCACACCCATAAGTGGTCATCTGGCTAACTAAAATCATGCTGGAGTATGGACATTGCTGGAGGAGAGAATGCCAGACTACAAAGGTTCAACCTGTACTGCATTTATTTAAGAATTGTGCTATATAATAGAACAAATCAATAAGCATTTGAATGCTTTTATCTCTGATTCTCTTTCACACATCCTTAATTACATCAGAAAACACTGTAGGCAATCATTTACCTTCGTAACATAATGCTGAACACGTGTACTTGTTAAAGAGATGAGACAAAGAGGGATCATTCCCTTGGACAAGATTCTAAAAAAGCAACTACAACGATGATTAGATTATGCCAGGCCTGCCTTGCGTTCATCGTGTATGGGCTATAATTTGAGTCTGGAAAATGATTCAGTGAAGAATGAAAGGACAGGCAGTGCAGTCCTAGCAAGTATAGGCAGGTACACACATACCATCCCAAAGTAATTTGGATTTACAGTAATTGCAATTTTGTTTTCTTATAGAGAACTGGAATTTCTAGTGCCTTTAATCTGAAAGCACTCTACAAAGGTAGATACAGTATGGCCAGATAACATACATTAATGCTTCGTCATATGACTGGAAGCGAGGTGACCCAGCACGAAGTGATCAATAGCAAAAACCAGAAATAGGACACAGATCTCCTGACTCCCATCCCCGCTGCTCTGATCACATTCCTGTGTGGGGTGAATTTCTAGGGAATTGGATAGTTAGTTGGGATAAACAAGGAATTTACTTGTGGCTCTCTGCTGGAAACTTTGTAAGATGTGGCTTTCCAGTTGCCAGGATTTCCTCAGTTTGACTGGGCAGAAAATACCATCATTTACTGCACTTGATAGTGCTGTCTGTCTGGTTAGGCTGGAATACTAATGCTCAGCCTTTGACTTCTTGTGACTTATAAACTACATTTCTTGACTGCTGAGTGCTGTATTCTCATCTAGAAAGGGTGTGGACACATTGGAGCAAGTTCAGTGGAGGGCAATGAAAATGATTAAGGGGCTGGAGCACATGACCTCTGAGGAGGGGCTGAGAGATTTGGACTTATTTAGTTTGCAGAAGAGAAGACTGAGGAGCAATTTGATAGCAGCCTTCAAATTCCTGAAAGGGGTCTCTAAAGAGGATGGAGAGAGGCTGTTCTCAGTGGTGACACATGCCAGAACAAGAAGCAATGGTCTGAAGTTACAGAGGGAGAGGTCTAGGTTGAACATTAGGGAAAACTATTTCACCAAGAGGATAGTGAAGCACTGGAATGTGTTACTGTGAGAGGTGTGGAATCTCCATCCTTAGAGGTTTTTAAGTCCCAGCTTGGCATAATCATGACTGGGATGATTTCGTTAGGGCTGGTCCTGGTTCAGGCAGGGGGCTGGACTAGATGACCTCCTAAGGTCCCTTCCAGCCCTAGAATGCTATGATTCTATGATCCCCTACACTCACACACTTGGATTTACATCCAGTTACTATGGGAGAGTTGATGTCCTTTGCTAGTGAACATTGGGAGTAATTTCTTCCCGAACTCTAACTGCAGGCCACAGGGTGCACAGTGTTTTCTATTAAACTGCTGTAATGAAAATACGTCATAGGGTCTGGTTTGCCTTGCCAGTCACTTTTGTTTTAGTCTTCAGCTAGTATGAGTGAAGTAACTCAACTGATTTAGTGGAGTACTCTCTTGGTTTTGCACTAGTTAAGGAAGAAGAGAAGTCTTCATGGAAGAGAGGGAGACTTTTAAATTAGTTTTTAAACTTGTACTATGCTGACTAATCCAGTATTTCAGATGGAGCTGAACAAAAGCCTCCCATTTTTTTAACAGCTATATA
This sequence comes from Carettochelys insculpta, assembly GCF_033958435.1. Taxonomy (NCBI): domain Eukaryota; kingdom Metazoa; phylum Chordata; order Testudines; family Carettochelyidae; genus Carettochelys; species Carettochelys insculpta. Next base: position 21,784,480 of record NC_134156.1, on the reverse strand, counting down.
ATGTGTCTGAGTTCAGATCCTGATTAGAATTTGGTGTCTGGTCTCTGTGTGGAGGAGTCCTTAGGTCATCTAGGGCCACCTTACCAGTGCATTAGTTATTCTAATTCCAGCCCTTGGCTTGGGAAGTAGGTTCATGGGATAGAGGATATGCCTGGTCCACTCTATGCCTGGCCATTCCAAGCTACTGTAATGGCCCTTTGGAACCAAATGGAAAAGTTGTAAATTTGAGATGAATTAAAGCTATTTTTGTTTCCCCTCACTGCTCTCCCTTCTGATGCCACCCATGATTTGGTCTCTGTCACTAGCAGGGACAAGAAATACCCTGGACCCCACATTTCTTCAGTGTTGGTCAGCTTCATCTCCAGATCTGAACCTGTATCTGAATTTGAGGGTTAGCTCCATGGTTGCACCAACTGCTGGTAAAACATGTGAGAAGATGTAAACACATGCTTCCCTGCTTCAACTTGTAACTTTGTTTTGCAATTATCCAGCCAAATGTCAGATACTGGAATAGCGAATGGAAGGGAATGCTCCCAAGGGGTTCAATAATTTTGTGCAGTCAAAAAGAGTATAATAAATTTCATCTGAAAAAGTCCACTTGGGAAATGAGAATGCTACTATTAATATCAGTAGGAGAAAAAAAAATTCCATGCGTCAATGTAAGAAGGAGCAGTTGGCAGCAAAACCCTTTTAAACAGGGGAAATCTAAATATCATGAGCTGCTTATTAACCTTGCACTATTTTCTTGAGTACATTTCTCAGAACACCCCAGTCGCTTCTGACTTTCTGCCAGGGCAACAGCTGTGTTCATTGTCCAATCTCCTGTCCTCACCCCAACACACTATTACAACACGGATGATAATAACATTGGCCAAACAACTCAAAGGGTTTCTGAAAGGACACATGAATATAAACTGACCATCAGTAAGTTTAAACCTGAAATTAAGTGGAGGTTTCTAACCATCAGAGGAATGAAGTTCTGGAGCATCCTTCCAAGAAGGAGTACTGAAGGGACGGGCCAAAAAAGTTAGCTTGTTTCAAGAATGAGTTTGATAAAACTATGGAGGAGGTGTTCTGATGAGGTTGCCCATAGGGCTTTATGACACATCAGTGATGGTTATTAGGAAATACCTTCAATGGCCAGAGATGGGACACTAGAATAGGTGAACTCTGAGCTACTATACAGAATTCTTTCCTAATTATGTGAGTGCTAGGTCTCACCATATGATCAGGGTTCCAACATAGCACCGCACTTCGGTCTGAAAAGGAATTTTCCCATAGATCAGAACTATAAGGAGCCCAAGCCACTTGCTATTTGGAATTAGAGTAGATGATGGATTCGCTGTGTCTTGTAGGTTTTACATCAATACTTGAGGAATTCAGTAACTCAGCCAAATGGTGTGGGTCTATTACAGGAGGGTGTGGGTGAAATTCCATGGCCTGTAGTGTGCCATATGTCATACCTGATTATTATTGTTGCCTTTTCTATCTTTAATGGTTATGATCTAAGTCAGAAATGGGCAATAAGATGCTCACAAGAGTTAGTCCCTGGTGGTCCATCAAATTTGCATTTCTGCAGGTACACCTGTTTGCAGCCCTCCTTGATCACAGTTTTCTGTTCCCAGCCAATAAGAGCTGTAGGAAGTGCTGTCCTGGCCTAACTGTTTTCCACATGGCTCTGGACGTTGGTTGGGAATGGAGAACTGCAGCTAACAGCAGCTGCAAGCAACCTTACCTGCAGATGGGCAGATAAATAAAGCATCTGGTGGCCTATCAGGGGTTAACTCTGGCAAACTGCATCCAGCCTGTGGGCTGCTTATTAACCACCCCGATCTGAGTCTTTTAAATTGATTGAGAACAGATATAGTACAATCTCTTTACTAGCAGTCTTTACCAAGAAATGTTTGGTGAAATCCTGAGTGACCAACAAACCTACACAGGTGGATGTGACTTAAGTTTTTTTCCCCTGTAGTAAGAAATGAGTGAGCACTTCAGGGACTATCCAAATAGGATTACTCATAGAAGTGAGCAAGATTTGATGCCAGAAGTCTACATATTCTGTCCCTTCAGTAACACATAATAAGTGGGATACCGCCTCAAGTAGAGTAAACTGGCATAGCTCCATTGAAGTTAATGAAACTGTGCCAATTAGAGAATATGACTGTCTGTAGACTGGCCCTAAGAGCATAGTTCTACAAATAATGGAGAAACCTGCATGTTGAACAATGTATATGAAATTTCATTAGAATGTAAATGTGACCATTTCATCGTCCTTTATACCTGCCTTCCTTGTACGTTCACTTTCCCAGCTTTCCTGGCTTGAGTATTCCAGTAGAAGGAATGTGCTTGCTTTTAAACTGATATTGGAATTGGAAATGCAATTGTTTTTTCTGCAGCCTGACAAATTTGTGATGTATTTGGATTTGCATTGTAGTAGCGTCTAGTGCACTGGTGGGCAACATGTACCCTGCAGCTGACTGGGATACCACCTGTGGATCAGGGACCATATGTCTGTCTCCATCTCCCATATGCATCTTGTGCACTGGGGCCCTATACTTCCTGTTCCTCCTCCTCCGTCCCAGAGCTAGAATGCCATGAATCAGCTGTTCAAGCCTGTTCCAGCTCTGGGAGCAGCGGGCGTATAGAGGATGGACCACAAATCAGATGATTCATGGCATGCTGAAAGTGCTGGGAGGAAGGGAGAGGAACAGGTTAGTGAGGATTCTAGTGCTTCAGAGCAGGAGATGCAAGTAGTGGGAGTTGTCAAATAGGGGATCCATGGGCAGCAGATGGAATCCCAGGGAGCTGTGGACTTCTGCAGCCCACTCAAATGAAGGTAGGCCATTTCTTCAGCCCACTTACCATTCTTGGTTGTCTATCGCTGACAACTGTGTAGCTATAATCGGCGTATCTGCAGGTGATTTTAAGAGTTGTCCTCACTGAGGGAGGTCAACAGGAGAATTTCTCCCATAGCCTTCCCTTACTCCTTGTGATAGTTGTACAGATACTCCAACCTCAGATAGATTGAATTTGTTAATTTCCACCAGGTACATGAAATTGAACCCCAGAAGATCGACCATGACCAGGCCAATCTTCCCAGAAGTGTAGACATGTCCCTAGAGCCAAGGGACCCTTGTGCTTGGGAGCTGTACAAACACATAACAGAACAGTAGTCCTTCACCAAAAGAGCCTACAGTCTAATTTTAAGATGTGAGACCATGTGTACCTATGACAAAAAGAATACAGTTATAGATTGTGGCATGAAAGCCATCAAAGCACCATCAGATGAAATAATGATTCTGTGCGTTAGACAAACTGATCATAAACAATTCTCTGAGGGTGAAACCTGACCCGAATTGAAGTCCATGGTAGCACTGCCATTGATTTCAAGGGATCCACAATTTCACTCTTGAAATACTAGATTTGTTGTTGGGACCCTGTTCATTACTTTAAATGGTCATATAAGTCACATGGCTGTGTAGCTCCCTCCCCAATCCTGTAAGCACTTTTGGAATCAATGTTCACATGTGCTCATTTAAGATTCAGATGCAGATGGTCACTTTCAGAACACAATACAAAAACCCAGGAACATCCTAGAAACATAGATTCCTCAGGCTGGAAGAGACCTCAGGAGGTCATCGAGTCCAGTCCTCAACCTTCTGAAACCATTTTACTTAGAGTATACAGGTCTGATGTGTATATGCCTTTTATGAAGAAGGTAATATCCTCCAATTGTTTTTCAGAACTGTTTATTGTGCACTTTTATCTGCTTCTCCATCTTTCCTACACTAATCCATATCTCCTCAGTGCCATGGATTGTCTCATTTTAGGAGTCATATTTGTGATTATGGAAGGTGAAAAATGATACATAATTTTCAGGCCAGCAATCTTGCAGCTGTGTAGCTCACACTCAGGTGGCAGAAGGAGCCCCATCACCCGTGTGGATACCACCAGATTTGATGTTAACATTGCTCTGCTAGTTCAATAATATAGCCAGCGGGCGGGGGATGGGGGAGGGGTGGACAAGAGGGCTGCTGCACTTCCAGCACCTTTAGTTCCAGCATGGCCTTTTCCCTTGGCTTTGCTCCTTATTAGTATAATAATTTGAACCCTTCATTCTTTTACCATTGGTGATCAGAGTTTGAGTCATACCATAGGTCATAAGCAAAATGAGTTTCTTCTCTCGTTCATAACAGCAAACCACGTTTATTCCATTATTTCTGTTTTGAGGCTGTTCTGAAGCTGTTCTGAGTCTGTGCCAGAATATGGCAGATGAAGATTTCTGCAGTTTTATAACTGAGACATATTAATAAAGGTGGGGGATTTTTAGTTCCTTAGCTTAAACAGCATTACATTCAATGATTAGTGTGCATTTGAATTGTGAGATGGTTGATGCAGCTGGAGTGATAGCATAGAAGTATTCAAAGTTAGTAGCACTGATTGAAACATATTATTTCTACACTGCCTGGTGCACACATGCAAATAATTATTCCATTCTGCAAAAATCAAAGTCAGTGTCTGAATGGTTTGCTAACTTGAAAAGCTTCAGACTTCATTGTGATTATTCATAATCAGTAGTTCTACCCCAAGTTCCCCCTAATCTTTTCCATCCCTGTGCAGCTTATTTTCCATCCCAGGGCAAAATATATATATTTTTTATGTGTACCAAGGCATGAGTGAATGCACATCCCCAATAGAAACACAAAACCTAGCTCTGGGCACGCTGCGAATCAGCTGGGAAGCATCTGAATTTTTATTACCTTCAACTGCTACAGCACTTCCCCTCTGTTCAGAGCTTGGGTGTGTCTGGGGTATAGAAAATTAATTTGGAGGACAGGTAATACTCTTGTTTTATTTCTTAATCCACTTTGTTTAAAAATCCCTTTTAAAAATCTTATCCCATAATGCTCTTTCTCTGACTGCAGGAAGTGGTAAAATTAGCAAAGATAAAAATAAATGAGTAGTGGAATATGTCAGAAATAACGTTCTTGTTGCCTGAACAGGGCTCTTAAGACTTTAAGAAGGTGCAAAATGAGTTTGCACAGTGCAATCTTTGCTTACTTTTGAGCAGGGCACCAGTGACTGTAATAACAGATCGCAAATAATTTACCTACAGTAATTTCAAAGCATCTTTCTTATTACTTAACAGCTGTTGGTTACTGGGCTTGTAAAGGGGAATTACTGTTATTGTTATAGCCAAGTTAGAAGACAGCACAATTCAGAAAATTCACCCGTTCAGGCCATCAGTATTTGATAGCACAGCCACAGTTACCGCACACATACCTAGAGCATAGAACTGAGGGGGTGATGTTTAAAGAGGGGTAAAAAACATAATGAGGTAATGATGGCGGCTTTCGTTCAGCAGAACACAGGAAAACACCAGTCTATGTCCTTTTACTATCTGCAGACAAATGCTGGCTGCGGGAAGACTGCAGTACCGGCCTTAGGGCAACATGGTTTGCATTGGACTCCACACCTTCAGAGACCAGCGATCAGCATCCACTGCCCACTGGCTGGGCCCCCCAGTCAACATGCCTCCTTGGGCCCTGGCCACTGGCTGGGCCCACTGTCAGCATGCTGCCTTGGGCCCCGCCCACTGCCTAGGCTCTGTTTTCAGACTGCTACCCTTGGGCCCTGCAAAATCTTTTGCCAGGCCTGGAAGACTGTGCAGCATAAAAACCGTTAAATTGTGTTCAGTTGCATCAAAGGATTCCCTACTCTTCTCTATAGCTCAGTATCCCCAGCTGTATTACCGATAATTCATGGCTTCTTGACTAGATTAAATCTAATATAGATGGGCATTTATCACCCACTATTCCCAGTGAAGTCACAGGGAGTTGATAATAGACTCTATTTGTAGAAATAGGTACAACTTGTATGTGTAGACACTACCTTGCGGATAGATACTATTTGCACATATTTTAAGGGTAGCTGCTCAAGTAAGGATAATTGGTCCAGAAGCATGAGCAAAAATCACTACATATACAGAGACCTAAGATTTATGGATTCAGATGTTATGTACATCTGAAACATTATCATTACATACTGATACATAAGTAAGGACTAAGTTTCCATAAGCAATCTGCCATTGAACATAATGCAAGATGTGCGTTGAAATCTATCCAAATCTTAGCAATATCTCCCCACAACACACCCTGGCTATGTCTACACTAGCCCCAAACTTCGAAATGGCCACGCAAATGGCCATTTCTAAGTTTACTAATGAAGCGCTGAAATGCATATTCAGCGCTTCATTAGCATGCGGGCAGCTGCGGCACTTTGAAATTGATGCGCCTCGCCGCCGCGCGGCTCGTCCCAATGGGGCTCCTTTTCAAAAGGACCCCACCTACTTTGAAGTCCCCTTATTCCCATGATGGGAATGAGGGGACTTCGAAGGCCATGATGGGAATGAGGGGACTTCGAAGTAGGCGGGGTCCTTTTGAAAAGGAGCCCCGTCGGGACGAGCCGCGCGGCGGTGAGGCGCGTCAATTTCAAAGTGCCGCAGCTGCCCGCATGCTAATGAAGCGCTGAATATGCATTTCAGCGCTTCATTAGTAAACTTAGAAATGGCCATTTGTGTGGCCATTTCAAAGTTTGGGGCTAGTGTAGACAAGGCCCCTGTGTGAGATTATAGCACAAATAAAACTACTTTAGTGTTGTAGTAGTATACTGCCAAAATATCAAAATCTTGCGTGTTGTGCAGTGCGTGGCATTTTCTGATTCAGATAAAGTGGTCTGGTTTTGATAATAAATAAATCCACTCAGCTTGTCAGTTCTCATTCCCTACATCCAATTTTATTCATCCTGGGCGGCATCAAATAGTTTCCTGAATAAAACAATAATTTTCCCTTGGTAAAATATTTATGATTTACTACGTGAAGTGTTTCCTACTCTTGGCTTTGAACTTGATTTGCTTTATTTTATTTGTGTATTTATCTTCAGTACAATTCATATTCCCCTAAGAAAATCATTTTGTGGTATTGACATTAGCCCACATCATTAAGGCTATTCGATGTGTCCATTTAATCCCTCTTTGACAGATTCTTTTATGTTCAGTCCAATATACATTTGAGTCTGTTATACATCTTTTTAAAATCTAGGGATAAATACTGTGCCAAGAGCCTTATTTCTAATATTATTTTGCTATGGGTCAATCCCCAGCCAAACAGAAAAGAAATGCTGCTTGAAGATTGTGAGATCTTTAATCTGCTATTTCCTTTTGTTTTACGACCCATCCATTCCCACACCTTATCAGCAAGTTCAGATTGTGAGTGCTCTTCCCCTGCGTGGTCAGATAGAGGTGAGAAGGTACAGCCTGCAGTGTAGAACTTTTTGTTCAATCAACCCTTGCTCTTATGCCCAACCCCAGATGGTTGGAACTCAGGTTATTAAGCAGCAGACAGCCTGCAGCCCAGGAGTCGCATGCAACCCATAGGGATTTCATGTGTGGCCCATAAAACATTTTGTTTACATTGTCCATGCACATGGCTGCTAAATTCCACTGATTTCTGCCCATGTAGTTTTTTTCGTACTGGAATTCCTAAAGTGACACACATGTAAAACAAGGGCAAACAAAATGAAGTGCATGTTGGTTGTACACAACATTGAGAGTGAGTTGTGAATTCCCTCTGCATTCAATCAATGCACTGATAGGATTCATTTGACGCCCCCCAACATTTTCTAGTATGTAAGCAAAACTATCCTGTGCTTGGAAACCATCTTGGTTACAACAATCTTGCAGCCCACTGAGATGAAGGAGAGCCACTCATATGGCCCACTCACTAGCTTAGGTTTCCCATTACTGTTATAAAGGCAAGCCCCTTATCTAGGATTTTGTTTTGGTTTAAAAGAAAAATCAGTTGACTGTGTATTTTAGGACTGCAACCTCATCTACAATTTATCCTTAATCTGCTAAACAAACAAATCAAAAACAAATTAAAGAAAGGTTAAACAGACTTTTCCATCCCCAGAAGCCTGTAAGTGTTCTTTCACAGGGGGTGATAGTCATCCCATCTGAAAGGATTAACTGCAATAGGCCATAAATATTACAATTCCAAAAACAAACAAAAAATAGATACCTACCACTAGCTGGGAGTGTAGGTGACTGTTCAGAATCCAATACCATATTGCAAATATCACTTGTATTTTTTAGGCTAGAGAAGCTGCAAAGTGACTTATCAGCTGGTTTGGAAGGTTAAATTCTCTTCTATTACAAAATGCCCTTCATTATAGTTACTGCTATTATAACAAAGGACATTTTATGGTGCATACATGATAGCATGGGCCGGTGCCTGCCCTGAACTTCTTACAAACTTAAGTTTTTCATCTCTCTATATTGGGAATTTAACCTACTGGATGGGAAACAAGGTTTGTCAAGAGCAACGAAGGGTCCTGTGGCACCTTATAGACTAACAGAAAAGTTTTGAGCATGAGCTTTTGTGAGCACAGACTCACTGCATCAGATCACTTCATCAGTGAGTCTGTGCTCATGAAAGCTCATGCTCAAAACTTTTCTGTTAGTCTATAAGGTGCCACAGGACCCTTCATTGCTGTTACAGATCCAGACTAACACGACTACCCCTCCGATACTTGACAAGGTTTGTCAAAGACAAGTTGACTCAAAACACAAACCAATAGGCCATCATTAAATGAGCTAGTATTATGGAATAACAAAACTGGGCAACATTGTACCCTCTCCTATGGCGAATAAAGTGCTGCTCAGGGAGGAATCATCCAGCAGTGAGGTTGCTACCATGTGACATGGGAGTCCACAGTTCACTTTCTTGATTTACCCCTTGTTTCCTGTTGGACCTCGGGCAAGTCATTCAAGGATTTGATTTCAGTAGACATTAGAAGCCTCTGAGGATCTTGTCCTTCTGGTCTCTGTGCCTCACTTGCCTCTATGTAAAAAGGGGATAATAGAACTTTTCTGTCTTTCAGGACTATGATGAGGATGTGAAGTGTTCAAATACTTCAGTAATGGGGTCAAATAAGTATCTCAGACAGATGACCAGTGTCAGCATCTTCAGAAGGTCAAGGAGCTTTGAGAGAAACCTGATCTTCTCCAGAGATGGTCCTGTCCAATCAAAATATCCTGCTTTCCATGGTTTTCAAGGAACACCACCACTTATTCCTTATTTCCAAATATTGGGTGGGCCAAAGAATGATTGCAAGAGTATTAAAGAGACAAAGTGGGTGAAGTAACATTTTATCGGACCAACTTCTGCTGGTGAGAGACACACCTCACCCACCATCTCTCTAATACTTAAATTAAGCATATCTTGAGTTTGCTGGATTAGGGTTTTCATACACACAGCATCAGTTGTGACTGCTGGCAGCTTGCTGACTCAAAGACACTGTTAATAATTCTGAAATTTCAGGGCTATTCATCTTCTATCAGCAACCTGCAATTGTGGCTTTTCTCTCTCATTTTAATTCACAACCTCATTTCTGCCCCTTTATTGGTGTAACTGGAGGAATAACTGCTGCATCTCCCCATCTCAATACAGCCCAGAGGTCATCATGACACAGGGTCTGTCAATCAGCATTTCTTTCCTCAAGGCAGGACATTTTGGATAAGTATCTCATGCAAAATGTGCAAACACAAGAGCTGAAGGTTACAAAAGTCTTCGATTCTATACTTGCATTGCAGTAAGATGGTTCAGCTACTCAATTATTCCTTTATATCTATTTAAACAGGTTATATAAGGAGTAAACTGCATTTCAGATTGCTTTGCTTCTCCCTTAGCTTTTTTTTAAAGAGGTAGTTGTTCACAACCAATCCTGTACTGGATGGTGCCCAAGAATGGCTACATCAAAGGGAGGCTGCTGTCTTAATCTAAAAGGGGATAAGGATTGTCTTAAGTAATCAAACTCACAATGCTGTACTAAGTTCCACTGTAATTTCACTTGCTTTTAATATTTAGACAAGGCTAAGCAGCCACAAATGGAGAAAAGACATAGGATGATAAGAAGTCCTTCTGCTTCTTTCACACACACCCTAGTCTGGGACAGTGATGGGCAACCTGGCTGAGTGAGTGGGCCACATGAATGATTTCATGTCAGTGGCCTGCAAGATTGTCATAAACAAGGCAGTCTCCTAGGATAGGATAGTTTTGCTAGCTGCACTTGCATACCTGGAATGTGAGGGGTCTGCTGATAGAACTGCGGCAGCACTTTGATTGTATGTAGCGGCATGAACTTCACATCATGTATTCTGGCTTTGCATGTGTGTCACATTGGTGATACCAGTCAGAAAAAAAAATACATGGATGGAAACCAGCAGAATTGGTAGCCCTGTGCATGGGCAATGCTAGTTAAACTCTCTCATAGGCTACACATAGAACCTCAATGGACCACATGTATTGCCCATGTGTTGCAGTCCTATAACATATAAATATCCAGGTGATTTATTACACTGGAATGAAATCAAACTGGAAACAATCTGACCACATCTCACTTATATGCCAAATTCTTAAATAACAGGATATGAAGAAGTGGGTTTAAATAAATTTGTTAGTCTGTAAGGTGTTACAGGACTCCTTGTTTTGAGGAGAACAGGAATAGCCATTGGAATATATGTCTGCTGTTTTCTGTGATCTGAGGAATGGGTCACAATATAACAGGTTGCATCTGGGGCTTATTTGTAAAGCTGCAAAAGAAAAATTCTATCAAAATAAATCAGGTACAAATGAGATGAACCTAAACTCTTCAACCTGTTATTATTTGGATCTTCTGGTTTTCCATCTGCACAGTGACACTAACATGTACACCCATTTTTGAGGCTGAGATATCAAAGCCCACAAACATTATTTACAAAATGGAGCTTTGCTTCTTTATTCTCCATCACTCATATTGCTAATATCAACTCTTTTCTCTCTCCCCTAAGTTTTTATGTCACCCTGTCTGCCACCCTTCTCCTGCCATCCTCCACTTCTCTTTCATTCCAAGTCACAAAAGAGCAATTGGCTCTACAGTGTTACAGCTAATGATCTCATCTCTGATGTTTGTGTAAGTTGACTTTTGCTCATGAATTCCAGTCTCCCAATATGTTCAACATATTTGTGTGTTGCTGTTTGTAATCCATTGTCTTTACTGCATTTGAATTCATTTTGATTTTTAAAATTTGTATTGAAATACTTCTTTAAGAAAAAAAGGGGCTCAGAACTGGATCATCCCCCAAAATGTCCCACAGCCCATTATTTCTATTATGGTTGGGCAGGTGAATTCATCATGAACACACAGCTGTGAACTCTTTCTTGACACTCTGCATGTTTTATGATAGATATTGTTGGTCATATTATGTGAATCCAACATCAATGTCTTTTTTCCTCATTCAGTGCATAAGTCAACAGCTTGTTATTGTAGGTTTAGCCTGGTATCTGCGGCAAATTCTGACTGAGCTATTACGATAAGGCTTTTGTCCTTTGGGTGAACTTACAGAAAAAGGCAACCAAAAGCAAATACCTGCAGTAAAAATATGAGTGTAATCTGAGGTAAACAGGCATTGAGACTAGGTCAGTAAACACTGTATACCTGGAAAGCAAATATTAGCACCACTAAAGGAAAACAAAACCAGTGGAATAAAATAGGAACCAAAGTAATATCTGGACATTAGGAAAAACAGTGGAACACCTGCTTTATGTGGGTAGAAAAATATAAGACCTGATGCTGAAACTCCTGAACTTATCCGGGGGATTCTAATTCATATAAACAGACCCAAAGAACTCAGTGGGACTTCTCCAATTGGTAAGGACTGCACAGGTGAGCAAGTAGCCAAAGGCAGCACCACTCTCATTTTGGCTTTGCAATCTGGAAATTCACACCAAAGCCAATCCAGCTCAGCTCCTTACTGGACCTGGACACACAGGGACCGGGAGACCATGTATTAAAAGGGTAACAGAGAGGGAGCCATGCTAGTCTAAATACTATCAAAACAAAAAGCGGTCAAGTGGCACTTTAAAGACTAGCAAAATAATTTATTAGGTGAGCTTTCGTGGGACAGACCAACTTCTTCAGATCATAGCCATACCAGAACAGACTCAATATTTAAGGCACGGAGAATGAAAAACAGTAATCAAGGAGGACAAATCAGAAAAAAATGATCAAGGTGAGCAAATCAGAGAGTGGAGGGGGTGTTGGGGGAAGGTCAAGAATTAGATTAAACCAAGTATGCAGACAAGCCCCTATAGTGACTCAGAAAATTCCCATCCCAGTTCAAACCACATGTTAATGTGCCAAATTTGAATATAAAAGACAGTTCGGCTGTTTCCCTTTGAGAAGCAGTGCAATTTTTTTTTCAGTAACACGCGTACTCTTAAGTCATTAACAGAAAGGCCCATTCCATTAAATTGTTGACTAACTGGTTTGTGGATCTCGAGTGTTTTGATGTCTGTTTTGTGCCCATGAACCCTTTGTCTCAGGGAGTTAGAAGTCTGTCCAATATACAAAGCATCTGGGCATTGTTGGCACATGATGGCATATATGATGTTAGTAGAGGAGCATGAGAAAGTGCCCGTGATTCTGTGAGTAACCTGGTTAGGTCCAGTGATGGTATTTCCAGAGAAGATATGTGGACAAAGCTGGCAGCGGGCTTTGTTGCAAGGAAAGGTTCCAGGACTGGTATTCCTGGGGTATAGACTGTGGCTGCTCGTGTGGAACCTCATAAGGTTGGGAGGTTGTCTATAGGAGAGAACAGGCATGTCACCTAGGGCCTTCTGGAGTGTGGCATCCTGATTAAGGATAGTTCAAAGACCAAAAACTACAAGATCTTCCCCAAATATTCATAAACCTGAATTACCCACCAGGAGAAGTAAAAAAACAATTCAACAGGTCCAGACAAATACCCAGGGACCAGCTACTCCAAGATCGGCCCAAGAAAACCAAGAACAGAACACCACTGGTCATCGCCTACAGCCTCCAACTCAAACCACTGCAACCAATTATTAAAGACCTACAACCTATCCTTAATCAGGATGCCACACTCCAGAAGGCCCAATGTGACATGCCTGTTCTCTCCTATAGACAACCTCCCAACCTTATGAAGTTCCTCACGAACAGCCACAGTTTATACCCCAGGAATACCAGTCCTGGAACCTTTCCTTGTAACAAAGCCCGCTGCCAGCTTTGTCCACATATCTTCTCTGGAAATACCATCACTGGACCTAACCAGGTTATTCACAGAATCATGGGCACTTTCTCATGCTCCTCTACTAACATCATATATGCCATCATGGCCGTGTCTACACGTGCACGCTACTTCGAAGTAGCGGCGCCAACTTCAAAATAGCGCCCATCATGGCTACACGTGTTGGGCGCTATTTCGAAGTTGAAATCGATGTTAGGTGGCAAGACGTCAAAGTCGCTAACCCCATGAGGGGATGGGAATAGCGCCCTACTTCGAAGTTGAACATCGAAGTAGGGCACGTGTAGACGATCCGCATCCCGCAGCATCGAAATAATGGGGTCCGCCATGGCGGCCATCAGCTGAGGGGTTGAGAGACGCTCTCTCTCCAGCCCCTGCGGGGCTCTATGGTCACCGTGGGCAGCAGCCCTTAGCCCAGGGCTTCTGGCTGCTGCTGCTGCAGCTGGGGATCCATGATGCATATACAGGGTCTGCAACCAGTTGTCAGCTCTGTGGATCTTGTGTTGTTTAGTGCAACTGTGTCTGGGAGGGGCCCTTTAAGGGAGCAGCTTGCTGTTGAGTCGGCCCTGTGACCCTGTCTGCAGCTGTTCCTGGCACCCTTATTTCGATGTGTGCTACTTTGGCGTGTAGACGTTCCCTCGCAGCGCCTATTTCGATGTGGTGCTGCCCAACGTCGAAGTTGAACGTCGACGTTGCCAGCCCTGGAGGACGTGTAGACGTTATTCATTGAAATAGCCTATTTCGATGTCGCTACATCGAAATAAGCTACTTCGATGTAGGGTTCACGTGTAGACGTTACTCATGTGCCAACAATGCCCAGATGCTTTGTATATTGGACAGACTTCTAACTCCCTGAGACAAAGGGTTCATGGGCACAAAACAGACATCAAAACACTCGAGATCCACAAACAGTTAGTCAACAATTTAATGGAATGGGCCATTCGATTAATGACTTAAGAGTATGCGTGTTACTGAAAAAAAAAAAATTGCACTGCTATTCAAAGGGAAACAGCCGAACTGTCTTTTATATTCAAATTTGGCACATTAACAATGTGGTATGAACGGGGATGGGAATTTTCTGAGTCACTATAGGGGCTTGTCTACATACTTGGTTTAATCTAATTCTTGACCTTCCCTCCCCCACACACCCTTCCACTCTCTGATTTGCTCACCTTGATCATTTTTTTCTGATTTGTCCTCCTTGATTACTGTTTTTGGTTCTCCGTGCCTTAAATATTGAGTCTGTTCTGGTATGGCTATGGTCTGAAGAAGTGGGTCTGTCCCACAAAAGCTCACCTAATAAATTATTTTGCTAGTCTTTAAAGTGCCACTTGACTGCTTTTTGTTTTGAAATTAAAAGACTGTTATCCTAACAAAACACCTGGCTATACAGGATATAATTGAGACATGAGGTCATTTTCCTAGCCATATATCTCTTTGTCGGGGTTATCCCCTTCCTAAACACACACACACAAGGGAAGAGTCTGTCATCATTTAATGGTTGTGAATCAAAAAAGCTTCCCTGTTTCGTCAAATAACATGGCTCAGATGTCTTGGGACACAGGATTTTCGAGTGAAGTGATTCCTCTGAAGAGGAAGCAGCTTTTTTTTGTTTGTTTGTTTAAAATAACTCAGGATGTGAAGGTAGTTTTCTTCTTACTGGATGAAAAGTGACACTGGTTGCCTGGCCAAAAGCATCTAATCAAAAAGTTGTGTTGCTTCAGCTTTTAAGGAAAAGGTGTTTACAGAGTTTTTATTTCAAATGATCAGAGTGGGGCTCTGAAATATGTCTCCTGCCTGTTGTTCGGCTCCAGCAAAAAACAGTTTGCCTGAAATCCTGAAGGCTAAGAATGGAAATGTCAGTGACTTTTAACAGTATCATTCTTTCTATAGACATTGGGCAGACAGTAAGACTTGCCTTGCTCCAGTTGAAGTAAACTGGAGATGAGAGGGTAGGAATTTTTGCTGTAATATCAAGTGAGAACCCAATGATTCTCTCCTATCAAGTAATACTCACTAACAGTGCTGTGCTCTATCAGCATCATCTAGGATGTTCAGCCTTTTCTTTAGCGCTGCAGTAATTTGTGCTCCCGGAAAGGTGATGGATGGCAGGTTCTGCATAGAATGCTGTGTGTCCTACAGAAACCATGACTACTCATTAGCTTTCTTTTTGACGTTAAAACAATCATGGAATCATTGTGAATATCTTTGTGCAAAACAGGATCTTTAGAATCCAGATGATAATCCCCCTTCAATGACCCTTGTATTGTGTGTTCTGTATTTTAAACAGTTTTTTTTCTATTTTTTCCTTTAATCTTTAAAAATTTTGGGGTAATTGCAGATGAGAATTTAGAGAAGATCACTCAGATGAGCAAAAGTCTATGTTTTCCATTTCTCTTTCTATATTTTTTAAAAGAAAAATGTGCTGCTCTCTCACTTAGTATGTAGAGGAATTGTTCTCCTTCATCTCTGATAACAGGACAAGAAGCAATGGGCTTAAATTGCACCAAGGAAGATTTAGATTGGACATTAGGAAAAACTTCCTAACTGTCAAGACGGTTAAACACTGGAATAAATTGCCTAGGGAGGTAGTGGAATCTCCATTGCTGGAAATATTTAAGTGTAGGTTAGGTAAACATCTATCAAGGATAATCTAGACAGTGCCTGATCCTGCCATGAAGGCAGGGGACTGAACTTGATGACCTCTCGAGGTCCCTTCTAGTATATTATAAATCTCTAAGTCTATACCCTGCTACCACGTTTCTAAGAATAATGCATTTGACCAAGCTATTATGTATTATGTTTGAAATATGTGGGAACATCAAGCTATAGCTTATGTGCCTCATCTAAATGCAAACCATAAAAATATGTATTGACAGAGGAGACTATCTGCAAAACGCAATGCTCTGATAAGTCTGGGGAACATTTGTTTTTAATGATAATTGCAAATATAGGCCCCTTTTTAAAAAAAAAAGAAAGAAAAAGGACTCCAATTAAATTGCGTGGAATTACAGCATGTCTACAGAACACCAAATTAAATTAGTTGAAATAACTCCCTAATGCTGTTTTTTCTAAGAAAGAATACGTGATTCTGTGATAAGAAATAGAGATTGTTTTGTTTTATTAAATTTAAAGACACGGAAAAAAATCAATCAGTCACAAACAATCCTTAATTGGATTGGTTTTGTTGTTCTACGTTAAGATTTTTCTCCTTTGGACTAAAGTGCACTTATAACTGGCTGAACTCCTATTAATTTCAGAATGAGGACCACAAAAATTGCTCACTTCCTCCAAATTTTGATCATAGACACACGACATGAAACTCAAGAACAGTAGTCTGTGAGTGAGTATGTAATGGTAGAATTTGGTATTTTATTTTTAAGTATTTACCTATCTCAAAGCTTCATACCAAATATGTTAGTGTTTGAGAAAGCATCCATTATTAAATATATTGGAAATAGCAAGATTCCTAGGGACATCCTGGAGTGCCTGATTCTGCTGCCTCTTTGAGTTACAAACTCTCTGCTCGGGTAGAGTTACCTTTGAGGGCTTGGTGGGATATTTTTGTTGGAGGGGTTTGGGTTTTGCCTGTTGCCCCTGCAGTTTTGCTTTTGAAGGGGAGCTTTCAGTATATAAATAAGAAATAGAACTAACTTTCAAAGTCAAAGGAGAATGCATGTGAAAAGGAGTGCATTTGTTTACCAGGAGTCCGTAGCATCTGTCATTGCACAGGATTTCATCCTCCACATTGTTGTTTTCAAAGCTGCTCTTACGTCTTGTTTGAATGCAGCCCTTTGTGAAGCGGGTAGCACAATGAGACCTTATGCTTGGTCAGTTGTTAGGCACTGCTGAAATACATAGGATTCTTATTAATTATGTGTTGTGTCTCTTGTGACCCAGCAACACTGAAATTCTGGAAATGGGGTCAGCAAACAGCCTCTTGACAGCACCAATCCAGCTCAACAGAATAATTAAACACAAACACACACCAGAAGACAATTCATTCTGCTTGAGTGTTCTACAGTTTGCCCCAGCCTTCATCCACCTGTATTTAGATTGGAAGCAGGGACAAAGTGATGACAGAAAATGTCCTGTTAGTTCTATGCTTCAGGGCTGACAGCTGCCACAGGCCCTGGGGCAAAGTGGGAGGGGGTCCCAGCTCTGTGCCCCAGAAAGTGCAAGACCTAGGGCAATCAGCTGCCCACGCTGCTCTGACCATGGTGCTGCCCCCACACACACACAGTCCTTCATACTTGGAACAGCAGTGTCAGTTGGAGCATTGTGCTCCTTTGGAACACCAAGGACCAGGGACGTGTTTCTCCCCCTCCCCATCAGTAGGCTTGGTACTATGAGCTTCTTGTGAGGTAGGTTGCCTTATGACTTGGAAGGGATAAGCAGGGTGGACAAAGCAGGGGAGAAGTGGCATTCGTTTGCAGTGAGGCTGGGGAAGTAGTAACCACTAGTAGTGGGGGCTGATCCTGCTTTAGACAGGGGGCTGGTCTAGATGACCTCCTGAGGTCCCTTCCAGCCCTATGATTCTGTGATTCTTCATTTTCTCTCTAATGCCGAAAGGAAGAGCTACAATCTTGCCTCACTTCTTGTCCCCAGGAGCTATAATAGGTGAGAGGCAACACTAGGAGCCATCACACTACAATGCGTGTAGGAACAAAGGCACATACAGGCTATGATGACTCTTGGACAGTTTAAAAAGTGCATGCCCCTGTGTCTTAATAAGAATAATTCACTGCCACAGCAGCCCTGCACACCGGCGCAGAACTAGCCACAGTCCAGCCCTCACTATCTGGATCCATTGGTCATTTCAAAAGGATATGATTTAGAACTTGATTCAAAGCCCACTGAAGTCATTTGGAAATATTTAACAGCTTTTACATCTGGCCTTTATAAGATCATTATGGAGTCATTCAAGTAGTATGAGCACGACCAAATCTAAGATGAGGAATGATAGTGAGTTCAACCGAGCTTCATGAGTAGACAGTGTGGCGCATTCTGGGAAGCAAAGTAAAAAACAGAACTAATCTAAATCTTCTGAAAGTATCTGCTACAGGTTTGACTGGTTCCTGTTTTACTTCTGAAGTCCAACCCTTAATTAATAATACCCCTTTTGTTACTGGTTTTTACATGTCACAACACCTCTGTCACTCCTTTGACTGATGAATACCTACCACTGTAGCAATGAGGTCATCAGTTATCATTCCAGTTATTAGTGTCTCCAGCAAATCTTAACTTTGTGTGATATTTCCTGATGCAATTGACATATGCAACCACAAAGATGAGAAGAAGGATAATTGAAGCCATCTTCAGGCAAACACCTAATACCTGCTTTTTGGTCCTGCGGAACAGTCCTTAAATATTTTAGCCTTTTCCTTTTTTATGCATTTATTTGGGAGGGCAGAGGCTAATCATGAACATTTAGTCTGGCTTTCTATCTTACCGTCAAAGTAGAAAGGAAATGCCTTGATGTTTGCTGTTTTACTTCTTGGGTGTGTCCAAGTGTTTACAGGAAAATGAGATGACCTTGTCCAACTGCTGATCAATGCCAAATTCAAATTAGTCTCGTGGAGTGGCAAAAGGGGAGAGCTGTAGGTTGACATTTTTTGGGGGTGGGGGGTTTGGGTTTGATAGAGCGAAGGACTTAAAGAGAGAAATAGTCTTCTAAATTATTTGAGTATAATATTCTGCAAAGACTCAGCACTGCTTAAAAAAACAGATAAACCACCATGTGGTTAAGGATTTAGGGGGATTACCCTTAATCTTCCCCAGTCAATATAAAATGAATAAATCCTTTCTTCTTAGAAAGACAATGAGAATTAGTGTGTTCACTCAAGTTGGAAAATTGGCACAATATGTGATCAATGTCATCATATTTCCATCCACATAAGTGTAAACACTAAAGTTTATCCTTTTTGGCATTGATGTACCCATCTTTCCATGTCTCACTAGCACTCAAGGTCTATCCAGCAAAAAGGCAATCAAAATAATCATTGTGGATACTGAGATTCTGTTCAATACTGTCATTTAATGGAATGAATTTGGAAAAGAGAAAAATTGTGTTGCACAATTGCTTATAACAGAGTGAGTGTCTTTGCTCATATGAGTAGCCTATCAAACTCAGTGAGTCTAATCATAGAATCATAGAATCAGAGGGCTGGAAGGGACCTCACGTGGTCATCTTGTCCAGTCTCCTGCTTCAAGCAGGATCAACCCCAACTAAGTCATCCCAAGCAGGACCTTGTCAAGCTGGGACTTCAAAACCTCTAGAGATGGAGAATCCACCACCTCTCCAGGCAACGCATTCCAGTACTTAACCATCCTCCTGGTAAAGTGGTTTTTCCTAATATCCAACCTACTCCTCTACTTCTGTAACTTCAGACCATTGCTCCTTGTTCTGCCATCTGACACCACTGGGAACAGTTTCTTTCCATGTTCTTTAGCGCTTCCCTTCAGGAAGTTGAAGGTCGCTTTTAAATCACCCCTCAGTCTTCTCTTCTGTAAACTAAACAAGACCATATCCCTCAGCTTCTTCTCATAGGTCTTGTGCTCCAGCCCTTTAATCATTTTTGTTGCCCTCTGCTGAATCTGCTCCAGCACATCCACATCCTCTTCATACTGGGGATCCCAAAACTGGACACAATATTCCAGATTGGCCTCAACAGTGCCGAATAGAGGGGAACAAACACTTCTCCTGATCTGCTCAAAATGCTCCTCCTAATGCACCCCAATATGCCGTTAGCCTTCTTGGCTACAAGGGCCCACTGTTTACTCATATCCAGCTTTTCATCCACCATAATCCCTTGGTCCCTCTCCACTGTGCTGCTGCTCAGCCAGTTGGTACCCAGCCTATAACAATGCTTGGGATTCTTCCTTCCCAAGTGCAGGATTCTATAGTTCTCCTTGTTGAACCATAATCAGAGACCAGTCCCAAAGTACCATGCTGGACTGGAGCTTTAGAAAGTTAGACACTGCAGGGAAGTCATAGAGTCACCTTTCTAAGGAGAAAGGATAAAATAGATTACACACTGTTGGCAAATCTCATGATTTTATTGCCAATCTCACAATATTTGTGAGGTTTTTCTTAGTAGCCTGTATTCCTAACATTTTTCACATAAGTGAGAATCTCCCTCCCTTCCTTCCCAGAGTCCTTGGCTGTGGAAAAAATATGGAAAATATAAAACTTAGGCCTTGTCTACACTAGCCCCAAACTTCGAAATGGCCACGCAAATGGCCATTTCGAAGTTTACTAATGAAGCGAAGTTTACTAATCAGCTGATGGGAATAAGGGGACTTCGAAGTAGGCAGGGTCCTTTCGAGAAGGAGCCCCTTCGGGACGAGCCACGCGGCGGCGAGGCACATCAATTTCGAAGTGCCGCAGCTGCCTGCATGCTAATGAAGCGCTGAATATGCATTTCAGCGCTTCATTAGTAAACTTAGAAATGGCCATTTGCGTGGCCATTTTGATTTTTGGGGCTAGTGTAGACATAGCCTTAGAAACTCAAACACAGAAAGCAAAAAAGAACCCCACATTTGTTAATTTTAAAAATCTCATTATTTTTTCAGACATTATTCATAATTTCTGAATGCTCAGAGCTGACAACATTGCAAAAGCCAATCTTTTAGCATCTGTGGGGTAGTCTTGATAACCTGCTGTGTCTTTTTCCATCTTCACGTTTTTCCCCTGTGGTGCTTCATTCCATGAGTAGCGTTGGTTAAATAATCTCTGAATAAATTAAGTCAAAATCATAAAGTATATTTTAAATAAGTATTTCATGATAAACCATACACTGAACTTCAAAAGACCTACTTTGGAAATTTGCAGTTATCAAAAACACTAACCTGTTAGGCTGTGTCTAGACTAGAGGGATTTGTCAGCAGAAGATTTTGTCAGAAGTTATCTTCCAACAAAATTTCTGTTGCCAGATCATGGCCAGTCTGCCAAAGTGGGTTGAAAGAACGATTTGCTCTGTAGACAGAGAGGGGCCAGACTGCCCAGCCACTCTATCGGCAAAACGGCCAACTGGAAGCACAGCAAACAGGGTTGCCCGGTGTCCTGAAAGCCCTGTCTGTCAACACAGGGGCCCCAGAACGTCCAGATCAATTTTTTGTCAACCAATATGTCGATAGAGGTGTTCTTCCTTGTGGAGAGTGAAGTATACCTGTTGACAAAAGTGCTGAGTTCTCTTAACGTACTGTTGACAGAATGCCCTTGGGGATCTGGACACTCCAGGAGTTTTGTCGACAAAACAGGCATTTTGTCAACAAAATCCTCCGGTGTAGACATAGCCTTACGGAGGCTTTCTCATTATAGCCACATGAAATTATTAATTTTCACCTTTTAATTTTTCACGAGTATTCACTGATTTGCTTGATTGTGACATGTAATGTCTTCTTCAGTTTGGGTTTATTTTTTGGTAGTGAAAATGGAAATATTGAGTTAATTGAGAAAAAAATCATAAATGTTGGATTTCTTCTATGACAAATTTGCAAAAAAGTTAAGTGGCAATATTATTGTTTTTAGGTTAAAAAAAACCTTTGTTTTCATTCTCATAAAAGGAGCTGATTTAAAAATTGAAAATGCTGTAGCCATCAATCACATATGCTGTTTATGATTGGTTGACTGTATTTTTTTTCACAGAATAGGGACTAATGAAGCCTAGACAATGAATTTCATATATAGGTATAAAAATGGTATGATTTTTGAAATTTTCATGTTTGTAAATGTTCTAAGTTTCCAATAGATATCTGAACACTGAGAAATGTATCAGAAATAGCAACAAAATAAATTTCAAACTTTCATTCTCGGATATGAGCCAAATCATCAGGTGGTGTAATTTATTCTAGCTCCATTGATTCCAATGCCAGCTTGCATCATTTCTGGCCCTACCTTTGTTAAATATATACACATTTTGTTTGATCAGTTATTATTAATCAGTACCAATTTTACTAGTACTACAAGTTGAACCTCTCTTGTCTGGAAATCCCTCATGTGGCAACATCTGTGAGCCAGCATGGTTTTCGCTCGCTAGATGTCCATTTATCATGAGTGAGGCCAAGTTTCCCATAATCCCATAAAGTTTGTCTGTCTCCGCCAGTCCAGGCTCTCAATATTCTGTGCTGTTATTTAGCTCTAATTTACCCCCAAATGGCTTCTCAGATCCCAGTAAACAGTGGAAGTGTTAGTAATGCTGCTAAACAATATTGGCTTTCTGTGGTTTGGCAAATTTTCTCGTTTGCCACAAGTCAGGTCCCAAAGATGTTGATCTAGAGAGTTTCAACTTATTGTGTGAGAATTGGCTTCTGACTTATTTTTCATGAAAACACTTTGATCTCTGGACTATATGCCTAAAATGATCATTAGTCCAGTTAACATACATACTTCTGCATTAGAAAAAAGCACTAGTACTAAACCATCCTCTTCCTATGGGTTATGTAATGTTCCCACCCATGCTCACACACTAGTAGTCCAATGCTGATGGTTCAGCTGTTTCCAAATGAAGCAGCTGAATAAAATGAGCGGATTGCCATGCTTTCCAATGGCCAGCTCTGTCTCTGACAAACAACTGGGTTTGCCACCCCAGTGCTATGGTGCATGCACTTCCATTGTCACAACTTTTTCTGAGCACTTACACAAGCCATTTTCACTCCCAGTAACTTCCAGTTGCCCAGGTCTACTCTGATAATATTACCTTGGAAACAGTTAATTACTTGGCTCCATTTAGTCCCCTGTAGCTGCTGTTTTCAAGGTTGCCAATTTAGCGTACCCCAAACTTGGCAGCACTAAGTCAAAGCCCAGCTGTAGCTACTGATCTCCCATAACCTTCCCCCGCCCCAAGTAGTAATTTCAGCGATAATCTCAACAATAAGCCCCTCTCTTAATCTCAGCGTAAACAAATGGAAAATGGTCAAATGACGCACAATTTTAAGCTTCTTGATGCATAAATTAGACAGAGTGCGTCAGTTCACTGAAATACTCTGACCTTTTCTCCTTAAAAATATATTGGGGGGAGGGAAGATTTAGAATGAGTTCTGTGTTAAAAAATCTTCTATATTTACAGTGTACATCTGCATACATATAGAAGCGAACACTTAAGACCTACAGGGAAATACAAACCAGTACACATATAAAGAATGGGTGCCAACAAAAACTGGCCAGTTACCAGCTTCATCATCTAAATTTATGGCAGTATTTGGGTAGGATAGAATTTCCCATTCTAAGGACACAGGATGTTATGATAAAGGTAAACAACTTAGTTCCAAGCGGCCTTCGCTACATCATTAAACATGCAGGTCCTTGTTTGGTGCTAGAGTGAACAATCAGACCTTCTGAATATACAATTAATACAAGTGATATCTGAAGTATTTTTCAAGGTGATCGAGAAGTATTGTGTTGTCTCAAATGAAAGAACTGGGCAAATATTAATCATGAAAACCCTGAAGTAGAACTCAGGTTCAAGGCTGTGATTTGGCTGCAGATGACTCCTAAATTCTTTTTAATGAGAGAACTAAGCAAATCAATGCTAATATTTGAAAGATGTACACAGTACATTACAGTGGTGCAAAAGTCAGTATTTTTATCTATACTCAGTTTCAGATTGTGTTATTCTACTGGGGTTTCTCTCTCTTTTCTTATATTCTCCCCAACTCACTGCAATTTGGAAACCATGGCTATTTCTTGCCTTTAATGTAATTGCATGAATTTAGTGGCACAAAGCTGCCTGACCAGGGGATGAGTTTCTTCTGTTTGTTTATGTGTATTCTGCTCACAGTGGGTGTGTCTACACAGTAAATGTATTTTGGAATAACAGCTGCTATTCCGAAATAACTTTGCGAGCACTTACACAGCAAAACTGCTATTGCGAAATAATTTCAAAATAGTGGATGGCTTATTTTGAATTTTGTAAACCTCATTCTATGAGGAATAGGGCCTATTTCAAAATCTATATTTTGGAATAGGGACTATTTCGAAATAGGGGCTATTTTGAAGTAAACAACAGTGCTTCCAAGGCTAATCTGAAATAGGTTCTGTTGTGTGTGGATGGTCTATTTTGAAATAGCTGAGTGCTATTTTGATGTGCTTTTTTTGTGTAGACATGCTACTTTGAAATAAGCTATTCTGGGAAAATCTCTTCCCGAATAGCTTATTTTGAAACAATGTTGCTGTGCGGACATAGCCAGTGAGTTCTGGTTGTCCAGTTCTACTGTGAAAATACTACCTTGGAAATGATTAATTACTTGGCTCCTTTCAGTCCTTAATCTCAGCACTGGTCTAAATTTTTGCCTCTTTTTCACCCACAACACTCTGATGAAGTCAACAAAAGGCAGTGCTTAGCCTATTTTGTAAGTTACAGAAAGCAACTCTAGAAAATGAATAACTGGCAGATATTTATGAATTCCCATTAGCACAGTGGTTAGAAAGGATTCATACCTGATTGGGTCTCCTTCTGTATGCATTTTTTAAACATTAAAAGTTAAATTGAATATTAGTCTTGTTTCACAAAGTCCACTGATGTGAATGTACTAATTTTAAAAGTTATCCTATCAAATCCATGTCAACAGTGGTTGGAAGTATTTTTTGTGTATTGGTTTTGGCTTAAATTGCAGAAGTCCAACTGAGCTTCAGATAGAAAGTTGGCAGAACAATGACCAAGTCACATAATGGGCAGTGCTGTATTACAAACTAAATATATAGATATGTACCCACAACCTTTGGAAAAAGATCTTAGTTAGATTTCAATAATTTGTTTAAATATGTGTTGTCTGACATTTCAATTTGAAGGCATCACCATTTATAAAAGATGCTTTCAGAGTTTTCAGGGAAAGGTTGATATTATTTACTCAATATTTCAATTCAGACAAAAAACTCTTTTTGACAATTGCAACATTGAGTACTGCTGACTCTGAACCAGCTGTTATTCTCCTTAACTTGCTTCTGTGTGTGCATCTATGGTGGGTATTGTTTGGAGCTGAACAATTCACCATCGTTTATTGTAAGTGTTTATACAGCACATGCTGACCTAGTATTTGCAGCGTCTTTTAATTGGCTTCAAACTAAACAGAAAACTTTTTCTCAAGTAGGGGAAAATTTTTCAAAACAACTTTAACGCGTGTGCCCCATTTCCAAAAATGACCAGATTTTGAAAAGCATTTAGGTGCCTAAACATGCAGTTTAGCACCTAAGCATCTGAAAATCCAACTCATTCCCACTGGCCTTCTGATCTGCTTTAGTATATGGCTGCTCTCGGTTGACAGTAGTTTTGTAGGGAAATCTTTTCCAACAGTGATTTCTGTCAACAGATTGCTGTAGTGTAACTGTAGCCTAGATGAATTCATGGAGGTTAGGACCATCAGTGGGTATTAGCTGTGACGTTTATACAAAAAGAAGATCCCACTCTTTGGGGTTTTTTTTTTGTTTTTACTTTTTTGTTTGTTTGTTTTGTTTTTTCCCAAAACCCAGATTTAATTAATAAGTCCTACAGGCTATTTTACTGGAAATTACATAGATCCATGTATCTCCATAATTTCAATAAATTAACATGCTACTCTTTATTCACTTAATTTCTGTGGGGGTGGCTTCAGCTGATGCACACTGCACAGATCCATTTCAAAAAAAGTTGAAGCCTGCTGTTTAACACATTAAAATATGTTCTTCATTTATAACACAGAATGCAGAGGATTGACTCTATATTTATCTTCCCAGGAGTTTAAAAATAAAGAGCAGACCTGTATTATGCATGGCATAACGGGTATAACATAGTGTTAGGGATTGCAGCCGGTGTGTGCACCAGAACTAACAGAATCAAGCTTATGTATAAAGACTAAAAAATATTAGATTTGGTTTTTGGTTTCTCCTTTGCTGCCACTGTTGTGAATCTCAAGAGGGTACTCATGTTAGTCTATATCTTCAAAAACAATGAGTCCTGTGGCACCTTAAGGACCAACAGATGTATATGAGCATCAGTTTTTGTCTCACCAAATTTAATTAATGGGTGGCAGGTTTAATACTAACAAAAGGAAGTTTTTCTTCATGCAGCACTGGCTAGGCCTGTGGAACTCCTTGCCAGAGGAAGTTGTGAGGATCAGGACTTTAAGAAGTTTCCAAAAAGACCTAGAGCTATGGCTATATTAGTGAGATTTGCCGACAAAACCACAGTTTTGTCAGCAAAACTGGTGGAACATCCACACACACAAAATATTTTTTGTGGACAGTATGTTGACAAAAGTTAGCACTTCCACTGACAACCTTTTGCCTCTCCCAGATGAGGAAGAGTGCCTTTGTTGACAGATTCTGTCAACAAACATGCTGTGTGGATGGTCTTGGGGGACTTCTCTTGAGAGACAGGGCATCCAGAACAATTGGCAGCCCTCTCTGCTGTGCTTCCAGGTGCCTGTTCTTTTGAGAGAGCAGCCAGGCAGTCCGGCCACTCTGTCAGCAGAGCAGAGCACTCTTCCGATCTGCTTTAGTATATGGCTGCACTCTGTTGACAGAAGTTTTGTAGGGAAATCTTCTCCTACAGTGATTTCTGTCAACAGATTGCTGTTGTGTAACTGTAGTCTAGAAGAATTCATGGAGGTTAGGGCCATCAGTGGGTATTCACCAGGATGGGTAGGAATGGTGTCACTAGCCTCTGATTGTCAGAGGCTGGAAATGGAGGACAGGAGAGGGATCACTCAGAGATTACCTGTTCCGTTCACTCCCTCTGGGACATCTGGCATTGGCCAGTTTTGGAGGACAGGATACAGGGAAAGAGGGACCTTTGGTCTGACCCAGTATTGTTATTCTTAGGTTCATGGGTTAAAAAAAAAACAACACTTTATCAGATGCATGGAATTAATGCATGCTTCTGACGAAGTGATTTTTATCCACAAAAGCTTATGCCCAAATAAATCTATTCGTCTTTAAGGGCTTGTCTAAACTTAACCCTAGGTCAACACCCTGGCAGTTGACCTTCTGGGATTTGATTTAATGCGTATAATGGGGCCCAGCTAAATCAAATGATCAGGGTGTCTCTGTCAACTCCCGTACTCTTTGCAGTTATGAGGAGTAAGGGAAGTTGATGGGCGAGTTTCTCATATTGACCTACTGCTGTGGGAATGGCAGCAAAAATCAATATAAGATACATCAAGTCCAGCTATGCACTTCTCAGGGCCGAAGTTGTGTATCTTAAATCAATTTTTCCCCTGGTGTTGACTTGGCCTTAGTTGCCAAAGGACTCCTTGTTGTTTTGGCTATTAGCAGTATGAGTATTGTGCTGTCATTGGACTAAAATGGAACTCATCTTGACTAGATTTTGAGATTTACATTTGCAGATGAGGTCTGCAGATGACATAAAAATTAAGGATTGGATCCTCTGCTGGAGTCATTGGGTGTTTTATTGAGTTGCATTAGCTGACTGTTTAGCTCCAAGTCAGTCTTGTTTAGGAGGAAAATAGCACTACATAGAACAAAGAATATATTTTAAAATAGAACTTGGTCATATGCTTTTAACAGGATACCAGCAAGACACCTCATCCAAACACATGAACCACCTTGGCAAGTTGCATGGAATCAAGAAACATGCAACAATAAAGGTAAAAGCAGGGGCCGAATTCACCTCTAGTGATCTTCTGCAGAGCTGCAGCGAGTGAATTGGGACCAATGTGGTATACTCTGATTTGCCAAAAGATCCAGTGGAAGCAATGCCCATACCTCAGTATTCTGTGTGAACAGTTACTGTACTGGTAGATATTTACAACTAATACTTGTAAATTCCTAAAAAGCACATACAGCGCTAGAGATGTTGCTGTCCATTCTCAACTATGAGAGTTTGGCATGTTAAATAAATCGACCATTAAGGGAAGTCAGCTTTTACCTAACTCCATTCACACTGAGGTTATTGCGAAAAGGTTTTAAACACATCCTAAATGCCCAACATTAGACTTTGTCAGGAACTTTTGTTTGTTTGTTTTTTTATGAATACTGCAACATTTTGATGAAAAAGTCATGGTTTTTTTTTTCAAAAATTACTTCTTCATCAAAACCTCTTTTTTTCCAGGAGAGGAAGGATGGAGCAAGTTGCAGTGAAAAATTCCCAGCCAGCGGTACCAAAAATATGAACAACCCGTAATGGATTATAGCTCAGTAGCAAAGTATTTTGTTATGATGCTCTTGCTTAGAAAAATTCCCCATATCAGAATACCATTTCTTTCTACTCTCATAATGATCGTAACTATTTTTAAGCATCTCATTAATTGCGATAGGATTTAGACCCCTAAGCGGCTTAGGTGCCTAGTGAGGTTGTCAAAAGTGCATATCTGAGTTTTTAAATGCCTTTGTACACCTTTGAAAATCTGTCCCCAGAAGCTTGTTCAGGCCTGAGGGTTGCAGATGTGTTACTACTGTGCTTCAAAATAGATGTTCTGTATGCTGACAGGAATGATTCTCTTATTCGCGTAGGTAAGCCACTGCCTGAAAGGCAATGGTTAGGTCAACAGAAGAATTCTTCTGTCAACCCAACACTTTCTACACAGAACTAAACTAGCCTGCTCAGGGGTATGGATTTTTCCACCCTTGACAGACGGACCAATTATCTAGTGCCGACCTTTAGTCCCTTCTGAAAGCGGAACCTAAGTCACTTGAGCGTGTTTCAAATTTTCCCCCTTGTCTTCAAATACAAATAGCATTACCTACCATGTATTAAAATCCATAATAACTGTCATTCTTATAGCTAGCATGCATCTCCTGGATTTGCATGCATCACTTTCGGAAATAAAATCAAAGGATGAATATTCTGCCTGCAGGTGAAAACCAAGCAATTCTACCCCCTGAACTCTAGCCTATGCAAGGGAGAACAAAGCTTCTTATACACACACACACACACACACACACACACACACAAATATTGTTGCTGGAAATTGAGTCCCAGACTGTGTTCTGTATCCTATTGCTGTTCAGTCTTTGATCTATATTTCCAAATAGACTTTAAATGGCAGATTAGTAAATATAGGAATGGAAAAAAAAGGAAAGTTCCCAACCACCTGGCTCACAAGCTCAATATCAAATTCAGGTCTCTAGACTTCTGTTAAAGCCTATGGTGGGTTAAAGTAGCAAGGGATTAGAAGGAATGAAGGCTATTAATCCTGCTTTCCCTGCATAGGACAGGTTACATCTTCTCTTCCCATCAGCTGCACTATGATTTCATATTTTCAATGCAACCAAGATTTTTGAAAGGGGACGTGCACATGCTAACCGCCCAAAGACAATCGATGCTGGCTACCACATACAGCTAGCAGGATAATTTTAGAAAGAAATCTTGGAATACTGGATGGAAAAATGACAGCTTAAGAACAGGAGCTGCCTTTCAGAAATCTGGAAGTACATTTGGTGTTTTTTTCCTTTGTTTTGTTTTGTTTTTTCTTCAGATCAGTGGTTAGGTCCATAAACTGTGAAAAGTAAGCCCTATTTGCAGGGGCTGGGAGAAAATATGCCAGTTATTTTTGCGACATCGGAAGTTACTGATTCATTTTATTTCCATTTTTTTCTTATATTGTGGAACCAGACTTTAGAAATGTAGTCATAATAAAATAACTTTCCATTCTGGCAGATTTTTAAATGAATATCTACATATATAAAACTATTGAGACCCAAGCCTGCCAAAATGATTTTCATAGGTGTGAGTGATGCTATGCATCTTGAGATGTCTCCTTAGGAATGTGATGGTTATTCTGGGTCACATTTTCTGTTCATTTTACACAAGTTTCACATTTTCAGCAAACTCTGTGTAGTTTTTTTCACTGAGTGTAACTGGTTCGCTTCAAATAAGATAGAGACAAAACTTGTCCTATGCCTTAGAGGGTCCCACGCTTTCAGGCAGATTGCTCACAGCAGCTTTCAATTTAGATACTTCCTCTAAGGAACCAGTTTGCTGTGTGTTAGCCACCCACATCTTTGGCCAATATGGGAAAAAGAGAAGAGACCAAACCTCCATTGTCTCTGCTGCCCTTCAAATGATTCAAGTCAGAAGAAACTCTCCAGCAAAATGAGTCCCTCTCCTGTGCTGAATAGGGGAGTTGGTGTTGGGGTTGAGGGCAGGGGGAACCCTGGCTTGCCCTCTACTTCAGGTTCCTGCCCCGAGATGCTGTGATAGCTGCTGTCTGCAATGTCTCCAGCGTGAGCTGTGTGACGACTACAATTCCATTGGCCCTTCCCAATGGCCCTCCTCAGCACCTTCCTTACCCATAGGTTTTTCATCCTGTTAGCTGCTTGCTCTTGTCTCCTCCAGACCTTCCACATCTCACAAAGGGGAAGCCCTTTTTAACTGGTCCCAACTGGTTCTGCATTGGCTTCAGGTGTCCTGATTGATCTAGTTCACTTGATTCTGAGAAACCTGCTACTTGACTCTAGGTATTATAATTGGCCTGCTTACCCTAAATGATTCTGGAAAGATCCTGCTGGTTCTGGATTAGCCCTTGTTAGTTTCCCTTTGGAAAAGGGACCTGTTTAATCTAGGGCTAATAAACTTCCCTTATAACACTTTTCTGTAGCCCTCTGGCCTTACCATTCACAATAGATGCCAATGGCGGGGTTACTTCATAAATATTCTTTTATTTCATGTAAGTTTAGATGAAACATGTATTTTCCTTTCATCTAAATTAAATATTTAGCTATTTAAGGTTCAATCTTTAAATTTTAATGTTTTCTGAGATTGAGGTTGGGTTTATCATTTTCCATTAGATTGTGATTACCTTTTACTAGGCATCATCTTTCTTAATTGTTTGAAAAGTGCTTAGCACTTCATGTGAGCTGTTACAATATAATCAAAATAAATATATTTCACATTTTGTTTAATTTCTTTGTGAGGTCATGTGGTTTCCACCATTTTAATAATTATTTCCCCAGAATCCTCACATGCCAGAGTGCACGTTGTTTGAGGATTGTTACCTAATCCGATTAAATTACGTGATGAAAATATTATTGTTTCTAGCTGTTGCAGGTTAACTTCACCATTATGAAAGTTTGCATCAGTTTGGAGAAGGTTTCAGTATGTTGCATGCTTTTCTGGATCTCTTGTGTCTTCCAGATTTGCTCAGAAGTCTCCAGAACAAAATTATATTTTTCATTGTAACTCTAATATCTGTTTCTGTCCCTTTATAAATTTTTCAAGAGAAGACTTGGATGCACTACTTTGGCAATATCAATTCTGATACCAACTAGACAATGGAAGTGGGAAAAAGAAAACATATCTCCAAAGTTTGCAAATTGAAGAAAGGTGTGTTTCTAAAAGAAAGAGCACATTTAGCTGGGAGAGTTGTTCTGAATTTATCCAGAAGGGTTTGTTTCTCTTGAAAGGTAATCTTTTCCTCAGAAAAAAAAAAAATAGAAATGAAAACCAGAGTATTTTGAAATGGTTTGAAGAGAAACAGGAGAATCTTTTAGGTAACAATCCCTTGCAAACATAGGTTGCAAATTCCAAAACTTTTAAGTTTTGTTGGCAGGGTATCCACAAGATTGGCACATGACTTGATATTTCTAGCCACGTACTTCAATCTCTTTTAGTGTATATGTCGTACGCACAGGGGAAATGCACCCAACCAATATTCTGTTTGTTGCCATTTATTGAACATCTCATCCTTCACCCCCATGAACATCTGCCCATGTGCGTTCTGGTTCCTAGCTTCTAGATATCTAACAAAGCCATTTTATCACAATGTGTTTGATACCTTTCGGGAGTTGCTTAATTCCTACAAATGAGTGAAATGGTTTTGGAAAAGTAGTTTATTTGACAAAAAGTGGAGTTACCCTAAACTAGTGGCAAACTTCACACGCAAGTATTTTTGGCCATACACAATAAGGAGGATATGATACAAATGCTGCTTTTCACCTCCAAGAGCTTTAGCCTACTGGTAAGGCCATTTACCCAGGGATGTGCAAGACCAGCTTTGAACTTCCACTCAGGAAACAGACCCAAAATAGACTTTTTTGAATGCCCAGAAAATACCAACATTCTAATCTGACTCTCACTGTTCTTTATTTTTTTAAACTAGTACAGGTTGAACCTCTCTTGTCCGGCACCCTCAGGACCGGACCGGTGCTGGACGAGAGAATTTTCTGGACCATGGGAGATCAATATTTTCCAGCACTTTAGATATTTAGGGGTAAATTAGAGCTAAATGACAGCACTGAACACGGAAGCTACGTCTACACGTGAAGCCTACATCAAAGTAGCCTATTTCGATGTGGAGACATCAAAATAGGCTATTTCGATGAATAACGTCTACATGTCCTCCAGGGCTGGCAACGTCGATGTTCAACATCGACGTTGCGCAGCACCACATTGAAATAGGCGCTGCGAGGGAACGTCTACACGCCAAAGTAGCACACATCGAAATAAGGGTGCCAGGCACAGCTGCAGACAGGGTCACAGGGCAGACTCAACAGCAAGCCGCTCCCTTAAAGGGCCCCTCCCAGACACAGTTGCACTAAACAGCACAAGATCCACAGAGCTGACAACTGGTTGCACACCCTGTGCATGCAGCACGGACCCCCAGCTGCAGCAGCAGCAGCCAGAAGCCCTGGGCTAAGGGCTGCTGCACACGGTGACCATAGATCCCCGCTGGGGCTGGAGAGAGAGCGTCTCTCAACCCCTCAGCTGATGGCCGCCATGGAGGACCCCGCAATTTCGATGTTGTGGGACACGCAACAACTACACATTCCCTACTTCGACGTTGAACGTCGAAGTAGGGCGCTATTCCCATCCCCTCATGGGGTTAGCGACTTCGACGTCTCGCCGCCTAACGTCGATGTTAACATCAAAATAGCGCCCAACACATGTAGCCGTGACGGGCGCTATTTCGAAGTTAGTGCCGCTACTTCGAAGTAGCTTGCACGTGTAGACATGGCTAGAGACAGGACTGGGGGCTGCAAACAAACTTTATGGGACTACAGAAAACTTGGCCACACCTATAATAAGTGGTCATCCAGCTAACTAAAATCATGCCAGATTATGGATGCTGCCAGATGAGAGAGTTCCGGATTAGAGATGTTCAACCTGTAGTACTATTTTTTTGAAACTGCCACTGAGTGGCAAAATTAATCATTCTCCCAGTTCTATTTAGCCTCTAGCAGGATGAATTTGCGCAACTCGAAATGCTTAATTATTTCTTTTCATTAAGAATCCAACTTTGGACCTTCGGGAATTTTCCACTTGAAGACAGCTGATTTGTGCTAATGCTACAAAAGTTTTTGAGTTCCCCAGGCGGGTTTTCTCAATCAGAGTCCAATAAACCTAAACTATCACAGCTGGGGAAGATTAGGAGCTGCCTAAATATAATGAGATGTATGTATAGACTTCAAACTGTTATGCATTTCTCTGGTTAACAGCACAGAATTCAATTCTTCCACGTGGGTAAATGAAATGGAAAGTTCCATTCCAGGACTCCTTGAAATTGCTGAAAAACTGTCAGGTTTATTCAGTTGTGCATGCTTAACATATGTGCTTCAATTGCCATATGCTAGATGCCTGATAGCAGACACTTTCATTCAAGGACAGACTACCACAAGTAGGGGTAATGGAAACAGTTGTGTCAGATGTCCAGCACAAACACATTTTCTCAAGGGCATCAACCTTTAGACTGAGCAGCAATACATTGGCCTGATAAGAATAAATGGAAAAAGCAAAGCAGATTAAAAAAAAAATACGTGGAAAAAGGCTTCTAGTGTAGATTTCCAGCATTTTTATTTTGGGTCATTTTTCCTGATCCGTTCCAAAATAGCTCCTATCAGTGATTAGGATTCATCCTTCTCGTATTAATTTAGGTGGAATATATGGGTCAAACTTTCCAACATAACCCAGTCGCTGTCCAGCATTAAACGCTGTTTAACAAGGCTCAGGAGTTGGTATATAGGGACTTTAGGCTACTTCATACCATTAAAATGATCTGATCTTCAATTAAAAATACAGAAAAGAAGGAGAACTAGTTAGAGCATTCAAAAGGGAAAGAAATAAGGAAGGCTTTTATTTTAACATTCCCTGTTCCTTTCCTATTGAGAGTGTTTCTGGAAGGCACAAAACCTTGTTTGACAAACTCATAGATGGTGGTAACTGCCTTTTAGAGGTAGAGAAAAGACCCAGATGGTGTTAGGGATTCAGCCATTAGCGGGTAGTGGTGCTGATGACATCACTCAGGATCAGATGAGGAAGGCTAGAGTCACAGTGGGCGTGGCAGCCATGGCAGAGACTCTGGCTTACTATAGTAGTTTTCTCTCTTGGGCCTTACGTTCGGGACCAGATAAGTGATGGGTAAAATTAGACTGTCTCCTCACTATTTGCAAAAACAACAAGAAGTCCTGTGGCATGAAGTGGGTCTTTGCCCACAAAAGCTTATGCTCCAAGATATCTGTTAGTCTATAAGGTGCCACAGGACTTCTTGTTGTTTTTGCAGATACAGACTAACGTGGTTACCCCTCTGATACTTGTCCCTCATTTTGTTCACCAGAACCAATTTTGGTCCATTAATTTCCATCTCCATATCATCCCTTTTGAACGTGCTTAATTTCAATGGTCCTCGGGTTAAATCAAAGCAGCCTTTTTGATTTAGACTAGTCTAGTTTTTCTCTCTGGCTTTCTTGCATCCAGTCCCATCAACTTGTGTCATTAAATGCCTTTGTCACACCTTAAGAACTTACAGTGACTTTTTACACTAAACTCACAATTAGGGTAAGTTTTGTAGGCCCGGTTATCACAGTGAACCTTATCTGACTCATCCCTGCTTCATCTCACAAAATGTTTTTCTGTTAATCTCCACTGACAGGAACTTTCCAGACTCTAGCTCCTGTTGGTCACTCCATGCACTCATCAAGCCAATGCCTTTCTATGGTTAGGAAGTAGGAAATCTGCTTTGTGGGCTTTGTTATCTTTATTTTTACTCCTGAATAGCAAGGCCAAAGAAATGTCAGACCTATCTGCCTAATGTTACATGAAAACTCTGTGTTATGTACAGCATGCTCCCTCAGGGCTAATGGAAATTTTTTGTGCTACACCCTCCGTGTTCCATGCAAGATGCTACATAAGCCACAAGTTACCAAAATAAGTGATTTGATTTCCAGAGGTGCTGCATGGTCACAGCTCTTAGAAAAGCCTGAGAGTTGTTTAGATGTGCAGTAGGCATACACAGGTCTGAAAATCTGGATCCAGGACTTTTCTCTCTCATAAATACTACAAGTCAAAATTTCAGCCTAACATAGGCACTTAAACAGATTACTTTACCATAGCATCTGAGTGTCTCACAATGCCTTTATCCTGATCTCCATCCCTTGAAGAGGGAAGTGTTTTCTTCTTTTTTATAGATGGAAACTGAGGCCCAGAGAGTAGATATGTGACTTGCTTTAAATCACAAAGTCTGTGGTACACTTTGCAATGGAACTTGAGTCTCCTGAGCCCCACAATGCTACTCTGACCACTGAATCATCCTTCCTTTCTCCAGCTGCTGTATTAACCTCTAACCTTTCTGTCTGCAAGCGCAGGTTGCATGAGTGGGCTGCCATAGGCAATGTCATATAAACTGACATGCTAAACATACACAGGAGTGGTGCCTCAGTCACAAGTAAATAAAACTGATGAGTGCGGCATTTTACACACAAGCAGGAAACCAAGGTCTCTACCCTGAAAAACTTGGAGAACTTGACAAAACATGGAATAAATACTTAGCAGTTATATAATGCTGTATACAGTATGACATGCTATCCATTACAGAATTTTCTCAGATCCAGACAGAATTTTCTCAGTACCACTATGCATATGGCATGTCTTCTATATGGACTGGACCAATGGGCAGTGATCAAGCTAGTGGGGCTTGATTTATCGTGTCGAGTATAGACTAAATAAATCAATCTCTGAAAGCTCTCCTGTTGGCTCCAGGTACTGCACTAAACCTAGAAAAGTAAGTGAAATTGATGGGAGAGCAGCAGCTGTAGAGTTATGGCTGTGGAGATAGTATGGTAAGCAGACTTAAGTACTTTGACTTCAGCTACAATATTCATGCATCTGAAGTTGCATAACTTAGGTCTATGCGCCCTGTGGTAGTATGGACAAGTCCATGGCAGGTAGAGTTCTGTCTGTTCTTCAGATGAAGAAATATGCAGAGAGACTGTGTAGCTGACCAAAGCTGTGAATCAAGTCATTAGAACTTGGGTCTTGCCAGAGCTCTGCTCACTAGCCAACTGATACATCAAGATTAGAAAACATTCATAGCAAATGGGGGTAATTTCTTCTTTGTAGGGCATCAGGGTAAGGAAAGACAACCTACTTATGCATATGTCAAACTTTAGCCAACTTTTTTATATTCCAGTGGGACTTAAGCAAATGTTTAATGTTAAACATGCCCTTAGGTAATGCACAGAATAGGGATGGATTTATGAACACGCATAAATAATTGACTGAATTGGGATCTGAGGAGAAGATACTGTTCTGTCAGCTTACAACCAAAGAACCCTCCTCAACTGTTCTACAGAATACGGAATCAGAATAAGAATTTCTGCCCTGAAGGGCAGGGTACTTTTATCTCAACAGCTGCAATCAGGCAGTCGTTGTTTTAAGAAGTGACACAGTTCCTTTCCTACCCTGCGTTCCGAGAAATAGTATCACTTGTGTTCTACAAAGATCTTAACTTTATTTGTGGTCAAGAAAGCTAATGGCCAATTTATGGAAAGTCCCGGGGACATCCTTGAAAGAACAACCTGTTAGGAAAAAAATAGCATATATATATATTACAAAAGAGCAGTCCTCCATGGCACTGGATTTTTCTATCAACAGTGTTTCCTGGCTCGTTCTTTTGAAAGAGCGGCTGGGGTGTGGCCACTGCCTATTGAAAGAGTGAATTGATATTTCAATCCGCTTTTTTGTGTGTGGTCACAATCTTTCGAAAAGTGTTTTGTTTTGTTTTGTTTTGTTTTTTTGGAAGAGATCTTCCAAAAGAACTTCTTTCAAAGGACTCCTGAAGTGTAGACGTAGCCATTGTGTATACAGCTATAGAGATATTTTACCAGGAACAGTATGCTTCGCTTGTCTTTTAGGTGCTAAGCGTAAAACAACTCATGTCAATATAAATCTTTCCACTGACAGCACTGGGCTTTGAATCAAGCCCTTGAGCCTTATGAAAGCAAAACTCACTGATTACAAGGTGGATAAATATCGCAGAGCAAGTCACTAAAGCCCAAGAATCAGAGAGGTAGCTGAGTTAGTCAGTATCTTCAAAAACAACAAGAAGTCCTGTGGCACCTTATAGAATAACATATATTTTGGAGCATAAGCTTTCATGGGCAAAGACTCACTTCCTCAGATGTGTCTGATGAAGCAGGTCTTTGCCCACGAAAGCTCATGCTCCAAAATATGTTAATCTATAAGGTGCCACAGGACTTCTTGTTTTTTTCAAAGCCCGAGACTACACTTTTTATTTAAGTTAAATTTCCATTAATGAGCCATATAGTGATTTGCTAATAATTTAGTTATTGAAGATAAAATGAAGCACTTGTTCAGCTGGAGAAAAGAAATAAGGCAGCGACAGGCACTTGTCTGAAATAGTAAGTGCCCGGCTCACTGAAGGCAAAAGTGCTCCTATAATTTCATTGCCAGCACAGGACTATCAGCTATCCTTAGTTTTCATTTCCACCTTACTAATGTTTCCTAGGAAAAGGCAACAAATACGACTTCAGAGGAGACAGCCCATATACAAAGAATCTAATCAGGAATTAATCTCCAAAGGGTTTAGTCAGTTGGAATGCTTAATGTTAATTTATCTGAATGACTCTTGCTCCCCTACTCCACAAAACCCGCAAGAACATACACCTTCTCCCGCACTTCACGGGGCCTTCCCATTTTTTATGTAGACTGGGAATATTCAGACTCGGTTTTCTTGTAATTCAGTCACTTCCAGTTCTGGTTGCAATCAGAGACAACAGGCACATTCAACCACTGTAGCCTGGCTTTTTGCTTATTTAACATTATATATTGCACTATTGCTTCTTTTCTACTGCTTCAAAGAAAATAACCATTTGTAATACTAACATATCATTCAGCCTATGTTATCTTAATTGTTTCATTGTCACCTCTAGAGGTTTCAAGAGCTATCAGTACTTCTCTAAAAGTTTGGAATGTTCCCCCTCACCCTTGGCAACAGTGATTGAAACCTTTCAAGTTCACACAGAAAGAAAGAGAATGAAGTGCACAACCAGCTGTATAAACAGTGGGTAAAGATTCAAAGGAGTTCTTACTGGATCCAAGCCATGTCACCTCTTCAGGGGCCTATTGACATTTTGCAAGAAGCAGTGCTGCTTTTCCTATGGAGTGCTTCTGGCTGCAGTAGTATGTCAATAGTATGTAAAACAGTGGTACAGGTTGAACCTCTCTAGTCCAACACCCTTGGGACCTGACGGGCTGGCCCCAGAATGGCAGCTAGGTCTTTTTCTATTGTAAACAGCAGCAGTGCTATATGCATTACTGTAAGACCTTTGTGGAAAGCTGGAACTGCCTGACCTTTCTCCTTGTATATATTTATTTTATAGCTTTGTTTTTCCTGGTTGTCCTTGGGTGTAGCATCACAGCTGTCTTGCCTTATTTTTGCACATGCATCTTCAAGCTGGCATTTATTTTTTCCCGCAGGGTGATAAGTTTATTGCTATGGAAGGTGGCAAGGGCCAATTTCAATTCAAGCAGAACTTTTTTCTTTTGTCTGTACACTGGAATTAATTTTTAGAAGAGGATGATATGCACAAGACAGATCTGCACATGATCCATGCTTTTCCTTTACTTTTCAACTGCTTCAGAGAAAATAACCATTTGTAAGAATAACCTATCATTCAGCCTGTGTTATCTCAAATGTTTCATTGTCACCTGTAGAGCTTTCAAGAGCTGTCAGCATTTCTCAAAACATTTTGCATGTTCCCCCTCACACTTGTATTGCTAGTCAAATGAAAAGATCATTAACATCTGAAATTTTATAGACATATATGTTATGGTTAAAGCAAGGGAATCCTTTTGTTTTACACACCACTTGCACCAAAATCTATTTTGTTCGTTTTTTGTGTGTTTTGTTTTTAGGTTATTTTTCCATTAAAAGCAAAGTATGAGTTGAACAAGAGTAATTTTTTTCACAGACTGAAAATGGGAAAATGCAGCATGTCACTGATAAGTTTCAAATGGAAAATATTCATCATGGGAATGGCATCCTATTCAATTGGAGACTTCCTTAGGTACAGCCTAAATAGACACCACATCTAAGTCACATTAGAGGGTCACAGTTTTATTGATTTTCAAACATATGATTAACAACAACGGCAACATTCATGAAGTCCCTATGGTCAATATGTGCAGCTATTACAAACTCTTGGTCTGCGATGGTGCAGACATTTTGTTCCCTCTGCACATAATTGAGGACCGATATTCAAAGCTGTCACTTATTCGTAGAATGTTCTCTTCAGGAAGGGTTAAAAACAGGGTAAGGTCCCAGTCACGGTCCCTGGTGAATGCAAGTTAAAGAGAGCTATGCAGCTCCCACAACATGGAAGGTCAGGTCCTGGGTATCCAAGATGAGGATCTCTATTAATACCCAGGTACAACTGGGCGAAATGTTTCAAACAAAGCTTTGTTTTTACATGGCAAAAAATGCAGACTTGGCAACACTAAAATATTTTGTGAATTTGTGTCAGCTGAACCAAACTGCTTCAGTTCAGAAGAGAAACATGAAAAACCTAAATATATCATTCTGATGTTTTGAAGCCACATATTTAATTTCCTTTCATTTAAAACCACTTTTTATTTGATAATTTCCTTTCCTTTCATTTTAAAAAATAAAATTAAAATGCTGAAAGCTAGAATTATATGTCATTTAATTCAGCCCTAAACCCTTTT
The DNA here is from genome assembly GCF_033958435.1 of Carettochelys insculpta. Classification (NCBI taxonomy): domain Eukaryota; kingdom Metazoa; phylum Chordata; order Testudines; family Carettochelyidae; genus Carettochelys; species Carettochelys insculpta. Next base: position 21,744,442 of record NC_134156.1, on the reverse strand, counting down.
TCACCCACTTTTTTTTAGTATTGCCAGGAAACCCTGCAGATAATGGTATTCACCCAGGCTACATATATACTTACTCAAAATTTTATAATAGCCATGCTAATGGCCAAATCAAAGAATACTAATGAGGTGCCTGAAATGCATATTCAGTACCTCATTAGCATGCCACCAGCTGCAGCATTTCGAAAGTACTGCGGTTCACTCGCCCTCGGCTCATCTACATGGGGGTCCTTTTCGAAAGGACCCCACCAACATTGAAATCCCCTTATTCCTATCAACTGAATACACATATCAGCACCTCATTAGTATTCTTTGAAATGGCCATGCTAACGGCCAAATCAAAGTTTTGACTAAGTGTAGATATGGCCCCAGCTTCATAACCAGGTGAAGCAACCTGCTACTTCCAAATGCTGCCTCATGCAAAAGGGACACACCTTGCCCTCACCCTCAGATAGAAGGATGTGGATTTCAGGAATGGGCTATCTCAGTGCAGGACACAGACTTTGGTGTTTTCAAGGAGCAGTAGAAGCTCACAGTTTTCAGTGACACTTTCACAGTCAATTACAGGTGGAACCTCTCTAATCTGGAACGCTCTCATCCAGTAACATCTTTAATCCATCATGATTCTTGTTAGCTGGGTGACTACTAATCATGAGTGTGGCCAAGTTTCCCATAGTCCCATAAAGTTTTATAGCCACCAGTCCTGGACCTCAGTTTTCTGTGCTGTTATTTAGCTGTAATTTACCCCTAAATACCTTCTAAAAGCCCAGGAAGCAGTGGATATGTTGATAATTCTGCTAGACAATATCAACCTCCTGTGGTTCAGCAAATTGTCCCATCCAGCCCATCAGGTCCTAAGGGTGTTGGACTAGAGAGGTTCAACCTGTACCACTGTTTTACATACTATTGACATACTATTGCATACTACATATGTGTTTCCAAGAGGAAGGGGTGATAACAGTCCTACAAGAATTAGGAACAGTATGGGGTTGGTTAACCAAATTCACTCAGGTTCAGCAGAGCCTCAGCCATTGCACGCCCCAGGGCAAACGGTGAAGGGGCCTGGCTCTATACCTCTGGAAGGTGTGGCCAAGGGCAGTCAGTCATTAACACCACCCAGCTCATGGTGCACTCCACCCTCCCACTCCTCAGAGTTTGGGGAGTGGTGCTCCAGCAGCAATGCAAAGGATTTGGTACTACAGCTGCTGTCAAAGTAACAGCAACAACAACCAAGTGCTTCGGGCCTGTTTGAATCTCCAGGCCCTGGTGCAATTGTCCTTTTACCCCCCATTTCCCTGTCAGTTGGTCTGCTCTGGTTGTACCATCCCCAGAGAGCTCCCATCAACTGCACAAGCGCTTACATATATTGAGTCAAACTGGATTTTCCATGGACCAGCAAAGGACAATTGGTTAAATGGCCTAAATTAAAAGTGATTCAGGAATTTCCTTCTGATTGGAAGAACCCCTGGGCTAAGTGGGCCTTCAATACATAGGGAAGTTTTGGAACGTCTCTGGACCACCAGGGCCCCATACAATTAGGGGTTTTGTTCTGAGCAAAAGCTGTGATGAACTTGTGATCACAAGAAAACATACCATCTGGTGTTGGAAGGACCAATCACCCACCAGAGTCCTATTTGAGTGAGTGGGTGATATCTGTTCAGCTAGTTAGCATGAGTGTAGCTTCTTCTGTTCTTTTTATCTATTTTCTCTTTAATGGTTTTGACTTCAGACAAAATGAACTTGTTCAGAATGAACTGTGTGATAACTTAACTGTGAAATTACCTTGTGTACCATCTCTGCAGAAAGAAGTGAAGCAGTCTGGTTGAGCAGCATGTCTTTTGCTGAGGGCTTGTCTTCATTTCCATGAAGATTGACCTGGTCAAGGTCAATCATCCAGTATTTGATTTTGTGTGTCTGTTAAAGACGCTTGAAATTGATCTCTCTGAAGTCAACAGTTGATCCATGTACTACTTGCTATTGCGAGGTATAAGGGACGTCAACAGGAGAAAAGCATCTGTTCACCTTCCTTAGTGACGACAGTCAAATAAGTCAATTTCTGATATGTTGATTCTAGCTACATAATTGCCATAGCTACAATTGCATATCTGAAATTGACTTGTTTTCCGAGTGGAGCCAAGACTCAGGAATAACACTAAAAGGAGGGAACTGTTCAGCCAGGAAATACCCTGATCATAAGGGAGAGATGTGGGTTGCTGCTCAGCAGAGGCTCAAGCTGACAAGCCTGCAGCCTAGCACGTGTGCCCTTGTAGAAACATACAAGTGGAGTACAGTTAAATTTGCCCTGACTTGTGACGATCAAAAAACAAAAAACAAACAAACAAACAAAAAATCTGGAAGTGCAGCAAACTGCCTGAGCTGGTAATCATAATGCAGCATGGAAAGCAAACAATCAGCTAGCTAGTATGCTATCTGCTGAAATTCCTTTCCTGCTATAGGCATGGACAAAGGTCATTATTCAGTCTCCGAGAATCACTCCGTTTATTATTAGGGCCCTGTTGTTAGTGCTATTTCAAAATTTCCAGTACACCCAATGATGATTTCAGTTGGTACTGTCATAAAGATACCACCAATAAACTATTTTGGTGTTAAGTACATCAACAGTTGCTAATATAGTACTTTACAAGGCTCAATATATTATTGAGCTAAGCTATCAGCTTGTAAAATAAAACCAAACACAATATCTAGCCTATGCAAGGAAAATGGTAGAAAGTTGGCTGTAATTCTGTAACTTTGGCTATATCTATGAGATAAAATAAATTTTAAGTCAGTTAGCCTGATTTTTCTCAGTTCCTGTCCTCACTGTGTATTCCCTTAGCTTGATTTATGGACCATTAAAATCGACATGATATCTAAAACCTAAAATCGAAGTAACCTGATTGGTGTAGCTTTCTATTTGAATTTAAGAATCCAAATGAAGGTTAGTAAGGATGCAGCATGCCTTTAAATTGAGTTCATTAGCCTCCACAGATGTCCCATATGTGCCCCACAATGCACCACAGTTCTCCTCTCTGGTGTCTTACATCTCCACTGTTCATAGGAATTAGGCAACTGGACTATTACAATTCAGCACAAATCTTTATTTTGCCTTGCTAGGAGTGCAGCTGTGGGATCTGTGCTTCTGTGTATACCCCAGCTAGGTGCCTTCTTTTTCTGCACTGCCTGGTGCCAGCTGCTGGCCCCTCATACCATGTGTCAGCTAGGCTGTGGGTGGGGGGTCGTGCTTGTTTGGTAGTACAAGAAACTTCTTTTCAGCTGTTTACACGTTGTCCTGACCCCCACAGCTCCTCCCTTCCCTCCCCTCTACAAGCACCACACAGTCTGGAACATTCCTACACCCAGCCGCATCACATGGCTTGACCCCGAACCAATAAAAGGACATGCTGCGCAAGGTGCCAGTCAGGTAGCATGTGGTGAGGGTAATGATTTTCATGGGTTGGCTGTAGCGGGGGGTCTTTTAGCCACCCAGGGGATGTCTCCCTCGGCGTTCATGATTTCAAGGACCTGGCTGTAGCTGGGTATCTTGTAGCCACCCGGGGGATGTCTCTCTTGGCAGTCCTGATTTTGAGGGTGTGGCTGTAATGAGCACTCTTTTAGCAGCCCAGGGGATATCTCCCTCGGTGGTCATGATTTTGAGGGGCTGGCTATAGCCGGGGATCTTGTATCTGCCCCAAGCCATACATATCTCAATGAAGGCAGTGCTTTAGTTATACAAGTACCACAGTTGTCGAAGTAAGGCTTGCAGCAGGGAATAGCTGTGTCCTAAGGATCTTCTTTTCCATGTGTAAACCTGGCTGTAGTCTGAGGTATTTCAGCCTGATGAATCATTCGCGTTTCAGCGTAACAACCGTGTCCACTTTGACACAAGGGTCTTCTTTTTCAGGTGGCCTAAATCGAGATTCAAGTCTGAGAGAGGGACTCCGTGACCAGTCACAATTTGCGTGGCTGTCAACTAGGTACTGTCTTTAGCCTCCCCGGCCCATTACTGATGATTAATTAAAGTTTCAGTGCAACAACCATGTCTCCTTAAACATACTTAACATGGAAGGGGAAAGAGGGGAATGAAATGTGGGAAGATGGCATCATATACCTACATCTACTTGTGGGTCCAGAATGCAATGGGGCTCAGAGAACTGTGGGACATATTCCCGCAATACATTGCAGCAGAACTCGGTTTAAGCTCCATGTAAGCTACTTGTGTGTGGCAGCAGTAAGTTGATTTTGTGGAGAGCATGTGAGAAGGTGAAGATGCTCAAAACTGAGTGGTTAGAACCCAGCATCAAGAAATCGATTTTAATAAAATCGATTTTATCTCGCAGTCCAGATTCAGCCAAAGTGTGTATAACTGTATAGATACATGGGAGATCTTCTATTCCTTATGAAATGAGCAGGAGTTTTGCAGATGGAAAAAAAATGCCACTTTTTTTCAAGAAAGTATGTGTACCTTTCCCATGCAAAATTTTATTTTGCTTAAAAAAAAGTTTTTTTGGAAACAAAACAAAACACAAAAAAAAACAGTTCTACTTCTATGATTTAAAATAATTAACCCAGAGAAGGAAAAAAATTGAAAAGCATCTGTCTAAGTTCCCGTGTATGTACTAAAGGGCATGTCTGCACTGCAGCTCATCTATGCCAGCTGACTCAGTCCCACAGGGCTTGGGCTAAGAGGCTGTTTAATTGTAATGTAGATGTTTGGGCCTGAACTGGAGCACAGCTTGCTGGACCCTAGCAGGTGGGAGGGTCCCAGAGCTTGGGCTGCAGAGAACCTAAATAGTTCTTTCGCTCAAGCTGGCTATGCCAAATTAGCTGCTTGAGCCAGCCACAGTCAATTAACATAACTGTGGTCATGTCCTTGGAGCAGATGGATTTGAAGTCTTGATCCACACTGGAAACTTGAAAGCAGAGAGACTGAAACGTACGTTGGAAAGTAACAGAGAGTAAGCCGTGCTAGTCTATACACTATCAAAACAAAAAGCAGTCAAGTAGCGCTTTAAAGACTAGCAAAATAGTTCATTAGGTGAGCTTTCGTGGGACAGACCCACTTCTTCAGACCATATCCAGACCAGAACAGACTCAATATTTAACACACAGAGAACCAAAAAACAATAAGCAAGGAGGACAAATCAGAAAATGATAATCAAGGTGAGCAAATCAGAGAGTGGAGGGGTGGGGGGCAAGATCAAGAATTAGATTGAGTTAAGTATGCAGACGAGCCCCTATAGTGACTCAGAAAGTTCACATCCCAATTTAAACCATGTGTTAATGTTCCGAATTTGAATATAAATGTCAATTCGTCCCAGATCCTCAAACCAGTTAGTCAACATTTTAATGGAATGGGCCATTCTGTCAATGACCTCAAGGTATGTGTGTTACTGAAAAGAGATTATCGTTCCTTTGTAGAAAGGGAAGCGGATGAATTGACATTTATATTCAAATTCGGAACATTAACACATGGTTTAAATTGGGATGTGAACTTTCTGAGTTACTATAGGGGCTCGTCTGCATACTTAACTCAATCTAATTCTTGATCTTCGCCCCCACCCCTCCACTCTCTGATTTGCTCACCTTGATTATCTTTTTCTGATTTGTCCTCCTTGCTTACTGTTTTTGGTTCTCTGTGTCTTAAATATTGAGTCTGTTCTGGTCTGGCTATGGTCTGAAGAAGTGGGTCTGTCCCACGAAAGCTCACCTAATAAATGATTTTGCTAGTCTTTAAAGTGCTGCTTGACTGCTTTTTGTTTTGATACGTTGGGAAATATCGGTTTGGTAGAAAACCAGCACAACATCATTTATGATATACTGTATGTGGTTTACAAAGATAAATGGCTGATCAAATTAATGTAAAACTGAGTATCATGATGGTTATAAAATGAGAAAATTGCATAAAATATAAAATGGAAATATCTAGTGTGCACCCAGAATTATGCTACAATATAGTAAATCAGACTAGGTAATCACAATGATATCAATCTTACATTTTCTTTTTGCGTGAACAATGAAAAACATTCAGTTCAAAAGGCATCTACGACTGAAGAATTAATCGTCAATGTGCATGCATCATCATGCCCGATATAGTCAACAGGTAATTTTCTGTGACAAACATTGCATGTGTCTGTGGCAGGCCTATGAATGGGCAGGTGGGGGGAGGTGTTGGGGAAGATATAAAGAAGGAAGTTGTCCCAGAACCCAGTGGTGTTAAAGAGCCCTGGACTCGAAACCTTCATCACCACTACCATGGCTTCAGCAGTGCCCTGAGCCTTGGGCACAGTTTGGGGGGCATTGAGTGCTGGCGAGTGGAGGCTAGCACCTAGCCCCACCCCTTCCTCAATGCTCCGCCCCTTCAGGGAAGCCCGGAGTCAAGTCCTCCCCCCACATTGCCCGTGGATCAGCAAAGCCTGTTGCCAGCCTTGGTCCGAAGGCAGGCTACAACGCAAAGATTTTAAACCATGTCTTGGACTGTATGTGGCAATGAGCCTGAAAATAAAGCACACCACTAAATGAAGTGTTGAGAGGCCATATGGGCATGATCTAACCAAAAGCCAATCATCAAGCCAGGTGCCGCTTTAGAGCATGACCCAAAGCTCATCAAGTCAACAAGAGTCTCAGTCATTGCCTTCAGGAGGCAGTGGATGATAGAAGGGACCTTGAGCGTTCTTCTAGACCAATTCCCTGTACTCAGGGCAGGATGAAGTATAATCCATTCTTGACAGGTGTTTGCCTCACCAGCTCTTAAAAATCCCCAAAGGGAGGCATTTCAAAACCTCCATAGGCATTTATTCTAGCGCTTTGCTATGTTGACAATTAAGAAGATTTTCCTAATGTCCAGCCTTGCTGTAATTTAAGCTCATTGCTTTTTGTCCTACTCCCAGAAGTAAAGGAGAACTTTTTTTTTCTTTCTCCTCCTTGTAACAACCTTTTAAGTACTTGGAAAATGTCCCCCCAGTGACATTCTTTCAATCTGGATCTTTAGTCATGTTTGTTGTTCTTCAATGGACTTTCTCAAATTTGGCCACATCTTTCCTGAAATGTGGAACCCAGACCATGACACAATGCTCCAGATGAAGGTGGAAGAATTACTTCTCATGCTCTCATACAACTCTCCTATTAATGCACCCCAGAAAGATGTTTCCTCCTGTACACACTATTGACTCATAGTCAGTTTTTGGTCTCATGACTCCCAGATCTCTTTCAGCTAGTACTGCTTCCTGGACAGTAATTTCCCATTTTGTAGGTGTGCACAGGATTGTTCATTTTTAAGTGGTCTACTTGGTACTTGTCCTTACTGAATTTCATCCTATTTATTTCAGACCTTTTCTCCAGTTTGTTGGATTATTTTGAATTTTAGTACTATCCTCCCAGGCACTTGCAACCCCTCCCAGCTTGGCAAGGTCCACAAACTCTATCATTTTCTAAATTACTGATGAAGATATTGAGCAGAATTGTCCCTGAACTGATTCCTGTGGGACTCTACTTACGGTGTCATTTTAATTTCGCTGTGAACCACTGATAACTACTTGGTGGGAGTAGTTTTCCAACCTATGTGCCCACTTTATACTAGCTCTATCCAGGCTGCATGCCCCTAGTTTGTATTTGAGAAACTCATGTGTGAAACAGTAACAAATGCTTTACTAAAACCAAGACATATCAAATCTACAGCTACCCTCATCCACAAGGCTTGTTACCCTTTTAAAGATTGTCATACTCTTCATTAGACTTCAGGCTTTATTATCTGGCATCCCCAGTTCTTCTGGGATGCCAGATAATAAAATTTGTTGGTTATTCAAGTTGGGGCCAGCATCCAGCTCCACTCTACCCTTTTCCCTCCCACACATCAGCTGGGCAGTAGGTAGTCAGCCCTTCTCTGCTCACGTCCTTCCCCACCCCCACAGGTGGGCAGTGGTTGCCTGGCCCTGCACCACTAGCCCTGGCTGGGCTGCTGGCCTGCTCTGCCAGCTAAAGCCAGGTAACTGGTTCTGGGGCACCTGCAGCAGCTGACCCCTGGTGGCCCCAGGGCACTCGGCCCCAGCCAGGTAACTACCCCTGAGGCATCTGTCCATGGCTCGGTAAGCCTGCAGCACGCCAGTTAACCCAATGTGGTGCTGCATAACTGGGCTTTTACTGTGCAACAGTATAATACAGCTCAGTCACAGCTATGTTTTAACTGTACTTCTGTAGATGTGTCCGAGTGCAGATGACTTTTATTTTTTTTCAGTATTCATGAAAGGACATTGGAGGAAACATCGCTCATTAAACATAGTTATGGTCCACTTGTCCTGTACACGACAAGCTTAAAAGCAAGTCACCAGAATTTCTTCTCCAGTCATCATTGGTGTATGATTTGCACTGGACTGCTCCTGCCAAATAGAAAAGGAACAGAGCCTTACTGTTTTGGCAAAGAGAACAAACAATTTCCATTGGGCTGATCTGGGGGAAAGTATATACAAAGCTGTTGAATCTTGCTGCTTTATGTGTTTTCATTTGGCAGATGGAGACTATAATTGTTGAACAAGTCTGTTTATCTGATGTCAATTTTCTGATGTCTTTTAGCAAATGAAAATCATCATTAGCATGTCCATTCCTTTTTAAAGCATGAACCAGATCATGTAGAAAAAAGACTAGAGAGGTCATGCTAGAAAAAGACAGTCTGCCAAAGGCAGGATTATTTTAGATTCTATCAGTTTCTTCTACTTCCTATAAAATAGGAATAATTATGTTTACTTATCCTCTCTCTAAAGCTGTGTTTCTTAAAATTTTGGAGACCACAGAACACCAAATAATAATATATTTTCTTTAAAAAATTCTTATCAGACCAAAAACGAACAACATATAGAGCAAAACCAAAATAATGCAATTTAATCAGGTATTGTAGCAATAAAAATGTAACATTGAATCTCATTTTAATAACTGGAAAAATACACTGATAGTCTATATTTTCTAACACTTGCTGGTTGTTCACAGAACACCAGTGTTCCATGGAACATAGTTTAAGATACACTGTTCTAAAGCAGTTTTCCATCAGTGAATGGAAGCTCTGTGTAAGAACTAGGCATTATTTATTATTTCTCTGTAGTGCCCAAATCAAGATTGGGACCTTTGGTTGGTAGGCATGATACATTCATACACATAGCAAGACAGAGTCTCTGTACTGAAGGGCTTACTGTCTCTTTGGACAAGAAAGTCAAAGAGAAGAACAGTCCATGTTTATTTTATGAATGAGAATTAGAGGGACAAAGAGATCAAATGACTTGCCCAAGATCACATAAGAAATCTGTGACAGAGGTTAACTTAAAATCTCCTTGGCTACTTCTGCACTATAGTGGTCCTTCAAAAGAAGTTCTTCTGGAAGACATCGTCCAAAAAAAACATCTTTCGAAAGAGCATGTCCACACAGGAAAGGTGGAACAAAAAAACGACACATTCTTTTGAAAGAATGGGCCAGGGATTGAAAAATCTAGTGCCATGAGGACTTCTCATTCAAAAAAAAAAGGGGGGGGGGGGGCAGAGTGTCTGCACACTTTTTTTTTGAAAGAAAAAGGCACTCTTCCTCATCTGAAAGGGGAAGAGGGCTGCCATAAAAAGTGCTGCATTCTTCCAATTTAATATTGAAAGCACGTACTTTGCGTGCAGAAGCTCTGAGGGATTTTTTTGAAAGACCCCCATCTTTTTTGAAGAAACTCCCTAGTGTAGACATAGCCCTTGCGCCTCAGTCCAGTACTTGAACCTGAAAACCATTTTGTAGATTTCAATAAATAACTCAAAACATTTTGCCAGTAAACATTTATGTTTTTATAGTGAGCTTGTTTCAGCTCCCTTCACATTCCTCTGGAGTTGTTTACTGGAAATAGGCTGTTGAGCAAGTTTGACTAAAAAAAATGCTGCTGCATCAGACCAAGCTTGCAACCACCCAGTCAATGAGCAGACAAAATACAGCACACAAAATCCTGGTCCCATTGAAGGCAGGGGTGAAATTCATTGACTTCACAGTGCCTAGGATGTCATCCTATGTTACTTATGAGACCATTTCCTAACTAAGGGTACACACACTTTGGCCAAGCTCATTTCTCACACATTCCTCCATTCTTTTCTGGCCAACTGAACAAGCTATGACCACTGTCTCATTCCCTTCTATTTCAGGGATGCTGCAAACCCACCTTCTCTTGTACCAGTGGGGCTATGGGCTCTCCATTCCCCCATGCCATACGTCTGGGTCTCTCTGCCTCTCACTCTTCACTGTCTCTATGCCAGGGCCCCGCCCCCCCATTAACCCCCACCATCAGGGATCCTATGGAAATAATTGTTCTGTTTTTCCCCATGCCAAAGACTCTTTATAATTCTCCCATCATCACTCCAGGCCAAGGGGTCTTTGTACTTCTCATTGGATTCCACCACTATCTGCTTTTTTGGGTTATTATTGGGAAAATAAGTCATTCTGAATGTCAACATGCTAAACTCTATTGACAGATTTGGGGTTAGGAATTTCATGTAAAAATATTTCGCTATCAAAAAATGTTCATTTGTCAAACAAAAGTTTCAACTCTTCATCCAAATTGGAGATAGGAAAATATTTCGAAATCTCAAAAATTTTCCTGGCACATGGAAACTGCTTCTCAACCTGCTTATATGTTATTCTTGAGGTGTTAATGACTGTCATCTCTGGGTCTCTTGGTCTATATACAGTTTAGACCTCACTGCTCACCACAACCACCTTTCTAACCCCCAGCCCTGAAGGATCAGGCAACACTGAATAAGTCTTCTAGTGTGTGCAAGTCTATATACATATACATGTAAAATTCATTATTTTTATTTTATTCATCATTAGTGTAAAGGTAATCAAATAATGTGTAATTTTAAGACAATCATAAGCTGGATACAGCTCAGTTACAAACAGATCCTGATCATAGGTTTACAAGTAAATTCAGATTTGTGCAGAGGTGTAAATGATTATGAGATTCAAGACAGTGAAGTACAAGGCCCCAGGTAAGTTTCAAAAATGATATGTAGCACAGGGGTCAGCAAACCTTTTAAGTCAGGCTCCACATATGAGACACAAGAAACAAGGGAGGTCAATGGGAGAAACTCTCTCGTTGGCCTTCCCCACAGCTGACTGTAGATATGTTGATTCTAGCTATGCAGTTGCCGTAACTAGAACTGCGTATCTGTAGTCGACTTACTTTGCCAAGTGTAGACGTAGTTATATCAGTACTGTGGGTTCCAAAAACCAATGTTTATAACTTTTCCTTAGTACAGAGTTAAGAAACTCAGTAGTGCATATTCTCCCTAGTTTTATAGCAAATTGCAACTGTTAGATGTCTCCTCCTACTGGAACTATAAACATTCACTGAATTACCTCCCCCGTCCATTCAAATGGACCACTGAATTCATCCCCAAAGCTGTTGTCCATTAGTCTTTTTTTTAAGCTACAGTGTATTTCGCGACATTCCAGTCTAAAGCTGCTTCTACACTCTCCCAGTGCTGTCAGAGGTGACATGGATGGGAATGAGGCAATTCGATGCAAGCTAATGAGGTGCTAACGTGCATATTCAGTGCCTCATTAGCATAATGGTCGCCACACAAATTTCAAAGTGCAGCCTTTGAATTGCAGATTGACATTGTAGATGGGGCAGCTTTGAAATAAGCGCCCCACTTTGACATTCCCTTACTCCAATATAATTTTGTAAAAGTAAGGGAATGTCAAAGTGGAGTGCTTATTTTGCAGCTGCCCCCATCTATACTGTCGATCTGCTATTCCAAGTCTACGCTCTGAAATTTGCACAGCCGCCATTATGCTAATGAGTTGCTGAGTATGCATGTTAGTGCCTCATTAGCCTATTTTGCATTGCCTCATTACCATGCCACCTCTGATGGGAGAAGGCAAGTGTCGAAGCAGCCTAAGTAAGTGAAGGGGGAAATAACATAACCCTGTGCTGCCATTCTAAACATTTTATTTTCTCTCTATTTTCTCTCTGACACTCCTCCCCTTCCCTAGGCATGTTATTCCCATCTCTGCTCTGTCAGATCAAATCCTGTCCAAGCAATATTCAGCCATCTGATTTAGAACGGAATGGATCATTCTTATAATAGAGAACACGCTGCCCTTCAGATCACAGGTGAAGTGAATTGAACGTGCAGCAGCCGTTCCTGGCTGTTCTCACTCGCACCCTGCCAGGATTTGCTCACAGAATTAATTCCTCCCCCTCCACCCATGTTCCATCTTGATATTTATTAGCAGCCTTCATTTAAAACAAACAGGGTAGTATGTTAAACCAGTGCTTTGCAAACGTGTGACATGAAGCCATGGGGGGAATTCCAGGCAGCGATTTAACACGGGACATCTCAATCTTGAAGCATGAGCTTTAATGATCTGGATTGAACAGTGCAGCAACAGCAGCAGACTCAAAAACTTATGGTTCTGGGGGAAGGTATGGGACAAAGGACCCATGATGCTGGCATGGGTTATGCCAATGGGCAATGGGCAACCCAGGCAAGTGGGGAAGCCACATGAGTGGCCTTCCTTCATCTCAGTGAGCTGCAAGTTTAGCATAGCCAAGATAGTCTCCCAAGAGAGGATAGTTTTGCTACAAAATGTCTTTGCATACTTAGATTTGGCAGGATGTGTTGGTGGAACCATAGCAGCGCTTTGATTGGCTACTGTGGGATAACGCAGCTCTCACAGCTCATTTTGTGTATAATCCGCACCCACTTCACTTCAGGTGCCTTTGCTTTATGTGCATGTCACTTTAGTAATGACAGTAGGAAAAAAGCTCTGTGAATGGAAACAAGTAGAATCTGGTAGCTCTGAGCACGGGCAGCAGTAAACAAGTCTTGAGGACCACACATAGAACCCCAATGGGCTCCAAGTTGTCCACAAAGTCCGGAGCTTTGAACATCTACAGTAGTTCAAGTTCCCTGGTACGAGCCCTCCAGAAGTGTCCTCCCCTGTCAAAAATCACTTTCATCACATGAGCTACAAATGGGGCAATGAGGCCTTTTAAAGGATCCCCAAATTGACCATATCATTGTCTAAACAACGAGAAGTCTTGTGGCACATTATAGACCAGGGCTGAACAAATGAGGGGGGCAGTGACCAGAGGGAAGTGACATTTTGTAAGGAGGTGACACAGCACGATCGTCCCTCTCTCCCCTGCAGCTTATGTTGCATCGCCAGCCGTCTGCCACCACATCAGCGGGCTGGTGATGCAGCAGAGGAGGGGTGTAGGGGAGGGAGAGGAGCCAATTGTGATGAGCCAATCAGGGAGGGGGGCGGGCACACGTGTGTGCCTGCCCTGATGCCTGGCTGAGGTGGCTGGTTCCCAGGCTGGTTGGGGGGTGTCCCAGAGCAGAGCTTGCACAACATCTGTGGCACCAGAGATGGCCGAACCCCATAGCACTACCCCCCTCCTCCAGGAGGAGCTGCCACTCACCTAGCACCTGAGCCCCTGGCCAGCACGTGCCCCCACCCGCATCCGTTCCTGTGGTCCTACAGCAGGTTGGGAGGGGACAGGTGAGGCCTCAGCTAATTGCAGGGCTGAAAAGGGGGCCGTGGCATAAAAAGTTTGCTCACCCCTGTTATAGACTAACAGATTTATTGGAGCATTAGCTTTCATGGGCAAAGACCAACTTTGTCAGATGCATGGAGTGGAAATTCCAGAGGCAGGTGTAAATATACAGACACACAGAAGGAAGGGAGTACCAATCCAGAGGAAAGCCAGATCAATTAACCTTGTTAACTCTGGCCTGCCTCTTGATTGGTAGTCCTTTCTTTTCATGTGCCTGTATATTTATATCTGCCTCTGGGGTTTCCACTCCATGCATCTGACGAAGTGGGTCTTTGCCCACAAAAGCTTATGCTCCAATAAATCTGTTAGTCGATAAGATCCCACAGGATTTCTTGTTGTTTTTTGCAGATCCTGCAGATCCAGACTTACACGGCTACCCCTCTGATATTACTGCCTTGTGATTTGGCAGGAGAAGTGAGCCCATGAAATGATCTGTCAAGAAATGGTGTGCTCAGTGGGAAAGCTGGAGAAGCCCCAATCCACAACAATGCAGCAATAATACTACTGTAGACTCTACTGCTTGGCATTATTCCTGCAAAATTCTTTTCCCCATGGATGTGGGTGATAGAAGTGTGATTTTTTTCTTATTTTTTTTCTTTTGCAGTGGCTCTGTGCTAGTTCTTGTTTTGTTTTCATAGAATCATAGAATCCTAGGCTTGGACGAGACCCTTCAAAAGGTCATTAAGTCTAGCCCCACCTGCCTAAAGGAGATCAACTCTAATTAAATCATCCCAGCCTGGACTTTGTCATGCCAGGACTTAAAAACCTCTAGAGAAAGAAATTCTACTACCTCTCTAGTTAATGCATTCCAGTGCTTCACCTCCCTCTCAATGAAATAGTTTTTCCTAATATCATTTAGACCTAGATATCCTAGACCTCCCCCTCTATAACTTGAGACCATTGCTCCTTGTTCTGTCATCTGTCTCTACTGAGTACATCCTCTCTCCATCCCCTTTAAAGACCCCCTTCAGGCAGTTGAAGGTTGCTGTCAAATCTCCCCACATTCTGCTCTTCTTCAAACCCAAATCCTTCAGCCTCTCCTTGTAGGTCATGTGGTCTAGCCCCCTATTTTTTATTCCATGTGGATTTGTGTTGCATGGATTTCTTTTTGTGTTGGGGGTTCCAAAGAACCTAAATTAAACCCTACATCCAAACCCAACTGGAGTCATCTTAGTTTTATCCAGTTCCACAACACCACCATTTGAAACTGTGAATGTGCAATTGCAATACAATATGATAAATTTTCCCAGGTTTCCTTAGAATTAAAGAATCATAGAATTCTAGGGCTGGAAGGAACCTCAGGAGGTCATCTAGTCCAGCCCCCCAAAACTTAGTCTAGTCAAAACTTCAGAAACCTTAGTTAATTTTCAGTGCAGCTGAGCTTCACTTCAAATTTGCAACACAACAGAAAGCCAGTCAAGTAGGTTCAGATAGTTTGGAATGGAAAGCATCCAAAATTTGTATTTGGAATTGCTTATTTACTTATAAATCTATAAATAAAGTGTCTAATGCCATCATTCACTGAGGTCCTAGGCATTTTACCACGATCTTCAGTTGGAATAAGAGCAGGCCGTAAACCAGAAACTTACGCAGTACAAATAATGTAAAGCAATTTTGCAAAGTGTGTATTTCCCTCTAGATTCTGTTTTAATCCTTACTTAAAAAGTTGGGGAGTCAAAAAAGACATTTGCTTATGCCAGTGCCTTAATGGAAACTCTGAGGCAGTGGAAGATTATTTTTTCCACTGCTTATGTCAGTGGTATTTACTATTTGCCAATTCACTGACATTTTTGACAGTTGCTATACATGCCAGTAAATATTAAACACCAATGGTTGGATGCAAAACAAGAGATGAGAATAAAAAATTGATGGAGATTTTAATCCATGAGCCAGATCAGTTATCATTTTCATTTAAAGGTCATTATAGGTGGTGATCAGCTGTTTTTGTCAGTTAAAGTTATAAAGATCATTATCTTGTTAAGCTATGGAAGATGCAGAGTTTGAACTCAGTTTCACACAAACTGCTTTCTGAAGTCTTACACTTCTGTTAATAGTTAGGCATGTCAGGCCAAAAGCGAAGCAACTTAAAAAAAGAGTACTAAGAAAGCATAAATAGAACTCAGATTAATTCATTCCAGAAATTTGATTTTTAAAATAATTTAGCAATTTGGAAAGGGAAAAGCAATTATTTATGCATCGGTACCTGCTCC
Source organism: Carettochelys insculpta (assembly GCF_033958435.1). Taxonomy (NCBI): domain Eukaryota; kingdom Metazoa; phylum Chordata; order Testudines; family Carettochelyidae; genus Carettochelys; species Carettochelys insculpta. The sequence goes on along the minus strand of NC_134156.1, from coordinate 21,728,661 downwards.
TAGTTTCCAGGGTTGAGAAGTTAAAGTTGTGGTCATAGCTCTTAGGGTATTAAAGAAAGAACAGAAATGAAAAAGTTCAAGTGGGATTTAATTCAAGTGTAAACTATGACAAAGGGTACAGCTGTCTAGTCAAAATGAAAAAGCAGTCATGTAGTACTTTAAAGACTAACAAAATAATTTCAGTTCTCGTGGGTTTGCCTCATGAACGCTCATCATCTAATAAGTTATTTTGTTAGTCTTTAAAGTGCTACATGACTGCTTTTTAGTTTTGTGAAGATACAGATGAACAGGGCCACTTCTCTGTGACTAGTTGTCTAGTCAGTTCATTGTTCTCCCAGAAACAGTCAAGAGCTCAAGCTCAGTACATTTAAAACGTGACAAAAGATAAGTACATTTAAAGCACGGCAAAAGAAAAATACCTTTAGGCATACATAGGCAACCTGTGAAATTAACTATTAGAGGAGTCATGAAACCACCTCTTTTTCTAAGGGTTGGATATTTTTATCAGCAATAATAATTAGGATTCAGTTCCAGTGACGGTCTCAATCTAATAGATTTAAAGTAAGTATGATGGTTGGGTTAAACCGGTATTAAAGTCTAGGAGCTGAAAGTATGAAAATTGTATAAGCTATTCTCAGCTTAATTCAACAAAATGCACGCTTAAGTCACCCTAAAGTGAGTGGATATAAGGACATGCTAAAGTGAAACAGGCATACACATAATTTACTGATATAGGTCCTGTTATTTTAGAGCTATAAAAATAATTGATTGTACATCTGCCTCTAGATCTCATTTACCCATCTCACTCTTGAATTCTTTCCCAGATCACAAAGCACAAAGTGTACTATCAAAAAACGGCATATGCTGTATGTACTGTCAATGCCTGTTGTCTACTGTAATGAACACTTAGCCATCCAGAAGAATCTTGCTCTGCATTTGCTTAAACAAAACTACCTCCCAACAAAAATGTAACAAAACAAAAAAAAATCAGAAAGAGGAACATGTTTTAATTTTGATGAGCTGTTCAGTCCTGTAGCAGGTGCTCCCCAGATCATATTGGATGGATTCAGGAAACTGGGCTATGTCTATGCCAGGAAACAAAAAATATTTATTAATTTTATTTTGTTAAATTTATTGAAGTCACCTTCATACCACTAGATTTAATAAAGCTGATGGTGAGTGTCCACACATTTAGAAAGTTGACATAGTGTGCCCCCATTACCTGAAAAGTTTCAATTTGGAGCTCTTGAAAAGTTGTTTTTTGGTATTGTTGAAATGCTTGAAATGCTTCATTTTGACAGTGTTTTGATTAATTTCATTTTGACCTGGCAGCTGTGTGGTGCAGTGGGCAGCCGGAGAGCCCAGACTGATTCCTGATTCCTGTCTCCTCTTTCTATCACCTGGACAGTAGCAGAGGTGAAGGCAAAAGCCATCAGCTAATGAGCTGTTTAAGATTAGGGACAGGCTGGAAATTTCACCTGAAGTAAAAATCCACTTACAATGAAAACCAAGTCTGAAATGAACCCATCTGGAGGTGCTGAAAGGTTAGTTTATATTCCATCTTGAAATGCAATGGCAAGGAATGCTTCAAAATATTTCCAAGTGTCTAGAGAGTAAAACTGTTGGACTCTAGACTTGAAGAAAAGCATGTGAATGTGAACAAAATGAATGCAAGTCACTACTGGGCGGCAGACCCAAGCCAGGTTTCAAACCAAAGCTAACTGGGAGACTATTTGAGTCAAAAATGTCACACATCTCTTTCTTCAACCCTGTAAATTCAGTGGAAGTGAATGGCTGGAATATACCTAACTCTTGACATTTATATTTTCTCCCTGTATACTCAGATAGCTAGGAAGTAGCATGAACAATATGAATGAGAGGGAAACACACTCCCATCCCCACCAGCCTGAGATAGTTTAAACTGGGTGGTACAGGAATGGAGGCCAAAGTCATAACTATAAAGTATAAGGAGAAAAACCTGGAAGGCGTAGCAATGGAAAAACAGATGGCCAGTACTTCAGCTGGTATAGATTAGCACAGCTCCATGAAAGTCAACAGAGTTATGCCAATTAACATCAGCTGAGGATCTGGCCCAATATCCATTTCACTTACACGAGTTAAGAAACAGAGAGATTCAGCAACATGCCCCTCTGCTGAGTCAGTAGCATAGGAACCTTTCTTTCCATGTGCATTAGTTTTGCAACTATGGCAACAGTGCGTGCGTGAGGAAAGGAAGCTCTTAAAATAGGCTCCTGCTCCTAGTTGGAAAGAGCTGACAGTGAACACGTGTGGTCATCTGAGACCTGCTAGCCAAGCAGCACTCTATTCTAAGACGCCCTTTCTGGCTGTTTGCAGATAGAGACTGAACCCAAAGATTAACTCCCCAGAGGGATAGACAATGTCAGGAGAGAGGGAGAACAGGGTGGGGAAGCAGCTCTATTTCTAAAAATGTCCTGAGCCTTTCTTTGTGATAGGAAAAGCCTTGATGTGTGTGCTAGCTTCCCCCATGGTGCACTCTCCCACAAGAAAATCTCAGCTCAGTTCGACCAGGGGTCAGCAACCTTTCCAAGGTGGAGTGCCAAAATCAGACCTTTCGAACTCCGTGTACGGTCCAAGTGATGGTGATACTTTTTAAGGTCACTGATAGTCCTACTTACAACAGCTTCATCAACAAAGGAAGATGCAGAGCTTTACTGTTTAACTGGTCATTAGCAGCATTAGCTGGTCTTTTGTTAATCCACAGGCAGCACAGCTTTGATCGAGCTACCAGCTGCATGGTGGAGGAAGGGCAGGGCTGAGTTCCTGCCTTGCATACCAATAAAAATCGACTCGAGTGCCACTCTTGGCAACCACGACCCCTGGTTGCAGACCCTTGCACTACAGTATTGCCAAATAAGGCAAATGGCTGCTTTATACTAAGTGAAAAGTTCAGTAACAAGTTTGCCGTTTGCCTGTGGTAGAGCTACCATTAGGCGAAGATCCTCCCATAAAGTCACTCTGTCATAGGGCAGGGCAGAATAGGCAGCATACAGAAAAATAGAGGCTTCGGCTCACACGCTGCAACCCACTTCAGTCTTCATTAATAATTTTATGAGTTATTGACATTTTAAGCTACTGGGGTCTTTCTCTCTGCCACAAATTATGTCTTATACATAAGACGTTTCTGTTGACTGTTTAATGAGCAAAACAATGCTACTTATGTGCCATGAAGGTGCACAGCTCAAGAAAACCATATTTTCCTGTGTTATACACAGGACATTTGGTAAAATTATTCATATTCAAGTGAATTCAATGGTAATCAATCAGAATCGCATTGTACAAATGTTCAAATTACCTTTAATTTCACTGTGCCCCTGTTAAAAACTTACTGCATAGTGACACTCTTTCCATTCACCGTCTTATCTTAAAGGTTTTAGGGTTCACATGGGAAAGGGTGATGCACACACCTCTGCATCTCCCTCACATACACACAGGGAGAACTGACCAACACAAACATTCTCATACCACCTCCACACACAAAAATAGGGTGGTGAACAGTCAACCAATCCTTCCAGTCCAGCGTTCTCCACTCTTCCTACCAGGCTGGGTCCTCTGGACAGACTGACCTCTTCTGCTTCCCAGCATTTCATCTTTCCAAGGCAATGCTTTTCAGGAACCTGTGGGGTGACAGATATTTGCCTCCTCCCCTCCCCACTACTTTTCTGCCAGGGTTCACACTAGAATGTGGCCAGAAGCTGCCTTGTGACACTGTGCAGGAGGGAAGGGATGTGAACATCTTCCAGACGCAGAGGAGAAGGAAGTGGAGAAAGGATGACCTGTCTCCTGTCTTTCCTGAGCTTCTCTCTTCTCCCCATCACCTGATGGCTCAAAGCAGCTTGTTCATTGCTACCTGCACAGTGTTGAAAAGCAGCTAACCTACCCAGGCAGCTACCGGCCATTGACATAACTCATTTGCCTCCTGTCCCCAAATTAGTGTGAATAAGAAGGGGTTAATCTGATTCCAGGGTCTTCAGATGTCATGGAGCCTAGCCAGAGAGGTGTCTGAGCAGGGATGGTGCTTAAGAAGGGTGGAAGCATCGAGAGTGGACAACACTGGGCAGCAAGAGTTGGTTGGTTGTTTGGTCGGAGCTAATCTATGCTCTCTGGGGGCAGAAACCAGGGAGCTGGGAGTGAGGCAGGGTGAGAGAAAATGATGCTTTGGCAAAGGACTGCTGTGGAACCTGCAGGTTTGGAAAGGTAAGAGGCTGGAAAGCACTTCCCCCTCCCACTCCATCTCTAACATGCCGTTACGGCAGCATTGACAGACAGGCAGAGAGACCACTCCATCCCCCAGCGTTGCAGCTATGCCCCTCCTCCAGCTTTACACACACACTCACTTCAAAGTTTCCCAGGCACTTCAAAGTACTAGTGGGTTAGCCGCAGCTATACACGAGCCGGCACTTCAAAGTTTAACACTTTGAAGTTGCCATGGGGGAGAATTAGCTTAATGAAATGCTGCATATGCACCGCAGTATTTCATTAATAATCTCCCGACACCCTACTTACCATGCCCCCTTCGAAGCAGGGAGCTAGTGTAGACAAGGCCTTAGTGTGGGCCCTCACATGACATCTCACTGACAGCAAAGCTCTGGACCCACAGTGGAACTTTGATTTCAGAGAGGCTTTGTGTGGGTGCAGGTGTCAACTCTGCTGGCTTGAGTATCCAGCTTCATTCTTGTTCATATAGGAAAGTAACTGTTCTGCAGATTATTTTTGCAACCCAGACTGTAATGTTAATCTGCAAGAAAACAGTATAGGATCAGATTTTGCCCTGCGCTACAGGCTGAACCTCTCTAATCTAGAAAAAAAAATGCTGGTACTCAGCCATCTCCCTGCCCACCCCACAACCCACCACCTCAGCCAATCCCATGGCTGGGGCTGCTGAGGTGCTAGCATAAAAAAAACCACTAAATATTTTATATGTAAATGCTAATTTTTTTCAAGTACCAAAGTATAGTTGGTCCTATCTTGTTTCTATGTGAAACATCACTCACTTAATCCAAATCTGCATTGAGGGAAAGGAATACAACCCATAATACTTTTGACAGTTCCATCTGCTGTGCGTCTGAGTCCTTTGTCAAATGCAATCTGTTGTATCTGTCATCTTTCCTTTATTCCCTGCTGTTTAATGTGCATGGTACATGGGCTGAGTGACATGTGATACAGTACGTGCATCTTCATTCTTTCCATGGCTCAAATGGTCAGGCATCTTTAAGAGAGAGACAGTCTAAGCTGGTCTAGCCTTTGATTACCTACATATTTAGATATATACTCTTTAGATCAAATGAATGAATTTCCACCGACATCCAGATTTTTCCTACCTCTGTGTTAGTTACATTTCTGTAACGTGGCACCTCTGCTTTACTCTAATGGTGGTTCTATGCGGGATGTGTTAACATTCAAGCCTTTAGGTAGGCATGTATTTTTTTGCTTGGAACTTGTCTGTTTTACATTTGCATTTGGTCCTAAAATTAAATCAAGGAATCCTTAATGAACAAAACAAGAGCAAGGGTTTGTTTTGAGGAGAGGGAGAAAAAAGAATAGTATCCAGTGTTGATTGAAAATAATCCAATAATCAGATTCTTGCACAGTATAGTTCCATTATTTAGAATTATTGTAAAGAAGCAAAGAAACGTCATATTTTCCATGCACACTGCTTTCTCGAAAAAGAAATATCTGTAGCACCACTGTGTGGATGGGAAGCTGAGGCCAGAGAACTTAAGGAACTTGTGTGAGGTCACACAAAGAATATCAGTATCAGAGCTGGAAAGAGCCTCCTTTGTTATTGGTAGGATTTTGTTCAGGATGGTAATTGAACAGGATTGCTGACTGCAAAATTCCCATGTTCAGGTTGTTAGACAACACACAGTAGCAGCATTAATCTATACACAATAGCAACACTTTTGAAAAACTGCAAGAAGTTTTACACAAATAACTGCACATTCGTCACATGTAACGTTCCAGCCTGTTGAGAGAATACATTTGGTTAGGATAAATAATTTCTGATAGTAACACCTTCTAGAGTTAAGCCTGAGTAACACTGTCCATTAAAAGACTCTGTTTTCAGTGATTTATAGCTTTGCCACACTTTAACCACTTGGGCTGAGGTTTTCCATGCTGGGTGTAGACCTCAGGATGAGCTCTCATTGTTAAAAATAAATCCAATGAACTGAACCTACACAGATGTGCCTGTCTGCACTACAGCTGGACATTGGTAGTGCCACCTGAAAAAGACCAATGTTTGTCAATTTCCATTTAACCAACCTCCCTAAAGCCATGCCCACCTGTAACTGATTTACTGATATATGATATAGATGTGTAGAATATATGCACACACATATACACACACTTCTCCCCCTCTCCCCTGAAAGAATCAGTTTTGAGGAAAAGCCATTTTTCAATTAATATTCTTTTATTTGAGATATTTGGATCAAGTGTAATAGCTACATGGCCAAACATGTTGTCTTATAAATCCAGACTAACATAACAGAGTCAGCAATTGCCTTTCATCTGCTTTCCTTGTACTGGCTGAACCTCTGAAATCCAGGACACTCTGGTCTGGCAACATCTCTAGGCCTGCAAGGCCGTGGATGTTTCTGGACCAGAGAGCCCTAATGAATGAGGATGAGGGCCAGGTAGGAGTCTGGTGACTGAGAGCCACAACCAGGCTGGCAGCAGGAGTGCCAGCAGTTGCTAGGGAGCCATGGCCAGGGAGTGGCCACTGGAGCTGGGAAGCCAGCGACCTTTGTGCTGCGATTGGATAGCCTGCTGACTGCAGGCTGGGGTTGGGGCTGTGGCTGGAAGCTAGCAGTAGCCAGTGGCCAGAGCTGGGAAGTTGTGGCTCGGGCAAGGAAGCTGACAGCCTGAAGCCAGGGATGAGGAGCAGTGGCCAGGACCAGAAGCCTGAGATGGCTGGGGCCAGGAAGTCAGCAACTGGCCCTGGCTGTTGGGCCAGAGGGGAGCTTGGGAGCAGAGGTCAGGAGGGGAGCATTGACCTCCCCTGGTCTGACAAAATCCCTGGTTTGGGACTGCTCAGGTCCCAAGGGAGCTGGACCAGGGAAGTCCAACCTGTAATATTTCAGTTCTCTAGGCCAATGTCAATAACTTCATTAGAGTGTTTTTTTCTACTGGAAAGAAATTTCAACAGCTTATTTTACCCCATGGGGTTACCCATTTCACTTAAGTACATCTAAAAAGCCCAAACTGAACAATATTTATGGTCTTCTGCTACCTACCCCCTCCCCCACAATGGTGACAGTAATTATCTAAATTCTGATCAAAGACATACACAACAGATTGGTTTTAGTATGACAGCAAGTAGTGTTTACAGTATATTTTGAAAGGATATTTTTAGTCTGTATTAGGATAAGGTTTAATAAATGCCAGTAAGGACTGTAGTCTTATGTATTTTCATGTAGGGACCTGCTGCCTGGAGCACAGCTCTTGGTGGGAAACTAAAGTACACATTGTGACTCATCATATTAGAAGCTATATGACGCTGCTGAATGAGAGAATCAGACAAAAGTACAATGCACGTCTTCTTGACAGTGGCTAACAACCTGTGACGAGAAGTAACAGTGCAGTTCTGTGAGTGGCTGATTCAAACCACTGAAATAAGCATTTATGGATTTGGCCTGTAGATTTGATCAGCAACTATGCCATGCAAAACCAGAAATGACAGGTTGAAGAAATAGCAGCCAGAAAAGAATTTCATCTCAGCCTTTTAAAGGGTATTGGTGTTATTTCAAGACTGAGTGATTTTCTGGTGCTTGACTGGCCAGATCTGGAGAGAAAACAGAACTGATATTTTCAAAATACATTGGAAGCGCCGCTTTTAGATGTTTATGTAGTGACTGTCATCAGAGGCCAACACTAGAGATTGAACTTAGAATTTCCAGTGCCAAAAGTAGAACCCTCTATCATTTGAGTGAGTCCTTATAGACTCAGGATTATCATGGGTCAGTCACTCTGGGGAGTATGCACAACACACACTGAACAAAGAATTACATGTAGAAACATTTCCTTGTAAAACGGTTGCCACAGCAAATGAAAGTAGCTTGGCATAGCGGTGGTCTGTGTTGATGTGATAAAGGAATTAAAATGGATCCTGAATTCTAATGTGATCTGAACTCACCAGTATGGTCTGGGACCTCAAGAAGTTGATGGTATGCGGTGGTGTCTCAGAAACATTATGGACAGTTTCATATGCACACATCCCTCAAACTGCAAACAAGTGACAAAAGGTATGGAGGATTTTTCTCTCCCTTCCCTCCTTCTCCCAGCTGAAACAGACACAGCACATACTAAAAAATTCCATCTGCCCTTCCGCAAAGCCTTTTATGATTCTATAATTCCACTTCATTTGTCCAAAAATAGTTAAATCAATGGCTGACCTATCTGCCTCAACCACCTGACTGTTGGATGTACAGAACATTTCCTTTCTACTTTGATCCTCAGCACCAGAAGTGTAAATAAGGTACCCCAAAAGTTACTTGAGTAAAAGTACAGCTGCTTTGGTGAAAATGTAATTAATAAAAGTTGAGTTGCCATCTGGGAAACTACATGAGTAAAAATGTAAAAAGTTTTGCATCTTCATTGTGCTCGAGTATCCAGAAGTATCCATAGGTTTCAATAGGATGGCCACTTTTCACTTCTGGATACTTAGCTACACTCAAGATGTGACACTCTTGTACTTTTACATACATACTTTTGAAGGAGAAAACTTTGCCTTTTATTTAATGACATTTCACCCAAAACAGCTGTACTTTTACTCAAGAAACTTTTTGGGTACTTTTTCCACCTCTGCTGAGCACTTCCCTTTTGAATATATTACCAGGAGCATGGCAGAATCTCTGCTGAGTTGATGTCTTTCTTCATATTATCTTAATTTCTTCAAGGCTTCCTGGGTGAGAGGCATTTCAAAATGCACAGCATGGCTGAAGCTCAAGGGCACCTGTCGCATTGATCTCAAAGACCAAAACAGAGCTGATGATAAACTCGCTGTCCAATATTAAAACAGCGATACTAGAGTTAGGGTTTTACTGTACACAGGCTTGGTCTCTCAGTTTCTTATTAAACTGCTGAAATAATTCACTCATTTTCATACAGCCCCTCACCATAACTGGAAGAGAATGTATAGGTTGTCCTTTCCCCCATGGTTATTGAAACACATCCTGATTGTTTAGTTTTAAAATCATTTGTGCCACTCAGAAATATAACCCTTTCCCAGTTCTCTCTTCTAGGAACATCAAACCACTGTTGAAATTCTCAACCCAGAGCACCTCTCAGCGACTCCCTCACCACTGTTTTGTTATTCAAATACAAGAGGAGATTTATGTGGCAAGTGTCCTTTGATAGTTATTTCAGGCTGTCTTCCTAATTTTTATTGTTTTTACATCATTATCATGGTATAGACATATTTGTTTAAATCCTGGCTGACTTTATAGAGGCAATTTGTAAAGGAAGAAGAAAATGAAAATCACAGAGTCAAAATATGTGTTAGCTTTTTCAGGAGAGGCGCCAATCCATTTCAGCTGGCACAGAAGTGAACAATAACTACTGTGTTGTAATTACTTCTTCTCCTCCCCTTCCGCTCAGGGAACCCTCGCTGTTCACTTTTCAGCTGCACACTCATATTCTGTCAACCCTCTGTGATGAGGACTGTCATTTTGACTGAGCGGCACTGGACACAATGCATTGATTTTTGATAGTTCATCTATTTGCATTCATCCTCTGAACCCACCGATTCAGTCTCTTAATAGAGGCAAGTGAAATAAGGAAAAAGTAAAAAACCTTTGCCCATATTTTTACCCAATGAGGAATTTATTTATCTCTGAACACCTACTAATATAGTATATGCCATCACGTGCCAGCAATGCCCCACTGCAATAGACATTGGCCAAACTGGACAGTTTTTACGTAAAAGAATAAATGGACACAACTCAGATATCAGGAATGGTAACATTTAAAAACCTGTAGGAGAACATTTCAGTCTACCTGGACACTCAGTAATAGATTTAAAAGCAGCCATCCTGCAACAACAAAAAACTTCAAAGACAGACTCCAAAGAGAAACTGTAGAACTGAAATTTATTTGCAAATTGGACACCATCAACCAAAGATTGAGCAGAGACTGGGAGTGGCTGGCCAACTACAAAAGCAGTTTCTCCTCTCTTGATATTCACACCTCCGCATTAGCTGCTAATAATGGGCCACATCCTCCATGACTGAATTGGCCTTACCAACTCTGGCTCTCCTCTTGACTGGGACTCCCTGCTTTTCATGAGCCTATAATTTTAAGCCCCCCTCTGGAATCCCCAGTCATGCATCTGATGAAGTGAGTCTTTGCCCAAGAAAGCTGATGCTCCAAAGTATCGTTAGTCTATAAGGTGCCACAAGACTTCTTGTTGTTTTTGAAGCTACAGGCTAACTTGGCTACCCCTCTGATATTTATCTCTCTGTTATTCATTCTTGCTTAGTGCCTGTTACTCAATAATCAATAATCAGAGACACTTGCTGTGTTGCAAGAGTGAAGAGCAAACCAAAAATATGAAAGGGACATAATCACATAACCACCCAAATACCAAGGAAGATCCAGAAAAAACATCCCTTGAAGCCATATGACCTCATAACTTTCATGCAAACTCTAGGCGTGGCCTCTACTGTTCCTTAAAAACCGAGCATTTGGGCAGCCTCCCAGAAGAGATTCGGGTGCTACCCAGCTGATTAGCAGTGTGCCCGCAGCCACACACAGTGGGGAGCATGTGTTTCTATTGGTGGTGTACATCCATACATGCCTTGGTGTACATAACAAAATTTATTCCACCCATGCATGGAAAAAATAGAGAGCACACTGGTGGCCTCTAGGCTACAGCAGCTACTGGAGTAGTTCGACAGCTATCTAACAGGATCAGATCACTCTCTATGCTCTCACATAACATGTAAAGAAAGTGGGAGGGGGTGATTAAAGGCAGGACACATGGATAGCTGGTCGGAAAGGAGTCACGCAATAAATAAGAGCTTGATGAGAAGACTTGAGCTTCTGGGTAAGCAGTCAAGCTTTGGATGCATAACTGAACCAAATCCAGACTTGAGACCTAAAGCAGGGTCAAGTCTCTCAATCAGCCTCCATCAATAGAAAATATTGTGTTGGCAGCACCCTCAGTTTGAGTGGACTTAAAATTGCACCGAGACCCCTCCTCATGGCAAGCCATTATTTCTGAACCCACTTGGTGAGGTGGATACATATTCCAGTAACTGTTACAGGTGGTGCCCTGGATAGGATGAAAACAGATGTATTATTATTTATATTAATTGCAAGTGCCAGGGAGAATGCAAACTTTTCTGCTCAGCGTATCTCGATCTTCCCAACCTGACCTAAGTCAAGTTGGATTCTAAGATCTGACTTAAAAACAACCTCCTCTGGTATCATGCCCCCCAAATGTGAGTTTGTATGTACATTTTCATCTGAAATGTTTGTGACCCTGTTAATGCTTTTGTTCTGGCAGCAATGAATGCAAAAATGGAAACATAAACTAAGCACTTTTTAGCCACAGCTGTTTCCTACTTCCTTCAAAAAGTGATTTAAACACCTTATAACCTAGGGGGAAAAAAAGATAATTTTCCAAATGAAATATGTCTTGTCTGAAAGGCTGCTATAAAATGGCTTGTTACTCAGTAGGATAATTTCTTGAAATTGTCACCTAACAACTTGGGACACTTTTTTAAAAACAAACTAATCATTCTTAACATTTCCGGAGAGAAAGAGACAGAAATTTGACAAGGATTAAGTGAAAAATACTAACAAGTGGGAAAAAGAGAGAGATGGAAGGAGAGACAGTTAACACAAACTTCTGCCTGAAGGCAAACAAAAGGGGAAGAAATATACTCACCTGCTATATCAATCAGATAAACTTCTGGACCTCCTTCTCATCTGAATATAAAGGTCTAGGGTCCAAGTCCCAGATTCCTGTCTTTGGGCTGGGTATAGGAAGAGAAATCAGGAACAAAGGTGGTTTTATGCTACCTTTGTGCTTCAAATGTTGGGCACTTAGAGGTGTTCCTAGCCCCTGAGGCTTCTCTAACTTACACTCAGCTTCCCTTGTAGCTGCCCTGGAAAGTAGGTGATAGCTACACAGCTGTGAATTGTGGCTATGTCTATTTCTTAACCTTCTACCATGACTTCCTTCCTAATGTTGACCCCAAGGTCTCCTTATGCTCCTCTGCAGGTGGGCTGTGAAAACCCCTCTGTGCTATATCAGTTTACACCAGCTAAGGTCATGGTGTAAGCTGGTATAGGTGTGATCTCTCATATAATGATAAAGGAAAAAAGTCCAACTGCCAGCTCTGTTCTGATTGCAGAATATTACAGGTAGTAATGCAGAAGTCAAAAGGAAGCAACTTGATATTCAGATCCTGAGATTGGTTGAAGTCCTGGTAATTTAGGACAGTATCTTTTCACCTATAAACTGAATACATTTAATATGGAAGTAATTAAGAAGAAAAAGAAGTAGAGGATCCCTCACTTTCACTTTTCCCAATAACTTTCTGACTAGATCCCGACCTTTCAAAAACTTGTGCATATGCTTAAGAATACAAACTAATGGAGTTTAATGACAACATTCATAAGGGAATGTCCTTAAATGCTCACACAACCTGGTCTTAAAACCTACTTTTAGGGACTGTTGAGAAAAAGCTGCAAATAAATTAAAATATTGGTCTCAGAAACATTTCTGATTAGAATGAAAGAGATATATTAAAGTAAGACACCTGCCTATCAATCTGCAATTCAGCTTTTGCATGAAACACGAGATGCTAGGTTGATTTTTTTAAGTCTTTGAAATAAGAAGCATATGCTCACCCAACAGCTCTTGTCTTGGAAAATAAATGAAAGGAAAGAAAAGGAAATTGACTCGAAGTCGTGTTTTTATATACAGTGATCTGGTCTGAGATCTGGAAACAGTTTGACAATTAACTGAAATAACACATTGCAAATTGTCACCGGATGATGAAAAATCTACAGGGGAAAAAGAAATATTGCTGGGGTTGGAAATTTGGATTGTGCTAACACCATTGCAAGGAAAAAACATATCCCATCTCGACCCAAATTTCCATAGATTTTCCCACCCTAACAAAGGAATTTTAAACATAAGCCTGAAATCTGCTGGTGTTTCTCCTCAGATTTTTAAGCCATCAGGTGCTATAAGGATCTTCTACTGAACATGAAAGGCTTTATTTTTACTGGTGTTATATTTATTTATTCATTTTTCTGATTCCCAGGGGAAGAACACCAAAATAATTTTGTTTGGAGACTTTAACCTCATCGCGTCTGTCATTATCAAGCCACTCGAGACAACAATAGTTACATCTGATCAGATATCTTTCACAGTGTGGCGATGTCTACACTGCAGAGCTATTTCCAGGTCCCAAGAGATCCTGAAATAGCCACTCTGCATCTATGAAATGTGCCCATTATATCCTTCGAAATAATAGACATGCTATTTCAACCTTCCTGTACCCCTCGTTGCAGGAGAAGTAAGGGAAGCATCCAAATAGTACAGTATTTGGTGTTGTGTAAACAGTGTCAAAAGCCTATTTCGAAATAAACTTGAAATAGCATAGGGCACGGTATAGCCATACCATGTTACTCAAGCCAAACCAACAGACAACTTAAGTGTTCTTATCTCACTCATAAATAACTCTTTTCTGCATTAAAAAAAAAGAAAGAAAGCACATGCCACCTCCCATGAATCAACAGCTAAATGAAAACAAAGAATGCAGCATGAGCTCCTTACAGTTTTTGATCCCAGCATGTATGTGACTGACTAGTACTGTCCAAGGTTGCTTTCTGGGAAAAAAATACAACCATGTACCTGCAATTTAATGTCTCTATAACTGTAACTAGTGTGATATCGTAAATCCTAAATCAGCAGTAGTATTAGTCATTAATTTATAGACTTCCCTTTTCTTTTATATATGCACTGAAGGCCAAAAATAACCATTAATGGAAGAACATTTATTATGCACTGGTCCCTTTGTGTCTGGAAGAAAGGGCATTTGTGCAAGCTTCTGGGGAAAAACTGAATTAATATAATGCACAGAAATATGCATCTCATAGAGCTGGAAGGGACCCTTGGAGGTCATGGAGTCCTACCCCCTCTTTTTTGGCAGGACTAACCACCACCCCGAAAGTGTTTTTTTGTTTGTTTTGTTTTTTAAATTTGCCCCAGACCCCTAAATGACCTCCTCCAGCATTGAGCTTGCAACCCTGGGTTTAGCAGGTTGCTACTCAAACTACTAAGCTATTCCTCCCCCCCATACTCCTAAAATCTTTACTTTTATGGACACATAGGAATTAAAAAATGTATCTTTCACATTATTTCCACATCTGCAAGGCACACGCTTAGAAGATTAAAAAATAAAACAAAACAAAGCAAAAAGCCCTCCTCTCATCATGAACAGGTTGTGATATAACCCAGGTATTTGTTAACCCTGACCATATTTTCTTTTATAGATGATCAGACTTTGCCTACAAAAATCTTAATTTCTGATCTTTTAAAAAAAAAAAACCATAAGTGCATTCCAGAATTCTAAGGCTAATGGCTTCTTCTTGGGATGGTGTCAGAGGATAACATTTCAACCTTCCTTTTCTGTGTGCATTCAAGAATTCATTTGAAGTAAGGAATTACAACATCTGTGAAAGGCAACTGGTCTTAGCAGACCCCTCTGCTGAACAGGGCTTTGGGAATGGATTCTCAGGAGGTTTTTGCAGGATGTATATTAGTGTACTGGGGAAGATTTTCAAAGATATAAATGACACTTAAGAACCCCACTCTCATTCACTTTCATGTAAATCATTCCAGTTTGTACCTCTGAAATTCTCTCCTGTGTTCTTTGAAAGTTTTGGAGTTCATTGCTATGTTAATAATAATGAAAAATTAGTACTAATATTATTAATAGCAGTAGTATAGGTTGAATCTCAGGACCTAACTGGTGCTGAACGAAAGAACTTGCCAAATCCTGGGAGGTCAATATTCTAGCAGTAATTACCAACACTTTACTGCTTACTGTGCTCTTAGAAGATATTTAGGGGTAAATTACAGCTAAATAGCAGCACAGAACACTGAGAACCAGGACTGGTGGCTGTAAACATACTTATGGGACTGCAGGAAACTTAGTCATGTATGATAAGTGGACATCCAGCTAACTAAAATCATGCCAGATTACAGCTGTCGCCAGATGAGCAAGTGCCGGATTAGAGAGGTTCAACGTGTAGTAGTATTACATTAATATAATAAGTGATGTAATAATTAATAATGATAAAAACAACAATAGGTCTCAGTTAAAATTAATATTGCTCCAAGTGGACTTTTGACCACAGTATAAAAGCAAAAGCAAGGGCCAAATCCTTGCTCCCCGGAAGCTAATGGGAGTTTTACCACTGACTCAGTAGTAGCTGATGCTTAAATCAGCACAGCACTGTTTGCTTAGCCAAGATTTAACACTGACTTAACATAACAGAGACATCAGCGCTGGTGATAGTGTGAAGAATGAGATGACTTTGCAGAGCCACCTGCCCTCTTTGTAACTCAAGTCTGTAGCAATGGTTGCTTATCTTCATGAACATTGCGTTCAGCCTTAAAATTTTAGTAGAAAAACATTACATACATGTTTATCTGTTTTTCTTCACATGAGAAAATTAACTGAACGTTTTAACAGTTTTTGGGAACAAGTGTTTCCATGCAGGCTCTTGGGCCAGAAAGCTCATCCCATAGAAAAGCATAAAAGCATAAGGCCCTAGACTAAACATTCCATGAAGCACAGTGATACTATATTAATGGAAATATTTTGTTTTTCATCAGAAAGTCGCACATTTCCATGGACGAGTCCCCCTATTTTTGGAACAGCTCTAAGAAAGGGGTTTCTTTAATTGGAGGGAGTGTCCATTTGACATGGAATTGAGGAATGTGTTTGTCTAAATATTTTACTCACTAGTTGGTTTTATCTTTGTATTCAATGATATGAGCAACATGGTGGCAGTGTGACAATCATCATTACCATTACCATCTTCAGAATTGTTAAGGTGCCAGATAGCCAAGGGCTCATCACGCACACATGGAGTCAGATTTTCACAAGAACACACCTTCCACTCTGGTGCCAATCTAGGTCAATTTTCCAAAGTGCTGAGAATCCAGTAGCTCTGAATGTGACATCTGTGGGCAGACGCCTGTAAGAAGTTCAGCAGCCAAAAGGATGAGCATGTGTGAAAAATTGGTATTTAGTGTCAAAGCCTCAGGGTCCGCTTCTATAGAATGTGTTAATACTTAACTTGCCTAATGGGGATATCATTACCAAAAGATATGGCAGAGTCTCAATCTTTTCTTATCTTCAGATTGAGACTAGATGACTTTTTGGAAGAGATGCTTTACACTAAATGAATTGATGGGCTCGCTACAGGAGTGGTCAGGTGAGATGTATTAGTCTGTGAGACAGGGAGGTGACATAAGGTGAAGTAATGATCTCTCCTGGCCTTAAACTTTAAGAATCTAAGGAAAGAGATGATTATGATCATCTCGTCTAATCTTCTGGATAACATGGGCCATGGAACATAGCCTAGTAACTGTTGCATCAAACCCATAACTTTGTGTTGAGTTTTCCTTGTGTGATTATTTGTGTTGAACCAGACCTCAACTTTTGACAACAGCATTCTTGAAGAGATTCCTCTGTGGACTAATGATTTACTGCTGGTTGCTGGTACCACCAACTCTTGATGAGGCACAAAAAGCTGCTAACCAGATGAAATCTGGAAAGGCACTTATCAGTGATTCAATTCCATCAGAAATTTATAAAGCTGCTGGTGGCCAGTTGCTGCTGGTGGCCAGCATCTCACCCATGTATTTAGTACCATTTGAGAGAAGGAGATAGTCCCTCAGAATTTCAAAGATACCCTGGTTGCACACATATACAAGAGAAAAGAGTGACCATGCATTTGTGATGACTATTGGGGCATCTATCTCCTCCCTATAGCTGGTAAGATCCTGACCTGCATCCTTTATAAAAGGCTTTCGCTACAAGTGTTCAAAAATGCCATAATTCTTGAAAGCCAATGCAGATTTCATGCTGGTTGAGGCACTGCTGATATGATATTTACAGCCAGACAGATACAAGAGAAATGTAGAGAACAGCATTAGGACCTCTATGTGATCTTCATCAACTTGACCAAGGCATTCAACGCAGTCAATAGAAATGGGCTCTGGAAAATACTTGGGCTAATTGGCTGTCCTGAAAAATTTATCAACATTCTTCAGTCTTTTTATGATGGCATGCTTGGTCACATCCCAAACAATGGAGAGACATCAGCACCTTTTGAAGTATCAAACAGTACTAGGCAAGGATGTGTCCTTGCTCCTTTTCTGTCCAACATCTACTTTTCAATGATGCTGTTAGTTGCTTTTAAAGACTGCCCTTTGGGCATACCTGTTCAGTTCCAAACAGATGTCCGTATTTTCATTCTCCAGAGACTTCAGAGTTGCACTAAAGTGGTTATTACAACTATCTGTGACCTTCCGTTTGCTGATGACTGTGCATTTTTGGCTCATTCATTAAAGGATGCACAGGAGCTTTTTGATTGCTTTGTTATTTCTGCTCACCGCTTTGGACTCACAGTGAGCCTCAAGAAGACAGAAGTTATGTACCAGCCTGTTTGGAAACAGCCCAGTGCTCCAGTGATCAATGCTGGTGGTACATTCTTTAAGGCTGTTGACAAGTTCTGCTACTTTGGAAGGGTGCTGTCCTCTAGCATAAACATGGATCATAACATATCTGCTCAATTAGCCAAAGCCAGCACTGCCTTTGGAAAATTGACCAAATGCCTATGGAAGAACTATGGTACTAAACTCCTTACCAAGGTAGCAGTTTACCAGGCAGTTGTCCTGAATATCCTTCTGTATGCCTCAGAGTTATGGACAATATATTGCTGCCATGTTTTGAAACTCAACTAGCTCCATATGCACTATCTGAGGAAGATCACCCACATGAATTGATGGGACAAAACTCCTAACATGGATGTTCTTAAGCTGTGTGGTGTCATAGGCATGGAATAATCCTTATGAACCGACAGTTTTGCTGGACTGGTCATGTGATGAGGATGGATGATACATGGTTGCCAAATATGGTCTTCCATGGCCAGGTTGCTCATGGAAAGGGCTCTATCGGTGGTCAGTATAAGCACTATGACGACATCTTAAGGGCCAACATGAAGTCAGGTGGGTTATCTCCCAATGATCTGGAAACATTAGCTCAGGACAGATTGTCCTGGCAGCAAACCACTGTATTGACTCTTCAGTGCTTTGGGAGTCATCTGGTCCAGGCATTATAGGAAAAGTGCAGGATCTGAAAAGAACATAGAATGTCTGCAGTTGGCAGCTTTTTATGTGACATCTGTAAGCAGTTCTGTGGACCAAGGATTGGTTTAGTCACTCAACCAATGGCATCATAGTAGATGAGATCTGTCGATTGACCACTCAGTCCAAGAAGAAGACGACGACGACTCATAAAATGTGAAATTTATGTTTGAATGTGCTCCAGGTAGTGGGGGACACTCAGAGTTCCTTTAAATGAAATCATGTTCTTTCCTTTCCTTCCAGTGGGATGGAACAGAAAGGTCTTAATAGTAGAAGCTTGTCTCAAGTCAAAGAACAGCAGTAGCTGGGCTAGTTACTATGGTGTCATAATTATATTGTTCTACCACAAAATTTGCTTTATATCCTGACTTGGGTCACAATTTAAAATGTATGTTTGTGATTACACTCTGTAGTGGCTTTTTCTCCCCATCAAGAACAGACCATACTAGTTGCAGTATTGGCTCAAGTGACTCCCAGGAGTGGGATACCAGGGGCTTTTTCAGATCTGGATGAAGGCCATTGGCAGAGCTGCATGGGATGGTAACTGACTGGAATTTTAGGGGTGTCTGAAAGCCATTGGAGGGGCATTGGCAGCAAAGCTGTCAAGAAAAGCTTGCAGTATATGTGATCCTAGGCGGAATAATTAGTCCCCATGTTTCTGTGAATGCCATTAACCATGAATTAAAGTTGAACTCAAAGTGTCTCTTCAGCTTTCCCCCAAAGGCTGACAGACTTAATAGTCTAAAACACAACCCACCTAGCTACCTTGGGTCATGCCTGCCAAATGACAGGTGGAGAGACACCGCTGCTAAAGCCTATTGACAGCTACAAAAGAAACTTAACAACCCAAAAAATGTGAAACATTTCTCCCAAGTGCAGCTGCAAGAGGTATTTTTGCTAGGAGCAGTTGTAGTTCTTAATGACTGCTGAGCCCTGTGCACTTATAACTCATTTAATCCTTTTTCCTACAACAGCAGCACCTTGTAAGAATCAGCCGGAGACGGCGAACATATTTTCCAAGTAGTTGCATTCTTGCTACATGTTAATGATGCCAACAGAAATATGCTAGGAGTTGGAATACAAATCCCACTACTTCGAGGTTCAGATAATTCAGATAAAGATTTTTTTAATGATCTAAACACATGGTTTTGTCTCAAAGTTGAAAGGAGGCTGAAATTTTGACAGTGGTGTTTTCTCAAGCTACCATGAGAACAGCACTTTTGTGGTCTCCTACTCAAGAACATGTTTGGTTTTTTTTTTTTTTTGCACCACTTGTACCTTTAATCCTCAGTTTCCAAACTTGGCATGAGACAGCACAGGTGTATGCCCAGGAGAAGTTTCCCATACCATTTTTCTATAGCACAACCTCTGATCTCTCACCCTCACATATTGTTCCTCCTTATTATAGGTCTTCTCCTGTTACTAAGCCAATTACTTCATTAACCCAAAAACTGCCTCCCCGTGTTGGGGATCCTCATCAGTAACAGGCTGATTGATTCAAGTTAAGCCTGTAGCATTCTCCATGCTACAGCAATGCCAGTGATCAAGGTGCTATCATTAATATTCTGTTGGAGATTTTCAAAAGAACCTATAGGAGTTAGGAGCAATCAGAAGCCTAATTCTCTTAGCTTCCTTTAAGGGTCCCAAATTCAGTAGATTTGTTCATGAACAAATGATGAACAAATTTGGAATTTTCAGGGAATCTGTCATTCCATTCTCAGTGAAATCCAAGACACCTAATCCCATCAAGAGTCTTTGAAAATCAGCAGATAGATTGCAAAGCCAATATATTACAGAGCAGAGATGGATAGCACTAGATTTCTTATTTCATGGGGAATTCCTATCATATTTTTTCACTTTGCAATGGAATGAAAAGGGGAAACAAGCACATATTTTTTCAGCAAGTTAAAATTTTGATTTCCTCAAAACAATTTGACTCCAAGCTAACTTCTTTTCACAAAGATTTGGACATATAAATAACTTATAAAAGACGTTTTTAAACCAAAAGTCATTTCCAAATGAAAGAAACATCGAAATTCTCCACTTGTAAAAGATCAAAATGGAATGTTTTGACTTTATCAAACTCTTTTATAAAAACTCTTCTCTGATGCAAATTTTGTCAGAAATCAACTTTTAAGGACAGGGCATTCTTTTGACAAATTAATATTCTTCCAGGCAAAGCCATTCAGTCTGAAAATTTTTGCTCTATTCTAAAGAGATGTTGCTCCCTCAAGGAGATCCTTGCAAGTCAAGTTAAGAGTAAGTCAAGTCAAGAGTATGATGAAGGGTGTCAGACAAAATGCAATGAAGTTGGGATTGGTCCTACTTTCAGCAGTCAGTTGGACTCAATGACCTCTTGAGGTCTCTTCCAACCCCTTAATTCTATCACTTATCAAGGGAGCTGTACCAATTTACTGTACCAGAAGATCTCCCCTAAATATATCTGAGTGTCACAAATAATGTACTCTTTTCAGCTGTAAGGACCTGTGCTCAAATCCAGATTTGAGTTACAGGTGATCATATGCACAGTTAAGGATTTATTCACATCACAGCATAACTGTGAAGTTTGACACAGTAGTTAGACCTACACAAAATGTGCTGATATCCATTTCCAGGTTTTCTCATCCTTTCAGTATCGCCTTAATATTTAGGTAGGACCCAGCTTACCCTTTCAGAATCCAACCAATTTAATGGCATTAAAGCTTGAAGACATCATGCATATCCAGTCCTGCAACAAATTCCCTTTTGAGATTTATTCAGAAGGTTGTACGTAGGGTGGAGTGGGGAAGTCTAGCTCAAGGATATTCCACGTTCATTTTCATGTTCAAAACCACAACACACATTCTGCTGACTGCTCTGTGTAGGGAGGAAGTATTCATCCTCATTGCCTGTAGATACCAACCTCATATTGGGGCTTATATTAAATTGTTTCCAGGACATCTAAGATACACCCCAACTTGATTTATCCAGCTGGTGATTAAAGGAAAGTTTTCTTTTTTCTTTTCTTTTCTTTTCTTTTCTCTTTTCCCTCCAACCATGAGAAATGTTGAGACAAAGGGTTTGTCTATGCTACACAGAAGATTGACCAAGTCAAGTTCAATCTTCCAGAGTTCTGTTTCATGAATCTGATAGAGACATGCAAAGTGGAACTATCTTGGGTTAGTAGTTGACTCCTGTACTCCTCAACACCACAAGGAGTAAGAGACGTCAATGGGATGTTTCCTCCCATCAACCTCCTTCTATGTAGACAGTCAGGTAAGTTCATTTCAGCTAAGCTGATTCTAGCTACGCAATTGCAGTAGTTAGAATTGCATATCTACAATTGTCTTAACTTGGTGTAGACCAAGCCAAAGTAGGTAAGAGCCTTTATTGGATTAACTTCTGTTGATAGAAGGTACAAGTTTTTGAGGTACGCACAGTTCTTTTTCAGATCTGAAGAAGGGAACAAAGTGTCTGAGCAAATGAGTAGCCCAATGTAAGATATTACTTCACCTACCTTGTGTCTCATATCCTGTTCTGGTGTTATTCCTGGTTTACACCTGTCCTCAAGTTGTAGGACCTGCGTTTTCAGAAGGTGTAAATTTGCCCAGCACCAACACTGTTTTAATCACACTGCGAAAAAACATGAGTAGTGATGTCAGGTTGTTCACCAGCCACTATTATAAGAAACAGCTTATAACAAAAAGGTGGATTTGCCAAAATTAAATACATTTTGTGGACTTTCAGGTTTGGCTTCACTCAGATCCAAAATGAGCAGCCTTGGCTTGAAGACGATGCTTGGGTTTTACAGCAAAGCGTTCTTACTACAAATTAGGATGGAGGCCAGTATGCTATGCAAGCCCAGGGCTTTGGCAGCTACACTGGGGAAATTCAGGTGCCACCCAGCTGATTAGCATAGTGCCCACAGCCACCCACAGTGGCAGCATGTGTTTATATTCATGGTGCACATCCCAATATGTTGCACCTAACAAAATTCATTGCAATCATGAATGGGAAAAAATGAGAGGGAGCCCTGATAGAGACCCACTGGCACATCCGTATAGAGTGACATTGACAATGTCCAGCTGTAACATTGCTGTTTCCCTCACCCTTCACACTTATGACTATTAACATCACACACATTTATCTTAAAAGAAAAAAAAACATGCTGAGTGCTTGTTCTCCCTATGTCCAGACTGAGGATACTGAGTCAGAGCAACTAAGCTAGCACATTTTTAACATCTTCTAACTTTGCTCCTGCAGCCTATAAACTTCTCGCTCCTTGGCATTGGTGGACATAACACTCACTCAGTCCAGATGCCAAGCTGTAGAAGATATATTTTCCAGCTTGGCTCATGCCTCCAGCAATCATTGTGGCCTCTTTGAAGTTGTCTCTGAAGCTGTTATTTGTTTTTCAGGCTGATGATGAACTGTTGGGGTTGCCTCCATGTTTTGGATGCTGTTTTCCCTTTGACTCACCTTTGGACTGAGAGGGAGTTTACAGGCAACTTTAGCCATTTGCAGAGAAAGTACCAGAAAACAGATGAAATGAGACATTCACTTGACACACAAACTACTCATCGGCAACCAGGGGAACAACTGAGTGTTGGGATAAATTGGGCCCCTTCTAACTATCAAGTGAGGAAATTTTTCTTCACACAGCGCACAGTCAACCTGTGGAACTCCTTGCCCGAGGAGTCTGTGAAGGCCAGGACTCTATTAGGGTTTAAAAAAGAGCTTGATAAATTTTTGCAGGTTAGGTCCATAAATGGCTATTAGCCAGGGATAAAGTATGGTGCCCTAGCCTTCAGAACAAGGGCAGGAGATGGATGGCAGGAGATAAATCACGTGATCATTGTCTTCTGTTCTCCTTCTCTGGGGCACCTGGCATTGGCCACCGTCGGCAGATGGGATGCTGGGCTCGATGGACCTTTGGTCTGACCCAGTATGGCCATTCTTATGTTCTTATGTTCTTAAGGGGATATCCCCTATTATTGTGATTAAAGGTTGTTGGCCACTATGTCAGGGCTCAATCATAGCAGCCATTGTAGTTTCACTTTTCTAAGAGCTAAGGCAAAATTTTAGCTGGCATCAATCAATAGAGTTGCACTGAAATCAATGATGCTGTGAAAATTTACACCAGCTAACAAGCTAGTCTCTACGACTTGAGAAAGGGTGTAAATGTGGAATAACACCAGAGATGTCAATGGCGACAATGCTGTGTAAATGCAATAAGTGAGACCAGGTTTAGGCCCTTCCAATTCCAATTTTATCCATCATGTAGAAATGGATCCAAGCCACACAGTCCAGGTCCAAATCCAGGGTTTGGATTCACTGCCAGTCATGGAATGCATTGCCTAGAGAGGTGGTGGATTCTCCATCCCTTGAGGTTTTCAAATCCCAGCTTGACAAGGTCCTGGCTGGGATGACTTAGTGGGGGTTGATTCTGCTTGAAGCAGGGGGCTGGACTAGATGACCGCCTGAGGTCCCTTCCAGCCCTATGATTCTGTGCCAAAGTTCAGATCTATTCCTCTTCAGAAGCCATTCTTCTCTCCCTAATGGGTACATATAAAACATTAAAGCAATTTTTTTTTCTGTGGTCACGGAAGAAACAATTAAAACTATGTCTTGGAGAGAAAAATGAATCATGTTCTCCAGTGTGAGTCACCTGTGCTGAGTATAGTATCAGGGCATGGAGTTCTGGTCTTCATTTACAACTCACTATGTTCTTTGGTGAGCTGCAAAAACATAAAAGTCCCAGGCAATCCTTAAAACTTTATAATTCCTCCTCTTTTGAATGATGAACTCCATTGACTGACTTTGAGGTCCTGCTATGGTTGCCATATAAAAAAAGAGGACACACCTGCTCTCTTTTTTGAAAGGTCAAATATGATAACCCTAGGTCATTCTGACAAGGGTTCATTTTTTCCTTTTCCTTTTTAAAAGACCAGAACTGTATCCTGTATCCACCAGGATGTTACTGACATCAAAGATTATTTTTAGAAGGGATTTATGAGAGAATCTCCAGAGAACAAACACCTTGACAGGCACGGTTGGTTAAGTAACAACTTTTAATTGCACCATCTTCTCTGGGCGAGGGAGGCAAACTTGAGAGACACACACCTCTTCTTCAGGTCTGGAGACACCTTGTTAAAGAAATGTTCATCTCTCCCTCACCTCTCCTTTCTCTGCAAACACACACACCTTTCCCTCTAGGCAGGAATTGTCTGGCTGCCTGGAAAATGTCTGCAATTCCAGGGTTACAGGGCAACTGGTGCTTCACGGAAAACTTTTGAAACATTCTATTTATAAACAATGTTGTTTAAAGATTATTTTTCCCATATTTTACACCCTGAATGTATTTTTATTCACAAGGACATTTTGACTGAAGAAGTCTTGATTCTCAGAAAACCCACACTCCAGATGAAGTTAATGAGGCAGGGAGTTCTGGAGTCTCAGTGCCTCTGTGAATTAGATGCAGGGTTTTTCTTCCTTCTTCAGAATTTGCCCTTTCCTGGTGTTTATTTGCAAACGGAACCATTTATGCAACCATAGCTGGCTGCTACAGAAATTCTGATGATGTCACAAATTGTGAATGATGACATCAGGTGAAAGTAATACTGCAGACACGATCCTGAATCCCACACCTTGCATAAAACCTGAGTTGAATAAGTGTGGCAGAGAGGTTCTGTAGGGAAATGTGTCTTCCATGGGCATCAGAATGGCAGCAAATCCAATCCAATGGCCTCTTCTGCTGCTGTGCACCCTCTGTGTGGGTTGAAGTTTCTCATTTATTGCCATCTGTGTTCAAAGGGATCCATTCTGCATTCTTGAGTCTAGTAAAATTCCCATTGATTTCAATGGGAAATTTGCTTGAGTACAGACTGAATGGTAAATCAAAAAAACAAAAACACTATTGCAACTGGCAGGTATAAGACAGACCAGCCTTTAGTCCAACTAACAGTTTTCTGTCTTATTGCTTTACTAATTTCTTTTCCATAGCCAATCTGAACTACACCTAAAATAAGCTTGGGAAAAAAATCTATTTTTTCCCATGAACCATGTCTTAACCCCAAAGATTGCACGCAAGTATTCCATGTCCCACAGGCTAAGCAGGCTCTTGTTGATTTAATAGAAGTTAAGATTGTTTTATAAAGCCTGTGCTTTTACATACAAGGAATAAAAAAAGATATCTATGCCATCATTTTAACACTAAACATTCTCTCAGTGATCATATCTTTGCCTCTTATCTTCCAGCATCCAGAGAAGAGCAACAAAAGTGATTAAGGTCTAGAAAACAGGACCTATGAGGGAAGACTGAAATAATTAGATTTGTTTAGTCTGGAAAAAAGATGACTGAGATGGAACATGAGAACAGCTTTTTAGTACCTAGGAGAAAAGTGATTTTCCTTAATGTCTGATGACAGGACAAGCAGCAAAGGGCTTAAATTGCAATGCTGAATGTTTAAGTTGGACATTGGAAAAATTTCCTCAGTGTCAGGATGGATACACTTTGAAATGAATTGTCTTGGGATGTTGTGGAATGTCCATCACTGGAGATTTTTAAGAGCTGATTGGTCAAGCACCTCTCAGCGATAATCTAGATGGGGCTTGGTCCTGCCAGGAGTGCAGAGGACTGGACTTAATGACCTCTTGAAGCTCCTTCCATTTCTATGACTCCCCGTTGATTCAATGTATATGTCTGGCTGCTCTGACTGACACTGGTAGCTCCCTCCATCTTTCCAGGTGCATATTGGTATGTAAGGAATTAGTGCTGCAATGCAGGGCACCCTCTAGTGAACATGTCTTTGTACCTGGGATAATCTCACATGAGCATACTTGCCAGACCTACCAATTGTGACAAAGCTCCTCCTCCTCGTGGTTGGGTCCCACACTTTTAGGCAGATTGCTCACCCCAGAGGCTCACAGCAGTCACCAGCTTGCTGTTTGTTGAGCTACTGTCATGGGGAAAAGTGGAGAAACCAAATTCCATAGTCTCGGTGGCCTCTCCAAGCATGGCAGGACAAACCCCCTTTACAAAAACAAGTCCTGTTCCCGTGCTGTAATGGGGAGAGGGTGGTGGGTGGAGCCCAGGCCCACTGTCTTCTCCAGGTTCCAGCCCAGGGATCCTGTGAAAGCAGCTGCCTCCAAACATTTCCAATAACTGCTGTGTGAGAGCTACAATTCCCTGGACCACTTCCCCACAGCCATCTCCAGCACCTTCTTTACCCACAAGTTCTTCTCTCTGGAATGTGCTTACTTTTCTCCTCTCAGATCATCCATAGAATCTTCTTTCCACAGTTCCATGTGCAGTCTGAGCTACCAGAAGACGAACCCATTTTAACCAGTCTCAACTGGTTCTGAATTAGCCTCACTTGCCTCTGGAAATCTCCTAATTAGCTCCAGGTGCTTTAATTGACTTGATTGTCCTAATTTATTCTGGCAAATTCTTGCTAGTTCTAAACTGCCTCTATTAGTTTACCCTGGCAACAGAAACCTATTTAATCTGGGGCTTGTACTTTTCTCCTCTAGTCTTCTGCAGTCTGGCCTGACTGTCACGCAATGTATACCTGCTGGCTACCTGGCTGCTAAATAGGAGTCCTGATTTTCATAGGTTCAGGGCAGTCACAGTTGACTTCCTTCCTCCTTTAGATTGCCTGAGTTTTAGGTAAGGAACAGCATTTTCCTCTGGGTTTGTAAGCCGCAGAGGACATTTTGATGATTATTACTGTATAAAGAGTAATAGTGTGCTTGTTACCTCTATAAATGAGATCATTTTTATTTCAAGAACCTGACTGTTGATCTTAGCTGTGCCTAACTGCAGGTTTTAAATTTTTGGCATAAGTTCATGTCACTCTGACCTTGGTTTTTCCACAAACTCCACATCTTACTTTACATTGTGTGAATGGTGGAATGAGAATAGCCATATCCACCTGGTACTTAAGTACTGGAAAAAGATTAAGAATGCCAAAACAAGCTGAGTCTGTACATATTGTTATCACAAAAGCAGCAGAAAGCCGAGATTAAATAATCAAGGGCAGGGCACAGAGCAGCTCTTTTATTACGGTAGCTGCAAGCAAGACATCTCTGAATTATAACTCCAAGCAAGTTTATGTCACAACTAAGGGATCACTGAGCAAATGAGCATCATTAATATCTGACTGCACTTTCCAGGAAATTATTGCCTTATGAGTTCAGGAAAAATGATTCCTTGATGGGCGAGAGAGCCCAGCTTAAGTTATTTGAAAGGTCAGAAGGGTAACTGAAGTTGTGGCCATCTTTTGAGAACTGTAATTGTTTCTATTGTTTCCCTTCTTCCACATGCATTGTTGCCTCCAAAACACCATGTAGAAGTGTGGCTTTGGGGTCGGGGGGCTTCTGGAAGGAAGTCCTCCTTCTGGAGGCCCCTTCTTCCCAAAAATTTTTGGGAAGAAGGGGCCTCCAGAAGAAGGACTTCCTTCTGGAAGCCGCCCCAGCGGCTGCGTTTGTACACAGCGTTTTGGGAGTCCAGAAGAATCCTTCTGGACTCCAAATCATGTGATGTTATGCGAATGAGATGTGGGGAATTTGCATCCACACCTCATTAGCATATTGTGCTCCCTATATTAGCATGCCACTTCCAAAGGAAGTGGCCTGTGTAGAAAAGGACATAAAGAATAAGTTTGAAACAGACACTGTACTCTTGCCAGCTATCCTTTCAATGACCAAATCCAGTCCAGATCTCTTTGTACATTATACAAAGGACAGGTAAATGAAAACTGCCAAGTTAATAGTTAAGGGTTGTTTTGGCTACAAAACGGGACAAGAAGAAATTTGTGGAAAACCTTCCACAGCAAGCCAAACAAACTGAAGGACAGAGAAACTTGAAAAAGCCATACATCATTTGGAAGCTAGCTAGGTCATGGCATGCAGTGGATCAGCCTGTACAGGATAATGAAGTGCATGTGCTAACAAACCCAAGTGAGCAGCTCAGTAGATGGAAGGAATGCTTTGAAGAGCTACGAACCACCCTGCCCACACGGAACCTACCAAGTTACCACCTGCAAATATATCACTGCAAATTAACAAGAAGAGACCTACAAAAGAAGAGATCAAAAGCCATTGCCCATTTGAAATGAAGAAAATCATCTGGTTCAGAAAACATCCCTGCAGGTAGTGAAACACCAGTCAACATGACGTATAACCTATCTGGGAAAATTTGGGACACTGAAGAGATCCCATAAGACTCAAAACATGGCTACCTTATCAAACTTCCAAAGAAAGGCAATCTGAAGGAATACAAGAACTGAAGGGGCATCATGTTACTGTCTGTTTCAGGAAAAGTGTTCAATAGGATTCTTTTGGAGACAATAAAGACAGAAATTGATAGACAGCTCAGGGGAAGAACAGGCCAGCTTTTGAAGCAAGAGTTCTTGCACTGACTAAATAGCAACTCTCATAGAGATCATAAAACAGTTGCTGAAGTAGGACTCCCCCCTATACATAACCTTCATAGACTATGAGAAAGCCTTTGATAGCATTGACAGAGGCTCTTCGTGGAAACTGCTGCAGCACTACGTCACCCCATTCAAAATTATTATTCAATGTATAAACCCTCAACATGCCAAGTTGTTCACAATGGTGTCTTGACAGACTCCTTCAGCATACTCTTGGGAGGGCAACAAGGGTGCCTATTACCATCTCTCCTGTTCTTGATCACAATGGACTGGATTTTGAACAGGACAACAGTTGATCATCAATGAGGCATTCAGTGGACACTTTTCAAAACACTTAGAGGACATTGATTTTGCTGATGATGTCACCCTCCTTTCACACTGACATGAAAACAGGGAGGAAAAGGTCACAGCACTAGACAAAACAGCCTCAGTGACTGGACTGAGCATTAAAAATGGAAAGACCAAGACCATGAGGATCAACCAGTCACACTGGGAGAGGATGATGTGGAAGATGTGGATCAGCCCACTTACTTGGTGACTATTATGGGCAGAGAAGGAGGAACAGTTAAGGATATCAATACCAGGACAGGGAAAGCAACAACTGCATTCAAGACTCTCCATCCCATGTGGAGTTCACAAATATCTATGAAGACAAAAGTGAAGATCTTCAACGCAAATGTGAAGAGTGTGCTCTAGTGTGGATACGAGACCTGGCATGCTAAAAAGTCTTTAAATCACAAGCTACAGACATTCATAAACAGATGCCTGAGGTACATCCTTCACATCAAATGGCAAGACTTTGTAACAAATAAGGAGCTTTCAAGCAGAGCAGGACAAGAACCACTTGATGTTCAAATCAAGAGAAGAAAGTGGGGCTGGCTAGGCCACACTCAGAAAACCATCATCCAGCATAGTCCATCGAGCTCTCAAATGAAACGGACAAGGAAAATGCAAAAGAGGAAGACCTCAGATAATGTGGAAGAGATCTACTGAAGGACCACAAACGGGGCACTGCTGGAGTCAGCTACAAGTTGTTTTCCAAGACAGAGTGAAATGAAGGAGACTTGTAAATGCTCTAAACAGCGACATGCTAAGTGCCCTCAATTCTTGAGGAAATAAATGGAAGAAGTGCACTGCCAGGATAGGACCCTCCAAGTACACACATGGTTGTACAGTGGCTTAAGTAAAATCTGAAGGCTACTTTGTTCTTTGTCTTGTTAACTGGAGTAAAAAGAAGTAGGAGTTTCTAATTTGTTTATATGTCCTACAAGCATTTATGGCTTTTGAAAAGACAGGCAGGTAATGGAGCTTTAGAGACATAAACTCTCAAGAGACTCAGAGGAATAGCTGTGTTAGTCTGTAGCTTTGCAAATAACGAGAATATTTATTATTCTCCATAAGAAATTCATTTATTAATAATTAATGTAATAACAGAGAGAACCTTAATTATTTTGGATTCCTATCAACTTAAAAACAGTTTTCAGTCTCCATTCTACTTGGTAGATATGCTTCATTTTGTTGCTTGCTTTTTTCATAATTTATTAATGAATTTACTGCCAGTGGAAGAGATTAATAGAAATGATTTGTGCCAGCATCATTATACAATTCCAGAAATACACTTCAATTCCAAATCATAAGCAGTCTACAATGATTAATATCTTAGGATCCTCCAAAGATGTGCCAATTTCCTTTAATCCTGGCTTTCAGGCATTGCTGCAGACCAGGGCTTTGGCGGGTCTGAAATACCCAATTTTGAGAGATCAGCCAAAGAAAGTCCATCTACGTTTAAAATAATTTTAACCTACTCAAAATGAAGTGTTTTTGTAGTTTAAGAATGAAAAAAAATATTATACAAGCTGAAGATCAAACAGGAGTGTAACATTTTAGTTATTGTGGATTCTTGTATTACAAAGACAGAAGGAATTATTATGATCATCTCGTGACCTTCTGCATTACTAGGCTTGGAAGGATTAGATTTGTATTGATAAGCATCAGTAAATATCTATTTTCTCTCACACATCCTCACAAAAAGGTATTTCCATCTATAATAATTTAAAATGTGTAGATAGCTAGAGTTAGAAAAATCATCTTGAGAACTTACTGAAGTATGATTGAAGGACATTCACTTGCTGTACATAGACATGTGATGTTAACTTGTATTTTGAATGGTTAAAAATCTTCATCTTTTTGAATGTTAAAATTTACTGTCATTAAATAATTTTCTGATCCCAACCCACACTGTCTGATCATCCCATAATTTCCCACGCATGTAAAAAATTAAATTGATAAAAATGAACAATGCTTAAAGCCCAGAATTTTGCACAACTGAAAAATTTAGATCAATGGAAATTAAAAATCTTTAAAACAAACACTGATATTATCTGTTGAAATCCTTCCAATGCTACAAGGCCTAGCATAAAATAGGCAGTAGACTTTCACTCAATAGTTCATTCATCAAACACAGTAAGTTTTGATTGGACTAGGGCAATGACAGTACATACCTGTTTTTGACAAATGCCTGTCAAATAGCTTCATCACCACTTTCACAGATTCAATGCTCAGCTAATAAGTCTGGAAGGTTTTTTACTTTTAAATTAACTAGATCCTCTCCAGAGAAAACAGAGCTGCAGAAGAGGGATGGGAAGAGGTAGGTGGTTGGACATTTACACACAGTGGTGCTCCAAGTTTTTGGTTGTCCCATCTCTCCACATATTCTGTGTATAGTTAAAGATGGCTCTGAGTGAAACCAGGAGCCAGAACAGAATCAAGGGGTTTTCTTGGTTCGGGGACAAGCCTGTGGGCAGAGCCAGATGTTAGGAATACAGAGGTTAGCTAGGATGCAGGCTAGAGAGATGCAGGCCAGGGATGGAGCAATGGCTTTACTGGAGCAGTGGGTGTGGAGGACATCGTGCAGATAATGTGCAGAGTTTGCTGCCAGGCTTCACGGAGGATTTGTCAGTGCTTCTGTCTAGCTAGGGAGCACAATAACATAGAGAAAATTTAACGGGCCCCCACAAGCTTACTGAGTTTTTGGAGACTGTGCCTAGAGCCAGCTGAGTTCCTGACTCTATTCAAGGTGACTTGAACCAAAGTGTAAATCATGCTTCCTATTTTTTCTTTCCGTTTGCTAATCAGGATGGAGATTAAATGAAGTTGGTTGACAACCAGAACCCTTTCCCACAATATCCAGGAAAGTATTCGTATTCGGTGAGTTAAGAAGGAAACAGAATTACACCCTGAGGAAGAAAGAAACAAGGAACTTGAATTTTGCCAAATAGCCTTAGAAAACAATAATTAAGACCTCTGAATGAAGTTGGTGAGGACAGACCTCTGCTGCTTCCTGTTAGTAAATATAAAGAATAGAATTTAATAGGACTCATGGGAAAGCAATAGCTTGGGAATAGCCTTGAAAATGAAGAGTGATGTACTTAGAGGATGCAAAGCTGTTTGAAGAATGATTTGTGGGTGGCATTGTGTGCCTGGATGCTATTGCTATTTGTTCAGCATTTACCAGGTTAAAGCATTTATACAAACTGAACAAAAAATGTTAATTTCAAAGCATTTTAAATGGCATACCTAAAACAAGCCACATCCTGATAGTAACACCTGCTGTCTTGCAGAAAGCAACCTGCAGGGTTGTTGAAGGAAAACAGAAAATGCTGAATTAGAATTAAAATGCATCTAGATAGTTGGGAGAACCAGATGGCTTGAAGGATATTTAACATAACCCTGACTTAATTATAATATAATGTACATATACATGCCACAACTGCTCACAATGGCTGGCCTACATGGACCTGTGGTGCTGGCAATTTCATGGAAATAAGCAGTCTTGCAATTGTAAATGGATGCTCATTTGCATAATCACATAGCTAATTAGCATAGCTGCATGAGATTTCACTGCCAGCAGAAGCTACCGCTGGCAGTAAACAACCTGTGTAGATGTGCTTCTGCCAGCAAAACACCCCTCAGTCACCAGTCCCTTACACCTGAAAAAATTCAGGTATAGGGGGCTGGCAACTGAGGGGGATATGGCCCATTTGCTGCTGGCAGTAGCCTCTGCCAGCAGGGAGATCTTGCACAGCTATGCTATTATCTGCGTGACTGTGGTAATGAACAGCCATTTGCAATTGCAAGACTGCTTATTTCCATGAAGCTGCAGGCACTGCAGGTCCATGTAGGCC
Source organism: Carettochelys insculpta (assembly GCF_033958435.1). Taxonomy (NCBI): domain Eukaryota; kingdom Metazoa; phylum Chordata; order Testudines; family Carettochelyidae; genus Carettochelys; species Carettochelys insculpta. The sequence goes on along the minus strand of NC_134156.1, from coordinate 21,695,623 downwards.
CAGCCAATAACGAGCAGTTAAATCTATTGACTCAGAGGTGTAGCCATGTTGGTCTGTAGCTTCACAAATAAATAGCAGTCCTGGAGTACCTTAAAGACTAACAAATGTAATTATTAGATAATGAGCTTTCATGGGTGAGACCCACTTCCTCAGATTTGGAGTACACACAATTCAGGGTTTATATAGTTGGGTGGAGGGGGTGAAAGGAAGAATAAAGGGGGTTACCTGTCACTAATAGAACAAGCAGATGACACAAGTTAAGTATGATATGTACCATTCATGTGAATATCTAAGGTGAGCAAATTGCCCTTAAATCTACATTACTCTCCAATTGGACAAGGAGCCAGTAAAGAAGCAAAGGGCCATCATGGTCAGGAGACAAAATACTGTCTCCAAAGTGTCAGCTCAAATTATATGAAAAAGCATTGGCTAATAATTATGTGCTCATGAACATTTCCTCTAGGGCAGGGTTCTTAACCAGATCAGTACAAAGCTGCCACCCATAAGGCCATATATTACTGGGATGTGATCAACACAACACATAGATAGCTGCATATGCAACACACAACAGTAAATAGGTTGGAAACAACTGCTCTACTGAAATGTGTCAGGTCTCAAGATGCAATATACTTTGTTCCTTTGGATTATCTGTGCAAGTTCATCTGCCAGGTCATAAGGAGAAAAGTCATGTGTATGGCATGGAAGATGGCTATTTTGAAATGCATTTTGTTTGTAGCAGCATTATTTCAAAATAAACTATTCCAGAATACCTTGTTTTGAAATCAGGCTGCTATCTGGACATACCCTGAGGGAGTAGAACCTTTCCCCTAATGGTTGCAGCTGTGTTCATTTTTTCAAATGAGAACATGGAGTCATAGAATGGATAAGACCATACAATGAGTTTGTGTGAGAGCAGAAATAACACCCTGGTTTCTTTACTCCTAGCTATGATCTTAACTGTGTGTTTCTCTTGTCCTTCTGGGGTCTAGTTCTGAATCACCATGGTTTGAGTGTTTAGATAATTATCTTTCATTAAAAAACAAAAACAATTCCCCATCTCCCTGGCATACAATAATTTTTAAATAGGAGCTAGTGAGATAGGGTGTCACTTTGACAGATACAATAATCCTCTCTGTAATTTGACTCATGCTTTCTGAACTTAAGTGAACTGGCTCAATTCATTTGTACCATGGTCATTTGTTTTTTGGCAGCAGCTGAATTAAAACAATACCCATATTATGTAATGCACTGCTTAGAGCAGAATGCTGTATGTGAAATACACCCTATCTGCACAGGATGACCAAAGACTGGGTAAAAGTTGACTAGCTGAGAAATAACATTGTTAGTGAACTTGATTTGCTTCTATGCTCCTGTTTTGCATTGAATGGTGAAACCTGATGATAAATAACGGTGGAAGACTTCTAAAAAGAAGGAGAAAAAGACAAAGCTCATTTAAAGTAAAGTAATATTAGTCATAAATGACTCTTTGTCTAGTCCTCTTCATTTTTCTCTGCTTCACCTGGTTTGACTTTGCTACCTTTCCACATGTTGTATGTGTGAATGTTTATTTGAGGAATAAACCAATGTTCTTGTGAACAGGTCCTTTCCTTCTTAAAAGAAACTTCTTAAAAGTTCTTTAGTTTCTCTTTCTTCGCTCTTCTTCGTGTCAAATTTACCAGAAAGGCATGTGGATATAGCCACTATATCTGGAAGACCTATCATAAGATAGGTAAGGAGACCTATCATTGATGTTTTCAATTTCATGATGCTGGCTACATTTATTTGGGCATAGGCTGTCATAGGCTAGAACCCACTTTCTTACATTCCTTGCGAGTTGTTATTCCATGCTTGCAACTTCTGATGAAGTGGGTTCCAGACCATGAAAGTTTATGCCCAGATAAGTTTGTTAGTCTTTAAGGTGCACAGGACCACTCGTTTTTAGTCAATACACCAGGTTTATAGCAAAATAGAAAAAAAACATAACCCTTCCTTTTGTTAATGGGCTATGGCAACTTACATAGTCTTGTAGAATACACACTATTAATGCTAAACAAACTGTTCCACCTTGAATTTAACTGTGACCTGCTAACAACTTTTCCCAGACCAAAGAAGAGCTCTGTGTAGCTTGAAGTTGGTCCAGGCAACTATATTACCTCACCCAGCTTGTCAGTGTAACATCCCGGGACTAAGATGGCTACAACAGAAAAATGTTAGTTTTCCAAAAAAAACTCTAGTCACTAGTGCTAACATCACAACACAGAGGCTGCAGAATAGTAAAGAATTTAAACCCTTGCTTCAGTTCTACCTGATCTTATACCTCATTGAAGTACATGTTTAATAAGGGGCAAAATAGAGCATTCTTCACCCAAAATGCTGGGCTCCAACTGAGTCTTATGATCGAGGATGCATAAAGCCATTAACTTATTGACTCACAGGCTTAAAACTATAGACATGTTTAGGTGACTTGTTGGGTCAAGGACTGAGTGGGGGAACGTTGGCCATTTGGTCTGTGGTCTGATATCAAAATTAAAATATCAGACTTTTTTATGAAAAGGTCAAATGATCAGGTTCTCCTCACAGCTGGTCAAATGCTCTCAAGTTTAAATATGCATCAGTGGTGTGAAATCATAAGCAATAGTGAGAAATGTTCCCGTATAAACTTTTGCCTGACTGTCTCCACCCAATATCTCTTTCTTATACTTAGATTGTAACATTTGTGGGGTAAGGATGGGGTCTTTTTGTTTTGTGTTTATCCAGGGCTTACCACAATGGGGTTCTAACCCATGACTCAGGTCTATAAGGTGCTACTGCAGTACACATAATAGATACTAATGATAATGAATATACATAAGAACGGCCATACTGGGCCAGACCAAAGGTCCATCTAGTCCAGTATCCTATCTTGACAGTGGCCAAAGCCAGGTGCCCTGGAGGGAATGAACAGAGAAGGTAATCATCAAGTGATCCATATCCTGTCATCTATTCCCAGATTCTGACAGAGGCTAGGGACACCATCCCTGCCCATCTACTAACCTCCATGAATGTATCTATTTCTTTTCCAAACCCTGTTAAATTCCTGGTATTCACAAAGTCCTCTGGCAAAGAGTTCCACAGGTTGTGTGAAAAACTATCTTTTGTTTGTTTAAAACCTGCTACCTATTAATTTCATTTGGTGTCCCCCAGTTATTGCGTTACAGAAAGGAGTAAATAACACTTCATTCACTTTTTCCACAACTGTCATGATTTTATAGACCTCCGTCACATCCATCGTTAGTTCTCTCTCTTCCAAGCCGAAAAGTCACAGGCTTATTAATCTCTCCTCATACAGCAGTTGTTCCATACCCCTCAATCATTGTTGTTGCCATTTTCTGAACTTGCTCCAAGATCAAGATATCTTTTTTGCCTTGAGGCAACCACACATACATGCAGTATTGAAGATGTGGACGTCCATGGATTTATATAGAGTCATTAAGATATTTTCTGTCTTATTCTCTACTTCCTTTTTAATGATCACTAACATTCTGTTTGCTCTTTTGACTGCTGCTACACATTGAGTGGATGTTTTCAGAGAACAATCCATAGTGACTCCAAGACCTCTTGAGTGGTAATAGCTAATTTAGTGCCCATCGTATTATATGCATAGCTGGAATTATGTTTTCTGGTCTTCATTACTTTGCATTTATCAACATTAAAATGCACCTGTCATTTTGTGGCCCAGTCCCCTAGTTTTGTGAGATCCTTCTGAAGCTCTTTACAATGTCCCATTATGGGACTATGCACAGATACAGCAGTACAAATACACTGGTCATGATGCAGCATCAGAATCTCACTTAGCATTCGGGGACTGAAAGAATAAGGAACTCTTTGGCTGTGCTATTGTCCCTTCATGTGCCTTCAGACTTCAACTGCACTGGCTGTGAAGAAGGCATAATCTATTAATAAGTTATATACAAGCTGGAAACCTCACCCAGCTTGTTTGGACAGAAGGATGAAAGATCTTCTTTTTGCAATAAACAGGCTACTCCCCAGCTGTTGGCACGTTGAGACCTCACAACATTCCCACCTTGCCGACATTAAATCCCCCAGCATAGTTCTCTTTGTTGCTAAAGAAAAAAATAAGCTGGAAAATGTGGGGGAGGAAGGTTGGAGGGCAGAGGCAGGGTAACTGTTGCTGCGCTGTCTAAAATCTGAGATACAATAATAGCTCGTTCCCCAAAATATAAGTGATATTTGAGTTCCAAGTCTTATAAAAGCTCCTCAGCATATGGAATAGATGCCAGATGGAAACTGCTCTAGTGACTTCCTCCAAAATTGCATGCAGCTGTTGCTGCTCTGTTCCCCTGCCCCTCCTCCCCTCATACACTTTTTTTTCTTTCCAATGAAATTTTTAGACCTCACCTGTTGACACATGCATTGCAGAGTATTTTTTCCATCTGGGTCTGGAAAGGAAAATGGCTCATGATGTTTTGGAGAAATGTACATGGGGGGGAAGTTGTGAAAATGCCTTTGACATAGTTCTAAGTGCCTGAAACTTCATGTACCAGTAAACTCATAGTCCCAGATGTCTGTCCATTTGGGCCTTTCCTTTTCTTTGCTTTTCCATTTGAGAGACAGAAACGGGAAGTTGACCTGGACTATTGGGGGAATACCAACCATTTGGCTTTGTCTTTCATTTGTTTTGGTATGTCCCAAGCTGTCTCTATTTCTATCAAAGTGGTGAACTCGTTCCAAGTTAAAAGGGCAAATGCACACTGATAAAACCAAGGATTAGATGAAAGGATACTTACGTGCTGAGTGGTAGGCAAAGTTTGTCACCCTATCTATGACTGTCGCTGGAGCTTTTCTCACTAAATTAAGCCAAAGAAAACCCTAATGTAGTCCCTAGAATACTGTGTATGAAACATGACACAGAGCAGAGAATTGAGTGAAACAGCCACATAACACATTTAACATGGGCCATGGAATTTAGGCTGGGTCTATACTAGGCATGTAAGTTGATTGCAAATATGCAATTCCAGCTAGGGCAATCGCATAGCTAGAATTGACTATCTGCAATCAACTTACATGCCCATCCTCACTAAGGAAGCTTGATGGGAGGAACTCATGATAGCAAGGAGTACAGGGTTCGACTGATGACCCCTGACAGGTCAATTCCATGAATCTCTACTAGGTGTGCAAAATCAAACCCCAGAAGATTGACCCTGATTTTTGGGGTCTTTCTGCCACTGAGAGGAAGTCTCACCAGTGGCTAAGATTTTTGGGGCATTGCTGCTGCAAGGGGAAAGTCTCCACTGGTGGCTAAGACATTTGGGGGCTTTCAGCCATCTGGGGGGACTATCTCAACTGCCCCCCAAAATCTCCATGCACCACCTGCCCCAACATGAACCTGATGGGCTATCTGTAGCTGGGGAAACGTGTCCCCCTGGTGGCTATGAATTGCTGGTCTTAGGTGCCACCCAGGGGGAATGGGCCAAGTGGCCCTCAAGCCAGGGACCCCACAGCCAGAAAAGATTTTTGGGGACCATGTCAACTGGCCATTCAACCCCTCAAATACCAAACTACTCCACAATGGCAATGAAATTTGGCAAGTCCCATTCCCCATCCCCCATGTTGGCAATGTCTGTGTAGTGAAAATGGAAGCCAAAAATCTTTTTTCCTAGCCTTTTCTTCTAACTTTGGACACCTTCCCACAGGGAAGAGTGAGTGGAGGGCCAGCTGAGAATACAGACTGTGCACAGAAGCTATATAATGGACCGGGAAGCCAAATACCTTCTCTCTGCAACTCTCTTTTTGCAAAAACTTACTTTACTATCTACACTTTCTCCATACTTTTCATTGTCCCTGTATTATTTTCAGGGATCAGGTGTAATCAAGGAAGGGGGCGGGGATAGTTGGTGGAGGGCCAGTTGAGAAAACACACAACTGCTGATTTTTATAAATCTCTCATAATTCAGTTACAACTAGTTTTATAAAGCAATTCAGTTACAGAAGAAAGATTTCTGTGCATTTGGCGATCTTTGTTGAGGCACTAGTTTTATTTCCTTCCAACTGGAAAAATGGATGTTTGCTCACCATGGGAGGGGAATGAGGGCAATGCAGTGTGGGAAGATGATGTCAAATACCAACGAAAATACCCAGAATGCTATGGGGATGAGGGAACGGTGGGATAGGTTCCCACTATGCACTGCTGCAACAGGCGGTGTTTGCTGATTGAGTGTGGCAGCAATAAGTCGACTTCGTGAGGAGCGCATGGGGAGGTGAGGATAGTCAAATTGGAATTTATAAAATCCAGCATTACAGAACTGATATTAATAAATTCAAATTTATCTTATAGTGTAGACATAGCCATGGTCTCAACTAGAGCTATACTGATTTATACTAGCTGAGGATCTCGCCCACAGGTGTGTTATAAACAACATTTAATGACTCTGCTACAGCCATAATTATAAATCCATCCAATCATATTTCCACTGCAAACCGCCTTTGTAACACACCCGATCATGCTTCCAAAATTTGCCCTAAAACAAGGAGGAATATATGTCACTTCAAAATTCAGGAAAATAATTTAAAGGGGTTGTGAAAGACAGAAAGGACTACAGACTTTTGTATTTTAACAATTTCAGTCTCAGGCATCGATGGGTGTAAAATTGGACATGGAGAGTTAATAGACAAGCACAAATAGATGAATTTAGGGAACCATTTAGAGTAAACAATCAGTTTAAGACTGTGTCCAATTCTGGGCTCCCCAGTATAGAAAGGATGTGGATGCATTGGAGCGGGTTCATTGGAGGGCAAGGAAAATGATTAAGGGGCTGGAACATGTGACCCCTGAGGAGAAGCTGAGATATTTGGGCTTATTTAGTTTGCAGAAGAGACGACAGAGGGGCGATTTGAGAGCAGACTTCAACTTCCTGAATGGGAGCTCTAAAAAGGATGGAGAGAGGATGTATTCAGTCGTGCCAGGTGGCAGAACAAGGAGCAATGGTCTGAAGTTACAGAGAAAGAGGTATAGGTTGGATATTAGGAAAAACTCTTTCCCCAGGAGGGTGGTGAAGCACTGGACTGCATTACTGAGAGAGGTCGTGGAATCTCCATCCCTGGAAATTTTTAAGTCCCGTCTTGACATAGTCATAGCTGGGATTGTTTAGTTGGGGTTAATCCTGCTTTGGGCAGGGGTCTGGACTAGATGACCTTCTAGCCCTAGAATTCTATGATTCTATGATTCGCTGAGCTATTCTGTCAACAAGAAAGTGTGGCTAACATACTTCCATTTTACCATCGGCCGAATGCATGAACTCAGCCTTCCCAGTGAATGAGTTATTCAGTGAAACAGATATTTGTAACTCTATTTTAGTGGGTTCAAGAGACCCATTATTAAAATTAAGGTGGCATGATGCAGCACACAGAGAGCAAGTGATGTACAGCTTGTACTGGGCCTCGGAGAAAATGTATAGTGTTATTAAACTCTCAGGATTGCTTCTGGTGGTAACACATGAGAATTTTGATGAGTAACTCACAGAATGGATGGCAGTGAACCCTGACTTACTCAACTGCCAATGAAACACTTATTTCCCTGAAGATGATTATGCATTCACTTAAGTCCAGACAGATTGAAGCAAGATAAACACCGAAGCCCTCAAAGAAGAGTCATGCTACATTCAATGATTTTGGAAATGGTATTCAGCTGGCTATAAAAACAGGTTGCTTTCCTGTATGGACACAACATGGTCTGTCAGATAAAGCACAAGACTTTGGAAGCCTGCATTCTATTCCCAATGATGTTAGGAGATTGGTTGGAAATTTTCCAATGGAACATTTCTTCTGTTGGAAAATATTTACTCATCCAAATGTGGAAATGTGTTCATTCCAACAAAATTGATTGAATGAAGCTTTTGAATTTTTTGTTTTAAAATTACTTCATTTCCATTTTAATATAAAATACAGGCTTAACCTCTTTAATCCAGATGTCTCCCATCCACCAACATCCATAGCCCAACATGATTTTAGTTAGCTGAATGACCATTTATCATGAGTGTGGCCAAATTTCCCATGGCCCCATAAAGTTGGTTGATTGCCGCCTATCCCGGTTCTCAGTGTTCTATGCTGTTATTTAGCTGTAATTTGCCCCCTAAATGTATTCTAAGAGCAATGAAAGTGTTTGTAATGTGCTAGAGAATGTTGACCTCCCATGTTCAGATAAATTGTCTCGTCCAGCACCAGTCACGTCCTGAGGGTGCCAGATGAGAGAAGTTCAACCTGGATAAGATAAGACATATTTTTAAAAAATTATGAATCTGTCTGTGTGTCCTTCTGCCTGTGTCTGTGAATCTGCCTGTTCAAGAACTCCTCCTAAGGACCACCATATATGGTACACAGCTTCTTCTTAAACAAAGTTGGGGTTTGGTCATGCCAAGATTACGGGATGTGTCCAGAACGTGATTGTTTCTAACCAAATGGAGAGGTAGGGATGTGGTTTCAGGAACAGTCATACCCATGAATGACCATGGGAGGGCAGCAAGTGCCCCAGTCCTGGGAAACAGCCACTGACAGACAACTTCTGTCACTCTACCCAGCTCCGGGGAGCAGCTTCTGGCAAACCAGCGCAATTCCCAACACCATGGCCACCCCCAGGGGGCAGCTGCCTTGCCAGCCCAAGTTGGTCCCAGGGGGAACCAGGCAGTGCTGTGGGATAGCTCTGGGGAGAAGCCAGAGGGCAGGCTCTGTTACCCCCACCAGCCTATCATTTCCCCAGGGAGGAGCTTCTGGCCACCCCTAGGCCCTGCCCTCAGCCTTCCCAACCACAGCCCTCAGCTCCCCCCTAAGTCCTACATGTCCGCCTCCGGAACCCTGCAAACACCTCCCAACCTCTGCTCTGCCTCTTGTACCCCTTATCCTCTGTTCTGAGCCCACCCTTATCCCCCCAACCCTGACTCCTTCTTCCCACACAGCTCCGGTCTCTTACCTTGAGCCTCCCGCATCCTGCCCCAATGCCCCAATCTAGCCCCCTGCTCTGAAGGACCTGAGCAATGCCAGGTAAGACTTAAAAGGGAAGGGAAGAATTATAGTAAAATTCAGGATGAAACATTTTCATTTTATCAAGAAAAGCTTTACTATTGATGTAAACAACCTTTGTTCCCAAGATTCTCTTTCATGAGACATTCCTTTTCTTTTCTTTTTTTCTGATTCAGAACGGAAATATTAAACAGGGAATTTCCCAAGAAGGCGCAAAATCCCATTCCTACCCAGGTCCAATTAGAGGAGACTGTTGCCAGTCAAGTTTTGAGGGCATTGATAGGCTCTGCAGTGCTGGCTGTTCAAATCAAAGAATAGTCAGGTTGAAAGAAAGATACACACAAAGAAAAAAATACCCTCTAACCAAACGACTCTTACAGCACGAATGAATGGTTAATTAATACATGACTGTTTTAAGAATCCTTTACACCCAACTGTCTTCTATTGCACATCTTAGGGATCTCATTAATAACACTGTATTATAGTTTTTTTTTCCTAATTACAAGGGATCTACCAACATTCTATCATCTTGAAATAAAAGGTATCAGCTGCTCCAAGAGGGGACTGGATGCCTTGGGATAAAATAAATAAAATGAAGTAAAATCTAAAAAACCCAAAGAAATTTAATCAAGGGAGGGGGGAAGTTATAGGATATGCATATAACATGGTTACTTAGTACCTAGCTTTATTTTTTGTTTGCTTGTTTGGTTTTTTTTTTTGTTTTGTTTTGTTTTGTTTTAACTCCTTGCATTCCAGTTGCAGCAAGGATGCTATATTTGGGAGACTCTGGCAGTTGAATGGGAATGAATCCTTTTCCCCACACTTTGAATTGTCCCACCCCTCCAAACCGCATAAAGCCACTGGAAAGACAATGAAGAAATCCATAAGCCTGCATACCCACCTGTCTGAAGCAGTTTGGGTTATGCACTCTGTAAACAGAAGCATTGTTCTAATCTGCTTTCATGTCCACAAATGAAAGGCATTTTCACAATAAACCCTCAAAATGGTGCACTGAATATAGTGAAAGATGTTGCAAGATTGCAAATGAGGTGCAGCTGTTGCATATATATTATATTTTTGTTTTGTACCTAGTTCTGTTTAAGTCACATGGCCAAAAATCCAGTGTTATTTCCTTGCTTCAGAAAGTTTTTTTTCTTGTTTCAGCAATTAGTCAGCTTCCTTTATTTACATTTTCATCCTATGCTGGTGGTGTGCTGACAACTTCAGATGTTTACGGGTATAACAGCTGCAGATAAAAGGGGAGATTTTATCAACGCTCTCCATATGGTTTTGAATAGTGCCCTGTATCCTTTTGCTATGACAGACCTTGGGCTGGAAGAGGGGGAAGAAACCAACTCTAGATTGATGAGTTCAGAAACTTCCTGTTTTGGTCCCTTTCCCCAATAAGCACTAGTCTTAATTCGTCTGAAACGCAAACACATTGGGCTTTCTGGAAATACGCTTCAACGACCTTTCAGAATATCATATCAGAGGCACCTAATAGATATTGGAGACATTTGCACCTGAGGGGCATCATACTTCCAGATTTATTTCAGGTTTGAGTGATAAAAATACCAACACTATTCAAGACTGCAATATCATCTGCTAATGAATTTAGAAGCATAATGCCAGTATTTGATAGGGGCAAAGTGTCCTTTTTATTGTAGTCTAATAGCAAAATATCTGAACCACTCATTTTTTTAAACTCAAATATTTAATGAGATTTTATTTAACACTCCCAAAATTTCTTTTCTCTGAAGATAAAAATGCAGCTGATGTCAAACATTTGTGACTAAATCTCTGTCTCTGCAAACCAGTGGAAGCAAGCTAACTCTTATGGACATCCCTCACAATAACAAATACATGTGCAGAGCCCTGCACATAAGTAAACCTGTGTTCCAAGTGCAGTGCCAGCTATCTGGATCTCAAAGACAGTCCCACAATAAGAAATTAATGGGTATGCCTAGCCCAGCTTTCCAACCCTCCAGCCAGGAATTCTCCCACTGGTTTGGTCTGCAAAGTTGATGCCATTTTTGGTGTATTTCTGAAAGCTCCATTTATTTTCTGTGCTTCCCAGAAGTTGTGACTGTGTAGATTATTTAATGAGGAATGTAAAGCAGCTTTGTACCATGTAGCAAAAGCAGCAAAAAAAGAGCTGTTTGCACTGTATAGTCTTGGATTCGCTTGGCTGGAAAAACAACACTACCTATCAACAACTCCCACTTTCCTGACTGACAGCCACTGATTTTATTAGCAGGCTGGTAGGTGATATTAGCATATCTGATTCATTACATCTTTCTGGCTGCATATTTTTTTCTAGTTTGAATAATTGTTTTCGGAATTAGCAAAACTGAAGCTGCATTTTGTAGGAGCCATTGAGCAAGCTTACATGCTGTGATTTTCAAAAGAAACTGAAGTCTTGGGTATCCTGAAGTTTTGCCATGTTAACATACTGAAGCTTTGAAACAAAACAATACAAAAAACGCCACCTAGTGTAAACATAATTGTATAAATGCTGTATAAATGTCTTTAGGCTGCTAGAGATAATTTTGCTTTGGCAAAGCAAAATAATCTATGCAGGTATAAAATCCTTCATAGTGATATAACTGCTTCTATATTACCTTTCTTTGCAGCACAACTATATTATTTTTAAAAAAATCCCTACCTCCATTTAAACCTACATTTATGCAGGTAAAGCTTCTTAACTGTGCCACTGAAGCCTGAGGGAATTAGCCATTGTGAAACTCCTTTAAATTCCCTTGCAAATCCTGGCCACCATTTATTAGTCACAATTAGCTCTCCAGTTTTAACAAAGAGTGTAAATGACCAGACCTGAGACCACCAAAACTGAAAGTCATGGCATGACAGGTGAGGGACATGAAACAAAAATCAGGAAGGAAGGTGAGGAAGGGCAAAGTTAAGGAGGGCAGGAAGATGGATACGAAAAACCAGAAAGGAACTAGAAGGATGGATAAAAGAGACTGAAATAGAAGTTATGAGAAAAATTTCCCCAGCAGTTAGATACACTTACAAAATGAAAGAGGGGGAGGACAGGTATGGAAAACTCATGAAATCGTGTAACCCAGAACCCAAAGCCAGCTGAAAAGAAAGGAAATGGAGTCTCATCGATAGTATTTTCCAAGTCTCAAGGTCTTTAGCTACCTCTAATCACAGAACTCACAGACAGGGTAGGGTGACCACATTGCCCTATGGCAAATATGAAACGCTGGCCTCCAGGGATGGGGGCAGGGCTGCTGTCCCATATCAGGGCTCCTTGGCAATGGGGACTGCTGCTCCTGGGTGAGGCACCCTGGATGGGGACTCTGAAGCTTCCAATGGGGAGGAACCAGGGATGAAGGGGGGTAGAGGATGGATCCCCCTGGTGGGAGAGTGTTCCAAAGCCCCCTGGTGGGGTGGGGAGTGCAGGGAATAAAGTAGGAGCTGCCCCCCCAGGTGTGGGAGGCTGGGGAATGAGGCAGTTGACCTGTGGAGGTGCTCCCTGGCAGTGGGAGCTGCCTCCCTTAAGTGTAGGGCAGCAGGGAACAAGGCAGCCACCCCATCGTGGAGTTCAACGGCAGTTGGGGCTGTCATTGTGGGGTGCCAGGGAAAGAGGCAGCTGCCCCACAGAGGAGCTATCCTGAAGGAACAGGGCAGCCACTCAGTAGAGGAGCTCCCTGGCAGGAGAGGCTGCCACCTCAAGACACAGGATGCCAGGGAATAGGAGGCCTGCAAAATGTGGGACAATTTGCCTATTTTCTCAAAGAAGTCAGGACGCCTATGAGACAGCTTAAATAAGGGACTATCCTGGGGAAAACTGGATGGATGGTCACCCTAAGAAAAGGAGAATGCAGGGGGTGGCTATTAGGCCACTCTTTTTTGTTCCCTCCTGATCCCAGGCTGCTCGAGGGCCAGAGATGCCCCCCAAATGACTCCAAAAGCCACAGAGGTCTATCTAAGTTGCCACAGCCCCCTACAACTGTCCTGCCAGCCACAGAACTATGTGGAATCTTTCCAGCCATGCATGCATTAGCCCCATCCAAGCCCTCCTGATCGGTATTCTTATGAAGGCACTTGCAAAATCTCAGCCATAGGTCTGTGTTTGCAGTGCCTGCACAGGGGCAATGGTCCCTTTCATGGAAATAGACATTTTAGGCCTTCTTACCTGGTGGAAAAGAATGAGAGTGGGGGTGAACATCTAGTCCCTAATTTACATCAGTGTAACTGAGAGCAGACTTTGTCCCGGTCTGGAAGATGGTACTCGTTCCAGGGATATCAATTCACTGACGATCAGATTGATGGCAAATTATTTTTGTCAATAAAGGTCAAAGGGTCAGCTCCTTAGCTGGATCAAGTTAGTGAAGCTCCATTCAAATCAACAGAGCTATATTGGTTTACACCAGAATGAGGCCTTGATCCAAAACATTTTTAAACTCATTCATCTAGACATAATCCTGCGGGGTATTGAACGCATTCAGCTGTAGAAACCAAGGGAGTAAGTTTTGAAATTAACTCACCTGATTCTGAATATTGACAATGTGTTGGGATACACTACCTAAAAAGCGCATGTGCTTATAAAGTGTTTTTTCTCCAAATGTACAAATTTAAACATGGTGATGAAATGCACATAAATAATAATAATGATGATAATAATAATAATAATAATAATTCAACACATTAACACATGGTTTGAACCTGGATGGGAATTTTCTGGGTCACTGTAGGGGCTCGTTTGCATTCTTGGCTTAATCTAATTCTTCACTCCTCTCCCCCTGCCCCTCGACTCTCTGATTTGCTCACCTTGATGATTTTTTTTTCTGATTTGTCCACCTTGATTACTGTTTTTGGTTCTCTGTGCCTTAAATATTGAGTGTGTTCTGGTATGGCTATGGGCTGAAGAAGTGGCTCTGTCCCACGAAAGCTCGTCAATAAATTATTTTGTTAGTCTTTAAAGTGCTACTTGACTGCTTTTTTGTTTTGATGAAATGCAGGGTGACTTATTTGAAGTCTCTTGGATCAGAATTCAGCAAACTCAGTACTTTCATGATGCATTGAGCACACCAACAGAAGGCTCTTGGTTTTATTGCACAAGGAAGTTTGCAAATGAAACAAACACATCAGAACTAAGATTTTTTGTTCTTGGCTTTTTCTGTATGTGAACTGGGTAGGATGGTGAGAGAATTCAGGTTATGCTTAGGAACAGGCACATATTTTTTATGTAGTCTGCAGCTCAAACACATAATTAGAAGCATATCTTCTTACTGGAGGTTTTGACCAGTGTGTTGTAGTGCAAAAAATGTTAAGTATGATTTCTAAAGAATTAAATATGTTGTGGTGTTTTGTGAGGCAAATTTAAAATGTAAATGCAGCCAGTGTATATATAAATAGGGAGCTGGGAAAATACACTGAAAGTTAACTGTGTCTACACTACAGTCCCCATTTGAAAGGGGAATGCAAATGAGCAAGATAGGAAATGCAAATGAAGCACTGATTTACGTATTATGCACCTCATTTGCATATTCTCACACAATCTTGCTTCCGGAATAGCTTTTTCAGAAGCAAAAAGGCCATATAAATGGTGTTCCTTTGAAAACAAACCCCATTTTTGAAAGAACCCCTTCTCCTATTCTGTTTCCGGAAGAAGGGTTCTTTCAAAAACTGGGTTTGTTTTCGAAGGAACCCCATCTACACAGCTGTTTTTTCTTTCAGAAAAGGCCCTTCTGGAAGTGAGATCATGTGAGAATATGCAAATGAGACATGAGATACGTAAATCCATGTCTCATTTGCATTTCGGATCTCACTCATTTGCATTCCCCTTTCGAAAGGGGAACATAGTATAGATGTAGCCTGTGTGAATATATCTATGGAAATTCTCTGCATTTTGTTCTAGCTATTGCATGATATCCATTTTCCACTGAGATTTATGTTAAGTTTAATCTTTAATCAAATGAAAGCTATTCAGATTGTTTTCTTTTACAAACTTGATCATGTTTTTAACAGTTTATTCATAGAGTTACCAATCTGTCATGTTATCTATTGTATTTTTAGCTCAAGACCAGAGCAAACAATGACTTACATTCTGGAATCAACTTGATGCTTTGTATGTTCATTTATGGTCCACTTATTTCTGTTCTAATTCTTCCAATATATTTTGACTTACTGTATTTTGTACATTGCCTTCACCCCTTGTAAAACCCTTTACTGTCTACCGACACATTACTAAGTATAAATCATGAATGAGAACACTGAGGTGATCCTCTGGATGAACATCATACATTGACTGAAATTGAAAGGTCAGAATTTTGGGTATGTGCAGGACAGTCAATACATGCTGTGATCTTTGACTTTTAGAAGCAAAGAAAAACCAAGGGTTCCTAACCACTCCTACACATAGGCCACTTAATTCAAAACAACCTGAGCACATAGACAATGTGCATGAAATGATTGATTATTCACAAGCCCGATCTTGGAAAAATCAGGCTCCGGCAAACTCTGAAACATACACTGAAATTGAGGCAAATCTGTTGGATTCCCTTCTCCAATGAGAGACAGAGAAAGAGAAGTTACTTATGGCTTCAGGATGATTTGCTTGGTTGAACATCCAGTTTCTGCAGTGTTGAAAGTCTATGAGGCTCGATCAGACAGGTAGGAAGTCAAGTAATTATGGCAGTTTGCTGTAAAGCCACACACAGGAATTTTTAGAGCTTTTGATACTAGGTAGATCAAAACAACCCCTAATGAAATCACAGCATTATAGAATCATAGGCCTGGAAGGGACCTCAGGAGGTCATCGAGTCCAGCCCCCAGGATCAACCTGAACTAAATCATCCCAGCCAGAACTTTGTCAAGCCAGAACTTAAAAACCTCTAAGGATGGAGCTTCCACCACCTCTCTAGGTAAAAGGACCCTTCCCCACAATGATTTCACCTGGTATTGAACCACATGCATTGTAGACTGGCTAGTGTGGGGTTTTTGCATACCTGTATTCTACTGGGTTGGACCCCTGCTATTAAAAGATCTTATCCTGGTCCCTAAACTTTCAGAGTCATCCAGTCAATCTGATTCTGTGGCCATTCACACCTAACCAAAACACATGGTTCTTTTGCACCACTAGCTCACAATCAATCTGGGGAGTTTGTGGGAGAGCAGGGAAAAGCATGTTCACGGGGGCTATGTTTACACTACAGCGATCCTCTGAAAGAAGTTTTTCCTGAAGATCTCTTCTGAGAAAACTTCTTTCAAATGAGCATTTCCACACACAACAGAGAGTGTCCAAACAGCCCCCAGTTTTTCGAAATAACAGTCCAGAGACAGAAAAATCCGGCACCATGAGGACTGCTCTTTCAAAAAAAGGCCCCCCAGGGTGTCTACACTTTTTTCCTAAAGGAATCTTGTGGAAAAAGGAACTCTTCCTCATCTGGGAGAGGAAGAGGGCTGACGAAAAAGTGCTCCTTTCTTCTGGTTTAATTTCGAAAGGATGCATTTTGTGTGTAGACTCTGCAGGATTTTTCAAAAAAGCCTTGGCTATGTCCAAAAAATTCCCTAGTCTAGATGTAGCCAGAGAAAACAAACAAATCCCTGCGCAGAAATAGGGGTGAAATTAACTGGCAAAAAATTAAATTGTGAATCATCCCCTTAGCTCTCCCTATCAGACCAGTCAACAGAGTTATTATTTATTACCTTCTCTCCTTTGTACCCAGTAAAACTTAGGCATGGCTTTTTATGCCCACAGTTTTCAAAGGCCTTAACTCTCCTTTCCTAGAAAATTGATTTAAAGTAGAAGTAAATTAAAAGGGAGCCAACTTTGCTGCACATCAAATGGCTTTTTAAAAGGAAAAACTTTAAAAATCCAGAGTTTTTCACTTGGCAATATGCAGAATAAGAGGCTATCATTCATAGCCTTGCTTAACATGAAGGAAATTACTCAGTGCTTCGTGATATAAAGTGACAAGTGGTATTTGGAAACTGCAGATACACTCTATGTTGTCTTGACTTGTTAGAGTACATCTAGGATACAATGCGCATACAGCAGGCATGTGTCAACACAACCAATGCCCAAGACTTCTGATCTTTTTCCTGAATAGTTTCTCTGGCATAGGCATTTTTTTTCTTTTCCTTTTCCAATGTCAAGAAATGAACCCCAGATTCCAAACACTGTCCTTTTTCTTGTACATCTAGCTCTGCCAAGTCTTGTGATCACAGGAGATAGAAATGGGAAAGACTGACACTGGTAGTTCACTGAATTCAAATGCCTGCAAACGCCAGAATACAACCATCAGCAGGAACATTACACGGGACCTGAAGCAAAGTCTTTCGAAGTCAGTGGAAAGACTCATACTGAAAACTGCTGACCTAGGTCAAACATCTGTCACACAATAAGAAGGGTGAGATCCAGTGTTCCCTCTATTTTTTTCCATCCATGAGTGGAATAAATTTTTGTGTGAACAAAAGCATGTGCAGTTGTGAACCATCAATAGAGGTGCAGGCTGCCACCTGCAGGCATCTCTAGATGCTCTGCTCGTCAATCGGGCGGTGCCTGCGTCTCTCCTCGCCCCTGCTCCACCACTGCCCAACTCTTCCTGCAGAAGCACTGCACTGCTTCCGGTAAGTGTGGGATAGCCCCCACCCACTGCATTCCCTGGAGCAGCACAGCCTGAGAGGAGAGCGAGCGAGGAGCATCACTCCTGGGGAGATGAGCGCACTGCCCCACACTCAACAAAAGCAACACAGAATTGATGGCCAATGTGGAGCGGGGGCGATCCTGGGAGGTGCATGTTACCTCTGTGCACCCTCTGAACAGCACTCAGTTAACATTTCCAGAGAAGCAGGAGTGAAATTCTTGTCACCCTCATGTCCTCGCTCCCGTTCATATTGACTCCCGTTCCGCTTTCCCTCCCTGTATCTTCCTGTTTCTGATGTGAGGTGAGGCTGTCCCAGCTTCAAGTATCTATTTTTATTCTTTAGAGAAGCGTTCAGCAACCTCCAACATGGATGGAAGAGAGATGTGTAATTTGATTTTCATCGGCACGTGAAGTGGGAGCTCAGCTCCACTCCTCCTCCCCCATTCAGCCAGGAGCTTGCTCAAAGCCAGGCTACTTGCGGATTAACAAAAGACCAGCTCATGCTACCAACCAGCCCCTGAACGGTAAAGCTCCGCAACTTCATTTATTTATTAATGGAGCTGTTGTAAGTAGGACTGTTGGTGACTTTAGTAAGTATCTTGGGCACTCAGACCATACGCAGAGGTCAAAATGTCAGCACTCCGCTTCTGACAGGTTGCTGACCCCAGCTTTGCAGGCTGTAATGCAAACACCCTCGCACCTCTCTCCCCTCCTCCTACTTGCATTATCCTCCCTTGTTTACAACGAGCGGGAGAGACGCTGTGTTTATTTCTGTATCGGTCCTGAGGTGCATCTGCACACATGAGCTATTCCTGGCAGGATTTCTGCATGTCTTGCAATAACCACGTGAACTTTAAGTGCTCTGTGGGTACAGGACATCACTGTCAGATAGCATGGATTTCCAGGCTGAGCCGGCCTTCTTGTTTGTCAGGGCATCTGTTTGGCACCTTCTGTTAGAGGATATCAGCTGAACAATTGCATAGTGTGTACGTCAGGAAAAAGATTTTTTATTTACTTCCAGCCCTCATGGACATCAAGTAGCTTACAGTACTGCCAGGAGAGTAGAAGGGAAGAAGGCAGACCCAAAAGAGCAATATAAATTCACCTCACACTGCCCAGAAACCTCTTAGAAACTTATCAGAGGGGTAGCTGTGTTAGTCTCTATCTCCAAGAACAACACAAAGTCCTGTGGTACCTTATAGACTGACATATTTTGGAGTGTAAGTTTTTGTGGGCAAAGACCCACTTCATCAGATGCGTTGTGGGTCTTTGCCAACAAAACTTATGCTCCAAAAAATCTGTTAGACAAGTATCAGATGGGTAGCCTTCCTAGCTTGTATCCGCAAAAATGACAAGAAGTCCTGTGACACCTTATAGACTAACAGACTTCACCATTAAGGTGGAATTTCCTGTATTTAGGTCAGTTTAAACCTAACCTATGCCAGAGAGGCAGCATAATGCAGTGGAGACAACACTATAGAGGGAGTTGGACCCCTGGATACAAGGGTCAGCTTTGCTATAAGGTGCTGTGTGACCAAAAGCAAGTCACTTGATCTCTTTGTATTCCTGCTTCCTGTCCTCTTATTGTCTTATCTGTGAGAGTGTGCACTCTTTGCACTGTCCCTTATGGTGTTCTTGCACAGTGCTGAGAACTCTGGGACTGTTCAGTGCCACTATACTATAAATAATCATTCATATTGAATTATAGGACTGAAAGGGACCTTGATAGGTCATACAGTCCAGCCCCTCATTCATGGCAGGACTTAATATTATCTAGACCATTCCTGACAGGTGTCTTTGTAACTGTCCTTAAAAATCTGTTCTTAAAAAAATTCCAATGATGGCGATCCCACAACCTCCCTAGGCAGTTTAGGCAATTGTTATACTTCATATGGCAAGATATCTCTGTGTCTTGCCCGGGTCCTCCGCCTCTCCCTTCATCTGGGGGGTTTAGGCTGCAGTCACCTCTGTCTGTCTGGGCCAGTTAGTCAGCCTCATCCTTGCTAGGCATAGTCAGGGCTCTCAGCCTTGCCAGGGGACAGTACTCCAGGCATTCTCTCCTCCAGCTACCCCCTTCTCCCCCTCCCCATCTTCTGCAAACACACCTGATCTCCTTATCACTCCTTATCTCTCCCCCCCACCCAAGGCTACTCTATGCCTCAGTGGCCTAATGGATAAGGTATTAGCCTTGTAAGCCACCAATACAGCATGCAAGCCTCATCTGTGGTAAAGCCTTCCGACATAACTATCAGTTACAAAGAAACTATTGTTTCTTTACCTCATTCACCTCCCCCTTCACTGACAAGGATTGCTTCTTAAGAGCCCTGTCAGCATATGCCCACTGTGAGATCAGCTGTCTCTCATTAATTAACTGTAATACCTCCCTACTACTTCCAGCTGGGTGCTTAACCGGGTCTTTCCCCTAGCCATCGCTGTGTCCTGAGTTGCTTTTCTTCCTTCCTACTATGGTCTGCTGGCCTGACCCTGTTACAATCATTATGAACCATCATTAAGAGTTTATGTCAGGCATGATACTTTCATGCACTTGTATAAACCTATTGGATGAATCAGATAAGCAAGGGTCAGGGAAAAAATCTTTGCTTTATGTATGTAGGAAGATTGATTATACAGTAGCAGCTGAAATTTATTATATTCCTCTACAGCAATGCAATGCAAATTAGATGAGTTAAAAATGGGTCTTTCTAGATGTCAGCTCTGTCTTCAGCTTGCATCAAGTTAGTTCATTATTTTTTTACTAATAATCTTCACACTTCAGACAAATAAGGTGGGTGTCAAAAATGTAGCCTGATAGAAAGTTAGCTAAGCAAAAATTGAGTCATTTTTAGAATTTTTCTTGCCTTTCTCTAAGCCATTACTGTAGGCACTTTTCGGTGTTTTGTACCCCTGGTGAATAAGAACTATTTCATGTAACCTATGAGCAGCATTGGTAATGAGACTGAGGGGAGAGGTACCTACCTCTCACTGAACAAAAGGACAGGTGATGTAACAGATGACTTTCCTTTCTCCACCCCTATGCTTGCTGCCCCAAGGGGGTTATAGCTCTCCCAGTTCCTATCTCTGGCCCTTGCTTCCCCTTGGATGTCATTATACAGCGTAACTGTCCCTTCTAACAGAGAGCCCTCCTTTTCTGTTTTATGTCAAACATTCCCATTCCAAGCATATCCTAATATCCTGGCACAAACTCTGGCCTTGCTTTAAGTCATGATTAGAGGAAGCTGCATACCAAATTTGTTGGTCTTAACTCTTATAATTTAGGAGGAGCTGTTAAACAAAGAGAGAGAGAGACAGACAAACTGTCCCAAATATATAACAATCTGTATTGCTTATGGCAGGTTCAAACCAGAGGCCTCCAGCAAAGTAGAAGAAAAGCAGCCCTAAAAGAAAAAAGACCTGCTAAATACAAGCAGAGGGCAGCAGAGCAATTACAAGCAGCTTGGAGGGAGCTGGCTCAGGCCAATCAGGGCCAGCTGACTCCACTGCTGGGTTGATGAAGGCCTTTAAAAACCCTCCACAGTTGGAAGGTGGGGGAGAGAGTGGGTGCATGGGAGGAGAGGTCAAGAACGAGTAGAGTGAAAAGCAGTAGCCTGAGAGGGAGTCAGACCAGTTCCAGCCCAGAGATAGCAGGGGAGGGAGTCCCAAGAGGAATGGCTGGGCTCCCTACCACAGGGATACCTTGCAATAACATAGCATCTGAGGGAAAAGAGTGACAGATGGCTCAAGCAGTGACCTGGAGATGAGGACCCTTTGCTACATGCCGTATCATGTAGCAATGCTTGACCTCACTGTGCTTTACAAAAGCTGTAATTCAGAGGTTTCTCTTCAAAGAACTTTTGATCTAAGTAGGGACTCTGGCTATGTCTGAGAGGGTTCTCTGAATGCTGTTGTAATGAACATATTCAGTAATGATAATAATCATCCCCCAGTCCAGTCTGTTCAGCCAGTAACATCTTTCTTCCGGCTTTCAGTCCTTTGCTCTTAATTCTTCTCTACAGTATTTTGGGGGAAAAAGGGCTGATGGAGGGGAGAGGAAAGAGGCAAGATAAAATGACTTTAAAAGTGTGAACTAAATTAATCCTGAAATCAAATCCTGTGGTACGTCTACAACACTGACTTTAATGAGACTTCTCCGTCCCAAGGGAAGAACAAGTATCAGTTTCTATGGAAACCAGAACATACACCTTAGAACATATATGTAACCAGTTAGCACAAAATTGCAGTTTCTGCCAGATCAGTGTAATTTTGCTGCATTATCAGTTGCAGAGTACAAGGAAACAAGGGCACAGAATTACCTGTTGATATTACCAGTTATAGGGGGTATACTTTATTTTTTTTTCTACTTCACAGTCCCATATGCTAGAACACTGCTTAGATAGTGAAAGATCTGAGATTGTATTTACAATTCTTTTTGTAACTTAGATCCAACGTTTCTTTAGGCTGAAAAGAAAAAAAGAGAATATAATAATTTCAATGATAATGATTCAATAATACCAATATGTTAAATGTAGTAGAAAGTTTACAGGACAGAAACCTGCATCTGAATTTCACTCGAGTTCAAAATTGTTTCCACAGTTCAGTGAAGTGCTAAAGCGTGTGTTAAAAACTGTAAACTTTAATAGCTCTTAAGCATGGGCTTTGCCAAATCAGAGCCTATGTCTGAACTGTGCACCTCAGGGGAGATCTACACTAGGGGATATGTTCAGGAGCTGGAAGACAATTCAATAAAATGAAGAACAATTCAAATGCGATAAGGTCATGCTGAATGCGTTGCAAGGTTGGAATATGAGAGAAAAAAACAATGAAATCCAGTTCATTTCTGCAGTCGTTAGCTTTCAAAAAGGAATACGGGGAATTTCAAGACTGAAGAAAACAAAAAAGGATGTGATAGGAATATAGCTGCAGCAAGGAACAATGATTTACTAAGATTCACGAAAAATGATCGTGAGGCTTTGGACAAGCATCAGGAATGGATCTGGGAAGAATCACACAGAGGAAAAAAAAATATGTAAGGATGAACAAATCCATGAGGCTGGTATGAGACAGAAAGTGATAGAAAGACCTCATTTGGTCTCATTGCTGCTGCTGAGCTGACAGACAGGAAATGAAGAAGACCAGAACATATTCATCTTCTGCATTCTTGCGGTGGCTGGTGAGAGCAGAACTTGTGATGTTGTTTAGAAATTCAGAGATAGAGAATTTGTTCAGCCACATGTCACTGCTCTCTGACTCACACTAATGTGTTGTGCTGTACAGAAATTTTAAAAGATGTCGTTTCTCTCACTAACCTCTCAAGAATCTGGTCCAAATTCACTTGCTGAGTCAGTCGCCTTTCTACCAAAACCATCATGATTGCACTCACATTCAGGCTCTTGCAGAGGTCCAGAGAGGCAAGAGACACTTCCAGCTTTGGATGCCTCTAGCCATACTAAAAATAAGACAAATGACCACACACGTAAACAAATATAAGGCACCAAAAGAAAAAATAGTGAGACATATCAAATGCTTTTCTAGCGTTTTTCTGTGCAAATGCACTAATCTTTGAGGGAAAGATCTAGCTTCGATGCAATGTCATACTTGATATTAAGCACGAAGGCCCATGCAAGCACTCTTGTCCCATAGTTGGGACAAGGCACAAAAGACACTAAAATGTAACAATTCTCTACCTTTCAACATGCTCTTGATCAGGCACCAGCCACTTGCAGTGGCTTGCTTATATAAAAAGCTGATCTGAGAGGACATAATCATTATGACCTCATCTTCTACCATCAGAACCTATATGTTACTAATATTTATGAATATTTTCAACTTGCTAATATAACAAAATCTATATTGGTTAACAAAAAGGCATGTCTTTTTCAAATCACAGCTCTTATTTGCTTCAATTTGCCGCTCTAAGCTGAGAGAATGTGTCACATTTTGTTCTCTTAGGGATGCACATAAAAACAAGTTGAGAAACTTATCAAATGCCAAAAACTTAACAAGAGTCTAAATTTAAGGCCCCCTTTGAGCTTAAGGCCAAAGTCAAATTACCTTCCTGCTTTCCTTCTGCCACCATCCTGCCTCCCTGATTGACTTTGCTCACGTTCGATGCCCTTGTGTCCAACACAATAGCCACGTGTGGCTATTTAGCTAGTTGAGTGTGGCTTGAACAATAACTATAATTTATTTGTCTTGAACAATAGATATACTTTCAGAATGATGTGGTTCATTCACTCTAGAAGAAGCCATTATAGCAAACTAAAACTATATGTATCAAGGTTCTGGATGCAGTACACCATTGGGTGATTAGTTACTTTCTGCTATGCTACCATAAGAACTAGCCTCCCCGCAAGGCGTATTAGGTAAATAAGGAAGCAAAGGGGGAAGATACTTATAGAACAGGGTGTACTGGGTACATATGGAGTAGGTTCCAGGGTTGACATCATAACACTATTGTAATTTTATTGTGCAATACTTTCTATCATTACTGCAAGTGATAATAACAGTCAGCAATAGGATTAATGGTACTTCTATTAGCTTCATAAAGTCATTCTCAGAGTTCATGAGAGCTGCTCTTAGCCAACCACAGTGCAGGGTGATACACCTGATGTGCTTTGGGAGATCTGTAAGGTAAGCTCGAAATTTAGTGCTCATCTGCAGATCCCTTTGCAGTAGGAACGTGGCCTCTCTGTAGCAGAGGCCACCATTGATGATGACCTTTACTTACGGCCGTGTGATATCTTGAGTTGAACCTCTCACGTGTTCAGGTCAGTTTTGTTCAAGCTAAGGCACAGCTCAGGCAACTTCTTGCATTAAGGCAGATTTCTGCACCACCTTTGGCTCATTAGCTTAAGTAGCCTAAATCTGTTCACCAACTATGATTAATATTATTTGTTGAAGAGCAGCGACTAGGTGTCAGAAACCATGATGGCAGCAGTCATGCCTAGTAGTTGGACCTCAAGACTTGGAGCCAGAATCATGAGTCCAGAGAAGGCTTGGAGCCTGGCTGAAGTAGTGTCAAGGCTGGAGCAAGCTAAGATTGGGTGAGTCTACTGCCTCCCTCAGGCAAAAGACAGTTCTGAGCCCTGAAGCGACACTAAATAAACTGAGGAAGGGATGCAGGGAGGCCACCCAGACGATCAGGCTTTGGGCATGTGGAGGCACCCCGTTTAGCAATTGCGCTTCTGGTGGGGGGAAACAGGAGGTGGCGCCTTCCAAGTTCTACCACGAGTCATCTATGCCTGGAGGGCTCATGTATCTGCCCTGGAAGACAGGTTTGCAGACTGGCTGTAGTCTAGCAAAGGTATGACTCCTCATCTTACAATAGGAACCCCATTGACAGAGCTGGGCCCATTGTGCCAACATTGTCCAAACACGCTGCAAAACGACATCCCTACCCCTAAGAAATAACAGTGCATATGCCAGAGTTTTATGTCCACAAACAATTGGCTGAGAGAAATATGATTTTTTTTAAAAAAAATCTCTGGAACGCTCATATTATACAGTTAATTTTCCAAGGGAGACAGCTCCATCTGGAGAACATTGGCAGTAGACAGTCAGATACACGCGGTCTAAAATTTCCCAAATGTTGATGAAAAGTGCATGTGATATTTTTTGCTCACTTTTTGACTAGCTCCTGTGGCAGCTCTGCAACTGACTCATTGTGTAACCTTTTAGAAGACTTCTGCTCCAATAATCTAGCCAGATGGATATAGAGAAGATATGATGTTTCCACTGGATCATGCCTCTATCTTTCTTTCCAATATTTTCCCTCTGTCCCTCTATAGCTAACTTTAATCCATATGTGACTTTTTTCCAAGTTAGTTCCCATCCCGTTTCCAGGTTCTAGCACATCCAAATAGTTTTCTGGAACTTGATGAAAAGTTTCTATTGTGAGTTACATTTTGATTCCATTTTTTTCCTTTGACAAATACAAATATTCGCATTAACTCATGGGAGATGTATCCATGCAAAATGAACTTGGCAAAAGCCTTTTACTCAAGCCATTAGTACGAGAATCAGCAGTCATAGTCTGGTTCTCTATTGCACTGCATCCTTTCTTCAGGGATGTGATCCCATTGAAAACTGTAAAATTGATGATTCCACAGCTCTCAGGGCTTGTCTCCACTACGTAGTGGGTTGACCCAGCAGTGATTAATCTACTGCCATTCAATTTATCACAATTGCTTACTGTAAATAAATGAATGTCTGAACGTTCACCATCAACTCTGATACTCCACCAGGATGAGAAAAGTATCTGTATTTGGTGGGAGAGCAGCCCCCTGCCATCCTTACCACACAAAAGACACCGCAAGAAGTATGTTGATTTCAGCTGCTCTATTTGCACAGCTGAAGTTGCATAGGTTACATCGATAGCATAGACAAGGCCTCAAGGAATTATATGGGAATAAAGTTACTCAATCCTAATTTAATTATGGAATGATGACAATGCACTGAGTAGAACAAGCTCTACTTTATTTGCTTTCATGAAATTTGGGAGGAAACAGGAAAGCTTCTTTTAGCTCAGACCTTATGATCTTCCTCTTCATGTTTGCAGGTGTCTCGATTCTTGTCAGCAGTTTGGCGCAAGACATCTGCAAATACCATCTTCAAACAGGGCAAGGGAAGGGCAGCCAAGTGCTGAGAATCTGCTCATCAGAAGGTACTTTTTGGCTATATCCTCCTTACTTTTGAAACAATTAAAAAGAAAGTGAAAAAGTCCTTCCTGGTATCCAAGTAGGGCAAAGAAGAGAAAGAAAAGCATGGGCAATTCCACATCATCTACCGTTTCCTGTCTAGTACATGGAAATGGCAGTTGAGTATAACAGGCCAATGCTAATGGCTGAGTTCCCAGGAAACTAATGTGATGAGCCAGATCCTCAGTGGATACTAATGAGCACTGTTGCCTTGACTTCACTGGAGCTATTGAAATTTAAATATTTCTCCTGACTGCTAAGGATAGTTTGAGTCATGCAAATATCACCCATGCCAAGCCACCTTCCACAGCACTACTGTAAGGAGGAGTTTGTCTTGAACATTCTGAAAGAGGAGCTAGGTGAGAGGGCAAGAAAAGCCATCAAGTGAAGCAGAGCCCTACTGTGCCTCAATCTCCATAGGTAAAATGTCCCTGAGGAACCCTGCGGCTTTCTTTTATCTGGTGGCTGCAGACCAAGAAGAGATAATTGGCTCCCTGTGCATTCCCCTCCCCTGCCCCACCACACATGCACAGAGCCCAAGAGCAGCTCAGAGAATCTTCTGTTTAAGTGTAATCCCAGACATTTCAATTAATGTGTAGTGTTAATTAAATGGTCTATATGAAAGAATTAAATGTAAATTAACATACAGAGAATCAGAACTTTTGGAAAGTTCATGTCAGCAAATACAACCTCACATACCATTCATCAGCAGGGCCTTGGGGCAAGGTGGTAGTGGGGCTCAGCTCCCTATCCCCGGAAGAGGCAGGCCAAGAGCAGAAGAGGCAGGGGCTTAAGGCAGTCAGCTCCTCCCCCTCACACTACCTCAGAGTTACGTGCAGAGCTGTGGGACAGCTCTCCATGGTGTTTCAAAGAGACCCAGATCTCCAACCACCACTGCTGCTACTTTGGCTTCGAAATGCCAAGCCTGGGGGTAACTGCCCCCTTTGGCTCCCTGTCCTCAGGCCTGCCATTCATTCACTGCAACATTGCATGTACGCACTATATGAGTGAAAGAGACAGACAGACTCTCAGACATAAAGAGCAAAAATAAAAACCCCAGCAAAATCAAAAAAATAAGGCCCTTCATCGTGGCTGTTACTCTTATATTGACTGGCAAGAAAATTAAGTAAAATAGTTAGGTCCCATGCATGCCAAAGTTTCCCCAAGAGGTTATATTTAAACTTTTATCTGAAGAAAGACAGGAATGGATTCACACAGATCTATTTTTAAATATCCATTACTCTTTTATATACTTTTAGAAGATGTTTTGTGTTGAGTGATGAGTATATCACAATCAATAAGATGAGCAAAACTTTTTAAACCCCTGACTTGATGGCTCTGTACACCTACAGTGATGAATTTTGATGAAGCAGAATCTAAGATGAGGGACTTTCAACAATAGGCTCTAATACACTCAGGAAAGTGGCACAGAGGCAATTTTCCAAATATAATTCTGCAGCCAACACTGCAGCTACATAAAGTATAGAGGTAAGGAAGAAGGGGAAAACATTAAATTAATATGTAGGTATCTATGAGGAAGATTATTTAGAGCTCAGAGCACATGACTGGAATTCATACACAGTTGGCACAGCAATGAATACAACACAGACACTAAGGCTATGGTTACACTGACCCAAACCACTGGCAGAAGTATGCAAATGAATGGTGTAGAAAATGCAAATGACTACTCATTTGCATATGTGCTCACCGGCAGACTCTGCCGCCAGCACAGAAAAAGCTGTGTAAGCATGGTTCTGCCAGGAAAACTCCCCTTTTGTCAGCAGCCTCTTATGCCTGGAAAAAATCACACATGAGAGCCTGCTGACCCATGGGGGGTTTCACCAGCAGAACGACGTTTACACAGCTATTTTTGTGCCCGCGGCAGTGTCTTCTGGTGAGCAAATATGCAAATGGGCATCCATTTGCTTTTTCAAGACTGCCCATTTGCATACTGCTACTAACGGTTTGTGTCAGTGTAACGATAGCCTAAGACTTTTCTAACCCTTACTCTGCCCGTCTGCGCAACGGCAAAAAAAATTCCTCTTTCTGAGGTATTATAGGCTTAATGCTTAGTATAGTCATGTGTGCAAAGCATTCTGAGCCCCTTGAAAAGAAAGTTCTCCAGCAGTGCAAAGGATCATCATTACAATAAATTGCAAGTGGGAGGCACCCAGTAATTTCCTTGTAGAAACATAGTGCCACTGGCACACTCAGTGCCTGGAAGGTGGGAAGTGAAGAGACTCAAGCTGTGGTGTACAGCCTCTTGGAAAACAAAGATTCAAAAAGCTGTGTGATTACACTTCATGTTTCTCCAGTGATCTGCAAGATTAGAAAGGGCGGATGCTGGTGTCAAACCTGCATAAATCTGTCTTCCCTCTAGTTGAGTCCTAAGTTGGTAGCAAAGTGTTTTCTTTTTAGCCTATAATGGTAAGATGCAAGATAAAGTTTGTTTATTCTAGTCAGAGCTTGGTATCACATGAGAAACCCCTCCTGTGAAATCAAAGGTTCCAACACAGGTATCTGCTCACAAAAAAACAAATAGTCCTGTAGCACCTTAAAAACCAACACATTTATTTCTAGGGTAAATACCACTTTTTCAGATTTGGACCAGATAATAAAAATCCAGGGCTTATATAGCAGGGAGGGGAAAAGGAAAGAGGAAGAGACTGCCCTCCTCCTTCTTTGCCTTTCTCTGATATTGTCTCTCTCTTTCTCACACAACCACACAGGCACATATGCACCATGTCCTGGACAAGAGGTCAGCAACCCCTGGCATGGGCGCCAAGAGCGGTATGTGAGTCAATTTTCATCCGCATGTGAAGTGGGAGTTCAGTCCTGAGCCTTTTTCCCCATGCAGCCTGGAGTTTGCTCAAAGCTATGTCATCTGTGGATTAACAAAAGACCAGCAAATGCTATCAACCACCATCTAAAGAGTAAAGCTCTGCATCCTAATTTATTTATTAATGAAGCTGTTACTAGTAGGACTATTAGTGACTTTAAAAAGACCCACGGGCATTCAGACCATACATAGAGGTCAGAAGGTCAAATTTCAGCTCTCTGCCTCCAAAAGGTTGCTGACCCCCAGCCTAGACAATGATCCTTTGGAGGCTAAAACTTTCTTCTCATGTGTAAATTCCACACCTCATGCTATGCGTCGTCATAATCTCTTAGGGGCAAGAATGGCAATCATAAGTAATATCAGCTTCCACTTCAGGAAAGCATCCTTATATGGGTCAGTACTTAGGTTTAATCAACAGGACATAGGCATATGCTTAAAGTTAGACATCTGCTGAAGAACTGTTCTTAAGAGAGATGTGATTGGAGGACTTACCCAGTGTTTCTCTGGTCATTAACTCAATTAACGTGTTGTATTTTTGCTATGTTTTGTGTTTTGAAAATAAAAGGTAACTATACATGCTTTATTTAAAAGATTGTATCTTTTCAAAAATTAGAGTTATTTTTATTATGCTAATTTCTATATGAGATTTCTAAACAAAAAGGGATTGTTAACATTTGTACATTCGTTTATTAACTTTTTTTTTAAAAAAAAGGAATTCTATCAAGTGCTGTAACCAACCAGGCTTGGGTTCCCCAGAAACGAGGCTGCACCCAGAAGGTGAGTACTATATTTGGTTTATTGAAAGCATGACACCCACGACGGGAGCCCCGGAAACGCCGCAGTCACCAGTGGGGGAAAACCCGACTCGTCGGAGCTTCGCTTGGGGGAGAGGCTCTGTAACAGGCCTCCTAACACCAACTAATAAAGCTAACACTCATTTACATAAGATAGTGCATAGGCAATTTTAAGCAATCTCTAGTGGCCTACTGCCAGCGTAGCCTTGAAGTTTTGGCAAGCGTACTCTGTTTTACAGCTCTTCACCTTGCACAGAATTACTTGTTTTGCAGCTTTTCACCTTGCACAGACTGGTCTGTTGGGAATTCTCCTGAGGATTCACAGAGGGCTCAGACTGCACTCTCGACTGTTACAATGTCTTCTCGCACCCTACAAGCACGTTCTTTCATCACCATCAACTCTTACCATTTGCTCTGTTTTAACAAAAAGGGCTATGGTCAGTTTGATTTCCCATAATGTTTTCAAACCTTAAGCATTTGTTTAGATGTGGTAAAACAGACCACAGCCATGTCTACACTAGCCCCAAACTTCGAAATGGCCATGCAAATGGCCATTTCGAAGTTTACTAATGAAGCTCTGAAATACATATTCAGCGCCTCATTAGCATGCAAGTGGCCACAGCACTTCGAAATTGACGCGGCTCGCCACCGCGCGGCTCGTCCCGATGGGACTCCTTTTCGAAAGGACTCCGCCTACTTCAAAGTCCCCTTATTCCTATGAACAGATGGGAATAAGGGGACTTCGAAGTAGGCGGGGTCCTTTCGAAAAGGAGACCTTTCGGGACGAGCCGCATGGCAGCAAGCCGCGTCAATTTCGAAGTCCCCTTATTCCCATCTCCTCACAGGAATAAGGGGACTTTGAAGTAGGCAGGGTCCTTTCGAAAAGGAGCCCCGTCGGGATGAGCCGTGCGGCGGCGAGCTGCATCAATTTCGAAGGGCCGTGGCCACCCGCGTGCTAATGAGGCGCTGAATATGTATTTCAGAGCTTCATTAGTAAACTTCGAAATGGCCATTTGCATGGCCATTTCGAAGTTTGGGGCTAGTGTAGACGTAGCCCACTACTCCATTTTCTCCATTTTATCTCTTTTCTGTAAGGTTTATTGTGAAGCAATTCTATTCTGGGTTCTTCTCATTTTTCTGGCTCATCTTGGTTCAGTCTCTTTCCACATTAACTCAGTTATGGTAATTTGGAGGACTGTGCTTGATTTGATGATTGTTTCTCTTTTGTCTTTGGTGTTACAAGAAGCAATCCCATTTCCTTGACATAACCAAGTCCCTAAATTGTTTGTTATGATGAAAGGAAGAGTGAATTTGGTGGTCTTAGCTCTTACTGTTTTGGAGAAATTCTTGATCAAATAAACAGACTGACAAACTCTCTGTAAAATAGTTAGTAGATATTGTCTTTTATTAAACAAGAAATGAGCAATCTGAGTTTCACTGCCTGTGAGCTGGTTTTGGTCTGTATACAATAAAAAGATAATCAAATATCTTAATCCCTTTTTTTTTCCATTCTTTTGCTAGTTTTTCCATTTCCATTACACCTGCAGCAACTATTAACTGGCAGTCAATGAGGACATCACAAAATTTTATAGCCTATTGCATTATCTGTAGTTAAAAATTACAGAACACATCAATTGCAGATCTAAAATGAAAATGTTGGATTTTAATTATGTCATCACAGTTGCCTAATTAAAGGAATAGGAAGATTTATTTAGCTTCTCTTTTCAACAAAACCTCTCCACATTCAACAGCCTGTAATCTCAGCAACCAGGAAGTGGCATCACCAGTTGCCTGAGTGAACATGAATAATGTTTCCATTATCCCAGGAGCATGTTTGTATTTTTCAACTCCTGCCGAAAATGATCATATTTAGCCTCAAAGAAAAATGCTCACAGCACCAGTCCAATTGATTTACACCACCTGATATCAACTTTTTTCCATCTTCATATTTTATTTTACAATATGTATTTCTGATTGCTTTCCTTGACAAGACAGCTGTGTAAATAAACCTAAAACTGATTTAAAAAAAAATCCCAATGACACAAAAAGACCAAAAAAGTAGAGGGTTTTTTTTTTTTGATTCATTGTGATTTTTTTCATTTCAATTTTCAGCATCTTTATATTATCTATTTGTTGTCTTAAAATTAGAATAGGGTGAAACTGCAAAAGAAAAAGCATCTCAGATGGGGGAAAAAAACAAAATGGGGATTTATTTGTTTGTTTTCAACATGAACAATTTGGTGAAAATGACACAAATCTGGGAAATGTTTCTATGTTACCAAGTCTGCCTTTTACTCTGAAAAGCACAAATGTGATAGTCATGGTATAAGTACACAGTATAGATGATTATTGCTCTAAAGATAATTATTGCCATAACAATCTAAATTAGACATGACTCTGACAAGTGGTGGGAAGGGAAAACAGGGCTAGTGAGAGGAAATTACTTACCTACAGTCACATATCTGATCAATAGCTTTGCTGGGAATAGAAACCAGTTTCATTCTAGTGACTTCTGTACCAGCCAGGACAGAAATTAATTGGTTTCCAATTTGTAAAATTCCATCAGCATACAGTATTTAATTACACATGAAGAAATTTATATTGGTAAGCTCCAACTGTCCTATGTTTAGTAATAAAAACAACATTGATTCCAAGAGGGAAAAAAATCAGCCACAGATGAAAAAGCCATTAAGCTAATTTACAGAGAATAAAATTTATGATCAAAGTAGCTTCACTGTTTTGCTCTGAACATCTATTGAAATCATTTTAGCATTATTGCTATACTTAGAATCACAATATACTCTTTCCATCTCTGCTAGGGCCATCATGTGAACACTTAAAACCCTAATGAGCTTAATTTATGTCAAGTTTTCTATTTTATTTCACTGCTTTTATCCTCATGAATTATAGGTCCTGTGTTACGTACAGGATTGGTATGGGAGATGGCCTAATTCATCTTCTTTATTAACAGCAGAAGATGCCTGGAGAGCTGTGTTTCCAAACATTATTGCTTCAGAACAAAGTGTAAATAAATCAATTTCTAGAAACTTTCTGAGCCTCAACTCACAACAGACTGCAAGGCCCTTACTCAGTTTATTCTCTGCCCTTTCTGAGAGAAAGGCCCCATAGATTTCACAAAGAGGTTTGCCTAACTCAGTGCCAGGTCCTGCCAGTGGTCCAGAGAGGCTGGGCCACTTCCAGCATTTGAGGTCCCCTAGGCATAATAGAAATGAAAAATAAAGATACATGAAAACAAAATGAGGCACCCAAAAAGAGTGAGACCTAATCTGATTTTTTTTAAAGTTAGCAAATGCTTTTCTAGACTTTTTTGCCCCTATGGAAATGCACAAATTATTGGGGAAAGATCTAAATTTGAGGCTCCTTTGAGCTTGAGGTCAAGGCCAAAGAGCCCCCCTGTCTGCAACCTCACACCCACCATTGGCTTTGCTAAGGACTCCATACTTCAGCAATGAGACCGCTAAATAGATAATCTTGCCAATGTACTTTCTATTATTATACAAATTAAGCCAACCCTTGATGTCCCTTGAAGAGGAAGGTTGTATGAATAAAAGGTGTCTTTTTAGAATCATCTCTCTATTCTCTCCTCACTCAAAGACTCATTGAATAGTGAACTTTCCATCATTGACATCACCTCAATTCACTGGGTGACATTTCTCCTAGGAGAAGATGGACATTTGGTTGTATCTGGGTCCTCTTCTACCATGGGCTCCAGTTAAAGAGTTGCATTTTCTTTATTCATTCCCTTCTCTCCTACTTTGTTTATACCTGTCCAGCGCTGATGCAGAATGCCTAATAATGCTACAGGGCTGGACCCTCAGCATGAGACTTGCCATTGGTGTGGCTGAAGATCTGACCCAAGAGAGAAAAACAGAACAGATTATGCAACAGATGTTTATATAAGGGATGGGAGAGCAGAATTTTGCCTGTAACTTTTTTTTTCTGTATCTGGAAATAAGACTGGGATGACAAACACAACAAAAGGACAAAGCATTTAAAAACAAACAAGCAAACGAAAAAGAACTACGCAAAAATGCCTGGAACGTGAGTATATAATTACTGCCAGTGAACTTTCTCCTTCTGTATTTCTCATGGAAATAGAAGGGCTTTCATTTTTTACTCAAAACAATTTGACTCTCAGTAGTACAGATTGAAGTAATAGCAGGAAAACTGCATAAACATAATGAGGATTCATGTTTCTCTGTGTTTTGTATGCCTGCAGGCGGGGAGGCATTTCTTCTTTATAACCCAGAGAAAAGTTCAAAAGGAGAACAACAGAAAAGAGGCAGAGCTTTGCCTTGATATAAATATCCTATAGAAGTGAATAGAAAACAAGAGCTTTCCTATATACCATTCTGTAGCATTTGTTTGAAAAATTATATCCTTGCAATCGAAATTTAAAAAGAAAAGTAGAAGAAGGAATTTATTCCGTATTCAGTTCCATAGATTTTCAGAGCAATATCATTAGGCTCCTATTAAATTACTACATAATCTATTGTTTTCCTTCCTATGGGATTTGTATCAAAGTTTTGCTCTACTGAGCAACGTGCCAGGAAAAACTTGGCAAAGAGATGGAGTTAAATGACTTAGCAATGCCTAATCTAGGGGCCTGGTAAAGTCAATGAAAAGAGTCCCATTCTCCTGCAATGTGTCACACCAGCTCAGCACTCACATACACTGAACATTTACCCAGAAGCACAACAGCTCAAAATGTTTTCCCTTCTCAGGCTGCGTCTACGCTAGCAAGTCCCTTCAGAAAACCAGACCCTCTTCCAAAGGAACAAGCTGAACGTCCACACACAAAATGCACTTTTGAATTCCTTTCGAAAGAATGTGGCACTTCTTCCAGAGGCCCTCTTCCTCTCCCAAATGAGGAAGAGTGCCTTTTTCCAAAAGATTCTTTTGGAAAAAAAACATGTAGCTGATCCAGGGGCCCTTTGTTGGAAAGAGTAATCCTTGTGGTGCCAGATTTTTGAGCCCCTGGCCTGTTCTTTCAAAGAATGTGGGCTGTATGCACACTGTCTTTCAAAAGTGCAGATTGCACGTTTGATCTGCTTTTTTTTATCTGTGGATGTGCTCTTTCGAAAGAGATCTCTTCTGGAAGATCATCTTTCAAAAGATCACTGCGGAGTAGATGCTGCATCAAAAGCCCAGGAAAGAGGGATTTATTGCTCAGCAGCCTGATAGGGTTCCTTACACACAGATCAGTCTTGTAGCACTTTAAAGACTATCAAAATCATTTATTAGGTGATGAGCTTCCATGCAACAGACCCACTTCTTCTAATGCTTATGCTTATGCTCCAAAAAATCTGTTAGTCTATAATGTGCCACGGGACATCTCTTTGTTTTGCAGATACGGATTAATGCGATTCTGTTAGTCTGATACACCTCTGATACAAAACTAGCACTCCCTGAAGTTGCAGATTTTTGAAAAGTCTATATATAAGGTGATCGGAGTTGTCATATTCAATGAAAAAGCACAGTGATTGCAACACAGAAAAGGTTTCTGGGTGATTTGGGTGTGTGGGAGTGATAGATGGGCTCATGAATTCACGCTTGGTAGAAAATGTTGCAAGATCTTTCATCGGTGAATTGCATTTATCAAGGATATTTTCCACCTTCCAAGGCCACTGGATGATTGTCTCTATAAGAGAAATGTGTTTAGACTAGTGTAGTGAGATCCAGTCTGTTGACAGAGAGTGGCCAGACTGCCCAGCCACTCTGTTGGCAAAAGAGCCTACCAGAAGTACAGCAGATAGGGTTGCCCGGTGTCCTGGAAGCTTTCTCTGTTGACAAAAGGGCCTCCAGAACATTGAGACGGCTTTTTGTCAACAGATATCTGTCAACAGAGGCATTCTTCCTCCTGGCGAGTGGGGTACAGCTATCAACAAAAGCAATGTGCTCTGTCATGTCACATGCCAGGGAACCAAGCTACCAGCAATCAACAAAGCAATCCGAAATCTGTTGTGTTTTTTTTTTCCCCCAAGGCATATGCTGATTGTACTTATATGCTCTCACTAATCCACAGATACACTATGTATTATAATTGCAAATATTTGCTCACGCATGTTCCTTCAAGGTGATTTTTGAGCAGGGAAATGCCTTGTGTGCTTTCGTAGCTCTTTAGGTAGGAAAAAAGACCAAGAAATGTGTTTGGAAGAAAGGAAGAATTGTGCTTACAGGGGAGCTGGTGGTTGTTTTGTATTGGTTTTAAGGATTAGAAATGCAGAACTCGTCCATTCTTCATGGAAGATTATAGATCTTTGGAGAATGAGTAATGTGATGATATATCCATGATACTGCTGGAATGAATACTGTTTAAATGATATTGGAAGCAGTGTTCCCTGTAAGACGAGCATGTTGGTGCCTGCTCAGGAGAGATTCAGGCTCTGCAAAGCTGATTAGCAGAGCTCCCACAGCTGGCAGCGTGTGCTTTTATTGGTGGTGCACATCCTCACATGACTTGATCCACATAACAAAAATTATTCCACACATGGATGGAAAAAATAAGTGGGAACATTGATGGGAATTAATTTTCTTTGTGATTATTTAACATTATTACCTTTATCTTTTGTGTATTCCACCCTGTCTACTTACTGAAGTTGCAATATTTTAAAATCTAAAAATTGTTTTTAAAAATCATTTAATTGACCCAGTGTAAGCTTCTGAGTGGATACATTCACATTGACTTAAAATTGGTTTATTTAACTCCAATGTCTCTATCCAGCCATCTAGGTACTTAACTGGCAACCCACATTATTGTATTTGAGCACCTCGTAATCTGCAATGTACATATGCCCCAAAATACCACTGTGAAGAAGGGAGATATTATTACTCTCTCTGGCTATCTCTAGACCATCTTCTGACAAAACTTCTATGGACAGATGACAGCCAGACTGCCAAAGCGGATTGAAACAGAGATCCAGTCTGTTGACAGAGAGTGGCCAGACTGCCCAGCCACTCTGTTGGCAAAAGAGTCTACCAGAAGT
Source organism: Carettochelys insculpta (assembly GCF_033958435.1). Lineage (NCBI taxonomy): Eukaryota > Metazoa > Chordata > Testudines > Carettochelyidae > Carettochelys > Carettochelys insculpta. Next base: position 21,658,660 of record NC_134156.1, on the reverse strand, counting down.
ACAGCAGACAGTGTTGCCTGGTGTCCTGGAAGCTTTTTCTGTTGACAAAAGGGCCTCCAGAACATTGAGACTGGCTTTTTGTCAACAGATCTCGGTCGACAGAAGCATTCTTCCTCCTGGCGAGTGGGGTACAGCTGTCGACAAAAGAACTGTGTTCTGTCAACTTACTGTCAACAGAACATCCTTGGAATCCTCCATTTTGTCAACGAAACCCTCTAGTCCAGACATAGCCTCTGTGCCTCAGTTCTCCATCTAATGGGGATAAGTGACCTACCTAACCTCACACATGAACTGTATGGCACAGTAAGGACTTGAATCCGGTTCTCTCAAACTAAATATTAGGTTATTACCCTAACTAATAGATCATCCAACCTCTACAATGAATAATGAGTTAGAACAAAAACTCTTTGGTCTAACATTCAGGACCATCATACTTTCAACAGAGTGAGGAGAAAACTCTTAGTTCTCCAAGTTTATGCTCCCATTTTAGGACACAAATGTTCACAGAATGTCTAGACTAGCATTTACAAAGGGGTTAATTATCTTGACTGTCAATCAGTTAACTCACGTTAAAAAGGGGCAAAAACTCTAGCCTAGATGTAACCCACAAAAGACCTCTGGCAAAACAGGGAAGTGTAGAAGTGACATTCTTGGTTCTTTTTAATGTTAAAGATTTTTTAAGTATATTATTCTAATTCTTCATCCTCCTTGTGTGCATCCTGCAACAGAAAAAATATTGGAGACTGATTTTTAAGTCAGCTTTACAAATGAACTCTCAATGGGTTGCTGGTTTCAGAACCTGATCTGGAAGAGGAAATATATCCACAGTATCTGGAGGAAGAACTTTCTCATTTCTCCGAGGAATAATCTTTTTGGTGTGAGAAGTTCACAGCCACAAAAGGGAGGTAGATATCCAACTCCCATTGATATTCATGGGTTGTAGTCACCTAAGTGCCCATTGTACCTATCTTCTGCTAGGGAAGTAATTGGACTTTGTTCCCTGGTCCAGCCTTCCCACCTAATCTTTAGGAAATTGTGGGTGTGTCCTTGCTGAGGTGCTGCAAAGATTAATGTCAAATGATGTACTGCACATCGCATTTCTCTGCTAAGTAGCCCTTTGAACGTTGATTCCAACGTGTACACTAACCTTTATCTGACACCCATTTTTTGCTTACCAGCAAGACAACTGATGTGGTGGAACACCATGAGTTTATAGGTACAAGAACAGCAATAAGATCCATCTGCTTTAGGAAATGGTGCTGGTGTTTCAGCAGCTGGTGTTTCAGCAGGTGGCACTCTTCACTTTGAATGAGACTCAACATCCTGGTATGATGTAAAAGAGATAGATGTGGTAGGAACTGGCATCTCTGGATCACATATAAAAAGGAGTGAACATGATGACAGTTTGAGATCTCATGGCACTTTTTTGCAAGAGTAGGATGAGCAAACCTTAATTTAAGTGTTTACCTTCTACCTACCTAAAATTCTAACTCATTTGAAGAGGGTCATCTCATTCCATTCTGAACATTTAGGTATTGCTTCTCTGTGGTGTTAAATGTCTGCCTCTTACCACCCTAGAGATGCATACATTTGGGTCAAAGTGTCTATATATTTGTAGAATGAACTGGAGGTTAAAACTGAACGTAGCATATAAATCTCATTCATTTATAATAATTTGTACAAGGCCTTTTGTAAACCATATATGGGCTGGGAGCGTTAATTATTCTATGTAACAATGTGTTGTATACTTTGAATATCAATTCTGCACCTAAGAATGAAAAACTAAATGAACTGGATGGAAGCAAGCATAATTTAACCAAGTGTTGGACTGGGGATAACTGGGCTTTTGTGATTTTAGGGTAAGGACTAAAATGTTCATCTACCAAGCTAATCTGAATTTCATTAACTTATGTCCTCCAGATCAGGATTTGAACCCAAATTTATCCATACTTATGGCCACACTCAAGACAAGTAACTAAGAATAGCTTCCTAAGTACTTTTCCGTCTTGTCAGTGTCCCCGTTGTACATCACCATCTGTTTATTACTTGGTCTGCTGGTATTTGTGGTATGCTTTCCTCTGTATAATACCTTTAAATCCATTTATTTGAATCACACTCCTCCATGTTTCCATATGGCATTACCAATGCAGAAAAGAATGAATGAACATCTGACACAATTGTACAAGAAGTCTCCTATTCCGGGAATGTAGTGGTGACAATCCACAAAGGAAAAATTTAAAAGAAAGGAGGTAAACGGTGAATGGGTAGTCCCCACCAAAGAGCTCAGGAATGCCATTCAGATGGTCTTTCATTACATTGATCCTGTATGTGCCTGGCTGGTGAACGTTACACAGGGGCAACATCATGTATTTGGATCAAGACAGCAGAATATGATTAGCTTGGTACAGTCACATTTTAGCACCTTATCCTAAAATCACATCTTTGCTGACATCCAGCTTCACATTCAACCACTGGCAAAGAAACCGCAAAGATTGCATTAAACGCAAGTGATTTACATGAGGACTGCTTTGGCAGTGCTGTGAATACATGTGCCAATTTATATACAGTCTACGTTTGTACTAGCCAAAACCCCATTATCATCCTGTGATTGTTAAATAGCCAATGTGAAATGAACTCATGGTGCCAGGTCATATCTTACCAGGCAGGTTTCCAGATCAAAAAGAACAGTCTTATTACAGGAACCAAGAAATGAACAGCCTTGGCTTAATCTCTCCTTTAAAATTCATGGCTAGAGTGGTTAGTAATGTTTCACAATCATGTTGGAAGGGCATAACAATTGGGGTTCTTCAGGGGTCTGTTTTGCAACCGGTTCTGTTCAATATCTTCATCAATGATTTAGATAATGGCATAGAGAGTACTCTTAGTAAGTTTGCAGATGACGCCAATTGAGGAGGACTTGCAATTGCTTTGGAGGATAGGGTCATAATTCAAAATGATCTGGACAAAATGGAGAAATGGTCTGAGGTACATAGACGAAGTTTAATAAGGACAAATACAAAGTACTCCACTTAGGAAGGAATAATCAGAATGGGAAGCTGTCTGTTTAGTGAGAAATACAGCAGAAAGGGATTCAAGAGTCATAGTGGACCACAAGATAAACGAGTCAACAGTGTGACAGTTGCAAAACAAGCAAACATGTTTCTTGGATGCCTTAATAGGAGTGTTGTGAGCAAGAAACTCTACTCTGTACTGATGAGGCCTCAATTGTCCAATTTTGGGAACTACATTTCAAGAAAGATGTGGACCAATTAGAGAAGGTCCAGAGAGAAGCAACAAGAATGATTAAAGGCCTAGAGAGCATGGGCTGTGAGGAAAGACTGAAATAACTGGGCTTGTTTAGTTTAGAAAAAAGAAGACAGAGGGAACACAATAGTGGTTTACAAGTACTTAAAACAGTGTTATAAGGAAGAGGGAGAAACATAGTTCTTAGCATCTGAGAAGAGGTCAAGAATCAATGGTCTTAAACAGTAGCAAGGAAGGTTTAGGATGGACATTAGGAAAAACTTCCTGTCAGGGTGGCTAAACATTGGAATAAATTGTTTAGGGATGCTGTGGAGTCTCCATCACTGGCAATATTAAGAGCAGGATACCCAGACATCTATCAGGGATGGTCTAGATGGTTCTTGGTCCTGTGTTGAGGGGAGGGGGCTGGACTCAATGACATCTTGAGGTCCTTTCCAGTTATAGGCTACGTCTACACTAGCCAAAAACTTCGAAATGGCCATGCGAATGGCCATTTTGAAGTTTACTAATGAAGCTCTGAAATACATATTCAGCGCCTCATTAGCATGCGGGCGGCTGCGGCACTTCAAAGTAGGCAGGGTCCTTTCAAAAAGGAGCCCCGTCTGGATGAGCCGCATCAATTTTGAAGTCCCCTATCTGTTCATAGGAGTAAGGGGACTTTGAAGTAGGCGGGGTCCTTTCAAAAAGGAGCCCTGTCGGGATGAGCCGCGTGGCGGCGAGCCGCATCAATTTCTAAGTGCTGCGGCCGCCCGCATGCTAATGAGGCACTGAATATGTATTTCAGCGCTTCATTAGTAAACTTCGAAATGGCCATTCGCATGGCCATTTCGAAGTTTTTGGCTAGTGTAGACATGGCCATAGTGTTCTATGATTCTGTGCTTGGGACATATTGACAAAACAATACTGGGAAGTGAGACCATTGTCCAAAGCTATCAATCCAGCCCCTCTGATGAGCAAAGAATTCCACTGCATTTAAATTAACCAAAAAAAAATTAAATCCCTGGTGCTGCAGATTTTTACATGTATATTCTAAATGGCAAAGCACAAGGTCATTCTGTGTTAAGTCTATGAAATCAGAAAGTGAAGGGCTAGGAAATTCCAAAAGTTAAGAGAGCTTCACTCAACCACATTTCCCATCATGACTTTGTCACAAATGAGGAGCTTTGGAACAGAGCAGGACAAGAACCAACTGACACTGAAATCAAGAGAAAAAAGTGGGGATGTCTAGGCCACACTCTCAGAAAACCTTCATCCAGCGTAGTCTATCAAGCTCTCACATGGAAACCACCAGGAAAACGCAAAAGAGGAAGACCTCAGACAACATGGAGAAGGTCTACTGAGACTGAAGGACAACTACTGAGTTACTCCTGGAGCCATCTAGAAGTTTTGTCCCAAGTCAGTGAAATAGAGGAGACTTGTAAATGACCTATGCTTCATGAAGAGTACAAGGGATAAGTAGTAGTAGTAGTAGTAGTAGTAGTATATCTTTATGATTTTTAAGCAATTCTTTCTCAGAGGTCAGTGGAGATTTTCTCTGCTTTTGTTATTAATAATAACAATTAGCATTTCTTAAGGGAGGAACATTCAGATACTTCAGGTATTGAAAGACAACAACCAGCAGAGGGGTAGCGAAAGTATTTATTCTTAGTGTTCTGATCTACCTTTGTGTTCTTTCTTTGAAGCCACAGGGAATGATCTCAAAGATGCTTTGCATGTTTACTGTGAGAATACACAAGTCATGAATCAAAGTAACTTCAGTCTAACTTCATGAGGTCCTGTGGAGCATGAAATGCCTTAGACTCCAGGATCACAGCTGTCCTCTTTGTTGGTAAAGCAGGACAATGATTGGAGACAGTCTCATGTTTAAACAGAGCTGGGGAGGGGAACAGCCTTACCTGCCAGCATCTCCTCTTTGACTGCATCTAAATTGAATTAACCTGCAAAGAGCATCTTTACAAGGAACAAACAGCCTAAAATGAATGGTTAATGAGAGCAAATGACTGAATCTCTTTGGGCTGCATTGATTTTACAGCTTTAACTGAATGAGGGCGTCCAGATGGCAAACTATTGTTTCTATGGCTGTTTCCAAGGTGCTTACACCATGTAATCAGTTTTTAAAAATTACAAAACAGCTCGCTGAACAATTTCCTTCACTAGTGCGTTTGCAGGAGAGAGGAAAGCGATCTAGAGGACCAAATACAGAACTGGGATTCATGTTCGTGGCTTTACTCACCACTATGCAACAATTAGCAAGTCCCCATTTCTAAACTGAGTTTGCCCTGATGGCTAATGAATTAATGCTGACTGGGTACTTTCAAGAAGCTAAAATGAGAGGCACTAGAGAAATGCAAATCAGTATTCCTATGAATCCCCTGTAAGCTGCAGGTGAACAATGACATCTTGCTGTGTCAAGCCTGCCTTTAGCAAATAAGCCCTTAGTAATAGAGGGGTATCACTGTTAGTCTGTAGCTTCACAAATAACAAGCCGTCATATGGTACTTTAGAGAGCAACACATTTATAAGGTCATGAGCTTTCATAGGTAAAATCATCAGGTAAAAGCACAGGTCAGCAACTTTTCGAAGGCTGAGTGGTGAAATTTGACCTTTTGACCTCTACGTATGGTCCAAGTGCTGGTGATACTTCTAAAAGTCACTAATAGTCCTACTTACAACAACTTCATTACCAAATAAATAAAGATTCAGAGCTTTACTGTTCAGGGGATGGTTAATAGGATTATCTGGTCTTTTGTTAATCCATGGGCAGCCTGGCTGTGAGCAACCTCCCAGCTGTATGGGGGAAGAGGGACAGGTCTAAGCTCCTGCCTCACACACTGATGAAAATTGGCTCATGTGCCACTCTTGGCATGCATGCTGGCGGTTGCTGACCCCTGCTCTAAGTTGTACTTGTTATATGTCAAGTCCTTAGTAAGCTTCTCCACGTCAGTTAGAAATGAAGGCTGGTCCGTTACTCACATGGTAAGATTATTCAGTCGACCTAAACCTCTTTGTTAGGGTCTGTCTGCACTAAGCCAGAGAGCCACACTGCCGTGATCAATCCAGCAGCCATTGATTTATTGTGTCTGATGTAGATGCAGTAAATTGATCTTTGAGCTCGCTCTCATCAATACCATATTCCAACAAGACAAGAAGTGTATCTGGCGTTGACAGGATAGCACACCCCCACCAACCTTACCGCGGAGATCAGATGGTGATAAGTTTGCTGACATAAGCTATGCAAATAGCAGCATTCAGAATCTTAATATCTATGTTATTTCGGTGTTCTAGCCCCTTCTCTACCTCAAGGGGTGCTCGTGCTTTATAAAGGAATAGAAGGCCTCATATCCTGAAATAAAAGCTAGCCAGTGCCCTGTGTTTATTTTGCTCCCCCCTTATCTCTTTGCCATATTGATCTCCTGTATAATTCTAAGCCCTGATACTTGATTTCCACATCATGATTTATTTCATCATTAGTCACCTCTAATAGATATTTTGGTTGCATTTGAAATGTGCTAACCAGAATTATGCCCACTTATCCAGTGTGTTATGTTTGGCTAACATATGCTACATTTCTTTCCTCTTTGCCATCCACAGAATTAAACCTTAGGGATAAATAAGTGCAGCCTTTCACCATCATACAGACATGAACAATGGAAGCCCTTCTCCAAAAAGCCGTTTGTCATCCAGTTATCAAAGCATGCTCAACATTTGCCCTTAGCAACGAGAGGTGTATCAGTGCAAAACCTCCTCTCTACTTCAGCAGGGATGTGATGAAAATCTGTCCAGCAATGAGTTTGCAATCTGTCTTCAGACTTCTAAAGCTTCCATCTGTAGGTCTCTAGCTTTTCAAACACATACAGCTCTGCTTATCTTTATATACTTGAGCAGTCCCATTGAAATCAATGGAATGACTGTTGCACCTCAAGTTAAATATGTGCACAAATATGAGGAGAATCAAGGCCTTCCCAGTTACATTGCAAGTGAGGTTTAACATGCTAATTTGCCAACTGATTCAAAGCACGACTTAGATACTTCTTAGCTTTTCATCATGTACAGTAGGTAAGAGGTAATACAGGCCTGTTATGACCACTATGCTATGGGGGTTTGTAGGTTTTTTTGTTGCTGAACCACAAGCAAAGATGAATCATGCTATCATGTGCCTGATATTGAACTGTATGAATGCTAATGAGGCAATGATGTAAGCAAGGTTAATCCACGCCTGTCAATGCTAACTTGACCCATAATCTAAGTTTGCAAACCATCGCAGCCAATTCTAGCCGTGATGCACATTTAATTAAGTGAAAAAGGAAACGTGAATAATTAACATTGAAAATGATGCATACTCATTTCCAGCATCACAACCATTAGATTGCATATCTCATCACAACAAATTACCACAACGATTGAACCTACATAGAATGTGGGTTCTCATGCAAGAAGCTTTTTAAAGAGAAATTTGGGGTAAGTGACTTTGGGAAACATGGAGGTGGATGTCAGTCTGGTTCCTTTTTAATTATTTATTTTTATTTGTGTTGTTAACACCGCATAAACCTTTCTAACTTTGGGTCAGACAAGTCTGGTTTCTTTTTTAAAAAAATCTATAACCCGATAATGGGAACCCTAAGCTTGTGAGTGGGCCGTATGGGTGGCCCTCCTTCATCTCAGAGGGTCGCATGACCATCATAACCAAGACAGTCTGCCAGGAAAGGGTGATTTTGCTAACAGCACTTGGGTGCCTAGAATTTGCAAGGTGTGTTGATGGAACTGTAGCAATGCTTTGATTGACCACAAGAGCCTTGTACTCCCTCTGAAGCCAATGTTGTGTGCCACCAGCTTACGCCTAACTTTACATGCCCTGGGCTCAATACAAGAGTGCAACAAGTAAGGTGTTAACACCTGTTGCAAGAGAGCTTTCCTGATGAAATGGATAATTGACAATGCAGGAGAAAGGACAGCTGGTGGGTTGCAGATCATAGTAATTCCCCATAAATCCAACATTTTTTTATTAAATCAAATATTTGTGGTTTCTAGAACAGATATGAATTTAAGCTCCCAGACCTGTCTTTTGAAGGTGCTGTGCAGGTGTCCCGTGAGGCTGAAATTGAGAGGTGAGATGTGGAGTGATTCGATTGAGGTAGGCACATGAAAAGGCTGGATTTGTGAAAGTATAACAGCTCTCATTGTCCTCAGTGATTATTTCATTGAGCTGCCCAAGGCTACGGTTGCACTTAAAGCAGATTGCTGCAGTGACGAGCAAACTGTGTCCATGTTTGTCACAGTAGTGGATAGCTACCAGCCACACGGCAAGGCTCCCTGCCACAGGGAAAGATTGTGGCAGAGAGGAGGCAAAAATCAAGGCAGCAGGGAGGGAGCAGAACTTGACCATGGTAGAAAGAGCAGCACAGACAGGCAGGGTCCAGGTAGCGTGGAGGCTTTGGGAATCAGGTGTGGTCTAGCCCAGCGGTTCCCAAACCTTTCACTAGTGTGGACCCCCAGTCACTCCCCCAAACCATTTGTGGACCCCCATCGAAGCCAATTCTAGCCGTGATGCACATTTAATTAAGTGAAAAAGGAAACGTAAATAAATAACATTTAAAATGATGCATACTCATTTCCAACATCACAACCATTAGATTGCATATGTCATCACAACAAATTACCACAACGATTGAACCTACATAGCAAAACATAATAAACTTTTTAACTTATCTTTTATGTTTTTCACGGACACCTTGCAATACCATCATGTACCCCCGGGGGTCCACAGATCACAGGTTGAGAACCACTACTCTAGTCGGATAAACTATGCTCAGTGTGTACACTGCCATTTATACCGGTGCTAGCTAGGCATGCAGTGCCCGTTCTCTGCATACCCCTGAAAGTATAGCCGTAACCAAAATGGAACTTCCTGGCCTTCACATGACTCACCCACCGTCACACGGGCAGTCTGTTGCAGAGCCAGCACCAGAACCCAGTCCACTGAGCCCTGAGCCAGACTCCTTCACAAGACCATCCATCCTCATTCAGTCAACAAAAAGGGTCTCTACCTGTTAGCCAAATTATTCTCACGGGGTTTTAAAAAATGATAAAAATATCTAAACCAGAATAAATGTTCAGTACTAACTACTTCTCTCAATCCACCCAGTGGTAATTAAACCCATATTCAGTAACCTCAGTGTAAAGCAATCCCAATATTATTTTTGGGTTTGAGAGGTGAATTTATTGCTTCTATCTGCAGATTGTTTGTCCTTAATTTGTCACACAAAATTCTGTGTTTTCTCATAGCTCTGGCAGAAAACTATATTCAGAAGCGTAGCTATAGCCTTGCAGCACAGTAGAACCGGAGCTTCACGCCCTTTATACAGTGGCTTAGACTTAACGAAACAAAACCTCCCCCTTGCTTATGCAAGCTGGCTGTATTACTGTTAATGTGAGTGAGTCCTTTCTGATTTGTCTCCAAGCCACAGTTTGTGATTAAGCTTTAATTCTGGAGCTCCTGGTTATATAATAAGGCAGCACATTATTTTCTAAGCTACTCACATGCCAATCTTCCAGAATCTTGTACACAGAGGACCAAATTTTATCTCGCTTCCAATCTAAAGTAATGTCTTTGATCTCCTTCAGTATAAGTTGTGAGCAAGATTTGGCTCATAATTTTAAAAATGCCATGAGCAGAGACATGACCAAGCATAGCACATGGGAATTTTTGGAATCCACAGATGTTGAGTGAATGTGTGTTTGTCAGTTTCACGTGTTGGAGACATAATTTTCTCATCACTCAGAGTGAAAATAAAGGCAAGTAGTGGCAAGGCGCCCTTGAAGATTTTTGTTTTCCTCTCATTGTTCCATGACTTTGTCATTTTGCGATCCATCTGAGCTGAAAGCTGCAGTAAGTTCTCAGCAGCTTTTTAGCCTAATTCAACCATTTCAAGAAATTCAAATCATTTTGCTAAGTTGAAGGTGAACGTGGATGCGTCTGAACGAAACATGCCAAACAATCATATAATACCTCCTGGGGTGTCTTTAACACCTTTTTAAAAACAGAAAAGAAATCCCATACAAGTGAAGATATTAAAACAAAGTCAGCTTACTCCTCATTCTTCTTTACCTCTCAGTTTCCAAGTGCAGGTTAGAACATTCATTATCCCTAGGTTTCCCCAAATAACAGGAACACAGCAGCTCACATTCATTCCTCAAGCACTGCTTTGGGCTTGATCCCTTAGAGCAGATGGCATTGCGCTGCTCTAAGTCTTCAGAATGCCTGTCTTTCGCTGTGGGACAGGGTGTCTATTCACTCTGGACACCCTTGCTGCCTCTCATTTCCTTGTCTGCTTATAACACAATGCAGCCTGTTGCATCTCCAGCTTTTCCCCCTTCACTTTGCGACCCACACAGTTTGGAAGCAAGCCACACCACACTGTTCCAGTCAGATTAATTAAGTTCCGATTGAAATGTTTCAAGGGAGGACAAAATTTCTGAAGTGGTTAGCAATATTTGCCCAACCCTATTAATTTACAGCTGTTGAGAGGCTGGCACTTTGCACTTCATTCTAATTCCAGCAAGAATCTGCTAACTGCTGGTGGAGTTTTGGCTGTCAGAATAAACAGGGAAGCAAACCATGCATCCTCTAGCAATTGGCTTTACCCAAGATAAATGATGCAGGTGGAAGGACAACAAGCCTGGGTCCTTGGCAGGAGGGAATGAACCTGAGACCTTAGGGGCTAAAGCTATGTGCTCTATTGTATGAGCTGAAAGCCAGATGGCCTTCAACCAAGGATGTAAAGCAGAGAGTTCATCCTTGTCAGTGGTCTCAGTGCCTCTGGGGTTAACCAGGGAAAAGCTTCAGGAAAGCATGCAGGAGAGTCCATGGGTGAACTTGTCTGGCATCCTTCTCCAATGTAAAAATGATGTATCGGGGGTGGCGGGGGGAGCAGGCTGAGTCAAGAATCTACCCTTTGGCCAACAAGCCTCCTTAATCTTGAAAAGCTGAAATACAGACCTGACTAAGACATGTGAGAGTGTCTCCCCTACCTTCTTCGTCCTCCACACATTAAAGGCTAAGGGAATGCAGAGAAGGGAAGGAGATAAGAGGACCTATTGTCCATTTGCTTGCTGCTCTTTTAGAGATGAAATAGTCCACAGTGCAGGAAGCCAGTACAAAAATGATACACCCTGTAAATCCAACATCAATCATCAAAACAGGATTTTCTGCAGAAGGGTGTGTTTCAAGATTTGATGAGCTGAATATCCTAAGGGTTAATTAAAAGCAATTACAAATGATGTCCTTTTTTTTCCCCCACACAACTAGATTATCAATAGCCTCTAGGCTGCCTAATGGAATTACTGTTATAGAATTCTACTCACACCTCCAGCTATTCCCTTGAAAGCCCCAGAGTCTAAGGAAACCATGCACATCCTTTGCTGATTCTACCCTGGGTTATTTACAGCACCGCAGCTCTGTAACTCTTTCATGATCACTAATGCCCTCCAACAGCCTTTTGGACATCATGTCATCATTAAGCATTTATAATGAACCAACTGCAATTAATGATTTATAAGTTGGATTGCATTACATCTGACTTCAAAACAAGAGTCACTCCTGAGGTCAGCGTTCCTGTTAAGTTTTCCAGAACAATAACATGTTGGGATCAGTTATCGTAGGAATAGGTATGAGGCTCCTTTGTGGATTCATCTGAGCAACTTCAACTCAGATGGGTTCAACTTTTTGGAACACAGTGTTTTTCATAGAAATTAAGAGTGGAAAACTAAAATACACTCAGTAGACTGCAGCTCGGTACAACCCTGAAAGACCAGCAGGGTTGTCTGGAACAGAGACAAGTTGTTCCTGACTCTGCTAAATTGCAGGATATGGAAAATTGCAACATAGAACCCAAACTCATTTTCACCTATGACTCAATTTTGAGTTTGAAGGCAAATCTCTGAAAATAGGAGTTACAGTTGCCAAGGTGGGTGAGGTTATATCTTTTATGGGACTAACAATGTTTTTGGTGATTTTTTTTTCATAGTCTCATAAAAGATATTACCTCACCCTGGTTTCCTCTCTAATATGCCGGAGCCAAGATGGGTACAGTGAGACTCCACATATATAATACACAGTGGTCTTCTATTCCGCTTCTCTTCCAGTAATTCTGTAACTGATTTGAAGGTTCAAATGCATGATGGATGAACAAATTAATTTTTCTCTTCTGCCTTTGTACGTTGATTTGGGTTTATTTTTAATATCTTAGGCTCCTTTAACAAAACAGCTGTTTGGGAGAACAGCTGAACTTCTTGGAGTGACCTTCTCCATGATTCATATCTCCTAGGAACTGAATAAGCCTGCTTCCTAGCAGTTGTTTTATCCTATAGTTTTTCATGATTTTGGCAGCATCTACCATATTTTCAGCATGCCCAGGCTCCAACACAGCACAGATCCACCTCTTCAGTAAACCATGGCAAGGGCCCATACAAGTTAAATCTCTGGTGTTTTCTGCAAATCAAAAGACAACAGAACCAAGAAGATATCTCATTGCATATCTGCCTATGAGCCCCACTTCCCTGGTATCTGAGCAATGTCTTTAAAGCATTTATCTTCACAAAACCCCTGCAAGTTCTATTATTCCTGTTGGACAGATGAGGCATGGAGAGATGGATCTAAGCCTAAATGACATTTCCAAGCTCACTGAAGAAGTAGTTAGTGGAGCAGGAAATTGAAGTCTAGTCTCCCCAAACACCATCTAGCACCTCAACTGCTGGACCATCCTTCCCAACTAAAGAACTGAATGTCCAGAATGCTTTGATCCCTGATAAATTGCTCTGTCAGCCTTTCTTCAGAAAGTTTCTTACTCAGGCTATGTCTACACTAGCCTGGAAGATTGACCTGTTCAGTTTGATCTTCCAGGTTTCGATTTTGCATGTCTGGTAGGGACACACAAAATTGACCTCTGAGGGGTCACAGTGAACCCCTGTAGTCCTCGCAAGATATGAGGAGCAAAGGAGAGCAATGGGAGAAACTCTCCCTATCGAACTTCTTCAGTGTGGATGGCCAGGTAAGTCGATTGCAGATACATCAATTCTAGCTACACAGTTGCTATATCTAGAATTGCGTATCTGCAATTGGCTTTGTTTCCCTAGTGTAGACATAGCCTCAGAGCAAAGGGAATGTTTTGTTCCAAAGAAACCTTGCACTTTGACAAAATACCCTGTGCTTTTTCCAAAACAGCACAGGTTTTTCAGTGACTGATGAAAATTAAAACTAGACAGCATGCTATATCATGAGTAAATACTACAAACATAAAGGCTAGTTGAAAGTAATTAATCACTCACATTTTGATAGGTCATTATTAAGTACACAGGGGCTCCATAGAATTACTTTAGTTAGCTTAGAAAATTGCTAATTAGAACAACCCTGTGAACTGGACTCAAGGTCATTGGAACTGTAATAACTCAAACCATCTCTTCACATTTACAGGTTGGAAGCCATGTATCCAATGTTTATTGGACTGTGACATTTCACTAATCTTCAGTGTAATGAATGCTGAAAGGTTGCAGAGATTGCAGACATCCAGAATCACATCGCAAATCCATAGAATTGTTAAGACCAAAGGCAAACCAGGCTTAAAGAGGACCTGTGCCCAGAATCCTCTGTTATTCATCCATGTTTAAGTTATGTCAAGTTGTGCTCATGTCATTCATTTGGTATGGACTCACCAATTTGACACCATCCCAACAGATGCGAAAGATGGACAAGTCAAATGTTATGGTGCACTGTGATTGTAGGTAAGTATAAAGACACACTCTATTGAGTATCAGAGAGGTAGCCATGTTAGTCTGTAGCTTCAAGAACAACAAGAAATCTTGTGGCGCCTTATGGACATAACAGATATTTTAGAGCATAAGATTTTGTGGGTAAATACCCGCTTCATACCCCTCTGAAACCCCCCCAACTCATGCATCTGATGAAGCGGGTCTTTGCACACGAAAGATTATGCTCCAAAATGTCTGTTAGTCTATAAGGTGCCACAAGACTTCTTATTGTACTCTATTGAGTGTGATTTTTGTCCAGTTCTTTTTTTTCACCAAATGATTCTAGGGCATTACATGCTTATTTAGGGAAGATCAAAGGATTTGCTTGTCCAGATCAGATGATTGACCCATACAATCCAGTTCCAGTACAAACTGATACCTGATGTTTTGGAAAAACATGGAGGTAGACTTGTTAATTGAAACCATATTTTTACAAAACAGATGCCTGTGGTTTCATTAGAGAGACAGGTGCGTTAACATCTTTTATGGGATCAACTTCTGTTGGTGAGAGAGGCAAGTCTTCAAGTTCTTCTTCAGGTCAGAACAGAACTTTGAGGCCATGTCCACACTAGGGGAAAACTCCAAAATGGCCATGTTAATGGCCAAATCGGAGAACACTAATGAAGTTCTGAAATGAATATTCTGTGCCTCATTAGCATGCTGCTGGCTGTGGCACTGATAGGAATAAGAGGATTTCGATGTTTGCAGCATCTTTTTGAAAAGGACCACTGTGTAGACAAGCCGCGCGCGAGAGAAACTTTGAAAGTGCTGCGGCCAGCAGCATGTTAATGAGGTTCTGAATATTCATTTCAGCACCTCATTAGTATTCTCCAATTTGGCCATTAGCATGGCCATTTCGAAGTTTTCCCCAAGTGTAGATGTAGCCTGAGTAAGCTTGCAAGGTGATTCAATTAAAGATGTTATCTCACCCATCTTGGGTTTCTAATATCCGGACATGGCTAGCAAATTGCATACCACAGGAAAAGCTGCATTTACGTTTGGGTACCAAAGAAGGGGGCCGAGTTTTCCCTAACTGCTGAAAACCAAATGTGCATGTCTCAGGCTAATTCCTTAGGAACATTTGTCCACATAGCAGATGAACAAATGCATAGCTTGGCATGAATCTCACTGGCTATCTCCCTAGTCTACAGAGGCTCAGGACTGATGCAGCAGGGTGGAGTTTGCTTTGCAAAGGCTGTGTGAGGGAGGAGCAGTAGAAGCTTGCCAAACATATGCCTGATCCCACCTATTGCTTTATCGATTGGCCCTGCATTTCACAAGCAGCAGCTGCACTCCAATATAGACCAAATTATTCAGCCCCCCAAAAAGGCAGAACGCGAACAAGCTCTTGCCCTGAAATCCTGAATGTACAGGGGCTGCATCACATCTGAGCTGCTGTTTCTGGGGAGAACTAATAGATCCTGAGAACTTGCCACATTTCTCTCTTTCAGTGAAACATTACAAAGTCTGATGGCACCTAAAAGTCTGATCTAATAAAATTGTTAGTTGTACCATGCCGCTAGAGTCCTTGTTGTTTTGGCCTGGATCCTGTTTGATACAGCAGTCTCTAGGCCTGAGGATGCCATACTTCCCTTGTCAAATCTCAGCCTGAAACAATTCACTTCTGCATGTGCTCCCTGAATCTCCCTAAATTGCCAGTGATAAAGTCAGGTTGAGAACATTATAAATGAGTGACAGATGCTCGCTTGAAAGACATGCTTTTCATGCTGACTTTTCACCAGCACATCATGGCAATATCTTTCTCCTTCTCTTTAAGAAACACAACATTTTATATTTTTTTCTTTTTTGATCCTTCAAACCTTCCCCCGATTAAAAACCCAATGTATGATTCTGAAGTAATTAACATGGATGTTATTGGATGTACACTGATGATTACATTATAGGACTGGTCATCAAAGGATTACAGCTAAGAGGTTTAATATTCTCCAACTGATCCTGTTGCAAATTAATCCGGCCTGACCTGTAATGTTCTTTGTTATGTCACCACAGTGTCATTTCAGCTGTATCATCCCCTTTCTTATTTCAATGGAATAAAAAATTCCACAGATTTCAAAACATATTTTTAGGAAAAAGTTGGCAAGATATGATTAAGCTTATTTATACTAAGTGTTCAACAGAGAACTGCATATCTTAAAACTATCTATTATATTGTGGCAAATCTAATCATTCCCTGCAATGTAATAACAATTTACAAGAAATCAGATTTTTCTTTAAGCATAAATTTAGAAATCTGAGCACTGTGGAGTCATGTACAAATTAGACTAAATGTTCTGTCCTCAGAAGCATGGCAAAATCTAAGAACAATAATATGCATTTATTTCTGCACATTAGAGTCAATTATGTTTAGTCATCTTATATTTAGATGAAGCACGTGTCGTGACGTATTCATAAGTGTCAATGTAATCTTACAACCACATGGGTCACATTGAACGGAGAGGATTATGATTTGAGCATAGTACACTACAACAGATGCAGCAGCTATTGAGAAAGAAAACAATTTTTTGCAGGCCTCCAAGCTTATGGTGGCACATTGCATATCATGGATGACCGAAGTATATGAAATCACATTTATAACAGGGTTATGAGAACATGAATTGACCAGCCGCTGATTTAAAATGTCATAGCTGTTCATATCCGAGTCAAGTGTTGCTTGCTGCAGTCCACAGGAGCAGGTTTTCCATGTCATCTCTGAGCAGGTTTAGAAATATAAACACTTTTGGATCCAGAAGTCATAGATGGGACAAGTTCAATGATCTTCCTGACTGGAACTTTAAGACACCAGATAGTACCAGCTGTTCACAACTGAGTGAGGCCTACATATGGGTGATAGCATCTGCATTTAGGGGCCAAAATTGCCTGGTGTAAATGAACACAGCTCACTAGGGACCAGCTAAGGATCTAATTGTACATGTCTACTTTGTGCATCCATAGCTGTGTCTACACGTGCACGCTACTTTGAAGTAGCGGCACTAACTTCGAAATAGCGCCCGTCGCGGCTACACGCGTCGGGCGCTATTTCAAAGTTAACTTCGATGTTAGGCGGCGAGACGTCGAAGTCGCTAACCTCATGAGGGGATCGGAATAGCGCCCTACTTCGACGTTCAACGTCGAAGTAGGGACCGTGTAGACGATCTGCGTCCCGCAACGTCGAAATTGCCGGGTCCTCCATGGCGGCCATCAGCTGGGGGGTTGAGAGATGCTCTCTCTCCAGCCCCTGCGGGGCTCTATGGTCACCGTGGGCAGCAGCCCTTAGCCCAGGGCTTCTGGCTGCTGCTGCGGCAGCTGGGGATCCATGCTGCAGGCACAGGGTCTGCAACCAGTTGTCGGCTCTGTGGATCTTGTGTTGTTTAGTGCAACTGTGTCTGGGAGGGGCCCTTTAAGGGAGCGGCTTGCTGTTGAGTCCGCCCTGTGACCCTGTCTGCAGCTGTGCCTGGCACCCTTATTTCGATGTGTGCTACTTTGGCGTGTAGACGTTCCCTCGCAGCGCCTATTTCGATGTGGTGCCGCGCAACGTCGAAGTTGAACATCAACGTTGCCGGCCCTGGAGGACGTGTAGACGCTATTCATCGAAATAGCCTATTTCGATGTCGCCACATCGAAATAGGCTACTTCGATGTAGGCTTCACGTGTAGACGTAGCCCATATGTCGACAGAGGATCCCCCCTACACACACATTCGAGTCTTAGATTACTAAATAAGGTCTTCTAATCCCCCATTCTTCTAACTAGATTCTCACAGGTGCATCTCTGTCATTTGCATTTTCCCATGTGCTGATCTGAGCATCCAGTGAAAGTGCCCAGGTAGGAAAACTTCAGGTGTTAGTGAAAACAGATGAACTGAATACAGCATGCTGTGGTAATATGTTCAAAGCATTTCCAGTTTCTGCAGTTACTGTGGTGCCTCAAAAAAAAAAAAAAAGGACAGGAACTTCAGTGAAGGCAGTTCACAGAGAGAGTAGGGAATATTGCTCAGCCAATATTTTGAGACAGGACAAGAGACATAATCCTAATGTATTTCCTTCTTGTTTCCTTCATGTCTTTATTTTCTTAGGCCAAATCAACACTAAAGTGATCTGTCACAGCAGTTTTTGTCAGAAGATATACACTTGCTTCATCGATTCTTCCGACAAAACTTCTCTTGACAGATCACAGCCAAATTACCAAGTGGATTGCAGGTCTAGCAGTCCAGCTGCTCTCTCGACAAAATGTTCAGCTGGAAGCATAACAAATAGGGCTGCCCGGTGTCCTGGAAGCCCTGTCTGTTGACAGAAGGCCCCTTGGAATGTCCAGACTGGCTTTCTGTCAAAACAGATCAGTCAAGAGAGGCAGAACACTGTTGACAGAAGAGCCATGTTCAGTTGTTTTACTGTCGACAAAACGCCTGGAGAATGTGGACTTTCGGTGGGATCTGTTGACAAAAACTCTCTAGTGTAGACATAGCCTTAGCATGTGAGTATTACCTGCCTGATCATATCATCCTGGGAACTTTGTGAAATCACAGGGCTGGCAAAATTTTAATGGTTTATGTATATGTGTTTCATTTCATTCCTCTGGGCAATAGTGTAATACGTCATAACAGTAAAAGGCAAACCACAAGGTCTACACTCAACTTTTGCTCAGTTGCTATGAAAGCCTAATGCTCTGCCTAAGGACTTAAAGATTTGCATGGACAGTAGTGACAACAGTTGTATCTGTTAGTGCTTGTTATCATACGCCAACATGCCTCAGGTGGCATGTGATGAAAATTTGTCATCAGATTTGGTTTCCTGGTTGTACCATAAGCTTCCCCAGACTGGGCTGGCTTCTACAAACACTAATGAAACAGTACTTTGCACTTCTGTATTGTCACTTTCAAAATTCTGTGCAAATATCAACCAATTCATTATGCAGTAATATAGACTTGGTAGGTCCCATCAAAACATATTCAAAAAAGTTTCTTCTGTAAATGTGCCTCTTTATCCAAGTGCATTTCTGTGTCTCTGTAGATATTGACCCTAAATGTTACAGTAGTAATAAAAGATATGATTACAAGAGCACATGAAAAGAGGCTGTCTAAGACTGGGAGAACATCCAAAAAACTCACATGGAAACAGAGACAAAGCTAGCTTTGGAATATGCAAATGCCAATAAGACAGATGCATGGCACATAACGAGAACAGCTGAAGGTGGGAGAGAATTTTATGCCTCTGATTTATTACTTCTTTTGTGCCCTTATGTTTAAGTATGTCAGTACTCCTGTTTATGTCTCTATCATTCCTGTGTTTTCAGTGCTGGCAGTTATTAGCCATGGAATTCTTTCTCTCTAATGGCTCTTCACATCTCTTTCTTTGCTCTCCTAGACCTACTCTGTCCTAGTCTTTCCTTCATCCCAAATGAACTCATCCTTTTTGGTCTCAGGAGCTATCGCTCACTTTCATTCCTTGCTATCTGCTGTAGCTGCTCAACAGGCCTTTGTATCTTTCTGCTCACAGTACCAATGTTCTTTGTGTTGATGTGTCTCACTTTCAACACCCAGAAACCTAGAATCCTAGGGCTGGAAGAGACCTCAAGAGATCGAGTCCAGTCCCCTGGCCAAAGCAGGATCAACCCTAACTAAATCATACATAGAGATTCCACCACATCTCTTGGCAACACATTCCAGTGCTTCACCACCTCCTAGTGAAATAGGTTTTTTCCTAATATCCAACCTAGACCTCCCATACTGTAACTTGAGACATTGCTCCTTGTTCTGCCATGTGTCTCCACTGAAAACAGCCTCTCTCACCATCCACAACCCTGATTGCCTTCTTGGGGCAAGGAGTGCTATTTTATTATAGCAGAATAAAATCTTTCCCTACACCGTCTTACACCCCTAAGAAAGTTCTTGTTTCTTTTGCAACTTTTTATGCCTAGTTCTGACATGTTTAAAGGATGAATGCTTTTCTTTACCTGGATAGAATCCACTGACACGACTTAGCACACCTTCTAATAAAAATCTTGTCCTTTCCTGGATTCAGAGTTGGCTGTGCTTCTGTATGTCCCACTTCTCCCCTCTTTGATCTCCCCCCAGTTTAAACCACTGGGTTTATTCCACCATAACAAAAAACAGCCTTCAATTAAATTAAGCATATACCCTCTGTGATGCTAAAACAGTAGGATTCATGACTGGAATATTTGTGAGGAGGAATGACCATATGATCCAACAGTCTGTTGAATAATCTTCTAGTGACACCATTGTGATGGGTTCAGTCATAGGGTTTCCCTTCAGGCTGTTCCCAGGTCTGCTGATCATGCCACTGAACCCACCCAAGTGCCCTCTAGGCCACCCACTGCCCTGTCTTTTTTAGCCAAAAGTTCTGGCCCCTGGAGCCAATGTGATGTGACCCAATGGAAGTCCTGTTTTTAACCTCATTTTTCTATACATTTATCAGAGAGGTAGCTGTGTTAGTCTGTAGCTTCAAGAACAACAAGAAGTGTTGTGGCACCTTATAGACTAACAGAGATTTTGGAGCATAAGCTTTCATGGGCAAGTGATTGTATACAATATAAACTTAGGTTCAAATGACATTATTAAGGTTGTTCCTTTGGAAGAAACATTGTGTGATTATGTGGACTTGATTAAAAGGTTTATGTGCAAGTAGGCCAAATTAAAGTTTCATAAACACCCTCAATTCTGCAGTTTCCTGTCTTTGAGTGCTTGACTTGATTATGTATTTTAACACAGGAGATTTTTCTATTATAAATCTTGTCCAAGGAACCTCTCTGCAGGCTCTCAATGAGGGGCAAGCTCTGGATTTGGGGCAGGGTAGCTACTTACTCAGTCTTTGTGGCAGGCAAGATGGCAGATCCCCAGCTCTCGTGGCCCCTCTCTTGGTTCCGCAGCTGCCTGCCAGTGGCCGCTCCCAGTATCTCTTCTCTGTGCCCCTCCCTCTGCCCCCTCCCTTTCCATAATCTGGAAAGCAGATTCCATTCCAAGCACTTTCCATTTTCCATGTACAACCAAACCTTGACCTTGGATTAAGTTAGGATAAAATGAAGCTGCATACCAAATTGGGTGGTCCTAGCTCTTATGGTTGAGGAGGAATTTCTGAACAAATGGACTCACAGAAGCACAGATGGGCACGCACACTGTAATATATATATATATATATAGTATATTATATATAGCTAGATGACTAACAGGTTATTAGTGCTAGGGATTGTATTATGCACATTCTCCATTTTGTCTGTGTTTTGGGTCCCTAAAATACAACATTTTAGGACCAGGTCTTGGAAGGTGCCCAGTACTTCTTGAGATGTGCTGATAGTTCTCCATTTCCAGTGAGTTCATTGAAAGGTGAGGAACTCAGAATCTCCCACAAGGCCTTGTGTGATGTCTTTGCACTAAATCAGATTGAGGAAATTGGGCAGAACATCAGAGCTGTGCCTTGCTATTCTAACTTCAGTCAACAGATGAAGTGGGTCTTTGCCCATGATAGCTTATGCTCCAAAAAAATCTGTTAGTCTATAAAGTGCTGCAGGACTTCTCATTGTCTTTTCATTGTGGGACTCTGATGTAGAAGGACAAAATTAATGTATTCAATGAAATATGGCCTTTTTTCTAGAAAACTATCATAGACCTCTGGGAATGGCCTGCGAATAAATTGGATTGTTCTTTGCCAATGACCCACTTTGTCTTTGCCCACAAAATCTTATGCTCCAAAAGATCTGTTAGTCTATAATGTTACACAGGACTTCTTATTGTTTTTGCAGATAAAGACTAACATGGTTACCCCTCTGATACTTGTCACAATGAAAACAAATATTTATCTGGGCTTAGAACACTGCACAGACCCTAAGACAAAAGTGTTTGAAATGTGGCTGAAATACCTGCCTTTTCAGGACTAGAATCTGGGATTATTCAGTTGGTAGGGTCAAAGGAAAGGATCACCTCGGCTCAGCACCATAATCCCATGGTTTCATTCTGCAATTGATTCAGTGCAAAGAGAACACGGCCTCACCCAAGCAGTGTCTCAGAGGTGCCAACGGGGCTGTGCTTGGGCACAGGGGACCTATGTACAACAAACTGTCAAATTGGAGAGTTGATCAAATTGTTTCAAAAGGCACATGAAGGGCCATATTAAGTTATTAGACAGCGATTTCTCCAATCTAATATAAAGCAACCACTAGCCCTATGAATACAATTTTCCATTCTTCATTGGACTCTCATGCTTGCAATGTCACATGTATTTTTTACATTCCAGCAGTCGGTATTCTCCACTGTAGACGGTCTTGCAATCCGGAAGCCCTTGCTTTTTCGGAAGCATTGCCTAGAAAAGCAGAGTGGGGAAAGCCAGAAATATAGATATTATGCAGACACACATCTTAATTAGAATGTTTATTGTGAAGTTAGTTTCACAATCAGGTTTGTGTCAGTGCCACCAGTTTTGGCAACCTGTGTCGTTATTGTCAGCTCCCTGCAGTGCAGTTGGGCATGTGCCTGTCAAGGAAAACAAGTGAGAAAAATGAGTAAGAGTGAAATTCCATATTAAATATTGGCGGATTCTGTGGATTTTTTCCATGCTTGGCATTGATTAACAGTTGGCACCAACACTAAAAGCCTTGGACCCCTATGAGGAATGTTGGAATAAGAACAGAGTTTATTTCTTTGCACTGACTCCAGTGGCGCAGATGTTTAGTAGAAGAGGCTTAGCCCTGGGTTATTTGCATGACACAGTTTGTGCTTCCAAACCATTTGCATGAACAGTTTATCTGTCTAACATAATGCACATTGGCTATTTGGAGGTGCAGAGTTGGGGGCTGATGTGTGTGAGAATTTAGAATTATAATTTCTATTGTTATTTGTATTGTTGCTGCATCATCTAGAGGCCCATACAGAGGATGGAGTCATTGTGCTAGACACTGAACAGAACTACAGCAAGGGAGGGTCAGTGCTGCAAATTTCTTGTGCTATAAATAGACCAGGCAGACAAAAGGGAAGTGCTGTTATCATAGTTTTTCCAGTTGCTGACAAGAGATACAAAGAGATTAGGTGACTTACCCATGGTAACGCTACAAGTCCACCAGAAAAAGAGCGAGGAACTAAATTTGTGAGTGCACCTTTTGTGACTCAGTACGGCATGTTCTTTTTTGGTGATTTCTGTCTCATGTTCTTTTTCAGTCAGGCAGTGAGGGTATAGGAGGACTCGGAGTGCAGACAGATAATTTAACGTCTGTATATAGCCTATGGGGACATCATTCTATGCATTGAGAATTCTAAGAATTGCTGAGGTCACCAAGAGCTAGTACTGGAACATCTATTCAAAGCAAATAAGGTATTTTGAGTCCCTTTTTGTGTTTGTGAGCTAATTATGAACAGACGTGGAATGTTAAAAGGTGCACATTACTCAAAATTATTCAGCAAATGTTTTCTGCAGCCATATGTCAGTTTAGAGAGGTATTGCTTCTTGTATTTGCTAGTCATTGCTCTCTTCATGTTCATCAGCTTAGGCTTATGGCACTGGTTCTGTCCTCCAACTGGACAGTTCCTAAATCCATAAAGAACTTTGAAGGCAGATGAGCAAATATTTCTGATACAGATTCTCATGAGAAGGTGTAATAACAATCCTTGGGTCTCTGTAGAGGCGCCCTAAAATTCACAAGACTTTGCCATTCCACACAAGTTTCTGTGGGGAGAAAGTATTCCATGTATGAGAAGTGGCAACATTTATTTGAAAGTTCAGAATTGTTTTTTGCAGGATTAGCATAGCAATGCAAGAGACCTGCCGCCAGATCCTCCACTGATATAAATCAATGCTGTTCATTGACTTCAGCAGTGCTATGCTGATTTAAGCCAGCTGAGAGTCTAATCCCTGGGCAAAATGATGGTTCTGTGTCTTTACTTCCTCGGGTAAACACTTTATTTCTGAAACTTGAGCTCTTGAACGGATTTGTGCAGCAAGCGTACCTTTCCTCTATAATTAATTCATTGATTACTTTAAGTAATCACTTGTAAGTGATGTGATCACTAAGAGGTAGAGTGTTATAGTTTGGGGCAGTCCTGATAAAGATCACAGAATAAATGCCTGGCTTGGCGCTGCTAAAAAAAAAAAAAGTTGGGGGGAGGGAATGGGCTGATGGGCATGTGCCAAAAATGCGTCCCTGCTTTTCAATGAAAAAAATTCAAAATGTTTTGACTAGCTCTTCCTGATGTTCAAGAAAATAGGCCGCAGAATGGAATATTGAAGTACAAAAGACATAAAAGTTGCCCTGCTACGTTTCATTACACAGGTTGAATCTCTCTTGTCTGGCACCCTTGGGATCTGACTGGTGCCAAATGAGAGAATTTGTGGGACCACGAGAGCTCAATATTGTCTAGCAGCATTACCAACACTTCCACTGTTTATCGGGCTCTTAGAAGACATTTAGGGGTAAATTACTGCTAAATAACAGCACAGAACACTGAGAGCCGAGACTGATGGCTGTAAAGAAAATTTATGGGACCACAGGAAACTTGACCACATCCATGATAAGTGGTCATCTTGCTAACTAAAATCATGCTGGATTATAGATGTTGCCGGATGAGAGAGTTCTGGATTAGAAAGGTTCAACCTGTATCTTTAGAACATAATTTGAAATTTAGAACATTTCCTGTATCTTTAGAACATTTTTTGAAATTTCCCCCTCCCCAGAACTCTGCCTGAGTTGCTACAAATCGTAGCATAGCTCCTATTTAAATGGACCTAAATGAAAATGCTGGCATGGTACTTAGTGGCCTAATCCTGAAACACAGATGTTAGTCACATTTCCTCCAGAAATCAATACGATCTTTAAGAGCTGGCCCCATAGAGCTGACGTTGTATAAAGACTCTGGCCCCATTTCTGCCGTGCAGGTCATCTGGCTTTGTGTGCACGTGTGTAGATTCAGTTGTGAATGTGAGTTTAAATGAGGTTGGGCTCCTTTTGGGGTCAGGAAGGAATTTTCCCTGGGCATACAGACAGAGACCGTGGGAGAGTGACAGACACCTTACTCTTCAGCATGGATCATAGTGGCACATGCACTTCAACCAGTATAAATGGTGGGTTCTCTGTAACATGAAGACTAAATCATGATGTAGGACTTCAGTCACTCAGCCAGTGGTTAGGGGCCTGTTACAGGAGTGGGTGGGTCAGGTTCTGTGCCCTGAGATATACAGGACGTGACATTACATCAGTGCTTCCCAACTTCAAGTACCTGTACTCCTGAGGGGTAGACAGAAGTCTTCCAGGGGGCTCCTCAACTCCTCTAGCTATTTGCCTCGTTTTCCAAAAGACTATATAAAAAGCATTACCAACATCATTTAATTTCAAAATGAGAAAGTAATCAATTTTTCAGTAAGAGGGTGCTGTGACATCTGACAACGAGGGTCTTTGCCCATGAAAGCTTGTGCTCCAAAATATCTGTTAGTCTATAAGGTGCCACAGGACTTCTTCTTGTTTTTGAAGAGACAGTCTAATTCGGCTACCTCTCTGATAGTGGGACACCATTGTATTTTTATGTCTGAGTTTCTAAGCAATTCCTTTTCAAGCGAACTAAACTTTGGGGGTACACAAGAGAAATCCAACACCTGAAAGGGGTACAGTAATCTGGGAAGGATGAGAACCCCTGGCCTAGATGATCATTGTGGTAGGGTTACCCTATTTGAATGTTTAAAAAAGAGGACACTCTTGAGAGTGTATCTGTATCAGTATCTACCAATTCAGATGGTATTAATGTTATATACAGATATTATACATATAATATAATAATGCCATGTGACTTGCTAGGTACGGATACTGATACACTCCCTCTCAGGGGTGTCCTCTTTTTTGTAAGTTCAAATATGGTAACCTTACGTGATGGTCCCTTCTGGTCTTAGAGTCTATGAGTCAGTAACAGATCAACCTATTGCACTGCAGAATATGCTAGATGGGTAGAGCTCTGGAGCCACCAAATCAATTGCAGGTTTTTTTTGTTTTTCTCTTTTCTTACTGCAGTATATCTCAGGAATGATTATTATCTTCATAAAGACATCTAGTCCCAAGAAGTGACCTACTTTATTCCCTGCAGCCCACCAAGCTCCTACCGTATATATGGATTTTCAGTAGAACAATTCATTCAGATTATAATTTTGAACCAGAAATATAAATCAGAGATGTCATAAAAATAGGAGTCTTTCTGAATTAGAGCATTTGACTCCATATCCTGCCAAGTCAGGAAAATGCTTTCTGCTGAAAGAGGTATTAAACTGATTGCACATTTGTCTGTAGCCAAAATACAAAGGTATATATTTACATTTCTTTAATATTTTCTAAGATTCTTGAGTAAAATTCTCAAAAGCACCCAGGAAAAGCATGAGGATAGTAAGTCCAATTCACTTTCAAGGGTGTTTTACCACAAGTCTGAAATCCCTGTAAAACCACATAATTTCTGTGGGCTAATGATTGGAGCATGCGGGCTTCCGTATTATAGCCAACAGATTTGCTATTCTTCAGATTATAATGTAGATACACAGAGTATAATGTGTTAGTATATCTAATTCATACATATCCTTTTCTCCTTGTTTTACAGCCATGTGGGGAGTAAACCCTAAAATGGAGACTTGATAATGTTTTAAAGAAACCTCCACATAACAGAAGCTAATTGTGCTCTTGTGTCTTAATCACATATATTTAGCTCAGTGCACTACATTGTGGTTCTGATGGTGGCTGTGGCCCAATGACTCTGGCATGTCTACCAGCAAACCATGCCCTAACCAACATGACAGAGGCCAAATTTTTCAAATGTGGGTCTTTAAAGTCATCCATCTAAATCTATAATAAGTCAACTAAGTGACCTATTTTGAGAGCTACAAGTTGAACCTCTCTGATGTGGAATTCTCTCTCACCTAGCAAACTCCATAATCTGGCAGAATTTTAGTTAGCTGGATGACCACTTATCATGGGTGTGGCCACCAGTCCTGACTGTTTTCTGTGCTGTTTTTTAGCTTCTAATGGCCCACTAAGCAGTGGAAGCGTTGGTACTGCTGATAGACAATATTACCTCCCATAGTCCAGCAAATTCTATTGCCTGGTGCCAGTCACGTCCCGAATGTGCTGGATTAGAGAGGTGCAACCTTTACTGAACAACCATGACACATCACAGGACTCTTCAGTGTTTAATAAAGAGTTTAGATGCCTAACAAGACAGCCATCTACGAGAATATTGTTTAGTGTCCACTAGAAACTGGAATAAGACCACCTACAATAAAAGGACACGTTTTTCTCAGGTTCATGATACCTTTCAACTTTGCTGCTGCATAAAATGGCATCTCTTTTGTTTCATGTCCACATTCAACCATCACTCCCACAGTAGAGAAAATCCCGTTAAAAATAATTCCTGCAAAATTCACCCCCCAGACATGGGTCTTTTACATTAATTGAACCATATACTTAAACTGGGAGAGAATTACAAGTCTCCTTCCAGCTTCCTTTAAGTGTGAACTCATCTCTAATTGTCACATAATGTTTTCTGTTCATTTTTAAATAACCTCAAACCAGGTTTGTAAACCATGAGGAACATGGAAAATTTCTTTAGTGAAAAAGTGAGAAAATCAGACTTAAGTACCAGGTGGGTCCCCCCCCCCCCGCCACATCTCATGCTTGACCAGTTCTCATTTTCATTCACAAATGTAACAGAAACTACTTGTATCTCCTTTCTTTCCTACTGTAACTGACCTGTATTAACCTGGCTACTCAATACCACAGGTTTTATTTTTCCAACACAATAGACACAGGAGTCCCCCTCCCATTTCTCCTCCTCCTCCTCTTCAGCTTTGGCGTTGTTTGGAAGAATGGAAAATTTAATTGATTCTCCCTAATGATGCCTCTCTGGGCAGATCAGGTTAACTATGGACAGCAGCTGCAATTTCATTTGTGATTGTGCAATTGAAAATTATATACTTATTGGATTACTACACCTGACCACGAGGTTGGCATGCTGCCTGCCTTGCCTTCAAAAAGGAGACTCATGGGGTTTACAGAGGGGATGGGAACTGCACTGGTGTTGTAACTATGATGTCCACAGAAAGGGAGGGAGGAATTGCCAGCTGAGTTTAGGATGAAGTTATGGGAGTTGTTTATTTGTTAAGAGAAAGCCACATTAACTCTTAAAATAAGTCACAGATCTTGTTACTAACTCCTGGCATTTGCTGGTGTCCACCACAAACCCATCATCATGGAAGTACCAGAACTAGAAAGGGAATTTAATAAAAAATTGACCACAGTGTACCTGTCAGCACTAGTTTCTTTATACGAATTGGTTGGTGCTCATAACAATAGCTGTACAGGACCATGAAGCCCAGTATCTTGTCTTTGGTTGGTGCCACATGGCTCAGAGGCAATGACCAGAAGAGGACGATTACCAAATGAGAATTGTTGAGTCACCCAATCCCAATTCGTGACACAGGCCTGCTAACGGGAGAGGCGGGGCCAACTGATCAGGGACCCAATGATTCAAAAGGTCCTGTGGCTCCAGGACGCCATGGCCACAGTAGCAATGAGCCCTTTAAATCACCCTCAGAGCCCCATGCAACTTGATCCAGTAATGGCTGAGGACTGCATGCAGGAGGCTTGTCCCAGGCCTGACCCTTCAGCTTAATGCCTCACCCCTTCAGGGGGCATGGAAGCCAGCCATGCCCTCACCTTGCCCAGGGCCTGACAATTTACAGAGGTTTAGGATACCCAGAGTATGAGGTTGTATCCCTGACCATCTTTGCTATCAGCCATTGATGGACCTATCCTCATGAAAACTTACTGAATTCTTTTTTGAACCCAGTTAAGCTTTTGGCCCTCACAGCAAACCTTGGCAGTGAGCTCCGTAAGTTGACTTTCTGCTGTTTGACTTACATCCTTTCTTTTTTTGAAAGCTACTGCCTATTAAGTTCATTGGGTAACATCAGTGTCTTGTCAAGGGCTATATAAAATGCCCTTATTCACTTTCTCCGCTCATTCATGGCTCTTGTATGATGTCCACCTTTAGTCACCTCTTTAGAAGATGAACTGTCTCAGTCTTTTTAACCTCTCATTTAAGCTGTTCTAGGCCCCTGATCCCATGGGGCATGCTTCTCTCTATCTTTTTCAATACTAATGTTTTTGTTTTTGTTTTGTTTTGTTTTTTGTTTGTTTGTTTGTTTGTTTTTAAATGGGGCTACCAGTACTGCATGTAATATTCAAGGTACAGTGTATAATGGATTTATATAGCTGGAGTATGATATTTTCCATCTTCTTATGTATCCATTTCCTAACATCAACTTTTTTTTATTGCTGTGGCATATTGAGCACGTGTTTTCAGAGCACTATCCAGAATAACTCGAAGATCTGTCTCTTGAGTGGAAACACCTAATTTTGACCCCCCAGCAGTTTGCAACAGTGTGAGCAGCCACTGCAGACCCAAAGGCAAAGTGGGAGGAGAACCTGGCTATGCACCCCCAGAAGGTGCAGGGCCAAGGGGGTGCAAGGGCAGGGTCTAAGGCATGCAGACCGTGGCACAAGCCTCCCTCAGAGTCTTATGGAATGGCAGAGCAGCACTGCCACAAGATTTCAAGGGGACCCAGAGCTCTGGCCGCTAGCAGTGCCCAAGTAGCGGAGGTGGTGGCAGGAGCTCCAGGCCCCTTTGACATGCTGGATCCCTGTGCAACTGTCTTCTTTACTCCCCATCCCCCCATGAGCAGGCCTGTCACTTTGCATGTAGAGCTGAGATTATGTTTTCCAATGTGTACTACTTTGAATTTAATCTGCCTTTGTTTATTGCCCAGTCACCCAGTTTGAGACCCCTTGGTCACGCATCACAACCTGCTTTAGACTTAACTATGCTCAGTAATTTGTAAGGCTGCACTCTCTCCCCCTCACTGTTTATACCTTTCCCTACATCATTAACGAATACACTGACCATACGTGTTCCCAGACAGTTCCTGAAGGGATCCTCTCCATTCTGAAAGTTGGTCATTGATTGCTATCTTTCGTTTTCTGTGTTTTGACCACTTGCAGGTTGAAAAAAAAAGTCTAAATGTAAATATATTATGGGTGTTTTCTGTTTGAATAATCTAGGTGCTCAGAAAAAAATAAGGAACTAATTTAAATACAAAGGATCAGTTTTGCATAAAATGCAAATAACTATTGACTTCTCTGGAATTATACCAGTTTAAAATCATCTCAGAACAAGGCTTATAATTTGTATCTTAAACTTGACAGTGGCCCTTTAAATTCTCTACATACTTGAACTTGAGTCACTTCACATAGTATTTCCAGCACAGAGCATATTTTAGAACTTCCTACAATAGAAGAGAGAAACATTTGCACCATTAAATTTTCCATGTGAAGTGAAAATATTTTGCAATCTGGATGGCTTGGTGGATGTTTGTATTCTTTGAAGTGGCAGCCAGTTTTTTAGAATATCATATTTGTGCCATCCTTCTGCAGACTTCAAGTTTATATTATGAATTTTGTGGTCATATTCTTAAAGTCTTCTAAGTTGGGTTTTGGTTTTTTTTGTTTTTTTTTTCCATTTGGGAAAAAAATCAAAAGGCTGTTGGAATCCTTGACAAATACCATTCCTTTCTTTCCAAAATATGCCAAGGGCACCAAAAGTGCAAATTTGGGAGTAAATTCTGCCCTCATTTAAACATTCTGTGCAACCTTGAACTCAAGCAAATGTACCCAGCTGTTGCCAATGACCAGATGTTTTACCAAAAACGATTGATGGATTCCAGAACCACCAGTCCATGTAGTGTAGCCCCTTGTCACCAACAGTGGACAGCCAGATGCTTCAGAGGAAGAATTAATTATGAGAGAACCTGTTTCCAGGAAAAGTTTCCACTTTGCCTTAATAACTAAAAGTTCTTCTATGTCCTGAAGCATGAGATCTATTATCCCTTCCGAAATGTATGTTTATATTGATCATTTGGATTTTCTTGTCATCCAGATGACTGTCCAATGCTTTTTTTCCTTTGCTAGAAGTAGAATTGTCGTGCTATTATGGAAGACTTTTCCAACATCTCTGTGGATTTGCAATGCAAGCCAAAGTTCACCCTCCCTCCCCTGAACAAATTTACAAAGCCAGAATAGAATCATGTCCTCTAAAGGCATCAAAAAGTTTTTTGTGACAAATCTGACAGCATTTGTCTGTTTCCAAATTGCACCTGAATATGTTAAAAGAAGAAAGTGAGAATGGTTAGACCACACTCTCAGAAAAGCTTCATCCAGCATAGTCCATCAAGCTCTCAAATGGAACCTGCAAGGAAAATGCAAAAGAGGAAGACCTCAGACAATATGGAGAAGATCTACTGATATTGAAGGACAACAACTGGAGCATCCTGTAGTCATCTAGAGAGTTTTGTCCCGAGACAGCGTCAAGTAGAGAAGACCTGTAGATGACTTATGCTCTACCCACAGTACAAGGGTTTAAGTCGAGTATGTCATGTTATATTAACCAACGTTTGAACTGTGGCTCACCCTATTTCCACTTTTTTTCATTTTTTTTCTCTATGCAAGAATCTGTTGGAAGCAGACAGCAGCTGAAGAGAAATTTGGACTTAATATTACCTATTCCTTTTTCTAGCAGTGCACATTTGCTTTCTTTTGTTCATAGGCTAGTGTGTTGCCCACTCTATTAAAAATGTATCTTGTCACAGATATTCCTTCTTTTTCCACTTTGGGCTTCTGATAGTGCTGAGAAGACTTATCAGTTGTGAATTCTTGATGTCCTGAGATGGTGAGAAGAGAGAGACACGCTATGGCAAACATTTTAGGCATGCACTTATAACAAAGCAAATACATAAAGAACAACTTTGTGAACCTTTGATTTTTTTTATAGTGACATCTCAGCTGTGTAGCTGTTGTGTAATCTCCATGCCAAGGATATGAACTCATCCTTTAGTCTGAATACTTGTTTTTGTTAAAGCTGAACTGCTTATCCTAATGACAGGACTTGCCTCTTCAGCTACGTTGACTGGATCTAATTTGTTCTATTGGGTTTATTTTGACTCGATTGCTAGGTGGCATTTATGTAGCACTGCTCCTCTTCAAATCACTTGAGAAAAAATAGCTGAAAAGTCATATTGTGTCCCTTGTGAGGTGTTAGCCCTGTTTTAAAGACCGATAGATTTACTTACAAACAGGTGACGTGAGAGGACTGAGTAGGTATAGCAAGCACTAATGTCACATCATCATGGAAAGTTGCATTGTGACTTGTCCCAAACGTACAAAAGGAAGAGCATTGAGCAGGGGGTTGGACATGATGACTTCCCGAGGACTCTTACAAACCAATGATTCTATGCTTCCTTGCTTCTAAGAGCAAGGATTAGGAAAAAAAATTAGGAACTCTTATCTCCCAGTCATGGGCTCAGATTTAAGATTGCCCCCACAAATTCCATTTATTATCTTCTGCCTGGACCCTCTGCCAGGGTATGGTATATTAGCAAACTTATGTACCAAGTTCCAAATAAAATGTTGCAAAGAGTAGGGAGGCTGTGAAGGGTTGTATTATAACAGGGTTTAAAAAAGAACTAGATAAATTCATGGAGGTTAGGTCCATTAATGGCTATTAGCCAGGATGAATAAGGAATGGTTCCCTAGCTTCTGTTTGTCAGAAGCTGGATATGGACAGCAGGAGAGAGATTGTTATCTGTTCTGTTCACTCCCTCTGGGGCACCTGATATTGGTCACTGTCAGCAGATAGTATACTAGGCTAGACGGACCTTTGGTTTGACCCAGTATGGCCATTCTTATGAAAAAATTATTCTTCTTAATCCCTGAGGGTAGGACAAGATGCAGTGGACTTAAATTGCAGCAAAGGATGTTTATGTTGGACATCAGGAAAAACTTTGTAACTGCCAGGATGGTTAAGCACTGGAATAAATTGCCTAGGGAAGCTATGAATCTCCATTGATGGAGATATTTAAGAAGAGGTTAAATAAATATTTGTCAGGGATGATCTTGATGGTGTTTGGTCCTGCCATGAGTGCAGGGGACTGGAGTCAATGACCTCTTGAAATCCCTTCCAGTTCTAGTATTCTATGATTCTATATGGAAATTCACATACAGAGCTCTTAAAAATCTAATCTTGAGTTCAGGCACTTACCACATGGTTGCCAAATGTAAAACCATCATATTAAAAAGGTGTCCCAAATGACAGACTCAAACCCATCGTGACTGAGAGGATCCAGGAGGGAGATTATTGTTCTTTCAGGAAGGCGGGACAAACCTGACTTGCCCCAAGATGGTAACCCATCCACATTCCAATGAGGACACCAGCTAAATTATTCAAGTGCTGATAAACCCCAAAACCTTTCCACAATTCCCCATCTCAGTTATCCAGCAGAACAGACAAATTTTCCCACAGATCCCTTAGAAAGAACAATTGAATGTCTCAGCTAATCACAGAACAGAGAGCTGTGGGTTATGCCTCCAGGTATCCTATCAATACAGAACTGAGTGAAACCCTGGTGAGGACTTAGTAACTCAGGTGTCGTTTTGAAATGTGGCTGCTAACCACCAGGGAAGCTAACCCTGGTGCTCAGACCAGGGGGCCAATCATCTGAGTTAACTCTGCTGTAAACATGCAGCCTTGGAGCTAGGAGAACTAAGGAAGATGCTAAGAGAGTAGTTCACAACATGTTAAAAGAAAACACTTCCTTTTAAAGTTGGAAGGATTAATCAGGATGCAATTTGGCCTCAAATCTTCAGGTGCAATCTTCTTGCCTCTTGTGTGAAATATTCAGATGAAATAAAGGGGAAAATCTTTTTTTTTAATACCTATGCCAGTGTAAATCCAAAATAAGTCAATGATGTGATTCCAAATTCTCAATTTGTTTGACAAAAGAACTCCTATTTAAATATTCCCAAAATACAAGACAGCCTAACTATTGTCATTTCTGGTTCTTACCTGTCAGGTAAAGTTCCTTGAATAATTCTCTGTATTCGTTAGAATCATTATGGAATAAGGTACATACAAAGTGTGATGCTTACATAGCACACTAATCCATGGCCAAGGAAGCCAGTTCAATTCCTAAGCAAACAATGTGACCATAACCAGCAAACGTGATTCCCAAGAGGTTAATTTGTTGTATAATTTTCCTCTAAGGCCAAAGCTCTTCTTTATAACAAGTGAAAGACAAATATTCCCAGAGAGTGAAGCACACATTTGTGACTGAGCAAACACTTTACTAAGTCTTAGGATGCACTCAGGACTGGAACTGGTGAAAGGAAGAAGCTAAAAGAGAAGGTTCAGAGTAGATATGGTTAGGGGCTGGAAGGAAATTATTCATCAACCTTCATGGAAACATGGATCATTTCTTATAAAGATACTTTTTATGTATAAATCTTCCTTCCAAGCAGAATGCGTCCTCTCTACAAACATGTATTAATTGAGCTTCTTAACAGTCCTGTGAGGTAATATTTTCACACCCATTTTATAAAGATGTTAAGTGACTTGACCAAAATCACAGTGAATGAGTCAGTGGACACACCCGCAGTAGAACTTGGGAAGGTTCCTGACACCAGGTCTTTGTTCTAGCCATGGGACAGCACTCCATTCTCCATTCCCATTTTGAACGAAACAGGTAACAGTCATTTTACAATGAATAGAACATTGGGCAGGCTTTCAGCTGCATTTGTCTACTTCCATTGCTGGTATGGTGCCCTCTCCATCTTGATTTTCTGACTTTACTGTCAAACAGAGATTCAAAATGCTCTTCCTCTGTGTTACATTTCATGAAAATTACTGCCTGGCCTGTGTGCAGCAGACCAATTTGCTGTGCTGAACTTGTGCAGTCTTGTTTGGTTTCAAAGGAGTTTGCATGATGTAAATGCCAGTATTCATTGAGTATTGGACTGCCAGATTCGACAATGGGGAGCAATAAAATGCGAAGTACTTAACGCAAATCTGCATAGCATGGTCTGGCTGCTTGCCCTCTTGCCTCTGAATTGCTTTTTGAATCCATGCCCTGACCAGTACAAGTGAAATGATCCTCATTATACAGCTTGAAAGAGTCTTCAGTGACATGCTGGATTCTGATCCTTTCCTGATTTGCTGGAAAACGATCGCAGACGGTACAGTTCAGCACCGGGGTTATTAGGTCTCATAAGCTCCTGGGTTGACTTCAAAACCCAGAGTCTGGGACAATCTGGGGACATGTTACCAAATAAAGAAGGATCCCGTTGTTGCACCACCTAATTTCTACTTACTTGATCTTAGTTTCAGAGCTACTGACTCTGGGGAAACACATTCAGTCTTTTGTTTATTCCATTTTCAGTTGCAATAGTCAATTCTCTAGGTTGTGCCTGTCAACATTGTTTATTGAGATGGATCCAACCCATATCCCAGAGAACTGAAAGACACTCAGCTTCAGCTAAAATTGAGTCCAGCATCCAGGTTTTGTATCTGGAACCTTTCTTGACAATGAGAGCTCCACACGCAAGCTCCAAACTCTCTCCAAGTTTGGAATTGTATATTCCTCATTTCTAATGTATATGATAGGACTTGCAGAACAGTCCACAATTTCAGCATGGAGTAAGATTAAATGCAGGTATTATGACCTGGAAGTTCTGCAAGAATCTTTTTCTTACAAGCTTTTGCAACTGATTCCATCCTGTCACCCCCAAAAAACAGACACAGGAAAAAGAGGATTGGTTCATCAGGTCTGATATTCTGCTGCTCATGATCAGCAACCTCAGAAGCTTCATACTAAGATAACCTTCCACACTCAGCAAAAGATCACATACTTGGCCAATAGTCCAATGGCAAATACAGCAGAATATGTTCTTCATGCTTTCCCTGATGGTGATCAGCTTCTGCGCTGAAATATTAAAGTTGTTGTTTTAGTTTCATGTGTGCTGTATGAGCAACTGCAAGTATTATTGGTCATCAAATTATCCAATCCTATATTAAATGTGGCAATAGTTAAAGCTAGCTAGAAAAAGGGAGAAAAAACAGGGGGTTTCAAAAGTTAAGAAAAGATTCATCGGTTTGTATAGCTCACCAAAACATTTTGGCTACTTCTACACGACAACGATCCTTCGAAAGAAATTCTTCCGGAACATCTCTTCCAAAAAGTACCTCTTTTGAAAGAGCATGATCACACAAAAAAAAAGGGGGATTGAAAAATTGCTCCACTCTTTCGAGAGACAGCATCCACACAGCCACAGGTCTTTTGAAAGAATGGGCCAGGGGTTGAAAAATCCAGCACCATGAAGACTGCTCTTTCAAAAAATGGGCCTCCCGGTGTCTACACATTTTGTTTGTTTGTTTGTTTGTTTTTGTTTTTTTCTGAAAGAATAATTTGCTATTCCTCATCTGAGAGAGGAAGAGGGACACCAGAAAACATGCTGCATTCTTTCGATTTAATATCAAAAGAGCCCTGGCACGTTTGAAAAATCTCCCTAGTGTAGATGTAGCCAAGATGGGGAGAGGTTTTGTCAAGCATTTTTCTAATATTTAAAATTGTGAATATGTGGCTAACAACAGAAGTTTGAGATTTGAGAAATGACAAGTTCTAGACAAAGTACTGCACATTATAACCTTCAATAGACAATGCCACACAATGACTTGGTATTAAAACTATGATTTAATTTATTTACTACACATTTATTGGCCAGTAGTTTCATGGAGTGATACTTTTTGCATCTATTATGGGACAGAATGAAAAAGGATGAGCAAGCTGATTTTAAGGATACCACCAATATCAAAAATCCTAGAAGTACTTGAGGTGAGTATATCCCCTTTCCTTGATGTGTTGCACATGAAAGTTTTCTTGGATCTTCAGGATTTCTCCCAGCAATGATTATTAGTGAAGAAAAATGATGTGATGATTTGTGGTTCAGAAAAATTTGCTTAAAAATCCTCTTGATTTATTTATTTATTTATTTATTTATTGCATGCTTCTCCATTTCTCATTTAGAGATAGAACTAGAAGCGGAACAACTAAAATTTGGCTTGGGGAGCTCTTTCTCCTATACCCCTCTGATATGTGAAGTATAACTCGCTTTCTCAGTTTCTCCATTTGTCCTGTCTACTTAAAAGACGTGCTTTCTCACTCGGTTTTTGTTCTGTTTCTGACAAAATGTATTTCCCAGTCTTGGTTGCAGCCTCTATTAGCCATGGCAGCACAACCACTAATGACAAGACCAACCCCAGTCCAGGGTTCCCTCTATTTTTTCCTTTCATAGGCAGGAAAAAAAAACTTTGTTATGTGCACCATGACATACAGGGATGTGCACCAGTGGAAACACAGGCTGTCAGCTGTGGGAACCGTGGGTGCTCTGCTAATCAGCTGGGTGGCACCTGAATCTCTCCTGGGAGGCCACCAAGTTCTCAGCTTACAGGGAACCCTGCTCCGGAGTACAAAATCTGAGCACTTTGCTGGGCACCATGAAATCTTCTGCGCCTGGGACTTCACTGCAGACCTGTTTAGACACCTGGCGATTTTCAGCAAAATGCTGGGATATTCAGGACTTTTATTTCCCCCTAAATTAAACTTGAACCAAATGTTTTTGTGAACTTGTCTCCTGTACAATAAATGTTTCCCCCCACCTAAAATTATGGAATAGTCTGGTTTTTTTCAAACTACATCTTAGCCCCAGGAATCAGGGAGAGCAATGGGTTTTTAATGTGGAAATTTCATGGACAGGTTCTTTTGTCCTTTAAGCCAAATCCCATTTTATGTTTCTTAAAGATTAATTTATTGATGCTTTTTTGGCCCACCTGATTAGTTACATAACCAGATATCAGACGGGATGCAACTGCCAATTTGAACATCTTTTGCCTTGGGACTCACAGCAGCCAATGAGCTTTCTCATTATCACATTGGTTTACTTGCCCTATATCATGATTTGCTGCATTGTTCAGTTTGTGCTTGTGAGTGCGTGGTGGTCTTTTTAGAAAAATGAACAGGTCCAACCAGAACTGCTTTTTGCTCTACCTTTGAAGCACTTTTAGGCTTTAAATCATGCCTGCCAACTCAAAAATTTTAAAGGAACGATCAATTAGAAGGAAAAAAGAAGGTATCATTTTTTGCTTCAGGCTTGCTGCCCATAAGCTTTGTAAACTGCCTTAAAAAGAAAACAATTCTGGGGGAAAAATAAAACAAAATTTATCCATCTTGAATTTTTCCCATTTACAAAACTCTTTGTAGCTTCTGAAAAGTCCGATTCCCTTTGAGCTTCCAAAGTTTGTCTGGAAATCTCAGGAGATTTATAGCCCTAGTTATTTCTGCCACTTCCAAACTTCTAATCCCAGCTAGAATTTGTAACCTTAGAAGAACTTCAGAGTAATAAAAAAAAAATTAAATTTTCTTTCCGAGGTTTTTCCCAAAATATTCAAACTTCTAATAGTGTTGCAATCGATCAATGTAAATTAGTAAGCTTTGTGGCTTTCACATGCGAGACAATACAGCATAGAAATATACTTGGGCACATATTTGATTTTCTATAGCATTATTTACGTTATGATA
Source organism: Carettochelys insculpta (assembly GCF_033958435.1). Lineage (NCBI taxonomy): Eukaryota > Metazoa > Chordata > Testudines > Carettochelyidae > Carettochelys > Carettochelys insculpta. The sequence goes on along the minus strand of NC_134156.1, from coordinate 21,620,112 downwards.
GTATTTATAGACGTTACAGATGGGATATAGAGACCTGCATTTACACTGATTTGACTCTTCATTGCAGCAGAGCCAAGCACAGAAACAAGAGCTTGGAAGTTCCACACAGGTGCCTTCACCACCACAAGAGCATTCTCCTCTTTACGTTAAGGGGATATCATCTGACCCAGAAGCCTAGGGTCAGATTTTCAAAGGTGCCCAGAGAAGTTGGTGGGTTCCAGACTTGGCATCTAAGGCATACAGATACTTGTGGAGATTCCAATAGGGGACTTGGCATGCTTAGTTGCCTAACTACTTCGAAAACCTAGACCTTTTCCCCTACTGCATCCTCTGTGAAGTGCTATAGCCCACTTCAGCAAGGAGAGGCACGCAGACAAACCAGAGGGGGCTTGGGTAGCCCTGGCCAAGCAGGGCAAGGAGCAATCAGCCAATCAGGGCCAGGCTGAGCCCTATAAAAGGCTGAAGGAGTGAGAGGAGCTTCTCTCTTGCTCTGCCAGGGAGGGAGTAAGAGCACTTGGAGTGAGCGGTGCTGGTCAAGTTCGGGGGAACTGGAGAGAGGCTCCGTCCTGTTGTCTCCCAGGCTGTGGCCTTGATACTAAGGTCAAGAAGTTGCAAGTGTTGTGGGGCAGAGGCCAAGGGAACAGGAGCAGACAAGGGGAGTGAAATAGGGTGAGTCATGGCTGCCACCAGAGGGTCTCTGGGACAGGACCCTGTGTAGAGGGCCGGCCTACATCTAGCCATCACTTTATAGACTGTGTCTTGCCCCTGAGGTGAGAGGTTAGATCTTGGCTGCAGTTGGCCACTCAGGCAGGTAAGAGACTGAGGACCGTTGATACCTCCAGCAGGGGGCAAGAGAATGGAGTGATGGGTACCATGTGACCAAGAGGACACCACAGTCCAGGGAGGAACATTGGGTCCAGACAGCGGAGACCTCAGAGCAAGAAGCGACAACAGATGAGACACCCGCTGGAAGAGGGACCCCGTGCTGAGGACCAGAGTTAATTCTCAGTGTGACCAGCTGGAGGCACCATGGTTGTGAGTCTGACCCTATCACAGGCAGATTTCAGGTCCTCTTCAGCAGTCTCACTGTTGTTATTCTCTCTGTCCCTATGCCCCCAGCACATACCTACTACAGTTTTGCCATTGGCAGGCACAGATGCTGCAACCTCTTGAGCAAAGGCGCTACAAGTTCACTGAGTGCAATTTCAGCTTTTTCCTAACTGACAGGCGCCACAGAATGGCTCCCGTCCCTCCTGATTACAAAGACATAAACATGATGCAGACCACACTGGGTTTGAATCTCAACCAGAGAAGCAAAATCCTGAAGTCCAATGACTTATTCCACGTTTAGAAAATTTCCATTAAATATGAGTAATATGCCTGCTCTTTAATTGTAGCCTGATACACACCAAATAATGAGAAGTACATTTTTGTGCTCACAACAGTTGACAGGTTCTTGGGATACATATATATAGCCCCAAAACAAAATGATCATTTTTCTTTTTGTTTTGGAAGCACAGGTTAGAATTAGGTTACAAAAAAAGCATATTTATTTATTGGCTTTGTTTTCTTGCAGCTAAAATTTGTTGTTGTTTTTTTTTCTGAAATGTTTGGCTTTGCTCTTGAACCCAGTTTTGGGCACAAACATCTCAAGAACAGATCACAAGATCATAGAAGCATAGAATACTAGAACTGGAAGGGACCTCAAGAAGTCCTCAAGTTTGATGCCCGGCCCTCACAACAGGACCAAGCACCATCTAAATCATCCCTGACAGATGCCTATCCAACTGGCTCTTAAATATCTCCAATGAGGGAGATTCCACAACCTCCCAAGGCAATTTATTCCATTGTTTAACCACCCTTACAGTTAGGAAGATTCTCCTAATGTCCAACCTAACCAGTCTCCCTGCAGTTTAAGCCCACTGTTTCTCATCCTATCATGAGAGGTTAAGGGGAAAATTTTTCTCCCTCTACCTAGTAACAAACTTTTAGATACTTGAAAGCTGTTATGAAGTCCCCTCTCAGGCTTCTTTTTTACCAACTAAACAACTCCATCGCTTTCAGTCCTCCCTCATAGGTCAAAATACCAGACTCCTGTCACAGACTCAATCTCCAACCACCACCGCATTGATCCATTTCTACTGCTGATACACTCGCCCATAAGTGGACAGACAGCTCCAAATTGATTGAAATAGGACTTTATCTTGCTTTTGTTGCCTGGCTTCCTAGTAAACTATAAAAATGGCCTTTGGGGAAACAATGACTCTGTTTCTTTCAACTTGCTACACATGATCAATTAAAAGCAGGAAAGGAACTGGTAAAAGCGACTGTGATAGTGCTGACTGCTATAAAATCCTGTGAATTGACTTTGGGTAGTTGGAAGCTTTTTGTTTGGTTGTATACTTACTGGGTATTGATTGTCATGTCCTAATGATGGCATTTATAGGGTAGTTGTTTCCTCTGTAAATACATTCGAAACATAATACCTCTAAAATGTAACAGCACTAATTTCGAGCTATAAATATGTTTGATTATTGCAGAAACAAGGAAATGCTTCACGAAAAATGTCTGTTCTTCTGCATATATCTGAGACACAGATAAATTACTATGTAGTTGATGTATCACCTCTGAGGATCTAAGGATAGAGATTTCTCCAGAAAAACTCTGCCAGAAAGCAAGTTCGTGAATTATCCAGGTCCCCAAGTCTCAACAAACCCTGTTGTCAACTCTGTCCACATATCTACACAAGCAACACCATCACAGGACCTACTCACATCAGCCCCACTCATATACCTGCACATCCACTGATGCGATATATATATGCCATCATGCACCAGCAATGCCCCTCTGCCACATACATTGGACAAATCAGGCAGTCTCTGCACCAAGGGATGAATGGACATAATTTGATCTAAGGTACGTTAGCTCCAGCTACACCATTCTTGTAGTGTATCTTAGGTCAACTTTCTCCCCTAGTGTAGACCTGACCTAAGAATCAGCTGTAAACAGCATAAGCAGCAAAGGAGGAAATAAGAGCTGGATTAAAGAATACGTGTTTCAGGCTAGGTAAATTCCTATTATCAATTAATTAATGGAAATCATCGTATTCCTCTTACCAAACCCATCCACAACATTTTGCTGGTGTACTTTAATATGTGCAGAATGTACATTACTGAACAATTAACTGCTTTGCCCGTCTGGTCAAAAGGTGTGGCACATACCTGTGAAGAAACATGCAGTTATTTTAAATATTCATTCATTTTAAATTCATTTTAAATAAAGTGACCATCCATCCCATTTTGGGCGGGACAGCTCTGTATTTCAAGCACCATCCCGGCATCTCAATTTATTTTGCCAAAGGGGCTAATTGCCCCCTATAGCTGCCCGACTTTCCCTGGCTAATGGGGAGGAAGTAGCCAGGAACTGGATCCATGCAGTGGCACAGCTGCATCTAGCTTCCCCCCAGCTCTGAGGAGCCAGGAGCTTCACTGGCAGGGTGACAGCCTAGTTCCTAGTGCCCCAAGTCATGGGGCAGCTGTGAGCTGCAGCTGCCCCCCACACTCCCCCAGCAAGGTAGCAGCCCCTACAGGGCAGCCACCACCTGACCATCTGTCATGTTTTGGCCAGGATGGTGTCATTCCCCGTGTCCCATATTTGACCGGGGGAGATATGGTCACCCTACATTTAAGGAACAGCAAGATAAAGTACAACTGTTATTAGCAAGAACCAACATCTTCAGCTATACTGAGAGCTATTTAAAGTTTGCAAAATATGCAGTCTACCCAGATTGTTATTTAATGTATTTTATTGTTATGGTAAAGCAACCTCAAGTTGTAAAGCACTGGATACGTGCTTGGCATTATGATCGTGGGGAGAATAGAAAAATAAAATGTTTCTTCTTTCCTCCATGCACCCTTTGAGAACGTTATGCACACTGTGTGAAAGTAATTAACGTTAGAAGGACATGTTAATTGGGTTTAGAAAGATACTTACAGACTGATCTTCATTACAGGTTAATGGTATTGAGTATCAATTGTAGCAGATGTTTTGCGTTTGTATAAGCCCCTGTATTTTAATTTAAGGAGTGCAGAACATTCCACTTGAGTCCAGCTCCAGTTTCATGAAACAGAAGACCCTGAAAAAAAGGCACATGTTGTCTCTATCTTCCAATCTGGGCTGATCACCTCTCCAGAAGCATCTCTGTCTTTCAGGGCCTTATATCAACAGTTCTCAGACTGTGGGTCAGGAACCCCAAGAGGCTCACAAGCTTGTTTTAATGGGATTGCCAAGCCTGGCGTAGAATGGCTGAGACCCAGAGCCAAAGACAAAGCCCAAACCCAATATCCCAGGGCTGAAGACCAGGGGCTTCAATGCTGGGAGGCAGGGGTGAGTTACAGGCTCCCAGCCTAGGGCTAAAGCCCTCAGGCTTTCCCCCAACATAGGCTGATGGGGCTCTGGTTTTGGTTCCCCTTTTCGGGGTTGTGCAGTAGTTTTTATTGCTTGAAAAGAGTCACAGTGTAAAGTTGTTTGAGATCTGCTGCCGTGGACTGTCCTGAGCAATAAAGAACTCATTGAATGTGTTATGGGACTCCAGGCACAGCTACCTCATCTCCTCTGGGCATGGCCTGGCGCAACAGCTTTCTTTCTTATGGTGCCTCTGGTCACTGGCCACACCAATGCAGCCATGGGCTCTCTTACAATAATCCACAGTACACTGTCCCATAGAGCCTTGAGTCCATTGGTCAGAGTACTTGCCTCTTCAGTCCTCCCCACCCCACCCCAGTTGATGAGAAGGGCTCTGAAGAAGAATTTCCTGCCCAAATGCCTAGAAGAGGACAAACTTATGCAGACCTTAGCAAGATGAGGTGGGGCATTAAACCAGCATCTACTGAGGAGCATTGTATATAGTGAACTAAAAGGAAGTTGTCTTACCAAACCACTATGTGTGTTCAACATACTCCTAACTCCACACCCTATGGCCTTGCAGGGTGGAGATGGCAGTCACCACAATGCCTATTTTCACCTGGTGTGAGGATCACACTTGGGCTTGGGCATAAGCTAGGTGTCTGGATGCTGCCTATAGCAACAGTACAATTGCCAGGGCAGAAACTTAGATAACTAAGGAACTTTTACCAAAAATTTTGGTGCCTCCTGATCTGAGCAGAGGGTTGTGCATCTCAGTCATGCCTGAATGCGCATGCCTGCACCAAAGAGTCTGAAATCTGGACGTGGCCAGCTGAGAATTCCCATGGCATGGGCAAGCCCTTGGCACGGTGACACAGAGCAACACCTGCACTACCCCATCCTTATTCCAAAAGTGAGAGTAGGTATGGCCAAAGCTCTACAAAGCCCCCGCTAGTTCCATCAGGTGAACAACCTCCTGCAATACAGCGCAACTTTGCTGTGTTCATTATCTGCTAGGCACAGCTGAAGATCCAGCTGAGACTCTGCACCAAGCCCCAGCTCCAGTAAAGATTGCTGTTGCACCAAAGAACAGTGTCGGAGTGAGATTTCTTGCCTGGCCAGACACTTATTGCAGTGAATATATTTCCCAGATCTAAAGATCCATCAGCCCACCTTCGTGTTTATGTGTGGAGTCCATCACGGGGACTCCTCCCCCTGCTGTACATCTGCATTTAATAACACAGCTAATCCTGAGCCCTCTGCAAGCAAAAGGGATTGATGAGCCTTGCTGCACCAGATTCCCTTGAATCACTACACAGCCGATCTGGGTGCGTGCGTGTAATTCCATGCTCTTTCAGTAGCTGCAGTGGCAGCACCGGCAACTTGAATGCTAATCTTTGACTCCTATCTCAGGGAGAAAAGCCAGATAAATAAATAAAGTATGTGGCTGACTGCGAAGTACACCTGGATGTTGCAGGCAATTTGTCTTATCTCTCAGCGAAAGGATCTCTTGATTGCTTTGCCTGACATGGTACATGAAATAGTATCTTTCATTTTTCCTTCCTTGGCCGGTGTTTGAGAATTTAGGTTAATTGGGTTTGTCTGTCTTTCCTTACCCTGCTCCCATTCATTTTTATTTCTATTTGTTTTGTTCCCTTGTTAGGGGCCTCATTTAAAAATCAAACCAGGATTCTCTTCTTTCATGCAGCCCAAAACAATATATATCTATTACGCTCTGTGGTGAATAGTCACCATCTTACTAAGACAGAGTGGTGTAATGATTAGGACACTAAGGAAACCTGGGGTCTATGCCTGTCTCGGTCACTGATCTGCACTATGATCTTCAGTAAGTCACAATACTGCTGAGTGTCTCTATTTCCCTGCCCACTTTCTGTATACTTAGATTGCAGATTTTGTGCCTATTTGACCTGATCTTGGTTAGGCCTCGAGATGCTGCAGTAGTATAAACTATAATAAAACTTCCCAGATCCTTTCATTTGGAGTTAATCAGCTATTTAATCAACTTCTGAGTGAAACAAAATTAACGCCCTGATCATGTGTAACCCACACACCTAGGGGTGTGGGTCACTGACTCCCGTAGGGGCAACAAGACCCCTTACATAGATTCTTCTATAGTGTTACCTGACAGCCTGTTGGCTTTTAGTGCAAACCGTATAGGCTACTTCGCTGAGGTCACAAGTTTGAGGCCACATGTGGGCATGTTACACTTGCAGTATAATGAAACGGTGCTTAGTTCAGTGTTCTGCTCAAATTCCAAACCTTTAATTCTGCATAGAAACACAGAAATGCAACAGAAATGTGAGGAAAACACACACACTTTTGGATTATGGGCCTTTCCCTCATTGTTTCTGAACACCAGTGTGTTTCTGAACTCCTTCCTTGTGTCATTTAACTATTTTTGTCACCGCTGCTTCCCTGCCTCCTTCATTGTCTCTCTACCATTTTTAACTTCAGCCACAAATAATAGCTTCTATCAACAAACAAAAACAAAAACAAAAAAATGAAAAAACAAATGGAAGAGCTACTGTCCTGTGGATTTATAGCTGTTGTAGTGAGGCCTCCCACACTTCTGGGTCCCAGGCCCCTGTTCTGTCCACACACTCAGTGGAGACCTCTCCAGTTCCAGGCACCTGTATTATTATTGTGTGTGCAAGTCCCACCAAATCCTACATATGGTTGATCTCAACAACCCTGCTGGTTACCCAGCTACAGGGAAGCCAAGCCTTCTACATCCTGGGTCCTCCCCTTCCTCTCTCTCGTATTCCTGCATTCACCTTCTATATGATATCAGCTGCCTTATATAATCTCTCTCTGCTCCAGGGGCTCACAGCTGCCAGCCATCAGGCTTGGCTTTGCTCAGCTGGGTCCCATTACCTTCTTAGGGCACAGCTGCCATGACAGAGCTCTGGCTCAGACTCTCTGGCCAGTAGTCTGTCACAGTGTCTAAAAGCTAAGCCTTGCAACTCTTCAGTATGAATCCAGGCCATGTTGAATCCTGGACTCACATCTGCCGAGTTATAAAGAAACAGGAATTAGGGTTACTATATTTGAACTTTCAAAAAGGAGGACACCCCAAAGAGGGAGTGTTTCAGTATCTACCAACTCACTTTGTATTCGCGTGTTATAGTACATATGGCACATTCATACAACATGAATTGGTAGGTACATATAGAGATACACTCCTTCTCAGGGGTGTCCTCGTCTATAGAAGTTCAGATATGATGACCCTACAACAATAGCAATATCTGCTCCAAATCTGAAGAAGTGGGTCCTACCCATGAAAGCTTATTACCCAACAAATAAAACTGTTAGTCTTTAAGGTGCTACAGGTCTGCTTGTTGTTTGCTGTTGTTGTTTTAAGGAACAGTAGATAATGGTTTAAAATAGGTAAATATAAGAGAAGCAATAGCATAACTACATGGCTATCCTGAAAGAAGTTTGGCCATGCACTGCCCCTTCTTATTAGACACAGATACCCAGGAAGTAACATGGGGGGAACAGGTCTCCACCAGCATCCCAGTATGTGGATACAAGGTGGTAAGGTTCCCCAGTTCGATGGCTTCCCTATGAGATAGCTGACAAACCCTGAGTGCCTTCTGACTGCCCTCATCTTTCTTCAGAATGCAGGTCGGGCATATTTCTTCTAATAAATGGCTTTGGGTGACCACAGTGAAATTGGATGCAGATTTGGCCAGTGAGATCTCTAATTTTTTCACTGTTGCATTTGCCAGGAAGGAAGGAAGTGGTGAGGAGCTCTGTGCCCAGCCACATGGTCTCTAGGGTTTGACAGCATTCTCGATCATGAGCTGATACTTGGCCGATTATTGTGTCAAGCCGCCATTGGTGCCAGTCCCTCTGCAAAGTGCTCTGACTGCCGTGAAACCCTTCATCAGCATCAATTCCATTTTGTCTGCAGATACTCTAACCTCTATGATATCTCTGCCTGCAAAACACCCCAGTGCACTGCTGTAACAATATAATACTCATCAATATTTTCACTCCCTGTGGGATGTGAATCCAATGCTTTTTGCTTCTTCCATGTCATGCCTGGCTGGACTTCAAAGTGTCCTTAAGTAACAATGCCTTGTTTGTCTTCCTCCTTCGTGTCCCTTTCCAACCACAACAACAATAATAATAATGTTGGGCCTGATTCCTGACTCTGTTTCACTAGTTCCACGCCAACATAAATCTACTGTGCTGGAGGGGAGTACCAGGTCCGGTGCTTTTTAACTCTGCCCCACTATGGTGGGTCACATCTGCTCAGGATCGGTTTTCAGTACTTCAGTGACTATATTTATTTTATTATAAAACGAGACAGGTTTTTAAAAGGGAGCAAATTTCATGGCCAGAAAGGGCTCCTCTCACCTACCAGCTAGGGTTTTGCAAATTCCTTACTATGTATTTTGAAACCACTCCAACGTCATGGGTTTGAACGCTGGATTAGAGGATCACAAAGGCACCTAAGTCATTGAGGTGGTTTTGAAAATCCCACTATTGATCATTATTATTAGGTTATTGTGTTTTGTGAAAAATGGGTGACAGAACTGGTAGAAGGGAATACGCACGTGTTGATGCTGGTAAGTAAAGAGCAGTAAGAGAGACAGAGAGAATTTCCAGTGAAAAGATAAATAGTGCATTTAACATACAGATAATTTCCACGCCTCATACTACAAGTTGAACATCTCTGGTCCAGCACTCTCAGGATCTGACCAGTGCCAAATGAGAGAATTTGCCAGACCACAGGAAGTCAATATTGTGCAGCACATTACCAACACTTCCACTGCTTACTGGGCTGTTAAAAGACATTTAGGGGTAAACTACAGCTAAATAACAGTACAGAATACTAAGACACATGATGGGAGGCTGGAAACAAACTTTATGGGACCACAGGCAACTTGGCCACACCCATGATAAGTGGTCATCTGGCTAACTAGAATCACGATGGATTATGGATATTGCCAGATAAGCAAATTTTGGATTAAAGAGGTTCAACCTGTAACTTCAGCTCTACCACACTCAGTTAAACCAACTGCTAATCTATTTCCCATGCTAAGTTTCTCCAGTGGAGGGATAGGATATGCTCATGGACAGTGATTGGCAGCCTGCAGCCCACTGGGGCACCATCTGCATCCCACAGATCCCCCCAGATGCCCCTGCCCCCACCTCTCACACTCTGGAGCACTGGAGCCCTGCACTTCCTTCACATCACGCTCCCTTCCAGCACTTTCAGAGGAGCCATGAATCGCTTGATATGCACTCTATCCCCACTCCTCCCCTTCCCTCCTGCTGCTGGAACACCACAAACAGCTGATTCACAGCATTCCAGCTCTGGGAGAAAGGAGGAGGAGCAGGAAGACAGTGGAAATCAGGTGATTTACAGCCTACCAAAGTGCCGAGCAGGAGGAGGAGGAGCAAGTAAATACAGTGCTCCAGTGCTGGAGGGCCATGTGGTGTACAGGGTTAGATGTGGGGAGCAGGCTACAGGTGGAACCTCTTTGGGTCTTGGCCTCTGCAGCCCACTGAGGTGAAGGAAGGCCACTCATGACACATTTACCATTCATGACTGCCCAGTCCTGTTCTAGGATGAGGCTCAAATTATGTGATGAAGGCATAGCTATCTTGCAGGTGGAGTGGAAGTATGCCGTCCCCAGGAAATCATTGGACTTTCTACAAGGCATTAGCTCATGGACCCTGCAGAGAAGGAATGCTTCTACATGGCGTTTTGAAGTCCGGAAGTACAGTCTTCCAGACTCCAAATCACCTGATGTTATGCTAATGAGGCGCGGGGAATTTGCATCCACACTTCATTAGCATCTTTCGCTCCGTGTATGAGTATGCCACTTCCAAAGGAAGTGGCCTGTGTAGAAATGGCCAGAATGTGACTGAGTAGCCAAAAAGCTTTTGAACTGAGGTAGTACAGGAACACATACTTGACTGGATAGGGGCCCTCACAAGAGGTTAGTGCCACTCTGTTATACCTCCCCATAGGAGTAAACATGAAAGAACTTGAGTTATAAGCAGAGATGGGGAAGTGGCAGAAGCCAGATCAAAACACAGATTTTTACTGTTGCTCTCCCACCATCACATTACCCCTCAATATTTGAGAAGAGTTTTGATTTGGGCTTGACTTACAACTGGTACACCAACATAAACCTGTTGACATCCGTGGAAGGAGAATGGAAACAATAAAAGATTCATTCAGTTCATAGGCTGCTGATCATTAGCCAAGATCACCAGTTTTGCTTCAACAATCATAGAATCATAGAATACTAGGACTGGAAGGACCTCGAGAGGCCATCGAGTCCAGCACCCTGCCCCAATGGCAGGACCAAGTACTGTCTGAGATAGAACAGAGCAATAGAAGGTGAAGCAAAATAAAGTGATTTTGCTATGACTTCAGGAGATAAATATTACATAAGTCAGTAAGAATGGTCATAATGCATCAGATAGATCAATGGCCCATCTAGCACAGAATCATGTCTCCTGGCAGCGACCAGTGCCATGTGTGTCAGAGGGAATGCATAGAACAGGGCATGTACCCAATGATCCATCTCTCCTGTGGTCCAGTCCCAGCTTCTGGCTGTCAGAGGGTGAGGGACACCCAGTGCAAACAATTGCTTCCCAGACCATCTTGGCTAATAGCCATTTATGGACCTATCCTCCATGACCTTTTCTAATCCTTTTTTGGACCCAGGTCTTCTTCAGGCCTTCTTGTCATCCCCTAGCAATGTGTTCTGCAGATTGACCAGAAGTTGCATGAGGAAGTACTCCCTTCTGTTTATCTTAAGCCTGCTGCCTATTTATTTCATTGTGTGACCCCTGGTTCTTATACTGTGCGAAGAGGATAAATAATTCTTCCTTATTCGTTTTCTCTCCATTGTGTACTATTAATTAGCACAGTCAGGTTGTCATGAGAAAAAGAAAGTACAGCTGTCTGTTCCCATTGGCAATCTGCAAATTGCAAGGCAAAGCTGGATGGGAGAAATGAAAAGAACTCAGGCTCCCCTACTTTATCTGGTATGTGGATTTTGTTTCACCCATCCTTTCAGCAAGTGGTGCTGTGCATACATTCTCAGGGCAAATTATAGATAAGCAAGACCTAAGAGGTTACTGAAGCCCTCCCTTTCCCCCCTACACTTGCTCTAACACTGTGATCTCATCTTTCTGGGTGATACTTTGCAAGAGCTTTGAGTAAAGATGAGTATTAGCTGTCACACTTATTGGATTAATTGTCCCCTTGTGTGAGTCATGTTTCATCACAAAAGACTCACTCCTACTTGTAATTCCTGGCTCTGCCACTGATTTTCTGCACATTCCTATCATGACACTTAACTTCATTTTGTCTCCAATTAGTCATCTCTAATACATAAAACACCTAATATATAACATCTATAACATATAAAACACCCTAGCGTCTCTCTCTGGGATGTTATGAAACCATGTTTCTAAACCTTGCCATTCCCACATCAAAAGTACCACAAAGAACAGAATAAGTCACACTCGTTGCACTAATTGGAGCCATTCTTTCATCCTTTTGGAGTCCATCGTGGGAATACAAAGGGGAATGGGGTGATGAGGCAGCATAAGAGCGGGTTAGTTAGACATATATCAGGGATGGTCTAGACAGAGCTTGATCCAGCCATTAGGGCTGGCGACTGGACTCGATGACCTCTTGCAGTTCCTTCCAGATTCTATGCACTGCATCTCCAATGCCTAGGGAGTGTGGCAGCAATAATAAAAGATGAGAAATAGAAGAATTTAGGAAGCACTTAATAGCACACAAGCTATGCGCCAAATTCTGAGGTATCTGCATGAGCTTCGATGAAGTTAACCTCCAGAGATAATACTCAGATGTTCTTCTAATTGCAGGCACGGAAGGGGTCAAATCTGTAAACACTTCTGGTTAATAAGCAATAGTTTTGTTTTGTTTTGTTTTGTTTTTTCTCACCAGGCTCCATTGACTGTGTTTACCTGCTCCCCAAAGGAATAAAAGGAAATAACACAACATTTCAACAGTGAGAGTAATTAACCGTAGGTACTGTTTAGCAAGGGTTGAGGTGGATAATCACTGGCAATTTTTCCTTCAAAACTGGATGTTTCCAAGATCTGTTCCAGTTCAAATAGGAATTAACTCAGGGAAGTCCTACAGCCTCCATTATACAGGTCAGATCTCTGTGATGTATTTGTGGCTCATATTCTGTGAATTTAGGAATAATGAGCTTCTCACAGATGACCCTGACAAGAAAGCTTTGGCTTCCTTTACAAACACTGGTCAGCAAAAGCTCACTTATCAGAGCCCTTGCAGAATTCCCTGCTGTTGCACATCTTCTCCTTCCAGTGGTTACCCACAAGAATTTCCACAAGGATGAATGTACAATATTATACCTGTTATATGATGCTGTTTTTTCCAATGCTCTGTACCACAGACACATGACACTGCATATCCATGCCAGTATTGTAAACCCTTAAAATCATGCAGTTACTCGGGATCTAGGAATCATTAACTACCCATTGTCTGCAGACCAAATTCAAAATTTTCTCTGGATCGAGAGAGCTGTAATTATGCGACAGACTGCATGACTAACGGATTACTACCAGGCATTTTTTCAGTCACAAGGTGTAATGGAATCCTCACTGCCACTAAATGTTTTACCATCTCAAGAACCAACCATGGTGATTCTGGGGCTGGTCATCAGTCAGCTGCATTAACTTCAGGCCCTATAAGCAGCAGGGCCTACTTCTGCCTTGGGCCATGGGGCAAGAAGGGAAGGGGGCTAACTGTGTGCCTGGAAGGGGCAGGGCCAAGGATGGAAGGGATGTGGCCTAATGTATTCACCCACTCCCTCCCAGCCATGTGCAGGAGCTCAGCAGAACTGCCACAGCATTTTTACGGGGGCCTGGGAGCAACAGTCCCCTTTGCTCCCCAGCCAGTCAGTGGGCCTGAGCGCAAGAGACATAGAGCCAAATTCTCTGCTGGACTGCAGTAGTAGACCTCTTTTGACTACAGTGGAACGAGGACAGTTTATATTAAAAGAACAAATAACAAGCATTCTTATGGCACCTTGGAGATTAACAAATGTATTAGGCCATGAGCTTGCCAGGATAAAACCCACTTAATCAGATGGTTTTACCCACAAAATCTCATGACCTAATAAATTTGTTAGTCTCTAAGGCTATGTCTAGATGGCAGGGGCTATTTTGGTATACAAAGCTATCCCAAAATAGCTGCCTGCATCTATGTAATGCGCCCATTGTCTTGAAAGAGTTTTTGAGATAACAGGCATGCTACTCCAGCATTCATGTAAATCTTATCACTTGAAGAAAACAGGGATGCCTCACAATAGGGCTTTATTTCGACATGGGGGGTTGTTTAGACAGAGCCACCTGCTGAAATAGCCTGTTTTGAATTTCACTTGAAATAAGCTATGCAATTTGTGCAGCACAAATTAGGTGGCTTATCTCAAGGTTAGGCCACTGTCTAGACATAGCCTAAGGTGCCACAGGGCTGCTTGTTATTTATGAAGCTACGAACTAGCACCCCACACACACCCAAGACTTTGTTAGGAGAGAATTCAGCCAGTTCTCTTCAGGCAAAATAGATTTCAGGAGAGAGTATTTCAAACAGCCCTCAATCATGCAACCACAATGTCCAGATTCATTTCTTTTTATCCCACTAACCTATTAGATTAAGTATAGAGAGTAGCACAAAAGTGAGAAGACTCCATCGCAAAGATCTTCCTTTCCCTCCTCCCCAGATTTTTGCAGATGTGGAGAGACTTTCTTTTTTGCTTGCAGTTTCCAGATTCCATGGCAAGGATCAAGGTTTTAGACTAACCCACAACAAACCTCAATAGTGCTGTTCTGCAGCCTCAACACAGGCTAAAAAGAAAAGCATAGGGTGTGGAAGGATAAGCAGGACTGCAACCAGTGCTACAGTGAGGATCTTTCTGGGAAAAGGAAACAATTTATTCTGATGTAACTGAATGCAACAGCGCGTAAGCAAAGTAGTTTCAATTTTTAGCCTGCCTAAAATTTTCACTTTGGAGGTCATCAGTCATATCTCACATTGGGCAAGTTTTCTACACACTTTCTTTCCAAACATCAGGAGTTAATTCAGCAGAAAAGCTAACCACGCTACTACTGCACTGGCGGATCTGGCTTGAGAAGTGATGAGAGTTATGAGCAATCTGACTGAGCATATGAACACAATGTCCTTGGCAAAATTGCCAAATACCTATTTTAATTTTCTTTGGTGTAAATTCAGCCATGATTGTAATTTGCAAAATCTGGAAGGATGACAAAATACACAAGAGGGATGAAATTCACTGTAAAATGAATGACAGAAGATAGAACAGTAGAGATGCAGGCAAGGAGAAGAAAGACAAGCACAATGAATAAAAAGTCTTCCATCTGAAGAGGATGCAAACACCATAATCAAAAGACATAACCAAATTGCTAAATCAAATACACTACATTCACTTCTACTTTACCTCCTTAAGACTGTCTGACAACTACCCGTGTTTATGGAACAAAGAATATTCATTACTTCAAGGAAGTTGTGGAATCACGACTAACATGTTAGAGGAACAGAAGGTCTTTATCTTCAGTATAGTTTGGAGGAAGAAAATTGGCTTATCTATTAATGCAATTTTTGAGGACACATTTTTTCTGGTTGGTGGGTGAGTGGTTTCTTGATTGTTGGATTTTGGTTTGGTTTGTTTTATTTTGCTTGAAAAAAGATGAGGAAATTGGGATTTGATACGTGCCACTTGTCAGATTTCTATAACCAGCCAGGACAAGTGCACAAGTTTACTGTAGTTGATCATTCCTGCAATAAAATTCAAAGATGTAGAAGGCAGGTCACTATCAGCAGTGCAAGGTTGTACCTCTGAAATTGACTCCCTTGAGTAATGGTTTGATCCCCAAATCTGGACACATTCATAACAAAAGATGAAACATTTCCTAACTGTCAGGGTGGTTTAGCACTGGAATAAATTGCCTTGAGTGCTTGTGGAATCTCCCTCTTTGGAGATATTTAAAAACAGGTTAGATAATATCTGAAAAGGATGACATAGATGGCACTTGGTCCTGCTGTAAGGGCAGGGGACTGGATTTGATGACTTCTCAAGGTCCCTTCCAGTTCTAGTAGTCTGTTATATTATGTGTGATACATATATCTGTACAACACTTGAACAAAATATCTGTAGATTCTAGAATTCTCTATTAGCTAAACTTCCCTAGTGATTAGCCAATTCAGTGTGACACCGTTGCTCAGATTATAAATTCCAGGTTCAGAGCACTATTGGTTCATGTAGTTCTGAAAATATATCAATATACGCCAAGTTGGCTGCATTATCAAATGCTTGTTGCAATAATTATAATTAATTTAATTGCCCAATGCCTGCACACAGAGTATAATTGCAGGCTAATAAAGTCCTGAATTACTTTGGTATGTAAATGTGTCCAGTGTGAAATAGTTGTTATACCTGGAAATGAACTCTGGTTATTTTCCAGACATTTTATGAGCACCTGTATCATACCACTTCTCACTCTAACTCTAAACTTGACGTAAAAATGGTTTGCTGGCGTTAATTCAGTTATGTTTATCCTTAGTAGAACTTTGGCCAGAAAAGCTATCGACAGTAGAAATGGAAGTGAGTAGTGGAACAAGATTGCTCAATTCCTGTACAATATCCAGTTGAGATCACAGTCAAGTTTTTCAAAGCAATCAGATCCTCGAGGCAGTTTTGGAAATCACAACCTTCATTTGCAATCCATCACCACTGAACTCCAGTCCTTCCTGTGCTGATTGTACATAATAGAGCATAAGCCAAAATTAAACTGAAAAATTATTTTCTCTCTTCTAACTGGAGCAAGTGGAGCAAGGCTGTTCACAGTGCAAACCCAACCACTGGCTCATGATGAAGCAGTGATATTTTTACGCTGCATGTGGCTTTACACACCAATGGGGTTTCGTTGTAAATTTATGGCGTATTTTGATTTTCACATGTTTTATTTACAGCAGTTTTATCTTCAGTGGGGCATAACACCAAAAGGCAAGAAGATGGGAAGATGCATCAGAAAGGCAAATGAATGTCAGATTTTACAGTAAGTTTCTTGGTTTTGCCTGTGACTATTTATTGCAAATTATGTTTCTTCCTCCTTCCTCTCTTTCACTCTCAGGTGGCGGGGGGCGGGACTTCACTTTCAGCACTGGTGCAACTCAATCCTGCAAAATTTCCTCAAAGCTTTCTCTTTCACTTGGGCAGCCACTGCTGCCGTCACAGTAATGGTGGCAACAGCCACGCATTCTGGGCCCCTTTGAATCAGAGAGACCCGGTGCAACTGCCCCGCTCATCCTCCATCAGCAAGCATGGAGATAGAAAGAACCCTATTCCCCTGTTGACATTAGATGGTGAGGTGAGAGGGGGATTAAGAAAATATTTTCCATTTCTAAGTTTGGAAAGGAAAGAAGTAATTAATGTCGTTTCAAAGAAATGAATGCCGTGACATTCCAAACTCCATTTGGTTCTGATAAATTTCCTGCCACTTCTGACAGAGGCAGCTAGAAATCTCCCTTCCTGGTAATGCCATGCTGGCTAGGAAATGGCTAATTTGAGCTTTGCCATTGGAGAGTTCTCTAGCCAGACACAAATCATCCACATGGTTCATTTTTTTCCATGATTTGAGCCCAGTCAGCTTAAATTTTACAACAGCTACACTAGCTGTGCAAAGAAGGAGTTAAAACTCAAAATGGGCCTGGACAAGAGTGCTTGACCTGTCTTCTACTGACTGTCATGGAGCATGTTAGCCATCTTGAGCTTCATTTGGGTTTCTTTTTTTGGCTTGGACCCCCATGCTATTTAATACACAAGAAAGCTTGGAGACGCAGTATGTCCTCAGCTGTAAGCATGTAAGATGACGCAGATCAGTGCTCTTTGCATATTTTAATGGGTCTTTCATTGAGACACCTCAAGGTCAAACTCAAAATAGGCTTGGCCTTTTTTTAAACTATAGTAATAGACACAGAGCTTAAGGCCATCAAGGATTACCAGAGCTTTGAGCTTGACCTATATATCACAGGCTACCAGCATGCACACATCACATTCAACAACTCAAATTAGGCCACAGTTCTGGAGGCCAAAAAAAAAAAAATTCTGTGCTATGGGCAGAGAAGAGAAACGACCCAGGAGCACCACTGCCCAAGGCCCCTACATGGAATGGAACTGATGAAATCAGTTGATCACACACACACACAGCAAAATAAAAAAAAAAACGCATCACATCAAAACTTGATCACAAGGGGAAACAGATGAATTGGAGCTTATGGCAAATTCAAAACTATACAACTAGTCCTCAGTAAGGATCTACATTGGTTAACATTTTACAGAGGAAACTTCCCCAGGATGGATATTTATATTTCCCCATCAGCTACACTGAATGGCCACAATCACCCTGACCGATCACTCTAATTTATAGTGGATAGTGACTTCTTGCAGTAATTTTATTACATATTGTAGGAAGTTCTAGACCGCCCAGCCTTTGGCCTAGGGCGGTCGGCAACCAAAGAGGGGTTACAACACCGGCCCGCACTCAGTTGGGGCGGTCAGCAGTTCCCAGTGCAGTACAATCCCAGCCCAGCCCTCAGTCCAGGGCGGGGCAGCAGTTCAAAGTAGCAGTACAAGCCCAGCCCAGCCCAGCCCTCAGTCCAGGGCGGGGCAGCAGTTCAAAGTAGCAGTACAAGCCCAGCCCTCAGTTTGGGGCGGGGCACCAGCACAAGGGCTTACGCACAGGCCCAGCGCAGGCTGGCCCTGTCAAGGAGGGGGTAGGGGGTTGCAGGCCCTCCCACTCCACTGCGACCCGGCCCGGGGCCCTGGGAGTCGCTCACACATGACCACGGCAGTGGGGATCCAGGCCGCAACACGCTGCCATGGGTTCGGGAGCGTCGTTCCCCGGGCCACTTCCTACCTCTACCTCTGCTGGCGGAAGGTCCCAGTCCATCTGGTCAGGGGGTCCCTCTAGGTCGGTCTCCTCCAGGTCATCCACCTTCGGGGGCTCCGGCCAGTCACCCATCTCAATGTCATTGGGGTAGTCAGGCGGCGGTAGCACAGGGGACCCGCGGCGATCCTGGGCCTGAGGGCTGCAGCGGTCCGCTGGGGCTTCTTCCCAGGCAGGGGGTCTCCACTGGTGTGAGGGCCCTGGCAGGTCTGGGAAGTCTGGGTAGTCCCCCAGAGGCATCTGGATTCGGGGTTGTTGGGAGCCGCTGGGGGCTTGCTCCTCCGGCCAGGCGGCGACAGGCCCTCTGCCCTGGGCGCCGGGAAGCACAGGCAGGCGCGTCCTCCCTGCCCGGAGGCCCAGCCTTTAATGAGCCCTGAGCCCCGCCCTGGGCTCTGCCCTCTGGTATCCTAGCTCCGGGCCCGCCCACCAGGGCCTCTTCGCAGCCTCGTCCGCCTCTGAGTCTGCAGGAGGCCATACTGACTCACTACACATATATACCTGCCTTTGTATTTCCACTCCAGTTCATCTAATGAAGTGGGCCTTACCCATGGAAGCTTATGTCTCAAAAAGTCCATTATCTCTAGATGCTACTGAACTCCTCATGAGCTACAGACTAACAAGGCTATCTCTCTGAGACTTAGATGATGATGTGAATACAAGAAATCTATGTGGCTAGAGTGAATTCATTTGTCTTATGAAATGTGCTGTAACACTCATGTTGGCCCTAATTCTATGGCGTGTGATAGCCACACAATCTTTATTATATTTATTGCCATAGAATCCCTGTGTGTGAAATAGAGTACCAGTATTGCCACTTTGTAGGGGACTGAGCCTCAGAAAGCTTCAGATGTAATATTTTCTAATGTGCCTAATTCACTTAGAAGCCTAGGTCACATTTTCAAAAGTGACTTGAGTCAAGTGTAGTTCCAATGAGACCGATCTAGTTTTTGGCTACAGGGATAAAGGGATTTTATTCTTCTACTTCAGATATAGAGCCCATTTATAAAAAGAGAAATAAGGGCAACCCAGGGATTTACAGACCAGTCAGCTTAGCCTCTATACCAGAAAAGACAATGAAACAAAATATTAAGGAATCCATCAGCAAACCTTTGCAAGATAAAGTGATGAATACTGGTCAACATGGATTTGTCAAGACTGGAAACCTGAAGGCTGACAGAAACGTGGGAGGCCCAAGACAAGATGGCAGCCTACAGGTGAGGCAGATGTGAAGAGAATTAACTACAACTGGAACACACGGGAGAAAATGGCCAAAGACAGACAGAAATGGAGGACCTTTCTTTGCTGCCCTACACATCAGTAGGCATAACGGGCTTTAACTAATTAACTAAATCATGTTAAACCAAACTGACAGGATAACAGGACTTGTGGTTAAGGGGGAAGCAATAGATGTGATATATTTAGACATTAGTAAGGCATTTGATACAGTCTTGCATGACCTTCTCATTAACAGTCTAGAGAACTAGAACTTAGATGGAGCTACTATAATGTGGGTGCATAACTAGTTGGATAACAGTTCATAGACAGTATTTGTCAATGGTTCATAGTTACGCTAGAAAGGCATAAAAAGTGGAGTTTTGAGGGGTTCAGTTTGAGGACCAGCTCTGTTCAATATTTTAATCAATGATTTGGATAATGTCAGAGAGCCCACTTATCAAGTGTGTGGATGACACTAAGCTGGGATCGGTTGCAAGTGTGTTGGAGGATAAGATTATGATTCACAATAATTTAGACAAGCTGAAAAAAAAATGATCAGAGGTAAAGATTATGAATTTGAATAAAGACAAATGCAAAATACTCCACTTAGGCTAAGTTTATACTAGAGAAATAAGTCAATTTCAGATACTGAATTCTAGCTACAGAATTTGTGTAGCTAGAATTGATGTAACAGAATTGACTTCTTTCCCCAGAATAGACCTAGCCTCTATACTCTCCCATTGACCTCATTTACTCCATGTGATTGTGTGGAGTACAGTGGTCAACTGCTGATCCCACCCTTTCCCTGGAGAGTCAAACTTTTGGAAGGTTGGGACACCCAAACCTACCAAAGAGGGGCTTATTTCCTCCACTTGGGACTTGCCGACGATGAGAATGGCTTGTAAGCAGAGACCCTGACCCTTGGAATGACCCCAAGGCACTGAGGGGACCCCTGTGAATCTCTGAGGAACACTAGAATCCTCCAGAAAGTGCAGGAGCCTGTGGGGGACTGACAAGGGAGGTTTGTCACAGTTGTTACAAGGAGGAGGAGATTTTTTTTTTCTTTCTAACCTCTCATGATAGGGCAAGAAGCAATTGGTTTAAATTGCAGCCAGGAAAGTTTAGGTTGGACATTAAGAAAATTTTCCTGTCAGTATGGTTAAACACCGGAATAAATTGCCTAAGGAGAATATGGAATCTCCATCATTTGAGATTTTTAAGAGGGTGGGAGTGGTACAAGCACCTATCAGGGATGATCTAGATGGTGCTTGGACCTGCCATGAATGCAGGGGACTGCACCTGATAACCTCTTAAGAGTCCCTCCAGTTTTAAGTTTAACTTCTCAGTGGAGAAGGGGAAAAATGTTACATTCCATCTTACTCCTGAAATCAAGCCACTTGCTCTAAAGATGTGGTAGGGAACAGGTAACGCACTTATCTGGAAGTACCATATTGCTACCCTTTCCAGCACTCTTACTCATTTACCAGAGTCACAATGCATCGTGCTACATGCTTCCTGAGACAAAGCTTTGACCCTAATTTTTGAAGTAGGCACTAATGTAGCAGGTCCCAGACAGCACAAAGATACAAGCGAGGTGAATTCTAAATGGAGGGCAGGCTTTCTACAGCCCATCCCGGAAGTATGTACTCTGGCTAGAGCTTTTGACTGCTGCTACAGTTTGCCTGAGGCAACTAGAGTTAATTACACCGCTTGGGAAGATAATTTGATAACAGAATTGAAAGCATTCCTATATGTCTCCCTTTTAATGGATTGCCCAGATAATGTCTCCTGTTCATAAACTATTATGCAATCTGAAATTACACAGTAATTAGAGGGACAGTGCTTCAGGACAGCCTGGCATAGGGTCCAGGAGGTCATATATAACTGGCTTCAAGGGGAAAAAAAAGCAAGACCAAGATATTAATCTCAATGGCTTTCTTAGCTAGCTTCCATTCTGTTCAGTGTGGTCTGGTATGTCAATACAGGGTATGTACGTATTAGGACAGCAGATAGGACTTTTGCTTCAAAGTCCTTGTGAAAGATGACTGCAGAAAATCTTGGTAATTGCCACTTGTTCTTGAGAAACAGTGGACAAAGTAGGCAATGTGACCCCTTTTTATTACAACATCAAAAAATTACGGAGGTAGCCACTTTTGTCTGTATTCTAACAAAGCAAAACAGCCGTCATGTAGCACTTCAAAGACTAACAAAGCAATTTATTAGGTGATGAGCTTTTGTGGAACAGACCCACTTGTTCAGATCTGGAGAAGTGGGGCTGTCCCACGAAAGCTCATTACCTAATAAAACATCAAACAAGGAATAATGCTCTATCATAGGACTACTTAAGAACGACCATAGAGCTAGGCCAAAGGTCCATTGTGAAGGCCAGCACAGTGGAAAATTACCCTTGTGATCTGAGATGCAATGAAGAGTAAATCTGAGGCCCAGGTGAATCCATAAACAAAAGCACTGAGCAAAGCAATGCAATACGAGGCAATAAGCTTGTCTCTGCCAAAAAGGGGAAAGTAAACTAGCTATAGTGCAAAATGGAGAAAAGGTATAAAAAGACTGGGGCACCCTGCCACAACAAGCCACTCTAGGAGGAACAGACCATCCAAATAACTTGACTCCCGCCACCCAGGACACTGGGGGGACTCCCGGGAAGACAGGTAATAACCTGAGGGAAGAGCGTCATCCCTGTCCAATGGGGACCCTCGCCGTATTTGTGAAATAATTGCTGTAGCTTTTTATGTCAATAAACTAGATTTTTGGTTTACTGTTTGGGTTACTGGCTTTTATTGGATTAGTAGCTCAGCTCCTGACATCCGTCTAACACAGTACATTGTCTTCCAGCAGGAGCCAATATCAGATGTCCCAAAACAGGTACTCATCAAAGTGATCCTTCTCCTGTCATCCATTTCCAGCCTCTGACAGAGGCTAGGGACTCCATTCCTACCCATCCTGGATAACAACCATTGATAGAGCTAACATCCATGAGTTTATCTAGCTCTTTTTTGAAGCCTGTTAAAGTCCTAGTCTTCAAAACATCCTCTGGCAAGGCGTTCCACAGAGCTACTGTGAACCTGCTACCCATTAATTTCATTTAGTGGCCCCTAGTTCTTATGTTACGGGAACAAATAAATAACTTTTCCTTATTCACTTTTTCAACACCAAATATGATTTAATAGACCTATATTATATCACCCTTTAGTCTCCTCTTTTCTAAGCTGAAAAGTCCAAGTGTTTTTAATCTTCCTTCATATGGCCCCTGCTCCAAACCCCTAATCATTGTGTTGCTCTTTTCTGAATCTTTTCCAGTTCTAATGTATATTTATTGACATGAGGTGACCCTATCTGTATGCAGTATTCTAGATGTGGGCATACCATGCATTTATATAGAGGCAATGAAATACTCTTTGTCTTATTCTCTACTCCTTTTATACTGATTTGTAATTCTGTTTGGTTTTTTGACTGTTGCTACACAGTGAGTGGACTAAAACCTTACCAAGCTAGATGTGCTCTGTTGTTGTTGCTTCCAAAAGAGAAAAGTCATATAAATGCAAGCTTCAGCATGAACTAGCCTTGCGAGTAATTATCAAGGATTCCAGACAGATTTGTATAGCCCAGACTAAAGAATGCACTGCTTCCACTGTTCTAGGACCTGAGCAAGCTAGCTTGAAAATGTCAGCTTGAGCTGAAATCATACCCTATGAGAGCAGTCCAGACACATCCATAGCTGACACCCTTATTTCCCCCAAGGTTCACAGCGAGGTATGAGCTAGGATTAATGCACAAGCTCTTGTTATAAACTTGAAAGCCCACCCTGTGACGTCCTCATATTTGGAAGCCCCATCTATACTAAGTTTTTTGCCCCAAATTTCCCACCATTGCAACCCCAGATCCCTCTCCAACAATGGTAGCAATGGTAAGTGGACTAGTTATATATGGGCCAGAGACTTCTGGCACTTTTAGAGGCACATCACTTAATCTCTTTCCATCAATAAATCAAGTGGTTTCTTAGGCTACGTCTACACTACAGAGATCTTTCAAAAGAGGCCTTTCCAGGAGATCTCTTCCAAAAGAACTTCTTTTGAAAGAGTGCGTCCACGTGAAAAAAAGAGGATCAAGGAATGATCTGCTCTTTCGAAAAAGATTGTCCATATAGCTCGCTCTTTCAAAAGAATGACCAGGGATCAAAGAATCAGGTGCCATGAAGACAGCTCTTGTGAAAAAAAGTGCCTGTGGAGCGTCTACACGTTTTCTTTTGAAAGAAGCTTTAAAAAAGGGGCACTCCTCCTGCAATGGGAAAGGAAGAGTGATTTGGAAAGGAATGTCTCATTCTTTCAATTTACTTTCAAAAGAATGCCTTTTGTATGTAGATGCTCTGCTGGATCTTTCAAAAAAGCCCCATCTTTCAAAAAATCTTTCAAAAGAACTTGCTACTGTAGACACAGCCTTAAAGCCCTGTTTATACAAGAGCTTCCATTGATGGAGCAAGTAATTTAATTCCTTTTACAGACAAGAAACTGAAGTTCAAATGGGAGTAATAAGCCTTCCTTTGCCTATCTTGTCTGCGAGGGGATGTAAGAAACTCAGGACTAGAATTGTTACTTATTATGCATTTGTACAGTTACTAATACAGTAGGTGCTAAATCTCAGTTGTGTCCTCTAGGCATTAATTCAAAAATGACTAATAATAAATGTGCCTAACATACCAGTCCCCACTCCTTATACATCTCTCTGTGTTGTATGAATCTAATAATAAATCTATGAATTGCTCAAAGATATGTCCCGATGGAGGATCTGGTCCTACCTGAATGATCAACCCACTTTAAGCCACTGGGATATCAATGGGTTTGTGTTCTACCAAAGTCAATGTGTTTTATGGATACAAGTTTCCTAGAAAAAAGCATAGTGAAAAGTCAGAATGGTATGACCACATGTTAGTCTGACTGCAGAATACAGCCATTGGAATTGGCATAGCAGTTTTCATGCAGGTTTCATAGAATCATAGAACAATAGGGCTGGAAGAGACCTAAAGCCATTAAGTCCAGTCCCCTGCCCTAGCCAGGACCAAAACCATCAGATCAGCCCAGCCAGGGCTTTGTCAAGGCGAGACTTTAACACCTCCAGGGATGGAAACTCCACTACTTCCCTGGATAGACCATTCCAATGCTTCACCACCCTCCTAGTGAAAAAGTTTTTCCTAATGTTCAACCTGGACCTTCCCAGCCGCAACTTGAGACCATTGTTCTGTGTTCCATGTTTACAGATGTTCTGTGTGGAAGTGCACGTCATTCTCCTGCTGCTTAAGTGGCTTTAGATAAGAAAGGATGGTTTCAGAAAGATTAAGAGAATAAGAAAGCCTATCAGGGCTAAGAGGAAGTCACTGGGAATCCAGGGAGAAATGTGGCCACTTGAGAAGGCTGGAGAATCATCAGAATAGTTTTAAGGGGTCAGAGAGGGATTTGGGGGATTACTATACTTTCCAATGGTAATCATGAAGCCAGGAGAAGTATACAACTTTCAGCTGGAGAATTTAATGGCCCGAGACCGCTGTATGTAAATAAATTGGGGATGATGTCCCTACTGTTGTTGTTTTATGGTAGATTTGAACTGAGAATAGCGCTCCATTGCATTCAGTGCTACGCAAGCACAGTGTGAGACAGTCCCTGTCTTACATGCCAAGTAGGCAAGGCAGTTAAAGGATGGGAGGGACAATAGACTCAGAAAGAGGTCATGTAACTTACCCAAGATCAGGCCTGCTGATGGGGTGGAGGAGGGGAAGGATGCAATTGCCCTGGGGCCCCGTGGTTCAAAAGGGTCCAGGGCTCCTGGCCACCGCCCCTTCTATGGATCCTCACTAGAGTGACACACTCTGTGCTCCAGGTGGCAGTGAGGCCTGAGGGAGGGGGCACACACTCCTGTCCAGGTGGTGCTGAGAACCTTCCACACAAGGTTGCACACTTCTGGGGGTGTGGAGTTCCCTTGCCCATTCTCACAGAGCAAAGGTGGCATTCAGACCTACGACTTGCTTACCGTACATCCCAGCTCTTGCTAACAGTGTTCTTTCTTCTCCCACTTCCCTTATTTTCTGGATAGCCTGCAATACTCCAATGAGTCAGCAGTAATGAACCTACAATTCCCGCTCACACGATGGTGTAATAGGAAAAGCCTGCCCTTGTTACAATGGGGTCATTTGGGAAATATTTCACACACATTTCTGGGCTGTCAAATGGCCTGGAACACACGTGTAGCAATTTTTTTCATGGAAAAAAAATTCATAATGGTTGCCCATCAAGGAGAAACCACAGCCAAAAATGCTGAGGTCAGAGACCGTTACTATCTAAAAGCTTGTCTACATTCCCACTTTACTGAGCTGCGACTTTCTCACTCAGAGGTGTGAAAAAATGCACCGCCAGCACAGCAAGTAATGGTGCTATAAAGTAGCACTGTAAACAGACTTCCAGTGCTATTAGCTCTTCCCCTCCTAGAGGTGGTTTACCAAGAGCTCTGGGAGAGCTCTCATCCAGCTTTGGCGCCATGACCACACTTCCCTGTTGAAACACTGCAGCAGTTGTGCTTTAAACTTAGAAGCCTAAACAAACCCTGAGTGCTAACATTTGGAATCGTAGGGAAGTAACACTATAGCCATAGTTTATTAAAAATGTTTTTTGCTTGTTTACTATTTTTGTTCCTTGCTTTCAAGCAATTTAAAATCTCTCTGTTTGCAGTTACCGTGACTGTGTGATGTTTTTCCTTGCTTGATTTTTTTAAGGGAAGAAAATATATTTTTTTAATAAAAACAGTTGTGTTTATGGCCTGCTGTGATGTAGAGATGTATGAAGAGCAGAAAATTAGTCAGTGGAAACTCCTGTGTTTGAATGGCATGGAAAAATCCCTCAGGCTTTCAGTCAGCTAAGAGTAGAAGGTCAAATGTAGTCAGGGCTCTAATCCTGTCAATGGATCTTCAATTCAGTATTTATGTATTGATCTTCATCTTCATGAATAGTGTATCGATACCAGTGGCATAAGTATTGACATCAACATGATGAACTATAACCAGTAAATATAAAGGTGACAGATGCACACTTTTCCCTGTAAGCTGAGCACTTGGGTAGCTGCCCAGGAGATATTCAGGTGCTGCCCAGGTGATTTACATAGCACCCATAGCTGGCAACTTCTGTTTCGACTGGTTGTGCAGAGTCCTATATGCCTTGATGCACATAATAAAATGTATTCTGCCTATGGATGAAAAAAAATAGAGGGAACACTACTGGTGTACCAAATTTCATCCCAGCAAACCACTCAGATGAATCTCAGCCTATGTCCACACTACATGATAAAAGTGAATTTAAAGCAGTTATCTCAATTTTACAACACTGTAAATACCATTAGTTCAGTTTTAGGGAGCACTAAGATCAATATCATAGCATAGTCAAAAGCAGGTGGGTGTAGCATCAAATTCAAATTTAAAAGTTCAAATGAAGACCAGTGTGGAAGCGCCATGTCTTTGAATCGAATGCCTTAGCCTCCAGAGGTGTCCTATATGTATCCTGCAATACCCCGCTCTAGCCACTTCCATCTCCATTGTTCTCCAGGTATGCAAGAATTAGGTAACAGGAAGCCCACAAATTTGAATTCGGAAGCCCATGGCTGTGAGGTCACGCTTGTATGAAAGGCTGAGAAACTTCTTTCTCTCTTTGCTATCAGTGCCGGGAATGCATCTACCCATTAAAAAGAGCCCCAACATGGAGTTTATGGTTCTGTCTCGACCTCTACAAGCCAAGCACTTGGATTTTTTTTTCTGCAGTGGTGCCAGCCCCTGCCATGACACACCACATGGCAGCTAAGATGTTGGGGGTGGGGGTCGTGCTTGTATGAGAAGCTAAGAAACTTTTCTGTGGTTTACATTTGTGCAGCCCCCCACTTTTCCCCACAGGATCCATGCAGCTGGGACCTTTCCCGCACCCAACCACATCATGTGGCTAGCCCTTGACCCAATAAAAGGACATGCCTGTTGTTCAATGTGGATCATGCTTCCAGACAACACCATGTCTTCGCTTGCATGTGGTGAGGGCTCCAAGGACAGGAATGATTTTGGGGGGCTTGCTGCCACCTGGTGGAACCATTTCAACTGGCCCTTGAGCCAAGGACCCCACAGACCCCTCACCCAAGAATATTTCTGGGGGGCTTGCTGCCATTTGGGGGAAGTCTACCGCAGCGGCTTAGATTTCTGGGGCCTTGCAGCCACTGAGGGGACCATCTCAACTGGCCCTCAAGCCACAGACCCTACACTCCCTGCCCAAAATGATTTTGGAGGACCATGTCAACTGTCCCTTTATCCTATGATCCACCCAACCCACCTCATGGGATGAGACGATCCGGCCTCCTAACAGCCATTCCTGGCTGGCCACCCCCACCTGAGCACCACTGCTTGTTGAAATTTGGAGAGCCCCATCCCCGGTGTTGGACATTCTGTGTAGTGTAGTGGGAAGCCAAAAATCTTTTTCCTTACCTTTTCTATGCTCATTTTTCAAGCTTTGGCCCCCTTAACACAGAGTAGAGTGGGTGGAGGACCAGTTGAGAAGACACAGACTGCTGGATAATCCCAGAGCACAGAAGCTGTGTAATGGACTGGGAAGCAAAAAACTCTGCCTCACAAAATCTTTAGTGTCCTACTTTTTCTTCAAGCTTTGCATTGTTCCTCTATTATTTTCACGGGTCGTATGTGATCAAGAGAGGAGGAAGAGTGGCTGGAGCACCAGTTGAGAAGACTTGGACACCTGCTGCTTTTTGTAAAATCTTTGATGATTCAGTTACAGCTACAGCTACAAAAAGCTATTTCGTTATAGAACCATGAGATTTCAGTTAATTTGCCGATCTTTGTTGATGCCCTACTTTTCCTTCCTTCCTTCTGGAAAAATAGCTGTTTGCTTTCCATGGGAGGGGAATGAGGGCAATCCAATATGGGAAGATGACCTCACATACCCGCAACCATTTGCGGGGCATTTTTTTCCCATGCTGCACCAGCGAAAATACCTAGAATGCTACAGAGATGAGGGAACTGAGGGATAGGTTCCCACAATGCACTGCTTCAAGAGTCAATCTTTGGCAATTAGTGTGGCAATAAGTCAACTTTGGGGGGGAACCTGTGGAGAAGTGAGGGTACTCAATTTCAAATTTATAAAACCCAGCGTTACAAAATTGATTTTAATAAAGTCAAACTTATCTTGTACTGTAGACATAGCCTCAGTGATGTAAATAGATATTTTGTATTTGTATTAATTGCTATTAATGTTGAAATGCAATCTGCTGGTAAGCTTGAAGATTCTTCTCTGCTCCCCAGTTCTGTGGCACGCCTACCTTATATTATGGGTTCACAGAGCTGTAACGTGTTTTATATTGCTATATGGAGGCATTGTTAATTTTTCACTAGTTATGGTATGCATTTACACGTTTTGCAGTAGTTATGGTACTCTGGGCTCCTGTAATGCCTCTCCTGACCTTCCCCCTCATCTGGATTGCACAATACAGGTTTCTCAAAGCTTCTTTCACCATGCAGACCATATAATAGCTGGTGCACAATCTTCGCACTTATGCATGATTGCATAGTAGCCCTAAGGTACCTCAACCAATTGCAACCTGAAAAACTAAAAAAGAAACAAACTTAGCAAAGTATTGAATGTGTTTTCAGATGTATCCTAATACATATTAACCACTAGAAATGAGGGACAGAGGCAGTAATATAAGAGGAAACAGCTGCCTCCTAACAATCAGGAATAGTCATCTACCCATCTGTAAGACAAGGTGTAATGTTGACAAAACTCACTGTCCCTTGTCAGTAGTCTCAGGGGGTTTACACGGGGGTGATATTTTCTGAACCTCTGCCATATGTTCTGAAGTGAAGAAGCACCATATTGATGGTGGAAAACCCACAATAGAACCCGCTATCAAAGGTGTACTGGGATGGGCTGCTTGAAGGTATTTCCTCAGAATGTTCCATCTGGGGGACTGAACATAATTCAATTTTTCTTTCATGTTTCACAAAACATATCAGTATCTTGCAGTAGGTAGTAGAAGAGGTAGGAGATTGGGATGAATCTGTAATGACGCTATGACGCACTCTGGAAGCTGCTTGTTTATTTGTCTCCTGCCTTTTTTGCATAAGAGTGCAGAATATGCAATTGCATAGCGTGCCATGTGGTATACTTGTCTCGGTAATTAGACTGAAGATCTGTATCCAAAGACGTCAGAAATGCCAGTTAATTGAGCTTTCTGGTTGATTCCCTGATAACAGAGCTTTTACTGTAGTTCAAAGCATTGTCCTGTTTCTTTGACCCTTGTAGGCCGCGTCTACACATGCATGCTACTTCGAAGTAGCGGCGCCAACTTCGAAATAGCGCCCGGCACGGCTACACGTGTTGGGCGCTATTTCGAAGTTGAAATCGACGTTAGGTGGTGAGACGTCGAAGTCGCTAACCCCATGAGGGGATAGGAATAGCGCCCTACTTCGAAGTTGAACGTCGAAGTAGGGCAGGTGTAGACGATCTGCATCCCGCAACATCGAAATAGCGGGGTCCGCCATGGCGGCCATCAGCTGAGGGGTTGAGAGACGCTCTCTCTCCAGCCCCTGTGGGGCTCTATGGTCACCGTGTGCAGCAGCCCTTAGCCCAGGGCTTCTGGCTGCTGCTGCTGCTGCTGCTGCAGCTGGGGATCCATGCTACATGCACAGGGTCTGCAACCAGTTGTCGGCTCTGTGGATCTTGTGTTGTTTAGTGCAACTGTGTCTGGGAGGGGCCCTTTAAGGGAGCGGCTTGCTGTTGAGTCCGCCCTGTGACCCTGTCTGCAGCTGTTCCTGGCACCCTTATTTCGATGTGTGCTACTTTGGCGTGTAGACGTTCCCTCGCAGCACCTATTTCGATGTGGTGCTGCCCAACGTCGAAGTTGAAAGTCGATGTTGCCAGCCCTGGAGGACGCGTAGACATTATTCTAGCGTGCACGTGTAGACGTAGACGTACAGATGAGCAACTCTCCTTAATTTAATTACATTATAGGTTTACAGACTAGACAGCTCTTAAACTTATTTATGTCCCAGTCCAGTTTCTGGCGCACTTTGTGATTATTTACAATGCAAACAATGGATTCTTGAAGCAGTAGATGAGACTTGTTCAGAGAAATTTACAGTTCATAAGCAATTACATGTTTCTTTGGAACAAAATCAAAGTTCCTTTCTAAGACCACAAAGGTCCCTTCAGTCTTCCCCAGAACAAAGCATAAACCACTTGCTATTGTAAGTCTGGAGCAGCAAAAGCTTCTGGCACAGAATTAACGGAATTTAAATGATGACAGATAATACAAAGCACACAGCTATTTTTTTTTCTGTATAGAAATGGAGGCTTGAATGTTACATAGCTTTTTGTTCTGTGTACAGCATCCAATAGAATGGAATTGTGGTCCATGACTGGAACTCCTAGGCACTAAAATCATACAAATAAATAATAACAGTAAATTACAGAATTGTTCTGGTATAAATATCTCATCGTGACAGAGCTTGTTTTTGTTAAACCAGGTGCTAAAATAATGGTAATAATAGAATATCTTGGCAGCACTGGAAAAGATTCAGAAAAGGGCAACAAGAAAGATTAGGGGCTTTGGAGCTGATGCCAAAGGAAGAGAGGTTAAAAAGACTAAGATTTTTCAGCTTAGAAAAGAGGACATTTAGGCTGATATGCTAAAGGTCTATAACATCATGACAGGTGTGGAGAGAGGGAATAAGGAAAAGTTATTTCTTTGTTCCCATAACATAAGAACTAGGGGTCACCGAAAGAAATTAATAAGGAGCCAGTTTAAAACAAAGAAAAAGAAGTTGGCCTATGGAACTCTCTGCCAGAGAGGTTGTGAAGACAAGGACTGAAACAGGGCTCAAAAAAGAGCTAGATAAATCCATAGAGGTTAGGTCCATCAATGGCTATTACCCATGATGGTTAGGAATAGTGTCCCTGGCCACTGTTTGCCAGAGGTTGGAAATGGATACCAGGGGAGGGAATCACTCGATGATTGTTCATTTCTCTCTGGGGCATCTGGCACTGGCCATTGTCGGAAGACAGGACACTGGGCTAGATGGACCTTTGGTCTGACCCGGTGTGGCCATTCTTATGTTCTTAATATTCCCTCGCACTTACAAATATCACCTTTCACCTAACTATCTCCAGATGCCTTACAATTAGTGATAAATTAAGCACCAGAACATTCCACAAATTAATGATGCACCTTGCCATCGAATACCAATTTTAAGAGGGCAAAACTATACAACCTTGTGACTAAACAAGAAAAGACCCTCTTCTGTGCACTCAATCATGTTTGGATTTTGTGAAAATTTCTGGAAAATCTGCATAGCTTAGGCACGAGTGGAACAATGCCAGCACCAATGGAGGAGGTGGAAGGGACGTTGGCATTAATTCATGTATAAGTACAAGCCCGTGAGAGAATCATGATCCTTAGTAACTGGCTTCTGAATGCTAAAAAATGGTTTATTAATCTTTACATGAAGTGTATAATACTGTTTTCCCCATCCACTATAGCACAGAATCACAGAATCAAAGAACACTAGAACTGGAATGGACCTCAAGGGGTCATTGAGTCTGGTCCTCTGCCCTCACAGAAGGACCAAGCACTGTCTAGATCATCCCTGATAGATGTCTATCTAGCCAGCTCTTAAATATCTCCAGTGATGACGATTCCACAAGCTCTGTAGCCAGTTTATTCCAGTGTTTAACCACCCTGACACTTAGGAAGTTTTTCCTATTGTCTGGCCTAAACTACCCTTGCTGCTGTTTAAGCCCATTCCTTCTTGTCCTATACTCAAAGGCCAAGAAGAACAATTTTCACCCTCCTCCTTGTAACCCTCCTTTAGTTACTTGAAAACCACTATCAGGTCCCCTCTAAGTCTTCTCTTTTCTAAACTAAACTAAACAAGCCCAATTCTTTCTGTCTTCCCTCATATTTCATGTTCTAGACCTTTAACCATTCTTGTTACTCTTCTCTGGACTTTTTCCAATTTCCCAACATCTTTCTTGAAATGTGGTTCCCAGAACTGGACACAATACTCCACATGAGGCCTAAACAATGCTGACTGAAGTAGAAAAATGACTTCTCATGTCTTACTCATAAGAGTCTTGTTAATGCATCCCAGAATGTTTGGTTGGTTGGTTGTTTTTTTTTTTTTTTGCAACCTCATCACACTGTTGACTTATTTAGCTTATGGTCTGCTATGACCCCTAGATCCCTTTCTACACTACTCCTTCCTAGACAGTTGCTTCCCGTAAGCATTCTTAAGTATGTAACCCTCTGTTAACATGTTCTATAAATGTATTTTATTATTTAGTAAGATTTAGGTAAGTAAAGATGCAGAGACATGTTAGAAGAATAGACTTCAGTATACTTGACTAGGGCAGCCCTTGAACTATATCCAGGAGCTTCAGCAAACACAAACTACTGTAGCAGGTCAAAGTCTTATGAAAACAGAACACTAGTGCTTAATGATCTGAAGTGGCTCGCGTATTTGCTCTTGACTGCAACAGTTTACTGGAGCTGGTTAAAAATCAGTCACTGGAGAGCAGTAATTCATCAAAACCAAAATGTTTTGTGTAAATGGTTCAGTTTCAACAAACGGGGTGAAATACAGCCTTCAGGAGATGAAACCATTGCATGGCACAAGCAGAGAACTGGGTACTTAAGTGAATAAATGCCCGAGCCCCCTGCCATGGTAGTAAGTTATTTACATAAGGTGTACCCAGGTGATACTTAGTCAAGTCATGCCACTGATTTTTAAGAACTCTCAGCACTTAAACAGAGCATTTAACACCAGTTGAATGTTGTGCTGTAATTTTTATACCTCATGAACATATATTTATTCTTTTTTAGTGCGTGATTCTGGGTCACAGATTCACAGATTTTAAAGCCCAACCATGAACCTGAACCTTTTATTTGTCCCTTTTAATTAATGGTATAAATAAATTTGGATACTGACATTGAAATAAACCTTTTCTATCCCAAATAAAAATTACTGTTCTCTAAACAGAAAATGCCGCATCAATCAGACTTAAATGATTCATCCAATGACTTATCTAACATACCCCTATGGTGAACAACAGCCATACCTGCTTTGAAATTATTTTAAAATTCACTAGCAAATCAGATTTTTTCTATCTCAAAGTCTCTGTTAATATGACATCAACGCACTGAATTGACATATAAGATTGCTTTGTAATGAATCAAGTGCCTTACTACAGCTAATTAATGTATATCTCAACCTATATACACATATGCATGCTAATGGGGCAGTATAACAACAGAATGGATTCAAAAGAAATCCTGAGGAGATGGTCCAAGGTTTCCAATAGGTGATTCTGGGTAAGCTGTTTGTTGGTACATAGTTTGTGAGACCTTAAAAGGCCTTACTTTTCAGAGATAGACACACAGCACTCTCTGCATGTTCAGACTTCTTGAAAATGGCTCCATAAGGACAGGAAAAGTCACTTGTCTCCTGGAAAATGTTGGCCACGTATAGTTTCCAAAATAGGACTTTACAAATTTCATTCATGTTTCTATAGCCGAGATGTTCCACAGCAAGTGCCCAAAGTTATGAACCAAAGTCCCCTTTTAGGAA
The DNA here is from genome assembly GCF_033958435.1 of Carettochelys insculpta. Lineage (NCBI taxonomy): Eukaryota > Metazoa > Chordata > Testudines > Carettochelyidae > Carettochelys > Carettochelys insculpta. The sequence continues at coordinate 21,585,803 of NC_134156.1, read as the reverse complement.
TCTAAACAAATGACTTTCAAATGTTTTTGTTTGTTTGTTTGTTTGTTTTTAATTTTTAATTTTATTTTTTAAGGAAAGGGACATATGTTCAGCACACAATTAAAATAAAGTGTGTCCCTTTTTTTCAGCAAGCTTACATGAGGTACCTGATGCTTTAGATGAATGCCCATGATTCAGGCAGTTCAATATAGTCTGAGGAGCTGAAATGTAGGTTCAACATTTTTAAAATAGTGGCCAGCATGATAATGTAGCTCGAAAGCCTTCTTCCCTAGTACCCAAAGAATTTCATTAGCTGCCATTGTAGCCACTCCCAGGCTCTCTTCAGTCCCAGTCTGAGAGTGTCAAGTTTGCATATGACGAAGCAGGTCTTGGCCCACGAAAGCTTATGCCCCAACACATCTGTTAGTCTAAGGTGCCACAGGACTTCTTGTTGTTTTTGAAGATACAGACTAACTCAGCTACCTCTCTGAAGTTTGCATATGAATTCCAGCTCAGCAGTTTCTGTCTCCAGAGGGGGTTTTTGCTCAAGTATGGCAATGTTCAAGTCTGTTACTGGGTGTCCAGGGAGGCTGAAGAGCTCTCCCGTTGGGTTTTTGAATGTTACCTTTCTTGATGTCTGATTTGTGTCCATTTCTTCTTTTACGTAGGGACAGTCCAGTGAGCCCAAGTACATGGCAGAGGGGCACTGCTGGCACGTGATGGCTTATATTACATTAATAATTGTACAGGTGAACAAGCCCCTCTTCAGCAATATCATCAGCTTTGGGGGTTATAAAATCCTAATTCCCTTCTGCCGTAGTGTACATCAGGAACACATGCAGTTACTATAAGTAAAATGGTATAAGCAAAAAGCAAATTATGCCCGTCTTGTGTTTCCTCTTTTGAATGAAATAGTTTCTCGAGGTTTCACTCCTCAGGAAACAGAAAAAAAGCTAGTGAATGGGTTTTTTGGGACAAAGTCTACATTCTGGTTCAACACCTAACATGGCAGAGTTCTGGTTCATGACAGTGAAACATTTACTCTACTGCAACTTAAGTATTGAAATAATAATGAAAATGAGGATGTAAAATGTGTGTGTCGTCTCCTAACAGGGAAGACTATACACAAATAGCACATCCAGAAAAATATTCAATATTAATAGGTATTTTTTAATTTAAATTGATATCAAACTTCTCTCTCATGCTCCATTCCGGTATTCTGATTCAACTGATACTTAGTATCTAGTCAAACAAAATACCATTTTGATTTTTCCTTTCAGGAAACTGTACACTGATGGGTTTTGATCTATGCTGTTTGGAAGAAATGCAAAGCCCATGAGCCCACTGGTTACAAAACGATGTTAGGATCGACTTCCAAGAAAACATTGTATTTCTGAATACTCTCTCACACAAGACAGGCCCAGTCCTTCAAGAGTTCACATCAATTATTTTGCTTATTAGGTTATAGCTTAAAGCTGGTTATTGACCCAGGGAAGGCCTGTTGATAATACAATTATGACTGCAGCCCGCTGGGTAATAGTTTGTTGTTTGAAAAAGGTAGATCCTCAACATTAGCAGCGTGGAGAAACATGAAAGATGGGAAATATTTTCAATTAATAAAAACCATCAGAGAGCTATATACTATGATCAGGTTGAGTCGAACACAGTAGTGGTTCCTAACCTCTCCACTACTGCACACCCCCAAACACCCCCCAAACTATTTGCAGACCCCGATCAAAGCCAATTCTAGCTGCTATGTACACTTCATTACATGAAAATGGAAGCCACAGACTAGAGTTTCAGACTGTGATTAATAACAATATTGGAAGATATTTCATTTAAAAAAAAACGGATTGGAACTTTGCAATTTATTTAAAACTTATTTTCTATGATAATTTTAATTTATCTTGACACGTACCAGAGAGGTAGCCATGTTAGTCTGTATCTTTCAGAACATCAAGAAGTCCTGTGGCACCTTATAGACTAACAGGTATTTTGGAACTTATGGAGATATTTTTGGAAAGCTTATGCTCCAAAATATCTGTTAGCCTATAAGGTGCCACAGGACTTCTTGTTGTTCTTGTTAATTTATCTTGTCTTTTTCCATGGACCCCAGGCATACCCTCACAGACCCCCAGGGGTTGGCAGACCCCAGGTTGGGAACCCCTGGTCTAACATATGGTTACCATTTTGGGGGTGGGGGGTGGAATTTGAAGGAAAAGAAATACACAGTATGGGTTAATCTGTGCATCAGGGTAAGTCTGACTGAAACCCTTAGAACTGGAGTAAGTCAAGCATAGGTTTGTTAGAGCAATGAGGAAACCTGAGGTCTCCTAGTTGTGAAGAAAAGGTACATTTGAGTCTGAACAGACATCTCTGATGGGGATCCGTGTGACATGACATGATGGTATTTGTTCTACCACTAAAAATCAGCTCCTCAGCTGGTGGAAGTCAGTGGCACGCCACCAAAGTTAAGGGAGCTAACCTGATTTAGACAGTCTGAATCTGGTTCCATATTTTAACTGTAAATTAACCTTTTGCCACATGGTACCTTGGGAAATACGCACAACATCAAAATAACACAGTGACAAAAGAGAAAAAAAAGGCACACACACCACAACAACACAATTAAACCATCCCAAGTATCAAATGGCTGAAAATGTTTCAGGCAAATCCAATGTATTAGCTGGAAAATATGATTACAATTATATCCTTAAGCCTCTTAAGGGAACAAACAGTCTGTGTATGGAGGTTATGTCTGTCCAAGAGCTACCCTGCCTCTCTTAGCAGGAGCTTGCAATTTTCTTTCTCAAATTGCTTTAATAGTGTGTAATCAGGATCAGAGCTATGCTAGCTGAATGCAGAAGTATTCGCCCATTCATTGGGCGGCCCACTTGTAATCTAAAGGAGTGACAATTTCAACATTTTAGTTAAACTTGCGAGCAAATCCACTTGGCAAAGCTTTTCTTTAGAGATCAAAGGCACTGCTTTTGCAGCTGCTCAGGGTACAGAATTCCCTCTAAAGCCCGCAGGAGTTCCATGCATGGAGCAACTGTAGAACCAGAACAAAATCAAGAAAATATACATATATAACAACCACAGAAATCCCAGCTACTGCTAAAAAAATCTGTACTTGGGAAAAGAGGCACAATACGCTGTAACCGAAAAGAATTCTGAACAAAGAGGCCTTAACAAATTTGCACCTAAGGTCCAAACTGTTATTGAACATCACCAACATAAAACTCAGTCTCAGACTCAGGGGCTTTCTTTTGCAGGACTGTTTTGATGGAGGACTGTCTCAATCAGCAGTCTCAGAAATTTCCTGCTGTTCTCTAAAGACAAAATGATAAGGTGACTTTCCAGCTGCCAAAAACTCTGCTACAGTCTGTGAAGGCTTTGCTATTTTAATATATTTGTCTACTTACACACCAAGCCCCCAGCTAGGCCAGGAGTCTCAATGCAAATGGCCATTTCGAAGTTTACTAATGAAGTGCTGAAATACATATTCAGCACCTCATTAGAATGCCGGCAGCCGCAGCACTTTGAAATTGCCACGGCTCGCAGCCGTGCGGCTCATCCAGACGGGGCTGCTTTTCGAAAGGATCTTGGCACCTTCGAAATCCCCTTATTCCTAACAGCAGACATGGCCATTTCGAAGTTTTGGGCTAGTATAGACGTAGCCCCTGTCTACCCAGCCCCTATTTTGAAATAGGCACTGTTCTTCGTGGAATGAGATTTACCTATTTTGAAATGAGACAACTGCTATTTCAAAATCATTTCAAAATAGCAGATGCGTTGTGTAGATGCTAGGATAGTTATTTCAAAATAATGGCTACAGAGAGAAAGCCGGGCTAGTCTATATACTATCAAAACAAAAAAAGCAGTAAAGTAGCACTTAAAGACTAACAAAATAATTTATTAGGTAAGCTTTCATGGGACAGACCCACTTCTTCAGACCATGGCTGTTACTTTGAAATAACTTTGCTGTGTGGACTTACCCATGGAGAGTTAGAGCTGGTTCTTCAATTGCTTTAAGTCAGCATAACCCATTTGAAATCAACAACCCATTTGAAATCAGGTTTGTTGATTATACCAGGCAAGCATCTAACATAAAAAGAAGTACACAAGGACTTTCCAGAACAGGGAAAATGACTGAATAGTAACAGAGAAGTATCTGCATTAGTCTGTACTCCAACAAAACAAAGCAGCAGAAATGTAGCACTTTAAAGTTTAACAAAATGACTTATTCAGTGATGAGCTTTCGTGGGACAGACCCACTTCCTCAGGTCTTTGGCTTACATCATTGGCTGTAAGTAAAGGCAGATAGCCAGCAGGCCAGGTTCTCATCTCAACTCATATGGGTGTAAATGGAGAATCACTGAAGCTACTGCAGATTCACTTCTTTGTGATGCCAACTATGGGGCCAAGGAATTTGGTGGGCTTGCCTCCTTCATAATAGTAAGGCTGGGTATAAAATAGAGCGCATTCACCTTCAAAGAGCTTTTTAAACAGTGGGTAATTAAGCCCAATTATCTCGGAAAATTAAGATATGCATGAATGAAAACAAAAAGCAGAATTGTTTTCCAGCTCAGGTCAATTTCAGCTCTTCTGCCTGGTGGGAAGAATCATACAGGCCATATGGTCCTACGCAACAGCAGTTCGGCTAAGACAGCTATTATGATTTTGCTTGGTGCCAAGTCAAACGACTGGCAGCCGTATTTGTTCAGCCTCTGAAGCCTGTTGATCCTACGGGAAGGAAGCGTCACAAGGAGAGCACCGCTGTGATCAACATGCCAAGAGGCCAGCACTTGCAGATGGGCTTCCGCCACAGCCTGAGAAGAGTACAGGCAAACATTCCAAATTCATTACAGTGGGGATAAATGATACTCAGGGGGCACAGGAGCAAGACTGTGCAAACAAAGGCCCTCTCTCAACTCCGGTGAACCTGCTTGCACTGCTAGGAGGTGCAGGGACAGGACTGCTGCTGAATACCACAGCACGGAAATTGGTGCTCAGAGATGGCAGCTGAGGTTGGCAACAAGTTATCCCTGCACCTCTATATCAGAGGGGCTCCACGCACATCTTGGAAAATATATGTCACATATCTTAGAAAATATATATTATGTTTTTCCTTCCTGGAGCTGAAGGGAGTCTCATGAGACATCCACCAGCAAAGGCTACCCAGACATGCAGAAAGACAGAGATGCATCAGAGCAAACACATGGGAGCCAAATTTAAAACATGCTTTTCAAGTACCAAGGGTTCTGTTCCCGTGACCTAACACATCCTGAAAGCGTCATAGCATACACCAATGCTTCAGGCATTCCAAACTCTGAATTCTGGGGAATAAGTAGAGAGAGGGGAGACACGGAGGCAGATGGAGAGACTTTCTCATGAAAGCCCAGAGGACATTTTTCCCATGATTTATGGCGCTACTTCTATGCTACATGATATCACTTTCCTTGGAATACAGAGATGAAAGGTTGCATGATTCCAAAATGAATTAACCCTGCCAAGAAAAAGAATTGCTACTTTCTCTGCTCCCTGTGAGATAAGTTACACCTGTTTGTCCCCATTTTTGACATTTTTAGCAGCTGAACCTCAGGGAAAGAGGATGAAATTCTCCAGGGTGGATCCAAGTCTCCCATTTTGGACATGGACAAAGGCGTGTCCCATTAGACAAGAGCATGAAAGATAATCCCCCAAGGAATAGCTCTATTATTATTCCTCCATTCAGGGTGAATCATAAAGTGTCCCGTCCTTCTTAAGGAAAATCCTATGGCTGACTATTGTAATCAATAGGTGGTGGAGGTGATGGGTAGTAGGTTCATAATCTGGGTCTCTTCAAAGAATGGAAACACCCTTATAAAGGAAAAGATTTACAACTGTACGGCAAGGTTGAGGAACTTTTTGGGGGTGGGGGGTCCAATGTGAAAAATAAAACAAAAACAAAAATTAAAAAATACCTGAATGAGAGAGGGCTTCCTCCCTTGAGTAGGCAGAGTGTGGCAGCACCCCAGGGACCTTGCTGGCTGGGAGAACTTTTCCAGAGCTAGGAACATTGCTGAGGGTGTGGGCGGCAGCCTCAGCCTTCTGGGTGGTGGCCCAGCTAGGGAGAGGAGGCACCGCCTGTCTTGGGCATGTGACTGCTCCTCTGGACATGGCCTCTGGCCCGTGGGCCTATGCTGCTCACCTCAGAACCTCCCGCTCTGCTCCTGCCTGCCCCCTACAGCTTCTGCCCCTATAGCCACCTATGTGGGGACAGACCCCATGGCGCATGGGGTTGCAGGTGCACCATAATTAGTAGGGGCAGCCCAGTATATAAGGGTAGTATTTTCAAGCTCCTGCTGCCTTTATTCCCTTAGGGACTCTGTAAATCTGACCTTCTGTGCAGACATTCTAAAGGCCTAGCTCAGCATGCAAGGAGATGTCAGCCAGAAATATTTTTTGAGGTGTTGTAACTTTGGTGCACAATCTTAATGCAATATCAGATTTGCTTGTGAGCCAGGTAGATAGCACCTATTACAATCAATGTAGGTTCAGCAGAACAGGATGTGGATGACACATAGACTACAGCAGTCCTTTGAAAGAAGTTCTTCCAGAAGAGATCTCCTGAAAAAACTTGTTTTGAAAGAGTGAATCCACACACACACAAAGCAGATTGAAAGATCTACCTGCTCTTTCGACAGAGAGCATCTACACAGTCCTGGCTCTTTCAAAAGAATGGGCCAGGGATTGAAAAAACCAGCACCATGAGGACTGCTCCTTTGAAAAAAGGGCCCCCGGAGCATCTACACACACTTTTTTTTGGAAGAATCTTGTGAAAGAAGGCATCCTTCCTGATCCAGGAATGGAAGAGGGCTTCTGCAGGAACAGCTGAGTTCTTTTGACTTCAGATTGAAAGAGCGCTTTTCATGTGTAGAGAATCCACATATTCTTTCGAAAAGGGCTGAATTATCCAAAAGAACTTGCTAGTGTAAACACAACCACAGTGAATCCTCTCTTTAATTAAAATCTCTCCCTCTTCTCATTGATACTATAGCAATTTCCCTTAATACAAGATGCAACACACAGATAGCCTGTCTTTGGGTGGGACATTTGATCAGCATTTACATTTCTTAGCCTCTCTAAGAGCTTCCTTTTGCCTAATTTATGCAAATAGGGATTTTACTTTGAACTGTTTTACATGAATTTCATCTGTTCCATAATTTCAGTCATATTTCTTCAGCCTTCTCATCTGTAATTCCTTTCAGGGATGATTAAGGAGGGGGGATCCACAGATTTCATCCGAGCGTAAAGAGATATGAGAATATAAGAATAAAGAGATGCATCTGTCCTTTTCCATATCTAGAGAACAGCAGTACCCTGAATAAACCTGACTCACAGAGATAGCTGTATTAGTCTGTAGCTTCACACATAACAAGCAGTCCTGTAGCCCTTTAGAGACGGACAAATGTATTAGGTCATGAGCTTTTGTAGGTAAGACCTACAAAATAGCGCCAGTGTAACCAAAGCAATTTTGCCTAAGGTATAAACAGAGACAATACCAACTTTTAAACTCTATGTTCTGCTTTCCCTGTAAAGGTAAAGTCACTACAGGTATCAACATGAAAAGTGATTTACTGGCCCTGTGTGTATGCCATTAACCAATCCTACAGAGGAATCAGAAATGTATAAAGCCTCAGAGATTTGGAGGTATAAATTACGTCTGGCTGTAGGCTGAATTTTCCCCTGTTAAAACTTACACATCACTTGAGAGAATGACCAAAGCTCACCAAATAATGTTTAGTTATGGTGCTGGTCATCCATGTACATAAAGGTCCTATGTCATTAACCTCAACCCTCCCTCTCAGAACCCTCACACCCACCCAAACCTCTCCCTGTCAGACTCCGCACCCTAAACTCTGCTGCACTCTTCCTCCCACCTAGACCCACACCCTCAGCCTACTCCTGCACCCTCCTCTCACCCCAACCCCACATTCCCACCCCACTCCTGCACCCCATTTCTGCCCAGATTGCCCATTCTCAGCCTACTCCTGCACCTTCCCTCCTGCCCAGACACCACCCTTACCATATGGCAAATCACATCCCCAGAACAATGTAGAAACTTCTGCACAACTTTGGGGAAAGAGGAGGAGAATCACTGTCCAGTCAGAGGAAATCAACCCTCTACTATAGAGAGAGAGGTCTAGATGCACGGCAGCCATTCCTCAGAGGGACATCATCTCCGCCAGGACTGTTCTTTGCCCCATTGGTTGCCAGTGTGGAGGGGAAACAGGACAAGGCTATAGACCTGCCTCTTCCCCAATCTTCATCAACCACTTTTCCACATCCTGTTTTCTATTATGTGAGCTGCTGTCAGGGGTAAGGGAAGCTTCTTGCTCATCGCTCTGGCCCTACGCAACAATCCTATCTCTCATCTGACCGTAAGTAGCTTCCCCCTGGCTTGAAAGGAGAGCAAGGCTCAAAAAAGAAACAGCAGAACTGGAAAAAGTTCTGAGACGGGCCTTGCCCAGGCCCCTGAGCAAGAATGGGGGTTGAGCAGCCCCACACTCACAGAAGGGACAGGGCCTCAGGAAGAAGAGGCAGAGTTGGTCCAGCCTGCCCTCAATATCACCCAGACCACCACCCCAGCACCACCCTGAGTGCACTGCCCAGGGCTCTTTAGTGTGCCACACAGAACTCCTATAGCAAACTAAAGGGCTTGGAGTTCCAGCTTCCATATGAGAAGAAACTTTGAAAGAGTAAATCTGGGAGCTCAGAAAAAAGACAACTGATGGGAGGGAGGGATGATAGGTTATTATTATTTGCCCTTTCAAGACATACAAAAGCCAGGTGCCCCTCAATGAAATACAGGTTGAACCTATCCATTCCATCACTGTCTCATTGGACAACATCCATAATTCGGCGTGATTGTAGTTAGCCAGACAACCACTTATCATGGGTGTGGCCAACTTTCCCGCAGTCCCATAAAGTTTGTTTATCAACACCAGTGCTGGTTCTCAGTGTTCTGTGCTGTTATTTAACTCTAATTTATCCCTAAATGTCTTCTAAGAGCCTAGTAAACCATGGAGGTGTTGGTAATGCCATTAGACCATACTGACCTCCCATTGTCTGGCAAATTCTATCATTCAGCGCTGGTCAGGTCCCAAGGGTGCTGGAGTAAGGAATTTGAACCCATAATCGGCAGCATGTTTAATACAACAAGAAATACCTTCTTTGCAGAAAGCACAAATAGCCTGCAGATCTCTGCCATGGGATATGGTGATGGACAAAAGCATGAATGCGTTCAAAGAAGAACTAGATAAGTTCATGCAGGATAGGCTGATCAATGGCTGTTAGCCGTGTTGATCAAGCCTGCAACCCACACTTAAGGTGACTCTAAACCTTTGGCTACTGGAAATTGGGAGTGAGATTCTCCAAAATTGCCCTATTTTTTTCAACCCTTTTAAGTACTAATATGAATCACTGTGGGTGCATCTACACTAGGAACTAACTTTGAATTTAGGCACTACTTTGAAGTAGCCAGCAGAGAGTCTACACACATTTTCCCTTATTTCAATGTTAACTTCAAAGTCGGGAGCCCAACTGCGAAGTCCTTACTCCATTCCCAAAGTTTAACTTCGAAATAGGATGGGTGTAGATGCTCAACTTCAAAGTTGTACTCCGAAGTAAGCAACTGCAAAGTTATCTTTGTAGTGTAGACACAGCCTGTCTGAGACAGAAGAGCGGGTAGCTGAATCATGGTGTGACCCAGTATGGAAGCTCTTATGTTCTTATGCAAGCACCAGGATTAGAGATTATGACTTTTCTCTGCATAGGCCTGCATTGACTCTAGAGGTTCACATCTCTTTTACAAGGGCCTGAGTCTGCAGTTCTTTCTCAGCCGAGAAGCCAATTCCATTCTGTTTTGTCTGAGTCTTTCAGGATCAGGCCCTACATGGGCTTTGGGGGACAATCCAGAAAAAAAGCAGAAGGGGCAGGACACAGGGAATAGAAGTCCCAACAACTCAGCAACCCAGTAACTATTTCATAATTCTCTGTCTGCAACTTGCACAAGTCTCTACATGATTCTTTGAAGAGCTTTTTGCTTTACCTTTGTCCTTCATTGACTATTTCAGCTCACAACCTAAGGGAATTTATTTTGTAGAGTATAATACAAAACTTCAGGCCCATACGCAGGTGGCAAGGGTGCAAAGGCTGCAAGCACAACACCCCGTCCCACAATATCTGGTTTCTCTACCTTCCTCCTTGCTTCATTGGCCGGGGGAGTTTTCCAGGCATGAGGGGGAAACCCCAGCCATTCTGGAAGCTGTAGTTACTTGGCCAGCTCCCTGCCTAGATAGCTGGCCCTGGAGTGGGAAAGGAACAACATTTCCCAGCATGTACTTGCCCACTAGCAATAAGAAACTATGACCATGTCTTAGCCACTGCTATGAACTTACTGTCATAAGGAGAAGTTTGCTGTTATCTAAAATCTATTTCATTACTACTAGTCTGAATATAGTCAATGGAAAACTCTGAAGACAAAGAGTGGAGTATTTTGGAATATTATTATTCAATTAACAACATTGTCATAAGATCCCAGAAGCTAATTTCTATAAAATCTTTATTACTGTATTCATTTTTAGTATGTTAGAACAAAATCATTTTACCAGTCACTGTTTCCACTCAAATTTTCATTAATCTATCTTATACATATTCATTTCATGACTATTTTGAACTCCTTTGTATTTTTTTAAAAAATGCTCTCCATATTTACAATAAAAGCACCCTCCCCAGCCCCAAAATTCCTGCATATGGGCCTGAACTTTGGAACTGCTCAAATACATGGATTTGCCCCAGGCTGCCAAGACTTACACTGTATTTTTTTGCTTGCAGATGAAATGTTAGATCTGTACAAACTGCAGTCATGGAATGAAGACTGGACTTCAGGCAACCTTGAAAGAAGAAACACCATCACCTTCACGGCTTGTATTTATTTGTATGCTATTGAGGTTTCTGTAATAGTCACTCTCTCTCTCTCTCTCTCTCTCTCTCTCTCACACACACACACACACACAGAGACCCCAACATCTGCAAATAACCATCCAAGTTTCAAAGTGAAGAGTCATTACAAGTCTGTTGCAGAAAGGGGCAGGCACTGGGATGCATGAGTAGGAGCATTGCAAGCAGATCTAGGGAAGTAATTATTCTCCTTTATTCAGTACTGGTGAGGCTGCATCTGGAGTATTATGTTCAATTCTGGGGCCCATTACAGAAAGGATGTGAACAAATAGGAAAGACTCCAGCAGAGGATGACAAAAATGATTGGAGGGTGGGGAGGAAGCACATGAATTATGAGAAGAGACTGAGAGATTTGGGCTTATTTAGTCTACAGAGGAGATGAGGCGGGGGGTGAGGGGGTTGATAGCAGCTTTCAGCTACCTGAAGAAAGATTCCAAAGAGGATGGAGAGAGGCTGTTAACAGATAACAGAACAAGGAGCAAAGGTCTCAAGTTGCAGTGGGAAAGGTCTGGGTTGGATATTAGGAAACCTGTTTCACCAGGAGGGTGGTGAAGCTCTGGAATGGGTTACCTAGTCAGGTGGTAGAATCTCCTTCCCTAGAGGTCTTTAAATCCTAGTTGGACAGAGCGCTGGTTGTGATGATTTAGTTGCGATTGGTCCTGCTCTCAGTGGCAGGCTCGACTTGATCTCCTGGGATCTCTTCCAACTCTTTGATTCTATGAAAAGAAACAAAGGGAGGCACCAACACTTGTCAAGTGATAAGCGAAAGTGTGAATAAGAGGAATTGCAAATCATCGTTCTTTCCAGAACGTGCATTAAGATGAATGTGTTGGATTTTAGGTAACAAAAGAAACTCTACCCTCCCTGTGAGAGAAATATAGGGATTTAGGAATGGATTTGGGCTCCTATGGGAGAATTGCCAAATGCACAGAAAAACCTGACAGTGGCCTTTGTTCAGTGCCTTGGCCTATGTTGCATGTCTCTCTTCTGACAGCCATGCTGGAAGTGATACAAATAGCTCACATCATACCCCTGGCTTTCCCCTGGCAGTGTTACACCCACTACGACATTCTTTCCTCCTTTCCTAATGGGAAGAATATAGATGGGTCGTTGTCTGTGAGCTACCCGACTGACTCTCCCACCTCTCATATGGTGCAGTTCCTACAGCATTCTCAAGACACAAAGAGACACAGCCCTAAGCACTGTATAGCAGATCCCTCCTGCTCATTCACTCCAAGCCAGCTTCTGATTTCAACCACCTTGCTGTATTCTCTGATTTCAACCGAGTCACTTTGCATTTGTCCCTGTGTAGGGGAGATGAGAGAATGTGGCCCTCCTGCTGTAATGAATTAATAAGCTCTGAGAGAGTCATACTGTCTTTTAGGGGGTGATGTCTCCAGTTAGAATGCCCAGATTTCATGTTCTGTAGCACTCTGTACTTTCGTTTGGACTGACATTTCTGGACCTAAATACAGGTCTAAGCTTCAGCTGATGTACAATTGACTGTAAAAGTTTAAAATGCTTCCGAATCCCTCATGCAAGCTACCAGCCCAAGAAACAGACCTTCAGCAGGTCGGATTGTTCTAATTCTTCTACAGCCACAGAGTTTAAAAAGACAATAGCATCTTAGAGATTGTAGAACAGTCCTCAGGTAGTGATGGCCAAATTCACAGGTCAGTTCAAGTAAGACTTGAGAGGCAGTGAGTGTAACTTAGCCGTTGTTGCTTCCCTTCTGCTTCTCACAAACATAGGCTACACCCTCACCTTCTAAATTTATCAGTTATTTCAACTTAGACTCTAGTTTGATGTATACTGGGGGTTTACACAGCAGGGCAAATCCATATTGTAGATATGTTTCCCTGTTGTAAGACCCAGCTTTCCCAGATGTAATATAAATCAGTGAGTTATTTGGATAAATCTCCCCAGCGTAGTGCACCTCCAATATGGTTTGCGCTTTTTAGTCACGAGTGTCTTATTACTAATAATTATTTATTTTTGGCATTACAGTAGCAGCTAAGAACTTCTGGTGTAGACCAGAATCTCACTGGAGTGACTACTGTATAAAACCAAGACCGACCTTGCCCCCAAAAGCTTACAGTCTAAATAGTTACACTAGTGCACATTTGCTATTCTAGACAAACCCTTTTTAAATGCGCAGGCCCACTTGCTAATATGAAACTGATCCTGGTGCGACCATGCACAAAGTGTTTCAAAGGCATGACTCAGCCTTTTTAAGCCAGCCTCGCGATTGTGGAGGGTCTATGATTTTTTAAACAAGTTTAGATTCTTCTGATGTTTTTTTTGTTTTGTTTTGTTTTGTTTTTCTAGACTTCAAGCTTTTAGGTGACGCTCAGGTCACATATTCCGGCTTTACTCAGCAACCACGAAGTGTCTCTCTGCTGTTCTGAATAAACGCTGAACTGTTCACATCATTGCATAACTCTGGGAGCTCACGATTAAAAAGAAAAAAAAAAAGTATTGTGAGACGACTCTCATTGCCATTGAGAGAGTTTGAAACCCTGGTGCTGTTACCTCCACATTTCATCTCGGAACATGGCCTCACACAGTCTAAGGCCTTGTAGTCATAGCTGAAGTGCACCTACTCGCTGTGGAGTCTTGCGTGTGGGATGCATGGGGAGGGCTGCTCTCCCGTTGATGCTGGCTACTCTTCTCATCTTGGAGGAGCACAGGTGTTGATGGAAGCATGCTCGGAGATCAATTTACTACACTGATAGAAGCTAGAATAAATCAATGGCCAGTGGATTGATTCCTGCAGCACCAATCCACCACATCGGGTAGACAAGGCCTCACTACATCTGTGGAAGTTGGCATAGGTATAATGTAGGCTGAGGACCCAGAAGAGGGCAGCACAGTAAGAGAAGAGCAGCACAGGATAAAGTATTGCTCAAAATAAGCCTCTCTGGGCTTGTCTGTACTTACCGGGAGATCAACAATGTTGGTCCATTCAGGGTCAAACTTCAGGAGTTCGATTTCATGTGTTTGGTAGAGACGTGTGAAATCACAGAATACTAGGACTGGAAGGGACCTCAAGAGGCCATCGAGTCCAGCCCCCTGCCCCAATGGCAGGACCAAGTACAAATTGAAGTATGTAAGGTTGGCAGTTGACCCCTGCACTCCTTGGTATCGCAAGAAGTAAGGGAGGTCGACCAGAGAATCTCTCCTGTCAACCTCCTCGGTGAGGATGGTCAGATAAGTTGATTGCAGATAAGTTGATTCTAGCTATGCATTTGACTTACCTGCCAACTATTAACCAACTTCTGTATTTTGATCCAGGTTCTCAGCTAACATATATCAGAATGCCTCCATTGTCTGACTTTAACACATACACTTTCTGCTGACCTCCCGTCTATAATAACACTGGTTAGACAAATCAGTTAGTTGGTGTACACAGTTCTAAAAGTGTTTAACTTTGGGTAAGGCGGTTTGACTGCAGGACAGTCCAACTAACACACTTGTTATATTTTAGCTCTAAATTTGGCCTGGTTTAAAAACAAAACCAACAGATTTTCATGGGTTTCAATGCATCTGATTAAAAAGGCTTTCCAAGAGAGAGATTTTGACAAGGAAAGCTGAATTTATAATAGGAACCCTTACAGAGGACGAGGCTTTCTCTTGAAGATTCATTTATATGCCACTGAGGACTTGTAAAAGCCAAACATTCAGTGCACAGGTCAAAACTCAGTTTTAAACACTTCATATCATGCTTGGACATTGCAGCCTATTGAAAGCCTAATCATAGTGGCCTCATCTTCTTGACCAGAGAAGGCGTTCTGCAATGCTTAGGACTACAATATTGGATAATTTGTAAAATCTTCCACTTTTCCAGCTCCTTGCATATGGAGGCATAATAACTGACACCTGCTTGTGTTTGTGTGTTTGTCAGCCAGAGCATTATATATTGCTACAGTGTTGTCAGTTGGACACCTTCTTGTACCATTCAGTTTAAGGCTTCAAATCAGAGTGGGGCACATCCCTTAACCTGAAAGCAGAGCCATCCCATTCATAGGATGAGTAAGGGCAACCACTCTAGGACCCATGGTTTGGGGAAATGGATGGGGCAGCTGCCCCAACTGTCCTACATATGAGGAACCCGGGGGATTATGGGACGCAACAGCCGTCCAACTCCCAGTTCTCCCCTCACCACCGGGGCAGTGGGAGCTGGAGTGATCTCACAGCCCTCTCTGCCTTGTCACACCACCCTCCCGGCCCACCAGGCCTCTCTTCTCTGTAGCAGCTGGAAGTAGAGTGGTCCAGCTCGGGGAACTCTGCTTCCCACCTTCACAGAAAAGCGGAGCACAGTGGGACAGGCGGGTGGTGCAGTGGGGCACGGCAGACGGCTGGGCCACTCTGGCTCCCATCACCTGTATAGTGAGTGGTTGGGACGGGGAGGTGAACCTTTCTGCGGCTGTGCCTGGCCCCTGTATTTCCCTGGGCCATGTTGCTCGTGGGAAGGAGACAAGTTGGGGGGCAGAAGCCGGGGGGGGCTTGGAGAAGTGGCAGAGTGGGGCAGAGGGAGTGGCAGGGCCAGCAGCAGGGAGTTTACCCTTTGATCCCATGGGGGTGGGGCACATCCCAGGCCTCAAGTGCCCCTTGGAACAGCCCTGCCTGAAAGGATAGAATGAAGGACACGGACCAGGTCAGAGCTTGTACCTTGCTTTACAAAAATGGTCAGTATTTGGGCCTCCTATCGTGGACTGGAGAACTGATGCATGGAGAGACGGCGCTATATGCCCAGGGTCATGCAGGGAGCTGAGTGGTGGAGGCCAGAATAGAAATCCAACTGAAAGATAAGCAAACACCCACACAAAATGATGCAAGTTCATCTGGTTTTTCAGCTTATCTATTACAGGGACATATTTCATTTCCAGGTACTCAAGCATGCCTCCAGCTGACATCCACAGGCACCACAGATGTGTACCCTGAAGACAGCCTGTGGTCTATCATCTGTCATATTAGACTTAGAATTCTAAATAAACTGCGGAGTTTATGATCATGAACCAAGTCTGTCTGGAATAGAGGTAAAAGTGGAACATCCCTTTAAAGATGGAGAATGGAGAGGGAAGCCAGTTGGAGCTGTGGCTCCCATTTTATTTTCAGATTCCTTCCCAAACCTCACGAGAGGTCAGTTTCTGCATCGAGTGTCCATCCCCCACCCCCCATTATGATTCTTGGTGAATACATCCACACTTCTTTCCAGGCCCTTTGTAATCCATTGCTTCATCAAACACAAACACGCTGTACGTGCCAACAGAGAGGGAGCCATGTTAGTCTGAATCCTAATAAAACAAACCTGAGTCCTGTAGCACTTTAAAGCTTCACGAAAGAATTTATTAGGTGATGAGCTTTCGGGGGGCAGACCCACTTCTTCAGATCTGGAGATAGTGCTGTACTGGAAATGGTGCTGAAAATGAATTGGTATGCATCATTTCCAGTACAGCACTATCTCCAGATATGAAGAAGTGGGTCTGCCCCCCGCCCGCCCCCGAAAGCTCATCACCTAATAAATTCTTTTGTTAGGTTTTAAAGCGCTATGTTGTATGAGAGAAGAGTGGTGAGGTACCTCTGGGCCCGGCAGATCAGAAAGTGGCACCTCTGAGATTCTCATCTCAGAGGCCTGCATCTTTGGGCCTGGCAGGTCAGAGCCCTGGCACCTCTGAGTTTGCTGCATCAGCTGTGAAAGTAAAAAAAAAAAAAAAAAAAAAAGTGACTTCAGCTCCCACACCTTTCATTACAAATGAAGCATTGGCCAGGTGGTTGAGGCTCTGGAGCAATGTGGCCTCTTATTTATTTCCATCCATGCACAGAACAAAATGCATATGGGTGCCAAGGCATGTGCAGATGTGTACCATCAGTGGAAATGCATGCTGCTGGTGATGGGTGCTCTGCTGATCAGCTGGGAGACACCTGAATATCTCCTGGATGTCCGTCCAAGCGCTCAGCTGACTGGTAACACTGGCCTGTTGTAGGGCTCTGAAAGCCTGACTTTAATTCTCACTTCAACCAGTCTTCCTGTGCAACTTGAAGAAAGTCATTTAATCACTCTGGGGCAAATCCTGATCTGGTGTAAATTGCCATATGAGACAATAAGGGTTTGTGTCTTGGTTCCTAAACTGCAAAAGCAGAACAATATCACCTTTCCTCCTGCCCTTTGTCTACTAATATTACAGTCTTTTGAGGGAAGGGACTGTCTCTCACAATGGTTACCAAGGGAGGCACTTTACAGGGGCTCCTATTTTGTTTGCAGGCACTACTGCAATACAGGTAAGTAGTAACATTCTGACCCACCATCCGCAAACAGAAGATACAGGCAGCAGATTGTTGGGGTTTTTTATTATTATTATCATTATTATTATTATTATTATTATTTAGACATAATAAAATAGGACAATATATAAAAATCTGTACAATCCATGATTTGTGCAGTACATTAGGAAGACTTTGATACAAAAAGGCTGCAAACAGGAAAATAGTAATGGACAATTGTCAAAGCTCTCGATTGTTCAGCTTACAATAGCTGCAGATTACAAGTCATCATATAATAAATTTCTAGTTGGCGACGGGATGGCAACTCTGCAGCATCCTTCTGCCTTAAAATGGTCAAGAGCAGCCATAGTTTAAAGACATTACAGTACTTCTCAGTTTTACCTTGTAATCCAATATGGAAACAAAAAGGACCTAAGAGACCAAATAAAACATACAAACCCTTTGTCTTTGCCAAGAGAGAACAAGTGCTATTGTAACACCACAAATAGTTATCAGGTTTGGGAGAAGGTATCATTAAACACAACTAAAATGTAGTGATTTTCAGCCTTGCTACTTACACAGAAAACACCTAAGGCCAGGTCTACACTAGACCTGAAAGTCGATTTCAGATACACAATTCTAGCTACAGCAACAGTGTTGCTAGAAGTGACGTATTGGGAATCGACTTATGTGACTGTCTCCACTAAGGAAGTTCTACAGGAGCTTTTCCCCCCCATCAACCTCCCTTACTCCTTACACTAGTGAGGAGCACAGGGGTTGGCTGCTGACCCCAGACAGATCGATTTTGCGTGTCTTTACCAGACACGCAAAATCGAACTCCAGAATATTGACCCTGACTGAGTCGATCTTCCTGGAAGTGTAGACAAGCCCGAAGAGACATAGGAGAGAAATAACACAGCCCAAGCTGTCTCACAAAAGCCTTTTGTCATTGTAGGCAGTATATGTTTCAGACATTAAGTCTTATTCAAGTATTTTCAGGGAAGGGCAGAAATAACTCATTCCCCCCCAACTCCCCAAGCAAAATACATAAACCACCTGTGCCAGACATTAAAGACACTGAGCCAACTTCATCTTTGGGGTGTGGCCATAGCTTACAGGCCTGATCCAAAACTTTTAAAGCTAACAGAACGACTCTCATCTGTTTCAATAAGCATTTGGATAGATTGTGAGATATAATTTTTTCCCACTATCACTCCATATGAGCGCTGTCAGTCACTCTGCAGGCAAAAAGAAAAAGAAACAAAAACAGAAAAGGAAAAGAAAGGAAAGGAAAGGGAAAAGAAAAGATTAATCAACCCCACAACAGTTCAACCTGTACTGGGCTTACCAAGGCACGTTCAGAAATGTATTTAAAAGGTTTCAGAAATGAACAAGGGGTGGGAAGGGTACCATGAAATATACGTTGCAGGCGGGTCAGATCTCTTTCCTAGCAGCTTCCACAAGCCAAAGGCCTAGTGCAAATCTGCAATGCTAGATTCCATCGGAAGAGACAAAGGGTTACTCAAAAATAAAAAAAAAGAAATCCAGCAGAGAGTGCAATGGCTCACCTAACTATCCACTCTCAACAAGACTAGCAATCTGAAAGCTTGTAACTTTTAAAAATGCCAGTAACTAGAAAATAGTTTCAAATTAGAAGTCCATGCTTAAATAAATAACAGAAGGTCATAGCATTAGGAACCCTATAAGGCTTGCACATATTTGCTAAAACCATGCTAACCAGTAGCATCTAGGTACTAGCTGGCAAAAACTTGAATTGAATTTATACTTTCTATGGATTTATTTAACTTTCCATTTTTCTTTTTCTCCTTTACAGACGCCTATTTACATTTGGCTTTAAATATGAAAATACTTGATAACCTTTATAAAATGTACATTTAAAAAAATTTTCTGAAAAACTGTGACTTGGAAAAAAACTGTGCACCAGAAATTTCAGATTTTTTTCCTTGTTTGGTTTTATTTTTTTCTTAAAGAAACCATCAGAAGCTTTATTTATTTATTTTCCCTTATCTCTTCTCCCTGGCTCTGATGTTTCATAACTCCTAAGTGGGGTACTGTGTATTCTGGAGTAAACTTACTGGGGGAAAAGATTCCCTTTTCACCATCTCCTTCCCCTCCATTTCCTCCCTCCCCCCATTGCATCTTCATTTGTTTTACATTTCACTGAATACTCTTTGGTTTCGTTGTTTTCCTTTACAAGAATATCACGATAGCAGCACAAGTAACGTTCAGTTTCATTCACTGGTTATGACCCAAAATTGTGTTCAAGTTGCCATGTGGGTTTAACACCCTTTCCCCCCGCCCCACCCATAAATAGTTTTAGTATTTGTATTTAAATACCATCTGCCCTCTTTAATATCACGAGCTATCTTTACAATGTAAAATTTCCACAGTTTTTGAACCCACCTACTCAGGCTACTGTAAATACCATCTTTTCAGAAACCACCATGTCATTGCAGGCATTCCCTTCAGGCAGGGCTGTAAGGGGCCAGAGCCCTTCACAGATGTCCATTTGCTGAAGACATGAGACCTAGAACAAGCTGTTTTTTAATGGCATACAGTGATCCAATACTGTAAAAGAGTTGACTAGGGTCAATTGCCCATCCCCACCCCCCCACCATTCTCTCCCCTTGAGGAACCTTCCAATGCAGCTAAGATACATGCTTGATCTTACAGGCACAGAAAACATTGAGGCGTTCCTGACAAGCCACAGTATCATTTGAACCATGGCTTCATGTAAGATCACAAGAATTAAGGACGTGTTTCCTCCACTGATAGCTCAATTGATGTTCACAGGTGAAAAGGAGGAGGGCAAGGGAACTCTTTTACAGTATTATCTTCAAATAACCCTTTTTTCCAACAGATCCAGAGCACACTATTACACCATGTCTGACACCAGTGCTAAAGAGAAATTTTCCCAAAGCCTTCTTTACTATTTCAGATTGCTCTGTTACAACTTTCCTCCTGGACTCCTCCCCTTTTCCCCCTCATCCTCCACAGGGATTTTCAGGTTGCTCCGCTCCCCTATGTCTAAATGCCTGCTTCAGCTGAGTTAGCCTTTAGCGCGGATAAGCAGCCGTGCACACCCCTAGCCTCCTTTAACGGGACACGTCATGACAGCCTGCAGCGTGTCTGATGGCTCAGTTCTCAGAACGCTGGGTCAGCACTAAGAGCGCTCTAAGTCCTAGAAGCAGTTATGGAATGTGTGTAGAATAACACTTGACCTTCTGCTGTAGCCTGGCTGGTGTTTTGTTAACAGGAAAGAACAGATGTTTGCTTCGCCCTCCCCCACCACCCCAATTTTTTCCTTCTTGTAAAAAGAATGCAGGAGAGTTTGTTTTCCCGCATGGGGGAGGGAAATGCCTCACTCACTTAGATCTGAGTATGCCACTCTAATTTTCTGAATAAGGTGCAAAATGAGGCCCTTTAAAAAAAGTCTGAGGTTCAAAATTTGTTTGTTTAAAGCAGCCTGTTTCATTTAAATAAACTCCACTGTGCAAAACTGTGCATTTTTCTTTGGTATCTATTTAGGTAGTTTTAAATTCATTTTTAGATAGATAATTAAAATTTATCCCTCCTCCCTCTCCAAAAAAACATCTGCTGGAGGCTACCAGTTGGCCTTATGTTACATAATGCCCCTTACGTAACTGGAAAGAGAGAGAAATTGATTCTAGCTATCAAACTACTGGCCTCAAAAGAAGTTCAGACTATACGGCAGCATTGGCCTTGTTTGAAGTGTGATCATGAATGTTTCAACCCACAAAGTTCAATGCTGAATTCTTTTTGTTTAAGTTACAAACAAAAGAAAAAGAAAAAAAAAACTACATGGCCACAAAAAATATTACAATTTGTGTTCATGTAGTTAGCAGCAGCTTTCTTCAAATAATAATAAAATAATAATAAAATAATAAAATAATAATAATAATAATAACAACAACATTAATAATAAGGCAGAGTCTTGCCTTTGTTATGCCATTAAAAACATTCTTGTTCCCTAGAAAGAAGCATTCTGGAAAAAGTTGAAAAAAATAACCCAACCAAAGCTTGCCTGCAAGTTCAAGTTTTGTAAAAAAATACATACATAATTTATTCTACAATATATATGTGCCTTCTGGTCACACTTAGATATTGTTTAGTGCTTTGCATTTAGAGGTCATTTTCTGCTGTCTCTCCTCCACAGACAGCCGTAAAACCAACTTAGGTTCCTCCAGACCACTTGTCATCATGCTGTTCTTCAACAGTACCATCGTTGCTTTGGGCCAGCTCTCAGCTCACTGCCTTTGACTGACAGATTTTCCTTTTTAACCAAAAGATAACAGAGAGAAAGTCAGTCAGTCATATTTCAGATTCCCGCCTTAGCGGCCTAGGTTCTAGTGGCAGCCCTGCTTGGTTATGATGGTCCATGTCTGGGTGAGTGTCTGTGCTCGTGCTTTCGGGAAGTCCGTTGTCACTCTCCTCTTCTTCTTTGCTGGTGAGGGCCACTTCATTCTCATAGCAAAAGGAATTTGCATTAGAAAGAATGTACTTCTTTTCTGCTAAGTCTCTGGCACTGCAAAGGGGTGTGTTGGGCACTTCGTACGTTTTGTGGAACCTCGAGTAGTCCACTTTGTAGTAATTCTTCTCTTCGAAGAGCACAGGCTCATAACGGTGGCCCCAGAGGATTTCATTTGCCAGATATGAACTACGGCACTGGGTAGTCATGGCAGTTGCTTCCACCATGCCCTCTAAGATTACTACAATTTCAAAGTCTGCATTGTCCATGTCTTGCTTACTGTAGTCATACAAGGGACTTTGTTCATCTATTTCGTGGACAATTGTAATTGGGGAGACTAGGAATATGCGGTCTATGCCACTGTCAAACCCAACGTTGATGTCTATTTGGTCCAAGGGGATGTATTCGCCTTCAGAGGTCACCCTGGATTTAAGAAGCTGGGCTCGCACATGTGCCTCCACCAAGTGGCTTTTTCGTAGGTTTCCAACACGCCACATTAAGCACAGTTTCCCATCCCTCAGGGCCACAACAGCATTGTGGCTGAAGACAAGAGTTTCATTTCTCTTTTTTGGCTTCGCCATCTTTGCCATGACAGCCCCAATGATGAACGCATCAATGATGCAGCCTACGATAGACTGGAAAACCACCATGAAGACAGCAATGGGGCACTCATCTGTGACACACCTAAAACCATACCCAATTGTTGTCTGGGTTTCGATGGAGAAGAGAAAGGCAGCCGTGAAGCTGTTCACATTGGAGACACATGGTTTGTAGTTTGCTGTCTCCTCCAGATCCCCATGCAGCAGAGCAATCAGCCAAAACACACAGCCAAAAAAAAGCCATGAAAGGATGAAAGCCAGACAGAAGATAACTAGCATCCATCTCCAGCGAATATCCACGCAGGTGGTAAAGATGTCTGCCAGGTAACGTTGTCCTTTCTCACCCACATTAATGAACTGGACGTTGCAGTGGCCATCTTTCTTGACAAAGCGGCTCCTGCACTGCTGTCTAGTGTGTACCTTGCTCTTCCCATTCCCGAAGCCATTGGCAACTGCCATAGTTGCCAGCTTCATGCCATCCTCCTCTGAGGACACAATGCTATAGCGGTTGGTTCGCACGCTGCCCATCACTACAGCTGTGGACTGAGGTGTTTCTGCTTTAGAAAACAGTCTGAGTTTCTGCAGAACCCTTTGGAGAAACAGTTTTGAAAGTTCTAGAGGAACACACACAGAAAAAAAAAAGAGTTTCCAACAACCCTTGGATCTACCAAGGAGAGTCTTCAGACATGCAGAGTTAGCTTAGCAATTAAACATCCGTCATAGAGACAGCATGGTCTGCAAGAGAAAGACAAATGGCATGTTAGAACTCAAAAGAACAGGACAATGAATGAAAGCTTCATAAAGACCAAAGCCTCCAAATCCACACAATTAATTTTTCAATCAATTCATGTCTATACATGGAATTGTCTTGGGGCACAGAGATTCTCCATTTGTGGTGATGGATTGACAAAACTGACATCCTTTATACAAAGAAGTCATCAATCTTTCTGTAGCAAGCACTGTAGTGAACATGTCTTACCGGTCTGCAAGCAATATTAACTTAAAAGCAGGAAATACAAGACTTGAACTAGCACATACACCTGCACTTTTGGCTAACTTTAAAATGGTGAATGAGCTTTAACACATTCATGTCTGTTCTAATCTCAAACTGATTTACAATGACACAGAAATCTGTCTCTCAGGGTCTATTCTATCCAAGCTACAGGTGCGTGTTAATTAAAGGAACAAGTGCATTATAAAGATCAAATTTAGCTCTGTTGATATTCCACCAACCTCCACGATATTACACTTGTGTGGAATTTAGCCCTTTACAAGCCCATTAAAGCAAAAGTCATGCATTCTTTCTCAGCAACAGGAATAAAGCCATAGAGGCTATACTGGCAACTATTTAAACCAAAGTCACAGCAGTGTGGTGAGATCCAAACAACCATTAAATTCACAGTAGGAAATCATCACACAAACCAAATGGGACCACAGCCAGCTCCCGCAGAAGTTATTGACAAATCACTTTACCAGAGGCAGAACTGACGTAACATCTCTGTGATGCTTTGCTAGTGATTCCAGGGCACTTTCCTCTCTGGAGATAAAGGGGATTCCACCTCCAAAAGGAGAATGGTCCCGAGTTTTCCTCGTGACTGGAAAATCAATGGTTGGGGACATGGTGAATACGAACTGTGTTTGCTGAAGAGGTCACCAAAGGAGATATGGTTTTGACCTAGTGTTTGCTTTTAACAAGTTGTATACTAAAGCGAAGTCTAGTCTGCAAGCTTCTTGTTGACAGAGCACGCATCCAGACTGCAGGTCTCTCGGAAGATAGATATGCAGGTCGGGAGTGTTCTGTCGACATCTCTGTACACCTCGTTCCATGAAGAAGAAGGGATGTCTAGACAGAGGGGGGGTTTCTGACATTTGGCCCCAGGTGGATGGGCCAAATGTCGGAAAAGCCTTCCCCAACAGAAATGTTGGCTAAAGATCTGCCAGTCGCTGTGTGCAATTTATATATCTTTTGATGACAGTTCCCAAGTATAGACACAGCCTAAGTGACCTAGGCTGTGGTTACACAAGCAAGTTTTGCCAAATAAACCCCAGTTTTGTCATCAAAATTGGTGGAAAGTCCATGCACAAAATGCGTTTTGTCGACAAAACTCAGCGCTTCCACTGGCAGCACTCTGCCTCTCAGCCGTAAGGCATAATGCTGCTGTCAACAGATTCCGTCAACAAAAAAGCTGCATGGATGCTCTGGGGGGTAGGGGCCTTCCCTTAACAGACAGGGCATCCAGAACAATAGGCAGTCCTGTCTGTTGTGCTTCTGGGGGCCTGTTTTGTCAAGAGACCAGCCGGGCACTTCAGCCGTTCTGTCGACAGAGCAGAACGCTTTTCCGATCTGCTTTTGTGTGTGGCTGCACTCTATTGACAGAAGTTTTGTCAGGCAATCCCTTCCAACAGTGACTCCTGCCAACAGATCACTGTAGTGTAACCACAGCCCTACTGCATTGCAGGAGATTTAACTGAAATACCATGAAGGAGGCAAAAGAATTGTTATACTCTCCCCCGCTCCCCCTGACCCGCATGCACACCAAAAAGAACGTCAGACCTGATTTTTACCACAGCAGGAGATCTTAGTACCAACCACGTAAGTGGGCGTGTACACTAAAATGTCTTTTGTTAACTGACATTAATAAAACCAATCTGACTCAGTTCTAAGAACTGACAGAATTAAATCAAGCAACGCGTAAGATTTTTGAATGTGAAAGAACTTGCACGGGCTCTGGCTGTCCTCCCTGACCTGGGAGCAGTAAGGTTAAAGAGTCAGACCACATATAGGAACTGACTACGGTCCAATAACACTTTTAAAACCTTAGGCAGCTATGCTGAATTTCAGGGACTCCAAACAGTTCCTTTCCCCTATATCTCTGAGGTGCAGCACAAACGCTAAGGTAAACAGATGTGTGTAACAAAACAGGAGGTGGCAAGCAGAAAGCGTAAGCTTCTCTCACGTGCATACACACTTCAAGTCACTGTGTAAGAATGTGGCCTAAAACGAATTTCCTGAGCTTAGTCGTTGGTGACTCCTGCTGTGTATGATGCATTTGGCAGCTTTCGACTTTCAAAATACCCCGTTTGAATACAGCTTTCCTATTAATTTATAAAGATGATACAGTGCTGTTACTCTTCTACCTGCCTGAATATTTTGTCTGTATTTTTTGGGGGGGAGGGGTTCAGAATGGAGAGTCTCAGTCCCACCAATATATAACTCTCTGAACTGTCTGACACTTACCAGCCATCATGTAGAACTTCAAAGATGATCTGAAGAAGTGGGTCTGCCCCACGAAAGCTCATCACCTAATAAATTATTTATTAGTCTGTAAATCCTACAGGACTGCCGGTCTGTTTTGTTAGACTACAGACTAATGTCGCTACCTCTCTGTTACTGTCTAACATTTAGTTTGAGATTTTCTGTTGGCTTGAAACTCCATCTAAAACCAAAGGCAAGTGGAAAAGCCAAATTACTATTTATATGTTCCATGAAAAGGAACAGCTCACTGAAAAATCATTGCACTGGTTTGCAGATTAATCACTTTTATAAACCACATCCTAAAATCACAGTCAGGTTGAACTTTCATGTGCTAAGCAGGTTTTGATCCAAGGAGATGGAAAGACATAGTCTTGGAACTAATTTGGTCATTTTTCCGCATTGTCTCTTGGATTTCTAGCGGGTGGGGAGGGGACAGCTGTGAATATGAAGGTCCTGAATGTACAACTTTACCAAAAAAAAAAAAAAATCTTGACCCCAAGACATTTGTTTAAATTCCACATGTCAATGAAACCATAATGCCAGTTTCTGACAAATAGTCTTCCATATTTCGTACTCTGGAAATAGCATTGGACACCTACAGTTGTCATAGTTCCATTGCTAATGATAGCATTTCTTCCACTGAATGTACATCTGCACAATATTATTAGTTAATAGATGTGCCACTGCACGTGTTATGCCTTTGGAAGCAAAAACTGCATTCACTTTGGCTGAAATCTTCCTGAAACACTGAAGTGCAGCCTTGTGGGCATCTCTTTCCCATGTTTACAGACAGTATCTTGACGTTTAGACAACAAAACTCAGGCACGTGCCACATGGTATAGGGCTGGTCATAGGATAACACAAGTTGCCTCTCATCCTTCTGTGTGCTTTGAGTAGCTAGGATACGAGGAGCTGAGAGGAAGGGTGAGCTTGCAATAATTCTGCAGTCAGACTCACAGCTGGTGAAACACAATGGGCCTGATCCTGCCCCCACTCAAGACAGTGGCAAAATTCCCATTGACTTCAAGGCTCAGGTTGTATTAATGTGGCGGGGGGGGCAGGGGAGGAATCAACAGATCCACCAGTCTGCAGATCTGAACATGATGTATCTTAAACACTTCCACTTGGCTATAGTGAGAGCTGGGGACAGTAAGGGATACGGGATCAGGCCCTACACAAAAAGTGTATTCAAAGCTAAAACTGCACTGACCTAGGATGAAACAATCATCCATCAGCCCAGTTGTAATGCAAATAATTTATTTCCAAACATCATCATGGTATCATAGAATCATAGAATCCTAGGGCTGGAAGGGACCTTAGGAGGTCTTGAGGACAAAGAGAGCCAAATCCACAGCCCCCACTGGGAAAAAAAATTGTCTGTAGTATTGGCCCCATTGCAAAAGGACACAAGTGGACAGACGTAAACCAAAATACTTTATTCACCCCACTATCTCACCCTGAAAAAACAACAGGAGAAACTTAGAGAAGTGCTGAAACCAGTTGCTGGCTCGCATGCAGGTTCACTACAATGCAGGATGGCATCAGAATTGAAAACGGGTAGTTTGTTACTAGGGAAGGCTTGGAAAGGGCTAGTCACATAATGCCTTTCTGAACACAAGCTGATTCAGCAACAGCAACAAAATCTCCAAGAGCTCATAAGGAAAAATAATGACCTTGGGTGGCTGCAATGTGTGCAGATTGAGTGGAAGAGGAACGTGTGGAAGAGTTTCCAATTGATCGGAGATAGAGATATTACAGGAGTTCAGAGACAGAAAGATACCGCTAATGAGTGTTTCGGGCAGGTATTCCCAAGCTGACGCCACACTGCTCTGCATTGTGTGTGCAGGGCACATGTTGCTAAGTGAGTACAACTGCCTTAGTGAAACACCTTCCTCTCTCTCCTGTAAACAGAACAGCAGAGCTGTCTGCCAAGATATATAGAAAAAACAAAGTCCATACTCTCTCTATATATTAGGCAGAAATGTTCAGGTGTAAAGGCTCAGTGACCTGCTCCCAGCCCCTTATGTTATTTAAAAGTTGTTAGCCCAAACTCCTTTAATTTCCCAACTTGTTGGACTAGAGTATTTGAGGCATACCAAGTATTTAATGCTAAGCCAGTTTAGATCATGACAGAATTTCTTTATGAAAACAATGAAGACATTAGAGAAAAGAAAAATAAGCAATGCAGGGAAAGGTGCCTGGCAAAAAAGGGAGAAAAGTAAGTGGCACTGTCATATGAGAAGCTGCTTCTTTGCAGATCTCAGGATATTTCTAGATAATGACAAAGTAACTACAAATGAAATACTCATCACCAGGGGGTGTAGTTGACGTGCTGGCTAGAGGCTAGAAAGGCAAACAAGTGTAAAGGTAAGGCAGCGAACACAGAAAAGAATAAATAGATAACTAAAGCCTGGGGAGTAGAAATTGGCAGGGAACGTATGCTTTTAACATGTAGAACAGTGTTTAAGCATGTTCTGCAACAACTGACTCCAGACAAGCTCCCAAGTTCATGAAAAGCACTTGCTTGGTTAAAATGGAAAAGCTTGTACACTGCAGCCATAAATAAATCTACCATTTCCTATATGCAATTTTTTTTCAACTGTCATGAATCAAGTTAAAATGACGCAATCTCTCCACAGCCATTCAAACCACAATGGCTTTTTTCTTACTTCTTCTTTTTGCCAGAGCCATTAAGAAAGAATTCCACAAGTTGCTCTGAAGCCGCTTTCACAGACAGCGGTCAACGTGTGGTGTTATGAATAAATGCCAGGGTGTTGTGCAAGGGTGACAGAACATTAATTTTTTGTAAATGAATCTTAACTCTGTCATTCATTATGCTTTGAATTTTTCCCTCTCTTCTAGAATTTCTGAAAGAAAAGAAAAGAAAAAGCCTAGGACAGTGCAAAGGAGAGTTTTCATGCTAACTTCCAAACCGCCCCCAAAATGCAATATCCTTCCAGTGGCAGCTGGAACATAAACAGATGCTGAAGTGTTCCAAGCACACCTAGTTAATCATGTTCCCTGGGGAGGTTATGGTGTATGAGAAATGGCAAAGCTCTCCCTTGCCAAGACTATGCAGAAAAGTGCAGAGAAAAATTAAACCTGATAGTCAGGCACACACACAGACTTGACACACACCCCTTCGCTCCCCAGCAAGCCAGGCAATAGACAATCGAGGGTGGCATTTCGGAAGTGCCTGTGTTGCAGACTTTGCTACTGAAAGACGCAGGTTAAAATAAAGTACTCCTTACCTGTTAGTGGATTTAAGCTGGGGATGTATATACTTAAAAGAGTGTAAGATCCAGTGGCTAGACGGGGAATCAGCGCACCAATCCCAAGCTCCCTACCCCGCTGCACTGCTTGCAACTCAATCCCTCCATGAGCTACTGCCTCTCTTTTGAGGGCGGCCATGTGATTTTTAATACCGGCTCGGCAGTCTCCGCCCTGCGGGCTGCCCCCGACCAATGGGGCAAGGGGGGCCGGCTCAGCCTTGGCCAGATCTCCGCCGGAGCGCCTGGCTCCGCTCAGAGTTGGGGATTGCCGGCGGGGGGTGCGGAGCCGGCGAGGGTGGCTCTCCTGCAGCGGGGCTTCGCTCACGCCTTGCCCCGGGGACAGGGGCGCCAGGCTGGGGCGTGGCTCCCCTGCGCCCAGGGCGCACTTCACCACACGGGAAGCCTGCCCCCTGTGCGCTCCCGGGCGCAGCGGGCTTCCATTTGGGGGGCCGGGAGGGGCAGACATGAGAGGTGCGCCAAGGGAGGGTACACCGGGGAGCTAAGGAAGGCAGGCGCAGGGAGCAGTGGAACGAGGAGGGTTGCCAGCCTTCCAGGATCGGCCTGGAGTCTCTTGAATTAAAGCCTAATCTCTAAACCAAGATGATGAAATCCCCTGGAGAACATCCAGCCAGACCTGGCACCCCTGGGTGGGGGCGGGTGGGCAGGCGCTTGAGGGTTATGCCCCACTGGGAGCTAGGTGAGAAGAAATGGAAGCAGAGGTGAGGGAGGGTTGGAAGCGATAGGGTGAGAAGGGACAGCTGGGAAGATTTGGATCTGGTGGGGAGCGGAGAAGTTGTTTATGAAGGGAGAGAGGGGCGTTCACTGGGGCATTTTGGCACAATATCTGGGGTGTCCATTCCCTTGGCATTCCATAGCCAGGCACTGTAGGCCCAGCTGGTCTGGGAGTTGGCCCTGAGAAGAACTCAAGGGCTGGAATTCCTCTGCAGCACAAATGCGAACATGTTGTCTCGGTGAACATCTATGCTGTGCATTAAGTGCTGAGGACCCAGATTTGAGAACCCTGCTACAGGTCTAGGTCGGAGCCCATGTGCTGTGTTGACTGGGTCTGAGCCTGGTTGTTTTGCCCGGTGAACGCAGCCCTGAGTCAAGGTCTGTGTAGTGCAGTGTGGATAAGTTAGCCGAGCTGTGAGAGCTGGGTCAAGCAATTGTAAGCCCAAATTTGCAGTGAAGCGTGGACTCTGAAGTGCGGATTTGGAATCAGTCCAGCCAAACACTTCCCAAATTAATTCGTAGGCTGGAGGGCTCTAGTTCTCATGGTCTTCCATGAGATCCCTGAGTGTCATTAGTATTTTACTGCAGTAACCCCTACATGCTGCACTCCTAGCTTGGGACCATTTTCCCTGTAAACTGA
The DNA here is from genome assembly GCF_033958435.1 of Carettochelys insculpta. Lineage (NCBI taxonomy): Eukaryota > Metazoa > Chordata > Testudines > Carettochelyidae > Carettochelys > Carettochelys insculpta. The sequence continues at coordinate 21,555,544 of NC_134156.1, read as the reverse complement.
GTGCTTGGGTGGCTGCCCAGGAGAGATTCAGGTGCCTCCCAGCTGATTAGCAGAGCACCCACCCCCACTCACAGCAGGCAGGACTTGTTTCTATTGGTGGTGCAGATCTGCACATGCCTAGGTGCACATAAAATTTATTCCACTTATGGGTGGTAAAAAATAGAGATAATGCTGCTTGGGACCTCATTATGCTGGGGGATATTTCCACAAAAGAAAAAAAAAAAACTGTCTGTGGTAGAGGTAGGAGGTGCATCCAACAAACATTGTCAGAGTCAGTGTCAGTCTGTAGCTTCGTAAACTACAGGCAGAAGTTGGTCTCGAAAATGCCACAAAATGTTATAGGTCATGAGTTTTTGAGGGTAATACCCACTTCCTCAGATTAAAAAAAAATGAAAAAATGGAATCCAGGGATTATATAGGAGAGAGGGGGTGGGACGGAAGGAAGGGAGAAGGATTAACTGTCACTAGAAGGACCAATTAATGAAGCAAATTAAGCAGGCTGTTGCCCACTCCTACAAATATCAAAGGTGCAGGAAACTGTGGCTACAGTTACACTAGCCAGTTTTGCTGGCAAAACCCCAGTTTTATTGACAAAACTAGTGGAGCACCCACACACAAAATGGGATTTGTCAACAGTATCTCAACAAAATCCAGCACATTTGCCAATAACCTTCTCCCTCTCCCAGGCTGTCTACACTATAGAGTTTTGTCAACAAAAGTTACCGTTGGGACATATTTCCCAACAGAACCTCTGCCTCCAAAACACGTTCAAACCTAACAGAGGCCCCCCCATTGGCATCCTCTGTGGACAGAGAGCAGCTTACTGCCCGGCCCTCGGTCGACAGGCCAACCAACTGGAAGTTCTGCAAACGGCTGCCTGGTGAACCAGAAGTCCTCTCTGTTGACAGAGGGGGCCCCGGAGCATCTACACTACTTTTTGTCAACAGAATGTGTTGGCAGAGGCGTTATGCTTCCTCCTATGGGATCAACTTAACTCTCCAAAGAAAACTGCTGCGTTCTGTCAACTGTTTCTTGGCAGAATGTATTTGTAGCGTGGCCGCTCCGTGAGTTTTGTTGACAAAACTCTGTAGTGTAGACACGGCCCCAGATGAGGAAGAGTGCCTTTTGTCAACAGGTTTTGTCAACAGAAGAGCTGTGTGGACAATCTGGCGGGGGGGCTTCTCTCGACAGACAGGGCATCCAGAACAATGGACAACCCTGTCTGCTGTGCTTCCCAGTGCCTGTTTTGTAGAAAGAGCAGCCAGGCAGTCTAGCAGCTCTGTTGACAGAACAGACTACTCTTCCAATTGGCTTTTGTGTGTGTCCGTACTATCAACAGAAGTTTTGTCAGGAAATCTCTTCCAACAGTGACTTCTGTTGACAGAGCGCTGTAGTGTAACTGTAGCCTGTGAGAAAAGATGTTAGTAAATTGTACTCTACAGTTAAGGAGGGATTTCACTGTAGGATCTTCTACCTCTGATGTCATAGATGGCTAGATAGGAAGAAGAACAGCATTCTCTGTAAGCAGCTGCCTAAGGTAATACAGGTGCTGCCTCGCTGATTAGCAAAGCAGCCACAGCCAGCAGCATGTTTTTCTACTGGAGGTGCACATCTGCACGTGCCTTGGTGCACATAAAATTTATTCTGCCCAAAGAAGGAAAAAAATTAGAGGGAATATTGATGGAGAATACCCATTAAGCATATTCCCCATTGACCATTAATATGTAAATCACTTGCTCCATACATAACAGGCTGAGACAGCAGAGAGACAAGGTGGGTGAGACAACATTTTTTATTGAGCCAGCTTGTTCTATGGGGAGAGGCATGCTTTCAAGCCATGCAGGATTCGTTTTCTATTCCTGGGGCTGATACAGCTACATTCCATACAGCGGTGTTACATATGTCAAAGCAAGTTTCCTGAGAAGAAGAAATTAATTTCCATTTAATTTTTCTGTGGATTCTGCCAAACTCTATTGGGAAATACGCAGGGCATTTTGGTCTGGTGAAACTTATCTAGCTCTTTTCAGTATCCTCTTCAGTCTTGCAGCTAAGGGCTGTTGATGGGTGCCCTTTCTTAGTATTCCTAACCAGACACTAATCACCAATGTTGTAACCCAGAAAATACATCACAAATACTACCCTGAGTGCCACAAAGGAATTCACTATAACACACCCAAAAATGAGGTTTGTGCAAAAACAAAGAACCCCCTGGCTGATGAAAACAAAAACAAAAACTAAAACTATAGTGAACAAAAGCAATGGGAGTTTTCCCATCACCACAATAACTAGATCTCATTTTTTTGTTTTATATACCGCCTATGGCAGATAGACTAGGGTGCTGTGTCACTGCTTAAATATAGGCAAATATTCTGCCATCCCTAAAGCTCCTTTGGTTTAAAATGCCCAATGAAAAAAACTTTGAAGAAGTGTTCAGCCAAACGAAAATTGATAAGAATAAAATAACAGGCTTTGTAATAATGATCTGAAGTTTGCTGGACTCTGGTTGTGATGCTCTGGCAGGGGGTGTTAGTTTCAGAGGCAGGTGCCCTCCAAAAGCTGAGTTCCTGACACTAGCAGCTGAAATGCATCAGAGAGCATCCTGTGTTGCAATGCAAAAAGATGGAGGAAGGCAGGCTGTTAAATGACAGTGGGGGAAGTCACAGGCAAACCAGAGCTTTAGAGGTTTTAGAGATTATCACTAGCACCTTAAATTGCACCTAGGAGAGAAATGGTGGTCATTGCAACATATGGTGAGCAGGTGCTTTGAGCACTAAGGGGCAAGCAGATATTTTGGCCAGCAACTGGGCCATCTGCTGGTCAGATGTGGGAGGAGTGGAGAGACCCACACAAGGCAGTCTGGAGAACTATAGAGCATACTAGAATATGTTCCTAGCATATGACCCCACCACCCCACCTCCCAAACACCACGCATCATTCCTGCCCCCATTCATTAAAGTGAGACCAACAAAGTTGGCCTGTTTTCTCCAGCTATTTGAAAATGGTTTACAAAACCCATCTCTCTTGCACAATCTTGGTTCACCCTGTAAGGAAAATGGGTTTAAATGGCCTACAGGAGACTTTAACTTGTCCTACATTTATATATGTGAGTGCCCTTTAAAACTTGCCACTTATGACTTCGGCTGGTTTTTTATGGGATTTATTAAGTGTTCCCTGTTCTCAGAAGGGGGAAGTAGCACAAATATTGCAACAACTAATAAAGCAGTCAATTTCAGTAAATGAGCGATTTTTATAAGAATCCCCACCCTATGAGTTATTGCTTTCAGTGTATACAAGTTACACATTACACAGGGATATGAAGGAGAGAGAGAGAGTTAGATGATAAGAATGGCCACGTGAGGTCAAACCAATAGCCCATCTAGTTCAGTGTCCTGTCTTCTAACAGTGACTGATGCCAGAGTCTTCCAAGGAAATGAGAAGAATAGGACAGTTTATTAAGTGATCCATCACCTGTCATCCTGTCCCTCCTTCCGGTCAACAGAGACCTAGGAGCACCCAGAGCATGGGATTGTGTCACTGACCATCTTAGCCAATCGCCATCAGTGGATCTAGCCTCAGTGGCCTTATCTAATTCATTTTTGAATCCAGTTATATTTCAAGCCTTCACGACTTTCCTGGCAATGAGCTCTGCAGGTTGACAGTGTGTTGTGTAAAAAAACCCTACTGTTTAGTTTAAACCTGCAGGTGTATTCATTTCATTAAGAGACCCCTTATTCTTATGATATGTAAGGGGTGAAAAGCACTTCCTTATTCAGTTTCTCTACACCAGGGGTCAGCAATACCCATCACAGGTTCCAATAGTGGCACGCAACCTGATTTTCATTGGCACACAAGGTAGAAGCTCAGACCCAATGCTTCTCCCCCAAGCAACCTGGCGCTTGCTCAAAGCCATGCCACCTATGGATTAGCAAGAGATCAGGTAATGCTACCAACCACCCCCCAAACAGTAGAGTTCTGCTTCTTAGTTCATTTATTAAAGAAGCTGTTATAAGTAGGACTCTTCGTGACTTTAAATAGTGTCACTGGCACTCAAACTGTACATAGAGGTGCAAAGGTCAAATTTCAGCACTCCATCTCAGAAAGGTTGCTGACCCCCAATCTACACCATTCTCTTGTAAACTGGATAGTCCCAGTGTTGTTAGTCTCTCCTTGTAAGGAAGCTGCTCCATACACCTGATTATTGTAGCTTGTCCCTTTACTTTTCCAGTTCTAGAGTTTGATTTTGTTTTGTTTTGTTTTGTTTGATACAGTATAGGGTGAGCAGAATGTCATGTAGTATTCAGGGTTGTGACCATACCATAGATTTATATAGTGGCATTGTGATATTTTCTGTCTTATTAGCCTTCCTTTCCTAAGGGTTCCTAACATTCTCTTAGCTTTTTTATAACTGCTGGTAGATATCCATGATGACTCCAACATCTCTTTCTTGAGTTTAGACCCCATTTTTTCATATATAGAGCTGGGATAATTTTTTCCAGAGTCCACTTTTCGCACTAATCAATTTTGAATTTCATCTGCCATTTTCTTTTCTGACGGATGGAGAACTATCCATGATGACTCCAAGGTCTCTTTCTTGGATGCGAGCAGCTAATTTAGACCTCATCCTTTCATATGTACAGTTGGCATAATTTTTTCAGTGTGCATTTTTTTGCATTCGTCAGCTTTGAATTTCTTCTACCATTTTCTTGCTCAGGCAGACCTACTTTTGTGAGATCCTTTGGAACTTGTCACAGTCAGTTTTGAACTTAGTTATTTTTAGTAATTTGGTATTATCTGCAAACTTAGCCAGCACACTGATTACCTTTTTTTAGATCATTTATGAATATGAATATGAATACCTATCATGCAGCTGTCTGTCATGAATCATTGAAACTTTGGGTCACTTTGTAATACTTCTTTAATAAGAAAATAAGAAGTGTTTGCTCCATTAATTGGAAACACATTTCCTTTGCATGGTAAATCTAGTAAAAATCAAGTTCTATAATAAGAATAATTGATTTTAGTTACATAGTATGATTTTGAAATAATTGATTATGGGTGATTAGAGAAAAACAATAGCAAGTTATGCACCTATATTAACATTGGAGGAGGACCCTTGTTAGTTCTTCCAAATCTCTGTTTATTTGAGTATTAAAATAAACATAAAAGTTAAAACAGATAAACCTGCAAACTGGGAATGGTAACATTTTGATCTGTGTGGATGAAAATATCTTTCAAGTGGGTGTAATTATATGCAACAGAGTGAAACATTGGGGGGAACTTTGTTTAGAAGATGGTAATGTGAGTTCTACAAACCATTACATGATGTACCCAACACATTACTGAACAAATTTGACCCCTGCAAACTCTAACAGAAAGAATCCTTACTTATGCAACAGACCCAATGAAATCTGTACTGGCTGGCATGAATCAGAATTACTCATGCAGAGGAAAGCTTTGCAGGATTAGACCAGAGTAGTGTTTTATATTGAACAAAAGACAAGGCTAATATTAGAAAAGCAGAAAACAACATTGTATTGCTGCTAGTGCTTTTCAGAGTTCTTAAGGGAGTTGCAGCTACGGTGAGAAAACCCGCCCTAGCAATGAAACCCAATTCAAGCACTTGTTTGATTCTGCCATGCTTAACCAATTCATCTCTGACTTGTGTGAGTAGCAGAAAGACAAGCTTCCTTATTACACACAGGGAAGTTGAAGTGACACAAAATGCTTCTAAAAAATCCTTTCCTGTTGCAAATCTCTTCTCGAAAGACAGGATGAAGAAAGTTAGATGCAATTGAAAATTTAACCCTTGAGGGTAAGCAGTTTGTTTATTTCCCAGCCATGAAGAGTTCTCTGTCATTGTGTTAGTTCTTTCTCTCTCATATTGGTTGTCTACAAGACGCAGCTGAGCACCAACTCCATTCTACGTAGTGTCCTTTGAACAGGCACAATAAAAATCTTCTTCTTTGTGTTGTGAGATAATGGAATGGATTGATTGGGGAAAATAGTCAGCTCTTGGAGCAAGAAGAAATTTTTTTTAATTTCTTTCTTGCTTTCCTTCTCTCTTCGTGGCATCTGAGAACCACTTTCTCCTTTACCATGGGGAATCTCCTACAATAGCCTACCTGCATGAGCAATTCTATTAAAAGCCAGAGGGGGCAGTGGAGAACCAAGACAGGTGATCAGAAGCGATGCTTTACATACAGTATTTTTTTTGTTAGTATTTCCAATTCCCTTCATGTAAATTTGCATAAGTTAGCCTGTCTGCTCTGTTAGGTCAGCTAGAAAAAAATCACCAAAGATACTTATCCCATTTACAATAAAATCTTGACATATAACAAGCAGTCCTGTGACACCTTAGAGACTAACACATTTATTAGATCATAAGCTCCGGTGGGTAAAACCCAACTTTTCTTTTACCCATGAGAGTTCATGATCTAATAATTTTTAGTCTGTAAGTTTCCCCAACACTGCTTGTTGTTTGTGAAGCTACAGACTAACACGGCTACTTCTCTAGTACAATCTTGACATTGGCATGTTCCTGGTTATTCACCGGTCTTATGTCTGGGTCCTGTAAGGAAAAAAAAGAAGGTATATTAACAGCAGAAATTACAAAATGAGCAACATATAAATCAATGACTCATTCTGTAAGTAGAGGGGATATATTCTGCAAGCAGATTGGATGTGCACATGTACAGACAGTGACAGAGTGATAATGAGTTTAAAATCAGATTGTTAATAAGGAGAGGCAGAAATACAACCTAGGAAATGTAATAGCTCTGCACCTGCCTTTCCTATTTGTTATTTTGATTTCTTGGGACTGCAAAGATGGCTGAAGCTTACAGTGTGTCCTGTTACCTAAAATTGGGTGAAACACCCTCCCCCGCCCCAAGGAACAGCCTTATTTCACAGTTTTAAAAATGAATCTGCATTTTTAGCTCCCAACACAGCAAACCTGGGCAAAACACATTGTCAGCGCAATAAACAAGACCAAGAAAGGTTAAGTTGATGAGTCAAAACTAACAAGCCAACAGTGAGGGCAACAGACCCCCTCAACAACAGAGACAATAGACAAAGGGGGTCTTTGCCCAGGAAAGCTTACCCTCCAATAAATCTGTTAGTCTCCAACAGGACATCTTGTTGTTTTTGTGGATACTGACTTAAACTGCTACCCCTCTCATAGTTGTTCACCGTGAAGCTTACATTTTGACCATGGTTCAGACTGCATCTTCCCTATGAATAAATGACTGTACCCACACCTGTTGCATCACCCTTTGTAGTGATGCTACCTTAATGCTATCTTGGCTACCTTCATACTTTAGAATCATGACTAATCATTTGGGTTGGAAGTTAAGCGGCCCTCTTGGGTCCTCTAGTTTCTACCCCCATGTCATGGTAGGATTGGGTTATTTTCTTGACACAATTTTAAGGGATATACTCCTAAATACGCATTATAGATGCCTGGGTTCTGATTTAAGGTCCCAAATGCAGAATTGAGGTCCCTAATGGGCTAAGTCCTTAATTAAAATATTAATTCACCACAGTCTCATCTAAACACACATGATTTCACTCCACCAATAGTAGCAACGCTAATGGTTATGGTGCAAATAGGGGCCAGGCATTGGTAGTGTTTTGTTTTTTATCACTGTGTTCTCCAACACCACCGTGAGCAGGGCTAAGTCATGGGGTGATGAAGTCCCAGAATCTTGTCTACACTAAAACCTGCATTATTGTTGCAAAGGGTAGAACAGACACTGTGACTGAATTTGCAGTTTTGAGGTTCCTGCATAAGGCAGTCAGAGGCTACACGTGAAGCCTACATCGAAGTAGCCTATTTCGATGTGGCGACATCGAAATAGGCTATTTCGATGAATAACATCTACACGTCCTCCAGGGCTGGCAACGTCGATGTTCAACATCGACGTTGCGCAGCACCACATCGAAATAGGCGCAGCGAGGGAACGTCTACACGCCACAGTAGCACACATCAAAATAAGGGTGCCAGGCACAGCTGCAGACAGGGTCACAGGGCGGACTCAACAGCCAGCTGCTCCCTTAAAGGGCCCCTCCCAGACACACTTGCACTAAACACCACAAGATCCACAGAGCCGACAACGAGTTGCAGACTCTGTGCATGCAGCATGAATCCCCCGCTGCAGCAGCAGCAGCCAGAAGCCCTGGGCTAAGGGCTGCTGCACACGGTGACCATAGAGCCCCGCACGGGCTGGAGAGACAGCGTATCTCAACCCCCCAGCTGATGGCTGCCATGGAGGACCCCACAATTTCGACGTTGCGGGACGCGGATCGTCTACACGGTCCCTACTTCGATGTTGAACGTCGAAGTAGGGCGCTATTCCGATCCCCTCATGAGGTTAGCGACTTCGACGTCTCGCCGCCTAACGTCGAAGTTAACTTCGAAATAGCGCCCAACGCGTGTAGCCGCGACGGGTGCTATTTCGAAGTTAGTGCCGCTACTTCGAAGTAGCATGCACGTGTAGACACAGCTAGAGAGTGTCCCTATTTCTCATTTATGCTAAGGTTACTGCTGCTTTGGAAGTCTGAAGAACCTTTTGTGTACATAAAAACCAGGCATAGAATGTCAGTGTTTAATATGACATACTTTTTTGTATGTCTGAAAGGTAGTAAGTTATCTTCCACAATCTTCATTCTTTGTGTATATCAAGAGAAAGGGGTGTTAATAGTTGATAAAACTTGTCAGAGTAGTGAGAACATACCCATGGAGATGACATAGAAGAACTTGACAATTCCTAGAAGGAAAAGGGTTAACAATTTACACATGACCCACTTTCACGGTCTTCCATAGAATCTCAGTTGTTAGCGTACTGGTCTAATAGTTTTAATAAAAAAATGACAGGCTCATCCTCTGTCCAACAGGACAATTTAAGAGATATCCTTGCATTGTCCTGGTTTGCAGGGTTTTTCTCATGTAAATGTTGAACACAAGCAGGGGGGGTCATCCAGTGACTAGAAATTCACATGCAAGCAGGTGACCTGTTTAATGTGCCCTGTTAGCTAATTAAATCACAACTGCAAATTCTTGACTATTGCAATGTGTCTCCAAGCTGTTGATAGACATACTGAAGATATTGGACTAGGGAGACAGTGACTAGTCACAGTGGTCCTGAATTTCTGGCAGGAAAAAGCACTTCAACTACTGTGTAAGTGAGCTTTCTGATCTGGATGAAGCAGAGAAGTGGGCAATCTTTATAAACACTCCTCCCATCTTTAAGTGTAGGAAGAGGTTTCTCTCTCTGGCTTATATCACTTGCCAGAGGCTCTAAAGTAATTCCTGATAGAAAAGAGCTGATGCACCAGTACTCCTACTGCTCTGTCATGACGCATGTGCGTTATTGTGGGCAGACAGGCAACCAAGTTCAAATGGGAAAGGGAGTGGCTGGGGAGAGAATTAAGAGCAAACTGTGGGAAATATCTGGCATGTTCTATATTTTTCTTTTAAAGCAATTTACCAGGCTTTTTTTTTCTTGCCTTAGCATGTGCAGGCTCACTTAGTTGTGATCTTTGGCAGTCCTGAACAGAAAGATGATGTAGAAACCCTGGTTGCATTGACGTTCATGGCAAAACATTGATTGATTTCAGTAACACTAGGGCCAGGACCATGGTGAAATGAAGCACATTGAAAAGCTGAAATTGTTTCAGTGCATCTCAGGACATTGCTTATAGGCAATCTTTTTTTATAGGTTTTTATATCTACTGTAGTACTTACAACATACCACATCTAGCATAATGTAAAATGGTGATGGCATAACATTGTTCGGTAGGAAAAAGAGTGTGCCCCCCTCCCGTACCAAATGCCATCTGAAATGCCAGAAAGTCAACAATTATGCTCGCTTGTGACTGATTTAAGACACCACATTGTCTGCAGAATAATTAAAATGCCTGTTGGAATTGAGCTGAAAGCATCCAAAGGTTTAAACAGAAAAAGAAGGATCATCCTGAATAAATTAAGTCAAATCTGCTTCCTTGTCCTATGTCCAAGATGCACCAAAATAACATTGTACTGAGAAATTCTTTCTAGGTCATGGCCATAAAGCAAATTAAAATATCCATTTATTGTGTTGTTTCTTTATTAGGAAGCAAAATGGCCGACTGTGAATAAGGATCATTAGGATCCTGAATCTTGCTCTGTTGTTGTAAAGGAATCTCTCCTTTCTTTGTCCTCCAAAATATTGAAGGCATGTCTACAATACAGAGTTATGCCAGAACAATTTATTCCAGAGTTGTTATTCCCAAATAAACTATTCTGGAATAATGTGTCCACACAATAGAGAAGCCAGAGGATAAGCTGTGATTATGAGGTGATCGAAACACTTATGTCAAAATAGGCACTTACTGCTCTCAAAATCATCTACATTATTGCAAAATAGCTTCCAGTTATCTTGAAATAATGGGTCATCTAGCATGCATGGACAACCCATTTTTTCAAAACAAAGAGGGTTATTTCAAAATAACCCCTCTAGTGTAGACTAGGACTCAGATGCACAGGGCATCCACCAGTTTCCACCACTTATTTTGGTCTTTTCTTCAGTGTTCTGGGGTTCATGCTGCTGGATGGGATTTCTTTCTCTATTGTTCTGTGTAATGTTTCTATAGATTACTATCATCGTCTTTTTCCAGGTGATTACTTGAGGTGAAAATCATTTTAGTGGCATTCTTGAAGTGTATCCTAAATACGTCTACCATCATCATTTTATCATCGTAAAATCACAGAACACTAGAAATGGAAGGGACCTCGAGAGGTCATTAAGTCCAGTCCTTTGCCCTCATGGGAGGAGTAAACATTGTCTTGATCATCCCTGATAGATACTAGCTAGTCTGCTGTTAAATATCTCCAGCGATGGAGTGTCCACAGCATCCCTGGCAATTTATTCTAGTGTTTAACCAATCTGACAGTTGGGAAGTTTTTTCTACTAGCCAATCTAAACCTCCCTTGCAGCAGTTTAAGCCCATTGCTCCTTTTCCTATTCTCAGAGGCCAAGAAGAACAATTTTTCTCCCTCCTCCTCATAACCTTGTATTAGGTACTTGAAAACCGCTATCATGTCCCCTCTATGTCTTCCCTTTTCTAAACTTTTGCAAGCATTCTTGCAAGCATTCAAAAGCTGGATTAAATTGATAAAATGGATCATACCCTAAGTTTTGATTCTCTACTGGTGCCTGGCTTCAGGAAACCAGTCTTATTCAGCACAGCACTTAACCAACTGGGTAAACTACAGTGGTGCTAGAACAGTTTTTGGAGTGTTGCTATTGAGCTACTCCCTACCCCCATTGCCATGTCTCTTATTACCCGCTACAGATAGAACCAGCATGTGGGACCTCCTATGAAGGACTGGTGTCTGGATGGGACCTTGGATTCGTAGTGGTGGCCCTGGGTGTGGGCCTGACAGCCAGATGAGATCCGTGGCCAGCAGCAGAATGGGTAGCTGCCAGGCCCAGCTGCTGGGATGCCAGGTGGCCAAGACTCCATGTGGCAGAAGTGTGGGACCAGGACACCCAAAATCTGGGGATTCTGCAGCACTCCCCTCCACACATACCTCTATTTACAGTACCTCTAGTTTAGCACTCCTTGAATAGGAATGGACTTACACAGATGCTTAAGTGCTTTCCTGTACTAGGGCCTGGAAGAGTGACTATGCAGAACTCTGAACCTGAAATGCAGGCTATTCTGATTTAGCAAATATTATAGGACAGTCAGTCTCAGCAAGGGAGATATGTTACCGCCCCCCCGCCCCCCCGGCATACAGTGAGGTGTTCTAGGGATTTCCTCAACTCATCTACACATTTGCCTAATTTTACAACAAACTACATCTAAAACATCAGCAAAATGAGTATCCACCAACATTTCACACTGATAATAACTTGTTTATACCAGGCACAGAAGTGTGAATACAATATTTACATTCCATCCTATTTTTTTTTTATAATTGTAGACCAAAAATGAGAAAGGAAGCAATTTTTCGGTAAGCATGCATGACAGCAATTTTGTATTTTTATGTCTCATTTTGTAAGCAAGTTGTTTTGAAGTGAGGGGAACTTGGAGTATGCAAGACAAATCAGATTTCTGAAAGGGGAACGGTAGTCTGAAAAGTTTGAAAGCCACTGCTCTAGCACACCTGGTGATGGCCAGGATCATAGACAAAGGATGAGAGACAGAGAACCAGTCAAGCCTGATGCCCTAGTCACATCATTTGATCTGTGGGCTGGCTGAAGCATTATTTGTGTAAAGTTATATGGCAAATGAGTTTTATTCATTTTATGGCCATGGGAAACAGATTTCTTTAGAGCAGCGCCAGCCTCAGACAAAGGGCTGGGTGAGCCTAGCCAGAAATTAGAACTCAGTGGGTAGAGGGGTTTGCTGGGTATTGTTTCACTAGCAAAGCAGATGGCAAGACAAGCAGGAAACACAGCACAAGCAGGGACTCAGGCCTGGTCTCCATTAAAAAGTAGTTCGACCTAGCTATGCCTCTCAGGAAAGTGAAAGCAATGAGGGGTCCTGTGACACCTTACAGACTAACAGAAATGTATGAGCATAAGCTGTCATGGGCAAAGACCCACTTCGTCAGATGCAGGTAGTGGAAATTTGCAGAGGCGGGTATAAATAGGCAGGCCAGAGCAAGGCTGGAGATAACGAGGTTAACTCAGTCATGGAGGGTGAGGCCTACTACCAGCAGTTGATCTGGAGGTGTGAACACCAAGAGAGGAGAAACTGCTTTTTGTATTTTGCTAGCCATTCACAGTCTTTGTTTAATCCTGATCTGAGGGTGTCAAATTTGCAGATGAAATGCAGCTCTGCAGTTTCTCTTTGGAGTCTGGAGTCAGGGAAGTGAAAAACTCACCCCTGAGTGCTCTAGTTAAGCCAGGCTAATTCTGTCATAGACAGCTAGGTCAAGAGAGGAGTTCTTCTAGTCTCTATTCTTCTGGTCTTCAAAAAGGGATCCATATTTACAGATCAGCTATCTGTGACTCTTCCCTTTATATACTTATGCCGTTCCAGTGCTCTCATCAGCTCTGGTAAACTTAGTCCTACAGTAATTACACCAGACCAAATTCACTGACGGTGAAAAAGCACATATTTCTGGGGAGTGAAATCTGAGGTTAACTTAGCCCTCACTGTTTCATTGTAATAAAGCCAAATTAAATAGGGCAGTGCGACTATTTCTCGGTCTCACACACACTTCCACGCTAAGATGACTGCATCTCCTACTGCATTTTACCAATGCTCTGAAATGGTAGATACAATGTGCAGTTTTGAAAGTGATCCTGGTGCCTCGTTTATATTAGCCGTTCTAACGGAAGACTGTTCCTTTCAAGTGCCAGCAGTTGAGCCGACAGCCTTGCTAGGCACCTAGGCAAGGCGGGGGTGGTACTCCACGCTCCTGGAAGGGGTGGAGACTTGGATGGAAAGGGTAGGGCTGGAGCAGCCAGCCCTTGACACTTTCCAGACTGTGCCATCCTCTGAGCTCTGTCTGGAGTGTGCATCCCAGGTTCTCCAGCACATGGCATGGGGCTGTGGCTGCAATTTTAAGGGCCCAGGGCTCCAGCTGCCACTGCTGAAGCAGTTGTGGCAGCAGCAGGGGTGAGCCTCAGACCCCTTTGAATTGCCTTGCCCCAGGGCAACTGCCCTTTTGCACCCACTCACTGACAGGCCTGGGCGCTAGAAGTGCTGGGCGGAGGAGAACAAGAAGAGCCAGAGAAAGCCCTCCAAGAGTAGATGCTGTTGTCCTGGGAGTTGGTGGGACTCAACACACTGCAGTACCCACAAACATATACAACAAAACTGAGCAGAAAGGAGATTCCTATCTCCATGAACAGGCTGGTGACCAGCCAGTCACAGAGAGGGGATTTCAACCTATAGACATGGTTATTAACCGGTGAGTTGCTTACCAGAATCTGCCTTCCTAGGCACAAACTACTGTGCTGTGCTTGACTCTCTGAGCAGCCCGGTTAACAATGGTGGTGGGGGGTCTTTCAGGCAGTATTAATAAGCACAGCAAATTCTACTCAAATATTCAGCTGAGAAGGAGTTTTTCCCCCTACGATATATGGATCTCTTTCTTTTCTGGCTTTCCCATTTCATTTCAGGCTGCGGGAGCTTTTAAATCCACTAAAGGTAACCATATTTCTTATGAAACATAAAACCCTCTAGCACAGTGGTTCACACCTGGGGGGCACACAGGACCCATGGTCTTCCCAGGGTACATCAGCTCATTTAGATTAGTGTTTTTCAGCCTGGGTGTGGTGACCCCAAGGGAGTTCACAGTATGGACAAATACCAGAATAACATTTTAGGGTGAGAAACAGGGCAGTTGCTGGGAGCCCCCTCCCACTTCATGGGCCCCTGAAGCTAAATTATATGCTTAAGCAGGACTTGGGTTCAGACTCCTGCAAGGGTTACAATAGTCTGGAAAGGACCACAACTATGGCACACCCACAACAGCTGTCTATCAAACAACAATGCTGGGAATGAATGCTGCTCATATCTTACATGATCATTGCTCTGTCACTGTAGATTGGCAGCATGACTGGGACTTTGGCCTGACTGTCTTTGTGTTGTGGTTCATTTTTCTGCTATGATAGCATGTGGAGATAACAGTCATAGACCCCAGACCTCCTTGCGTTTGGTGCTGTACAAATGCACCATAAAAACTGGTCCTTGCCAGGACAAGCTTACAATCCAAATTTCAGATGAAAGACACCAGGCAACCATAACAGGTGATGGGTACACAAGAAAACAAGACAGTACAGCTCCACGTGAGAAATTTTGGTGCCAGCTGCCTGACCATTGTCAAGTGTTCTCTGGGCACCATCGTACGGGAGAGTTTTAAGGAGTGTGACAAGGGCAATTCTTCGCCCTGCCAGCCTCTGCACTTCTTCCCCTATTTGGCAGTATGGGACTTGGGTAAAATCAGCCTTTCCCTGAGCAGGAGTTTAGGCTAATTGCCTTCCTTTGGGGTAGGGAGCCCAAACACTGCTTCTAAACCTGCTCGTTCCCCTGCTGTCTCCAGTTAAGTGACTGCATGGGTGTGGAATGTACTATGTTCCAGAGGCTCCAGGTGCTTCTCCCTTCTCCTAAGAAGGGAGGGCTTAAAAAGGTCTTTGACAGCCCTGATGTGGAATCACCTGATCCTTACCTGCCTTTGACACCTCCTTTTCAGCTGATCCTGACTGACCTGCAGTAAATTGATTCCCTAGCTCAGGGGTGGGTAACCCACGGCTCTCGAGCCACATGCGGCTCTCGGAGCAGTGAAACGCAGCTCCAACTTGGAGCCGCATGCCTGGAGTGCTCACCACTGCTCTGCACATGCGCCTCAGCACTTAGGGGGAGAAGTGCATGGTGGCAGCGGCTCTGGAGAGCCTCCGGCATTGGCTTAGAGTGTGTGTGATGGGGCTGGGGGCTCTGCGAGAGGGGGAGGGCATTAGGTTAGAGCAGGGAGGCTGGGGGTGCCTGACTCTGGGAAAGAGGTAGGTGCATTGGGTGAGAGCAAGAGTGCTAGGAGTGCCTGGTCTGAGAGAGGGGGAGGGCATTGAGACACATATTATCTATCTATCTATCTATCTATCGCTATAGATAGCTGTATAGATGTATAAAAACAAATACTTGTGTCTCTTTGCACTCTATCCACAGCTATTATGGCTCTTAGCCTCTAACTGTCTGGCCTCCCCAGCCCTAGTATATAAAGCAGTGGGCCTTTTACCCTTCTATTGCAGCCCTCTGGCCTGACTATGTCAGAGAGCTGGAACTAGGGGACGGGGGCTTCAGCACCCCCGGTTTGAAGAACCTTCCATTATATGCAGGTTTTCCAGTTTGGTCCAGTTTGCCTCTCAACATCTCCACTTTAAAAATTGCTTCAGCACTCTTGCTGCACCACAGGAGGGATCTGGAGGACGACGAGGGGGTTGCCCTGCCAGTGTTTACAGGGAGCTTGTCCCAGGCAGCAAGGAAGAAAGCACAAAGGCACTCGTTTGAAATTTTGAGCTGAATTATGCCTGGTAAAGAGAGCATTGGGAGTGAAGTGATTATTGGGCATTTCAGAGTCTTCCCTATTCTTCTGTCTGATTTACAGCTATAGGCACATAGTGATGGTTTATATTTGTATTTAATGGAGTATCGCTCTAACCCTTGCACTCCCATATGCAGAGCCAAAAAGACTGGCAGTGTTTTACTTCTCGTCATTGATACCCACTGAAATAAATATCTTAGGCCATAAATAGGTTGTTGCTCTATTAGGAAGGTCCCCAATGGAGCGAAGCCAGTTTTGACTGGTTATATAAACCTATGGTGGCAAATTAAGCAACCCTCCAGTTCTGCTTCTATATATAAGAGGAATAATACAGTATAATTCTAAGGGACTGAACATGTGTAGAATCCAAATTTATAGCAATATCATTTATTCATTGAGGTTTGATTTGCGGTGGGGAGGTCTAACTGATTTGAGCACCAGTGTGAGGTTTAGGAAGTCCTGAATTCTAATCCTGTATTTGGGCATTGTCATAGAATTGTGCTGTCACAGTGATAGTTACAAAAACACTTTTTTTATGTAGGGCATGAGTATATCTGGACAATAAGTTAGTTGATGCTTGTACATTACTCTGAATATTTAAAATGCCCCATGTGTCCTAAATTGTAATAGTGTCAAATGAATGCTACCATTGTATTCAGATTTTGTAGAGATGGGCCTGTCAGAAATCGCTAAGATCAATAGAAAGAAGAGATGGGTTCTCTGGGTTGAGCTGTTGGAGTTATTTTAATCTCCAGCCCTTTTCTAGTAGGTAATCTCCAGAAATGTTTCATTGAATACCTCAGCATCAGTCATGAAGCAGGGTGGGGCCAGAACACTCAATGACTGCTCAGACCTGTGTCCTTTTATGGCCACAAGGTGGCGCACAGATGTCCAAAAATATATCTCCCTGGCTGTGTCTCAGCTCCTGTCAGATGACTATTTTTGTGTGTCAAACCCTTCATCTTTACAATGTGCCAGTGCCAAAGAGCAACCCAAGGGATTTGATTTTTCACCTCTGTTGTCTGTAAATGGAGGCAGAGGCCTACCAGTCCTGGATGTCCACCATCCACTGACAACCTACCTAAGCTGTGCTAGTCATATGAAGTTCTGTGAGAGCTCCATAAAATGTATTTGGACCACTTCATGTGGGCAAAACTTTGGTTCTCTTCCAGTCCACATGGGGATTTCCACAGTGAAGGAAAGTGAAGGGACTGATTTTCACCTGAAAACCAAAAAGCCCAACTATTTACCTCAGAATCTCAGTCATACCAGTTTGATTCCATTCTGGGCCCATGTGTGGCCTGATGTCTTGGGAATCTTTCTGACAAGCTCAGAGTGAGGTTTGAGTTTGAAATGGACCTGAATGAGTTCTGAGGTGATTTGGGGGTTTTATGGAAAATGCAGTGCATCAGGTGAGTGTGGGTGACAAAATAAACAACCGATTAAGAATTGAAGATGAATACTGACACCTTGAGACATTCAAGAATCAGAAACGAGTTCTGCATTTGTCTGTGATCAAAATACAGATCTGAATTTTCCAATTTAGAACCAAATCTGCATACTGCTTCTTTGATTTCCTTCCAGTCAACTCTAGTAGAATCTGGATTTGACTCTATAAGAAA
This sequence comes from Carettochelys insculpta, assembly GCF_033958435.1. Classification (NCBI taxonomy): domain Eukaryota; kingdom Metazoa; phylum Chordata; order Testudines; family Carettochelyidae; genus Carettochelys; species Carettochelys insculpta. The sequence continues at coordinate 21,537,886 of NC_134156.1, read as the reverse complement.
TAAGTTTTGGAACCAGAATCTGTAATTTTTTTTGGGTGGGTGGGGGAAGGGGAATGAGCACAGTTGAACAAAAATCAGATCCAAAATATTCATTGTGCCTCTCATCTCTACGTAATGCTCACTGACAGAGCAGAACCTGGGACCTCTGAAGCACCAGTCTCTACTGCTTGAACTAAACACCTTCTGGCTCTCAGCTAAGGCTGTAGAAACTCATTCTTTCTTTCTGTATGTGGTCTAAGGGTATGGATAGACTACACAGAAGGTCAGTCCTGTGAGGGTCAATCTTCTGGAATTCCATTTCATGTGCCTGGTAGAGATGTGCAAAATCGAACTATCTGGGGTCAACAGTTGACTCCTGTACTTCTCAATATCACAAGGAGTAAGGAACATCAACAGAATAGTTTATCCCATTGACCTCCCTCTGTGAAGACAACCAGGTAAGTCGATTGCTAATATGTTGATTCTAGCTACACAATTGCCGTAGCTAGAAATGCTTATCTATAATTGACTTAGCTGCCTAGTGTAGACCAACTCTTAGTGCCACTACATAAGTCAGTGAATCACACTCAGTAGGTGAGTGGGTTACATCTATGCAAGGATTGCTTCTTAGTCTCTGGATTTGTTTTTACTCCACATGTTGTTTCATTTGCTTTCTTGTTGATTTGAGGATGAGTGAGTTGCTATAAGGTTGCCTAAAATTGTCAGCCTCCTACCAACCCCCTTCTGTCTGCATCCTCCCTAACTAAAAAAAGCAGAAACTTTTAGAAAAAACATCTGTAAACTTTACAACTGGGTCATGTTCCTACCAATCCACCTTCAGTGGAGAGTGCTTTGCTGAAATGACTGTATAGCTTCAGGTTAACTGGTAGCCAAAGTCAGACCTCCTGAACAGTGTTTAGAAATGAGGAGTAAACAAAGGGATTATACATTATGTTCCCCATCTGAAGACTGAGTTCACATAAAATATGTACTAAATGATACATATTGGGAAAGGAAACGCCAACAGCTGAATGAGTGGTGGCGGGCGGATCTGGAAAAAGGGATTTTTAACAATAATCTCTTATTATGTTCCCTGTATCGTAAACTAACCTTGACTTGAGAACAATACTTCTGAGCCTGGGGAGAAAATAACTGAGATTCAGCTTGTACTGATGATATGTGGAGAACAAAAGAGCACTGCAGACCAAAGAGCTTTGTGCTTGCAAGGCGACACTTCACATTATCAGGCATGCCCTGCTGTAATAAAAAAAATGACATAACATGGTTTAGCCACAGAGGTACCAAGACCACTGATAATGGAGAAGGAAGTCTCTGCTCTACATCCTTGGCTGAGACCCAGCTGACCTTTAGCTCATGTGGTTGAGCACATGACTTTAGTACCTATGGTCACAGGTTCGTTACCTCCTGCCAATGATTCCAGTCCATTAGGCTTACACTGAAGCAGGGAGCATTTCCCATACCTTGGAAGATATCTTTCTACTAAGCCGACATTGATGGCGAAATCCAGAATTGGCTGAGCCATGCAAACTCCGTTTTCGGCTGATTGAGACAAAGGGTCTTGAGAACTGGGACATCTATCCCAGGACTAAGCTCCTTGTATACCAAGCAGTGTTTGTTCCAATAATACTGTACACATGTGAAACCTGGACAACATACAAGCATCATTTGAAGGCCAGCATTGAAGCTATTATCATTCATCAATCACTTTGTTGGACTGGTCACATGGTTTGGATGTCCAATCAGCAGCTCCCAAAATGGATTCTGTTTTCTGAGTTGGAAGGACAGAGGAATGTTGGGGGACAATGGAAGTGATATATGGACGTGCTGACCCTTGTACTCTGAGTCAAGCTTAGGTCATCTACAAGTCTCTTCCACTTCACTCTGTCTTGAGACAAAACTTCTAGCTGACTCCAGGAGTACCCCAGTTCCTCTCCCTCAGTCTCAGTAGGTCTTCTCCACGTCGTCTGAGATCTTCCTCTTTTGCCTTGGGGGTTCCATGTGAGAGCTTGACGGACTATGCTGGAGGATGGTTTTCTGAGTGTGTGGCCTAGCCATCCCCACTTTCTTCTCTTAATTTGAACATCAAGTGGTACTTGTCCTGCTCTGTTCCAAAGCTCCTCATTTGTGACAAAGTCTTGCCATTTAATGCAAAAGATGTACCTCAGGCATCTGTTTATGTGAGGGGGTGGCACAATTTGAAGGGGCCTGTCACAGTGAAGATGAGGAGAGGCAGAGAAGAAAAAAAGAGCAGCAAAAACTGCCCCAAACCCCTCCAACAGCTATCAACACCTGCCCCTTCTGTGATAAGCCCTGCTGCTCCAGTATTGGGCTGGTCAGCCACCAACAGACTCACAAATAGGAGCGTGACATGAAGACATCCTACCCATTATTGAGTGACCACCAAGAAGAGGAAGGGAAATACAGGGAAGAGACAGGGAACAGGCAAACTGTCTGTCCAGTTCAGAGCACAGTCTGCTCTCTGCTGATGCAGCCAGTCTCTCCTAGTCCTGTATATTCCATGTTGGGTAGCATATAGTCTTTCACCTTACTGCACTCATCTGCAGAGGGTCTCATCTGTGCAAAGAGCATGTGCAGCATCCTTGCAAACAGTTGGAGAGAAGCTGCATTCCCCACCCGAGTCCTTTCTTCACAACTCGACAAAAGTCAGGCATATTGCCTTGGGGAAGTTCCTGTTCGACAAATAATTCTGCCTGCCCCCAACACCGCACCATATCTAAAAGACACAGCCTAGCTCTTTGTGGGCCAAATCACTGAGTGAACAGACTTGCATTATTTTCAGTAGCTTTGGGTGCAGAACTTATGCTTATTTTTCTGCTGATTATATACATATCTTTTTGCACAGCTTTGCTTTGGGGATGGGTGAGCATGGAGCTTTTCTGGGGACACATTCATCATTGAATGCCCAGACTGCCACAGGAATGATATACAGAGCAGCAAGGGAAGGAAAAGCCCACCTTCTGAACCACCACCAGGCTGCAATACCATTCACACTGAAGCAGGCAAACCAAAAGTTTGCGCAGTTCCATTATGGGAGGGAGGATGGAAGATTCAAACAGAAACCAGACATGCTCCACCCACTTCATGACATCAGACAGGAAGTTTGTGTGGAATGGGACTCCATAGTGGACAGAGGTTCTGTATCCCTTCCCACCTTCATCTAGTCCATGAGGTTATGTAACCCACACACCAACAGGGTTCACTGTCCCATGTAGTAGCACTTAGAGAGAGAAGACAGAGTGTCCTCTACAGCCTTAGCTGGAAGTCAGCTGGTTTGTAGCACGAACTGTAGAGGGTCATGCACAGCTCTGTCAGGTTTGAACTGCCTATCTGTGGTTACTCTTATGTAGTGCAACCCCACTAGTTCTGCTGTCAAAGCGGCTTCAACAGCCAAAACTCTGGGGCTTAATATGCTTCTTAGACTAGTGGCACCAGATTAAATAAGTGTGAATTTTGGTTGGTCACTTTAGATGAAGGGGGAGGGGATGTACACTGGCAGTCATCTATAGCTTCAGGTTGTGGCTTCCCCAGTGAATTTATTTATAAGGTCAAGGGCTTCATTTTTATTTTTAAATGCTTATCCCACAGCTGTTCTGTCTTGTGCTTTACAAATCTTTCTGTGGTATCTCAGCACACAAGACAAGGAAGCTGCAAGCTCTCTGACTCACGGTTGCAATTTTCCATCCTGGGTTCTGTGCTGTGTTCCCTGTAAGCTGAGCACTTGGGTGGCCACTCAGAATCATTTGCTGCCCATCTGATTAGCAGAGCACTGACAACTAGATTTTGTGCTTCTGTGGATGTGGTAATTTGTATGTCTCGGTGCACATAAAAATGTATTCCACACATAGAAAAACTCTGGACATGGATGCAAAGATTAAAGGAACTAGTGGTTGTGCATGCCAGTAGACTATACTCTCCCTTTATTCATTTCTTTGTTCCTGTGTCTTTGTTAATGGAAAGCCATTGCACACATTCCCCAGTTTAAGTATATATATCTTTTTATATACTCTGAAAAATTCAGTGAAAACAACAAACAGAGAAACATTGGAATAGCCAAACTGGAGGATCAGACTAAAAATTCATCTATAGCAAGCATTCTCAGGCTGTTTTTTTCCCCCCTTTGTCTGGTCCCCCTTTGAAAATATTTCAGGCTATGATGGCCCCCACATACACACCCAAAACTGGTAGCAAATTATTGTACATCCTTATAAGTACATAACCCTGGGGGTCACCACTACTTCTGTGCTGCTGCTGGTCATGGCAGTACTGCCTTTAGAGCTGGGTGCCGGAGAGTAGCAGCTGCTGGCCAGATGCCCAGCTCCGAAGGCAGTGCCACTGCCAGCAGCAACACAGAAGTAAGTGTGGCATGATAGAAAGTGGCATGGCAGCTGCTGTATCCCTTTTCTGCTCCCTCAGGGAATAATTTTGTGATCTCATGACTCCTTTACAATAGACTTGTGATCCCCTGTTTGGGTCACAACTCCCAGTCTGAAAGACATTGAGCTACAGTCCCGTCTCCAACAATGGCTAGCCTTAGCTGCTTCAGATAAATCTATAATAATTGCTTGGGTGGAGTGTTATGCATTAACCTGCCCACACAAGAAGTTTCCTCCTCATCCACATCAGCTGGCTTATGGCCCAAAACACACATTCTTGTACTGTACATACAGACACAGACTCATCTATATCTGTATCTACAGCTCAATGTATATGACAGTATTCTGGATTTCATTAGCAGTAGACATTTCCAGAAAAGGGTAATCTGCTTATTATGAACTTGTATACAATGAAATTCGATTTATAAAGCCCTCTTCCTTTAACGTTTACATACAGAAATTGCTTTGTTACATGTGTAGTACCCAGAGGCATCTGGGGTGAGTGAAGTCTCTGCTCTACAGCCTGGGCTGAGAGCTAGCTGGCCTTTAGCTCAAGTGGTAGAGTGCAGGGCTTTAGACCCTATGCTTACAGATTCTATACCTGGGGCTAGGAACCCAGGTCTGTGAGTGTTACAACTGGTGCATTGGCTGGGAAGAACTGCTGGAAGGTCTCAGAAGCTTGGGATGTGCTTCCTCAGCCCAAGGAAGCATGCAGTTCCCAGAGGCACTGAGACCTCATCTGGGGGAAGTGAAGTCTCTGCTCTACAGCCTCAGCTGAGAGCCAGTTGGCCTTCAGCTCACATGGTGGAGTGCAGGGCTTTAGAGCCTATGCTTGCAGGCTCTATCCCTGGGGCTAGCAACCTGGGTCTGTGAGCATTACACATGGATAAATTTATACATGTAGGTGTTTACCAGACCAGCTGTAAGAAGGAGAAAATGAAAAATCCCCAAGTGGTTTCAATGTATTTGCAAAGAGTATAGTTTAATAGCTCTGTTTCCAGAAACACCTTTTCCTGCTTGAAAGGTATCCCGTGCAAGGAACTATATCAATTTTAGCATGCGTGATCTGTAGATAATGCAGAAGTGATAACAGGTGGACTCCAGTGAAATCCAGATTAACAAAGAAATCTACATCAAGGGTTCAGAATAGGATCCAGAACATCGAAGGGATCAGATAAAGAGGGAACAAATACAAAAGCAAGGCAGTGATACTGTTTGTTTTTACAGCTCTTGGGTTTTCACTTCCTGAGCTGTGCAAATAATCTTGGCAGAATTCAGCACTTATGTACACCTTACAGATATGTTCTCACTACTCTATTATGATTTTTCCTTTAAAAACATGAATGAATGTTCAAAAGATCCTCCCACTATATACGCTAATTTTGAAGCAATCAAATTTCTGCAGAAATTTTAACAAGAATTTACCAAAAAAAAAAAAGTCATCTAAAATATTGAGATCCAAAAGGTAATACATGCTTGAGTTTTGAGTGGAAGAATAGTTTAGTATTTTCAATGCCACAGTGAGATTATGGATACCCCACTCCCATTAATTTGGGAATCAGCCATCCAAATAAATTAGATAGCTTTGAAAAACCTACCTATGCAGTCCATTATGTTGTTTTCCTCCTCTGATTAGATTAATATATACCTAGAATTTGATTTATTATGTAAATAATTGTTTTGTATGCTGTTTCACCTTGCTTATATTTTGCAGGCTGCTTAGGGAAGAGTGGGGGCAGTAATTTTAATTGCAATGAATAGCTAGATCTTGGAACTGGCTATGATTCTATTTAAGGTCAGTGGCCCTTTCTAATAAGGCAGTTCCCTAGAATCTTGTTTGGCAGGTTTCATTAGATCTTCTACATCTTCAGAACTGCTGATGAGGGCAACTGCCTTAAATGTTGTATCTCTGACCTCCAGGGTTGATGTACATGTTCCCCGGTCCATGGTTTTCACAGGTCTGTTCCATTCATGTTCCTTCCAATCCAATTGTTTTGCGCTGCAATAGGGAACATAAACTTCTGTGGTTTCCTCAAACTGTAGGCAATCCACGTTATAATATTTTTTCCTCAACTGCAGGACATCCTTAAACCTGTGTCCCCAAAGGATTTCTCGGGGGACATAGGAACTTCTTGACTGGTGTGAAGTTCCAGTGGAATCACCAGTGTAGACAAATGTAACCAAGATTTCAAAGCTGTCTTTGGCCAAAGCTTTCCGATCTAGGCCATATAAAGGGCTGTCACAGTCAATTTCGTGTACAATGGTCACTGGTGTAACAAGTAAGATCTGGTCATTTAGTAACTTCAAGTCCTTGTATTCCATTGTCATTCTTCCTTCCTTATCTTCCACATAGCGGAGAAGCTGAGCCCTTACTGTGCCTTCAACCATGTGGTTTGGCCGGAAGTCACCGACACGCCACATGAGGCAAAGTTTATCATCTCTTAGGCCTACTGTGGCATAGTAGCTGAAGCGGATGGTCTGAGCTCTCTTTCGAGCTGTAGCCATTTTAGCCAAGGCGGCTCCAATAATGAATGTGTCAATCACACAGCTTAATACTGACTGTAGGATCACCATGACAATGGCTACAGAGCACTCTTCGGTGACGCAACGAAAGCCATAGCCTATGGTTGTTTGGGTTTCGAGTGAGAATAAGAATGCCCCTGTGAAGCTATGTACCTTAGCAACACAAGGGGTTATTTCTTCATGCTGTACTAAATCGCCATGTTGCATAGCTATAAACCAAAAGATTAAGCCAAAGAACAGCCAAGAAAGGATGTAAGATAAAGAGAATATCACAAACATATGGCGCCATTTGATGTCCACTAACGTGGTGAAAATATCGGCCACGTAACTCTCCCATTCTCCAAAGATATGTTTGAAATACACGTTGCAGGTGCCATCCTTGTGGAGAAATCTCTTATGCATTTTTTTTGCCCCCATTGTGGTGCCTCCAGAGGATGAGTTTTGGTAGCTGAGCTTATTTCCTTGCATGTTCACAAGCCTCTAGTGATCACGAGCTCCATCATCTGTCTTGTGTCAGCTCAGTGGCCTCAGTTTTTGGACATGTCCATGGTTCCAAGAGCTAATTGTTCTTGCTCTTTATTTGAAATCTACAAACAAAAAAGAAGAGAAGAAAGTTCAGTTTTGATTGCCTATGCTGGACTTTCCCAGATACCTAAACGCATTGCCTATGTGGTTGCAGTAACTGTTTATTACACCTCTCACCTCAGAAAGCATCACTCAAGTCTGTACTTGTAAAATAAACCTTGCTGGCAATTTCCTAATTATTTTAAGATTTTGTATTCAGTCAAAATGGACAACAACAAATATTTGTTTTCTTTATTTTATATGCTATATTCCTGAATGTTCTCACTAGTAGCCTTTGGCTTGGATGAATTACCATCAAGACTTGATTGGAATGAGAAGCACCTGCAGGTGGACCTTTTGAACAAAGAAATGGAATGAATGAATTCAAAAACAGATTTTCTTAAAGGGATGTATTGAGTTGCCAAGCTTGGAAATCTGAATCTGGTTGCCCAATTACAGATTGAGGTACTCAGCGAAGTTTACCAACATGCTGATACCTGGTAAAGTGCTAAGTGTCAACTGAAACAACCCACTGAGCACAAATGTAAGCACCTGGATTTCAAAATTTCATTCTGAGGGTCAACTTCTGCTCTCAGACCCATGGCTGCAAATCCTGAGAAACTCAGTTGAAGTCAATAGATGTACTTTGGATTTATAATTGCGTAACTTAAAAGACAACTTAGACCTGAAACATCATTCAAAGTGTTCTACCAACATGTGAGAGAATTTCACACATTTAATCTAAACTCTTGATTGCCCACCAGTCTTTAGGACAACTATGTTTGAGTTCCATGGTTTTTCTTCCATAGCTTTGCAAAATTCTGCTAGCAATATTGCTAAAAGAGTTCAAATTCTTCCTACTTAGGGCTAAGAAGACTGTGTCATATACTTGACATCAGCGAGCCGCACTCTTGCCTCGCATTGCTGTAAATCGGGTAAATCCATTAACATCAGTGGGGCTAGACTGCTGTAAAACTGGGTTAAATCAGAGGACAATAGGAGCCTGTAAGCATTGCAACGTGTAATAACAGAGAAATTGAGGTACCGACAAAGTGATGCCTGGCCCATTTCATGGTCATTTATAACTATGCAGAAGGGGTTTGAAACATGACAAATCAGAGTTGATTGTAGGGCTGCCTGAAAAATATCTAGCATAATTTTATTTTTACAGAAACCTGAGTTTTCAGCTGAACAATATTCTTCATAGGAAGTCACTGCCCTTCTCAAAAAAATGATTTTTTAACCAAAAAATAACATTCTTTCCCCCATCTGCCGCAGCTTTTCTTACAGTTTTCAAACAAAATGTTTAGCATTAGGTTTTCCAATGAAAAGTTAAACTTTTCCATGGAAAGAAAAAAAAAATTAAGGCATTGACCAACCAGCTTGGGTATTGAGCAGCAACTCTTTATCGTGCATGAGTGCAAAGTGCAAATGACAACATAAGATTCAGGGTACAGAAGAAATTGTCCAATAGAGCACAATACTAGATAAGCTAAATTAACGGACCAAGAATTCTTCTATTTGAGGAATAATGATAGGCATGCTTAGACACTATTCCAAGAACACTTCAAAGCCAAATATAGTTTCTTTTTCTTCCTTCTTTTATTTACTTGTTTTGTCTCTTTTACCTTTTTGGGGGGAGGGAGCATTATTTAATTATTTGTGGCACACAAATGAATGTGACATCTAAGCTGTGTCTACACGTGCACGCTACTTCGAAGTAGCGGCACTAACTTTGAAGTTAGGCGGCGAGACGTCGAAGTCCCTAACCTCATGAGGGGATCGGAATAGCGCCCTACTTCGACGTTCAACGTCGAAGTAGGGACCGTGTAGACAATCCGCGTCCCACAACATCGAAATTGCCGGGTCCTCCATGGCAGCCATCAGCTAGGGGGTTGAGAGATGCTCTCTCTCCAGCCCCTGCGGGGCTCTATGGTCACCGTGGGCAGCAGCCCTTAGCCCAGGGCTTCTGGCTGCTGCTGCGGCAGCTGGAGATCCATGCTTCAGGCATAGGGTCTGCAACCAGTTGTAGGCTCTGTGTATCTTGTGTTGTTTAGTGCAACTGTGTCTGGGAGGGGCCCTTTAAGGGAGCGGCTTGCTGTTGAGTCTGCCCTGTGACCCTGTCTGCAGCTGTGCCTGGCACCCTTATTTCGATGTGTGCTACTTTGGCGTGTAGACGTTCCCTCGCAGTGCCTATTTCGATGTGGTGCCTCGCAACGTCGAAGTTGAACATCGACATTGCCAGCCCTGGAGGACGTGTAGACGTTATTCATCGAAATAGCCTATTTCGATGTCACCACATCGAAATAGGCTACTTCGATGTAGGCTTCACGTGTAGACGTAGCCATGGAGTCATAGTCTCAGAATGTGGCCTTTATTGAAAAACACAAGCGTTTGTTTGCTAAGCTTAACCTATGGCTTTCAACATCCATTATAGTGCTGTCCATTGCAGACTTTTGACCAAACATTTAATGTTGCCTTTGAACAACAAACAAAAGTTGAAAATGATTTTCTCATTTGGAAAAAATTCCATTATGTTTGGTGTGAAAATGAGGCAACATTTAATCAAAGGTCAATATAATTTTGAACAAAAAACGGTTAATTGTTTTTCTTGTTGACTGGTTCAAACAATAGTTCCTTAAGAAACCACAAATGTCATGGGTCTGTAAGAATACCAAAATAGTTTATAAATCAAGGGCTACTGAGCTAATTCTCTTCTTTACTGGTTCCAACAGAAAATCATCATGTTTTAAATATGGCATTCCATTGGCACCCTCTCACATTCTAATGGTGCCGGCAACACTTTTCTCCTTAAGAGCTTGGATTTTGTAGCAATGTGTGAGCTGCAAGGACCAGTATTTGACATATGCTTATGTGGGTCCTAGCACAATGAGACTTTGAATTCAGTACAGGCCTCTACGGAGGTACAAATGTCAACATCTGTGCACTTATGAATATTTGTATGCAAGTATTCTTACATTATCATGAAGACATACCACAAAACTGGAGGTATGATTTTCATAAACAGCCATGTGACTTAGCAGCCAAAACTCCATTGAATGTTTTGCAATTTAAACTCCCAGATGAGGGGTCAGCAACCAAAAAGCAGAAAAAGCCTTTTTTTTTTTTAAATTTGATAAAAAACTCAATAATTCAAGAGCTGCAATGCAAGTGAATATCAGACAGTCCATAATAAAAAAAGTCAAATCACACATTTTGCAAGTCCTGTTTCAAGAACAGTGTACACACATACCTACAATGCACTGCACATATTAAAGGAGGAGTTATCCAGCATTTCAAGATCACATATCATTTGCTATCGAGGTTTGAGTTGCTCATTGTTTGACTTTTAGGTGTTCACCAAAATATTGAAAATAATCAAGAGAGTTTTTTTTTTACTTTGCAATTATACCATTGATAGCCACAAAGCAGACCTTAAAATGCCACATATGGCTCCAGAGCTGCAGGTTGCAGACCCGCCCTAGATCATTTACGTATTTCTAGGTATCATGCCCTATATCTTGGATATGTGATTAAACAGAAGCACATGTATGAAACACATCTAAACAGTTTAAGGATGACCCATGAACAAATTTCATGTAGTAAATAAATTATGTCAACTGATGATACAGTATTTCATCCCATTTTTACTAGTGGGGACACAGAGATACAAAGAAAACACATGACTTTCCAATAATAATCAAAGACAGAGCTAGGCTCTGAATGCAGCTATCAATAGCTCCTGGTTCTGGGCCAAAACCACTACGTCATTATGCCCTTTGTAGGATAATGTCATAATTATAACATTATGTTATAATTTGCATTTTGAAAAGAATCTACATGAGTTAGGAGCATACATCCCATTGACCAACAATGGAACTTGTGATCCCAAATCTTTTAAACCTGCCTGTTTTGCTCTCTGCTTCAGCATCAGGGGTAGACTTGATGACCCACTGAGAACACTACAGCCCTGTATTTCTATGATCCTGTATAATTCTCCTCCTAGAAGGAGGAGAATGCAATTTCTTTGTCCTTGTCTGAAAAGCCACATCAAGTTCTATGAGCTGGGCTAGAGGTTTGTAAAGATTAACTGAAAAAGAACTGATTCTGAGACATGCTCCTTTCATTAAAGTTCATGGATCAGTTGCTGCAAATGAATCTCAGATATTACCAAGGAGCAAGATTTTTTTGCTATCACACTGACTCTTTTTGTGTTCCTGGCCATGAGCATGAACATCATGATGCTCTTCTTCCTTTATTCCTCCTCCTCTCTCCAGACAACCATTTTGCTCTCTTCATCAGTGCAGGAAGTGTGTTGAAATTTACAAGAAACTTGCTGAGCAACTTTCCTTCTTGGAAGGAAGGAAAGAAAACTGCTGCTAAAAATGGACAAATTTCAGAAGGGATAGAAATTCCCTGCAGGTAAACATCCCTAGCTCCAGACCTTGATTCAAAGCTTCTGTGACAACTGCAGGGGTCCAAAAATCAGGCTGGAGATCAGAACTCTCATTAGTTATGTGAACCCAAATCAAGACCCAAATTTAAGAGACGGCTTCTAAAATAGCTATAATGCTAGGGGCTGGGCGCCAACCTCACACGAGTGTATTTGAAAATCTATGCTCTTACTTCACAAGAAAGACAAAAGGCAGGAGGGAGAGAAAGGCATAGAAGTGAAATAACTTTTTTAGCTTACAGGAAAGTCAATGGCAGATCCAAGCATAGAGCTGGATCTTCAGACTCCCAGGCCAGGAAGTGAATAATTTAAACTTAAGAAGAAATAACACTGTTTTGTATATATCATTATTATTATTACCTCTTCAGTGGAACCCAAGTCAGAAGAGAAGTATGAAAAAGCAGACAAAGGGGAAAAAATGAACCAAATTGGAGCTATTCTGAGATACGAAAAAGTGTATCAAAATTGGATGACGATACTGGAAGGTTCTAACTGTTTCTGAGCCTTCTTTGGCCATCTCCCATTTTGATGTGAGCACGATCTGAACTCTTGTTTGAATTTTGTCAGCTTGCTCAGAGAAGTAATAGCTTTGGAACATGGAGCATTCAATTTAAGGGCTTGGAGGCTCTCTGTAAACACGAGTTCCAACTAAACCCTGTAATTTTAAATTTATTGAGCATGGAAATATCATTTTAAATCAATCTTATTGTAGCACCTTCAGCTAATACCCTATTAGTTGCTTTTACACCCATCATGAATCTATTTCCTCATCTTTATGTAAACTAGTAGGGGTAAACAGTTGTTCAACGAAATGTCAGTCAGCAGTCTGGTTGTAAAATATTAAGCAAAACAATGTGAAAATTTTTGTTCCAAAATAGTTCTATTCTGAGAATCAGATTAAATAGAAAAGAAAATAATCAAAAACCTGAAAATTAGTTACTCTCTCACTAACCCTGATACATTCAATGAGTCTCATTCTAGCATTGGCTTAGCAATCACATCACACTTTCACCATATGTTGGGGGGGTGGGTCTGAAAATTTTCCAGGTTTGAACGTTGTTGTGTAACCCTGGAAGATTTTCAGATCAGAGACAAGTAATGTGAAGAGCTGCAACATTTAGTACTGGTTTGGATCTGATTTATACAATAGTTCCTCTTTTGAAAACAAAAAAAAAAAAGCCAAATCTCTTACAGATAAAAGAATCTAACATGAGACCTGATTTGTGATTATTCTTGTGCTATGAGACATTTACTTCTCCCTGCACAGGAAGGTACTGTGATTTATTCCTGGATGTCTAAAAGTTTTCACCTATTCATGTGCTCTAGTAGGCTTTTATCTCACTAATTTCTCACCTTACTTTTCCATTGCTACCACAGCAACTCAGGTATCTTGTGTCTTACCCACCCTGTCCTCCTCAACCACCAAAGAAAGTCTAAAAAACTCCCTCTTCCAGATAATGTCCTGCCCACTCCTGGCTCAGGCATCATTGTTACCATTACACCCACCATCATATTCTTCTCTGGCATGATTCCTTTTACATTCAAATTCTCCCCTCTTCTCAAGTCACAATCAGTCACAATCCCTGGAAGCTGAGTGCTTGGGTAGTAACCCAAGAGACATTCAAGTGCCAATCAATTGATTAGCAGAGTGCCCACAGTGCCCACAGAATGGTGGTTGACATCTGCACAAACCTCTGTGCACATAATAAAATTTATTCCGTGCATGGACAGAAAAAAATTTGAGGGAACACTGATCCCAGCCAGTGATGGCGTCCTCTAATCAGTGAGCTACGTTTAACTTACTATCCAGTTACGAATGTAATTAACTTTAAGGATATGAGACACTGGCATTAATTTTTTGTGGAACTACTCCCGATAAAATTATGTACTTTACTGGATCAGGACCTAAGCAGTTGATCCTAGATGAGTGAAGTTAATGTGTCTTTTAACATGGAAATCTGGGAGAACAGGATCCAGACCAGAGTCATGAGCTATAGTGAGTAATTGAAATTCAGAATAATTGTTCTGAAGTCAATGGAATGAAGTTTTCCAAATCAAATTATTCTCATTTCTCTTTCATATAAAGTGTGTGTCCTCATTTTGCTCTTCAGCTTGGAAGGTTCATTCAAAGTTAATGCAAGCTGGTAAGACTGCAACATACCAACTGGCAACAGTCTTGGGTGGAACAAATGTTTGTTCATTTATTTGTATTAATTCTAGCAGTAGCATCTTATAAATGATGACTTTTTTTCTACCTCATTTTATATATTTAACAACTGTTCCTTTTAAAAAAAACCCAAAGAAATAGATCCTGGCGTGTTCAAAGCTTGTTTTTTAGTTGGACATAAGAAAGTAAAATCATTCTTGGACTACCCATTCCAAACCTCAATAACAGAAAGAAACCTTAAAATATCAATAGAAAAGTGTTTATTAAACATTTTAACAGGCAGACATAAATAGCACAGAACAGCAAAAGGTTGTGCAGATTTTCAAGTCATGCAGCGGTGCTGTAATCAGCATTGGAACAACTCACAGCAACAAATATATTGACATTTAATTCATCCAAGTAAAACCAGGATCCCTTGTGCCTGTAGAAACCATGCAGGACCATCCTGCCCAGTCTGGAGCCAACTGCCCCTGTAACCACCTTCACCAGTAAGCCTTAATGCTTATTTTTCCTTCCCCTCCTGTTCCTCTGTCCCCACATTCTCAAGGAACTTCCCTCTTCTTTGGTGTACTATGTGCTCTTCCCTTGCCCAGAGATAAAGTAGTGTGGGCAGAGTTCTCTCCTTGTGGAAATCCCCATATTTTCAACCCTGTGCAAACACCCCGGTGTACCCATGAAGAACACAGGGTCTCATGTACAAAATTAAATTTAAATGATGAATATTCCTGCACCCTGAACACGAAATAGGATTAAGAATCTCTGAAAAGAATATGGCTGGAACTCTGAGTACCCCAGGTTCCACAGGGCACAACTGTAAATTGGCTTAGGTCGACAGAAGCCAAAGATCAAGTCCAATGACTTACATAAGCTGAGGGTACGGCCCCTCTGCTTGAGAACGGATCTAGCTCCCATCTCTTAAAGACTGCAGAGCAGCAGAGCCAGAGCTGTTCTATAGGTTGGCTATTTTGCTGCAATGGAAGAAGAGAGGTGAGATATGGCATGAGCACATGAGTATTGTGGCCTTAGTTAAAATAAATCAGCATTATGGCCATCAGGACGAACAGGGGCCCCCATGGGGGAAAACTGAGCCACTGATTTCTTATTGCATACCTATGTTAAAGGGCAGAGAACTGAAATAAGTGCTTTTAGGGCTCCCCTATTCAATATTAATATTAATCGAATTCCTTCAATCACTGTAGAACAGGTAACACATGGCCAACATCAAAGAAAGCTTCCTTCAGGCCCTGCTCCATCCATGCCCCTTAATGAGAGCTGTGCAAGTTCAATAATTTTGGTTCACAGGGCTTCAAGCAAATAGACTGTGTGAGTTTGCCCCAGGTCGAAATCTCACCTAGTGGGTGAATGGGTACCATCCCTGAACCTAAGCGTTCTTGTAAATGTTCGCACTTCCAGTTGTGAATTTGACCTTCTTATCTCCAACAAAGCCCTCATACTCAGTCAGATCTGCTGAATTTTCCGTAGTCTTCCATCTTTCTAGCTAAGTCTACACTGGGACGCTACATTGAAATAGCTTATTTCGATGTAGCGAAATCGAAATAAGCTATTTCAATGAATAGCGTCTACACGTCCTCCAGGGCTGGTGCCGTCGACATTCAACGTCGACGTTGGGCAGCGCTACATTGAAGTAGGCGCTGTAGGGGAGCGTCTACACACCAAAGTGGCCCAAATCGAAATAAGGGTGCCAGGAACAGCAGCAGACAGGGTCACAAAGCGGACTAGCACTTCCGGGGCAACAGCTAGCCACTCCCTTAAAGGGCCCCTCCCAGACACACTCAGCCTGCACAGCACGCGGTCTGCAGAGCCACAAGCCCGCACACCCCGTGTAAGCAGCATGGAACCCCAGCAGCAGCAGCAACAGCAGCAGCAGCAGCCAGAGGCCCACACACCCGCCCCTGCAGGACCAGTGGCTGCCCTGCTCAGTGCCATGCAGGAGGCAGCTGACCATCTTTTATTTGTGGAAGAGGAGCTGACCCCAGGGGATGAGGAAGCAGCCCCAGACCTTGCTGCCCTCCCAGTCCGCCCCCACCTCACATGCTGCCGGCTGTGGAGATACCCCATGAGCACAGACTGGTGGGAGCGGCTGGTGCTTGGCGAGTGGGACAACGACCGCTGGCTCCGGAACTTCCAGATGAGCCGACAGACATTCCTGGAGCTCTGCCAGTGGCTCACCCCTGCCTTACGGCACCAGGACACCCCCATGTGACGTGCCCTGCCAGTAGAGAAACGGGTCAGCATCGCTGTCTGGAAGCTGGCCACTCCAGACAGCTACCGATCCATAGGGCAGCAGTTTGGCGTGGGCAAGGCCACCGTCAGAGCTGTCCTCATGGAGGTAAGAGGACCCAGGGGGATGGGGGAGCCCTGTGGGGAGGGAGGGGAGCCCTGTGGGGACAGGGGGAGCCCTGTGGGGAGGGCCGGACACACCCTGAACACCCCTCACCGGTGCTCTCTCATGTCCTTCCCCTGCAGGTCGTCCACGCAATCAATGCCCTGCTCCTCCACAGGCTCGTGCGGCTTGGGGACCCGGATGCCGCCATCGCGGGGTTTGCCAGCCTGGGCTTCCCAAATTGCTTTGGGGCTCTGGATGGGACCCATATCCCCATCCGTGCCCCGGAACACAGCGGAGGATGTTTCCTCAATAGGAAGGGATACCATTCCGTGGTCCTGCAGGCCTTGGTGGACAGCCGGGGCTGCCTCTTGGACATTTGTGTCGGCTGGCCTGGCGGTACCCATGACGCCCGGGTGTTCAGAAATTCAGGCCTGTGCCGCCAGCTGGAGGCGGGGACCTACTTCCCCCAGTGGGAGATCCCTGTGGGGGTCACCACCCTGCCCCTCTGTGTTGTCGCAGACGCAGCGTACCCCCTCTGGCCCTGGCTCATGCACCCCTACATGGGCCACGTCACAGCCAGCCAGAAGCGGTTCAACACGCGCTTGAACCATGCGTGCCAGGTGGTCGAGCGGACTTTCGGCTGCCTCAAAGGGTGCTGGAGGAGTTTCCTCACCCGCCTGGATGGAAGCCTCACCAACATCCCCCACGTTGTGGGCGCGTGCAGCGCACTCCACAACCTGGTGGAGAGCAAGGGAGAGGCCTTCTTCCGGGGCTGGGCTGTGGAGGCTGGCAGGGCTGACGTCCAGCCACCCGCTGCCCCCAGTCGCCAGGTCGACCCTGAGGGGATCTGGGTCCAGGAGGCCCTGCGGGCCCATTTTGACCAGGCTGCGGGGTGAATGCTGGCAGGGCCAGCTGCTGGTGAGTCACCCACTGCACCCTCCCATCCTCCACAACACTCCCTGCCCCCACGCCCACACCACAGAGCACCCGAGAGCACACACACCCCCACACTTTTCTTTCAAATAAATGGAAATGTTTTTTTAAACAAAACAGTGCAACGTTATTATTAACAGAAGGAAGGTGGGAACTATGTACATGTGGGGGGGCAGAACAAAAACTATTTACAAATATGGGGGGAATATGTACAAAGGGGGGGGCAACATCCTCGGCCCCGCACCCTATTGTCCAGTGCCTGGTGTTGGGGGGCATGACCCACGTCTCGGCCGGAGCCCTGGTCGAGGCTGGGTGGGGGCCGGGAGAACTGGCAAATAGGGCCGGCCAGTGTCCGCAGGCCCATGGTCCCCCCTCAGGGTGGCAGACGGTGGAGGGACGGCAGGTGAAGCAGCGGGCAGAGCAGCGGGTGGCGTGGCGGGCAGAGCGGCAGGGGGGCCAGGTGCTGCTCAATCTGTTGGAATGTGCGCATGAAGGCCCCCCAAGCCTCCTGGCACCAGGCCAGCTCTCGCTTCTGGAGCTCTAGCCGCGGGTGGCTCCTCCTCTGTCGGCCTCATCCCGGGGCTGGTCTGTGCTCCGCCGAGGGGCTGGCCTGCTGGGATGGCCCTGGTGGGCTCTCCGGGACCACGGACACCTCGCCGGCGCTCTCCAGGCCCTCCGATGGTGCAGCTGCAGAACACAGGGGGGAACAAGAGTGGAGACAGCCGTTAGTGTTGGCCCTGACCCGTGGCCCTTGTCCCCCCACCCCTCTGCTGCTGGTTCCCCATCCCTGTCCCCCGGAGATGGTGATGATGATGATGGGTGTCCCCCCCTACGGGGGACCCTAGGTTCCGCTCCCTCCATCCCCAGGGATGGGGCATGGCGCTGTCCTGCTGGGGGGCAGGGGCTGATGCACTCTTCTGAGGGACATGCCACTGCTGTCCTTGGGGCCATGGTCATCTGGGCGTGTGGAGGGCCCTGGTCATGTCTCTTGTCCCCGCCCCTTAACCCCAGGGGTGTGCACCATGGGGGGTACATACCTGAGGGTCCGCTCCCATGTTCGGGGGACACCCATTGGGTGGACACCCTGCTGGAGCTGCGGGATGGGAGGGCAATGCGGAGCTCCCTGTTGCTGGAGGACTCCCCCTCCTCCTCCTCCGGTGTCCCAGGGATGGGCTTCTGGGGGGGCCCCTGGGGTACAGGGCTTGCCTCCGGGGCAGACTCCATCTCCGGGGCCTGCTGGGGCTTGTTGGCCAATGTGTCAAGAGTGGCCGGGGGGGAGGAGGTGTACCGGGGGTCTAGGATGGACCTAAGCTCCCTGTAAAAGGGGCAAGAGGTGGGGGCGGCCCCAGATCGGCTGGCTGCATCCCGGGCCCGGGCATAACCCTGCTGCAGCTCCTTCACCTTACTCCTGACGTGGTCAGGAGTGCGAGCAGGGTGACCCCGTGCAGCCAGGCCCTCGGCCAGCCGAGCGAACGCATCCACGTTCCACCTCTTGCTCCCCATTACCTGGAGCACCTCCTCCTTGCCCCAGAGCCCCAGCAGGTCCTGGATCTCAGCCTCTGTCCAGGAGGGGCCCCGCTGCCTCTTTCCCTGCTGGCTGACAGGCTGGGAGCCCTGGGCCCCCTTGGGGGAGTGCCCTGTGGGCGCTTGGGGGGCTGGCTGGATGCCATGGGGTGCAGGGTCATAGATTGGGGCTGCTGAGGTCCGTGCAGGCTGTGCACGTGGTTGTGCTTCTGCCTGCATGAGCTCTCAGCTTCCTGCACAGGAAATAAGGGGGCGGGGAGCTTTAAGGGGCTGCTGCACGCAGCGACCACAGAGCTCAGGGGCTGGACAGAGCGTCTCTCAACCACTCAGCTGATGGCTGCCATGGAGGACACCGCTATTTCGATGTTGCGGGACGCAGATCGTCTAGACGTGCCCTACTTTGACGTTCAACGTCGAAGTAGGGCGCTATTCCCATCTCCTCATGAGGATAGCAACTTCGACGTCTCTCTGCCTTACGTCGATTTCAACTTCCAAATAGCTCTTGGCACACGTAGACGCGGCTTGCGCTATTTCGAAGTTGGCACGGCTACTTCGAAATAGCCGGCTAGTGTAGACGCGGCTTCTGAGACATACAGGTTACAAAGTAATAAATCAAACCAAGCTGGCTCAGGACTGGGCCAAGGTTTTTGCACCAATGGTTCATGATCTGGACTGAGTTTCTAATGAAACTTGAAATGAAGCAAGTGTCCTGTGGTTTCATGTTTCACAGTAAACATTTCTCAGAACTCGAGGCTTAACTTTTTCTGAAGAGAACCCTTTCTGGGTCTATTCCCTGGGTCATGAAATCCAGCACCTTTCTGCCAACAAGCATGCTGTTTTGCAGTAGTGGCCAACCTTTTCAGAAGCACCTCATGATTTGGGAACTTCCATGTTCAGATGCCCCACCTGAGAGAAGTTTAAAGGGTCTGGTTTTCAGAAAGTGCTGTCTAAAAACCACGTCCCCTTTTATGTTGTCTCAGGCTCAGCAATCAAACCTCACTTGTCATTTTTGAAACCCTTGCTCAGTGTTTTGCTTTACTTTTGTGTGAAGGTCATTAAAAGATGGACCAACAGCAAAGACTGATTTCTGCAAACAACCAGACAGCTTCAGATGGCAACAATGTTTGGTTACTACTGATCTCAGTTTCACAGATCTATGACCTTAATGTGAATCTTATTACAACTCCCAGAAGCAGTCCGGGCCCACCTAATGAAATAAGAGGCTGATAGAATCAGCATGGCCTTTATATTTTCAAAACTGAAATAGAGTGGAGTTGTAAAATGTATATTTCTTCAGTTCAGGGAGCAAATGGAAGGGTGGAGAAAGAGGAAGAGAGAGAAAACAAAACTAAAGCAGGTAAACAAAGCTAATCCCATTCAGGCTGATCTAATTTATTAGGAAATCTCACCAGAAAACTTGTTGTCTAACCTTTCCAGCCTAATTCCCCAGTCAGAGGTTAAGATTAAGTACTGGCTCCATATTGAGTCAAACAATGTATCTGGCTTTTTTTAAGAAAAGGATAGGATGATTCTCTAATTGTTATTAACAACTGTAGTTCTGCAAACTGAAATGAGAGGGATCAAATTTTGTGCTCCAGTATGTTGGTTTATTAATCCCTATAAGTGTGTCTACACAGCAAAGTTATTTTGGAATAAGAGCCGCTATTCCAAAATAACTTTGCAAGAGTCTAAACAACAAAGCTGCCATTTCAAAATAATTTTGAAATAGCAGATGACTTATTTTGAATTCTGTAAACCTCATTCCATTAGGAGTAGCGCCTATTCCAAAACAGACACACTATTTCGAAATAGGCTATTCCAGAAAATCTCCAATCTAGTTTTGTGGGAGTAAGGGAATGTTGAAGTGGGGCGCTTATTTCAAAGCTGCCTCCATTTTGACTGTCAATCTGCAATTCGAAGTCTGCACTTTGAAATTTGCCTGGCTGCCATTATGCTAATGAGTCACTGAATATGCACATTAGCACCTCATTAGCCTGCTTCGAATTGCCTCATTACCATGTCACCTCCAATGGGAGGGGGCGAGTGTAAAAGCAACCATAGCCTATGTTGTTTAGGAAGAAGCAATGCACTTAGATTGCAGCAAACAAGGCTTAGGTTGGACGTAAGGAAAAACTTCCTAACTGTCAGGGTGGTTAAGCACTAGAATAAATTGCCTCAGGAGTTGGTGGAACCTCCATCATTGGAGGTTTTTAAGAGCAGGTTAGGCAAACATCTGTCAGGGACCCCTGTCTTCAACCTGTGGCTCTTTAGGGACTTCTTTGTGGCTTCCACTGCTATAATTGCAAAGTAGAAAACACCCCTCCTGATTACTTTCGATAAATGATGATTGTCTAAACACTCAAAAATGAGCAACTCATATCTAAATAGCAACTGATATGTGATCTCAAAGTCTGGGACATCACCCTTGTTTTTTGACCGTTTTTGACCTAACCCGGAGACTCTCAACATTTCTGTCTCCTGCATCCATCTCCACCTCAGTCCAGGTGCACCATTTTAATATATAAGGCAACACCTTTTGAGATCCGCAGTCAATTCCCGCTCTTGCTAAGGAATAAAGGAGGTCAATGGGAGAAATGTTCCCATTGACCTCCCTCAGTGCGGACAGACCTTACAGTCAACTGCAGATATGCAATTCTAGCTACAGCAATTGCATAGTTAGAATTGAAGTATCTGCAGTCGACTGTAAGGTCTAGTGTAAACCATCTAACTTATCTCATTAGTCTGAATATAGGGGTTTTTGGGCGTAATTTAATGGCCTAGGTTATACTGGAGATCTGACTTGATGATCTTTTGATCCCTTCTGACTTTAAACTATGAAACTATGAAACAGAGGCCGCTGCTGAAGTGTGAATACCCAAAGCCAAGAAAGCCAACTTGTACATGGAGGAAAAATAACACAGAATCACGGAATAATGGGACTGGAAAGGACCCCAAGAGGTCATCCAGTCCAGTGCTCTGCCTTCACAGCAGGACCAAGCACCATCCAGATCAAAGGTCAGCGACCCAACTAGCAAGGAAAGCCATTTTTTTGAATTCAGTAAAAAAAGAAAAAAAACAATAATTCAAGAAATGCAATACATGTGAATAAGAATTTATTAGCAACACTATCAACGCATAGATATAGTATCATATTCCACTTGCACTGCACATATTAAACACCTCCTCCCTGTTTACCTTCACTATCCTTCCTGAGTCAGTTGTATTTTCCAATCACCAGTATTATTCCACGAAGTATCTGTGATACCAGTTATGTCATGGTTATGTTTGTTTATTAGGATTTCAAGTGCTTTCTGCTTATTATCCGTACTTCCTGCATTTGTATATAGGCATCGAAGATACTGATTTGCTTTTGCATCCCAGTCCTGCCTAGTCCCTCTTTTTAATCTGCCATTATAGCCCATGGTCCCTCCCATTTCCAGCCCAACTACCTGATTTCCAGGTTTGATTTTGTGTGCCTGCTAGGGACACATGAAATCAAATTATCTGGAGTCAGCAGTTGACCCCTGTACTCCTCAGTATTATGAGGAGTAAGGGAGATTGATGGAAGAGTTTCTCCCATTGACCTCCCTATGTGTAGACATCCAGGTAAGTCAATTGCACATAAGTTGATTCTAGCTATGCAATTGCCATAACTAGAATTACGTACTGGCAGTAAACTTACCAGCCTAGTGCAGACCAAACCTAAGATACTGGGCATCAGTTCAAGAAAAGCACACAAGCAGATGCTTAACTTTAAGCACCTCATAGAGATAAACTGAAGCACATACTAAAATGCTTTTTCAAACTGGAGCCAAAGAGGTTAAAAACTTGCAGAAGGTCTCTCACAGTGAATCAGTGGAGGGATCCAGCAGTTCTCTGTCCCAGCCCTATCCCAGGCCATGGAAGCAGAATACTAAACAGCTGTGTCTGTGAAAATTAAGATGTTATTTTCTGTCCAAAATAACTAGCTGTCTCCAAAAGTGACCGGCCCATTTCCAAACAGCAAGTCAATTCTGCCTTTAAAAACAAAAGTGAGAGAGTGTACGGGGGTCCCAGGGGCTGGTTATTAAATACGTGCTGGATGTTCCTCTCTTTGTGCCCAAGCGATATGACCCTCCAAGTTAATCTTTTCTTGGAGGACTTTCACTTAGCAATTTTGTCAAGTGAGCTACAGAAGGGAGGCTTTGCTAATTTTGAGATAAACACTAGGAGTCCTGTGGCACCTATAGGCTAACAGATTTATTGGAGTATAAGCTTTTGTGGGCAAAGCCCCACTTGGTCGGATGCATAATTTTGAGATGTTAGTAATTCCTTCAGACGGCCATGCTTTTCTCATTTCATTCATCAAAGGCAAACCAGCAAACAAAATGAACAGATCTTATCAGGATGTTAACTAAAGTGTGTCAAATAAAAGTCTGATTTCTTGTGAGAAAATCAGTAGAAACTACAACAAGGCTGGTCTTATTGTCAAAACAACTCCTCAGGTATGTTTCAGGAAACAGCTCCTCTTGTTTCCTTATGGGTACAGTTGAGCTATAAAAGTTAATTATCACTGTTTATCCTAGCACAGATTAACTTTCCAGTGTATGCTCACAAGTGATCATAGCATGCCCTTGCATTCTTGTACTGACCTCTACATAACTGCAATGTCTAAAAGTTCTGCTTGCAATGAACGTAAGAATGGCTGCACTGGGTCAGACCAAAGGTCCATCTAGCACAGTATCATGTCTTCTGACAGAATCCAATGCTTGATGCTCCATAGGGAATGAACAGAATAGGTAATCACCAAAGCAATCTCTCTCCTGGCAGACATTTCCAACCTCTGACGGAGTCTGAGGACACCATTTCTACCCATCTTGGCTAATAACCATTGATGGACATAACCATGAATTTATCTAGTTCTTTTTTGAACCCTTTTAAAGTCTTGGTCTTCACAACCTCCTCTGGCAAGGAGTTCCACAGGCCTACTATGAGCTGTGTGTAGAAAAACGTCCTTTTTTATTTTGAATATTGCTAAACTCCAGTTAAGATTAGGCCAGAACCAAATGAACAGTGGACAAAAATTTTGGCATCAATGGAAATCAAAGTGAGTTGCAGTCAAACAGCATTAGGGGCAGGTTTTATCATTTATTTCTCTTAGTTCCCCATCTATATTTTGTTTCCAAACTATGTGTGCCTAGATTTTTTTCCATTGACTTTTGTATTTGAACAAATGCCAAAAGCCAAAGAGGCACTTCTGAGTCTCATGTAGTTTTGACATGTAAATCCATCCAAGGTCACTCAAAATATTAATGAAGAATTTCCTGACTCACTTTCACTAACCCTGAGACCTGCTTCAAGGCTTAGCAAAGCTCAGAGACAGGATCTGAAAGTATTCACTGTGCACAGCTCAAGTTTGTATTCATTCCATGGTCAAAGGGGGTTTAAAGTTCCTAAGAAATGTAACCTGTGAAGGATGTGAAGAAGCAACCTGAGTAAGCAAAGGGTTTGCTGACCTTGAATTCCTTTGTTTAGGGGCAGCTGTCATTTGATTGCAGTTAGTGTTTACTGCAGGAAGCACAGATAATGGGAGACTAGAAAGCAGCTTGGAAGGAGCCAGAGACACTGTAACAATGGAAAAACAATCAGGGAAGGATGACGTCAGAAAGTATCCTGAGGAAAGAAGAAAGGATGAATCTTCAGCCCATATGAACACTAGAGGGATGAAGTTATCTTGGAACTAATTGTTGACAGAAACATGGGTTAAAAAGCTTGACAGCTGTGTAGCGATTAAGAAAGGAATTTGGTGTGTCAAGACAAAAGTGACAACAAGTGGAATCAAACATCATTGTGACGTGTGTTGACATCCATGACTTTATGGCATTGATTTGGTCCTTGGGTGTTTTTCAAATCAGGAGTCCAGATCTCTTTGTTCTCCAATGTTAAGTTCAATTCTGAGGTCATTCTCCTCCTTACACACCCAAAGCTGTTTATGAACACCCTCACAAAACTCAAAACCCATTTCCCTCAGAGGAAGACAGAAACAGGTTGGGTTATTGTCAGCCTCAGTTGTTCTTCTTAACAGCATATCAATCCTAATGAGAGAAACTCCCCCTGTTGCTGCTCACTTGAAGCTTTATTGTAATGGAAACCTCATATCAACAGTGAAAGGGAAAGGCATGCCAGGGACTCATGATTAGGAGGTTCTGCTTTTTAGATCAAGTCAAAATGAAAAAAAGCTGTATCTGCCTAAAAGTTTCTGCTAGACAAGTCAAGGGTCTATTGAACAATAAGTGATGTAAAAGGGTCCACTCATCCTGTTTTATTCAAGTTAGATGCTGAGCCTTATGTTTGGAAAACATAACTCCCAGGCTAAGGTTACACTAGAGAGTTTTGTCAACAAAATGGGTTTTGTTGACAAAACATGCCGCACGTTTATACACCAAATGGGTTTTGTCGACAGTGTGTCGACAAACCTCAGCACTTTCAGCAGCAGCATTCTGCCTCAAAACTTTGAGGCACAACACCTGCATTGACAGATTTCTGTCAACACAACAGCTGTGTAAACACCCCCAGGGGGATTCTCTCAACAGACAGGGCACCCACAACAATGGGCCGGCCTGTCCGCTGTACTTCCGGGTGCCTGTTTTGTCGCAAGAACAGCTGGGCAGTCCTGCTGCTCTGACAACAGAGCGATGCCCTCTCTTGATTTGCTCTTGTGTGTGGCCACACTCTGTCAACGATTTTGTCAGGAAATCTCTTCCGACGGTGACTTCTGTTGACAGAGAGCTGCAGCGTAACTGCACTCCTAGGTTTGCACGTTCAAATCCCTAAAGAAATAAAACCAGCCTTTTGTGCTTCCACTGTGGATAAAACTGAAGGCCTCATTTCTTCACAAGAAGTTCAAAGCGCCATTGCATGGTTTGCATTCATACTGGGAGAGGGGTTTTCTTCTTTCCTTTTCTAAGCATACAGAAATTTCCCTGCTGTTCTTAGTTTAAAAAAAAAAACGAAACAAAAAAAACCCTTTCTCCCACTCTTGCATATCATGTATTTTGCCATAGAAGTAGATACATTTATTTAGTTTGGGAGGCCTGTGAAGATCTTGTGGGATAATAATAATAATAGTAAATAATCATACTCTTTATTTACAGTTGGGTCAATCACCATGTGGAGATCTAACCTCCTCCCAAATTGAAATGGTTTGAACATCAATGCCCCGGAATGAGGCTATCCCCAATGTTGTTATGTGTCTAGTGTAAGTGTCACGTGTGAAGGGACCGCAGACAGCCCTTAACATGATGCGAATGTGGCATAGAGGAAAGACTGATGTGCTATGAACTTATACACTATCTGTGAAATCTTGCCTTCGTTTCAGCCAGTGGCACAATGCCCATTGACTTTGGTGGTGCCAGGGTTTCACTATGGAATGATATATTTTTCTATAAACCTCTTCAGTAGACAGAACAAGAGATAGACAGAGCCTGACAGATCTTGCATACGATGGAATGGGGCTTTGTACAACTGCCATACCTTGGAAGAACATAAGAGCTGCCACATTCTGTTTGACCTTGGTCCATCTTGCCCAATATGGTGTCTCTGATAGTGGTCTGTACCAAACATTCAGGGGGAAATTGTGGAACAGGACAATTATGACATGATGCAACCCTTTCTTCCACTTCCACCTTCTGATCAAGCTTTCCTATCACCCTAAAAATGGGTTTGTGTCACTGACTTTCTTAGCTAACGTTCATGGACGTAGCTTCTTCAAAAATGTACCCGGTTCTTTTTTTTTAACCCAGTTATACTTCTGGCCAATGCACAAAGGAGAGGACATAATAACTAGTTTCACAATCACACTGTTTCTCTAGACCTTGCTTAGGGAACTGGAAAAATGACCGCAGCAGGTAAAAAAAAACCTTCTGCCCATGGCTTAGAAGTTGGATTCTTTTCTCTGTCCATCATGAA
The DNA here is from genome assembly GCF_033958435.1 of Carettochelys insculpta. NCBI lineage: Eukaryota > Metazoa > Chordata > Testudines > Carettochelyidae > Carettochelys > Carettochelys insculpta. The sequence continues at coordinate 21,511,034 of NC_134156.1, read as the reverse complement.
TTTAGGGTTCAATTGTGCAATGGTTCTGAACACTCTGTCCCAGAGCCAGCACAGTTCTTATGTGTGTGATTAACTTAGCAGATAAGGGAAATCTAGGGGAGCTAATCCCACGTTTAAAGTTAAGCCTCTATTTCACACCATGGTCTGAGTGCTCAGAGCCTTGCAAAATTAAGCCCTTAGACTCAGATTTTAGAGGCATTTAGTTCGTTGCGGAGCTCAGTGTTGCAGTGCCTAACTGATTTAGAACCCTAAATCTCTTTTTTTGTGTCCTAAATTAGACTAATTTTGGCTAAGAGCCTAAATCCATTTTGAAAATGAAATGTAAGCCTCTAAATAGCGTAAGTGTTGGAACACTGTGCGCAGCAGTGCTTAAATGCCGCAATTCCCAGCAACATGCATTGTTCTTAGCCCAAAGTGCATTAGTTCAGGTTTTGTGCAAAAAAGATTGAATTTCACCCACTGGGAGGACCTTGCTAACAACATGCTGAGGCAGACAGTATCTCAGCTTGATTTGAAAAACAGAACAAATGCCAATGTTTTACAATATGTCCACCATACACATTTCATGTAACTTTCATTGTTATGTTGTCACCAGGGGCTGAATCTGCAGGCACAAGGTCAGCTTAAAGACAGAGTGGCAGTAAATCACAGATAATTTGTATTATACTGCTTTGGTTTGGTTCTTTTACCCCGAACATACCTTGATATGTTATCACACAAGTGGGGCCACATTCCACTCTTGACTGTTGCTGTGACCGCTGATTCTGAGTGCTAAGGCTCCTCATACCTGTGTTTTGTCTTTTTTATTGCATGTGAACAGCCTAATTTCAATACCAGACACAACTATACATTTGTCCCTCATCAAACCAGATCTAAACCTCAACTTTCTAAAATCGGATAAAATCTGATGCTCCTGCTGAACTTGTTTGCAGTTGTAGGCAGGTGTGTCTGAAAGAGAGAGAGAAAGTCCATTTTTCATAGCATGGGCCACCACATTTCCAAGTTTCATGTGGGAATAGAAAATGGAGGTGACAAAATACCACCCGAAAAGCTTATCATAAAATGTCCTTGTGATACTGCCCGCTCCAAAAATATTAGGTTAATAACCCTCTCATACTATTTTGTCATCCTGAGGGCTGCATTTTAGTGGAACGGATTATCTCTGGGACATGTTCCCTTTGATTTGCAGTCACAACAATTACCTCTCCTGTCCTTCACAATCTCCTACCGTCATAGTGGTCACCAAGCGTTATAAGTAAGAGTTCTCTGAGGACCATGCGCCATGTGTATTTAAAGCCTTTTAATGCAGTTTATCAGAGAGGTAGCTGTGTTAGTCTGTATCAATGAGAACAATAAGAAGTCCTGTGGCACCTTATAGACTAACAGATATTTTGGAGCATAAGCTTTCGTGGGCAAAGACCCACTTCATCAGATGGTCTCTGCCCACGAAAGCTTCTGCTCCAAAATATCTGTTAGTCAATAAGGTGCCACAGGCCTTCTTGTTGTTAATGCAGGTTAGTAGCTGGGAACAAGGAGGAGGAGCCAGTACTACGTGATCAGTCTGTTCAACACAGACTGTCAGCAGATAGACCACAGTTTGAGCAGCCCTGCTCCAAGACTTGGCTTCTTCTGCCTTCTTTGAGAACTGGACTGTTGCTCTTTCACCCACCCCCAAACACAGTGATGCGGCAGATGCACCAGACAGGTTGTTTTAAATAGGGAGGCCTTGGTAGCCAAAGTGCAAACAGTAAACAAAGGGGGAGGAAAGGAAATCCCTTGCTTCTTAGAGAGCACATCCCTCAGGAAAGATATTGTACGTTACTTTCCAGTCCTTCTGAGTGCTTGGTAAACAAAGACCTCTGTTGTCTTTGACGGAAGTATTCTCCCCTCCTCCATTCGAGCCCTGTCCGGCCAGGTTTAAGGCAGAGGGAATGCCCCTCCCACTCTAACAGGCTTCAGCGCCGCAAAGTAACTATTGGACAGCTGCTGCTGGAGAGTCAAGTCTGTAACAGAATGCAGACACACACACGCAGGTGGAGGTGCGCTGGGAGAGCTGCATTTTCGCTCCTTTCTCAGCTGACTTTGTCTTCTGGACTCTGGGGGACGTTTTGCCACTGAGGAATCAACAACAGCCCCACACATGCCCATGTCCGTCGTCCAGCCAAAATGAGCCAATTCCTGCATACAAGTCATCCACTGCCAGTCCCCTCTCTACCCACTTAACGGAATCATTGGTTGGCTCCAGCAGGGCCGACAGCCTGCTGGGCTCCTGGGCAAAGGTTGAGCAGGGAGGGACAGATCCATGCTCCTGGATGGGGCAGAGCCTCGGATGGAAGGGGCGAGGCTGAGCGCAGCCTGCCCTCTGCACTGCCCAGAATGCATTGCATCTCCTCTCAGCTGCCTGGAGTGCATTGTGGCAGAGATTTAAAGGCCCCAAGGCTTCGGCCACTGTCACTGCTGTGGAAGTGTCATCCGGAGCCACAGACTCTATTGAATCATTTGGCCCTAGGGTAGTTTCCCTCTTTGTTCCTCCTCCTCCTCTGTCGGCAGGCCTGGTTGGCTAGAAACAGACCTAAGTCAAGCTTCAGGACAGATGGACTCTTCAGCCTTCTGGTCATTTCATCCAATAACTTGCTCAGAATTTTGCAACCTTCAATTCCTGCTGTAATGAGTTAAAAGTATCTCCATTGACTGGCCCTCGTAATTTAAGAAATTACATTATCAGTCGTGCTTCACCTGAGCGCTGATCCTCTTTCAGAAAGAGAAGCTGGATAAACCTCCTCAGAATCAGACAGACAGGAAGGCTGTGGCCACACTACCCACTTATTTCGAAATAACAGCACTTGTTTTGAATAACGGAGCTGTCGTCTACACTACACACATGCTATTTTCGAGATAAATTTGAAATAGCGTGTGCGTTATTTCAAAATTTACAACCCTCAAAGTGAGAGGAATATCTCCTATTTCATGACTCCTATTTCAAAGCAGATGCTATTACGACAGGGTATGGCTGCTCTGCATTCCGCTTTCGGAAGTAGAATGCAAATGAATGAGATTGAAAATGCAAATGAAGTGTGGATTTACATATCTCATGCGTCATTTGCATATTCTCACAATCGCAGTTCTGGAAGAGGCTTTTCTGGATGCTAAAGCACCTGTGTAGACAGGGTTCCTTTGAAAACAAACCCCTGAAATGAAATAGGAAGAAGGGCTCTTTCAAAAATGGGGTTTGTTTTCAAAGGAGGCCAATCTACATGGCTGTTTTTGCTTCCAGAGAAGTCTCTTCATTGTATTATTTTAAGGTATTTCAAAATTACTGCTTTTTAAATGTCTTATTTCAAAATAGGGCTGTAGTGTAGCCATAGCCATAGACAGGAACATAGGATATGCCAGACTTCATCAGACCCAAGACCCACCTCTTTTGCTTCTCATGCTGCTGTCATCAGAGACTGCAGAAGAGGGTGTAAGAACCCTGCAGGCACATGTGGGGTAATCTGTCCTCATGTTCAGCCTCATTTTGCTCTCTAAGAGCCATGGCTTGGCTTAGACCTTAAGCCATCAGATTTAATATCCCTTCTAACACTGCTCTGGTTGGCTATGTCAACACTACAGTGATCTGCCGACATAAGTTACTGTCGGAAGATATCTTCTGGAAAAACTTCTGTCAACAGATCGTGGTCACACATGAAAGTGGATCACTCTGTCAATCCGCTCTGTTGACAGCAGCCAGACTGTCTGGCCACGGTCTCGACAGAATGGCCCATCAGAAGCATAGAAGACTGGACTGTCCAGTGACTCAGCATCCCTGTATGTCAACAGAGCCCACCCCCCACCCCCAACTGGAGTGTCCACACAACTTTTTTTTGACAGATTCTGTCAACACCTAGGCGGCTTCAGCCAGCAGCCTCAGGCAGGCTCCCTGCTTTCCGTACCCCCACATGCCACGCAAAGCAGCCAGCTGTGGGGGCCAGGTGCTGTGTGCACTGCGAGGCCCTGATTTCCAGCTCATGGGAGCTGTGACATTGCGCAGGGGACAGGTGCTGTGTGCAAAGCCTCCCCCTCAGGGTTTGTGGCATGCAGAGCACTTGGCTCCTCGCAGCTGTCCGCGTTGAACAGTATGCAGGTTTGTGGAAGCCAGGAAGCCTGTCCAAGGCTCCTGCTGGGCTGTGGCAGGCCAGATCCAGTTCACGGGCTATATTTTGCCCTCTCCAATCTATATGAACCTCTTGTGTGATGCATAAAATCAACGCAGCGCTATATCTGAGAGCTGCGGGGCCGGCAGCCACCACAGGCCTCGGGGCCGGGCAGGAGGGGGGCCTGGCTCTGTGCCCCAGAAGGAGTGTGGCCAAGGGAGAAAGAGTGGGGCTTAGGACATTCAGCCCTCAGCACCACCCAGACTGCAGCACTGTAGCCCCGACCCCAAGACACGCACACAGCAGCATGCAGCAGTATTGCTGCAGCTATTTAAAGGGGCCCAGAGCTCTGACTGCCATTTCTGCCAAGATAGTAGCAGAAGTGTGCGGAGCTCCAGGCCCCATAGAAACACTGGGCCCTGGGGCAATTGCCCCTTTTGGGCCCCCATTGGCAGACCCATCTCATGGAATCCTAGGGCTGGAAGAGACCTCAGGAGGTCATCAGGTCCAGCCCCCTGCTCAAAGCAGGATCAACCCCAACTAAATCATCCCAGCCAGGACTTGGTCAAGCCAGGACTTAAAAACATCTAGGGATGGAGATCCCACCACCTCTCTAGGTAACATATTCCAGTGCTTCACTCCCCTCCTGGGGAATAGCTTCTCCTAATATCTAACCTAGACCATCCCCAATTGTAACCTGAGGCCATTGCTCTTCATTCTGCCATCCATCACTACTGAGAACAGCCTCCCTTCATGTTCTTTGTAATTCCTCTTTGGGTAGTTGAAGGCTGCCATGGCTGTTGTCCGAGAGGCAATTCAGCTCCATTCTTCACCCAATACATAACTTCAATATACAACCTTGTTTTTTGGTTTATTCAAAATTTTATTTCCATTCCTGTCATCTTATATACTTTTTCCTGTATTTTCCCCCTCAGAAAACTGTCTCATGCTCTCCCTTGAGTTCTGATATAGATTTGAAAGGAGAAAATGCCCTGAATTAATTACTGATTTGGATGCTCAGCCAGCCCTGACACTGCAGGGTTTACATTTAGGCCGCCAGATCCTGACATAACTCCATTGACTGCTCCCTGCCAATTACTGCGTCTGAGGCTCTGGCCCAGAATTCTTTGTAAACAAAGTTGCTGTGGGATTTTAAAATCAATTTGGAAACAACATGACACATGGAGGTACGAATTCTTATTTACACCTAAATGTTTCTCTTGCTTGCTAGTCAGTTCAGTCCAATCTCACAATCCATCCACAGGCTAGCTGTGGAGACATAAAAGTGCTTGACACCTGGATTTAGACCACATCATTAGTTTGTTTCATATATTTATTTTTAATGCCCTTATCCTGTCATCTATGGGCACAATCCAAAATCCTTTTAAGTGAAGGGAATGAGTCCCTTTCATTTCAATGGGCTTTCCATTTATTTTCAATAAGATTTTCAATCATGCTTAACCGATTGGGGAAGGATAGCTCAGTGATTTGCATGTTGGCCTTCTAAATGCAGGCTTGTGAGTTCAGTCCTTGAAGGGACCATTTAGGAATCCAGGACAATTACGTTGAAAAAAAAAACCACATCTGTCAGGGATGATGGTAGGTCTTGCTGTCACTCCAGTGAGCTGGACACAATGACCTTTCAAGGTCCCTTTCAGCTCTGTGAGATAGATATATCTCTGTATATAAAGGATCAGAGTTCCTTCTAACTTTTTCATCCACAGGCATAATACATTTTATTATGTTCATCAAGGTATATGGGGATGTGCACCATCAAATCTCTGAATCTCTTTTGAGTGGCCACCTGTGCACTCAGCTTTCCAGGAACACTACTTAGGATCCTTTGAAAATCCCATCATATATATATACTTTTCTCTTTCTGTTGCTGTTTATTGTTTATATACCTGAGCAAGCATGAACCTGACCAGAGAAATCTATATGCTGCAAGAATAAAAGAAATTGGATCTTTTCCAGAGCAAGGATGTGTTTAAGCCTATAGGAGTGTGTTGCACTGTGGGGCACGTAGGGAGAGTGCAGCAGTGATTGCCCAACACAAATCCTCTTGCCATCACCTCCCATTCAAACCACTATTTCTTTAACACGTGGACGTCGGTGCACCTGAGCCTGCATTTGTGGATTGCCTGCAAACAGTCCACACTCACAAACACTTCAGTTTTCCACCTTTTGTAGGCTTCCTTTTCCCCTTACTTTCCATGAACTGCAGGTGCATCGTGGTTGCAACAAGGGATGCATTCTCTATAAGCAAGGACAGCATAGCATGCGGTCCAATGGATCATTGATCCAGTTCTGCTCCCATTGTCTTCAATGGGCACAACTGCTAGTCATAAATCCTGTGGGAGCTGGATGAATCCCTGGGCCCTACTAGCAGGAGAAGTAGGTTACTGGGAAATCTATAAAACCTGTTTCCTCATCCACAATTTCATCAGGAAACTACTTCAGACCTGGACTTGAATAATTCACCAAGAAATCTGCCAGCCGCTGTGGAAATAATTGTAAATGAACTGTGCCCTTAGGTATTCAATTAACTGGATCTCTGGGGAAGGATGTGGATTATTGCAGTTGAATAGAGCCCTTATTTATCAGATGGAAAAGGTTAATGTCATTTCCTTACTTTCCTCCATAGTTTTTCTTACCCACATCACCATTTATGGAGAGCAGAAGGTGCAGACGGCCTAAGAACATGTGCTTGATTGTTTAAATGGCCAGAGCTGTTACTTTAATAAAAGAGAAAAAAAAATGAAACGAGCATTTCTCCTAGTTTCCCGTGGGGGAACTATAGGCCTGGGAAAAATAAAACTGCGAAGGCAGGAAATGGGCTTGTATAGCACCTGGACTTTGATTTGACATGGAAGAATATCAGGGAAGTGGGGAGTTCCATTCCCATCTACTGTTCTTATAAGAAAATCCAGAGTCAGAGGTAGCCCAATATCCTTATTTCACATTATAAAGAAAGGGCACTTTCAGAATACACACAAGCTCAATTCTTCAAAAAAAGGAGTGAGTTTTGCAAACAAAGCAATTATAATCCATGTCTTTCCTTCCTGCAGTGCTCAGAGGTATGAGCCTAAATATAAATATGAAAGTAGTTCTGCTTTCAACTACACTTTCTGTGAATTGTGCCAGCTGTGGAGAGGGTTTCTACAAGACACTTCACTTCTAGATTCCTTTTTCTGTTTACATGGTGTCTGAGTTGCTAATGGTCCTTCCCAACTCTTTCTTGTCTATGACGTGAGTTTGTAGGTCTCAAAGTTCCCATCATTTTCTCAACCAACTTGTTTTGCCAGTGTTGCCATTACATCCTCAGTCTTGCATGTTCTTTCATAGAATCATAGAATACTAGGGCTGGAAGGAACCTTAGGAGGCCATCTAGTCCAGCCCCCTTCCTGAATCAGGATCAACCCTAACTAATAATCCCAGCCAGGACTTTGTCTAGCTGGGACTTAAAAACCTGTAGGGAAGGAGCTTCCACCACCTGTCTAGGTAAAGCATTCCAGTGCTTCACCACTCTCCTGGTGAAACAGTTTTTTCCTAATATCCAACTACACCTCTCCCTCTGTAAGTTCAGACCATGGCTCCTCAGTCTGCCATCTGTCACTACTGAGAGTCGCTCCTTTCCATGCTCTTTAGAGCCCCCCTTCAGGAAGTTGAAGGCTGCTATCAAATTGCCCCTCAGTCTTCTCTTCTGCAAACTAAATAAGCCCAAGTTCCTCAGCTTCTCCTCATAGGTCATGTGCTCCAGACCCCTAATCATTTTTACTGCCTTCTGCTGGACCTGCTCTAATGCATCCATATCCTTTCTAAACAGGAGGCCCAGAACTATATGCAATACTCCAGAAAAGGGCTCACTAGTGCCAAATAGAGGGGAATAATAACTTCTCTAGATCTGCTGGAAATGCTTCTCCTAATGCACCCCAATACGTCATTAGCCTTCTTGGCTATAAGGGTACACTGTTGACCCATATCCAGCCTCTCATCCACCATAATCCCCAGGTTCTTTTTTGCTGCACTGCTACTTAACCGGTCGATATCCAGCCTGTGACAATGCTTGGGATTATTCCATCCCAAGTGCAGGACTCTGCACTTGTCCTTGTTGAACCTCATCAGATTTCTTTTGGCCCAATCCTCCTATTTATCTAGGTCACCCTGGACCCTATCTCTACCTTCCAACATATCTTCCTGTCCCCCTAGCTTAGTGTCATCTGAAAATTTGTGGAGGGTGCAATCCATCCCCTCATGCAGGTCATTAGTAAAGATGTTGAACAATACCAGCCCTAGAACTGATCCTTGGGGCACCCACTTGAAACTGACCACCAACCAGACATTGAGCCATTCATCTGGGACCTCTCCCAATCTCCACAATTTTCAAAGATAATAGCCAAAGGCTCTGCAATGACATCTGCCAATTCCCTCAGTACCCCTGGATGCATTAAATCTGGACCCATGGATATGTGGATGTCTAGATTTTCTAAATAGTTCTTTACCCATTCTTTCCCCACTGAGGGCTTCCCATACTGCATTGCCAAGTGCCATAGTCTGGGAGCTGACCTTGTCCGTGAAGACTGAGGCAAAAAAAAGCATTGAGCACTACAGCTTTTCCCACATCATCTGTCACCAGCTTACCTTCCTCATCCAGTAATGGCCTCAACACCCTCCCTGATATCCTTTTTTATTGTTAACATGCCTGTTAAATGCTTCTTGTTGCCCTGCACATTAATTGCTAGCTGCAATTCTAATTGTGCTTTCACTTGCCTGATTACCCCCTGGCATTCTCCAGATATATATTTATATTCCTCTTTAGTCATCTGTCCAAGTTTCCACTTCTTATACGCATCCTTTTTGAGTTTAAGCTCACCAAGGATGACCCTTGTAAGCCAAGCTGGTTGCCTATCGTGTTTGCTTTTCTTACTGCACATCGGGATGGTTTGTTCCTGTGCCTTCAGTAAGACTACTTTAAAATATTGTGAGTTCACCTGTACTCCTTTCCCCTTCATATTAGCTTCCCAGGGGATCCTGCCCATCAGTTCTCTCAAGGAGTTGAAGTCTGCTCTTCTGAAATGAAGGGTCTTTATTTTTCTGCTCACCTTTCTTCTTTTTGTTAGAATCCTGCAATCTGCCATCTTTCCTGCTGTCTTCATCCTTCCATGCTTCCTTTTCTGGTAATTCTTCTCCCATTCTTATCACCTATCTATCCCACCTCCAACCTGCTCTCTTCAGCCACTGAAAATCCAAAATGCATCTTCCACCTCATGTTTTCCATGTGTACCCTGTCTATCATCAACTTGCCTGCTATTCTCCTCAATATATTTTTTCTACTACCTGTGTCTTCTCTTCTTCCATCTCCCTAAGACCCACTCTTTGCAAGCATACAGGAAGCCCAGGACACACTTTCCCTTCCACATAGGTACTTAATTATTGAGCTCATAATACTTCTCCCAACATTTCACTGCCACCCATGCAAATTCAGTTTTCCATTCTTCTGCTCACTCTCCAGTGGCTTTGAGTGTATTTCCCAGTACACAAATTCCTTTTTCTAATTTAACTTCTCTCATGACACTTCTGTCTCTTAGAGTATGTGTTAGCTACTTATGGTAAGCAATCTACTCCATTTTGAACTTAGCTGCAACACTCTGACTAGCTTCCCCAGACCTGAAGATAAGCTCTCTGTAGCTCAAAAACTTGTGTCCTCCACCAGCAGAGGATGGTCCAATAAAAGATATTACTTCATGCTCCTTGTCCCTCTGTATGCAGTTTTGAGTGTCTCAGAATCATGATCCATTTCCTCAACCTTTTACAGATTGGACCTCTCTGGTCCAGCACCCTCAGGACTAGTCTTCTGCTGAATGAGAGAATTTGCTGGACCAAGGGAGGTCAATATGGTCCAGCAGCATTACCAACACTTCCACTGCTTACTGGGCTCTTAGAAGACATTTGGAGATAAATTAGAGCTAAATAACAGCCCAGAGCATTGAAAGCCAGGACTGGTGGCCGTAAGCAATCTTTATGGGATCATGGGAAACTTGGCTGCATTCATGATATGTGGTCATCCAGCTCACTAAACTTATTCCAGATTACAGATGTTGCCAGACGAGAGAGTTCTGGATTAGAGAAGTTCAACATCTAGAATAGCTCATTCATTCTTTTTAAGGTCTCTTGTGCATCAGAGTTCCACCCAAGAGCACCCCATATTGGAACCCAGGGCTGAACTATGGGCAGCTGGTACATGTCAGTTACCCAGCTGCAGTCAGGATACAAGTAGTGAAGCTAAGGCTGAGCTGTGCTGGATGTTAGGAAGTCTGGGCTGGTTACTAAGAGGTGGTCAGGAGACAAGGAGTGCAATCTGGGGGAATTAGGATTGGGGTCTGGAATCTAATGCCTTGGGTCTGTAGCCCAACAAGGTCACGAGGTCTGCATCATTGCTCAGACAACTCCTTGTAAAATACATGGTCCATTCAGTCACACCATCACTGAGGCCCTGTTGGGCAACACTTCTGTAGTATCTAGTTTCAGAGGTTCCCTCCAGTCCCCCCTGGAGCTTCTGGTGATGATGCAGAATTGTCAGATGACTCACACCCTTGTCATCCCAGCCTGTAAGCCAGAAGGTCTTTACACTTGACCTGCCACATGCTACTTGCGCTGCCTGAATTAACTTTTCTATGGAAATCAGATTGAAGGCAGATAAACATTGGACTGGGACTGTGGTGAGATGGGTTCAAACATTGGCTGAGCCACAGTGTGATGTGCACCATCTGTTCCCCTGCTGCATATTACAAATAATAATAAAACTCTGCCTCGAAGGGCGTTTGGGAGGGTAAAATTAATGAATACTTCCAAGATGCTCGTATATTACCCTAATGGAGATCCCCAACGCCAGATCTGTTCCAAATCAGTGGATTGATTTACGTGACATAGAGGTGGACTAGTAAGTCATTTTGCATAGTTTACCAAACAGGCACCCGATAGTACGAGCGATTACCTACAGGTTGAACTTCTCTAATCTGGAACTCTATCATCCGGCAACATCCATAATCTGGCATGATTTCAGTTAGCCAGATTACCATTTACTATCGGTGTCACCAAGATTCCCATGGTCCTGTAAAGTTTGCTTACAGCCAGCAGTCCTGGCTTTCAGTGTCCTCTGCTGTTACTTAGCTGTAAATTACCCCTAAATGTCTTTTCTGAGCCTAAGTAAGCAGTGGAAGTGTTGGTAATGCTGTGAGACAATATTGACCTCCTATGAGCTGGCAAATTCTCTTGTTTGGCCCAGGTCAGGTCCTGAGTGTGCTGGATTAGAGACGTTCAACATGTACTAATACCTAAGAAATTGAGTAATATCTGCTTTAAAAACCCAGCATTTGTGTCATATTTGAGTAAATTAATAAATGTATCTCAACACAGATGACCCCTTTGTGACTACTGAATTGGCCTCACTGTGAGGATGGGTGCATAAAATGGAAATAGACGTGTCACAGAATGAATTTGTTCTCATTTCTCCCCTGAAAATCTTTGTAGACATCAAGCCACTGGAAAATTAAACACTGATCTCCTGAGTTGGGACATTATGTGCCATGGAGTCCCTCTCAGTTCACTTTGCTAGTGCAGTATTCATGTGCTTTAGCCTTGGAAAGACAATGGCAATGATTGAATAAATTTAGCCCCTGTTGAAGGGTTGGTTTATTCTAGTGCATCAAAAATGGAAATCTCCTCCCCACTCCCTGTAGTTCTATATTTTATATCCTATGTCCTGCTGTGAGAGTAAATTAAATTTCTTACAGGTGCTGTTGTATTAAGACCCACCCACACACTGGTGGGGGGCAGGGAGTGGGGGGGAGCTCAGTACAAGAAATTCAGTGTGTGTGTGTGTGTGTGTGTGTGTGTGTGTGTGTGTGTGTGAGTGTGTGATATGACTGTGCCTGTAAGAAATTTAAATGTGGGGTGGAGTCCAGGGAGCAGGGGTGTGGGTGGGCTCAGGGCAGCAGGTTGAGATGTGGCAGGCACAGGGGGTGTGAAGACAGGCTCAGGACAGAGATCTGGGATGTGTGGGGAGGAGTGCAGGAGTTAGGGCAGGTGGTTGGTGTGTGGACGCGAGAGCGTAGGAGGCAAGTGTTCCCTTTGGGGGGAGGGCGGCTGACCCCCACTTCCTCATTCCAACCAATGCCGCTGTCAGGGATTGAGAAGGGCAGCCAGGAGGAAGAGCAAGGCAAATGAGCCACAGCTTTCCCTTGCTCCCTGAGAGTGGCAGAGGGGGAACAGAAAGCAAGCAACCTCAGTAGGAACGTGTCACAGCGCAGTGGAGCAGACAAGCAGACAGAAGCTGACCCTGACAAACTGTGTCGCCAACTCCAGGAGCTCCAAGAGGCATCAGTTCTCAGCAACACAGAATGAGGGAGTGTTTCTCCAGTGTGCCTAAGGGAGCTAAGGAGCCCAAATCATGGTGATTCCCCATGAGCTGTGCTGAGCAGTCTCTCCTGATGTCTCCCAGAGCTCACCAGGCCACAGAGGGGAGCGAAGCCTCTTCAACACTTCTTCAGAGACTGCAGCATCTGCTCCTTCTACATCCAGCCAGCTCCACTGACCAGTAAGTACTGGGGCAGGGCCATGCTGTGCCCTCCCCATGTACCCAATCACACCTTTTGGGTGGTCCAGTGCTGCCGGGCAGGGGCGGGGTGTGTAGGGGTGAAAGCAGAAGGACCTATCCCTTCCCTTCTCCCTGCACTGGGCCAGCCACAATCTAGCTCCTTATACTGAGTCTATTATTTTGCATAGTTGAACTTTCCTAATAACAGCATGATGCAGGTCTTATCCCAAGTATAAATTATAAATGGAGTGCAGTTGATTAATCATATCTGATGTCACCATGTGAACCAGCCACAGGCAGACTCAAACCAGGGACCTCTGAAGCTTAATGCAGAAGTTGTCACAGTTTGAGCTGAAAGCTAACTGGCCCTCAGCTAAGGCTGTACATGAGAGCCAGCCTCTGTGTAAGTGGCCTAGGTGGGACACTGAATCACACCTAGGTGTGGGGTTACACATGCAGCAGTTTAGGATACAAAGGTGGGATGCTCATTAGATGGTCAGCAATCCGGGCTGAGCCCATGTCACTGTGCCATATTTGTACAGTAGAACAATAAGGCCCCAATCCCGGACTGGTGCCCGTAAGCACTACTATAATATAAACATTCAATAATAATTAACAGGACCATCAATTAAATCAAGTGACAGGAATGGAGGTCAGCAGGATGCAATTACCCAGGATGGACTTTAGACTTGGCAGGAAAGGGGAGAAATGTTTCAATAACTTTGCTTTTAGAAAAAGGCCTGGAGGCTTTACAGACCCCATGGGTTCAGGATCTCAGTTTTACATGTCACCTGAAAGATAGAGCTGAATGACAGGAGAGCTACTAGTAGACATGTGTTCTATTTTCATCCCTCTGGTGCTGTTTAATAGGCTGAATAATCATTGTGGTTTAGCAAACACAAAGTTCATGTACTCCTAGGTACTGGACCTCATTAAGATAAAGAGAGGAACCTCACTGTTGTTTTTGAGTGGGCGCTATCCATTCAGCACCACAAAAGCACAGCATGAGCAAAGACCAATAAAGCACAGGGTTGTTCAGAAAATGTAGGTCTCTTTTCAGCCAGAAACAGTGTGACCTCGAAGATGAAACAACAAACTGATAACAAGGAAATTCTGCAAGTTTCTCATCCTAGTTAATGTCACTGATTGCTTGCATGTTAAGGATTAAAGCGAAACCAGGTGTGTTTTAAAACTAACAACATCCATTTTCTTAGGTTGTTGATTGCTTTTTGTTGGTCCCCCAGACCAAGAAGGAGTCTCTCACTCTTCTAAATCTCAAAACAAAACTCTTTTAAATCTGTGAAGGAAAGAAACCTTTTCGGATCTAAGTTTCATACGTTTTTGCACCTGAAAACAAGTACACTGGTTGGGGTTGGGGGAGTTTTTGCAAACCTGATCTCCAATTAAATGTCTGTAATCCTAGCACCAAATGCAGATCACTGCAGAAAAAATGGGGGAAATGCCACAAATTATAAATGTTCCAGTAACATGGCCAAACTAGCCACTTATTTTGTTATCTGTGAAAGATTTTACGCAAAGTAAAATACGTTTTGCTTTTTTGTCATTTTGTTAATATTCATTAAGCAAAGTCTTTTCTAAAATAATGTTGATTAAATTTTCTCCCCTTTATCCAATGGGATTCACTGCAAATGAAGATAACTAAGTTGAACAAACTGTGGTTTGGGGACCCAGTCCTGCGCCCTTGGCACCTTAATTTCTGCTTGGCATGTAGATACTGGCCTGCCAGCATGACGAGGGGAGACAAAGAGGGCAACTGCCCCAGGGGGCAGTGATTCAAAAGGGTCTGGAGCTTCTGGCTGCCACCACCAATACTGCAACAGCAGCAGTGACCAGACCCCTGAGCCCTTTAAGTTACTACCGGAGGTTGAGGCAGTGTGCTCCAGATAGCACTGCAGGCTGGATGTGGGAGGGGGGCACAGCACCATCTGGGAGGCACCAACAGCTGACTGCTCCCAGCCCTGCCCTGCCACCCAAGGCCCTATCCCTTACAGAAGTGTGCATCCAGTGTCCTCTGATGCTTTGCCCAGGAGCCTGGCAATTCTGTTGGACTCCTGTATAGACAACAGGAAACCTCTGAAGTGTCTTTGAATGTTAGGGCTCCATTTTTCCAACGCATATCAAGTCACATTCCATTTCTATGGGTATGTCTGCATGGTGAAGTTATCCTGGAATATCTCATTCCAGACTTGTTATTCCAAAATAAACTATTCCAGAATAAGGCATCCACACAACAGGGAAGCTCCGAAACAAGCAAAACTTATTCTGCAATAGTGTGTCCACACACAACAGTGCCTATTTCAGATTAGAGCCCCAGGAAGTGCTGCTTCCAGGGTCTGTGATCCAAAATTCTATGTCTAAACAGCAGAGTTATTTTGAAATAAGCTATGGCTTATTTTGAAATAGCCCCTGTTCCCCTGTCTACACAGACCCTATTCTGAAATATTTAGCTTGAAACAGGCACTATTCCTCATACAGTGAGGTTTGCCAAATTGGAAATAAGCCATCCCTTATTCTGAAATTAATTCAAAAGAGTAGCTGCATTGTGTAGATGCTGGCAAAGTTATTTCGGAATAAGGGACGTTATTCTGAAATAACTTTGCTGTGTAGACATACCCTATGGATACGTCTACACTAAAGAGATCTTTCGAAAAAACTACTTTCGAAAGTTAGACCACACACAAAAAAGTGGCTCAAAAGAGTGATCTGCCCTTTCAAAAGTGAGCATCCGCACAGCCCCTGCTCTTTCAAAAAAGCAGAGCAGGGATCGAAAAATCAGGACCCATGAGGCCTGCTTTTTTGGGGAAAAAAAGGGCCTGCGGAGCATCTACACATGTTTTCTTTTGAACGAAGCTTTCAAAAGGGGCACTCTTCCTAAAACAGGAAAGAAAGAGTGATTTCGAAAGGAGTACCACATTCTTTCGATTTACTTTTGAAAGAACACTTTTTGTGTGCAGATGCTCCATGGGATCTTTCGAAAGAGCTCCCTTCTTTCGAAATATCATTTGAAAGAAATTCCTAGTGTAGACAAGGCTGGTATGTGCAATTTTTTGGTGACAGTAAAAGATTAGCTGAGCCTTTTATTCATCAGAGTGAGAAATATTAGAGATTGCATGTTAAGCTGTCTATCTGTGCCCACAAAAAATATTCATGAGCAACATTGATCTGGCAAAAATGGAAGCCAGCTAAGGCCCTGTTGAAAATTAAGACCTAGATATAATCCTCATTTTCTCTTAAGTTACTATTATTTAGAATATATTCATGTGTTGCCAAAAGGAATATCCTTTCTGACAGGAATGAGAAGAAACACAGTGTCTTATTTGAGAAAGAAATCCCAAATTCTGATGGAGAAGTTTATTGGAGAAGAGAAACCCAGTCCCTTAAAGGGAGTTCCTTATTTTAATTTTGCAACTTCTGTGTCTGTTTGACAGAGTATGGTATTATGGAGAACAGAGTAATATTTTTTTTAAAAAGATGTTTCTCTGAGCTTATCAAATGGGACAAAAGTTTCCCACTTATATTTAAGCCATTCTGTCTCTCACACACACATAGACACACACACAGACACACACACAAGTCTATCTTTTAAACATGTTCGATAAAAAACAGTCATGGAAAGTAACCTGAGCTCCCTAAGAATAACAGTATAATTTTGGAAATCAAGATCATGGGATTCTGGAAAACCACTATCGTGCATCTCTGGGCCAGCGTTCAGTTCTGATTACAATAGATTTAAATTTTAACCTTATTTGCAGTTTGCAGCTTGGTGTGTTATTTGCTTTATGTTTCAGAATATAAGAATAATGTGAAGCTGTTTGCTTAGCGATGGAAATTGATATGGGTTATCAAGTGAAGTCCCATAAAAACATGTGGTGCCTACTAATAAGTGCCTGCTACTTATACTCAAAATATAAATACTATCTTCTTGAACCGGTTCTATCAAGCCAGACCTGTGCGCTTGGCAAGGATCATTAGTGAAAGGCAAATATATGCTATTCAGAAGACTAGACTGCAGAATATTAATTGAGTTGGCCCTCTCTAATCTGTGTTTAATTTTCCTATTTTCCTTTGCTCCAGAGCTCTCAGAGAAGTTCCGTGCTCTGACTGGCATGAAGTGGTTTAGCAAACTTCATTCACTCTCTAACCTTGCAAGAGACCAACTCCTCTCAAGAAGACCAAAATCTTATCCAACTCCTGTGGCACAGTGAGGGTTAAATCAATTACCAATAGAGGGTAGATTTTTCAAGGTGAATGGGACTTAGTCCATTGCTCATTGAAGCCCATCTTTGCAGGAACATCCATGAGTGCCCTTTGTTCTCTCTCCTGTCATGTTCTCGGGAGAATTTATGGAATTAAGTAAACCTATCCTTGGTATCCATTGTATTAGTTAAATGTCTTATGTATTATTGTGGGCCAGGGCTATAGGTACTTCTTGAAGGGGGAGACATGACAGGCATTAAACTCGTGCTCAAAAGATCACGTTTTGCTCACTTTGACTTAATGTGGGGGGACAACAGGCCATCCTAAAGGTATGGGGAGCATTAGTCCTTCCTGTCCTCCCTTATTTGAACCTTCTGCTTTTAAAAGTACTGCATGGTTGACAGCTGCCTCACAAGGAGCCACTGTAACTGCTCACAGGTAGACTCAAACCTGGGACCTTTCTTCAGGCACCTCTACACTTGGAGCTAAAAGCCAGCTTCCTCATAGCTTAGGCTGTAGAGAAGACTTATTTCAGCTCTGTGTAAGTGGTCTAGGTGCCACGACATGGGACAGTGACCCACACCTAGGTGTGTGGGTTACACCAACCCTACCTGAATTCTTCCAGTTGTCAAAAAAACTGCTGCTTGTGATATTTCCAGGGGTGATGGAGAACATCAACCCTTTTTTGTCCAGCCAATCCTGTGAGGCATGCAGTAACACGCACACGCTCTAGAAACCACCTTGGAGGGGAAATTCAGGTCTCACGTTCTCAGACAGGGTCTGGAGTACATGGGGTGAGAAGGGACATGTGGGCGTTCCATCTCATAGGTTCACAAGCAGAAATT
Organism: Carettochelys insculpta; assembly: GCF_033958435.1. Classification (NCBI taxonomy): domain Eukaryota; kingdom Metazoa; phylum Chordata; order Testudines; family Carettochelyidae; genus Carettochelys; species Carettochelys insculpta. The sequence continues at coordinate 21,493,242 of NC_134156.1, read as the reverse complement.
GTACAGGATGGTTGTTCAAGCCACACAGGACAGATTTTTGAAGCAGGTAGGCTGGCTTGCTGCTCGTATGTTTATTATCTGAACAACAGAACTGTGAAATTATGAAAGGCTATGGCAGAAAAGCCATCCAGGGGATAAACCCATCCAGGAAGTAAGTCAATGGATGCCATTATGGTGCCAGCCAAGTATTCTAATTATGCCCCCATGCACACTTCTTTAAGGGGAAAGGGGAAAGATATGGCAATTTCCTGCCATATCCCTACAAGATGCTCTCGAGTTAAGTTTGAATATTTTGGGATCAGTTGCATTAAATGAATGATTTATGTATTATTGCTGTCCTGAATTGTATGTAACCTCTCATGGGGCAGCTGAGACAGATGTGGGATCAGAAGGGTCATATGACTGTTGAACAATGTGCCAGACAACAATGGACATTGGCAACAAAAGTGTGAGGTGGCTTTCCTGGGAACAGTCTAGGGCACTGGCGGGGAAAATGTGGGCCGTGGGCTGCATCCAGCCCACCACACCACTAGATCTGGCCCACTGCCACCTTCCCACAGTCCAGTGGGAGCACTGGGCAAGCTCCCTACCTTCTGCCTTTGCCCCACACACCACTCAAATTGGCTGGCTGTGGGGGCCATGTGCTCTCTGCATGCCACAAATCCAGGGATAGGAGGGGACTCCATGCACTGCCGCTGCCTCCAGCACGATCTTGCAGTTCCCATTGGCTGGAAACTGGACAATGGGAGCTGCCTGGGCTGTGCTTGCAGTGCCGGCAGCACACAACACCCGCCTCCTCCCCTCCACAGCTGGTGGTGTGCAGTGCGTACAGCCCCTGCAGTGCGCTGCTTTGAGCTGCATGTGGGGGTGGGGCAGAGAGGGAGCTACCTCAGTAAGCAGCTCCTGGTCAGAGCCTGCACCTAGCCCTCCAGCCCCTCCCTCTCCAACCTTCTGCTCCCCTTTCTGTATCCATACCCCGTGTCATGACCCAAACCCTCCTACACCCCTGCTTCTGCACCTATAACAGCACCTCAATCCTCCTCTCCAAGTCATAACGCCTTCCCAGACCTCCGCCCACACACTTCCTCCAGATCAGATTCCTCTACTGCACCCATTTCCCTTCCTGGATTCTGCACCCCAATCCCTTGTCCCAGGTCACAACCCCCTCCTTCACTCAGACTCCCTCCCAGACCTCACTCCTGCACTCCAAGCCTTACCTCAGACTTCCTTCGGCACCCAACCTCCATCCCAGACCCCACACCTCCTCCATTAATATCATGGAAGAAAGAGCCCTTGACTACTTACCAAACCCCATCAAAAATTATTGTACCCCTTTGATCGAGAGGGAAATATTCAAATCCCCCACCTCTAGTAATGCAAAATCCAGCTTTTTGAATCTATGCACTGTCGAGTGAGCTACCATCTGCTAATCGCTTGACACATAATAGCGAGATCAAAGGCCCCAGCTGCACAGAGGAAAGTTTGAACTATTCATAGATCTTCTGATTCTGAACCGGAGATGGTTATGACCTTGTAAACACCAGGAAACCCCAGTTGCGGTTTATGAATGATTGATAATTATGAGTCCACTAGGTTGGAGTTCATTGACCCCAGTAAGCTTTTTAGCACGTATTTGGGTTCTGTTGCTGCTTTTCATGTTTTCTCTCTGCACCGCTTTTGCCTGAAGAGTAAGAACTTTTGTGGCTGAGACATTTGGATGATTAATGAAAACGGTTTGCAAAATGGTTAGGGCGTTTGTTTTCAAACCCCGCACTGCAGAGCCACAGCCCAGTGACTTCACCACAAGATTACTCTTCCCTGCTGTCTTTAGCGAAATGTGCCATCAAGAAGTGGGCCTACTGATGTGGGGAGGAAAAAGGCAAAGGGAGCAATTGCTCCAGGACCTGACAATTCAAAGGGGTCAAGTTCCCAGCCACCACCACTGTGGCTGGAGCAGTGACCAAAGCCCTGAATTCCTCTGAATTGCTACCAGAGCTCCTGCGTGCCAGTCCATATCACTCTAAGACCTGGGAGAGTATAAGAGGGCCATGCTACATTCTGGGCAGTGCTAAGGGCTGACATCTTGAGGCCCCACCCCTTCCACACAAAGCCCCACCCCTTCCAAACAAAGCCCCACCCCTTCCAAGTGTGCAGAGTTTTCCCTGCACACACACCTTGCCCTGGTGCCTGTGATGACTGTCAGCCCAGGTGGCAAGAAATGCTCATCCACCCCTTCTGTGTAATAAAACTGAACCAGCTCTGGAAAAAGCAGGACCACATATGGTCCCAGGAATAAAGCTTAAGATGAAAAAATCCTCATTGACCAGAGCAAAGCAGCACTGAGCAGATTTACCCAGATGATGCCGTATGCCAGATCCTCCAGCCGCTAACAAAACTGTATTTGAGCGTGTGCTATAAGACCTTAAGCACATTGTAGCAACTGGATAAATCCTCTTTAGGAATTTGCTGGCTTTAAAAAATGAAAATGAATATAATTCCATTTATTTTAACATGACTAGATTTCCTGTAAAAGAAACCCCAGCATTTTTGGAGCAGCAGATATTATTTTATGTTAATATTTTACCATGGTATATTGCTATTATCCAACTGAATCCAGGGCTACAGAGCACGTGAGGTGTGAGACCCTTAAGGCAGGTAAAGAAGGCGTCATTTAATTTTTTCCCCTTTTAATTAAATGAATGCCAATGAGCCAAGATGGATTAATGGTGCTAGAGAAAGCCTTCCTCCATGCTTATGGTTTATATTGCTGCTGATTAAGTGGAGTTCATGCAGCATGAAAAAGACTACACATTATGGGAGCTATTAGCCAGGGTAGGCAAGGATGGTGTTCCTAGCTTCTGACTGCCAGGAGCTGGGAATAGGTGACAGGGGAGGAATCACTTGATGATTAATTATTCTGTTTATTAATTTCCTCTGAGGTCCCTAGCACTGGCCACTGTTGGGAGACAGCATATTGGGCTAGAAGAACCTTTGGTCTCACCCAGTATGGCCAGTCTTATGTTCTTATTATCTATCCTGTGGCTCCCACTGGTGAAGCTGAGCTAAAGCCAGCACAGGGGTGGGCAAAATACAGAACATGGGCCAGATCCGGCTTGCCAAACCTTTGGATCCAGCCTGCAACCTGCCCAGATGCTGAGGCAGGCTCCCTGCCTGCTGCAGCCCCAGCCCACTCAAAGCAGCCAGATCCTGTGGCCACATACCTCCAGGCACTGCATTCCACTGGCAGGGCAGGATAGGGGAAATACCTCCTGCACTGCACCCATCCCCAACACAATCCTTGCCATTCCCATGGGCCAGAAACAGGAAGCATGTGAAGTCTCTCCTCCCCATCCTCCAGCAAGGTGTGTGCAGTGCCAAAAGGTATGTGGCCCCAGTAGCTTGCTGCTTTGAGTGGCCTGGGGCAGCGACAGGCAGGGACCTGCTGGGCTGCTGGCTGGAAGCTGCCTAGGGGACCACCTCCTAACCAGAGCCTGCCTCTGGCACCCCGCCTCCTGTTACTCCTCCGAGTCCTGGCCTCAGGTCACCATCCAAACCCTCTGCACCCATCCATCCCCTTGTCCCAGGTCACATCTTCTTCCCAGACCCTGCATCCCTCCCACAGGCCGGACTCCTCTCATGCACCCATACTCTGCATTCCAATCCTCTGTTCCAGGTCACAACCCCCTCCTTCACCCAAACTCCTTCTCAGACCCCACACCTTCTTCTGCACCTGAAACCTTTTCCCAGAGCTCTCTTCTACACCCAACCTCCATCCCAGACCCCACACCACCTCTACAGACCACTTACCAAAATCTTGGCGTTGCCCCTCATCCAAAATTATTTCCCATTCATGGGGAATGCTTTTCTAAAATTCTCTGAAGTGCACATGGCCTACAAGCACAAAGAGTGACTTGCAACCCACAGACCAAGTACAGTCCAGACAGCAGCAGGGCAAAATTTCCCTCAGTCCCCTTCTGTTTCTCCATTGCTCCAGAGAAATTACACATTTAAGGGTCAGATGGAAATTCAAATTCAGAATAACCCATCTGTGCCTGAGTGTTCTGCTGAGCCTTCCATTCAGCCAATCGTGTGCACATGCAGTGTCCTTCTGTGTGTGTGCATTTTAGTGGCTAGGCATTCCTGCTTAAAGTTCAGCACGTGCTCAGGTGCTTTGCTGAATTTCCAGGTTGTATAAAATCATCAGTAAATAAACTGAGCTCCACTAACGCATCTCAAACAGCAAGCATCGTGCACCTGTACAGATCTAAGAGATGTTTAAATAGACAGGAGGTTCCTTAGTCTGTTGCCATGACTCGCACTCTTCCAGAAAACCTGTTTTGATTGTGTAACCTCTCGGAGGATTGCAACATCTGAATTCAGCTATTTTACAACAGGTAGCATTTCATGGTCCAGATCTCTGCAACTGCCTTAACACTTATTTGGTGAACAGACTAGGACTAAGCTAAATCCATGAGACATCCAAGAGGTTCTTGAAAATTCATGTCATTATGCATTACTTTTTTCCTCCAGATTCTGATTTCTTTCTTCATGTCGGGCCACAGGTTGACTCCTTACATTTAATGCTTATGATCCAGAAGCACATTTCCACACTATTCAATGTAGAAGTCTCAGAATTCTGCCCGATGTGGCCTTGTTAGTACCACCTGTATTATTCACCATAGCAACTGTACATTATCCTCTCTCCATGATCACGACAATTCTTACTGCTAACTAAATTACAAGCACAGATCAGACCAGAGACTGGCCTGTAGTCCCATTCCCCACTCCTTAGGCTACCTTCCTTGCACTGATCAAGGTAATTTTCTGTCCAGTCCAAACTAGACCCCGGAGTTCATAGCAATTGTACTTTCTGCCCTTGCAAGCACCGAAAAACAGGTCAGTGCACTTAGAATAGCTGACGTGAGTCAGATGATATTTTCCCCCTCCCTCTCCTCACAAACTGACATTTTCAATGTTTACAGGGGCAAGATATGAGAAATAGTTCCTTAACTGTGAAGATTATGAAACGTTATGGCTCACAGAGCTTTTGTAAAGGGATTTGTTTATATTCTATAATGTGCTTGTGAAACTTTGCTCTGTTTTCAAAGAAGCTTGAAAGTACTATTTGTTGTGTATATATTTACATTACTGTAGCACTTCAGAGCTGCAATCATGTGGCAGGACTCCAGTGAGCTAGATACCATACAAACAGAGCAAGGAGACTATCTCTGCTCCCTGGTTTTGATCGCTAGGAAGGTAAGAACTTAGGGGTCAGACCGATAATCCATCTCCTCTGTGAGTGGGGACCACGCTCAGCAAGTTGTGAGTGCTGTTGTCATTCAACTAAATCATTAAACTCTCACAAGCAGTGCCCAGTAGCTTAAGAAAAGGGTAAGTCACTCCTGAGAGTGCATTGTGAGATGGGATGTCAAGGAGACGACAGAGAGGGGAGATTCCTTCCTGACTCCTCTTTGAAGGAATAAGAAACTGTCTAATAGTAAGAATTAGAGGCTGACTGCTGTTCTCAACTTGCCCTAGACTGCCTGTGTGAATGTGGTTTCAAAAAAAGGACCCTCTGTAGATGAGCCACATGCAGTCAAAGGAGGTTTTTTTGAAGTGCTGCAGCTGCTGTTATGCTAATGAGGCACTGCATATTCATTGCAGCGCCTCATTAGCATCCCCCTTTTGAAAGAGGGTGCTAGTGTAGACATAGCCATAAATTGAATTATTGGAGATACACATCTCCTAGAACTGGAAAAGACCTCAGCAGATCATCTAGTCCACTCCCCTGCCCTCTTGGCAGGACCAAGCACCCTCACTGACATCTATTTGTCCCAATTCCTAAATGGCCTCCGCAAGGATTGAGCTCACAGCTGCATATTTAGGAGGCCAATGCTCAAACCACTAAGCTATACCTCCCCCCGGTAGCCCCCCTCAAAGACTGAGCTTACCACCCTGGGTTTAGCAGATCGGTGCTCAAACCACTGAACCACCACTTCCCCATAAAGCACTGTGCAATTTGAATGGAAGAATCTGGTTCTTTCTCAATTTGTTAATGTTTGCAAACAACTTAATTGTTATATTATTATAATAAACAGTTCACCGGACCTTATCTAATATTTACGGTAGAGTCGAGACAAGTGGGTAGATGAGGTATCCATTTCTCCATGAGTTTCTTAAAATTTGCCTTCTATTAAAAAGAAACTCTAGCTCTTTGGTTATTAACAGAATTTTCTTTAACTACCTTAATTTTGCAAAGATCCCTCTACACCTTTCCCTGCTCTCTTAGCCTCACACTTGCTCTCAGCTGATCTATGTCAGGGGTGAGCAAAGTAGGGGGCAGCCTCCCTCAGGAAGGCTTTGAAATTTCATAAAGGGGGCACAGTATGATCAGCTGCTGGGTCTCAAGCTCATCCATCTCATGAAATAAGTTGAAACATTGTTACTGGTTTTATGTAGGTGTATTCACATTTTAATACCGGTTAATAGTTTTTACATTCTACAGATTTATTTTCTTACACATTCCAAAAGTTTTTTTTTCTTCATATAAACATAACTGAAATTTCCATCTGTTTGGATTCTATTAGAGCAATTGGGGGCCCCTCTTAATTGGAGGGATGAAAAATGGGCCTGACGTAAAGAGTTCCCTTACCCCAATCTATACCATACACACAAGCAATGCAAAAAGAACACTTGTACTGCCCCAACATACAAGCATTTTAGCCCTTTGTGTACCACGCAGAGGAATCAACAGCTGGCTTTCCTCACAAAGAACCACTCTCACCACACCTACAACTCCACAGAAGGGAACAAAACACAAAAAGGACACAGTCATCTGGAGGAAGTAGAACAATTAGGCTAGCTTGAGCTTTTCAGAGGGGCTGATGAAAACCTGAAACCTTAACACAACAGAAGTAATAAGGTCATCTCTTTGAATGAGGAGATCTATTAAGACAGTAGTGAGAGAAGCAGGGAAAGGAAAATACAGGGTATCATTTTTGGTGGACAAGACAATAGGGGCGGGAAAAAAAATCTGTGCAAACGTGTGTGAGGTGTATACATGTACGTGTAGATGATTTTCCACAGATAATATGGCAGAAGAGATCATTGTAATCATGTAATTTGACATTTAAAGAGTTCATTGTTACTATTCACTTCAAACAATATGATATAAATTGAATTCACATAAAAACACCTTGGTCTTTCCAGGGACCTGCTGTAAAAAAAAAAATAAGCAGCCAAAGGACGTTCAGGCTACATCTCCACTACACAGTTATTTTGCAATGACAGCCATTAGTTTGAAGTAACTTTGCAAGCATCTACACTGTGCACTATTTTGAAATAGCAAATCCATTATTTCTAAATTGGTAAACCTCCTTGCAGGAGGAAAAACACCTCTTTCAAAACAGATATTTTGAAACAAGCCATAATGGTATCCAATGGCACTGTTTCAATATTGCGCCATGTGTCGGAAAATGCTATTTGGAAATAGCTGGGTGCTATTTTGAAATGCATTTTGTGTGTACCTGTGTTATTTCAAAAGAAGATATTTCAGAAAGAGCTGTTTCGATATATCTTATTTCGAAATAACTCCATAATATAGACAGCCTCTATGAGATGCTGCCACAAATAAGGCTGGCTGGAAGTGATTTTCCCCTCCTGTGAGAATTATTGACATTTCAAAATTGCTCCCAGTCCAAATTGGAATTAAAAGTTAAAACCATGAAAATGTTCAGGAACCAAAAGCCAGTGGGGAGGGGGCAGGAAATAGTTCAGAAGAATCAGTATATTTCATTTCATTAATTTTGAAATGCTTCCTTCCAATTTCAAAGCTTTTCTTTTAAAACTTTTCTGTTGTAAAGCTACTAAAATTCTGAAAGAATAAATCATTTCAACTGAAAAAAAAATCAAAACTCTCTGATTCAAAAATGTCAGGCCAGATGTTTGGACTGTAGTAAAACTTTTCAAACCATTTTTTTTTTAAATTCCAGGGTTTTATGATTAGTTTTGGTTTCAACATATCAGTATTTTCAGAAAAAAAAATTCAAAATTCCCTGTTTTAACCACACAATCTCAAGGACAACAATTCACAACTCCGGGCAGCATTTCTTGCTGTCTCTGTTGCTTCACAAATGAGATATTTCAGACAACACTGTGGCATGACTTAAAATTACCCGAGCCAACTTACCCAAAAGGTAGAAAATATGATCAGAGCAACATAAAATTGTCCTTCATTCTGAAACTTTTAACATTACTAGGCTGTGCTTTTGTGCTTCTACCTTAAACAATAATGAGATTGTTTTCTACATGCCGGGCTGCACTGCTAGGAAAAGCCAACGGGCAAACTTGAGGCATCTCTACAGTTTGCAGGTATGATAGCAATATAAAACATAAACCTCCTTACCTTTGTTCATTCTTCCATAAGCAAGTTATATCAAGTGCTCTGTTGGTATCCGCGTGCCTGCAGTTGTGCAACTATGAAGAAGCTGGGTTAATAAAGAAAGGCAAAAGCTGCACACTCCAAAGATTCAAGTTAAACATTTACCCCAATTTGCTCCTACACTCTAACCCCAAGGATCTACTTAGCTAGCTGCTGGCATCTTGAAAAACAGGTGACAGCCACTCAGCAACATGCTTATTTATTTCCTCATCTGCTCTTCAAACATGGGCTACAGAATTGTTAAGGTTGTTGAATCTAAGAAATACCATTCATTATAGAAGTGATATTGCAAATGTTTACAGGCAGGGTTGGTTGGCAAATGCTTCTGGAACTATTATTATTGGACTAAGGCACTTAAAGTTTGTATGTTGTCTTTTTTCAGGATCTTTTGTTCCCAGGGTAAGGTAGAATTTCAGTGGGTGTTAGCCTTCTTTCAGATGGGCAGATGAAATATTATATGGTGTTACATATGGACCAGTACAAGTTGGGGTGTGCAAAATGTTTCAAGAGAGTCTCAAAAAGGCACCCTTTCACTCCCTTCTCTCTCCAGAGAGGGAGAGAATCTTCTGTTCACTCTGGAAACTTTTCTCAACCTTTAGGCTATGTCTAAATTGCAGGCTTCTGTTGACAAAACTTCTGTCGACTGAAAGTTTTGTCAACAGAGCATGCATCCAGACTGATCTGCCGGGAGCATCCTGTCAACATCTCTGTACACCTCATTCCACAAGGAAGAAGGGATGTCTCTACCGAAAGGGGTTTTCTGACATTTGACCCTGTGTGGATGGGCCAAATGCTAGGAAAGCCTCTCCTGATAATTCCCTACCAACAGTTTCCCTGTCTAGGCATAGTCTTAATGATGTTCACTGAGGGTACGTCTACACTACAGAGTTATTCCAGAATAATTTATTCTGGATTTATTATTCCAAAATAAACTACTCCAGAATAACACATCCACGCTACAGGGAAGCCCAAAAATAACCACTGATCCGATCTTTCTCTCACCCTTTATGTTGTCTATTTAGATGATCAATTCTTTGAGACAAGAACTGTCTCTCACTATGCACATGTACTTCTCACATGCACATGTACTCACACACATGCTCTACATGTATTATTTCTTTTGTCAGTGGAAACCTAATCCTACCTTGGTTAGTATAAAAAGAGACTAGGGAGGGAATATTTCATTCCTGACACGGCTTTGATTTTTCCCCCCCTTCTCTACCAGGTAATTTTAAACTCTAGATGTTTCCAGTTAGTCTGAGCATAGTCTTGTTTTGTCTACTAGAGTCAAGTGTTATTCAACTTCCTTCTCACTGACGAAAAAATTGACAATGCTTAGCTTTTGCTTTGAATAAGTGGAAACCTGAGAACATTAGGAGCCGGACAGGGAATGCTGCTGAAACACAGGGGCCTCCCCAGTGGAAAAGCAGTCCTTGCTTGGCTTGAACAAAGATGACAATCAGTTGTATTCTGCATAATGTTAAACTAATACTCTAATCATCTTTTATTGCAGCTGTGAACTTTTATCACTTAGCATTAGTGCCTCATTTCAGCTTTCCAACATATGGAGGAGATTTTTCTTCCATTACACAATTTGATTTATGTGTATCTAAAATCTAGTCAGCTCAAAACAAATAAATGTCTGTTTAATATTTGGGGCTCTACAGAAATGTGTTAGCCCTTATTTCAGGCTCCAATGGAACCAAAGACTCTCTCTCATGTGGGCAGGTTTTGACACTAAAACAAGTAATAATTAAAATTTGCATGGCCTATTAAGGGTTTAATTGCTGCATATTGCTGCGTGCTCGAGGGACAACACCGAATCATCTTAAAGTTGGGAACACAGAATTCTATTCTCCTCTGCTTACTGCTAAGTGTTAACAGATCCTGATGACTGTCCCCATCTCACTGAATGGAGTATCAGCAACGTTTATATAACACACTTCTTGGAAATGAAGCCAGGGGGAGGTTTTGTGCCATTGGCTATTTGTCTGATCCCCTTCTCCCCTCTCCAATCTCCAATTGCTGTCTGGCCTCAGTCGTCTTCTCCTTGACCTTTATGCAAGTCCACAGCTTTCCTGAGACCCTGGGCAAGATGTAGGGGTGGAGGCAGGTGGGGCGTGGCCTCAGGTGGAAGGGGTGCTGCATCCTCTCAGTGCTGCTGTCAGAGATGTAAAGGTCAAAGGAATCCAGCCACCAAAGCAGCAGCAGCTACGGCCAGGAGCCCCGGGCCCCTTTGAATCCCAGGGCCCCATAGCACTTGTCCCCTTTGCCCACCCACGTGGGCGGGCCTGCCTCCCTTTCACCTTTCCCTCCCTCCTTGATCCCATCTCTTCCCACCCTCCACACCTGCCTTTCATTCCTCTAGTATATCCCGAAGGAGAAATCCTATTCAATGCCATGGGGGTGAACCACTGGTGTACTAGGCAAACATCACAGGGCTTGGTATGAATTATTCCAGACATTTCAACCATTTAATAGAGTGGACCCTTTTCTACTATTTTTTTAAATCCCCTCATAGAATTCCGCAGCTGGGCTAAAATCTTACTTGTTAAAGCAGGGGTCAGCCACCTTTCCAACACAGAGTGCTGACATTTGACCTTGGGACCGCTATGTACGGTCTGAGCACTGGTGCCACTTTTTAGAGTCGGTAACAATTCTATTTCCAACAGCTTCAGTAATAAATAAATGAAGATGCAGAGCCTTAACATTTGGTAGTTGGTAGCGTTAGCTGGTCTTTTGTAAAGCCATACATGGAATGGCTTTGAGCAAGCTCCCATCTGCATGTGGGAGGGGCTGAGCTCCCCCCGCCTCATGTGCTGGTGAAAATTGGCTCGTGTGCTACTCTTGGCACCCATGCGGCGGGTTGCTGACCGCGGTCTAGACATTCAGACCATTTAATAGAGAGTGGACTCTTTTCTACTGTTGTTTTTTCAGCTCTCCAGTAGAATTCTACAGCAGAACTATGATATTAAATGCTAAAGGATGGTTCATAAAACCCATGAAAGAATGCACATGTTCCATTAGGCTCTAGTCTATCAACCTGAGATGAGTGGGGTAAAAATAATTACCATGGTATGTGAGAGGCCCATAATTTTACTGTACTTATCCTCACAGGAACCCTGTGAAGCCTTGTCTATATTGACAGTGGGATGAAGGTAAGTGTAGCTACACACCACAAGAAAAGACAGTCTATGTCCATATTGTGGACAGTAGCTACAAGTGGCAGTGGAAGGCTTTGGGGGCAGGGAAGCAGTGGAGAAAGGATCTGGAAGTTCCCCACTGCCAGAACCTTTTCCTCCTGTCTGAGACTTTCCCTGTGGCAGTGTAGGCAAGGGATACACTACTAGGACAATGTAGAAGGCCAGGTAATGCATGTACTCTGAGAGTCTGGTATGATTTTAGCCCACGCACCTAAGCAGTGCCTCTCCTCTGTTTATACCCAGAGGAGAGGCTTGCTACGTGCTCTGCTCTCTGCTAAGTGTTAACAGATCCGGAGATACAAAAGAGCTATTACACCTAATTTACAGATGGAAAATAAAGGTGCAGAGAGAGTCACCCAAGGTCATCAAGTAAGTCAGTGGCAGAGCAGGGAATTAATTCCACTCTCTCACGTCTGAGGCTAGCTCCCTAACCATTGGACCATCCTTCCACTGTATTAAAGGCTTCCACAAAGGTCCCCTTTCACTGTTTTACCCAATTAACTCATCTCCTTTCTGCTGTGCCCCTCACTCCAATGTCATTAAGGCCCCAGTTCGACAGGCATAACTTTAAGACTATGAATAACCTTACTGACTTCAACAGAACAGCCCCTGTTTAAATTTAGGCATGTGCTTCCGTGCATTACTGAACCAGCCCGTCCCGCCTAAAATCAAAAGAAAATACAAAACAATTATGCTAATTTTACTGTTTTCTTTTAAATGCACACATACACCTCTCAAGGCGTTTGCAGAAAATCCTCAGCTAGTGTAAATCAGGGGAGTGTCAAGGACCATACTCTAAATTATTCTCAGCAGCTTAGGGGCTAACTATGTATTTGTATCAGGCATGTAGTCCCTTTCCCCACACTGTTGCAGTGCCGTGCTTTTCTCAATTTAGCTGCGTCTACACGTACACGCTACTTCGAAGTAGCGGCACCAACTTCGAAATAGCGCCCGTCGCGTCTACACGCGTCGGGCGCTATTTCGAAGTTAACTTCAACGTTAGGCGGCGAGACGTCGAAGTCGCTAACCTCATGAGGAGATAGGAATAGCGCCCTACTTCGACGTTCAACGTCGAAGTAGGGACCGTGTAGACGATCCGCGTCCCGCAGCGTCGAAATTGCTGGGTCCTCCATGGCGGCCATCAGCTGAGGGGTTGAGAGATGCTCTCTCTCCAGCCCCTGCGGGGCTCTATGGTCACCGTGTGCAGCAGCCCTTAGCCCAGGGCTTCTGGCTGCTTCTGCGGCAGCTGGGGATCTATGCTGCAGGCACAGGGTCTGCAACCAGTTGTCAGCTCTGTGTATCTTGTGTTGTTTAGTGCAACTGTGTCTGGGAGGGGCCCTTTAAGGGAGCGGCTTGCTGTTGAGTCCGCCCTGTGACCCTGTCTGCAGCTGTGCCTGGCATCCCTATTTCGATGTGTGCTACTTTGACGTGTAGACGTTCCCTCGCTGCGCCTATTTCGATGTTGGGCTGAGCAACGTCGAAGTTGAACATTGACGTTGCCGGCCCTGGAGGACGTGTAGACGTTATTCATCGAAATAGACTATTTCAATGTCGCAACATCGAAATAAGCTATTTCGATGTTGGCTGCACGTGTAGACGTAGCCTTTAACTATTCCTGTATTTATTTATATATAGGCCCCAATCCTTCAGACCACAGTTACTGTGCATGTCATCGCAAGATTAATTTTGAGAGCACTGCTCATGTAGGAGGCACCGTCATGCACAGAAGCTCAAAAATATTTAGGCACTTAACTCCCTTTTAAATCAACAGGACTTTAGTCCTTAAATACATCTGAGGATCAAGGCCTAAGTTATTACAAGATCCAGTCCTTAGATTTTAAACTTTTGGGGTCAAGATCATATGTGAGTTCCTGACACACTTTGGTTGTCTAATAAATAATGATTTTCTTCCCACAGTGCTCCACAAACAAACAAACAAACAAACAAACAAAACTCCACAAACAATCAGTTTCATGCATATAAAATGGGAAGTAACTAGGGAAAGTGTCACAGGGTCAGGTTGGAGGCAGCTCTAAGAAGCAGAAACAGCCCTGGCTAATCAGGTTTGTCACAGGCAGAGTGGAAGCAGAAGGGAAGAGGCTGCTAGAAATCAATTAAGGGCCAGCTGATCTAACTTGAGCCTCCCACTTTCCTTTTAAAAACCCTTCACCCAGCAGGGAGAGAGTGAAATAGGAGATTGGAGAGAAGTGAGAAGAGGAGCAAGAGTTAGATAACAGTGAAGCATAATACCAACAGCACTAGAGACAGTAGGGGAAATGAGGTGCTCCCTCAGGGAGTATTTGGGGCTTTCTGCCCTGGTAACTGCAAGGCTCAGCAGAGAGTGGGAGGGATTGGTCACTCAAAGTGGGTGGACCAGGAGGGTCTGGCCTAGTGCCCTTCAGGTTAAGGAACTGAAGCTTGAACCCTAGCAAGGGCAAGCAGGTCCCATACTGCAGAACTGTTGCCCAAACAGAGGCCTGGGGCCCAGGAGTGGTACTGATGCTGCCACACTAGGTGGGAGTACTGCAAAAAGGGATTTAGGGTCATAGTGGACCCTGAGATAAATATGAGTCAACAGTGGGACACTGTTGCAAAAAAAGCCAATATTATTTAAGGAAGATTTGGAGAAAGTTCAGAGAAGAGCAACAAAAGTTATTAAAGGTCTAGAAAATATGACCTATAGAGACAATGGAAAGAACTGGGATTGTTAGTTTGGAAAAGGGGAGACTGAGAAGGGACTTGATAGCTTTCAAGTACCTAAAAAGTTGTGAAAAGGGGGAGGGAGAAAAATTATTCTTTTCCTATGTTCTGAGATTAAGGAGAAGGTAATGGAAGGAAATAGAGAGGCATCAGACACCAACAGGTGCTGAGCCCACAGTTGTTGATGATGATGATGAATGAACTCAAACTGAAGCAAGGAAGGTTTAGATTGGGCAATAGAAAAAACTTCCTAACTGTCAGTGTGGTTAAGTATTGCAATAAATTAGCTAGTGAGGTTATGGAATCTTCATCACTAGAGCTATGTAAGAGCGGGTTAGATGAACACTTTGCAGGGGTGGTCTACATGTTGCTCGGTCCTGCAATAAGTGTTGGAGACTGGATTCAGTGACTTCTTGAGATTCCTTCCAGTTCTAGTGTTCTGATCCTTTGATTCCTGAGCTTTCGATCCGAGATGTTGTCTGCTTACAGAACTACTCCTGCTGTTTTTGGGGTGGGAAAGAAATTTTACCCCTTGACAAACTAGTGGTGATTTTGGGGGATGTAGGGGTTTGCCTTCTACTGCTGCATATGGGTGCAGATCACCCGAGAGATTTATCTGGATGTTTCTTTCTTAATTGCTTAATTGCTTGCTTAATTGCTTCCTGGCCCTTACAGGGACCTCAAGGACTAATGCATCTCAGGCCCTTCTATTGTCTTGCCTGTGGCACACAACAGTCTAGTCTCCTATGAGCTATAATACTTGGTCTTCATTTCTGCTGGGCTTAGTGTAGAGGTACCATGTGGTGCTGGTGGCTAGTGTCATATAAGAGGTCAGACTAGATGATCTGGTGATGCCCTTCTGGCCTTAAAAATCTATGATTATGACTGAGTTGTGGCCATTGGTCCTGATTCTGATTTGCTCACCCCAATTTGTCGTGGGTGTGACTGCTGGCTGCTCCTGATTGACTCCAATGGGTGTGAGACAAAGGGAGTTGTCTTAGGAGAACGGGGAGGCAGCATCCATGCATACGGGGATGCTGCTTGCTCTTCTGCCTGTTCCCCTATCAGCGAGTGAGAGGAAAGTACCCTGCCTGTGTGCATGCCCCTCATTTGCAGTCTGTACTTTTTCCTCGGTCCCTGGTAGGGGAAGGGAAAAAAGAGCAACCAGTGTCACAGTGCACAGGGCTGCTGTCCCCCACCTCGCCAACCAGAATCAAGGTTTTCGCGTCTTGATTCTTCCCTTGTTGCCTTTTATGCTCAATGGCAAATGTCCTGTGCCCGACTTTCTCTCTTGTCAACTGCAGTTGCCACCTCGAACTGCAAAAGCACTCTGAAGGCAGTCTGTGCATTAAGAAACATTCTCCCATCGCACAGCTCAGAGACATGAAAGTAGAGGAGGTATTTTTATTTTTCTTTAGTCCATACCCAACTGAGCTACACACACAGACAGGTTCTAGGCCATTACTGATCTCACTCACCCCCAAACCAGGATATCGCTCAGAGCAATGTTTTACAAAACACACATGAGGTTTTTGTCACACTCGCTCCAACTTGAGCACCTAGAAGCAAATGCCTGGAGGGGAGGGCAAAAGGGCTGATGGCTCTATGAAGACTGCATTGCTTTTGTTCTCTTTCAAACCAAATTATTGTCAGTGCTAACAGAATAGAACCTCTAGACAGAGCACTCGAGAGATGAGACAAAGCACCCAAAGAAGTGCAATCAGTACGTAGGGCTAGACTGTGCTTTTTAGTCACCATGGAGAAGTTCTGGCCCCGAGGGAGCTCTGAGAAGGGTTGGACCTCAGGGAGCAGAAGCCGATGCACCAGCCTAAAAGGGTGCACAGTGGCATTGTGTAACCCACCCATATGCAGCAGTGTGGTTCACTGGCCCACATAGTGGCACTTAGATGCCTTACAGAGTGAGCCTCCTCCCTCAGCTGAGAGCCAGCTGGCTTCCACCTCAGACAGTAAAGGCTCATGAAGTAAGCTCTAGAGGTCCCAGGTTCAGTTCTGCCTGTCAGTGTTACAACTGCACCTAGCCGTGGCCTGTTCTGCTTCTTCAACCCCACTTCCTAGGGGCAATACATGCCTCTAGGGGTGTATACAGTGACAGTCGCTATGATCGAACTAAATACATCGACTGTGATCGTACCTGGCTTTTGCACAGGGTCAGCCACAGGAGGGAAGGAAGCAATCTCATGGTTTCAGTTCAAAGCTAGCTAGGCTCCTAATCTCTATTTACATTTCTAAATAGCTTTAAAGATCTGGCCCTGGCTTCTTTGCCCTTCTGTGCAAGGTTGAGAGAAAACCCAGCACTATAATATGGCAAGCAGGACAAGAGGAACAGTCCAGTCAGATGAACATGAGGTCTGTTGATACAGCAAGAATGGACCCTATTTATTTCAGAGCAGAGAGAAGACATTACATGCGGTTGGTCTCTTCGTGCTGATTTTAAAGCATCTCATCAACATTTTTGGCCATTCGCAGGGGCTTTCTGCATTGGTGGAGGAATGGAGAAACATGCAATATTTTTGTAACACTAAATAAAAAGAACTACTAGTAACCCCCAACATTTTAATCACTCAATTTCTATTTGATGCAACACTCATAGTTAAAAAATGAGTCGAAGCTTAAAGAGTAGACTGTAAGGAATTACTTGGTTTTATATAATTCTCTTGATTCAGATTCTTATGCTCTTGCAGCTGAAAGTCACAGGATATGCAGGGTCACAAAAAACAGTTTAGGGGCTCGTGATGGTGACTGCAAATAGCTGGCCCAGCATCCTTCTCCAAAACTTGAAAGTCACCATAACCCAAAATTTTATAGAAATAATTGAAATTTCTTAGCCTGAAACTGCCACCAGACTGTGAATGGTTCCTGAAGTCATCAGTACTTGGAACTAGACATGTTGAGAATGCTACTGCAGCCCCTGGCTTGAAGTGGTTTCCATTCCATCTGGAGTTTGTTTCATTCAGTGGTTCTCAGCATCCTCCCCTTTACAAATCGTTCCAGCACCTCTACCAGCAGTTTGTCAGAGACAGAGATTCATATCCAGATTCTTTTCCTGCCTAGTCTAGCAGAAATCCAAAGTCTAGGATCTGTTTCTAAGGCCAGGTCTACACTTGACCTGAAAGTCAATCCTAGATATGCAATTCCAGCTACAGCAATTGCGTAGCTGGAATCAATGCATCTACAATTGTCCACTCAGGACATCATCACTGAGGGAAGTTGATGGAAGAAACTCTTCTGTCAACCTCCCTTACTCCTTGCAATAACGAGGAGCTCAGGGGTTGAAACTTGGTCTCCTGCCACGTGTAGCCTGAGAATCAGCCCCATTGGAACTGATTCAGACTCAGCCAGTGGCCAAATGGATTTTCAGAGGCCCAAGACTGTACACGTGGTATGGATGGCTAAGAAGATCATCAGCCTCATATTCTTGCAGCACTAGAGAGCACAGTGGCTTGATAGGTTCATTTCCAATCCCCACACCCCCCCCAACAGAATTTAACAAGGCAGAACAGGCAGGAAAAATAGAAAAAGAGAATCTGAGGAGCTCATTGACAAAGTGAAAATGGGTTGGCTTTTTAAAATAGATAACACAAGGTAACTTTTTTTTTATCTTTGTCTCATCCAAATGAAACAGTCTAGGCTTTTTTTTTTTTCCATGATGAATCAGTCAGCTAAAATGCAAATGACAAATCCAGCCTTAATATTGGGCTTTTAAGCATCTTTTCCAATTGCCTTAAAAAATGGTGTGTATTTGCTTTCATGCCCGCATGCCTGGCATTTCAAAGCGCCAGGAGAGGAGCTGTTCCATTTGAAAAAGCAAAGCAATAACATTTTATTCAACAGAGCAGTCTAGCTGGGTTCACTGCTGCTACGGAGCAATTATTGTGGAGAACAGAAGAAGTGACATGCCAAGCCCAATAAAGAGTGAAGCTCTGGAATGTGACATGAGCATTTTTCCCCAGTTGGTTCTTCGTTTTGGAGAATAGCTTTTACTCCACAGGAAGCATTTGCCTCTTATGCAGGGGCAACTGGGAAATAAGAGTTGTTGAACACTGGTGGTGAAAGATGCTAATAGCTCCTTTCCCCTGCAGTAGCCTCTCCACAGCGTGAGAAAAGACCTGTTTAGTCATCTCATCTTTTTTCCCTGCCAAGTCAGGACTGTTCCCTACACTAGAATTGCTAGTGCTTTGCTTAAGCTAATTTTAAATGTTCCAAGAGATGTGGCTTCTACCACTTCCTTTGGCAGACTCTTTTGCAACCTAATAGATCTCACTGTCGGGAAGTTTTCCCCGCTCTCCAGCCTAAATTTCCCTTCTCTTAATTGCATCCCATTATTTGTAGTTATTCCTCCATGTGCCACACCAAATCACTTTCTAATGTTGATCCCCTTTACCATGTTCTCACTTCAGTCATCACTTAGCCAAACTAGTGTCAGTTAAACTAAGCACTTAATCTGTCCATATAAATCAGTTCATGCCACTGCTAATCACGTGTTGATCATCTCCGAATGCTTTCCAATTTGTCTGTGTCTTTCTGAAATGATGTTGCCAAGAACTAACTGCAATCTTTCAGGTGTGGCCTGAGCAATGTCACACACAGAAAAACATGCTGATATACCTACCCTACACAGGCACTAAAAAATGGCAGTGGCCTTTTAAGACAGGTCTACAAAAGACCAGAAAGTTGACCTTAGTTACACAGTTCAAGCTGCAACGGTTGCATAGCTGGAATCAATGTGTCTAAGATCGATTTATCAGGCTGTCCACACTCTTCTCCTGTCAACCTCCCGTACTCCTCACAAGAATGAGGAGTACCAGGGCTGATTGTCGAGCCCTGATGGTTCTATTTAGCATGTCCCAATTAGGCATGCTAAATCAAACCCTTGAAGATTGACCCTGACCAGGTCGATCTTAAATACTGCTGCACTGCAAACTCTTGCCTAATTTGTGGCTCTCTTATTATTCCTATTTTCTCAAAGAAGTGGATTTTCATGTGTGATTTTTCTGAATTGACATGAGTATTGATTTTAATTCCAATGAAAATAAACATACTTTTAACTAGAGTTATTGACTCAGGTTCAGTCCCAAGATCCATTATACACTTTAAATTATGCTGCTACCCAATTAAATGCAAGATTGCCACGTATTTAACAGGGAAGATAACGTTTCAAAAGTCACTTCAACCTTCACACCCACCTCAACTAGCAAATACTATGAAATGATGTCAGTGTCTACGGGAACATGGATATTTTATCCTTGATACAGTGCGTAGCCATGGTACTTCAAGGCTGTCCAGGTCCAAAAATGTAAAGCATGATTGTGGCAGGGAAAACAATGAGTACTTTCAGGGACAGTGTGAAAGTGCTTTGTCTTAAGAGTGCCAAATGAGTGCAGATAATATTGTAAAAGTGATTCTGAAAGGTTCATATCTGTCCATGTGAAAAGGGCATTATGATATTGGAGACAGCTAACAACTGGGCTTTGATGGCATTCATGAGACACATTGGGATGGGCAGATCAAGGTAAAGATTGGCTCACTAAAGCTGTGTCTATGCTACAAAGTTCTGTCTACAGAAGAGGCCTTCTGTTGACAGAACTAGGGAGCGTCCACACTATAAATGCATTCTGTCAAGAATCTGTTGACAGAACGTAACCTTTTTCCCGGCAGAGTTCTGTCTTGAAAGGGTGAGGCATAGTGCCTCTGTAGACAGATTCTGTAGACAGAAGAATAGTGTAGACACTCCAGGGGGCCCTTTGTTGACAGAGAGGGCTTCCAGTTCAATGGGCAGCCCTGTTTGCAGAGCTTCTGATTGCCTGTTCTGTCGACAGAAGGCTGGGCAGTCTGGCCACTCTCTGTTGAGAGAGGGCATCAACAGGGGGAGCCCCCTATTAGTTGTGGACGTGTTCTCTAGACAGAGGTTCTGTTGACAGTGACTTCTGTAGACAGAACTTTGTAGCGTCCATCCACCTACCTGCTAATACACCAAGCAAGGCAAACAATGCAGCAAGAGCAAAGTCTTTGGAAATCTTGACAAAGCCCTGGATGAATGACTTAATTGGAGTTGATCCTGTGTTGAGTAGAGGGTGGACTATCTTCATCTTCTATGATTCAATGATAAATGAAACAATACTTAGCTATAGCAGCAAATTAAAGAATACATGAGGACCCATTCACTCTGTCACTAATAAGCCCTTTAATAGACCCATCAGAATTCAGCATATCGCACTGCACACTACAATTACTAAAAAATGGACAAACTGTTAACAGCTTAGCCCCTCTAATCCTCCATATAGCAGCCCTTTGTTATAACAATTAACCTTAAATATCCTGTGGTGGGGAAAAAAAAAATGACACCAGCAATGAAGCAAAGAATAAACTAGACAATTGCTTTCTCCTCCACCTTCCTTTGGTTAAGCTGGTATTGAGCTCCAAAGGAGATAATCCAGTAGGAAAAATGAGACTAAATAATGAAACCAATTTTTTTTTTTTTATTAATTCTGGGCTCAGCTGGAGCTGTTCGCCTGTGAGTTATGTCATACCCATCTTAATGATACACTGCACATAATGTACAGGTCAGACATGCATGACAATTTCCATTCTAAATTTCCATAAGACACACCAGGCCTTGCATTTGTCAGGGATTACTGCACTTCACTGAATGCTGAAGTCACTCCATCTCTGGCCTGAGAGCAACACCCACGGCTTTCAATAATCCCCAGCACTGTGTTCCCTGTCGTGTCCTGCTGAAATAAAAAAACACTTTCAGTTTAGGCCTAATCCCCATTAAAGATTGCTGAACTCCTGCAAGCTTTCAGGCTGATTTTTAATAAAAATAAACATTGTTAGACATAAATTAGTCTCGTAACTCCTGCACTTGAATATAATGCTGTGAAAACCACTTCTGAGGAGCTGTGATTAGCTACCTTCCTGTGGTTTCATTGAACTAAGTGACGACTATCTCTTTTGCGAGCCTGAGCCTTTCCCATGTCATTATTAGGTTTTTAGTTGTGTGTGATTTCATAACATCATGGTTTTGGGTGAACATGATAACTAACCTATGGAAAAGCAAAACAAAAATGTTGGAAGGAAACCTTAGTTTGCTTCTTGTCTTGCTGTTAACTCTCTACAAAAGTGCCTAAAGTCACTGCATTTTGGCTTTTATATGATATTGAGTGAAATCACAAGACTCATCTCTGCTGGTTTAAGCTGGTGTAGATCAATTGTTATTTTGTGGGATAAGGTGTTCCATTTTCCACGTTCCATAAAAAGGAAAATCTGTCCATTGCCACAGCATGCTTTTTCCTAAAAATCCTAACTCTCCTACAGTCTCCAGCTATGGAAATGCTCCTGTGTTTGCTGATTTAGAACCCAGTACAAAGATCACCTCTATAGCTAAGGTTTTAGGTTTTCTGTTTTCAGCAGGGGGGCATTGTTTTTTTCAGAGAAAAGTTTTTTTGTGTGCATTGAGGACTCTACACAGAGCAATCATTTTTGGAGCTCACTTGTGTTCAGCATGAGAGAGGTTTTTACTCTGTGTTCTGTATTAGACACATCTAATAATCATTAAGATAGTCTCAGAGGAGTAGCCAGTTTGTGCAATGCACATGGCAGAGGGGCATTGCTGGAACATGATGACATATATATCATTAGTGGAAAGGCAAGAATATGAGCCCCTGGCAGTGGGACTGACATGGTAAAGTCCAGTGATGGTGTCTCTTGTGCAGATATGTGGACAGAGCTGGCAATGGGTTTTGTTGCAAGGAAAGGTTCCAGGGTTAGTATTTCTGCGGTATGCTGTGTGGCTGCCAGTGCGAATTTTCTTGGGGTTGTGTAGCTGTCTGTAGAAAAGAACAGGCCTGTCACCTAGGGCCTGTGAGAGTGAAAGATCCTGTTCCAGCATAGATTGTAGGTTGCCAATAATGTGCTGGAGGGGTTTAAGTTGAGGGCTTTAGGTGATGACAAGTGGTGTTCTGCTATTTACATTCTTGGGACTATATGGAAGCAGTCGGCTTCTGGGTGTTCATCTAGCCCTGTCAGCCTGTTTCTTTACTTCTCCTAGTGGGTAATTAAGTTTTATGAATGCCTGGTAGAGATCTTGAAGTTTTTTGTCTCTGTCAGTGGGAATGGAGCAGATACGATTGTATCTTAGGGCTTTAAAATAACAATGGATTGTGTGCTGTGTCCTGAATGGAAGCTGGAGGCATGTGGGTAAAAGTAATGGTCAAACACTGGATAAACTGGACAATCTCTTTGCCAAAGGATGAATAGGCACAAATCAGACATTAGGAATCTGCACATAAATGGGTAAGTGAGCACTTTAACTTGGCAGGACATTCAATTAACGATTTAATGGTTTGTGTATTACAACTAAGAGACTTTAACACCAGACTACAAAGGGAGACATCTGAATTTTCAGGTTTGATACCTATCACCATGAACTCAACAAAGATCTCAATTATCTTACGCATTACAAGGACAATTTCCCCACCTTTGATATTTGCAGAGATGGCAGACAGCCCACTTAACTTGACATTTGCCAGAGGTTTGGGGTTTTTTTTTCTTCTCTTCCCCTTCTTTCCTCTCCCTGCCCCTTCCTGGTTTACATTTAGCTGATTCCTCAGTTCTGCTCCAGAATCCGAAGAAGTGGGTCTTCCTCACGAAAGCTCATTGCCTAATAAATAATATTGTTAGTCGTTAAGGTGCTACAGGGCTGCCTGCTTTGTTTTGCGAATCATTCAGATGCGCAACTGCCTTAACAGCACATTCCAAAAGTCATTGACCTCAGTGCGCGTCTTTACCCATTTTCCTCAATGAGCTTTAGATTAGGCTGTGCGTAACCAAGTACATGTCTACCCTGGCAAAGATAAAGTGTTGGCACTTAATGCCAGTCACAGAGTGTAGCAGTAAAAATGCCATCGGGTGTCCAAACTGTCAGCCACAAGTGCAGTAGCATGACCACACATGCGGCATTTGCAGCGGCTTTCAGAGCAGTGTGCTCTGGGCAGCAATCCCAACAAGCACCTCTTCCTCTTCAACCTCCAAGAGGTGTGGGAAGGTGGAGGGGAGGCACAGGGCATCCTGAATCCTGTCCCAATTCCTTGTGGTGCAACAATTTTCATCCCAGCAACCCCTGTGCTTCCATCTGCTGTTGGTGCCTTCTTTCAGTGACTTTTCTTGCTGCATGCTCTGCCTCCTTGGTTGCAGAAATGGATCCTGGGCTGTTGAAGAAACTGCTCGTAGGACTCACTAACATGTCATAATGGCAAACGATTTATTCCCAAATTTGCAAAGTGACAATGAGGAGTCCATGCAGCGTCTGTATGACATGAGAGTTCTTGTGGCATTCATGGAGATGCTGAGCACCGTAGAATGCTGCTTTTGTGCTCTGAAACAGGGTCTGAGTGGTGGGATTCCATTGCCTTGTAAGCCTGAGAAGATGAGCAGTGACTGATGAATTTTAGGATGAGGAAAGCCACTTTCATGGGACTGTGGGCTGAGCTTGCCCACAGCCTGCAGCAGAAGGACACAAGAATGAGACCCACCCTGACGCTGGAGAATCATGTGGTGATTGTGTTGTGGAAGCTGGCTACTCCAGACAGATTGCATTCAGATGCCAATCAGTTTGGGAGTGGGAAAGTTGGTCATTAAACTCATGTCGATGAAAGTGTGAGGAGCCATCATTTGCATCCTGATCTGTTAGATTGTGCATGTGGATGGCTTTGCACTGGTGGGTCTAGATTGTGGGGAGTGAGAGATGGCATACATATTCAAGTTCTGGCACCAGACCACCTAGCCTTTGAGTACATTAACTGCAAGGAACATTTCACCATGGTTCTGCAGACACTTGTGGATCTCCATGGGCATTTCATGGACATTAACACAGGCTGTTCCAGAAAGATGTGTGATGTATATGTCTTTTGGAACACTGGCCTGTTGAGGAAGCTGCAAGCAGGGACTTTCTTCCTGGATCAGAAGATAGCTATGGGAGAAATGGAAATGCCCATTGTGATCCATGGCGACACTGCATACCCCTGAATTCCTTGGCTCATGAAGCCATACGCTGGTAGTTTTGATAGCAGCAAGGAGCAGTTAAATAATGGACTGATCAGGTGCAGGATGACTGTACAGGAAGCATAAGTTGTTTGTATCCTGAATTATTACATGGTTGTACGTGAACATTTGACCTATATGCTCATCTCTGACCATGATATCTTGGCAGTCATTCGATAATGGGTAGGACATCTTCATGTCACCCTCCTATTTGTGAGTCCACATATGGCTGATGAGCCTGATTCGAGAGCTGCAGGTCTTATCTCAGACAGAGCAGGTGTTGGTAGCTGCTGGAGGGTTGCTGGGCATGACAAATCCCAATTAGGAGACAACAATGCACAGGGGAAGGCACAAAGATGGTTTGGGTTAACACATTGGACCACAGCTCATGAGATGTAGGTTCAGGAAGCAGATAGTTCCGTATGAAGCCTTGGACAAGTCATTTAATGGCACACTGCCAAAGTTCCCCCCTCTGTAAAACTGGAGTAATAGTTCTTTTATCCTGATATTGTCCTGACTAGTCTATTTAGATTGCAAACTAAAGGAGGGATTATTGTTTATGGTGCTTTATCATGGTGCTTCCTAAAGTGGGGCCAGGATCTCAATTACACGTTATAAATGAGGAGGAGCAGAAGGAGAAGGACAAGAAGACAGAAGGCTCCAGTGTTCATTTCTATTCCTCCACCCTGCTCATGCCTGACATCTGGCAAGGACATTGCTGTTATATCATGGGATGTTTTCCATTGTCAGTGTTCTTAAACGGTGCCCTTCTGTACAGTATGCTTTTTCACTGATTCGAACAATTGTATTATGTTGTGCCCAATATTTCTATAAATACAGGGTCAAACACTCCATCACCTCTTCATTCAACGTGTAAACAAGTAGAGAAAGGGTCAAATTAGTTTCAAGCTGCCCTTGATCTTTTCCAAAGGGGCTAAAGTGTAGTTATATTATTATCCCTTGTTCAAGGAGCTTTCATCCTGAAAGGTCTACCAGGGACACAGTAGTTTTTGCTGGTCACATTGTTTTACTGCCTTGTAGCACATAAATCAAGATCGGACTCAAGGTTATACCTTAAAGCTACATTTTGAGCCAGTCCCTTGCTACTTAATGGATCTGTATGTCAGTCTGTGTTGGTTAGAACAGGAATAGTCAGCAAACAACAGTAACAATTCAAACTGACATTTAAGTCTGGTTCTGACAAGATTCAGCCACTCCATTACTAAAGGATTTTACTCCCCAGGGCATATTTGTTGAAGAAAAAAATGCTTCTGGGTGTCAGATGACTTTCCCATTGCTGTGTGGCTAGTACAGAAATTCTAAAGCCTATTGAATGACACTCTAGCATGGATCCATTCTGAAGGCATAGGCAAGACTTAGAGATGTGGTGTTCAACCTAGCTACAGAAGCAGTACAAACAAGCGCGCACACAGGGCTGGAGACAGACTTTGCTGGCCCTGGGTAATGGGAGGTGGAGGGCGCTCGGGCAGAAAGGGTGGAGTGAGGGCAGCCAACCCCCATGCTGCCAGGATCACTTTGCACCTCCTGCAGCCTCTGCGTCACCTGGACCATAATGGGAGAGAGGGGACATGGCAAAGCTTTGAGTGCTACCCCTTCCCCCCTGCAAAATCTCCCAGCTCCTATTGGCCAGCTTCCAGACAATCAGAGCTGGGAGATTTGTTGGGCTTGGAGCATGAGATGAAATTGGTCAGTGGGAGCTGATTTTGCTGGGAGCAGTGGTAGCACTCATAGATCTTGTCTTCCACCTCCCCACCCCACCCCTGCTGCAGGGGTCAGATTAAAAGGCTTGGTAGGCTGGATGCAGCCTATGGGCAATTTCTTGCCTGCCCCTGAGATAAAATTTAAAATCTTAAATCTCCTCTTGGGGAGCCAAGGTATTTTCATTCATGAGAGTCACTATCAATGGGAAGACAGATCCCATTTTCAGAATTTCCTGCGTGAACAAAGAAACCCGCCATTCAGGCCATCTTCTCTGCAGACCAAAAGTAGCAATGTGTTAAATGCGCTAAGGGCTGGAGGCACTTGGAAGGAATGTGGGTTATTTACATACGCCGTATTGTGTTGTGCCTTTGGTCAGGCTTAAGTGCAAAAAGCATGTGAAGCTTTTTTTTCAGCTGCATTGTTCACATTTCCAAAAGAAAGAGAAAACAAAATACAACTTGATGCTTTTTCCAGGGGTTAATTAGACATACATTTCAATCACCACTGTCTCAATCAAGAACTGCGTCTGGAAAACCTCTCTACCAAACCAGTCTGGGTGTGGAAAATGCAAAGAAACTCTTAATCCCAAACATGCTGTTATCTTTGTTGTAATCACCCCCTCAGTGCGTGTGACTCATGTAGTGTAGTTTATGTATGTGGTAAATTTTATTTTTGCAGCACTCCTAGCCTCTTGGGTGGCTGAGTTTTCAAGACTCCGCACAGCAGCACACCAGTTCTGGGTGATTGCTCCACAACTGTCAACCACAAAGCTACTTTCCCCATCCTCAACATGGTGACGTTTGATACAAAATGCCAGAGGTCAGCTCACACACATTACAGCTCTCAGAAGACTTGAGGCCAAAGCACCACACAAAGATTGTCTGTGTGCATTTATCTAAATGCAGAATTCAGCTGATCAATATGGCTGAACATTTCAAATGTAGGTACCTAGAAGCATATTTAGGCCACTTTCAAAAGAGGTAAGCAAGTGAGGTAAATCAAAAAAAGCCAATGAGATGTAAATTTGAATATCTGGCACCTCATTTGCATATTCTTATTTTGAAAGAGCTTCTTTAGAAAGAAGAAAACCAGTGTAGACGCTGCTCTTTCAAAAGTAAACCCCATCTTCGAAAGAATCCTTCTTCCCTTTCTCTGTAGGAAGATGGATTTGTTCAAAGATGGGGTTTCCTTTCGAAAAAGCAGGGTCTTCACTGGTTTTCTTCTTTTGAAAGAAGCTGTTTTGAAATAAGAGAATGCAAATGAGGCATCAGATATGCAAATTTGAACCTCATTTGCATTTTTGGTTTCCCTCATTTGCATGCCTCTTTCAAAAGAGGAGTGGAAGTGTAGATACAGCCTAAGACTTTAGTGGGTGTGAGTGAGAAGTAGGAAGGAGAGACAATTGCAATGAATGTTTCAAATGGAAAACAAACACGGAATTATGCTTTCCCCTAAAACACTATGGCTGGGTCTGCAAGAGGCCCTTCCTTTTGGAAGGGGCATATTAATGAGCAGGTTTGAAAGATGCTAATGAGACGCTGAAATGAATATGCAGTGCCTGATCAGCATAATGGCGACCGCAGTGATCCGGAAAGACCCCCCCCCAAGTTTTCGAAAGCCCTTCTTCCTAACACCATTAAATAAAGGGAAGAAGGATTCTTTTGAAGATGGGGTTTACTTTCAAAAGAGCAGCAGCTACACTGGCTTTCTTCTTTCGAAAGAAGCTCTTTCGAAATTAGAATATGCAAACAAGGTGTTGAATAGACAAATTTGTACCTTATTTTCATCTTCAATTTACCTCATTTGCATACCTCTTTCGAAAGAGGAATGCAAGTGTAGACACACCCTATGGGATATAAAAAAGTTTGACTATATGCCAACCACCATGTTTCTTTCTACATATAAATCCAAACAAAATCCCTGAACTAACTATGGTTGCATGTTCATGCATATATGATAAAGTATACACAGAAGCACTCACATGCATTTGTATTACAGTACAGCTTGAACTTCTCTAGTCCGGCATGCTTTGGTCCGGCAACATCCGTAGTCCAGCATGATTTTAGTTAGCCAGATGTCCACTTATGGGTGCGTCCAAGTTTCCTGAGGTCCCGTAACATTTGTTTACAACCACCAGTCCTGGCTCTCGGTGTTCCGTGCTGTTATTTAGCTCTAGTTTACCCCTAAATGTCTTCTAAGAACCCAGTAAGTTGTGGAAGTGTTGGTAATGCTGTTAGACAATATTGTCCTCTCACGTGCTGACAAATTATCTGGTCCAGCACCAGCCTGGTCCTGAGGGTGCCAGATGAGAGAGGTTCAACCTGTTGCATAATACATGCAACAATAGCATTGTCAGAGAAAGATGCACAGAAATCACTGCAAATGATGGGACCCAAGCCCAAGAGCTCAAAACACATGATTAAGGCTCCCCAAAATAACGAGTGTGGCTGACAAAACATCAGCCCTTAAAACCACAATGCATTTGGATTTCTTTTTAGCTTTGTTTTTTGTCTTTGATCCCTTAAGATTAATATTTATAGCTCCTCTCCACACCTGAATGGGTTACAAGCATATGTTTTCAATGTTTCTCAAGAAATTACAAGCCTTAATAACACCACCTATCATGAGACTTGTGACAGAGCCATAAAAGTTGGCAACACTGCGGTATAAGACCTAAATAGGTCACTATCTTGTGTCCAATACTCTACAGAGTTCCACAGGCTTTAATGAAGACACACCATTTTTTCATCAGAGGAGGAGATGGTCTGTATACCAAAATGGATAAGAACGAAAGGGACTATGTATAAGACTGGCTATTGAAACTTATTAAAGTGGAGTCACCACCTAGAAATTTATGCTAAGGTGCATGGGGCAAGGTTTATTGTTGGGTCTTTTTTCCCCTTTGTAAGCAACATTCAGACAAGTAATAAATAATAATAAAGTGCCTCATGTGGTTTGATCCATCTGGTTTAAAATCAGATGGAGGAATAAAGATAGAATTCAAGTAAGTCCACATTAGTGCTTTTTTCCTTTCCTTCCAAGATTACCTTTAACTTCTCAGGAACAGCATGTCCAGCAGCAACAAGCCGTTTATCCTCACATTTAAAACTTGCAGCTGTTTTCCTGTCTTTATAGAAAGCAGTAGGTAGATTTACTATATGGGAATATGTAGTCCAATACAAAGTACTGATCACCTTGAAAAATGACACCAAATACTTATACAACTTTACTGGAATAGAGGCCTAGCCTTAAAAACCAGTTGAGATTGATGTGCAATGGGAGTTTAAGAAAAAGCAAAAGCCAGGTATTGTGTTTGGAACAGTATGTACATGCTGAAACAGCAAGTTAGTTTGGGTCTGGGCAGTTGTACAGTAACAGATGGAGTCAAATACTAAACCAAGTAAAAATCAAAATAGTCCTGAGGAGGTAGAATAACTTTCAAGGGCTACTGTGAAATGTGTGGAGGAGCTAACAGTATTTCAATCGCTATTTAGTAGGAGTGAAGAAGGAAGCCCTGTGTTATGGAAATTATCTAATTATCATGATCCAGGCAATTGGAACTAAGAGAGCCTGGGATCACCTAAAACAGTGATACTCAAAATGAGGCTCAAGAGCTGCAAGTGTGTTTTTCTTGTGTCTCCTGAGGCTCTTTGTGATTTAATTGCTAGCCCATATAAATTATTAAGTAGTGGGGATGCTTTTACTATGTTATTAATTAGTTATGGGTGATAAAATAATAGTTGGTTAATAGCCGTGTTGGGCCTTACCTTCTCGAAACAAAAAAACAAGAAACGAGCAGTCCTGTTGCACCTTAAAGACTAATAATTTTATTTATTAGCTCTCGGGAGTGAGACTCACTTCATCAAATTTGGAGCAAAAATAAGAATTCAAGGGGTGTGTGTGTGTGTATTTGGTCAGTCATTTTGCTGTGAGAATTGTGTGCACAAACACACATGCACTAAAATACTGCCCCTGTCATATTGTTCAGATATGAACACATAGCATGACAGTAAATGAAATGCAGAATTCACACTAATGTGGTTTTTGGAGGTAAAGTTGTTTTCTAATTTGGCTCCTTGACGACTGAGGCCTGCGTATCATTAATCTAGATGATTGGAGGAAGGTGAGGTACCTTCTGGCCTGAAACTCTTAATATTCTCAATCTGCCACAGACCTACTGGGTAACTATGGGCACAATGCTTTGCCTTTCCTTGACTCAGTTTCCCCTCCCATACTTTTGTCCATTTAGACTGCAAAGACTGGATTTTATTATGTGTTTGTGCAACGCCTAGTGAATTTGGGACCCATCACAGTTAGAACCTCCACTTTTAATGTTATAAATATGACAGTAGTTTGGATGATATTTTTTTTAAATGCCTAACCTACTTAGGATCCCAAGCAGTGTCCCCTGTAAGTTGAGCACTTGGGCAGCTTCCCAGGAGAGATTAGCAGAGTACCCAGAACTGCCCACAGCTGGCAGCATATGTTTCTATTGGTGGAGCACATCCACATAGCGTCACTGTTCCCTCTAATTTTTTTCAATCCAGGGGAGGAATAAATTTTATTATGTGCACTGAGGCATAAGTCCAATTTCCATAGGTGACTCAGGCACTTCTTTTTCATCTGTTCATCTGAGCCTGTTTCTCTTCAAATGTCTCACTGGAGGCTTCTTTTTGCAACCAGAAGTTGAAATTTGGAGGATAACACTTACCAATATGAAGAAATGTATCTTGTTTTATATTTTAATACCTCCTCCTAGAGACTGTGTGATAGGTGCTTTCTATAAATAGCAAAAGAAAGGGGTAACTAAATAGTCCAAAACAAAGCCTGTTTAATAGGAAAAGCTTCTCACCGGTGTGCTGAATTTCAAGCAACTTAGAAAGATCTGATTATTTGACAATTGGTTCCTTTTGTGCCTCAAGCTGAGTACCCAAAATTACATCACCTTTGGAAACTGTAGGTCATATCACTGTTATCAATATCCACTACAATATCCTCCTAAGGAAGTGAAGAAACAGATTGACAGAACCAGACATGTACCCAGAAGCCACCTGCTACAAGACAGGCCCAACAAGGAAAACAGCAGAACACACTGGCCATCACATACAGCTCCCAACTAAAACCTTTCCAGTGCCTCATCAGTGATCTACAACCCATCTTGGACAATGATCCTTCACTCTCAGAGGGCTTGGGAGGCAGGCCAGTTCTTGCCTACAGACAGCCCCCCAACCTTAGACAAATTCTCACCAGCAACTATAGACCACACCACAGTAATTCTAACTCAGGAATGAATCCCTGCAACAAACCTCGGTGCCAAATCTGCTTACATATCTACACCAGCAATATCATCTCAGGACCTAACCACATCAACCACACCATCAGGGGCTCTTTCACCCGCACATCTCCTAATATAATATATGCCATCATGTGCCAGCAGTGCCCCACTGCAATAGACATTGGCCAAACTGGACAGTCTTTAAGTAAAAGAATAAATGGACATAAATCAGACATCAGGAATGGTAACATACAAAAGCCTGTAGGAGAACACTTCATCTCCCTGGACACTTAGTAACAGATTTAAAAGTAGCCATCTTACAACAAAAAAACTTCACAGACTCCAAAGAGAAACTGCAGAGCTGCAATTCATTTGGAAATTCGACACCATCAACTAAGGACTGAACAGAGACTGGGACTGAGACTGGTTGGCCCATTACAAAAGCTGTTTCTTTGTTCTTGTTGTTCACACCTCCCCATTATCATCTGACAGTGGGCCACATCCCCACTGACTTGTTTTCTCCTCCCTTGATGTTCACTGCTTCACATTAACTACTGATAATGGGCCACATCCTTCATGACTGAACTGACCTTGTCAGCTCTGGCCCTCCTCTTGACAGGGACTCTCTCCATTTCATAAGCCCATATATTTAAACCCTCCTGTGGAACTCCCCCACTCATGCATCTGACAAAGCATGTCTTTGCCCATGAAAGCTTATGCTTCAAAATATCTGTTAGTCTATAGGGTGCCACAGGACTTCTTGTAGTCTTATCAATAACAGTCATAGTGCATCATATAGTATCATTTATTACAGATGAGACAAAAAGCAAAACCCAGATCCAAACACTCTTGAATGCTGATGAAGTTTTTATTCATATCTGGAGCCAGGCCTGAATTTTATGACTGGTTCTTTATTTCTAAAATTGGCAGAATCCAAACTCTGGATCAAAATGCCCCTGACCTTTGAAGTTCAGATCTAGTTCTGGATCAGAACTTCAAAGGTCTGGCCCATTTCAGGGACTTAGATAAAATTTTATAGTTTCCAAGTACTATGGAAATATTTGCGAGTGAATGGTTCATTTTATTCTCTGGAGATGGCTAGAATGAGACATATCTGTATTTGAGTTAACTGGGAAAAGCTAATGAGAGCTGATTCTGAATCAGTTTTATAAGAGTGCAACACCATGGGCTGCAGGACTTACTCCTTATGTAATTCATTCTGAGAGCAGATTCATGCCAAGATGCTCCAAGGTTTTTTTTTTTTCCTTCTGCTGCAACATGGCGTGCAGGACGCTTGTCAGCGTGATCCGGGTATATGGTCTAGATGGTGCTTGGTCTGGCTATGTGTGCAGGGAACTGGACTTGAAGACCTCTCGGGTTCCTTCCAGTTGTATGATTCTATGAGATTCTATGATATCTCACACAGGGCCGTCTCTACCGATAGGCAAAATACGCATCTGCCTAGAGCACCATGAAATTCAGGGCATCAAATTGCCTCAAATTTCTTGGTGCCTTATGCAGTTGCATACTGTCTATAGGCTCCCTTCTTCCCTACTTCCTCCACTTTCCTCATCATTTCAACCCCTCTCCCCACACTAGTCCCTGTGCAGAGCGATCACTGAGGGACAGAGAAACAATAAGAAGTCCTGTGGGACCTTATAGACTAACAGGTTTACTGGAGCATAAGCTTTCATGGGTAAAGACCCACTTCTTCAGATGCAAGTAGATGAAGTGGCTCTTTGCCCATGAAAGCTTATGCTCCAATTAATCTGTTAGTCTATAAAGTCCCACCGCACTTCTCATTGTTTTTGCAGATACAGACTAACACGGCTGCCCCACTTAAATGTGGGTGGGGGGAAGAGTAAAAACAAGTGCTGGCCTGCATGGGGCACCAGCACTGGTAGGGACAGCCCTGATCTCATGATCTCACATAATCAATCCCCTACCTCATAAGGGGCCTGAGTCATTGATTCACCTCAGGCTCTTCTGCTCTCTTCCTCTGACACACAACATTTAACATACAGAGGTCTGTGCTGCTCTTGGCCCATTTCTGGTTATTGGGCTTCTTGTGTGGATGCTGGGTGTTTAGTGGCCTGTGATATACAGAAGATCACTCAGGATGGTTCCTT
Source organism: Carettochelys insculpta (assembly GCF_033958435.1). Lineage (NCBI taxonomy): Eukaryota > Metazoa > Chordata > Testudines > Carettochelyidae > Carettochelys > Carettochelys insculpta. The sequence goes on along the minus strand of NC_134156.1, from coordinate 21,459,714 downwards.
CTGGCCTTAAATTCCATGATATTCTGCACAAAGATTAATGCTGTAGGTAACAGATAAGGTAAATGTAAACTATTGAATGTTTTCAGCAGAAATAACAACAAATGTAGGAAAGGCAAAACTCGACTCCTCACAAACTTAGAAATTTATGGGTTTCTTAACAAGATTCATTGTTCAATGTGACTCTTCTAAAACAATGTTTCTGTTCTGTAGCCTCGGTTTCCATCTTCTCCAGTCATTCCCAATAAAAGCACATTTATTGAATGATCGCAGCTTTATTGACAAACGTGCCTTGATGCTGCAAGCACTTCAGAGCCTATGCTGAATGTGGGCCATGTGGGCTGTCCCATTCAAATCAACAGAGGTATTCACCCAGGTAAAGTTAAATAAATATCGGAGTCTTTGCAGGATCCAGAGCATAGGTACATGTTTTTCAAAGAGTAGTTTGGGTGCTAAAGAAAACTTGCTAGTTAATATCAGGGTCCAAGTCATAAATATTGTCCCATTGGGAAATTTCCCTTTCAGGCAGAGAGAATGAGCAAGTCACGGTGAGTCACCAGACATGCCCAGAATAGAGCGTTGGGACTATATCATCAGCTGGTGTGAACTAACTTGAGCTCCGATTATTTACATGAGAGGGGAGTCCAGCCCAAGGTTGCTTGAGTCCTACTCCAATCCCCTGTGCTGTGAATCAGCCTGGCCTCAGTTTCAAAAGTGACAGTGTGGATCACAATCTGTGTGAAATGGCACATGCCCATCAGCAAGCAGAATTTGTCCCAGCCTCTAACAATCGCAAAGGTCTCCCTGTTGTTGGAAATGTCTTAAACAGTTGTATCCTGAATGTGATACTCTTTTTGTTTTATTTGTTAAATCAGTGGGACTACCCGTGAAGCTACTATTCAGTGCCAGGGTTGTAGACATAGGCTTTATACTAGCTATTATTTATTGCTTTATATTTGGTTCCATCTATGCTGAAAAAAGTATATCTTTACTCCAAACCAATAAATAAATAAATAAAAATATGTTTACTGAACATACATGCTGGAGAACAGCTTGGATTTGCTGATCTAATGTAGAAATAAGTTTAACATTGTCTAATGGATATAAGGAAAATAAGTTTAAAATTCGCACCATGTGAAATATACTATATATTTTAAAGAGTTTGTCTGTCTGTTTGTCCATTTGACCAAGAATTCCTCACAAATGGAAGAGCTAGGACCACCAATTCAGTATACATCTTCTTATCATAACTTAAAGCAACAAAAGGGTTCATTTGTGCCAGTGAAATGGGATGTTCCTGGAATGGGGTTTCTTCTTATGAAAACAAGCAGAAAAGAATCAGATCACCCACTCAAGTACAACAAAACAAAGCAGTGAAGAAGTGGGTCTGTCTCACAAAAGCTCATCACCAAGTAGATCATTTTGTTAGTCTTTAAAGTGTTACATTTCTGCTACTTTGTTTTATTGGAGTACAGACTAACACAGCTACCTCTCTGTTACTATCCAATCAAGTACAGTCCTCAAATGTCACATAACTGAGCAAATGTTCAAAGATACTGAGCCAAGATGAGCCAGAAAAATAGGACAACCCTGGAATAGGATCGCTTCTCAATAAACCTTAGAGATAAGGGACGAAATGCAGAAATTTAGAGTGCTGTTCTGGTTTCTCACAGCTAACTCAATGCTTAAGGTTGAAAACTAGAAGAAAAAGTTATTGGAAACCAAATTGACTATAGCCCTATTTTGTTAAAACATAGTGAATGATAAGATGTTATAAGGATGAAGAAAAAAATACTCTAGATAGAATTCCCATTTTAAAAAATTTACTAAAAAAATTACAGAGAAAAGAATTTAACAATCCTTTTTTAAGGAAAGCTGAAATAAAAATTACTTTCATAAAAATAAGACTACTATTTGAAAAATAGAATCATTTAATGAAAGCATGTACATTTTCCTTTTATTTTCTGAAAAAAAAATTAAGGTGCCAAAAACATCAGATAGTTTGTCTATTTCAAAATATTTGTTTCAGAGAACTAAATGACAAAAGAATTTGTCATGTTGTTTGGTTTTACACCAGTCGAATAGCTCTTTTAAAAAACTTCAGCAAAAATATTTTTCATGTTGAAAAGGTAATAAAATGCAAATTTGCACATTATCAGTGCAAAGGGAGTGGAGCAATATGGACTCTGGGTTGTGCTCATGTTTGCTCACAGTTTGGACCTGGTTTCATGCATAAAATATGGTACTTCTGTCATAATTATTTGAGTTAACAACATACAAAAGAAGACATAACTGTTGATATCTTTGAATTGGGTTGTAAATGTTTTGCACATGGCTACATACAAATAGTCAATGTGCTCTTTCAAATGTCTTCATTTCTGAGCTTCTGCATTTATGGTGCAGTATAAATTGCCTTAAGACAGTGAGAAGAACACACTTGCCCACAAAAGACCTGATGTTGTCCCCAGTGCACCTGAAAATATGCCTTGTCCATTTCCATGCTGATTTGATTTCTTACTGTACTTAGCAGTAGGGCATCTTGATACTTCCCATGGATATTTCTTCTTTTCTCAGCAGTCCCTTTATTAACTTTTAAGACCAGCTGGAATTGTCGGTTTGGATTGTCAGCAATGTTTTTTTCCCTTTTACATGCACATACACATGGCCTCTTATTATATTTTTCTCCAATGCCAGTTTAAAATAGTGCTGTGCTAGACTGAATTTCCTTTCTATTTTGTGTGGTTAAAATAATGGTTCTTTACTAAAATTCAAAAGCTTCAAGCAAAACTCCACATGTGTTGCTCAGCCTAACTATACCTACGTATTTTTATTATTCATAGTACATGTAAACTCTTCCCAGAGCATCCCTACTACAGATGAAGGTCCCATGTGCTCTTCCCTCATCAGTTGACTCTATGGTAGTGTTACCATATTGAAAAAAAGGACACCCCTGAGAGGGAGTGTATCTGTATTAGTATCTACCAACTCATGTATCTGAGGATTAGCCGTGTTAGTCTGTGTCTGCAAAAACAATGTGAAGTCCTATGGCACCTTATAGACTAACAGATTTATTGGAGCATAAGTTTTTGTGGGCAAAGACCCATTTCATCAGATGAATGGAGTGGAAATTCCAGAGTCAGATATAAATATTCAGGCACATGAAAAGAAGGAAGTACAAATCAAGAGGAAGGCCAGAGTTCACAAGGTCAATTCAATCAAAGAGGTTGTGGCCAGCTTTCAGCAGCTGATGTGGAGGTGTGCTCATCAAGAGAGGAGAAACTGCTTTTGTAGTTGGCTGGCCATTCCCACTTTGTTCAATCCTTGATTGATGGCGTCAAATTTGCAAATGAATTGTAGCTCTGCACTTTCTCTTTGAAGTCTGTTTTTGAAGTGTTTTTGTTTAAGGACAGCTGCTTTTAAATCTGCTACTGAGTGTCCAAGGAGATTGAAGTGTTCTCCAGGTTTTTGTATGTTACCATTCCTGTTATCTGATTTGTGCCTATGTGGTATATATAGTACATTAATCCAAGATGAGTGAGTAGATACTGCTACAGATACAGATACACTCCCTCTCAGGGATGTCCTCTTTTTGAAAGGTCAAATATGGTAACCCTACTCTCTGGCCCACCGGGGGACTAATGGGCCCAAGTTATTTGTGCACAACCTTTTCAAACTTCTGAGAGAAACTGGGGGACTGTATTAACACCTCTATGTAAATAGCTGCCTAACCTTTAGTACAAACCCAGGAACAAAGCTGACCAAAACACAATTGTTCCATTTTGTGACAGCTTTGGAAGTTTCAAATATCATTTTTGTTCTGCATTGGAAGGAAAACAAACCTTTGGATGGTTTTTGCCAATCAGGACTGTGTTAAAAGAGCTGTTCTCAGATCAAAATGTACAAGAACTCTTGCTTCTGAAGTGACAGAGCTCGGAGAGTTACAAACTCTTCTCACCAGGAATAGAGCTCTGAACTGTGTCTGCAAAAATGTAAAGCAATAATTACGTATGGCATTCTCAGCCTTCTGTGACAGTGGTAACATTTATGCTCCATGTAAGAGAAAGTAAAAGGAGAGTTACTCCAAGAAAAGAGAATGAGCATTAGAAAAACTGGCCACAGCCAATTCCATGTGAACTAGGAAGCCAAGCTGTGCTGAAGTCTTCCAGCTCTCTCTTGCAAAATCTGATATTTCTGTGAATGTTTCTGAGAAATTGTTAATTTAATTCAATGGCAAATGTCGTATTTCTACCGGCAAATGCAATGTTTCCTTTATTCTTTTTTTCCAAGGTTAATTGAGAAATTTCATGCGCCAGGCAAACATTGCCCATTTCCAGATATAAACTTGGCATATTTCTTCATGGACCCGATGGTTTTTTATTTGTAATAACTTCCTTTTCTTTGACCAGAAAGCAGAAACATCTGAGGCAGAAATGCAAATGGTCACACTTTCTGCTGAGTTCCTCTCCCTCCATCCACACTCTACCACCACACCTCCTGCCAGCATGTTAAGAAATTTTAAACACTGTAGATGGATTCTGGTCCCCATTAAAATATATTGGGTACATTACAATTTTTAACGTGATTAGTAACACAGCACCCCTTCAGGTTAAGACTGATGAATCTGTCTCAGATTTAATAATGTTTAGCTCTTGTTTACCTTCACGTAAATTGACACAAAAACACTCAGTTCTGGTCCCATTGAAGACTATGGTGTTTGCCATTCAGTTCTATGAGACCACAATCAGCCTCTGACATTTAACCAAAGTGTCTCTCTTTCTCTCCAAGAAAGATAGCTGTGTTATTCTGCAGCTTCACAAAACACAAGCTGTTCTGTAGCACCTTTAACACTAACCAATAAATACCTAATAAATAACAAATACCTAATAAGTAACTGTGTTAGTTTTTAGTTTTAAGTTGCTACAGGACTGCTTGTTTTCTCCAAGAAGGAGTTTGTCTCAAAAATGCAGCAGAGAAATTTTTTTTCATGATTTGATTAAAGAATCTAAAGATATCCCTTGTCCAGAGCTTCAACCCAATATTTCCCAGAGGCACCAGATTACCTGCGTCTTGGAGAAATGTTTTTAGCTCCAGCAGAATCATCCACTGGATGACTCAACTATAAAAATAAAGAGGAGAAAAGGTTATGGGAATGTGCTCAGAGACAAAAAGCAAACAACAGAAAATGAGAGACAACAAAGCTTGCTCACCTAATATCGCCCTTATTTGACATTTTCCAGGAAATATCAAAATGTATTTCAGTTTTTAAGAGCCTAGAGTGAAATTTAAGAATGTTTTAGTCCAAATCTGATGCAAATAGAATAAAATGTGGTGAAATAATGTAGCCTATGAATTTGTAGCGTGTGTGCGTGCGCGCACACACACACACACACACAATGCTGCACTGTGAACGGTAGTTCTTGAATAAACACATTTATTCCATATCATTTTTCCTTTTTCCAGCCACTCTTAACATTTTATTCTCCAGAGAGTTTCAGAATTTTTGTCTTCTCTCTAAAGTCTAGGCATGAACCAACCACTCACACAATATGATTCCCTTTTCTCTCACTCAGCTCTGCAACCAAACTTGCTTGAAAAGTTGAAATAACTTTAGTTTTTCACTTTTCCCCACTTAGAACTTCCAACCAGGAGTAGAACTACTGGAGTTGAAACCAAAAGGGAAACTCTTCTTATGAGGCTTTTCATATTCACTCAATTGTATAGATGCAGAGGGTTTGGGCAGAATATTTGAGATAAACATCCAGTAAAATTTCAATCTTCTGGATATGTTTCCAAAGTGAAATGAAACAGTCTTCTTCACATGACAATCTACTCTGTGCAGTGAACTAAGACAAGACCAGTGCATCATACAATCCATCAAAGTAGGATTTAAGTGTGATATAATGCTATATTGATGCTTAGGTGATGCATTTCATCCTGCAGTACCATCCATTAGTAGTAAAATCATGTTTTAAATCACTGGTGGGCAACCTGAAGTTTATAAGCCCCATGTAGCCCATCAAGGTTGTATGTGTGACCTGCAAGACATTTTATTTACCATTGCCTACACACAGGTTTGCCAGATTCTCCTGGTTTCCATCTGCCTAGCTTTTTCCCCCCCCCCAGTATTCCTGAAGTGATACATGCATAATGCAAAAGCCTGTGAACTGAGGTGCATGTTGGTTGCACACAACATTGACTCTGAGAGCCTTGTACTCCTTCCGCATCCAATCAAAGCGCTGCGATGCTTCCATCAGCACACCCCACAAATTTGGGGTACACCAACGCGGTTAGCAGAACTACCCTCTCCTTGGAGACCGTCTTAGTTATGACAATTGTGCAGCCCACTGAGATGATGGCAGCCTCCTAACTAAGCTAGGTGGCCTATCACTGTTTTAAACTTTAATATCCAGCAAGTCAAGGAATTCTGGGATCACCTCTGATTTCTATCACAAATTTCTCATAGATAATGTGCCCTTAATCATTGCTCATATTATGCCCAAGTTTCTCTTTTTCTTTCTTCTCACAGTTGTACTCATATATCTATTTAACATCCATAACACTGAGAGATAGGATGGCAACTTTGAAGAATCCCACTTAGGCTCTTCAAAAACATCTCAACTTATGAGGACAATGATACACTTCTCCTCAATAGACTAACTTGATACTAGCAGGCTGCTTCAATTGATCCATGTGCACTTAAGTCTTTTATGCAAAGCCAAGAGGAATAATGATTGGATGTAACTGATATAGTAACTTCTCTCTTATCCTTTCTCTCATCTCTTTTCAGGTGTTCATACCAGTGGGTTAGATGATGATCAGTTAATCAAACGAAGTGCACTCCATGTAATGAATTCATGGCTGGGTTTTATCCATGAAAGCTCATGACCTAATAAATTTATTAGTTTCTAAGTCACTACAGGACTTCTTGTTATTTGTGAAGCTACAAACTAACATGGCTACCCCTCTGAGACTATCCTCAGAAAATATACTATACTACAGGTTAAACCTCTCTAGTCTGCGAGAAGTTGCCAGAACACAGGTGGTCAATATTCTCTAGCAGCATTACCAATGCTTGCACTGTTCTTTAAGCTCTTAGAAGACACTTAGGCTTAAATTACAGCTAACTAACAGCAGAGAACACTGATAGCCAGTACCAGTGGCTGTAAACAAAACTTTATGGGACCCCAGGAAACTGGGCCACAACCATGATAAGTCATTATCCAGCTAACTAACATCATGCCAGATTATGGATGTTGCTGGATGAGAGTGTGACAGACTAGAGAGGTTCATCCTATATACTATACTAAATTGTAATATATTACACTGAATTTTGTAAAACCATAGACCTGGAGAAGTTTTATTCTCTTAGAATGTTCTCAAAATAGAGTACCTGATCAGAAGCCCTCTGAAGTCAGTGAAAAGATTTCCCATCAGTCAGGCACACGAATGACTTAACTTCAAGGATTAGCTTTATTTAAATACCTTTCACCTGCCTTCTGGTTACCATGATCTTCTTACCCCCAGAACCCCACATTTACCTGCTCCTTCCCTTTCCTCTCAGCACTTTGGGAGTGTGTGAATCGCCTGATTCACGCTTGGTGTCTGCTCTTCCCCCACCCTCCCAAATTCACTTTGTTCCAGTTCTGGGAGGGAAGAGCAGGAATGGGAGCAGAGCATGAATCAGGTGGTTTGTGACTTTCCATTAGTGTTGGGATGGAGAGGGGAGGCTTAGAATGTGCATGAGAGGCACATGGGGAGCGTGGTGTGCCTGGAGTTCACAGGCCTCAGGGGGAGCCCTAGTGGGCTGCATATGGCCCAGGGGCCACAGGATGCCCACTGTTGCTGTAGTCCCTCAGTAAAATTTTTGTCACCTACAAATTTAGAGAGGATTTAGGGTGCGTAACTTGTTCTTCTTACTATCCTTCCCTGTGTAAGTTACTCTCATTGAAACTCACTTGATTACATGCAATATATATTCCAATCTATGTCATCTTTGTCTTGAGCCCATCTTTGGATAGAACTTCCAGGGTTAAGCCCAGGGGGCAAATGAGGTGTACTTCTAACCGAAGCCAGCAATAGTTATGACTGACAATACAGCATGCCTCTAAATGTGTTGCAATCTTCCCGAGTAACCAGTTCAGAAATTGGTTAACAGTTTACTGCTGCTTCGAGCTAATGAAGTAGCTCATTTGGCTTGAGAGGGATGACTTTTAGGTGCCACCCACAACTCTAGGTTTACACCTTGCTGGCAACTTGTGGCTTTTATTTGTGGAACGGCTGCTGGAAAAACAATACAAGCGAAAGAAATGAAAGAATCGTCTGGGGGAGTTGTGTTTTAATACTAATAAACAAGAACAAAGGCTGAGGAGTGAAGTTCAGTGACAGCGGATTCCTTACACGCTTTTCATTTCATTCTTGTGGTTTTTAATTGGCGAGAGATTGATGTTACTCTTGTGACAAAGCAGCCGCATGCCACAGCTCCAAGTGATTGCAATTAGCTCCCCAACTGCACCCCAGAGAAGCTGCAAGTCAGGAACTTAATGCTTTTATGACATGTCATTCTTTTCTTTGTCCTCAGGCAACCTCCCAGTGTTTCCCAAACAGAGCACAAACATCCTCTGGTTTGGGGCCAGATTCATCAGCAGTAGAATGTGGAGACTCTTGTAATTACTCAAGCCAGATTCAACCACTTGTCTTCATGATGTGTCTCACTCCACAAGTAACCCCAGTGAGATCCAAGACAAGCAGAGTCAGGCCTCGGGGTAGTTTGTGTGGCCAGGGGCTCCTGCTGTTTGTATTCATTTGCGGGTGCCTGGGTGGTTTTATTTGAGGGGGGCTTTTAACACCTAGGGTGCAATGCTGAGATATATGAGGCCAAATTCATGCTGCCTTAATACCAGTGACTCCAATCAGCAACGAATTTGGCTATCCTCTGGTCTTTCAGTCCGATATGGACAGTTATGTTAGAAGGCCACATTCTGTATTCTTTTGGCCCCACAGTAAGCTGCCTGAGCCAACAAGAAAGTCCAGCAATTGACACATACTCAGAAATTGCCTTTTATTGGCATGCCTGCATAACTCAAATGCCTACTCCTGGTGCTTTTCTGGGTTGCATTATTGCAAAATGCCATGGAAAGCTAGCACATGATTCTGTGATTCTTACTCACACTGAGTAAGAACTTACTCTGGTGAGTAAAAGAATGGAAATACTTGCGTGAGTTAGTCCTACTTAGCATGCAACGAGGTGTCGGAATGAGGCCTGCCGTTATGAAGAGAGGCGCTGAAATGCTGCAAGTTCGGCTTGGCTCACAGTCAGTACTTCCGTATGGTTTTGTTTTGTTTAGCATCTACCAGCTTTTTATTTGTTTTTTAACTGCCAAACATCAATGAAAAAAATGTCCTTTTCCCTTGGAAAAAGCAACCAGAATATCTATTGGTTATAAATAGAGTCTTGTTTATTTAAAGCAAAATATTTTTCAAATGTCAGAACAATTTTTAAGGGTGAGAGTAATTAACCACTGGAACAATTTTGCAAGGGACGTGATGGAGTCTCCATTACTGATCACTTTTTCAGTCCGCAGTGGATTTTTTCTAAAAGACCCACTTTAGGAATTATTTCAGGGAACCCTATGCTGTCCATAAAGTCAGAGTAGAGGCTCACAGGGGTCCTTTTTGGCTGCAGATATGTAAAAGGTGTTACTCAGTGTGATCTCATAGATTCTAATGACCGCATGTCCATATAAAGTACATTTCTAGTAGAGCTGAAAATGAATTATTTTTATTATTTTTAAACCAAACAGGCATCCTGCTACTTTTAGAGTCCTCAGCTCAGTGGTGACTGCTGAGGTATTTTTAGGGTGTGTGTGGGGGGATTTACCATGTGGTCCTGCCCTGCCTGGGGAAGAGCTGCAACAACCCCCTCCACTCCTACCCTGCCCCTTCCCCTCCCCCCCTCCACCTCCACTCCCTCTCTGCCCCGTCCCACCCCACCCCACCCCTTCCCACTCCTTCTCCACCCCCTCCTTACCCCGCTCTTTCCTCACTTGTTTTGTCCTCCAGAAGCACCATCCCACTTCAGTTATGTGTGGGGTGGTCCCACACCTCTCCTGAGGGGAGCCACCCCAGACCAGCGTGAACCAGAGCCATGCCACTCTGGGAGAGGGCAAGAGAGACTCACTGGACATCTTGTGGTGCTGATGATGGGAGCAGGGCAGGAGGGTTGCTTGCACAGCAGGGGTGCATGTGACTTCTTATGCACCCCCACATGTTGTCTCTTTCTGAGCTACTCTCTAAGATTCTGTTATGTTTCCCATTTAGTGTCTCTGTCTGTGTAACAGGTACACAGGAATTGTCCTACTGGATCAGCACAATCTATCTAGTCTGGTATGCTGTCTCTGAAAATAACCTCTTGCCATTTGTTTAGAAAAAGGCGCAAGTCAGTTTGTAAAAAACAAATACAGCATCATCGGTCCATGTTGGGTTTCTTCCAACTACCAAGTGGCTTGAAAAAATAAATTGTGTTAATGTAGATTATCTCATTAACCACACACATCTTATCCTTCAAACCTGCTAACCTCTTGGCCACAGTGTTTTTCTTCTATATTTCTGCAGAGGTGAGCATAGTAGGACTGAAACCATGTTTGGGATTCAGAGGGGGAGTGGTTGTATCAATAATAATAATAATTAATAATCTAGTGGCAATGAGTTCCACAAGTCTCATCGTTCTAAAAAAAGTTTGTTTCTATCCATCTTACATTTCTTGCTTTTCATGTTCATTGAAGTATCCACTGGAGTGGTATTATCACACAGGAGAAATGGGAGCTCCTGGTTTAACTTTTCTATTCACTATCTTTCTAAGTGCCCTGCCTATATCCCAAATAGCCATTACCTCAATATGGATTAATTACAAATCTGTCTTAAGAAAACAATAAATAAAACATACTAAATCAGTGCTTTGTAACACTGATCAGATATTGCAATTATCAGCATTTGCAAACAGTTATCCATTATTATCTTTTGGTTCCAGAATATTCATAGGATTGTTATTACTTATTATTTGGGCCATCATCAAAGTGCTTAGAAACCCTGGATCCTGTTGTGCTAGGTGCTGTACAAACCCAGAACAAAAACACAGCTATGGATTTTAAGGTCATAGAACCATTTATAATCACATAGTCCGATCTCCTGCCTATCTCAGGCCATAGAATGTCTGACAGTAATTTCTGCACCAAGCCCATTATTTCTATTTGTGCTTTATTATAATTTTGAAAGCAACATCCAATTTTGATTGACTTATTCCTACCTCTTTTCATTTACAAATATTTGCACAAACTGGTTTTTATTTGAAATAATATTAAGAAAATATCTATTGACATGAACAGCCATATTGTCCCACAATCAAAGATCGTCTACACATTGACTATTCGTGGCCCATTGTCCATTATGTTCTCTTTATTATCTATCATTCCTTGCACCTTTGTTCCAAAAGTTGCTATTATCTAGTTATGGAGGAAAAATGCCATAGAATGATGTGAGTGACCTAATTTCTCACCCACAAACAGATTTGTGGGAAATTTTCAATCACCATATTTTCTCAACAGAACAGGATGTTTCTGAGAAATCAGACTTCTTCACAAGAAAATGTCAGTTTTGACAACATTTTCTGATGTCTTCAGTGGGATTATTCAAAACAAAAATGTTTTATTTTTGAATCAACATTTTAAAATGATAGCATTTGCAAATGACTTTTCTGAATAGGAATTCTTCATCAGATTTTTTTTCCAACAAAAACTTTTGATGTTTCAAGCTCTCAACCTATTTCATGATAAAAATAATGTTGGGTTGTGGGATGGAAATTCTGCCCTTCTGAACAGATTTAATCATGAATAACAAAGAGTGTAGGTTTAAAATGAACAATTCACAAACACTCAGTGTCCTGAAAACTGTCTGTGCCAACAATTCAGGAAATACCAGTCAGTAGCAAACACATTTGCAGATGTCACAGTTGTGATTTCCTTGTTTAATTTCTGTTTTCTCAGTTTATTCTGTGAACTAAGCATGGCGGCATGGTGACCTGTCTTTTTAAAAAAAGGTGTGTTTTCTATTCACCTTCAGGTTGCTGGTAACTTCTGCCGTTCTGGGTTTCTGTGTAAATGAATGGAGAATTGACAAACCCTTGTGTTCAGAACAGGAGTGGTGGAAGCATCCTAAAGGCTGGGTGGGGGGGAAAGGGAGAAAATGGCCTGAATGTTGGCCCTGTCCTCAAGGCCACACTACTACTCACCAGGCCCCACCCCCATACCAGCCTTTCTCTCCAAGGGCAGGTCTACGTTAGACCTGAAAGCTGATCCTAGATACACAATTCAAGCTACAACAACTGCAAAGCTGGAAATGATTTATTTAGGATCAATTTATCTGGCCATCCTCACTGAGGGAGATCGACAGGAGAAACTCACCCATTGACCTCCCTTACTCCTTATGAATATGAGGAGTTCAGGGGTCGACTGCCAAGCCCAGATATATTTTTCATGTTCCCTCTAGGCATGTAAAATCAAACCTGGAGGGTCAAGCCTGGCTGGTTCGATCTCCCAATAAGTGTAGATGTTCAAACATCTTGGTACTTTTTTGTCAGCTGTTAAGTGTATGAACAGGACTGCAGATGAGTGACACAGTCATGAAGTAGCCCAAGTTCTTTTTCAGCAGACCTTATCTTCCTACATAAAGCCTAATCCAGATACCAACAAACCAAGGAACAATCCCCACCCATGTATATATGTGCTCTATCGCAACTGACTCTGTTAAACCTCCTGTGAGTAACTTACCCATTCTCTTATTCCCTACCACCTAAAAACTTACAGCCATGAATCTTGGCTATTGCTCGTAATGGACTGTATGTATCTCATAACTTTATAACAAAACTTATCAATTTGATAATCCAAGCATGACTCGGATAGACAGAGCCTTTCCTTTAACCCTTTGTAACAAGAATTTTCATTTCAAACATTAGTTTTAATTTTAAAAAAATCAGTAAAAAGGAAAGAACAGACAGGAAGAAAGGGGACCTAACTACAGAATGAGGGTCTTGGGCTGGCTGTAAACCGAAGCTTAGGTTTTTACTGATCATAAATTGGGTTGTCAGTTTATTGTTGCCTTTGGTCTATTTCCCAATGCAAGGAGAACAAATGCAGCTCATTTTTAACCAGTGAATGGAGTTTGGCTATTTTACCAGCTGATCGTTCACTTGGGTTCCTTGGCAATTGTGAATATTCAAAACTTCAACTTTGTCACCTCCATCATTCAAAGTGATCCAATACGACATGCTGTTATTTCTGTTCCATGGCTGGAGGAAGGTGCAAGTCCATCCTGGGAGAACATTGGACTTTGAGCCCCACTCTGCGCAAATATTTTAGACAGACAACTGCCTGGCACTCAAACATTCCTGGGAGGGGAACACGCGAGGGAGCTGATGGGAGGGAGAAGTACTTTGACCTTGTTTGAAAAATCTATTGAATATTTGCAGGTGCATTTGATTTTATATCACACACAAAACTCTTCTGATGCTGAAAATTGATATATGCAACCAAGTAACCTTCAGAATAATCTGACATCACCCAACATATTGGCAGAGAGTGTGTTTAAAGCTGACATTTTTCTGCCTTATATACAAATACTGGCATTCCACCTGAAGCATTCTACTCTGATGCCTTCCTATTATGTTATAATCACATCACCATTGTGATCTTTCTTAGGGTGTGTCTACACAGCAAGGCTATTTTAAAATAAACTACAGTAAACCCTAGACAGACACAACTTCAAATTGCGCATAACTCACTTCAATGTGAGTCAAGCGCAACTTGATGCTGCTCTGCAACCCCTTTTCCCTGTCTTCTGCCAGCCGCAACACTGGGGGAAGGCAGAGGGAAGGCTCTTAGCTCGCCTAGTTGTCCAGAGAGAAGCAACGAGGTGGGCTGTTCAGTTTCCCCAGTTCACAAGTGGAGGGGAACTGGGAACCCAGTGGCAGCCTGGTTCTCGTCTCCCCCTCAACTTACGTGAAAATTTGAGTTACACAGAGGTTGCAGGAACACTATTCCCATGTGACTCGAGGGTTTAATATATTCCAGAAGAGGGATTCTGGAATAGCTTCTTTTGAATCAACACCTCTACACAGCATTCATTTCAAAATAACTCTCAGCTATTTTGGGCAAGAGGGTGAGCGGAAGGAACTCCAAGGATCATGTGCTGATGTGTGACTTTATCCAGGGAACATACCTTTTATGAAACCACATGCTACATTGCAGTATTCTCCAGTAGTTGATCCAAACTTAACCTGCCCAACTGCACCCAGGCAAGGAGAGCCACAAAACTCATCTTATTCTGTGCTGGCTCTCAGCTATTTTGAAACAGAATGTCTACACACAATAAAGCCTATTTCAAAACAGAGCCATTGGGCACAGCATGGCTTATTTTGAAATAGGCTCTATTCCCTGTCTAAACAGCTCCTATTTTGAAACAGGAACTATTCGTTATGGAATGATGTTTACCTATTTTGAAATAAGCACAATGCTAACAAAGTTATTTTGAAGTAACTTTACTGTGTAAACATACCCTTACTCATTCCCCAGGCTGACCAGAGGTTGCTTTCTTCAGACACTTCTTCCCCCCCACAACAAAGTGACTCTATTTGAAGTGTCATTCGAAAGGGTAAGGGGTATTATCCGCTGTAAGTAATATGGTGTAACATCCCATGCCACCTTCCTGCCCTGATTGAAAATACATATTCATATTCATCACCTTTTGCCTAAATCATGCTTTCTGACCTTCACTCGCAAAGGATGGTCTCTGTTTATCCAGATCAGTGTAGACTAAGCAGGATTATGAAATCACATTTATTCAGGACCCATAATACTGTAGTTCCATGGAACACTTTCCAGTGGGTGTGAGGTACTTAATCTTATAGATTAACTAGAAGGATCTATGGCTTTAAACTGCTGTTTTGCGTCATGTTCTAAAAGCAGCTTTATGAACTGGTGGCAATATTAAAGAGTCAGAGATTAAAAATGGTTTCAGACAGTGGATTCTGCATTGGAAGTACAGGGAGAATGGTGCAATCTCTAGCAGTGTGCTGTGATTACAATCCACCCTTGTCCCAGAAAAAAATCTGATTGAAATGCAGTTGAAAGGGCATGTTTTGGAGGGTGACTGAATATTTCCTAAGGCGACTTGGAAGAAAGGGCAAGAAGGTAAGAAGAGGGAAGTCTAAGGATCACATCCTGATGATCTTTTATTAAACCACATGCCACAATACAGTATTCTACAGTAGTTGATCCAAAATTAATCTACCCAACTGCACCCTGGCAAGGAGAACCACAAAACCCATCTTAAAATTTAACAGATAAACAAAACACAACCTACTTTCTCCAATATGATACTCAATATTCACGTCTTAAATCCATGTGTCACTCACCTGTGGGACTGTATTACCTTATTATCACTCTCATCCTCCCATCCCCCAAAGCTTTCTTTTCTTTAGTGGTATTGTTGCATCACTTTCTCCTTGGCCCTCCCATGAATGCACAATAGATAGGCAGCACAAAGTTGCCCTGTCGCAGCCTGAGGGGGCAGTGGAGGGGTAGTGGCAGGACAAACCTATCCTTGCTATTCACCAGACAGCTATCCTGGAGCTGTTTATTGATGACTTGGTTACAGTGATGGATTCCAGCTCTTGGAGAGCAGAGAGCAGACTCTTTAACCAGAATTGCGAACCCAGTCTGAGGGAGAAGACCCAGGGGAGAGAGAAACAGGGGGAGTTGGTCTGGAAGAGATCTATCAACAGCAGGTGTGGGAGGCCTCATCTACACAGGTTGCTTCTGTCAACAAAACTGGGCTTCTGTCGACAACACTCACTGAGCATCTACACAGTTAAAGCACTCCATCAAGAGTTTGTCACCAAAGCTCACTGTTCAGTCAGCAATGTTATTCCTTTTCTCAATCAGGTATAAGGCCTCTGTCGACAGTGTTTTGTAAACAGAGTGCCTGTGTAGATGACCGTGTTGAAGAAAGAGCTTCCGGTGCCCTGGGCAGCCCTGTTTGCTGAGCTTCCAGTCAGCTGTTCTGTCGAGAAAGGGCAGAGCAGTATGGCTCTCTCTGTCGACAGACCAGCTTGCTCCTTCGATGTGCTTTTGGTTGCATCTAAACTTGCATTCCTCTTTCGAAAGAGGTATGCAAATGAGGGAAATTGAAAATGCAAATGATGTGCATAACTGCATATTTGACATCTCATTTGCATATTCTTATTTCAAAAGAGAGATTCTCAAATGAAGAAAACCAGTGTAGATGCTGCTCTTTCAAAAGTAAACCTCATCTTTGAAAGAATCCTTCTTCCCTTAATTTAATGGGAAGAAGGATTCTTTCAAAGATGCGGTTCACTTTCAAAAGAGCAGCACCTAACCTGGTTTTCATCTTTTGAAAGAAGCAAATGAGGTCCCAAATATGCAAATGTGCTCCTTATTTGCATTTTCAAATGCCCTCATTTGCATACCTCTTTCAAAAGGGGAATGCAAGTGTAGATGCACTCTATCTGTCAACAGAGGTACTGCTGAGATTTTTCTGTAGACACTAACTTCTGTCAACAGAGGCTGCCCATGTAGATGTGGCTGGGAAGCCCTAAGAAAGCCTGCCAGACACTCTGGGAAAGGGATGTGGTATGTGGGAAATTACTTTCAAAAGCAACTTAAGAGAGACTCTGCAGGGCATGGGCTAACAGACAACAAGGCAGAGAGCTTCAGGCTAGCCCAAAAGGGAAAGAAGAATTATTAGGTTAGATGCTTATTTTAATTTACAGGTGGACCTTTTGTTACCTGGAAGACGATTGAACTTTTAGGTGACCAGTCCACAGGGCTAGTCCATGGAAGGTTTGGATGAAGACGATCCATCCCAGGGCCAAACGACTAGTCAACAGAATCATGAGAGGCAATACCAGGCCTTAGAGGCAATGTCCACTGTGACGCCATGACCCGATACAAGAGAAGGGCTAAGACTATTGCCTACAGTCTTCCTGGGTGTTCTGCTTCTACTTGCATGCCCCAAAGGGTGCAGAGAGGAGGTGAGGATTTGGCTGCCCACAGGGTGTCCCATGGGTAGCAGCAACCATGCAGCTTCTGTGCACCAAGGAACTCCAAAAATCAGTCTACCCATTCATGTCCTGTCAGCCAATGGAAAGAACCATCTCAGTCTCCACAAACAGCTCTTCTTTTGTCCAGAAGGGGGCAGAAGAATGGCATCACCCTATGCAGACACACGCAAGGGTAACCTGGGAGAAATCCACACATGCACACGTTGTAGAAGATGTAGATGGAGCGGCTTTTCTATGTTTACAACCAAGACTAAATTCACAACCCCTCTTTCTGCACTAGCTATTTAATAAGCACCATTTCCCTTTATTGGAATACAACTGATACCTTATCCCCAGGTGAATTTATTTTATTTTATTGCCTCTGTTGGAAAGGAGGTGATCTAGACCATAGTCCTAGTAGCCCCATCCAGGGGGGACCACTCAGCGAGTGCTTTTCATCATAATGGCTTTTTAAAAGGAACTCACACAGAGAAAAACACTTCCATAAAATTATTCATACACCATTAAATGACCATGAATCATGACATAATTAATCCTGGTTATGAAATCTCAGTTTTCTTAATGGATTAGCACAGTAGAGAAGAATCCTTGGCAACAGCCACGGTGAGGTTGGATATTGATATACTATGTTCACTTGTACCCTCCTGCACCATTCTTTGCCCTTACCATGGGTTTTTATCCATATTTAGGAACCATGGTAAAACTATTGTAAATGTGTCTCTGGCTGCAGCGTTTTGTCATGCAGATTGTCTGGTATAGCATAGGCTAGTGCTAGGTGAATGCTGTACTAAACAAGTACAACTAGTCAGAAAAATGGTGGGGGAGATTTCCCTATAAATTTTCTCTAAAGAAGAAATCATTTGTTGGGGAAAAAAATCACAATTTTCACTTTTGGTCTGAACAGCAGAAGTTTTCCATTGCCAGGTTTCAAAAAATTAAATTGCTTTGGGGGTGAAAAAGTGTGGCCAAGTAGGTAATCCCCCAACAGGGGACTCTATCCCAGGAAGCTGTGATGTTTTAAAAAGATTTGGGGATCATGGTGGATAATCAGCTGAACATGGGCTCCCAGTAGTTCCCTGAAAGAGACTAATCTAGATGAGCTTCTCAAGGTCCCTTCCAGTCCCATCATTCTATGATTCTATATTATAACCAAAAGGGCTGGAATGCAAAAAACAAAGGACTCTCAAGTAGAAATAGAGAGATCACCATAGCTCTCTATTTGACACTGACACAACTGTTCCTGAATTATTCTGTCCTGTTGTGAACATCACTGTTCAAGAAGGCCAGGACATATGAGTTCAGAGAAAATGATTAAAGGATTAAAATACATGCTTTGCAGTGATAGACACCAGAAGCTCAATCTGTTTAGTCCAATAAAGAGAAGGTTAAGGAATGACTTGATTACAGTTGTTAAGTACCAACATGTGGAACAAATATTTAATAACAGACTTTTTAATCTAGCAGAGACCTAGCATGATCCAAAGGCCAGAAGCTGTATTTAGAGAAATTCAGCCTGAAAATCAGGTGTAGATTTTTAGCAGCTAGCATAATTAATCATTGGAACACCACTCAGGAGTCATGGTAGACTCTCCATCACTGACAACTTTTTAAATCAATTTTGGATAGCTCCTTAAAAGATCTGCCCTAGGTATTGCTTTATGGAAGTTTTACGGTCTTTGGTTTCCAGGCTGTCAGACTACATCATCACAGTGATCATTTCTGGCCTTGAAATCCATGAATTTAGTTAAAAAACAATCTGGAGTGTTACTAGAATGGTTACGTGGCTGAGGTAGGTCATTTGCTTGGAGATCCCCTGAAAGTAAATGGAAATTTGCTTTCCACAACAGTTCACATCAGAAGCCAAGAAGCACCATGGGCCTCAGAGCAAGGTGGTGGAGGGACGCAGCTCTGTGCCCTGGAAGTGGCAGGGCCAGTGGTGGAAGGGCCAGGGATCAGGGAATTCAGCCCTCAGAACCACCCGACCAAGGTGCTGCTTCTAGACCCCTTTAAAAAGGTGAGCCCAGGGGTAAATACCCCTTTTGCCCTCCCCCTGTTGGCGGGCCTGCTTGTATAAGTTGAACCTTTCTAAGGTGGCATTCTCTCGTTTGGCATCATCCATAATCTGCATGATTTTAGTTAACCAAATGTCCACTTATCATGGGTGTGGCCATTCCCTGTGGAGCCATAAAGTTTGTTTACAGCCACCAGTCCTGCCTCTCCGTGCTGTTATTTAGCTATAATGTAACCCTAAATGTCTTCTAAGAGCCCAGTAACCAGTGGAAATGTTGGTAATGCTACTAGACAGTATTGACTCCTTGAGGATCAACAAAACCTCTGGCTTGGCACTAGTCAGGTCCCACAGGTGCTGGACAAGAGAGGTTCAACCTGTATGATCACAGGCGCAGAAATACTGTTTTACTTGTGTGGCTGTAAAGAGAATGCATCCTGAATTCTGGTTTCTGAATGGCAACGCATGGAGTAAATTAAATTCTTTGGAATAGAAATGGAATGACATTGGAAAACAATAACTGGCTGGTTTTAGTTACAGCGTCACCTCTGTTTCTATAACATTATAAGATTATTTTGGTTTCTGAAATCTGTTTTAAGAACTGACGTGAAGGACTGCCTACGGTAAGTCCTTTGCAGCCTCCGGAAGTTAGCTTACTTTCACAGGCTTTTCCTTGTATTTGCATCACATCAGGGAGTGGCATATTGTTCACAGCCCTTGTGGAAGTGACTCAAATGCATCCAGTTACCCACAACAAAGGATTAAAGCTATTAAAATTGTTTTACTTCTGATACCCTGTTAAGAGCTGATGTCAAAGGCGGCCAGAGGAAGTCATTTGCAGTTCACAACAGATTTTATAGTCCCACAAAACCCAGAAAACATGTTACATACTTGCGAGTGCCACCTCCTGGCACCCTTACCTTGTCACACGTACACGGATAAAAAACACGACCGTAGCACACTGGAGCTTTTCTGTTCTTTGCCCAGGGAGGTGCCATTTTGTGAGGGAGAGCTGTGGGGACACGAAGTCTGTAAACAATCTCATTAAGGAAAACCATGTAGCCAATTATACCAGACTGAACAAAGGTCAGAAATGTCAGCTGTAATACTTGCCTGAGAAAAGGTCTGTTGGGTGAGTGGACTGAAAATGAGAGAAATGTTTGGGGTGTTGACAGCCAAAAATTCCTTCAATGAATGATGCTCATTTTCCTTATACTCACCCCAAAGGCGTGTTAAGCGTTCTTACTGAGAAAGGAACTTTTTAACATGAAGGGAAACACACATAAGTAGAAGGAATCTTCTAAAACATACCTCTTGTCACCAAGCTGTCTGTGCATGGTCATTATAATTTTTCTTCTGTCTGGAAGATGCTGCTGTAATTTTTAATGACAGGCAGTTGTTTTGCCTTCTGCAGAGAGGCTTTTCCATGTATCTCTTAGCAAATTAGTTATTCTTAAAAAAGATATATAATGATATACAAGGTTGTAGGTCAATGGAGCTATGTCTACACAGAAGCATTATTCCTGAATAAGCTATTCTAGAAGAGATATTGTGGAATAGTTTATTCCAAAATAGTGCAGCTACAGACTAAGGCTGTGGCCGCACTAGTCCCTCCTTTCGAAAAGGCTACGGTAATGTGGCACTTTGGAATAGTCTAATGAGGTGCTCCATGAATATGCAGCACCTCATTAGCATAATGGCAGCCATACAGGCTTGGAAACTGCCGGTTTCAAAACACACACCGCCTGTATAGCTGGGGGCCTTTTGAAACATCCATCCCCACTGATTTCAAAAGCCCCTTCTTCCCAAAACCAGATGGGAAGAAAGGGCTTTCAAAATCGGGGGGCTGTGTTGAAAGGCCCCCAGCTACATGGGCGGTGTGCGTTTTGAAACCAGAAGTTTTGAAGCCCACGTGATTGCCATTATGAAGAAGTCATCAAGTCCAGTCCCCTGCCCTCATAGCAGGATCAGGCGCCATCTAGATAATCCCTGACAGATGCCTATCCACCCTGCTCTTAAATGTCACCATTGATGGAGATTCCATAACCTCCCCAGGCAATTTATCCCAGTGCTTAACCACCCTGACTGTTAGGAAGTTTTTTTCTAATGTCCAACATAAACTTCTCTTGCTGCAATTTAAGCCCATTGCTTCTTATACTATCATTAGAGGTCATGGAGAATAGTTTTTTCTCCCTTCTCCTTGGAACACCCTTTCAGGTACTTGAGAACTGTTACCATGTCCCCCACTCAGTCTTCTCTTTTCCAAACTAAACAACCCCAATTATTTCAGTCCTCCCTCATAGGTCATGTTTACTAATTATTACTTTTATCATTACTATTGTCATTTAATAATTTTTGTTGCTCTTCTCTGTACCCTCTCCAATTTCTCCACATCTTTCTTGAAATGAGGTGCCCAGAACTGGATTCAATACTCCAATTAAGGTCTAATCAGTGAAGAGTAGAGTAGAGGTCTTCTTGTATCTTGACTTCAACCCCACCATGTTAGGTGTTGGGCAAACAGACCACAAAGACAATCCCAAAAATGAACCTGGAAGCATTGTATAAGTAGGAAAAGTATAAGACAAGGCCCCAGGCAGACCACAGAAACAGGGAGACATTATCGGTCAACCAGATGGGCAGTGGTCTGAGTACACCAGCTGCCTAATTAGGGTTTTCTTCCAGGTTATATGGTAAAGGAGAGTTTAAGGATGCATTTTTCTCCCAGTGAGTTACCTTAGATTTACATAGAACAGGGGGAAAATCTTTTGTTTTATCCAGCTGTTCTTTTTCAAGTTAAGCCCTTTTTGTCCCTTCTTTGACCTATTCAAAAAAAATAAATAAATAAAAATAAAAGGAGGATGAAATCTGTGGGTTTGCAACAAATTATGTTTTTCTACATGAGTTTTTCCAAGGAATTTATTTAGGAAAAAATGTAAAATGCCGCCAGATGAGATAATTATCGGGTTTTGTATTTATCAAAGCCCTTTTCTTTCCTGTGATCAAACTACTAACTTCCCACTGTCTACTGGAGGAGGACCTGCACATTCCAAAATGACAAAGACCCAGTCACACATATCCTCACTTTGCAAGTTGCCAAGTCCTTAGAATTGTGATTGAAGCCAATGGGTTAGTCTTTCAGCTGTTGTAAATCAGCAGAGCTCTGCTGAAGTGAATGATAGTACTCTGATTTACCTCAATTGAGGAGCTGGGGCAGTAGAAGGCAAAAGCATTCAGAGCATCGCAGGATTGGGCCTAGAGGAACTCAAGGTTGAGGTAAAACATATTTAGTAAAATAAAAAAGCTTTGTCCCTACTGCACCCTTTTGTTCTTTATAACAACTTTGATGAACTGTTTTATCTTTCATTCTATTCCTGAGTTCAAACCAGGAGACAAAAGAGATCTATCAAACACAGTATCATTTTCAGCTGGGACCTGAACTTGGAATAACCAAAGTCCTCACAAAGAGAGCTGTTACTTATGAGATTTCCAGCTCCGCGTTGCCAAGCCACCTGATTTTAACCATTCAGAAAAATGTTCAGTATGAAGTCATGGCCCCCACTGAAATCAATGGAAGTTTTGTCATTGAGGTCAATGCAGCCAAGTTTTATTTTTCACCCAGAGTCTTATATCCATATCTTCAGTTGAATCCTGCCTCATGGAATCTGAAATGTTAGAAAGGGAAGGGATCTTGTTAGTGCCTTACTTCTACCACCTTTGCCAAATATAGGCTGAACCTCTTTAATCTAGCACTCTCTCATCTGGCAACATCCATAATCCAGTATGATTTTAGGTAGCAGGATGACCACTTATCATGGGTGTGGCCAAGTTTCCTGTGGTCCCATAAAGTTTGTTTCCAGCCACCAGTCCTGTCTCTTAGTGGTCTGTGGTGTTATTTAGCTCTAATTTACCCCTAAATATTTTCTAAGAGCCCAGTAAGCAGTGGAAGTGTTGACAATGAGCTGTACGATTTCAAGAACAACAAGAGAGTCCTGTGGCACCTTATAGACTAACAGATATTTTGGAGCATAAGCTTTCATGGGCAAAGACCTGCTTCATCAGATGCATGAGTCATTTGACCTCCTATGGTCCATCAAATTCTCTTGTCCGGCACCAGTCAGTTCAACCTGTACTGTCTTACTCAGTTTCGTCCAGTACTGCAATGCTTGCACATTATTCAGCATTTGTCAAGGAGGTATTATGAGGCAATCTATCCTTCTACCAGTGTTCGGTAGTTTCCTGTTTTCTGGTGGTGTGCCCATTCAGCTTTGAAATGACCATCTAGCCAGGTTTCTGAAAAGTAGTCCATCGCCATTGTATCTGGGCACTTGCACAGCTTTTCTCTTCACGGCCTGTTGCATATCACAGTCAGGAAGTATTTTTTTTCTGATACTGATCCTTAGAGAGAACTTCTGAATGTTCTGATTCTCCCTTTGTATTATGGGCCAGATTCCCTCAAGGCATAAATTCTTCTAGCTCCACTGACATGAAAGGAGCTATACTGATTTACACCAGCTGAGGATCTCCCCTATTGATTCTGTATCACTTTCACTGACTTATGAAAAAATGTATTCTGCATAATTATCTCTGACGCTCTCTTTTACCATGGATAAGGCAGGGATTCCTGTGCATACATCCTAGGCTATGTCTATGCAACAGTGTTATTCCAGAATGAGCGATTCCATAAGAGTTACTCCAGAACAACTTATTCGAAAATAGTGCAGCTACACACAAAATGCATTTCAAAATAGCACTCAGCTATTTCAAAATAGAGTGTCTACACAAAATAGAGCCTATTTTGAAATAAAGCCACGAGACGCACTATGGCTTATTTTGAAATAGACTCTATTTCCTGTCTACAGAGCCCCCATTTGAAATACCTATTTCAAAATAAACTCTATTCCTTGTCCAGTGAAGTTCACCAATTTTGAAGTAAGGGTATGTCTATACTTCTGTGGGGAGGGGGTGGTCAGGGCACTGCAATCAATCTTCCAGGGATAGATTTTGTAGCGTCTGTAAAGATGCAGCAAATTGATCTCTCTGGGCTCAGCCATTGACCCTGGTACTCCACGCTGACAAGTAGAGTAAGGGAAATTGGCACAAGCCTGAAGATCTCTGATCTACACCAGGAAGAAGGTTGATCCTTATACGTCGATTCTAGCTATGTAAATGGCATCACTAGAATTGAGTATCTGCAATCAACTTTGATTCCTAGCGCAGCAGGCCTGAAGCATCTGCTATTTTGAAATTATTTCTGCTGATCTCCAGGATGCATAGAGAAGGGGCTCAGAGTGAGGCACTCAAATTGAGTAATTAAATTAAAGAGGAGTACATGACCACTCTAAGAAGCCACATGACCCCTCATGCCCTGCCCCCCATGTGTCACCTATGGAAGACTGCCATATGTCATGATAGATGTAGTCCATGTTGGGAGCCCACCGACGTATAGAGCAAAGGCAGGTAATAAAACAGCAGCAGCTCACCAGGGTTAGCCCCTGCGGGGCCTCCACCCCTCTAATTACCTACACATCCACAGGTAGGGGTGATTGCAGATTCAGTTGCATAGAGATCGCCATTCTCAGCCAAAGGGAGCTGTAGGATGTGGTATTAACTGGGCTACCACTTCCTGTAGCTCCCATTGTCTGGAAATGACAATATGCAACCAATGGGAGCTGTAATCTCCCTAACCAGTGGAGGCACAGGTAAACACAGTGCGGGGCAGCCCTCCAGGGGCTAACCTTGGGGACTGGATCTGGCCCCTGGGCTGGTATTTTCCCACCACTGCTCTAGAGAATAAGGGAAGCTGGAAGCTCTGCAAGTACAGGGCTGGTGAGGTACTGTGGCAGCATTTCCAAACTGAAAGTTCACCTACAAGACTAATTTCCATCACTGCTGTTGAATTTTCAACCAAAATATATCAGTGTGTGAAATTCTGCCAAACGCATAATTTTTCCAGGAAAACCCCTCCCATTCCTCTATGTTTCAAACTGCTCACTTATAAATGGATAGTAAGAACATCCATCTTATAGGAATTAAAAACATATTTTAAAAAAGGTTAGAATTCTTTTAGTTCCGGCACATACAACTGATACCTGTTGGCATTTAGAAATAAAGCTCCTCTGTAGGCCTGTTCTTTTTTTCCAATTGCCTATTGCAAAGCTGCTTATATCTTCCTCAGAAGCATCTATTTCTTTGGTTTATCAGGGCTTATCTGATGGGGTAATGCACGTTGCATGTTAATTGATCTGTGTACTAATCAAAGACCAGTTTCAGCATCAGAGGAAGAATAGCACCCCATTCATCCAACAGAATATACCATTTCTTGTGTGTCTGTGTTTCTGCATTAGCGCTGGATTCAGTAATACGCCAGTATTTAGTTAAAGCAAGTGGAGAAAAAAAGAAAAAGAAAGAAAGTCATTGTTCAAAAACCAATACAACTCCAAAACAAGCTATTTAAGCATGGACAATTGTTACTATTGGACCTCAGCTCTGCTCATGCAGATAAGACACATTCATTGCCCCTTGGGGTTTTCTATGTAAATGAGGTTCTAACAGTAGAAATAAGAAAAATAGAACAATCTGAGGACTGCTGAAAATGTGAAGCCCTGGGGTTATTCAGGAGACAGCACTGTTGGGAAGACTTAAGGAGGAAGTGTTTCAAGGAGAGACTTGAAGGAAGTTGGAGAAGTCATTTGGCATATAAGAAGAGGGAAATAGTTAGAAGTCTAAGGCACATGCATTACAACTTACAAACTTATCCATCCCATCCAAGGTATTTTGTTTCTCTAATGTCAAAATCAATACTATTCCACAAAGCAGACAGTCTGCAGAAGTCTGGCAGCTGTTTGCTTCCTTTTTGCAATTATTATAACTCACATTAGTGTTATTTAAAAAAAAGTGTTTAATATTTTTTCAGCAACATCTCCATGCTCATAAACCATCCGATTCACTTAAATAGCAGAATGGGAATGTTGTTCTTGGTTCATCATCTCAAAATCTTGGTTCAATTATAAGGTCTTCTCCAGGCGTGTTTCTAGGACACCATAAGGATTTATTTACTGATGTGATTTTTGAGTCCAATCCTGCAGCTCATACACATGCAAATCTTCCAATGACATCAAAATAAGTTTGTTTTAACACATTCAGGTTTGCCTTCAGACCCCAGAAATTATTTCATTGCATTACAGTAGTGCTTAAAGGCCATGTATGACTGTGGATCTTCATTGTTCTAAGTGTTGTACAAATACATAGGCAATGTCTACAACAGAAGCATGTGTCTACAGAAGTTACCATCAGACAAGCTTTTCTGACAAAACTTCTTTTGACAGAGCTTGTCTACACAGAAAGTTGGGTTAATCTTTTGATTCACTCTGTCCCCAAAAGGGCCCCTGGAGTGTCTACATGGCTTTTTTGTCAACAGTTTCTGTTGACCAAAAGCATGTTGTGTGTAGATGCTTCATGAGTGTTGTTGACACAACCCCAGTTTTGTCTGCAAAACTCCCTAGTGTAGATACAGCCATGATGACAAGCAGTTTCTGCCTACAAGAGCTTTCAGTCTAAACAAATAAACAAAATCTCATGAGCATCAAGATGGAGACCTGAGCTGTGGAGCGCTTACATGACTTACTCAAGGAGAGGATTAAATCTAAGTTCCCTTACTCC
The DNA here is from genome assembly GCF_033958435.1 of Carettochelys insculpta. Classification (NCBI taxonomy): domain Eukaryota; kingdom Metazoa; phylum Chordata; order Testudines; family Carettochelyidae; genus Carettochelys; species Carettochelys insculpta. The sequence continues at coordinate 21,432,919 of NC_134156.1, read as the reverse complement.
CAGTTCATGATTGTATGCATAAGACCATCTCACTGATGTACTGAGAATACAGACCTGATAGGACAGCCTGTTCTCCACTCTCCCTGTAGCTTTCACCCATCACTCTCAACCAGTGCAGTGTAGACAGAATGAGGTCAAGAGAGAGAAAAGGAGGGTGACGTAATGTCTGAGGTAACATTTTGTATTGGACCAGCTTCTGTTGGTAAGAGAGACAAACTTACCTGGGGCTCTCTACAAGTCAGGAAATCCACGTAAGCTTGGAAGCTTGCCCCCATCACCAACAGAAGCTGGTCTAATAAAAGGTATTCCTTCACCCATCTTCTCTCTCTTATACCCAAGGAGCAACGTGGCTACAAACATTGTGTCACGTGCTCAAAAAAGTGCAGATTGGGGTAAGGAAACAAAGAGCATAGGGCTGTCTACTTCCCCTCATAGTCAAAGCCTTTTCATTCTCATTGCCCCATCAATGAATATCACTCATGCGTGCACCTCCCTGACCTTACTGCACTGTGACACACATCGGCTACGTCTACACGTGAAGCCTACATCGAAATAGCTTATTTCAATGTAGCAACATCGAAATAGGCTATTTCGATGAATAACGTCTACACGTCCTCCAGGGCTGGCAATGTCGATGTTCAACTTCGACGTTGCGCGGCACCACATCGAAATAGGCGCTGCGAGGGAACGTCTACACGCCAAAGTAGCACACGTCGAAATAAGGGTGCCAGGCACAGCTGCAGACAGAGTCACAGGGCAGACCCAACAGCAAGCCGCTCCCTTAAAGGGCCCCTCCCAGACACAGTTGCACTAAACAACACAAGATACACAGAGCCTACAACTGGTTGCAGACCCTGTGCCTGTAGCATGGACCCCAGCTGCCGCAGCAGCAGCCAGAAGCCCTGGGCTAAGGGCTGCTGCCCACGGTGACCATAGAGCCCCGCAGGGGCTGGAGAGAGAGCATCTCTCAACCCCCCAGCTGATGGCCGCCATGGAGGACCCGGCAATTTCGACGTTGCGGGACGCGGATCATCTACACGGTCCCTACTTCGACGTTGAACGTCGAAGTAGGGCACTATTCCGATCCCCTCATGAGGTTAGCGACTTCGACATCTTGCCGCCTAACGTCGAAGTTAACTTTGAAATAGCGCCCGAAGCGTGTAGCCGCGACGGGCGCTATTTCGAAGTTAGTGCCGCTACTTCGAAGTAGCATGCACGTGTAGACACAGCTATCCTGTCTAAGACCATGGAGTTGAGACCTCCAACTCTGAGGCCAAATTGATGAATCCCAACACTGTTAGGTCAAGTGGGTTTATTTTATTGTTCTCTGACCTCTGTGCAAATGTCAAAGAAGTGTCATGACAAGTCAGTTGTGCATTCTACTGCTGCAGAATATAATCATTAGAAGGAATGAAGTAAATCCGTAAGAATGACGTATAGAACAACCCCCACCAATTCAGATTTAAAAAATTAGCCATGTGTTTTCAAGACTTGGGAGCCACACATGCAGTTTTTGGCATATTTTAATGTATGGACAACAACCAGATCATCTGACCCCAATTATCCATCTTACTAATTCCCTTATATTTGGGTTTCCCCACCCCACTCCTTACAGCTAAGGCAGTGATTAAATTGCATTACGTAAAATTACAGTTGTTTCCAGATACAGTATCACCAAGTTTCTGTCTTTAATTTAAGGTGATGGGGTGGGATGGATGATCAACTGAGTTTGGGACCTGACAATTGGAGGGTATTTGATCAGCAGGGGGGATATAGAGGAAGCTAAACAGCAACAGGAATATACAGGTGTTGGATCTGCTTTTCAGCAGAATCCTCTCTTGTGTTTGTAGCATATAAGAAGCAAGACCTAGACCAGATTGGTGACTGTATAAGTCAAAATGAGCAAGAACAACTATAGATAAAAGGGAACATGAGGAATAAGACCCAATCAGAATGAATGGGAACCCGATGTCTAGTTCTCAGAGCATCACACTAACCCTCTCTTTTGTGGCAGTATTTACTAGTGGGTACCGAACTGGATGGGGACTCAGGAAACCTGGGATCTATTTTCAGCTCTGTCACTGCCATTCTCTGTGCCTCAGACTCACCAACTATAAAATGGACATAAAGATATCCACCAGCAGCCATGAATCCTACAGGATCTGCAAAAGCTCAGGGAGTTACCTGGGTCTCCACATTACCCCAGGATTTACTCTCCCGCAATGGTTCACCAGAAGTGAAGCTCCATAGAACCCTGACCCCATCGATTCTTCTTTATCAGAGATTTTGAAAGGTGTTTAATTCCCATCCTGCTTCCCAATTTGGGACCATAGACAGGATTTTCCAGGAAAAGGAGATCTACAAAGAGAGGTCCCTTAAACACAAATCTCCACCTGCACATCTAGATGAAGGCATTTCATTTGTGGGTACTTGGGATTTACCAGCATCTGGCAATGAAATGCTCAAACACAATGACTTTAAAAGCTCAGTACGGATTAAAGAGAGTGCATGGTTTTGCATAAATGGGATACGTTGGTTAGAGTGGGCAGAGGGTACCAATGTAAAACCTATTCATGCTGGAGAGGAATGAATGCAATCCAGTTGAAAAGAAATGATGATTTAAGACACGCACGCACACATACACACTGAAAATCCAAATATATGCCCCAAATTCTAATTTGCACAATTTCAAAACAGTACAACCCTGCAAATATAAATGTGAAACTTTGGAGTTTCATTGATTTCATAACCTGTTCATTAGTTAGAAGCCAATTTCAATACTCCCCTTTTCTTTAGGAGACACCTGCTGATTACAACCTGAGATTCATCAACTCACATTTCCAAGCAATGAAAAGTGGCCATTGGATTGTCCCGGTCTTTCAGTACTTATCACATCATCCCGATGAAATTTGCAGTGTTCTGGCAGTGTATGAAAAAAATATAGTGGATTATTATGACGATATTGGAGCTTTTGCTTATAATTAATAGTATTAGTGAATTAGCAGGTGACAAAGTATTTATTTTCCTCTATGACTGATATTACTTCTGGCAGCGTGTTCTTTCTTTAATACATAGTATGAGGCTATTAAAGAGAACAGATCCTCCTTATGTATGTCTGGAAAGGGGGAAAATATCTTGTACGTGTATGTGTGTGCATTCAATCATTTAAAAGAAGTTTTTATAACTTTCTGTCTGTTCCAGATAGAAGTAAATTGGATGCTTTACATAAGATTTCTTCTTCCTAAAAGGCTGAGCTATTTTAACAGTGCATTCCACCAAAATGAATAATGTTTGGCTTTTGGCAGCAGATTTTTCTGTGGTTACAACCTCTGTTGCACATCATAAAATTCCAACCCCATCCTCTTGCTTTTCCTTCATTAAAAAAAAGAAAACAACCACCTTTAAAATACCACATTTGTCAGATTTGTGCCTGGGTTTTAAATTGTGTGATTTATGTGCTGATATTCTAAATAACTATACCCATGGAGGAAAAGGCTCGTACAAATTAAAGAGGCTAAGCATTGTCCCAAGTATGGTTCCTAGCACACTACTATTCACGACCTAGTTACCTAAGCGCCAGCTCCTCCCAGGGTAGGCTGTATAGAGATAACATATGAAACCTGCTGAAGTGGGCCTGTCCCACGAAAGCTCATCAACGAATAAATCATTTTGTTAGTCTTTAAAGTGCTACATTTCTGCTGTTTTGTATGAAACCAAATCCTAGATTGGAAAAAAATCCACATCTTGAGAAATGTGAAATCTGGACTTGAATTTGGATGGGAATATCGGCATTAGTATCTGTTTGTGGGGCACTTTGACCAAGTGTCAGTGGGCCTCCTCCCTAGCCATGGCCTCTGGTCAGTTGTTTATGGTCGCTTGCTGCCAGGAGCTCCTTTCCCTGGCCTACTTGCGGCCCTGCTAACCACCTGGCCTCTCTGCTCCCTAGTCCTTTCATCCTCCCAGCTGCTGTGAGGCATCCAGTAGCCAGTGGCCGGAAGTGCCTCTAATGATCCTTTGTTACCTGGATCAGTGTGGTGTTCATACACCCTATCACACTGTGTTGGAATGACAGGCAAAGCTCTCCAAAAGCAATGTGTGGCTGTCATGGTTAGGGTCTATTTCTAAGAGTGAAACCAGGCTCCCAAACCTCAGCACTGCCACCACTCAGCATATGGTGGCTTGGGCTGAGCTTCAGTTATAGACTGGCTGATCACTAGAATCTTAAATTGATTGCCCAGATTCCATTCTTAGCTGTGTTACAGGTTGAGCCTCAATAGTCTGGTATCCTCAGAACCTGACCGGTGTTGAACGAGAGAATTTGTCAAATCACAGTAGGTCAATATTGTTTAGCAGCATTTCCAACACTTCCACTGCTGCCTGGACTTTCAGAAGACAGTTAGGGGGTAAAGTAGAGCTAGGTAACAGCACAGAACACTGATAGCCAGGCCGTAAACACACTTTATGGGACCGCAGGAAACTTGGCCACACCCATGATAAGTGGTCGTCCAGTTAACTAAAATCATGATGGACCACAGCTGTTGCTAGATGAGAGTGTTGGACTAGAGAGGTTCAACTTCTGTAAAAGATTTTGGGTCACTCCTCTGAAGTAAAAATAATAGCTAAATACCAATATATATCAATGTAATTGAAGATGAAATCTGGTCCAGCATGAACTCATGTGATCCTTGTCCAGATCCTCAGCTGATGTAAATTACCATGGCTTCCTTGAAGTCCATAGAGCTACAGCTATGTACACTAGCTAAAGATCTGCTGAGAAATGGGAACGAATTGAGGTGGGAATGAACTTCCAGGTGATCATGCCAAGTCTTAATATTTGAGATGCCAAAGCGACAGGAGAAAGCTGTTAATAAAAAAGATTTTAAGTGTAAGTCATTTCAGATTTCTGTGCAAGAAAGCAAGGAAGAAGCTAACCCAGTGGCAAAAAAGAAAGAAAAAATCATGAAAAGATCCCACACAGGAGAGAAGGCTCCAAGAAAAATATGCTTTCCATCTGAAATACTGAGCATCAGAAAAGTTATTTGTGCTAATTTAAATGTTTGTTGGTCATGAAAGTTAGCAAAAGTGCTGTGGACTTCTTTTGGGGGAGGGAGAGAGAAACACCAGAAAACGAAGTGAAGAACATGACCCTCTCCATGCCATTTCCCAAAAAGTTCTAACAATACATATGAGCTCTGCCATTCTTCCATTGCAAAGGACCTGTTTTCATAGCTCATTTATGGAGTAAAGGAGAAGGGTTAAAGTGGCAAATTAGATACTGACAACTTCCAGAAGACTTTGGACCTGTGACGTTATTCCACTCATCTGAAGAAATCAGCAAACATTTGCAGGAAATAAAAAAAATACTTCCTCTGCTGGCAAAAAAGAATGTCTCCAAATGCATTAACTTTCAAAACTGAAATTTAAGGCTATTTTATTGGTCTGTTGGATGTCTCTCCAAATCTTGTTGGACTCATTGTGTTGAAAGGCTCTTGCCTCAGTTATAAGTTTAAAAAAAGATGTTATTTTAATTGTTTCCTCTCAGCTTTATCATGTACGGGTACAGATGAACGAAAAGTAGTTTTCAGTGTTCCAATCCATTTTCCTCATGCTGTTTAGTTCATATTCTGAGCTGGTCAGGAGATGGTGAGAGGGAGGAATTTGAGTAACAGTAAGAGCGCGTATGAAGTGGGAATTTACCAACTCCTGTTCCTCAAACTTTTGTGCCCCTTGAACCATAGAGGAGAATAGCACTGTGCCCACTTCTGGATAAAAATAATGCTTCAGGAATATGTAATTATGGCACCCTGCAGGTACTGAACACAAATCCCTATTCTCCAATGTTGTCACTGATGCTACATCTACACCACAGCTAGGATCCATGTGCCAAGATTGATGCAGCAGCAGTTGTTTTAGGGGGTCTAGTGAAGCCTGTCAGATTGACTGATGCTTATTCTCCAACCAACTTGGGTGTTCTACCTGTAATGAGAACAGTAAGATAAGTTTAAGGAGGAGTTTCTGCTGTTGACCCACTGTTAGTATAGACTCCTCATTAAGTTGCATCTGATGAAGCAGGTCTTTGCCCACGAAAGCTTATGCTCCAAAATATGTTAGTCTATAAGGTGCCACAGAACTTCTTGTTGACTCCTCACTAAGTCAACCTAACGTATGATGAACCCAATTACATTATTCACGTAGCTGGAATTTTATACCTTAGGTCGGCTTACTGCGGTAGTGTAGACCTCGTCTAATTGTCTGTTAATTTTAAGCTAGGAAAAAGCTTATCTCTAGGTGATTTGTTTGGCAGGGTTTTTTTTTTAATTTGAGTTTTGGTTTTTTTTGTTTTAATATTTTTATCCACTAAGACTGAGATTTTCACAGAAGTGGAAGGCTTCTGAGCATGTATTTCTATTTGTGTCCTTGACAATTATTGTTATTATTACATCAGAACATCTAAGGAGAAGCAAACGTGAGACAAAATCCCACTGGCCTAGGCTGTGTAAATACAGACTAAAGAGACTTCCTCAGTGTGAGCTGATTTACAAGCTAAGCACCCACCTAAAATATTCTCCCAAGTATCAAGGGGTAAGTTTCAGTGTTTTCTGTAAGCTCAGCTCTTGGGTGGCCACCCAAGAGAGATTCAGGTGCTGTCCAGTTGATTAGCAGAATGCCCACAGACATCCACCGTGGGCCACTTGTGTTTCTCTTGCTGGTGCACAGCTGCTCAGGCCTTGCTAAACACAACAAAATTATTCCACCCAAGGATGGAAAATACTGGATGGAACACTGGCCAGTTCACTTGGAAGAAGGAAAACAAAGAAAAATTGGAACACCACCATGTATATCTATTCTGGAAAAAAATATTAGTTTTGTTTTAAAAGAACAGGAAAATTGCAAATGATGCAAAACTTTTCTACCAAAATTTCAATTTTCTAAGGACATCCATTATGTATTGACTAAATGTTCACATGAAAATTTTTCAATCACTTCAACTGTCCATACAGTACACAGTTTCCATTCTGGGATTTGCTTAATTACTGTGGGCTTCTCAACACCTGCCCCCAGCTTCAAAGGGGGCATGGTAATCTGAGCCATGGAAGATTATTAATGAAGTGCTGCGGTGAAATTTTGAGGAGTAAATGGACTTTGAAGTAGTGCAGGCACTTTGAAGTGCCCGCAGCTACATGCATGTCGGCACTTCGAAGTTTGACATTTTGAAGTTGCCGCAGGGGAAAATTAGCCTAATGAAGTGCTGCATATTCATCGCAGTTCTTATTAGTAATCTCCCATGGCCCTAATTACCATGCCCCCTTCTAAGTTGGGGGCAGGTGTAGACCCAGCCTGTGTGTACTTATTCTACTCTCATTTACACCAATGTAATCAAGAGTAATTTGTGTGATTTCAGAGAAGTGAATCTGTATTTACAGCAGTATAATCAGTCCCAGAATTCAACTCATAATATAGACAGACAAGAGCTAAAAGTTTTATGGTACTGAATTCTCATTTATCTACTGCATGTGGATTAAAGTTTTGCAAGTGATGTAATGTGCACACTGCTACTTTTCTATGAGGTAAATCAATGCCATTTCTGATTGTATGTGGCAAGCTCTTTCAATGCTTGGTTTAGTTCCATTCAGGCTACAAACCAGAGAACCAAAACAAAACAAAAAACTAACCCCAAAATGTCCAAAAAGTTCAGAATTTCAACATAAATTAGGATTACCATGTAAGAACAATAAAAATTCTCTCTTTACCAAAAACAGGAAGAGAGGAAAAAGAAACGTCACACTATAATTTTTCCATAACAAAAAAGGTCTTTGCTGATCATGTTTGGATTTTATTTTTCATAGAATCATGTCTGTTTAGGAAAAATAAATCTTGGTTAGAATAAAAACAAAAACCATAGATGAAAAAAAGCATACCACTCATTAAAGGGTTTGACATCCTATCCAGTCTATTAAATAACAGTGTTCTTAAAGGAAAGCCATTTACAAATAAAAGAAAGGAAATGGAGGTTTGTGTATGTTTCCAACCCCATTGTTGAAGTAGTAAAAGCATAGAATGCTTCCACTATCCTTAGTAACTCAAGTCATGTCTAAGCAGGAACCAGAGCTGAAGTTTCCCAGAATCTGTAATGAGGAAGATACCAGTTCAAAAACATCTGTGACTTACTTTTCATTTATGCATTCCCACCCTATAATTTTTCTGTGGGTAAATTTGGTGCTGATGGGAAAATGCCAAACAAACTGACAGCCTGGGGGAATGAAATTGTTCATCCACAGATCATTTGTGGAATAAGGTGTGTGGTAAACCCGGTGGTAGACCCTTACCTGGAAGCTTCCGGAGCCTTCTAGAAGGACAGTATACTGGGTGGTGAGCCAATGCATTTCTGTTCCCTGTCTAGGTCCAGACCTTCATTGGTCAGATAGGCCCTGTGCTCCCTATAAAAGGCTCCCCATCTGGTAGCACGGGGGAAGGTTTTGGGAGGTGCACCAGAGGAGCACGAGCACGAGCACGAGCACGAGCACAGAGAAAAGGTACCATGGGGAAGTGGTGGGCGAAGTGGCCCAGGGTGAGGCTACTACTTTGGGGCAGGGGTAAAGGTCCTGCCGGTTGCCACTTGTTCTCATAGGGACCCTGGGCCGGAGTCCAGGGTAGAGGGTGGGTCTGGACTCCCCCCACCCTTCTCCTGAGGGATCACTTTACTGGAGCAGGCGCAGGCCTGCAAGGGGACTGGTATTATTTTCCTCGTACTGGTCCTGCCTATGATGAGGATGGCTCACTAAGCAGAGGCCCCTGCCTTTGGAAGGGCCTGGGCAAACGGGGGGCCTCCGTGAGTCTCTGAGGCAGCACAGATCCGCCAGGAAGCGCAGGGACCCACAGAGGCTGACAAGGGACTTTGTCACAGGTGCTACACAGTATGAGTGTCAGAAGAGAATGAGTTAACATGGACTGTTGTAAGTCTCAGACAAGGTAGTCATGTCAGTCTCTACCTCTGAAAAGAACGAGGAGCCCTGTAGCCCCTTATAGATGGCTTAGAGACGATTTATTCAGCATAAGCTTTTTTGGAAAAAACCCACTTTATCCTTTGGGACACAAATCAGATATCAAGAAAGGGAACACACATAAACTCATAGAGCAGAGGTCAGCAACCTCTCTGAGGCGGAGTGATGAAATCTGACCTTCTGACCTCTATGTAATGTCCGAGTGCCAGTGACACTTTATAAAGTCACTAATAGTCTCACTTACAAAAGCTTAATTAATAACTAAATGATGATGCAGAGCTTTACCTTTTAGGTGGTGGTTAATCCACAGGCAGCATGGCTTTGAGCAAGCTCCTGGCTGCATGGGGGAGGAGAGGCGGGGCTGAGCACCTGCTCTGTGTGCCATTGAAAATCAGCTTGCTTGCCACTCTTGGCACTTGTGCTGGAGGTTGCTAAACCCTGCTGTAGAGGAACATTGTAACTTCCCTGGATATTCAGTAAAGGATTTAAAAGCAGCCATCCTTCTCCAAAAAACAAACCAAAGGAAAAAAAAGTCGAACCTCAATTACAAAAGGAAACAGCTGATCTGGAGCTTATTTGCAAATTCAATACTCTACAGGGGACTCCTAGTTGCTTTTATGGACAGCAGTGTGAGGAGGTGTGGGCTCATAATTCTGGTTGAGGATAACCTGTATGTGAATAATTACATATGAATTTTTAGGAAAGATGGACCATAAAGTCAAGTCAAAAATTTCTATTTAAATTGTTCTCTTTAGCTTTGTTTTCTTCTCACAAGGCTTTTGGGAGAAAGAACTTTGTCCTCCTATATAACTTGGAAAGTTTTTGCCTTCATATCCTGTCTTCCACTTGTGACTTATACACAGCAAGGCTCCCTCAGAGTGACCAATTCCAACTGATAATGTATGGCATTGAGTTATTATCATGTCCAACAGTAAAGGAAAAATGGACAGATGTGACATGAAACAGAGTTACAGAAATGACCGTTTGTCGGTTCTTATCTGACTCTGATTTAGATAATGAGGCCAGCTTGGTAGCAAAAGATTTTGTTCCCCATTAATCCTTATCTTAGGAGAAGTCAAAGCATTTGCCCATTGAGGGAAGCACCCTCCTCTCTGATCCTTTGCCCTGAAACGACAAGAGAAGCTCTAATCAACAAATAGGAACTGCCTATCCCATGAAGTAATAGCACGAGGTCCCACTCTGGAACACCAGGCAGCATACTGTTTGTCCCCTCACAGTAACCAGAAAGTTCTAAGAAAGCAAATAAAATAGAAACTGGATTCTCATTGTTTTCAGTGGACTTGAATGAGGACAAAACCCATGCATCCTCTGCACAAATGACTGATGATAAAGCCATTTGTCCAATTGCTCCTGCCACAGATGTATCTCTTTAATTATGAAATGATAAATATATGATGCCATTTATTGTCACATAGCTTGCATATGCTTTTATCACTGCACCTCTGGTCTTTCCACAGTCTTCCCCTTCTTGCCCCAACCTGCAAAGACTTAGTCATGGTGCTGAGCTTTATGCATCATGAATAGTTCAAATAGCCTTAGAACACATAGCAGTCTTTCCTTGAAAATCGATTTGAGACTGAACACGGTGCATGAAGTTAAGACCAGGTATGAGGTTTTCTGGGATAATGGCCCCAGATTGTCATCTTTTCATGGTGAGAATAGTCTGAGGGTACATTTACACTTACTGGGAGATGAACCTGCTCAGAGGTGATCCGCTGGCATTCGATTTCACATGTCTAGCGGGGCCATGCAAAATCGAACTTTCAGGGCTCAACAATTGACCCCTGTACTCATTATCATGAGGGTGGTTGACAAGGGAGTTTCACCAATTAGTCTCCCTCCGGGAGGATGGCCAGATAAGTCGATCACAGATATGTTGATTCCAGTTACAAAATTGCCAGATTGACTCTAGGGTCTACTGTAGGGCTACATCTACGCTATGAGATAACATCAAATTTAACGCAGTTAGCTCGATATTACCATGTGAGTGTCTTCACTGTAAATACCATTAGCTCAATTTGGGGAGCGCTAATATTTCTGGACAGAAGGCAACAGATGATACTGCAGGAACAGCAGGCTACCCGAAACAAGGAGGAGAACTGGAAGCATGTTACCTCCAGGAGGAGAAAACCAGTTCCAGTCGCTCCAATTCCAGTGGAGTTAAGTAACCACTTAGAACCTCTCTCCACAGGTGATACAGCAGAGATAATTGGGGCTGATACCTCCCAGGGATTGTATCTGAAAGAGTCCCCACAGTTTAGAAGGCATGGGATGCACAGTCCGAGGGATGGGAGTTCTATGACCACCAACCCTAAGAGAAAAACATGAGTGGTGGTGGTCGGGGACTCCCTCCTAAGATGGAAGGAGGCATCCATCTGCCGCCTGGACCTAGAATCCCAGCAAGTTTGCTGCTTGCCTGGAGCTAGAATTCGGGATATTAAAGAGTCGCTGCCAAAAATTCTTCAACCGGTAGACTATTACCCCTTCCTCCTACTTCATGTAGGAACCAATGATACAGCCAAGAACAACTTTGATGAGATCACGGCAGACTACGTAACCCTCGGGCACAGGTGGTCTTCTCATCTATCCTCCCTGTGGAAGGAAGGGGTCCGCAGAGGGATCGTCAAATCACACAGGTAAATGCATGGTTGCGTAGGTAGTGTAGCAGGGAAGGATTTGGTTTCTTTGACCATGGGATTCTGTTTCGTGAACAGGGATTGCTGAGAAGAGATGGGATCCACCTTACTAAAAGAGGAAAGAGCATCTTTGCGGGCAGGCTTGCAAACCTAGTGAGGAGGGCTTTAAACTAGGTTTGTCGGGGGAAGGTGACACAAGCCCGGAGGTAAGTGGGGAAGGAGGAGGGAACAATCAAGTGGGTTTACTGGGTGAAGAGGAGAAAGTGGGCCAATCGGCCCCTTCTCTAAGATGCTTGTACACTAATGCCAGAAGCCTGGGGAACAAACAGGAAGAATTAGAGGCCCTGGCACACTCACACAAATATGAGGTGGCTGGAATAACAGAGACTTGGTGGGACAATTTGCATAACTGGAGCATGGTCATGGACGGTTATAAATTGTTTAGGAAGGACAGACGGGAGAAAAGGAGGAGGAGTTGCGCTCTATGTGAGGGAGCGGTATGATTGCTCAGAGCTCCAGTATGAGGAAGGAGAAAATCCAGTTGAGTGTCTTTGGGTTAAGCTTAAAGGTGGAAGGAACAGAGGTTATGTTGTAGTTGGTGTCTGTTATAGGCTGCCAGATCAGGGAGAGGAGACAGATGAAGCTTTCTTCAGGCAGCTTAGTGAAGCTTCCAAATCACAGGCCCTGGTTCTCATGGGAGACTTCAATCATCCAGACACTTGTTGGGAGACCAATACAGCAGCACCCAGACAAGCCAGGAAGTTTTTGGAAACTACTGGGGACAACTTCTTGGTACAAGTGCTGAAGGAACTGACCAGGGGCCATGCGCAACTTGACCTGTTGCTCACAAACAGGGAAGAACTAGTAGAAGAAATAGAAGTAGGGGGGAACCTGGGCTGCAGCGACCATGAGATCGTAGATTTCAGGATCCAGATGAAAGGAAGAAGGGTGAGCAGTAACATACAGACCCTTGATTTCAGAAGAGCAGACTTTGACTCCCTAAGAGACCAGATGAGCAGGATCCCTTGGGAAACAAAGATGAAGGGGAAAAGAGTTGAAGAGAACTGGAAGTATTTTAAAGAAGTCTTACTGAAGGCACAGGAACAAACAATCCCGCTGCGTAGTAAGAAATGCAAACATGGTAGGCAACCAGCTTGGCTTAACAGGGAAATCCTTAGTCAGATTAAATTCAAAAAGGATGCATACAAGAAATGGAAACAAGGACAGCTGACTAAGGAGGAGTATAAACATACGGCTGGAGAATGCCAAGCAGTAATCAGGAAAGTGAAAGCACAATTGGAACTGCAGCTGGCAAGGGATGTGAAGAGTAACAAGAAGGGTTTCTACAGGCATGTGAACAATAAACGTGTGATCAGAGAAGGTGTGGGGCCATTACTGGATGAGGGAGGTAACCTAGCGACATGATGCAGGAAATGCTGAAGCACTCAATGCTTTTTTTGCCTCAGTCTTCACAGACAAAGTCAACTTCCCAATGATGGTCCTAAATGATGCAGTACGGGAAGGTGGAGGGCAGCCATCTGTGGGGAAGGAACAAGTTCTGAGCTATCTAGAAAAACTAGATGTGCACAAGTCCATGGGTCTGGATTTAATGCACCCCAGGGTACTAAGGGAATTGGCAGAGGTCATTGCTGAACCTTTGGCCATTATCCTTGAAGACTCTTGGAGATCAGGGGAGATACCGGGTGACTGGAAGAAGGCAAACGTAGTGCCCATCTTTAACAAAGGAAAGAAGGACGATCCAGGGAACTATAGACCTGTCAGCCTTACCTCAATCCCTGGGAAAATAATGGAGGGAATCCTCAAGGAATCCATTTTGAAGTACTTGGAAGAGGGGAAAGTGATCAAAAGTAGCCAGCATGGATTCACCAGGGGCAAGTCCTGCCTCACCAATCTGATCAGCTTCTATGACGAGGTAACAAGCTCTGTGGACATGGGGAAGTCAGTGGATGTGATATACCTTGACTTCAGCAAGGCTTTTGATACGGTCTCCCACAACATTTTTGTCCATAAGTTAAGGAAATATGGATTGGATCCTTGGACTATAAGATGAATAGAAAGCTGGCTTGATGGTCGGGCCCAACGGGTAGTGGTTAATGGCTCAATATCTGGATGGCGGTCTGTTTCAAGCGGGGTGCCGCAAGGCTCAATTCTGGGGCTGGTGTTATTCAACATCTTTATTAATGACCTAGATGAGGGACTGGGTTGCACCCTCAGCAAGTTTGCAGATGACACAAAACTAGGGGGAGAGGTAGATACGTTGGAGGGTAGAGAGAGAATCCAGAGGGACCTGGATAAATTGGAGGACTGGGCCAAAAGAAATCTGATGCGGTTCAATAAGGTGAAGTGTAGAGTCCTGCACCTGGGGCAGAAGGATCCCAAACATTGTTACAGGCTGGGGACCGACTGGCTCAGCAGCAGTATGATGGAGAGGGACCGAGGGGTTATGGTGGATGAAAGGCTGGATATGAGTAAACAGTGTGCCCTTGTAGCCAAGAAAGCTAACGGCATACTGGGGTGCATTAGGAGGAGCATTTCGAGCAGATCTAGGGAAGTAGTTATTCCTCTTTATTCGTCACTGGTGAGGCCACATCTGGAATATTGTGTCCAGTTTTGGGCCCCCTTGTATAAAAAGGATGTGGATTTGCTAGAGCAGGTTCAGCGAAGGGCAACAAAAATGATTAAGGGTCTGGAGCACAAGACCTATGAGGATAGGCTGAGGGATTTGGGCTTGTTTAGTTTACAGAAGAGAAGACTTAGAGGTGATTTAATAGCAGGCTTCAACTTCCTGAAGGGGAGCTCTAAAGAGGAGGGTGAGAAATTGTTCTCAGTGGTATCAGATGGCAGAACAAGGAGTAATGGTCAGAAGTTGAAGAGGGAAAGGTGTAGGTTAGATATTAGGAAAAACTTCTTCACCAGGCGGGTGGTGAAGCATTGGAATGCGTTGCCTAGAGAGGTGGTGGATTCTCTATCCCTTGAGGTATTTAAGTCCCGGCTGGACAAGGTCCTGGCTGGGATGACTTAGTAGGGGTTGATCCTGCTTGAAGCAGGGGGCTGGACTAGATGACCTCCTGAGGTCCCTTCCAGCCCTATGATTCTGTGATTCTGTGTGATATCATAGTATTGTCAGTACCTGCTGCATGTAGCGTCAAATTCAAATAAAGGCCAGTGTGGAAGTGCCACATTTTAAAATGGAAAGTATTAGCCTCCAGAGATATCCTGTATGTAACCCACAATGCCCCACAGTGCTCTGCTCTGGCTGCTGCTCTCCAGGGCTACGTCTACACGTGCCCCAAACTTCGAAATGGCCATGCAAATGGCCATTTTGAAGTTTACTAATGAAGCGCTGAAATGCATATTCAGCGCTTCATTAGCATGCGGGCGGCAGCGGTGCTTCAAAATTGATGCGCCTTGCCACCGCGCGGCGCTTCCAGACGGGGCTTCTTTTCAAAAGGACGCCACCTTCTTCGAAGTCCCCTTATTCCCATGAGCTCATGGGAATAAGGGGACTTTGAAGTAGGCGGGGCCCTTTCGAAAAGGAGCCCCGTCTGGACGCACCGCACGGCGGCAAGGCGCGTCAATTTCGAAGCGCCGCTGCCGCCCGCGTGCTAATGAAGCGCTGAATATGCATTTCAGCGCTTCATTAGTAAACTTCGAAATGGCCATTTGCATGGCCATTTCAAAGTTTGGGGCACATGTAGACACGGCCCAGGTGTGCAAGAATTAGGTAACAGGAAGACCTTGAATTTCAAATTGAGACCAGGAAGCCTGTGGCTGTGGGCTCATGTTTGTATGAGAGCCTGAGAAATGTCTGTCTTCCTTTGCTATTAGCACTGTGAGCACATCTACCCATTGCAGATAATTCCTGCACAGAGTTCGTGGTTCTGTACATATGGTATTTTTTTCTGTACTGTCTGGCACCAGCCTCTGCTCCGCCACACCACATGGTAACAAGGCTTATGTGGGGGCCATGCTTGCATAAGAGGCCGAAAAACTTTTTCTCTGTGGTTTACATTTATGCACGTCCCATCCTTCCTCCCACACAGGATCTCCGCAGTCAAGGTCTTTCCCACACTCAACCACATCACATGGCCAGCTCCAAACCCAATAAAAAGATGTGCCTGACATTCAGTGTTGACCATGCTGCCAAGCAGCACTATGTCCTGGCTTGCGCACAGTTAGGGCTCCAAGGGCTGGAAAGAATTTCAGGGTCTTTCTGCCGCCAGGGGGAAGTCTCCCCCAGTGTCCATGATTTTGGGGGGCTTGCTGCCACGGGTGGGAATTCTCCCCTGAAGGCTAAGATTTTGGGGACTTTCTGCCACATGGGGGAACTACTTCAACTGGCCCCACACAACACCCCCGACACACACACACACCAACAAAAACACAGGGGACTAGCTATTGGTGGGGGAAGGTCCTGTGTTGGCAATTTCTGTGTAGTGAAGAGAGAAGACAAAAATCTTTTTTTCCAACCTTTTCTTTCCTCTTTCTTCTTACTATGTGCCCCTTTATCCAGGGAAGAGTGGATGGAGGGCCAGCTGAGAATACAGACTGTGCACAGAAGCTGTATAATGACCTGGGAACCCAAAAACACTCCCCTCAGCAACTCTCTTTCTTAAACTTTACTACCTATTCTTTCTTCATTCATTGTCCCCTGTGCTGTTTTCAGGAATCAGGTGCAATCAACGGAGTGGGGACACTCAGTGGAAGGCCAGTTGAGAAGACACATGCTTGCTGATTTTTATAAGATCCTTGATAATTCAGTTACAGAAGAAAAAGATTTCTGTTCACTTTGCCATCTTTGTTGATGTCCTATTTTTCCTTCCTTCCAACTGGAAAAATGGACATTTGCTTACCACGGGAGGAGAATGAGGGCAACGCAATGTGGGAAGATGATGTCAAATACCAGCGAACATACCCAGAATGCTAGGAGGATGAGGGAACTGTGAGATAGGTTCCCACAATGCACTGCTGCAACAGTCAATGTTTGCTAATTGAGTGTGGCAGCAATAAGTTGACTTTATGAGGCGCACATGGGGAGGTGAGGATAGTCAAATTAGAATTTATAAAACCCAGCATTACAAAATCAGTATTAATTCATTTAAATTTATTTCATGTTGTAGATGTAGCCTAGAACTGCTCTGAGAAAGTATATGCTTGTATAGTGGTCCAACAGAAGGGGGCCCTGATTCTCTCTAAGCCACTGGTGGTTCTGCAATACAATAAACATCAATGTTAAATCTTTCTTCGTTTATGTGATGCCCAAAGTAGTTGGAGATCCCCATTCGTTTCTGATGTTAAAGTCTACCAGATTTACCATGCCCTACTCTTCACATGCAAATCCGTGCCTAGGAACCAGGAATTCAGCTTTCCATGGGCATTGTTTCCAGAAGTAAAAGATTTAGGTGTAAATTGCTGCACTGTAGATTATGACAGAACGGGGTTTTTTAAAATTGTTTGATTGGTTGATTTGGTGCCCGTGCAGATATTTCCCCTACAAAGCTCTGTTCAGGCCCACTGACGGGGGTGGCAAAGGAGGCAGTTGCCCTGGGGCCCAGAATTCCAAAGGGGCCCAGAGCTCTGGCCACCACCTTTGCTACTTTGGAAGAGGCAGTGGGCAGAGATCCTGGACACTTTGAAGTGCCACACGACTGTAAGTGGGGGGAGACTGGGGCCAGTCATGCAGTCCAGAGGAAGCTAAGGCCTGACTGCCCCAGGACCCTGCACCTTCTTCCCTTGGTCCTGCCCCTTCCAGGCTGCCCCCTCCCATCTTGCCTCTAACCTGACTTACAAACTCCATCTTTCAATATTGCTGTCCAAGGTTTTCCTGGGTTTGATGGGATACATAGGGTAAATTCTGCCCTGTGGTATATCCAGGCAAACTTCTTCAAGCTGATGGTTGGAAAAGAAACTTGATGAAATACTAGAGGACTGTCCCTATCCTCTTAGCACCAGGATGGTGGAATAATTGTGGTTGTGTGAACAACAGGAAGCCCCCAAAAAAGAATCAGACGTTAAAAATAAGTTCAGTACCTGTTTCTTCTCCACTGTAGGAGTTGTGAGAATAGGAGCTTCTCTGCTGTTCTCAGTGGGAGCTCCTGAGTGTGTTGAGTGCACTCAACAATTAGACAGTAGCTGATTTTGCTGTTAAAGAGGAGCTCCTGCATGCCGAGCTCTTCTGAAAATCTGGCCCTCAGACAAGCCAATATGTGTGAGGGCTCCATTGCATATTTTGTAGCCTGCAGAGAAAAATGAGGGTGGTGTCTTAAATTCTCTAAACTCCATTACAAGCCCTCACGCATGCCTGCTGAAACAGAGGTGTATATTCATATGCTCAGTTAGTTTGAAGCTTGAACTTAAGTCCATTTTAAACATTACCTGGAAACCTTCCTTTGCAGTAAGTTTTGTAAATAGTGTGGTTTTCATTCATGGCAGTGCGTCTCAGTGGTGGGGCACAAGTTGTGGGTTCTAATCCCGATTCTGCGACTGATCTGCTTCTTGATCTTTGGTGAATCATTTTACCTCTCTGTGCCTTGGTTTCCCTATCTGAAAAAATGAGCATAAACTATTTTGCTCCCTTTTTATGATGCACCGGGGGGTGTGTGTGTGCAGCATTGTCTGCAAACAGCATGTCTCTAATGTGCACTTCCAGCACCTTAGACTTAGCCTTCAGCCTTGCAAGATTAAACAGTTTCCTGTCAGATCTTGTGTGCAAAAAGATGCCTTCTGCTGAGGATCCAAAGATATGCTTCAGGAGGAGTGTGAAGAAGATCCCGAAAAATGTCGGTGCAAAGAGGCATCCTTGTTTGATGCAGCAACACACACACACACACACACACACACACACACACACACACACACACACACACCCCGGTGCATCATAAAAAGGGAGCAAAATAGTTTATGCTCATTTTTTCAGATAGGGAAACCAAGGCACAGAGAGGTAAAATGATTCACCAAAGATCAAGAAGCAGATCAGTCGCAGAATTGGGATTAGATATATATATACACACGTGGTATTAGTATTAACTCCCTTTCCTTGTTTCAAATACCTTTAATTCATTTTCAAGCAAGCCCCTTACACGAGACAAAAGGTATTCACCTTCACCACAGGCCTTCCCAACCACAGAATGCATGTTGTCCATCCTTGGATACACAAAGTACCATATAAACTCATTGTGAAAGAAAGACATCAGCTCTGAGTCATTCTTTCCCAGAGACCCTTTCATATGACAACAATGGAAAGTGTTTTTTTAAATTTCCATCACCATAATTTAATTACCTATTTTAACCAACTTGCTATGTTTCTTTCTTTCTTGATAACTCACGAGTTCAAATGTAAAAAAAAAAAAAAAGTATTATTACAAGAGACAATTAAGGAATTCAAAGCAATCTGACAGCATTTCATGCTTCTAGCTTCTGGGACTGATATAAGTAGAGGAATATTTGTGGTTTCCTACTTGCATGAAGCAAGAGAGTGCCAAGAATTGGTGGTAAAAGACCTAATGAATGTCTGCCTTCATCATACACAACAAAGCTCTCACATACTGGGAGATTAACTGTTATATGGTCATAGTAATCAAGTGTCATAAGACGATTCCTTTTAATAAACAACCTCATGACCATGTCAATCTACTCAATTCCCTGGACAATTAAATATTACGGCAACAACCAGAAAAATACCAGGTTTTGCTTGGCTTTGTTTAAAACTTCAAAGTTCAAGGTATTAAGCTTTCTGTTCCCAAAACTTTGTTTTGACTAAAGCAGTGTCTAGCACCTTTTCTGTTTGGATTAGTGAGTATATTTGGTATGCACAGGCTATATCAGTGACATATGATATAGAAGTTCACACAGCTGGTGCACAAATATTGCACTGCTATTGTACGGGGGTTATTTTCTACTGACCTTCTGTTTGTCATTTAATTTTCCATTTTACAAATACTGATTAGAAACTTCTTGGAAGGAAGAAGGAAATCTTGTGGATTGTAAACACCAACGAGGGAGAGGAATAGTTTAGGGCAGTGAAAAGGGTAAAGGGATAAAGTTAAGTAAAAGAAAATTAGAATGGACATCAGAATCAATGTACAAATGCTGATAGCTTATTGGACTGTGAAAAATCTTCCAAGAGAAGGGGTAGAAGCCCTATCAATTTACAGTTAGACTGAGCAGAGAACTAAAAATACGTCTTCAGAGACAATCCTGCACTGAAGGAAGTATCAAGTGAATGAACTTGATGGCTAAGTATGTTTTCCTCTCTAATGCCTGTGATTTCATTAATCACAAATCAACGCATACCCAGGGACAGCGAAAAATAAAGGAGAGCTATGCCTTTTTACAAACAGATGAGCTTTTCACATTTGCTGGGCTTTAAACACTTGAATTTCATAGAATTTCATAGAACAGAATAGAGTAGAATAAATAGAATGCTAGGGCTGAAAGGGACTTCAGGAGGTCATCTAGTCCAGCTCCTTGCCTAAAACAGGATCAACCCCATCTAAATCATCCCAGCCATGACTATGTCAAGCCAGCATTTAAAAACTAGGGATGGAGATTCCACCACCTGTCTTGGTAACACATTCCAGTGCTTCACCACCCTCCTGGGGAAATAGCTTTTCCTAATATCCAACCTACACTCCTCCCTCTTGAACTTCAGACTATTGTTCCCTGTTCTGCCATCTGTCACCATTGAGAACAATCTCTCTCCATCCTCTTTAGAGCCCCCTTTCAGGAAGTTGAAGGCTGCTATCAAATCACCCCTCACTCTTCTCTTCTGCAAACTAAATAAGCCCAAATCACTCAGCCTCTCCTTATAGGTCATGCACTCCAGCCCCTTAATCATTTCCGTTGCCCTCTGCTGAACACTATCCAATGCTTCCACATCCTTTTTATGCTGGGGGGCCCAGAACTGGACACAATACTCCAGATACAGCCTCACCAGTGCCGAGTAGAGGGGAAAAGCTTCTCTAGATTTGCTGGACATGCTTCTCCTAATGCAACCTAATGTGTCGTTAGCCTTCTTGGCTACAGGGACACACTGTTGACTCATATCCAGCCTCTCATCCACAGTAATCCCCTAGTCCTGTTCTGCTGCACTGCTACTTAGCCAGTCAGTTCCCAGCTTGTAATAGTGCTTGGGATTCTTCCTTCCCAAGAGCAGGACTCTGCACTTCTCCTTGTTGAATCTCATCAAATTTCTTTTGGCCCAATCCTTCAATTTGTCTAGGTCACTCTGGACCTTCTCCCTACCCTCCATTGTATCTACCTGACCCCCTAGCTTACTGTCAACTGCAAATATGCTGAGGGTACAATCCATCGTCTGATCCAGGTCTTTAATAAAGGTGTTGAACAGTGCTGACCTTAGAACTGATCCTTGGAGCACTCCACTTGAAACCAACTGCCAACCAAATATTGAGACATTGACCACTACCTACTGGGCCCATCCATCAAGCCAGCTTTCTGTCCATCTTACAGTCCATGTATCCACTCCATACTTCCTTAAATTATGGGCAAGAATGTTGTAGGAGATGGTGTGAAAAGCTTTGCTGAAGTCAAGGTATATCACATCCATTGACTTCCCCATGTCCACAGAGCCAGTTACCTCACCATAGAAGCTAATCAGATTGGTCAGGCCTGACTTAACCTTGGTAAATCCATATTGACTTATCTTGATCACTTTTCCCCTCTTCCAAGTGCTCCAGAATGGATTCCTTGAGGATCCCCTCCATGATTTTTTCGGGGACTGAGGTAAGGCTGACTGGTCTATAGTTCCCTGGATTGTCCTTCTTTCCTTTTTTAAATATAGGTACTACATATGCCTTCTTCCAACCATCCAGGACCTCTCCTGATCTCCACAAGTTTTCAAAGATAATAGCTAAAGGCTCTGCCATGACGTCTGCCAATTCCTTCAGTATCCTTGGATGCATTAAATCTGGACCCAGGGATCTGTGTACATCTAGCTTTTCTAAACAGCTCTTAACCCATTCTTTCCCCACTATAGAATAAAATAGAATAGAATAAATCTAGCAATAGAATAATAGTACAAGTTGAACCTCTCATCTGGCACCTTTGGGACCTAACTGTTACCAGGTGAGAGAATTTGCCAGACCATAGGAGGTCAATATTGTCTAGCACATTACCAATGCTTCCACTGCTTACAGGGCTTTTAAAGGACATTTAGGGGTAAATTACAGCTAAATAACAACATAGAACACGGAGAACCTTGACTGATGGCTGCAAACAGACTTTATGGGACTGCAGGAAACTTGGTCAAACCCATGATAAGGGGTCATCCAGCTAACTCAAATCATGCTGGATTATGGATATTGCCAGACCAGAGAGTTCTGGATAGAGAGGTAGTAATCACTGTTAATAATAATACTACTAATGTATCTTACATAATGATTTTAATTAATAGATCTGAAAGTAGAAAGAGAAGTGACTTGCCCAAGATCAGCCAACAGACTAGTAATAGAGCCAATATAAGAATGTGGGGTGTTTTTAATTCCAATCCAGGGGTCTTGGCAGATATTAAAACCTATAATTACACAACAAACTCAAAGTCAGTTGTACCTACTGACATCAGGAAGTGTTTTTTAGCAACTGGAACAAACAGAGTATACAGCAGTGACGGGCAACTACTAATTGTGAGTGGGCCACATGAGTGGCTCACTTTCAGCTCAGTAAGCCACAGCAACCTGCGGCCTAATGAGTTTCTGCCTGTGGCCCCATGTCTCACCCTCACCCATGCTCCTCTCACACACTGGGGCACTTAAGTCCTGCAATTATCTGCTCATCCCCCTCCCTCCCAGCCCTTTCAGAACATGCAAAACACCTGATTCTCACTCTTTCCCTTCTCTCCCAAAGCTGGAATGCCAGAAACAGCTGATTCATGGCATTCCAGCTCTGTAAGGGAGAGGAGCAGGAACAAAACAGGAATCAGGCAATTTTGCACACTACAAAAGAGCAGAGAGGGGAGTAGAAAATATGAAGCTCCCATGCTCTGATGCGCAAGAGGTGCATGGGGTGGAGGGCAGCCAGGGGATCCACAGGACACATGTGGAGCACCAGTGGGCTGCATGGTTGCCCACCATGGATATACAGTGCACTTACAATTACTAGTCAAGTCTTATGCACTATTCGTTGTAAACCCATTTAAAATTAATGATTAAAAAAGCAAACTGAGTGGCATGATGGACTGGAACAATAAGTCAATAATGACAAAAATGTTACAAAGTTGAGGTAAAATATTGTTATACAGAATGTTTCTATTCTGAGAAAATTGTTGATTTTTCCAAAGGAGAGAATAAACCTAACCAAGGCAATGATTATTTAAAAGACCATCCAGAAAGACCAACCCTTTGTCAACAAATGTATTAACATGGATTTTAATGCAGTATTATGGTTTGCAGTATAATTTTGAATTTGCAAATCATTTGTGCAAAAGAATCCAACTAGACTAGTGCCAGATGGCCCTGAGCTAAACTAAGGATGCGGAACTTTAAACGTACCTGTGATTAACTTACAGACACAGGCTATGTCTAGATTACAGTGATTGTTGACAGAATTTTTTGTCGGAAGATATTTTGAGACAAAACTTCTGTCTACAGATCGCGGCCAAATTGTCAAGTGGATTGCAAGAGCAATCTGCTCTATCAACAGAGAGAGCAGCTGGACTGCCCAGCCTCTCTGCTGGCACAATGGCCAACTGGAAACACAGCAGACAGGGCTGCCCAGTGTCCTGGAAGCCCTGTCTGTTGACAAAGGGCCCCCCGGAACATCCAGACTGGCTTTCTGATCTCTGTCAGTAGAGGCGTTATTCCCCAGAGGAGCAGGATACAGCTGTCAACAAGAATGTTGTGTTCTGTTGACTTACTGTCGACAGAATGCCCTAGGGAATCTGGACGCTCCATGAGTTTTGTTGGCAAAACAAACCCTCTAGTGTAGACATAGCTTGAGAGACATTTGCGGTAAATTACAGCTAAATAACAGCACAGAGTACCGAGAGTCAAGCCTAATGGCTGTAAATAAACTTTATGGGACCTCAGGAAACAAGGCTGCACCTAGAATAAGTGGACATCCAATTAACTAAAATCATCCTGGACCACAGATATTGCTGGACCAGAGAGTTACAACCTGTACTTGATTAATTGCTTTGGTCTCCCTTTTTTCTAACTCATCTTGCTTCCTGTTCCCCATTTGTACTTTCACCAATTTTGCTTCAATCTGCTCTTTAGTGCCTTCCTAGCTCCAGCCATTCCTTTTCTTCAGCTTTGTCCCAGATCCTCTCCTTTCTCCCACGATCATAAACCCGCAAGGGCCACAAGAATTTTCCATTATCCTGCCTTAAAATATCTGAGTACATTTTTCCCCACCTCACTACCATAACGCAATTCTTCCATTTCACTGCCACCTTGGTTAACGCTCTGAACACCCCAATCCATCTTTCCTCTGGTTTAAAGACTGACCAGCTTTGTCTGCACTGAAAAAGCAACAAGGATACCCCAAGTCTCCTATTTCCAATGGAAATATTTTTTCCACTGAACTTAGCATGCAAACTGTACTACTGGGGTAACTACATGGCTAAGAAGAATTCACCTTCATGTTGGATTCATTACAATGAAAGCCCCTCTGTTTTTCCAAAGCAGACTTAGCTATGGAATTTGTATTTACAGGATTTTTGTTTAAAAAAAAAAGAGAAGAAAGAAAAGAAAAGAAAAAAAAAGAAAACTTAGACAATGCCAAGACAATTTTGCACTTGCTTTGTGAGTAAAATATAAATAGGTTCAGAAAGTTAAAAAAAAAATTCCATTGAAGAAATGTTCAGAGTGGCTCAACAGCTGGAAAAGCAACTTTTTTCCCATTTTCTTTCCTTTTTTATAACACTGAAAGCTGCTGAGCAGCTGGGAAAGTAATAACTGTAAAAACACTTAACATTTACAGCCACTCAGTGGCTGGAGACGCAACTTGTTATAAACTTGATTTAACATTTCAGTGGATGGAAAAGACATATTTACATAAAACTCTAACGTTCCAGATCTCTGTTTCTAGATATATAAATACAGATAATATTCTAGAGAAACACAAGCTGAGGTCTGTCCAAAAATACCACCACAGAGGAGAATCCTTTATGTCTCCAAGCAGAACTTTCAAATCTTGCGTAATTTCTAGAGGTTGAAAACTAAAGTAATTTAAATTCCCATCAGTCCAAAATTTAGCAACGTC
Organism: Carettochelys insculpta; assembly: GCF_033958435.1. Taxonomy (NCBI): domain Eukaryota; kingdom Metazoa; phylum Chordata; order Testudines; family Carettochelyidae; genus Carettochelys; species Carettochelys insculpta. Next base: position 21,408,021 of record NC_134156.1, on the reverse strand, counting down.
AGTTCCTCCTCCCACCACAGTTATGTACCACATTGGTTAAAGTAATTAACCACAGGAACAATATATCAGAGGTCATTCTGGACTCTCCATCACTGACCATTTTTAAATTAAGACTGGATATTTTTCTAAATGATCTGCCCTAGCAATTATTAGGGGAAGTTTCATAGCTTGGCTTTTACGGGTGGACAGACCAGATGATCACAATTTAGCTTTGTGGCCTTAGTGTCTATGAAACTTTGAGTATCTTGAACCTTTTAGGTATTGGGCAGCAGAAAACATTTTGGAAGTGATTTTAAGATCTGTTCAAATACATACCTTGACATGCATTGCTTTCTGACATGGCGATAACATTATTAAGAAGAAATTATATTTAAAATAAATTGCCATCATACTTCTCATCTAATATGATGCACTGTAGGCCACTTTTTCTCCTGAAATTGACGGAACTTCACTGTTGTAACTGATAGCAGACTTCCACTCAATGTGGTAACAAAAGCAATATATATTATCCAATAAAAGGTGCTACTTAAGTGTAAGAACATTACAAGTATTAACTAAGCTTAACAGCACCCCATGAGGTAAATGTCTTAGGCCACATCTACACAAGAAGCCCCTGTCAACAGAAGTTACTGTTGGAAGAGATTTCCCAGAAGAACTTCTGTTAACAGATCGCACCTACACATTGAATCGAAAGAACAATCTGCTCTGTCGAGAGAGAGCAGCCAGACTGCCTGTCGCTCTCTTGACACAGTGGCTGACTGGAAACTTAGCAAATAGGGCTGCCCAGTGAACTGGAAGCTTTCTGTGTCAACAAAAGTGCCTTGGAGTGTCTACATGGCTGTTTTGTTGACAGAATACTGTTGAGAGAAGCATTACACTCAAATGGGGAGAGCTATAATGCTGCTGGCAGAGGTGCCAGGTTTTGTGGACAAACTGTTGACAAAGCACATTTGCCTTGTAGACCCTCCATGGTCTCCATCTGGCAAAAGCCCGGTTTTGCTGGGAAAAGCCATTTGTATAGACATGCCCTTAATGTGTTTAAAGAAGGAGCAATTGATGTATAGATTCTGAGGCAAAAGTTAAAATACAAAACAATATGACCTCCTGCATAATCCAAGCCAAAGAACCCCATCCAATGATTTCTGTGTCACTTTCTCTGAGCTATAGCATATTTTTTTTAGAAAGATATGAAATCCAACATACTGTGCAGAGAGGTTAGAGAACTTGCCAAAAATCAAAGCAGAAGAACTGAGAGGTATAATACTAATGCTAATTCTTATTAGCTCTTACACTCCATAAAACGTTTCTGTACATAAAAAACTTGATGCTTATGGGTAGCAATTGGAATAATTATATGTATATAGTTCTCTGCATGAGAGTTTGCAGGATTGAGGCTAAATAGAGATTTTAATTAAAAAACCAAACAGGTACCTGCTTTAACAGCTGACTCCATCCCTATAATGGGATCTTATGCTTTCCTTTTTTCTTTTTTTTTTCTTTTCCTGCGTCATCAAACCAAGCGTACCGATAACTAACAACCATCTGCAAGCCAAGCATGATTAAATAAATCACACACGATGATATAAGTAGTCATGTCTGAGATATATTGTGTAATTATAATGACAGTTATTGCACTTATAACAATTATTCTACAACTGACTTGTTTAATATTAGCAATATACACTTATTTCAGTGAATTAGCCAGTCAGATCACACGTGCAAATAAATGCAACTTGAGAGGTAGCAGCTGAATTCAGAGCAAGCTATTATTCACCACCTCAGAGGGGAATAATAATTATTTTATACTTCTAATTTCATCTCCTTGTTTGAATGTTAGTTTATAAAAGAGAGGGGGAAAAATAAGGAGAATTTAAGGCAAGATTTCCAAACAACAAGATGCCTTAGACCAGGGTCAGCAACCTTTCTGAGGCAGAGTGCCAAAATTTCACCTTTGGACCTCTGCATACAGTCCAAGTGCTGGTGAGACTTTTAAAAATCATTCATAGTCCTACTTACAACATCTTCATTAAAAAATAAATTAAGCTGCAGAGGTTTACCATTTAGGTAGTGGTTGGTAGCATTAGCTGGTCTTTTCTTAATCAATGGGCAGCATGGCTTTGAGCAATCTCCCAGTGGCCTGGGAAAGGAGGGGTGTGGCTGAGCTCCCAACTCATGTGCTGATGACAATTGTCTTGCATGCCTCTCTTGGCATCCGTGCTGGGGGTTGCTGACTCCTGCATTAGACAATAGCTTCCTCTGCGAAAGCAGTGCAAGCCAATTCCTTCCGTCATTAAATAATAGATTGACCAAAGAATTAGAAAATAGAAAGGAGAATCCTCTATACATGGAAGAATGGGCTTTGACTTCTAGTATCTTATAATCATTAAAAGTCAGAGACAATAGTGATTTCATTAATGTACATACAATTCCTTGTCTATCGCACTGAACCCAAATATCAGGTATGTAGTACAGTTTGCTCACAAAAACTAAGCAAAACTATTGCAAACATTAGAGTTACAGGGAGCAAGCAAACAGGATTCCATGGTAATGCATAAGAGACACAATCAAATTAGCAGCAGGCCACAAAAGCTGGGCAGGGGAAGGGATATAGGAGCCAAAGTTAGCTCTGGAAAGTAAGAAACTAAAAACAAAGATGAAGCATTAGGGGGAGGGGAGAGTATCGGGAGGAAAGGGTCCTGGAAAGGATTCTTTCTTGGCGAGATCCATGGAAAATAAAAACACAGACTAAAATACTGTTTTTAGAACAGCCCAGGATCTGGTGCCAGTCCAAGCTGATTTGTATATCAGGGGCTACAAGAAATGAAGTTAACTATAGTCTCTGGATGAGCTACCTTGCAGCACATTTTGCATTCCTAGCTGCACAGCAAGTTTTAAATCATGGACAAACACCTTATATTTCACTTGAGGTATAAAAGCTAAGATCAGAGTAAGAGAGTAAGTTACTAAGTCTGGTAACAGGCAAACACCTCTGAATGTTCTGATGTTTGAAAGATTATGGCTATGTCTACACTAGCCGAAAACTTCAAAATGGCCATGCAAATGGCCATTTCAAAGTTTACTAATGAAGCGCTGAAATACATATTCAGCACCCCATTAGCATGCGGGCGGCCGCCACACTTCAAAATTGACGCAGCTCGCCGCCGCGCAGTTCGTCCAGACAGGGCTCCTTTTCAAAAGGACCCCAGCTACTTTGAAGTCCCCTTATTCCTATGAGCAGATGGGAATAAGGGAACTTCGAAGTAGGCGGGGTCCTTTCGAAAAGGAGCCCCATCTGGACAAGCCACATGGTGGCGAGCTGTGTTAATTTCGAAGTGCCATGGCCACCCGCATGTTAATGAGGCGCTGAATATGTATTTCAGTGCTTCATTAGTAAACTTCAAAATGGCCATTTGCATGGCCATTTTGAAGTTTTCGGCTAATGTAGACATAGCCAGTATTTCAAATACCTCTATGTCTGGTTCAGAAACTCTTTCACTTTATGAATTACAGAAGTTATTGTTGGAAGAGACCTTAGGAGGTCATCCAGTCCAACCCACTGCTCAGAACAGACCATTCCTGACTAAATCTTTCCAGCCAGCGGTTTGTCAAGCCTGGCCTTAAAATCCATTAAGAATGCAGATCCCATCACCTTCCTAGGTAATGTATTCCAGTGCTTCACCACCCTCCTACTGATTTTTTGTCTTGGTAACCAACCTAGACTTCTCCCACAGCAACTTTAGACCATTGTTCGTTCTTCTATCTACTACCACCTCTAAAAATAGTCTAGCTTCATCCTCTTTGAGTGGTATTTACTCATGTTTATTATCACATTGTAGACTTAATGATGCACAGTGTGAATAAAGCATTAGCATTGGGTCCAGATTTTGACATCTTTACCCCGAGACATCTTTACGCATCCTCACTACTAGAATAGTCCCATTTGTATCAATGGGGCTAATCACAAAAGACTAGATTCTAGTATCTTTTTCTAGTTTAGTAGCAGCTGATTCCATCTATAGCCCTATTGACTAGTTTTAGTCAATGTAGGTTAATGGTATCCGAATCTGGCCTTGTAACTACACAACAATTTCATGTTCTAAGTAGAGAAAAAAACTGGCACCTCATTAGTTTCTGGGACGAATCCAGCTGTACATGTGACTTTTTAAGGAATTTGTTAAGACCCGGGAGAAAAAAAAAGTTGGTTATGGCTGATCAATTGTAAATTAAGTTATTGCATACAGTGCCTGTTGTGAAAAACTTGTGTGGAGCGAAAGGACTATTACTTTTATGCATGGCATTGAAGATGCACAGTTTGATGTAAAAATATGATCCAGATGAAACTCAGGAACATCTGGCTGTTAATTACGTGTGAGGGTCATTCTTTTACGGCTGCCATTGCCTTTAGCTGCTACAAGGAGACAAGTGGTATTGTGACTACTAAATACCTGGCTTAGAAGATTTGGGTTTTACTTCCAGTGTTTTCACTCACCTGCTACATTACTTTGGGCAAGATCATTCACCTCTTTTCCCATTTCCAGGTTTTGTCTATTTAGATAGTAAAGAATTTTTTAACTAATTATTTTTCATCAAAAATGTTGATTGATTGAAATTAGATATAGTGATGTTTGGGCCTAGGGTCAGCAAATTTCCTGCCTGGAAAAAAATCAGAAAGAAATTATTTTCAAAATGGTTCACATAAACATTTTTTTCTAGATTGGAGGAGGGAAAGGGTTTTTTAAAAACGTTGAAATTAAAATGAAATATTGCAAAGGCAACCAATCAAAATGTTTTCAAAATCAGTATTTTAGATCATGAGTATATTTGAGATTTTAGACTTTTCATCCCAATGCAAGACAGGAGAAGCTTTTGAAGCCTGCATATATTCACAGGATTGGACAAACATTTTCTTCCAGTTCTGTGTAAGCTCTGTTAGGCTCTGTCTTTTACAGTATCCATCCCAGTTGGACTGTAAACATGTTGGAAGTAACTTTGAGTATTTCCCATCCCAGGATGTATTCCCAGGAAGATATAACTAAGCACCAGAGAGGAAGAATATTTAGTACTTTTTTATTGATTCTATAGCAGTCATTAAAAATGGCCTGATGGGAGAACACTTATTTGTCATCTTCTTTCCTTCTCCAGGAAAGGGGCTGCCAACTGTAGGTACTTCAAGGGTCTACAAGTCTTAAACAGATAAATGGTGGCTATTTTTTGTCCAGAGACTACATTGTGTAATCAGGCCCAAGAAATAAGACAGACATAACAAAAGAAATAAAGCTAATTATTAGCTCTTCTGTAAAGCTCTGAATAGTTACTGTGGCGCTTAGAACCTGGAAGACTTTTTTCAGAAGATCCCAGTTGTGAGTTGTGCTATTAAAAACAATGCTGCTGAACAGCAACACCAACCAGAAATATTAATGCTTTTGTCAACACTTCATCATTTTTCTATAATCTCATCTGTATGCAGTCAATTGCTGATGCCAGCACCAGATTTGAAGTGTAGTTAGATGAACATCCATCAGCAATTTTGAAGTAGAAACTTGTTTGATAAAAAGTGGACTGAGAAACAGACCCCCACTAAACTTGGGAACCCTTACAGGCAACCATAAAGTTAGAATATTTGATCTTCTCTGTTTGACGTCAGGGATGGCTTTTAAACATCCTGGTATTTGGCTGGTTCCCTGTTTAACATTTAAGGCACTTATAGATATCATAGTTAACAATGCTGATCAAACATACAGGTCAATAATTATAGGAAAAACATGCAGCTTACTGTAGAAGTCAGATACCAGTTGTTCATGTGTTTTTCTCTCTCATTCAAGCCTTGAAATCAAGTGGGGCTTACCTTATGAAGTGGCAAAAAAAAATTATTCTTCAGATAATTACTACTGTTTGGCAAGTTTTGTGTACATTGCTGTGGAAATTCATTAGGGTTTTACTGACAAATTTTGGGGGATTTTTTTCAAGGAAAAAATTATTTATGTTTACTAAACAAAAAATGGCAAACATTGTTTGTCAGTTCCTGAGGTTATTTTATGTTTCTGGTTTGGGCATTTTCCCTCTCTTTTCTCCCCTTTGCCTCTCTCTTTTTAATGGCAAAATAGAAAACAGAGGAATACAAAGGGGAAGAAGGGAAAAGCAAACAAACACAAATACAACTCAGATTTTTGTTGCCCAAAAATCTAAAAAGTTCAGAAAAAACATTTTTTCTTCTACATTTTTATTTTTTAAAAAAATTCTTCATATAAACTGCTTAAAATAAAGAAAATTGTGACTATAAACAGTGTTTTCTACATACAGGTTGGACCTCCCTGGTCCAGCTCCCTGGAGCTCTGAATGATCTCAAACAAGAGAGTGTGATGGACCGAGGAGGTTAGTGCTGGCCCCTCTGTTGCCACCATCCAGCAGTCCTGGGGGCCTGTCAGTGTCCTGTCCAGATGCCCTTCCTGACTCCCAGTCACAGTTCCTAGAGTACCCTCCTGGTGGCTGACCCTGCTACTGGCTCTCTTTAAACGGAGTTCATAGCTTCAAAGGAGTCATTGTGATGATTCAATCTGACTCTCTGCATAACAAATACTATAGAATTTACCTGTATTAATTTGTGCTTCCCTTACAGTAGCTGTACTATGATCTGGAACCAGGACCACCAACAGAGGTGGAAGCAGAGGGGTTAATTATTCCAGGGCCCAACAATTCAAAGGGGCCCAGGATGATGACTGCCACCACTGGTACTGCAGAAGTAGTGGTGGGAGCCCCAGGCCTCTTTAAATTTCCACTAGTGGCTCTGAGGCTGGGTGCAGGGAGTTAAGCACCATGGTCTGGGCAGCTCTGAGGACTGTCTGTCCCTGTCCCATGCCTTCTACCCCAGGCCCTGCCCCTTCCAGTGTGTGGAATCAGGCCCCGGACACACCTTGCCTGGGGACCTGCCAAAGAAATTGCTCCCCCCTCCCCCCACAACTGAAGCAGATCTTTGAGAAAAAGTCTAATCTTGATTTTATAATGTCCATTGAGGAAGACTCCAGCACAGCCCTTGGTAAATTGTTCCAGTGCTCAGTTTTCCTCATGGCTGAATGTTGTCACTTTGTATCTGGTCCAGATTTGTCTAGCTTCAACTCCAGCCAATGCAACTTCTTTTATCTTGGTCTGGTACATCAAAGCATCTTTTATTAACTTTTCCTGAATAGCTATTTACAGGTCATCCAGTCACCTCTTTAATAAAATAAAGGGATAGAGAATTTTATGTCTTTCACTTATGGCGTGCTCTCCCATTCCTGTCATTTTTCTCGCTCTTCTCTGGAAACCTGTACAATTTTTCAGCATGGCTATGTCTACATGACATGCTGCTGCCAGCAGGGTCATGCAAATGAGGGCACTTGACCATGCAAATGAGGCAGTCATTTACAAATCGTGTGCCTCATTTGCATACACTCATGTGATCACTGTTCCAGCAGAGGCTCCTGTCACCACAAATCAAGCTGTGTGGATGGGGTTCTGTCAGTGAAAACCAACCCCCTCCAGAGACCCTTATCACTGAAAAAAAATGAGGGATAAGAGCCTGTCAAGGGAGAGGTTTTTTGCAGACAGAACCCCATCTACACAGGTTGTTTTGTGGTGACAGCAGGCTTTGCCAGGACAGTGATCATGTGAGAGTATGCAAATGAGGTGCATGATTTGTAAATGAGCACCTCATTTGCATGGAGAGTGCCGTCATTTGCATGACCCTGCTGGCAGCAGCACGCTATGTGTTCGTAATCCATTTGAACAGCAGTTGGACTAACAGGCAATATTGGCTCCAAGTTTTGTCTCTTGCCAGGTTGGTGGCTTTTTTGCATAGTTCTGTGTTACCTTAGAGCTTTCTAATCCATACAAGTTCTTCCTTCCTCAGTGGCTCTGTGATCATTGCCCAAACTGCTGTATCTCTGCTCATTTCGAACAGCCTCCCATTGGTCTGATGTAACAGCTATAAGCCCACTGGCAAATGCTAACATGCTATTTGTAAGTAATGTGCTATGTGAAGGCATTTAGAGCACTGACTCTGGGTTGGAGGCAAAAAGAGAATTGAGTCAACTTTTATTAATCAAGTTCACAGCCAACCATATGGACCGAAGATGGAAGCTGACAGTTTAGACAGCCAACTGGAACAATGTAACATTCTGGGTTCTGCAAAAGCTGTTCTGGTTATAGTTATTATTTCAAGACTGTTGTATGAAATGTTTAATAAATGATAACAATTTTCTTTGTGAGACCTTATTGTCTCACTCCTGTTTTAGGGTAGCAACAGGGGGCCTTTAGTTCCACTGACATAAATGCCTCAGTTAAAATGCATTGTAGTCTGATTCATGAATTAGAGTCTTGACCACAGAATGGCCATGGCTACGCTACCACTTCCCTTCCAGAAGGGGCATATAAATGCAGCCGTTTGAAAATGCAAATGAAGTGCTGATATGAATATTCTGTGCCTCATTTGCTTAATGATGGCCACCTGGGCCATCAAAAGTGCTGATTTCAAACTAAAAATAGTTGTGTAGCTGGGGACCTTGAAGAGGGTGCTTTCGAAGTCAGGGCACCCTTTTGAAGGGACCCCAGCTACACAGCTATTTTTAGTTTGAAATTAGCACTTTCAATGGGCCGGGTGGCTGCTATTATACACATGAGGCACTGAATATTCATGTCAGTGCCTCATGTGCATTTTCAAACAGCTGCATTTACATGCACCTTACAAAAGGGAGGGGAAGCGTAGCCATGGCCAATGGGTTTAGGAACCCAGGAATAGCTTCATTTCAAGCAACACATTGGGGAGATTATTTCATGCCATCTTTGCTCTGTCATCCTGATGTAAGATATTTTGGCAGGCCACTTGAAAACATAAAATAGTAAAGATGCCTTTCCAGTGCTGAAAATGCCCTAACATAATGAGTTACATAATAAATGTTATTAAATTAAACCACAGAAGCATTTAAATAATCAGTTCTACAGGCATTCAGCCAGCCAGACCCCTACTTATCCTTTTCATCCTGTATCATTGTAATAGTTAAGTTTATGACTAGCAAATGATGAGATGGATAAATGTACTGCATTTAGGCCTCAGAGCCAAACAACTCAACAATTCTGGATACAAGAATTAGATCTGAGGTTTATACACTACGTGGCCTTCAGGAGGTTGTTGATTATTTCTGCTTCAATTTCCCCATCTGTAAAATGAGGTTTCATAATTCCTTATCAGCAGGGGTGGAATAAGTAGTAGTAGTTTATTTGGGTGTAGCAAAGAGCTGGAAGGAGGGGAGCAGAGAGAACAAGCAGAACAGTCAGAGGAAATACATGGTGACATAGTCTAGCTATAAAAACAAATTTCCATGAGAGTACAAGGCAGCGCTGGGCAGAGGGTGGAGTAGATGACCTAAGTTTTTTCCTCCTGCACTTTCTATTGTTCTTCCACATCTTCTGCAGGGTGTTTATGGGGTTAATTACAGCCCCTTATTAAATGAAGTCAGCAATCCAGTTCATCTCTGACTTCATTCCAGTGAATTGTAGCAGTAGAGCACTACCCTCATGACTGAACTGGGAAGGAGTTCCGTTTTACATGGGATCTTTCATATTCAATTTATCTCCAAGTGCTTTGCAGTAATGAGTCAGACAGTAGTCATTCAGGAACTGTTGTAAGCAAAAGCAACAGCCATTATATGACTGTTGCAATAGCTCACAATAGCTTTGGACATTTGAGACCATGGTACTGAGACAATTATCCCTAAATATCCAGAGACAACCCAGGGACCTGGTGTGTCTGCAAGTATGCCAAGGAAATGATGGCAAAGGTAAGGAATTGCCTATAAGGTTTAGCCTCAGCTTGCACTAATTGTTATGGCAGCATTGGACTAGTTGAAACTTGCACAACCTTTATCCCCAACACACACATGCACAGACCTGCAGTATGTCCACTAGGTCTGTCAGTGCCCACATTTTCACTCCAATCTATGACTGGGCAAATGGCCAGGACCCTTATGAGGAAATATTGCTTTCTTTTGAATAATCCTACAACAAAGGTACCGGAAGCAGTAGAGACCAAAGCAGACTAAGAAGATACATACCTTTTTTTCAATGGTCAGCTACAGACCCATGAAGCTTTCATAGATCTCAATTTTCAGAGTATATCTTCACTGCCCGGAAGATCAACAGTCGACCTCTGTACTCCTCAATCTCACAAGGAGTAAGGCAAGTCGTAGATAAGTCGATTCCAGCTACATAACTGCCATAGCTAGAGCTGCGTATCTGTTAAACAACTTTAATGCCTAGCCTGGCCTTAGAATATAACCTTTGTCAATGGCCAGACACAGACCCATGGAGCCTTTGTAGCTCTCAGTTTTCAGTGTTTCTTGCTCTGCTACATTCACGTTTCCTAGAAGTACGGTAAATTGACAGACCCTCTAATATTTAGGTTAGCCTGACCAACACTGATCTTTCACAGATAGCTTTTTTCCTCTGCTTCTTTTCCTTTGTAGAGGATCTACCATATTCTACTTGGCCCTCCTCAGAAGTTTCTGGCCTTCTGACTGTGGCCTTGTAAGCCTCTTCATCACACCAAGCCAGGAACTCTTCCAGAATGATCCCTTTAATACCTTTCATTCCTTATTTCTTCATAGAAGAGATGACAGATTCACAGACCTAATATTTTGTGAAATAGGCCTATATAATTCCAGCTCTTACCACATGACCGGTCTACATTGGGAAGAGGGGAATAATGTGTCATGCTTCCCCAAGGAAATACTAGATTTCAGCAACAAAGTATACAGTTTAAGAAACCTGAAGACTCACCTATTGTTATTCAGAGTTTTTTTTATGCTAGTAATCACCTTGCAGTATGTTATTTCAGTAATTCCTTTTCCCCTGGCTATCAGAATATAGAGCTCTAGAGTTATAGTGCTACAACCAGTAGAGACACGTGTTGTGCCACCAACTGATAGCCCTTTCTCCTCTCCTCTCCCATTCACAGTGACAAGGTGTATCTACTTGAGTAAGGTGATTGTCTCTATCCCAGCTTTCATGTCCCCTCCCAACCTGTACCAAAGAGCAGCATGAATAGATAATGAATAATACCTAGAACTTGCTGAACGACATTCAAAAATTTCTGAAAAATTCTACACGTTGTAGAAACTTCCATAAAAGTGGTTCTATTCACACTAAAAAAAAATGGGTTTTTTGTTTTGTTTTGTTTTTAATTGATGAAAATCATCTAGAGCAGTGACTGCCATTTACTCCACAGTTCTATGATACATAGAATTGCTAATTGATATATGCATAATTTCAACTGCCTGTCCTTTTAACCTTGACTACTGCTTTCTTTATGCTTCTCTATTTATGCCTTTGTAACTCTAAAGCTAATCTGTAGAAGCAGCACTCTGGTCCTCCAAGATAAACTTAAATATTTAATGCTATTATAAAATCTAGTTTATTAGAGAATAGCAAGGGGTCCAGTGGCACCTTAAAAACTAGCAATTTTATTATGGCATAAGCTTTCATGAGTTGCAACTCACTTCATCAGATGCATGAAAAAGAAACAGTAGGGACTAAGAGATGGAAGTATTACTTCAGAGTTAATTCAGTCAGAGTGGAGGTGGATAAAAAGATGAGAATACGCGAAGTTGAAACTTATTTTTTGTAATAAGAGAGCCATTCCTAGTTCCTATTCAAACCCATTCTGGTGTTGTTAAATTAGCATATGAATTCCAGCTCAGCAATTTTATGGTGAAGTCCGTTTTTGAAGATTTTGGCTCAGGAGAGCAACTTTCAGATCTGTAACTGTGAGTCCAGGGAAGTTAAAATGTTCTCCCACTGGCTTTTGTATGCAACCTGAACACTACATAATAATAACAAATAATATTAATAGTAATAATAACAATAATCTGCCATTAAGAAGTAGTAAACATTCATATTAAAAGTAGCAGTGAAAGGCCTCAGATGAATCAGAATACTGCGTGTGTTGGGCTCTGCAAAAATCATAGAAAAGAGACAATTCATGTAACCACTTTAATTGTTCTTGATGTTGGCAATCCGCTCAGTCCCGTTTGATCTGACACTCGTTCATGTGGATCCAGTTCCATCATTCTTACCCACATCAGCCAGTACATTATTTTGTAAGTAGCCCTGTTGGAATCAATAAGGCTTTACATGGGAAGCCACAGGATGTGTCTTTGTTTGAAAATAGAAACACTGTTTTTATGTTGGTGCTAAATTTTGGGCAGGGCCTTAATTTGTGGCCAAAATTCTTCCTCCTCAGATACACATGTTGACATTCTTATTGGGATGCTGCATCTGCCATCAGACAGAGGGATGGGCCTTGTTGTCTTCTAGTTGGATTTTGATCAACTGACCCCTATTTCTCCCTGGAGAAAACCGTCCTCAGCAAAGGTACATCGGGGAGGAGGTGTGTGTGTGAATTTGAGTAATTAACAGAGCAACATAAGTGACTATCAGTTCATGATTTAGCCCAAGAATCCCTCAGCTGCAAAAACTGTTCAGAAAAATTACCAGAGAGAAAAGCTGAAGAAAGACCAGATGGACTGAAACCCTGATTTAGTGGTAATTCTTCCATGAACTTTCTGTAAAAGTAAACTTTGCTCTAAGGTCTTCCTCAATGAGTCTCACTGATTTTCCTTTCACAACTACCTCGGATTTTTCAAGTTACATAAAGGGATTTAAGTAGTATTAGGACACTGACCTCATTACATCTGCGGCTCAATTTATTCTTCCCCTCTCATGCTTTGCTCCATAGGCTGTTTCTACACTTCAAATAAAAAACTACAGCACCAGGTATCAGAGACATGACTCTTCCGCCTGGCCATATTTCAGACCCAAGACTCTACCCTGAGCAGGAACAGCTACATAGCTGTTTTCAAACTCACAGCCCAGGTCCACTCAGCTGATTTAGATTCTCAGTCTGTGTCACACTAGAGAGTTGTGTCAACAGAAGGGGCCTTCTGTCGCCATAACTCAGGGCGCATCTACACACTTAAAGCATTCTGTCAACAGTCTCTCGACAGAACTCTGCATTTGTCTCCAAAGTGTTATCCCCTGAAAATTTGAGTAATAACACTTCTGTCAACAGAGTTTCATTGATAGAAGTGTGTAAACACTTCAGTCAACAAAGAGGGCTTCCAATTCACTGGGCAGCTTTGTTTACTGAGCTCCCAATCAGCTGTTCTGCCAACAGAGGGCAGGACAGTCTGGCTGCTATCTGTCACCAGAGCAGATTTGCTCTGTCAATCTGTTTTTGTGTGTAGATGCACTCAGACATAGTGGTTAACAGATGTTTCTAGTGTAGATGTAGCCTGATTCTCCAGATTTGTCTTTGCAGTGTAGATATAAACCATACACTATAGCAGGCGTCAGCAACCCACAGCATGGATGCCAAGAGTGGCACGTGAGCCAATTTTCATCAGCATGTGAGGTAGGGCCTCAGGCCTACCCCTCATCCTCCATGCAGCCGTGAGCTTGCACAAAGCCATGCTGCCTGATCATTAACAAAAGACTAGCTAATGCTACCAACCACCACCTAAAGGGTAAAGCTCTGCAGCTTAATTATTTATTAATCAAGCTCTTGTAAGTTGGACCATTAGTGACTTTAAAAAGTGTCACCACACTTGCACCACATAGAGATCAGATGGTCACATTTTGGTGCTCCGCCTCAGAAAGGTTTCTGACCTCTAAGCTATAATGTGATTCTTTGACCTCTGGGACTGGGCAGACTTGACAGTCCAGATATCTTGCTGGCTGGAGAGTTTTGGATGATTTTAGCGACTTAGGCTTGATATTTACTTTCTGCCTGAGGGGTTATACCTAAATTGCCTGAGAGTTAGAATTCCTGTTGCTGGGGGAGAGATACCTTGGCAAATGAGAAATGTTGTGTGTGGTGGGGTCCTGAGAGTCTAAGATATGATCAGTGAAAAAGATTGCCGTTAGAAGCAGGTCTGAAAGGAGGGGAAGAGAGGAGATTAAGCTCTAAAGCCTAAATGAAAAGTGATTCATACAGGGCAAGTTAAAAAGGACATCTGAGACCATGGAAGCAAAGTGAAATAAAGGGGGGGGTTCGGAACTCAGTGCCAGAAAAGGTATTATAAACCAAGATTCCATCAGACAAAGCCCCACTTGGCCAGATCAGGCAAAGTGGCTGTACATCTGAAATGAATTTGTTTATTTGCTCATACCATGGACTGTAAAGCAATTTCGTTAACTTACCTTGGAGAGGTTGGGGGAGGAGGACAACTAATAAGTAAAAACAAGTTTAAAATACATCTAGAGCTTTTTCCCCCCTTTCTAAAACTTCAAGAGCTTTCACAGAGGTCAGAGCTATTTCTCATTACTGAATGAATAGGTCTAAACTCATCTGTGTCCAGCATCACATTGACAATTCTACACTACAAAGTTGTTGAAGGTTTCTGAAGCAGCTAGTGATTTGGAAAGCTTTGTCTCACTTGAATCACCTTAAAACAGGGGGCTGGTTTTCAGAATTGCTGGTTACCTGCCTTTTAAAATCCAGGCTTCTTTATGGAGTCCTAGGTTGGACACACAACAGTGAAAGCACCAGAATTCATAAGCTGTGTTCCCTCTAATTTTTCCCATCCATAAGTGAAATAAATTTTGTTATGTGCACTGAGGTATGTGTGGATGCAAGCCTGCCAACAGTGGATGCAGAAAAGGGGCAGTTGGCTCCTGGTCCAGCATTTCAAAGGGGCACGGAGCTCTGGCCACGGCTGCTGTTTTGGTAGTGGTGGCAGCCGGGTCTCGTGGCACCTTTGAACTGCCATGGCAGTACTGTTCTGGCTACACATGGCTGTGAGGGAGTCAGGAAGACCCAACTCCACAGTTTGGGTGGTGCTGAGGGCTGAATGGCCTATATCCTGCTCCTTCTGCCCTTAGTCCTGCTCCCTCTGAGGCACAGAGCCGGCCCCCTCTTACCACCTTGCCCCAGGGCCTGTGGTGGCTATCAGTGCTGCTGTGTGGATGTGCACCACCCGTAGAATCACATACTAATCTGTGGGCCTAATAGGCACAGTGGGCTCTTTATTATTCAGGTGGGTGACACCTGAATCTCTCCTGGGCACTCAGGTTACATGGAACACTGTGCACAAAACACTTCTTAAAGTTATGCCCAGTCTATCTAGAAATTCACAAGCTGGTAGACCTGAGTGATGTTGGGATGAGGTTCACCATGAGTAAAGAAGTTCAACAACTTACTTGCACCTTTGTGTCTACTTTGAGGACCTCTGTAGGTTTTGAATGAAGCAAAGACATTGTGCTGGACCTCAGCACAAGATTAAATTTCATCCATTATGTCAAAGCTACAAAGTAGACCAGATCTTTGTCTTTAGCCATGTTTTGATATCCCATCTCAGTCTTCAGCCTGGGAGGGTCACAGGCTGTACGCAACCGAGAGAAGGATGACATTAAAACAGAACTACAAATAAATCAATAAAAATAAACCCCAGCTTCCTTGAATTGTGGTTTATTTAATGTGCAAATGCTGAACAAAGAATGCCCCCAAAACACCAATACATCCTGCCACTGAAAAACAAGGTTTACACAATCATAAGAGACAGCCACATAGTCACCCTGAGCATTCCTATGACTCTGCATTTCCAAACAAAAAGAAAAGAAAAGAAAATCAGTGGCTCAGCCTAAGGTCTAATTGTGTTTTCAGACATCCTTCTTGATGTGGCTGGAGATTGGAAAGCAACCTCACATTTCAGAGCTTAGATATTTCCTCCACTGCTTTCAGGCCTAAATCATTTCCGCCAGGCAAGAGTTGCCAAGTGGATGAAATTGGAACCTGAGGGGATGTTATCAAGTCCAGGTAACTCAGTCCACTCCACATAATGTCACCTCATGGTTTTTCATTTTAGTCTCTCCACACCCCAGCAGAGACTCATTGAAATCCTCAGTGTGACATGACACACTCTGTTGTCTCCTACAGACAACCTCCCAGCCTTATGAAGATCCTCACCAATAGCCACAGTCTATGCTGCAGGAGCACCAGTCCTGGGACTGTTCCTTGCAACAAAGCCCACTGCCAGCTTTGTCCACATATCTTTTCTGGAGATATCATCACCGGACCTAACCAGGTTATTCACAGAATCACAGGCACAGTCTCATGGTCCTCAACTAACATCATATATGCCATCATATGCCAACAATGCCCAGATGCTTTTTATGTTGGACAGACGTCTAACTCCCTTAGACAAAGAGTCAATGGATGCAAAACAGACATAAAAACACTCCAGATCCACAAACCTGTTAGTCGGCATTTTAATGGAGTGAGCCATTCTGTTAATGACTTAAGAGTCTGTGTGTTACTGAAGAGGAATTTTCACACCACTCTTGAAAGAGAGACTGCTGAACTCTCTTTTATATTCAAATTCGACACATTAACACATGGTTTGAACCAGGATGGGAATTTTCTGAGTCACCATAGGGGCTCATTTGCATACTTGGCTTAATCTAAGTCTTGACACCCCCCACTTCTATCCCTCTATTCTCTGATTTCCTCCCTTGATCATTTTTTTCTGATCTGTCCACCTTAATTACTGTTTTTGGTTCTCTGTGCCTTAAATATTGAGTCTGTTCTGGTATGGCTATGGTCTGAAGAAATGGGTCTGTCCCACAAGAGCTCACCTAATAAATTACTTTGTAAGTCTTTAAAATGCTACTTGACTGCGTTTTTGTTTTGATAGTATGTAGACTAGCACAGCTCCCTCTCTATTTCTTTTCCATAATATTTCCAAGTCAATAAAGGAAGCGAAACACACTGAAGAGTGGGAGGGTAGGTGTGCCAATGCATGTGAGTGTGTTTGCTTTAGCTTTTGATTGCAAACTGGAAAATGCATTTTTGATATAATATTGTTCTTTACATCCATGCACAATGATCACTCAAAACTTTTCAACGAACACAACTGCACACCCTGGCAGTCTACGTAGAGTCAACACCATTGGAGCCAAATTCCTGAATCTGACGATTATTTTGTTCTATCACTGAAGAAAGACATCAGTTCTAGAAGGGAAAGTTGCTATGGTTTCCTTGTCCTGTTTAGCTTTGTCATGGGCAAAGATATCTGTGTGTTTCCAGTTACTGAAACCAAGATATATTGCAGCTGTCTTGTCTTTTACAGTTTAGCAAACTATCTCCAGTTTTGTTGTCCTCCAATGATTTCTCCTTCTCACTAGCAATTTATGTAAATTAAAGACAAGGCTCTGACTTCAGTGGTAGCTGCTAGGCTCTCAGTTCTTTTGGAAACCTGGCCATTAAGTCTGATTCCAAAATGTAGACTTGACTTTTAAAAGTGTACTCCAGTTTAGGGTGCCTCAGGTTTGGCTGCCTACAGTTAGACACAGTGACCCCAATTCTCAGAACCAGCCCAGTGAGGCATGGCCGGTGGGTGGGGCCACAGGAGGCATGCTGACAGCAGAGTCTGGCCAGTGGGCAGTGGGAGCTCCAGAAAATACACGATACTAGGTTAGAGAGTAGTGTATAAGCCATTGCACTGTTCTAAACCACCAGAGGATTCCCTTACAGCAGGCAGCCCTCCCATGGTCGTCTGTGCTCTCTTTAGAGCAACTTTACAACGGCAGCCCAGCACTCATTGACCTTACCCCAGCAAAAGACAATAAAGTCAATGGGGAAAAGTGAGCAAACTGAAACGAAGATATCCAAAAATGTATGCCAGTGAGTTGAGCAAGATCATACAATGGTCCAGAGCCAGGGCAAGGAATAGAACTCAGGTATCCTGAGTCCCTGCCTTCAGCTTTAACTACAATACCACATTAATTTTCAAAATCTTGATTGAATGCCTTCCTTCCTGTGGTATTTCACTGTAATGGCCTTATTAGTGTGGGATGCAAGGAAATATCTTTTATGAACCATTACCAAAGTAACCAAAAATTGTGTCATCTGTAATAAATGCATGTATATCCATTTTTTAATTCAGGCATGCATCTCAATTCAAGGTGCTTGGTTTACATACAGTGTGATCTGACTATATGATTGACTGAAGCTGTGTCTCCAGGCAAGATAGTTTAGAGTGTGGGATTGAGTATTTTAGTGATACTGAGACTGTTCATTCACTGCCAGCGCTCAGAGCTTGGAGCAGGTTTCTTTAGGAAGTAACTCCACTAAAACATCCTCTGTAGCATGTAAACATTTTTCTGTCTTCAGTTATGGTCAAAAATAAAAAAAGGGAACTGTATAAACATCTCCGAACTGCTTTTGCTTGTCCTTCACTCCTGAACCACAATGTTGAAAGCTCAGTTCAGGAGCCAGTACATACTGTAACTTCCTTCTGATCTGTGATCCAGTACAAATACAGAAACCAAGTTATATTTCCAGCAAGTCAATCCAGGTTCTCAGAGAGGAAAAGAGGCCATAGGAGTTCACCCAGCACTGACCTTGGATTACAATAGCCCTCTCGAAACAGGTGTTCTGAGGAACTCACAAAACAATGTGTGAGAAGTGGGAAAATACCAACTCCACAAAAGCATGGACATTGTTGCAGACCTTGGGAGGAAGTATTCTTTATTCCAGACCCTACAATGTATCCTTTAAAAGAATCTATGCTCACTATAACAGTGTGTATCTGTGTCTACACATGTGTACATTCAGAGAGAATTAATGCATGCACGTCCTTTTGTTCTTTAAAAGATCCTTCCATGCCACCCAACCAAACAGTGCTGTCTCTTGGCAATAACTAAGGTAACGAATTCTCTCCAGCTCAGAGTGATTTGGTGCAGACACACAAAATGATTTAACAGAAATGCAGCTGCTTCTGAAGCAATGAGACATTCTTATGATAAACCACTATTAAGAAGGCTTTTTCAAAATGTCTACTTGCAGAAGAGTTGTATAGACAGGCCCACCAACAGGGAGGACAAAGGGGGCAGTTGCCATGGGGTCCAGCAAGTCAAAAGCAGCCAGGAGCGCAGCCCTGGGCCCTTTAAATTGCTGTCAGAATATTTTGCCGTACGTTCTGGGCAGCACTATGGGTTGTGGGGAAGGGAAAACTAGTGTGGGGGGCTCTCTGCCATACTGAAGGCTGCCCTTGGCCCCGCCCCTTCCATCCTGTCCCCACCCCCCTTCCAGGAGCACCAAGCCACACCCCCTCACCTTGGCCAGGGGCCTCCAGAGGCTGTTGGTTCCCCTGTGTACAGAGAATATACAGATGATATGCTTGGCTAACACGCAAAGGGCACCATCTCCCCAATAAATGTGATTTGTAAGTCTTCTGATTTGTGTCAAGCAATCGTTAACATCCTTATACATCAACGAAACAATCATAAAATTATCCAGTCTATCCAACTCTGCTGAAGCAGGGCTAAATGCTTATAGACAATCCCTGATAGATGTTGGTCTAACCCTGAGGTCAGCAACCCCTGGCATCTGTGCCAAGAGTGGCACATGAGCTGATTTTCATCAGCATGTGAGGCAGGAGCTCAGTCCCACCCCTCCCCCCCGATGCAGCCAGGAGCTTGCTCAAAGCCAGGCCACCTATGGATTAACAAAAGACCAGCCAATGCTACCAACCACCCTCTAAACAGTAAAGGTTTGCAACTTAATTTATTTATTAATGAAGCTGTTGTAAGTAGCTCTATTAGTAACTTGAAAAAGTATCACCGCCTTTTGGGCAGTACATAGAGGTGAAAAGGTCATATTTCAGCACTCTGCCTGAGAAAGGTTGCTGACACCTAGTCTAACCTGTTCTTAAAAATCTCCAATGATGAGGTTCCACAACCTTCCTAAGTAATCTGTTTCCAGTGCCAAACTGTCTTTATTGTTAGACTGTTTCCCTTATATCTAACCTGAATCTTTATTGCTGCAAATCAAACCATTTGCGTCCCGTCCTTCTGTTGATGATCATCATCCTCTTTAAAACAATCTTTTCCAGATTAGAAACATAATGTATGAGGCAAAGTTGAAAGAATTAGACTCATTTAGCCTAGAAAAAAGAGAAGACTCAGGTGGGACCTGCTAAAATCCTTCAAGTTGTCTTTTTTCTTCATTTTTATTGCTCTCCTATAGACACCTCATTCTTGTTCATCTACAGGTCTCTTTAAATGGGGTGCCTGAAACTAGACATAGTGATCCAACTGAGGTCACACCATTGCTGAACAGAGGAGAACAATTATTTCCCAAGTCCCCCTTTAATACAACCCAGACTGACATTTGCCTACAGAAATAGCTGAATTATTCTTGGTGTTGATTATGGGCACACTGCTTAGTTTGAAGATGATTTTGATGCAAGATTAGAGGGAAATATTTTCTAAGTATCAAAGCAAAAGATATGTTTGTTTTTTTTATTTTGTGTTTTAAACACTGCCGAATACATCCATCCCAAGTTTGCACCGTCATTTTTTTGTTAGTTGACCAATTTCTTGCTAGTTCACCAAATCTGGATGAAATCAAAAAGGTTTCGGTAAAAAGCAAGGAGATTAATGTCGGGTCTAGATCACAGGCGACTTGTAGTAGCATTTGTGAGGTGCACTCCCCAATGCCCATGTCAATATTTTAACTGCTAAATGGGGTAACCCCACATGCCCCCTCCGTGCCCCTCTTCATTTCCTTCCCTGAACCCCCTCACCAGCAGCCACCAACTGCCTGGGTTCTGTACTCTGGGTGTTAAAGAGCAAATGAGGATAAAGGAGTTAGGCACCAAAATCTTATTGATATACCTAGGAAATCCTCAATGAAATTCACAGCAGCCTTTAGCCTGAGCTACTGATAATTCACAATGTATCAGAAAAGTAGGTTCATTGTGATGCCCACTGATGGGCTGGGGGGGCAAGGAGGCAACTGCCCTGGGGCCTGGCGCTTCAAAAGGGCCTGGGGCTTCAGCTGCTGCTACCACAGTGGTGGCCTGGCCCTTTAAATCACCGCCAGAACGCTGCACATCATGCTACAGGTAAGGGCTGCGGGGATGTGGAGGAACATGCAGCTCAGCACTCTCTGGAAGGCATTAAGGGCTGGCTGCCCTTTGCCCTACCCCTTCCAACTGAGGCCCTGTCCCTTCCAGGAGCATGGAGCTAGCCACCCCCACACCTTGCCCAGGTGCCTGGCAAGTCTGTGAGCCCCAAAGTTCAGTGTCTGAAAAAGAAAATGTTAATAGCCTTACAAAAGTTTAGAAGAATAACCATTGATGAGTATGCAATAAGGAAAAGATTACGAATCTGCTAACTGGGTGGATTAAATCAGATTTTTCAAGCAACTGGAGAATTACAAGCATTGCCGGGTGTCCACCTTTCAAATAAAGTGCAATAGCAAATGTTCAGACTCAGATACACAGATGAATCTGTCAGGCCTAAGGAATACAGTGAACGGAAGACTCTGACTGCATATTTTGGGGTAGCAAATGGAAAGCACTGAATACATGGTAAAGATGGGAATCCTGGATGCTGTAGTCATATTTCTGTCTATCACAGAGCTTTATCAAGGGAGCAGGATGGTGGGATGGGTGGGCAAATTTAAGAATGAATATCATCTGCTTAAGGAACTTTCTGTTGTATATTCTTTTGTTTGTAGTAGAGGCGGTATACATTTTTTCCTTCAAAAAGGAGTCATTCATTGCAGATACGAATATTTTTTAAAAATAATATTAAAAAAATCTCCCTCTTACCAATTTTAACTTTCCATTTTTAATTTAAAAAAATTAGTGAATTTTGAAATTTTTACCTAAAAATGACAGTTTGAGACATAATTTTCCACCAGTACTTGTTCAATCAAGTTATATAGGGAGAGTGTGATTTCGTAAGCACTCCTCAGAAGCCATAGTGATGAGATTCCACTTTTGAATCCTGTCCAAGTACCTGTGACATTTCTATATTCAAAGACACATAAATTTTAACTAGTTACATACCTCATTAAACAAACAGCAAACCTACTAATGGCTTCAGTGCAGAAAATTCAGGGATGGGGGAATTTGAACATACATCAGAAGGTTTTTTTTCAGGGGAGCTTTCACTCCACTGTGTTAAGAAGCAAATCAACAGCTTTGTTCTTCTGTATTAGTGGCCAGACATCTACCAGTAGATACGCACTATAACTGTGTCTACACTACAAAGGTTTGTGTACAGAAGAGACCTTTTGTCAACAAAACTAGGGAGTGTCCATACTACAAGTGCATTCTGGTTAGAATCTGTCGACAGAACACAACCTTTTCCCCAGCAGAGATATGTCTCAAAAGTGCCTCTGTGGACAGATTCTGTAGCCCTAAAAAATAGTGTAGATGCTCTGGGGGGCCCTCTGCCAACAGAGTAGGCTTCTGGTTCCCTGGACAGCCCTGTTTGCAGAGCTTCCAGTTGGCTGTTCTGTTGACAGAAGGCTGGGCAGTCTGGCTCTCTGTCGACAGATGACATTGACAGGTGAGCTCCTCTTAGGTGTGGGCATCTTCTGCAGACAGAGGTTCTGTTGGCAAAACTCTGTCGACAGTGACTTCTGTAGGAAGAACTTTATAACGTAGACCCAGCTTATGTGTGGGTTTTTGAGAAGTAAGTTATTTATGAGCAAAAGTCCCACTAAAATATACTAGGACATGGACTCCAGCATTAAGTAGGCCCTTTTGAAAGGTCCACACTGAGTACACTGGTAAGTGGGGAAGAATACGTGCTCAGTTTTGGCCAAACTTTGTGCCAACCGCAGTCATCAGCCTTAGTGAATGGGAGTCTTACCAGAGACTTTGGTAGAAGCAATTAGACTCTGTCTGGCTGTGTCTACATGGGCACAAATCTTTGAACTAGCCATATTTCGATGATTACTAATGAGGTGCTGAATTGAATATTGGCACGGCTACGCAGGGGTCCTTTTCATAAGCACCCTGCATCTTTCGAAATCCCCTTATCCCGCTCACTGATCAGAATAAAGGGATTTTGAAAGGGGCGGGTCCTTTCGAAAAGGACCCCAGTGTAGACATGCCAAGCAGTGCGCTTTCAGAAGTGGTGCTTTCGAAGTGCCACGGCCGGAAGTGTCCTAATGCTAATGAGTGTCCTAATGTCCTAATGCTAATGGCTATTTCAAAGATTTGTGCCCGTGTAGACACAGCCTCTGTGTCTAAACCTATATTCCTATGAGTGTTGTAAGTCAGAGGGGTGAATTTAAGAAAGCAGAGAGAGTTTCTCGCTGTGTTTCTAGCACAATAAAACAAAGTAATATGGTTCTTATTGAAAACTTAAAAATAAATGTGTAAAGAAACATCACCCATTATTGAAGACAGAAGTTACATTATTTATCTCTACTTAGACATTAAAATGCCAGTGTCTGAGAAAAAAAACTGGAAAGGTCAACAAAATAGACACACCCATAGCATATAATCAAAGGCAGGTCAAGAAAGCCACACCCGGTACGTTTTATCAAGGGTATGATAGGCATGTTGGACTAGTAAAATGCTAATTACCTACAGACATTTGTTTTAAACTTGCATAACTCAAGAAGTTAAGGAACATTTGAGAGAATTTAGAAGAATGATTACCTTGCTGTAGGTTTCTTTAACCAACTTAAGAAATGAAATTTAATGGACTAATGCTACAAAAGTCTATAGGACTATTCAAAAACATACATAAAGTATCTCAGTATATTCCAGAGAGGATTAGAATGATATCACTAGAACGTTACAAATCAATAGATTGCTTAGGGAGGTTGTAGAAGCTCCATCATTGGAGATGTTTAAGAGCAGGTTAGACAACCAACTGTCAGGAAAAGTCTAGATAATACTTAGTCCTTCTATAAGTTAAGGAGACAGGACTAGATGACCTCATGAGGTCCCTTCCAGTCCTATGATGCCACGATTGTATGAAATGTCTATTATTTTGGCTGAATAACTGGAACCTTCAGCCTGCAAGTGTAAATATGGGGACTTTCACCCAATTACATTCCTCTTATTTGTGGAAGGGATGTTTCTCACGAGATTATAATGTCACTTTCAGTCATTCAGGAATATTGCTCATATTCAGAAGTCCTTGCATAATCTTTTAGGTATACATTGTGCCTAGTCCTTACCCAGGTTTCAGGAGATCAAACAGGCAAGAGTAGGGGGTCCTCTCCATCCCCCATCCTCACCCAGTCTTCCTACGGTTCAGCCAAAGTTGCAGACCCCATTCAGGAAAGAGCATAGACTTAGGTGCTTTAAAATTTTCACCTTATGGACCTGCAATGGAGAAGCAGGCTAAGTCCTGCAGGCAATGGTGACATTGTATGAGAAACCAAGTGGGTGGACCCTAAGATTTTGCAGTCCTTATTTCCAAGCCTGTGCTTGTGCATCAACACTTGGTCTATAGTCCTGGACCCGGATCTCACAGTTGTGCTAATGCATATTCTCGGCACTGTGCAGACCTCCTGACTTGAGTCTGTAGCTTGACCTGGGCCCACACTGCAAAGTGACATGGCATGGCCACAAATCACAGCACGATTCAGGCTGTGATCTACCCCTACCCCCACCCCCACAGCAGAGTCCTAGGGCACAGAGCCCTTGATTTTGCTGACCCAAGTCAGCCTGATTTGTGTGTGGACAGAAGTGGGCTTGGGCTGAAACCTGAGTCAGAACCTGAACTTAGTGTGCAGCGCACACATACCTTTTAGGAGCCTGAGTTTCATTACAAAATTGACTTAAGGAACCTAAGTGTAATTGAAAGTCATTGGAGGTTAGTTTCCAAAGGGCCAGATTTCATGGGTGTTTCATGGCGGAGATCGGTGTCTACTGGGACTGTCAATGGCAAGTTATCTGCCTAACTCTTGCTGATTTCAGTGGGACTTTGGCATTCAACCTGAATGGGCAATTTCGAAAATACCATTCTGTGTCGGCACCTACCCACATCTTTAAAGGTCTAAATACCTTTTGTCAATCAGTCCCAAAGATCTCTATCTCCCAACTGCTGATTCAACTCTAGTACCGGCCATGGGAAAGGAAAGTAATTTCCATCTTATTCCTGTTGGGTGGCCTCGAAGAACTGAGCTTGTCCATAGGAATTGTTCGGTCAGAAACCCCATACTTCTTGTGGATTAATTCCTCCAGATACCAGCATGAAGGGGTCTGGCAAGGTTCACTCTCATTAAAATGTTGGTAAAGCAAAGGCAGGAGCAAACTGGGCTCCAGATTACACACACACACACACACACACACACACACACCACAGTTCCACTGAAGACAATGAGCTACATCAGTACACATGAAAGTTGAATTTCTCATGTTCTAGAATAGATTTAGGATCACCTAGAGGATTTGTTTATTTTAAAGGGAGCTGTCAGTGCTTGATACTGAATATACATTGTGACAAAGCTCCGCTTCAACCTTGGTGGGCCCTGTACTTTTAGGCGGACTGTTTGCCTTGGCTCACAGCAGCCCTCAGTTTTGGTGCTTTCTCTAGGGTACCAGGTGATCTGCTCTTATCAGTGGCCAGCATGGGAAAAAGTGGGGAAACCAAATTCTATAGTCTCTGTTGCCCCTCTGAGTGGTACAAGCAGCAGGGCCAACAGCCACTGTGGACCCTGGAGCAAGGTGGGAGGATGGCCCAGCTCTAAGACCTGGAAGGGGTGGGGCCAAGGGCAGAAGTGGTGGGGCCTGGGGCATTCAGCCCTCAGCATCACCCAGACTGTGGGTTTGGGACCATCCCTTGTTCCCACACGGCCACACGTAGCAGCACCGCTAGAGCAATTCAAAGGGGTAAGAGCTCCAAACCTGTCAGTGGGCTTGGGTACAGGGCACAGAAAACCCCTTTACCGAAACTGGTCCTCTTCCCATGCTGTAATGGGAAGTGGGTGGTAGGTGGGTGAAGTCCCAGCCTTCCTTCTTCTCTCAGCTCCAGCCCAGGGACACTTTGAAATCAGCTGCTTCCAAACCCTTCCAACCTCCGACAACAGCTGCATGCCAGCTACAGTTCCTTCAGCCACTTTCCCACTGTCCTCGCCCGCACCTTCCTTACCCACAGGTTCTTCTCTCCAGCACCTGCATGTGCTTGCTCCTTCCAGATCATCCACAGCACCCTCTCTCCTCAGCTCCTTGTACACACTGAGCTACCAGTAGAGGAGCCCCTTGGAACCAGTCTCAACTGGTTCTGAATTGGCCCCAGATGTTCTGATTAGCCTGACTCAGTTGCCTCTGGAAATCTCCTAATTGGAGCCAGGTACTTTAATTGCCTTGACTGCCCTTATTGATTGTGGCAGGTTGCGGCTGGTTCTAGATTAACCTCTGTTAGTTTACCCTGGGAACAGGGACCTATTGAACGTGAGGCTAATATATTCCCCTTCTGCTGCTGTCCTGTAGCCCTCTGACATGACTGTCACAATATTTCGTCTCTGTTTAAACACAACAGCAGCGCACAACTCATTGAATATTCACATCACCCTTACTTTCTCTCCCTCATGCAAGGGAAGGCAAAATGAATCACATTTCCCTCAGCTCAAGTCAGCAGCCCAAGAACTGAAGCTTATCAGCTCTGCCTCACTAGCCCAGCAGATATCGCTTCCATCAGTGGGAGTGGAGAAAACTGGCTTCCCGGGGACACAGGCTTTGCGGTAGCTGCCAACAAAAACAACAGGACTTTTTGTCAGCAGAGTCTTGCACTTACTTATGTGAATGAAACATAAATATTGCACAACGAGGTATTTAAAATAAAGCTGCTTTTAAAATATTATCTTTTAACCTTAGGAGCGGCTAAGTGGAAGCAGCAACTTTTTTGTTTTTAAACCACCAAAAGTTAATGTTTACAGCAGCCAGGGAGTTGGAAAACCAACTTAAGAAACACTTAATGTTTAGATCTACTTAGTGGTTGGAAAAAACAACTTCTTTAATGCTCCAGCAAGTGGAAACAGCAGCTCCTTGTAAACAAACCTTTAGCATTAAGATATTTCTCAGCAGTGGAAAACCCTAACTGCATGGAGACATATTTCTCAGCCATTTCAGAGATTGCGTATCAGAGGCTGCAGGAATAAGCACATTCCCTCAGCAGATACATAAATGATCAACACACAAGAAAGAAGAAATAGTTTCCATATGCTATGTTCCATTCACATTTGTTTGCCAGTAATTTACTATAGTCACATTGCTGTAAACGATATGCATAATTTGGAGAATAAGTGATCTGATTCACTAAAACATTGTTCCAGTTTTATTCTTTGATGTGAGTGCAGTTATGCCAATATACTACACTGATGAGTCAGGCATCATCCTGAAGCACATTGATTGGCCATGTAATTTACCGATCTGAGTAACATTCTGACCCTGTGCTTGTATGGGTCTGTCTCCTACAACCCCCAGTTCTTAACAATGAAAAAACTCCACGTTTTGTATGCCTTCTCTCTGCTACTCCAGAAAAGTTCCTGGAGATGAAATATATTTAACAAAGGGATAGTTTTCCAGGAACACGGAGGAATGTCTTCTGAGGCATCTGAAACTGGATAAGTAACAAGTCAAAGAATCCTCCTCTGGCACAGAAACTGTAGAGAGGAACTATTAGGTTTGTTCCTATTTTTTAGCTTCTTTACTTAATGAAGCCTCACATGTTAGCCAACACCCTTTCTTAGGTTGCTTCAGAATACATCTACATGATACAACACTGAGGTTGCTGTCAAATTGGATCATACATCCCTTTACTCCCATATAC
Source organism: Carettochelys insculpta (assembly GCF_033958435.1). Taxonomy (NCBI): domain Eukaryota; kingdom Metazoa; phylum Chordata; order Testudines; family Carettochelyidae; genus Carettochelys; species Carettochelys insculpta. The sequence goes on along the minus strand of NC_134156.1, from coordinate 21,380,400 downwards.
TTATAAGGATGAGCATGCAGGCTCTGTAGACTTGCATTTTGGTGTGAGTGTACAGCTTGTTGTTATTCCACACTCTCTTGCTGAGTCTGGACAGAGTTGTGGCCGCTTTTCCAATCCTCCTATTTAGCTCAGTGTCCAATGACAGGGTGTCAGTGATGGTGGACCCGAGGTAAATGAACTCGCATCCTCAGCACCCTTCTTTATGGCAGCGAGACTTGGACCCTGTATGCCCACCAGGAAAAGAGGCTGAATGTCTTCCACTTGCGCTGCCCCAGGCGCATCCTTGGAATATCATGGAAGGACAGAGTGACCAACACCGCCGTCCTCGAGCAACCTGGAATCCCAACCATGCACACCCTCCTCAGGCAGCGTCGGCTCCGCTGGCTTGGCCACGTCCACAGGATGAATGATGGAAGGATTCCAAAAGACATCCTGTATGGTGAGCTAGCCTCTGGCAAAAGACCTCCCGGATGCCCCCAGTTGCGCTACAAAGATGTCTGCAAGAGAGACCTCAGAGAGGTAGACATCGAGCTGGACAACTGGGAAGAACTAGCAGACGACCGCAGCAGATGGAGGCAGGGGTTACACAAGGGCCTTCAGAAGGGCGAGATGAAGATCAGACAGCTAGCAGAGAAGCAAGCACACAGAAAGCACACTAAGGACTTGCCAGACACCCACCACATCTGCAAGAGATGCAGCAAGGACTGTCACTCTTGTGTGGGCCTTCACAGTCACAGTAGACGCTGTAAATGAAGCCCTCAATTGAAACTATAAAGGGCACGAACCATAGTCTATGCAGACTGAAGGATGCCTGCATATACTTATTCTTTCCCATTGCCCCTTCTGGCATTCAATGGACCCTTCAGCCCTGGACTTTCCAGTCAAAATGTCACCAAGATCCAATGAACACAATTTGTGCTAGCTGCCTGCGTGATGTAGTTGTCTGTCCATTAGGAAGTGGCTAAAACTGGCCGGCTCATTTCGGAGAGTTGCATGGCTTTGTAGGCCATGACCTTTTGAGAGAGGATCTGCATCAGCAACCTACATTTGAGAGCTCCATGTTCCCTGAGTCATACGTCCAATCCCACAGCCAGCTGTGTCTGGCCCAGGAGTGTGATTTTGTCAGAAGAGCAATATAAGCCAAATGTCTTCATGATTCCTTCTCCGCCTGCTGATGTAAGAACAGATCAGCTGAGAAGTAAGAACACGTCACTAAGATTTGGATCTGGTTTTTGGCCAAACCCAACAGGAAGCAGGGCAGGGATGAATACTAAGGAGATGGCTTTGGGTATATTGTACCTGCTTTGAGATTATTAAAAGGAACTCGCACTTCATTGCTGGTGGGGCACTTCCTAAGTAATACTGACCACTGGGTTTTGAGTAAGAACACACAAATGGCCCTTTCCTTCTAATTCTGATATTTTGCAGGGCTTCCTCTTCTTCCTACTCTATCCCGTCCTCTCAGAGAAGGTTTGCCTTTCCTTCTTGTGCACTAGAAACAAGATCTAATGTCCTAGGCACTCACAGTAAGTCATATCCTTTTCTTGAAACAATTGGCCCTTTGATCCCGTTATGTGAGAACAAATCGACTGTTCTCACCTCTGTTTAGAAATGCTTTCAGCATGACTCTCTCTGACTCCCTCTCTCTGTATATATGTTAGTTAGTTAGTTATAGACACTGCAACTAACAACGCTTTCTGCAGAAACAAGTCATTAATTACTGCCTCTGACTAAGGTTAGGTAATTTCCTACCATAAATCTCTACTTTCAAGAGGGATTTTAACCAGACATTACTAGTGCAAGACTCCACTTGGCTGGATTTGATTCTAAAGAAATACTTGTTAATAAACACATATGTTGCTGGGGTCCTCCTCATTGTCAGAGATGCCAGTTCTCTAAACATTTATTTTTTGCCATTTTAAGTGAAAAAATCCATGCCTTCCAAGTAAACTGTGGGACCCGCAGGGCTAAGAATGCATTTTGTTTCAACTGAAACATCTCAAGTGTAGCAGCTGTGGAAGAACTACATTTCATCCTCAAGCGGCTAAGTTTCCAGGACACCTAAACCACCACTATGTGCTTTGCCTATTGTGGAGCATCTATTTGGTCCAGGTTTTAAATTAAGGTAAACCAGAATACCAACATCCATCATTCTACCAACAACACAGTCCATGTATAAGGGGAGAAGCCTAAGTGCCTGGAATACAAAAAACAAAAGGTGGAAGGCTGCATATCATTTTGCCCTAAAGCTGAGCATTTGGCCTACGTTGACTTCCAGTTGAAATCACAGGGAAACTTCACTGGAAGCAAAGTTTGACTTGTGTTTCTGAATATCCAAAGGTGAGTGTTTGGAATCCAAGTCACCATCGTTTGGAAAGGGCTGTTCGGGGACTTACCCAAACACTGTTGCTTTCATATGAAACTTTCCTACCGGGGATTGAGCCTACAAATGTGAGGAGATCGGAATCACAAGGCGGGGAGAGAGAGAAATGACACTTGAATCATTCAGGAGGCTTGTTCTGTCCACTTCTCTCTGAATCAAGGGATTCATGGCCAGACCCACTGCCAGGGGTACAAAGGGCACAGTTTACAGTAGCCCGACATTTCAAAGGGTCCTGGAGTGCCAGCTGCTGACACTGCTACTTTGCCAGCTCCAGGACTGTTTGAACTGCTGCAGCAGTGCCACTCCACATAGCTATTCTCAAATGGCTATTTCATAGAATCATAGAACAATAGAGCTGGAAGAGACCTAAGAAGCCACCAGGTCCAGCCCCCTGCCCAAGGCAGGACCAAACCCCATCAGATCAGCCTAGCCAAGGCTTCATCGAGCCAAGATTTAAACACCTCCAGGAATGAAGACTCCACTACTTCCCTGGGTAGATCATTCCAGTGCTTCACCACCCTCCTAGTGAAAAAGTTTTTCCTAATGCTCAACCAGGACCTTCCCAACCTCAACTTGAGACCATTGTTCTGTGTTCTGCCATCCATGACCACTGTGAACAGCCTCTCTCCAGCCTCTTTGAGTGGGGATTTGATAACAGCCTTCAACTTACTGGAGGGTGCTTGCATTCTCTTCTGCAGACTAAACAGACCCAATTCCCTCAACCTTTCTTCATAGGTCATATGCTCCAGCCCCCTAATTATTTTGGTCACCCTCCACTGGATCCTCTCTAGTGTGTCCACATCCTTCCTATAATTGGGGGCCCAGAACTGGACACAGTTCTCCAGATGTGGCCTCACCAAAGCTGAATAAAGAGGAATAATCACTTCTCCGGAGCTAATGGTAACGCTCCTCTTGATGCACCCTAATATGCCATTAGCCTCCTTGGCTACAACGGCACACTGTTGACACATGTCAAGCTTCTCGTCCACTACAACTCCCAGGTCCTTTTCTGCAGAACTACTACTAAGCCAGTCAGGTCCCAGCTTGTAACAATGCTTGGAATTCTTCCAGCCCAGGTGCAGGACTCTGAACTTGTCCTTATTGAACCTCATCTGATTTCTTGTGGCCCAGTCTTCCAATTTCTTTAAGTCACTCTGGACCCTGTCCCTACCCTCCAGCATATCTACCTCTCCCGCTAGCTTAGAGTCATCCACAAACTTGCTGAGGGTGCAATCCAACCCCTCATCCAGGTCATTGATAAATACGTTGAACAGAACTGGAACCAGAACTGAACCTTGGGGCACTCCATAGAAACCGGCCGCCATCCCGACATCGAGCCATTGATCACTACCCGCTGGGCCTGACCTTCTAGCCAGCTTTCTATCCATCTTATCATCCATTTATCCAATCCACATTCCTGTAACTTGCTGACAAAATAATGCTTCTGCACACAAAAATGTACTTCAAAATGTTTACATCTACACATGCCCCTCCCTTTCAGTAAAGTAAGTGGGTTGAAAATGTTAATACCTATTTTTGCTTTCAAAATTGGGTTTCCGTTCGAAGGAACCCCAGCCATACAGCTAGTTTGCAATTCAAAAGCAGCACTTTCAACACTCCGGGTGGCTCCCATTATGCAAATGAAGTGCTGAATATTCATCTCAGTGCCTCATTAGTATTTTCGACCCACTTCACTTACATGCCCTTTTCGAAAAGGAGGGACATGTGTAGATGTAGCCTTTACACTTGGCTATTTCAAAATACATCATCTACCGACAGGAAGCCTATTTCAAAACAGAGGCAAGGGATGCATTATTTCAAAATATGCGCTGTTCCCTATCTTAATAGCAATTATTTTGAAATAGCTATTTCAAAATAGGTGTTATTCCTCATAGAATGAGGTTTGCCAATTTCAGAATAAGTCCACTGCTATTTCGAATTTATTTTGAAATAGTGGTGGCATCGTGTAGACGCTAAGTGAGCTATTTCGAAATCAAGGCTGTTATTTCAAAATAACTATGTTGTGTAGACTACACTGTGGGGCCCACTATCTACTATAAGAACAAACAAACAGAGAAATGTAATTCATTTAATTGTTAAGTCAGAAGAGAAGCTGCGCTCACGTGATCTTAGCAGATACTGTGCTGTTAAACATGATGCTTTTCTGCTGTAGGTACAATTGTAGCCCTAGCTGTTTGTGTCTACGACCATTCCTACTGAACTTTGATAAAGAGTAAAGGTGTTAACAGTGATCTGGACAAGCTCCTAAATGAATAATTACAATCAGTCTACCAAGATTCCTCCTGCATTTCAAATGAAAAAACACCAAGAAACCCTAAGTCCTTTCCCTAAGGTGTTGGGTAAGAATGCTGTGTGCTCCTGAAGAGTTGAAGCTGAAGCGTTGGTTGCACTTGAGCTATGGGGAAAAGGATCCCTGTGTGTGGCTTATAAATTGGGTTCCTTTAGATGCTTTGGCATCCCACTGGGTAGAAGAGCCACTGAAGAAATGCAAGATTCTCATCACAATGCCTTTTGCTATCGTTTTTTCACCTGGCACCCATGGGGGAAAAAAGCCCTTGAACAGAATTACAATGGGTTTGGTTTTCATTCCCCCTTTGCATCATTTTGGTGGTTTAATGTGGGACAAAGATATGAAAATAACCCGAATAAGAACCAGGCTGAAACTTTCTCTCCTTTTTTCTTTCTGTCAAAGCTGTTTTCCTTTTCTGTTTTTAAATTTTCTCATCTCCCTTGCCTCCTTCTTTGTTGCTTTCTCTGCCACCAATGCACTGACTCAAAGGTTTGAACTATTAGTATATTTGGTATAAGGCAGGGGTGCACAAAGTAAAGGATCAGAGGGGTAGCTGTGTTAGTCTGGATCTGTAGCAGCAACGAAGGGTCCTGTGGCACCTAATAGACTAACAGAAAAGTTTAGAGCATGAGCTTTCGTGAGTTAACTCACTTCTTCAGATGCTGGTCCAGCATCTGAAGAAGTGAGTTAACTCACGAAAGCTCATGCTCTAAACTTTTCTGTCAGTCTATAAGGTGCCACAGAACCCTTCGTTGTTGCTAAAGTGAAGGATGAGTGCATAAAATTTCATAAAGGGGGACTGGCTGCTGGGTCTCAGGCTCATCCATCTTGTTAAAAATGTTGAAATATATTACTGTTTTGCTGTCTGGGTATTCACATTTATATATCAATTAATGAAGTTTTTACATTCTACAGACTTATTTTCTTATACATGCCGAAAGGGTAATTTTTGCATATGAACATACCCAAAATTTCTGTTGTTTTAGCTTACATTAGACAGATGGGCGGCCTGCTAACTGCAGGGATGAAAAATGGGGCCTGACATGAAAAGTTTGCTCATGGCTGGTATAAGAAACAGAATCTCATGTTATTGCAGACTGGAGGTAATGAATTCACCTGGCTTGCCCCATAACTTCCAGCAAAACTGTTAGAATTCATCAGCTTAGCCGAGCCAACATCTGTTGCGTACCAGGAGCTTAAAGTATCAAGGTTACCACTGTCTTTTGGAGCATATTCACATCCCATGATTTTGGTGATGTCATGGGCAGAGGTTTTTACATTTCCCAGAATCCAGACATTTTCTCAGAGATGTATTTTTCAAAATGTTTTTGGTATCACTGAAATCGGCTCTCTGAATAGTCCAGCTCTTCCTTGGTCCATCTGGAAAAGCAGGAAGAATTCAATAAAGCCTCCTCCAGATTTAAGCCGATGCTGTTTTCATTGAAAACATTAATCCATTGTCAGACTTACCTGAAATGTTTTAACTAATAGCAACTTCAGTAGTGTCAGCTCGTGAGATGATCGGTACCCACTTCTAATGAACTCAAACTATATTTTTAAGTCAGAGAAAACAACCAGTTAAGTTATTTCAGAGATAGCCTTTGGCCCTGACTTTGAATTCAGATCCCTATCCCAGGAAGCTGACAGAATTGGCAGGCCCCTGGGCAACAGAGAGGGATGGGGGCAGGCGCCCTCCTCCCAGAAGGGGCGTGGCATCAGACAGAAGGGGCGGGACTGGAGTTAGTCTCCCCTGGCCAGCCCTCGGTGTTACCTGGAGCGCATGCTATCCAGGACTCCAGTGGTGATTTAAAGCACCAGCTGACAGGTGGGGCAAGAGGGGCTACCGCATCAGGGCACGGCTTTTCAAAGAGACCAGAGCTCCCAGTCAGTCATCACTGCTGCTGCAGGCTCCTTTGAAATGCCTCAGGAGCATTACTCCACCACCCTGTGAAGCTTCTAAGGCCTTGGGGAGAGGCAACGCCATGCTCCAAGCAGCCCTTGGCTATGTCCCTTCCTTCTGAGGATCCGCCCATGGTGGCTGGTGGCCCCAAAGCTGTAGCTGCTGCAGTAACAGCAGTGGTGGCCGGGAGCCACTTCTGAATCACCAGTCCCTGGGGTATTTGTCTCCTTCCCCACCCCAACCCTGCCCATCTGGGGGGGCCTGATCTGTCCTCAAATCAGGGGGTTTGATTCAGGGCCACCTAAACTTTTGAGGGTTAGGTTATAGTTCTGCAAAGCAGGGGCCAGACAGATTACTACTACCTAGCAGTTGTTGACAAAGGGCTTCAAGGTAGGAGGATCATCTTTACTTTAGTGGATCTGGAAGCAATCTGAGGGGATTTTGAAATGATTTAATATATGGAGATACATATCTCATAGAGCCGGAAGGGACCTGGGGAGGTCATTGCAGCCAGTCCTCTGGGCAGGTCCAAGCATCTCTGACAGGGATTTTTTTCTGTATCTATTTACCCCCAGCCCTGGGTGGCCTCCTCAAGGATTGAGCTTACAATCATGGGTTTAGCAGGTCAGTACTCAAACCACTGAGCTATCCCACACTAGTGTCACTGCTTGAGCTAAGGCAGAGGTATGATTTTAATTAACATAAGTTTAAAAAACAAAGCCAACAGAACACTGTCTACACCACAGTTTACATCAAAGCTCACATTAGTTCAACTGAACTATTGCTGGCACTAATGAGAAATTTCCCGTAAAATCCCCCAAGTTGAAGAAAGCATTTGGGCATTATTCTCATTTGTCCTACAGCTCTAAAGGGGTTTTAATCTGTCTTAAATTAAATTTACACTCACTTTAAAGCCCTTCTACAGGCCAAAGAGGAGTAAAGTCCCCTTGTATGAATGAGAATCGGGTCCTTATTATGTGAACATAAAAATCTTTACCACATCCAACTATTACCATCTGACAAATCTTGGTACAAAAATAGTGTATTTTTGAAAACAAATTTTCTCTTAACAGTATTATTTACGGAGGTTTCACTACGTTATGTGTAATAAAACAATAAAGGGTCATTTGGAAAAAGCAATGGTAATGCAACCCATCATTTGGAAGTGCATCTCAAATTACATCTATTTGATTTTGACTTTCTGCCCAGGTTTCAGTGGAAACTTTTTTTTTTTTTTTTTTTTTTTACATTTAGCAAGCAAATCTCATTCATTGAATGTAACTCAGACTAAAAGGGTGCTTTCTCCATCTCACTCACATATTTTTCTTTTCATCCAGCCATGATTTTACAATTTAATTATTTTCCCTTTCAGAAATCAGTTACTACAAATAATGTTTTAAGAAACAGGCAAGTGAATTTTCTGGTGAAAGTGCAATCATTTGTATACGACGTAAACCTTGGCAGTATTTTTCAGTGCATCCTTGTTGTTATTTGTCAATGGAAGTACATTGCCTGTCAGCAATTTTTGGAAAGCTGAGAATTTTAATGAAAGGTGCTATAAGATGTTCTGTACCAATTGTACATGCATTGCAGTCTATCCACAACAGTAAAGAGAACTGGGTATTTCCACTGGAAACAGGTCTGGCATGTGTGCTTCCCTGAAGAAGTAAAGACATTCTATTTCAGCGTAAGAACAGACTACAGGTTGATCCTCCCTGGTCTGGAACCCTGGGGACCTAACTGGTGCCAAATGAGGGAATGTGCCAGACCAGCAGATGTTCTCTGTCTCCAGTGCCACTTCCACTGCCAGTCCTAACCCCTGGCCTCTGATAGGCTGCCGCAGGCCCCAGCTGCCAAGACACTGGCCCCAGACACTGGGCTGAGCTACCAAACACCGCCCTGGATGCAGCTCTGGCCCCATGCATGGTGGCTCTGGCCGTAGCTGAGATGCAGAAAAGATATGGCCCCAGCCCTGGACCCACAGATCCCATGTCCAGCCCTGGCCAAACTGCTGCTAAGTTAGCCCCAGACACCAGCTGGGCTGTCTGTCTGCCACTGGCTCAGTCCTGGATGCCAGACGGGCTGCCAAATTGCCACCAGCCCCAGCTCCAGAGGCCACATGTGCTACTGGACTGACACCAGCACTGGGCCACAGACACTGGTTCCGGGAGCACCAGCCCCCAGTCATTGGACTCCCACCAGCAGGCTCTCATCCACTGGCCCGCCTCCTACAAGCATCCTAGTCCAGGGCTCTCTGGTCCAGGAACATCTGTGGTCCTGCCAGGCCAGATAACCCCAGTTTGGGGAGGTACAACCTGTACACAGTTGCTCACAGCAGCATTCAGCTGTGTGTGTTTTTGTCTCCTTTACAGACCCAACGTGGACTTTTAGGAGCTCATGGGATTTTCAAAGGGGCTTCAGGTGCCTAAATCCCACTGAAATTCAGCAAGAGTTGAACGTGTAAATACTTGAGGATGATTTTATAACCCCTGCCAGAGCGTAAAATTTTTAAAAGCACTGAAGTCATTTAGGGGCATAAATCCCATTTTCAAAAGTAACTCAGCTATTTAGGAGCCCCAGTCTCATTGCGGGTCAGTAGGACTTGCCTCCTAAGCCCTGAAGGCCAGATTTTTAAATGCGTTGAGGGATCTAATCATGCAGAGAGGCACCGAGCCAAATTTTCAAAAGTGCCTAACGCACGTTTGAAAATGTTACTTTAATTCCTTTACATGAGCGCGGCAGGGCCATGTCTACACTAGAAATTTCCTTTGAAATGTTTTCCAAAAGCAGGGCTCTTTTGAAATGTCCAGCAGAGCGTCGACACACAAGAAGCATTCTTTTGCAATTAAATCGAAAGAATGCAGCGCTCCTTTCGAAAGCCCTCTTCCACTCCCATATCAGGAGTAGCACCTTCTTTCGAAAGCTTCTTTTGGAAGAAAACATGTGTAGATGCTCCACGGCCCTTTTTTTTTCTAAAAAGCAGTCCTCGTGGCACTGGATTTTTTGATTTCTGGCCCGTTCTTTTGAAAGAGCAGATCACTCTTTTGATCCACTTTTTTGTGTATGGACGCACTCTCAAAAGAAGTTCTTTCTGAAGAGACCTTCTGGAAGGGCTTCTTTTGAAAGATCGCTGTAGTGGAAATATAGCCTGTGTGGCTGTTTCTACACAGGCCACTTTTGAAGAAAGTGGAATGGTAATACATGGCCTGAAATATGCTAATGAGGCATGGATGCAAATTCCCTGTGCCTCATTAGCATACGGTCATGTGATTTGGAGTCTGGAAGACCATTCTTCTGGACTCTAAAATGCCGTTTAGAAGCACGGCCCCCAGTGGGTCTTCCGGAAGGAAGTCCTTCTTCCGGATGCCCCTTCTTCCCAAAAATTTTTGGGAAGAAGGGGCCTCTGGAAGAACTTCCTTCCAGAAGCTCCCCCAGGGCCGTACTTCTACACGGCGTTTTGGAGTCCGGAAGAACCGTCTTCCGGACTCCAAATCACGTGACCGTATGCTAATGAGACGCAGGGAATTTGCATCCATACCTCATTAGCATATTTTGGGCCGTGTATTACCATGCCACTTTCGAAGAGAGTGGCCTGTGTAGAAACGGCCTGTATGTGTGGGTCTGCACTACAATCTAAGTAAGTTAACTATGTGCTTAAAAAATAAAAAGCAGTCCTGAAGCACTTTAAACACTATGGCTGGGTCTACACATGCCCCTTCCTTTCAAAAGAGGCATGTTAATGAGCCTGTTCGAAAGATGCTAATGAGGCGCTGCAATGAATATACAGCACCTCATTAGCATAATGGCAGCCGCAGCGATTCGAAAGTGAGGCTTTTCGAATTGCGCGCCGCCCATGGAGATGGGACCTTCCAAAAGGACCCCCCCCCACTAGTTTTCAAAAGCCCTTCTTCCTATCTGGTGATCAGAAGAAGGGGTTTCGAAAACTGGGGGTGGTCCTTTTGGAACGTCCCGTCTCCACGGGCAGTGCACAATTCGAAAAGCCGCAATTTTGAATCTCCATGGCCGCCATTATGCTAATGAGGTGCTGCATATTCATTGCAGGTCCTCATTAGCATCCTTCAAACAGGCTCATTAACATGCCCCTTTCTAAAGGAAGGGGCACATGTAGACATAGGGTATGAAATGTATTAGGTCATGAGCTTTTGTGCGTAAGACCTGCTTCCTCAGATTATTGGAGTGGACAATTAGAATCCAGTGTTTTTATGGGGCAGTGGAAGTAAGGTCACTAGGAGGACCAGTAGGTGAAACAAATTGTTAGGTTGGATGTGAGCTGTTCTTGCAAATATCAAAGACAGGAAAATTGTCCTTATAATGCATAAGATAATTAAGATTTCTGTTAAGGCCTAATTTAAATGTGTCAAATGTGCAAATGAATTCCAATTCAGATGTCTCCCTCTGTAATCTTGAGGTAAAATTCTTTTGAAGAAGAACGGACACATTTAAATCCATTAGACATGTTCTAGTGCCTGTTAAGTAAGGTCTAACATTTATAAACAGGACAGGCCATTTAAAAATAAATATATATTTTTCTTTGCTTAGCTCCTAAAAACATAAAGATCTTGCTAGAAAGAAGCTCAGTTCCACTTTTCATCTCTATCTAATGAAAATAACGAAGGCAGAAGAAAAGTTCACTTTGCTCCTGCTTTTCTTTCTGTGCTTTGAAAATGCGTTATGCTGGGACTTTCTGTAATGACGTGGCTACCCAGGTAATAGGCAAATGAGAGGAAAAAGAGAATGCAAACATCATTGAGTGATGTATATACTTTTAAAAAGCCAATGTGTAAATAGCTCCTCAGCTAAACAAACTCTGTTTGCATAACTCAAATGAAAACCGAAGAATAGAGACCCAGTAGTACTTTTCTTTTTCTTCCCACTTGCACATGAAGTTCTCCATCACTGGAGAGGTTTAAGAGCAGCTCAGATAAAGATTTTTCCAGGATGATCTAGATTATGCTTCCTCCTGCCATGAGGGCAGGGGACCGGATTCGATGACCTCTCGAGGTCCCTTCCAGTCCTAGTGTTCTATGATTCTATGATTCTAGCCAAGGAATCAACAGCTTGAAAATCGGACACTGCACCAATTTCAACTGTACAAAACGAGTGCCCAGCCAGAGTGAGTGCCTAAAATAGCTCCAGCAATATTAGATTTCCAGGTGGTTTTTTTTTTTCCTTCTCTCTCTCTCTCTTTGTTCTCTCCCTGTAATGGGACTGGATTTTAGCACCCTGGGGACAAATCAGAATAATATTAGTTGTTGCGCTGGTAAATTCATCTGTAACATTGAGCCCCTTTCCTTCAACAGCAGAATAAGAACCCGTCCCCTCCCTCACCCACCCAGAAATTAGACTACTGGGATGAATGGAATGAATGAATCGTTCAGCAGCCAGTGGACTTTGAACTTTAAAATAACCCTCTGTAGATGGGAAGAGCCTGTGATGTAAGGGAAAGCAAAGTCACTGCATGTCATGGATCCAAAAGTCCCCTTAGGCTCAGAATCCAACATCAATAATATGGAGTCTCAGAGCTGTTCACCCCATCAGCGAAGGGGGTCATCCTTTTCAGTGAGAATCTCAGTTGCAGAGTCCCACCGCCACACCTTGTCATACCATCTAGCATGCTGTAAGAGAGGCACACGAGACAGTACTGTACCATTTGTTTCCAGGATGCATGTGTGGAAACAGCACTGGAGGAGCAGTTATCGATGTCCATTACATTGGAGAACAGGCCATAAGCAAAGGGCCCAGTGATGCCCATTGAAGAGTCTTTCTGTTAAATTCCCTGGGCTTTAACTGAAGGCCCAAAGCAGTAGTGGGCAACCTCCAGCCCACTGGAGCTCCACCTGTGGCCCAGGGACTCCTGGCAGGCTCCCTCTCCCATGCACCTCCAATGCACCAGGATATCAGAGCCCCAAACTTTCTAATCGTCCCTTCTTCCTCCCAGCACTTTCAGACCACTGCACATCTCCTGATTTGCACTCTCTGACCCTGCTCCTCCCTTCTCCCCCATCCCATCAGAGCTGGAATGCTGCGAATCAGCTGTTTGCGGTGTTCCATCTCTGGGAGGGAGGGAGGGGAAGGAGCAAGAATCAGGCCATTTGCATGCTCTGAAGGTGCTGGGAGGAAAGGGGAGTAACAGATAAGTGTGGGGCTCTGGTGCACAAGAACAATGGTGGACAGGGACACACAGGAGGGCTGCAAGGCCACAGGTGGAACCCCAGTGGTTTGCAGCCCACTGAGGTGAAGCAGGACCACTCATGCTGCTCACCTGCTATTCCTGGCTGCCCATCCCTGCCCTAAAGCCTCTGCCCAGCAACGCACTTATGCACAGTCTTCACTTAAAGCAAACAATGTCATTCTCACTGACTTAGAGAGGCAGCTACGCACATGTTTAGAGTTAAGCACCCATGGCCAAGTGCTTTGCTGGAGTTGAGCCCACAGTGAGGGAAAAAACAGCAGCACCTTCAGGCTCAAAGGGCTCAGGCTGCAGGTTCCCACCAAGTGCATGGTTGCCATCAGCAACACTCCCATTATAAGAATCATTCCAGCCAACCTCCTGGGCTGTAGGGGGTCCCAGAGCCTAGGTTCCAGCTCAAACTCAAATGTCTACACTACAGTTTTCAAGCTTGGCAGCCTGAGCCCCGCACCAGCCCCTAGTCAGCTGGCCCTACCCAGCTGTGCCTGTGCCCTATTGGCATACCATAAGATCCCAACCTTGCAAATCCCATGTAGCACCTCTCCAGAGATGGATGTGGCCCAGCTGAAATCCCAGACACCAGAGATATGAGGGATAATGTTAACAACTGTCAGGGAACCACAAAGATCTAAAGAAAATACCATTGCCAAGTGCCACATCACCTGTGGCAAATACACAGGATGAAAATATACAGTGCTCCTAAGTAGACATCTGGGCTACATCTACACCACAGTGATCTTTTGAAATAGTGCGTCCACATGCAAAAAAAGCAGATCAAAAGAGTAATCTGTTCTTCCAAAAGAGAGTGTCCACACAGCCCCTGCTCTTTCAAAAGAACAGGACAGGGACTGAAAAATCTGGTGCCATGAGGACCACTCTTTCAAAAAAAAAAAAAGGGCCTTCAGAGCATCTACACATATTTTCTTTTGAAAGAAGCTTTCGAAAGGGAGTGCTCTTCCTGAAATGGGAGTGGAAGAGGGCTTTCGAAAGGAGTGACACATTATTTCAGTTTAATTTCGAAAGAATACTTTTTGCGCGTAGACTCTCTGCAGGATATTTCAAAAGAACTTGCTAGTGTCAGTGCAGCCCTGCTGTGTTGACTTTTCAATAGCCTCAATCCCAATTTAGGAATCCAGTACAAAGACCTGTTCTTCCTCTCCTAAATCTTTGCCTTTAAGATTTCTTTCTTTTCTTCTTCATGTGAAACGACAATGAATGTTCTCGAGAATGATCATCAGCCCTTCGATAACAAAAGGGCCTTACACAGCCATTGCAAAATGCTGCCAAGTGGCACAATGTGCTGTCCCACCTATGAAATTAACTACTTTACTTTTGCTGCAGTTTTCGTGCTGATTGCTAATGGTGCGTAGGACTCAGGCCCATCACCACGTGGTCATTTCTCCAAGGCCCAGCATTTCAAAAGGGCCCAAAGTTCCAGCCATGGCCACTGCTACTTTGGATGCAGCAGTGGCCAGAGGTTGTTGCTCTTTGAAGTACTGTGGCAGCCCTCTTCCTCCCCTCCAAGCAGCTGTGATGCGGGGGATGCGCTATGATCCAGGCAGCTCTAAGGGTCGACTGCCTTAAGCCCCGCTGTTACCGCCATTGGCTTCACCTAGCTCAGGGCCCACAGTGGCTGCCAGCTCTATGGACAGGACTAAAGAAGGTTAGAGCAGAAAAAAAGAGGTCTGGAATCAAAAAGAAGAGATCTACCAAATGCAAACGAATGACGAATAGAAGGGAATTTTCACTGCATTGGAATGAGTGCGCCTTTTTGCTTGCTAATAATCCATTGCTCACTACCACAGTACTGTTTCCAATCAAGATTTCAAAAATCATTATAAGCTGCATAGGTACTGGAGGTACAACAGATGAAGTTTCATTTCTTGTTCTGAGCCCGTGGAAAATATTGCTAATGTCCTGTGTTATGGGAGATGCAACGGACCCCACTAGCCCCACTTGTCTGGCGGTGTGTTAGCAAGACAGCTCCATTAAATACTCCCTTTTGTTATTTCACAACAAACCCTTTTGCAGAAAGGAGACATTTGACTGTGGAAAGCTCGGTTCAGGCAAAGGAGAAATTCCATGACATCATCTGCAGGTGGGATGGGGAGAGGTAGCTTCACTGTCAAATTTTCACATGACTAGCTCTGACCAGCGCAATGAGTTCAGAAAGAGACCACTGGCTCCCAGCACAACAGCAATAGCATTTCAGATTTCTACTCCAGCAGATGAGCAACTTTGAGAGAAGGAAGCCAAAGAAACTTGAAAAAAAAGTCTTTAAATCTCGAATTATTTTCAATCCCAGAAGAGCATTTAAAGCACAAAGCTGTTTTCTTGTCTTGTCTTTTCTTTTCTAACCTCCTCAACCATTCCAAACAGAGATTAGGTCTGGGCAAATCTCAAAGCCAGCCTTTGGCCAGGTCTGCACTAGACCTTAAAGTCGATTGTAGATACTCAATTCTAGCTATGGCAAGTGTGTAGCTGGAATCGACTTATCTACAATCGATTTACACAGCCATCATCACCAAGGGAGGTTGACTGGCGAAATTCTCCAGATGACCTCCCTTACTTCTTGTGAGATTGAGGAGTACTGGGGTCAACAGTTAACCCCTGCTAGTTTGATTTCCCGCGTCCCCAGTAGGTGCATGAAATCAAATCCCAGAAGATCAACTCTGACCTTGGAGGGTCAGTAGAGTTGCATTGATGGAGAGAACAGAATCTAGCGTCTTATTAAAATAGGCTTTCTCTTCAGGCTTTGGACACTTCTATAGCCTACGAAAATACCAAGTCTATACGATGCCAGCCAGACCTTTCAGAACGGTTGCAGTATTTATTTCTCCCAAACATGTTCACTCAACCTATATACAAGTAGGACACAATGGCGCCACCATTTTAGAGTGTACGTCAGGGCTTTCATCGAGGCTGTGTCTACACGGGCACAAATCTTCGAAATACCCATATTTTGAAGAATTACTAATGAGGCGCTGAATTGAATATTCAGTGCCTCATTAGCATTAGGACGCTTCCAGCCGCAGCACTTCGAAAGCACCGCTTTAGAAAGCGCACGGCTCGGCGTGGCTACACGGGCGTCCTTTTCGAAAGGACCCCGCACCTTTCGAAATCCCTTTATTCCAATCAGTGAGCGGGATAAGGGGATTTCGACAGGTGTGGGTCCTTTCAAAAAGGACCCCTGTGTAGCCACGCCGAGCCACACGCTTTCGAAAGCGGCGCTTTCGAAGCAACATAGCTGGAAGTGTCCTAATGCTAATGAGGCACTGAATATTCAGTTCAGCGCCTCATTAGTAATCTTGAAAATGGGCATTAGCATGGCTATTTCAAAGATTTGTACCCGTGTAGACACAGCCCAACTGATAACAAGTAATGATAAACTACTTCATTTAAGACCTGATTGTGCCCTTTTCAAAGTCACTGGCAAATTCATTAGGGCTCATACTTCAAAGAGTCTGTCCACATTTCACTCAAGAGGCCTTCTCCTGACTTTTTGAGTGGAGCGATTTCACCCCAAGTGAAGGTGGAGGCAACATTTTATAAGATTAAAAGTTCATTTCACCCAGCAAAACACTGGGCAGGGGCAGGCAAGGATGGTATTAGTGTTTGAAAAAGTCTGGTGAAAAAATTAGAGACTCCTGATTCTTCCAAATGATTTTCAAAAAAGGGGGAGGCAAGACAGAAATTGATTTACAGCCTTGAGATATCCCACTTTTAATTCCACAAGTTATAGATCCATAAATCATACAACAAACATCATGCTGGCCACAAAAGCTAATATATCTTATAACACCAATAACTGCAAAGGGGCTTCTCTTGTTCAGCCACATTCATAGGCATTATAAGTGGGGATAAAGGAGGTGCTTAGACCATTTTAATTTATGTACAATTGGCAGTTGTATTCCTGGAGAGGAAAACAGTGTGAACGATATGGAAACCATCTGGTAACATTTCATTACCGGTCTGGTGACAACGGGATGTAAATGGATATTGTTCTGTAAGTTGAA
This sequence comes from Carettochelys insculpta, assembly GCF_033958435.1. Taxonomy (NCBI): domain Eukaryota; kingdom Metazoa; phylum Chordata; order Testudines; family Carettochelyidae; genus Carettochelys; species Carettochelys insculpta. Next base: position 21,363,579 of record NC_134156.1, on the reverse strand, counting down.
AGACTGAGAGTTCATTATTTTATTTAGTCTTTATCCAGTCCTGCAAACACTTGCCCATGTGCCAGCTGATTGGATGGGGGCACTCTGTGGGAGTCTATGTTAATTAATTTAATGGAGGAGTGGCTTTGTCCCATTGGCTTAATCCAAGCATAGTGCAGACAAGGCCTCTTAAAATGTCATCCCTCCACACATTCACTCTGACATTTCTTCTTTTTCCTGATCCACAGCAATCCAGCGAGCTCACCCAAGGATGTGAGATATACACCACGGGTGAGTCTACACTTGCACATTATTTCGAAAAGACAGGCCCTCTTTCAAAAGAACAGAGGGAATGGCTACATGTGCCATGCACTCTTTTGACTGGAAATCGGATGAACATGGCCCAGGCATTGAAAGCTGGACCATGATCCCATAGTGAGAAGAGCGCCCCCTGTCGACAAACTACATCAAAAGAAGGCATGTGTGGTGCTCCACAGCCTGCTCTTGCTAAAGAGGAGTCCTCCATGGGGGTGCCCAGCTGAAGCGTGGAGATGCCCTGCCCTGTAGAGCGGGGCTCTATGACGCTCATGTCCGGCTGCTCTTAAAGCTGCATGGCCCTAGAAACCCCATGGCAGGAAGCTGAGAGCAGGCGAGCTGCAAACACACGGGCTGCCAACAGCACGCCTGCTCAGCTGCCCCCGACGACTCTGGAGGCCACATGGCCAGCACCCGGGTTCCCCCCTCAGAGCCCTCACAGGTTTCCCAGGAGCCTGCCCCAGAGAAGAAAAAAGGGACCACCTCCTGGATGGACCTCAAACTCCAAGACCTCCTAGGTCTATGGAAGGAGAAAGACATCCTCTGAGAGATGGGGGTCAAGCAAAGGAATTCTGCAGCCTTCACCTGCCTGGCCAGGGGACTGACAGGCCGTGGCTACCCAGAAAAAGGTAAAGGAGCTCCAGCAGGGCTACACCTGGGTCCAGGATGAGACAGGGCACTTAAGGGCAGGTCCCACCACCTGCCCCTACTACCAGGAGCTCTGCTCCGTCTTGGGGCCCCGGGATAGCAATCCACCCCCAGTGCTCCTCGATACCTCTGCAGACCAGTCTGATTCAGAGGGGCTGGCACCCCAGCTGGCAGGGTTGGGGTGACATGGCTGCCAGTGGGCCACACACGGACCTGGAGGCCCAGGGCCAGACACCCCAGCCAGCCTCAGCCCATGACATGCCCCTGGCACCCACATGCGCCACCCAGCACCTGGATCCATGGACAGCTCTGGGCACCCAGATGCCCAGTGGGATGTATGCAGGACAGCCAGCACCCAGGGACAGTCCCACCCGGGGCTGTGCCACATGGATGCTGTGCCCACCATGGCCGGGCCCCGGGGAGATGGGGGGTGGGGCCCCAGAGAGATGTGGGACAGGGCCTTGGGTGGACAGGGGGAACGGAGTCCCAGGGAGGATGGGGGAGCAGGGCCCACCTGGGGACTGACACGCCATCCGTCTCCCCTTCCAGGTGCAGCAAGAGAGGGCCTGCAGAGCCCATCATCCTCAGTGTTCCTCAAGAGCCCCCCATAGGGGGTGGACAGGGGACAGGAGCCTCCAGAGGCACCAACGCACCAGCCACACAGCCAGAGACCACAACAGTGCATGGGGAATGACCACGCCAGCCTCTGCCAGGCTGACCTGATGAAGCGGCGCCGCTGGCTGGAGGAGGCCGACCTAGCGACTCATGTCCCACCTGGAGAGCATCCACGGAATCCTGCAGGACCATGTGGGCAATGTAGCCCAGCTCCTGGCCCTCCACATAACCCCCCCCCCAGTTGGCCACACACCCCCAAGTCCTTCTTAGAGGCCCCCTCCAAGAAGCCCCACCCCGCAGGGGCCCCTGCCCACTCCACACCCCCCACAGAGGCCCCTGCCCCACTCTACTCTAATGCCGCAGCTGACATCCCCCAACGCCCCTACCTACCAGTGGTCACCACCCCATCCCAGCCCTGCTTGGAGCTCGATACCAGAGGGGAAGGGGATCCCAGGTCTGACGGGGCTCTCACCCACAACCCCCATCCCCGAGTGACCCTCCTAGTTCAGGCCCCTCTCCGCCCCACAATGTACATGGCTGGCCCCACACTCCCATTGTAAACAGTTAAACATTCGCACAGGCACTGGGTTGTGGTTAATGTTTACAACGGTTAATTGCCCGTATCCCATGGTCTCATGAGGGAGAGGCAAGGTGCATGTCATGGGGGGTGAATGTGTGGGGGGACGATGAGGGGTGGGCATGGGGGGGGGTCTGTGTGGCCCAGGGCGAGGCTCACCCAGAGGGCCTTCCAGCTCCAGACCCCATCACTGGTTGCCTAGCAACGGGTGACAGCAGCCCAGTGGCCCGCTGCTCGAACCACACAGCGGCCTCAGCAGCCCACCACTGGATGTAGGCATCCTCCTTGCCCTCCATGATGTTGTGGAAGGCACAGTAGGAACCCACCACCTGTAGGATGTTGCGCACCCTGACCTCAAGGTGGGTGAGGAGGCACTGCCACTGCCCCTTGAGGTGCCCAGAGGCCTGCTTGACCAAATGCTGGGCCTGGTTGACGTAGGTGTTGAAGGCCTCCTGGCTGGAGTTGAAGTGGCTGGTCTATGGCTGCATCAACCACGGCAGTAGGGGTATGCCACATCCATGACCATGCAGAGTGGCATGGTGGTGTCCCCAGCCACAGCTCCTGCTGGGGGATGAAGGTGCCAGCCTCCATACACCCGCACAGGCCCAAATTGCAGAAGACACTGGTGTTGTGGGTTTGCCCCACCCAGGCCACATAGATGTCTGTGAGCTGGTCTTTGTGTTTCACCAGGGCCTGGAGAACTATGAGTGGTAGCCCTTCTGGCTGATATAGTTGCTGGTGCTGTGTGGCGGGGCATGGATGGGAGAAACCCCCGGTGACAGTGTCCAGGTCCCCGACAAGGATGACCCGATGCAGGAGGATCACGTTTATGGCATGGACAACCTTCATGGGAGGGAGGCCATGCGTTCACATGAGGGCATGGCAGGGTATTCCCAAACAGTGTCCTTCCCAGGCCTCCTTCTGGCCAGCAGCCCTTGAGGGTCCCTGTGCCCCCATCCGGCCAGCATCCCCTAGTAGTCCCTCCTGGCCAGCAGCCTCTGGGGGTCCCGGTGCCCATGGGCCCCCTTCCCACTCCCCATGATGGGGCTGTGCCCTGGGCCCAGCTTACCTCCATGAGCACTGCTCTGATGGTGGCCTTGCACACCCCAAACTTGTGCCCCACTGGGCAGTAGGAGTCCAGGGTGGCCAGTTTCCATAGCGCAATCACTACCTCCTTCTCAAGGGGGAGTGTGGGCCACATGGTGGTGTTCTGGTGCCTCAGTGTGGGTGCCAGCCAGTGGCAGAGCTCCTGGAAGGTGTCCTGGCTCATGCAGAAGTTCCACAGCCATGTGACATCATCCCATTGCCCCAGCACACGTTGCTTCCACCAGCCTGTCGCTGCTGGCTGCTTGACAGGCCTCGGCTCATGCAGGGCGAAGGAGTTTTGGAGGGCACTTTAAAGAGGCGGCTGGCTGCAGGCCCTGGAAGGGCTTGGCAGCCATGCGACCCCGGCCACAGCATCTCCGCCTGCCTTCTTTCAAAAGAGCACTCAGACGTGGGTGAACGCTCCCTTTCGAAAAAACGGGACGGGTCGTCGAAAGAGACAGTTGGACCTGCGATCCACCTTTGCCATGTGCTTGTACACTTTCGAACACCGAGATGTTGATTCATGGCTTTTGGTTTTGCCCTTTCAACAGTGGGCTCCCGCGTAGACACAGCCCATGACTCAAGATGAGTCTGAACCAAAACGTCTGACTCAACCAACCTTGAGCTGTAGGGAAGGTTTGCTGTAAAGCTAGACTTCGGATCAGGCCCCCTATACACAATGATCTAAAGAAAACCAGCATTATTACAGCTTAGATGGACTCCTCTTTGCAGAACAGGTTATCTGTTTGTTCAGTCTTTGAACAGTGCCTGGTGCAAGCAGATCCTGATTGATGACTTGGGCCTCCCAGGTGCTGCCACAATACAATGCAAATTGTAACGATTAGCTCATTCCTGCCTAGGGTGCAATCCACACCAGGGTCCCATTGTGCTAGTGTAACTGCCCAAAGGCAAACTCAGGGCCTTTAGAGCTTGGTGAAGAAACCACGACAGTTTGAGCTTAGCCAGCTAGCTCCCAGCTAAGGCTGCAGAGGAAACTGATTCTTTCTCTGGGTAAGTATGTGAGTTACAATAGATACAGTGAAAACACACAGTAAGAGTGAGCTGCTGCCCTGTACGGCTTATTCTCTAAAGCGACAGTCTAGACAAAGAAGTGGGGAGATGTAGTACTATTAGCCCCCTTTTTACAGGACAGCACCTGAGAAGCTCCTGCATCTGACTGTCCCTCAGCATCGGGGTAGGGGATTAATAGAGATATCTGGATTTGAACCCTGTGACGTGGGCCCAGCTCCAATATGAGGCTATGACAGGGCAACTGCCCCACACTGGAATGGAAAAGATTAAGAGTCACGTGGCAGGGTTAAGGCTGGGAGCCAATCAGGAGAGGACTTGAGGCAGCCAATCAGAGCCCAGCAGGGCTGTATAAAAAAGATGGCTGGCTAAGAAGAGCTCATTTTTGCTCTGGTGGGAAAAAGACTAAGCTGCCTGCTAGCTGGGGGTATCCTAGACAGAGCAGGGCTTAACCAGGAGAGCTCAGGCCTGGTTAAACCCCAGGCTGAGGCTCAGGAAGGTATGAGGGCTGAAGAGGAGCAGCCAGGGTAGGCAAAGGCAGCAGGCCCACACCCCAAAGCCAATGATGAGTGGGTATAGGAGGAAGCATGTGGGGCAGTAGTCAGGGCCAGGGGGTGTATGGGGAGTACACAAGGTGGCAGGGCGGCCAGGGGACATACGGGATGAGTGTTTAGGGGCAGCAGGCAAGTAGCAGTACCTGGAAGCCCCCCCAGGAACCACTGCAAGATGGTGCTGCCTTCAAGTAAGTGTGGAACCCCACACTCATTTCCCCCCATCCTCCTTTGAGCATCCTGTTCACTGGAGCGCCTGCCCCCGCACCTGCCCGAAACTCTCCCCCAAGCCTGAGGCAGCTGGGGGTAGGAGGATACAAGGTCTGGGCATTCTGGGCCCTACCAACATTTCTGCAAACTTGCCACCCCCGCCCCTGCCAGAGATGGATTACTGGGGTGAGTTTCCTGGCCCAGTTTTGCAGACTTGGGCAGTTCAGAGAGTGTGGCTGCTCCTTGGAGAAGTATGGCAACCTGGGGGTGTTTGCATGATGCTAAGCCCTAACTCAGAAACCTTTGCAGGACCATCTGTCAGCACTTCTGACATCCAGCATGCATCCCCGTATCAAAGCGTAGGCCCAGCAGCTGACTTCCAACTAAGCAAAACAAGGGAAAACTGATTTTCGGTGGGTGCTGTTTGTTTTACCATGTTTTTTAGTGTTTGATTGATTGGCTAAAACAAACCTGAAGGGAATGGATTTTTCTGTCAGGAAAGGGAAATAAATAAACCCAGGCCAATTAAGACCAAGGCAGGCAGAGAGTGCAACTGTTACTCCCTCAGTCTGGGGGCTAGCAACTGAGAGCAGAATTCAGTTGACAGGTTATGAGTGGGATTTTAGAAGATGCTTAATGATTTGGGTGTTTCTTTTTGTTGAGTGCCTAACTTGAGAAACCTGGAACGGATCCTGGTTTTCAGGTGACAGCTGTCTGGTACTTTCTGCAAATCAGGCCCACTTAAACCAACCTTTGAGAAGCCGCCATCCAAAATCCTTAGCCGGTTTTGCAAATCTTGCTCTGTATGCTTCTGTGTGACAAGCCCTGGCGCATTTGCTTGCTCAGCATATTTTACATGCTATATTCAGCCTGTGTTGAACCACTTCCATTATGCCAACACTTCTATGATTTTAAGGCCATTCTTGGTTCATGAATGATTCACAGACAATGTCCAATTTCTCTTTGCATGTGTACATATAAATAAGGATTAGTTCCAATCGTTTGTAAGAGGTGAGGCTGTCATGTGGCATTTAGCTTGATAAATGATTCATTTCTAGCTGTTTGAAACTGCTAAAAGAGACAATGACTGAGTAACAGGATTTCATAAAAGGAACTATACAGGAACACATACTTCATAAAAATCTGTGTAAATGGACCAAAATCAATAAGTGCCTTTAGCAAACCAGAAGCATTATATTGGTCCCATTTTGATTAGCAGGACAAATATTGCATTCTGGTATCCCAAAATTGACCAGATCTTCCCACATTCTACTGTGCATTGCACTCTTTTTAATCCAATGCTCCAGATAAAAGTACAGGGTGAACCTCTCTAGTCTGGCTCCCACAGGACCAGACTGATGCTGAACCAGGAGGTCAACATTGACTAGCCATATTAATAACACTTCCACTGCTTACTGCACTCTTACAAGACATTTAGAGCTAAATAATATCACAGAACACTGACAGCCAGGACTTGTTGCTGTAAACACTTTTTATGGGACTGCAGGAAACTTGGGCACACCCATGACAAATGGACATCCAGCTAATTAAAATCAGGGCAGACCATGGATGTTGCTGAACTAGAGAGCTTCAACTTATATTGTGTTCTGTTCTTAAAGTTATGATTCCTCCAGTTTCTTTCTCAACTGTCTTTGAAGGTCCTCAAACAGGTAACAAAATGCTCTAAATTGGTCCTATGAAGTGAAATGGCATCACCAATTAATCAAATTTGGTCTGAAGGAACATACTACATGAAAGATAATAGCGAAAGGAACATTAAAAGAAAACATAGTCAATGCGGACTTTGAAGGAGGCAAGTTTCTAGCCATTAGTGCAGCCTCTCTGCAAAGAAATAGAGAGTGCTGTATGTATGGAGAACTGCAAAGAGAAGGAGTGTTTCTTTAGCATGCTTTGGGCTGGCAGAGCCTTTGCTCTGTATCTGAGGTAGTTATGTGCACCAGTGCAGAGAGAATGCAAAGTGGGTGTAAAATGCTACATTCTGAGGAGAGAATCTTGCCCTTTGTGTTCACTGATGAATCCAGAGTTACAAATGTTGGGGGTTGTCTATACTATGCAGGCTCTACCAGGAGAGCATCCTGGTGTAAACGCAACCATGCACCCTCTGTCTGACCCACATGGCCGCCATTATAATAAGCTGACATAAAAATGTTCAGGGAGAAAGGAAAATGTGGAGACATTAAAATTCCAACTGTGGGCAGTGCTGGGTGAACACCAAGAAATCATGGAAGTATTATGCTCAGAAGTAATAAATGGCAGCATATCTTTGAGCAGACTTGTTCAGAGCCTGTGGAATCTTAGCTAGAACAGAAAATAAGGATACTTTGACATTAGGTGTTAAAAACCTCAACATTTTAGAGCCACCAGGAAAGAGGGGACATTAACTTTCTCCCAGAGCACTGCTTTTTGGGATATCTGAGTTCACTTTGTATGTGTCCCATTCTTCAGTGCCTCTGTTTGTGGGATGTTATAACCCTCTTTAACTAATGAACAAACATGTAGCTAAGAGAACTTTTGAAGCACCTCAACTTTTGGCTGTTTTCATTGAACTATTATCTGACACGCCATCCTAAAATACGGCTGCTCCATACTTGGAGATCCTTGTACTGAAGTCTGAGGAGCTAGAATATTGCCTGGATCTTTTATTTGCTAGGCTAACCAAAATAAACAGTGCACAGAACTGAGATGATGGCATGTTTATTTCACTTTGAGTTCATTTTCATTTCATCCGTTTCTCAGTGGGGGACAATCCCATGTTCCTTAACTGCACAAACACCACAAATATCTGTATAGTCCTTTCCCTTTCCAAACTGAAGCACTTAAGTCTACACTAAGCAAAGTAAGTTGACTGCAGATATGCAATTCTAGCTATGGAAATTGCATAGCTAGAATCAATATATCTGCACTCAGCTTACTTAGACTCATAGAATTCTAGGTCTGGAAGGGACCTCAGGAGACCATTGAGTCCAGCCCCCTGCCCAAAGCAGGATCAACACCAATTAAATCATCCCAGGCAGGGCTTTGTCAAGCCAGGACTTACCCTCTAGGGATGGAGATTCCACCTCCTTTCTCGGTAACACATTCCAGTCCTTCACCACCCTCCTAGTGAAATAGTTTTTCCTAATATCCAACCTATACCTCTTGCTCTGTAACTTGAGACCATTGCTCCTTGTTCTGCCATCCATCAGTACTGAAAACAACCTCTCTCCATCCTCTTGGGAACCCTCCTTCAGGAAGCTGCAGACTGCTATCAAATTGCCCCTCACTGTTCTCTTCTGCAGACTAAATAAAACCAAAACCCTCACCTCTCCTTGTAGGTCATGTGCTCCAGCCCCCTAATCATTTTTGTGGCCCTCCACTTTGTTTCTATACTGGGGGATGCCCAGGCTAAGAGAGAGATGTCTCTATGTTAACTATTATAGAACATGAAAACTAGAGGCACAATCAGGACCAGGGCTGTACTGTGCTGGGTGATATATGCTGCCCCCAATGAGTTTACAATCTAAACAAGCAAATGAGGCAAAAGGTACAAAGGGGTTTGAGGAGAACAGTGTAAGTGACTTGCCTGAGGGCACAACAAAGCTCAGTGGCAGAGCTAGGACTAGACACTAAATTCACTTCCTTAGTCATCAGACCACATTGTGCTTTATAAACTGGCACTAGACAGACAGGTTAAACCTTCTTATTGCTGCATGAAACCAACTTGTTATGCTGCGCACATACATCTATCAGGGATGGTTTAGATAGCACTTGGTCCTGCCATTGGGGCAGGGGTCTGGACTCAATGGCCTCTCAAGGTCCCTTCCAGTCCTAGTGTTCTATGATTCTATGATCTGCACTAAGGTGAGTTGTGGCTTTCTGCAGTTATAGGAATGGCTGAAGCCTTCTTCACTCTCCTCCAGAGCTGGCTGGATGTGAAGTCAAATTGTATTTTCAAGCATCAAAATGTTAGTTTTCATTTTCTGAAAGAGTCTAAAGACCAGGACATTTGAGGGACAAAAGTCCTGAGAAATTTTCCTCTAAAAAAGAGTTATTTTCAGAAATAAATGCAAAAGGTGGAATCGACAATTTTTGACACAGTTATTTATTTTATTGTCTCCATTCCAAAATCCACTGTCTCTCTGTTGTCTGCTTTGAACACAAGCCCTTCAGGGCAGTGACTGTCTCACCTAATGTACTCAGCACAGTGGTGCTCTGACCTCAGATGGTGTTATTAGAATGCACATAATAAAGGGTAACTTGTGATGTGAAGCCTGAAATTCCCAGGCTCACCACTGTGTGCAGATCAACTTTTCAAGTGAATGTCTAGCGCATAAGGAGACCAGAGACGGAGTTTTAGCCACTCCGTGGCGATCCACTGTGGAGAGCTCTCAGGCTAAATAAAGCATGCTTTCAACAAAAGAAAATTAATGATCTCTGGGTCCTGAGTTTCTGAAAAGTATGCCCTTACTGAAGACAGTTGGCAGAAGAGTGGCCCTTAGTGGGAGGCATAGCTCAGTGGTTTGAGCATTGGCCTGCTAAACCCACAGTTGTGAACTCAGTCCTTGAGGAGGCCATTTAGGGTTCTGGGCAAATAAATTAACATTTAAAAAAAAAAAAACCTGTCAGGGTTGGTGCTTGGTCCTGTCAAGAGGGCAGGGGACTGGATTCAACGACCTCCTGAGGTCCCTTCCAGCTCCATGAGATGTGTGTAAGAGTTTCTCCCATTGGCTTCCTTACTCCTCATGAGGAGTACAGGGGTCAACTGTGACCCCTGAGAGGTTGATTTCTTATGTTCCTACCAGATACGTGAATTCAAGCTCCAGAAGATTGACCCTGAGCAGGCCAGTCTTCTGAGCTATTGTGAACATAGCCTTAGAGATATTTTCTCTTAAAGATCCAGAAGGAGGAGCGAAAACAAAACCAAACCCAAGACAGAGCTAATTGATAGGCGAGGGAGCCACTGCTCAGGCCCTGCCTAGCTGTTCTGGGTGTGTGGTGCAGATTTGGCATTGAACAGCTGATCCTAAAAATGAAGTCTCGGTTTCACAATATTCCCTCAAATGCTCCCTCTCCCCATGCCACAACCTTGGCATCTGGAATGCTTACAGTTTGAAGTCCTTTAGGAAATTGCAAGTTCCAATCAACTGCCTTCCCATGTCCACTGTTCCCATGTCATTCCCTGTTTCACAATAAATGCTTATACCTGTCATTGTGTGAAAAATGAATAACAATTCCTGTGCTGACTGGGAAGAGGGAATTTGCTCAGCCTGTGAAGTCACTGGGAGCAGGCAGAACTGGCAGCAATTCAGAGGACTTGGCGGGGTCAATGAGTCAGTCCTTTCACTACTTGTGAGGGAGGAATTGTACTTTTCCCTTCGAGTGTAACTCACACACCTCCTGGGTGTTGGGGTACTGTCCTTTTTAGTAGCACTGAGACCACTTACAGAGAGAATAATGAGCCTACTCAGTACCGTTAGCTAACAGGGTGTGGCCTTTGAGCACATGCAGTAGAGGCTCATACGCTGAGGTGCCAGGTTTGAGTCTGCCTCCAGATGTTGGCACTGTCCAAGTCCATCCCACAGCCAAACAGAGAGTTTCACCACTTGCCTTATGATGAAACCTTTCTGCTCAAGTGGCACAAAAGACTGAGTGGTCCCTTGGAGTTTGACTTAAACCAGGCAGATGTGGGTTTTAGCGTTAGTCAGTGATAAGCAAGTGCAGCAGGAGGCAGGCCCGCGATTAAGTCTTCAGGTTTAATTCTTTGTTCTGTCAAAGACTGACCTCAGGTGACCTCCCTGCCTCAGCTCCCTACCTGTAAAATGGGGTGAAGAGTCCTGCCCTATCTCACAGTAGTGGTAGAGACCTGCAAATCCCTGGATCCACATCCATGGATGTGAATATCCACAGCTCATTTTTGTGGATGAAGTTACAAATTTTACATTTATGCAGGGCTTTGAAGAGGGGCTACAGAAATGCCTAAGGTAGCTAGAAAGGGGACCGCTGACAGTTCTCTGAGTTTTCAGCCTCACCTCTGTTGCATTCTTCTTATTACAAGTTCCTGTCTTTAATAGTTTAGTTATTTGTATTTAAATCTTATCCAGCACAGCTACAGCTCAGGGGCCACCTCCCAGCATGGAGAATGCCCTTGGTGGGCACACCCCACATCCTGAGACAACATTAGCAACTGCCCCAGAAAAACCCTGTGCTGACCTCCTGACTGGGTACCTCATCAGACATAATACTCCTGAGCAGAATACAGCTTGCAGGACTCTCTGTGAACTCAATGCAAGCTTCACTGGCTGGCGTAGGGAGAGAAGAAAGACCATGGTTCTGCTTCTTCTTTGCCTCCTGCTTGAGTAACTCATGAGTCAGAGGATACTAGCCGGAAGCTTTCCTGTGCTTAGGAAGATCCTAGTGATGTGTGTAAGAAGCCAATCCCTGTATAGGAGGCACAAAAGAAGGGGGCTGCATACTACTTATGTACCCACACAGAAGCCAACAGTTCTCTGGCTCTAGGTAGCAATGAAGGGTCCTGTGGCACCTTATAGACTAACAGAAAAGTTTAGAGCATGAGCTTTCGTGAGTCAACTCACTTCTGAAGAGCTTTCGTGAGTTAACTCACTTCTTCAGAAGTGAGTTAACTCACGAAAGCTCATGCTCTAAACTTTTCTGTTAGTCTATTAGGTGCCACAGGACCCTTCGTTGCTGCTACAGATCCAGACTAACACGGCTACCCCTCTGATACCTGGCCCTAGGTGTGGCTAGAATCTGGAGTCAGATAGGTCCATTTATGGATGGAAGCTGATAGCTAGGCCTGTTTCCCCACCTTTGAAGACTTGCATTCCAATCCAAGCTTAGAACCCAGGCCAAAAGCAGCTTCAGGATTTTGTGTCCTCTTCCCCCACAGCGCAGTTGTTCATGGTGTGGGTTTCTCTGCTTCTCCCACATCACTTGTCACCTCTGTCTTCCCCAAACCTTCACCCTATTTCCCCCTGCTGTAAAGCTATGGGTGATGGGAGGAGAGAGGACATGATATCCCCTCCTTTCTGCAGGGTTTGGTATCTTCGGGGTATCGCCATTCAATACAGCTGCAGGATTAAGAGTACATCGCCACTACCCAGTACTCGTGGTTGATCTTCCAGGATTTGATTTCACACACCTGGTTGGGATGCGTGAAATCAAACCATCACGTGTCACAGTTGACTCCTGTACTCTTGAATCTTGCAAGGGGTGAGGGAGGTTGGCAGGAGGACAGCCAGATAAGTAGATCATAGATACATCAATTCCAGCTGCACGATTGTCTTAGCTGGAATTGCGTATCTATGATTGACTTTAAGATCTAGTGTAGACCTGGCCTAACACACCTTCACTTCTGAGTCACTCATTCCTCCTCCCTGGTCCTTTTCATATCATGGCATCACTTCCTTCTATGGTCAAGGCAAGCAAGTGGCAGCTAAGTGCCTTAGAATGTGCTGCTCTTGTACCAGTTTGCACAGGTTGTCATGATAACCAATTTGGATGAATATGGGTTTGCTGGCCTCCCATCTGGAGCTAGGCAGGTATCTGGACACATTCTTCCTCTTCAGGAGGATGCGTTATTCCTGAACATGGCAGTGAAGTACCATTTGATCCACCCATACCCAGTGCACTTTTTTTTTTGGTTCACTTTGACCGCGTCTACACTCACCTCCCGCTTCCCCAAGGGGCATAGTCATGAGCAGAGGGGAAGATGCTAATGAAGTGCAAGTTAAAATATCTCGTGCCTTATTATCATATCCCCATCAGGTCTCACTTCTAGAAGATTCCCTTCTGGAATCAAAGCTGCCATGTAGACAGGGCTCCTTTGGAAGGACATGGGGGCCCTTCTGAAGGAAATCCTGCTTCCAAAAGACCCTTCACTCCCTTAAATGCACAAAGCCAGTGTATCCCAGGGGTTGCATCAGGCTAACGTTGGGGCAAATTGGATCCATGATACAGGCTGTGTTTGTGTAACAAATATCAGAGCAGCCCCATCGACTGGTAGAGTGAGGAGACGGGGGCAACAAGGGTAGTTGCATAGGGGCCTGGTGTTTCGAAGGGGCCTGGAGCTACAGCCAATGCTGCTGCCACTTCAGCAGTGGTGTCAGCCTGAACTCTGGGCCCCTGTGAACTGCTGCAGTAGTGCCGCTCCACGCAGCCATCAAGGAAGGAGATGGAGCCAGTGCTGTGGTCCGGGCAGCACCAAGGTCTGACTGCCCTAGGCCCCGCCCCTTATTTCCTTGGCCCTGCCCCTTCTTTTCTTGGACCGAGCCAGGCCTCTCTGCCACTATTCACTGTGGCCCACAGTGGCTGTTGGGCCCCCTTGTGTCAGAGCATTAATTTCTTTAATCACTTCAACATTGAAAGGAGACTGATGGGATCGATACATTCACCAGCCGAGAAGACAATAGAGATTTGCGCTGCGGCCTTCTGATACCGAAAGGGAATATGATTTGGAAGTGTGCTGGAATGGAACTCTTCCCCTAAAAAAAGAAGCCCTTTCAGGAGTGGTCAGAATTGCAAGATGGGGAATGGTGCCTCTTTAGAACCTGTCTGCTAAGGAAGATGAGGAGCTCAGCTGGAGACAACGTGACAAAGCCCCACCTCCTCCAAGAGGGAATATAAAGCCAAGGGATGGCAACAGAACACATGGTGATTAAGGGACAGGACATGCCTTGTTTGTTCATATCCTGTTTATAGATGAACTGAACTTCCCTAGTGTGTGAACTCCACCCAAGGCAAGCAGTTTATTTGGCCTAACAGCCACTGAAAGCAGCATGAGAATTAAATCAGTTTCCTCTGGACAATGATCTTTATTTAAACATTCTGCTGGCCAGGTCCTGCATCCAGGCCCTTGGCACACAGGTCCAGTCTGAGGCACCTGCCTGACTGAAAGAAAATGGAGGGAAAACACATGCCTATTTAGGGCTGGATTTGCTATAAGAATAATACCTCACTCTGACATGACACCTTTTGTCAGTACATAACCCACACACCTAGGGGTGGTTCACTGTCCCATGGAGGGGCACCTAAACCATTTACACAGAGCATGATTAGCCTGAGGTGAGAGCCAGCTGGCTTTTAGCTCAATCTGTATAGACTCATGTACTCAGCTCCAGAGGTCCCAGGTTTGAGTCTGCAGGAGGGAGGTTACAAATAGCTCCCCCAGTGCTGTGCAAAGGGACTACGAAAGAATCATTATCCTACATTTGCAGAAGGGGTAACAGAGGTGAGACAAAGCATCTTGCCCCAAGCAGGGCGAGAAACAGAATTCAGGTCTCCAGAGTGCTATCCGTTAGGCCACGCTGTCTCCATTAAAAGGTCTTAGCTGCTACTTAGGCAGCCAAATAAGAGGTTGGCTGCTCAGGTGCTGGATGCTAAATGTGACTGAAAATCTAGCCACAGTCGGGGATGTAGAGCTCTTCAGAAAACCTGCCCTCTCTGCCTGCCCTTTCAGAAAAGCCTTGTCTCTGTAGTCATTGCTGCAGGCAACACAGCAAGGAAGTGGCTGCTGTTGTGTTTGTCTTTGCTGCATTCAATTATAGTGCCGTGATCTTCGAACAAGAATTTTTACTCTATCAGACACGAAATGTTTATTTTGCTGGTCACAAATTAATCAGCTGCCTTTGTTATGTATGGCATCTCACATATTTCTCTCTCGACTCACTCTCCAGTGACTTGATATTCCAACAGATACTTCGGCATGAGCGGGAAGTCAGATGGCTTGGAAGCTAATTAATCAATCGGTTTACTAGATTAGCAACCTGAAAGGAATTCTGATGTGGGCCCAATTCTTCAAGCTGCTGCAACATCTGCAGCCAATCAGGCTTACATTACCCATTAACGCAGAGCATGTGTGCTAAGCAACACACTGGGTAGTTACCCTGTTGAGAAAGATCCTTTGCTTTTCCTGAAGTATGTGGGCAACAGGTAGCATAGGCAGGGGAAGGCTTTGCCTTCCCAAACTACCATCACTGGCCCTGCCCGTGCGCCGTCAGATTCCAGATCCCCTCCTGCCTGCTGTTCGTCTGCCAGAGGCTGGGGCAGGCAGGCTGGGCTGGCAGCGGTACTGGGCCTGGTGCTGGGACCAGTGGGTGCCTTCTCAGGGCAGGAGCCATCACCTTTGATATGGGCAGGGGGCTTTCGTTCATGGCCAATGCTCCAGGGGAAGCTGGGACCAAACTGTGCAGGGCTGGGGGTGCTACTGTGGGCACCCAAAGGGCCAGCAGCAGCCACAGCGTGAGGAGGAGTCAGAGCTCCCATGGGAACTGAAGGGCTGTGGCTATGTGTAGAAAGAGCAGGGTTAGAGGGATAGCTTCCCCCAGGCCAAGGTTCACCCACTGCCCATGCAGAGTTGCCAGTGTCTTTACGAGCTAAAAAGGCACAGAAGCAAGGGCCAGCGTAACCCACACACCTGCTGGGTGTGATTCACTGTCCCAGGGAGTGGCACCTAGACTGCTTAATAAGAGACAGAATGAGCTTTTTAGCTCAAACTGTAGAGGTTCATGCACTAAACTCCTGAAGTCCCAGGTATGAGTCTTCCCGCAGATAGTTACACTAGCATCTTTCCAATAGAAAATCTGGTCTTCTGATGGTAAATCTTCATATTAAAGGTTATTCCAGCATCCATGTTTAATTCTTAGATGTTTTCAGTCTCTAAAAATAACTTTGACCAAGGCTAGTTGAAGAGAGTTAGGCTCTGATGCTGTAAAGATTTAGTAGCTTCTAGATGTTGATGTTTAATAAGATCCTGCTATATTGCAGAATGTCCTCAAGTATTCTGTGGAAGGTGCTTAGATCCTTACTTAGAACTATCAGACTGGCTTATGTGTATGCCCTGGAGTTTGATGAAGGGGAAGGTATTTGGCCTATAGAATTTAGTATCACAGACTTCCTGTGAAAGTTCATATTTTCACTTTATACGCAGCCACTAGGATCCCTTGGGGTAGCACAGTGATGTGCCTCACATACCCAAGGACCAACTTCACAAATCCAGTCCCTGTGTCAGAATGAAAGCTACCCATGTTCTCCAGGCTTGGTTATCAGCTGCCACATGACCTAAGTACTCCCATTTCAAAATACATTTTTCTATGTCGTTAATAATCATACACTTCCAAGTCATCCTAGGTCTACCCTGCTTTCCTGTTGGATTTTCTGTCTTCCAACAGTAGTCATTTATGATCCTTTCATGATGCGTTCCTCGCCATTGATCTCTTCTCTTGCACATTCTTTGCAATTACAGCCTTGTTTTAGCCATTTTTCTGAGCTCATTGGCTTTTTTCTTTCCTCGCAGCTTACACTTAATATTCTGCACAAGCACTTGCATTGAAATGTGACTAACTTCTGAGCATCTGTTTTCTTAAGTTGCCAGGTTTCACCGCTGTGGGTTCCTATGGCTACAATGACAGCTGAGCAGACGCTCGGTTGTGTACGTAATGAAACAGTATCAAGTTTCAGCAGGGAAGGCTCGGACTAAATGATGCCTCCTAGCAAAGCAGAACTGTGATATGCCCATTGCAAGTGAGCACTCTTTACTTTTCCATCCACAGCTGAAATGGCTTGTGTCAGAAATTAGAATTTCACTCCATTTCCCACCTCCCAACTTTTGTCTTCCTAGATTGTAGGCTTTTTGGTGCTGGGGTTGTCTCTTAGGCTGTGGCCACATTTGGCCAAAACTTCAAAATGGCCATGCAAATGGCCATTTCGAAGATTACTAATGAGGCGCTGAATTGAATATTTAGCACCTCATTAGCATTAGGACGCTTCTGGCCGCAGCACTTCAAAAATGCCACTTTTGAAAGCACGCGGCTCGGCGCAGCTACACAGGGTCCTTTTCGAAAGGACCCCGCACATTTTGAAATCCCCTTATTCCTCTCAGCGGAGGGCAGTAAGCGGATTTTGAAATGTGTGGAGTCCTTTCGAAAAGGACCCCTGGGTAGCTGCACTGAGCTGCGTGCTTTTGAAAGTGGTGCTTTCGAAGCGCCGCGTCTGGAAGAGTCCTAATGCTAACGAGGTGCTGACTATTCAATTCAGCGATTCATTAGTAATCTTCAAAATGGCCATTTTGAAGTTTTGGCCAAGTGTGGCCACAGCCTTAGGGTATGTCTACACAGCAGCCTGAGTTCGAAATAATCTATTCCAGAAGAGCTATTCCAAAATCTGTGTTTTTTTTCAGGAAGAAGGGTGCTTTCGAAAGCAGGGCGTCCCTTCGAAGGAACCCCATCTACACAGCTAGTTTGCATTTCCAAAGAAGGCAGTGAGTGGCTGTCATTATGCAAATGAAGTGCTGAATATTCATATCAGTCTCATTAGCATTTTTGATCGGCTGCATTTACATGCCCCTTCCGAAAGGTCCACCTAGCCCAGTATCCTGTCTGCCGACAGTAGCCAATACCAGGTGCCCCAGAGGAGGTGAACTGAAGACAATGATCAAGCGATTTGTCTCCTGCCATCCATCTCCTGCCTTCAACAAAAGGCTAGGCACCATACCTTACCCCTTGCTAATAGCCATCTATGGACCTAACCTCCAAATATTTATCGAGCTCTTTTTTAAACTCTGTTAGAGTCCTGGCCTTCACAGCGTCCTCTGGTAAGGAGTTCCACAGGTTGACTGTGCACTGTGTGAAGAAAAACTTTCTTTTATTAGTTTTGAACCTGCTACCCATTAATTTCATTTGGTGTCCTCTAGTTCTTACATTATGGGAACGAGTAAATAACCTTTCTATATTCACTTTCTCCACACCACACCACTTCAATGGAGGGTACAATGGAGGGCACATGGAAACCAGACTCTACATCAATTTCTGAGCATGTGGTTACCACAAATACGCCAACTCATTTTATGTCAGAAGAGGCCATGCCACATAAGAAGTAATGAATCCTTTAGATATATTCAAAAGTGCACAAGACTGAGGTTTGTATTTATAACTAACACAGCATTTCTATAAGAATATAGTGTAGAAGGGGAACATTTTCACACAGACTCCATTTATGGTGATGCAATTTGCCTCGTGAAATTTGCACCTCCACTTTTACACTTACTAATGAACTGTGGGAGCATCCTTATGTTGATATTTGTGCTATCTGCTTTGTACATGCAGTCAGGTAGCTAAGGTGAAAGTACCAAGACCTCTGACCCAAATCTAAATTTTATGAGTGCAAATTGCATCTCAAAAAGAGAAATTACCTGTTTGAAAAGCTGCTGCATGAGAGAGACTATTAATCCATTCCTGGTTTTTAGCTATCTACCCCAAACACAGCATGCAATACTGTATACCTGGCCTATCAAACCTAAACCTGCTTGCTGTGCATTGTTGTTAAATACAAACAAAGCAAACTTATGTAACACAGAATGCAGGTTAGATGCAAGCGCCAAACAGAAAAGCAACCTGAGCAAACTAAGCTCAATCAAATATTCAATGGGGAAGAGAACGTATCACTTAATGTTTCTACGCAAAACTGCCTGGTAAGAACTCTGGCATGTCCACCTGAATATCCACTCCATTTCCCAGAGATCAGCACTGTGCAGGCACCTTTAAGTCATGAAGACAAGAAAAATACAATATTGATGGACTAGGCAAGAAGCTTGGACTCCAGGAAATACACAAACAATGGAAGCAAGTGTTCAAATTCCTTCTGTCCCCACAATACAGGCTTGGTTGGCCCATGGATATTTATTTCACATCTGTCAGGACATCAGGAGCATCGTTGTCAGATGCTGGGTCACAGAAAAAACAGTGAGGCACACTTCATCCCTGGAACATATTCAAATAATGAGAAAATATGAAAAAGAATAAAGTATATAAATAACTGTTCTGTTCACCAGTGATCCTGCACCAGAACATAAGGTTAATTTCTCAGATGAATTTACAACCCTTAAGTATAACTCCAAAGGGATCTACTCATCAAGACAAAATAAAACAAATGCATGCATCAATTTAGTTTAATAGGCTAGTAATGCTATTTTACACTTAAATGTGAAGAGATTAGTCAAAACACATCTGTGGAGGTTTAAAACCTACGCAGAGGATAAATCCTGAAATAAAGCCTGGGGAAAGAATACAAAATGAACTTCAAAACGCTTGTGCAATCTCATTAATTTAATTATTTCAAACCTCCGCCCACTTCACAACCCAAACTAAATACATATTTAAGTATCTCTAAGAGTCTTAGATGACCGTGCTATCCCAATCTGACATGCAATCATTTTGGCATATCTCAGTTGAGCTGTAACAGTTCAGTGTTACACTTTCAGCTTCATCATACAAAATGCCTAATCTGTTTTCTCCCTGGGCACAAATACATTTTTTTTTAAACCAGCATGCTCATGCTGACTGGTTGCCACATACCTTCCTGGCAACTAGCTGGTTGATCTGTGAGGATTTCTATCTGATGCCAGCATGATGTGTGCCAATAGCACCCTCTGGATTTTTCATCAGAGATTAGCTTAATTAATGGATAAATGCACCCACTTTATTTGCTCCTAGCACAAACTTTATAAAATAGACCATACCGAGAGGTCACACACCCTTACAGTATGTCTTCACTTCCCAGAAAATTGACCCAGTCAAGGTCAAACTTCTGTGGTTTGATTTCACATGCTTAGGAGAGACATGTGACATCAAACTGTCAGGTGTCAGCAGTCTACCACTGTACTACTCAACACCGTAAGAAGTAAGGGAGGTCAATGGGAGAGTTTCTCCTGTCAACCTCCCTCAGTGAGGACGAGCAGATAAGTTTATTGTAAATAAATCGATTCCAGCTACTCAATTGCTGTGGCTGGAATTGTATCTACGATCAACTTTAAGGTCTAATGTGGACCTGGCTTTAGCCCAACTGCCCAGACATGTGGACAGACTCACCTAATTCAGTGGGTTGGGCAACCTGCAGCCCCTGGCCCATCAGGGCTCTTTGTGTGACCCACAAGACATTTTGTTTGTCACTGCCCATGCACATGGTTGCCAGATTCCCCTGGTTTCCATCCACATAGGTTTTTTTCCTAACAGTATTACGTAAGCGGCACACATGTAAATCAAAGGCCTATGAAGAGAAGTGTGTGCTATGGCGTCAGGCCTGGACAAAGAGTTTGCAGTACCCAAAGTGGCATGCTAACCATGGGGCTGGCCAGTGGGGCATGGGATCCTGAAGGTGTGGTGCCTAAGGTAACCACCTTGTTTGCCTTCCCCTAAGGCCAACCTTGAATGATGCACAATGTTGACTGTAAGAGCCATGCACTCTCTCTGAATCCAATCAAAACACTGCTATGGTGCAATCAGCACACTCTGCAAATTCTAGGTACACAAGCACAATTAGCAAACTACCCTGGTCCAGGAGATTGTCTTGTTTATGACAATCTTGCGTCCCACTGGGATGAAGGAGGGCCACTCCTGCAGCATTTATGTCTTAAGTAACACAAGTACTGGAGGGATGAAACAACCTTTGTCTTTGCCCCAGTCAGTACTGCAAAATTACTTTCACATGTGGCACATCAGGGAATGATGTTCTCCTGAACCCCAGTCCATTCTAAAAGGGAACCTTTAATGAAGGGTTTCAAAGCATTGTGCGGAGCACCAGCTGCATGACATAAGCAGCGACTAGCAGATGGCTGGCTAGAACCTGGGTAAATTCTCCCTGTTGTGTTGCAGATATAGTCTTAATAATCATCATCTTTGACCCCCTTTCTACCCAGAATGTTAAGTGTAGCAAATAACAAATGGGATTCCAAGAAAGCTATCCGAGAGGAATGGAGAAGCACAGCTAACTTCCCAGTCACGAAAATAAATTGAAGACATTCAAAACCACAGCTTTTAAGCTTAGAATAAAATAACAAGAAGTCCTGTGGCACCTTTTAGGCTAACAGATATTTTGGAGCATAAGCTTTCGTGGGCAAATACCTGCTTCGTCAGATGCATGAGTGCGGTGGGGTTCAGAGGAGGATTTAAAGAAGGGGTCTCAGTAAAGGGAAGGGCCAGAAATGACAAGGTCTATACAATCAGGGTGGATATGTCCCATTATCAACAGTTCATGTGGACTTGTGAACATCAAGAGAGGAGGTATCAAGGCAGTTCAGTCAGGAGGGATGTGGCCCATTGTTGGTTGCTAATGTGGAGGTGTAACATCAAGAGCAGAGAAACTGCTTTCGTAATGGACCAACCACTCCCAATCTCTGTTCAATACTTGGTGGATTACAATAAGGTTAGAATAAAGGTTAGAATAAATAGCTATGCCCCGGGTGAGAGAGACAGAGAGCAATGCCCATAGAATGAGCAAGGATATGGGGAGTATGAAACATAGGCTGAGGATCCATGGCCCAGAGGTGAAGACAGTGGAGTTACGCTGGCTTCTGTCACCTACAAATCTAGTCCTGTTCGTGGTTCAGAAACCGATTTTGATCTCACCAGATAGTTCAAGCAAGAAATAGTCTACTCCTTTGTTTACTGTTCATTGGCACACGAGAGAAGGCTGTTTAGGGTGCTGAATCCCCAGAAAGCAGCAACCATCTGGGAGATATTAATTTTTCTTATAACCATGCCTACTGATGACAGCAGAGAGGGCAGTTGCTTTGTCGGGGGGGGTGATTCAAAGAAGCCTAGGGCTCCTAGCCACCAAGCTATTATCACAGCAATGACAGTGGCTAGAGCTCCAGGCCATTTAAATTGCCGCCAGAGCTCCACCATACTCTGGGTGGCATAGAGGTGGTGCAGAGTGGTCTGGGTGGCATTGAGGGATGGCTTCCCTGGCCATGCCCTTTTCACTCCTGGCCCCACCCCTTCAATCTGAGGCCTTTCCCCTTCTGGAAGTGCAAAGTGCCCCCTCCAGCTCCTTACCCAGAGGACTGGCAAGGCTGTTGGCTTACCTGCTTATATCCAAACTGGTCCTTATGATAATAGTGGGCTGCAAGGATCAGCACTGAACCATCAGTCAAGTGCTTTCGTGTTTTTTTTCCATTCTTCTCTGAAATATCCAGATTTGATTGAGTCCCTGGTCCAATGAATTATGGTAAATCTTGCGTGCCTGTAAGAGTTACTGCAAGCGCTACATGAGAAGGAAGTACAAGCCATGCTTAGTCACACAAACAGTAAAATTTGTGAGTAAATTGGCAAAAATGAAACTTTAACTCATTGAGTTCCATGCTCAGTTGTGTCAAGCTGGAAAGATCAAAATGGAGCGATGTTTGACCATTCCAGCTTCTCAGTTGGTGCATGTGGGCAGGCAAAAAATTCCACCACCACCCCCCCAATGTCCATGCATCAGTTGCCTGGATATCTAAGCACCATACGCAAGAATCAGAACATCTCCATGTCCTCCTAGAGAGCCTATATTCTAATTCATCTCTCGTTGTAGGATTAGTCCATTGCTTTCTTCAGAGGAATATATAAGTCACCTTTAAGGGCAGTCCTTTGTAAGGAGTTGGCATATCTTATGCTGTTCTCTGAAGGAAGCACAACATAAACCTCTGCTGAATTCTGACATTAGAGAGCTCTTCAGATGGGCATCCATCACTCAAAGCATGTTCCACCAAGCTACAGGTATCTTTAGCCTGGGTATAATAAATGCCAATTAAGACTGGTGAAAGAATGAAAACTCCTTTGTGATTTGCCAACTCATTCATGGTTTGTTTGTTTGCTTGCTTTAACAGAGAATGATCTTCAATTTAAAAATTACGTGGTGGCCACAGCACATTACTTGTTTTAATGAACCTGTTTTGTGTTATATTTTGTCCACTGAGGCTAAACTTTTTCCCACCAGCGAACTTGTTTTTACTATGCTTTACAACTGTCCATTTTAGCCACCCTGTTCCCACACCTCTGATGTTGAAATTTGGTCTGGCAGTGGAAACAGACTGCATAGAATGCTATGAAAAGCAAAGGCAATATGGAGTCATATCATCCTAAGCTGCAGCCTGTAAATGTCCCATGCGTATCCATTAGTGAATAAAAGAATTTTGCTTGGCAAAAGAACCAGTCCAAAGGCCAGGTGCTCTTTTCTTTCCCTCCACTAAAGGCTGTTCAGAATAAAAGCTGCTCATGCACTGTCATGACCTGCTACACAATATATCAATGAAGAAATATTTAAACAAATTAAGGGATCCCAGTAGAGCTGACACACAACAGCCCCTGTAGTAACAGACGAGAATGTCAGGTTTCAGAGGTAGCTGTGCTAATCTGTTTCAGCAAAATGAGTCCAGTGGTACTTTAAAAACTACAAATTTCATTATGATATGAACTTTCTTGAGTTGCAATTCACTTCATCTGATGCATGCATGATCAGACAAAGTGAGCTGCAACTCATGAAAGCGTATGCTATAATAAAATTGTTAGTTCTTAAGTTGCCATTGGACTCAGGGTTTTTAGTTTTTTGGGGTTTTCTTGGAAAAGAATGTATCATCATAAAGCCGATAGCAGCCTTCAACTACCTAAAGAGGGTTCTTAAGAGGAAGGAGATAGGCAGTTTTCAATGGTGCCAGATGACAGAATGAGGAACAAAGATCTCAAGTTGCGATGGGGGAAGTTTAGGTTAGGTATTAGGAAACACTATTTCAACAGGAGGATGGTGAAGCACTGGAATGTGTTACCTAGAGAGAGGGTGGAATCTCCTTCCCTAGAGGTTTTGAAGTCCCAGCTTGACAGAGCCCTGACTGGGATGATGTAGGTAAGATTGGCCCTGCTTTTAGTTGGGGGGTTGGACTCAATGACTTCTTGAGGTGTCTTCAAACACTATAAATCTACGATTCTGTGAAAACAGAATTAATGCTTCAGAAAGTTGCTATTTTAGAGGACAGTAAGTTGCTTTGAATTCCAGCGAACCAAGACAATGTTACATCAGAAACAGCACGTTGTGTCTCAGTGGAATAAATCTAATATCTAATGGATTTCAAAGGACATTATCAATTCAGGCATTGAGGTAGGATTTGGTTTCTTTGCCACAGAAGTGTTGCTCACACAGGGATAGAACATGGCAACTGTTTAGCAGCCCACAGAGAGACAATCCCATAGCTTCAGAGATTAAGAGAAAGAGATCACATCCAGATGAAATGATTCCAGATATGGAGGAATATACGGTGTAACAAATAATGGCAGGTGACCCGTAGCAATATTAAGTTTGAGTTTTGAAATCAACCAAAAGTTCTGGTAACTGATCTAAGCTGTCTTGGTGGCTTAAGTCTACAGAACAGACCTGGAAATCCCAACAAAACAGAATTTCGCATAGGTTTCTGGCACATCAATCTGTGGTCTCAGCCAAAAAAAAATGCAAAAAACACAAGAAAAAATGAGTTTGTGGTGTTGTGGCTGTTCTGTCACCAGGTCCTGGTAGAACCTGGAAAAGAGAGAGCAGCAGAGATTACAAAATGTTGAAAGCTCCCCTTTCAATTTAATTATAATAATTAGCACAAGTTCTTACATTTTATGCATCTATTGCATCATCCAGCAAATTATTCAAATTGGAATGGACACAGATGGCCAACATAACTGCCAGGCCCCTGAGCCTGGTGAGGGAAGGGGGCAGGCTCTGAGCTCCCAGAAGTCTTGAGGTCTCAAGTGAAAGGGACAGGCTGGGAGCTAGCTTCCCCCCACTAGCCCTTCAGTGCCACCCGGAGCATGCTGCCAGGTGCTCCAGTGACCATTTAAAAGGTCCAGAGCCCCAACCGCCACCACTGCAGCAGCATCTAGGAGTCCTAGGGCCATTTTAAATAGACAGCTACCAGGGCAACTGCCCCCTTTGGCCACTCCTGTGCACCCATCGGCTGGCTTGTTCGAATATAGAGGCTTACATCCATCACTCTGTTACCAGTGGAGTTAAAATATATCCAGCATTCCCAACCGTTTCCAATAATTTGGGCTATCTCCCTTTTTGGGTGTCCAATTACCTTATGGGACTTGAGTTTCAAAAGCCCCAGAACTTTCTGAAAATCAGATCCCTTAGGGACATTTCAGGCTGAGCACCCAAATACAGTAATTTCTTTATACATACAGAGAAAACCCAGGATTCTCTGCTGACTGATTGAAGGACCATTGAAGTTTTCTTCCCTATTGCTTTGCATCATTGCGTATCTACTGACCTAGAATGTTCTGCTACTAGGCAAAATTAAATTTAATTGATAACATGCAATGTGTGAGCACTAAGCAGTGGGCTGAATGAGTGATAAATATATGACAATCTAGAGGCAATGAGAGACTCCTGGATGCAATTATAGATGTTGTGAATGTCAAGCTGATCCCTTCGTGGTCTGGTGTAAATGTGGCCCCTCTATGGAAATAATTCCACAAGTTGTTCATTCTCCAGTTGGTGAACTTTGAATCATTGGTGTGGCTTTGTTTCTCTTGTGGGAATGATTTGCATACACATATATCTCTCCCTTTTCACATTCTCCTTGCAAACTTAAGGTCCTTTATTGTCCTATGTGTTTCAATGAGAAAAGGAATATTTAATATTCTCAATTTCTCCCCTATCACAAGGAACTTTGCAACGGGGCATGCGACAGAGAACACACTTGACCGAGACTTGATTCAACTTGAATTCTGGATGCACTGTGTGAAGGTTCACCATATTTGAAAGGCTTCCGCAACTAAGATTCTGCCTCCATTCATCAAACAGAATGTAAGCAAGCTGCGGCTTCTTGTTACGGCAGACGTTTCCCAGCTGAACTGAAACATTTCATTTCCCAACATTATTTTCTGTGAATAATTTCAGCAGATTCCTCCAGGCTTGTTCAATGTCCTTCCTTCTCTTGGATGGTGAAACAAGAATCACACTTCCACCATTGTTATTTAGAGGTGACATTCTTTGTAGACATCTAAATGCACCATTGAAATTCCACCCAAGCCTTAGTTTGTGGGCTGAAGTAAAATGTAAGAGCTGTGTAAACCCTGTGCTGATCATCAGCCAAAAAAAAAAAAAAAGATTTAGACTAAAATCTTTCCAGAGGTAGGTCCTGAGTTTATTGCATGCATAAGTAATGGCTCTGGACCAGAGGTGAAAGTAAGCCAGTGTGCCCCAGTCTATGGCAAGAAAAGCTGACCAGCAGGCTGGGGCTCTTGGCTGAAGGAGGAGGTTGGGAGTGGTAAGCAGCTGGCAGCCAGGAAGGTTAAAAGGGCTGGATGGGGGTGTGCCCCCGCCAGGGTCTGGGACTGCCCCAGCCCCGAGGCCTCCCACACCAGATGCCTTCACTCCTCTCCTGTCTGGCTGGTGAGGAAAGTGAGCAGTGGAGCGAGTGAACCACAGTTTGCTTTCCTCTTGCTCCCTGGCATTGATGAAGGGGAAGGGCAAGCAGTGTCCTGGTACCGATCTCAGGGGTGAGGGCTTCTATCCCTCTCACCCTCTCTAAATAGTGCTCTTGCCCTCTCCTGCACTCCCCCCTACACACACACCCCTACCTCCTGCCCTGAGCCCCCTCCTCACACTCCCAACCCTGTTTCCTGCCTCCTCCAGTCCCCTGCCTTTTTCACTCACCACAAGCCTGACTTCTTCACCCCTGACACACACCCTTGGTCCCCAACCCTGAGCTCCCAAAACCTGTGTACTGATTCCTACACACCCCATGCCCCTACCCCCTGCCCTGAGCCTCCCTCACACACCCCAGCCACTTGCCCTCAGCTCCCCCTTCCCCGTCCACCTGGTGGATGCAAAACCACAGTACTTGTAAGAAATTTAAGTTACTTTCACCCCTGATGGCGCAGCACATAAACTTGCATTTAGAAAGAGACTGAAAGCACTACAACCGTGTTGAGATTGAAGTCTCGTCATTTTTTCCAGGGTTCACAGGAGCTATTTCCACCTGCTAACCAAACAGGATAGCAGTAAAACACTTCCTCTGAATGGTGCACAAATAATGAGGCCTAATGGGAGCATATGACGTCTTAGGGAACTGCTCATATCTTGTCTCTTTGCTGTGAGCAAGTGGTGTCCTCCAACGTCTTTACCGTACTGCATTTCCTGTTAGGATGTCTGTCCAAAGGAACCAAGAAGCCAGCATATTTCCAGGAGATGTCTACAGTTGCAGACTTGAAAATTTACAGAGTAGAAAAAAGCCACCCAGCAGAATTCAGCCTCCGTGTTCCTATCAGCGAGTGAGAAATACCATAACAAAGACAAAAGGGCCACTGCACTGTCAGGAAGGGTGAAGGCATGGTCCCACCCCTGTGGGGAGTAGCTGGCCCATAGTTTTTCCATGGGAATTATTAA
Organism: Carettochelys insculpta; assembly: GCF_033958435.1. NCBI lineage: Eukaryota > Metazoa > Chordata > Testudines > Carettochelyidae > Carettochelys > Carettochelys insculpta. The sequence goes on along the minus strand of NC_134156.1, from coordinate 21,336,369 downwards.
GAGACTTGAATGCAGGTGCAAGATGGCTTTTAGCCCTAAAGATTGAAATCTTATTTCTCCATAAAGCAGATAAGAGACGGGCAATGTTCAAATCACGTGCCTTAGCCCATTTCTGGAAATTCAGTCTTGATATACAAAGTCCTTTCCACTAAGTAAACTTGCCTATTGCAAAGCGGGTCTTTGCCTACAAAAGCTTATGCTCCAAAATATCTGTTAGTCTATAAGGTGCCACAGGACTTCTTGTTGTTTTTGAAGATACAGACTAACTCGGCTCCCTCGCTGACACTATTGAAAGTGGCCATTTGTGGCAGCTTTGCTGATAGAAACTGGACTTCCACCGTCAATTCAGTCTGCACAGCCATCAAGCAGTAGTTAGTCACTGTCATTCCTCACCGAGAGTATGTCTACATGGCAATCTTATTTTGGAATAAGGGCCACTATTCCAAAATAGCTTTGCAAGCGTCTACACAATGCAACCGCTGCTTTGAAATAATTTCAAAATAGCAGACCGTGTATTTCAAATGTGGGAAACCTCATTCTATGAGTGTCAGAGAGGGAGCCGTGTTAGTTTGCATCTTCAAAAACAACAACAAGTCCTGCGGCACCTTATAGACTTACAGATATTTTGGAGCAGACGCTTTTGTGGGCAAAGACCTGCTTTGCCAGATTCATCCCTTACTCTGTGAGGAGTAGATATTTCAGACTTGGGGCTGTGTACACAGGGAATAGGGCGTATTTTGAAATAAACGATTCTGGGATAGTTTATTTTGAAATAAAGCTGCTGTGTAGCCTTAGTATTTTGGATTAGGGCCCCTGGAAGCTGTGCTTCTCATCCAAAATAGGCTCTACTGTGTCTGGACACACTTTTGGCATTAGTTTCACTCATTTTGCGGCTTTCCTGCAGTGCAGATGTGTTAGGCGGAAGAGTTATTAATAACTCCGGAATAAATTATTCTGGAATAACCCCCTGACAGGGTTTAGCTTTGAAACTGAAAGGCTCCATATCCCCACCCTTAAGCTTGCCAGCTCCTGTACACACACAAACACACAACCATTATGATAGTTAAAAAGAAATCGTCAGAGAGCTTTGCAGTCTGTCAGTTGTGGGACTGTGAATTTTGAACACCACTGTGTCCCCCAGATTCATTCTGTAGGGCATTTTAAAAGCCAAATGTTTATCTGGCCTCCTCTATTGAGCCCATAATCATTGCCAGGATGAAAAAATGTTGAGGATCAAAAATGCTTAGTGTATATCAGCATATTTCCATGTACACAAGTTAATAAGATAAAGGTGCATAAGTAATTGTACAAACAGACCTGTTGGACAATGTGTGCCTTGAAGGAGGCCCTTTGAAACCTTGGCATGTAATATCCCTGTTAGGTCTTTAGCTACAATAACTGTCTTCTAAAAGAACTCATCTGCTCCTTCAGTTTATAGCCAGAAAACCAAAGAATTATTTGCTTTAGTAAATCTCGACTGAGGCTTTTTTTTTTCACTGTCATAGAAGCAAGGCAAAAGCAGAATATGAAAGTGAATTATTATAAGTTATGGGTTCCAGAGCCATCATTTCACTTCCCTCCGAGGTTATGTACAGTCCTGTGGTTTTTGACTGCAGGGTCTGGCCCTGTTTACCATCCATCTGCTTCAGATACATGTAGGTTTCCATGCACTTTGTACACTGTGACTTCTTCAATGCCTGACATCTGACCAAATGTGTTTTTAAGTATTTTATTTGTAAAGGGAAAGGATTTAATGTGTTTTCAACCCAGACCATCTATAGAATGAAATCCTTCCCCTCGACAGCGATCGACAGAGTTGAGTGGGAAAATTTGCATTGCTGGCTTCAAGTAAAGTATGCTTCACTTTTTCCAACAACGGATTGACATTTTCCATAAAAACTAAGGGCAGTTTCCACAGATGAAAATCTGCCATTTTGCTCCAGATCGTTTTGATGCAAATGTGCTACAATTTCTCTGCTTAAAACAAAAATCCTATAAATACGTATTTTAGAAAAAAGTATTTCAATTCCTAATTCATATAGAGTCAGAGCCTGAGAAGCTGCAATTAGTATATCTCTACTGAATTAATTACAGCAGTGCCAATGCACCCCAGTAAAAGTTCTGAAAAATTACAGGAAATTGGGTATTCAAGTTTACAAATGGTAGGACTGGTACTTACAAATTAATTGCTGACCCTCTGCAAAGGAGGTTCAAGTTGAGGCGCATTCATAATTCATTTTTCTTCTCTTTTTTCAAAAATGTATATGGAGCTACAATGTTATATAAGTTCTCTTCCTCCTGCTTGACATATTTAGACCAGCTACTAATAAAGGAAAGAATAGAGTAAGCATATTTCAGCTGTGGATGAAGATTAATTACTACACATTGGTAGATTTTTTTCCCCTGGACTGCTAATAATCTGCATTGAAATGTTTTGTTTTTGTTTTCATTTCACTGGAACATGCCAAGCAGACACTAGCTGAAGTTGTGTGGTAGACATACAAGTAATTCGTTATGTACTGCAGTCTTACATTAACAAAGTTCCCCAGAAGCCAAGTGGAACCAGTTGTCTTACAGTGCGGTCACATTTGTTAACAAACTTTTCAATTGAGCTGCTGGTTTCCCCCTTTGAATCACTGATTTGCCCTGGCTCTAACATTGTTGTGGGTTTGGGGCTTTTGTTTGTTTGTTTGCATTTTTTTTCCCTTCCAAAACTCCTGAGGAATATTCTTTGTAATGGCTGAAATATGCATCAGTAGCTTGCAAAGTCTATGCACTAACTTGAGAACTTAAAAGCAAACATATCTAGGAAATGGCTATTTTCATGCATATGCAGAAAAAAACCTCTCTGTTCCTATAAACTAAAAGAAATGTTTTGTGGTTTTCATACTATGGAAGGCTTATGTTAATAGTGAAGAAAAAGAGAGGAATAGGTTACTGTGATCGCAGATCAGCTCATAACAGCTTCATCCGCCCAAGTACAAAATAGTCTTGGCCTTCATAACATCCTCTGGCAAGGAGTTCCACGGGTTGACTGTTCCTTGTATGAAGTACTTTCTTTTGTTGCTTTAAACCTGCTGAAATGAAAATTCATTTCATTTGGTGACCACTAGTTTTTGTGCTATGGGAAGGAGTAAATAACTCTGGTTTATTCACTTTTTCCACATCAGTCATGACTTGGCTTAACTCTTCTTTCATTACAGCCAACATTATAAAACTCCAACTGACTTCAAAAGGAGCAGAATACGGCCAGCTTGATGATGCACTTTTGACAATCTCCCTCTAGATTCATGCAAGCACATGCACACAAAATTAATACAGAAAACAATTAATTTAATGAAGATAATATACTTACCAACTTTTGGCTCATGCCTATGCACACCAGGAAGAAGCCTGAACCTGGCTGCATCTCTGGAGATATTTAAGAACAGGTTAGATAAATGTCTGTCAGGGATGGTCTAGACAGTACTTGGTACTGCCATGAGGGCAGGGGGCTGGACTCGATGACCTCTCAAGGTCCCTTCCAGTCCTAGCATTCTATCATTCTGTGATTTCTATGACAAACGGAATGCTCTCCAAAAGAATTGTCAGATACCCTGTTGACAAGCAATGAGCCTATTCACAGATACTGGATTTGCAGTTACACAATATGGCATCCATACAAACTTCATAGCCACATGTGGTCATGTCTCATCTTTCAGATCCTTGCCAGGATTCTGCACTAAACAATATTTAGTGCAAAAATTAAAATCAGTCACATACTTGCAGGACTTCCACAATAAAGCAAGATCAGAGCAATGGAAACTCTGACTCAGACTCCCTGTGTCACAGACCATCAGCACATTTCTCCATCTGGAAATATATGGGCTTAGCAGGGCACCTGGAAAGTTAACAAGTCCAAGTGTCGAGGGACCCAAGGGAAAGCATATTCCATGGTCGAGGAACACTGCCTAGCATCTTCCGTACTATTGAAACTACAGAATTAAAGCATCACTGATACCGTAGCTATCCTTACCCAAACACCGAATACACAGATGCGTAGGGCACCTGAAAATTTGGGGCACCATTAGGTCCTAATGTCCACCCATCTGCCTCTTCCTATTCCCACTCCATGGCTCTGCTTTCTCCAGAGAGAATCTAGTTAATTTAAAAGTGAAAAATCCTGCCAGAGTTATTAGCAGAATATTGAACCTGTGAAAGAGCCATTTAAGTGGTTTTTGCTGATCACGGGTCTATATACTATCAGTTTCTGACATTAGCGTTTGTCTACAGGACCTGAATTCAAAATTTGTGTTCAAATAGTTCATTAGTGTTTTACTGAAGATTATAAAATCACATCTTTAAACCAAATCATCATCCCTCACAGGGATGCTGTCAGATATATGGGCACCAGTTTAATAATACAGGTTGAACCTCTCTAATCTGAAACTCTCTTGTCTGGCAACATCCATAATCCGGCATGATTTTAAATAGCTGGATGACCACTTATCTTCGGTGTGGCCAAGTTTCCCATGGTCCCATAAAGTTTGTTTCCAGCCACCAGTGCTGGTTCTCACTGTTCTGTGCTCTTGTTTAGCTGTAATTTGCACCTAACAGTCTTCTAAGAGTCTAATGAGCAGTGGAAGTGTTGGTGATGCTTCAAGACAATATTGATTTCCTGTGATACGGCAAATTCTCTTGTTCAGAGCTTGTCAGGTCCTGAGGGTGCTGGATTAGAGACGTTCAACCTGTACCATGCAAGGCCCCATAAATCTTGCGGACGGCTTTGACTGCTATTACATTATGAAGACCTGTGCAGCATTTCATTCTGGGTGCTACCACCCTCTGTAGGATGCCATCTCAAGGAGTATGCACCGCTTGTGTCCCACTTAAGCTTGATTTTGCACATGATCAGCATAGCTCTTTGCAAACGTTTGCAGAGAAAGTGTCACCCTAGGAACTGCAAGTCAGCAATTATGGGCTCAGCAACCCAATATAGTCCCAAATCACCAACTGATCCAGGTTTCATCAGCTCCTAGGGAAGTGAGAGATGAAGGGAAAAAAGGGGAACATATTTTTTTTTCAAAAATAGCAATTCCTAAATAGTAATTCCCTGCCACTGATCTGCTACATGCCTTCAGTAGGTCAATTTCCCCCCTCTGTTTCAGTTCCCCAGCAGTCAACTGGGAATGCATTTCTTTGTAAAGGTCTATAGATCAAAAGGTGCTTACCCTTGTGAAACCTTCTTGGTTTCAGTAAATAGGACCCTGAAGCTAACAAACACATGAGGCAGAACCAGAAACGTTTTTGTCTTTAAAAAGATCTGGGTTACCAGGAGGAAAAGATTAAACAAGATGGATGGAAAGTCAGCCTGTGTAGGATGTTGTGCACTTCTCTAAAGAACATGGAAGAAAGTGGTCAGTGGGCCACTGCAGCAATTTAATAATTCCTGGGCATGGAAAAAATGCTATGAAATCCCTCAGAGGGAAAACTGAGCCATTGAAGAAGATGGAAACAAACACAAACAGAATTAACAACATGGTGTTTTGATTGCTGCAGTTTAGGAAATGTGGAAACTGAGGAAATTAGATGAAAGGATGATGGAATCAAATTATCCTTTTTCAGCCTAACCATATACAGTAATTGGATGTTGGTGGACTCCCAGGGAAATGTCATATTCCTGTGTAGGCCTCAGCGTTCAGTTTAAGAAGTCATACATGAAAAGAACCAGGGTGGTCTTTTTGCTTTCATGGTCATGGTGCTGGGCCCATCTGCCCTCTAATCTGTCTACTTTAAACTGTATGGAAGAGAAAATGTCCCTGCTAAATTTGCACAGGCCTCCATTCTCAATACGTCCACAAAGCAGAGGTCCTCAACCTATATCATTCTATATACTAGTGTGTCTCAACCAGGGGTACGTGTACCCTTGGGGGGTGCACCAAGGTCTTCCAGGGGGTATGTCAACTCATCTAGATATTTACCAAATTTTACAACAAGCTACACAAAAACAATAGTAAAGTCAGTACAGTCTAAAAGTTTGTTCAGATGTGACTTGTTTCTATTGCTTCATATGCCTAACACTGAAATGTCAGCACAATATTTCTATTCCAATGCATTTATTTGATAATAAGATGGTAGAAAGTCAGCTAGTTTTCAGTAGTTGTCTTCTGTGATATTTTTTGCATGATTTCATAAGTAACTACTTTTTAAGTGAGATGTTACCTAGTGGTATGCAAAACAAATCTGACTCCTGAAAAAGTTAGAGTAATCTGGAAAGGTTGAATGGCATTTGTTTCAAGACCTCAGATTACCTTAGGACCAAGTTTCTCTCCAGTGATACACACAACCTTAGGGGCACATAAGAGAACTCTAGAGGTACTTATAATTTTTTTAAAAGGGGTGCTGAATAAAAAAAGGTTGAAAAGTGCTGCTTCAGGCCCTCCACTAAGATAGGAATCCCCTGCCTTAACGTAAAGTTTCTAATAGCACAAACTGCCTACATTTTCCTTATTGACTCTACTGAAGAATGGAAGAGCTTCAACCAGTCCAGCCACTGAGCTCTAAAGCAGTAGGTAGCCCAAGAACAGGAGAGCTGACTGCATACATTTCCTTTTCTTGGTTTTGTCTTTTTAAATAAGTCAGGCTCACTGGACTGTGAACCAGTGGCTAGCTCACAACAAAAAGTAATTCTCACCTTCTCAGCAACTGTTGGGAGTGGCCACATCCATCCTGATTGTATTGGCTTCATTAGCACTGGTCCTCCACATAGTAATGCAACACTCCCATCTTTATGTGTGTATATTTCCCTGCCAACTGAAGTTTCCGCTTCATGCATCCGATGAAGAGGACTCCAGTCCATGAAAGCTTATGCCCAAAGAAATGTGTTCATTTTTAAAGTGCTCCAGGACTTCTTGTTGTTTTTTGCCAAAACAGACTAACCTGGCTGAAACTATTCTGCACTATTCTAACCAGGCTACTTTTATCTTGAGTGAAGTAGTTGTCTCAGACCTGTGCTATTCTTACCAAGAATAAGAAGACATCCTCTCCCCACCGCCAAGGCCCTCCATTCCAGCCACTCAAGTCTTCCCAAATGCCTGATTCAAAAAATGAACTTTGTCGCATATGCAGAAGACAAATAGATTCAGGTTATTTCAGGTCAAGTAGATGTGTGGACTCAAAAGTCAAAGGGCCTCTCAGAGACTGTGCTGCCATTATTTGTAATAGCCATAAATGGTCATGAGACATTATCACAGGCAAGCTAGTGCCAACTAATTTAAGGTTTTATATCATCTAAATGCAGCTAGGAATCTAACCTATTCCTCATGAGAAATGGTAGGCAAATTTAGAATCAGACTATTAGAACTGGAAGGGACCTCAAGAGTTCATCAAGTCCAGTCCCCTGAATTCACTGCAGGACTCACATCTGGACACCCATTAAGATCTCTGCCATCTCCTGTGAGAAGTTCAGCCAATCCACCATATTTTCCTCAGTTTTTTCCAGACCGAGGCTCAGCCATATTCTGCCCCATGCCCAAATCTCCCTCAAACACCGAAAGAGTCCTCAAGATAGCAGAACAATTGCTCAACACAATATTTTGAGATAAATCTGCTTTAGGGTACTGCCCACCTCTTTGTACTAGTATGTCAATAATATCTTCTGATGCTCACAGGCCTGATGTGCAACTTTTGTTCATGGGCAGAAGTATTCATCCCTATAAAATCACATGAAGAAACTCATTCCTCCACACACCCTATGAAATCCAGCATGTTTCAGCAGGCAAGTACAAACCCTAAAGTCTGAGTAAACTCAGATGAAGCACTCCTCCAAACATGAGCATGGTGCCAACCATGGATAAAGTCTATCTGATTCTTCTGCTAAGGCATCCAAGGAGGGAAGCAAAATTATGCCTCAATCTGTAAACAGAACGAGTACCTTTTGTGTGATTCCCTACTCTTATATCACAGAGGTACCCGTGTTAGTCTGTATCTTCAAAAACAATAAGTAGTCCTATGGCACCTTATAGACTAACAGATATTTTGGAGCATAAGTGACTTCTTGTTGTTTCCTATTCTTATAAACAATGCAATGCGCACAGCTGCCGTAGGAGGAAGGTTGTAGAATCAACAGCAAAAAAAGCATGAGCAATACTGGGGAATTGATTGCAGGGCTATATTCACTTGAATTTCTGTTAACTACCCTGATTATTGCCTGAGAAAAGCAGGCTAGAACTGAAAACCCTAGTACCAGTGTATCTGTTTATATAATGTAACAGTATGCCAAAGGAGGTTGTGGAATCTCCATCGCTGGAGATATTTAAGAACAGGTTAGATAGATGTCTATCAGGGATGATTTAGACAGTACTTGGTCCTGCCATTGGGGCAGGGGGCTGGACTCGATGGCCTCTCGAGGTCCCTTCCAGTCCTAGTGTTCTATGATTCTATGTATATGGTGTAAGTACACATTTGTATGCAAACAAATATCTACTGTATGAGCTGTGCAGTTTTATGTTTTAAAACAAACCATTCCAACTGTAATATAATTTCATGGAAGTTCTTCCACTAGCTGTTTATGATTATTACAGAAATTTCATTGCTGGAAGTCTCCCCTTGTAATTACAGCAAATAAAAGAATCGGAATGCTAAAGCTTTGGAAAAAATACGTGTTTCACATGTCTCTAATCAGATCCTTCTCAAATATCCAGCAATAGGTTTGAAATTCCTGTCATGGGGTGGGGACAGGGCGGGTGGGCTGTCTGACCCCCTCAGGTGCAGGGTGCTGGGCCTCTGAGGCCTCTGAAAGGGTTCTGCACCCTGCATTTATATTGGCTCCAATGGCCCAAGGCCAGTAACAGACCTCATCTGTGAGGCGGTGAGGCCTAGCAGAGAGTCAGTAATAATATTCCTTTCCAGTGGGGCCTATTGGCCACAGTCACAGGGTCAGCATCACCCCTCTGTCATACAGAGCAGAGTGGCCTAGCATCCAGAGTCAATGGTAACAGTGGTGGTGGCCCCCTGGGGGTTAATGAAGAGACGGGAGGGAGACCCAGGCCAACCCTCTCCACCGGGTCCCAGCCCAGGGCCCTGTCAGCAGTGGAATGGTCCACCACTAGCTCAGCGGGGAACCCACACAGAACATGCTGAGCTCTCATGGAGTGTGACTCCCCGTCCTGCACTACTTCCTACTCGACTCACTGTTGCAGGCTTCTTCACTGCTCTCATTGCTTTTGCATCAGCTGTTTCACAATCAGCCACAGTGGAGATGTGCTTCCACCAGCAGGTCCCCAAGTGGACCTTACCCCACATCTGTAAAGTTAATGGAGATTACATTGCCTACGTAAAGTTTTAATTTTCAGCATCCTCCCATTTCTAGCTGCACTACCAAGCAAGCAAACAAAATGAAGTGGGACTCCTGTGACAGACAGAATTGCTCTGTGCAGGATAACCCTACTGCCAAATAATAAAATGTGTCCCCTCATTTAATGCGATTAGTAATCACTAAAACTTGCATTTTTGGTATTTTTATAAGGATCTGAAACATACCATTAAAACAAGCCTGCAGACCTGTTGAGACCCTACTGGTAATTCCTGGCTCTAGACTTCTCCCAATTAACCTTAAGATTTCAACAATGACTGGGAGCAGCAGCTGGCTCCAGAGGAGAATGTCTGCTTTCAAAATCTTGCTCCGTCCCAGGAAATTTTCACATGCAGCGGCTGCCATTAAAAAGTCAACACTTTTAACAGTGACAACTTCGTAGCAAACTTTTGGGCACTGTAAAAATCATGACGAACTAACGATGGTAATTATAACGAGTTACTGCACAGTGGCATTTTTCTATAATTCTACCTGAGGGTTTTATCTCGCTGCCTTTCACCGTAGCACCCGAGGACCTTCCCTTTAAAATCAAGAGCAGCAGTGAGGTTCTTAGTGGAATATGCAGAGTCTCTGGCTCATCTCTCTTTTGAAAACTAAATGCTGATGGTAGGCAGAAGGAATGTTAAATGGTGGATGTCATTCCTGTTATAGCAGTAAGATATTTTGAAGAGGAAGATTTTGAAGCATTTCCTAAAACTGGTCAGATGAAGGTGGAGTCACCTGATTTTTTCTGGAAGTCATGACTATTGTTATTATTTGTTGTGTGGTAGCATTAAGGATGCTTAATCAGTTACTCTCAACTCAAGCGGGAATTTTTCAAATTTTTTTCATCGTAAAGTGTTCATTTGGAGAAACTGAGGCTTTTCATAGGAAAGGATCAGTTCCAATATTTTTCTCAACTCCGGGTATTTTGGAAAAAATAATTTCAAAATGGGCAGAATATTCCATTTCAACATTTTCAAAACTATAGCAGAAAAGGATGTTTTAAATGGTGAGAGAAATCAAAATTAAACATTTCAAAATGATCAAACCCAAATGTTTGGACTGAGTTGAAGTGAACTTTTTTCAGATTGTTGGCTCATGAAAAAAAAATTAGATTTAAAATTTTCCCCTGTATCTGGGACAGATTATTTCTTTTTTAATCTCACAAATTTTGTGGGGTGAGAACATCTTCAAGTTGTCTAGTCCCCTGCTCTTTGTGCACTTTGAACTCTGCCTTGTCCCAGACAAATGGAACCATCCCAGCTGTTTATTCATTGAGAATTGTTCTTCGATGTAGCTGGCACTTGATCCATTAATTGCTACAGGGATTAAGACCAAAGACTTAAACTAGCATCTGGAAGTGACTGGGAACAGGTGGAGGAATTGAGCACCCACTTTATGTGACTGGAGGGGCGCATTTCTGGTAGGAAGTAAACATTTGAGATGCTACCCTTGTTTGTCATACTTAGAACAGAAAATAAGTGGGTGATTTCAAATCTCTTTGGGTCTCTGTTGCCCTTTTGGATCAAACATGCAAGATCTGACATCGAAAGGATATAGGCTTTTTAAAACGTCCTCTAGATTTTCACAGATGTAGCCTCCTCCCTCAGGGAGTGACTCAAACCTCTTCTCTGGTGCTTGTAACTCAGAGTCACTTTTCCTCACACTCTCTCTGAATAGGTTGGATTCTGGCCCCTTTTTGTGAGGTCTGGTGTCACCTTACAAAAAGACTCCTCATTGAGGCTGATGCATAAGGGTCACTATTGTTTGAGAAAATTGTGTAATGCTGTCACTGCCTGTAACAGCTGTCATCCACACAAACCCCAGAAAAGAAATGATGCACCAGAGTAACAGTGTAACTAATGGGGACTTTATAGGGAACAATAGGATCTAAGGAAGGAAAGCACTAAGGTTAACTTATAGGTTCTAAACATTCATAAATAAACAAAATCCCACCTCTCACTACTTTTTCCACCCCTAGCTCCCTTCCTAGTGCCTTTCCAGGCAGATATTAAATTGAGGAAGAGTCCAGAGACAAGTGCTGCACTGCTGTGAATATTAGCTTAAACAAAAGACTAGGGGCACATCTACGCTAGGCATTAAAGTCGATTGTAGATATGCAATCCTAGCTACAGCAATTATATAGCTAGAATTGGCATATCTACAATTGACTTACCTGGCTGTCTTCACAGAGGGACGTGGACAAGAGAATCCCCCAACGACCTCCCTTACTCCTCATGATAGTGAGGAGTACAAGGGTCGACTGTCAGCCCCAGGTAATTCGATTTCCCATGTCCTTACTAGGCATGCAAAACTGAACCATGGACGATCAACTCTGACCAGGTGAAGACACACTCTGAGTCTTTGTGCATGTCTTCAGCCGTGGGTGGGGCAGGGTCTCCCTTATGTCTCTGGTCTGGAGTCCTGTGGAGATTTCAACTGGCTATTTGGTAGCTGGCACTAGGTTGGATTTCTGTCACTTGGATGCTGATCTTGCATGGTGGGACCTGCCTGGGCCATGCACTAGATAATAAAGCAGTGGAAAGACCCCCTTTGTGGGGAGTGAGAGTTAATTGGAGACTCCCAACCTGAGTATCTCTGCTTCTCTCTCAGCTCCCAACACTTAAAACTGAAACAAAAATCGGCCTCTTTGTCTCCGAATCAGGCTGTCCTCTCCCACTGAGCAACCCTGGCATTTTCCTGGCCCAACAAACTGCTCCTCCATATTACCCCATGCACAAGTCTACCTACTGGTCTCAGCACTGGGGTTACTCCATTCTGCCTCCATCCCTCATTCCAAGGCTGTGGGGAAATGATATCAGAGTTATCTAGTCCAAATCCTAGAAGCTCAATCCACCACTGCAGGAGCCGATATACTCCAAATAGTGGTTGCATGGAGAATTGGACCTGGGCTATAGGATTCCACAAAATGGTTCTAAAATCCTACAGAGATCAATTTCTCTCTTAAATGCCATGAATTTCAGAAAATTTCCCTCTTGAAGTTCTATAGGATATTGTTGATCCCAGCTCTGTTAAACTGCATTGGCTTTTTCATTAAGATGTATGTCTTTCCTAGCCTCTGTATTGCACAACCAGGAGAACAACATAGCTGAGAGATGTTGGGGGAATAGCTTAGATAGTAGTATTTGGCCCCCAGCAGATGACACACTGTGCAGATTCATATACATGTTGTAAGAGCACAAGCAGACACACATATGCAGTGCATTGTTCTTTAGTTTGCATTAACTCAATATCATATACTCAGTCCCAACACAAAACTCATGCAATATGAGCAAACGGAAAAAAGATTAAGTCTCTCGCATACACAAAAATAACACAGCCCACAGAAAAACAAAATTATAAAATGATCTATTTAAGCATATCTCTAAATATATCCTCCCCCTAAAAGTGTCACATTTCTAATTAATGCTCAATAAATTTGAATAAAGTGAGAAAATCACATCTGGGCTCTTGCTGCTATGGAGCTGGTTACTGCAGCATGCATGAGGTTACGTCTGGGACGAACTTGTCAGCTTTCCTTTCACTCACATATGGGACTGAGTATGAAATAAAACCCCAGAGTTTTTGCTCTCTGCCATAAAAGCCAAGCTAACATAAAATGAGATTAATTGCAACAGCAGTGACTTCTTTCATTTCCCAATGAACTTTCTGTACAGTACCAGTAATCATGATCAGGTTTTTTTTTCCCCCTTCAGAAAATGTTTCAGCAGAGTAAAACTATGAAGGCTTAAGATACATGCACACATCTGTTCTTCCAAATGATCAACATTACATCCATCTTTGTGCGATATGCAATTAATCATCCCAGCGTATTTCGCTTTGTAGTTTTATACAAATCTGGTTGTTTATGACTATTCATGTAATAATAATATTTTCCATCCCAACAGCAGATTGTGTAACAGAAGTGAAGAATGTTATATCCAGTTCACTGCTGGAAGAGGTTAGGTGGGAAGCTGGCATTTACAAAGATAAGGGAAGTGTGATTGTGATTAATTATAACCAAATGTTTACATCTTCAGAGCAAACAATTATCACTACAGTCTAGCAACATAGGCAAAGAATGCCATCTCCATGTTGAATGTACAGAAAACATGTTACGGCTCTTTCTTTTCTATCTAAGTTTGTCTACCACACTCATCATCAAGTAATACCTTGAACAGTCCACAAGGTCCTGCCCCTCACCTTTCAATTTACCTGCCCTTCAGGAAGATATTCTGTCCAACGGGACATCATGGGACAAAGGGGGCAGTTGCCCCCGAGCTTGGCAATTTAAAAGGGCCCAGGGCTCTGGGACCTTTAAGTCACTGCTGGAGCTATTTATGGTAGGGTCTGGGCAGTGCTGAGGGCTGGTTGATGGAGGCACAGTGTAGGGTGCTGAGGACTGGATACCCTTAGCTCTGCCCCATCCTCCTGAGACTCTGCCCCTTTGTGGGACCAGGGGCTGAGCTCTCCCTCCATATTGCCCAGGTCCCAGCAAAGTCTGTCTGTACAACATTTTAAATAGACTAACCACAGCCCTTTCAGATATTTACTACCCAAGATCTGGTGATGGGCACAACACGAACCCACAGCCTTTAGGGTTTGTTCAGCCCAAAAGTGCTCCTTCTGTGATGTTCAAGAGCACAGCACATCAGATAGGGGGCTGCACTCTGGTGAGATTTCCCTCTCTGTTATTGCCACTAGCTCCAGAACCTGAGCAGGCTACATAGGAGCAAGGAGTGCTCACAAGTAGTTGAAAGCAGTGAAACCTCTTAATTAGAGCCAGAACCATCCTTGGGATTTATGGAGCCCTCCACAGAACTGTTCAGCTGGTGCCTGACTGCAGCATAGGTGGATGACAATGAGTTTTTAGAGATGTGGTTTCATAATCTTCACAAACACACTACTGAAATATTTTAAAGCAAATTCTAAACTAAGGTCCCATATACAACACACCAAATTCAGAAAATGACCATATATCTATCTATCTCTCTGTTAAGTGGCTTCATTTCCCCTTGACTGATTCTTTCACAGGTTCAGTGTTCTGCCAATAGGCCTGCTAGAAGGCTATTTCACTTTCGAGTTAACCGGCTTCTCCCTGGATGAAGAGTCAACATGTTTCAAAGGCCGCAAACCAGGGCTAGGAAGAACCTGATGGGTGGATAATAAGACCCAGTGATGCCCCAGATGTTCAGGTTCCCTACACAGCTATGTATTCTGTGCATAGGTAAGGACAGCCCTGACTAGAGAAATGAAAATCAGTGTCACATATTCTGAGTTTTGCTCCTGACTCTTTTACCAGTGGGACATGTGACTCTGGGCAGATCATTTACACAATTCACATTGACCAGTGGCAAGGAGCTCTACTGATTTCAATGAAATAAGTTACTAGTCTGCATGAGTAAGGCCATGTTTACACTAGCCAAAAACTTCGAAATGTCCATGCAAATGGCCATTTTGAAGTTTACTGATGAAGCGCTGAAATACATATTCAGCGCCTCATTAGCATGCGGGCTGCCACGGCACTTCAAAATTGACATGGCTCGCCGCCGCGTGGCTTGTTCAGACGGGGCTCCTTTTCAAAAGGACCCCGGCTACTTCGAAGTCCCCTTATTCCCATCTGCTCATAGGAATAAGAGGACTTCAAAGTAGCCAGGGTCCTTTCAAAAAGGAGCCCCGTCTGGACGAACCACGTCAATTTCGAAGTGCCGCGGCCGCCCGCATGCTAACGAGGTGCTGAATATGTATTTCAGCACTTCATTAGTAAACTTCAAAATGGCCATTTGCATGGCCATTTCGAAGTTTTTGGCTAGTGTAGACGTAGCCTAAGAGTGTAAGCCTCTGTCCCTTACTCCCTACCTGATTCTGTTTGCCATATTGTAAAAGGAGGATACCAGTATTCATTCCACTCAGAGGGCTGCTGTGAAGCATACTTAATGCAACAGATACATTTGATAATCCTGCAATGAGATTATAACTCACGAACAAAGATGGAGCATAAGGTGGCTATCATATTTGCTGTTTGTCACTATAATAGATAAAAGCCTATTAGCGAATTGATTTTCATAGCAAAAAAACAAGATCAGCTTTAGAGAAGGTAGTACTATTTGGCAAAGCAACAGTAGTACACAGATTCTCCAAAGATATAGGCCCTGATCCATCACAATACTTAAATATGTGCTTTCATTCTGCACTACATCAGTGTGCTACTTCTGTTTGCATTTTCGACTGATGTCCATCCTGAGCGAGAGCATGTTCTTAGCAGCAAATCATTATCATGATGGTTCTTTTTATTTAAAAAAAAATCTTTGTTTTAATTCAGGCTTAGTCATGTAAACTGTTGAGTCATGTTGTTCCAAAAAATTGTCTTTATATATAAATGCCAACTTAGTATATAATTAAAATGCAAAAAATGTCAGAAGGTGGCCAAGGTTTTGAGTATAAACATGAAGATTTTCCTAACCCACCCATGGGTTGGCATTTTGCTTCTGAAAACTTATCAACAGGAAAAGGTAACAGAATAACATAGATTCCTTTTTTTAATGTGGAGGCTGGAAATGAAAAATAAGTTGACTTAATTTTAGAGAAATTAGTTTTGTTCTCAAGCCTTATTTGCTCACTTCAAAAGCTTTTAGAGGTTGAGTGTGTTATAAGAGAGAAAGGCTTTCATCTCGGAAGGGATTCTTTCCTTTCATTGATTGCTTTGTACATGTTTCATTTTTGTTGTGGTTGTATAGCATCATGAGCAATACAAAGCAATCAGTTTGCACATAACAGACAGTAACAGTTTAATCAAATGTGATTTTGACAAATTTATTCAGTGGGTGCTTTTTAACCAAAAAGACTAATTATAACAGAGCCTTATCCCAACTTGCGAAGCATGTGTCTCTGCTCAGAAGTACATCTAATTGGAAAACTATCAACTAATAACTGAAGATTTAAAACATTTTCACCAGCTTTATTTATTTCTCAACCAGTTCCACTCAGGACATCTGATCAAGCCCTACGCAGAATTTGTTATTGCAACCTCTCTTTTATAATCATAGGACTGGATGGGACCTCGAGAAGCAGAGGCGTCCCATATGAGAATTTCAGGGGGTACGCAGGCCACGTGACTCTGCCCCACCACCTCCCTTCCTGGGCCCTTTCACCTCCTGTCCCTCTTCCACCCATGCCCCCCTCTCTTTCCACCCCTGCTCTCCCCGGGCCCCACCCAGTCCCTGCCTATGTCCCTCCCCTTCCTGGACCTTCTCCACCAATGTTCCACCCTCTCCCCACCCCTGCTCTGCCCATGCCTGCCTCATCCTGTGAAAGCAGCACAGAGCTTCTGGTGAGCACCGGGCAGTCCCCCCCCCCATCACCCCCACAGTGGAGTGGCCTGAGAGTAGCGCAAGCTATGGGCCACACCACTATGGGGGAGGTGTGGAACTGCCCCCACACTCTTTGGAAGTGGCACAGAGCTGACAGTGAGTGTCAGAGGGACCAACGCCAGTGGGGCACATGTGTCCCCCGTGCATGCCTATGCTTTGCCGACGTCAAGAGGTCATCCAATCCAGTCCCTTACACTCAAGGCAGAACTATCATCTACGCATACGTGTCAATAAAACTAGTATTGATCCCATTTTTGTAGTCTGACTGAATGATCTATCAATTTGGCTTTACCAGAGAGGTATAATCAAGAGGACACTATTACCTCACAGTTTGAGTCTTTATCAATAAGCCATCAGTCACAATTAACCTAATTTATTAACCCATGAGTGTTTGTCAAAGATCAAGCCTCAAAAAGATAAAAGTTAAATATTGTATACGTCCATCAATCTGAGGATACAATCCGCAGCATGGACTGATCCAGAAATCTAACTCACAGCTGAAGAGTAAATATACTTTCATCTGTTATCATGGACACAAGCTCCCCAAACAGGTGACATCATACTTATCCTAATATTTCCATTCCTGCACAGTCTGCGTCTGCTATCCAAGTTTGTTGGAAATTTGCACCTTGTTTCTAGAAACAATTATAACCAATTGCTTATTGTTTTCCCAAACTTCTGCGAGGGAGATTGTGGAACCTCCGTCTCTGGAGATATTTAAGAACAGGTTAGATAAATGTCTGTCAGGGATGGTCTAGACACTCCTTGGTCTTGCAATGTGGGCAGGGTGCTGGACTCGGTGACCTCTCAAGGTCCCTTCCAGTCCTAGCATTCTATGATTCTCTGAAGTCTAATAAAGCTCTATGTGCGCCACCAACAAAAACTCACAAACAATTTTTAACATGTGTTAGAAAAGAGGATGTTTCAGTTTAGCCTAAGCACATAATATTATTTATAGTTGGGCTCAGAAAGAAAGCAAGAAACATGTTCATGTATTTAAAATGTGCATGTTCACATTTTTAGTGAAGAATATAACGTGCTGCAGACTGTGATACAACGATTCAGACTGTTTGGCAGCAGTGACTCAGTTTCCATTTGTGTAAATGTACAATTTAGGGTGTGGAAACTTTTCTGCTTCCTTGGAAACTCTTCTGAAAATGGGTTTTCACTCAATTCAGCATCTAAGTGTTTAAGAGGTGACTGAAATGGTCAGACTGTTTTAGTGCCATTGGCAACTTCCATAAGCTTCTCACTATGTGAGTGAGGGTGGGGGGGAAAACCATAGCCTTAAAAATGTAACTCACTTTTATTGTTTATCTATCTCCTCTTTGTGTCCTTTCCAAAGCAGGCACTGGAAACAGCCTGTTAGTTTTCACATGGAATTCTACATAGGCACCTTCATCTTCATTTCTGATGTGATTTCTCAGCACTGCTCATTAGATGTGACTGGCTAAATGCTCTGCTTATCCAAAAGAAGCTTTAGCAAATGACCACCAGCGTACCAGGGAATAGGTGATGTTTGGCATTGGTGCTACAGCATCTGGAAGTACTTTTCAAATGAAGACAAATGGGGGTTGCCTTTTATGGACCAGAAATGGAAAAGGTACTTGGCATCCTATCACTCGTCTATATGGCCATGTTTCATGGTGCTGTGCAACAGCATGATTGCGGTCCAACTTGTTCTCATTTGTACTTCGCCCATGGACAAAGGTTCATATCTACATGGATTGGAGGGGATCATTAAAGATGAGCAAGAGAAACCCAAACTCACAAACAGTTACCAAAGACTTAGGGCCTATCTACATGAACATTTAATCAGCAGCAAGGTGGAGTGTGATTCCAACCCCACCCTAGCCTGCCACAGACTGAAACAAAACTAGATCTAAACACAAAGTCTACACACAAGTTCATTAACCCGACCTTAGTGAACATCCTCTAGTCTAATCTAGATACAAGTGTATTAATCTGATCACAATGCACATTTTCTGGTCTAGTCTAGATACAAGTATATTAATCAGATCTCAGTGCACATTCTGTAGGCTAGTCTAGATGCAAGTGTAATAATTTGATCTCAATGTACATCCTCAGTGTGCACACAGACAGCCAGTCTGTGGCAGGCAAGCAACGTGTGGCTTTGTATCCCAACTTACCATGAACCATTAGTGTAGGTGATTGCTTACCAATCCCAAAGCAGGAATAAAATTAGTGAGATTTAGACTCTGACCAGCAACTACCTAACAAGGACTGAATTTCCATCTGATTTGTGCCTGATTTATACTAGTCTCACTGGTGGATGAACTGGGCCAGAAGTTCTTTGTTTGAAGCTTCTGTCTTCACAACCTCCAACCATGGACTGAGGCTAGATGGAGTTATTATTGTTCCAAGGGGCCTTAACCAGGATCAAAGCTTCACAGTGCTAGACTGTGTACGCGCACACACACACACACACACACACACGCAGTAGGACCAAGCCCAAGGGTACACAGACATGGAAATCAAACTGAGGCCTCCTGAATCACTCCCTGTGCCTTACCCATAATGCCTCACTTCCTCTCAGAGCAGCCTGCTTTTCAAAACATCTGTTTTTTTCTCTCTCTATGAACCATGCCAGAGCTGGAAAAAGAAAAAAGTTATTTGAGTTAAAAGTGTAACTGCTTTTGGGAGAATGTACTGAAGTCTCCTCATTTTTTGCAGGAAGAAGGGTGCTTTCGGAAGCGGGGCTTCCTTTCAAATGAACCCCATCTACCTGGCTGTTCTGGCTTTCAAAATTAGCTCTTCCAGAATCAACATCCGGTGCAAGTATGCAAATGAGGCATGAGATATTTAAATCTGCATCTAATTTTCATTTCTGATCGGTTGCATTTGGATGCCACTTCCGAAAGGGAGGGGCAGTGTAGCCACAGCCTTAATGTTTTAATTCATATCTCATACACTGTACAGGTGAGCCACTATCATATTTTTATGCATAACTACTGAAATCTAAGTCCAAATAACTTCACAACTGTAGCTGAAATTCAATTGACAGAATGGAGAATCATTCAGTTAAGCATGACATGAAATATTTTCACAAACAGCAACCAGAAAGTTCATGAGTTTTGAGCTCCAGTTTCCATAAACCTAGTTTACAATGCCTGATCCATCCACCTGTCTTTGGTTTCTGTTCTTTCCCCATGTCACGTGTTTTGCTTCCCTTTCATATCTTTGCATGCCTTACCATCTGTTAACCTTCATCATACAACAAAAATTAATCCTGAACAAACTAACATTGAAAAGGTTAAAGAAATAATTCTTTTTCCGAATGGAAATATCTCAAATTCCTCAGCAAAACCATGCAAAACTAATCTTAAATTTGATCAGATTTTCATAACAGATTTTAAGTGGTGATTCATGCTTTCCTAGTCAAGAAAGTACACTTGTCTGTTACAGTTTGGGCCTCTCATCTTCAAAAAAAAGTCATTATTTGTTTTGCTACCTTTGTTGTTCCAGCTCGTGGAGATGTATCTTTCTTTTCTGTTGCCAGACCTGAAGAATATTAATAGCTCTCATTGCAAATGGAAGGCATATTTAATGGTCTAGACTCACCCACATAGAAATGTCACTTTTTCTGTTTAGCTACAAAGGAAAAAAACAAAATACATTTCAGAATCCTCAAGAAACAATTTGTGATCAAACCAAAACAGCTTTCTGAACTTCCCAGTGAGCTGATACAAGTATAAGACAGAAATAGTCTCATGAAATATTGTTGGATAGCAACCATGTCAATGCCACTAGTCTAGGCCTGTTTTGTCTTTACTGCACATTCTTCCTGATGCTGAATCTAGATTCTTATTGGTGTAACTAGAGCACATAGAATTTTCCCGTGTCATGGGACAGCATTTCCTGTTATGCCATGGTTGAGGTCTTGTTGTTTCTCATCAGAATTTTCATGAATTCATCGGTTGGTCTCACTAATTAACTAACCTGTCCTGCCTGAAGTCAGTCTCATAGGGCCAGATTTTGATCCCTTTACTCACGTTGAGTGACATCTTACTTCATATGTATGTCCATTGCTTTTGACTGTGATTTTTTGGGTAAGTATTAAAATGTGGCCCACTGCACAGCATTATCCAGGTCTAATATAGCATATTATGATTAAGCTGAAGTGAGTAGTACATAGTGAACCTCTCTAGTCCAGCATTCTCTGGTCCAGCATGATCCTAGTTAGTCAGATGTCCGCTTACCATGGCTGTGGTCAAGTTTCCCATGGTCCCATAAAGTTTGTGTACAGCCACTAGTCCTGCTTCTCATTGTTCTGTGCTGTTCTTTAGCTCTAATTTACCCCAAATGCCTCCTAAGAGCCCAGTAAGCAGTGGAAGTATTGGTAATGCTGCTAGGCAATATTGACCTCCCATGGTCAAATCTTCCATTTTAGCACCGATGAGGTCTCAAAGGTGCAGGACTAGAAAGGTTCAATGAATAGCGAGTAGTTCACGGATCTAAAATCTGTGCTCAGATTACTAAGCCTGTTTCTCCTTTATCTGTTATATGTTTTTATTTTAAAAGATATTTTATCCATTTGCAGAAACCCACTGAGGGTTTAAAAGAAGCCCCTAGGGCACCTTTCTCTCCTAGCTTGGGAGTGAAGGTACCAATTGCAGGAGTAGCTTCTGTTTGAGTGATGATATCAATGTGATGCAAACAACAAACATCAAACTCTGAGTCATGAGTCTTGGGAAACATGGAGATATACGTATCCTTTGGGGACTACCAGAAGGATGTGCCATGAGAGGAAAATAAACAGAGGCCCCCCAACCCTACAAAGACTTAAGCATAGGCTTAACATTGCATGTTGTAAATAGACCCATTGCTGTCAGTGGGACTAATTGCAATGCAGAAAATTAAACTTGCTCATCAATCTTTTCAGGGGTGGGACCTTAAAGTAGAAGCTATCAAAGATGAAAGCTGGCTGGTGAATGTCCTCCTTGTGGGGAGGGAAAGAGAAACCTAAAGTAACTCATCTTTCTTTTCTCCCACCCTCCACTGTATAAACCCTGGATTGTAACTGTCTACTCCAATCATCTGAAGAAGTAGGTTTTACCCATGAAAGCTCTTGACCTAGTAAATTTATTAACCTTTAAGATGCTACAGGACTGCTTGTTGTTCATGAGCACAATCGGCACTTTTCTCTAAACTCACTATCCTCCAAAAGTTTTAGTGGAGAGAAAGTTGAAAACATATTGAATAAATGATTCCTGCAATATAATTGATTGCAGGAATGCTGGAAAATCCTGCACTAGCACGTTCAAGCCACAGACGTGCAGATATGAAAAAAATGGTCACCTGATCCTTTCTTCCTACAGCCCAGCTCCCATTTGGCATCATACACTTGTATGAGTAAACTTCTAAAATTATAATAGTAAATACCATGTTAGCTGAGAGGCACAGATCTGCCATGAACCACACTGAAGGAGGCAATTGAAATCATTTGTTTAATAACTGATTTTTAAAAAAAAAGCTGTTGCCTTCTGTTCTTCTCAGTTGAACGCATGATACAAAGCAGAATGGCCAACATGGGCCCCAGTTGTGTTTCTGATTTCCTAAACTTGCATTACTCTTGACATTCATAACTAAAACCTAAATAAAATGTGGTCATATTTAAAAGGCAAAGACGAATTAATTGTCTCATCTGTTGAAATTATGAGTAATTGTTGAGCTTCTTAACTTGCCAATTCACTGTCCTGCCTCCTTTTGAAAGTGACATGCAAAAATTATGAGACTGAAAAGCAGACTACATTGGAAGAATGTGATCCTTTTTTGCTGCTCAGCTAATACTACTGAAGCCAGTCTCAGGTTCTGCTGGCTGCTGCCCCACTCACCAGTTAGCTATAGAGTTGGAAGGCATCAACAAGTGAGACTTGGCCGATACTAGCAAGGTAAGTCAATTGCAGACATGCAGTTCTAGCTATGGCTAATGCGTATCTATAATCGACTTATCTGCATTCGACTTACCTGCCCATCTGCACAGAGGGAGGTCAACAGGAAAGTTTCTCATGATAGTGAGGAGTCAGGGGTCCACTGCCAGTCCCAGATAGTTCTATTTTGCGCATCTCCACCAGGTGCGCAAAATCTAACTCCAGGAGATCAAACCTTAGCAGTACCTCAAAACTGAGTAAAAGGGTTCTGTCTGTGGAGGAAGGAGAATGGGCTTGTACGGATTCTCTGCACTGGGATCTGAATTTCACCTGTTCTCCACAAGGTCAGTTATCCAACATAGCCTGAGAGTCAAGAACAACAAGACTGATTTTCTTCATCCCCCACAAAGCCTAATAATGAGCATGGGTGAAGAAAGTGACAAAAACAACATACAATAGTTCTCAAGAGTTTGAAAGGAGTTGGTGGAGTGGGGGAGAAATCAGTATCAGGTGCCTTCTTAATCACAGTCAAATGACATTTATATCTGGTCATCAATAAAGAGGGGAATTAAAATAAGAAAGGAGCAGGCCAGAGAAACACCAAAGGCCTAAGACAGAAATATCTAAGACAGATGAAAGAAGTTAAAAATGGAGCAACAGAATGCCTAAGCAAGGTCTAACCTAGAAGGAGAGATTGTGGAGCTCAGAGTTAAGTAGCATGGGTAATAGCTGACTATGGAGTTTGGGTAGGAGGGTGCTGATTAAATTAACATTCTGTTATAACATTAAAAGGATACATGTCAAAACATCAGTAATACATATTGAAATAGTAACAGAGAGGTAGCCATGTTAGTCTGCATTCTAACAAAACAAAACAGCAGTCATGTAGCACTTCAAAGACTAACAAAATGAATTATTAGGTGATGAGCTTATTGAAATGACATTGTGATCTCCTTTGCTCTGTTCCTTGTCCAGCTTTGGGCCTGGTCCTGTAAGATACCCCATGTCCCCAACTTTCTTGGACATTCATAGGTGATGAGAGCGTTCAGAACCTCTGAAAATCAGGTTTGGGACTTTCTTCTTGAATTATCTTGTAAACCAACTATCACACCTTATAAGATTATATAGGTCAGGGATGGGCAACCACAGATAGTGAGTGGGCTGCAAAAGTGGTCCTCCTTCACCCTAATGGGCTACTACAGCCTGCAATCCATTGAGAATCCACCTGTGGTCCTGCCACACACACTCCACGCACTCCCCTCTTCCCCAAGTGCCTCTTGTGTACCAAGGCACATGAAACATCACATTTACCTGCACACTCCACCTCCTTCCCAGAAATTTAGGAGCACCGCAACTCCACTGATTCACCCTGCACCCCACCTAACAGCTCTGGGAGGGAGAAAGAGGGAGAAGAGGGGATGGAGTCCAAATCAAGTGAGCTGCAGATTGTGAAAGCACTGGGAGGGAGGTGAAGGCATAGGAAGTGTGGTGCTAGGGTGCCCCTGTGTGAGAAAGTTGGTGGGGAAGGGGGTAGATAGACTGTCCACAGGTCACAGGTGGAGCCCAATGGGCCACATGCAGCCAACAGGCTGCAGGTTGTCCACCACTTCTATAGGTGAATAATAACTGGGGAAGGACACAAATTGCTCCAGATGCTAAAAGAGGGGGAAAGTAGAAATCCTAAGATGATTTAACGGCCCTTACACAGGAATTTGGGGGAAATGCGGTTTTTGTAAATATGGACCACAATTTTTTTAAATATAAATGAGCACAAAATAGACGTGCAATGAGTGTTCACAAAAGAGATTAATGAAAAATGTGAGTGGAAACAATGATTGGTAGAATGACTTTGTTATAACAAAATAAAATATATACAGTCATTAAGGTTTTATAGAAATTACCTTCTGGGATCTTGTTGTTATATCATAAATAAAAAACAATATTGCAAAATATTCATCCTCTTCCCTTTTCTGTTGCTAGTGGGCAAGGTCATGCTGGGAAACATAGTCTCTTCCCTGCTCCAGGGTCAGCTCTCTAGGTAGGGAGCTGGCCAAGGAACTACAGCTCCCAGAGTGACTTGAGTTGCCCCATCACGCCCTGCAGGCTCCCTCCACCCCTTCCCACCCAGTGCAGCACAGAGGAAGGAAGAGAACCAGACCACAGTGGTACATTCACACTTTTCCTGCCCTCCCTGCATATGGGCCTGAATTAAATTAGGGAAAATTTGGGGTGACTATCAAAGAAATTATACCAATCATGAAAGCCATTCACCTATCAAACAACCTTATAAGGGAAATTGTGAAAATCTCATTCTTCGGGACCCTTTCAATTAGACTTGATAATAAAATGAGCACTGGGAAATCAATATATTGTAGGGAACAAGGCTTTCCAGACGGCAGATGAACCGAATGACCTCAGAGCTCTTTCCTATCTATAATGTCTGTTTCTATAAAGATCTGCCATACCATGTGTTAACATACTTGGGTCATGCTCTAATATCACATAGATTTAGGGAAGGGATGTAATCTTCCTCCATCAAGATTGGGTCCTATATTAGCAGTGGCAGCATCTGCAGTAATAGCAGTTTAACTTACATTTATTTCACATCAAGGAAATTTAAGCCAGCAAAAGAACTTATTTTGGCTAGCCTGAGTCCCTAGCAGCCTCCAAATGGTTTATGCAGCTGCTCATTTTTGAAGGACAAATGCACTTGATAGAGTAAGTGTTAATAACCGCAAGAGAAACTTTTCCTCTTGGCTTTTTCCTTGCCAGATTTGTTCCAGTTTGTTTGTTTGTATGTTTAAATTGCACGCAAGTAATAGGTTAAAGAGGCGTGAAAAGAAAGTGAGAAGAGGCACATTAACTTGAGGAAATACAGGCAGCCAGAGAAGTCTGGAACTTCCTAAAATATGTCCTGAATGCTGCAAAAACAATAAATTTCCCAGAGCGACGCCCACATTGACAGAACATATCTAGAGCATCTTTACCTTGAGCTTCCTGGGGTCTTGGATGGCACGTTTGAGATTTATTGCAATGCTGGCATGAAAATAATCCACTTCCCTGCATATCTCATAATATAGTTGTTTGTTATTTGTATCCATATGCAATGCTATTCAGCTGCCACTGTTTTCCAGCCGTTGCATGCCCCGTACAAAAATAGACTCTCAGGGTATGTCTTCACTACCCAGAAGATCAACCTAGTCAGGGTCGATCTTTTGGGGTTCAGTTTCACAAGCCTAGTAAGGACACGCAAAATCGAACTACTGGGGTCAACAGTCGACCCTGTACTCCTCAATCTCACAAGAAGTGAAGAAGGTTGATGGGAGAGTTTCTGTCATATGCCTCCCTCAGGGAGGAAAGCCAGGTAAGTCGTTTGTAGATAAGTCTATTTCAGCTGTGCAACGGCCATAGCTGTAATTGCATATCTACAATTGACTGTAAGGTCGAATGTAGCCCTGGCCTTTGTTGCTCTGTATGTATAATACCTTGACAGATGTGTTGTACAGATGTCATGATATCCATTGTTCAAAACAGAAAGGGTGAAAGGCCTTTTGGAAGAGGTAACAATCTGCCCATATATAAGAAATAACATCAGCTACTGTACAATAAAAAGTAAAAGTGAGCCCTCGCGTAAATACCAAAGCATAAAAAAGATCAAGGTTGTATAGTGCATCATGGGGGTATACCCACATAGCATTGCAAAGAGGACATGTGGGGAAGGGAGTCTAGACAGGATGGAGGTGATCCAACATTGTTCCCCCAGTTCTCCACCCCATGATGGCACAGGTGCTCTTAACCAAAAAGTTATAGCGGCTTCAGCCAGTGTCATAAGCGGGTTTAGAGAATTTCTTGAGAACAAGCTCCCCACTACATGGAGTTACCTTTGGCCAGATCCCATCTGCAAAAAACCATTGTGTGTCTTTCTGTCCACCCATCTGTGAGTCTGTTTGTTCCAAGAACTCCTCCTAAACAATAAGAGTTAAGAGAATGACTCCTAAATGACAAAAGCTAAATTTGGTATGGAGCTTCCTAGAATCATAACTTAAAGGAAGGTCGGGGTTTGTTTGTGGCAGGACAGTGGGGTTCACCTGGAATTTGATTGTTTCTCATAAAATGGAAAGGGAAGGGTCTGGTAGGAGGGACAGTTTTTTGCCGCACAATGCCTAGGGTAGGGCAGCAGGGGGCCAGAGATGGGGACCAGGACAGTTATAACCCCAGTGGGCCGGCAGGGGTGCAAAAAGGGATAACTATCTACTATAGATTTCAGAGTTTGTGTGTCTGTCTTATCTGCAATAGGGAGACATTTGCCTGCTGCAGCAGCCATGGACAGGTGCTTCTCACCTGGCTCCTAGCTTCTACAGTGAGAGAAGGCTGGGATTGTCCGCTTTCCAGGGGAGCTGGCATACTGAACCCCTGAGACTCAGCTCCACCCCAGAGCAATGCTTTGAATGAAGAAAGCAAAACTTATCTGAGTCAATGACTCAAGCAACACCAAGTAAATCTTCTAGTGGGATTTTTAAAAATTTAATTAAAAACCTTAACAGCAATATGTTTGCTTTTTTGGTAGATTTACAACATTAGTGGACAAAGGGAGCACAAATGTTATATATTTGGGTTTTAACAAAGCAAGCTGAACATATTTCTGTCTTATTGAACAATTTATTCCAATTGACTTGGATAGGAACATTATCAAGTGGCCTCAAGCAATATGCTGATTCTTAGGGGGGTTATTTATCTCCTGGTTTTACTTAATGTCACAAATCATCCGGAAGACGAGCATGGTAAATGAAACTTGCAGAAGATAATAATTGAAAACCAGTGAGGCCAGTGAACTGATACAAGGGAACCATGTTAGAAAATAACATAATTTGTAAAAAGGAAAGCAAGTTGATTTTGGGGGAAAATACCTGAAACCCAATAGAAAACAATGAAACATAGACCGACCCCAGGGCAGCACATTTAGACATGAATCAATACTTTTATTCTCCTGCAAGATAAAGGTCACTTGGGGGTTGTATCATGTAAGACAAGAGGGAGACATTTTTTCTCCTCTAGACATCTCTGTCAGATGTCATCTAGTACATTACATTCAAATCTGGGCAACACTTTAGGGCTACATCTACACGTGCACGCTACATCGAAATAGCTTATTTCGATGTAGTGACATTGAAATAGTCTATTTCGACGAATAACGTCTACACGTCCTCCCGGGCTGGCAACGTCGATGTTCAACTTCGATGTTGGGCAGCACCACATCGAAATAGGCGCTGCGAGGGAACGTCTACACGCCAAAGTAGCACACATCGAAATAAGGGTGCCAGGAACAGCTGAAGACAGGGTCACAGGGCAGACTCAACAGCAAGCCGCCCCCTTAAAGGGCCCCTCCCAGACAAAGTTGCACTAAACAATAAAAGATCCACAGAGCCGACAACTGGTTGCAGACCCTGTGCATGCAGCATGGATCCCCAGCTGCGGCAGCAGCAGCCAGAAGCCCTGGGCTAAGGGCTGCTGCACACGGTGACCATAGAGCCCTGCAGGGGCTGGAGAGAGAGCATCTCTCAACCCCCCAGCTGATGGCCGCCATGGCGGACCCCGCTATTTCGATGGTGTGGGACGCGGATCGTCTACACGTGCCCTACTTCGACGTTCAACTTCGAAGTGGGGCGCTATTCCCATCCCCTCATGGGGTTAGCGACTTCGACGTCTCGCCACCTAACATCGATTTCAACTTTGAAATAGCGCACAACACGTGTAGCCATGACGAGCGCTATTTCGAAGTTGGCGCCGCTACTTCGAAGTAGTGTGCACGTGTAGACACGGCCTAGGAGAAATATACTACAAATGGTTGGGAGATCATAGGAACATAGGACTGGAAAAGACCTTCAGCAACCTCAGCATACAATCCCATTCATAAATTTACCACGCTCCATTTTCAAGCCAGCTAGACTGTTGCAGAACCTCATTCCTCTCATAGTTACAACTATCTTCTAAGTTCCAGCCTAAACATATTCACTGAGTTCAGAGAACAGTAAGAGACCTGCAATGAGTGACTCATGAAGAAAGGTGGGAAGAGCAAAATATGGACAGAGTGAGTTAAATATTAACAAAGTTGGTTGGGAAAAATCCAGAATAAGTACACTGCCTTCAAAATTTATGCTGGGGACACACTCTGGACTAGTAAAGGAGACAGAGCTATCTCATTACATTGATTATTTTTTCAGGCAGAAGCCCATGCTGAAGGTAAAGCACTTGAATCGCTCTTGGGCAGCCACTCAAGCACTCAGCTTACAGGGAACACTGATGGAGACCTAACTGCATCCCCCAGCCTATGAACTCTAGTACCAAATGATTAGCAACATACTCAATAAAAAGGGTAGGTGTCGTCCTTTCCATGATCTCCAATGGCTTCCCCATCCTACCAGTGCAAAGCTTCAGCCAGGGGACTCTTATTATCCATCTCCAATATTCAATCCATACAAGTTCAGGCATTCCACAGTACTGGCTAGATTAGATGACTGACTGACTGGTGATTGTTTATTTGTTTGTTTTTAAACCACCATTCCTATATTTTCCACACATCTGCAAAGCCTTGGAGGGACAAAAGTGGACCAGCTGCCAGTTGGCCTTACAAAAGTGAAAGGCCAGCTGCCAATTGGCTGCCGGTGGGTTATCCAGAAATAAAAAACAAACTGCTCACCGTAACTGCCCTTCAATTTCTACTGTTTGCCCCAGGAAAAAATGAATTGCTGCTGTAAAACACCATTCCTTCACTGTCAAGCAGTAACATCTAGAACAGATGCGTTGGAGCCAGCTGCAAGCTGGCCTTTGTATCTGAATGGCTGGTCTCCAACTGGCAGCCAGTTGGATATTCACAGTGGACTAGGACTTAAGTATCTCACTATCGATATCCCTCTCACATTTTCTCCTGCTTACCTTATGATTTACCAAATGCCACAGCACAAATTATTGTTTTCCACGCAACCTAACAGGAACCGAATAACCGCCAGCAGAATCACATACCATTCCATCTTCTTCCACTGCTGAAGCATTAGCCCGTGCGTGGTGCTGTGAAGAGTTTTTTTTTTGCAGCAACAGTTAATTTATATGGGGGATGAAGACAGACACTGTAAGACAAATACAGTAACATGTGCCAGACGGTCCTCTCAGTTCCACGAAAGCACCCAATGAGCAGTCAGGTGTGATTCAGTCCCAATTATTGCCTGATATCAGAGCTCTTTTGATCCCTTTGGATGTTTGTGTGCTGCGTTGACAGAGGGAAGTATTCAGATAGAGGGTGTCACATCTTTATTTTGGAGAAGTTTACCCATGAGCCGCTGAGGCATTAAGACAGTACTGATATGGCTTGAGAAGAATTGTCTTGTGATTAAGACATTGGATGGGACTCAATATATGACTTCAGTTCCCAGCTATGTAACCAATTATCTGTGTGATCTTGGGTGAGGCCTTGTCTATACCATCGCAGGCTGTTGACCTTCAGCAGTGTGACTAATGTACCTGACATTGGCGTACTCAGGTCTGCTTACTCCAGTGTCTTTGTGGCAGTAAGTCAACAGCTGACACTCTCCCATCAACTCTGCTTTCTCCTCTTGTTTTGCTGGAGTACTGGAGTCATTGGGAGAATGATCAGCAGTCAATTTATCGCATCTATAGTAGACACAATAAATTGTCCCTCACTGGATGCATCATGGTCCATTGATTCAGTGGGTAGTGAAGACATACCCTGAGCCACTTAATGGCTCAGTGTCCCTACCCCTATTTCACCCATGGGGAGACTGAGGTACAATCTTTCCACCACCATTTTTCTGTCTTCTCTCAATAAATTGTAAACATGTCCAGGGAGAATCTCTTACTTTCCAGCACGCAGCACAATGGGAATCTCCACTGGGCACTTCCATAAT
Organism: Carettochelys insculpta; assembly: GCF_033958435.1. NCBI lineage: Eukaryota > Metazoa > Chordata > Testudines > Carettochelyidae > Carettochelys > Carettochelys insculpta. Next base: position 21,305,855 of record NC_134156.1, on the reverse strand, counting down.
CCAAACAACAATAGGCCGTCCACTTCATTCTCTCCATCAAACTTGCAAATTCTGTTTATCCTGATAAAGTAATTTTTTGATAGATGAGTGAATGTATTTGGGAGGTTGCTTCATTTGTCATAATAAAGAAAAAGGAGAAAAATAGTGAATGGACTAGTGGGCTGGTATGATATTTTCCAAGGACATTTGTCCGAGTTGTCAAGTTGTCCTTGTCGTACAACACCATCACAGCTGTGGCACTGTAACAAATTAGTGTAGTGATGACCTACACCAAGAGGAGAGGTTCTCCCATTGATGAGGGTAACCCACTGCCATGAGATGCAATAGCTTTCTACTTAGTGCTGTCTACACTGTGGATTAGGCTAGATTAACCATAGCTCTCAAGGGAGCTGGATATTTCAAACCCTGAGTGATGTATCTGGGTCAGCCTGACTTTTGGGTATGGACCAGGCCTAAGGATCTGACCACAGAGCTAAAGCAGCCAAAAAGGCCTGTTCAGCAGCTCAGCTTTCGCCTGTCCGAGACTGACATTTGTATCACATTGCATGTTGGGGTTTTCCCATGAGGGACAATGCTCAGCTTAGCAAATGCACGGTGTCTGGGAAAAGGAGATAAATCTTTGTTACCACAGCTTGTGCCAAGACCACCAGAGAAAAAAGTGACATAACAACCCCTCGGGCGAAATTGTATAAATTCCCATTTTCCCTTCACTGCATTTTTGTCCACTTCTTGCCTCACCCCAGAAAAATGCTGGTTTTCACTACAGCTACTACTCTACTTGAGAACAGTGGATGAAATCCTCAGCGAACGCTGATGGAACTCATCTGATTTACATCAGATGAGGATCTGTCTGGTGTCTTTTTTTTTTTTCAAAGCCTCAGGCTATTGCCAAGACAGCCAACTGTGGCACATCATTAATATTCATTCTACTTGGAGAACAAAGGAGAAACTGCATATTGTAAAAAAACCCTATGATGCACTCTCAAAGCAACCCTGGCTTTAAACAGAAGATTGTCTTCTTCTCAACAGGCATACAAGGTCCTTTGTCATACAGTAGAAGAGCTACCAAGTGTTTGGCTTTCCATGAGTTTATATATGCCCCTAAAAGCAGATTAGAGAGGGCATGACACAGAACGACTTACGCAGATACAAAGAACTGGAAGGTACACAGCTTGGACTTCTCTAAAGCTGTTCACCCTCACATTTTTGCATATTCCAAAACTGTTGATTAATCCCCAACACACTCCTCAGAAGGAGTAAAGTGTTATCCTCATTTTGCAGATGACAAATCAGAGGCAGATAGGTTAAGGCCAATGGGGGATTAAGATTCCCTATGGCTTAGATCCAAACTCATCTAAGGACCCTCATGCACACAAGGCACTGCAGTTCCCAATATACACACAGTGACAGAGGGGGCCAAGTGGGAGGAATACTGGGAGGTGACAATGCATATTTCTGCTCTCCCCATACACACACATTTTCCACCCACATAACCTCTTGTGGAGGCAAGAACAGAGAGGGACCCAGCTATGTTTCCTATAGATGAGACGTGCAGGTGATAGGGGGATCCAGAGGAAAGGCTGAAGGGGCCACCAGTCTGCCGTGCATGGGATCAGACCAGCAGCCTGTAGGATTCCTGGGCCCAGCCTAGCCACACCTTCTAGCCACTGTGAGTCTGATGGTAGGGTGGAGCAGGGGAGATGACAGTGCATTGGCACCTGGGCTGGAGTCAAGAGGGGCACACAGGTCTCCAGCCACCATGGTGGAGTGGGGGTGGACAGAGCTCCAGCCTTTGGATGGAGCTCCAGGATGAAGAGGACACAGGCAGTGAGGTACTGCCATAGTAGCAGGAGTAGAAATTACCGGGATGTCCCTTCTCTGACTGAAGCCAGCTGCCCCTCTTCCTGCCCAGCCTCTGGCTCCCCCTCATTCCCTTTCCAGTTCCTCTGCCCCCTTGTATTCACACATGCTCATCATCATCATCATCAACAACACTTCTGCAGCTGACATACTGTGCTCAAAAAGACCCTCATATATCTCGGTGGCTCTGAGTCCATATATGTGAGGGGCTTGATTCTTCCCTGGAAACAAATCACCACCCCCCTTCTCATCCACCCAGCCCTATCAGGAATAGCAGGGGGATGGCTTGTAACTCAGCTATTGGCAGAAGGTCACTCTGGAAGGTTCTCTCACTCCGCCAAATTTTCCCTCTCCTCTGTCCTCCCACAACAGACCATTTTTTCACCCTTTTCTCCACCCCTCATACACACCCTGCCTTCTCCTGTTGCCATTTCCACATAAAATGACCTGGGGACTGCAGTGGATGAGAAGCTGGATATGAGTTAACAGTATGCCCTTGTAGCCAAGAAGGCTAATGACATATTGGGCTGCATTAGTAGGTGCATTACCAGCAGATCTAGAGAAATGATTATTCCCCTTTATTTGGCACTAGTGAGGCCACACCTGGAGTATTGCATCTAATTCCGTGCCCCACCCTCGCCCTTTACAGAAAGGATGTGGATTCATTGGAGAGAGTCCAGCAGAAGGCAACAACAATGATTAGGGGGCTGGAGCATTTGGTTTAAGAGCAGAGGCTGAGGGATTTGGGATTATTTGGTTTACTGAAGAGAAGAGTGAGGTGGGATTTGATAGCAGTCTTCAGCTACCTGAAGGGGAGTTCTAAAGAGGACGGTGAGAGGCTATTCTCAGTGGTGACAGATGAGAGAATGAGGGTCAATAGTTTCAAGCTGCAGTGGGGGAGGTCTAAGTTGGATATTAGGAAAAAAACTATTTCACTAGGAGGACAGTGAAGCACTGGAATGCCACCTACAGAGATGGTGGGATCTCTATCCCTAGAGGTTTTTAAGTCCTGGCTTGACAAAACCCAGGCTGGGGGCGATTTAGTTGGGATTTCTTCTGGTTTCAGCAGGGGTTTGGTCTCGATGACCTCATGAGGTTTCTTCCAACCCTAGGATTCCAGGATTTCAGTGCAGGAACTGGTGGCGGGCACCAGAGCATATACCCACATAAACACAGTATATCATTCTTCTAAATCAACTGCTGTGTAGAGTGCTTACACCTCCCACTGCCACACACACACAGACATGCAACTGGCATCTGTTCATAGTCCACTGCAACATCCTTGCCTCTGATCCAAACAGTTGCACTCATCCAAGGTATTCTGCTCCTACAACTTATGTATATTTCCCATTGATGGGATTTGATACCTTCCACATGTAGGCGGGCAGGGCACGCAAGCTGATGATTCACTGATTATCCAGTGTTAGTCTTTTTTGGTAGATTGAGCAGCAGGGGTCACACCTTGAATGGGCCAGGGAAGATGAATAAACCATTAATAAGTGGCTTTATACTGTTGCCATTGAAGTTAAGAGCTCTCTTTGACTTCATGGGACAAGTCTGAACTACAGTGCCAAGTACAATGAGCTATAAGTAAGCTGAGATGACACTGAATGGGTCTCATTTTCCTGTGCAGCCCCTGTTGCATTTTGCTGGCTATATAAAGTGGCTTAGCATAACCGGCTTGGGCAGGATTATCTCAGTTCAAAAGTGATCCTCTGGTGACAGAGAGCTCTTACCCCAGTCCCTTGCTGGTGCCACCATGGCTGCAAAATGCCTTTGTCACTTCAATCCTTAACAGTATTTTCAAATCCTGCAGTCATCTGTAAACTGAGTAAGTGACTGCAGTCCTTAGGCTGCTCTAACACAGTATGGAGGAAGTGGTCTTATGCAAAAGTACACCAATCCCAGCAGGAGGCATATGTGAGGTTGACACATGGGCAGACAGATCAGCCAGACCGGAGCAAGACCTGACCCAATGTAAATAAAAGTGGCAGAATTAGACTTGCTGCTATGAAGCAAAAGTTATAAGTGACAATTCTGTAGCACTGCTGGAGCTGAATTGTGTTTTAGTGAGCTGTTCACTACATGCAAACTCTACTACTTTATTAATAATAATAATAATAATTAATAAACCTAGCTTTTATTGAGTACTTCTCATTAGGAGATCTGAAAGTGCTTAGCTAAGGTTAGTATCATTAACCTCATTCAGAGTAGGGAAAACTGAGGCAGGGTAACTTGCCCATGATTACCCAGCAGACCTGTGGCAAAGCCAGGAAATAGAACATAAACATCCTGAGTTCTGGTCCAGTGCTTTATTCTTTCAGCCATACTTGCCTTCCACAATGACAAACAATCACTTTGGGCAAATTAGATAGCATAGATGTGTAGCCATAGCAAACCTTGCAAATCTTCAAAGGATAGCTAGGAAAAGATAAAAAGTAAAGGGCTAAAAATCAGATCAAAATCTGATCACTCCTAGAAAAGCATTTTTCTCCTTTTGTAAAATGCTGACTTTTATTACTTACTCTGAAACTCTCCAAACACTGAATTCCAACTTTTCTTTGTCAGATTTATGTAGTCTTGTTGAGAAAAAAATAGGATCTGTGTATATTGCTGAAAGATTGTAAAATTTAATAGCAAACAGATTACGCACTTAGGAATAGACTAAGCACAATTAGGCCTCACATTCCTCCCACTCCTATAAATAACTCTCCGTTTCCTCTCCATGTCTGCAAATTTCATTAGTATGGTGGAAAGAAAGAAAAAAAGAAAACTCAAGCTCCCTGGCCTCACAGAGCCCAGATCCCATCACTCAATCAAGAGCTTTGTTCATCTTGGGGGGGAAAACTAAAATAACTTTTCCGCTACCCCCTTGGGCCATGTGTTCCTGGCCAGAGAAGGAAAATTTTATACAGATGGCTTAGGAATTCACCTGCTGAAAAATGACAATAGTCTATTCACAGAACCTGCAGCTGAGTCTCCTGACAGCAGCAGTGCAGCCCATCTCCATATTTCCCGTCTTGAGAGCTTTGATTTGTTTTGTTCTATTCCCTCGGCAAAAGCTTTGTGTATTATTTATTGTTCGCAATTTCACTCTGAAGTCAAATTCACCTCCAAAGGCCTGTGCAACATTAATGTCCTCCTGAAGACCTCAGTAAGGGTTTAACTGGCTTTTTAGAGGTCCATGGGCTATTAGGTAGACTTCTCCACAGAAATCCTCTACAGCAGAGGTCTAATGAAAAGACCCCCTTTTAAGAGAACAGGGGTTTAAGCAATGCATAGTAAATTGTGGAGACCCTTTGCACTGATGGACAGTCATTCCAGTCCACACAAAACCACTTAAATCTTCAACTATCAGTTTAATACATACAGAATGGGAAGCGACTGTCTTGGCAGGAGTACTGTAGAAAGGGATCGAGGGGTCACAGTGGACCACAAACTAAATACGAGTCAATAGTGTGATGCTGTTGCCAAAAAAATCAAACACAATTCTGCAATGCATTAAAAAAGGAGTGTGGTGAGCAAGACACAAGAAACCATTCTCCCGTTCTACTCTGCACTGATCAGACCTCAGTAGGAGTATTGTGTCCAGCTCTGGGCATCACATTTCAATAAGGTTGCAGAGAAATTGCAGAAGGTCCAGAGAACAGCAACAAGAATGATTAAAGGTCTAGTGAACACGAGCTGTGAGGGAAGACTGAAAGAACTGGGCTTGTTAAGTTTAGCAAAGAGATTGCTAGGAGGGAGCATGATAGTGGTTTTCAAGCACCTAAAAGAGTGTGACAAGGAGGAGGGAGAACATTGTTCTCGTTGGCCTCTGAGGATAGGACAAGAAGCAATGGGCTTAGACTGCAGCAAGGAAGGTTTAGGTTGGACATTAGGAAAAACTTCCTGTCAGGGTGGTTAAACACTGGAATAAATTGCCTAGGAAGGTTTTGGAATCTCCATCACCGGAGATACTGAAAAGCTGCTTAGATAGATATTTATCAGGGATGGTCTAGAGAGGGTGCTTGGTCCTACCATGAGGATAGGTGATTGGACTTGATGACCTCTCAAGGTCCCTTCTAGTTCTAGTGTTCTGTGATTCGAAGTCGGTCTGAAATGGGACTTCATATGACAGCCTTGTGCTGAAAGGCTTGGTGATGCATCACTAAAGTGACTTTTACCTTAAGAGTTTTACCCTTTTGTAAGCAGTAAGAAAAAAATCACTTTAGGACAGGGAGTTGACACACAAATATAAAATACTGGAGGCGAAGGGTGAGACATGCAGAAAAACACAAGCAATTGAGTTGATCATCCATACTCCCACTGCCTTCTGCCAAATTATTAAGTAACAGGGTGCATGAACCTCAGAGTTAGGGAGGAGCTAAAGCTGTTTAGCTGGATTGATGTTTAAATTGAAAAGCGAGGGATCTGAGATCTGAACAGATGCTTAACAAATAAATGCATGCACCTTCAGACAAGCAATTTTCAGACAGAAATACCACACAACACATTCCTGGTATACAAACAGAGAGATCCTTTCTGTTTTTGTGCTAAACTTTGTTGCTTTATGTTTTTCTCACCTTTCCAGCCACCCCTTCTGTGGTTTGTTTGATTCACCTGTGGCTTCTGAGCCAAGTCCAACATGTAATGTTTAGATTTCAGAGGATAGGATGGTCTATGCTGATGTTTTTCTGTCCAGTACCTAGCACATGGGTCTGCAATCTGCAGCTCAGGAGTCACATGCAGCTTTTTAAGGACTTATTTGTGGCTCCCGATGCCATAAATGCAAAGTAAAGAAAAAAATCCATCCTGATCATTTTCAATATTTTGGTGAACATCTAAAAGCTGCAAAGTGCACTGATATCTACATAGCAAATGATGTGTGAGCTCAAAACATTGGATAACTCCCCCTTTAATATGTGCAGTGCATTGTGGGATATGTGTGCATGCTGTTCTTAAAATAGGGGTTACAGAAAGTACAGTTTGATGTTATTTATTAAGGACCATCTTGTATTCACGTGCATTGCAGCTCTTGAATTATTGATTTTTTTAAAAAAAATTCGAAAAGAATGACTCTTCTTGCTCTTTTGGTTGCTGACCCTGACCTAGCATAATGAGGCCCTAATCATTGATTGGGTTTCCTAGGTGGTACAAAATGTGATTATTTTTCCCTTGACAGCAGAGATGTCTTTGTTTTCTTTTATGCAGCTTCTCAGTTGATTTGCAGGTTAGTCTCTCAATTCATGTTGTGTGATTAAAAACACCAATACAGACAAAAGAATTATTTTCAAGTTTTCTAAGGAAAGTTAAGTCTTCTACACTTTCCCTTCCCACAAGCTACCTCCTTCAGCTTTTGAAGAAAGATTCTTATGAGACGTGATGGGCAACCATCCAGAAATCACGAGGCAAAGATTGTGAAGTAAACCTCAAAAGCGAAAGGGCTATTGCAGATAGGTATTTTATACTTGAAGTGCTAAATGTAGCCAGCGAGAAGGAACAGTGAGAGTGGAGAATGTTAGCAATCCAAGATACATATCATTTACTGTATCAGCTGAATACAAAGGCCTAAAGACAAGTAACTATATCCACATTTAGTTACCTCAGCCTTGTTTCTTTGAAGATCTCCTTACCCACAACCGCTGCTGAAGTTTTTTTTCACTTTTGTTTTGGTGGTGATTGTTGTTGGTTTTATTTTTTGTTTTGTTTTGTTTTTTGAAAATGCAAGTTTCTTTCATTTGGTGTCCAAAGATGGAACTGGCAAAGCTAACATTCAACACCCAAATTTGAACATTTTGGCCAATGCCTCTTTGCTCCTCTATAACAGCTCAGAAAACATTTTTCCACAGAAAATTTGGACAAATATGAAAAAAATCAACTGGCCCACTCAGTTCTTAGGTTTCACTGATAAAACAAACATTTTCAAGGAAAATAGTTGGTTGAAAAACTCAGTTTTCCTTCAGAAAGCAAATGTTAACAGGAAAAAATTCAAAGCAACCATAGACTCACCGCTGCTCTTCTTGGAGGAAATCCATATACAAATATGGAAGAGAGTCACATAGGTGGTGTAGTTGTAGATGCATTGAAGCCAAGATACTAGAGGAATGAGGAAGATGAGGTAATATCTTTGATTGGACCAATGACTGGTGGTGAGAGAGACAAGCTTTCAAGTGCGCTCTTCTTTAAATATATAGACAGACCTACCCAGGCAGTGTGGCTGACGGCCACCATTGGCCTTGGGGCAATGGAAGAGGCGGGGCCTGGGTTCATGCTCCCAGAAGGGGCAGGGACACAGGCAGAAGGGGCAGGCCCAAGGGCAGTTAGCCCATAGCTCCGGCTGACCTGCAGCACTACTCCTCCCCCACACAGCCGCGTGGAGCAGCACTGCCGCAGCAGTTCAAGGTGGCCCAGACCTCCGCTTGCTGCAGAAGCCAAAGTAACAGCAGTGGCAGCCGGAGCTCCAGACCCCGTTGAAACACTGGGCACCCATGCAACTGCCTCCCTTTCGCCTTGGCCCCCAACAGCAGGCCTGCTCCCATTGTCTTCCTTACATCTGTGGCGCTTACCCGTTCACTGTCTGACACTTTATTCAGGGGATTCTTCTTCTGAACTCAAAAACCACCACAATCCCAGTTTACATCTGAGGTCCTTCCCTGGCTCTCACGTTATGAGCTGCTTTACCTTTTCAGCAATATAAAAGTAACAGCCTTGCCTTTTCCCAGTGTCTGTTCATCCCAAGCCACGGGCGGACGTGCTGTCTGAAACATGAAGCTTACTCAGAGTCGGAGAGGGAGTTAAGGATGGAAGGAACCCATTGTTCTGACACCACGTTTAATAAGCTCTATTGCACATCGTTACCTTCTCTTATTTGTACGCTCTTATCTGCTGAGCAAAAGCACAAATGATCATGATCCAGCTTCTTTGTCATCTCCTTTAATGATTTTATCCCAGTGGGGAAAACAACATTATCTCAATGGTGCTAAAAAGGCAAATGGAAGTGAAAAGCTGTACTGGGGGGAGGCAAGAGAATAGCCAAGCCCCTGGCAAGGTGGAGAAGGCAGCTCTGTGCTCCCAAAAGGGCTGGGACAGTCAGCCCTCAGTCCTGCCTGAAGTGTACCATCCCTCTCCCTCAGACCAGTCCTCAGAGCCACCAGATGCCTGATTGTTGTGCTCTGTGGGCGATTTAAAGGACATGGGCCTCCAGCTGCCGCTGCCATTGCCCCAGGCATTTCTGAATCACTAGGCCCCTCTGCAACTGCCCTTTTTTTTCCCCCTCCTCAGCGGGCTAGAGTTATATACAATTCCAATCAGCTATAGCAATGGGAAAAGCCCCACAAAAAAGCACACCATGCAGATCACGCTCTTACTATTAGAATGCTCAAGCTGCGAAAGACTGTACCAGAAGAGAGGTGGGTCTGCTAAACAGATAATGCCCTGTTTGATAAAAAAGTATTCTATATTTCCTCTCCCTTGAAATCCTAGCTTATATTTTCCACTTGGACTGGAAAGAAACAGGTTGTGAGAGATCACTTAACACATGAAGAGAGAGGAGCCTCCCTTTTCCAGATGCGGTTACACAGAGGCAGTGCACCCGACGGCCCCTGATATTGTTTTACATTGTACGAGCTGCTCCCATTGTTCGAGCACCTGAAACGTCAGGATAACACACAGTCTGTTCAATGTCTTTCACCACTTGGCTTAGAAGGATTCTTGTCTCCAGGGGAGCCTTCTGGTGAAGGATTTTTTTCTGGTTTTGTTCAAGTTGATTTCACTCTTGCCCCTTCGCTCCAGCACTGTGGCTTTGCATTAGCTCTATTCATGCGTTCCAGTGGGGTCCTTTAATTTACAGTTTGTGAGCTTTGCCATTTGTTCTGCAACCTATAATACAGGCTGAACCTCTCAAATCCAGCATTCTCTGATCTGGCAAAATCCGTGATCAGGCCTGATTCTAGTTAGCTGGCTATCCACTTATCAAGTTTCCCACGATCCCATAAAATTTGTTTACAGACACCAGTCCTGGTTCTCAGTGTTCTGTGCTGTTATTTAAGCTCTAATGTACCCCTAAAAGTCTTCTAAGAGCCCAGTAAGCAGTGGAAAAGTTGGTAATGCTGCCACACAATGTTGGTTTGGCAAACTCTCTGGTTCAGCACCAGTCAAGTCCCAAGGGAGCCGGACTAGAGAGGTTCGACCTGTATTTGCTGACGCTGCTGAGGAACAGCAAGTAAAGAAGCTACCATGAATCCAGGGTTGGAGGGCCTGTGAACTGATGTTTATTTTGCAGCTAAACTACACATCAGTTTGCAGGCTGAGATTTCCCGTGTTCTGATTTTGGTTTTAACAGCATTGCCACTCAGTGGGCCCAGATGACTTGTTTGTGAAGCACTACAGACATCTGTAGTCATTTCTAATTATTGAATGAAATGCCTAGTCATTGGCTCTTAAGACCATGCAATGCACTGAAGACTGAGAGCAAAATTCACATCTTCAAACTACAAAGCAGATCCCTCACCTGAAGTATAAATCTGCAGTGTGTATTTTACGCTTGTTTCTCCACGTGGAGAATAATTGTCGTTGTAACCAAAGGGCATTCTTCCTAGTGAATGAAAGCAAAGAACTCATCTGAGACTCATATTGGAGGATTCAGGAGAGTAGTCTGTACTTGATGCATAAAACATTAAACACTGTCTGTGGACAAAGGGTTCTGTTAAATACATTCCTTCTTCTGAGTATGTTATGAAAAACCTGATTTCCTTAATTCCGTCTCCAATGTGCTGCCTGTCCTCAGCTGCTGCATGACAGTAAATGCTGATGGAAGAATGCTAAGCAGAGCTATCCAATGTTCTCCTGTCTCTGGATTGTGTTACAAGTGCCAAACTAAGATCGGATTCATTGATAGCTTTGCTGAGATCAATGACACTTTCCACCAAAGCTGGCCTAACGGAGAGATTCGTCACCAAGCCAGGTCAAACTCGTGGTTTTGACTGAATTCCAAAACTCAAAGTCAAACTCAGGAAGTGGGAACTGACCTCATAGCAATACAAACTAAAATATTCCTGTGGGCTGAAACTCACCATGTTGCAGACGAAGGCAGTACAAGTCCTGCACAATGCATAAGTCCCACGTAAGTGCTTTTTTGAATGGTGCATCAGCAATGACACATTGGATTGTGTTTCCTTGATCTCTAATCAGAAGGCAAAGGGGAGAAAAGAGATTTGCAGGGTTCATTGCACAGAACCCCCAATACACTGGAAGCTCAGGCAAGCTAATCCATTTGCTGTTGTTCACAGATACACCTTAGTTTAGCGTATGTCGCTGCATTCAGGGATTTCCTCATAAATCTCTACCAACGTAGCCTTGAATGACAGCAATTCTACTCTTCTTACCCTAGTCTATTCTTGAGAAGGTGCACATTGGTAATCTACAATTATGATGTCTAGTGCTTAATACAGTGGTAAAATAATTAAACTTAGTATAAAGAAGATCAGAGGATCTACGGGTCCCTTCTGGGCTTAAAATCTATGAATCAATAGACTAGGCTGAGATCAAAGTCATCTTTCATTGCTCATATCCCAAACACTTAAGCATGTGTTAACCTTAAGCATTCAAGTACCCCACTGCAGTCAATAGGACTAACCTCGAGTCTGGAGTTAAGCACACGCTTAAGCACTTTTCTGGCTCAAGGCCAAAATTAGTGCCAGTTGAACCTCTCTAATCTGACACTTTCTCATCCAGCAACATCCATAGTCCAGCATGATTTTAGTGAGCCCAATATCTACTTACCATGGGTGTGGCCAAGTTTCCCATGGTTGTGGCCAAGTTTCCCATGGTCCCATAAGGTTTGGTTAGAGCCATGAGTCCTGGCTGTCAGTGTTGTGTGCTGTTACTTAACTGTAATTTACCCCTAAACGTCTTCTAAAAGCCCAGTAAGTAATGGAAGTGTTGGTAATACTGCTAGACAATATTGACCTTCCATGGTTTGGCAAAGTCTCTCTTTTGGTACCAGTCAGGTCCCAAGGGTGCCGGACAAAAGAGGTTCAACCTGTATCTGAAAAGCAGAGGTTGTCAAATGTGAAAGCTAGTGCATGAACCTATTACATGACTCCTCTGTTTCTGCCTCACCTCATCCCATGCCCTTCCCAATTTTACACAAATCAATTTTTCATATTGAAGACCAAGTGCCAAGCAAGGTGTAAATACAGAAGAGTGTTTTGCTAATCCCTGTGGCACATGGTTGAGAGACCTGAAGAGGAGGAAGAGCTTTAACAATGGTTGTCAATATAGAATTAGAAACAAATCGTCTCACTGAAGCAATGAATTAATGGTGTTTTAAATTACTCTATGATTAATAAAGTTTTTAACAATGCTGACTTTCCTAACGGGTTCCTTCACTCACTCTTCACACACAAGCTTGGAAAGATGGCACCACTGAGGGTTTAGTGCATGTGAGCAATGATGTGATGTGATAAAGCTTTTTAACTTGCGAATATTGCATAAGGCAGAATCCTCTTAGCAACATCAGGCTGGACAGAAAGAGCCATGACAGGGTACTTTAGAATTTGGCTCAGAGCTCTTTCTCCTCCTACTTTTTTTATTTTATTTTTAATCCTGAAAGGTATTTTACTGAGAAAATAAAAACATTCATTATTGTTCAGATATGTCATAGGCAATCACAGTAAAATCTGCTCCTCCTTATAATATGTCATTGAGCACATTCCTCAATTTTTATTTTGTTTCTGCAAGGCAGCCTTAACTACACAGCCAGCTTGTCACAAAGCCACATGCCTTCTCCCTCACAACCCTCTGTCTCTGGAAAGGGACAAAAGACAGCCAGAAATATTAATGTTGTACAGTGGAAGGGAACCCTAAGTTGCTTAAGGAGAAAAAATAAATAACTGGTCGAAAAATATATAACCACTAAGAAAAAAGTGTTCTCCAAAAACCACTCCTATATCCTATCCTATATTGTTTAAAGAGATTAGCGTTTTATTCTGAAAAAATCACCTGCTGTCAACCCATTAAAATAAGTAAATACCATACAGTGGTTTTGACTTTGCTTCCTTCATCCATAATGTGTAAAGTTTACATAATATAAATGTATAGAATACATATTTTACTCCAGTATGTTAGTTCCAGTGGCATTGACTCTATGTATCTATATATCTATAGATGTAGATATATAGATGTATAGATATATTTTCACAGACCATATCCTACTGTGGGACACCAAGGTCCAGGCTATATGCTATTTTATGGATGCAGAACACAGGTGACCTTTCGGCTGTACTTCAAGAGGAACCATCAACGATGCCTTCAAAAGTTCTTTTGCTTCAAGTGGGAAGATCACTACACTGATGCCAGCATCCTCACTAAAGCTAACATCCCCAGCATTGACTCAATGATCCTCATACACCAACCCTGCTGGGATGGAAGTGTTTGGATGGGAGGTTCTTGCCTCTCGAAACAATGCGCCTACTCTCAGCTCACTTGTGGTCAGAGATCTCTTGGTGGTCAGAGGAAATGATGGAAAGACACACTGAAAGTGTGTCACAGTACAAATGATGTGGACATCACAAACTGGTAGGAGCAAGCTACCAACTGATCTCAATGGTACCAAAAGCTCCATCAGGCAATGACTCATGTCCTTAATGTTGAAATGAGAGAGAGAAGGAAGGAAGGACTTTCTCCCAGCAGAAGTCTCCTTATCTACTTCCTACAGATCTATGATTTCAGGATCAGACTCCTGAGTCATCTCAAAACCCATATGTAAACCTCTGGTAGACATCATCTTAGAATCAAGGGACCACCAGTGATGAAATTGTCTACTTTGGGCTACTTTGACTGCCTTCCCCCTTCCAGTTATATGAAACAGACATAAATCTGGTCTAAATAGACAGAAGAGTTTTATATTCTGCCACTGCGCATCTCTGCAGTTACATGAAGCACATGGAATGTACCAAAAATCTATACCTTTGACTTTTTAAAGTTACTGTCAAATGAGCACACAGCTCATTTTTCCATGCATGTCTTTCTGATGCTGCACAAAGAATATATGATAATTTTACTTTATTGGACTCCCTCTGAATGCTTTGGAGAGAACACCTTGCCAGACACAAAAATTTGTGAAGGGTGGCTCTCAACTACAGACATTGTTAGGATACCTGTCACTTGTTCTACCTCATGACTTTTGTGCTTCTGGAAGGTGATCCACTTACACCACTGAAGACCGGTTTACCAGCACAAGCAGTACAAGGTCATTCCATCCTGTCCAAACAAAATGCATCAACCCTGATCTTTAAGGATGACTGCCATAGTTTATCCTCCACCCATTCAATCTTTGGCTTTATTGAAAGACCACGAGCTAGGGTGCAAATTTTGTGATTTGGACTTGAGGGGTCCCATATGCACATATGTTTAGTAGGCAGTAATTTTCGTAGCAGTATGGCTGTTTACTTAAACCTAGCTGCAATAATCAAGTAAAGATGAAGGGCACACTTTTCAAAAGTGCGCACCTCCCACTAGAAATAACCAAATACCTTATTCCCTCCCAGGGGATTGACTAAGCTTTGAGGCCCCCTGTTGGAGGCCTTGTGGATCTGCTACATCCTGCCCCAGAAAAAGGCAGTCGAGAAGTCTTCCAAGCAGGTTAGAGTGGCTTCACAGGAAGCAGCCGATCAGGGGCCAGTAAGGCCACATAAAAGCAGCTGCAGGACAGAACAGCAGTTAGTTGCTAGGTGGAGCTCAGGGTATGAGGACTGGGTGACTGGCTGGCCAGAAGAGTAGCAGTGCCACAGCAGTTCACTGTGGAGAGCTCATGACTAACAAGACAGAGCCATAAGAAGGGCAAAGTCAGCACAGGACTGCAAGGAAGTGTCCCAGATACTGAAGTATCTAGAGTGGGAGAGGGAAATAGGCATTACAGAGGGTCCCTAGAGAGACCCCTGTTACACTTACATCCCAAAAGAGGTTTGTTTTATTTCACACGCAGATTATATGTGACTTGTCCAGAGGGCTGAGTTACCAAAAAACCTCCAGAAACAAGGAGGAAGTGCAGGCATACACATTTGGTCAAGGAGTGCAAGCAAGAGGTGAGTTCAACCCAATTCATCATCATTGTCCTATACTCCTACTGGGATATAGGGTGGCAACAACAATCCTCCACTTCTGTCTGTCACTGGCCAGCCTCTCAATCGAACTCCAAGTGTAATTCTTGCTCTCCATTTCTAATTCATCAGTCCAGCACCATGTTGTCTTGGGTCAGCCTTGTTTCCACTTCCTTTCAGGAGTCCAGTGCACAGCAGTCTTTGTGATAGAGCTTCCATCTTTCCTGACCACATGCCCAGTCCATCTCCAGCATCTTTTCATAATGATGATGGCCATGTCTTCTTGTTGCACTGTGCAAGCAGGTTCTGATTTGAAATTATTCTTGGCCAAAAAATATGGAGCATCCTCCAAAGGCTTCTGGTGTGAAAGTTCAACAATTTACCAAGGTCATACTCTGTCATCTGTCAACATTCTGATCCATACTATAATGTTAAGACACAACTCTGATGAAACTTCCATTTAGTGTAGATGTTGTCCTGCGATGACTTCCATACAGCATTCAGATTCATGAAGGACATTTCTGGCTTTACTGTGCCTGCTCTGAATATCACTTCTGACACCTCCATCTTCTCTGATGATACCACCCAAGTATGTAAAGCTTTCTGTGGTAGGTAGGTCATGGCCATTGATCTTGACTGATGCTGGTTCTCAATGTTTAGCGTCACGACTTCTGTCTTCTTCTGGCTAACTCTTAGTCTGACCTGTTTTCCAAAGACACATAGTGGATTTCAACCCCATTACATGCCCATTTATGCTTGTGAAAATATATCCAAAAAATAATCCTTGTATAAGCTTCAGTTTCTAGTGCTCTTCCAGCAGTGATTTAAGAGGAAGACAAATAGTGTGTGAATTGTCCTGTTTTGCTGAGGACACCAGGGTGTTTCTGAGTGAGGAAACAACTCATCTGGTAAATGTAAAGATGCAAAATCCAATTCAAAAAATTGCATCAGTTATAAAATTGCATTTGCCTTGAGTGTCACTATCAAATCAAAAGAAAATATTACCCTTTCTAAAGCAATGTTGGGTCTTTATTTTTCTTCTATCCTTTTGTAGAGTTAAAAAATGCATAATACATTCCATTAAACTCAAGTTATTTAATTGCTAGTTAGGAAATCCAATATAATCTTAGAGTTATTTTCCATTTATCACTTTGTGAGGGAATTTTGCTTTGACGTCATTGACCGGCAAAAGCACTCTACAGACAAAAGAAACCACAAATGGAGGAAAATACATCAATATTGTTTTTCTTGTAGCCTGCCATTCATTGGGTGAACTTTTATGCAATATCGTGAGTCTGCCACTGGCAAGAGTCCATTTTCAGCCCTTCCATTTGCCATAACAGAAGACAATTTAAGCAGTCATGCCTGGAAAATTTTTGCACACTTGCAAATCCTTTGGGAATTCTCTTCAATGAAATTGATATACTTAGTTGCCTTACCAAGACTTTGTCCATTTGAAAATAAAGCCTATGCTGATATTCAATACTGTTACTTAGATAATCTTTCTTCTTCATATTTTTAAACCGCGTCTGGACCAAATTCTGACCAGTTAGATTCTCCTGGCTCAACAACAGTTGGGGGGGTAAGGTGGGCAGCTGCCCCCAGGTCCATTTGAAGAGCCAAAGCAGCACTGATGCACTTCCACCTTTTGCCCGCCCCTTCCACCCTGGGCCACGCCCCTTCTGGGGCACAGAGCCAGGCCCCCTGGCTGCATTACCCCAGGGCGTGTGGTGGCTGTTGTTGCCTAATGTACCTTTAGAGCTACTTCATAGATATCAATGGATTTAGATAATTTACACCAATGAAACTGAGCTCAGAATGAGGCCTGACTTTATATTAGTGCTGTTCAGTGTGACTATTCTGGGGATTCTAGTCACTGGTGCATCTACTCCTGCTTTTCACAATGCTCAAAACCAGATACTTCTGAAGAAAGCACAAAGAATGTCATAATGATGTATTATCACTTGACCATAATGAAGCTTCTTCCTAGCTCTCATTAGTCAGTGTCTCGTTTGTGTGCAAAAGTATCAGATATTATGTCAATTTATATGAACTCAGGCATTATATAACTCCGCCGTGAAGACTCTGGGGGTTCCATGCCAGTCTCAACCCTGGATACAGGATGAGGGTTGGTCAACTGAATGACGATGCGTTGACCATGAAACAATACAAATGAAATCTGATGCCAGTACAACTAAATAATAAAAAATTCTGGCTCAGATGTTGCCCGGATAAACAAGATCCATGACACCAACTGTGCAACCGGGGTTAGGTTGATAAGTTGGCTACCAAAAGAAAATTACAACTAACATATATACTATCAATTGGAATGTGGAACATTTGAACATTGCGGGCGGTTGGAATATTACAGCTGCTTTGGAAGGAGATATGCAATATACTTGGACTGGCAGCGACATACCGGATGGGATCAAGAGAGAGATGCAATCGCGAAGTCATTTAATCAGGGAAAGAAACAAAGCATGAGGCAGGAGTCAGATTCCTTCTTAGCAAAAGAGCTAAAGGAGCATTATTAGGATACAAACCGATGAGTGCAAGAATGCTGGTAGAGAGATTCAAAGCAAAACCGTTCAACATCTTGGTCATTCAGGTGTATGTACCCACATCAGACAGTACAGAGGAAGAGACTGAGCTAGTCTATAAAGACTTGAGAAAGACACTAGAGGAGATACTGAAGAGAATTATGTTGATCGTCGGAGGAGATTGGAACGCGTAGGTTGGAACAGATAACAAAGGTTGGGAGAGAGTCATGGGAAGGTTTGGATACGGAGACAAAAATGAACGAGACAAGAAACTAGTAGAGTTTGCTATGGAGCATGAGATGGTGATTAGCAACATGAGATTCCAACAAAAGGACTGTAGGAAGTGGACAAGCCGATTGAATGATCAGAAGCCCAAGAACATGATAGATATGATTCTGATAAGAAGAAAATGAGTAACATCAGTACAGCAGTGCCAAACCTTCCAAGGTACAAATATAGACTTGGACCACAGTGTAGTGATCACAAATATCAAGATGAAACTCAAGAGAAAGTGTAAGACACAATTTAAGAAAAGAAGAGATGTGGCGACACTAGGTGAGGAAGAAATAGGGAATGCATACAGAGCAGTGCTTGAAGAGAAAATAAGAAATGCAGGCACAGAGAATGACCTAGATAACAGAGTCCAAGGAATAGCCACATCGATAGAAGAGGCATACTGTTCCAGAAGAAGAAAAGGTCCATAAGAAGTGGATTACGTAGGAGACCCTGAAGTTGGTCCAAGAGAAGAGCGCACTGAAGAGGGCGGAAAGCAATATAGGGTGAAACGCAATGAGGTAAGGAAAGTGGCCAGAAAAGATAAGGCGAAATTATTAGAAGAGCAGTGTGAAGATACAGAGATGTATTACAGCGAATGTAAGACCAGGGAGGTGTGTAAGATGATCAGGGATATTAATAGGAAGTGTCAGCCAAAGCAGATGGCGATCAAAGACAAGAATGAAGAGGCGCTCATGAACAAGGAGAATATTGTGTAGTGATGGATGAGATATTGCACTGACCTATACAAAGTACAGTTGGACCCAAATACCTCAGAGAGACTGACAGAAGAAATGAAAAAGATATCTCTGCTGAGCATTGAAAGCGAGACTGATATTTTGAAGGAGGAAGCAGAAAGAGCAGTGAAATGACTAAAGAACAAAAAGAACCCTGGAATGATAAGATCACGGGAGAGATTAATAAATATGGCAGAGAAAGCATGATTCACAAAGTACACCACCTATGTAATATAGCATAGAAAGAAGGGAAGGCACTTAAGGAATGGACAAGATCCATGCTAGTGACAATACACAAGAAAGAAAGTGCATTGGAGTGCAAGAACGACAGAATCATTGCCCTAACGAGTCATCTAGGCAAGGTGCTGATGATGATACTGATGGAGAGACTAAGGTCGCAGATAGAAGAATATCTAGCAGATGAGCAAGCGAGGTTCATGAAATATAGATGTACCATACAGCAGATATTGGCGCTAAGATTGATAGTGGAAAAAGCGCAATGAACAAACAAGAACATCGACACTTGCTTTGTTGATTTTCAGAAGGCATTTGACAGTATAGATCAGAAAGTGACTCGGGCAGTGTGAGAGTCATACAGAGTAGATAACAGACTGATATGGTGGTTGAAGGATATAATTTACAATGCAGAGGCAGTGGTAGGAAAGTAGGGAGAATTGGGAAGTTGGTTTAGAACAAGTAGAAGTATGAGACAAGGAGATCCGATATTGCTGAGTATCTTCATCACGCATTTAGAAAGAGTGATGGACAAGATCAAGGAAGAGGTAGACTAGATATCTATGCAAGGGAGAAGAATTAACATCTTGAGGTTTGTGGATGATATAGTTATCATTGAGGAAGATGAGGAGAAGCTAGTGAAAATGGTGCAGGTGCTAAACGAGAAAGGGAAGTGGTACAAACTGATTATGAACATTGATAAAAATGGTATTTGGAGATAAGGAAATTGGAGGGAAGATCAGCGTAGATGTGATTGCACTAGAGAACGTAGAGAAGTTCACGTATCTGGGGAGCAACATAACATATGATCTAGACTGTAAGAAGGAAATAGCAACTAGAATAGCAAAAGCAAGAGCGAATTTGAAGGCGATGGATACGATCAGGAAAAGCAAACCGATTAGCTTTGGAACAAAGGTGAGCATCTTGAAAATGTGTATTCAGCGGCATGTTGTATGGAAGTGAGACGTGGTTGATAACAAAAGATTCAAAGAGAAGAATATTAGCGTTTGAAAGGAGTTGTTACAGAAAGATCCTGAGAATAGGATAGATGCAGAAGATCACCAACGAGGAATTACACAGGAAGATACAGCCAAAAGAGAACTTACTGCAGAAGGTTGTACAATGCATATCTGCAGAACGAATACAACCCTCTTTCATCAAAAATAGACCAATCTGTTGATATCAAAATGCTTTCATGAATCAGGTTGATTTTGCTGGAATTTTGCTTCAATGGAAAATTTGGAGGAGGGGAGAGTATCAAAAGAGTTCTGACAATGTGGAGAAATTCCAGTTCTCTATTTTTAGAATTAAATATTTTCATTTTTCGTTTTTCTTTTTTGGAAAGGATGTTTCCAAAGCTATGTACAGTGTATTACAAAATTAGAAAGATTGAACTGAAACTTTATGAGCAACCTGAGACAATTTTTTTCCAGAAATGTCCTTTCTGGAGAATCAGCATATTTTTTAATTTTGTTTCCATTTGGAACAAAGGCCTCTTTCAAAATCTCAAAACCTTTCATGAAATGCAAATTCTGTGTTCTATGCAGCTGGAACAGGTATATTTGTAACCAACAGGGATGCTTTTGTTGTCCATGTAAATATCTAATCCTCCTTTGAATCCTGTTGAAGTCTTGGCTCCAGTGGTATCATTGAATCACAGAAGCATAGGTGTAGAGGGAACATCAAGAGATCAATCAGCTCAGCTCCCTGTGCCGGAACAGGACTACATATAACTCGACAATCACTAGACCAAGTATATATGAACCATCTCTGGGCGTTGGTTTGTGGCAATGATTTCTGCAGATTCATGTGATGTTTTTTTTTTTTTAAAAAAAGAGTATTTCCTCTTAACATTTTAATGTGTCGTCTTTCAGTTTCCTGGTCTAGCAAAGCTGCACACGGTCTTCAGATTATAATATTTAAAGACTAAATTATGGCCTGGCCTGGCCTTGCCTGCAGAGATGCAGTGGAGAGAAACAAATCAAAAGTAATTGCTCCACAGTTCCCACAGCAGAACCCTGGCAGCAGCTTGTCGCTCACTTCCAAACCTTCCAATTGATGGTTTCACATAAATATTGACACAGATGCCGTGTCTTTTAGCAAGATTTCAACTGGCGGGAAGACTTAGCCATGTCGGTAGAGTTTTACTTGGGACTGAAATGCATTGTGGAGGTCAGAGAGCAAGAGGGGGTGCAAATCTCCTGGAAACAGAAAGGAAAATGGTGACTGCCCTGATTCTTGGAACACACTGTATTTCACAGCTCAAACAGCAGTATGTCCCAGGGCTTAGGCTCCTGTTGAACCCCACCCATCACAAACCTGTTATGCAACTTGTTAGATACCTATAAATTATTAGCCACTAATGATAGAAAATGACATTGAAAAGGCATCTAGGGTGTCCTCCACATGCAGTGCCAGTATAATTATTTAATTACAGTTGTGGGTGGTCTTTTTTTCTGTGCAAGCCTACCAAACAGGGAGGTGAAAGGGGGCCATTGCTTCTGAACCCAGTATTTCAAAGGGGCCCAGCTCTCAAGCCACTGCTGAAGTAGCAGTGGCTGGAGCTCCAGGTCCCTTTGCAATGCCGCCAAGTCCTTGTGCAGCCGGTCTGTATGCAGCTCTGAGGGAACATGGAGGTAGCCTGGGCTGACTGCCCTAAGCCCCACCCCTTCCACTCTTGGCCTCACCCACTTACAGGATGAGGAGCCAGGTTCCCCGTCCACCTTGCCACTGTGCCTGCTGCTGTTTCTACTGATATAGGTATAGCAGCAGGACACAGTTATACCAGAAGGAAGATGCTTTCGATTCACTTTTCTCTTTGAGAACGATATCAGTATGAGCACATTCATAATGGCTTAACCGTAGCCTCACTAAGAGGACCTTTACTGTTTTTTCCAGAATAGTCAAAGTAATACAATTTGGCCTACGTCTTTTTTAAGCTTTTTGTTCTCCTCTTTAATTGGTTTTCTTCACTTTCGAACTTTGGTCCATGCTTGGGATATGAACGTTTGAGAGGTATGGCACAAATCAAACTAAAACCACTCAGTGGAGCCATCCAAATGGAAACAAGTGAGGATGTGACACAAAAGTTGTAAGAAGAAACCAGCGACCTTATTTTAATTAGACTTTCTGGGTGAAGCGTTTTAAAGTGCAAGTCTTTTTTTTAAAGAAGTAATAAAAAAGAGTGATTTAAAATAAAAATCAGACTCAGGGGCTACCCACGTTTACAGTGCTGTAAATGTAAGTAAATTCCTTTTCACCAGGTAGCAGTTTTGAGTCTCCCTTTCCTAACTGGACATCCAAATTCAGACAGGGAGTATGTGGACATCCAAATTCAGACAGGGAGTATAGCTGAGGAAGGAAGTCATTCCTTAGGAGGGATAAGGTAAGAGAAGAAAAGATCTACCAAAGGTTAAAGGTGAAGATTATAATGAGGCACTGGTGAAGCAGCACAGACTTAAGGAGACGGTTTAAAACATAATCAGGCTTGGTGGGGTGAGTGGGCAATCAATCACATTAGACATTTCCTGTTCACATCGGAGAGTGTGTATTTATGTGCACTACTGCATCTGGGCACAGAAAAAAAAAAAGAAAAGAAAAAAAGTGAGGTATTTTCTTTTACAAGCCCAACCAGAAATCTGTCTCCCAAGAAGAAAAAAGCATTACACCGATGCATATCTTTTCTCTTGTCTGTTGCTCAGTGACTCCATCTGTTGAGTGACAAATAAAACATTTAGAGCTCCTTCAAAGGAATTAAATGTGTCAGGCTTATAAAGGGATTTGCCAATGAAAAGCGAGTTAAGGGAAAGGAAAGGGATTGATTGAATTAATGCATTTTCATTGTCTCTCCTATTACTTTGCCTATTGCCCTGCAAGTATAAATACATATAGGGAAATATACAAAAAAAGTCTGAGAACGAGCATGTCAAGTGTGGCAGACCACTGCCTGGTAGCTGCAGGAGCCTTCTAGGAGGAACATATGCTGGCTGGTGGGCTAATGCATTCTTGTTCCCTGAATAGGCCCAATTAGGACAGGCAGCTGGGGCCTTATTAGGTATCAGCCCTCATTGGTCAGATGGGCCCTGTGCGCCCTATAAAAGACTCCCCATCTGATAGCAGGGGGGAAGTTTTGGGAGGTGCACCAGAGAAGCAGGTGCAGGAGCACAGCGAAAAGGTACCACGGGGAAGTGGTGGGCGAAGTGGCCCAAGATGAGGCTACTACTTTGGGGCAGGGGTAAAGGTCCTGCCGGTTGCCTCTTGTTCTCATAGGGACCCTGGGCCAGAGCCCAGGGTAGAGGATGGGTCTGGACTCCCCCCACCCTTCCCCCGAGGGATCACTTTACTGGAGCAGGTGCGGACCTGCAAGGGGACTGGTATTATTCTCCCTGTACTGGTGCTGCCTATGATGAGGATGGCTCGCTAAGCGGAGACCCCTGCCTTTGGAAAGGCCTGGGCAAAAGCGGGGCCTCCGTGAGTCTCTGAGGCAGCACAAATCCGCCAGGAAGTGCAGGGACCCACAGAGGCTGACAAGGGACTTTGTCACACAAGTTATAAGATAAAAATATCCCACATATAGGGGGAAAGCACTGTCTTTAATCTCTCTCCTTACTGTGAAACCAATAGCATACTGGTCACATTAAAAGCAATAGCAAAGGTTTCGTTGACTTCCTCAGTGCAGGAGGTGTTTGGTAAACTGAGGCCTGGATGAAGATCCTTCCCATCATTCTGCTTAAACAAGGATATTTCAGACACTTATCTTGCAAACACAAGGCATCTATTAGGTCAGCAGGCACTCCAGAGTACAGCACCCTGGGCTGGAACGTGGAAATTTGGCCGTTCATCGCTATAATCTGTGGTTATGATTTCCAGCTCTCCCAGCAATGCCGGGAATCAAACCACAGGACCCTGAGTGCAAAGAGCCTTTATGGTAATCTGATAAAGGCTTAAAGGCCAGCCGTCTTCTTTTTATGGCAAATGAAGGGCTTTGTTGTCTTTGAAGCGGCTTGCTTGTTCTTTTGTTTCATGCGCAATGAGGCTGAGACTGGAGGATCATGGAAAGGGTATTTAAGCCTCAGGTTCCCCACCTCAACCAGGCGGCTTTGGAGAACGCAAACAAAATCCCATTTTTCTCAAACTGGTTTCTGAGGACTAAGATTTTCTTTCTGGTTGCCCTCTGGCACCTCACAGGGTTAGACTGTGTGCTGGAGCACCTAGAATCATAGGATCCTACAAAACTAGAACTGGAAGGGACGTCAAGAGGTCATGGAGTCCAGTCCCTTGCCCTTGCGACAGGCCCAAGCACCATCTAGACCATTCCTGATAGATGTCTGTCTAACCTGCTGTTAAATATCTCCAGTGATGGAGATTCCACAACATCTCTAGGCAATTTATTCCAGTGTTTAACCACCCTGACAGTTAGGAAGTTTTTCCTAATGTCCAGCCTAAACCTTCCTTGTTGCTGGTTAAGCCCATTGCTTCTTGTCCTGTCCTCAGAGGCCAAGAACAATTTTTCTCCCTCCTCCTTGTAATACTCTTTTGGGTACTTGAAAATCACTATCATGTCCCCTCTCAGTCTTCTCTTTTCTAAACTATATAAGTCAAATTCTTTCAGTCTTCCCTCATAGCTCATGTTCTCTGAACCATTAATCATTCTTGTTGCTCTTCTCTGGACCTTCTCCAATTTCTCCACATCTTTCTTGAAATGTGGTGCCCAAAACTGGACACAATACTCCAGCTGAGGCCTAATCAGCACAGAATAGAATGGAAGAATGATCTCTCGTGTCTTGTTCACAACACTGGGAAACAGGAACTAGATCACATCTGGAGGACAACATTTGCTTATTGGAAATCCAGTCAGTGCAGTCAGTAGCCGTGGCAATCTCATATGCTTACCTTCAACTGATTGACTGGAAAACTTCTAGTGAGACTGTACTTTCAGCATATTTGGTTACTCCCTATCAAACCTGCCTATTTACAGTATGCTGTACTCCCTACTAAAGGTGTGAAGACCAGGACTTTAACAGGGTTCAAAAAAGAGATAAATAAATTCATGGTGGATAGGTCCATCAATGGCTATTAGCCAGGATGGGTAGGAATGGTGTCCCTAGACTCTGTCAGAAGCTGTGAATGGGTTACAGAGGACGGATCACTTGATTATTCTCTATTCTATTCACTGCCTCTAAGGCATATGGCTTTGGCCTCTGTTTGAAGACAAGATACTGGACTCGATGAACCTTTGGTCTTACCCATTATGGCCATTCTTACATATCTACACCGTGCATTTGTAATCAATCAGAGCATTGGCTTTATGTTTCTGTTTTGTTATAGGCAGCTCAAAGACTACCCATGGAAAAAGCCCTCTCCCCTTTTCCTCCTTCCATAAAAGGATTGTTTTCCATTATCCTTGGTAGATCTGTGAAGCTGTGTGTTTGTTCATTTGTCTGGCAGTCCTCAAACCCATCAAATGCAACCAAGCTTGCTTCACAATGCATGTATTTTATTGTGACATGCAATACAAATGCACCAGGCAATGTATTTATTTAACAAGTCAGTCTCTTTACAGAGACATATTCACTACTTAGGACTTTGCTCTTTCCAGTGTTTGACTTAAGCTGGGTAGGCTTCAATCTTCAGAATAAGCTAGCTATCCTCTGAAGGCCAGATCCACTGATGTCATTTGAGTTATTCCACATAAAACACAGGCTGTGACATTTCCCAAAATTATTCCCAGAGCAGATCCTTAGGGAAAAAAATCCACTATTCATTTTACAATAGTGAAGGAAATGAACCATGTTCAAGAGGTTAACTACCCTCACTTCTTCCCAGTCTGAATTTGTTTACTTTCAACTTCCACACATTGGACTATATTAGAATTTCTCTGCTCAATTAAAGACACCATTATGAAATATTTTCCCCCATGTAGCTAATTATAGACTGTGATGAAGTCAACTCTTAACCTTCTCTTTGTTAAGCTAAAAAGATTGAGCATTTTGAGTCTATCATAGCAAGTTATGTTTGCTAGTACTTTAAATTCTCATGTGTCTTACCTGAACCCCTAGGCATGGGAACTTAGGGTGTACAGGATATGCTGCATCGCCCCCTGGGCTCCAGGCCTACTTCTCGGGTTCCTGGCTGCCACCCTGTGCACCAGGGTTTTGGGGTAATACATGGATTTCAGCATCCTCACTTTTAAAAATGTTCCCATGCCCTAGTCAGAACTGTCCCTGTTTTTACTTCTACAGTCCAGCAGGAGATTTGCCATCAGTCAGCACACTAGCATGGGGGTATGGAACACTGAGAATGAAGTACTTGGCCACAATCATTGATGTATAAATCCAAAATGTGAATGATGGTGGACGGAGCAACTCATCAAAAGCCGACTGTTACAGCAACAATGTTAACACCTGTTCATCTTTGTAAATTGATTCAATAGAGAGAGGCAGGTGGTATTAACCCCGTCTTGCAGGTTATAGTCAGCTTGAGAAGTTTGACTACATCAGCTTTCTTATAAGGATCAATGATAAAGGAAGAAAATGTGAAGAAACATTCTCTGTATCCCAGCTATTTAATATCATTCTCACTGGACAACTGAAACTCTTACAATAATTTAATGCAACACTAAGGTCAAAAACTTATTTATCCATCTTGTTTTCTTACTTAAAAAAATCAAGTTATTCCAGATGCTCAGCCAGAGACCCATCACTCCTGATTTTTGAAGGTTACTAGTAATGTTCCCTCTAATTTTTGACACCTGTGTGCAGAATAAATTTTGTTGTGTGCACCAAGGCATGTGCAGATGCACAGCACCGATAGTAACCCATTCCACTGACTGTAGGCACTCTGCTAATCAATTGGGCCGCATATGAATCTCTCCTGGTTGGCCATCCAAGGCTCCGCTTATAGAGAACACTGGTATAGTAAGATGAAGGTCAAAGTCCATGAACTACAGGCCTGGTCGGAGGACAAATGAACAAAACATGGTAAAAGCAAAGCTAAGCTGGGAGCAAGAGGCAAGCCCCTGATAATGCAACTTGGTGCAAACAGGGTTGAAAGTGCAAAACGCTAATTAGTAATTGGCCCACGTGCAGAACAATAATTGGTACAGGTCATAAGTTGAAATCACAAGGAACCACCGGCTCCTTGAAAAAGACCTTGATCCCAGCTCCTAACAGATACCAACCTAGGTTCAGGAAAGTATCTAAAATGACAGCATGATGAATAAGAGATGATCTAGTCAAGCCACGAGGTACAGAGTGATGGGTGGTATCTAGGGAGCATCAAAGGATGATAAGCTGACAACATCAGAGGGGGGGGAGCCTAATACTTCAGCAGTGAGGTGTGATTTGTTTGTCTCGTATATAAAGTGGTATCTTGGGTGGGGGGCACAGCTTTGTATGACCTAGGGGGCAAAGGAAATTTCCCACTGTGTGAGTCATTCCATTGCAGCAGGTGCATATGTGCAGTAGTTAAGTAGAGTCTACTTGACAACTGTCGTTGTACTTTGTTCTGTAATAAACCTGGCTGGGTGCCTTCGATCCTTACCTGGTCTGTGGTCTTTGGGGCCTCATGAAGTTTGCTGCGCTCATTGAGCCCACATCACTGAACACACAGACAAGCAGCCTTCTGCTTATCATCATCGATAGAGCCAAAGAGCCACAAGGACAACACGTCAGTAAATATCAGTAAATTCGCTGAACTACCACAGGTTTCTAAGTACCTCTAGCTCCTATTGATTTCAGATAAAGTTGTATCGATGGTGGGCTTCTTCTGAAAATAAGGTGCATCTATTTAGAATTCCCAGGTTTGATGTACTTCAAATCAGTGGCTGCTTTGGAAGATATTGGCTTTAAATACAATCCCTCACCTTTCTGCTCAGCCATCTGTTCCACTTCCAGCTGGTACACACTGAGTGTAAATTGTAAGTTTCTATAATAAAGGTCAGAAATCAAGTTGCACAAACCCTAACAAAATAGGGCCACAGGCCAGGAAGGTTTCGGTCTCTGGATGCAACATGCAGTAAAGAAGTCAAAACTGGGCAAGAGGCTGGCCTAGAACAGTCCATAATCCAAAATCAATTAGTACAAACAAAAATAACCCAATCTGCCCCAAACAAGCCACCTAAATCACATAATCAAAATACCTAACAGCTATCTTGTTTGCTGAATTGTTGCAGCTGTGTTGGAGAGACAATGTGGCTGAGGTAATACCGTTTAGTGGACCAATGGACAGTGAAAGAGACAAACTCTGGAATCTACAGAGACCTTTTCTTGAAGATGTTTTTTTTTCCTAATATCAATCTGGTCAAGTATTTTATTCTCATAAGTTTTTCACTGTAGCAAAAAGAAGTTAAGTAGCTCGCTTACTCCATTATTCTCTTCCGGTGGCGATTTTTAAAAAAATGAACACAAGCCGTGGTATAAAACTTCAGACATCATAAAATGTTGAAAACACCAGTGGTTTTGAACAAAACCATCCCGATCTGTTTTCTTTTCCAAAACCTGAGAATTTTGATTATTGCTTGTGTGTAATTTTAAAAAAACCAAAAAAAGGTATTTAACCATCTTTGTCAAATATTTTCATTCCTTTCCCAGAGGAAATACTTGATTTTATAACTACAGATGCCTCTTTATGTGCAGTTCAAGAAAATCACATAATTTTCCATTCAGTATCCAATCAGGGCTTAATGTTGCATCTATAGTATACCAAAGGTGTTGTGAGTATAAAATTGGAACACTCCTTATTCTTTTATGATATGCTTATGATTACTAACTTTCGTCAATGTACCCCCAGGTTAGTAGTTATATTGCAGCTGACAGCTCAGGGAAACTTCTGTTTAGAGTTTATTCTGCCAGTATGTCATATATTTTGTTTTTTATTAAAACGAGGTATTTCTATGAAAATAGGATCAGTATTGGTTAAAATAAAATATCTTTCTTCCTCATATTCCCCAGCTGAAGTCATCAGCTTCTTTTTCTGACATCACGGTCATATCCACAGCAACAAAACATGATGCCACTCATCTTAGGACTGTGATTCACGGAGAAAACATCACAAGGGCAAATGAAAACTTAATAAGGAAAATGTCTCTATTCATAGAAGTGATCCTGGTGGTAAAAAAGAGAAAAATAAAATAATAAAGAAGCAAAAATGTAGGATTTTCTTCAAAACTCTCCCATGAACATATGGTTACAGACCAGGGTTTCAGACTGGCTCTACTTACATCCAGATTTACCTGGTCACTTTCATATCTGCAAATGTGGGTGTGCACCTACCAGTCACATGGTTTGTGCCTCTTACTGATTGCATATGCAAACAGCCAGGCCCACCAATGGCAGATGCAGGGCAGGGGGGCAAATAGGGCTTAGTGTTTCAAAGGGGGTGGAAGCTCCAGCTATTTCAGCAGTGGTGGCAGCCAGAGCCCCAAGCCCCTTTGAAGAGCCATGTTAGCTCTGCTCTGCATGGCTCTGAGGGAAGGATGGCCCACCTCCGTGGTCCAAGCAGTGCTAAAGGCTTACTGCCCTTGGTCTCACTCCTTCTGGGGCATGGAGCTAGACCCCGCCTCCCACCTTGCCCTGGGGCCCTGGTGGCTGTCAGCTCCACTGCAAAGAGCTGTTGGGGCATCTCCTTCTCTGCATAAGATGTCAATTTCACAGACAAATATAAGTGGACAACTTTGCATGCTGGGACTGGAAATTTGGCCCTAAAAGTACCACACTTACTAAAAGCCCATAGCAGGAAGCTGCTGTTCTTTGAGCCAGAATTTGTGTCAGTGTCTGTGTGATGATCACACACAGATGGGGATGACAACAACCTCATTCCATATATAGGTTGAACCTCTCTAGTCTGGCACTCTCTCATCTGGCAGTGTCCATTGTCCAACATGATTTTAGTTATCCGGATGACCACTTATCATGGGTGTGGCCAAGTTTCCTGTGGTCCCATAAAGTTTGTTTCCAGCCACAAGTCCTGGCGCTCAGTGTTCTGTGCTATTATTTAGCTCTAATTTATCCCCTAAATGTCTTTTAAGAGCTCAGTAGGCAGCAGAAGTGTTGGTAATGCTGCTGGACAAAATTGACCTCCCGTGGTCCAGCAAATTGTCTCATACAGCAGCGGACAGGGTCCCAAGGATGCCAGACTAGAGAAGCTCAACGTGTATCTCCTGGCTGTGGGCTGCATTTGGTAAGAAACATTGATAACATTTGATTCAGTGACTTGGCAATCTTTCTTGATGCTGAAGGGTCAGTGCTGTACATTTTTGTGGCCTATGAGTGCAATGGCTTTTGTATTGAGATAGTTAAAGCCAGGATCCCATCAGATATCTGTACTGGCCATCTGATTTCATACAGTCTGAGAAAATACATGCTTCACATATCAATGAATGGGATCCTCTGGATTTCTAATGGCTGCTCAGGTGACTTTTCTTGAGCAAATGTAGACATGGGAAGAAGTATTGGTTGAGCCTTCAGTTCAAGGCTCCTCTATCTGCTGCAACTTCATCAACCAGAGTGATGGCATTTCCACCTGACATAGCCTCCATTTTCTGTGTAGGTTAAATCAGTAAACTTCATCGTGGATGTGGCCTGATCCTGGAAGGTGCTGAGATTCATTTCCCCATATTATCACTGGACATAGTCAGCACCATATAGGAGCGCCTCAGCAATCAACAGGATCAGATCTTGGCCAGCTTATACAGCTTTCAGATTTCCAATGAAGCCAATGCAAACAGTTGTTCCCTGCAAGCAGAATGCTTGGATGGCCACGAAGGCATAGGTGCTGGAACTGGGGTGGGGGTGGCAGTGCAGCAGCCTTCCTGGATTGAAGTGACTTCAATAATACACAGGGTTTACAGTTTGATTCAGTAGATCTCAGCAGCCCCACCACAAAAATTATTCCAGTATCCTCGCATTGAGGGGAGATTCAGATGCCATTCAGCTGAGCACCAGAGCACCCACAGTTGGCAGCATGTGTTTGTAATAGTGGTACACATGCTCAAATGCCTTGGACAACTGTGTTCCGCCTATGGATAGAAAAAAGTAAAGGGAACATTGATGCAAACCTGGGATATAGGTAATGAAAGTTCCAGCACAGATAAAAGATTTATCTGGGGGAAGCCATTGCAATTCTAACTACAAATTATGCCACTAATTCCAGGTCTGCCTTTCAGATCTGATAGGAAGGGTTTGCCCCCAATTTTTACATCTCCAGTGTGAAGATCAGAATATGGTGACATTTATCTCAACATTGGACATATGAGAATAAGGCTAGTGCTTCTACGCTCATCGATATATCATTGAGGGAGGGAGGGAGCTTACATAGTCCCTGACTCTGTTCAAGCCTCATAACTCTGTTTTCTCCCAAATCAAAAAGCCCTGTGTTATCACATCAGTATACGTCGGTTGGTAGGTGATGCCAAATCAAGTTAAAAACCTCTTTTCTACCATGAGGACAAGCAGAGATTCTGTGCTGGGAAGTATATTATATTCTCTTTCTCCTTTTTTGTTCTGTGGATGATTCACTTCTAGGATCTTACATGCATCTTACGAACTGGGTCTTTGCCCATGAAAATGTATGCTCCAATAAATGTTAGTCTATAAGATGTCACAGGACTTCTCGTTGTTTTTGCAGATACAGATTAACACAGATAACCCTCTCATACCTTTCACTTCTACCAAGTTCTGAAAAGTATATTAGATACTGTGTATATTTAAAACTGATCCACAGAATATATGAATTTAAGGACAGGTTCTAAATTGTGAGGTGTATGTTTTCTGTCCATTTAATCCTCTTGTTCTCTATTTTCTTCTATGGATGATTCACTTCTGGCAAATTCTAAAAAGTATATTGTTAGATATTGTGTATATTTAAAACTGGTCCATAGAATATATTAATTTAAAGACAGATTATAAATTTCAAGGTGTATGTTTTCCTTCTGTTAAATACACCTTGTTCTCTAATTACCTACCAATCAGCAGATAGGAGTGGAAATCTGGAGGGAAAAGAGATCCACAGGGTAATTGTTTTTTACTCTGGTTCACGGGTGTTAAATCCAGGAACAAATATTGCAACCAACAGCTCTGACTACCTGCTTAGCACTGATCACAGTTAGAACTTCACACATTAGTTCAGAATCAAGCCAAGAACTTCTCTTAGAAAGACATCTCACCTACCACATATCTCAGTCGGTTGTTTCATTGGATCCAGGTCAGATAAGGATATTTACATCCTTAATTTGCTTTTGTGAGTGAAGTATTTTGATTTGAATAAGTATTTCTCCCCCTGAGCAGGAACCTGAACAATGGAACACACACTCTGAAGAGGGCGGTAAGAAAGCAGGGCAGATAGCCAGAAAGAGGAAAAAGTTGTGTGAAATGTATCTTGCGAGATTTCACAGGGTGTTCTCATAAATAATGTCTCTGGCTACCAGATTACAGTGTACAAACTCACTGAAGAAGTGGATCAGTGAGCAAGGAGAGTGTAATCAGAGAGAGAATCAATATTGCAGAGAAGTTGTGCATACTGCATGGGAAAGAGGTAACTACTGCAGGTAGCTTCCTATGGCAGTTTCAAGTGAATCCAGAGCTCTTCACTTTTTCAGTGCTTGTGAAATGTTGCCATGTGCTGCTGAATACTGCTTATGCGTCATCCCCAAGATGCACTTCATGGATGCTATTTTCCTAAACTGGGGGGCCTTTTTACTGCTTCTGTGGATCACGTAAAAGGCTGAGTGCTGCTGAGCTTGGACAAAGCCCTGGAGCATCAGCAAAACATAGACAGAGACCCTTATTTTTGTTGGCCTGAATTTACTGAATGATACATCAAAGTTGCTCATAACTGGTGGCACAGAGTTCAACCACACTTTCAACAGGCAGACTCCATGCAGCTTTATGAGTCATTGCATCTGTGCAGACAAGTCACTATGATTACGCCAGGGGTCAGGAACTCTTGGCCTGGGTGCTAAGAGCAGCATGCAAGCCGATTTTCATCGGCACGTGAGGCGGGAGGTCAGCCAGGAGCTTGCTCAAAGCCATGCTGCCTATGGAGGAACAAAAGACCAGATAATGCTACAGACTACCCCCTAAACAGTAAAGCTCTGCATCTTCATTTATTTATTAATGACTCTGTTGTAAGTAGGACTATTAAGCTATGTATACACAGCAGCATTATTTCGAAATAAGCTATTCCAGAAGAGATTTTCCAGAATAGCTTATTTCAAAATAATACTGCTACACACAAATTGCTTTTTGAAATAGCCCTCAGCTATTTTGAAATAGAGCATCAACACAAAATAGAGCCTCTTTTGAAACAGAGCCATTGGCCGCACTACAGCATATTTTGAAATAGGCTCTATTCCCTGTCTATGCAGCCCCACTTTGGCTGTTTCTACACAGGCCACTTTCTTCAAAAACGGCATGGTAATACGCGGCCTGAAATATGCTAATGAGACACGGATGCAAATTCCTGATGCTTCATTAGCATAGGGTCACGTGATTTGGAGTCCGGAAGACCATTCTTCTGGACTCCAAAACGCCATGTAGAAGCGCAGCCCCCGGGAGGGTCTTCCGGAAGGAAGTCCTTCTTCCAGAGGCCCCTTCATCCCAAAAAGTTTTGGGAAGAAGGGGCCTCCGGAAGAAGGACTTCCTTCCGGAAGCTCCCCCGGGTCACGCTCCTACACAGTATTTTGGAGTCCGGAAGAATGGTCTTCCAGACTCCAAATCACATGAAGTTATGCTAATGAAGTGCAGGGAATTTGCATCCGTGCCTCATTCGCATGTTTTGGGCCGTGTATTACCATGCCACTTTCGAAGAAAGTGGCCTGTGTAGAAACGGCCTTTCAAAATACCTATTTTGAAATAGGAGCTATTCCTCATGGAATGAGTTTTGCCTGTTTCAGAGTAAGCCAACCACTATTTCAAATTTATTTCTAAATAGAGGTTGCACTGTGCAGATGCTAGCAATGTTATTTTGAAATAATAGCTTTGCAAGAAAAGGGAGGAAAAAAGAAGGTGTGCAGAGATGCGAGTGTAACTTCAGTGTTAATTATATCAGAGTGGCTGTTGCTCACCTCCAACAGGGATGAGAAGATGAGAGCACCTTGTGGGGAAATCACTTATTGTCATGGGAGAGCCATTCCATCTCCCTATTTAAACCTCCTTTGATGGTGTCGGATTCATTTATGAATTCCAGCACAGTCTGATTTTGAAGTTTTTGCCTAAGTTTGCCAACTTGCAATTCAGTAACCATGGGTCTGGGAAGGTTAAAGTGCCCCCCCACGGGGTTTCGTATGTTACCACTCGATGTCTGATTTGGGTCTATTTATTCTTGTGTGAAGACATACAGGGGTGCGCGATGTCCGTGGCAGAAGGGATTGCTGGCGCATAATGGCATATAATCACATTAGTAGATATGCAGGAGAATGAGCCTTTCGTGGTATATCTGACTTGGTTAGGTCCTGTGATGGTGCCACTAGGGGAGACGTATGGACAGAGTTGGCAACAGGGTTTGTTGCAGGGATTGTTTCCTGAATTAATGTTCCTGTTCTGGGGTGTGAAGTTGACAGTGAGTATTTGTTTCAGGCTGGGCGGGGGAGGGGGGCGGCTGTCTATAAGCTTGGCCTGGCCTATTTCCCAAGATCTAAGAGAGCAAATATCTTCAGGCATTTTGCTACCCTTGCCCCCTGGGTCCAACAGACACATCCATGGTCAGCCTATCCATGCAGACCATGGGATATGTTGCTTCGACGTCCATTGAATTGAAAAATCACAGTTTGTGTACCAGCACAGAGGACCCCAATGCTGTAGCCTATTAGGTCGCCCAGCTTAGTGGCTTCAAGTTTGCAAATGTGCAATTGATTTGTCTGTCCCTTAACTTCTCCATGGGTACAAAAAAGTCCCACATTTTTCTCATTTATCTTCCCCAACCTCCCCACAAGCCCCCAGGATTTTATTTCACAGGGTTGGAAATGTCAGTATGTGCATTTCCGATTCTTCAGGGCAGTGCACTATGTCTGAAATCAATTCCAGAAGAGGCTTGTCATGAATAAACATCAAGAGACTAGAGTTTTAACTATGCCACCCTGCTGAGAAATCTCAGCAGAGCAGCAGAGTTACTCTGTGCAGGGTATTTATCCTCCTGCAGCAGGTAGCAGACTAAGGAAAAGGGTTTATACATGATGGATGAGCGTTTTGATGAAACATAATAGGGATCAGGGTAGATCCCAATGCTGTGCAGTGGTGCCTGGGTAAATGCATGGATCATTGGTCTCACCCTGTATGGCCATTCTTATGGCCTTATGTATTATTCATAGCGTGGTGGAGAACAGGCACAGAAGTTGCTCCCCAGCGTGCTGATCGTGCCACTGACCTCCCACCTTCCTGCTCTCTGTGGCTCCCCCGCCACTCTGTCCTACTGAGCCACATCCTCTGGTCTCCCCCGGCCAAAGCACAGAGCTGGAGTTCCCGTCCCACCCCCCACTTGCACAGCCAGGAAGATATTGTTTAAGCACAGCTCTGAGTGGAGGCACAGCACCCAGAGAATCAAGCCCCAGAAGGTATCGAAACCCCAAAGAGATTTGTTTCTCTCAGTGCAAAAATCTGCACAGGGAGGGCTCCTGAGGTAAGCCCCCTTTATCAGTGAAAGGGAGGTATGCGCCACAGTAGCTCTCCCCAGGTAACAACAGTTTTCAGTGGATTTAATTGTAAACAATGGCGTTTTCAATGAGCCAAACAATAGGATTTAAGTGGTTGAAGATAATGACCAGCAGGTCAAAGTGAGTTACCAAATCAAATCAAGGAGCAAATGCACAGCTAATTCTAGTCCCTCTAAAAATCTAGTTACTTGTGAGATCTTCCCCGAAACAGTTGCTTTTGTATCAGGTGAAATTGTGCATTTCCCACTTTTCTTGGTGGCAATGGAAGTCTTGGAGAACAAGCCTGTGCCTCAGGGGTGGCACAAGTTACAGCAGACGGGAGCATCTGAGAGAACAGTCTGTGGCAATGCGCTTTCTCCATAGCAAGTAACTTTTAAACGGGATTAAAACAGCAGAACTAATTGATAGTGACCCAACTGTCCACAGCAAAGAAGCAGAAGCAGCCAGAGAAAAGATGCTACACTGAATGGGAGGGTTGAAAATGTGGCCTAACCAGCGCTACCCCTCACCCCCGCAACCAGTTTGAGGTTACCCCATGCCCAGTCAAGGGAAACTAAAACCCAGACTGTGCCTTCCTTCCCCTGCATCACACTGTCTGGGGGAATAACTGCAGGGGAGCCTGCCAGAGACTCCAGCCAGTAGACCCAGGAGCAGCAAAAGCAGAGACGTTCAGGCAAATTGCTACAGTTTTGATTGAACTTTCTCTGCCCCATGCAGTTGGGCTGGTTTCTCCAACACCTTTCTTCCCTGTCCCCCCCAGGCTCTGCCCTCCAGTTTTACACCACACCCTGCCCTTCTTCTACTGTTTTCCCTTTCCCTGGTTCCTGCATTTGCTGAGCCCACCAAACCCCTCCACCCCCAAAAATGTGGCGCTAACACAACATTTTTTGTCATCAATTTCATTTTGCCTGTGTTCTGCCTTTTCTCCAACTGTGTCCATCTGGTCTATTTAGATTGTAAACTGTTCGATGGAGAGAGACCATCCGCTATCCAGTGCTGGGCACACCAGGGTCCCAGTTTGTCTGACTCTGAGGCCAGGTCTACACTAGACATTAAAGTTGATTGTAGATACACAATTCTAGCTATGGCAATTGTGTAGCTGGAATCGACTTATCTACAATCAACTTACCTGGCCGTCCTCACAGAGGGAGAACGACAGGCGAAACTCTTCTACTAACCTCCCCTACTCCTTGCAATATTGAGGAGTACAGGGTTTGACTGCTGACCCCAGATAGTTCAATTTTGTGTGTCCCTACTAGGCACATGAAACTGAACCCTGGAAGATCCACTTTGACTGGCTGGTAGTGAAGAACAGACCCATAGGAACTATATTAACAAATGTGAATAAAAAGAAAAATAATAATAATAAATATACAATACACTCTATAATGAGGCAAAGTCTCTCTCTCTCTCTCTCTCTCTCTCTCTCACACACGCACACACACACACACACACACAGAGTTGCATGAAATGGAAAGAGAACACAGCAGACAGATCCCATCCACCCCTCCTCAAAGGCCACAAGGCATTTAAGTTGGTTTGTCTCTTCCTCGTAATCGAATATGCACCAAGCCTGCTCCGCAAACCCACACCTTGAGAATATCAGACTTTCAGAGGATCTAGTTAACAAAAGTGTTCCATGCAGCGTCTTTCAGGAGAGGCAGGCTTCAGATCTGGGTTCTTAAAGTAGCCAGTTGCTAAAATAAAGTCAGTCAGTTTGTCTGTAAAAGTTGTTTAATCTGGTGTTGTTATTTTTAACAGGATATGGCAGGAAAACTCACAACTTTCTATTGTTGTTATTTCCCTGTTGTTGCGTGTAGCTGTTCCCACCCAAATTTCCCTGTGTCCTTCCCACCACCCACCCCCTCTCCAATCACCACATAATGAAAATGTTTCTCTTATATTAATTGTGTTACTCAGGCAAAATAAACCATCACTCCTCAACCGGGCATATAAAAGCCAGAAGTGGAGTGACTCAGTCATGCAGGGTTTTATTTAAACCACTTGTCCTGCGGTCAGAGTCGATTAAAGGCAGATCAGGTTACCCTGGGAGTAGTGCTGTGACAGCAAGAGTGAGAGATGATGGCCCTTGTTTAATAAACCGCAGGCAGCTCACGTGACTCCGGCTTCCACAAGGTCTTATTGGCCTTCTCTGAAGACCCCTGTGGCAGCTACACCTGCACACAGCCTGTCTCAGGTTTGCTGACCTAGTAACCTGCCAAAAGGGCTTTCAGAGCATTTTGACATTTTCATATGGTGACCCAAAATGAGATCCCTCCCAAAGGGCAAAGGTTGGCTCCACTGGGGCCCATGGGAACTGAGAGGCAGAGGTGTGGGTGAGAGGTTGATGGAAAAACATGATGTATCATTTCATGTCTCCTTTCTGTGCCAGAGAGGTACGGGCTGGAGTTTTTAAATGTCTGCAGACTGCAGAGCTCATAGTCAAGCCAGTCAGACCTCACAGGTGGGGCCAGGGAGAGAGTCATAAACTATAGCCAGTTAAAGGGAGGTGGGACACAAGTGGGGAGATATGAAACCTTATAAAAGAAGGTACAAAGTTAATGTAATAAGCTGAATATTCTCCACTGAGTCATTCACCTTGATAAGGTGACAGAACAGGTTCCAGGCATCTTCTTATTAATGAATAGGGTAACTGCAATAGCATCGGTCACAGACCAGAATTATGCCACAGTGAAATCACAAAGAGGACAATTTTTGCCCCAAAAGGCTGTGAAAAAACATAGGACCCTGATTGGACTGTACGTGGTCGATACACCACGTAATGTAGCTCTATTATTTCTTTCTCGGCACTGCAGGACAGCTGCATAAAAGGAGACATGACCAGTGTTCCAGAATGCCTAATTTCAAAATAGCTCCTATTCCCTGTCTACACAGATACAATAAATAAGCCAACTACTGTTTCGAAGTTACGTCGAAATAGCAGTTGAGTTGTGTAGAACCTCGCTAAGTTATTTCGAAATAGCAGCTGTTATTCTGAAATAACTTTGCTGTGGAGACACACCCTGTAACAATTGATTAACTGTTTGTTAAAACACCCATCTCTCACTTATTCACTGTATAAATGAAATGGCATATCCTGCGATGAACCTCTCTAACTCCATTGCAGTCCTTGTGCTCGCCCCACATCCAATGTTCTCCCTGCTCCCTTTTCCTCTCACTCTCTCTTTGCACTTTGGAACTTCTTTTCTGCTAACACCTACGTGGGAGCTCCCTCCCACCTCCCATGTGAAAACCACCTGTTCCCTCCCTCAGACCCACCCTTTGCTGAAGCAGTCCCACACTACCTCCTCGCCAGCACCACTTCTAGACCTCCTCATGTGTGAGCTGGCCTCTTGCATCACGTGTCTGCTTTCCACTGCAGAACCCTGCCTTTCTCTCTCCAGCAAAGCACTGCATGAATGTACAGGACCATAAAAATGATAATAGTAATAATAATAATAATAATAATGAAAAGCATAACCTCTGCAGTCCATTGTTTTCTCTGCCCCAGCTTTTCTGAATACAACACAACAGAAACGAAACATATCACAGCTAATAGCTCTTAGTTGGAGTAACTCTTGCAAACAGTGAAGGCGTTCTGGGTGGAAACATGGGAGTGAGCAGAGAATCCAGCCCTTAAATCATTTCTCACATAGAGTAATTTTGTACGCCTCTTTTTTTTTTTAAAGTAAATGGCCACTGTAGCATGTTAGCTTCTGTAGTGCAATAAGTGAAGAATGAACTTCAACTCTCACTTCTACACCTAGAATAAACTGAAACCTAAACCTACTAGTCACTACACACAGGATGGAGTAACCTTTTTCACATACCTAGAATGGACAGAAGTGCTAAAGGCTGGGGACAGAACCACAAAATCTGCTGTCAATCTCTCTTTTGTACAGAACCCAAATAACTTTCACTTGACAGGCTGTCTACTGTCTAGCTTGCTTTCACCATTTGGCAGGGGGTTTTATTATCATCATTGTTTGTTTTGTGTGGTCCCTAGAACACCTGGTTACAGATTAGTACTCCTTTGTGGAAGGTGATATTAAAACAAAGACCCAAAAACCAGTCTCTACAGTTTAATGCTCAAATAGTAATGTAATCAAGCTTTTTTAAAATCTATAACATTTGGGCATCTAATTGGACAAGACGTTAGGAGGCTGGCCAAGAAGACAGTCTTTGATTGGAAGAGGTTATAGTCTAAGTCAGGGGTCAGCAACCTTTCCAAGGTGGATTGCAGAAATTTGACCTTTTGACCTTTATGTATGGTCTGAGTGCTGGTGATACTTTTTAAGGTCATTTATAGTCCTACTTACAACAGCTTTATTCATATATAAATTAAGATGCAGCACTTTACCATTTAGGGGGTGATTGGTAGCATTAGGTGGTCTTTTCTTAATCTACAGCTGGCTTTGAGCAAGCTCACAGCTGCATGGCGGAGGAGGGGTGGGGCTGATCCCTGGTCTAAGAAATGCCCAAATAGTAATGCAATTAGACTTTCTTTAAGCTGTAATTTTTGGGCATCTAATTGGCCCAGACATTAGGGGCCTACCCAAGAAGACAGTGGCTGGTAATAGAATATAGGATATCAAGATACAAATAATGACATATCAGAGGTTGGTAACAAAGACAGGGGGATTACAGAGGTTTGATAAGAGGATATGAAGTACTTTTTTAACCTTTAAATCGCCTCTACAGACCCAGGCAAGATGAGTGCTTGTGATGATAGGCCAGTGCCTTTTTCTGACGGCTACTTAGTGGCCTATGTTTTGGTGCTCTGAGTCCCATTCCCAGTGGGCAAGCATCCACGTGATCATTTCCCCACTCCTGGCCAACCAGCTGGCACTCACTTGATACAACCCATGCAAAGGCACAGCAAAATGGCCTAAATCAGCACCAGACGTGGAAACAGAAGTGAAATGATGCCTGTCATTCAGAATTCATTGGCCAAGCAGATTGGGAAGACCATATTGTACTTGTCCCACGAATAAATAGAAAAAAAGCAATGTTGAGTTCTTTGTCCAATTGTCTGCTCTTTGCAAATCAACCCTTTAGATTCAGGATTAATAGAAAATGTGATTGCAGATTGGGATGAATTCTACTAATGTGAAATTAACTCATTACCTTAGTCCTCTGAGAAACAAAGTTTGGCAGTCCTCTTCAGACTTTTATTACAGATTACAACTCCTGGGGCCAGTTCATCCAAGAAATTATTCAATTCTTTGAGTTTACTGAGATTAAATATGATTGTTCCTGAAAAAAAATGAAAACCTGTATGTATTAGCTCCTCATCCTGGAGGTATAATGGTTTCTACTAATTTTCTACAAAAATATTGCCATGTCTGAGCCTTATAAATCTGTCTCACCCTGTTACTAGTTACTCTCTCCAGCTGCTCGGAACTTTAGAAAAGTTGCCTAACCAAAAATCCAGCTGCCATATGTTCTAATTTCCTCTTTTGGGGCATCTGTTATTACTGTCTCTGCAAACATTTTGCCAGCTTTTCCTGATTCTTTCCTTTTTCACCCCTTTTTTTTTTTTTTTACCATTCTCTCCTTTGAATGGTATCCCTGAAAATGCTTTTCTTGGTTTCTGTGTTTTGCACCCGACCTGCTAACCTAGTAATGTGGGCTGAGGGAATTACATTTTGCTGGCTTGGTAGACATGAATGAGCAAGTTTCTTGTTGTATCTTGGGTGTCTGCCTTTTTATTTGTCTACTATTGGCGTTGAATTGTGTGGGAAGACAAAAAAAAAGATCAAGAGAGTATGTAGGTCATAGCTTTTAACTTACCTTTCTTTTCCATCCACTAGTCTTAATGGCCTTATGTTTTCATGTGTGGTTCTGCTTACTTCAAAGGGATTTTATGGATTAGGGAAGGTGTTTAGGATTTGGCCTGTAGGCCCATGACAAACACAGACAGTCTTTTAGATGACCTCTAAGGCTAACCTTTCAGAAGTTTCACTTAAGCTGAACCCACAAAAATATGCTGTAGAAGCACCAAACCCATTTGGCCCATGCCAAAATATATAAAACAGCAAGTGTGAAGCCATAAAATCATTGCGCTCTCAAGAACAGGGTCTTTGAGATGGAAATGAAGTGAAACTTATGCCAGGAGTAATATGTTCCAAGGAACAATGTGAAGTGCTTTCATGTGTCCTCCCCCGCCATGCAGTGGATGACAGCAACCATCTGGCCAGTGCCCTGAAGTGGCGGTAGCCTGACGTTAGACACATGGAACAGAAACACAGTCACAGTGGTACACAATTGTACTGATGGTATGGACTCTCTACTGGCCCCATATTAATGCATTAAGAATCAAGGAAAAGAGCTTGACATATGCTTGGAAAAGAGACCACGTGGCCCTCTTACGCCTCCATGGAACCATCTCATTTCAAACCAAAAGGCAACAATGTTCCTTGCAGTTCTGCACCTAAGCCCTGTGTTTTATTCAAGATGGTTTCCCAGTGGGTGTTTTCTGCTACATTTCACCCACCGGCGTGTAAGTCAGCAAAGGTTCTGTTGACTCTTAGAAGCCTTAGCACAGATGATTAAGCACCATGTTCACAATTCTAATTTACACATCTAACATAGGGCATGGTGTGGAATTGCACTGCCTTTGGGGAGCCTGAGAAGTAAAGTCTCTCCCCAGAATATCTGGCAACATGGTGAACACAGCCCAGCAAACTTTTAGAGAGGGCGGCTGGTTCCTTCCCTTGCTCTGCAAAAAGATAAGTGAGATTGTGGTCTTGCTTTCCTCCCCACACTGAATCCCACACTCCCCATTGTTCCCATTAAGTCTGAAGTCTCCACAGGGCTGGAAGAGATGGGAAGGTTCGGCCTGTAGAGAGGAGCAACAAGACAACAGATTGACCTTCAACAGCTCCTCAGACTGAGATGTGTTCTGATGTGTTCTGATGTTCCAGTGCAGTTCTTCTCAGTCTAAATTCCACCAGAGATGAGTCATCCCTGATCTCCTAGCATCGGAGTGAGGCATGTGACCTTGCAGATGTGACGCAAACACCAGCTCTCCCACGGCCCTGTGATGCTTTTTCTCTCTCTCCTCACAGACAGGCACCTTATCAAATTGGCTCAGATTCCACCTGCTTTCCTTTTTGTAGCTCACTTTTACTTGCTTGTATAAACAGCCCTATCTGTTTGCTCAGATGCACTCTGGGAGGGGGTGGACAGCAAACGCCATTATGACTATGAAAATACGACAATAGTCTCCGCTCATTGTTTTCTAATTTTACTTTGGATTCTGTTTCCTTCTGCGTAAGTTTCTTAGAAACCTGAAAATTAGATTTCTCCCCTGAGTAACACACAGAGTGGGAGATTGTATTTGGCAAATATTGCTCATGTCTCCTGATATTTTGAATACAGCTAAAATCAGCTGAGTGGAAGGGAGGGAGTTGTGTGTTGTCGTTGTTTGAAAACTGCTCAGTGTTTGGTGGAGATCCTGTCTCCCCAGATAGATTCCTTTGCATGTGGTGGGACAGGTGCCTTCTTCGCAGGTACACTGAGAACTGAACTGGTGACATCCAGAACTAAAAAGCATGAGCTGGTATAACTTGAGCTGCAGCTCTGTAGTTGGAGACCCTAATGGACTCATAAACTCTGTGCTGTGGATTGGCTCAGAGAGGAACCTGTAACACACCCTCACCAGCAGGGTACCCTGGCACCATCAGTTCTGTCCTTTTAGCCTCTAGGCGCATTAGATTCTGAGCTGTCAACTCACACTGTTGGCAGCATGTGAGCTGAGGATTTACTGTAAGAGGCAGGCTTCCTACCACATGCTCCTGAGCAACTGTCTTAACCCCATGCCTGGTGGAGTTTCACTAACTCAGAACGATAATACAACACCAGTATCCAGGTAAACAGCTATGAATTTAGTCATTCTTAACATTTCCTTTTATAGCCCAGATGGGGTTAATTGGATTCCCCAGCAGTAATTACCTGAAATTTCAATGTAGGGTTTTAGAACTTGAGCCCAGAAGAACCCTTGACACCTATGCAAGGTCTTAGAACCCACCATTGTTTTTCACGTACAAACCTATTGTCAATATGATGAATATTATGGGAAAGGATATCCAGGTTTCAGGAAGGACTTAGTTTTGGGTGACACCCGGGGCAGAACCAAGTGGCCATCACTAGAGCTCCTACATGGAAGTCTGCTTCTTACCATGTTTAATGCTGATCTCTTTCTTCCAGCTCTAACTTTATGACTTACTATATTCCGCAAGGACAGTGACTAGCATATCAGCAAATCTACTGGTCCAAATAAATCACCCCGTCCTTGGCTGCTGTTTGATCATAAAGCCCTGATAATGCATATGTCCCTTCAAGTTCTACCCCACTTTCCTGCAAGCAAATGGACACAGAGGAATGTTATGAACTCCCCTGTTTACAGAGCTTTCTGCTCTTTGGAGATGGAAGACAATTGGATTTTTATTTAGAGGCGTTTGATCTTTTCCTCTTTTTCTTGTTTTTATTTCATTGACTAATACTCATTCAGTCACAAGCTGCAGACATTCATGAACAGGTGCCCGAGGTACATTGTTTGCATCGAATGGCAAGACTTCATCACGAATGAGGAGCTTTGGACAAGAACCACTTGATGTTCAAATCAAGAGAAGAAAGTGGGGATGGCTAGGCCACACTCTCAGAAAACCATCATCCAACATAGTCCATCAAATGGAACCCGCAAGGAAAACGCAAAAGAGGAAGACCTCAGACAAAAAGGAGGAAGTCTACTGAGACTGAAGGACAACAAATGGGGTACACCTGGAGTCAGCTAGAAGTTTTGTCCCAAGACAGAGTGAAGTGGAAGAGACTTGTAGATGACCAATGCTTCACTCAGAGTACAAGGGTTTAAGTCAAAACTCATTCAGGGGCTGTTGTTGTTATTCTCCGTCTCCTGCATCAAGACCCATGGATCTGAGTTGTTTGCATTTGACAGAGTTATTTAGGGCTTAGTCTGTACTTCCCAATGGATGCAGTGGGTGTGGTTAGTTACCACCAA
Source organism: Carettochelys insculpta (assembly GCF_033958435.1). Taxonomy (NCBI): domain Eukaryota; kingdom Metazoa; phylum Chordata; order Testudines; family Carettochelyidae; genus Carettochelys; species Carettochelys insculpta. The sequence goes on along the minus strand of NC_134156.1, from coordinate 21,261,462 downwards.
GCCCCTCATGACTGACAATTCTGTATAAGCCTAAGTTTAGGATCGCTTGTCACAGAGTTATTGATGCAGTGCAACTTAGAGTCAGAGTTACAGCAGGGCTGTTTTTTCAACTCTACTATTTTCCAGAAACCCATTATGAATATTGAAAAGGAAATCTGCAAAGAGGGGCCCATTCTGAGGACCAGGGGCTCAGCACCTCTAGAAATGGACCCATAGGAAGCAACCTTCTTGCAATGATCCTTGCAATCCTGTTTTAATATGTTATTTGACTACAAGATCCACAAGCAGTCAATGCAGGCCACCTTGCCTATAAATTATCCACTGTGCTGAAGTGAGGTTGCAGGTAACGCGTCTTCTGAGAAATGCCGGGTCTTGTATTATTCTGGAAGGGCCTTATATTCCTCTCTGGTCCATGGTGAAATTCATTACACGTTACAATTAAGTACAAATTGAACCTCACTAGTCCAGTACTCTATGGGCTGACACCACCCATGGTCTGGCATATTAGTTAGCTGGATGTCCACTTACAATGGGTGTAGCCAAGTTTTCTGCAGTCCCACAAACTTTATATACAGCCCCCAGTCCTGGCTGTCAGTGTTTTGTGCTGCTATTTGGCTAAATGTACCTCTAAATGTATTCTCAGAGCCCAGTACACAGTGTAAGTCTTGCTAATGCTGCTAGACAATACTGACGTCCCATAGTTTGGCAAATTATCTAATTCAGCACTGGTAATGTCCTGAGAGTGCTGGACTATAGAAATTCAACCTGTATCCAAAGTATGGGATGGCAGTGGCAGATTTACTTAATTATAAATAAATTCTCTGATTCAGGTTAACATGCTTAAACATTCTTATCTATGTAAGCATCTGCAGAAGTGCCTTTGAAGTCAAAGCAAAACCCACAGTCAAGGGCCATGGACTTAGTATGTGCTTTCCTGACTCCTGTACCCCCAACACTGCCCTGAAGGACCTGAGCAACACCGGGAAAGTCTTCTAGTATTGGTATAAATCTTGACCCATGATTATATGTCTGCTCAGATGTCTGTACATGTACCTGCACTCAGGAGCAAGAGGCATCATATCTGCTCTGTCTCCAATGACTGTCTAAGCTGTTGCCCTTAGACTTTTTTGCACTACTGTTGTTTAATAATAACCAGTGATGAGAAAGGTTTATCTGTGATGATGCGTATACTTCACTCCCACAGTCCATTTACTTAACCACCTCACCTCAGGAGATTTTGCCGGAGCATCACTCAAGCCAGCTTCAAGTGTGGTCTTTCAAAGGACACGGCCATTTGGCTAGGTCACTTGATGGACCTGCAGGGATTAGCTGAGACAGTCTTCACTTCAGAAGTCTTGGGTGTTCACATCGCTTTGGGAATAAAGTTAATGTCTCTGAAGGCCTTTATTTTCTTAGGAAGAGGAGTTGCTTTGGTTCTGTCACTCAGCACACCATGCAGTTTTACAAGATAATATTCAGTCTGTGCTGACAGCAGGTTTCTCGGAGATTTTTCTGTTTTTATTCCAGATTTATTGCTCCGTCTTTCCCTCAGAAAGCAAACAGGATGCCTTGTGCTCAGGAAATGCTCACGCAGTTATGGGCTAAAGTAGAAAACAAGGACAGTGAAGGAGCTTGTTCTGCCTAATCTTCCTTTTGTTGCTTCCTGGGGTGTGCAGTCAGTCAGGGTCACCTAAACCTCAGAAGCCTTTGACATCTCCGTCACCCACCGATGCCTGGTGATCCCTGCACTCCTATCTGTTGGGGACGATCTGAAAGAGCCAGTGGACATCAGATACCCCATCCACATGAAAATGACAGGCATGAGGTTTCTGTGACATTTAGAGGATCACCTAGACCAGTGTCACCTGCCCTGTGACTAGTGTTCCCTATAAGCTGAGCACTTAAGTGGCCACCCAGGAGAGATTCAAATGCCATCCAGCTCATTCGCAGAGCACCCACAGCACCCAAAATGGCAGCAGTGTTCATTCAGTTCATTCAGCAGTGCAATGGTGTTCATTCGCACATGCCTGGGTGCACATAACAAAATTTATTCCTAACATGAAAGGTAAACATAAGGGAAACATTGCCCTTAATCCTGGATGCTTCTGTGCTGCACCGTTTTGGCTCAGACCCCAGACACTAGCAGCCTGCTTACAATCACAAGGTCTCACCCGGTCTTCCCCAGCTGCTGGTAAAGTGCAGCTATCAATAAGGGGGGAAGTGCCCCTTAAACTCTGGGTCACTTTAGAGGTAATTAAACATATGGAGGCATTAAAGAACAAAGTACAGGTTGAACCTCTCTAATCTGGAACTCTCTCAGCCAGTTAATTCCATAATCTGGCATGATTTTAGTGAGTTGGATGACCACTTACCACAGGTGTGGTCAAGTTTCCTGTGGTCCCATAAAGTTTGTTTACAGCCACCAGTACCAGTTGAACCTCTCTCATCTGGCACTCTCTCATCCAGCAATATCCATAGTCTGGCATGATTTTTGTTAGCCAGATATCTATTTACCGTGGGTGTGGCCAACTTTCCCATGGTCCCATAAAGTTTGTTTAGAGCCATGAGTCCTGGCTCTCAGTGCTCTGTGCTGTTATTTAACTGCAATTTACCTTTCAATGTCTTCTAAGAGCCCAGTAAGCAGTTGACGTGTTGCTAGACAATATTGACCTCCCATGATTCGGCAAATTTTCTCATCTGGGACCTGTCAGGCCCCAAGGGTGTCGGACTAGAGAGGTTCAACCTGTAGTCAGCAGTACTGAGAAGAAGGAGGGCAGAACTGATGCTTGTGTTGTTGCCAGTGGTCAAAACTCCAGCACCAAGTAATGGGGGATGAAAAGGTCTAGACACACCGGTGCAAGAACATGGGGGTTAAACTACAAAGATAAGCAGTGAAATCAACTGCTTATGTACATTTATGTCCTGTAATACAACTATATCAGGTAAAGCTTTTCATGAAGGCTTGTGATGATCTGTACTCGATGACTATTATGAGGTACATACACAGACCATGATGACGAATGTAGATCTATGAATGTATAGAAAATCATAGCTGTACAGCAGCAGGGTGGGTAAGTAGTCAGGCAGGAAGGGTGTTTTCCCACCATCAGCTGTAATACCCAAAGCATGCTTCAAATAACCATCTGTTGTCCAGCCAAGGATAACACAGTGGTGGGCTCTTGGAGTCAATGGAAAGATACTGAAACAACTTGAGACTGGGAAGAAAAACCCCACTGTTGCAAAGCTAGGGTATGGCTCTGTAACGCCAGCAGGTGGCATTGAATCTGGGAACTTCTGGAACTTAGTTCCTGAGTCTCTGGCTGCATCTAGACTATGAGTTAAAATCAAATTTAAATGACTTTATCTCGACCTTAAGACTTCACTGTCACTGTCATTAGCTCGATTTAATCTGTCCTAATATCAATAACAAAATATTGACATCAAGGGATGGGTATAGCATCAATCTCGATTTTAGAATCTGGAATGCAGGCTAGTGTGGAATCACCATGTCTGTAATTTCAATTCATCAGCCTCCAGAGGTGTCTCGTACGTATCCCACAAAGCTGCATGGTGACCTTTGTATGTCCGCTTCCATCCAGGTGTGAAGGAAGGGGTCACAATTTGACTTGATTTCTGCACTGAGCAGTGCTGTAACTATGGAGAGCATGCACAACGTAACAGTTCCTTTGTCTATTACATTTCACCCCAGCGATATCAATCCCATCAATACTTATTTGCATACTCTTAAGATTGTGCTTTTTGCTGAGCGTTTATCCAATTAATTTTCATACAATACAAATGTAATGTACATTCAAGGTTGTCTTTTACAAAGAATCTTTCTGGCTATTCAATTTTTAGTTTTGTAATACTTTAATGATTTCACCGTGACCCACACCATGGACTCATCAGGACATTAAATTCCCTCCACCCCACTGCCACAATGCATCGCAGCAAGGCAGCGCAAGGGTTGTTCTTGCATAATAATAATAGAAACTTCTTTCTGTTTACATTTTTGTCCTGCACCCCCACGTCCCCTCCCTTACGTCCCTGAGAGGTGCTCCCCTCCCAAACCACGTGATAGCTGAGCTGTGAGATTCAGACATCAATGCCTGCAAGCAACCAGGGCTAAGGCACCGAGCGATAGGTACCCAGAATGCATTGCTCATGAGGTCCAGATTGGATGAGGAAACAAGGAAGCAAAAACTCAAGACAGAGACACAGTGGGTCAATTTTCCAGAATGTTTCTAGACACTTGAATCGAAATTATAAAAACAAATTTAAACAATCGCTTCTCATATACATCTATTTTAACTCATAGCCTAGACGCAACCTCTATTGCATGAGCTAAATGCTAGCCTGCTACTAGCTAAGGTGGTGGAGCAGTCTTATTATTTCCTGTTTAAGTTGTCTCAGTACCACTGGTGAGATAGTAGCCACCCCCAGGAGGTCTGTAGGTTACAGCTACACTACAAGGCTCTTTGCCACTTTTGTCAACAAACAACTTTCACACACACCCCAACCTGCCCAGGGAACGGTGTTTGCTGTGTCGGCAGGAGACCACTCCTGCAGACAAAGCACTGTTAACACTAGTACTTGTTGTGGCAAAGCTTTTGTCCTGCGGCAAGGTTAAACACCCGTGAATGATAAAAACTTTGTCATTTCATTGCCAGTGTAGACAAAGCCATGGGGTAGGTCTCCACTACGCAGTGTTTATTAACAAGGCTGTGTCGGCACAGAGGTGTCGCCAAAAAATCAGGGTGTGTATGAGTGCGGTTTGGTGGCACTTTTGTTGACAAAACACTTCCACCCCCAAGAAGCAAGTTTCACATTGTCAGCAGCAGAGCACTCCTGACAACAAAGCATCGTTCACACTTTCACTAGCCACAGCAGAAATGAATGCAGAGATTAAGATGAGGATGGAATTAAGCAGAGTTTTAAAGATAAAAATGAGGATCTTGAATGTATCCTGGTGAAGGCATACAAAGCTGTCTAAAATGATTTTTTTTTTTGGCAAAAATTCTGTGAGCAGGATGATGACATGCAAGCAAGATGAAGAGAATGGCGAGATGTAATGCAGTAAGAGATCTTACGTTGATAGCACTTTTCTTTTAGGGGGACTCACATGCATTTTACCATCCTTATTCATTATTTAAGCAGATGATAAGGGATAACACACAGGCGCACAAATGCCAGCCAGTTCCCTTCTGGTGGAAGACCAGCTCCTTTGAATGTGGCAAGCTTCAGCTGTCTAATGCTGCACAGCAAAAGGGCATAGCAATTTCAGACACTAAGTGAAGGCAAATGCTGTAACCAATTGAAATGACATTTGTAATTTTTGGTAAGCAGAACATAATTACCAAGACTAGAATGCAGCCAAGATGATGGGGATAAAAGTCTGATTCTTTTTAACAGCCTCAGGGAATGTCGATCAACAGCAGAAGAGAAACCCTGACCTCTGTTCTGGGGCAGTGGTTTGGTATTAACTTGAGCACCCTTCTACTCCCACTTTCCAAGAAGTAGCTCCAACTCCTTCGGAAGAAGAGCTCTGTGCAAGCTCGAAAGCTTGTCTCTCTCACCACCAGCAGCTGGTCCAATAAAAGAGAAGACCTCACCCAACATCTCTCTAGCATTTTTATTATTATTTAATAGGAAGCATCCTCAATGGCTTAATGGCTCTGCATCCCCTGAGGCTATTGTTACAGTATTTCTCGGATCCTATGTCTCAGCACTTTATTGACAGAGCGACATTATCTAAAACAGGATTGTAAATAACAACAGCAGTAGCTGCATTGTGGCTGACAGCCAAACCCCAACGTCAGACTCAGATGGGAGCAGGGCTTTGTTTCATTCTCTAAAGAGTGGGTTGTGTAGTGCAGCAGAAGTCAAGCTGATGAATCTCACATTTTACACTGGTCCCTTCTGTGATAAAAACATCTCTTCCCATTGCTAAGACTGGAGAAGTTGAACTGGCTGGGAGAAGAGCACATATCAAAGAAAGATTTCAGACATGCTACAGGTAGAACCTCTTTTGTCCAACACCCTTGGGCTCTGACAGGTGCGGGATGAGAGAATTTGCCGGACAACAGGAGGTCAATATTGTCTAGCACATTACTAACACTTTCACTGTTCACGAGGCTTTTAGAAGACATTAGGGGTAAATTACAGCTAAATAACAGCAGAAAACACCAAGAGCCACTACTGGTGTCTGGAAACAAACTTTATGGGACCATGGGAAACTTGGCCAGATCCATAATAAGTGGCCGTCCATTTAACTGAAATCATGCCAGTTTACATAGTTTTCTGGACAAGTGAATTCCAGATTAGAGAGGTTCAATCTGTAGTCAGTTTCCTGAAACACCTTAGGAGGGTCCTATGTGGGATGGAAACTATGTCAACAAGAAAATAGAATGAAAATCATTTATTTCCACAGAACACTATTGTTCTGGGAACAACTTGCAGGCGTAGAAACAATAGTAAAGAATAAAATTGCAAGGCACGTAGAAGAGCACGAATTGTTGGGCAAAAGTCAGCATGGTTTCTGCAGAGGGAAGTCATGTCTAACTAATCTATTAGAATTCTTTGAAGGGGTTAATAAACATGCAGACAAGGGGCACCCAGTGGACATAATATACCTAGGTTTCCAGAAAGCCTTTGACACGGTCCCACACCAAAGGCTTTTATGTAAATTAGGCGGTCATGGGATAGAAGGAAAGATCCTTTCATGGATCGGAAATTGGTTAAAAGACAGAAAACAAAGAGTTGGAATAAGTGGTAAATTTTCACAATGGAGGGGTGTAACTAATGGTGTTCCCCAGGGGTCAGTCCTGGGACCGATCCTGTTCAACTTGTTCATCAATGATCTAGAAAATGAGGTAAGCAGTGAAGTGGCAAAGTTTGCAGATGACACCAAGTTGGTCAGGACAGTCAAAACCAGAAGGGATTGTGAAGAACTACAAAAAGATCTCAGCAAACTGAGTGATTGGGCAGCAAATGGCAAATGAAATTTAATGTGGGTAAGTGTAAGGTAATGCACATTGGAAAAAATAACCCAAATTACACATACAGCATGATGGGGTCAAATTTAGCTACGACAGATCAGGAAAGGGATCTTGGAGTTATAGTGGATAGTTCTCTGAAGACATCCACGCAGTGTGCAGCGGCAGTTAGTAAAGCAAATAGGATGTTAGGAATTATTAAAAAAGGGATAGATAATAAGACAAAAGATATCATACTTCCCCTATATAAAACTATGGTACGCCCACATCTTGAGTACTGCGTGCAGATGTGGTCTCCTCACCTCAAAAAAGATATATTGACATTAGAAAACGTTCAGAAAAGGGCGACTAAGATGATTAGGGGTTTGGAACGGGTCCCATATGGGGAGAGGCTAGAGAGACTGGGACTTTTCAGTCTGGAAAAGTCATTAATTGTCCATTGTCTAACACGCTCCCATTGAAGTGAGTAACAGTTTTAACACTGACTTCAACGAGCGCACAGCCAGAGCCGAGAGCTCTTGAAAAATCCCACCCTTACATTTTATAGCAAAACCTGGGTGGGTTTTTTTTTTTTAGGGTCTCATCTGAAAAAGCCCCAGGCCATAAACAAAAGTTTGCACACAAAACTTCTCAGATATCATCAGCAGGGTAGTCATGAGTCTGTCGCCGCCAAAACATCGAGAAGTCTACATGCATCTGATGAAGTGGGTCTTTGCCCATGAAAGTTTATGTTCCAAAAAAATGTGTTAGTCTACAAGGTGCCACATGACTGCTTGTTGTTGTCTCAGATAGTCTTTCTCATCAGAGGCTCCCAAATTACTACAGCTGACACCAAGTGCCAGACTCCACCCACTAGGCTACACTGTCCTCTCTTTCACCAAACAGCTAAAATCTCTGCAGAAGTCACCTAGAGTCCCCCCCGTTACCCTGCCTCCCCACTCCCCAGCTGCTGCTTTGTTCAGTTGCCATGGATTAAAAAAAGCAGCAGCAGCAGCAGCGGTGATGGCAAAACTCTACTTAATTTCCCCTTGTCAACTGGTGGCTTCACAGTAGTCAGTTTTAGGCTGCATTGTGTCAGTTTACACCCCGTCCTCTTCCTCCGAGCAGCTGCCAAAAAGCAGAATTTGTTCAGCAACTGAACAACAGCAGCATCTACTGTATCCCGTAAAGAACAGTTTCCAAAGCTTGAAAGAGCTGAATTCCCTTCACACACACCCATGTCCAGCCCAGGATGTTCAAAATGTTCAAGAATAAAAATATAACTATGTAACAGACAGATAGATAGATTAGTTGGTTATATTTTTATAATTCATATATATGCTATATTAGTTGGTTATTTTTATCATTTATATATACATTATATTAGCTGATTATATTTTTATTATTATTTTAAATTAATATTTTTAAAATTTATAATTTCCAGTGGTGAAGGGACTGTTTCAAGCCATGTTATTTACCATGTTACTGAGGCTGCGATTGTGCTGAAATCTTGGAAAATTACGAGCATCAGTAAGAAAATGGGTCCAACATAATTCAAGTATAAAAATAAATGTTCACACTCGAAGCTGGGATTTTTATTGTGTTTTCATTTGGTTGTTGTTTTCTAGTTTGTAGGTTAAACAGGAAGTTTGCTGCTGCAGGATGTGCCAGTTCTGTTAACAGTAATAACTTTAACACTTCGCTTTCCTTTTCTCACACAATACACTTCATGTTTCCATTCTGGGATCTGGCTTCAGCTGCAGATTTCCTGCAGGAGTAAAAGCACTTCTTGGTTTAACTCTTTGGTAGCTATGTTCTATGCACCCATCAGGTGAAATTCCTTTCATATCTCACTTGGGCAGGGGATCCAAGGTCCAGCATAGGAAATTCTGAAAAATACAGGTAGGATCCCATCAATATCCAAACAGCATCAAACTCAGGGGTGTAAATCTCCTCGCCTCAAAGGATAAGATGATCAACGTTGACCTTTGTCTCAGAACAAACAAAGAACTGGTGGGATTCAGCCCAGCAAACATGCAAGTTCAAAAGGTTAAGGAAGCACTTGGCTTTCACTGTAAACAAACTGGGAAATGAATCTGGGAACAAACCTTTTTCATAACAATTGGGCATGAACAATACTCTGGGGGCAGCTGCTTTCAGGTTGCATCATGAGCCCCTGGTTCATGGGGAAACACAACCAATCAGAGGGGAAGGAACAAAATGACTGGCAATAACCATCAATGTACAGGCCAATAATTATCCGGTCTCCATGACCTCTTCAGCTGTTTGAAGCCTATGCAGTTGGACTCATTTTCCTGACAGCATGTTAGATACTCAGCTGCCCTACAGCTCAGAGGGTCTGAAATATAATACTAATAAATCACCCCATTTTCTGTGGTCGTGAAGAGGAATGGAGCCATATCAAGAGTCTGGAGCAGTCGTAATTGGCAAGAACACCAGATATTCTGGTTCATACATAAAGGTATAAGAACGGCCATACAAGGTCAGACCAAAGGTCCATCTACCCCAGTATTCTGTCTTCCAACAGCAGCCAATGTCAGGTGTCCCACAGGGAGTGAACTGAACAGATGATCAAGTGATTCCCTCCCCTGTCATCCATGTCCAGCATCAGACAAACAGATGGGACACCATTCCCATCCATCCTGGCTAATAAATATTAATAGACCCAAACTGCCATGAATTTATCAAGTTGTTTTGCATACTGTTAAAGTCCCGGTCTTTACACAACCCTCTGGCAAGGAGTTCCACTGGTTGACTGCGTGTGGCATGAAGAAACACTCTTCCATCCAGTCAAATTACATGTAGATTTGTCTGGGGTGGAAGAAGCATTTCATAGGTAGCAGGTTTAAAACTAACAAAAGGAAGTGCTTCTTCATGCAGCGCATAGACAGCTTCCCCATCTTTGATATTCGCAGTGATCTCAGGCATGTCACTGACTAGATACTTAAAGTAATTTTCTTCCACACCTTTTGCCCTCCTCTTTCTGTCCCGTGCAGCTGATTTGTCAGTTTTCATTTCCTATTTTTCCTCTCTGTGTTATATTGTTTTTGGACCCAGTTTATTTTAATTGGAATTTCCAGATCTGAAAAAGTGGGTCTGCCCCACAAAAGCTCGTCATCTATTAAATCATTTTGTTAGCCTTTAAAGTGCTACAGGGCTGCTTGTTTGTTTTTTGAAGATACAGACTAACACAGCTACCTCTCTGAGACTATATCCGTGAGAGTAAGGCCACAAAAATGTCCTCACTTTGAAACAAGATGGAGAGTGGTATCTCTGGGGAGGTTTGCCTCAACCTTAATCTCTTAAGGGTTTTATTTTACTGTGAGGTGTTTTCAGATTTGTGTGACAGAAAGAATTTTCAATAAAGACTGCAGAACATTGCCGTTCTGCAGCACGTGGGCAATCAGCTTTTGATGCTTGGTTTTAGTAGCCTCAAAGCCTTGACTCGTCTTTTCCTATAATCTTGTTTCAATTAATTCTCTTGGTGGGGGGAAGGGGTCAAACCGGGGAACTTGCAACAATAGCTCAAAAACAAACTCTGGAAAGAGCAACTCACTTGCTGAGCCAGTGAGGATGTTGTTTATGTCTCAGATCCTGTTTTCTTCCTTGAGCAAACAGCCTCTTTTACCAGGTGCTTCTCCCTCAGTTATCACCCTCGCGTGTGAGAGAGCAGCTTCCTGCGACCCCCGTGTGAAAACGGAACTACTAGATAGCAGGCAGGGCTGAAGCATGCCTGTCAAAGTTTATCTCCCGCCTGGGTCATAACAAGAATCACTGTTGTCTGATGAGGTCATGGCTGAGTGTATGTGGGTCCAGTCACATAGGCAAAGCTATGCTCCTACTGTTGAAGCCACACTCTGAAGAGCATAAACGTTGATTTTTGAAGGGAACCCTGGACAAATGTCTGGGGCTGGTTGCAATCACATGGAGAAGAAATTGTGCCTCACTTGGATTGGGGTGAGCTCACAGTGCAGCACCTGGTTGAGACAACATAAAAACTACAGCTGCTTCTAGCCAGTGTCTTCTGGGCTTCAGAAGTTCTGACAGATTCAGAAGGAACGATTTCATTGCTTAAATTGCAGAAAGGAAAGCTTAGGTTGGACATTAAGAAAAAGTCCTGGCTACTTCTACACTACAGCGATCTGCCAACAGAAATTACTGTCGGACCAGATCTTCCAGCAAAACTGCTGTCAACAGATCACATCCACACACAAAAGCCAATAGAAAGAGCAATCTGCTCTGTCGACAGAGAGCAGCCGGACTACTCAGCCGCTCTCTCGACAGAACGGCCACCCGAAAGCTCAGCAAACAGGGCTGTCTGGTGAATCAAAAGCCCAGCCTGCTGACAGAGGCCCCACCCATGCCCTGCCCGGAGCATCTACACAGCTTTTTTGTCAACAGAAACTGTCAACAAAGGTGTTATTCCTCATCATGGAGAGGCAAAATGCTGTTGGCAGAAGTGCCAAGATTTATTGAGAGACTGTCAACAAAACGCATTTCATGTGTAGAAGCTCCGCCGGTTTTGTCAACAAAAGCCTGCTTTCTAGCCACAAAACCATCTTGTGTAAATGTAGCCCCTGACTGTCAGGGTGGTTAAGCTCTGGCATAAATTGCCTAGGGAGGTTGGGGAGTCTCTATCACTGGAGATATTTAAGAACAGGTTAAATAGACATCTATCAGAGATGACCTAGATGGTGCCTGGTCCTGCTGTAAGTGCAGAGGACTGGACTTGATGACCTCTCAAGGTCCCTTCCACTTTTAGTATTCTGAGTCTATCATTGGAATCCCCTTCTGTGCAAGCTAACAGCAGCCTGTATTTCATCCTGGATGCTCCTAGCGCCACACTGCCTGCTTTACCTAGGTACTATGCATAGAAAACCCACATCCAGATACTTAACTGCATCCCTGGGCATCATGCAAATTTCAGAGTAAGTCAAAATTCAGGGGGGCGGTCACTCAGTTTTAGACAGGGCCTCCGCTGACATTGCATGGATTGCCAAACCATTTTTCATGTGAAATTGTGGCTTGCGTTACCATAACATGAATAAATGCCAGTAGATGGAGGCATAACAGTGATGTCACTAATTCGTGACACCTCTCTGAGTGGTATTTCCAGTCGAGAGTTTGATTTACTGGGACATTCTGAATACTTCTGTTCCTTGGAATGGATGTGTTATGGATTCTCCTATGGGAACTTATAGATACTCCAAAGGAGTCATTGCAAAGGGACTCTCAAGAATTCTTGTGGGAGGTTGTATTGCTTTCTATCCTCAGTGCTGGTCTGCCTATCGTGGTCTAGTTTGAAGGGAACAAAGCTGTTTAGTGGATGAAGTTGCAAACTCATAGACCTTTGAAAAGTGCGGGTCCACCCATTTTTCCTCCAGGAAATTAAATTTACTTAAATTTGATGGGAATAAATGAGGGAGAGCAAAGACCGCTAGGGAGGGAGAAGCCTGCTAATTTCCTACTGTTACTGTAAGGTCCTCCCACTGGTGCTAGGGAGCAGAAAAAGTGGCTCACCGAACCTTTGAAACTGTTCACACCACCTTCTATCTGCCTGCTACATTCCCTCCTCCTGCAGCAGCCCCAGGGCAGCCGGACACAGAGGCACTTTGGGTAGAAAGGCCCTACACTCAAGGAAGTAACAGACATGAGCAGCATCCTCATTTGCCACCAAGCCATGCAAACAAGAAAAGGACAACAGTGTCAGGGTCAGTAGAGATGGCAGTGGGGTAAAGCAAGGGGTCGGGGTGCCCAGCAGTGGAGTGGCAGGAGGAGACTCGGAAAAGATCGGTGTGGTCTAGGCAGGGCATTCTCGTGCCCTCTGGAAAAGGAAAGAATCCCAGTTAATGATGTGCTCCACACCTCCGGAGTGACAGATGAATTGTCACCTGGCCAGAAGGGGTGGAGCTAGGTGATGAGCTATTAATCAATTGGGCCTTTAAGCAGAGTGAGGGAGCTTAGGTAGGAAGCCCCAGAGCCAGGTGAGAGGGATGAGCCCTGAGCCAGGGCCTAGAAGTAGCAAGAAGAGTCCTAGGGGATGTTTCCAGGGTCCCCAGGGAGGAGAGGCACAAGAAGAAAAAACACTACAGAACAACAAGGAGCAGCCTTGCAAAGCAGAGCACGTCCTGTGGAGAGGAGGAAGCTGTGAGCTTGGGGGTGGAGCAGTAATGAGACTTGAAGCAGGTGGCAAGAGGGTTAAAAGAGTTACTAGTTTAGAGATTGACTTGACTTCAGTTGGCCCTCGTTGTTATTCTGAATGAGTTTTGAACTGGGTGATTTGGCCAGGGATTTGAGTCTCAAAGAACTGTCAAAAGATTGATGGCCTGCAGGAGGCACTGAAGACAAGCATACGACAAATTTACGCACTGGGGCAAGGGGGCACGCTAAGGGTGGAAGCACTCCATCACAAGGCCTGATTTTGATTTCATGCTGAGAGGCCAATCCAAATACGGCCACCTCTCCATTCAAGTGGCCTCCCTACCCAAGGTAAGATGTACTCCCCACTTTCCAGAAGACACAGCATGTTCTCCCATACATTCAACCTCTTCCATCTTAGGACAAAAAACCTGCAAGATAAGAATCATCCCCTGTTTGGTAGCCCCCTTCCACTGGGGCAGATGGGAACCATGACTTCTATCAATCCAAGCTATCTGCCTCCCAACGTGAGACGGTTGAACAAGGTTGGGAGTTTCATTTAAACAAATAAATAAATAAGATGACATCCTCTGGGTACGGGTTCATGATAATAAAAACAGAGCACGTGGGTCACAGGCGGAAAATACACCGTGTATTTTAGCATCTCTCATTTCCTCCTAGACTGTTGCAAGAATTTCCTCCAAAGACCTTTGCTTCCTCCTGACATACTAGAACTGCCCAGAGATCCACGTTACATTTTCCTCAGGATCCAGTGGCCCTTGACAATGAGTGATGCAGGAAGAACTGGCTTGCAGGGGATACACCTCCGGGCGATGATTATTGGTTTCTTTGAAGTGCCGTGTGAAGTATGGAAACAAAGGACTTGATGAGGGGTGGCCAACCAGCTACAGACCAAAAGCCAAAATAGCTGCAGATAGAGTGCAAAGAACCATGTGTTATATGCACAGATAGATAGATAGATTAAACAAAACACAGTCTATGCACTCCCAGCCCCCTGCTCTAATCAATCCCCTTCTCCTCCCACAGAGCCAGACACCCCACAGTCCCTCACTCTAACTCAATGCCCCCCCTCCCCCAGAGACAGGCACCCCCAGCTCACCGCCTCTAACCCAACGCCTGGGTCTTGGCACCACAACCCCACACATCTCCTTCCAGACGCTGTGGCGTGTGCGCAGAGCAGCGGTGAGTGATCTAGGTGCGTGGCTACGAGCAGGAGCTGCATTTTGTTGATCAAAGAGCCACATGTGGCTTGAGAGACGTGGGTTGGCCACCCCTGGAATGGAAGGAGTAAAGGCTATGTGTCTTCCACTCTCCATTACTTTTCTCTGATTCACTTCCACAACCCTCCTGGGGAATCATTCAGATGAGTTATGCCCCTGGAGCTTGAAAGGTGATCTCCATTCGTTTGCAGAGACGAGGGCAAACTGCTCCTCCCCTCTCCCAAAAATATAACCTCCCAATGTGCCAGGGGAGACAGGTTGCGCTCCAAACCCGATGGGCTGATTAACCCAGTGCACGTGAACCAGAATCACTCTAGTACGCAGGATCTGCTCCAGAGCCTATAAAAAGCAAACTGAGTCTTTTCATCCATTTCAGTGGACTCTGGAGTCAGCGGGACCGACAGCCACCATGAGCGCCGGGGCAAGGGGTGCCGGCTCAAGGTCCCTGGAAAGAGTGGATGCAGAAGGGGCAGATCCTAGGGCAGCCAGCCTTGAGCACGGCTGGGATCAGGGTGAGGGCCTCCGCTCCCTCCCTGCCTCCCTCATAGACAGGCCAAGCAGCACTGCCACAGCAGTTCAAAAGAACCCAGACTTCTGTCTACTGCTGCTGGTGAAGTAGCAGTGTTGGGCCGCGTCTACACGTGCACACTACTTCGAAGTAGCGGCGCCAACTTCGAAATAGTGCCCATCACTGCTACACGTGTTGGGTGCTATTTCGAAGTTGAAATCGACGTTAGGCGGCGAGACATCGAAGTTGCTAACCCCATGAGGGGATGGGAATAGTGCCCTACTTCGAAGTTGAACGTCGAAGTAGGGCACGTGTAGACGATCCGCGTCCCGCAACATCGAAATAGCGGGGTCCCCCATGGCGGCCATCAGCTGAAGGGTTGAGAGACGCTCTCTCTCCAGCCCCTGCGGGGCTCTATGGTCACCGTGTGCAGCAGCCCTTAGCCCAGGGCTTCTGGCTGCTGCTGCTGCTGCAACTGGGGATCCATGCTGCATGCACAGGGTCTGCAACCAGTTGTCGGCTCTGTGGATCTTGTGTTGTTTAATGCAACTGTGTCTGGGAGGGGCCCTTTAAGGGAGCGGCTTGCTGTTGAGTCCGCCCTGTGACCCTGTCTGCAGCTGGTCCTGGCACCCTTATTTTGATGTGTGCTACTTTGGCGTGTAGACTTTCCCTCGCAACGCCTATTTCGATGTGGTGCTGCCCAATGTCGAAGTTGAACGTCGACGTTGCCAGCCCTGGAGGACGTGTAGATGTTATTCATCGAAATAGACTATTTTGATGTCGCTACATCGAAATAAGCTATTTCGATGTAGCGTGCACGTGTAGACGTAGCCTTGGTGGCCAGAGCTGCAGGCCTCTTTGAAATGCCAGAGCCCCGTACTATGGCCCCCGTCAGCCGGCCTGTCTGGAGTTGTTCCATAGGGCCTGATAAAGGAATTCCGAGAAAACAAGACTCAACCTGGGTTTTTCCGACGCCTCCCGCTGATCTCATTCAAATAAAACGTTAAAAAGCCAGAGTTCCCTCTCAACCCTGTGGCCTTAGCGTGAGGCACGTCCACATTCAAGCTATGGCTGAGTCTTTCAAGTTCATCCAGCACCTGGAAAAATCCCCAGGGAGTGCCTCTCTCTGCACCATTTACAGCCCTTTCCCCAAAGCCAGAGGTTCAGAGAATAATAGTGACACCAGCGCCTGAGCTGAGAGGTGTTGTACAAGTGCAAAGCTCTTTGTGAACATTAACAAAGCCTGCCAGCACCCATGCAAGATAGTTAGGCAGTGCTTTTCCTGTACCAGTGCTTACCTGTACTGAGTATCTGCACCTCAGCAGCCCCAGCCACAGGACTACCTGGGGAGTGGAGGTGGGGAGCTGGCTGAGTACTGGCGCCACTTTTCTTTTTTTAAACAAAAAAGCATTTTAGTTACGTAAGTAAATCATTTTGCAGATGAGTAAACTGAGCCACGGACTAGGCAACTGATTTCCTCAAGATCACGCCATGAGGCAGGGCCTCAGCTGGGAGCCGACCCTGACTAAAAGTTTGCCAAAGCAAGTCATCTAAAAGCTCCATAGTTCAGGAGTAAAAATTTTTGACCTCATCTCACAGTCTATTCATGTAACCCTTCACCCCTCAGTTCTGGGGACCCTTCTGATTTTTGAGAAGCTGTGGGAGATTTTCTGAATGTTCTCCTCCGGACTCTGGGCAGTCATTGTCATCTTGACTTCATTGTGTTTCGGCTATCAACGAGTTTGGAAAACAAACCTTTACCTCTAAAATGACAATGTGCAGATCTGAGAGGAATTCCGCAGTAATATCACTGGTGTGGGGCCCGGGGGGAGACATCATAAAGATGCCTTGGGAAGAGACTCCCTCTGATATTTTTCCTTTGGTCTCTCTGAGGTGTCAAAGGAAGCAATCTGACGACAAAGGGCCGGAAAAAAACAGCTTTTTGGCCAAGGTTTATGTAAAGCAAGGTCGCTTACAAAGTTGTCAGTGACTTAAAAACACATTAAATCTAAAAGCTGCCTTTAGATGATATCCTGTATCCAACCGCTACACTGGGCACAAGCAGGAAGATCCTAGAATGGCCTGCACACACCTCTTCCTTTTGTTCATGGTCCTGGTGGTAAAATCACTGAACTCTGCATTCAGACGATTGCTTGGGCTTCAGAAAAGTGAGGTGAGGATGTTGCCAACTTGCCAGCTTGCTGAGGGCAGTACACGTGGAACTTTTCTAGTCTGGCATTCTCTCGTCTGTCATCTGGAACGATTTTAGTTAGCTGGACGACCACCTATCATGGGCGTGGCCAAGTGTCCCTCAGTCCCTTAAAGTTTGTTTCCAGACACCAGTCCTGGCTCTCAGTGTTCTGTGCTGTTATTTAGCGCTAATTTACCCCTAAATGTCTTCTAAGAGCCCAGTAACCAGTAGAAGTGTTGGTAATGTGCTAGGCAATATTAACTTCCCACGGTCTGGCAAATTCTTTCGTCTGGTGCCAGTCTGGTTCTGAGCGAGTCAGACTCGAGAGATGCAACCTGTATCATCCTTCACCAGCCTGGGGTAGTTTGCTATTGTGTAGTGTTAGGTGACAAGCTTTAACTGACCTTCGTAATGTGCCTGCATGAACGCCATCATGGAAATGCACTGCCTATTAATTATTATGGGTATTGCTTGCACCTCACTCTGCTGTGAATGAGATGTATGAAAATAACGCCTACCAAGCCATTACGATGGCAGCTGCTGTAACCAGTCTTCAATAAGTTCCTGTCCAGCCGAAATTTACCCCCACTTTATTTTCAAGGCTGTCATCCTTGTCACCAAACTCTTTGACTGGGTCTCTTGCTTTTGGCTAGTTCAAAGATTCTCAGCTTGAGTCTGTAGAGCATGTGTTGGTCTGTGATCTGGTTACATGGTGCAGGTTCTCCTGGTTCCTGCCGCTAAAGTACATTTTGGACCACAGGAACATTTTTAAGAGAGAGGTTGATGACACCCTCCCTACCTGTGCCTTTCCCTTTCCACCCTCCCCAGATGAGACTCGGAGCAAAGCCCCAGTGAATGGAGCCAGCAGCCGAGATCCAGGTCATGGGGCTGGCAGCAGAACTCCCAGCACTCAGGACTAGCAGCTGGAACCCTGTATGCTGAGTCAGCAGCAGAGCTCCCAGTGCACAGGGCCAGCAGCAGAACCTCAGGTGCGTGGGCCAGCAGCCAGGATCCTAGGTGAGGAGTCAGCAACCGATCCTGGGGCAGCAGTTGGGATCCTGGGCGCAAAGACAGCAGCACAGCCGTTGATGCATGGGGAGGCAGCAGGGATCCTGGGTTCTAGGCCAGGATCCCAGGGTTCTACAGAACCTCCCCACACCACACGCACACAGTTCACACACCTAAGAGTACATGACAAGGTAGCTAAGAATATCAATACTGACCTCATGTTACTTTGCCATGTGAGCAATTGCTGCAGTTGCCAGGATGCTTCTTAGGGGAAGTGCTCAGTATGATGACATATGGAGCAAGAAGCAACCTCTCCGGCATCCCAGGAGATGTGAGCTGTGCTGTGACAATCTCTGAGCATTCCTTATACATGCCAGAGTTTATTTCCCTCAATGGCGAGACCGTCTCTCATTTCCCACCTTCTTACAGTGGGTGATGAGCAGGGTTCCCTCTCACTTTTTCCATCTGTGAGTGGAATAAATTTTATGTGCAGCAAGGCATGTGCGGCTGTGACCACCAATAGAAACACATGCTGCCGGCTGTGGGCACTTGGCTATTCAGCTGGGCAGCATTTAAATCTCTCCTACATGATGGCCCAAGTCCTTTATCCCCCATCTTCGGAAACAAACAGCCTTGGACCTTACAGTAAGGAAGGCTCGAGGCAGGAGTTACTGGATAAGGTTTCACTACCCTGTGCTAGGTAAAGATTTAGATCAGATGATCAGAATGGTCTTAAAATCTTTGAACCTATGCCTAACGCATTGCTTGGCTGTCTGCTCCAACTCCACCTCACATCACTGGGGACAGCAGGTGTAATTCTCCAGATAGTGGGCTTGCTTTGATCTGACTCCTGAGGGTTCTGTTTTTTTGCAATAGAGTCCATAGCCCCCAGTCAAGATTAGAGCGAGACACTGCACACCCATACACACAATGAAAGTTCCTGGCTCAAGTGTCCTCTAATGTACTGAACCGCAAGAAGCGAAGGAGGGGCTGAAGCTGCCATTTCTGTTGCATCACCCAGGCATATGGTGTGTTAATCTTTTTAATAACAGCAGTGTAGCTCTGGAGGCTGAGCAGCCTAGTGGCTAGATCACTGACCATGCAGGCAGAAAAGGAGGGAGAAGCTGTCCCCCTGTGTTCCCGGCCCAGGAGCCCCGAGCCACTCCCCGTTCCAGTCCTTCAATTTGGGGTGTGGCTTCCAGAGTTCAGCTAAGTTGGGGGTTCTCAATGTGTTTCCCCTTTTTTTCGCAGAAGGATGGCGGGGGGGCTGGTGGGGATCCTGGCTGGGTTACAAATCCTGTCAATAGTCCCACAGCCACGGGAACCCAGCTGGGAGATGGAGAAGCCCAGCAGCCCTGCAGTGGGGAGCCCTGCAGGAGTGGAGCCCTGTCCACCACCACCCAGCATCCTAGGGGAAGGGAGCCAGCTGCAGCAGGAGAAAAGCCCAGCCAACAGGCTGACAGCCCCTCTCCAGGGAAGCCAGGAGGCCCAGCCTCCCCTCATCCAGCAAATCTCCTCATTTAGGCCCACTCAGGACCCCAAGGATTCTGTATGAGGGAGATACAACCCATTTGACATTGTTGGGATGTAAAACCATGAATGAAAGTTCAAAATCTGGCACACACCACTCAACACGTCCACCTAAACATCACAACTCCCAACAAGGAGTGGAGGTTTTGGGGGTGAATGAGATCAGAAAGCAGACATCAAGAATTTGGACAGTTCAGGCAACGATGCCATGGACAAAGTTGAAGTTTGCACAGAGAGTTCTCCAGCTGGGCTTGCAATGGTCTTTACATAATATCTTTCCAGCACGTTTCTCTTCTTTGGAAACATCTCATAGGGGTCAGGCTTTAATTGCTCTGCATTGGCTAAGTGGCTAACAGAACATAATGACTAACAGTAGCACAGAACGAGAAAGTTTGGAAAGGTAGGTTAATCCACCATGTTTCTACCTTTTTTCTGGTGCTATTGATGTGTCCACGGTTTCTGATCTGCTGAGAAAAGGCCTTGCCACATAGCTAGCGACTGCTGCAACAGAGGTTGCTTTGTTTTTTCTCCACCAGGCATCAATCACTGTGGATCAGGAGCAAGAAAGCGACAGAGGCTGGGCCCCCCTTAATTCAAAGTATCACACTTAAAAGGGTGTGTATGCAATTTAGTCAAAAGAAAGGCAAGAGGAAGTGGTTCCTGCCAAAACACAGTCGTAAAACTTCCCATGGGCCAAAGTACCTGACAGCACTAAATTAAAGATAACAGGAACATGTCTTGTAAAGTTAACAGGCTTGCAGAAGAGCAACTGAAGCAATCTGAGCTGAGGTTGGATATGGACATGTGAGCCCCATTTCTATCCAGGTCTGGTCAGCAAGTGACCAAAAGTCACTGCCATACAAAGTCATTGCCATGCAAAGTTTGTTCGGTGGCCAATGTGACGTAAGTAGATGGCTCCATTCCACTGATTAGTTAGCAGGTGTTCCCACCACCAAAACAATTATTAGAATTTGCACTTATTAACTCTTTTATTGGCCATCTCAGAAGAAGCCACCGTTTGAATGAGGTCTGACTCATCATGCTAGGGTTGAGATGTGCTGAAAGGATTCCCTTGTATTGCACATGTTAGGTAGATAGGAGGAAGATGGCTCATCCAGTTGCTAGGGGGCTAGCCAGAGACTTAGGCCACATCTACATTACCTGGAAGATCGACCCTCTAAGAGTTGATCATCCAGGGTTTGATTTCTTGTGTCTGGTAGGGATGTGTGAAATCGACGTATGGGGGTTGCAGTCCACCCCTGTACTCCTCTATATCATGAAGAGTAATGGAGATAGGTGGTAGAAACTCCTCCATCAACCTTCCTCAGTGAGGACAGCAACATAAGTCGACGGCAGATAAGTCAATTCTAGTTAGGCAATTGCTGTAGCTAGAATTATGTATCTGAAATCAACTTATTTTCCTAGTGAAGACCTGGCCTCAGGGTGAATTCTTTGCTTCTGTGTGGCCTGAGGCAGGTCACATTAATCTCCCTGGGTATGTCTGCACTGCAGCTGGGAGGTGTGAGTCCATGCTGAAAATAGTCTGGTGGTTGTGGCACAGACAGTGCCATCGGCTAGCCACATGAATGGGCTTGGACTCAGCTATCCTGAGCCACCTCTGGAGCAACAACGGCCACACTGCTATTTTTAGCACGCTCACTTGATCAGAGCTAGCACGAGTCTCTCAGCCCAGGTTGGGAATCACCCCTCCCAAACAACCCCACTCTGCCACAGATGCCCCTCTCTAAAATAGGATAGCTCTTCCCAACCTCAGAGGGATTATCTGAGAGTGCATGACAAACTGTGAGGTGCTTAGAAAGGGCAGTAAGAGGGACCATAGCTCTACCTCAGCCGAGGAGGGAATTTCATTTTGCAGGGCCCTCGGCCTGGGCCTCGTTCACCAGAAATATTTTGAAAAGAAGAAACTTTTTCATAAAACTAATATTTTTGTTAGGCGGGAAAAAAAGTATCAATATTTGACAAGGGAAAAAATGCACAGTTAGGGCAGTGTGTGGACACATCCTCCAGCACCTGCTCCTAACAGGAAAGCCTTCTAATTCTGCTGCTGCAATGGCACAGTAAGGAGGGCAAGTTGGCAGGATGGCTTTACTTGACGTGCCAAGCTGAAGCGATGTGCTGGAAACCCTTCCTGGCCCATGGCATTGTAACTCTGACTTTTGTACTGCCCATAGAGTGGCTCTGTTCTTCAGGGATTTAATTTTACCCACAGTTGTCTCACCCTCTCCCTCCTTAGCATGACGAATCTTTTCTTCTCTGAATGTTAGCAGTTGTGTTTCCAAAATAAATCAATAATGGCTGAAAAATCGCCGACCATCATTTTATAAGCAACACCCTTTCCTGAGAAACTTGAGAGAGCTGGAAAGCATTGACACCCAAGCAGACAGCCTAGTAAGAGGAAGAGGACTTGAATCCAGTAAGCTTAAAGGATCAAAAGCTAGAGTGATGTAAAATCTCACTTCTTCACGTGCAAGCCCACACTTAGCTTTTCATGTCAGCAGGAAGGAAGGAAGATGCTGAGAACTTTCTCAGCTTTATAGAAGTCAGACCTTATTTACAACTCCCAGGTCAAGAGGTGATGGAAAAAATAAAAACCCAAACACTGGGAGATGCCGGCTAAGAATAGGTTTCTATTTGTTGGGCGTAGCAACACAGTCATCAATGCCAGAAGATAGCAACAAGGCAAGGATGTGCGTAGGGGCCGATCTGCGTCATCCTCAACAGGTGTCCCCTTCTGACAATGGGGAGAGTGAAATCTGGAAACAGGTGCTCAAAGAAACCCAGGCAGAACAGAAAGAGGAGTATAAACAAGATCGGGACTTGCTCAAATTTTTTTTCATGACATACGGCATGTGAGTTCCCTGTATGCAGGAAGGCCAAGCATTCCCTCTCCGGGTGCCAAATAGCACAGGGACCTTCCCAACTTCTTTTTAGGCTTTGGCCACTCCAAAATAGCTACGGGGCTTATGTTGTGACTCAGCCTTGCTTTTAGCTCCAGGGAATTTGGCAGTTGGGGAAGTGATTTCCCAGCATGGTTCACACTGAGCGTTTCGTTCAATTATAGAAGAAGGGGAGGGGCAAAGCCTGAAACTACCTCGAACGTGTCTATTTCGGAGCCATCTAACACACCAAAGCTTGGCAGGAGGTAAATCAGGCCAGCCTATGTGTAGGGCCATTCTGGGGCTTGTTTCGTACAAAACATGTCAGAGCTCATATAAAAATGGACTCTGTCATTCACATTAATTAGATTGTAGGCATTTTGGAGCAGATTACAAACTTCTTGGTGCTCATCCAGCACCTTGCACACGGGGGCTGTGCTCTTAGCTTGTGTTTAGGCACTATCTCAATAAACAGGAGTCATAATCATAACAATAACATTGCAGCCTTGATAAAGCCCTTGCAGGAAAGTCTCTTTAGACAGAGCAAGGGGGAAATAAGTCTGAGAAATTGTCGAACAATGTGATGCAGTTGCAAAAAAAAGGCTGATATCATTCTGGGGAGTATTAACAGGAATGTCATATGTGTCATAAGCAGGACACAGGAGTTGAGCAATTGTTTCTCTGATTTTTTTCCATCCACACACAGAATAAATTTTGTTATGTGCACTGAGGCATGTACAGGGGTGCACCACCACTGGACACACATGCTGCCGGCTGTGAGCCACGGTGGGCCCCTCTGCTAATCAGCTTGGTGGCACCTGAATCTCCCCTGGGCAGCCGCCCAGGCACTAGGCTTACAGGCAACACTGGAGGTGATTGTCCCACTCTGTTGGGCACTGGGGATGCCACAGCTATAGTAGTGTCTCCAAGCTTCCAAATGCAGTTGTGGAATTCCCATCATCAGAGATTTTTAAGAACAGTTTGGAACCTTTCCGGAATGGTCTAAGATTTGCTGGTCCTGCCTCAGCGATGAGGGACTAGACCTGAGGACCTCGCTAGCTCCTTTCCAGACCTACATTTCCATGATTCTAAGGCAATACTTCTTCTGACAACATTCATGGACAGAGGAAATCCTCTGAGCAATGTCTCCTTTGACAAACCATCTTTTCTGTTCCATGCGTGTACAGCGCCTAGCACGATACAGTCCTTGGCCGTAAATAGGGCTTCTAGCTATCCCTCCCCCTTGCTCAGAGGGATTTATTAAGGCTGCATTTTTATTTTATTATTCTTAATCACATTTATTAAGGTAGTTCCTGAGGCCAGCTAAGAGCGGGACCCCATTTTGTGAGGCACCGGATAAAGACCAAGGAGTTTGTAATCTCTACTCAAAAGTGCTTACAATGTATGCAGCATTACAGATACTTGTGTATGATTTCCAACATGTATAAAACAAGCCCTAGAAGGGCCCTACAAATGATAAATGACCCTGCAGTGATACAAATAGTAATTTGTAATAACATGTTCTGGGGAAAATGCTCCTGCAGAATGACCCAGCTGCCATCTCCTTTGCCCCCAAAGCAAGGCTTTGACAACTGGAAGCGCAGCTGCAGCAGACTGCAAGTGAAGTGAAGTTAGTGCTCCACACACAATGAATCCTAAAGGGCCCTACAGAAAACTGCAAGCAGCTGCTGTCATGTTTCCTCTGGCTCACAGGCAGAATGTATGGCGAACAGCTTCATGTGATGGATGAGTAGCAACTCTCTGGGAAGTAGAAGCAAGTTGCATTTGGGGATGGGTGTTACAGGTAGGATATACAATAGTGCTCAGTGGTTGGTCTGCTTCGAGCAGAGAGAGGAACTGTGAGGGCATAAAATGCAGAAGCTGGCTTAGTGGGACACGTACAAGCGTCCTAGCTGGTGTGACTAATGAAGGCATTACTGTCCTTTCAAAGGGATTCTAAGAGTTCCTCTTGTCTGCAGCGTGTGATGACCCTGCAGGACATCTGTGTGGGTGTGACCCTGAATGAGGCAAAACAGGCAAATCACAGCCTTCGTCTGACATTTCTGTTATTCCAGAAATGTGAGACTCCACTGATACAAGGCAAGGCCATTGGGCAGGTAACAAGGCTACTCCATTCCATTCTCTTTGTAACACCCTGAACCCTTCCACCTGAGGCACTGGTGCTGGAACTATTTTTGGGGTGGGGGTGCTGAGCTGCACCCCCACATAAACATACACCTTTTAGACCTGTTGAGATCAGGTTGCCAACTCTCCCAGACCAGATGGCCCAGCCTCCATTGCTGCAAATGGTGTGTGGGCCTTCCAGTTCAGGAGAGTTGGCAACCCTCACTGCCCCATGTTAGTGCTGCAGTTGTTTGTGTGGGCGGGGGGTTGCTGCAGAGCCCTGAGCCAATGGCAAGACCCAGGGGCAGGCAGGTGATGGGACCCTAGGGTTAGCATGTAAAAAAGAAGACACCCCTGAGAAGGACTGTATCTGTAGCAGTATCTACCAACTCGCATTGTGTTAATGTGTTATAGTGTTATCTAGTACATTGATACAACGTGAGTCGGTAGATACTGATACAGATACACTGCCTCTCAGGAGTGCCTGCTTTTTGAAAGGTCAAATATGGTAACCCTGCAGGACCCCAAGGGTCTGGCACTGCCCCAGGAGGTGGCCAAGACACACAGCCCTGGTAGGAGCTTGCAGCAGGGCTGTCCAATGGCCAGGACCCATGGCTGGAACAACCAGCTGTGGGGCAGTCCCTAAGGTGCAGGGAAGCCAGGTGTGAAACCTGAGGGTACTATACTACCCCCCACACCCCTACTTCCCTCTCCTATGTCCTGAGGAGTCCCAACATGCTTTGCAAACTATTGACAGACAGGTCCATTGTAATTCAGCTGCTTCTGAGGGGAAGAACCCAAGCGGTCAGGGCTTATCCCACTGGGCAGCAATGCAGAGCAAATTGAGCTAAGGCACGAGGGCAAACCCGGTTTTCTTACTGAAAGTATTAAGGTATCTTTAACACACATGCAACACAGCCTAACGTTGTGGATGTTCATAAAGACAAACACTGAATATTGCATGGGGCTCAGATCCTTACATCGGAAGGATTCATTGACTTATGTCTGTGTCAACCTACTGGGTTTTGTGTCTGCCATTAAAGGGATCTATTTTTTCCACCATAAAGCTACAGGCTTCCAGTTACATGTCATGCACAACAGAGGTATTGCTCTTGCTAAGTATGTTTGGGGCAGTCATCCAGGAGTTCTCCTCTTTTCCTCTTAAGGGGGATCCAGCCCATCAGCTGAGAGAGGCTGGACCCAGGAGCCACATTGTTATGTATTTGCATATGTTTCAATTCTACCAGTACAAATCCACACAATGCCCATGTGAAATCGTGTTCCACTGAATTTGGTGTCAGAGACCACAGAGCACAATCTTGCTATGGAATATTTACCTTAATGCATGACTTGCTGCTAGCTCTCTCCAAATAACAACATAGGTCAAAGCGGGCATTAGACAAGGCCAATGAGAGCCCTACTTTAAGACTCACCAGCTGTGATTAGTATGAGAGATATTTTGGGGAAGATATTTTTAGGCAGCACATAACTGGCAAACATCTATCATCACGTGTAGCTGGGGATGAGTGAATAACACAAAACGTTTTCCATCGTTATTCATTAACAAACTTGCTAGCTCTATGTTCATGCTCCTTTTTTTTGTTTTTGTTTTTGTTTTTGTTTTTGGAAAACTTTCAACCCATCATATCTTTCTAGAAGGGAAAAAATGGCATTTATTTTCATGCCAACAAATATATATGATGGCTGCTTGCACATGTGTCCATTTAGAACACAGGAGAACTTACCTGACCAATTGCAACTATTCAAAATTTCAGTCAGGTGTCATATTAGCAATCAGGCGATAGAGTTAAAAAATGTAATTGTCAAACAATCCAGAAAATGTCAAAGAAAACGTGATCTCCTCCTGGATAATCTGCAAATAAAAAAGGTTCTATTGAGCCAGATCATTAATTGTAAAAATATATACATGTATGCCTGCCTCTGTATTTTCCACTCCATACATATGATGAAGGCTGGGATATCCTGGAGGGGGAGGTTGCTCTTCCTTTTTTGCTTTTGCATTTCCATTTCCAGCTAAGAACCAAGCGACAAGGATGCTGGTGAAGGAAGGAGACCTCATGCTATTTCCTTCCTAAGATGCAGATCTACATCACCCAGAAGATAGGCCCTCTCTAGTTTGGTCTCCTGAGGTTTGATTCCGCAAGTGTGGTAGGACGTGTAAAATTGACCTATCAAAGATTGGAGTCCTTATACTCCTCGTTATGGCAAGGAGTGAGGGGGGGCTGATAGAAAGGTCGACAGGAGAGTTTCTGCCCAGTGAGGACAGCCAGGTAAGTCGATTTCAGATAAGTTGATTCTAGTTACGCAATTGCCATAGCTAGAATTGCATATCTGAAAGTGACTTATTTTCCTAGTGTAGACCTGGCCTTTGTCCCTGCCCCTCTTCCTTGCCAACTAATGGCAACTTGATTGGTGATGCCCCAGCAGTTGTGTTGTTTCCTGGCTGGGGCATCAGCTTTTTAATTTAAGAAACTGGTTTAGCCACTCCCCAGGCTTCTCTGGAACACACACCAGGCATGATTTTAGTTTACGTTCCTATATCTACACGATGCAGCTCCATGCATTTTACCATGCTATTACTGATCAACAAGTTACGAGTTTTCAGATGATACCTCACCTGGCATGCCTTGCACATAGATTATTACACCAGTGTGCATGGTGTGAATATAACAGTGCATTCCATCACAGTCTGGCAACTATTATGTTGCCTGTTGCATCCCTTTTAACCCAGCTACAAACATTTCCCCAAAGCAAGCAATCTGAGACCTGCAAGTCTCCTTTTCCATGTTTTAAGCTTTAATCCTTCCAGTGGGGATACTGGGTTGCAAAAGCCCAAGCTATTTCTTGCTGTGGATCACCTTTGCCTTCTTGAAGATCATTCCAAACCGGGGAGATCAGTTTCAGTTACAGACCTTTCCAGACAGTGTTTTAAGTTATGTCCTTTTTAATAAGTCACAGCTAAAAAGCTGACTAGATCAGTTTTGTTTTGCTGGCACAAACTCTGCCGAGCTGCCACCTACAAGAGCTTACGTGTTTGCTTAGAGCTGATTGCCTCTGTTTTCTTAAAGAATTCCTTCGTGCCAACTCGAATTATTCTGGACAATGGAAAATCTACTCAGCATATTTCATTGTATTCCATTCAAGTTGCCTGGCACAAGACAGAGACAGAGATTTTACGTCTCCACCTACAGTGTATATACATAGACATGACAGACCCTGGAAAATATGCCTTATTTTAAAGACTGTGGTACTGTCTAGAGTCCCTAAGCAATCTTGGCACCCCATTGTGCTAGGTGCTGAAGGAACACATAGTAAAAGACGGCCCTTTCTTCAAATACATTACCATCTGATTAGACAAGACAGACCTGGAGAGCACTATGTACCCATTTTACAGATGGGATGACTTGCCCAAGTCATACTAGGAGCTCAAGGCAGAGCAGAAAATTGAAACCAGTTCTTCTGTGTCATAAGCCAGTTCTTGAGACATCAGTCCAGCCTTCCTGTTGTGCTGCTTTTGGTGCTTTGGAAGTCTCTATGAAATCTAGAAATCTGGAGAAAATTCAAATGTTTGCTTTTGGGAAGAACACAACACAGAGATGTTCTGTGCTACAGATTTGGAGGTTTGTAGAGGTGAAACATTTTTCATCTAAAGCAGTAACAACCCACAAGGGCCTCTGGCTAGGCGAATGTTGCCTGGCTAAAAGAAGTCTCTATAGAATTGGCTGCTTTCTTGTGCAGCACATACAAATGTTCCAATCACTGACTCTTTCCATCTCCGAAAGGGACTGGTGAGTTGGGTTCCTCACTTCCTGCCCTCATGGAAATGGCTGTAGAATTTAATAAGCACAAATCCAGCACAGGTTTCCTTAGAAATAGTGCTAAAAGCCTGCGGAATCTATGACAGGGTGATAGATTTTTTTTTTAAATATCCTGTTGGATTTTATGGGTGGGATATAATTCTTTGTTGAGATTCAAAGACATTTTGGAGAATAAGCTTTTGTGGGCAAAGACCCGCTTCATCAGATGCTCCAAAATATCTGTTAGTCTATAAGCTAACGAAGAGGTAGCAATGTGGTATAACTAATCAGCATCTTGTCAGGCACTGAACACCCAACCTACACTTTTTCCAAGGGCTGTGAGGCTCACATTCCCTTATGTCCTAAAGGGATTTTGATGGGACCTGTATGTGTTTGTAAAGAGCTCTTTAAAAGAATCCTTTTGGCTAGTTATCGAGTAGCGCATGCTGAGGACAAATGTCAATGCTGCCCCCATGTGGGCACTTTAAAATCACGGCTTTTGGGTCTATTCTAATCCATTCTATTCTATCCCTTTAGCCTGGCTTTCAACAGGACTTTTCAAAGGTGAGTTGATCACATTTTTGGAAGCAAAACTCTAAGCTACTGGCACTAGCACCCATGTGCTGTCCAACAGTGCCCACGCGGAGTGCATTTTGTGACATTAAATTATGGTTCAAATATTTTGTACAGAAAAGATTCAAAAAAGGGCAATGGGGGGTTGAAACAGGTGCCATATGAAAAGAGATTAAAAAGACTTTTCAGCTTAGAAAAGCAGAGACTAAGGAGAGGATATGCCAGAGGTCTATGGATTTATGACTGCTATGAAGAAAGTAAATAAGGAAAGGTATTTACTTGTTCCATAACTTAAGAAGTAGGAGTCACTAAATGAAATGGTAGGCTTACGGCATCATTGTTATGATCTGTGGCCATGGTGTTCCAAAAGAAAAGGCAGGTAGTATGTAATATCAAATAAGAAAAGGACACTCAGTGGCAACTGGCAACTATAGATTTCTCTTACTGCAGCTTTCTGTATTGTGTACTTGGGTGATAGTTAACCAGGTTTAGAATCTAATTAAACAAGCCATACGGATTAGCTAAGATAAATTGTTTTTCTAACACCATCCAACACAGGAAACAGCTTGGGAGTTTACGTGCCAAATCACACACATGCTAAAAGGCATACAGAGAGTCCTGAAGAACTGCAAAGTGAATTATTTAAGTCACTGACCAGTTGATCCCCCTTAGCCATACCCACATCTTCATCCATATCTTTATCTCCCTATAAGCAGTTTTTCTTATGATGTTTCAGTCTTGCAACAAGGCCCTGCATCTCCTACTTGCACTGCTTACACTTCACACATTTTCCTTTCTTACCCATGGAACAAATGTCTTCAAAACAGCCCCACACAGGGACTCTCATGTCCACATGCCTTGACAGTTTTTCTGCAGCAAAAGGATTGGGGGGCTATAGGAAACTCTGTGTAAGATGAATAATGTCTTCCCTTTTTCTTTCTAGTCCACTCCACTATTCCTTTCTATGCTGCCTTCGTCTTTTTCTATATATTGTCTCTCTGTCTTTAAGGCAATGTCTTAACTAGCTCCTCTGCCATACTAGGCCAAGGTCCATCATCACATAAGCACAGAACAAAAAGCCTGTCCAGCTTGTGTCTTTCTTTGCACATGGTATTTTTTAGCCTGCTGAGAAATAGAAAGCCCAGTTCAAGAAGCAAGAGCTAGCAGTTAGCCTAGAGAGGCTAGAGCTATTAATTCGTTTTTAATGAGACTGTAAGTGTGTGTGTAGCATGTTTGTGATGAGGTTTAATTGGAACTCTTGTTTTTAAATGAGAAATTTAGAATTTTACCGCTGATTGAAAAAATCAAGACTATCTGATTTTAATGAAAAGTCTCATTTAAAACAAATCATCAGTTTTTACCACCCTGCTTTGTCCGCTTATGAATCAGAAGCTATAGACCGGGGCATCCAATTTGTTTGTCACTCACCACATGTGGCGAATAGGACACCACGTTGTGGAGAATATAGCTCTCAAGCAACATGCAGGTCTTGGAGCTTTTAAACGCAGCTCTTCCTGCCATCTGCCTGCTCCACATACACGCCCCACTGCTCGGTGGGAGAAGTGCATGGCAGCCCCATCAGTTCAGGTGAGTTGCTAGCATTGAATCAGAACCAGGGAGAGGGGGCTGGGGGTGCCTGGCTCTGGGGGGGAAGGGTATTTATTTAGCATGGGGGCTGGGCATGCCTGGCTCTGAGGGAGGGCATTTATTTAGAGCAGGGTGGAAAACGTGGTGAATACAGAAAGTAGATAACCACAAGCGTGGCGATCTTTGAATTCCTATTGGGCACCAGTTGCTATGGACAAACATGTTTCTTCATCTTCACTACTACTAGCAACTAGAGGATTCTGAAAACAATATTAATAAATAAAGAACTTCATTTATATGCAGTGGCGATAATGCTATGGGCTTCTTGTTCCATGCAAATACTGAAGTGGGCAAACTAACACAGGCTTCTGATTCCATACAGATGTTTCATGACTTCTGTGTGACAACTTTCTGCTTGTGGTGAGGTAATTTGTATGTGTAATAACACAGGACGGTTCTCATTTCAGTTTCTTAGCATGTTAAACAATATGGGCTACGTCTACACGTGCAGCCAACATCGAAATAGTCTATTTCGATGAATAACGTCTACACGTCCTCCAGGGCCGGCAACGTCGATGTTCAACTTCGACGTTGCTCAGCCCAACATCGAAATAGGCACAGCGAGGGAACGTCTACACGTCAAAGTAGCACACATCGAAATAGGGATGCCAGGCACAGCTGCAGACAGGGTCACAGGGCGGACTCAACAGCCAGCCGCTCCCTTAAAGGGCCCCTCCCAGACACAGTTGCACTAAACAACACAAGATCCACAGAGCTGACAACTGGTTGCAGACCCTGTGCCTGCAGCATAGATCCCCAGCTGCCACAGAAGCAGCCAGAAGCCCTGGGCTAAGGGCTGCTGCCCACGGTGACCATAGAGCCCCGCAGGGGCTGGAGAGAGAGCATCTCTCAACCCCCCAGCTGATGGCCGCCATGGAGGACCCAGCAATTTCGACGTTGCGGGACGCGGATCGTCTACACGGTCCCTACTTCGACGTTGAACGTCGAAGTAGGGCGCTATTCCTATCTCCTCATGAGGTTAGCGACTTCGACGTCTCGCCGCCTAACATCGAAGTTAACTTCGAAATAGCGCCCGACGCGTGTAGACGCGACGGGTGCTATTTCGAAGTTGGTGCCGCTACTTCGAAGTAGCGTGCACGTGTAGACGCAGCTATGGAGTTTTGCCTCTCGACTACATGGCGCTCCTCCTAAGAGATGACCCACGTCCTGAAAGATGAAGAAAACCAGTAGCCATGGAGTAAAGGGCTTTGCTATGGGTTCCAGGTACAAGGCTTCTCAGGACCAAGCCCTCTGCTTTTTAATACCAGGAACTGGAGGAACTTCAGGAGGACTGATCATGTGCTTAAAGTTTGGTGTGTGCATATGTTCCTTGCTAAATCGAGCCCTGTAGGTCACAGCTGCTGGGACACAGAAAAATAAGTGATCATCTTGTACAAACCTCACTAAGGGAGACGAACCATGTTCTGTGGTGTTTTCTCAGTAGCAAGAATGGACTCAAGTCACACAGCCAAAAAATGGCAGAATATGATGCTTTCGGCTGCAGTAATGTAAACTAGGAAACCAGAGGTCCAAAGGTTATCTGGAGCTGTCCGTTCAGCACCAGCACATCGTCTCTTACAGAACCATAATAACGTAAGAACAGCCATACTGGATCAGATCAAAGGTCCGTCTAGCCCAGTATCTTACCTTCTGACAGTGGCCAATGCCAGGTGTCCCAGAGGGAATGAAAACAACATGTGATTCCTCCCCTGTTACCAATTCCTAGCTTCTGATGAACAGAGGCTAGGAACACCATTCCTACCCACCCTGACTAATAGCCATGGATGGACCTATCCTCCATGAATTTATCTAGCTCTTTTTTGAACACTGTTGAAGGCCTAGTCTTCACAATATCATCTGACAAGGAGTTCCACAGGTTGACTCTGCATTATGTGAAGATGTACTTCCTTTTGTTTGTTTTAAACTTGCTACCCATTAATTTCATTTGGCGACCCTCAGTCCTTGTGTTAAGGATGCAAGGGAAAATGTGACTCGACTGAGTAAATTAGGCTAACACCCAATTCATCAAGAAGTTCAGAATTTCTATGACACACAAGGTTTCTGTGATCCAATAACCAAAGCCATTGCTTTCCTTACTGGTGACGGTAGCCATCACAAATGGTGGCAATGTTTAAATTTGGCCCTATTTGACCGGGCATCATGTAACAGAAAGGCTTCCGATGTGCTGGCTAATCTACAGAGACAATGAGTGACTCATGGCTTATTTTTTCCATTTACTAATCAGCAAGTTGAGGGTAAGACATCCATCCCACTCACTCAAATCTTCTTCCTACAGCTAATTTGTGCTCTAAGGGAAAACAACCCATTTTTTTTCCAGGACAGTATTTTGGGAATAGCTACAGTGAAAAAAAATCTTCCCATTCTGACCAGCAATTGATTTTTGACACTGAATTCGCTCACTGCTGCTACAGGATACGGGTTTTTTTATTCCCAGGCAGAGCACTCATTGCTACCAGCAAGCCAGGAAGGTACATTATGCTTGGAAGTTTTGGCTGGGCCATTGAATGTATGTCTACACTGCAACAAGGAATGTGCCTCTAAACCTGGGCAAATACACGCTAGCTCTGCTTGAGCTAGCATGCTAGAGGTAGCTAATGGCTGGGGAGTAGCCTGAGCTAACCACCTGAGTAATATCCCGGGTCCAAGCTCAAGCCACTGCCCATTCTGCAGTGTTAAAGAGACAGAGTCACAGAATCATAGAATCTTAGACTCCTAGGCCTGGAAGGGACCTTAGGAGGTCATCTAGTCCAGCCCCCTGCCTAAAGCAGGATCAACCCTAACTACATCATCCTAGCCAGGGCTTTGTCAAGGACATATCCTACAATTCTTGCTGTTCCCCTGATCTAATCACTACAACACAAGCTTACTTTGGAATTCTGTGGGGCATCCAGACAGACAGACAGACCGACCTCATGAGGGCAATATTAAGTGAAAACTCCTGAGTATATAATGTGTCCATTTTCTTTCTTGCTTTTCCCAGCATCTAAAAGAAAGAAAGAAAAATAATAAAGGCTTCACGAAACCACAGCCTTCCCTCCCACTGAGAAAATAAAAATGGATGTTGCAGGCTCATGTGTCCTATATGTCTCCAAATATTTCCATCTGCTTCGGAAATTTCCATTAGAGGCTGCCAAAAAGCCTTACAGAGTTGTTAACACCATGGTAAATTTAGAGCCTTTTGATGGAGAGATTTTTCCCCATCCGCTTAAATGTTTGGTATTAATTTATTCTGTCCTTGATAAGAGAAAAGTATTGACATGCAGTATGTAAGGGTCTGCATACATACCATCACACTAAATTGGGATTAAATGTGGACCATACGCAGCCATATTTCTCTCTTCGGCTGCCCTTTTAGTTCTTGCATAGTTGTCATTTTTCCTTCCTATAGTAAATATTCTTTTTCAAAGAAAACCATCCTGCAACCTTCAGTCTTTGCTCTTCTTCTCCGCTTGGTTTCACTCCTTGCCAATCATGGTGGCAACAGATTATTGACATGGGTGATGATGCAGTGTTTTATACTTTCTGCAGGTGTTCTCTTTTTATCCATCCAAATAGGTTCAGTACGGCTGAGTGAGAACTTCTCCACTCTCTCTAATCAGCATCTTCCATCTATGAGCTGGTAGGACTATTTCTAGTAGCAAGAAAGTAATTAATTCTCCATGCCACTTCTTCCTGGGTTTTTATCACGTGACTGACTGCCACAAACATGCCTTCCGTTTCCGCTGGCTGCTGTGATTTTTCTTTCTTTCTTTTTTTTTGGGGGGGGGGAAATTAAACCCACGAACTACCTAATGACAAAAGCTTTATAAACCATTTTCCACACAGGCTTTATTTGCCACTGCAACTGTAAGGTAAATGGTTTCAAACCTAATTGCCTTTGCCTCTGTATAGTTTACTTTCAACAAGTCTAGGTAAACCCTTTGATCCAGGGACTGTCTTTTTTATTATATTTGTACAGCTCCTCATATAATAGTTTTCCAGTTGCTGATCGGGACCTTTCAGACACTCCTGCAATACACATAATGAGCAAACTAAGAGCTGCTTTGTACCATATGCCCATTAATACAGAAAACTCCATATGCCTTTATTATGGGAAATGGAAGGGAAAAGGAAGAAAAAAAATGGAACACAGTCAGCAATTCCTAAGCCACCTCTGCATCGATGCCCCTTCTACCAATAAGACTTAGTCCTCCAGAGGCCTAGAAGGGCCAGAAAGGGACACAGACCAATCGGAAGCCAGCACACCATTTAAGAAGGGTTGCCCGAGGCCTCTGAAGACATTGCTGGGTGAGGCTGAGGCAGGAGAGAAAGTCCTTATTACCAGCCCTGAACTGGAGTGTCAGGTGAGTGCTTCTGCTTAAACAGTGCCACTAAGCAGCTACTGTTCGAGTTTTTAGTTACTCTCTAAATGGTTGACAGAAGGACCATGGATGTTCCAGGATGAGAGAGTGCTGGGGTTGTGGTCAGACTGGCATCCATGGGCCAGTGTCCAGCAGCCCAGTTGGAGCAGGTCAGGACAGGGCTGGAGTGAAGCTGGAGGCCCTGCTCACTCCACCACAGCATGGAGGTCCAGAGCAGGAGACCCCTTAGCAGTGTGGGACTGGGACTGGAGCCTGGGGTGGCCCCAAGGAGTGGGGAGCTGGTGCTGAAGACACGTGGTGGCCCAGGCCGAGGCTGCGATGCTTCTGGGACCACAGGGCTGCCTGGTGGCAGACTGCTGCTGGTCCAACAAATTCTTTTGTTCTGGACCCCTTTGGTCCCAACCATGCTGAACTGGGCTGGTGCAACCTGTACACACCTGCTAGGGAATGCTGAGAAAGATTAGTGGTTTTTAAATGAATGTTATCAATGAAAACAAATATTTATATTCATAGCTGACACATTCACTGCTTCTTGGGTACGAATGAGAAGTATGGGAGACTGGGTTACAAACAGCAGCAGAGAAAAAAGAGGAGATAAAGGGAATGACTGGACTAGATAGAAGCATGCAGCTCAGCGAGCAAAAGGTCTTCAGTAGACACATAGCATGTTAAGTGTACAGGAGCTCCAATTTGCAGAGGGACGTGGACTGGCATTGATCAGGAATAGCTTAGGCAGGTGTTTTTATTTGTTTAACACACAAGCTCTAACGAGATGTGAGTTAGGGAATCATATCATTCACATTAACACCTAGGCAGCAAAATTCTGACTCATACAAGATTGCTATTGATCACATAAGTCGAATGCAGTGGAAATTAGGAATATGGATATTTATTTGTATTTGAAATGACACCCTCTGTCAGAAGTAGAGGGCCTACAACAGCCCTGGTGTAACTCCTTTGATCAGATATAGTCACATTGGAACTCTATTTAGTGGAGGATGCTTCAACAGAAATATAGGCTTATATGTAGCCTGGGAATATGTTGTTTCTAGTTGGTGGGTTGGCATCACAGTTTAGGACAACTATGTCTGTATCTCCCTTTAATGGTCCATCAAGGGCTCCCACTCACAGGCTTACAGCTCCCTAGCTCTCACCTCTCTGGGTGGAAGCCCACGTCTCTCTCCTGCCAGATGAGAGTATTTTTACCCTGCAAAAATTCCTCTGAATTTTGTCCAAGAGACTGCAGGAAATTGCCATCCTGATCATAATTGTTTTTTATACATGCTCTGCTTTGTTAATGAACAGCATCATTTGCCCGTCAGGGACCCCCTTGAACTTGAATAATTGAGTTGAAGCATGAAAAAGACTCAAGAACTCTTTTAAAACAATGACTGTATGTGCTCACACGATGATTTTCTCTTGCTGGTTTTTAAGTGGGGGTCTCTTTCCAACCTATGCACTTAACAGAGTTTAAAAGTCCTGAACCGTTGAAAAACAGGGAGAACAATATTCACTCTATTAGCCCATCTGTTAAGGAACTGCTGAGTCAAGGGTGGCTCAAAGCTTAAAACAATCCATTATTTGCATCCAGGTAAATGCTGTATGTGGCTTGAATAAGACAGCCCAGTGTTGTGTGGGTTAGTTAATATTTAGCTGTTGGAGTCACTAAGCTCACTGCTGAAGCAGACGTCACGTCCTGGGAAAAGTTTAGGGTTCTGCAGTAAGCCAGGTGCTTGTGTGGTCATTCAAGAGAGAGTCAAATGCTGCTCAGCTGATTAAAAGAGCACCCATAGCTAGGCTTTCTTTTTATTGATGGTAGACATTTGCAGATGCTTCAGTGCACATTCCACACACAGATGAACAAGACTAGAGGGAATGTAGCTGCCCACCCACCAACCTCTTTTTTTGTCCCCTCATTTTCAAGGAGACTCTGGCTCTATCTGCCTCTTCTGGTTACCGTCTGACTCCTGACTCCAACATTACCAATGCCAATTAGCAAAACCTAGGAATCAGCCTCTCAGATAGCTCCTCTTGCTCCCTACTCTTTGTGACAGACCTAGAGGTTTAATATCACCCTTAGCCATTATAAAGTTCTTTATCTTCCAAGCACCTTGAAAACATTAACTAAATTGATTCTCAGGCTGAACACTGGTAAATGCTGTAGTTTTGGTTTTGGGTAAGTAAGGGTGGAGAACCTTTTCCCAGCCATGGGCCAATGACCCACAGAAAAATCACTTGGGGGCACATGCAAGCCAACCCACTCCCCCCTCACCCCACTGCATCACTACTCACCTGCTCCAGCCCTGTCAGGGAGTAGAGGTGCTCAGGCTCAGAACTCCTGGCCCATGGAGAAGACACTTGCTGCAGGCCAGATAAAATTAATCGAGGGGTTATGCCTGATCCATGGTCTGTGTGTTCCCCACCTTGATGTAAGTTAGTGGGGAGGGCTACTGTGGTGGCTGTGTTCTTGATGCAAATAGAATGTTATTCTGGGATCAACATGACTCGTGGCACAAGGATATTGTGGGTAAGAATTAAAGAGGTATCATTTCACCATATTTGTTCCAAGAGGTTCGCCATTGTGCCATTTAGCAGCGTACAATCAGGGGCAATGTTTGTTCCCAAGGGGATGATAGCTTGGAATTGCTGTCCACATACAATTGCATGTTTCAGAGAGGCTCAACGTTGTGAAATGATGGAGAGGATGTAAAAGCCTCATAGCAGACGCTTTTAGAATGGAAAGTATGGAATTTATGAGCAGTCCTCCTGCCTGAAGAACCCCCTTTTCAAACATTCCCTGCTCTGATACCCATAATTCTTCCAAGTCTGATGTGTTACTCTTCAACAGAAACATTCTCCTGTCTGGTCCCAGCAGACAAGGTTGGGTAGAGGACTTTATGTTCTCAGAGAAGAACACAAAATTACCATTATCTGTAGCCCTCCTCAGAAAAGTCCCACAGGTCATAAGGGACCACACTGTTAAGGAGACACTATCTTGTAGGCTGTGGGTCTGATGCTGCAAATGTTTACTCCAACAGTGTCAATGGATTCTGAGGTGAGTGAAATCTACTCATGCCAAGAGTTGCGTGTTTCAGGCCCAAAAGCGATAATTTCCAGTGTCCAGATATGGTTTAAAACAATGAGAAGTCCTGTGGCATCTCACAAACTAAGAGATGCAATGGGTCTTTGCCCACGAAAGCTTGTGCTCCAATATATCTCTTAGTGCCACAGGACTCTCATTGTTTTTGTGGATACAGACTAACACGGCTTCCCCTCTGATACTTGTCAGCTATGGTCTAGGTGTTCTCGAAGTACAAAGGGTTCCACACAGGAAGATTGTTCTCTATTATTCCATACATTGAAAACATTACTATTATTAAGCATTTTAGAATTTGACCTTTGTCCCGCACACCACTAAAAAGAGTTAGGTGCCCTCATGAAGTGCTTCAGCTGATCCAAATCCATCAATGATTAAGTAACAGAGTTGGTAGAAATTTTTCAAATTTCAAATTTCAGGGGAAAAAACAGGGATAAGTTTGATGATTTTTCAGTGTTTTTGACCAACATTGTATTTTGATTTTGAAGAAAAGAAGAGACAATTATTTTAAATGGAGATCCCCCACCTCCACCCCAGTTTCAAGCAGCTCTGCTCAATATATTTGCAAATGATTTATATAGTACCTCTATTTCATAAAGTCACACATGAACATGGGACAAATAAGCATAGTTAAAGAGCATTAGCACAGACTTCACACATATTTTAAGCCATGTTGTTCGAAATTAAGAATATATTATAAAATTTCATTTAAAAATATTAGTAAATTTAATCCCGGCCCCCACAGTAACCAGTTTTTTGTGGTTCACAAATTCTGTGTGAAACATCTAGTTTCTCATCAAAATACGCAAAAAATGAGTTTT
The DNA here is from genome assembly GCF_033958435.1 of Carettochelys insculpta. Classification (NCBI taxonomy): domain Eukaryota; kingdom Metazoa; phylum Chordata; order Testudines; family Carettochelyidae; genus Carettochelys; species Carettochelys insculpta. Next base: position 21,222,492 of record NC_134156.1, on the reverse strand, counting down.
TTCAATAGCTGAACATAAAATAATGAACATTGCCTAAAGAAAATGTTAAATTAGTAAAGATGGAGATTTTTAATAGAAAATTATAACTGGTTTACTCAGAAATATTCTCATATTCAAATAATCATGAAATTTCATAGGTGGTGGGTTTTTAGTTTTTCCAAATTAAAAATAAAATGTAAAACCATACAATTTCAAGGTTAAAATGTTAATTGTGGATACTTTGTGGTGTCTTATGTGACATTTGCCCAAAGTTATATATGATTTTAGAAGGATGTTTTGCCTTTTGTTTTGGACTCATAGAATGTGGGAGGGTGCTTTAACAAAACATAGTAATAATTTCTTTTTAAAAATAAATCCTATTGACGTATTTTTCACAGTCTTTTTAATATACTTTATATATAGCACCAAACTACAGCTCCGTACAAATGTGCAGGAGAACCAAGTCTGTGATCTGAAAAATGTTCATATCTTGGTTTACATTAATCTTGCAGAGTCCAAAAATCATATATGCATTAGTTTATTTATTCCATAGCAAACATGACAGTTTGTTGTTGTAGTTTTTCATGAGTGCAACACCAGTAATGTTGTTTGTCATCAAATAGCATTACTAAAACAATTTGTTCAAGTTATGAACAAAAGGCTACATTTATAGGACCAGCCTAAAAGATGATCAGTAGGGAAAAGGTAACTGATAAAGAGTTTTCAAAGTAAAAACAGGCAATCCCTAATGACTAGTCACTGTTGCGCAAAACTTGGGCCTCGTGAAAATAACCCTGCTTGCAGTACATATTCTGCTTGTGTGTTCAAATTGGCACTGCTGTCTTTGTATATCTACTCATGCAGTCTAGTCATAGAATCACCCCGGCCAGGAGTTTGTCAAGCCGTGACTTAAAAACTTCTAGGGAAGGAGATTCCACGACTTCTCTACGTAATGCATTCCAGAGCTTCACCACACTCCTAGTCAAAGAGGCTATGGCTACACTAGAGAGTTATGTTGACAAAACCAGGGGTTTTATCGATGAAGCTTGTGGAACGTCTACACACAAAATATGTTTTGTCGCCAGTCTGTTGACAAAACTCGGCACTTCCACCGAGAGCATTCTGCCTCCTTGCAATGTCTGTCAACAAAAAGCTGTGTGGATGCTCCAGGGGGCCCTCTGTCGACAGTCAGGGCTTCCGGTTCACCGGGCAGTCCTGTGTCCTGAGCTTCCAGTTGGACGTTCTGCCAAGAGAGTGGCTGGGCAGTCTAGCCGCTCTCTGTCAACAGAGTGGCTTGCTCTTTTGATCTGCTTTTGTGTATGGACATTATCTGTCGACAGCAGTTTTGCCAGAAGATCTTTTCCTTCGCTAACTTCTGTTGACACATGGCTATAGTATAGCCAAAGCCATAGTTCCTCCTAAACTATTTCCTAAAGTTTCCAGCTTTCTTTCCTTCAATTTGTTAGCAATTCAGGGGCTGGCCTGATAAAGGATGGCGGGTGGGAAGTCCCTCCTTCAGGCAGCAATTCTCTCTAAAGCTATCAGTAGGAAGGTGTTGTGGATTCAACATGTTCTTGCTATACAGCAGCCATACCTCATGTGGAAGAAAAGGGAACTACACAGATTCTGTGTCCATACATTATCCTGGCACTACAGTGTGCATTAGAGGGGAATGATTTCTAAAGCGCACGGTGTTGCATGCTAAAAATCCCCCAGTCTGGTAACATACTATGCAACACGCCCTAGGAAACTGTTGTTGCACACCAACAGGGTCTTACCAAGGCAGTTCATGGTGAGCACACTGTTGCATGTTAGAAATCCCACACTTCTCGTGCATATCACTAGACCATGTACATGAGAAGGAGAACAAGAATTCTGGCACTTGGGACAGAAGAATCGCAAGCACTGGTACAGGCTGGGGACCAACTGGCTAAGTAGCAGTGCAGCAGAAAAGGACCTGGGGATTACAGTGGATGAGAGGCTGGATATGAGTAAACAGTGTGCCCTTGTAGGCCAGAAGGCTAACAGCATATTGGGGTGCATTAGGAGAAGCATTTCCAGTAGATTTAAAGAAGTTATTATTCCCCTCTACTCGGCACTGGTGAGGCCACATTTGGAGTATTGTATCCAATACTGGGCCACCCAGTATAGAAAGGGTGTGGATGTATTGAAGAGGGTTCATCAGAGGGCAACAAAAGGGGTTGAAGCACATGACCTATGAAGAGAGTCTGAGTGATTTGGGCTTATTTAGTTTACAGAAAAGAAGACTGAGGGGTGATTTGATAGCAGCCTTCAACTTCTTGAAAGAGGGCTCTAAAGAGGATGGAGAGAGACTGTTTCCCATGGTGACAGATGGCAGAACAAGGAGCAATGGTCTGAAGTTAAGGTGGGAGAGGTGCAGGTGGGATATTGGAAAAAACTATTTCACCAGGAGGGTGGCAAAGCACTGGAACGCATTACTAAGAGAGGTGGTGGAATCTCCATCCTAGAGGTTTTTAAGTCCTGGCCTGACATAGTCATGGTTGGGATGATTTAGTTGGGGTTGATCCTGCTTTAGGCAGGGGCTGGACTAGATGACCTCCTGAGGTCCCTTCCAGCACTAGAATTCTATGATTCTACGAGGCCACAGTGTCGTACCCCATGGATTGCAACTATCCTGCTGTGCACCCTGTAGACTAGATAGTCCACGAGGACTGACAGCACAATGGAGCGTCTAGCCTATTTGTTCTGAGTCATCTTCACTCTTTGTTGGGCTTGATGATGTCATGGCCCCATGCAAGAGGTTTCAGCAGACCACGTTAGAAGTGTGCACATGTTGCCAAGGCCAGCGCTTGAAAGGACATCGCTGTTAGCAGTCTGAGCAGAGAATCCAATGGGCTTCACATCAGCTATTGAACGGGCAGGGAGATGGCAGAAAAGGGCAACAAAAATGATAAGGGGTTTGAAGCAGCTGTTATTTGCAGACAGATGGAAAAGACTGGGACTTTTCAGGTTAGAAAAGAGGAGCCTAAGGTGAAGGATATAACAGAGGTCTGTAAAATCCTGACAGACGTGGAAAAAGTGAGTAAGGAAAAGTTATTTACGTGTGTCCACAACACAAGAACGAGGGTCACCAAATGAGGTTTAGAACAAATAAAAGGAAGTATTTCTTCATACAACATCTAGTCAACCTGTGGAACTCCTTACCAGAGGAGGTTGCGAAGACCAGGAATTTAACAGGGTTCAAAAAGGAGCCAGAAAAATTCCTGGAGTCCATCAATGGCTGTTAGATGGGATGGGTAAGGAATGGTGTCCCTAGCCTCTGTTTGTCAGAAGCTAGGAATGGGTGGCAGGGAAGAGATCACTTGATTACCTGTTCTGTTCGTTCCCTCTGAGAGTGGCCACTGTCAGACGACAGGATTCTGGGCTAGATGAACCTTTGGTGTGACCCAGTAGGGCCGTTCTTTCGTTTTTACTTCTTCACAGACAACCCCTCCAGACTGGTCAGACTGTGCCATGTTGGCAAAGGGGTGTGGCAGTAACCTGCCTTTCAGCTTTCTACGCTGTGTTACCCAGGGCAAACAACAATACCTAGCTCTGGTACAATGCATTTCATTGGCAGAGCTCAAAGCACTTTACAAAGGAGTTTGCCATCATCGCCCCATTTTACAGATGGAGGAAGCCATAGGCGGTATCCCTGAACTGTCAATACACCCCATTTCTGTGGCACTCATTACACTATCCACTATTTATGTACTGTGGTTGTTAGGATTATTTTTTCTAGGTAGACCTTCATTGCTCTCTGCTATATGGGAAACCCTAAGAAAGCCACATATGGAATTTATACATCACTTGTTTCTCCGAAGCACTCATTTGGCTCTCCTTTGGGAAAAGGCCAAGGTTTGATGGGTGAAACGGCCTGAAATCATTTTCATTTCCAATCCCCTTGAGACCTCAGGTGGCTATTTTATGTTTTGTGTGTGGAGCTTCCTGTCCAAACTGACTGGATGATTTGTGCTTTTTGGGACCACGCCTTTCCCATGGCCGTGGATCCACTTACTGGAAGTTGAAAGCCAAAATAATCAAGTGCTCAGTTTCAAAGCACACAGTGTGTTCTTGCTGGCTGTGTCTAAGTTTTTCCCAACAGAGAAGTTGTCGACAACAACTTGATAGCAAGCCAGTAATGTTCTCTGATCTCAGATAATCATTTGCCTTACAGAAGAGCTGTTCATCTGAGGCTCAGAGAACGTTCATGGCCAACGTTTTACAATAGAACAGATGGGCACGCTGAGGCAGAGAGGTTAAAATGACCTGCCTAGATCCCCAGAGTGAGTCAGTGGCAGCGGAGGTGTGACTAGAACTGCAGTATCCTGCTCAGTTTATTAGGGCTGACAACAGACTTTGCTGGGACTCGGGCAATGTGGTAGGGACTCAGCTCCAGGCCTCCCCCTCCCCCAACACCCACACCCCCCAGAAGGGGTGAGACCTTGGGCAGAAGGAGCTGGACAAGGGGCAGCCATCAATGCCACCTGGACTGTGTCATGTGAGGCTCCAGCACCAATTTAAAGGGACCCAGGCTCCAGTTGCTGCTGTTGCTGCAGTAGCGGTGGTAACGGCCTGGAGCCCCAGGCCCTTATATATTGCCGGGCCCCAGGGCAACTGCCACTTCTGTCACCCCCGTCCCCAGTAGCAGCCGTCATCACTGCCCATACACAAACCACATCTTATCTCTTGCAGAGCAACACAGTTGGAAGAGATGGATAAGTTGGTGAGGATCTCTTAAGAGCCAAGTTAGGTTCATGTAATGGAGGAATGTGGACAGGCTTAACAACTGTGTATACAATAAAGAGAATATAATCTGAGAGGAAGAATAAATACAGAAAAATGTGGGAGAAAAAAAACTAAAATAAAGATGGAATTAGACAGAAAAAGCAAATAGGGTAAACCTGTGACTTTTATTTTCAACCCTCATTTCAACTGAGGTTAATCGATTAAATATTAGGGCAATAAAAGATCAGCCCTTCAGTACGCTGCTCCAGTGTTGGGTGAGTTAAAAAGACGTGGCTCTCAATATAAAATGCCAGTCACATAATACTCATCCTGGTGTTTCCAAACTGTTCCTCTATCTGGAATTGAATTATAAAGCAAGAGAGAGAGAGAGAGAAAGAGAGAGTGAATACCAGAATCAGCTTTAGAGTCCACGTCCCAGCAAGCCACAGAGGGAAAATAGTAAACTCGGGTTTGGTATGTGAAGAGTCCAAATTTGATGATGCTGGGTCAACATGCTCACAATGCTGAGATGATCGAAAGCCCTCACTCGCTCCGAATTTGCACGCTTTCCTGGATAGCCATCGTTTGAAAATGGGCTGGGCTTTTGCAAATGCAGAGAGCCCTGGAGCTTGCATAGCCTGCCTGATGGCAACATTTTCAGTCTGTTTAAAAAATGCTAAAGGCTTCAGAGACAGATATACCAATAAACGCTCGCCAGGCTTAACCAGATTCAACGAGGCAAAGCGGTAGGTCCGTCACTGAGCAGTCCACTAAAAGAAGCCTAGGGAACTTATTTTAGCCTATGGTTACACTGTTGTTGTTTTTCTCACCCAGGACATCTGCACTGCTAATCCTGATTGGCTATCTGATATTACAAATTCAAGACTCTAACATCGCATATACATGACCGGGGACACACAGCCCAACTAATTGGCTTAGTTGTTCAATTTTTAAAATAGCCAAATGGAAGCAAAACACTTGGGTTTAATCCTTCCAGTTAAGTCATCTAGATTCCTTCTCACCACGAGCCATCTGATCTTAATCAAGAAAACTTGGCTTTTATCTCATAATCTTAGTGAAGATTCAGAGTGATGAACACTGAAGTAATCTGTATACAAAATGCTTTACTAATGAGTCCTTCAAGAGGGATTATTTTTTCTGAGTTCACAGTAACACTTTGATGTGTAGCACTGCATTTAAACAATCAGAATGCTCTCTTGAAACTGCTTCCAGTTAATAATTTGTTAACACATGGTAATTTTATAAGGCTGATAATGTTTGATTCTTGCAAAAAAGCTGCAAGTACCACAAGCCTATTGAAAGTAATAATTTGTGTTTAAAACTATCTGTAGCCATGTGTGTGATCTTGTAAGAAAGAAATTAGAGCCTGTCTAGTCTCCTAATACTTGTGGGAATTTTGCATGCATCTCAAACCAAGCACAGTTCTCTGCAGTTTATGAAATAAACAAATGCCATCTATAGAGAAGGCAATGTGTTCCTATGAAACACAGAACTTTGATGTTTCATTGTAAGTTATGCATCTGACAAAGTAGGCTCCAGCCCACAAAAGATTTTTATTCACACAAATTTTCACATAAAATTAATTTATACAAACATTTATTAGGTCATGAGCTTTTGTGAGTAGAAACTTAATCAGATAGATCTGGAATGGAAAAACAGAATCCAGGGTTTATATAGCAGGGCTCCGGGGTGGGAGGGCAGGTAAGGAAATGACCTGTCACTCGTAGGACCCATTAATGAAGTAAATTAAGTTGGATGTGGCTCATTCCTTCGAATATCAAAGTTGAGGAAATTGCCCTTGTAATTCATAAGCTAGTTAAGAATTCTATTCAAGACAATGATAAAGGTGTTCAATTTGTAAATGAATTCCTATTCAGATGTCTCCCTCTGTAACCTTGTGGTAAAATTCTTTGGTAGAAAAATGGCTACATTTAAATTCAGTATTGAATATCTAGGGAGGTTAAAATGATGGCTTACGGGTTTATGTAACAACTCCAATCTCAACTAACTAGTGAGCATGAATCTGAACCAGAAGCGTGATGAATTTGTTTTTTAAAGAAAAAAAAAACGGTTTCAGCTTTATTATTATTTTAGGCAACTGAAACAACTGGAGCCAAATTGAGAGGGTCTTTTTTGGGTGAAGTCGTCAGTCAAAAATAACTTCATAAATTCAAGTTGTCTTTTCTACATTTTCCGAAGGATGCTGGAGGATTGTTGGAAGAAGTAAAATTAGCCTGCAGCACATCCTGTGGCCTAGTGCAGTAAAACTGGAATTTTTGGATGCTTGATTTTGAACGTTTGCTGTTGGAGGGAAACAGTGTTCTTATCCCAAGATTAGCAAACCTAAAGGGGAGAAGAGAAGAAAAAACTGCTAAGAGGGATAAGAAGCTACTGGAGTTGGGGCGACCTCTGGCATCATTCTGCGTGAGAAGTCTTTGGAGAAAAGAAAAGATGAGGGCTCCAAGAAAGAATTGTGGTTGGTTCCCTGTAAGGACATAAGAAAAGTCCATATAGGGTCAGAACAAAGGTCCATCTAGCCCAGTAACCCATCTTCTGACAGTCGCCAATGCCAGGTGTCCCAGAGGGAATGAACAGAACAGGGATCATCAAGTGATCCCTCCCTGTTGCCCATTTCCAGCTTCTGATAAGCAGAGACTACGGGCATCATTCCTGCTCATCCAGGCAAATAGCCATTGATGGACCAATCCGCCATGAATTTATCTACTTTTTTGAACCTTGTTATAGTCTTGGCCTTCAATAGCAGCTGGGTTCATGCATCCATTCAGCACTACACAGACCATCTGACTGAGGTATGTGGCTTCACTGGTGTCATACTGCAGAATGACAGGGCTTGGACCCAACTCACAGCAGGATTCAGGTGTTGACCTATCGTCTGCAACAGAGTCTGAGAACCCAGATCCTGAGTGCTTCTTGAGTTGATCAGACTGATGAGTGTGTGAACAGAAGTGTGGCTTGGGCTCCAACCTTAACCAGAAATGTCTGAGCTTACTGCATGAAGTAGACATTCCCTGAGGCAGCGGTTCCCAAACTTTTTCTGGTTGTGGAACACTTGGCCGTCAAAGCACTCTCTGCAGAACACTATTTTTTACATCCTCATACAATGAGGAACATTACTAATGGAAAATATTTCGTAATAATAGTAAGTAAATTATTGTACAGTAAACGAACTCCACAAATAATAATGAAACCAGACATTGACAAAACACAGCTAAAATTGGTTACTATATAATCACTTCAAGAAAACTGTAAAATTGAGAAAATTCCATCCCAAATTTTTTTTCCCCCCTGAGACTGGGGAAGAGACTGCCATTACTCAACTTCAGTGGTGGAACACTTTGCCATAGCTCGAGGAACACCAGCCTTCCGCCAGAACATAGTTTGGAAACTGCTGCCCTGAGGTATTTCAAGTCCCAACGAAATCAAGATCACTAAAGCCATGTCTACCCTAGACAGTTCTGCCAAAACTCACAGAGCTTCCACACGCGAAATGTGTTCTGTTGACATACTGGTAACAGAACTCGGCACTTTTGTTGAGAACCTTCTGCCTCTCCCCCAGGAGGCAGAACACCCTTCTCGACAAAAGTTGGTGACAAAATGGCCACGTGGATGCTCTGGGGGCCCTCTGTCAACAGACAGGGCTTCTGGGTCACCTGGCAGCCCTGTCTGCTGTGCTTCTAATTGGCTATTCTATTGGGAGAGCGGACGGGCAGTCTGTCTGCTCTCTGTCGAGAAAGCGATCCACTTTTGTGTGTTGCCATGACCTGTCGATAGAAGTTTTGTTGGAAGATATCTTCCGACAGTAACTTCTGTCGACAGATCACTGTAGTATAGATGTAGCCTAAGGAAACAATTTCATGTAGGATACACACCAAACTTGGGGAAAGGGGTGTTCATGGGTTGGGTAAAACAGAAGCACAGAGAGGTGAAGTGACTTGCTCAGTCACCCTGAGAATCATTGTTGGAGCCACAAACGGAATCCCATGTTCCCCAGTGAAGACAATAAACACTCCCATTGCTGTCAAAGTGGCCAGATTTTTACTAATCTGTTGCCCGTCTGCTGACCCAAAAACCTCTCACTTAAACCTGACAACAGTGGGGCAGAGTGCAAGAGTTGGGAAGCAGGAAAGAGTTTCAAACCCCCTTGAATTGAAAGGGAATGTAAGTTGTCTATTTTCACCACTGATGCTGAGTGAAGTTCAGAAAGCGACCAAACAGTAGAATAAGTGAAAACACATCAGAGCTTTCACTTTCTTCTGTGGATTTTAATAACCTCTAATCCATTATCAGGAGTAATTTGTAATACGAATTTTGACCCAGTTAATTCTTTCAAGAATCTGGTATATATGACAAAAACAATACAGTACTGAAAAGGTCCAGACTAGTTACTGTAACTGTCCCCTCCATTTATCACCCCGTCGATTAAGACATATAGACACACCTTTTACAAATTTCATTTATTCTTTCGTACATTTTCTGAACTCGATTGACACACCATCATTATAAAGAAGCCTGGCTCTTTGAATATTTAATCCCATACCACCAGTTCACATGTGGTTACAAAAAGTCTCAGCAAAGAGGTTACTGTTGTTTTGTATTTTTCCATCCAAGCAGTTGTCTGAATCATTTGATGGTCGAGCACAACACTGAGCAGAACACACACACAGAGCCAAGTTTAACAAACACATGTCTGGAAAACGGTTACAGTGGTTGAAGTTTCAAAAAAGGTATTACTCCCCCTTCTTCTCTCAGCAGCAGTATTAAACCTATGAATATCCTGAGAACTAAGACCAGAGCGTAGTAAAGAGTTCCTCTCTTGCTAGCAGGTTTTTTTTTTCAAGTAAAAGTGTAGGCTCCCATTTCAAATCGCTGAAATGTTGGGGATTGTGAAAGGGTGAGGACAGGCAGCAGTGATTTAAAGAACTCTTGTTCCAATATTTCACCTATGTCCTTAAATTAATTCAGTAGAATGCTGGTCTGTATACTGTTTAATAAAGAAAAGCCCAAAGTAAAGCACACACAATGGCACACAGCTGCTCCTAATGCCAGCTTCTGATTACTGATCGTCTTCTTAATTCAAGAAACCCTACAGCAGGGGTCAGCAACCCATAGCACACATGCCAAGAGTGGAATGCAAGCGAATTTTCATCAGCACATGAGGCAAGAGCTCCCCCGTGCAGCTGGGAGCTTGCTCAAAGCCAGGCCGCCTGTGGATTAACAAAAGACCAGCTAATACTACCAACAACCCCCAAATGGTAAAGCTCTGCAACTTTACTTATTTCTGAAGGAAGCTGTTGTCAGTAGGACTATTAGTGACTTTGAAAAGTATTACCAGCACTGGCACCATACTTAGAGGTCAAAGGGTCAAATTTCAACACTCCACCTTGGAACGGTTGCTGACCCTAGCCCTGTAGTTTGGGATGAAACAGACTTGCATGCACTAGGCAGACTGGCAGACTTTTACTTTACAATACTTTTAATGCCGAAGTTTGGAGATATCTTTATTAGACCGAGTTCTCATTAACAGGCACATGGCTCAAATCTGACAGTTTTTATGGTTGTTTTTCTTTTCTTTTTTTTTTTTTTGCAAACATACCCCCAACACTTGTTCACAGTAACCGGCTGTGGCAGATCATACACAGAAGAGAAATACAGTACAGCATGAAGATGTACAGATTGCCTGAAAAATACTCGAACACTTGCAATATTTCAGCCAAATCCAACTTGCACAACAGGAATTGGATTGGGGCCCTATGATGGTTTGGGTTGTTTTATTTTTCAGTATGGAAGAGCTACTAACCAATGCAAGGAAGTGAAAAAGCAGCTTCCCAATCAAACTGCCCAAGTTTTCCATACCTGTCTGTGTCCTTTCTACCCTTTTCATCTATCTTGACCTTAAGAGCTTAGAATCAGCCACAAAATTTATGTCTTCGTCACACAACCTAAGATGCCAGCTCACATATTCTTAGAAGGGCATGTGAAGTGAGGAGCTGGTAAGCAGAAGGGGTGTCACAGAGTGTGGGGGTCACCAGGCCCTGCATCCCATCCACAGGCAGATGTGACACTCATTCAGCAGGGAGAACAGAAGGATTATTAGGCAACAGGGACACAGTGTAGAACAGATTTGCCAGCACAGAAACCAGAAGCCATCAGTACCATCCATCTTGGGGAGAGGGGTCCAGAGGGGGTCCCTGAAGCCGGGCTCTGGCCCCCCTCTTCCTCCCTCTCCAGCCACACGAGACTGCCCCACTCAACAGCCCAGTTCCAACCAAACCAGCCAGGCCCCTCCTCCCTCCTTTGTCCTGTTTCCCAGGGAAAAAAGGTGTCACCCAGATGCCTAGGTTACAAAGGCCATGGAAGGCCATTGTGTACGTGACAAAAATCATCACACTGATGCTTCCCTCACCACTATGCACTGATGCTGTGCCTAGGGAAACCGAGGCACACACTACAGTTTACTGCAGAACAGTTGGAAACACATGCAACCTAACCAGGGAAATAAAGTCCTCACAGATCCCACTTCATCCCAAGTGGGAAAACACACTGCAGGAGAAACAGGCAGGCAAAGACTTAGGGTTTGGCTACTCTGGCACTTCGTCGGTCATCTTAATTTCCTCCTCCACACCCCAAAACAACAAAAAAATGACCAAGAAACAACATCAGTTCCTGTCAACAATGCTGCTCCCCCTCCTGGGGGAGGCTGGAAATTTTGTGTCAGCAAGAGCGCTCGTTCCTGCCGACAAACAGCAGCATTTCAGCAGTACGTCTCTTGTGGCACAGCCATGTTGCCGAAAGTTGCATAACGTAGCCATAGCCTTAGCCACTAGAACGAACATAATGCAATGAAAAGTTGAATGAAAATGCAGTTTGATGTGCTTTCTCTGATAAATAACTAGTTTACATTTATTTTTAATCTCACGTCATTTAAAAATATCCTAAATGGCAAAGACACCCTCCTCTCTCTTGCTCTATTGTATTCATCTTGAGACAGATTACTTGTGCAGTTCTTAGCAGAAAGATGCAAACTTTATTACCTGGTTTGACAACTCCACATTCTCCCAACATGTACTGGGAACACAGAAAGTAAACTAGGGACAGAAATGCATTTAAAGTTCACTTCAGATGCAGGAAAACATTTATGCCCATCTCCTTTGGAAAGCCTTACGCCTAATGAGTTCCATGTTCTGCAACCCACTTCCCAGCATTTGTTCACAAAAACAAAACAAAACAAGAAACTAAAGGAGAGATGCAGAGTTCTTTTAGCTGAAGTGCCAGTGAGGTTTTCCTACCGGCAAAGGAGAGAAGCACCAACACAGAAGGGAAATGGAGAGAACAAAGCTTGCACTGATTGCGTGGGAAATTTAGTTACTCTACCACTTCAAGTTCCATCACCATCCAAGGACCGCACACACCTGTCCAGGCCTCTATATAACACACGTGGGATGCAAACAGGTGCATGTTTGACTCTACCAGGCACTTACGAATTTAATAGCTGCTGACTGCAGTGGGCCTACTCCTGCAGAATCACGCCCTAAGACGTCACTCACCGTCTCTCAACTCAGACCAGGATTAACTATCATAGCTTGGTTCTAGCAGCAGATCCTGGCCAGGGAGTATACAAAGGACACAGTTCAAGAGGAGTCTGGAGGCTTGATTCTGCCTTTCCAATGTGCGTAATATGTCTGCTGACATCACTGGAAGTTGTGCCATGCATATCCAAGGACGCAATTTGGCTGTCGAATTCCATGGGTGGCTTGTGATCACATAACATAATAATCATAACCTTTGCTTGACATCAAATGAATGTCAAGCTGGCCAAGATTTAAAGACACAAATGCTCCATGTGAATTTGACATATAAAAGACATGGAGCAGCCAAGTCAAGCGAAGACTTAGACAACCAAACATCTTTAATTCTCGCCAAATCACAGATTTTATTTCTCAGGAGGCATTTAAAAAAATTAAACAAGTCTATCCTTGCAACTGACAATAGCACTTTTGGTTACTACCACTGTGATACGGACAGAATTTACCGATTCCACTGAACCTGAGTCTCAGTCCATCTATTCTTGAAGTCATCATTACACCCAAATGGGAGCTCTCTTTAGCCAGTGTTACAGTGATTTTTATCTTGGCTGCAAGATCTGTTTAGAAACTTCCAAGACCTTCAATTAAAAGGAAAACTACAGCATGTAAAAAAAAAAAAAGAAAAAAACCCTTATTCCCACAGCCAATTATATGGCAGAACAAGTTAAATTTCAAAATGCAACAAATAAAATTTAAAACCCTCATTAGCCAACAGCAGACATTTGCCATTTCAACAGGCAGGAGATAACAAAGGAAGACAGGTAAGCATTTGTGGGCAAGGATGTTGCTTTTTTAGTACATCTGGGGTGCTGTCACGAAAGAATAACAACAGAAGAGAGAGACACAAAGACAGACACAGAGACTAGTTTCCACCCGCATGTATGTAAACACCACTTGTGCCCATTTGCAACCAAACCGTTGAATTTGTTTTTCCAGTATCTGATTCTAGAAGTTTCAGCATGAGACATTTTTGCAGAAAACTTTAAAATGTCATTTATTTTGATATGCTCCCCCCCAAAAAAAATTAATCTGGGCCAATTTTTAAAACCACTTGATTTCAAAATTTCATTCATTTCTAGAGGCCTCCTGCCCTCTTCCCCCTGTGCCCCAACCGGGGATCATGTTCATTTGTAATTTGCAAGAAACAAAATGTAGCAGCTTTTATTTAAAAAAAATTAATTTCATTGCACAAGATGAAAGCAAAATGCAAAGTGTCAAAGTTTTCAAGATGTTGCTGTGGATATTTCAACCAGCCTTGATCAGCACAATGGCAGTTGCCACTGAAAACGCTATATTCACCTGATTCACGAGCTTCGGAGATAATGAAAGATGACACGGCTTCGAAAATTCATTTTCTAGGTGGAAAAAACTACAGCAAGTGGCTTTGACATTAATGTACTCTGATGTAACTGCGCTCTGAAGCTGGAGTGAGTGCACTGGTTTGGATGGAGAATTTTGGTTTTACACCAGAGTACATGAACGTGAAGTCCTGTGATACCTTATGACTCATGCTTCTGACGAAGTGGGTCTTTACCCATGACAGCTTTGGCTCCACAATATCTGTTAGTCTATAAGGTGCCACAGGACTTCTTGCTGTTCTCAAAGGTACAGACTACCATGGCTGCCTCTCTGACACTTACAGACTAGCAGAATCTTTGGAGCATAAGCTTTCGTGAGCAAAGACCCACTTATGCTCCAAAAAAATCTGTTAATCTATAAGGTCCCACAGGACTTCTTGTTGTTCTTGTGCATATAGACTAACACAGCTACCCCTCTGATACTTGCTACCAAAGCACACGAAAGCAGAATAAGATGTTGATTAAACAGCTGTGACTATAGCTGACTGCTGTTTATCTTGAAGTTTACCCTATGAGCAGTTAGTAACTACCTGCTGTTCTGCCCTGGCTCTTAGTAGACCCTTAATATATACCTCTGACACCTAGTGCTTCCTATCTTTTCACAGTGTTCTCCTGAGACAAAATACAAGACTGGGCTCAGAAGGACTGAAAGCTTTCAGACACTGTTCCTGCAAATTCAGAAATGGCTGAATGTTCTTTTACTTGAAAAAAAAATACCATTCATCTGAAGAAAGAAACTTAATGTTCTTATCCTTTGGTATATACAGTACTTCAAAATTTCCCTGCCACTGTCAAAGAAGAACTTGTAAGGGAAAGGCTGGACTGCCTAAATCAGGTAAATGCACTCTGCTGAGGCAGAAAAACCAAGCCATGCTCTAACGCCCACCTCTTCAGCTGTCCTCAATCATTGCAATATCATTCAAATCAACAGATGCACTTCAGCTGAAGTTCTGGGCCTCTGTTCTCACTGAAGGGAAGAGGGGATTTGAAATGGACGACAGGCCATCTGTCTGCTGCTCTGAAAGTTTAATTCCTCACCCTCCTTCCTCACACATCTACCTGTACGTATAACAACCTGAATCTACAGCAGCTTATCGTTCATTAATACTCTGTGTGATACCAAGTAATCACTATATAGCACATCTCTCCTTCAGAAGTGCAGCCGAAGCTTTAGGTCCCCCCTCAGGCATCCAGCAGAAGTGAAGCACATGGCAGAAACTTGGATTTTTCCTCATTGATTCTGTTCGCGGATCTTCAGCTCAGAAGGGAACACAGCACAGCACAGGTCAAAGAACTTCCCCACCATACTTCCAAGATGGCTGCTCTCATCACCGCACCGTGGCCGCTATCAATCTAGAATTGAGGCTGAACTGTATCTGGGGCCACCCTATTTCAAAAGGATTATCCAAATTGCACTTACCCTCAGGCTCCTACACACGGTTCTGGCACAGTGGAGGCCCCTTACGATACGTAAGAATCAAGACCAATATCTCCTTCTAAAGGTGAAGAATTAGGGTGGATATATTATCAGACCTGGCCTGAATCCTTCCTACAGTGCCCCAAAAGGACACTGTTCAACCAAGTTCAAAGAAACCTTGGTTCACGTTTTTTCTTCCCTTCTATTTAAAAATTGTGCAATTCTGTCCTTACTGGATTTGGTTGGGCCCAGAAGGGGAAGTAACCAGTGTTCCCTGTAAGCCGAGTGCTTGGGCGACCACCAGGAGAGATTCAGGTGCCGTCCAGCTGACTAGCAGAGTGCCCACAGCCACCCACACTGGACAGCATGTGTTTCTATTGATGGTGCACATCAGCATATGCCTTGGTGCACATAACAAAATTTATTCAGACCATGAATGGGAAAACATTAGCAATAATATATCAGAGTACCACACAAGAAGCCATTGGAAGATTGTTCTGCTCCGGCCAAACCCATGATGTACTGGAAATCTTCAAATAACCTCCTTACTTCCAGAGAACTTAAGAAGCTTCTGAGCTTTTGCCTACTTCTCCCCATGGAACTACTCAACCCCTGGAGTCTTGTCCCATTGCTTTACGGAACCTGATAATTCTTCTGAGAAAGAAACATGTTGCTCCCAACTATGGATGAGACCCCTGTTCCACGGGCGTGAATCCAGCCTTGCTCCATTTCTGGAAAGGAATTTATCAAGTGGCACTGATAGCAACAAGTCAAGCCAGGGTGTTCGGGAATGGGCCATAGGTAGCAGTAGATTCCCACCTGAAGCGTGCATCCATCTTAGGCCTGAATATGGCTCACTGCTGTATTGTGAGTCACTGGACAAAAAATAAATCCACACATAAAAAGGACCCAAAAAGCAACAGCAAGCCCCACAAAACATGGAGGAAATCCCAGGGACATAAAGCAAGTCTCAGAGGACATCTGCAAAAATGAGATGAGGATGTTGGTAGCCAATAGTTTCCCTGCAGCATTCGGATGAGAACTTTAGAGCTATAGCTGTGAGGTGTAAAATAATACACAGTCGAGTTCATCACTGGTGGACCACCACGAGGTTCAGTGAGGGCTGAACTTTCCCTAATAGATTGCATATCATCTATTCCTTTTAAAGGGATATTCAAAGACAACCTTAAAAGGTGTTGACTCTCATTTCTTGACTTTACAGAGCTTCCCTTGGCTCTCCTGTTTGTGTACTGCTGCCAAAGCTCGTCAGGATAAATTAACTGGCCAAGTTGTCCCTGGGGATTGTATGTGACCTTCAGGTTCTTCTGCTCTCTCCTTTAAGGCCTGCAATGGGACTGGCTGGGGAGATGAGAAGGTGGGTACAGCAGGAATCGGTATTTGCAATGTCCAAAGTCGGGCCATGTGCTGAGCAGATGTACCAGATACAGGGAAGGAGAGATCCTCCTTCCTGTCAGGCTTCCCTGTAAGCTGAGCGCTTAGGGGGCTGCCTGCAAGAGATACAGGTGCTGCCCAGCTGATTAGCAGAGCACCCATGCCCAGCCAAAGCTGGCAGCAGGTGTTTCTACTGGTGATGCGCATGCATGCATGCCTTGATGCACTTACAATTGACTCCGCCCAAGGATGAAAAAACTTAAAAGGAACACTGCTCCCAGTTGTCTTAGCAGCCGGTGCTGCCTATGGTATATGCCAGGTATCACACGAGGATACCCGATCGGCTCTCATGCTGGGCTTCCCACCAGCCACAGAAGGCAAATGGGAGGATCAGCACTGTGGCCAGTTCCTTTGTGCTTCCTCTGCCTGTTGCCCCGACCTTGCACATCTTCCTTTGTTAGAATATGTTCTGTCCATGCAGCACAACCACCAGAAGCCCAGAGGAAATCTAAAAAGGAAAAGTCCTTTGCCCAGAATCTTCGCTACTGCTCACGTTTCACAACACTGTATTGTGTCTCCTCTCCTCTGTTCAGAGGAAAGCATCGACCCCAGCACTTGAGATGGGCAAAAGGAAGGCACTGGGACCATAACTGAGCTCTTGCACCTCTGACTGCCGGTGCTGAAAGTCATTCTGCCGGTTGACTTTCCTGGAACATTTCTTTCCTCCGTGCCTCGAGAGGAAACTTTTTTTTTTTTTACTAAAGATGGTTCGCACAGCAAAGCCCTGCACAGCGATCGTCTGCCCATAGTTCCAATACAAGGGGTGTCCTTACCGTGTCTATCGTAAAAACTCAGCTGACAACTTACAAAGGCAGCAGTTTTGGGGATCAAAAAAAAATATGGAGGAGAAGGGAAGCAACACTGTCTTGGGTGAAATCAACTTGCCTTGATTGAGTGGGGTTGCAGGGGTTGCTAAATGCTCTTTCAACAAGAGAAACACATCTATCTACTAGGGAGACTCAACAGCAGCCGTTTCTTCCAAATGCAGCCTGCGGGAACAAGCCCAGTGCATCAGTTCTCAGGCATAGCACCTGCCTGCCAGAACGCGTCATATTTCATATAATCCATCTGCTCCACTAAAGGCTGAGCTGAAATATTAATTAGGAGATCTGATTTTTTTCCTCGCCAGAAACAACCTGGATTTCATAGAGGACCAAAAGGCCAACTATGCAGACAGAGCTTTGTAACACCTCCTTGGCTGCTGGCTGACAGCTTTCAAGGAAACAATCAACTAGAGGAGGGAGGTACAGACGATAAAACATGTGGACATCAGGTGAGTTATGTCTCTTTCATATGCACTTCTCACACCAGTCCTCCCACTACATAATGCACAAGAGGGACATGAAATTCCTTAACCGTTAACAGTTATAGCATGGCTATAAAGATTAATAGTGGAACTTGCTCCTTTATGTGACTCAAGGGGAGATTTCCATTCATTAATCTTAATTATTGTAGAACAGCTGTTTATAAAAAAGGAGTCAGAATCTCAGCTGGAGTAAATCAGCATCGTTCCAGCTGAAATCAAAGCAGTGATGCCGATTTATGACAGTGGAGAATGTACAGCCCCAACAGGTGTCCTTCCCATTTTTAGGGACAGGAGAGTTTACTCCAGTAATAACAATAAATATTCTGCAATATCCCGCCCCATTCATCAATAAAAGCAGACCAGTGAAGGCAACTGTTTGTCTTGACCATGCTCTCAGTTGCAAAACTGCTGAGTAACTGAAAGAGGTCAATAAATGGGAGGAAATTCAATTAAAGGCAACAAATGTGTAATGAAGAAGCTGATTTTTGTGCTGGTTTGGGGGCATAGCAACCTAAAAGGGAGGTGATAATGATGTCCACCTGGAAGCGTGCAAGCATCAAGGACAGTCTACGGAGTATGGACATGAATGGGATGGAAGAGGACAAGATGCATTTTGTTGACAGGGACAAGGGACTAGCCTCCCAAGAGAAGTGGTAGAAGCCATGCTTCCTGAGACCTTTACAACTACGTTGGGCCAAGCACTGGTGAAAATGTGGTGAAAGACAGGCCAAAAGCCATGCTGCTGGGACACGGCGTGAATTTCTGTTTAAAGTCTCGTGTGGCAGCTGGGGAAATCTCCAGAACGAAATGGGGGTTTGCCCTCCACTCCAACAAAATCCTAGCAGACAAACAGCAGCAACAAACCTGCTTTGGCACGAGCCTTCTCTCTGAGAGGGAGTGATGGACCAAGGTGCCTCTTGGGGTGCGAAGGAAGCTGCTGAATGGCGTTTCCTTGTCCTGTTATGGTTACCGCCGTGGTTCTGGGGTTACAAATCTGAAACTATCATATGCCTAGAGAGTCTTCATCTCTTCAGGAAGCCTGCAGGAACGTTGCCTTTGTAGGACTGCGCCCTAATGTGGCAAGTGGCTTTTTCATCCCGTGCCACTTGTAACCCTAAGGAACTCTTTTAAAGCCTGAAAGTTCTTTGGTTTATTCTCTGGAGGAAACATCTGACACTGCATTTGCCCTTCTCTTTTTCCCTAAGTATAGCCCTGACCCATTCTGTGATTTAATATGCTTCTGTCACACAGAGTTGGCACTGAACTGTGCCATTTTTAGGGAATGACATTGTGTTGCCTGTAAATTGGGCACTTGGGTGGCCACCCAGGCCAGATTCAGATTTCACCCAACTGATCAGCAAAGCGCCCAGGAGATGTGCTTCTTTTGGTGGTGTGCATCTGCACATGCCTCAGTGCGCGCGACAAAATTTATTCTGCCCATGGGTGGAAAAAAGTTAGAGGGAACACAGGCTATGACCGAAATCATGAAACTGTCCTGCTTCCTTTGCAATTAGAAAAAAAAAAATCACAAGCTGGAATACTTTATTGGTACAAAAAAAAGAGTCCACAATCCTTAGCTGTATGAAAGTGATGGGGCGGGGACCCCCCTAAGCCCAATGCACAGATTGTACAGTGCATGTTAGCTGGGTGTTATGCAAGTGGAAAAGTCTTGTCAGCTGTGCAGGTAACACTAATATGACTTTGTGGATGATCTGAGTCTTTGTACATCTCATTCTGTGAGAAACACAGTAGTGCTTAGGGTATGCGCCTCCACCTACCAGGTGGAAGGGTCAATCGCCCTGAGTTTGATTTCGTGCACCTGGTAAAGAAGTGTGAAATCGATTTCCCTGGGGTTGGCAGCTGACTTCCTGGACTCCCGCTCTCATGAGGGGTAAGGGAGGTGTATGGGAGAAAGGATTCCGTTGACCTCCCTCAGTGAGGACAGACCTTACAATTGACTGCAGATACATCGATTCTAGCTATGCAATTGCCATAGCTAGAATAGCATATCTGCAGTTGACTATAAGGTCTAGTGTAGACCAAGCCTTAGAAGTGGCAGAACCCTTTCCATTTTCACTGCATGAGCCAGACAATTAACCTTCAGCACCTCCCTCTTGGTAAGTGCTATTATGTCTATTTTTATTGATGGGGAAACTGAGGCACAGATTACACACCTGCCTACCACCACAGTGTTAGTAAAGAGCCACCACTATGGTACTCTGAGCACTTTAGCAACCTTGGCTCCCTGTCTTGTGCTCTGACCACTAGCCCATACTGCCTCCAAGACTGCCTGTTGCATAGTATGTAAGGCAGGTGCCAGATTAGCCCCAGAAATGACAAGCTTTGTGCCGGTATTTGCCCAAGACAAATGCTGAAATATGAACAAATCTCTACACTGACCTGTGCCTAGTGAGGTCATTTATATGATGCAACGTGGGCACATAATGCAGCTCAGTCAGAAATCTGGACTCACACCACTAGTAGCAATTTACACGTACTTTGCAATGAATCAAGTCCCTACGCAAGAGGAAAGGCAGAAGAGACACAGGCCCCTGAACAGCCGATCAGGAGGGATTGCAGGGCAGGGGAAGGCGGGGGTTGGGAGTGTTGTTTTCAATATTCCTTCCTTCTTGGTTAGTTTTAATGTCCTTAAACCAAGATTTGGATGAGCTAGGCTTCACAAGAGTCCAAAGCGTAAAAGAAAGCACTCACCCTGCAGCACTGAGCCATGCACAATTTGGTTTACCCGGTTCCTAACCGCATATAACACTGACATTAGTTTTCTGTTGGAAACTGCTGGGGCTATTAATATCGGCTGCTAATACTGATCCCTGACAGTATCACATAAATTCAAGCCGTCAGTTACCATGGCACTAGAATAAAGGTGCTCTGAGGTCAAGGGAATGCGCTGTCCAAATGAGACTTATATTCCAAGAGAAAAGAGGCAAAAACAATTTTTTAACGAAAGCATCAGATCTGTATGCAGGAAAACCAAAGGCTGGTTTTAAATGTCATGTTTTTCAAAGTGAGAATCGATGCTGGAACTGGCTCTATAAACTGGCTGGCTGGACTTTTGCCGCAGCTGAAGACAATCAATCAAAGCAGCTCAGAGTCTATGAAAGAGAAAGAAGAGACACGCACGCAAAGCTGAAAAGCAGGGCACTGATTACGAGCCCGCCTCGGCCTCTAAAATTACACTGAAATGTAAAAGAACCTTGTGGTTCAGCTGCAGCAAAATTGCTCCTTGGAAGTTTCACGTGGAACCATGTGAGAGGGAAATTATACTTACAAGGGACTTGATGCTAGAAAACATGAGCTGGGGAGCATGTAACCTCTCATAAATAATCTCAATATGCAGTACTCACTGGGCATGACTGCAGCTTGAGCAGACAGACCCAAGCTAGCTCAACCCCTGGAACAGGGAAACTGAGGCAGCGTCCATTTCAGGCTGTGCAAGCCTGTCTGGAACCTTGGGAAAATTCCTCACCAAGCTAGCCCAATCTGCAGCTTCACTTCTCTGGGACCCCAACTAGCTTTGCCTTGGGGTACTTCTGCTCAAACACCATTGTAATGCTGGCACAGATGTTCCCAAAGTCTTTGCAGCCAATTTAAATTCTTCAGGACAGCATGCCCCCGGGAACACCACATAATCCAAACACCAAAACCTCCAGAGCCTCCTCAGACTACAAATGCAGCAAGCACGTGGTGCAGAAAGACAGGACTCTGGTGAACGCAAGGGTAGAATTCCCAAGAGCTGTGCAGTGCTGTCTCCAATTAGTAATGACCCCCCGGCCAAAGGCAATGCAAGCTACCATCCTCACCCCCTGACCTCGCAGCACAAAGGAACAAGGCAGCCTTGTGCAGGGCTGCCAGTGGGGGCAAGGAGGTGGGGGAAGATGCCTTGGGGCCTGGCAATTTAAAGCCCAAGGCTGCTACTGTGGTGGCAAGAGTGGCTAGAGCCCCTGGGCCTTTACATCACAGCTGGAACCTTGCATGGCACTGAGGACTCGGGGAAGGAGGCTAGTCCTCCCCAGCCTGGCCCCATCTGCCTCAGGCTCTGCCCCCACCTTGCCCATGGCCTGGCACACTTCCATCCCCATCCCTGACCTTGTGCAGTGGGATCTCCCCACCAACGTGATGAGCTTTGGGCACATCCACAGAATGATGCCCCGGGACACCAGCTGAGGCTCTGGTGTACAGGGTGTGAAACAAGGCGGAACTTGGCTCCGAGGGAGCCAATCTGTGGCAGTGAGTGCTACTTCTCATGCAGCGAATGGACTTCTAGGCACTTCAGTAAGGGCAGTAGTGTGTTTTCCTGGTACTTTCCCTCCTCCCACCCTAGCTCTTCCTCAGGGGATCCTCCTTTCCCTAATAGAGGTAAAAACGGGAAATGGATGCAGGGGACACTTAAGACTGGCCACAGAGGGAGCTTTCTGTTTCCTGTGATGCAGCAGAAAAGGCTGTCCCTTGGCACTGAGGCTGCGGAAGAGCAGCTTTCTCTTGCCTGGCATAGCCCCCATTTTCCCAGCTGCTCCCGAGCGACACGGGAATCTGGAAGTTGCATCTGTGAGCCTCCCAGCAGAGAGGCCCAGTGCTGGGGTGGTGGCTTTTAAAAGACAGAGCAGGGCTATGGACATCACCCAGACATTCTCCCTCACGGGAGGGTGACAGGGAGGAGACGAGGGGAGACAAGACGAAAAGACCTGATGGCAGTGAAAGAGCCAAGTGCGGAGACAGACTTGGGTGACATTCTGTTCGTTGACACCACTGGGAATTCGCAGTCGGTGGAGTCCCTGAGCACAGACCCAGAGTCCATCTGCCCATCCTGCAGAGCACCAGTTACTGTATTAACAGGAGAGCAGAATTCTTGTGCTGTCTTTCCCTCCTGTCCTGAACTCCCTCATGCTCTTCCCCACCTCGGCTAGCAGCTTTTCTTTGCGGGCCATGTCCAATGGCAACAAACTCCTCGTATCGGTGCAGCTGTGGTTTCCTTGCAGGTTTCCCAGACTGCAGCCCTAGTAGGGGCACCTGCAGCGGGTGCTGCATGCAGCTGCGTTGACCATCCTGACCAGCCCTGGATGAGGATCAAACCGCCCTCCAGCAGGAGTTCCTGTGGAGCGTTTCCAATGACTGTGGGTAAGTGCAGGGGACATCTGCCTCCGTAGCGCTAGGAGCTTTGGAAACCCACTGTGGGATAAAATCCATTGGCCCCCCCTCCCCCTTCTCCTCTTTGCAGATATCCATAATGTCCCTTTCTCTTCAAGGAGTACAGGAAAACTGCCGTCTGAGGCAAACACCACCACAAAACCTGAACTCTAAAGTCAGCACAGGGTTCTCGGTCAAGCACCCGTGAATTCCTAGCCAGGTGGAGGGATCAGCTAATGCCTCTTCAGACTGCCACGCACTTTACAATGAATTTTTCCTCCCTGCCTTAGTCTCAGTCGCTCCTGCAGAAACATTTCTGCCTCACAATATCGGTGACTGTCAGACACGCGTATAAACAGCTGGAACCTGAGGCTTTAGTTATGCGATGCAATGGGAATGCATCGCAAACATCATGAGAACCAAGCTGTGTTTCCTTTTCATGTAGCATCAGAACAAAGTCTCCTGTGCCCTACATCACAAGAGCCTACTGACCCCCTTAGTACGTTTTCCGAGGTAGCCCCGATATTTGAACCAAGATCCATGTTAAAACTTCTTTACTAATGAATATTAAATAGTTTTCTACAACATACAGGCTTCTTTTTTTTTCCTTTTCTCCTTGTAACCCTTTTCCCAGCCAAGCCCTATAAATATTGCTTGCTGCAGCCACGTTATCTTCATTGTCACACGTTCATTCTCATATAAAACAGAAATCTATTCAATCAAGCACTGAACATAAATATTAAAATAATGGACGGGACAAGATATAAATCTACATACAACTTCATGACTACCATAGCACCTATTACCATGACAAAAGCCATCCAAGAAATGAGGAAAGGAGGTTGAGGAGAAGGTTGAGGTTTTAGGTGGGGGAGGGAATTTTGACTGCCATTAAATATTTCACTCACTCTGGTTAATAATTTTCCATGTTTGTTTGTTTGAAGGGTGCCAACCTGATTAAAATTCATTTCACTAACCAGTTCACTCTATGTCACTATGGATATCAAAGAACCCTTTAAAAACATTGGAGAGGTGGGGGGGGAGTTAAAATTAAAATAAAATGGCCGTTTTCTATTGGTGCTTTCATGACCAAGTCCCACCACACACCCCTTCCCCTACACCCACCAGTCCACAGAAGGGCAAATCATGTACAAGTCCATTTCTCAGTCTCCCAGGATGAGTTTTACAAAAGAAGCCACGTCTGTCTCTTTGGATTCATGCTGAGTGAAGAAAGGGTGTTGCTGGGAAAGAAAAGAAAAAAGAGAACATATTAAAATGTACTGTTACCATCTAGGTCAGCCTGGAAAAATTCTACTCTATTGGAAAAAACTCCTCCTAGTAGAAAAACATTCGTTTCCCCTGCTATCAACTTAACGGTGTCATTCGGGTGGGTGAGAAGATATTGTGCCTCGCTGGTAAATGAACGGACTGTGGATTCTCTGTATCTGGCCCTACACAACTCTGCAATTTTATGTGGTTCTCTAGCTCCACAGGATATTCTCCTGTCTACTGTCCCTCTGTCCTGAAAGATACAGGTTGAACCTCCCTCGTCTGGCACCCTTGGGACCTGACCAGCGCTGAATGAGAGAATTTGCTGGACCATACAGGTCAATATTATCTAGCAGCATTACCAACACTTCCACTGCTTACTGGGCTCTGAGAAGACATTTAGGGGTACATTACAGCTAAATAACAGCACAGAACACTGAGAGCCAGGACCTGTGGCTGTAAACAAACTTTATGGGGCTACGAGAAACTTCACTACACCCTTGACAAGTCGTCATTCAGCTATCTAAAATCAGATTTTGCTGGAAGTTGTCATTCAGCTATCTAAAATCAGATGTTGCTGGATGAGAGAGTTCCAGATGAGAGAGATTCAACCTGTAGTAGCAGTATTGGAACGGACTGCTCTCTCTACTCTATATGAGGTCAAATAGAGCTTCTGTTGGACTAAAGTGGAACACTTTTTTCAGCACCACAAGATTTACAAAATAACCATCAGGACAAATGATCCTCATGTGTGTAGGAAAAGATGGAAACATCCTGAGAAGTCCAAACAAAGGAAAAAGAGCGGTGAAGTGTGTAAATAACACAGCGTGCAAGAAGACCATACGAGACACAAGTTTGCAAGGATGCTTTGAGCCCAAGGAAAAACAAGGAAGGTTAGACAAATGCAGGGCCCATTAGCCTTGAATCTGTCCTATTCAAAAAACTTGAATTTATTGTAAACCAAAGGCATTGGATCACTGAACTGTTGAACCAACAAAAGAAATTTATCCTTTATTTTAGTAGGCAGAGACATGTCTCAGTTGAATTCTCATTCCCGTTCTTGGACAATATACATGCATTCATTACGGGTGTGCATTTTAAGAGCCTGATCCTGCTTAACTCACAGAAATGGGACTCACTGTAAGAATGGGGTTTCACAAATGGATAAATGTTTGCAGGGAAAAGCCTCACCAGAAGACTGCATCTGCAGCTGATATTTACCAAGCTTCCAACTGTATTTATGTATTCTTTTCCCTAGGCTCGCTTCCGTGCCTTATTCCTTCCCATCAGCAACTCTTAAGTCTTACAGCAGGAGAAGGCTACTTCATTTTTAACTGCTCTGCAGAGAGGAAAGCCACGCTGGCTGGAAAATGATAAACAGCGATCTCTTTAAGTACTTCATCGTAACTAACGTATTAAGGCATCCTGCTGGAGATTCTATCTACGGGTCTGTAAACGGAAAAATATGTGCAAGAAGCAAAACACGAAACGAAACAAGCCATAAACCTACTCTGACCAGAAATGAGGTCTAACCTTTGCTGCTGAGGACTACATCCGTGTGCAAGAGATCAGTTCACTTACACCAGAAATCACCAAGGTGCTGGATGATGCAGAACAAGCCAACCTCCTCCCTGACCTCACAGGGTGGTGGGACGATAAATTCATTGAGGTTTTATTGGGGTGCTGAGATGCTGTTGTAATAGGAGCCAAATAAGTATCTCTCATAGTCGGATCAACAGGGGTGCATGATCTAGCTGCAGCAGGCAATCTCTGCCTTAATCTAGGTGTGACCCCGGGAGACAGGAAGTCCCAGATACGTTACTTCAGACCGATGTGTACCACTTCACTCTGTACAGACCGTGGCTCAGTGGCTAGAACAGTGGCCTTATAAACTCAGGGTTGGGAGTTCAGCCCGTGAAGGGGCCTTTTAAGGGTCTGGGGCAGGTTAGATTTTCAAAAAAATCTGTCAGGGATGATGATTGGTCCCACTGTGAGTGCAGAGGACTGGACGTGATGGTCTCTTGAGGTCCCTTCCAGCACTAAGTTATATGTATCTAAAATCACAGAAGTCCATTGCTTACCCTGGCCTGTACTGCACAGCCAAAGCCAATACTGAGAAAAAGAGGGATGGTGCAGCAGGGTCCCACAAACTACAGTGCAGATATCTCTAAGTGATAGCTATGCTGGTTTAATCTTGGTTCATGAAAACCTAAGAATGGTCAGACCGTCTAGCCCAGTGTCTTGTCTTCTGACACTGGAGCATGCCAGGTGCCCCAGAGGGAATGGCCAGAACAGGGCAGTCATCAAGTGATCCCTCCTCTGTCAAGGTGCTGCAGGATGCTTTTATTTTTTGCACAGGAAGGAAGGAGGGACTTATCTGAGAAGTAGATTCTTCCCAATCCAATGGACATATCTGGCAACTCAGCGGGAAGCTGATAGATTTTTGAACACTGGGCAGAGGTCCCCAGGCATAATGCACACATGCTTGTGTTGTACCTAGGACTTGCACAAGAAATTGCTGCGGTGAAGCCAGGTGAGTTCACATGTAAGTGGCTAGCTAGGCATCAAACAAGGCCCTGGTGCACTCACCCAAATGTTGGAGGACAGCTGGGACGACAACTCATAAATCCGGCTCAGTGTTCAGCCTATTAGAATTGCTACAAGAAGGAGCAATAAAGTCCCTGATGCTTCAGTTTCAGTCAGGTGACTGAGTCCCTTTTCACAAGTACCCCGTGATAGGAGTCTCACAAGAGTTCCTATTCATGTTTTAGTCATCCTGCCAGGATTCAACCTCAGCCACTGGCTGGAAGAGAACAGCACATGCAAAGCTAATGGCCCAGCCAATCCCATATGACCTAGGCTGTGTTTTACAGTGGGCAAGCCATGGGAGGGCGATTCCTGTTGCTGTTTCATGCTTCATTTCACCTGGGAAAGCGGGATTTAAAACAGAATTAAGCACAGCCCCCTCCCTATCTGTTTACCCACTCTTCAAAGTTGAAGAACAGAGTCACATTTTCCATGAGAAACCTCAATTCCACAGGAAAGCAAGGAGTGGTCTTGTTCTAAAAAGGCGACTCTATTCCAGTACCGCAACTCGTAATGCCATAAGAGAACAGGACGAAAAAAAAAACCCAAAACCACAGGCCCTCACAACATAAATGTCTGCTGTAAAATACCACAGTGTTGAGATATATTAGAAAGGTGATCCAAGAACCTAATTCAATAGGCATGAGTACAACTGCCAGTGGGTATTATGCTGTAGCAGACAAGTCTTCTCTGGTGAACCTTTTTTTGATAAAAGGCCATTTGGCACAGTTCTGTGATTTGCGCTCTCAATCTCTCATGTATTCAATCATAAAAAAATAAAAGCATTTTGTTCTCCCGTTGTCTGAAAGTCAGCGTTCAAGCAAATCTGTGTAGAAAGGAGAGCTAGATATAGTCTAATCACATTACGGACCCCAGCAAAAATGCTCTGGGAACTATTTGCAGTTTAAGAATAATTTTTAAAAGATGCATGGCCTTCTAGTGCCATTAGCACCTAGAAAATGTTAGGAACCTCAGAGCTCTCATACAGTGGGTATCGCCAGGACCTGTACAGTGAACCAGGAGGAAGCAAAGAGTGCAAATTGTTGACTAACTTCCATCCCAGGTTCCCAGCAAATGAAAGAGTTTCTGGAAATGGCAGGGGGGGATTTAGACGTGCACTGGGGGAATGGAGAAAGCCCTGGACTAAAATAGAAAGCGACCAGAATATCTAAGAGAGTGAGCTGCTAACTTCATAAGCAGATATTCAGCTCCATTAAGTCTCTCCTTTTCATCAAACCTCGGCCATTCCAGATTCTGAGCAGAAACAGGAGCAGAAAGTAGCTCCAGAAGATCAGGAGAGAGTTTCTGACTGAGGTACAGGCCACCTCCCTGCAAAGCCTGCTCCTATGGAATCAGTGCTTACCCCTCTGGCTGAGTATACAGCCATGTCTGAACTGCTGACAGTTCATCTGCAGTTAAACACACCTGAGCTCACTGTGCACCAGTTACTTTGCCTGGCCTTCCCATTATCAATCTTTTTCAGAACTTGCTTCTCCCAGCCTTACCCAAAGCAACCACATCCCAAGCAGCAGAAGAAATGCAGTAAGTGATTTATTGTGTTGGTCACATGCTGATCCCTGCCAATAACATCTGGGACTCATTCTGTCCAATCGCCTCCTCTCTCAGTTGCCATGGCAATGCATCTCTGTTGCACATTCTGCTGCTGCTGCTCATGCGGAACAATGAAAACTCTGCTCAGGATAGGTGTCAAAAGCCATCGTGCAGATCCGAGTGGAGAGTTTTGCCTTTGCAAACCCATCCAAGCATGAAATCTCGGTCCCTTACACCTTTAGGGAAATACACTGCTCTGAGTCATACTAGTGCATTCCCCTTTGATCTGAATGGGAAATGCACCTGAGTAATAAAGAACAGAATTTGGTACTTACACCAAGAGTTCCTAGGCCAACTAGTGATTTGGGGGTGCCTCCAGCTTTGTGGGCTCAACTCCAGACATGTGAAAGAGGCCTGATCCTGAGCATCTGCTCTGACAATTACATCCCTGGAAGGTTTTGGGGCACCCAAAAAAAGCCACTAATAACTTTTGAAAACCCGAAGCTTCACCCTCTGGCTATGATGTCCGTTTAGTCGAGCCACACTCACCATAAGTTCTGGGTACGTTGGCCGTTCTTTGGAATTCTTCTTCAAGCTTTAAGGCAGAAAAGGAAAGAAGAGGAGAATTAGATCTCGGATGCAATTTGAGTGAAGACATAAAACAACACCACTCAGCTATCCACTCCTGAATTAATATTTCAGATCATCTGCCCTCAGATTTCAGGACCTTCTAGTGACTGGGGTACGAACACTCTAGATTTCTTAGCAGTTAGGTTTTTTTTTTTACTGGGACTCTGGCCTTCCCAGGGCTCTCAATATCTCTGAAGCATTCACTCCTTCCTCTGTTTCATTCTGTCTCATCAGCAGAGCTAAACTGCAGCTCACTGAAGTGCACCAGTCTTTCTGTTCATTACAAATGGGTTTGGATTGGATCTCCCTAGCAGTCCTGTTGCTCCTATTTATGTTCTTATTGTGCTAGTCCAAATTTGCTCTGAACTCCAATGTCTAGAAAAAGACAGGTTATAAATTTAAGACTGTGTTATAAGCACTGGCTTCCTCCAGGCCCAGGGGTCGGGGTGCTAAACCCTTGCTCCGCCTCAGACCCAACCCCAACTTGACCCCATCCCCAAGTTCTCATCCCCATCCTGCCTCTTCCCACCCTCTCCCCTGAGCACACCCAATCCTCACTCTTCCTTGTTCCTCCAACAGCCTCATGCACAACAAGAAACAGCTGACTGGCAGGAGGGAGGTGCTGGGAGAGAGCAGGAGCAGTCGAGTGGCAGGGCCACCAACAGGCAGGGAGGTGGGGGACTGGCTGACAGAGGGTCCCAAGCACCCATTAATTTTTTTCCATGGATGCTTCAACCTCAGAGCACCCATGGAGTCGGCACTTTTGGTTTCTTCTGATCACAGTCTGCACAGGCAGATTCCACTGACACCCCGACAGAAAGCCAGCAGCCTGTGTCTCAGACTGATCACCCCTAACCCAACAGATATTTGCTCCTTGCACTGCACCCATCTTACAACTTGTATGACATCTGGCTACTGCCATGTGCCTCTCTGAATTATGTTCCCCCATCCCTTGCTATTTCCTCTGTCTGCCAAGGGTCATTCCCCAAGAAGCCAGTGCCAGAGCCCTGCGAACTTGCAAGCTCAGCACATGCAGTGTAATCAAGCAACAGCCCAGTGGCCTGCATCCTTGTAGGTTTGTGTCTTGGTTTCTCAATCCCTCAGCCAGCAGCAGCTCAACTCCAGGGGAAGGACTGTGTGACTCAAGGGGGGAAACAGCTGCTTTTTGGATGGCTCCATAATAACCACCACAAGCTAGATATGAACTCTGGTGGTCTACATTCATACGGGCAACAGGGTGACAAACTAGGCTGCTCTTTTTTGGCCCATAGGACCATTGAATAACGCCAGGATCATCGTCTGCAAAACCAAGACACTGCTCCTGCTGTAAGTGGGGGGTAACAATAGAATGTTTATCTCCTGAAGGGCCCCTAATAAAGGAGGCGTGATACATGCACAGTCATTACCCTTTTATAGCGCTGTTCACATAAGCTCTTTGCCCTCTCCAATTTAACCCTCCCATAACTCCAGAGAGGTAGCGTGATGGGGCATCTGTCCTGCACTGGCCTAGCAAGGCTTAAACTCTGCCCTGAGAAAGGAGTGAGGCTGTGGAGCCCACAGCTGTGCCCTGTATCAGCCAATTAGGGCCCAGCTGAGGGCTGTATAAATGAGAGCTCCTGGAGAGGAGATGAGAGGCTGAGACTCTGACTGACTGATGCTTGCTATAGAGCTGGAGGGACCTAGCAGTCAGGGAAACTACAGGGGTTTTCTAACACACAGCAGGGCTGGGGGAAAGGCAGCCAGAGTTGAGGGAGCTCTGCCCAGGCAAGCCCCAAGCTAAAAGGCCTGGGAGAAGGCCTGAGGGTACTAGGGCTGCAGGGAGGCAACCAGGGCAGGAGAAGGCACCAGGTCCACATCTCCTCACCGAGGATGAGCTGCCATTTCAGACTGAAATTTGCCTCTGAAATAAGGGGCTAGATTGGAGGTTGGTGACCCCCAGCACATGTGCCACGCTCAGCCCATGGGCTGATTTCGGAGTGGCATGGGCTCCAGACCTGCCCCTCTTCCCCCTCTGCAGCATGGGAGGGGGCAATAATAGGGAGCTGGAGCCCCCACCCAAGCACAGGGCCAGCGGCGGGGCGCCCTGCCACAGTGTTCACTGAGGCAAAACTTAACAAGGCCAAAGATCACACTAAACCTCTGCATCCTAACTTAATGAAGCTGTTGGAAGTAGGCTTTAAAAGGTCTTACTGGCACTTGGCCCATACATAGAGGTCAAAAGGTCCACTTGCAGCACGCTGCCTCAGAAAGGTTGCTGACCCCTGGGGCCACTGAGGAAAGGTGGGTATAGGGGCTTGGGGTTCCTTGGGAGGGGAGGACCCCAGAGAGAGTGGGTGCACTGCGGCAGGCCAGTACCCGAAGGAAAGGGCACCGTGATCTGGGAGGAACGTGGGTCCTGATAAAAGATGCTAGAGAACAGACCAGTCATGGTGGGCAAGAAGCCTGCTGGCACAGGGCACTCCAGAGGCTGGAGCAGCGAATTCCCAGGAGGTGCCGCGGCAGTGAGTCATGCCCCATTACAGGTAGGTAAGCACCTGGGCGCAGAGCAGTGATGGGATCTGTCCAAAGTCCAACTGCAAGTTAGTGGTAGAAAAAGAGCCCGGGTGCCCTGACTCCTGCAGCCGCATCCTTAGACAGCATCCACGCTAGCCAACACACTGCACATCCAGCAAGCTCCAAAGTGGCCCTCTAGGATGTTCAATGCAAAACTGGAGGTTGCAGAAGTTAGCAGCAGCTCAGAGCTCCAGCAAGGGAGTGGACAGCTGGCTTGACACTCAAGCCTGGCTACTTACTGAGCGCTGCCCTTTAGGTTATGGCACTGCAACAGTGAAACAGAATATTCTTTAGTCCCCTCTGCTGCAACAGATGGTGGGGGCAGGGTGCTTGTTTTTGTTTCCCTCCAGCAGAAAATAGCTTCTAAAGACAGGACTTAATCGCTACTCACTTCCTGGTGGTGTATTTATGGGAAGAAGCTTGCGGTGGTTTTAAAAGCTCTGGACAAGTCCATGGGGAAAGGTGTCACACTGAGCCAAACCAAGTGTGCTTCCACTGTGGGATCTGCCTGGCCTAAGGGAAGTGCTGGATACACTGACTAGGCATTTCCTGTCTCCCGCTGCACAGGGTGAGCTCACGTTTACCGTAATGCTCATGCACTGGTATGAGGCATGTCACAACAGCTGACTCTGGCCAGCATCTGGAAAGAGATGCCTCATATCCTTCAGGCTTAGAGACGACCCAAGCTGGGGTACAAAGGTGAACTCCCATGCTGGGCTGTATTCTCAGGGTTTGGCCTATGCTCTTGTTAATTGAGACCTTATGGGAAAGGATCATTTCTAGATTAGCTGCCAATCCCCTGGTGTACAGTGGCAGATTATTACTGAAGCCCCTGCTGATCATCATGGGCCATAGGGATCACAGCAGTAGGGAACTTCTGACTCTGCCAAATCCTCGTCAGTTGCTTCAGCTTCCTCGCCACCTGGCACATGGCTTGTTTAAGATCAGTGCCCCAAAAAACCTCCAGGTATAACCTGGACAGAAATTAAGGGTCCAAATCTGCTTCCATTGAGTTCAGTGAGGTTGAACCAGGCCGAAAGGACACAAAGGGTCTGGTTTTCGCAGTGTTCCCTGTAAGCTGAGTACTTGGGTGGACACCCAGGAGAAATTCAGGTGCTGCCCAGATGATTAGCCGAGCACCCACAGCCGACAGTGTGTTTCTATAGGTGGTGCACATCCGCGTATGCAGGGGTGCACATAACAAAATTTATTCTGCCCATTGATTGGAAAAAAATGTGAGGGAACAATAGTGCTGGGCACCAATATGTCCCATGGACTTCAAGGGGGACTGTGGATGCTAAATCAGACATCTGAGAGGCACAGGGATTCGCTTGCCAGTCCTAGTCTATAGGGTATTATGATAACCATTGCAAGCAGTCTGGATTTCATGTTCTTAACCCTGCCGGTGGAGTCCATGTGACCTGCAACAGGAAACAGGACTTGCAAAAGTCAGTGTCTCAGTGGGAAAACAACAAGCTGTGCAGGTCATACAAACAACCCTACAATAGCACAGTGCCAAGCACGCAAGATGGAAGGACAGAAGCTTGTTTAGAAAAGAAGATTTCAGTCGTAAGCTTCCAAAAGGAGGGGAGGTGTCACAGCCCCTCAGGGTGGGCGACAGATATGGCCAGGCCCTGGGCAAGTTAGAGACAGCTTGGTTTTGGGCCCCCAGAAGGGGCAGGGCTTTGGCCGGAAGGGGTGGGGATGGGGCTCCTTCACCCAGCTCTCACCACAGCCTGGACTGTGCCGTGCAGCACCCCAGCAGCGATTTAAAATGTCTGGGCCAATGTTCCCTCTAATTTTTCCCCATTAATGTGCGGAATAAATTTTATGTACACCAAGGCATGTGTGGCAGAAACATAGGCTGCTGGCACTCTAGGCAAGCTACTGCTCAGCTGGGCAGCACCTGAATCTCTCCTGGGTGACTGTTCAAGCGCTCAGCTTACAGGGAACACTGGCCAGGGCTCCAGTCACTGCTACTGCTGTGGTAGCAGTGGTGGCAGCCCCAAGTCCCAGGGCAGCTGCTCCCTTCGATGCCCCCTGTTGGCAGCCCTGCTGCCCCTTCCTGGGTGGGAGCAGTCCTGCTCTGTGTGTAGGGCAGGGGTGGGAAGCACAGGATGCATTCCACAAAGTAAGAGGAGAAAATAAATTCCCAGGGGACTTGAGCACACGGCCAGGTTAAAAAGGGCCCCAAACCGGTAACCAAAGCACTGATTCTTTATATCCCATGGGGCTGGCTGGATAAACCCTTTATGCCGACACAGGTGGGGGGGGCTGGCAGGGCTCTGAGCCCTGACACCAGGAGACCAGAAACAATCCCTCCATCTGTCAGCCTGCAGAACTTCCCTGGCTGCCCTGTAAGCAGCTGTCCACCTGCCAACTTGGCAAACAGCATGTGGCACTGCAGTGCCTGGAAAATAGAGAGGAGGGGGCCCTCCGGAGTAGTTTTCAGTGAGGCGCATTCAAAAGCTATAGGGTTGTTGCCAGAGGCTACTAACCAATGCAATGCAGGGCAAGGGCAAATGCCAGTCTATTTTAAAGGGCAGGGAGGAGCTGTTCTTTTATTCCCCGAACCTGCTGACAGTGTTGGTCTGCCCTTGCCTGTAACCTTTCTCCAGACTCACCTCCTACTTTGGCACCCAATCCTCCCCCGCCCCACCCTGAAACAACAATGAAATCAAAGCAGAGGCTCTGCGATAAGGCACAGAGCAGAGTCTGCCCCCTGTCCAGATCGAAAGGAGGATGGGACCAATCGCTGAGTCAACGCTGAACTTCCACTGTCCTCGGCAAGACGTTCAGTGGCACAGCTTCCTCAGGGTGCTGGGTCAGCACTACATTTCCTGAAAGCCACAGGAAACAGCCATTTGCAGGCCCAAACACGGTCTGCCCCGGATTCCTGACGGAAGGTTCACTCAGGCTCACGTGTCTCTGCACAGGAAAGCAGTGCAGGCTGCCGATGTGCAG
This sequence comes from Carettochelys insculpta, assembly GCF_033958435.1. Lineage (NCBI taxonomy): Eukaryota > Metazoa > Chordata > Testudines > Carettochelyidae > Carettochelys > Carettochelys insculpta. The sequence goes on along the minus strand of NC_134156.1, from coordinate 21,187,908 downwards.
GGCTGAGGAGACGTGCGTTTCTGAATCTTCTGCTGGGGGAACCACCTGTTGTGGCAAGAGTGGAGCCAACTCCAGGGCCTAGGTCACAGCTCCACATGGACAGCTGTGACAGGAGTGACCGGGATGGTTTAATTATTCAGTGAAGAATACAGGGACTTGAAAAACTCTTTTCCTCCAGCTCCTCTCTGAGGAAACGTTCTCCCAGTTCAGCCCAACAGCTTTGGAGCAGTTCCAGTTTGGGGCCGAGACTTCTTACCTGCTGTCCCCTTGAACAACAAGCCTCAGAGAACGTCTAAGATGTAAAAGAGCCCCACCTGGGAAGTGTGTGTTGTAGGCCTGACCCACAGAGTACATGACTCTTACAGCCCCAGCGAGCAAACCTAGCTTTTTAGCTCCACTTCGAACACTCATACTGGAGGTGCCCAGTTGAAACCCTCGTGTTGGCCAAGACGGAAACCACTGCTCACACACTGGGGAGTTTATAGCTGCGTCTACACGTGCACGCTACTTCGAAGTAGCGGCAGTAACTTCGAAATAGCGCCCGTCACGTCTACACGTGTTGGGCGCTATTTCGAAGTTGAAATCGACGTTAGGCGGCGAGACGTCGAAGTCGCTAACCCCATGAGGGGATGGGAATAGCGCCCTACTTCGACGTTCAACATCGAAGTAGGGACGTGTAGACGATCCGCGTCCCGCAACATCGAAATAGCGGGGTCCTCCATGGCGGCCATCAGCTGGGGGGTTGAGAGATACTCTCTCTCCAGCCCTTGCGGGGCTCTGTGGTCACCGTGGGCAGCAGCCCTTAGCCCAGGGCTTCTGGCTGCTGCTGCTGCAGCTGGGGGTCCGTGCTGCATATACAGGGTCTGCAACTAGTTGTTGGCTCTGTGTATCTTGCACTGTTTAATGAAAGTGTGTCTGGGAGGGGCCCTTTAAGGGAGCGACTTGCTGTTGAGTCCGCCCCGTGACCCTGTCTGCAGCTGTGCCTGGCTCCCTTATTTCGATGTGTGCTACTTTGGCGTGTAGACGTTCCCTCGCTGTGCCTATTTCGATGTTGGGCTGAGCAACGTCGAAGTTGAACATCGACGTTGCCAGCCCTGGAGGACGTGTAGACGTTATTCATCGAAATAGCCTATTTCGATGTCGCAACATCGAAATAAGCTATTTCGAAGTTGGGTGCACGTGTAGACGTAGCCTATATCAGCTGAACCTGCATAAGATTGGCTCCGATAGGCCAATATTCCTCAGGGACACCTTCCACACTCCTGACCAGTGACAGGCCCAGGGCACATGCGGGGAGGAGGCTTCTGTTGTGCTTCATTCTAGGTGACGGAGCCAGCACTAAAGCCTCCTGCATTTTTCAAACCAGAAGAAAAACCTATGAGAGCGACAGATGCTGGGCAGACAGGGCTCAGCGGGAGCTGAGCTTCCTGGGGTGCGACTGGGTTTCCACAGCCAGCACTCTAGAGGGACCTGCTTACCACTGTGAGGTAAAATCAACAAACTCCGCTGAGAACTTGTCTGCTGGCAGCTGTGGCGAGGGCTCCTCCACCACCTGTTTGAGCTGCTGGAACGGCGTCCCCCAGGAGTCATAAGGAAACCGCAGGATTGCCAGCTCGATCTGGGGGGGAGCAGTGGGAGAGAAGAGCAGTGGTCAGCGAGTCAGCCGGAAAGACACACCCCCGAACATCTTCAGCTTTAGCCCCACCAACAGCTCAAGGGACACAAATGGAGGGTGGAACAGGTGTGGGGTTCAATCATTTGCTCTGTCAATATCCAATGTGCCCTTTACCGCTTACCTTGTAGGAACACAGTGTAGGAGCACTCTTTCCCTCAGCCCTGCCTCGCTGGAGGGGCTAGGGACAGCTGGGAAACCGAGAGAGACCCCCAATACTTCGCAGTCTAGGCTTAATTCCTCTCCCTGGAATTAAGAATGCAACACAGCAGCGGGTGTCTGCATTGCAAGGGACATGAGTGGGACCTGTTTTAACATACAGCCAGATCTGAGCTGAAGGGGATACATGGATTATCCTTGCCTCATGCCAGATACATCAGTGAATGACTTTTTCCTCTCTCTTCATCTCATGCTCGTCGCAGACTCAGGGCTCAGTCCTGACTTGCCCTACCCCTTATGCTAGTGGAGGGTAACCTACAGCCCACAGGCCACCGGTGGTCCATCAGGGTTCTGTGTGTGAGAGATTTTGTTTATCACTGCCCAGGTGCACGGATGCCAGATTCTGCTGGTTTCCATCAGCACAGGCTTTTTTTTTCCCCCCTGCTGGTATTACTAACGTGCTGTGTACCCAAAGCAAGGGCACGTGAAGGGAGGTGCGTGCTGATCACACGTCAAATCGACTGTGAAAGCTGTGTGCTCCCTCTCCAGCCAATCAAAGCACTCCTACGGCTTCATTGGCATGCCCTGCAAATTCTAGGTACGCCAACACAGTGAGCAAACCTACCCTATCCTGAGAGACCGTCTTGGTCACAACAATCTTGTGGCCCGCTGAGATGAAGGACGGCCATTTATGCGGCTAGGTTGCCCATCGCTGCCCTGTGCTGTCATTTATAACAGTGCAAAGCAACGTATGTCACCACCACCTGGAAGAAGGGAGTGATGGATTCTGACTCATGGTGTCTATATTGCATCCATTCTGTCAGTTTGATGCTTTACTTGTTTGTATCCTCACACAGACTGAACCTCTCTAATCCGGCACACTCTCATCCAACAACATCGGTAACCTGGCTTGAGTTTAGTCAGCTGCATGTCCGCTTGTCATGAGCGTGGCCAAGTTTCCCAGGGTCCCATAAAGTTTGTTTCCAGCCGCCAGTCCTGGCTCTCAGTGTTCTCTGATGTTATTTAGCTACAGCGAAATATTTATTTACCCCTAAATGTCTCCTAAAAGCCCAGTAAGCAGCAGAAGTGTTGGTAATGCTGCTAGGCAATACTTAGTTTCTGTGATCCGGCAAATTCTCTCAGCAGCAGTCAGGTCCCGAGGTTGCCAGATTAAAGAGGTTCAACCTGTAGGGCTCAGGGGCCCAACCACTCCGGGATCGGAACCCACTAGATGGCCGTGTCTACACGTGCCCCAAACTTCGAAATGGCCACGCAAATGTCCATTTCGAAGTTTACTAATGAAGTGCTGAAATGCATATTCAGCGCTTCATTAGAATGCGGGCGGCCACGGCGCTTCGAAATTGACGCGGCTTGCCACCGTGCGTCTCGTCCAGACGGGGCTCCTTTTCGAAAGGACTCTGGCTACTTCAAAGTCCCCTTATTGCTATGAGCTCATGGGAATAAGGGGACTTCGAAGTAGGCGGGGTCCTTTCGAAAAGGAGCCCCGTCTGGACAAGCCGCGTCAATTTCAAAGCGCCGCGGCCGCCCGCATTCTAATGAAGCGCTGAATATGCATTTCAGCGCTTCATTAGTAAACTTCGAAATGGCCATTTGCGTGGCCATTTTGAAGTTTGGGGCACGTGTAGATGTAGCCAATATTGTATATATTGACCATGAAGTTCAATTCCATGCCACCACCATCTTCTAGTCTACAAATCTAATGTTCCAATTGTCTTTTAATATGTAATATTCTGTGTGAAAGGCCTACCCCAATTAAAGGGCACCTATCTGACTATATAGCTAATAATTTAAAAGCACAAAGGTATCAAATCTGAGCTAAAATCTTTCCCTACTCCTGTCTTTCTCCATTACCCTACTCAGAGGTGTAAACTTGTCCCAGCAGCTGGTCAAGAATGATTTTTTCCATTGCCAGTGTTCTTTTAACTCCAGTTTTCCTGAGTTTTGGGGCAGACCCTCAGCTCTGAGTTTAAAGAGAGATTTTGCTAGTTTGTAGCCACAGAGTTAATTTTTAACTTTGAAATTAAAAAAAAAAGCTCTGAAACTACAGATGCTTCGAAGTGGGGTCAATGCTGCACACTCAGCATTTCAGGCCTTTTGCGAGTGTTGGCTTGTACTGCCATCCACTGGCCACCTGATGTTATGCTAGATTTGCTGTTCCGTTATAAGCAGTCCAGTTGAGCCCTAAAACTTTTACCTTAGGAATGCTGGCCTCTGTTGTATCTTTAAGGCCCCAATCAGGAGAGATCTGGGACTTCACGAGGAGTGCACGGTGAAGCCTAAGGGGCCAGTTCTGCTGGTTTGCACCTGGGGAGTGCTGTGCCAACACAAACACTAGACGGTGCACACCCTGAGCACACAAGCTACCCAAGGAGAAGGCTGCAGTCCTTGCCCAGGCAAATAATCTGTGCTCAGCAGCCTCAGGTCACATCCTGCACTCACTGCTCCGAGGGCAAAGCATGTGTGATATTACCTAACTAGGTCAGTGGATTTCCCCCAGTTCACATGGCTCCAGCCAGCTATTCTGCCCAGCCTCGTGAAAAGCCACCACACAAGACAGAGCTCTACTGCAGCTGGATGTAGGCGAAACAAGCACTAGCTTCAATCAAGCCAGCATGCTAAAAATAGCTTGGCCGCAACGGCAGTTGTGGTAGCTTGGGCCGACTGAGGTCATACCAAGGTCCTTGGATGAGCCTGGGCCTGCCACACTTTTATTTACGCTACCTACATCAATTACACCTCAGACCGCAGGGCATATGCATTCCTAGAGAGGGCTTAAAAGCACTTCCTCACTAAGGTTTTCATTGCCTTCATGCCTGAGCCCCTTCACATCTTTAGTACACTAATGCTCACGGCACCCGGAGAAGACACAGAAGGGCTATCAACCCTTGGTCCTGATCGGAAACTGAGGCAATTTTTTCCAAGAGTGTATCTGATTTCAGCTTCTCACTTGTGTGGCCCCCGATAGATTTGCCTGCAGGTTCAGCAGCCCCAACTCCGGCAAAGGTTCCCCATCCTCGAACTACAGGCTCCTCCCCCTTTAAACTGCAGTACGTTATGGGCTGCGGGTGCAGGGAGAGCTGAATATCTCCCAGATGGGGAGCCGGGTCACTGATCCAAGGGGAGGTCCAAAAGGAAACAGAACCGGAGAGCACTGCCAGCCCTGCTGAGTGTTCCCTTAAACCCCACTGCCTTGTACAGCTGCCCTTTCAGACCCTACCATGGTGATTCCCAGACTCCAGATATCCGACTTGACGCTGTATCCCTTCTGGTTTAGCTCCGGGTTGATTCTTTCAGGCTGGAAGGAAAGGCAAAGAGGGTTGTAAATACACACATGAACTCAGTTCTTACAGTGCTCCATCCCTCTTCGTGCCCTTGGAGTACTCACTAGCCCTGGCATGAACTCCCTGAGTGCAGAAACTATCCCCTTTGCTTCAGCACATACCCTGAGTCAGTCTGCACCAGCCCACGAACACGATGCCTTCCAGCAGGGATGGGGGGTGCAGCCCAGGGTTCCCTCTAATTTTTTCCATCCATGGGCAGAATAAATTTTGTTTTGTGCACCAAGACATGTGCAGATGTGCACCACCCATAGATACACAGGCTGGTGGCTGTGTGCGGCTGTGGGTGCTTTGTTACTCAGTTGGTGGCACCTGAATCCGTCCTGGACAGTCGCCAAGCGCTCAGCTTACAGGGCACACTGGTGCAGCCATAATTTTGCTGAATGCACAGGATCAGCCCCCAACCCAGAGAGGAATGTTTGACAGCAACCCCACAGGGCTATTTCTGTAGTCAAATGTCACTGCCCTGTTCTCTATTGGCTGGATCTGGCCTCGCATGTCTGTTTGTCTCCCTGCATGGACAGGCAACAAGACTGGGAACTGGAAGTAGATGGCATTCGCATTCTGAGCTCTGTAGAACAGAAGCTTAACTCCTGTTTCATCAGTACCAAACTGCAAGCACATCAGGCTTGGATTTATTCAGGAGACCAGAGTATACAATTCTAGTGCCTTATACCGCAAGTAGACGTTTTCTCTGGGCAAAGTAAAATGTTCCCCTCGGGGGGTTGTGAGTGAAGGATCCCCTCTCCCTCCCAGTAGTGTTTCACACCCACTCTCGCACAGATGTAGCAAACAGCAAGGCGGGGGCGATCTATCCTGATAACGGGACAAGAAGCGACGGACTTAAATTGCAGAAAGACAGGTTTAAACTGGACATTAGGAAAAATGTCTTATCTGTCAGGATGGTTAAGCACGAGAATAAATTGGACTCTCCATCCTTGGAGATATTTAAGAGCAGGTTAGATGAACATCTGTCTGGGGTGATCTAGATGGTGCCTGGTCCTGCCGTGAGGGCAGGAGATTGAACTCAATGAGCTCTCAAGGTCCCTTCCAGTTCTACTGTTCTATGATTCTATCCTGGCTTGGAAGCTATAAAAAAAGCTACTGCTGCACAGACAGATCAAAGGTGTCTGGGGAGGGAAACCACAGGCCAGAAGACATCATTAACAGTGTCCCTCGATAGTGTAGCATTGTGAATGCCATCCTCCCATCCCTCCGTGTTTGAGGCATAAGGCACTGGTGACAGAGGGGGGGTTTAGCCGGCAGACAGCCAGCCACACGGCCTTTCCAGCGTCGGAACCCCTTTTTGCCGACACCAAACTCTTGCGTGGCTATGGTAATGAGCTTTGGGAGCATGCAAATGGGCAGCCATTTGCAATCCGGAGAAGCTCACTCTGCATAGCTGTGCCAACAGCGGTGCCGGGCAGAGCTCCATGTAGATCGAGCCTTTGTGTTTACAAAGAACTGGACAACGAATGACTGCAGTGGGATGTTTTGAGGCTTACAGAGGCACGCTGTAAGTCGCTCTGTTTAGGTCTCCTGTTTTAAAATCATCTGTTGCCCAAAGTCATGCACTTCTCTACAGCCAAGCAGTCAGATTCACAAACAGCTACTCAACTTACGGCCATGTAGGGCTTGCATCCCGCATCCATGGTTTTAGCAACAGAGTCAACGAGGTAACCGCTAATTCCAAAATCGCACATTTTCACCTGCCCCTGCGTATTGATCAACACATTAGAGGGCTTTACATCTGCAAGAAGGAACACACACCATCGTCATTCTCGCAGCTGGGCCTGACCTCGTCGTTTTAAAGCATCCCTGGGAGCGAACAAGGCAGGTTAGCTTCCTACCACAAGAGGGCACCAAATATCAGCTCTGTGGACCCATCCGGGCTCATCTGCAAAGCTTTGCAGCTGCTGGCAGAAGAACAGGGAGCCACCCCTAATGAGGACAATTGTCCCTGTTTACACAAACCCCTCCCACGTCTTACAGTGCAGCCCACAGGCAAACTAACAGGTTTCCCTGGGATTGTTGCATTGGGTAGGGCCCAGCGTCATGATGTCACCGACAAGAGTCCACAGAGCAGCACCCACCCTCATGTTGCCTGCTGAGCTGCAGATTCTTTCACAAAAGCATGAAGGAAACCCCAAGAGTCAAGAGGCCATGGGGACAGGAGATAGGGAAGTGGGGCAGGGGACGCTGGAAAGAGGTGGGAAAGGTTGAAAATCATGAGACAAGACACTGAAGTCAAAGTTCTCAAAAGTGGCCTCTAATTTTGGTGCCCAACTTGAGTCACCTTGGCCCTGAATCAGAGGTGCACATGGAGGGGCTGAAGCCATTTCCGCAGTGCAGGCGCTGAGAGCCATCGAACCCACCTGTCAACCCTGGACAGAAACCACTTCAAGCCAGAGAGGGCAGCAGCTCTCCCTGTTCCAGCACCTACAGGTGCTCCTGCAGCTCTGAATGACTTTGGCTGGAGTTGGGACAAACCATACTTCTTGGAAAGCAGGCCCATGGTGCCAGGAATTCTACTTTCTGTGCTACTTATCTGGCCTCCAACACAACAGTATTGGAGCTCCCCATACTCCGTGTGTGAGGCAGGACAGCGCTATTAACGCCATTATTCAGACAGTGTCTCTGTGCCTCACTTTCTGAAGAGACCGCCCTGGGTCACACAAAGGAGTCTTTGGCCGAGCAGGGATTGGAACCTCAGTTGCTCATACCCTAGGGTAGTGCCCTCACCTAACCATGAGCTCATCCCTCACTCTGGAAGCGCCAGCCATTATTCCCGAGCCACATCCTGTAAACACACCTTGCAACATAATAAAAAGCAGTAAGGACGTCTGAGAGTGGCTAGCGATGTCACAACCCCCTTGAGCCTGCTACCCAGAACCTACAGGTTCACAGCATTTAGCATCTTGCCTCTGATCAGGGCTTTGCAATCAAAGCATCTGGCAGCTGAGACTGGAATAAGGAAATTTCACTTGTAATGGGTTGTGCAAAGTTAAATCCAGAAGTGAAAGGGCATTTTCTACTTTCCTTAAAATATCCAGAAAGATCAACCTCAAGTGGCACACACTACGTACAAGACACAATCCCTTGTGATGTCTGCACTCCTGTCCTTTCAAACAACTCTTTCCCCAGCACACACGCTGCAGATACAGGATTATTTTCTCCCCAGAGCAACAAATGCAAAACAACCCTTTACACAAACATGCCAACTGGTGAAAGAGCAAGTTAGTCAGTTTCCTGTAGGGAAGGGCCTTGGCATCTGCCTGAATGCAGTTTGTTTCTTTACAGGGGACACTGTCCAGAAAGTTTATGCCCAAAATTTAGGTTCTGCTAAAAACAAGACAAATAACACCCCTGCAATGCCACAGAAATGCTGCCCTCTTCGGGTTTTGGCATGCAAACTCTGCAGAGTTGCAGAAGTGTGTTAAGGCCTGAGCCTGAAATTGATGGGATACTAAAGAGGAGTGCAAAAACCTCAAAACAGAGGGGGAAATGAATTATTATTATTACAAGCTGCTGAAGCCACTGAGAGCCATAGTTATGAACCAGATAACACTGTGCAAGGTGCTGTACGAACACAAACTTTTTTCCAGCTTTAATAATTTTGTATTATTATTAGTGACACTGATCAGGAAGGGGGTTGAAACACACACTGTGAGATATTTACCCTGCTAGAATCACTAATATTTCCAAACATTGCAGGCTTGATCACAAAGCTGGAGGTCAAATTTGGTTGTTGGGGGGCGAATCTGGTAGGCCACAATTTTTAATTTTTAGTATCTATGTCTGGTTCTTTTTAAAAAAAAAAAACCAACAACAAGGAGTCTGGTCGCACTTTAAAGACCAACAAATTTATTAGGAGGCTAGGGCATAAGCTCTCATGAGATATAACTCTCTTCCTTAAATACCAAAGGAAAAATAACCAAACCAGGTTACAGAGATGGGAGTGTAACATCAGTGCTAAGGGAATCAGGGTGGATGTAGTTTATCTCCAACCGAGATGAGAAGGCAGAAGAATCTGAATGGGAAAATACCTATAAATGTATGTTGCATGCCTCCCCCAGGGGATAACCTACTAGGTGGATGGCATTTAAAACTCCGGCTGCACTGGAGGGTAAAGAATCATAGACTTGTTACCTGCCTAAGGGTATATGCCGCGAAAGGGCAGTCCTACCCCATTTCCACACCTGGAGAGGAATCTGAACATGCAAAATCGGATCTCAATCCCACCTCAACCAATGGAAGTCTTTGCGTGGACTTCAAAGAGCTCTGGGGTCAGGCCCATAATTAGCCTGCTGCGCTCATCCCAGCATGCAATGGGGAAGCAGAAGCAGGGGAGGAATCCAATGGGGCAAGCAGACAAACCATCCATTTCTTCAGCCAGCCACGTGAAGATGAAGGCGGTTTCCCATGTGCACAGCGTCAGGGGAGAGGTGCTGGCAAGTGGATGGAGTTTTAAGTGCAGCTCAACAACCTTCCCCCGGGCAGCCACTCAGCCTTTGGGTTATCCTGGGGTTGCTAGACCACAGGATTTCCCCTGCCTCCCAAACCTCATTTATTCTGGCTGCCTTGAGTGGGCCAAGCCAGTGCTGAGTACAGCCCTGCTAGCCCAAGAGCAGGACACAGGACTCAGTGAGAAAGAAGCCATGCCAGTGGCTGCGCAGGTCACACTTACCTCTGTGAATTACGGACAGCTTACTGTGGAGGTGTTCTAGTGCTTTTACAATCTGAAATATAACAAATTCACAGTGAGCCATGGCTGGCAACAGAAGGATGTGGCCAATCAAAACCCGCTCACTCGTCTCCCCCACCTTCATATAGATTGAACCTCTAAAATACAGGACTCTGGGATGGCAACATCAGTGTGCTGGCTGGACCGCAGACGCTGCTGGACCAGAGAGCACCAGCTGCCGGGAGTGGGGGCCAACTGGGAGTCCAGAAACTGGGAGCCCCAGCAGAGGCCATACAGTTGCAGCTGGGGCGGGGCCAGTAAGAGCTGAGAAGCGGATGGGACCCATGATTAGGGCCAAGGCCAGGAAGCCAGTGGCCACTGGGGAGCAGGAACCAAGGCTGGGGCCAGGGCCTGGCAGAGGCCAGGGAACAGGAGCTGGGACCCAGGCTGGGGCTCCAGCAACAGCCAAGGGGCCAGGAGAGGGCTGGGCTAGAGGCCGAAAGGGAACCAGAGGCCATGGCAGGCTACTGAGAGCAGCCAGTGGCCTAGAGGGGAGCCAAGAGTGAGGTGGCAGCAGGCAGGGGTACACTGACCTCCCCTGGTCCCACAAAATCCCTGCTTTGGGTCCACTCAGGTCCTGAGGGTGCCAGACTAGGGAGGTGCAACCTGGCGTAACTGTTGCACGCTGGCCCCATCAGCGGCACCGTTGGTTTGCCATTTTGGAAACATGCAGCAGTGCGTGCTACGGAGGCAGCACGTTCAACAGCTAGCGTGGGCTGGTGCACCTCTCTAGCGACTCGCCGTGGAGAGCTGGGAATGCAGCCACGTTCAACCCCTCTTGATCCTCTCATTGTTCCCATCTCGTCCTGAGTGGACTATTCACGGCAACGGTTGTGAGAGATGTGAGCATGCAAATTGTTTTCCTCCACTGGCAAGGACACTCCCTGATTTCCACTTGACTCTCCCTCTCATTATCCTCTCCCCTGGCCGGTGGGTCTCCTCCCTGCAATCAACAGCTGTCCTTCCTCCAATCCATGCCACTTTAAAGGAACACGCATTCTCGGAGACCTCCTGGGAAGGACACAGCGTTGACGGAAAAGGAAAGCAGCTGCTGTGTCCTCTCCACCTCATCTGGTTTTTCTGATTCACAACTGAAAAGCCGCTGGCAGCATGGAGAGTGTTTACGGCTCGTAAATTAAGATGCATGATCACAAACCAAATAGGAATTTGCACTGGGGCTGGGTTGTGAGCCAAGTTCAACCCCATGCTCAGAGGGCTGGGACAGGAGATGTTCTCAGGCTAGGGTGGGAACAGAAACAACACTCCTGCCCATACTCACGGAGACGGCTATTTTCCCTAAGATGTCCTCAGGAATCGTCAGGCCTTTGTCAATGACATGTTTGTAGAATTTGTCCAGTGAGGTATCCATCAGCTCCATGCAAATCCACACATCTCCCTGGAGGGGGAAAGAGAAGGCAAACATCTACCCAGCCTGACCTACAGAACTCACCGTGGTTTGCCTTTGGTGGCTTTTTTAAACGTTTCCCAGAAGATTGCACTGGGCTTTCCATTCTCTTCCAAGCCCACCTGGATTAAGTGCAAGGTGTCTGAGCTATACACAGAGCTGCCTGGCGTGGTTCCAGGGTTAAAAAAACAGATATTGGGTAAAATTTTCCAGAGCACCAAATTGCTTAGGAGTCTCAGCCATGCTGCGACAGAAATTACATTCCCAAGTGCCTACAGCCCCAAGATTCTCACAAGTGACCGAAGAGTCTGTCTGGCTCTACATGGGGTTGTTCAGCTTGGACTCCTGAAAGGGGACAGATGTTCACAGGATGGGTGCTCTGCGCTTTCTGATAATCAGGCCCTTCTCTAAAGGACCCCAGGTTCAGCAGCCAATAGCTGAGGTACACAAATATCTGAGGGGTAGCTGTGCTAGTCTGCAGCTGCAAAAATGATGAGAAATCCTGTAGCACCTTATAGACGGACAGATTTTTTGGAGCATAAGCTCTTGTGGGCAAAGACCCACTTCGTCAGAAGCATGTCAGACACTTCTGCTGCAAAAAATCTGTTAGTCTTTAAGGTGCCACAAGACTTCTCATTGTTTTTCAGGTACACAAAATGACGAGTCATTTTGGAAAGCTTGGCCTGACTCACTTTTGACAAGAGGACTGAGGTGCTTCTGAAAAACTTCCCTATGGTGATTTTCTGCCCTAGTACCCTGGCTCAGTTCAACTCTAGATTAGTATTTACCGTTGGTGGGACATTATGGAGAACTACCTGTGAGGGGTACTCAAGTAAGATTTACTGCTCTGATAAACCAGAGGTCAGATTAGAGAATCTGATGGTCCTCCTGCCTTTAAACTCTAGGCAACTCAGTGTGCAAGGACCTGATGTTCTTAGCATACGGCTGTCTAAAACACTCACTTTTGAAACTTGAAGTACCATAAAGATGGGTTTTCCCACCTCACCCAGGAACCATCGGGGTTTGTCTCCTCTGACCAAGGAGGCCTCTGTGAATCAGGCTGTACCTTCCTCCAGGTAGAGATCATATCTTTTTGTCCATCTGTATAGCAGAGTGCCCATCCAGGGTGGTGTGTTAAAACAACCATCTATCTAAAAGATGTTCAGACACCCAAGGGAGGGATGCAGCGTAAGTGCCTACATGGCTGGAGGAGAAGGGTTACGTCATAGTTTAATCTTCTATTTTATGCTTTTAAATAACAGTGCCTACTTCTAGAGCCCGGTGCAGACACAAAATTGGTTTCCGCCTCTGCAAAAATGATCTACGGATACGCAGATCCACAGATATAAAAACAGACATCTGCAAATTCGCCAGGATCTAGACACAAAATTGGTATCTATATATGCGTCCGTATTAAGCTGTGGATATCTGTGAATTTGCAGGGTTCTACCCATCACAGTGGTCTCTGACCCAAGGAAGTGTAAGTGACAAGCAGGGATAGACAGGAATCCAGAAGGTTGTACCTCTCGAAAGAGCGCCCCATAGAATGTGACAGTGAAGTGGCAGTCTACCGTCCTCATGGAGATATCCAAGTCCATCAATAACCTCTTCTGCTCCTGGCTATTCACTGTGGCTCGGATCCGCTGGAAAAGAGAGCATTTTAGCCCTGGCTGTGAGTCTCCCAGCTGCACACAGGGTTTCACTCACATGTCGGCACCCCCAATAGCTCCATGAGGACAAAACTCCACGCAACACAATGCATCCAGCGTCCCCACATTTACTCCAATTTCCAAATCATTTACCCTCTTCCTGACTTCTTTACATCAGAGAGGCACATGGATTGTATGGGTGAGCAAGAAACTGATGGGAGCGAAGGGCGAATTGTAGGCAGGTGTAAACTGTCACCCCTCCAGAGATCCAGCAATTTACACCAGCAGAGAATTTGCTCCTGAGCATCAAGATGTCTGAGTGCTATCCCAGTTGTTGCCCAATGACTCCTCTTGTAACTCAGGGCGATTTTCCGGGATGTCTCACGTCAGGCACTCAAAACTAAAAGGACACATTTGAAAACTTGGTCTTTAAAGCTCCCTGTGCTGAGGTAAAACAGGGATCATCGGGGTTACCAACCGCACAGGCGTGAGGTGGAATTTATGTCTGAAGCCCTGGGAGATCCTCAGAGATCCTAGTATAGAAGGGCAAAGATTTTTGTCATTAAACCAGCTCTTCCTGTATCTCCTTTTCTTTCTCTCTCCTTCCATCATGGGAAGGCACCAGAGACAGCTGCCACCAAGTGCCTGTGGTGGCCTTCTGAGCACCCACAGTTAAATGTGGACCAGATGCAGGTATTCTTGGCTCTTTCGACAAAGCCATGGGAGGATAATAAAGGAATGAAATTGCTCAGCACAGTGGGGCAGCCATGATGAAAACAACAGCCCTATAGGCTCCCACCATCCTATCTTGTCAAAGTCCACACCCATCTTCTGAGGGCTTTTGGAACCTGTGGGGCGGGGGGCACCTGAACAAAGAGAACATACGAAACGTACAGAGTGCAAGCTCTTGGGGTCTGTCTATGCTGAAGCTCACTCGTGCTTCTATATTCACAATGCAATTGTTAGCATGTTCCAGAAGAGGGTATGTCTTTCCAAGCTGGGATTTATAGCTCCCAGTTGCAGTGCACATATACCCTAAGATACTCCTTGCTCCAGAGATACTGGGCAAGCTCAGCTGGGTTCTTGGCAGGATTGATGAACTCAGAGCATGGTTTCACTTCACCTATTACTTTCAGCCTGGCCTCTTTTATTCTTTTCTTTCAAGCTCACATTCAGCCCCAGATTCAAGCACTGTAAAAATAACATTTTAGAAAACTTACAAGCAACACACTTGTTCTCACTTTCTTTCTTTAATGACAAAAAAAGTTTCGGGTATCATTTAAAATATTACCAGTTGAACCTATCTAATCTGGCACTCCCTTGTCCAGCAACATCTGTAATTCGGCATGATTTTAAGTTAGCCACACGACCACTCATCATGGGTGTGGCAAAGTTTCCTGGGGTCCCATAAAGTTTGTTTACAGCCACCAGTCCTGGCTCTCAGTGTTCTGTGCTGTTCTTTAGCTCTAATTTACCTCTAAATATCTTCTCAGAGCCCAGTAAGCAGAGTAAGTGTTAGTAATGCTTCTAGACAATACTGACCCCCTGCGCTCCTGCAAATTCTGGCATCTGGCACCAGTCAGGTCCTGAGGGTGCCAGATTAGAGAGGTTCACAGCACAGTAGAACCTAGGAGCGTCAGCCATGGTAGGTGCTATACAGAACAAAAACTGTTTCTTTCCCCAGGAGAGTAGAAACCAGAGTGAAACTGACTGCTGTACTTTCAATGGCTCAGCTGAGAGAAATCCACAGGAAAACAGACCCCAGTAAAAACAAAGTTTAACAACTATTGTAATTTTAACCATCTACAGTTTTCTCACTGAGGACACTACCAAAATCATCAGCCTGAGACAGTCCCTGCCCTAAACAGATGTGAATGGATCCCAATACAGGAAGCTGCAAGATAAAAATTACCAATCAGGCTTGCAAAAAAAATCACCAGATTGCTTGAAAAAGCAAGAAATTTTTAAAAATAATATCTGGGGTTTCTCTTCTGATGCCAGAGCCTTTAAGGGTTACATTTTCAGGCTGTTCCCGGCAGCTGGGCGGACTAGAAATTACTTTAAAATAAAAATGGAAAGTGGCAACTCTCCTGTCATGACATTAGCCCTGGAGCTGGAGCTTTAGAAAGAAAAGGATGCAACGTCATGACAGCTGCCAAGACAGGCATTTTGCTTCCAAGTGATGGTATTTAGAGGGCTTTTCTGAACCTAGCAGGTCCAGATGCTGGGTGAAGATAGTGATCTACTATTTATCTGTGAAGGCGTGAAGCTGGAAGAGTCTCCCTTTGCAAAACAGGGGTCTGGGAATCTGCTGCCCCTTTGTAAGTATGAAGAAAATGAGGCCCCAAATCTTCTGTGATATAGACACTGCCCAAATGCCATGCATCCCTCTCACTCTTCCTAGGCATGTACATTCAGAAGGGACCATTATGATCTAGTCTGACCTCCTATAAAATAGGTCAACCAACATCACTCTGTATTTGCTAGATCAAGGCCTGAACTTCTGAGTGAGGTAGGTCATATCTACTTGAATGATATCCAGGCTTGATCAAAAGCCTCAAAGTGATGGGGAGTCCATCACATTCCTAGATCAATTATTCCAAGGGTTAATTCCCCACACTTTAAATAAATGGGCTTTATTTCCAGTTTGAAAAGTTCCTGCTTGGTCTTATTATGCCTTTTACTGGTAGATTAATGAGTTGCTAACCCTCGGAAGTCCCTGCTAGTACTTTGATTAGTTATTATTTACTGGGGACAGGGTATATACATGAATACACATTCTTCTATGGATGATTAAAGAGGCAGAGCAGCTGACCCATGAAATAACAACAATGGTAGGTGGCTATGAATTGAAATGGGTCAAGTTCACAATATGGGACTCAGATTAGGACTGCCTCAGTCAGAGGGGATCCAATGAAAATTATCTCCCCTTTACCCTCAAAAACTATCATGATAAACTGGAGGTAGGAAACACAAACATTGTACATAGATGCTCCTTGAAAGCTCTTATTCTGTTCCCGGTAAGAGAAATTCACCTCTCCCTAAAGCTCTAAAGCAGGCCAGGCAGAGGACAAAGGAAGCTAATTATATTTAACAGGGAGGTGACAACCACAAGAGAGTAAACATCCTCGTAGGCAGTGGTGCTTCTTCTTCCCCTTGCAAGTCTTCTGCAATCTCCATGATTTGGACAGGCCTCTTAAAAGCAGGTGCTCTTAATGACACGTGACCCTTGGGCTCCTGGTAAGGCCCACAGGATGAAACATGGACTCTCCTGGGACAAATTCAAGCTGTCTGTTGTCGGGTCTCACACTAAGCCAGGGTGTATCTCTACACACAAAAGTGTACTCCCGAAACCCAAGGGCTAAGGTGTTACCTAGTGAAGACAGGGCACACTGTAGACTGAACCCTTGTCAGGAATCATCATCATCATCATCATCATCATAATCAATAACCGTGGGCTCAGCGCCCGTTGATGTCTGATGCCTCTCTCCCTACTTCCTTCCATCTTTCCCTGTCCAGTGCAGAGTGGCTTAGCTTCTGTACACTAGCTCTGCACCAATCTACTACATCATGTATCCATTCTTTGCGGGGTCTGCCTCTCCTATTCGAACCGTCCATTATGCCGAATACCAAGGTCTTGATTTTTCGTTCATCGTTCATTCTGCAAATATGTCCAAATAGTTGTAGCTTCTGTTTTATAACCTTCTGCAGCAGGTTCTCTTTCGGCTGTATCTTCCTACATAATTCCTCATTGGTGACCTTCTGCATCCATCCTATTCTCACAATCTTTCTCTAACAACTCCTTTCGGATGCCAGTATTCTTCTTTTCAAATGTGAGAGAATAATGTGCCCTGTCTACACTGAGATTTTTAAACATGTCAGCTGTCATGTTTGAAAAAAAAAAAAAACACACCTTTTTTTCCAAGTGTAGCTCGGGACTTGAATGAGGCTTAATGACCTGTCCATCTCAGAACCTTAATATGGAAAGTGTTAGTCCCTTGCCAGATAAGGTCTACTCGAGAGAAAGTAAGAGTAGAAGTTTATGCAGAGGACAGCCTGAAGCATCAGCAACAGTGTTTCCTGTAAGATGAGCCCTTCGGCAGCCACCCAGAAGAGATTCAGGTGCCACCCAGCTGATTAGCACAGTGCCCACACCCAGCAGCATGTGTTTCTATTGGTGGTACACATCCGCACATGCCTTGGTGCACATAACAAAATTTACTCCACCCTTGGATGGAAAAGGGATGGAGGAAACGCTGGTCAGCACACATACACACATAGAAAACACCTTAGGAGTCTCACTCTACCTTCACTGCCATGATCTGCCCACTGGGCATGTGCCGCATCTTCTCCACCACCCCGTACGCACCTCGGCCCAGTTCAGAGATTGGCTCCAGGTCATCGGCCTTCACTTCAAAGTTCTGCGGGAGGAAAAGGGACACAGTGGAAAGATCAAATGCAAAAGGACGGGAGCATCAGTCTTCCTTAACGAAGGCAGCATGGTCAGTGTGGTACAGGCAGCCAGGACCTTCTAAGATCTAGGCTTTGCATGAACACCAATTCCTACTGGTGGGACTGGACAGATGATCTCCCCTCTCTACAGCTTTCTCTCTGTCTGTAAGATGAGGATACTGGATACTGCAAAATGAGGATACAGTCTGTAATGTGAGAATACTGACCCTATCCCCAGGGAGTACGATGAGGATTGGCAAGCTAATGGTAATTAACATAGTCCTCAGAAGAGGTAAATCACAGTAGAGGTGCAGCACTTACCTGTGGGCCTAACAGCACCTCATGTGGAGCCAAAAGCGCTTTAAGAATGGATTTCCCCATCATTTCAGTAAGTTTCCTAAATCTTAGACAAGGAAAATCAACCAAGCCACTTTCACAGAACCACAGAACACTAGAACTGGAAGGGACCATTAGAGGTCATCAAGTCTGTCCCCTGCCCCCACAGCAGGACCAACCACTCTCTAAACCATCTCTGACAGATGTTTGTCTAACCTGCTTTTAAATATCTCAAATGATGGAGATGCCACCACCTCCCACAGCAATTTATTCCAGTGATTAAGCACCCTGACAGATTAGAAGGTTTTCCTAACGTCTAACCTACACCTCCCTTGCTGGAATTTAAGTCCATTGCTTTTTGTCCTACCCTAACAGGTTAAGGATACTCCTAATTTTTCTCCCTCCTCCTTGTAGCAAACTTTTAGGAGCTTGAAAGCTATTACCATGTCCTTTCTCAATCTTTTTCTCTTTTCCATTTCACTTTGTTTGACTTTTAGGGTCTCAGTGCTATAACGGCTGTTGCAAACACTGCTGAAAAACGCTGAAACAAGTCATCCCATAGCATGTCTTTAAAAAATAATCCAAAGAAGTATTTCTAAATGGTTTTAGGATTTAAAAAGTTTGTGTCTACAAATCTGTACTGGGGGCAAAGCAGAGTTGAGATCGCCACTTTAAACCTCAGTATATTTATTTTGTCTAGCATTACAAATTGTTTTCTCTTGGCTTTGCAGAAAGGATGACTTTGTTTTGAGCTCCCCATTTTATCCTGTCTCCTAATCTTCTCGATGCAATATCTTGCATGGGGTGCATTTTTGCTTATTATTATTTTTGGATTTCAAAATACATCTTTGCTAACAAACCAGCCATTGCATATGCTGAACTGCAGAAGTCAATCATGCCGTGGAAAGTGATGGATTATAATGAACTAATTCACAGCACACAATCCTACACCGCTTTCTGCCTGAGCAGCAGAGAAGCTGCCGCCTGCAAAGTGCTATCTGGGGATGATTCCTAGATCTTGAGCACACACACTGCATTACTGCACAGCTTGGACGCCGGCTGTTCAGTCACAATTACATTTACGGTAAAAAGAGCCCTCCCTAGCATTCTTGTGTTAACAGTGATCCATGCATCTTTTTCTGCCCGACAAGTGGCCTGCTGTTTCATGAAAACTCTTCCCCAACCAGAACTTTGCTGCTCAATTGAACAATGCTGCTCAAAAGAAGGAACATTAAAGGGAAAGGAACAAGCAGCTCGCTCTAGGAACACAGGAAGTCAATACAGACTGTGGAAGAAGAGCATGAAGATACCATGTCCTAAACCAGGGGTGGCGGACATTTTTCCTCAGTCTGGAGACCCTGAACCACAGTAAAAAAAAATCAGTTGAGAGCCAGACACAAGTGAAAAGCAGAAAAAAACTCTCCATATTGACTTCCTTATTACCTTCCTCTCCTCTACATGCTCCAAAACGGATTCCTTGGAGATCTGCTCCATGATTTCTCATGTGTTATGGGAAGGAGTAAATACACTTCCTTATTTATCTTCTCCACACTTGTCCAAATTTTATAGACATCTATGATACCTCCCCTTAATCATCTCTTTCTAAGCTGAAAAGTCCCATTCTAATTAGTCTGTCTCATATGGCAGCCATTCCATACCTCTAATCATTTCTGAATCTTTTTCTAATTCCAATATATCTTTTTGAGATGTGGCAACCACATCTGCACCCTTTATTCAAAATGTGGGTGTAAAAAAAAAAGAGAGAGAGAGAGAGAGAGAGAAATCCCCAATGACAGATAAAGTTAAACATTAATGAACTAATATATCACCTAATAAATTAACTTGCTGACATTCAGTGGCAAAAGATAGTCCTAACCAATTTAATTGTCTGGTTTTATTGTCCTTTTATTAATGCTCCTGGAACATTTACATTAATAAAAATAGCTGCTGCATGTTCTTGTTTTCCTGGAACAAAATTACAATGTTGAATGGAACCAGGCTCCGTGCCTGCTCTGGGACAGGCTGACCTGTGCTAGTTGGAATGTTGGTCGGATAAATTCATGGGAACAGCACAGACCAAGAAAGACTTGCAGTGTGAAGAAGGAGTCAGAAACTTTGGAAGGCAGGTTAAGCCAGCAGTCATTCAGAAGAATTGAACCAATGACAACAAGCAACTGCTCAAACATCACCCTGCTTGATCGCTATTTCTCCAAAGGGAAGAGGAGGGCAAAGCATACAACATTCAAGGAGCACCACAATGTTTTTCATGTGATTTCTAAATTGCATGTATTTAAAGAAAAACGGGAGAGAAGTGTTTAATTTCTAAACCAGCCCAGGGCCTGGCTCTCATCTCATGCTGGTAGCAATACACAGCATTTTAATGCAAAGAGTTCAGTGGTCTTATGTTCTAACAGAAAAAAACAATTTGGGATTCTCCTCATGGCTAGCACTAAAGAAAGGGAAGAAGCCTATTTGATCTCTTCCCCTCTCCAGGTTGACCATTTACTCTGCTATAGTCCTGCATGCTACCAGGGGATAAGCGAGTTGGCTTTGATTATATCTCAGTAGGGGAAAGTGGGTTCTCACCTACCCCACCCACTAGGCCTCCTGATTAAATATATTCAGAGTGAAAATCAAAAGCAGTGTCCCTCATGGATATGCCAAGGCTGAGTAACTGGGGAAGCAGTTTAATAGCACCTTGAGAATAGCAGGGGAACTAAGCCTTGATATTAACAGTCCAACAACAAAGAGGTGAAGTTCAACCTCAGCTGGAGCTAGGGACATTGTTCCTGAGGAATGGGCAGTATCCTTGGGGAGGCAAGAAAAACAGGAAAGACAACAAGTCCTACTCTCTGCTCCAGCTGGGGTGAAGAGAAAATGGCTATTCACAAGGTGATCCTGCCACTTCCAAGAGCCCCAAGTCAAGTTATTACCCAGCTAACTACTATGTCGTACCTCCTGAGTCAACAGTTTCTGGGGCTGTCTTTACAAAGAAGCAACCAGCTTCTGGCTGTTGAAGATGCAGAGCTCAGCTGGTTCTCTTCGATTGCAAGGACAGTGGTTTGATGCAGGGAGGGAAGTCCTTAAAGGTGAGGCTATGTCAGAGAAATGGAGTATCCTCAGCATCAGATGCCAAGACGGAGGAGCCCCCACCTCAAACAGAAATCTCACAAGCAGGCTGATCACGCATACCAGGCACATGGAGATTCCTAGCCAAGAATCTAGTGTTTTGCCAACAGTCTAAGCAGTGTCCCTCCATGAGGATCCCTATCACATGTAATGCTCTCAGTATCCCACATCAGGACCAGCAGCAGACAATCCTAGCCAATTAATATCAGTGACTCCATTCACAGGGACCCCATCCAGGAATCTTCCAGCATGTATGGGATCACCAGAGTTAAGACCCTGCATTACTGCTTGTGGCTGGCACTCCCAGAACACTCACCCGGCATCCTTCTGAGGAAGAGTCCTCCACCTGCCTCCAGTTCAAGAGAATATATCGAGAATTTTAAAACTCTGTCTCAACTCCACATGCATCTACGTGGAGGTGGTTGCTGGGTGAGCAGGGCAGCCCACTGTGTGGTAAGCTCTGGACTCCACCAGCAGAGAATACATATGTTGACTCTACAACAGAAGGACTTTACTTGCCTAGAAAGGAAGACAAACAGTGGCTCGTGGCCAGGTGGGTGGGTGCGACCACACCAGAGAAAATACTCCAGTTATCAGAAGAAGTCAATACGGCTCACACAGAACACTGAAAAGTAAACTTCCCAGGTGCCATCTGATGAAGCGGGTCGTACCCACAAAAGCTCATTACCTAATAAATACAATTGTTCATCTATAAGGTGCTACAGGACTGCTTGTTTTTGTTTGTTTTTTTTTGTGAAGCTGCAGACTAACATGGCCACCCCTCTGAGGCACCATCTTCTTAGCCTGCATTGACCCCAATGGTGGGAGAATGAAATAGAAACAAACCTGTAAGCATTACCCAGGGCTTAACAATCAGCACTTTGCCCCAAATACATTAATATCATTAAGTGTGTGGTGATAGGGGCCTCATGTAAAAGCCAGGCAAGGAGGAGAGGGGGCTGCAGAAGCTGCATAGGTAAAAGGAGCCATGCCACTGAGTTGGGAAAATTCCTCAGAGGACCAACCAGCAGTCATCTCTGAGGCCTTCACCACAGAAGTCACTCCCTGAGATGGCCTCTTGCTCAGCCATTCCCCTGGGCTGGCTTTGCAGTGCTGGTCAAACAGCTGCTCTCTTCAGAGGCAGGGCTGGACAGTCACATTTGCGAGCTCCAAACTGGTCTGCTTCTTAACACTTGTGGATACCAAAGATCCCACACATGCTCCTTTTTGTCACCATCCAGAATAAAGGCCCAAACAGGTTCTAAAAGCTGCAGCCATTGCCTCTCTAAACACTGCGCAAATGTTTCCACTGAGACATGGTAATAGGCCACATGGTTCTGATGGTGTGAGAATCCAGTCGAATAGCACTAGGTCAGGAAGGCTACGTCTACACGTGAAGCCTACATGAAATAGACTATTTCGATGAATAACGTCTACACGTCCTCCAGGGCTGGCAACGTCGATGTTCAACTTCGACGTTGCGCGGCACCACATCGAAATAGGCGCTGCGAGGGAACGTCTACATGCCAAAGTAGCACACATCGAAATAAGGGTGCCAGGCACAGCTGCAGACAGGGTCACAGGGCGGACTCAACAGCAAGCTGCTCCCTTAAAGGGCCCCTCCCAGACACAGTTGCACTAAACAACACAAAATACACAGAGCTGACAACTGGTTGCAGACCCTGTGCATGCAGCATGGATCCCCAGCTGCCGCAGCAGCAGCCAGAAGCCCTGGGCTAAGGGCTGCTGCCCACGGTGACCATAGAGCCCCGCAGGGGCTTGAGAGAGAGCGTCTCTCAACCCCTCAGCTGATGGTCGCCATGGCGGACCCCGCTATTTCGAAGTTGCGGGACGCGCAACGACTACACGGTCCCTACTTCGACGTTGAACGTCGAAGTAGGGCGCTATTCCTATCCCCTCATGGGGTTAGCGACTTCGACGTCTCGCCGCCTAACGTCGAAGTTAACTTCGAAATAGCGCCCGGCGCGTGTAGCCGTGACGGACGCTATTTCGAAGTTAGTGCCGCTACTTCGAAGTAGCGTGCACGTGTAGACACGGCTGAAGACTCACGACCTTTGTTAGCTCTATATCCACTGGGACCAAGAGCCTGCTGCTATAACTGGTTTTAGGCACCTAACCTGTGGGCGTGGAAGCACAATCCTCATCTCTGTATATCCGTGGGGTTCGGCTGTTTCATCAAAATACGGTGGTGGAAGAGGGGTGGGGGAATAACCTTAGACAAGAAATAAAACCTGCTGAGAGGCTGCTGCGGTAAAGAAGGTATCAATTGTTCAGGTGCTTGAGGGTATCTGGCGTATGGTCTATCCCTTCAAAAAACTCCAAAGCATGCAGGTGCCCACTGTGACTGCACTGCTGGCTTTGTATTATTAATAATGATGATAATTACAGCCCTACCAAATTCATGGTCCATTTTGGTGAATTTCATGATCTTGGAATTTTTAAAATCTTAAGTTTCATGATTTCAGCTCTTTAAATCTGAAATTTCCTGGTGGTGTAATTGTAGGAGCCCTGACCCAAAAAAGGAGTTTTAGGGCCTTGCAAAATTATTGTTGAGGTGAGCACTGTGGTACTGCTACCATTCCTTCTGCACTGCTGCAGGCAGTGGTGTCATCTTCAGAGCTGGGCAGATGATGAGCAGCAGCTGCTGGCTGGGAGTCCAGCTCTGAAGCTAAAGCCAGCAGCAGCACAGAAGTTAAGAAGGCATGGTATGGTACTGCCACTCTGATTTCTGCACTGCTGCCTGTCAAGCTGGGCCTTCGGTCAGCAGCCATTACGCTCTGGCTGCCGATCTCTGAAGGCAGAAGAATAAAAGTAAAGGTGACATGGTAGGATACTGCCACCCTGACTTCTGTGCTGCTGCTATAGGGGTGCTGCTTTCTGAGGTGGGCACCTGGCCGACAGCTGCCACTCATCTCTGAAAGCAGGACAGAAATAAGCGTGGCGATGCAACCCCACTAAAATAACCTTGTGACTAGTGTTCCCTATAAGCTGAGTGCTTCAGCAGTCACCCACGAGAGAGTCAGGTGCTGCCCGGTTGAGTAGCAGAGTACCCACAGCCACACACAGTGGGCAGCATGTGTTTCTATTGGTGGTGCACATGAGCACATGCCTTGGTGCACGTAACAAAATTTATTCAAGCCCACGGACAGAAAAACTTAGAGGGAACCCTGCTTGAGATCCCTGTGCAACTCCCTTTTGGGTCAGGGCCCCCAGGTTAAGAAACTCTGGTCACCCCCCTGAAATCAATTTAGCGTAAATTAAAAATGCGCTATAAACCCTCCTTCAGAGCGAGAGACCAGATTTCATGATCCGTGACGGATTTTTCATGGCCATGAATGTGGTGGGGCCTCAATGTGAATCTGTGATGGTGCTAAGAGACTTGATCACAGCCCAGGACCCCCCTGTACAACATGCTGTGTAAACCACACACTAAAAACACTGTCCTAGCCCAAACGCTTCATAATTTTACTTTTCTTTTGCCAAACGCATACATTTAAGGAAACCACCATGAACCCACTTCCATCCTCTAAACCAGAGATAAATCAGGAAAACTTAGAGTCTGTAGAAAAATTTCCAGCCCTCACTCAGAAATAGATATGGGATGGACCTATGTCCTTGCACATACACACCACACAATCACCAGTGCTATACTTTCAATAAATCGAATGATCTGTTGTCACATAGCTACAAAATATACAATATACACATTTCTACCTGTTTCTTCAATTAGTTTTACTGAAGCTATGACGCTAAACAGCAGGTAATCCATGACATATCTGTCTGAATGGACAAACAATACTTTCTGGGTATTGCTTGTAAAATGTATATTGATCATATTTTCTATGCACTGAATATAAATATTTACTTTTAACACAGTGGGGAATCATACGGTTGGAAGAGACCTCAGGAGATCATTAAGTCCAACCCCACCTCTGAAAGCAGTTCCAATCCCAACTAAATCATCCCAGCCAAGACTTGGTCAAGCGGGGACTTACACTGCTAGGGAAGGAGATTCTACCATTGCCCTGGGTAACCCATTCACCACTCTCTAGTGAGCCAGGTTTTCCTAATATCCAACCTAGACACCCCCCCACCCCCCGCCACACACACTCTGCAATTTGAGACCATTGCTTCTCATTCTGTCATCTGTCACTAGTGAGAACAGCCTCTCTCCAGCCTCTTTGGAACCCCCTTCAGGTAGTTGAAGGCTGCTATCAAATTCCCCCTTAATCTTTTCTTTGGTAAACTAAATAAACTAAATCCCTCAGCCTCTCCTCATAGGTCATGTGTTCCAGCCACGCCCCCCGACGCAGTCATTTTTGTTGCCCGCTGCTGGACACTCGCCAGTGCACCGCATCCCTTCTGTAATGCCCAGAAAGGGGTGCAATACTCCAGATGTGGCCTTACCCGTGCCAAATAATTAGCTGATGAAGTGCAAAAGACGCTAGAAAAATGGAGAAATGTGGTTTAGGGAATATCAACAGAAAATGTCAATAGTTTTATGCTTAAACACAGCCAGGAAGCCCTGCCCTAAACTTGATTTAAATCTTCCCTCATGTTCAGATTTCAGCACCCATCCCACACAAGAGCAAGAAACTATTTTCCTCAACATGCTCCCCTTAGTTCCCAGCTCTGTGCATGCCAACACACACAAAGTCTCTGGTTGTCACAGCTTGTAAATGTACCTTTTCGCCAATAGAGATGCAGGCTTTGGAGTCCAAATCTCTAGGTGGCCTGTGGAAGGGAAAAAAAAAAAACATGCAAAAAGCATCAGTCACAGAGGCCTTATGCAGATAATATTCCACAGCCCTAAACTTTCAGAGCTTCTGCTTCTCTACTACCTTGTGAACATCGGACTCTCAGTGATGTTAATGGGCATAAGTTCCCCTCACAGGCTGAGTCTACACTAGCAAGTTTTTTTTTCAGAAAAGCCGGGCCTTTTTCAAAAAAACCCAAGGAGCTTCTACACGCAAGACGCGTTCTTTCGATCTTTAATCGGAAAAACGTGGCTTTTTCCAGTGGCCCTCTTCCCCTCCCAGATGAGGAAGAGGACCTTTTTCAGAAAGATTCTTTAAAAAAAAGCGTGTGTAGATGCTCTGTAGGACTTCCTTTCAAAAGAGCAGTCCTCCTGGTGCTGGATTTTTCGATCTCAGGCCTGTTCTCTCAAAAGAGCAGGGGCTGCACGGATACTCTGTTGAAAGACCGGCCCTGTTCTTCAATCCGCTTTTTTGGTGTGTGGACACGATCTTTTGAAAGAAGTTTTTTCAGAAGGTGTCTTCTGGAAGAAATTCTTTCGAAGGATCGCTGCAGTGTAGACGCAGCCACACTGATGGGACAGCAACATGAAGAAATATGTGCACCCACGTCACCCTGAATAGCCAACTTGGTTTCCTAGGGTATGTCTACACAGCAGCCTTATTCCGAAATAAGCTGTTCTGGAAGGCTGCATCTACACTAGCCCCCTCCTTTCGGAAGGGGCATGGCAATGAGGGATATCGTCAGATGCTAATGAGGCACTACTATGAACATGCAGCACCTCATTAGCATAATGGCAGCCGCACATGATTCGAAAGCGCCACTTTTGAAAAGCACGCTGCCCACGTAGACGGGGCCTTTGGAAAGGAACCCCTGATTTCAAAAGCCCATTCTTCCCTTTGGTTTTGGGCCTTTTGAAAGGCCCCTGTTTACACAGTCAGCGTGCGTTTCGAAAGTGGCACTTTTAAATCGTGTGCGGCTGCCATTATGCTAATGAGATGCTGCATATTCATGGCAGCGCCTCATTAGCATCTAACAAAATCCCTCATTACCATGCCCCTTCTGAAAGGAGGGTGCCAGTGAGACGGGGCTGAAAAGATATTCCAGAGTACCTTATTTCAACGCTGCTACACACAAAATGCATTTTGAAATTAGAGAATCTACACACAATAGAGCCGATTTCGAAACAGAGCACTTGGACACACTACAGCTTATTTCAAAATAGGCTCTATTCCCTGTCTTAACAGTCCCTATTTGGAAATAGCTATTTCAAAATAGCTCAAGAAATGAGATTTGCCTATTTCAAAATAAGCCAACCGCTGTTTAGAAACAGCATTTGCATTGTGTAGATGCTAGGAAAGTCATTTCAAAATAACTTTGCTGTGCAGACCTACCCCTAGAATCACAATCCTATTAGACACTGCCAACGTTCACTTCAAAAGGCATCAGGAAAAGAGCTGCTGAACTGGAACTTCACAAGCCTGTGTCCAATTCCAGTGCTAAGAATTCAAAAAGACTCCGCCCTTTGACAGGCTGGGACTGAAACCAGCTCCTGGGAAACACGAGTGACGGAGAGAGAAGCAAAACCCCCTTAGCCAGATTACACATTAGGACAGGGGCAAGCAAACTTTTGACACTGGGCCCCACCGTTCATCCCTGCAATTAGCAGCCTCCCCCCGAGCCCTCCCAACCTGTCTAATGTAATCCAAACTGATGGAAATTTCGGTCATGTTCATGTGAAAATAAACCCTTTGGCACGTGTAAGAAAATAGGCCTGGGGAATGTAAAAACTTTATTAATCAGTATATAAATGTGAATGCACAGACTTAAAAACAGTACCACATTTCAACATTTATAGTGAGATGGATGAGCCTGAGACCCAGCAGCTGCTCCTCTTTATAAAATTTCATGCTCCCCCGGGGGTTTGCCCCTAACTTTGAGCACCACTGCATTAGGACACATTAAAGAGGCAGAGTGGGGAAACTCAGGTGTAGTTTCTCATCTAGCTCAGAAGCAGCATTTGGCCCCCAACGCACTAGGGACTGAAAGGGGTTTGGACCCTATGCTATTCTTCAGGACTCTCCTCCACTAAGAATGGGAAAATACTTCTTAAGAGGACCTGGCTGGTTTTTATTTCAACATTGTTTTCTTCCTCCCCTTCCCCAGATGAAGCAGCATCCCCAAACAAAAATCAGAGGAAAGCATTAAGTCCTAATACACCAAACTGCCCTGGCCTCTGAGCTATGAGTATGTCTGCACTGCAAGAAACACCCAGCAGCAGCGAGTATCAGAAGAACAACTGACTCAGGCTCAGGGGCTTACACTCCAGGGCTAAAAATAGCAGCATTGCTTGGACATAGATATTTCTGCCTCGGTTGGAGCCTAGGTTCTGGGATCCATTCCATTTCTGGTTCTAGGGCCTGGGATCTGGCCCATGTGGGAATCTTTTAGTCTGAATTTTTGCCTCATGCAGCAAGCCCCATAAGCCTGAGTTAGTTGACTGGGGCTCTGAGGCCTGTAACAAGGAGAATTTTGGGGCTGGGGTTTTTTTTGGTCTGTAGATATACTCTGTGTGCGCTGAAACATAAGGATTGATAGCCAACCTAACTGCTTATTATCTGATTCCAGGCAAAAAGGTTAACTGACATCTCATTACCCCCCGATATCTTTATTTAGTATTCACATCCAATGCTGTCTGAAGCAGCAGTCCATTAACACCATTAACACCAAGATCCTACCTACAGTTACCAAGGCCCCACTTGCCTTAAAATGATCACTAAGCAAAGCTAAATCTCCCATCAGATTGCTAAGGGAACTCTGCTCTTTCCCAGATAATACCAGGCAGAGAGATTACCCATAAAGGCTGCTAAATAGGGACTCCCTGCTCTGATGCCTCCACAGTCTCTGCCCTGATAGCCACCCCGTCCAACTGACAGAGCACCTGAAGCTGCCTTCATTTATCTCACACTAATCCTTTCCAGGAATAGTTAAGACAAGGTGTGGGATGGTTCCTCTTCTCATAAATGTTCCTCCTCCTGGGGAAGGTGAGGCCTCAGGTATATCTGTCCCGAGGCAGAATTCTTCCTTCTCGTGCTGTTTATCTCATTTCATTTATTAAACCTACTGCTGGCTCACTTTAAGAAGTCAGGCTTTCTGCTGGTACATCAGCTTCCTGAGAACAAGTAGCAAATCAAGGCCTCCAGCCCTCCTCTTTACATTTGTGGCGTAGGTGTTATGCTAATTGACTGAGCAGGCTGCCCCCCGTAGCCCAAAGGAGCAATACCTGGTTTGCTCATTTGACGAGGGAGTTGAATTAAACTCTTTTAAAAAGGTGTGGGGGTTTTATTAACTCATTTCTTTCTGAAACCCCATCCATGTCAGACAAAGACTCCAGGCCAACAGCACATCGGACAGGGCACTGCATAGTATGTATCTGATGTCTATTGATTTGACTGGGGCTTCTTGTCTGCACCAGAACATGTTTGCCACTAGAGCTACACCAGTCCAGATGTGCTAGAGCTACACCACTCCAGACGTGCACCAGCAAACATTTTCTAGTGCAGATGCATCTGATGCAGTGAAAGAGAACTTTTGCTGGTCTCCCTAATGCCAATTCACTAAACAAAATAAGTGTACCCCAACCATATAACTCCAAGGAACATCCATATACCACAGGCCCACTGACAGGAAGCAATTGCTCTGGGGCCTGGTGATTGAACAGTGCCTGTGGCTTCCAGCTGCTGCTACTGTGGTAGCAGCAGCACCTGGAACACTAGGCCATCCAAATCTCAACACCAGAGCGCCTCTCTGCTCTGTGGCTGGAGCGGGGCTGCGGTGCTGAGGGCTAGCTGCCCCCGGCCCTGCCTCTTCCAGAAATGTTATCTATTACAGGTTGAACTTCTCTAGTCCGGAACTGTCTCGTCCAGCAACCTGCATAATCCAGCATGATTTCAGTTAGCTGGACAACCACTTATCATGGGCATGGCCAAGTTTCCCGTGGCCCCATCAGGTTTGTTTCCAGCCACCAGTCCTGGCTCTCAATGTTCTGTGCTGGTATTTAGCTGTAATTTGCCCCTAAATGTCTTCTAAGATCCCAGTAAGCCGTGGAAGCATTGGTAATGCTGCTAGACAATATTGACCTGCTGTGATTTGGCAAATTCTCTCCTTCAGTACAGGTCAAGTCCTGAGGGTGCTGGATTAGACAGGTTCAACCTCTATAAATCACTCAAGAGAGAGGTGCAGGTATACGGCACAACTGTTACAAGCCTGTAGAAAATACACGCGCTTTTAAGAGACACTTAAATCTGAATTGCTTTCCCAATGACCACAAAAGCATCAGCCACAATTTCCATGCTCCTGGGGAAGATGTGGCATCATTTCAGCTCTTTCCAGTACAGCACTATCTCCAGATCTGAAGAAGAGGTCTGCCCCATGAAAGCTCATCACCTAATAAATTATTTTGTTAGTCTTTAAAGAGTTACAGGACTGCTTGTTTGTTTTTTATCATTTCAGCTGTTAGCCACTTTGTCGTCCATGCAGCCAACAGTTACCCTAACATTGTCTCTCTGACTTTTCAAAAATCAGCTCCCCACCTAGGGGCTCAGACTCCAGAAGACCAGCATAATGAACATGAGGAAGAAGCTGGTGGGTGGGCTTGAGTGTTTCCATTTATGCCTATGAGCCAAGCAGACCGGCCAAAGCGAATAAATCTCCAAGTCACAATGAACAGTGAACGCTGCTGCTGTAATAATCATTCACCTTCAAGGAGGTTAATAAGCCAACCGACTTTTAGCTGCAGGCCTTGCCCTGTGCAGCAAACGTCACGCTAATCCTGAGATCTCTTTTCTAAGGGCAAACCTACACTATAGGGGAAGGTTGAACTAATGTACGCAATTCCAGCTAGAGTCGACGTATCTTAATTCAGGCTTTCACGCCGTCTCCATTAAGGAGTACCGGGGCCAATGGTGGCACCCTATAAATTCGATTTAGCACATCACCCACTAGGAATGCTAAATCAAACTCCAGAAGATCAACCGCAGCAGGGTCAATCTTCCTTGTAGTGAAGACATATCCTGAGTGGCTTATCTTGAGGAATTTCTCCAGCCTGTGTTATGCAGCGGATCAGAATGGTTTCTTCTGAACATATGAACTCCTTCACACAACAGAAGTGACACCACCACCTAAAATCAAACCCTCTTTTCTTTTCCCTTTGACTGAGACACAGGGTCAAGTGACGCACAAAAGAACAAATTAACTGTGGGGGCCAGGAGGTGGTTGATATACCCGCTTAGCGATTTAAGACTTACGTTGAGCTTGTCTGTGGCTGTTCAAATGCTTCTTTAGGAATTTTCAGCCCAGGGTTTCTCTTCTTGCCTGTGAAACAAGAAAGAAGCAAAAGCAATGAGATGTCTTTTGGTGGGCAAGTGGGGACAGAGCAGGGGATTCTCCCCTGTGGTTACAGTTTATAAATTAGGGGTTGTCTATAGTGGTTGACCTTACCTAACAGAAACACCTGCTCAGCCTGTGGTGCAGATGCAGGGCAGAGAGTTCAAAATAGTGCCTTTGTTCAATAAGCTGCAATCAGGCCTGCTATTCTAGCTCCTACGCTGGCACAGAAGGCAGAGGACAGGTCATGCAAAACAAGCCCTTTGAAAGTACATTTCACCTTTTTAATCCCTGTCTACACTGGCTCCTATGTTTCCTGAACCGATTTAATTCAGACTGAAACCAGTTCTAATAAACCAAGTATAAACACCTATTTGGCCATCCTGTGCAAGCAGGGACAGATTCTTTTGAAAGAACATTAAACAACACAGGGCCAGATCTAATATTATTGACACAGATCCCTGAAATTGATGGGACTTAGGTAACTTTTGAGGACCTGGGCCATTTACACTAGTGCAAAGCAGGATTAAGTCCACTGAAGCCAATGTAACTACATAAAACCAGCACAAATGAGAGCAGAGTTAGGTTCCAAAGACAGAACAATGTTTGTTCACATTGGCTAGCTAACCCTTTCTTAAAGTGAATTAACATGAGCAGGATTCAAACCAAGTTCTAAAGCTGTTCAAATCAATACTGGGGCTCTGGACTTACTGGGTTTCAAAACAGAGAGTGAGAGTCAGGTGATCTAAGGAAACACGAGAACTTTATTATTGCTAAACATACAGGGACAAAATAACCTGGGAATGTAAGTCACGTCACCAACCCCAAGGATAAACATACAGATGCACGTTGGGTGTGTCATAAAACACTTGGTCTCAAAAAAAGCACAGACACCTAATTTAGATTTTTCTTTAACCTAACAATTTACATCAGTTGCAGTCTTCCTCCAGACCTCTCTGTTCACGATACCCTCTTTTAACCTTTTTACACATGCGTGTTTCAGTTTATTTCTCCACGGCACACTCTGCCATCATGCTCTGACACGCAGGCCTATAAGTAGTGGATTCCAGAACTGCAGGAGCCGCAGGTTTAAGATACATGCCCACAGAACTGAACATGACCCTTTTAAAGCAACCAGTCAGCTTAGAACTGGAGGGCTTTTACTTCCCAGTTCCAAAACACAAGCTCAAGCTTGTTCAGTTTGCCATTCCAACATATTGTAACAGATGGTTGCAAAGCAGCCTCATGGAAAACAAAAAATTACTACAAACTTGCGTTTGAAAAAGGCGTGCTCCCTGCTCCTCAGAGCTCTCAGTTGACACATAAAAAGGCAAAGAGAAGACAAGGCCCAAGAGAACATCTTAAAAGAAGGAGACTATCGAAAAATAATAATGAATAGTTTTCAAAAATTTGGCAGCTGATGTCAGCTGGTCTATAAGGAGGATGGAAAATAGGAAAAACCAACACAGACACCTCTGGAAACAGATGATCAATTCACCCCTGGCCACTACAGCTCTGAGCTTATTACAGGCTGAACCTCTCTAATCCACACCCCTATCATCTGGCAACATCCATAATCTGGCATGATTTTAGTTAGCCAGAGGACCAC
Organism: Carettochelys insculpta; assembly: GCF_033958435.1. NCBI lineage: Eukaryota > Metazoa > Chordata > Testudines > Carettochelyidae > Carettochelys > Carettochelys insculpta. The sequence continues at coordinate 21,155,233 of NC_134156.1, read as the reverse complement.
TTATCATGGGTGTGGCCAAGTTTCCCATGGTCTCATGAAGTTTGTTTCCAGCCACTAGCCCTGGCTCTCAGTATTCTATGCTGGTGGTCAGCTGTAACTTACCCTGAAGTGTCTTCTAAGAGCCGAATAAATTGTGGAAGTGTTAATAATGAGTTAGACGATATTGACCTCCCATGGTCCAGCAAACTCTTTCGTTCGGCACCGGTCAGGTCCCCAGGGTGCCGGATGAAAGAGATTCAACCTCCACTATTCTTGGTTGTATTGTACTTCGCGTCTTACAAAATTCATGGCCATAAAAAAATGCATCATGGACTGTGAAATCTGGTCTTTTGTGCAGAGACCAACGTTTCTCAAAGGAAGCTGCAGGGGTGGAATTGCAAGGCTATGTGTGGGGGAGGCATCATGGTATTGCCCCTTGACTTCTGCACTGCCTTCAGAGCTGAATGGTGGAGAGCGGCGGCTGTTGGCTGAGTGCCCAGCTCTGAAGGCAGCACCACGCCAGCAGTAGTGCAGAAGTAAGGGTGGCAGCATCATACCATGGCAACCTTACGTCTGCCTTGCTGCCGCTGGCAGCTCTGACTTCAGAGCTGGGATCCCCCCCAGCGGTCACTGCTCCCCAGCTGTCCAGATCTGAAGGCAGGGTCACCTCCAGCAGCAATGCAGAAGTAAGGGTAGCAGTACCATAGCCCCCCTACAATAACCTTGGGACCTCCTCACAACTTCATTTCAGGTCAGCCCCCCACAATTACAACACCGTGAAATGATTTATAGAGATGAAATCATGAAACTAATTATTTTAAAATTCTGATGACTGTGAAATTGACCAAAATGGACTGTGATTTTCATAGGGGCTTAGTTATGCAGGTGGAATTGCTCTTGTCTGGCCACCCTTGGGACCTGACCAGTGCTGGACAAGAGAATTTGCCAGATGATGGGAAGTTAATATTATCTAGCAGTATTACCAACACTTCCACTGCTTATTGGCTCCTAGAAGACATTTAGGGGTAAATTATAGCTAAATAACAGCACAAAACACAGAGCCGGGACTGGTGGATGTAAACAAATTTTATGGGACCATGGAAAACTTGGCCACATCCATGATACGTGGTGTTCTGGCTAAAATCATGCTGGATTACGGACGTTACTAGATGAGAGAGTTCTGTAGTAGAGAGGCTCAACCTGTAACACCTAGCGGGTCCAACTAACCCTGGGACCCCACACTGTGCATATTGTTCCCTCGTCTGCCTGATAGTTAACCCAAATTCAGGCTCTTGCAGGGTTATTTCTATGAGGCTGATGAAGTAGTAATGAAGTCAGATATACTCTTGGTTCAATCCTGCTTACAAAAATGTACAGAGTCCTGTTTCCCTGAACAGAGTAGATTAAAAACAACAAACAGAAGTTTCCTTGCTCAGAAACTTCCAAGCCTGACACTCCAGAAGGCTCATTGCCTAAGAAGCTTTGTCTTTCTACTTCTTTCAAGACTCATCGTCACAATTCCTCCTCTTGGCTTTCTGACACAGCCTGCAATCTGTACCCTAACCCCTGACCTTGCAACCAGGAAAACCCTGCGTGGATTCATGCTTGGGGCTTGACACACTCCCTGACTTTGATGGGGTCTGTGACTGTCTCTGGAACCATGCTCCCCACTCCCCACCACCACCATTAGACCTTTCACCACAGTGATACTGAGACAATCCTTGCCCCAAAGACCTTCCAATCTAAGCAGAGATGATAGACACTGAGTGTAAAACCCCTAGCTTACCATCCCCCTATTACAGATGGAGAACTGAGATTAGGTGCCCAAGGTGACAAACAGAGAGTTTATGACACAGTGCATAGTTGGATTCAGTCACTGCACAGCCGGTTAATCATAAGACCATCTGTTATCTTCTGGTTTGCTATTTCATCTTCATCCTGATCATCTATCCCAGTGTTTCTCTACCTTTTTGACATCAGGAACTGGCTTCCTGCCTTCCTAAACTGTGGCAGGGAGATCTCAGGGGGGCTTGCATGGGTTCATACACTGGCCACTGAGAAACACGCTCTGCAAAACCACTCCCACGTGGTCTACTTAAAAGTGAAAACAAGCACCAATTTTTGTTTCACTTCCTGCACTGATTTACTTGCAGACTCACACATGCTGGTACCAGTATCTCAGCACAGCATATTTCAGGCAGCTCTGAGAGGATGGAAATGAACCCAGTGGAAATTAACCTAATTTGAGCAAGAGACACAACAGACAGCGCAGAATTTAATCTTATCTTGGTTCACAAGTGGTGTCAGAGAAAGAACAAAGCAGCAATTTACCAAACCCAAATAAATAGGAAAAGCCTTTTCACCTTTTGCTGAAACAGATTCTGCACGTTTGGGGTTTATTTTCCTTGTCTCTCTTAAGAGAATACAATATTTTGAAACTCTGCCATTTTTTCTGAAGCACCATCTGTTTGTTTAACAAAGCTGCCAAGACATGGCCCTCATTTAATATTAAAGGATAAAGCATCAACAATGATCAAAAGAAAATACAGATCTGGTGATGGCACAGGGAGAGGCGGAACTGCAGGATGGAATTAAACTAGGAGGAACTGACAGTTGTTGCTCCAGCAATTTGCCTGCGGTATTAGTGTAAGAAAACAATGACCAAATCCAGCATGCACCACTATTCATCTCCTGGGTAGGAATAATGAAAGTCCCTAGTTGTAACCTGGCAATTTTATGACCCTCTACTGGATTAGACAAAATTTCTTTGCTCCTTTTAACATGAAAAGCGTTTGCTCTTCATGAGAGTCTCTAAATTGCAGCACGAACAATCTGCCTTCTAATCTCTGGAAACGCTTATTTGAATCCGAGGACGTGTCATCCTGGATGCACCCAGGAGTCATGACTGTTATACTGGTACGAAGTCTAATGTCTGATCTATCACAGTAGTTACCAGCAAACAAGATGGTACAGCAATGCCAGGGAGACTGGATAGCCCAGGGATCGCTAATAGGAGCCTAATCCAATGCCCAGGGAAGTCAATGGAAAGCCATTTAGTGATTTTTATTACTAACTGAGAGAAAGCCGTGCTAGTCTATATACTATGAAAACAAAAAAGCCATCCAGTAGCACTTTAAAGACTAACAAAATAATTTATTAGATGATGAGCTTTCATGGGACAGACCCGCTTCTTCAGATCATAGCCCTGGCCATGATCCGAAGAAGTGGGTCTGTCCCACGAAAGCTCATCACCTAATAAATCATTTTGTTAGTCTTTAAAGTGCTACTGGACTGCTTTTTATTACTAACTGTATTACAGTAGCATTGAGAGCCCTCAGCTAAAATTGATTTGATTACTGTACGGACACACAGCAAGGCATTCCCTGCCCAACAGGTTTATAATCTAAATTTACCAGGAATGGGAAGGGAAATAGAAGGTTGAAGTGATTTGCCCAAAGTCCTACACTCGATGAATGGTGGTACTAGCAATATAAATGAGGTTTCCTGAGTACCAGTCTCCTGAACCCCATTGTTTTCACTATGTTCAAAGGGTTGTGGATCAGACCCAGAATAAAAGGTTTTATGCTTTTAGGTCACAGATTGAATCTAATCCAGGTGAGCAGCAGTGTTCCCTTTAATTTTTTCACAGAATCACAGGGCTGGAAGGGACAGGAGGTCATCTTGTCCAGACCCCTGCTTCAAGCAGAATCAACCCCCACTAAGTCATCCATCCATGGGCAGAATGAATTTTGTTTCATGCACCAAGGCATGTGCAGATGTGCACCACCAAGAGACACTCTGCCTACGAGCTGGGTGATGCTAAACCACTCATCTTACAGGCAACACTAGTTTGCAGCCTCCAATAGTTGCTCCCACAAGCTCGTGTGAGAGAAGATGGGTGGCTCTCAGTTCAGTCTCTCCTGGACACACCCCATCTTACATTAGCTGGCATCTTTCTAGGCATCTGCAGAGCGTGGTTACAAAGCGAGCGAGCCAGGGAAAGTGACTGACTGACCCCCTGAGGTGCTTTCTTCAGAGAGCTGGAAGAGCTACCTGCCCTGATAGACAGAGTGGTAAAACACATATTGTCCTTTCCCCAGCACTACACGCATGATAAAAAAGAAATGTAAAAAGACACAGATTCACAGAGTTGGTGACTGGTGCCCATTCTAGGTGAATGCAATGCACTTCGGCTATGTCTACACTAGAAGCATCGGTCTACAGAAGTTACTGTCAGAAGAGTCGCTTCGACAAAACTTCTGTTGACGGATCATATCTACACATAAAAGCAGATCGATCTTTTGATCCGCTCTGTAGACAAAAGGGCCCCCTGGAGCGTCTACATGGCTTTTTTTTTTTGACAGTTTCTGCTCACAAAACACTTTTGTGTGTAGATATTCCATGAGTTTTGTCGACACAATCAGGGGTTCATATTCCTGCACTTACACTAATGTGATATATGCCATCATGTGCCAGCAATGCCCCCTGCCATGTATAATTCAAGGAGAGATCGCTCAATAGTTCGAGCATTGGCCTTGTAAACTCATGGTTGTGAACTTAATCCTGGGGCAGGTAGGACACTTGTTCCCATAAAGTAAGAACTAGGGGACACCGAATGAAATTAACAGGCAGCAGGTTTAAAACAAATAAAAAGAAGTTCTTCACAGAACTCACAGTCAGCCCGTGGAACTCTTTGCCAGAGGAGGCTGTGAAGGCCAGGACTATAACAGGGTTTAAAAAAGCGCTAGATAATCTCATGGAGGTTAGGTCCATCAATGGCTATTAACCAGGGTGGGTAAGGAATGGTGTCCCTAGCCTCTGTTTGTCAGAGGCAGGAGATGGATGACAGGAGAGGGATCGCTTGATCATTACCCTTTCAGTTCACTCCTTCTGGAGCACCTAGCATTGGCCACCATCAGCAGACAGGATACTGGGCTGGATGGACTTTTGGTCTGACCCAATATGGCCATTCGTACGTACAAACTGGACAATCCCTTCACCAAAGGACAGATGGACACAAATCAGACATTAGGAATCTGAATACACATAAACCAGTAAGTGAGCAATTTAACTTGGCAGGACACTGAATGAATGACTTAATAGTTTGTGTATTACAATGAAGAGATTTTAATACCAGATTACAAAGGGAGACATCTGAATTGGAATTCATTTTGAAGTTTAATACCTATCACTGTGGAATAGTCAAAGAGCGGTAGCTGTGTTAAGCCGTGTCTACACGTGCACGCTACTTCGAAGTAGCGGCACTAACTTCGAAATAGCGCCTGTCACGGCTTCACGTGTTGGGCGCTATTTCGATGTTAACATAGACGTTAGGCGGCGAGACTTCGAAGCCGCTAACTCCATGAGGGGATGGGAATAGCGCCCTACTTCGAAGTTGAACGTCGAAGTAGGGCACGTGTAGACGATCCGCATCCCGCAACATCAAAATAGCGGGGTCCTCCATGGTGGCCATCAACTGAGGGGTTGAGAGACGCTCTCTCCAGCCCCTGCGAGGCTCTATGGTCACCGAGTGCAGCAGCCCTTAGCCCAGGGCTTCTGGCTGCTGCTGCTGCGGCAGCTGGGGATCCATGATGCATGCACAGGGTCTGCAACCAGTTGTCGGCTCTGTGGATCTTATGTTGTTTAGTGCAACTGTGTCTGGGAGGGGCCCTTTAAGGGAGCGGCTTGCTGTTGAGTCCGCCCTGTGACTCTGTCTGCAGCTGTGCCTGGCACCCTTATTGCGATATGTGCTACTTTGGCGTGTAGACGTTCCCTCGCAGCGCCTATTTCAATGTGGTGCTGCGCAACGTCGATGTTGAACGTCGACATTGCCAGCCTTGGAGGACGTGTAGACGTTATTCATCGAAATAGCCTATTTCGATGTCGCTACATCGCAATAAGCTACTTCGATGTAGGCTTCATATGTAGACGTAGCTTTAGTCTGTATTCTAACAAAACAAAATAGCAGTCATATATCACTTTAAAGACTAATGACATTATTTATTCTGTAATGAGCTTTCATGGGACTCAATAAAGATCTCAATTATCTTATGTATTACAAAGACAATTTCCCCACCTTTGGTATTCACAGGGATGGCAGACAGCCCACTTCAACAGACACTTCACAGATGCTTTTCTTCTCTCTTCCCCTCCTTCCTTCCTCACTATTTAGTTGACTCCTCAGTTTTCTCTCAGTATTTTTTTCTCTCAGGAATACTCCAGATCTGAAGAAGTGGGTCTTCCCCACAAAAGCCCATTACCTAATAAATAATATTGGTCTTTAAGGTGCTACAGGGCTGCTTTCTTAACTTTGCAAGCACTTGTATTGAGGAATGACTTAGAATCATAGAATTCTAGGGCTGGAAGGGACCTCAGGAGGTCATCGTGTCCAGCTACCTGTCTAAAGCAGGATCATCCCAACTAAATCATCCCAGACGTGACTATGCCAAGCGGGGACTTAAAAACCTCTAGGGCTTGTCTACACTACCACCTTCCTTCGAAGGAAGGATGGTAATTTGGGTGTTGGGAGTTTACCACCGAAGTGCTGCCATGCATAGGCAGCACTTCATTAGTAAACCCCCAACACCCTAATTACCATCCTTCCCTCGAAGGAAGGTGGTAGTGTAGACACAGCCCTAGAGATGTACCAGAGAGGTGGCCGTGTTAGTCCGTAGCTTCAAGAACAACAAGAAGTCTTGTGGCACCTTACAGACGAACAGATATTTTGGAGCGTAAGCTTTCATGGGCAAAGACCCGCTTCATCAGAGGGTCTTTGCCTACGAAAGCTTATGCACCAAAATATCTGTTCGTCTATAAGGTGCCACAAGACTTCTTGTTGTTCTCGAAGCCCTGGAGATGGAGATTCCATCACCTCTCGCGATAATTCATTCCAGTCATTCACCATCCTCCTGGTGAAATTGTTTTTCCTAGTATCCAACCTACACCTCTCCTTTTGCAACTTCAGACCATTGTTCCTTGTTTTGCCACCTGTCACCATTGAGAACAGTCTCTCTCCATCCTCGTTAGAACCCCCCTTTCAGAAAGTTGAATGCTGCTATACAATTGCCCCTCAGTTGTCTCTTCTGCAAACTAAACAAACCCAAATCTCTCAGCCTCTCCTCATAGGTCATGTGCTCCAACCCCTTAATCATTTTTGTTGCCCTCCGATGAACCCTCTCCTATGTGTCCACATCCTTTCTATACTTGGTGGCCCAGAACTGGACACAGTACTCCAAATGTGGCTTCACCAGTGCCAAGTAGAGGGGAATAATAACGTCTCTAAATCTACTGGAAATGCTTCTCCTAATGCACCCCAATGTGCCATTAGCCTTCCTGGCTAAAAGGGCACACTGCTGACTCATATCCAGCCTCTCATCCACTGTAATCCCCAGGTCCTCTTCTGCTGCACTGCTACTTAGCTAGTCAGTCCCCAGCTTGTGACAGTGCTTGGGATTCTTTCGTCCCAAGTGCAGGACTCTGCACGTGCCCTTGTCGAACCTCATCAAATTTCTTTTGGCCCAATCCTCCAATTTGTTTAGGTCACTCTGCACACTGTCCCTGCCCTCCAACTTCTCTACCTCTCCCACAGCTTAGCATCATCCGCAAATTTGTGTCCTGAAGGTAGGACTCGAATGAATTAGGAAGAGGGGCATTGTGTTAGCCCTGCCAAGACTGGGAAGACAACATAGGCTTTCACTTAGCAAAGCACTTCAGGACATACTTACACTCTAAGCACATGCTTACATTATCTTCATTCTGAAATGTACTTCAGCAGGTGCTTAAGTACTTTGAACTGGATAGAGCCCAGAGGCAGAGAAATCTCTGCCTTACAGAGGTGACAGCTTACCAGAGAAATCCACTATGCTGCCAAGTTGTTTAGTTTTAGGGCTATGACTGCACAACCTTGAAATGCTGTTTCTTTTTGGCTTTTTTTTAAATTGAGCCGGTAAGTAAACCACAGACTGGGAATGAAAAAAAAAATAGGGGATAAATAGTATGGCTTTAAAAATCCAGACTGAATACTTCCCTTTGAAAGTTTTAATTTCCAAGAATAAAAAACCTCTGCATTCATGCAATAGTCTTGCTAATTTGGGTCCAGGAATTTGCTGTCGGCTCCCTGGTGGAGATGACGGCTACCAGCCCTTACAAATTATTATTTTTTAAAAAATACTCACCCCAGTAATATTTCTCACAAAAATAAAAGAAACAAAATAGAGAAGAGTACAGCTGTGGAGGAGGGAATGACAGAGGAGGTTGCTACCCAGAGACACTGGGACAGAAAATAAATGTTTGCTGTTACAGAGAAATCCTGTATACCAGCCTCCAGGCTTTCAATGAAGTCTAAAGCTCTTCGTGACCTAATCCAAAGTAAATGGTGCCTTGCTCCAAAATGCTCCTGTTTCCTTCAGAGGATATTTGCCAGTTCTGTCTGCCACAAATTATTATGAGAGCCAAATTCAACAAGCATGTGGCAGTGTTCTTCTATTTAGCACACAGATCACCGGCAAAACATCACAGGAAGAGGAAGGTCTTTTTCTCTCTTCATGAGGATGGAAGAGATGACTAGGAGCAAAGAGCTCTGCTGGGTTCTGCTTGTGCTCTGCCTCTGAGTTTATGCATGGCACTCAGGGACAAACTTTTTCCCTCCTCCCATGAGCCACAGCACCTTACTCTGCAAAAAGTTCTGCTGAGGTCACTGGAATCGCAAACTTCAAGGTATAAGAATAAACACTTGGCACAGGTCTGGGATCTTCAATCCAGCACTCAACCAGCCCTGCTGACGCAGGGCTGCTATTCACTCCAGGAGGCAGGGAAGTTTTTCTTCCCTGTTTCACAGAGGGCAAACTGAGGCATGGAGTGGGGAAGATGTCCTCTCCATGAGAGCTCGGAGGGTGGCAAAGGTAAACCAGACCTGAGGTGACCTTCATTATTGGGCTACAACAGATTAGGGGCTCCCAAACTTTTTGCTATATCCCCCACGTCCTCCATGGCAGTAAAATAAGAGCACCCCCTCCCCTCAGCTCCCACCCAGAAGTGACTTACTGGGTGCGTCTACACTAGCCAGCTACTTCGAAGTAGGCAGCACAATGTCAAAATAGCATGCGTCGCATCTATACGCTCCATGTGCTATTTCGATGTTGAAATCGACGTTAGGCAGTCCCATCCGAAGATGGGAATAGCGCCCTACTTCGACATTCAACGTCGAAGTAGGGCGTGCGTAGACGATCTGCGTCTTGCTACTTCGAAATAGCGGGGTCCTCCATGGCGGCCATCAGCTGAGGGGTTGAGAGACGCTCTGTCCAGCCCCTGCAGGGCTCTATGGTCACCGTGTGCAGCAGCCCTTAGCCCAGGGCTTCTGGCTGCTGCTGCTGCTGCAGCTGGGGGTCCATGCTGTGTGCACGGGGTCTGCAACCGGTTGTTGGCTCTGTGGATCTCATGCAGTGCAGGCTGAGTTTGTCTGGGAGGGGCCCTCTAAGGGAGGGGCTTGGGGCTTTGCTGGCCCCTTATTTCAATGGGGAGCACTTGTGCGTGTGGACGCTCTGCATTTCCTTCTGGGGCAGCTCCTTTTGACGTTCTCTGTCGCTACTTCAACGTTGAACGGCAATGGCACCAGCCCTGGAGGATGTGTAGACGATATGCATCCAAGTATCCTATTTCGATGTTCTTACATCAAAATAGGCTACTTCGATGTAGTGTGCTAGTGTAGACATAGCCACTGAGGGGCACAAGTAACCCCAGGCAGCAGCAAGACCCATTTGGCTCCATCCCCAGAGGAGCCTGTGGCTGTGCATCCGGGAGCGGACCAGGTCGTCTCCCCCTCCCTCCTACATGCAGAAACAATTGCATAGCTGGAATCGACTTATCAACTATCGACTTACCTGGCTTTCCTCACTGAGGGAGGTCAGCGAGGTTGATCAGAGAAAATCTCCCATCAACCTCCCTTATTCCTCACAACATTGAGGAGCACAGGGTTAACTGCAGGCCCCAGATAGGTTGATTTTGCACATCCCCACGAGGCGCACAAAATCAAACCCTGGAAGATTGACCCTAACTGTGTCAATCTTCTGAGCAGTGGAGACATACCCTCAGGCCAAACCTTGACTCCCACCTCTCTTTAGATTGTGGCTGTACATAGTCACCAGGCCCAGAGGGTTGGGTCACCGCTTGCTGCAGCTCCCATTGGCTACATATTGCTATTCCCAGCCAATGGGAGCTGCGAGTGACTGTACCGCAGACGCTCAGGTAAACAAACCATCTGGCAGCCCATCCGTAGCTGCCCCTGAAGAATTACATGCGACCTGTGTGGCGGAGGCTGCCCACCTCTGATTTAATTCATCCCTTTGTCTCTCCACTCGAAATCCCACAACTGAGGACACTCCAGCCAAGAGGAGTGGAAAAGCATGTTCTATTCCTTGAATTAAAACATTTACCTCCCCTAGACTAAACAGTCCCTGAATAATGGGCCTTCCTGGTTCCCAGCCAAGGTTTTGCACCTAAAGATTAAAATAAGCAAAACTCCTTTTTAAATGCATCTTCTCAGACAGGAGTGTCACTTCCTGGGCTTCTTAGAGCCTGGCTCCTCCATGTGAATTTTCACAAGCTGCCTCTGTTTCAGCTTCTGACAAGGGGCAAACCATGTCCCTCCAGATTTGGCCCCTCGGCCCCTCTCCTTGGTTAATCAGTGACAGTTCAGCCTAGTGCTCTTGATTTGTGATCAGTTTCTCATACCCAGCTCCCAATTATACACCAGCTTTACAACTTCTTCGACCCACTACAGTCCCAGCCAGCAACAAACTAGGAGGCTCCACCTATGCCCCTGAGCCCGGCCTTACCACCCACTCTTAGTTTATGTGCCCCTTTCTCTCACTTCCATCCAGTCTTATAGCTCCTGCTAAGGAGGCTGGTAGGTGTGGTCAGTTACCAGGCAGGCACAGGACTATTACAGAATCACAGAACTGGAAGAGACCTTGAAAGGTCGTCAGTTCTAGCCCCCCAGCACTCAGAGCAGAACTTAGCACCACAGCTGACAGATGTTATCAGGAAATTCATTTGAGACCTACAGCAAGGATTGACCTCACAAGTGGCAGTTTACATGGCCAAGCACTAACCACTGAGCTATCCTCTGTTCACCCAGCCCCCTCTCCATTCTCCCTGATTGGGGCTGGAGAAACAAGAGCTTGTGAAGGGATTCTCCAGCAGCCCCCTTGGAACAAAGCGGTGGAGGAAAATTAGTAACTTTTGGTCCCTTTCACCAGCATAGACCTAGCATCAGAGAGGAAGCCATGCTAGTCTGTAGCTTTGAGAACAACAAAAAGTCATGTGGCACCTTATAGACTAACAGATATTTTGGAGCATAAGCTTTCGTGGGCAAAGACCCGTTTCATCATCTGATGAAGCGGGCCTTTGCCCACGAAAGCTTATGCTCCAAAATATCTGTCAGCATAGACCTAGTTTCTGGACTGTGATGTTTGTACCCCCTGCTCCCCTCCTTGCTCCATCATTCTTCAGGCCTTTCTGGCACGGCTACAGGGAAGCATCACACTATTTCCCCATCTGCTGTTCTTGTCACATGCGTGGGCATCGAATTCTTCCCCAGCGCTCCTTCACTCAGATTTTGGCTCCGTGATAGTCTCTGCCCTCTGTTTATTCAGCAGGCCAGACTAGATGGCTCCTTCTGGCTTTAAAATCTCAGCTGGTGCAAGTTGTCGTAGATCCAGTTACTTCAAGTGAACAGTAACCATTTGGGCAAGCTGATGCTCAGGTCTCGTGGTCTAGGCAAACCATTTTTAAAGCACCAGTGACTTCTGAGCCCTCGAATCATGGAGATTTTGTTTCAATAGCACCCACCACACGGTAGGTTCTTAAACAGTCACAGGAGGAACACACGAGTATTCTGATTTTTCACCTTCAATTCCAAGACTAGGTGTAGATTTTAAGGCTCCCTGTTTAAAAACAATACAGATCTGCGGGGAGGGGAAAATATTAGCATTTTTTAAAAGTAGCAAATGAGGTGCAAATGGACAAAAATCTTCCCATTTTCAGATGCTCAGTAAGATACAGATGAAGCAGTCAGAATGCAAGAAAGCACAATTACAGCTTCAATCAAATGCCAAGGGAAACGCCAAGGAGAGAGCTGTATTTTATCTGTATGACTGAAATAGAATAAAGAACCTCTCTCTCTGCAGCCCTGTCAATAAATTAAAACTGTCAACTGTCCGTACCTAGCTGTCTCTGTATTACTGTTGGAATGAAACACACTCCAGTTACCTAATGGTGAGCCAAAAACTCCATTACCGAAACCCAGATTGCAATAAAGACAGGAGAACTCAATAATAATATTAGGCACCTGTTAAAACCTTGAAATCAAACAAGCTGACAGGGGTTCCACCACTTCAGATCCTAAGTGCATCCTGGCAACACAGCCAGCCTCCTCTGCCAGAACGGGAAAGTTCCTAATCTGACCCATGATTGGACCCTGTTTGAATGATGCACCCAAACTAGAGTGCAGCTAGGTCAGGTCTGTTCCTAAGCTGGTCTAACTCTACAGGGTCAGTTACGTGGCTATGACTATGGTTTGTGGGAGCCGAGTTAACTGATCAGTATATTTGTAACAGCAACGAAGGGTCCTGTGGCACCTTATAGACTAACAGAAAAGTTCTGCGCATGAGCTTTCGTGAGCACAGACTCACTTCATCAGATGCTGGTCATGGAAATCTGCAGGGCCAGGTATAAATAAGCCAGAGCAAGGGTAGGGATAACAAGGTTAGCTCAGTCAGCAAGGGTGAGGCTTACTGCCAGCAGTTGATCTGGAAGTGTGAACACCAAGGGAGGGGAAGCTGCCTCTGTATTTAGCCAGCCATTCCCAGTCTTTGTTTAAGCCAGAGCTGAGGGCGTCAAATTTGCAGATGAATTGTAGCTCAGAAATTTCTCTTTGGAGTCTGGTCCTGAAATTTCTTTGCTGTAGGATAACTACCTTTTCAGGACCAGACTCCAAAGAGAAATTTCTGAGCTACAATTCATCTGCAAATTCGATACCCTCAGCTCTGGCGTAAACAAAGACTGGGAATGGCTGGCTAAATACAAAAGCAGCTTCCCCTCCCTTGGAGTTCACACTTCCAGATCAACTGCTGGTAGCAAGCCTCACCCTTGCTGACTGATCTAACCTTGTTATCCCTACCCTTGCTCTGGCTTATTTATACCTGGCCCTGCAGATTTCCAAGACCAGCATCTGATGAAGTGAGTCTTTGCCCACGAAAGCTCATGCTCAAAACTTTTCTGTTAGTCTATAAGGTGCCACAGGACCCTTCGTTGCTGTTACAGATCCAGACTAACACACCTACCCCTCCGATACTTGACAGTATATTTGTATGACCCATTATGTGAATGCAGCTCTACTTTTATAAAGCTGACTTTATGCAGGTTACACCTCTGTGCAGCCTGGGACTCTCTGGTCCAGCACAGCCATGGATGTTGCTGGACCAGATACCCACTGGATCAGAGCGCCCTGGCTGCTGGGAGACTGGCAGCTGGGGTGCTGGCACCCAGGAGAGGAGCTGGTGGCTGAGGGCATGGAACCTGGTGGCCAGAGCCAGGTCTAGGGCCCACAGTCAAGCCCAGCTGAGGACAAAGAGTCCAGGGGTTGGGACCAGCAGCCAAGCCTGTCTAGGGAGTGCAGATGCTGGCAGCCAGAGCCAGGGTGAGCAGTGTAGCCCAGTTGTCGGGGAGTGGACTGAGCCAGCAGCAAAGCCTAGTTAGCATCCAGGAGGGGAGTCAAACCAATGGTCAAGTCCAGCAGTAGAGCTGAGCCATGGGTGTAGAGCGCGGAGGGGAAACCAGCTCAGTCTGCTGATGAATCCTGAGAGAGCCCAGAGTCTATCAGCAGAGGGGCTGGAATTAACCCCCCCAATCCAACATATGTCCTTGTTCGGGACTGGTCAGGTCCCAAGAATACTGGACCAGAGAGGTCCAAACACATGCTGGTATAAAATACCTATACTGGTAATTTTTTCCTACACAGGAAGGGGAATAAGCTGTATCAGTGCAACAGCATGCATGGGAGGGGAGGTGTACTGAATCAACTATATCCATACAGTGAAAGGTGAGAAGTATCAGGGGGTAGCCGTGTTAGTCTGTGTCCGCAAAAACAATGAGAAGTCCTGTGGCACCTTATGGACTAACAAATATAGTGGAGCATAAGCTTTCATAGCAAAGACCCACTTGGTCAATTGCATCTGACGAAGTAGGTCTTTGCCCATGAAAGCTTATGCTCCTCTATAACTGTTAGTCTATATGGTGCCACAGTCAAAGGTGCAGTACCCCTTGGGCAGACAAATCCCCAACGTCCGCAGGCCATCTTCATGATTGGGTCGTGCAAAAGACAACCCACTTCCTTGACACAGCCCTTCTCCTCCTGGAGGATTTTATAATGAGAAAAGCTGGAGGCGGATCCGAGGGAGGAGCAGCTACTACAGCCACGAATCTACTCCGAACAGACTCTGTCAAGGGGGTGCAGTCATAGGATTTCCTGCTGCTGCTTTTTATTAATGTCGCCACTCGCTGTCTGCAATAATACCCTGGAAGCGGCACACTGAAATTGGTTTCCTTAACAACTCACTCCTCACAGCAGGGCTGCTCAGAGAAAAGCAGGGAATGCTGCACTTTGTATTAGGGCAGGGCTGCTTGGAAATGCTGGGCTGCCTTTGTTATCAGAGGGATGCTGGCCTGCACACAATGGCTTATCAGAAGGCAGCTGCTATGTGCTTCCCTGCACAAGCGGGTGGCTACCAGAGGGCGGGGGTTGCTCTTGAACGCTGGACTGCACGCACTAGCTTAGAATTGAGCTTTGTCATTGAGTGCACCAGTTTATCATCCCTCCTTTTCCTTACAGGAAACAACATTAAACCACTTCAGTGGCAGGAAGTTCGGGGAGGAGGGGTGCTCTAAAAATGTCATAGACTTGGCCAATATATAAGAAATCAAAGGGGTGGTGACATGTGAGGTCTTGGTGCTCAGCCCTGTCTAGGGAACAGCTGCATTTGCTCTCTGGCTAGTCCGCCTCAGGTGTTACTTCATGTAGCTCCACTGACAACAACAGAGTGCCAGATGCTTTATACCAGCTCAGGATCTGTGCCGGATGCACTCTCTTCTCGCACACCAAGCTGTGAAATCCTGGCCACACTGAGGTTAAAGGCAAAAGACACACTGATTTCAATGAGGCCAGGGTCTCAGTCTTCAATATATATAACAAGCACCTTAGAGACAAACAAATGTATTAGGTCACAAGCTTTCGCGGGTAAAACCCACTTCCTCAGATGAATGGAGGAGAAAACAGAACCCAGGGTTTATATAGCAGGAAGTGCGGGCTGCGCGGGGGCGGGGGGGGCTGTTATCTGTCATGACAAGAACCAGTTAATGAAGTAAATTAAGTAGCATGTGTCCCATTCCTGTGAATATCAAAGGTGGGGAAATTGCTCTGGTAATGCATAAGGTAGTTGAGATTTCTGTTCAGGGGCCTGGGTCAAACTGGTAAATGATTTCCCATTCAGATGTCTCTCTCTGTAATCTGGTAGTAAAATTCTTTGGCAGAAGAACGGCTACTCTAAATCCATTATTGAATGTCCAGGGAGGTTAAAGCATTCCCCCACAAGTTTGTGCGTATTTCAGTTCCTGAGGTAAGATTTATGTCCTTTCATCCTTTGGTGCAGAGACTGCCTGGTTTCTCCAAAGTACATGGCAGATGGGTATTGCTGGCACTTGATGGCATCTCTCACATGAGTAGGTATGCAGGTGTATGAGTCCCTGATGGTGTGACTGACACGGTTAGGTCCTGTGATGGTGTCACCTGCATAGCTACGTCGATGGAGTTGGCAACGGGGTTTGTTGCAGGGATAGGCTCTGGGTTAGTGTTTCTGTGGCATGGCATGTGCCTGCTGATAAGTACTTTCCTGAGGTTGGGTGGCTGCCTGTAGGAGAGGACTGGCCTGTCATCCAAAGCCTGGGAGAATTAGGGATCATGTTCATGAGAAGAAAGTGAAATCAGATCCAAAGTTCAGAAGGCTACTTTCCACTTTGCCGTAAGTCCAGACAAAGTCGAGAGAAGGCTCTTTACACAGGAACCTTCACCCCGGAGAAAACAACAAAGCAGCGGTACTTCAGGTGGATGAACAAAGGCCACATCTGCACTACAAAATTAGGTTGACCCAACTTACGTTGGCCTATATCTGCGGCAGGAGTTACAGCACTTGCATGTCTACACTGTTTCTTGGGTCGGCAGCGCGCAAGGAGCGCTCATGTAGATTGTACCGTCCATGTGGGGCATTGTAGGACAACTCACACAAGCCTATAACCGTTAAGATAAGCAACGCAGTGGCTACACTGACACTGCATTGACCCAACCACATTGACCTCGACTCTACGCTGCTTGTGGTAGTGGAGTTAAGTTGGCATAAGTGAAATTTAAGTGTAGACACTTGCATAGTTAGGCTGAGGTAAAGCTGCTTACACTGGTGTATGTTAGAGTTAGGTCAGGCGTAAGTTTCATTTTGCTATTACTCAAATTCTGCAAGGTCTTCACCTCGGTAGTAAAGGTAAGGCAGAGTCAACTAATCTGGGGAGCAATTCTTTCACAGACTGTATTTGACTAGTTCCCAAACTGTTGGGTGACACAGTGACTACCCCGTAATGCTGAAGGTTGAACAAGCTTGTTGCTGCAAACTCCAGAGGTGGCAGTACCTGTGTATGTAGCAGTGCTGCAACCCAGCTCTCAGGGGTTTAATGGTCATAATGTTCTACTCATTCTTATGACTCAACCCTGCAACCTATAATAAACTCCGCCCAGGAGACTCCCCCTCAAACTAAAACAACAGGGGTATTGCAAAAGATGGACTGAGATGAACTGTAGCAACAGGCAGTCTCTGCTCTGATCAAGCAAATTGGACTTGCATTTCTCAAGAATGCCTGACTCCAGAGCTTCCTGGCAAGTGAGTTGGCCCATAGTCAAAACTACCAAAATGAGATAAAGAGATCAAATTCCCTTAACTTGAAGTAACGTCAAATGAAGTAATTCAACACAAAATACAAGCCAACTCCAATAAAACAACCAGCAGCCTAGTGAAAAAAAAAAAGACAGGATCTCATAAAACCAGCAAGCACCCAGGCCAGCCCTGTGGGCTACAATATTCTGGTACAGAAAGCTCTGTGCAGCGGATCAGGATGTTCTCAGACTGCCAAAATGTGTAGGCCCCAAAATGTCGAGCTACTTCATCCTTTACATGGCAACCAGTACCTTCTCTCAGCTTCAGAACTCAAGTAAATCAAAGCACATTTTGTCATACAGATCTGTAACAAGTTACATGAACTGACTCCCTCTCTTCCTACTGGGCACTGACTTGCTAATTATTTCCTGCTCCTCCCAATTTTATATCATCAGGGCGAGCCTGCACATCTTGTTCTCATTGCTGTCATCAGGTCTCTGATACTTACAGAAGCAAAAAAAAAGCTGCAGGAATGCACAGGCAACCGGAGCCTGATGACCTTTGCCAGTGTGGACCAACTTCATGTATCAGGTTGTACATATTTACATTACTCCCATCTTCCAGCATCATGAGACCTACTTGCCTTTAGATCCCTGTAAATCCAGAGTCACTCCCTTTACTTGAATGGAATGGTTCTGGATTTACACCGGTGTGACCTGGAGAAGAACAGGAGGCTTGAGGACACTATTACAGTTGACAATACCCTTGGTAGCACAGTTATACATACTTATTAAAATCCAAGGTTATGGCAACATGAGGATAATGGAGGAATTATCTTTATAGCAGTGCACTGCATTGTTTTATTGGTACAGGTTCAACCCCTCTAGTCTGACACCCTCAGGACCAGGTGCCAAATCAGAGAATTTGCCAAACCATGGGAGGTCAGTATTGTCTAGCAGCACTACCAACACCTCCACTGGGCTCTTAGAAGATATTTAGGGGTAAAGCAGAGCTAAATAACAGCATACAACCAGGACTGGTGGGACCTTGGGAAACTTTACCATGCCCCTGATAAGTGGACATCTAGCTAACTAAACTCATGCCAAACCACAGATGTTGCTGAACCTGCGAGTACTGCACTAGAGGTTCAAC
The DNA here is from genome assembly GCF_033958435.1 of Carettochelys insculpta. Lineage (NCBI taxonomy): Eukaryota > Metazoa > Chordata > Testudines > Carettochelyidae > Carettochelys > Carettochelys insculpta. Next base: position 21,137,129 of record NC_134156.1, on the reverse strand, counting down.
CTGTGTTAGACTCAGGAAATGATGCAGCATGTAAGACAAAATTCCCTTTCCTTGTACAATGCCGTACAAACAGGAGAATTTTCCACCTTTTTCAGAAGGCAGAAGCGTATAAGCCACTGATACAAAACATACTACACCAGTCTCTGGTTGAGGGCTGTATACCCCAAGTTCACACAGCCATTCTGTTCTCACTCTCTGCTCCAATACATTTGACAGCATGTCTGCCAAAAGAACGTTTTGTCCAAAAGGGTCTGAAAGGTCTAAAAATAATAAAATGCTACATGTTCTCTGAGCACAGCCTCCATGGGCAGAAAGCACTGCGAACAATGCCTGTAAGCTAATGGCTCTCTTTTAGAAGGGACAGAAGCATGCAAAAAGCATCACTAAACTGTACCAATGCCAGAGTGCATTTACCTGTTCTTTCAAAAAAGTCAAGCTACTGGTAATTCAATTCTTAAGTCCATCTCCTGATTTAGTCAAGTCTCACATTGGTTGTCAAATTTGTCCTTAACCACATATTCCAGCAAACGCAGGGTCCAGTATCCTAGGTTACAGCCATCTAGTCTGAAATAAGACTTTAGCTTTCCTTTTTGTCTTCCCCCTTTCTACTTTTTACGGACATTTGGTCTTTAACAAACATATGCAACAGTGTTCTGAGCATCTGTCTCTTTTCTCTGACTGCTCCTTGGATTGTACAGCTAGTTCATAAGAGCTGGTAACATCTGGGTATGAAACTGAACAGAGAATTTAAATGGTACTGAAGTGGAGTGGCTGTGCCACTCCGGAGAGAAAAGAGTTAAACAAAGGAAGACTGCACAAACTCAGCCAGTGAGAGCAAGGGGGTGCTTATAAGGACCTAATCAAAGGCCTGCTTGCTGGGACAGTGTTGATATAAGAAGCTGCTCAGCAGAGGAGAGGGCAGTGGTGTCCTGACCAGTGAGGGTACAGGACTGAATCCCAGAGAAGGCACAGCACCTTAAACGGAGCAGTGCTGGACAGGCTCAGAGGAGCTGGAGAGGAGCCCCAGCCTGATACCAGCCAGGCTGCAGCCTTGCTACCTGGGCCACGAGGGTCACAGAAACTGGAAGCAGAAAAGGGGAGAGGAGGGAAGGAAATGGCTGAAGCAAGAGGGTCCCTGGACCAGGGCCCAGACTAACAAGGGGCCTGGGTCCCCTCCTTCCTGCTTGCACCAAACTTTGCCACCACAGACCATGGCCTTCACAGACCGCTGAAGCAAGGAGCTAGACTTCGGAGCTGCAGTTGGCCATGGTGGGAAGGTGTATCAAGTGAGGACTGCTGATAAGTGTTCCCTTTTTGCTGATCATTTGGAGGGCCGCCCAGGAGAGATTCAAGTGCTGCCCAGTTGAGTAGCAGAGCACCCGCACCCAACAGCCTATGTTTCTACTGGTGGTGCACATCTATGCATGTCTTGATGCACATAACAAAATTCATTCCACATGGATGGAAAAAAATTAGAGACCCTGGCCAGCAGGCGGCCTAGTTCAACAAACGGAGCAAATTCCCTATGTGCCCAGCAGGAGGCACCATAGCAGGAGGTTGACCTGAGCACAGGGATAAAAGTAAAGGTGAATCATAGAACACTAGAACTGGAAGAAAAGCAGTCCAGTAGCACTTTGAAGACTAACAAAATAATGTATTTGGTGATGAGCTTTCGTGGGACAGACCCACTTCTTCAGATCATAGCCAGACCAGAACCTGTTCATAGCCATATCAGAACCTCTTCAGATCATAGCCATACCATGTCTGTTCTGGTCTGGCTATGATCTGAAGAAGTGGGTCTGTCCCACGAAAGCTCATCATCTAATAAATAATTTTGTTAGTCTTTAAAGTGCCACTGGATGGCTTTTTTGTTTTGATAGTATATAGACTAGCACGGCTTTCTCTCTGTTACTACAGAACTGGAAGATGTCATCAAGTCCAGTTCCCAGAACTCGCAGCGCATGAAGAGGGGGAGCTCAGGTGGCTTTAGGTTGCCTTTCTGTGCCCTGCCAGCATATCTTATATGGCTCAGGAGACAGCTGCCTGGGGCCAGTCCTATGAGGTAGAGTGTAGCTCTGAATGGCAGGGAGGATTCTAGGCTATTACCTAACCTACTCTCTGCACCAGGACTTTGGAGGGCTCCTTGGAAGGCAGCTGTAGAGCTGTGCCCACCATGTCTGCACCAGAAGAATCCTACCCCAGCCAGAGAATACTGTTTGGGCCTGCTTATCTGGCACAAAAGGGCCATAGCACAACAGAGGATCTCGTCAAAGGTTCCCACTTCAGCCCAACCTCTCTCTCCTTCCAAGCTGCAACCACCCCTGTGCATTTGCTGTCTGCAAGGTTTTCCAGCACCCTTTTTTTTTTTTATTCGCTGTTTTTGTCACTGCCTTCAGCAGAGCCAAGTTTTCCTTCTCTCTTTTTACTGCAGCCAGCTGCATTTTATACAGAAGCCTTCACAGACGGAGGTTTTCATGCAATGGCAAACAGTTAACATAAAGCTGGGTAAAAACTGAGTGAGTGGCTGTGGCTCCAGGAGGTCTGTGTATATTTTTACTCCTGTTTCAGTCCACATGTCTATGTGCACACTCAATAAGCTACAAGTTGTAACTTCCTTGTACACCACCCTTGGTACCTGAATGGTCCCAAATGAGGGGATTTGCTGGATTAGGGGAAGTCAGGCCTTCTGGCTGCCTGATAGGGGGATGGGGCACCCTGCTCCCTGACCCCAGGCTGCCTGGGAAAGAGAGCCCCATGCCTGCTGGGCTCCCTATCACGAGGCTGCCAGACTCACTCAGCCTAAGTTCCTGGAGCTATAGGCAGGTCTGTGCCCCAGCTGGGATCCCCACCACAGGGCTCCTGGCGGGGTTCCCCGACTGGGCTGCGCTCTCCATAGTGGCGCTCCCCTATCCAGATCCCTGTCCCAGGGCCGCCCCTTCGGCTCCTCTGAGCAGGCTGCCAGAAGGGATCCCTGCCACCAGCAGAGCTCCTCTGCAGCTGAGCAGTAGGAACACTTTCGTCCTGGTGCTCTCTGGCCCAGCAACAATAGCGGTCCTGCTGGACAAGGGACGTTGCCAGACAACAGAGCTTCAACCTGTATCTGATCTCATCTCTGACACGCTCGCAGGACAGGTGCCAGGAAAAGACTCTACCTTCCAAATGCCACCCTCAAATTGCACCTCAGTTCTGAGGAGCTGTGTGATTGTTCAGCTCCCTCCCTCGTTTGGCCCAGATGATGCTGCCTATCTGAACAGTACCCAGTGGAGCAACAAGTGCAACGAGAAAGCAAGAACATGCTGCATCAATACAATTCTAGGCAGACAGCTGAGATCCAGAAAGGTCCGTGGTTGGGGAGGGGAATTTCACTTTCTGTTCAGTTGCAATCGTGGCAGGAATCGGCTGATATTTGCAGAGACAATGCAGCAACGCGGTCAGGGTCTGTGGCCAGGGGAAAATCCTGCGGCCTTTATTCAGCCGCTAATCGGTAGCAGTCGGTGACTTGCACAAGGAGCCCCTGACCTTGCTGTGCTCTGGGCAATGATACAACACAAAAGTGAAGTATTCACAAGACTTTTGCCTGCGTAAGGGCCACAGGATTGGATCTTCATTTTCATTATGCGCGACTAGCTTAACTTGTTTTCATAACACTTACTGCCTTTTGCTACCATTTTAACGGAGCAGCTGCTCAAGCACCTCAAGAGGCTGGGGGCAAGAGCCGAGTTATCAGTATCTTGTACCCTGCTCTCCTTCAGAAGGAACCAAGGAGGTTTATCGGAGTACAGGACTGACCCTCAGGAGACATGGGTTCTGGTCCCAGCTCTGCCCCTCGCCTCTTGAGTGACCCTGGGAAAGTCAATTTATCTTTCGGCCTTGGCCCATCTCTCAAATGAGGCTGATAATGCTGGTCTCCACTGATATGCCAGCTACTATCTACTGTTAGATTGCTCTCTGTACAGCTTCCCATATCACACTCAGTACTGTAATATCGGAGCACCTTCCAGTGATACATTAAGGAATGTGACTAACATCTATACTGTGCTTCTGATCCCCTTGCCAGCCCCATGGGAGAATGCGTGTAGCTGAATGGGTTTACTGGATACTTCTGTAAATAATCATAGGTGCTGGAATTAGGCTGGCTTGAAGTAGTTTCCATTATATACAGGATTTACAGGTTGCTTCAGTGTTCTAACCCCCCCCGACCCCCCACACACACACTAGAAAAATTATTCCAGCACCCCTGTATATAACACATTGTGTATGTACAGATGCAAACTTTGCTACAGGTTGTACCTCTCTCATCTGGAACCCTCTCATCCAGCAACATCCGTAATCTGGCATGTTTTTAGCTAGCAGGATGACTACTTGTCATAGTAACAGAGAGACTGTGGCTGTTGGTGAGAATCCTCACAAGGCTGGGAGGTTGTCTGTAGCAGAGACCAGGCCTGTCACCTAGGACCTTCGGAAGTGTGGCTCAAACCACTTCAATGAATTATTAAAGACCTACAACCTATCCTTAATCAGGATACCACACTCCAGAAGGCCCTAGGTGACAGGCCTGTTCTCTCCTACAGACAACCTCCCAACCTTATGAGGTTCCTCACGAACAGCCACAGTCTATACCGCAGGAATACCAGTCCTGGAACCTTTCCTTGCAACAAAGCCTGCTGCCAGCTTTGTCCACATATCTTTTCTGGAGATACCGTCACTGGACCTAACCAGGTTATTCACAGAATCATGGGCACATTCTCGTGTTCCTCAACTAACATCATATGTGCCGTCATGTGCCAACAATGCCCAGATGTTTTGTATATTGGACAGACTTCAAACTCTCTTAGACAAAGAGTTAATGGGCACAAAACAGACATAAAAACACTCCTGATCCACAAACCTGTTAGTCAGCATTTTAATGGAGTGGCCATTCTGTTAATGACTTAAGAGTTTGTGTGTTACTGAAGAGAAATTTTCACAACACCCTTCAAAGAGAGGCTGCTGAACTCTCTTTCATATTCATATTTGACACATTAACACGTGGTTTGAACCGCGATTGGAATTTTCTGGGTCACTATTGGGTCTTGTTTGCATACTTGGCTTAATCTAATTCTTGACTTCCTTCCCCGCTTCTGCCCCTCTACTCTCTGATTTGCTCACCTTTCTCATTTTTTTCTGATTTATCCACCTTGATTACTGTTTTTGGTTCTCTGCGCATTAAATATTGAGTCTGTTCTGGCATGGCTATGGTCTGAAGAAGTGGGTCTGTCCCACGAAAGCTCACCTAATAAGTTATTTTGCTAGTCTTTAAAGTGCTACTTGACTGCTTTTTGTTTTCACTTGTCATAGGTGTGGCCAAGTTTCCTGTGGCCCCATCAAGTTTGTTTAAAGCCACCAGTCCTGGCTCTCAATGTTACTTAACCTCCACGCCCTCCTCTCTTACCTATGTGCCTAATTCCCAAATGTGCTGTGATCCTGACACACAACAAAAATACACCTGTATTTTCAAACTAGAAAGGGACGCCAGTCTGCACTAAATGTTACCCTGTGCTAAGAAGTGCTCGACCACACACCAAGGTTCTTGGGAGCTTGTGCAGTTCCTACTTAGCAGCATTTAAATATATAGGGAATGAAAATTTCGTGACTTGCATAAATGTGCCAGATGTTCTGCCAGCTGACAGAAATATCACTGGGGCCAAAGCAGAATGATCAGCTGAAGGACTGCACTGCTCATGCATCTCATTCCTCCTTCCCAACATTTTCCTTTCCTTACACTGTTATTTTTACTCATGAATTTGACACGCACTTTTCAGTGCTCAGCTTTTCATCCCAGCCTCTACGTACAAGCGCAATAAGTTGTCCAAGCAAGCAGCTTGTGCTTTTTTTCTTTATTCAGAAACAAAAATGACTTCAATTCTTTTGCTGATATCCCTAAATGCCCTCAAATCTAATTTTCTGTGGCTGATGGTCTATTTTATTGTAAGGCAACATCTAGACTGCAGTTCTACCTTGGAATAATTCACGTGATTTGCACAGTGCACACTGCATACATTATTTTGAAATAAGCACCTGTTTTGAAGGTTCTGCTAGGAGAGAGTAGCCCCAGAGCTGCTATTTTGGGATACCATAGTCTAAACCAGAGGTTCCCAACCTTGTCAGTAACACACCACGCTTCAAGGAGACAAACAATTCCATGGCACAGCTGCTTTTTTCAGCTGAATCGATTGCTTATAAACACCACGTTTACTTATGTTTCCTACGGTTGCAGTCTTACTATAGAACTTTGCAACACAGTAGTACGTATACCAAGCTAAACAAAGATCAAATGCATTAATGCTTCAAATCCACCACAGAATGCACTTTCTTAAGACAGCGAGCGCAGACACATTTTCCAAATCTGCTCAACACCGTGCTAGGGATGTTTGAGTAAATAAGTAATCACAGAAAGCAGCTCCCCTCACCACCAGCCCACTGGAGCCAGGATGCACTTAAACTGCATCACAGCTCCATCAGCTCTCATCCCAGCTCAGAGAGGCTCCTGCCCTCTCATCCGGTCCTGTTGCCGCAGCAGGGAGCAAGGGACGGCACCCAACCAGCTCATTCGGGCCAGTGCATTTCAGCCACCTCCCAGCGTGAACAGGGTCCTATGGGGTTAGCATTTTCCCCGATAGTGGCTCTGCAAAGAGTCACCACGAGGGCAGGGAGGGAAGTGACAAAATTTCATGGCACACTGGGACAGTTCTCATGGCACACTGGTTGAAAAACACTGGTCTAAACATATCCCAAGAGCCAAGTTCATCCCAGGAGTTACTTTGTTGCCGAAGTTAAATCAGAAATCAATTTTAGATGAGGGGTCAGCAACCCCCGGGTATGAGTTCTAAGAGTAGCATGCAAGCTGATCTGCATCCGCGTGTCAGGTGGCAGCTTAACAAAAGAACGGCTAATGCTGCCAACCACCACCTAAACTGGACCTTGTAAAGTCACTAATAGTCTCCAACAGGGATAGCAGACCTGATGAGCACCTGAACTGCCTGCTCCTCCCTGGCCACACACCCCATGCATACAAGGGCCTGGGCATATAGACTGCTTGCTCAGCTTGAGCATAAACAGAGCTGCTTATCATCCCAGCCCAAACCAGGGCCTGGCCAGGTTGATGGCTGACTAGGCCTGAGCACGGGCCTGAGCACCCCGAGTGGCTGTTGCCCTGCCAGGAAGCAGGGCCCGGGCCAGACTTTTAACCTGCCCAGCTTGCTTGCAGTGAGGCAGACTGGCCTCCCTTTGACTGTGGACAAGATCAAGAGGCCAGCGCCTTCCCGTACAAGAGGCTACAGGTTGCTCTATTTGTATTCCCCTCTTGACTATCAGATCTTCCAATGACCTGTCGGGTGACTCTGGGAAAGTTGCTTCACGCCTCAGTTTCCCCCTACACTTTGTCTGTCTTGTCTAAACAATGAGCTGTTTATGGCAGGGACTCTCCCACTACATTTGTACAGCACTCAGCCCCCATCTGAACTGGGACCTGCCAGTGCGGCTGTCAAACAAATAAGCACTAGGTATAAGAGCAAGAAGGGGTGATGGCTTATTCTGTTAATATTTCAATCTCTGGATATCATCAGTCAGTCCAACCAAGGTAAGCTTTGTGGCCTCCATCCGCCTTTCTTCTGGTGGTGATTTCAGGATGCGCATGTCCATCAGCCTCTGCTCAGGAGAGGCCCAGCACTGCAGGAGACTGCGATAAACCGAAAGAACATGGGTGGGAATGGATACATCTGGCAGAGCCCTTGCCCAGTTTTAAGTGACCCCAGTCCCTCACAGGCATGGCACGCAGGTCACCATAGGTATCACTAAAATCAATTATGCCTTAAGAAGCTACAAGGCATCTGTTGAAGTAACAGCTTTGCAAGCCCCGGCAACCTCTCAGCATCCCCCTTATCTCGAGAGGTAACACTAATAAAAAGCCAGTGACCTGAGTGGCAGGGGAGTAAAGCTCTCCAGCGTCCCCATTGAAACATCACTCATGCTTGTATTTTGTGTCTGCCATGCTCCATTGCCTTCCCATCCCAGATATTGTTTTCCTTGAGGCTTATCTCTCAAATTAAGACATTCATGGGAATTCCAAAACTGTGCAGTCTGGTAGTAAGAGACTCCCAGGCCTGTGGGGGGCAGTAAATTAGCTACCTTTAATTGTTGCTTTGCCTGAGCCAAACCCCCTAGGTTATTTTGTGTCCTGTGGGATTTGCCTGAGTAAAAGGAAGGAGGTTCACTCCTTGAACTACAGGCATAGGCCTACCATATTTGAACTTTCAAACATTGCAAGAGGACACCCCTATCCACCAACTCACCTTATATATGCAGCAGGAGGTATCACCATCCCTGACAGATACTTCTTTTAAACTCTAACCTATCCAAATGGTCCCCTCAAGGACTGAGCTCATAACCGTGGATTTACAAAGCCAATGCACAAACCTCCAAGATAACCCTCCCCACCCCCTTGTGTTAATGTTCTATATCTACTATAACACATGAATACAAGGTGAGTTGGCAGATACAGATACATTCCCCCTCAGGGGTGTCCTCTTTTTTGAACATTCAGATATGGGAACCCTATAGACCAGGACTGGGCAGGGGGGTTATACACTTTGACTCCTCCCCTCCTCCCAGATCTTAGTCATTTGGGTTTTCAGATCCCTCTTGTCGTATTCACTTTCAAAGGACTCTCCCATGTGTCAACAGTTTCCTTTTATTGAACAATTACCTCGTAAGCACCATCAATGCTGCTGCCAATGTAAAGTGCTTTACAGCCTCTAATTATGCTTCATATCACCCCATGAAAGAGCAAAGAGGATTTATGTCCATTTTGCAGAGAGACTAGATCACTTGTCTTGAGTCTGCAAAGGGGTAGCAGTTCTGGGAATATGCCTCAGAGAGCAGACTGATCTCACCGATCTAAGTCAGCATCGAGCCAACTGAAAATCTGGCCCCAGGAGACCTGGCCCTTTCTCTTCCTGCTCTGGAAGGGTGCGTCTACACAGCAGCGTTCTTCCAAACAAAGCTATTCTGGAAGAGCTATTCCGGAGTAGCTCATTTCAAAATAACGCTGCTACACACACAATGCATTTCGATATAGCACTTGGCTATTTCGTAATACAGCATCCACACACAATAGAGCCTCTTTCGAAATAGAGCCATTAGCCACATTAGGGCTTATTTCGAAACAGGCTCTATGCCCAGTCTATTTTGAAATAAACCAACCGCTAATTTCAGATTATTTTGAATTAGCGGTTGCATTGCATAGCTGCTAGGAAAGCTATTTCGGAATAACAGCTGTTATTTTGAAATCACTTTGCTGTGCAGACATACCCAAAGACTGATAACGCACTGGAAATACTACGCCGACACAAATGCCTTGCTGTAGTTGATGCTGTGGGAGGAAAGAGGTTCTTCTGTTGCTGTACAAAATCCACTTCACTCAGAAGAAGTAGATTGGTCTAGGGAAGACTTCCCCATCAGTCTAGCAGTGCCTAAATCAGGGCTTCGGTCAGTGTAACTGTAATGGAGGGTGAGCAATAAATTTTGATGTGGGGGGGCGCTCCAAAAATTTGGTAAGTGGTCAAGGGCTGCACTTTTGTATGGATGGCATACGGGGCCTGGGGTGGAGGCTGAGTGCAGAAGGGAGCTTGGGAAAGAGGACTGGAGTCCAGGAGAGGGTGTGGGATCTGAGAGGGAGTCCTGGTGAAGGAAAGAGTTTTGACCTGGGGCAGGGGATTGGGGTGCAGGATGGGGGAAATGGTTTGGGTGCAGGAGAGGAGTCTGGCCTGGGAGAGGATTGTAAGAGGGGCTGCAGAGTCTGGGAAGCAGTTGTGACTGAGGAAGGTGTGGAGGGTTTGGGAAGTGACCTGGGGCACATTCTCACCTACATGGTTCCAAACCAGCAACCCAGAAGGACCCTCAGGCCGACTCACCACACCTCCAGGTTGCTCAAAGTGGCCACCTTCTGGGGCTATGTGCCTCTCTGTGTCGTACGCCCCGGGGGAGGGAAGCTATACTCTGCGCGCTGCCCCCACCCTCTGCACAGCCCTTTCACCTCTCATTGGCTGTAAACGGGCCAAAGGAGCAAAGGGATTGTGCAGGGGGTGGGGGCAGTGCACAAAGTGTCTCCCCCCACCTCCCGCCAGAGTCATGTGCCACCTAAAGGCACATGGCCCCAGCAGCCGGCTGCTTTGAACAGCGTGGGGCTGTGGAAGACAGGGAGCCTGTCTGATGGTCCCAGTAGACTGCAGGCTGGATCCAAAGGCTTACCAGGTTGTAATTTGTCCATCACTGTTATAGCACATGAAATGTTCTTCATCATCCTCAGTGATGGAGTTAAGACAACCAAACACTGTAGCATAGAGAGGTTAGCCATCCCTGCTGTTAGCAGTGACTTCTGAAGACACCGGCCAGGACTGGATGATTTCTGCTTTTCTTCACCAGGTTCCTTTGCTCTAAAGGACTTTGCATGCTGCTCACTAGCGAATTTCACGTTAGACAGGCCAGCCTCGAAAGAGGAACAGATAAGGCAGTGTTTTGGGTTGTCAGTGATGTTTAAATTCTTATTACTTCAGTTGTTTACTTCTCTCTCTCTCTCTCATAAGTGGGTATTTTTAAGACCATTATATACCTATACCCAGAGCTAATCTACAAAATGGCCAATGGTCCCAGCCTTTCTTTTGCACCTCCGTAATTATGACCTCCCTTCTAGGACACTTTCCAAATCACAGCGAGCTCTTAAGGGGGACGTTTTAGGATTTATTCCAACACCACAATGAATTCACACCTCACTCCTATCTCGGCCAAGGCTACAGCTTCGATCTGTTTCTCAGTTTGAGCCTTCAACACAGCTTGAACATTTCTTCTTGCTTCATATTAGCTGGGGTCCTCACAGCCCTTTCTTGTAGCCAAGCGGGTACCATCTGAGCAGTTCTTCTACTATGCGGTCATTTGCTTGAGGATTCTCTGTTTAGTCTCAAAGATACACGGTTTTTGTTTTCAGTACAGCAACCCAATGGGGCTTTTGTTCAACTCTGCCCTCAAATTTTTTTTCTAGTCTCAGGCTTTTAGTTAAATGGCAGGCAAGGTTTGAAAGGGAGAGGAGGCCGTGGGCAAGGGGTTGTTTTGGTTTTGTCTTCTAAAGGCACCTGGCCCTCTTGTATCACGCAGAGCGCCTCCTCAGCAAAACTGTTTTCCAGTGTAAAATGTGGCTTCTAGGGCAAAACCAAGGGGGTATCATACCACACACCAAGTGAGGATCTACCCATTGGGTGTGCAAGATGAGATCAGGAAAGGAATCTAGGTGCCAAACTCACTACTTAAAAAGCAGCGGAAAGCATAAATACCCCTTTAAAAACTGGCTCCCTGTCAAAGCCAGAAAAATCCATATTCAGTGGCAGTGAGGAAAAGAATTAACTTCTTAGCTCAAGCAAAGGTAATCCAGGTTGTTAGAATATTACCTGGTATGCTCCTTTCACATCTCTGGGTTATAAGAGGTTTTTTAATACCTCTGGGGAGAAAAAAAAAAAAATCTAGGCCATCAACACTGTCAGCTAAACCCGATGAACATATCAACCTCAACAGCCTCCATTAATTCTTTGTTTAAAACTACTGTATTTTCATAAACCTCTTTTCAGATCATCGCCTCTGTCCTGTATATCCCTACTTACAATTTCCCAGTCCTTTTAAGTTGTTCAAAGCCTTCATTTTCAAACAGAAGTCTGCCCTTCAGGCCCAATTCAGAAATGCATCCTGCTATTCAGGAAGGTACTTAATCACACCCTGCAGTCTACGGATGTATTCAACCGCTACACTGCACAGGGCTCGACCTCTGCAAAGCCCTTAAGCTTAAATCGGGGTGGGCAATAGTTTTTGATGAGTGGGCACTCCAAGAATTTGGAAAGGGATCCAGGGCCGCATTTTCCATTATATTCATGGAGGAGGTACGGGGTCTGGAATGGAGGTTGGGTGCAGAAGGGTGCTGTAAATCGGCTAGTGGGAGCTGAGATATCTTCTGAAGGGTGGAGAGCAGTGCAAAAAGCCTTCCCCCCATGCCTTGGCATCTGGAGCAGAGAACTACAGGGTGAGGAAGCTGCTAACAGAAACGGCTGGCTGCTCTGTGCCTGAGGTAGTCCGCGGGCCAGATCCAGCGGCTTGCTGGGCCGGATCCAGCCCACGAGCCATATTTTGCCCACCCCGACTTAACTGAAGCCTTGTTGGCTGCAACATCTATGGATGGAGCCTACAGTCTGCATCTCTTGCTAAGGCCTCTGGCCTGCACCCAGGGGAATCCCCACCACATTTAATGCAGAATCGCAGTTTTAAAAGCACAAACTGAAGCTGCCTTTTTCTGTCTCGCCTTTAACGTGCAAACCACCACAGTGGTGTTAAATTGGTATGTCCCACCCCAGTGAAAAAAAGGATCACTGAAAAACATTTCACTGAGTAATTACTTGCCATATCATCACTCTTTCAGAGGGATACTGCACAAGTCAGTGCTCCACTTTGATTTGTGACCATGGTCCTTAACTTATGGGAAGGAGCGCTGCATGAAAGGAGCTGGGTGGGGGGGGTCATAGTGGACCACAAGCTAAATATTAGTCAACAGTGTGACACTTGGATAAAAAGCCAACATCATTCTGGGATGTATTAACAGGAGTGTCATAAGCAAGACACGAGAAGTCATTCTGTTCTACTCTGCACTGATTAGGCCCCAACTGGAGCATTGTCCAATTCTGGGCAGCACATTTCAAGAAAAATGTGGAGAAATTAGAGAAAGGACAGAGAAGAGCAACAAAATTTATTAAAAGTCTAGAAGACACGGCCGATGAGGGAAGACTGAAAGAACCGGGTTTCTTTCCTTTGGAAAAGAGAAGGCTAAGAGGGGACATGATAACATCCTTCAAGTATCTAAGAAGTTATTACAATGAGGAAGGAGAAAGATTATTCTCCTAAACGTCTGATAACAGGAGAAGAAGCAATGGGTTTAAATTGCAGTAAGGGAGATTTGGGCTGGACATGAGGAAAAACTTCCTAACTGTCTGGGTGGTTTAAGCACTGCAATAAATAGCCTAGGGAGGTTTTAGAATCTCTACCATTGGCGATTTCTACGAGCAGTTTAGGCAGACACCTGTCAGGGATGGTCTAGATGGTGTTTGGTCCTGCTGCGAGGGCAGGGAACTGGACTCCATGACCTCTCGAGGTCCCTCCTAGTTCTAATGTTCAATGATTCTGCTTGGCCAAAGGCATCTCAATTTACCAAGAGCAGATTTGACTGGTTCCACATGTTACAGGTGTTGTAGTATTGGCAACTTATTTCCAACCATTTTTCACTAATGAAATAACATGACACATTAAAACATTTATCCAGCATTGCTCAGGTCCATAACTCAATTCATCTTTGTTTGTCTTCCTTTAAGTCATTGCCCTGAGATAGGGCTGGAGGTGAGAGGTTCAGTATACAGGCTGCCCCGTGGAGAGAGGACAACTCTCTCACTGAAGCAGCCTGGGGCTAGATGAGAAGCACCTGTCCATGGCCTCTGCAGCTCCAGCAGACACAGCCGGGGGGAAGAGTGCCTGTCCCCCAGCTGGGGGACGGACAAACTTGTCTCAAATACACAGTAGGTAGCTGTCTCTTTCTCTACCCCTACCCCTACTGCCCAGGGGGTTATAGCTGTCCCAGTCCTCATCTCTGGCCCCTTGCTGCCTGCCTATGGTCATTATACAGTATAACTATCCCTGCTTTCCATCCCATATACCCTGCTGCCCCCAATCAGAGCCCCGCCATTTCCATTTTATGAGCAGCAGTCTTATTCCAGGCACATCCCATTCTCCTGGCACAACCAAACCCTGACTTTGCTTTATGTTATGGTAAGAGGAAGCTGCATACCGAATTGGCGCTCCTACCACTTACTGTTTAGGTGGCGTTCTTGAACAGACACAGACAGACAGACAAATTCTGTTGAATATGTAATACCTAAACCTCAAAGATTTCCATGTTTTTAGTATGCCAATAACCCATGTTTAAAGATGCATGAGAAAAATTTAAGTTCTAAGTGCTGTCAAGAAACAGTTAGCTATTTGGGCTAAAGTGGCTATACTGAGAATGTTTCACTTTCTACTTCTGAATAAGGGTCTTTATTTTTCTTAGTGCAACTTTCTCTCTTTTCCAACTAACTTCGCCCTCAGAAGTTTCACTAGAAGCAGAATTGCAACGTGCAGTCTGCGGAACATTGTAGCATAGGACTTATATTTTCCTTCTGCACAGGTTAATAATATCACCTCAGCATGCTAAAGCCATAAGTGGCTGTTTAGGATCACCTAGTTGAATCTGTGTCAGAGAGGTAGCCGTGTTAGCCTGTATCTTCGAGAACAACAAGAAGTCCTGTGGCACCTTATAGCCTAACAGATATTTTGGAGCATAAGCTTTCGTGTGTAAAGACCCGCTTCGTTGGATGCAGTTGAATTTAGCATTTTTTTTAAAAGGGACAGAGTCAAAGTAATTGTCAGAACTTTCATTTCCTGTCCTTCAAACAGCACTTGGGAGTTGAAGGATCTAATTTACTTTGCGCTATTTATACTAGTTACATTTTGCCCTTCACTCCCAGAGGACTATCCTAATCAATTTCACTTTCAGGGTTTTGCTACATTATCTTAACACTGCAGTGTTTGGATTACAAACACAGCCAGGGAATGCTTGTTTAACAACATTCTTGTTTTTAAAGTTTCAGGCTCACATTGCTGGTAGTCTTAGTGTATGTCTACACTACGCAGCTTTTAGCCACAAGGCTGCATCAAACAGCCCTGTCATTACAGGTCACAAGTGTGAATGCTGTTTGCTGGCTCTTTTGCCAACACAATACTTCCACCCCACACAAGTGGGTTTTGCTATTCTAGCAGGAGGGCGCTTCACTGCCAACATAGCAGTGTTCACATATGCATTTGCCACAGCATGTTTTTGTCATTCACGGAGGCGGGAGGAGGTGAGGGGACATTAAGCCCCGTCAATGAAAAAAGTTTTGTTGAGCAAGTGTCGCCACAGCCTTATGTTCTGTGCAAACCTCCTTGTGATCAAATTATTGTGGTACTGTCCCTTTAAACACCCCTCCCTTGCTTTTGGTAAGGTCTTTTGGGGTTTATTTTATTTTTACTTTGGTATTACAGGACGAACCACTCTAGTCCAAAACCCTCAGGACCTAACCAGTGCCAGATGGGAGAATCTGCATAACCACAGAGGTCTATACCGTTTAGCAGCATTACCAACACTTCCACCGGGTACTGGGCTCTTAGAAGACATTCGGGGTAAACTGACGTAAGTCAGAGCACAGAACACCGAAAGCCAAGACAGGTGGCTGCAAATAAACTTTATGGGACCCCGGGAAACTTGGCCACAGCCATGATAAGCGGACATCCAGCTAACTGAAATCATGATGGACCATGGACGTTGCCAGGCAAGAGAGTGCCAGATTAAAGAGGTTCAAGCTGTAGCATCACTGATGCTATCAAACTGTTCATGGTGCACAGAGAGCTAATTCTTTGACTCCCTCTGCTGGCAATGTAGCAGAGCAAAATACATGCGTAGGTCCTAATCACACAGGTACATATGCAAATATCTCACTGGCAGGCTCCTAAATTTAAAAGTCCTGAAAACTAGAGGACAATCCTTGTCAGATTTCCAAACCTTGGGTATCAACTACCGAACACTCTAACCAATATACTTGAACTTGGGGAAGGAAAGGGAAGATGCTAAAAGAATAATGGCTCTTGCACTTCTGCAAACTTAACATTTTACAACTTTCACATTTTTAAGCAAAACTAGTATCTGTTTAAAGCAAGGAACAGAGACTAGCAGCAAGCAAAGGCTCAGTATGAGAGGGAAGCTCTCTTAGGGCACCATGCCGCAAACCCAGGCCCCATTCTGCAAACACTTGAGCATGTGCATGATTTTATACATGTAGGTCCCACAGAGCACATGTTGCTGTGTGCAGGACTGTTTTCCACAGAACAAGCTCTCTCGGGCCTTCATTATAGTGAATCTCAGGCAAAGGAGATACTCTCTTCAACCAAACTGGAACAAGGAGAGTAAATCCCTCACTATCATTTTAGACATCTGCTCAGTGGGTTTGTATCTCATGACAGAAAAAAGTACACAGTGTGCAAAACACAAACATCTTCTGTTCGTCTAGCATGCAGTTTTATCTTCCCTTTGGGAAGCAGACTGAATGAGCATACTACAGCCTGGCAATAATGCACGTGTGAGTGCAATTCTATTTTGTTTTCCATTGTGCCCACACTTAGCTATGCTTGAGCACCTCGGTTCTATTCGCCTCACGACCCTTCCAAGCCGTGTGAGACCAGGTTTAACAGTCTGCCTTGGAAGGTTCCAGCTCTGCAATTCGGAACAGGCTTTGTCATTCAAGAGCTTCAAGGGTACCTCCCCCAACTGCAAGACTCCTTCCACCATCTCCCCGGAGTGACCTGTGCAAGATTGGTGGGCTGAGACCACAGTTGGGAGGTTTCAAGTGATTTTTGCATTTGTAAGTCACACAGGAATCAGCGGCATAAGAAGTCAGTATCTGACAAACAGAAAAACACGTGCAGCCAGGTGCATTACACATACAGCGTTTATACCAGAGGGGCCAGTTGTTCCCTCTAATTTTTTCCATCCACAAGCAAAATAAATTTTGTTACGTGCACTCAGGCATATGTAGATGTGCACCACCAATAGAAATACACGCTTCCCTCTGTCGGTGGCCACAGGTGCTCTGCTAATCAGCTGGGCAACACATGAATCTCTTCTCAGTGACCGCTAAAGCACTCAGCTTAGAGGGAACAATGGGCATGGGCAACCTGCGGCCCACTAGGGTTACATGTGTGGCCTGCGGAGCCCTAGGCCGTCCTCCCCCCCCACACACACAAGCCTCTCATGCACTGGGGCCCCAGAGCTGTACACACTTCCTGCACCTCTGCCTCCCTCTCAGCACTTTTGGAAGAGCTTGAAATTGCCTGATTCGAGCTCCGTTGCTGCTACGCCCCTTCCCTTCCAGAACCGGAACACTGTGAATCAGCTGTTTGAGGCATTCTACTTCTGAACTGAGGGGAAGGAGTAGGGATTGAGCACAAATGGGGTGATTCACATGCTCCAAAAGTGCTGAGAGGAGCAAGTAAGGGCGAGGCCCCAGTGCACAAGAGGGGAGAGGGGAGGGGAGGGGAGGGGAGGGGAGGGCAGGCAGAACGGCTGCAGGGCATCAGGTTGAACCTCAGCGGGCTGCTCTAGCTCACTGAGGTGAAAGAGGATATGAATGCCCTCTCGCTATTTCTGGTTGTCCATCACTGACCTACACGCTCACTCCGGCCTACCCTGTAACTGCTCCACTTAGCAATCAAGAAAAAATTTATCCCCGCGGCTGCAAAGACTTACAGGTGCTTAACTTGAAGCCCAGTTTGAGTCCCATTGACTTCAAAAGATCTATTTGCATGCTTAATATTAAACGCAGACGTAGGAATTTGTAAAATCAGAACCATTACTCACCCCTGGGTTTATTATAAAGAAAATAATTCCCAGAACTTAAAAAATCTGAGAGTGTGGTTTTGGGGTTTTTGCTTTTGTTTTCCCCCACCATGACTGAATTGTGAGGTTAGGATCAAATTCCCCAGGAAGCCCTGTAGTTTGAGCTCTCTCAATCACTTTTGGAGTGGTCTTCTGAAATCAGAACAAGCTGCTTAGAAGGGAAACATGCCTTGGAGGAAGAAAAACGCAGATTGTGAAGCAAGTGTCTAAAAATGGACCCCAAACACTTAACACACACAGTGCAAATACTTATTTAAAGAGTAGAACAATTAGCTGTGTCTTAAAACACTCGTGGGACTGGCAGGGTTCTTCAACTACAGAAAGCTGTTCCAGCTCCTGCCTTCTTGGGAGGGACAGTCCCAAACACTGTGAGAGAAATCTCAGGCTAGGTTTCAAAGAAAGCAGCTTAATAAATGGAGTGAAACTCTGTTCACACTAAAAGGAAGAAAGCTTCAGAGATTCAGAGCAGTTTTTTCTACCCTATCCTGGCTAAAACCTACCAGCTGTTTTTAGTCTCTTACGTGTCCCAAAAACAAGATACAGGTTCATCTTCTTTCATCTGGCATCCTTGGGACCTGACTGAGGCCGGACAAGAGAATTTGCCAGACCATGGGAGGTCAATATTTTCTAGCACACTGCCAACACCTTCACTGCTTCCTGGGCTCTTGGAGGACATCTCGGGGTAAATTAGAGCTAAAGAACAGCACAGAACACTGAGAGTCAGGATTAGTGGATGTAAACAAACTTTATGGGACCCCAGGAAACTTGGCCACTCTACTGCTGGATTATGGATGTTGCTGGACGAAAGCGTTCCGGATTACAAAGGTTCATCGTGTGGCAGGAGCTGATCTCGTACCTGTATGTACCCATAACATCAGTAGATTAATCATATAGACCAACAATGGGCAAGGTAGGCTAGTGAGTGGGCCATAAGAGTTGTCATCCTTCATTTCAGCAGCCTGCAAGATTGTTGTAATCAAGATGGTCTCCTAGCATCAGCTAGTCTTGCTCACTGTGCTTGTGTACCTAGAATTTTTGGGGTGTGCTGATGGAACTGTACTAGCACTTTGATTGGATACAGAGGGAGCTCATGGCTCTCACAGTGAATGTTGTGTGCAATCAGCATGCACCTCATCTCATGTGCGCCTGTTTTACGCGCCTGTCACCATAGTAATACCAGAAGGGAAAAAAACTATGGGGACAGAAACAAGTGAAAACTGGCAACCCTGTGGGTAGGCAGCAGTAAACAAAATGTCTTGTGGGCCACACACAGAACTCTAATGGGCTACATGTACCGTGGGCCACAGGTTGCCCAATACTGCTACAGTCCTTGGTAACATCTCCTTGTGTCTCTTCACCCAGCCGAAATGCTGTTTTCTAAGTTGTAAGAGTGCAAGGTCGCCTTGTTCCCTGTTTCATGCCTGATGTTTTGTTCTCTAATCCATTTGTGAACCTGGCATCTGGGTCACAACTTAAGTCATTGGGAGAAATTGTGCATGTGTTGCACATGGTACAAATGTCTAACATTGCGGTTCTTCAGACTAGCAAGGAGTTTGCACTGATTCTCCTTATTTCTTCCCAGAAAAGGATACCTTTCACACCTGGGTTAGCTCTCTTCCACAGTTCCAGTGCTTATAACTGCTCATCTTCACTTTATAGCTGTCTCCGTCAATCGGAGACTCAGGTGGTGCTTCATCCCATTTTAGCTGTGTGCATCAGGGGTTCACAAGCTAGCAGGTTGGGCTTTTAGGGGATTACGAACACTGGCAGTCTCATGCCGATCAATGGGAGGGGATTCCCAGTGTGGAAAATGTTCTCAACCACTGGTTTGTGTTTCATTTCTTTGCAATTAATGTGTTACTCTGTCAACTTTGTGCATTGTAAATATTCAAGGCTCGGGAGGCAGAGGGGTGTCAGTACACAAACTATTCTATATTACCCTGCACAGCCCAGAGAGGAGGGGTCAAAAAGTAGCAAGCACAGACCTGTTAGGAATCTGAGGGGCAAACCAAGGTTTGCAGGGGGCATCTGTCTCCCTTGCAGCTTCGAGGAGCAGTGGACAGTGTCCAGGGTTCTCTGCTCCGTGTCTCCCTCTGGTTCCCTTATTTTGCACCTGTAGCCTGTACCCCTGCCCCTATTTTATTCCTCTCTTGTCCCACAAAATCAGTTGGGTCCTGGGTTCAGTAGCCCCTACCCCTAGGCTGGGTGAGGGACCTGAGCAGTGGCGGGGCGGGGCTTAGGTTTAGGCCAGCACTCAATTAGCGCTACATAGTAAATTACATGGCTGCTGTGAACGTAAACAGGCGGAATCAAACCTGGGACCTCAGGAACCTAGTATGTGAACTTCTACTGCATAAACTAAAAGCGGTTAGCGAAGTCTGTTTAGCAGACTCATTATGCTCTTTGTGAGTGGTCTCAATGGCACTGCATGGGCCCGTACACCACCCCCAGAAAGTGTGTGGATTACACAGGCGTGCTGTGAAGGTCAGCCGTCGGGGCTTTGAATATATTAACTGGCACGGCAAAGCATTAAAGGCTGTTTGGAATTGTAATTCCAGTATGTGGGCCAGCGTGATGCTGTTCTGAAAAGTGACTCTGCCCTGTGGCATGTCTGAACTTCGCCCTGTCTTCGAGCGTGCTCGCTTTTTGTGTCAAACTGTGGGGGGATCCCCCTCTTCCGACCTCCCCACCCTGAAAACTCAGCTTGGGTTCTGCAAGTCAGACTGTTCTTTGCTATACACGCATCTCACCCACTGCAGAGGCTCTTGCAGGCCAGATGTTGTGCTCGCTGAAGACCTGTGGAATCCCATCGCTTGCCAATTATGACTCTGTGACACCTACACAACCTCACAAAGACTGTGGGATTGCAGGGGTGTCACTGATTGGCTTTTAGGAAGTGATTCTGGTGCTTGCAGGACCAGAATCCCAGCTTGCACGAGCTCTTTCCTGCTGCAGGCATAACAGAACGAACGAGCCATAAAAACGTGTCACCTTAGCCAATGATTTATGGCTGAGTATGAACAAAGAGAGGATTTGTGGAATAGAAGACCTTAGAGAAAGCCAAACCAAACCAGACGCTCCTTGGAGGAGAACTGCATTTTAATCTATGTTCTCAGATCTAGCGGTTGCCAATGGCTATCTTTGCTAATTTACGCCTTTCATAAAGGTATGATTGTGGCAGCTCCTCACGGGATATAAATTGCTCTTTCCCTTATGCTACACCCACAGGAGCTATGCATTAAAGCTCCCAGATCTAGAAGTCATTCCAGCTTCCTGAGTTACGCTACAATTTAAAGCATGTTTTGCTTACTTATATAGTGTATTTGGAGTTTTTAATCTTTATCCAGCAGGGTTTGCAAAAATTCTTCCCTCCCTCACCCCCATACTCTGCCAGTTTCAAGGGAGGCGGACAACACTAAACCCCTCCCCGTTAGAAAGGAGCAAGCCTGTATTGTAACCTGGTTAAAAAATTAATCTCAGCATTTCCAAAGCTCAAAGTCTGCGTATTTCTCATAGATCTTCTCTTTCAGGATGGGAGATCCCACAGCTGTCAGCCAATAAAAAGAAACACCCAGAACAGAGGTTGCATTCAAATGAAAAAGCTCTGCCTAGCTCAAAAGAAAAAATGGAACTTTTTTTTTCCTCCCCCGCAGTTAGGTGCAGTATTAGGGTTATGAATTATCTGAGTCCTCACATAGCCCAGGACTCCACTATACTAGGGCTGTGTCAACACTACAAAAACAACTTGGAAGTTGCTTACTTCGAAGTACAACTTCGAAAAAACAGACTTTGAAGTTGAGCATCTACACACACCCGACTTTGAAGTCAAACTTCAAAGTAGGGCACTACTCCAGTCTCGGGAATGGAGTAAGGACTTTGAAGTTGGGCTCCGTTACTTCCAAGTTAATTTAGAACTAAGGGAAAATGTGTGTAGACTCTGCTGGCTACTCTGAAGTATCACCTAACATCGAAATTAACCTCGAAGTTAGTTCCCAGTGTAGACACACCCTAGGTGTTGTACAAACACAAAACAAAGTCTCTGTCCTGCCGCTTGGTCTAAAATAAAAAAAAAAAATCACAGAAAAATATGGATCCAAAAGGAGCACTTTGCCTTCTATAGCAGGGGTGAGCAAGAGAGGCCTCTGAAGCTGAATCCCGCCCCCCCACACCACCATGCCTTTTAATCTAGCTTGCGACAGATGCCTAGGGCTGCAGATGGTGTGGAGCTTCAAGAGCTGTCCCCACCCACTCAGGAAATTCCCTCTGCTTCTATTGGCTGGAAACTGGCCAACGGGAGCTAAGAAATCAGGCTCCACTGCCCTACTCCCAGCAAAATCTCTCAGCTCCTACTGGCCAGATGCACAAAACTGACTAATGGGAACTGAGAGATTTTGCTTTGGGTAGGGATAGTGCTGCACAATTTCTCAGCTCCCATTGACTGGTTTCTGGCCAATAGGAGCTGAGAGATTTTGCTGGGGGCGCAGCATCTTCCTTGTCCTCATTTGCTATCCAACCAGGGTAAAACTAACAAACTTGTGTGTGCACTGTTCTTAAAACAGGGGAGACAGAAAGTAGGGTTTGACATTATTTATTAAGGAATGTCTCATTCTCATGCATTGTATCTCCTGAAGTATTGATTTTGTAACTGAATTTGAAAAAATTGCTCTTCTTGCTATTTTGGTTGCAGACCCCTGGTCTAGACAGTGTTTGGCCCTGCCACAAAGGCAGGGGACTGGACTTGATGACCTCTCGAGGTCCCTTCCAGTTTGAGTGTTCTATGACGTGTGGGGGGGCATAGGCACTGGCCACATGAGCCCCCTTCCCCCACCCCCATGATCACCCCGCACCACCCCTCGCCCATGGAGGGTTGGGACAATGCCCCCACCCTGGCCTGGCCTCTTGCCCCAGTCTCCTTTCCCGGGTGATTCGGCCTGGGAGACTAGTACGGGCCTTGCACTGGCAGCAGAAGGTGCAGCCCACCGCCCCCCACCCTCACCAGTTCTGCTTTGTGCCAGGCAGTCCCACTCCTCCATTGAGTGATGCATCCAGAGCGGTGGCGATGGGTTGCTCCATTTCCCCACCACCACCTGGTCCAGGCATCAGGTCCCCACCACTCGCTTCCTGGGCTACCCAGAGAATCTGGCCCCCTTCTGCCCACTGCGTTTTGGAGAGCGATGTACCTATCCTCCCCCAATGTCACCCCTGATTTTGCTAAAAACTTCGCTAAGGACCTCTCTCCAAACAAAGGTTGAGCAACATTCTCAGGAGCTTGTCTTCCTGAGGATGCCACTGATCAACTTTGCTTTCTTAGGGGTGTAATGAATCTTCACATTGAAGATTTTCTAAATAACTTGAGTCCGGTTGCTGAGCTCTGTGTGAGCTTTAGATTTGTTGTTCTCCCCACTTCCCATCCTGACATCCTGGGGAATAAAAAAGAACTCACTCTCGCTTTAAAAACTCCTTAAAAACATCCCTAAGATGGCATGGCCTGCTCTCTTTTGAGGCTCGTGCTGCAAAAACTTGTTGATCCTGGTTTTCTTGGAATTGTGGAACATTTAGCAACTGTATTATGCTATCATCTGCCCTGTGCCTTGGGAATTTTGAGACACATGCTAGCTTTAAATTACATGTGACTGAATAACCAAGATCCTCCAGAAAGTAAATATGTGAGTGGACTCGGTTAGGGAAATCTGACAATCATCGCTTCTGGACTGTTTTGACCTGTTTAAAAAATCATCCCTTTTTGTAACCTTGAGGTAGTTCATATACGAAACTTATGCAAATCTCTTTTCATTTGGAAAACTGCTTTTTTTATTTCTGCTAAGTAACTTTTCCTCCCAGTTACTTTGATCAAACATTGATCCTTTACTGACAAATCTGAAGTCCCCGTCTGTAATAACGGGTCTTGAGCTTCTCAGTTTATTGTTCTCTAAAGAAGCAATAGCTAGGCGGCCTTTGAGGGGGTGATTCAGATAGAGGCAAACTAATCACAGATTTAATTGATAGTCTGATAAAGGCATCATTGCTTTAACATCAGATCAAGCAAACAGCAGCAACTCCTGCCTGTGCGCCCATGAGAGAATGTGCATGCAGATTGGGTCTTCATTCTCCAAGACACAATTAATTGATTCTGCACCTTTGAAGTGCAAGTTCCACTTGTAAATATTGTTTGTAACCAACAGAGGAGCTCAGCCAAATGTGATGCTCATGATGCCCTGAGGTCACTCGTAACGAATGAACATTCCGTTTGTGTTTCTTTTGCTGTAGTTCTATTTGCATGCAGAGATGCCTTCTGCAAAACGACTTATAAAATCTAACCATATGCAATCTTCATAAATTGCATCCTACTTTCAGTAACTGTAGAAAGTATGGATTTCTGTAACCAGTATTTGCAACAATTGTATCTTGGGTTCCTCTTTTCCGTCTCTGATTTTTCTTTTTCTAGCCTCGTAAAAGCAAGCGAAGAGCTGACCATACCCCAGGGTTTTAATGGAAGAAACAAATTCCTACACCTCTCATAATATTCTGACAAATGCCCACTTTGAGTATAAATATGAAAACCAATCAAACTAACAAAACAGCGACTGTATGGAAGGAAAATGTGACTTAGCAATAAACTGTGTCTGTTAGCTCTGGTCATAAGAGCTCTCCCACCTAAGTGAAGGAAATGTTTCTCTCTCTGAAGTCTTGCCTACAACTGTGAAATTTTATCTGATTTTTTTTTTAAAGCTGCAATTCCGCCTGGCTGTTCCCATGCCACTGCTCTAGCCCTATTTTTAGAAATTCAGATTACAAGGCCAAAAAGGACCACTGTGATCCTCTAATCTGAGCTTCTGTATCACAAAGGTCAGGTGGCTTCCCCAAAAATACCTGCAGCAGTGTTTCTCAACCCTTTTTTATAATGTACACTTTTTTACAAAGTATATAAAAGTTTATACATACACCCAGACTTCTCTCATGTACCTCTAACGGTGCACGTACCACTGGTTGAGAAACATGCCCCTAAAGTAATCTGAGGTTTCAAAGCAAGTGCCATTCAGCCTTTCCAGATTACTGTACCCTTTTCAGGAGTCAGATCTGTTTTGCATACCACCAAGTTATACATCACTAGTAGTAGGCATCCTTCAGTCTGCATAGACTATGGATCGCGCCATTTAAAGTTTCAATTGAGGACTTCATTTACAGCATCTATTGTGACTATGAAGACCCACATGAGAGTGACAGTCCTTGCTGCATCTCTTGCAGATGCAGTGGGTGTCTGGCAAGTCCTTATTGTGCTTTCTGTACGCTCGCTTCTCCTCTGCTAGCTGTCTGATCTTCATCTCGCCCTTCTGAAGGCCCTTGTGTAACCCCTGCCTCTATCTGCTGCGGTCGTCTGCTAGTTCTTCCCAGTTGTCCAGCTCGATGTCTACCTCTCTGAGGTCTCTCTTGCAGACATCTTTGTAGCGCAGCGGGGGGCGTCCGGGAGGTCTTTTGCCAGAGGCTAGCTCACCATACAGGATGTCTTTTGGAATCCTTCCATCATTCATCCTGTGGACGTGGCCAAGCCAGCGGAGTCGACGCTGCCTGAGGAGGGTGTGCATGGTTGTACAAAAGCACACAAAACTATCACAGAAGACTACTACAGAAAACTTGCTGACATTCTACCATCTTATTATTCAATAAATGAATAGGAATAGAAATATTGGACTTACATTTCAGTGTCAGGCATATGGAGCAGTAGAAACAAGTCTTTGTCTGAAGGAACCGTTAGATTCTACTGACTTTTACTTGTGTTTTTTATGTAGCTTGAAGTAAAACTAGGCCAATGTGTAGGTGAGTTGATGTACTCCCTGAAAGAACTCCGAGTACCCCCCAAGGGTACACATACCCCTGACCTAAAGCATAAGATAAAACAAGATTGGATTTTTTTTTTTAAATCAGGGCTGAAGAACCCACCAATAACCCTTGATGAGTTGTGCCAAAGGCTACTCTTGCTATGAAAAATGTATATCTTACTTCCCGTTTGACCTTGTCTACCTTCAACTTCTAGACGCTGGATCCTGTTATACCTGAAGAGGCCACTCTTAAATATTTGTTCCATGGGCAGATACTAAGGCTAAGTCTGCACTGGCGCTTCACTGCACTTCAACTTTGCGGCTCAGGGGTGTGGAGAAACTTAAACACACACCAAGTGCGGCAAATTACAATGCTGTAATGCGCCAGTGTGAAAAGCTTCTGGCGCTGTTAGCTATTCCCAGCAGTGACGGGTTGCAGGGAGGGCCCAGGGGAGACTCTTTTGATAGAGACCCTCCCTACAGCCCTTGTTCTTTCAAAAGAAAGGGCCAGGGATAGAAAAATCTAGCACCGTGAGGACTGCTCTTGCAAAAGAAGGGCCTGCGGATCATCTACCCATGTTTCTTCTTTGTAAGAGTCAGCCGAAAAAAGGCGCTGCTCCTCATCTGGGAGAGGAAAAGGGTTGTCAGAAAAGGGGCTTTATTCTTTTGACTTCAGATCAAAACAATGCATTTTGTGTGTAGATGCTCAGCGGGTTTCTCGTGTAAATGGGGCCCTTGACTTCTCCTTTATTCCACTTGCTACGTTTTTTTACAGCCACCCACACTTCCCCTCTAAGCCAGGTAGCAGCCCCAATAACTGATGCTCTTTCTTCCCACTAAGGCCTCTGGAGGGGAAAAGAACTTCAAGTCTAAATTTGACTTTACACATTCACACATCGCACTAGACCCCAAAATATTGCTTTTTTCCCCAGCTCTAACTGCATGGTTTTTTGCACCACATTTGTACAAGCTCAGTCCCCAACTGATGAAACTGGCAGTCGCTAGGTCGTTAAACGAATAAGAATAGTATGCAAAAGTACGAATATAACTTGCAGGAATTTTGATCAAAGATTTTCTGCATGACTCTAAGCTAAAGGAAGCAGCTGAAGAAAGAGGAGAAGAGTATTTTGGCAGGATGGGACATATTAAAATAAACGCATGCTGAAAGGACAGGTGTAACGAAACGCACGAGACTTCAGCCAAGTGCTCAGAAATGTCAGGTTAAAACATAATGCTTTTAATCTGGCTGTTTGTCTAAGTAATGTAAACTACAAAAGGACTGTGTTCTCCAGTCCCTACACTATTTATTGAAATCTCCATCTTATTGAGTAAGTATGACTAATCACGCATTTTCTTTTCTATGTGGAAGTGTGTCCACACTACCAAGTTTTGTTATCAAAAACTGCCTTTTGGAAACAAAACAGGGAGAATGTTCACACTGCAATTGAACTTTTGGAGGGAAAATGCCTGGTTTCAATGACAAAACGCTTCCACCCTTAAGAGAGACTTTTTTCCCCTTTTCTGCTCCCTTTATTGTGGCCAGAGAGACAGTGTGGATGCTGCTGTTTGTTTTGTTGACAGAACTGGCCTCCTCCAGTATCCCACAATGCCTGCCCTGAGGGCACTGCTCAGTGTTTTGATCTCTGCTGCCCTGAGGCATGGCCCCTCCCCTTTCAAAGCTCCTAGCCAGGGTATCTGTCAGCTGAGTGTTATGCTCCCTTTGAAAAACAAACAAAAAGTACTGGACTGCTTCTGATCTGCCCTGCACTAGGAACACAGGACCACGCAGATTGCGGCTAGGGATGGGAGACAGACCTGCACTGCAGTGACATTCCTCAGCACAGAGTGCTCACAGAGCCAGGGTAATCTGTACTGTCTGAGAACAGTGGCGTCCTTAAGCAAGACACCCCATCGCCACATGCCCCCTGCTCCCCTACAGTCAGGCACCGACTCCCTCTGCACCGCCGGTGACTCCCCAGAGCCGCCCAGCCCCAAGCTACGCAGCCTTAAGAACTGAGTGGTACCAGAGCCCAAGCCAGTCACACGCTTCCGCATTCTCCACATGTGGACACACTGGCCATCGTGGCTCTGAGAAGTTCTAAAATACAGTACCGAGCCCTAAATTAACATGTTTTAGTGATAAGATTGTTTGAACAACTATGTGAGGTAGTATCCGTGGGAAACTTGATTTAAAATCAATGATTTTGGTGATTTAAATTATGAATGAAATCAAGTACTTAATTAACCTTGATTTAAAACAATCCACCCTGCACAGAGTGACCCATGATGCTGCTCCCAGCAGCTAAGGAGGCTGTGGAAAAAAGTTGGAGGGAATCCTAAGATGAACAGGGGTCAGCTCTGCCTTCCCACAACACAACATTGTGGGATACATACCCCCAGTGCATTGCTCACACAGTTGGCAATGGTGCACCCAATGCGGATATGATCTGTTGACAGAGGGCGTAAGTTCGAATGTCCTCTGGCGATTTTTGTTTTGTCAACATTTGGCCATCGACAGAAGGTTTGTCAACAAAATTTGCTCATGTAGACATGCCGTTAGTGTGAGCATGAGCAAGCGGGAAGATTTGGAAGTGATGAGAGGCCAGAAGAAAACATCGTTGGAGGCAATATCTAAGAAGTGACAGATATCAGAAGAGTAGCCATGTTAATCTGTTGCATCTCATGAAGTGGATCTTTGCCCATGAAAGCTTTTGCTCCAATAAATGTTAAGTCTATAAGGTGCCCCAGGACTTCTAGTTGATTTTAAGAAAATGTGAAAATTCTACGTATTCACCTTCCTATGTTTCAATACCGTACAGCACAAAATTTAAAGCCATCGATGTTGTGAGACTTAAATTCACTTCTAAGCATCACTCCTACCAATACTTCTAATCTCAAAACATTTCCGAACAGGCCTCTAAGGAAGAACACTAAGCACTTTTACAGGCAGTGACTTTAAAAAAAAAAAATTATAGCTCTGGCCATGCTTAAGAATTAGAGGAATAGTCCCTCTATTTGCCCAGCCACCAGAGACTGACTCAACATATTACATAATTTTTTGCTCTTCGAAGATTCATAGCTACTGTAAAGGTAGATGGCTAGCCTATAAAATGCTGATGCTACACAGACAAATTGACAAAGCGAAGAATGTGTGGTATTAACCCCAGCATCCAACGACTAGGCCTGTGGAAAAAAATAAGGCTGTGATATCCATTATTATGTATGCTTTCCCTTCCAGGTGGTCTGAATTATTTTTCTCTCTGCTGACAATAGAAGTGCTAGAGTTATTTTGACCAGCTGCCTGTAAAAACTGTAAGCTTGCATCACACAGCTGAAAGCATGGAGCATGTGTATTTCTCTGCAAAATGGTAGTACAGAATTAGTACAATTTATTCCATATGGCAGTTAAAATAAACATGTCGTCTTGTATTCCCACCATCCGGTGATGTAAGGGCTGGAAACGCTAAACCTACAAAGGAGAGATGAGGTGGGTGATTTGTGTCCGTAATAACCTGGGACTGACGGCTACCACAACAACTCTACAGCGCACAGACTGGGAACACATCTGGAAGGAGAGACAGGAGAGCAAAAAAAAAAAAAGGGCAACAAAAGTTAAATATGGTAATAGATACAACAATACTCAGTGTGCCAGCAATGACACGAGATTAGGACTTCAGCTTTGCTGCCCATTCAAGGTCCCATTTTTTTTGAAGTGTTCCTCTATAACTTTTTAAAAGCTAATTTAAAACAATTCGTTTCTGACAAAACTACCCTCAGACAGTATGTTTTGAACGGTTTTTGAAATCCTTTTGAAAAGCGGTTCCCAAGAAAAACACTTACAAGAACTATTTTTTTAAAAGTTTCTTAATAAGGACCTTTGTCACCAAGGAACAAACTGAACGATGAAAGCAAATACTGTGGGGAGATTTTTTTTTCCCCTACTCATAATCATAGATGTGACTTGTGACCAGCGTTCTGTGTAAGCGCTGCACGTCTGTGGACGCTCAGGAGAAATTTCAATATCACCCAGTGCCCACAGTGAGGATTTTTTTCTCTCGGTAGTGCGCATTTGCACATGCCATGGCACATAGAAAAAATTATTCGGCACATGGATGGAAAAAATTAGAAGGAACTTTGCTTCTAACTATAGTCTGCACCAAATTTTGACAGAAGTCTAATACTTACCTTTCTAAATCCCACCAGGTTTAATTGAATGTAATGTTCTTTACTCCCTTCTCCTTACTAGCTCAAGATTTTGCCAGGGAATGCTAAATAGTCATCTTGGTTCACTACATCTTGGTGGTGAGATGTGCTTTTTAAAAATTCTCTCCCCTGTATCACAGTGTTGCTGTGAAGTTTAAAGTCATTTGAGACACAAGATCGCTGGTTTCTGCTCTATTTGTTTATCACTGTTGTTGTTCAAAGTATTTTAATGTTTCACTTTTCCCAAAAACTCAAAACCAGCACATGGTCCACAAGGCACTATAGAAAGCTGGTGTCCTGGAAAGTAAGTCGTCCATTTCACCCATGCTATTCCAGAGTAGCAGGAGACAAGCGGCTCACAGGCTGAAGGACAGGAGACCTTATATGCTTTAGCATCCAACTGTCCTTTGCTTGCTCTCTCATTCCTAACACCAGAGCCAGCTGGCGACACCACTTCCCATCCAAGATATTAGCAGAGCAACGGCACCCTCTGGAGCCCTTCGGCCTCTGCCACTCTTTATCTCTGATACAGGGTGTGCTCACAGAACCCACCACTTTCAGCTTCAAAACATGTGGGACAAATGCCCATAGCCTAGTGGCTCCCTACCTTTTCACTAGTGCAAACCCCCAAACGCCTCCCAAACCATTTGCAGACCCCCATCAAAGCCAATCCTAACCACTACGTACACTTCAATAAATGAAGCAGGAAAACGCAACGTAGATTTTTGGACAGCGATTTATAGCCTTATCAGAAGATATTTAATTTTACAAATAATAATTGATTGTAACTAGGCAATGTCTTTAAAACGTACTTTCTAGGATCATGTTTGTTTATTTTTTTCGCGGAACCCCTGCAATACCCTTGTGGACCCCCAAAGATCCACGGACCCCAGGTTAGGAGTCACTGCTGTAGCCTCTATTCAAGAGGCAGCATTTCTGAAACTACCATAAGATGCAGAAATGACTCTTCGGTGAAGGGTAAAGAGAACACAGAGGCCACGTCTACACGGTGCGCTGCTGCCAGCAGGGTCATGCAAATGAGGACTCTCAACAAAGCAAATGAAGTGCTAATTTACTAATTGTGCGCCTCGTTTGCATACTTTTGCATGATCACTGTCCCAGCAGAGGTTTCTGTTGCCACAAAACAAGCCATGCAGATGGGGTTCTGATGACCAAACCCCCCGTTGTTGACAGCCCCTTATCCTTCTTTTTTGTCAGAGTTCTAAATTCAATCATTGTGGAGGCCATTTAGGGATCTGGGACAATTAAATTAAAAAAAAAAGGTGGCGGGGGTGCTTGGTCTTGCCAAGAGAGCAGGGGAAGATTCGATGATCTCCCAAGGTCCATTCCAGTTCTATGAGATGTGTATCTCAGGGATAAGGGGCTGTCAACAAGGGGAGGTTTGCTCAACAGAGCCCCATCAACACGGCTTGTTTTGTGGAAACACAAGCCTCTGCCGGGACAGTGATCACGCAAAAGTATGCAAACGAAGCGCACGATTTGTAAATTAGCATTTCATTTACATGACACTGCTGGCAGCAGCACACCGTGTAGACATGGCCAGACTGTATACCTCTTTTCTGATAGGTAAGCTTGGTAGAACACGCTCTCTCCATACATAAACTATGAACATTTTTAAGCACTTTTTCTATTTCAATTTTCAAGTTGTGGGAAACTGCAGGGGATGGCTGAAAAATAATTTCATGAGAGATGCCGTGAGTTGAAAAGTTAAAGCAGAAGTTGTCAACATCACGTGTCAAAACAAATCAAGTAAATACCAAATCTAACTCTAAAAAGTTCTAAAGCAGCTTTTTTCCCCCTGTACCTAGATGTACATTTTGATAATCGATGGAAATATTTTTGTGTAGTTAAATCAACTTTTATCAACACTAACCACCTAAAAGTCTAACGCTTCCAAGGCTACCAGTCGGTAATCCAGAGAATAATGTTGGGAGTTGCTCTACGAAAAGCACAGGTAGGGTGCTACAAATAGCATCTGCTTAAGCTAGCAAAAGCCTGACGGAACTGTAAATTATAACCACTCCTACTTAGTCAGCTGTTCAAAATACTGGTCCATTCTGTGTCAATAAGTAATGAATAGTCAAGCTGCGATCTTCCACCCCTTAATCTTCAGTTTCACATTCTGTTTTCTCAACCCTGGACAAATTCCTCTGATAGTTGTGACAACTGGAACATTCTCCTTTAAGAGACTGACTTTTTTTTTTTTTTCAAATGCTAAATGTATTCTCTCTTCTTCAGGTCCCTCCCAATTAGAGTGACCAATTCCATTATAAAAATATGCTACACAGAACCAGACAATGCACGCAATAAATGGGGACTATAATTAACCCCCTTTGAAAATTGGAAGGGGAAACAAACCCTATCAGCTCAAAGGGCAGAATTCCTACAAATAACTTAACATTTGCAGTATTTACCCAACTAGAAAAACTTGCTAGTCTCAGCATTCCATGACTGCACCACACATTACTTTTTACACTGCTTTTCAAAGCTCTCTCATAGCCAAGTGATTCTGTAAGGACAGTATGTTAATAGCAAGAAGTTCTAAAACAGTGCTGTGGAGAAAAAGTAGATATTACATAACTAACCTGAATCTTTACAAAGCTTAGAAGAGGTTAATTTTATACCAGCAGAAACCCATAGGGGTGCTATACACAAAGATGATAAAAACATCAGTTATTATTTTTGTTTTATATCTGTTCAGTTGCTATTTAGAGCAGGAAAAATATTAAATGTAACATTCAATATGTGTACTTCCTTTGATCAAAGTCCGTAAGTACATATGTCAGTGAGACACACGTGACCAGCCTCTTAGAACATTATCAGCACTGAATTTCAATTTGATTTAAAAAACAATCCTAAACTTAAATCACTGAAATGCAGAACCAGTATTTAAGTATATTACTATTTCACACTCTGATCTCAGTACTGTGATCAGAACTTCTAGACTATTTAATAAAATCTAAGTGTCAGCAAGATATTTTTTTTAATATGGATTTAAAAAGTAAATGGCAACTGATAATCAGTTATAATAAATGTATATACTACAGCATATTAATTAAGACTTTTAGCCTCTGGCTTTCATGAGTTCAGTGAGGAATCTACATAATAAAGAATTTTCTCCCCTTTTTTTCCTCCCATAGTAGCCTACTAGTTGTCACAGCCACACATTCCATATCTGGCAGTGATTCTAATTCTTCTGCAATATCCTCAAACAGATAGTACAGGAGATGATTTTGCATACAGCAAGATGGAATTACTTCTGGGCTACAGAAATGAAACTTGGTTACAAATTCTAGGTTCTCAATTCTTTCTGTTCACTTTTTTGCTGCATTTTCTTTGACAGGAAGTAATTCCATACACAGGAACACAGGTTGAGGCTCTTGAATAACTAACAGAACTAAGTAAATCCTGTTTTCCCCGGGGTTGCTTAATGTGTAAGATGCTAGAATTCTGTACCTTCTTGTGACTTGCCTTCTTAATTTACAGCGTGCTTGCCATGCCACTTTTGAATTCTAGCACAAGAATTCTGAACCTCAATGTATTTATAAGATCAGGTCAAACTTCTCTAACCCAGCACCCTCAGGACCTGACCATTGCCAGATGAGAGAATTTGCCGGACCACGGGAGTTCAATATTGTCTAGCAGCATCACCAACACTTTCACTACCTACTTGGCTCTTAGAAGACACTTAGTGGTAAATTACAGCTAAATCACAGCATAGAACAACACTGAGGACTAGGGGCTGCAAACAAACTTTATGGAACCACAGGAAACTTGGCCCCATCTGTGATAAATGGTCATCCAGTTAACTAAAATCATGCTGGATTATAGATGTTGCTGGATGACAGAGTTCCGGATTATATGGGTTCAACCTGTACTAGAGTTACTGTTATTAAAAGAAACCTGCACAAGACTGCTACATCTCAATTCAGGAAGCAACTATACCTAAAACCAAGCACGTCAAACATCCAGCCCGTGGGCCAAATGTGGCCCCATCATATTTTTTGTGGCCCTGTGGCTGAGAGCTGGGAGGGGAGTGAAGGCCACCTGGCATCCCCAGCCCCCACTACCTGGCCGGAGCTGGGGGGGAATCCCAGCAGCCACAGGGCTGGGAGCCACCGTGGGCACAGAGTACCTTAAATTTATATTTAAATTAAAAATGATTATACATAAGCAAAAAAACAATTTTACACATCAAATTTTATAAACTATAAGTAAAATTATAAAACAATAAACTTCCTATCAAGTACTGAATGCAATTAAAATTATTGTATTATATTTAAACAAGACCTGAACAAATATTATAAAATATACCTAAAACATAATCTGTAATAATAAATATTTATGACTTTCCAGTAGAAGTGCATTTTTTTTAGTGACCCTGAAAGCTATCTGTTTTTGTTTGTGCAGCCCTCAGTAAGCTTTGAGTTTGACATGCCTGCCTAGGACAATCACTACCTCAAACTGTTGTCTACATGTTTTTAATGGAACAGGAATAGTTATATTTTATTTCCAATTACAAACATGTGGTATCTAAAAATACTGATCCATCATTTAAACCCAGAATGAGACTTGCTCTTGTATGTACATATCGACAAAGTGAACAACTAACTGCATCGCCTATGTTTTTAAAGAAACTACCAAAGCCAATTAAATAGACTCTCTCAACTTTTCAGAACAAGTTGTTGGAAATCACTTTCAAAGGGGGTTCCATAGTTGAATGGCAGGCACTTTTGAATAAACATTTATTTTTAGAAGCCTGGAAGGATAACTTCATATCCAATATTAAATGATCTAACATATGTTAAGCCTTTATTTAATTCTGAAAAATATGACTTTCAATACAGCTTCCTGAGGTAGGGGAGAGACGGTTGATGACTCAATTCAAAAGTAATGCAAACTATGATGGAGCTGAGAGTGGGATGCATGGAAAAGGGAATTCAAGAATGAACCTATTCACTGAAATAATATTTTGTGGGTTGGCTACTTGTCCACTATGATTTTATTGGTAATGAAGGAAACTGATGAGTCCAGCACCGGGAAATGCAAAAAGCTAGGTTAAAGCCAGAAATGGGATTATTTCTTTCCCTCTACTAGGGAAACCCAGTTTTGCTCAGAAGTCTTTTTCTAGGAGGCATCTGGTTCTGGTTGATCAGTTTTTTCCAGCTCTGTGGCTGGGAGATCTCAAGAACAGCTCCACCAGTGAACTAGCCAATTATTCTGAAGATATATTTAGTGTCCAAGCCAAGTAGTCACACTCAACCAGCCACATAGCCACCAGGGGCTAGCACGTTAGACACCATGGCCCTATTGCTCAGCATGATGGAGAATCGTTAGTGACTCATGGGCATCTTCTCGTTCTGTTTTATATTAACAAACGTTTTTGGCTCCTTTTGTGAGAAACTTTTATAAATTCCCCACTGGGTTGGAAAAGACGATTGCAGCTAATCCAAATTAGGAATAAATAATACACCTCTTCTGGATTTCTCTGTTACAAAAGGAAAATGGGAAGGGGGGGCGGGAACAGGAAAGCAATCCCTTTAAAGGACAAACTTACCCTCTCACCATGTCCTTTCCCATTGCACCTAGTCAAAGAGTATTGATTAGAACAGTGTGTCCTGCAACTTGCGTGTCAAAGTCCCTAGTGTCCGATGCTGACAGTGCTTCTAATTCACCCCTAGAATCTCTCGGATGGCTGCAGCCTACAAGAATGAGCAGCTTCCCTATGAAATCAGGCTGAGAGTTGCATTTGGTGAAGCCAAGGCACCTCGTCGCCCACATATATGCATCTACGTGCACAGTGACTGGCTAGCAATCCACTCCTCCTCCTTCCATTCAAGACCTGTCTGAGATGTATATTGCAACCCCTCCCCCCACGCCAGCATAGTTGCAATTAAACAACTCGACCACAACTTTTTTGTCCTCCTTAGGATACAAAGCACCAGGAATCCTGAATCACCAAAGGTTTAAAAAAGAGAACAGTCTCCCTCCAAGTCGACGGGGCTTCCAAAAAACTCAGAAGTGCTCCAGTCCCAATACACACACACACCCAGCCATCAAGAGTGTTTTAAAAGGCAAAGTAAAACACAACTCTTCCATTGCCTATTCCCAGCAATCTGACATTGCAAACCACACTCCCGGCCTCTGACCAAAAGTTACCCAATATTAAATGGGGGTGGAAGGTGTCGGTGGAAAATGATCTCAGTGCTGGCACCAGAACAATTCTTTCTCATGGAAACAGGTATATATTTAATTCCTAGTAACTCCACTCAAGTTTCACCTTCCATCCCCTGCCGAGATCTTGCATGCAAAAGTTTGGTTTAATGCTGCACTGGAAATTATCCGCAGCCGCAGTTTAGGTGCATTTTGCAAATACAGACCCTAGTGCATGCATATGCTTGTCGGCATTCTTTATCTGTCCTGACTATGCAAAAGGCAAAAAGAGCTCGGTAATCCCAGCAGAAGAATGCAAATAACGTCAATGCACAGCTGAACGGCAAAGCCCTGCCTTACAGGAACTGTGTGTGTGAGTGTGTATGTGTGTGTCTGCAAAAAAAAAACCACACACACACACACACAAAACAGGAAATGCAACTGAGAGCTATGGAAAGCCTCAAACTTCAAAATGCAACTGCATCCCGACAATTGCACTCATGCACTTGAAAATGCATGCACGACTTTTTGCATATTTTGCAAGGAACAGAAGTAGGATCCTTACCTCTCGGCTGAGACATTTTCCCCTTTGCTTTGATGGGGGAGGGGAGCACAAAAGACTTTGCCTTGCCTCTCTTCTGTAGCTAGTTTTGCAACAAAGATGCACACTGCAAGCGCTCAATCTTCATGCAACTGGAGTTTTTCTCACTTGCTGCAGCAGATCCCTTTGCAGAGAGGGGAGGTGCAATTGCATACCTTGCAAAACAGATTGCAAAGTGATTTTTTTCCCCCAGTTGCAATGGAAAGGAAGGCTCTGCTGCACCTACATGATGGGCCAGGGCTGGCAGCTAAAAGCTCCAAACTTGGATCTGAGTATCTTAGTGCGCAGACGTCCTTCCTACGAGCACCGCAACGGTCGCTGGGTAATGTAGTTCTCCGGAGGAGTCCATGGAAGGCATCCTTAAGGGAGACACAGTTGCCGCGGTGCATTGCAAAGATCGCACGGCACAGCACCGCCAAGCTGGCTGCATTGCAAAACATGTATCGGCTCTTTCACGCGGTAGACATCGGCTTCGGCACAAACGACTGCACGTAAGGTCTTGTGCTTACAGGGAGCGTGTCAATAGCAGCCTAATTCCAGGGAGTCTTGCTGGGGAGAGGCAGATTACTGTCGCCTGAGTTACAGTATTCCTTCGGCGATCCTGTGCATTTTTCTGCTCGTGGTAGTTCCTAAGAGTTCTTTCTTCTTATGGAGGTTGATGCAAAATGTCTGCTTAGCAACACAGGTTGACTACAACATCTCTCACCGACGCTGCTATATGCAGCAGAGTCCAGGGATATTAAGCCCTCTATATGGCTTTGGTCCCCAACTCCCTGACCATGACAAACCCTGTCTCCTTCCAGCCGCCTCCTAGGATAGCTGCTTTCCACTGGATGAATGAAACTGTCAGTGAGTAGGAGCAGTTTGCAAATCCATGGGTTGGCATGATGGCATTGACCCCCTCCCCATCCCCCCAAAACTGCCCTTTGATTTTACTGCTTTCAAAATTAGGCACCAGCAAAATTGCTTCAGTCTGGCCTTCCTTGTGTTAGGGTCTGATGTGATTACAGCACATCGGTTTGTTCCCAGCCACAAAAAGAAACATGTGAATTTACAATCTAGTCTTGTGGTTTCTCCTGTGGAATGGGAAGGGAAAGGAGATTACTCCAGCTTTTAAATACTTCAGAGGAAAAGAGATGTGGGTGCGTAAAAATCGGTAGATTATGCACTGCAGGTTTTAAATAAGCCCTTACGGGGGCAATTGAGGGAGACAGTGTAATTGAAATTCATTTATTTGAAAAAAAAATACCCTTCTAGTTCACTGAAAAATAATTGGAAGATGCTACATGACCATTCCTCTTTCGGGTCTAGAAAATCTCCTGCTTCAGCTTCCCAATATTTCCTCTAGCAAATATAGAGAGGATAAGAGTTGACATTTACTGAAGACTCTAAGACTTAAAAAAAAAAAAAAATCAACCATGGGGAAAAATAATTGTGAGGAGAGGAATGAAAACTATCCAGATTTCCCTTCTTTCCATCATAAAGAAGCAAAAGGAAGGGTACAAACACATTTTTCTTTAGGTCTGTATTCAGGAGTGCCTGTAACTGTCATTGCATTATTAAAGTATAAAAACTAATCATACTTGTTTCTTTTATTTTCATATATTGCCTTGACCTCTTTCATCATACAAAACATGAGGTATCCAGGCTGCCAAATGTTATTGTGAAGTTCTCGTCATATCATGGGAATGAAAGGCTCTATTTAACGTTCTGTTTCCATTCATTTTTTCAGGTGACGGGCCAAGGTCTTACATACAATTTCATTTATGAAGTTTTTTTATATTGAATAACTATTTTACGGAGAGAGACTCCAAACTCAGACAGTCTTTAACCTGCTGGGTGCCCTTCTGAATGTCTTTATCTGACTGTGAAAAAACAAAACTAAATTAATGTGATGGCATTTTCTTGAAGAGCACTAAACCTGCTTTTCTGCTGCTGTTTTATTCAGGGTGATCATCTGTGCTTTGGTATTGTTTCCCAACAGTTTTCAGTACAAATTAAAACTTTTGTGCAGCACTTCCTCATGTAGCAGCATCCCTCTTCTGGCAGGACCATGGAAGTTGCTGGACCAGAGAGCACCTGAACCAGGGTGCTCCAGCTGTGTGGGGCAGAGTAGAGCTCTGCTGGTGGCAGGGAGCCTGCTCTGGGAAGCCCCAGGGGCAGCTCCAGGGCAGGGAGTCAGGTGGGGGAGACCCACTACCAGGAGCCTGGCTGGGGTTGGGGAGCCCCACTGTGGGAAGCCCAGTCCCGGTCAGGAGTCCTGTCAGGAGCCCCTGGAGTCTCGTCCGCAGCCCCACGGCTGTGGGGACCCCAGGCAGGCAGGAGGAGCCTGGCAGCCCCACAGCAGCAAGCTGACCAGGGCACCGAATCCCACTGGCAGCCCTCATGCTGCAAGAACCCCAGCCACTGCCACGGAGCCCCACAGCCCCATAGCAGGGAGCTGGCTGGGGCACAGAGCACAGAACCCAGCAGCCCCACAGGGGAGCCCTGAATGAGTGGGGTCCCCCTCCAGGCAGCCTGAGGGTCTGACTTGTTCCAGTCCGGCAAATCCCCTCATTCGGGATCATATCCCAAAGGTGCCAGAGGAGGGAGGTACAACATGTAATAGATATTCTGGGTAGTATATATTTTACTGAATTGTTTGTGATAATGACACAAGGGCATGGGCTACGTTAGAATACTTTTTAAAACTGCACCAGTGTAAAAGTCAAAATTTGATAATAATGGAGAACTTAGTACATTCTAATTTAAACTCTTTGAGGGCTGTGAGAGAATATGAAAGTTTAACACTGTTCAACTGTGATCTTGGTTCTACTGAGGGTCTGATCCTGCAAAGAGTTACCCTCTCGCTTAGTTTGAGGTCAATGGGAGGGCTGCTCATGTGCTTAAATTTACCCATGTGATTGGGCATTAATCAAGAATAAAACCAGTGAGCTCAGCATCAGGACCCTACATCTCCTCCAAGCCACTTCCAACCCAAAATATGTGTGTGTGTGTGTGACTTGTCTTCGCTGCAGAGCAGTCAAGCAGCAGGGAAAGACAGTGTGTGGCATGGACAAGCATTTAGCTTGAGTTTAAAAGTACACTTCATTCAACTAGATGTTTCTGTGCATGGACAGGAGTATGGGCAATGCTTCAGTGATACCTCAAATTGCCCCTGCGATGAAGAAGAGCGCATTAGATATGAGAAGCTGAAGGCTCACTATAAGGAGGAAGGGAATAAGTGTCAACTTCGGCTTTGAATTTCTTGGCTCTTGCCTGATTATTAATGCTCACTTTGGGTTTGTGTTGAAAACATCATTCCAAACTTCCAGACAAATGTGCATGGGGTCTTTTAGAAGTTGCATACGAAGTAAAGCACTGGCAAGCCCAGGCCGCCCTTGTACGTCTGTTCCAGGTTACAGGATTAGCCTTCATGATGAGCAGATTTTTAAACTACGTATTGTGTGTTGCAGCTGGGTCAGCATGCATAAAAGCCGTCCTTTTACTGTGTATAGCATGTCGCTATATGTAGCCAAATGCCTCCCTTTGAAGTCATCACTCTCCAGAATGAGGGTCAGCTGGTGTCCCCCTGTGATGAACAATGCATAGCCTGAACACTGCAGTCAGGTGGAAAAAAAAAAGAGTTCTCTAGAGACTAATGGATTTATAAGAACATAAGCTTTTGTAGATATAACCTACTTCATCAGAATGACTGGAGTGGAAATACAAAAATAAGTACATATGTACAAAAATGACTGCAAAAAAAAAAAAAAGAAGAAGAAGCTGGGGTGATCCATCAGGGTGACTGTGGCCATTCAGGGTAGCTGATGGGGAGAGGTGAATATCCACGGAGAGGAACTTGCCTCTATAGAGTGTTAGCCACTTATGGTCCTTATTGAGGCCTAATTGTGTAGTTTGGAATTTACAAATGAGCTCCAATTCAGCTGTTTCCCTTAGTAATCAAATTTGTTTTATTCTAGAAGGATGGGTACTTTTAAATCCTTTACTGAATGTCCAGGGAGGTTAACGTGTGAGCCTAGAGAGCTACCCAAGGCAATTCAGATTGATTCAATTTACTACACATAACAGTATACCCATCTTGGTACAGGCTAGCCACCAGAGTATGTAGACAGGGGCCTGGCCAGGATTCTGCTCAGCTGGCTACTCGGAACTACCACCCACGCTGCCACAACTACATTGCTATTTGTAGCGATAGTATGTCTATGGTGCATACTCTCGCCATCTGCATCCACTGCTATAACTCGGAACTTCAAAAATAAATATTCCCATGTGACACTTTCTTCAGTAGAACTAGGAGCTTTTGTTTTGGATGCAGACATTGGTCTTTGGGATGCATGTTAACAGGAGATTCTTGTGGATGTAACTTTGGTCTGTTCCTGTGTAAATTCCATCTTGATCGTCCAAGTGATGCATGCCAGATATGAGTTATAAACAGTGTTCCCTGTCACCTGAGTGGTCCCTCAGGAGAGATTCAAGTGCCACCCAGCTGATTAGCCGAGTGCCAACAGCCTGGGCAGCCTGTGTTTCTACTGGTGATGAACATCCATACAGGCCTCTATGCACATGACAAAATTTATTCTACACATGGATGGAAAAAATTGGAGGAAACATGAGTTATAAAATGCCAAAGATTATGCACAGAATTTTGCAAGCCACAAAGGAACAAGCTCAGCCCTGGTGTAACTTATTGGAATTACAAAAGGGACGGATGTGGCCCATAATTAATACAGTTCCCTATCTGAAGAGGTTACACACTAAATAAGGACACAGCGCAATTGAAGTGTGAAGCACACAGGTGGGAGCGCGCAGCAGGAGCGGAGGAGAGATGGGCTACGTTCCTGCTCTCTCTCTTTTTTCCTTTCAGGTGGCTAAGATGCTCAGGGTTTATATCCTGAGTTTGAAGTGGAAGAAGCAGCTCACGGCAGGGTTGGCACTGTGCTGAGGTGCAACAGACAACTCTGTGACAACGATGCTGTGGAGCAGCATTTCCCAAAGTGTGGTCCATGGCCCAGTACTGGTCCTTGGGAAAAAAATACCGGTCCTTAGAAAATATACAAATTATCATGCACGATCCTATTACTTTGGTACATTTCGTATGTTCCCGAGTAATTAAGGTAATAACAATAAGTTAGGCACTTAGGTATTTTATATCAAGATTTATATTATTATGTATTTTTATTGTGAATAAATAATAATCAGTGAAAATTGAATTTTTTTATATGTGTTTATATATTTGGACTGCAAAATACTGAAAAAAACAGGTACCAACTATACGAAGTTTGGGAACCCCTGCTGTGGAGAATTCACATCTAACCCAAGGAAGTGAGGAAACAGCAGCCATTTATGCTGTGCTGCATAGCCAATTGTAACGGGTTGAATTGATAATGAAGCTGCCTTTCCCTACTGGAGTGTAAGCGTTTGCGGGGGTTAGGGGCGCTAGTCGCTGTAGACTCTTAAAACCCTTGTCGCACAAATTGTGCTGGAACTTTTCTAATCAAGCCCGTGTTACCAGCAGCATCAAATCCTGCCCGAAAGATTCAGAAGGAACATATCTATAATTATAAGCAGTGCTACTCGTCATTACTGTAATAGGCTTTCTCCTTACGTTGGAAAATGGGTATTGTAGCAGATTTCTATACCACAACTTTGGCTGTCTCTCCTTTTTCCTTCCAACATGCCTCTAGTGACTTAATCTATGTTATGCAGCAGTCCCATGGCAAATAGTACTTTTGCCATTGTTAGTTAGGAGGGCAAACATAAAAAGGACATGGTAATGTTCAATTAGCTATATGTTCGTATAACTTTCTGATGTCTGGGGCGATTTGTCTGGGGGAGGGAAATGACTTAAAATATGTCTCCGTTTAAGATCTCGCATGCCAAGTTTCATACAAGAGAAAATCCTTACAACCAAGCAATAAATCCCCGAAATTAGGAGTTTATTATGGAAATGCTGACAGACCTTTAACTAACACATCCTGCATGGCAGTGTTACAATACAGTAGCCATAAGCTAAATTGACAGCAGCATGTGTAGCCTTCAAACATCACTGTAGCAACTTGGCAGCATTCTACCAGCCTAGCCAGTTGGAGGATATACATTCCATTGGTCTTTTTCTTTCTGCCTTCTCGTTTTGTTTTTAAGTGCTTGGACTGAAAGGAGGTGGACTTTGGTGGATACCAAGTGATCTTCCTTTGACTTTTCACTATGTAGCTTCTGGATAGCCATTGAAAGACGATTCACCGTATGACGACAGACTGACTGTTGTAATGTATTTTCTGCATAGAAGCTGGAGTTATCTTTCACAGCACTGTAAGCCACACTTTCTGCTTGCCACCTGATTGCTGACCTGCACGTAAAAGTTAATGCATCCCAACAGCATTCTGTTATACACCTTGTGTGGGAAAGCACAAGCAGAAAATAGGAGCAAAACGTATACTGCTGGACCACAATGAAGGTACAGGTTGAACCGCTCTATTCCAGAACTCTCTCGTCCAGCAATATCTGTAATCCGCATGATTTTAGTTAGCCGGACAACCATTTTTTATGGGTGTACTCAAGTTTCCCGTGGTCCCATAAAGTTTGTTTACAGCCACCAGGCCAGGCTCTCGGTGTTCTGAGCTGTTATTTAGCTGTAATTTAACCCTAAATGTCTTCTGAGAGCCCAGTGAACAGTCAAAGCGTTGGTAATGCACTGGACAATATTGACCTTCTGTGGTTCAGAAATTCTGTCATTCGGCACCAGTCAGTCTCGGGCAAGAGAAATTCAACCTGTAGTAATCATTCTGTGAACACCGAGCAAGACATGTTCTTGCCCTAATGAGTTTGCACTTTAGGGCCCCAATACTGGAAAGACTTACTCAAGCTGAATTTTAAGCAGAGTGAAAGAATTCATTGTGCCTAAAGTTTATTCTCTGAAGTACTTGCAGTGCAGGAACTGAAGCACATATGTAAGTCTTCTTCAGGATCACAGCTTGAGGGTATGTCTGCACTATTGTGGTATGGCTGCCACATAAAGCTGTCGTGTAGATGCTTCCTGCGTCAATGGAACTGGTTTTCCATCTGTGTTGTTAATCCACCTCCCAAGAGAAGGTAGCTAAGTCAATGGAAGAATTCATCCTACCAAGATCTACTCATGAGATTGAATCAACTCTTGCTTGGGGCACAACATTTTTCACAGCCCTGGTTGCCATTGTTAGATCAAGCTGATTCTTTGTGTAGACCAAGCCTTAGATCACAAGCAAACACTCTGTCTTTGTGTGGTGGAATAGATCTTTGCAGTAGCAGGACCTAATTGTTGATGTGCCCATAGGGCCTGATGCACTGAATATTATTGTCATGGACTCCCATTCTCTTTAGCAGGGGTCAGATGAAACCCATGCTGCTGAAAAGAGTTCAGTATGCCAGCTTTCCAGTTAAGTGGTCCTGTTCTGTGATATTGGACACACCAGCATCTCCAGGTCCCAGCACAGACTCCTGCACCTGCCACATCCCCATCCCCTGCCCTGAGTCCTCATACACCCTCACACTCCCCTCTTCCCTGCCTTGAGTCACCGGCACACCATCCAACACTGAAATTTCTCACAGGTACTTTTATATCAAACCAGCTTTATGGTATGGTAACATTATGAATTATATTGGCGCAATCAATAGAATGGAATTCGCCACTTTATATCAACTTTATCGATTACAAGAAAGCCTTCAACAACATACACAGGGAAACCCTGTGGCAGCTGCTCCAGCATTACAGCATACCAACGATGGTTGGCTGCATCTACACTATGAGATAAATCAAATTTAATTCAGTTAGCTCAATGTTACCGTGTGACTGTCTTCACTGTAAAGACCATTAGCTCCATTTTGGGTGCAGTAATCTAGAGATTACAAAATCGCAGTTAGCTGATGGGTCTAGCGTCAAGCTCGAATTGAGAAGTTCGATTAAATGCATGTGTGGAAGTGCCACAGCTTAGAAGCGGATTTATTAGCCTCCAGAGGTGTCCCATATGTAACCCATAATGCCCCTCTCAGTGCTCCGCTCTGGCCACTGCTCTCCAGCAACAGGAAGATCCTGAATTTCCAGGCGAAAGCAGCAAGCTTTTAGCTGTGGGCTCATGCTAGTTTATGACAGCCTGAGAAATGGCTTCTTTCTTTCTATGTTGTTAGCGGTGTGCGTGCATCTACCCATGTAAATAGCCCCTGCAGGGAGTTCTCAGCTCTTGCTGTTTTTTTCTGCACTGCCTGGTACCAGCCCCTGAAACGTGGTACCACGTATCGACAAGGCTGTGCTGGGGGTCGTGCTTGCATAAGACACCAAGAAACTTCTCAGCGGCTTACATTTGTGTGCGAACCCCCTTCCCTCCCCCGCTGGTGCTACACAGTCTGGGTCTTTCACATGCTCAGCGACATCACGAGGGGAG
This sequence comes from Carettochelys insculpta, assembly GCF_033958435.1. Classification (NCBI taxonomy): domain Eukaryota; kingdom Metazoa; phylum Chordata; order Testudines; family Carettochelyidae; genus Carettochelys; species Carettochelys insculpta. Next base: position 21,092,330 of record NC_134156.1, on the reverse strand, counting down.
CCCCCGACCCAACCCAATAAGAAGATGTGCCTGCCATTCGGTGCTGACAATGCTGCCAGGCACGCGTTTAGGGATCGAAAGGTGGGAAAGATAATCTGGGCTTTGCTGCCGCCATGGGAAAGTCTCCCCCAATGGTTAAGATACTGGGGGTTATGCTGCCATGGGGAAGGACCACCTCAACTGGCCCTCCAACTACTGACCCCCCTTCATTCATACCAGGCCTCGCTGCTGCTGGGGAAGAGTTAAAGTGTTTGTTGCCGCCACTGGAGAAGGAATAGCTCAACTGGTCATCCACTGACCCATCCACCCCCTCACTTGGCCCATACCTGGGCTTGCTGCCACCAGGGAAAACTCTCCCTTGGCAGCTAAGGGGCTTGCTGTCACCAGGGAAGGAGCACTTCAACTGGCCGCCCACTACACCCCTCCGTCGATATCGGGGCTTGCTGACACCGAGGAAAACCAAAAAATTCTTTTTTTTCCTGCACTTTTCTATCTTCTTTCTTCTAACTTTAAAAAGCAGTCTGGGACCCAGCATTAAGACTCTCTCCAACGCGTATATAGTGTATGGGGAAACCAAAAATACTTTCCTCCTACATTCTTCTGAATGTGAGAAACATTCCAGGCCCCTGCATTATTTTCAGGGATCACTTTTCTGCAATAATGGGAGGTGGGATACTCAGTGGATGGCCACTTGAGAATATAGTCATGGCAACCGTGTTGGCAATATAGCATATCGGGAAACCAAATATTCTTTCTTCCTAAATTCTTCTCAATGTCGGAAACATTCCAGGCCCCTGCATTATTTTCAGGGATCACATTTCTGCAATGATGGGAGGTGGGATACTCAGTAGATGGCCAGTTGAGAACACAGTCGCTGCACCTGTGTTGGCAATATAATATATGAGGAAATAAAATATTCTTTCTTCCTAACCTACGTTCCTCTCAAATTAAAAAACATCCCAGGCCCCTGCATTATTTTCAGGGATCACATTTCAACAATGATGGAAAGTGGATACTCAGTAGATGGCCAGTTGAGAACACCGGCGTTGCACGGAAGTCTTATAGTGCAATGGAAAGCCAAATACCCTTTCCATTAACAACATAATGAACGGGGAAGCCAAAAATTTTTCTTCCTACATTCCTCTCAAATTAAAAAATATTCTGGGCCCCTGCATTATTTTCAGGGATCACATTCCTGCAGTGATGGGAGGTGTAATACTCAGTGGATGGCCAGTTGAGAATACAGTTGCTTGCACCTGAGTTGGCAATGGGGAGACCATAAGTTCTGTCTTCTAATTTTGAAGGTGTCTGCATTATTTCCAGGGATCGGGAATGGAATGATGAAAATGCAATGAGGAAAGATGATGTCAAGACCAACAAGCATACCCAGAATGCTACAGGGATGAGGGAACTGTGGGATAGCTTTCCACAATGCACTTACTGCAAGGTCAGTGTAAGCCAATGTGCGTGTGGCAGCAATGACTTGACTGTGGGGAGCACAGTGGAAGTGAGGATGGTCAAAATTGAACTTAGAAAATCGAGAATTAGAAAATCAATATAAATAAAATTGAATTTATCTTGTAATGTAGACATAGCCTTACTCTCATCAATTACTCTTATGAAGGAATGACCTGCAAAGTTTGCCATGAGAGACAGTTCACAAGGATCCTCAAAGTGATGACCAGAGTCCGACAAGACTGGTTGTTGTCATCATTCCTCTTCCACCTGGTGATAGACTGGGTCATGAAGATGACAACAACAGGGAAAAGAAATAGGGTGCAGTGGACACTGTGGACCCAGGTGGATGACCTGGACTTCACCAACAACCTGGCACTTCTGCCCTATAACCACCGACAGAGGCAAGAGAAGACATCAGACCTTGCCGACATCTCAGTTACAGTGGGATCAAATATCCACAAGGGAAAAACTAAGATCTTGAAAATCAACATCAGAAGCACAGAGCCCATTCACACTTGGTGGAAAGGTGCTGGAAGAAGTTGAGGTCTTCACATACCTGGACAGCATCATCAATAAAGATGGGGGCACCGATGCTGATGTGGGAGCGAGGATTAGAATAGCAAGAACAGCTTTCCTTCTTTTGAAAAACATCTGGAATTCTAAGCAAATCAGAACTCAGACTAAGATCAAGTTATTCAACTCCAATGTCAGATCAGTCCTACTGTATGAAGCAGAAACTTGGAGAACAACAAAGATGACTGTCCAAAAAAATTCAGATGTTTATCAATAACTGCCTCCATAAAATCCTCCGCATCCACTGCCCATACATCATCAACAACCAAGACCTATGGCAAGTGACTCGCCCACTTCCTGTTGAAGAAATCAGGAAGAGAAGATGACGAAGGATTGGACACATTCTCAGACAACCAACCACCAACATCACAAGTTGGAACCCACAAGGAAATAGGAAAAGAGAGCACCCAGGAAACACCTTGTGTAGAGACCTGAAGGCAGACACCAAAAAGACAGGTTACACCTGGTTAGAATTGGAAAAGATCACCCATAATGGGATGCTGGTGAATGGTCATCAATGGGTCCATGCTCCAAGATGTAGGAGTGGAAGAGGCTTACCTACCTGCCTACTTTTGTATCACAACCTCAGACACACACATATGGCCCTGAGGATCAAGCTGAGCCAGAAAAATAGCATGAACCTGGAATAGGATGACTTCTCAATAAACCTTACAGAAAAGAGAGGAAACAGAGAATTTTGGAGTAGTGCTCTGTTTTCCACAGCTAAATGAATGCTTACAGTTTGCAAGCTGGAAGAAAATATTTCTGGAAACCAAACTGACTATAGCCCTTTTTGTTAAAACATAGAGAATAATAAAAGTTTATAGGAATGAGGAAAAATACACTTAATGGAAGTCTTAGTTTTAAAAAATTGCTAAAAAACAAATGGAAATATTTTAACAATCCCCTTTAAGAAATCTGAAATAAAAACGAACAGTGTAAAACTAGCACTGTATTTGTGAAAAATACAAGATTTAAATAAAGCATGTACATTTTCCTTTTATTTTCAACAAACAAATGAACGTTTTATTAAGGACCCCAGGAACACCAGCTAAATCTTCTGTTATTTCAGATAATTAAGACGTTTTGGAACATTACTCACTTCATCTACCCTCTGAGGGCATTGAGTTTTGTCCTGGGGCATGGAGAATTTAAGTAATTTGCCAAAGTCTCAAAGGGGACCCACTATCAGAGTTCAAGACTTCCTGATTCTCACTCCTCTTTCTAAATCACTGGAGAGCATCTTTATTTGCATATGAATTGTATATTTGCCATGTTGGTAGCCTGTCTGATGTACGCCTAGGTGTATACCACACTTAAAAAGTTTTCAGTATTGATTTTGATCAAGATTTGTTACTTGCAAAGTTCGCTCAGTACATGAAACATTTATCTCAGCCACTAATCTTTGAGCAGAACCACAGATAGCGAAAGTAAGTGAACTGCATGAAATACTGCAGGGAAAGGGTGATGCAATTTAAAAAAGGCCCGAAGGAATAAGAAAACAGGACTGGTTAGTACACAGGACAATGTCATGAGGTTCTGTTCCTGTTTTTTTCTGATATTTTTGAGAGCAGATTTGGGCAAATGGTACAAAAATATTCAGTGAATAATCATTTTGATTCTATACACCTTTTTGACTGTAACTGTTCTAAGTTCACTTTCCACAGATATTCTCAGAGATGAAATTGGCTGGCAGGAGTATTTGCTGAAATGGCAGAATTTTAAGGCAAACATTACAGAGAGGAAATCTCCAACTTTATAATCTAGAATATCCATGCTGGAAACTTGGTTTCTTTGGCAGGGGGAGCTTGAAGAGCAATTATCAGTGAACATTAAATATAAACATGACCTTATTTAACCAGTCAAAATACAGATGGAATCTTCAATATTGAATATTTGCTCACACTGCCTGTGAACAAATGAAGGCCAATAATTATCTTCAGAAGAATCTTTCATCTGTTCAAGAACAGAGAAGCACAATTTTTTTGATTGCAGGTTGAACCTCTCTAGTCTGGCACTCTGATCTCGCAACATCTTTAATCCGTCATGATTTTAGTTAGCCGGCTACCCATTTATGATGGGTGTGGCCAACTTTCCCATGATTCCATAAAGTTTGTTTACAGCCACTAGTCCTGGCTCTCAGTGTTCTGTGCTGTTAGCATTAATTTATCCCCAAATGTCTTCTAAGAGCCCAGCAAGCAGTGGAAGTGTTGGTAATGCTGCTGGACCATATGGACCTCCTGTGGTTAAACAAATTCTCTGGTTTATCTCTGGTCAAGGCCCAATGGTGCTGGACTAGAGAGATTCAACCTATGTTCTCCTTTGTGTGTGATTTGGACTAGTCTCTTCACATGTGTATTGCTCAGTTTCTGCATCTGGATGGGAATGATTATATTTCCCTCTCCTTACCTTACATGGGAGTTAAGTAATGTGTGTAAAGCACTTTGATATCTTTTGTTTGGGAGGTGGAGTAGACATGTAAAGCATGTGTCTGTTTGTTCTTTATTGAAGTGGGACATAAGTGCAACAGTGACGGCAACTACAGAATGGAACCTGAATTGATACCTGAAACACAAGCCTGAGCTCTCGTAAAATAGGCCAGATATTTGGTGACAAAGTAAAACAGTTCAGTGAATGTGTGTCCCTGTTATACAGTGTGAGGAATTGCCTCTACAGTTAGTATGCTGAAGTGACTTTCCAAAGCCAGTGTGTATTTTGGATGACTGATACATGCAGGGAAGTCAAAGGTCGTGATGCCTGGGAAGTGAGATATTCCAAAAACAATGCAGATTGTAAATGAAATGAGGCAAGTGGAGCAGCTAGCCATTAGCTAGCTTCCGTGGAGCAAAGAGATGGGACGTGCTCCAACAATATCTCAAAGAAGCAGTCAGAGGTTATTTGTATTTCCTTCGCTTCCAGTTTGCATTTTGCTGGCAGATGCCATTTCCCAGCCATCGTCACCTTTCACGGGAATGAGAATTGTGTGGAAGGAAAAAAAAATAGTTTGGGGTAAGCATAAAAAGTTAGGCTTTGAGGAGAGCTGCTTTAGCCCATCCCCATACCTGAGTGTAAATCTGGACTTTGAAAAACAAGACAAAGAAAACAAACAATGAATTTTCTAAATGTAATTCTTTCACCAAAGAAATATTTCCTAAAATGCTGTGGGGATGGCCCCCAAGTGAGAAGACATAGGAAGCACCAGCTGCAGGCATACATGGCCAGACTGTTTAATTGTCCGCCAAAGTCTCAAGCGTTTTTCTTTTCAGTGAAAGTCTGTGGCTGTTACAGCTCTAAAGAAAATCTCAAAACACGACGTGAGTGTCCCTGATAGAATGATGTCTGCATTGGCAGAGAGCCTGAAACTAGAGCTCTGATGTGTGAAATCACCACAATAGGTGTGAACTCGGATATCAATAAAAATTGTTTTAAATGTCAGAACTGTTGAATATTTCACAGCCAGAAGGAATGAAATGAGTGGAGATATCATATTCTCATGATCTGTACAGTCTACGCTGAATGATCATTCAGATTATAACAGTTCTGTGCAACAAGCAAGCATGAAAATTAGTGTTCATTTCCTTAAAGAGGCAATGAATGGAGGTGTCTAGTTTTTAACAGTTGAGCAAATGTTGCACCAGAAGATAACTTCTATGGCCTCTGAGGTCTACACAACAAAGGTATTTCAAAATAACAGCTGTTGTTTTAAAATACCTTTGCGAACATCTACACAATGCAAACATGCTGTTAAGACAGGGCACAGAGCCTATTTCAAAATAAGCCATAGTGCATCTAATAGCCCTATTTCACAATAGACTCTGGAGTGGTTTGAGCATTGGCCTGCTAAACTCAGGGTTGTGAGTTCAATCCTTGAGGAGGCCATTAAGGGACTGGGGCAAATAGATGTCAGGGGTGGTACTTGGTCCTGCCAAGAGGGCAGGGGACTGGACTAGATGACCTCCTGAAGTCCCTTCCAGTTCTAGGAGGTGTGTATGGATGCTGTATTTTGAAATAGCTAAGTGCTATTTTGAAATGCATTTTGTGTTATTTTGAAATAAGGCTGCTCCGTAGACATACCCTGAAAGACCAGTAAATGAACCTAAGACTAACTGTAGAGGAGCAGGGGAGGGGTGGAAAATTAAATCGTCGTTATCAAGAAAGTATTGGATGTTTGTCAAGATGAAACTGGCCATCTGGAGGAAAGAAAGCCACAAGGGAGCCTGCTAAGGAAAGCCCCAGAGTGATAGGTGGGTGGGTGCCTCATAATAGAGAAGGTGACAAACAATGAACAGTCATGAGAGCTGGTAGCTTATGGGAGGAGAAGCCATCTGTTCCTTACTCGTGTGAACAGTACAAAATGATATACATTCCTTTGTTCTTCACTTTGAAGGTAATTGTAGACTGTGGGTGCTTTTTGTACTTTGCAAGCCAAATAAATGGCACTCCTGAGAGAAAAGCTCCTACATCTTTCGTCTGATTTTTCTCTTCCTTTATATGTCTTTCGTGCTCTTACGCATTTTCACTTGTTCCCATTAGCAGTTAATGCACATTTCCCCTGATGTCTTCATTAGTTTGTTATCATCCCCTCACCACCCAGACAAACTAAAGCTAACACTGAAGTGAGGCCTGGAGATCTGGTTTTTAACCAAATGGCTTGAGGAATTCTTGCCAAGTATAAAACAACCTATAAAGTCTAAAGGAGATCAGGTCATAAAAGTGACAGGCGCCCAATAAATGAACCTCATTCACAAACATAAGTAGTCTAACCAAGAATACACTTTTAGGACTGGGAGGACCTGGCAGGCAAGAATAAAGAACAGAGTGGTTGGTAACAAGAGAGAGGTTGATATTTATTTTTTTCTACTTTACTCAGACATGTAGGCTAAAGAGTCTGCCGCAGGCCAAACTCTACCACAGAGCTCAGTGCTGACTCAGGGTAGAAGACACATGAAGGATTTATTAGGAATATTGGCCAATTTCACTCCGACAAACAAACCACAGATTTTTATGAAATTAGAAATCTTGTATTTATTTTTACAATTTATTATACGCTGCACAGTATTCCTTTTGTGGCTGTTAATCTGCCAAGATAGAACTCACTTGAAATTCTACAGGCTGCGGGAAAGTGAACTGACGAAGGGTGAAGGCATGAGATGCAGTGACTCTGTATTCAGATGAGCACATGCTATGCACAGGGTTTTCATCACATTCATGCTGGGGTAGTGGCAACTTGGTGAACAGGCGTGTTATTGTAACATATGGATTTTGGTGTGCTTACACTTCAGCCACTAATCCCTCCCTGTTCATTTTCAGTGAAGATTTTCCTCTTAATGTATCTTCGGTATAAATAAATAGGCTTCTCTCCTTCCATTTTGGAATTCAAAAAAAATTTTTTCCATGTATCTCACTCAAGAACTGAGTTCAGCCTTCAGTCCCACTCTTTCCAGCCTTTGGCTCAGCAGTCTGCATTGTTTTCATGGTTATCACAGATTTCACAAAACTATTAAAACTCTTGGCCACAGGGCAGGAGAGCTCAATGACTTCTTTGTTGACTGTGACAATTTAACTAAATAGATTTGGCTGAATAATAGCCTATTTTAATAGTCTGTCTGGTAAAATCTATGGTCATTAAAAGTTGGGGTGTTCTGTAGGCTGTGACCCCTGCAGCTGCATCCATGAAGGAGGACCTTCACACTGATGTTATGTGGCAGTGGGGTGGTGGAGGCGGGGGTTGGGGGCAGGAGGGAACCTGCTTATGTCTAATTGCAAGGTTGGGGACCATACTTAATGATACCACCATGGAACGTACAAAGATTGTAAGTTGCTAGAATCCCCATTCTCCTCTCCCTTCTGTTGGTGCAAATTAGGAGTAAGTCCATTGATTTTCATCAAGTTTCACTAATATAAAACTGATGTGAAAGCAGGATGGCTTGGAAAAGGGGTGGCATAAATTTGTAGATAAAATTATTTAGATTAATTAAAACTAGAAGGCTGTGAGAAACTACAAGCACACTACCAGTTTGCCAAAAGGACAGCATAATTGTAGATGAAATTCAGAGTGGACAAATGCCAGGCAATGCTTGTTTGAAGAACGTTTCAGCTGCTCCTACATACGGTAGAACCCTGAGATACGCACACTCAAGCTGTGTGAATCTTGGATGAACGCAACTCTGAGTGGCGGGCGCTGGCGCCAGGTTCTGGGTTGCTTGCCACTCAGGGGAGCAGGGCAACTGACCAGTGAAGCCAGGCGCCAGCTCCTGGGACCCAGGCACCAGCTCCCTTCCACTCACAGGGGTAGGATATCTGACCAGCACTGCTGCATTGGTCAGTTTCCCTGCTCCCGTCAGTGGCAGCAGCCCGGAGCCTGCCTCAGATAAAACCTTGGCTCAATGGACTTCTCTCTATGCAGCAATGGCCACAACATGCAAACACATCTAAAAGAACAGGATAGAAAAGGAAATTGTATGTTGTCATTTAAATCGATTGTACTTTTTCTCCTGGCATGCCGTATGCAGTTCTCAACTCTCCTCAGAAAGAAGATCGAAGGAATAAGAGAGATTGTGAGATGAGACAGCAGTGAGGACATTCCTCTAAGAGAAGCGTTAGAAATGACTGGCCCTATGTGTAGAGAAGTTAGAGGGACATGATGGCAGTATGCAAAAATTGTGACCAGCTTAGGGTCAATAGCATCCATTTTATATCCTCATAATAAAAAGAAAGTGAGGGTAAATTAAACTGAAAGGCAGCGATTTGAATGGATTTGTGTTTTTATGCAGTGCATAATTAATCTGCTGCTCGTTACCCTGATATATTGTAGGCAGGCCTTTTGCATGGGATTCAAGGATGAATAGGACAGTTATAATGATAGGCTACAATTTAAAAAAAAATGGTTTCAAGTCCTTAACCAACCACTAACTCAAGGGGCTGGGGGAGTTAAGAAGTAATTTCCCGTTCCATAATTGTGTTGCTGGTTTCTTGCCACTTCTTCTGGCTGAGGGTCAGAGACAGGAAACAGGATCAGACATAGCACTAGTCTGACACAACATGGGAAATCTGAGGGCATCTATCACTTTGGTAGTTAGATCCATAGTAATTTGTTAGCCATGATGTGACACCCTAGCCCTCCCCTTTAAGCTGGGGAGACAATAAATTTAGGATAAAAGTTAAAACTGCCAACTAATCCAGTTCTTAATTTATATTGAGGTTGGGAACTTGTTTCTTATTAGGGGCCACTGACCCCCAGAAAAATATCAGTTGCTGGCCACACACAGCCCTGTGAGTGTGAGGAGGGGCTGCAGACGCCTAGAGTTTCCTCCAGGGTTCAGCATGAAGGAGAAGGCTCAACGGGGCCAGAGGGTGGCTGTGCAGGAGGGGATGAGGGCTCCTACTGAGCTTGCAGGGCAGATCGGAGGTGGCTACGGGCTGGGGCCATGTGGTGTGGAGTGAATCAGTGGGTTCAAGGCACGGGGTTGTGGTGCAGCTTGGGGAGAGGGTTCTGGGTGGGAGTTAGGGTGCTGAAGTGGGGTCAGGTCTGGGGAGGGGCTTGGGAGGGATTTAGGGTGGGTTATGGGGATCAGGGCTGGGATAGGAGGTTGTGGTTCTGGTCACTTCTCAGGTGGCTCCCAGGCTGTGGTACAGTGGGTCTAAGGCTATGTCTACACTACTCTGGAAGGTTGACCGGCTCAGGGTCGATCTCCTGGGGTTCAATTTTGTGCATCTGGCAGGAATGCACAAAACTGACCTCTCAGGGGTCGCAGTCGACCCCTTTTCTCCTTGTGAGATGCAAGGAGTAAGGGAGGTCAATAGGAGAGACTCCCCCATCAAACTTGTTCAGTAAGGACGGCCAAGCAAGCCAAGTGCAGATAAGTTGATTCTAGCTTCACAATTGCTATTGCAGTCAACTTACTTTGTCTAGGGTAGACATAGCCTAAGGCAGGTTCTCTGCCTGCCCTAGCTCTGCGCCACTCCCAGAACTGGCATGTCTCTGTGGGCCTGGGTGGGAAACAGGTAGCTCTGCTCGCTGTTCTCACCTGCAGGCATCACCTCCCCATCTCCCATTGGCCATGGTTCCCAACCAGTGACAGCTGCAGGCTAGCACCTGCAGGCAGGGAGAGCACACAGAGCTCTGATCACAATCCAGCACTCACAGCTCCAGCCCGGTGGAGAGGAGTTGGGAGAAAGCCAGGCTCAGGGCTTCAGGCCTGTGACACATAGACTTGCTGCCATCTGGATGCTGCCTTCTGAATCGCCAACCCCTGATTCAGTGTTATCCTGTTGCACTGAGGTACTGAAACACGGGTAATATAGTTACTTTGAGTAAAAATATCCCACCTTTCCCTTCATGTTAGGATAGCATTAGATAGCATTTGGATTCTTGCAAAACTAAGGGCCAGGAGAAAGGCTGTATCTACACTCAGAGAAATCTTTGAAATAGCTGTGCTAATGGCCATTTCGACAAATGCTAATGAGGTGCTGAATATGCATTTCAGTGCCTCATTAGCGTTCTTCAAAATGGCCATTAGCTTGGCTATTTCAAAGATTTCTCTCAGTGTAGACACGATCAAAGTGTTTTAACTGAGTGGTTACTTTAAGATAAGGGGGCTTTTTGGTTTAATTAAGTTGGATCACATTGTCTCTCACTGTAGCTGCCTTCTGCTGCCAGGTGGCAGTGGAAGCAAGACTGAGAACTTAGTATTTCCATAGCAGGAGACCTCAGTCCTGTGAGACTGTTCTGTAACAGTGATTTGATTGCTTTTGTATGAAATGATAGATGCTGCCTGAGGGGTGCGGATAGATAGCTCTTGCCTGGTGTATGTCAGAGCTGTGGAGTTTCACCTGCTTCACATATCACTGCTTTGCAGCAGCCTTCTCTCTGGCTTACCCATGTTCTCAGCCTGTGTCCTTGTGGCCCACACCTCGGACTTTGTTTCTGCTTGTTTCTCCCTCACCCCTTGTTTTCAGCACTTCTTCTGTGTATTTTTTCCCAGGCTGTTCCCAAGCATAAAATGAACTCCTGGTACTACTTTGCAAACCCTTCAGACTCCAGAACATCCAGGGCCCTCCTGACTGATAGGGCAAAACCCTCAGGCACATAATGCACCATGAAATGTGAGGTACCAAATTGTCCCAAATTTCATGGTGTCTTATGCAGCTGTGTGCTGCCTATGGGCTCTGACTGCTCCCCACCCCATCCTCCAGCCAACCTCTCAGCTCAACGCCCAGCTCCTGCTCACCAGGCAGAGGCAAGTGGTCCTCACAGGCTGGGGGACTGAGCAGGAGGCAGCCACGCAGGGGCAGCTGAAGAGAAGTAGCATTTTCCTTTTAAAAGCACCACCTCTCTCCAGCTGTTTGTGTAGCCACCTGTTGCTCCTCTGGCCCACGTCTCCCTCCCGACCCTGCTTCAGGTTCCTAACTCTCCTAGACCAGACATCACTACAGTAAATAGCATCCGGTCTGGGAGAGATGGCAACACCTTTCCACCACAGCTTCAGCCACCCCTACCCCACCAGGAGGAGTTGGGAGTCTGTGCTGAGCTGTGGAGGGCACCAGCACTGGTAGGGACAACCCTGAAAACATTCCCACTTTTGTGACACCCCTTATTCCAAAGATGAGTCCTCGTTTAAAAAAATGTAACCCCCCCCAAATTAATCCTTTTTCCCTGGTTTTCCCGCTGGATGTGCTCATCTGTGTGTGTCTTAATCTTGCAAACACTTTACTCATGAGTAAACTCATGACTCCTAATAAAGTCAAAAGGACTACAGCCAGCCAGTGCTGTACCTGGCCTGGGCGGCCACCCAGGAGAGATTAAGATGTTGCCCAGTTGATTAGCAGAACGCCCACAGCCAGCAGCATGTGTTTCTGCTGGTGGTGTGCAGATGACATGCCTTGGTGCTCATAACGAAATTTATTCTGCACGTGGAAAGAAATTAGAGGGAGCACTTGTCGGCAGGGTTGGGTCCTGAAATGAGCCTCTTCTGAGCGCCCAATGAAATCGGAGCTCCTATTACACAGCTCTGTGCAGAACTGGCATCTCCGCCTGTAAGTTCTTCAGAAGACAGAGGGTCTCCACGGCTACGTGTGTATCATACCAAGCACATTTTGGATGCTGTGGAGGTGTATGAAGCCCTTGCTTCTGTTGCTGCCAGGGCACTGGGATCTGGAGTAATTACTGGAGCCTCCTTCTTCTAGCAATGAGTTGTAGGAGTTTGTGAAGAGCTTAGAATAACACGCATTCTTACATAATAGAGTACTAATGTCTATGAATAAATTGACTTGAATGGGATTTAAGCATATACTTAAAGTTAAGCAGGCGATTTAAATGTCTGAGTGCATGGGGTGCACTGAAACGTACAGAAAGTAAACCGTATGCTTGACCACTCTGCTGTCTCAGAGCTTCACCTCAGTTTCCCCATCCTTACAGGAATCCCACCCTTCTCCTCCCTTACATGAGTGTTGTAGGCCTGGTTTTTCACAGCTCTGTATCTCATGGAACCACTTACACATCTACAAAATGCAAGTAAGACTGTGTCTACACTGCCACTTTCAGCATTAAAACTTTAGTCATTCATGGATGCGAAAAAACACCCTTGAGCAATAAAAGCTTTAGTGCCGTAAAGCACTAATATAGGCAGTACTTCATCATCAGCTCCTGGCAATAAAGCTGCCGCCGTTTGTTCAGAGTGCATTTTTTAATCACCAGGAGAAAGCTCTCCCTGGGTAATAGCATAACTATATTGCCCATGTCATAGCACAGTGGTGGCAGTGCTATAATGTGGGCCGTGTAGCCATAGCATTGCTCTTACCACTGTTGAGTAGAGAATTCTGAAGTGGTATTTTACATGTCCTTTACTTACCACTTACTTAAACCCTTGTATTCCGGGAGGAGCATAGGTCATCTGCAAGTCTCTTCCATTTCACTCATCTTGGCACAAAACTTCTAGCTGACCCCAGGAGTAACCCAGTTGTTGTCCTTCAGTCTCAGCAGATCTCCACATTGTCCAAGGTCTTACTCTTTTGCGTTTTCCTTGAGGGTTCCATGTGAGAGCTTGATGGACCATACTGGATGATGGGTTTCTGAGCGTGTGGCCTAGCCATCCCTACTTTCTTCTCTTGATTTGACCATCAAGTGGTTCTTGTCCTGCTCTGTTCCAAAGCTCCTCATTTGTGATGAAGTCTTGCCATTTTATGTGAAAAATGTACCTCAGGCATCTGTTTATGAATGTCTGTAGCTTGTGATTTGAAGTGTAATCTGCCATCTAAGGTGCAAAGCGCTGAAGAATCAGCCCTAGCATTTGCAAATACACTAAAATTCCCAGATGATTATTGCTAAATAAATTAGAGAATGATGTCTACGTCTTTTCTGCAAGGACACTTAATTGTTTGGCAACAGGAAGTAACATTCTTTAAATCTGGGTGTATGGGCTGTAATACAAAGACAGCAAATGCACACTTGCTTTTCTAAAAAAAGAAAATCATCTCTCCAACAAGACACATTGGGAAAGAAAAATACTCCAGCTGCTCTGACCTGAAAAAGAAGAGTGGCTGTAGAGTGCATGACAATGACTGAATTTAGATTTTTAACTAATCTAGAAGAAAGCATGTGCAGCATTTTTAAAGTGAAACAAGAAAAAAGGCCCATTGTTTTCTGCAAATGTACCAGGCTCTATAAAATGTGTGGAATCCCTTCTCTGCTTTACTGTTTGACTTCTATAAGCTTTTGAAAAATCTTACCTCTCAACAAGGTTCCATCTGTAAACAGGTGTGTGAATTAATTGTGCATGGGAGGGGCAGGGGATGGGGAATCTCTTTCTCTCCTTCAGTACCCCATAGGAACATCAATGAAACAGAACAGGTAATGTTCTGCTGCTCAACACAGGGGGCAGGATTCATAACAAAGAGGACAGAGGGCACGTGGGAAAGAAGCAGGGCTGTGTTTTTGCAACTACATGGATCTGTCAGTCATTCTCTGTCTCCATGTCAAAAGAGATCAACTTTCTGCTCACTCTGCTTACCTCAAAGAAACTCAAATTGGACGATAGAGTTCTCTATTTGCGAATAGAATAGGGTCTTCTTATGCTGCACTGCAGGTTTAAAAAGAATAGCCTCCTGTCCCCTCCCTCTGTGTACATGAGGTGTTGGGCATGGCAGGAATGAGTATTTGTCTGCAGATGGGGGATATAATTACAGTAAATTGCGGGCATTCCAAGCAATGTATGTATTATAGCAGTAGTTTCTGGCACTGCTGTTGTCAGGGGTCCATTAGTGTTATGTCCCCTATCTAAAACTTGTTTTTCAGAGATTTTTTAAAATTTTCTCATAGGAGCTTTTATTCTGGGTTGAAACTTGCTATACAAAGGCTTAAACTAGCATCTAACTTTCTTTATAACATAGGAGTTGGTGTGAGCATTTAAGTTGCAGGAAGTAATATATGAAAATGTTTTTCAAATAAAACATTATCTATATTTTGCTCTGATGCCATGCAAACTGGTGTTATGATGGTCTTGCATAGCCATTTATTCCAGTGTAAAGCGTGAGTAAAATGCTACCCTTCTGATTTTATAGTATTTTACACTTTTATTGCTCTCACCTGAATAACTGTTCAAGATGTATGGCAGAGGAGAAACATACCCTGCCTCTAAACTTCACAAACAATTTTAAGATAAAGCGCTTATAATATACATCCGTGGTCTGGTTGATTTTTGAATTTTAACTGGGTACAATGGCAAGATTTTAAAAGGTATATGCACAGTAACAACTTTTCTGAGATGTTCAGTATTTCTTCTTTATAGTATGTTTATTATGTAGAGTATTATTTTTAATACATAAATCCAAATTCTCTTTGACTCTTAGGCTATGTCTCCACTAGCCCTTCCTTTCGAAAGGGGCATGGTAATGAGTGAGGTCGGAAGATGCTAATGAAGTGCTGTTATGAATGTGCAGCACCTCATTAGCATAATGGCAGCTGTGGCAATTCAAAAGTGCCGCTTTCAAATCACATACTGCCTGTGTAGATGGGGACCTTTCGAAAGGAACCCCCAATCTTTGGAAGCTCCTTGTTCCTATTTGGATTGAGGAAAGAATTTTTTGTGATTACTTGGAAAATACGACAATATTTCCATGTTGAAATGGTGTCAAGCAGGGTTCCCTCTAATTGTTTCCTTCCAGGGACAGAATAAATGTTGTTATATGTACCAAAGCATGTGTGAATTGTGCAAAATTACCTGGTGACCCTTAAGTGAACGGCCACGCTCAGGCATGTTAGGGTGAATTGCATGGGCACTTGAACAACGCGGTGAGGTACGTGGGGTGGAGGCAGGGTCCAGAGACCCTTTTAAATTGTAATAGGGAAATATGCCTTAGCACAAAAGGCTAAACCACAAACTCCAGACCAAGAACTGAGGAACCAAGTGAATTGGGGAAGTCTAACCCAGTTAGCAATGGAATTTACTGAACTGCTTGCAAACTGCACTGTCTACAGCCACCCCCTCCCCAGGTCTAAAATTGACAAATAGGAAAACCCTATACAGAAAAGAGCCATGGCTTCTGACCTAGCAGCCCAGAGGTGCCAGCTGCATACCTTAAAAGGGAAAAAGAAGTATGGGATGTATGGTTGTGTAAAAAAGGGAGGGGGCTGAGAGGGGCTGCAGGCAAAGAGAAGCAGAAGCAACCAGGATGTGATGTGTCAGGCCTCGGGTGGAGCCAGCAAATGGCAGATCATAAAAGGGGGCAACAAAGTAAGGAGGAGGAGGAACTCCCGAATCCTGGAGAGACCGGATGCTGTCTGCAACAAGGAGCACCCTTCGCCGCTCCTCCCGCCTGCTCACGAGTTAAATAGAGTAGTGCGTGAAAACGTATTGGTACCGCGAAGAAATTTGTAACGGTATAGCTTAGATAGCCAGATGCAGTGTTTTACTGTTTTTTTCCTGTACCTGCTCAACTACGTAAGTGAAAGTTAGCAGTTGCATTTTATCTCTGGCTTTTCTTTTGATACCCTGCCATAGCTATGTGTTTTGTTGTGTGTATGTCTTTAGTGTTACAAGTCTGTAAGGGTCATGTGTAAGGCTGAGGCAAAGACGCCCCAGAACCCCCGAGAGGGCTTTAACCCCATGACCAGGAAGTTCTGAAAGCAAGCTGCCTCAGCTGGGAAGTGTGGTCCGCTGAACCTTCATGTTCTACAGAACAGTGTTGTTTGTGTCTGTACATCACTTTCTCCTATTAATCCTTAAGTCCTATCCCCTGAAACTCAAAACTCACACTTCTTGGGGATAGATAACAGCTCTTAGAAATCAGGATAGATAACAGCCAATGAATTCCATCAACCCGTGGGCTATTTTAGAGAACTACAGGGAGTTAGAAAAACCCCAGGGGGTGTTTCTTTTCCTTTTGGGTGTAATCCTATTCCTCCTGTTAGTAGTGTGGTGTAAGCCACACCTATAACTACGTCAGTTTCGTAATACAGAGCACAATCACTCTCAGTGGAGCAGGCCATCACTGAGAAGCAGCCCTCCCTTTTCCCCAGTTCAACACTTCACCCACCTCTCACCTCCACCCTTATTTAGGACTTGGAGCACTGCTTATTTGCTCCTCGTGAATGTGCATCATCAATAGAAACACGTGTGGGTGTCTGTGGGCACTCTGCTAACCAGCTGGGCAGCACCCTGAATCTCTCCCAGGCAGCTGCCCAAGGGCTCAGTTTACAGAGGACATCGGTTTCAAGGGAACAGTGCAAAAAGGGGGTGTATAAAAAAAAAATTCTGATTGCGTCCCCTTCTAGAAATTTCTAGGAGGATAAGCATATGGGCCCCAGTCGAGGCTTTATTTTTCTCAGAATGCTGCGTGAGATTATGAATAATTTTCCTCTGCTAGAACTGTCATTGAGTCGTTTAAATCCTCCACAGAGGAGCACAGGCTCACTTTCTCTCAAAAAAAAATGCCTCTGGTCAAGGTCATCAGACAGTTATGCAAGAGTCTTCACTAAAATGGACTACTGTATTAGCATGAATGGAGTTATACTAACACAGCTGGCGTTATTACCGCTATAGCTTCTTCCTCCACTCTCAAATGAAACAAAAGCTCAGTTTGGTCGAGCTCAGTCTACTCTCGGGGCTTTTGATGGCATAGCTGGCAGTCAGGAATCACACTGGTGACTATCAAGCCAAACCAGAAGAAGTGTACAAGGTAGGTGTGGCCGATGTGTGATATTCGCATGGCGGCTCAACGACAAAACAGAACAGCTGCATAGTAGTAGATTTGTAGAGTTACTGTCATATTTATCCATGTGCAGAGTTGAATCTGGGACTGCTGGAGTTCAGTGCATGAGCCTTTACAGTTTGAGCTAAAAGTCAGTTGGCACTCAGCTAAGGCTATAGAAGAAACTCAGCCTCTCTCTGTGTAAGGGTATGTTTACACAGCAAAGTTTGAAATAACTTTGCTAGCACCTACACAACACAATCCCTATTTTAAAATCATTGGCTTATTCTGAAATAGATAAATCTCATTGGCTGTGACCACACTAGCCCCTCCTTTCGGAGCAGGCATGCTAATGTGGAACTTTGGCAGATGCTTATGAGGCACTACAATGGATATGCACCACCTCATTAGCATAATGGCAGCTGTGCGTGCTTCAGAAGCGCCGCTTTCAAAACGCACGCTGCCCATGTAGTCAGGGACCTTTCAAAACGACCCCGATTTCGAAAGCCCCTTCTTCCCCAAACCAAACCAGTGCCTCATTAGCATCTGCCAAAGTGGCTCATTACCATGCCCCTTCCGAAAGGAGGGAGCTAGCGTGGCCCCAGCTATTACATGAGTAATAGCACGTATTTTGAAATAGCTATTTTGAAATAGGGGCTCTTAAGAGAGGGAATAGAGCCTATTTCAAAAGAAGCGATAATGCGACCAGTGGCTCTATTTTGCAAAAGGCTTAGTTGTGTGTAGGTGCTGTATTTCAAAATAGCTAAGCACATTTTGTGTGTAGCAGTGTTACTTCAAAATGAGCTATTCTGGAATCTCTCTTCTGGAATAGCTTATTTTGTAATAATGCTGCTGTGTAGACATAGCCTCGTGCTAAGGCTACACCATGACTTCTATTTTGGGATATATTTGTACCCCAAAATAGGAACCTCATTGCCAAACACCATGCTCAAAAGGGAGGGTTAGGGCTGAGAAGGATTAAGCCTGGGATTGGGGGAGCAGTTTGGGGATGCAAGGGGCTAAGCCTGGGGATGGGGGACAGGTTTGCAGTATGGCGGGTAAAGCTTGGGCATAGGGGGCAGATTTGGGAGCTGAGGCAGGTTAAGCCTGGCGATGGGTGCAACTTTACTTTCTAACTGGTACAAATGAGTGCGTGTGCGCTGTTGTTAAAACAGGGGTGATAAAAAGGACAGTTTGACGTTATTTATTAAGGACAGTCTCATATTCACGTGCACTGTGGCTCTTAAAGTATTGATTTTATAAAAATGGCTCTTATTATTTCGGTTGCAGACCCCTGCTATAGTACATTTCCTCAGCAACCCAGACTACTGTAAGCACATCAAACCTCTCTTCTGCTGTCTACACTGGTTTACCAGAGTAGATTGATAAATTCAAGGTCTCAGTCCATATTTTTAAGGCACTCAAGGTCAGGGACTGGTATGAATGTCTCAATACCTGCACTCTTCAAGCACAGTAGACTGTTCCACCACAAGCGTAAAACTTATCCATGCAGGAGATGGAGTTATTCTCAGGGATCAGTCCAAGACCGTGGAATGAACTCCAGCTAGAACTATAGGCCATCACAGACTTGACGTCTTCTATTCCAGGTGTAAGGCACACTTGTGCAAATGCTTTCTCGGAACCTCAGCAGGCTGTATGTTTTAAAATAAAAACAATATGCTGCAAACTAAAACATTGGTCTACACGTACAGTTCTCTCTTGGAGCGGGGATGAAAGAGAGGGAACCACATGTGACAGATGTTAGTCACAGCCCTTAATGCACGACTGAAAGTGCTATAGTGACAAGGGTGGTATGAGAACCTATACAAAAAAGAAAAAGGAACTGAAAAAATACTATATGACCTAATCAGTCCACACAGGGTGTACTTGCATTGAACTGTTAGGTGTTGCAGGGAGAAACTCATAAAGAAATTCGCATATAATTTTGAACATTAAATGTGAGAATGCTGCCTTCTGCTTGCGAGCACTTAGACAATGGAGATGTACTTCACTCAGTTTTACTACTGAAGATGTGGTCCTGATTCACAGGCGTTGAAGGGGAAAGTGGAGACTTCTAAAACTAGGGTGGACAAAGTAATTAATTAAAGTTAATATTAAAATATACCATTATATTTGCCCTACTCTTTCCTTTTGGAAGACCCTGTTTTCAGTTCCTTATAGTTTGCCAAAGATCAGCCATTCAGGCTGAAATTATCCATGCTGGGTTTTTCACCCTTTGTGGAAAGGTTCAGCTATTTCCAAGAATGAGAATAAAGAAAACTATGGTTTTGCTATCTTGAAAAAAAAACCAAAAACTTATGGTTGCTTCACTGAAGATGTGTCTTGTATCCATGTCTGTGAATTGCCTGTACAGGTGAATGAGGTTGGATTAGATAACTATCAAGGCTTCTTCCATTCTACATAGTAGGAAACTTTAACCAGTAAAGCAAATGCAAGTTGCTTTTTGTTAACCCTCTTATACCACATGCACATACTAGAAGATTTACCCAGCGTTGCTCGGGTCCTTAACTCAGATAAGTTTTGTTTTTCTTCGTTTAAATCATTGTTCTGAGGTGGTGCTGGGGATGAGGGGTTAAGTATGCAGGGGAGAGAGAACAACCCCCACCCTCAGGCACTGCAAGAGCTCAGGGCCTATTGAAAAAGGGCTGGGGACATGCAGACAGACACAAACAAACTCTCTGAAATATATAGTGGATTGCTGTCCCTTTCTCTATCTCTGCCCCCTGCTGTGCCAATGGGGTTATAGCTGTCCTAGTCCACATCACTGGCCCCTTGCTGGCCCCCATGGTTATTATAGAGTATATATGTCCCTGCTACCAGAGGTCTTCCTTTCTATTTTATGGGAAACAATCACCTTCCAGGCACATTACATTATCCTAGCACAACCAATCCCCAACCTTCCTGAAGTTATGATAAGAGGAAGGTATATATCAAATTTGTGTGGTCCTAGCTCTTACTGTTGAGGAGGAGTTCTTGAACAAATGTATGGATGGACAAATAGAGACACTCACAGACAAACTATCTCAAATATATAGTAGACATAATTAACAGGAGCTTAATTTAGAAGCATGTAGACTTCTAGAAAATGATGTACTCTGACTCCTACTCTGTGGAACTGGAAAGTCCTAAATGATAATCCAGCTCTACCATGAACTCTCTTGATGGCCTTAGTTATTATCACTTAGCTTTTTCCACATAGCTTTCTATGTCTATAAACAGATACCATATTTACAATACCTACCCTTGCAGGGCTGTTGTAAAGATGAATCCGTTAATGGTTGTAAAGTGCTTTGAAGACGAATGACACTTTCTATCCTAAATTGTCAGTTGCAAGGCTCTGTGGAAAACCTCATCAAAGCTTCACTACCCAAACAAATTTATCATCATTGTAAGACCAGATGACTGCCTCCATGCTGTGCGTTGGCTCTGTTTCTGAGGCCTTTGTCCTCCGAACTGGGGTAAAATAAGGTTGTGTACTGGCACCCTCCCCTTTCTGGGTTGTCTTCACAGCTATGAGAACATTAACCCGAGAACATCTACAATGGAGCATTGGCTTCCAATATTGGAATGACAGCAGACTCTTTAGCTTTGCTCATCTTCATGCTGGAACTAGAGTAATATCAGCAATAGTAACTGAACTCCAGTCCAAGAAGATTGTGCCACAGTTCCATATTCAAAGGAGAGTGACAGGGCATCTGCCCCCCACTGGCCCTGCCAGCCCTGGGAAAGGATCCACCTGGGGCTGTGTAAGTAGGTTCTCCAGGACAGAAGATTCTTGCTGCAGCTGTGGAGCAGGAGAAACCTAGCTGCCAAGGAAGCTACAGGGGTTTCCAAAGACACAGGGCATGGCTGGGGAAAGGCAGGCAGAGCTGGGGGAGCTCTGGCCAGGAGAGCTCCCAGGCTGCAGGGTCCAAGACAAGGCCTGAGGGTACTAGTGCTGCAGGCAAGCAGCCATGGCAGGAAAAGGCAGCAGGTCCACACATCCTTACCAATGAGGAGCCATTTCCAGCTGCAGTTTGCCCCTGAGATACAGGTTTAGATGGTGACTGGCAGTAGGTCACTGAGGCATGGTGGGTATTGAGGTTTGGGGTTCCCTGAGAAGGGAGGACCCCAGAGACAGAAGACACTGCAGCAGGGCAGTACCCTGAGGAAAGGGCACTGTGGTCTGAAAGGGACATGGGTCCTGATATAAGTGATGAAGAAAGAAAGCAGATAATAGCAGGTGAGACACCTGCCATAAGAATCAGAGGGGTAGCCGTGTTAGTCTGGATTTGCGACAGCAACGAAGGGTCCTGTGGCACCTTATAGACTAACAGAAAAGTTTTGAGCGTGAGCTTTCGTGAGTAAAGACTCACTTCATCAGATGCTGGTCATGGAAATCTGCAGAGCCAGGTATAAATAAGCCAGAGCAAAGCTGGGGATAACAAGGTTAGCTCAGTCAGGAAGGATGAGGCCTACTACCAGCAGTTGATCTGGAGGTGTGAACACCAAGGGAGGGGAAGCTGCTTTTGTATTTAGCCAGCCATTCACAGTCTTTGTTTAATCCTGAGCTGAGGGTGTCAAATTGGCAGATGAATTGTAGCTCAGCAATTTTTCTTTGGAGTCTAGTCTTGAAATTTTTTTTTGCTGTAAGATAGCTACTTTTAAGTCTGCGATGGCTGGAAAATGTAGAATACTTTGCCCACCATGGCAGTAACTCTTACAGAGGGCAGACAGAGGGGTCAAGATTCAGCACAGAATCCATTGAACCAAACTTGCCTTTCGCAGATTGTCTCACCACGTGTTCAACAATCACAGCCTCAGAACATGTAGTAGATTTGTAGTTTACCAAGTGGTGGTAATCCCAGCTCTGCTCTATGGCTGTGAGACCTGGGTGACTGCAACAAGTTTGTCTTGTTCCTTGCGAGCACCCACAACTGGGGGGGGTGGGGGGATATGGGAGCCTGCGCTCCCCCAAAGTTCAATAAAGTCTTTTGGCTACTTAGTCTTCAGCTATGTTACAGTCTATACAAATCCTTCAATTACTCAGCTATCCCTGGTGAGTCATAGTCCAATCTTGGTTGTCTTCCTAATCTCAGCCAAAATCTGTGGAGATAGGAACCTCTTTCAGGGTAAGCTGTTAACAGGGCCTGTCTCAGTGTAATGGCTCTCAAGAGTTTTGCCCTTTTTCGGGCTCCACCTGCAGTCCCTCAGCACCTGCCACAGTCTGAAGTGCCAGCTCACACTCCATACGGAGCTCTCCAAGGTAGGTCCCTTCTGAGGCCAGGTCTACACTAGCCCTGGAAGTCAATCCTAGATACGCGATTCCGGCTATGACAATTGTGTAGCTGGAAGCGGCGTATCTATGGTATTATCTGATCGTCCTCCCTTACTTCATGTGATAATGAGGAATACACAGGTCAACTGTTGAGTCCTGATGGTTTGATTTTGCACGTTCCCACTAGGCACATGAAATTGAACCCCAGAAAATCAACCCTGACCTGACCGATCTCCTGTTAAGTATAGATATACTCTCAGTGAAGTTTCCAGCCACAATGTGATGGGGGCTAATTTATCTACAACTAATCAGGAAAGAGATCTAGGAGCCATTGTGGATAGTTCCCCGAAAACTCCACACAGTGTGCAGCGTCAGTAAAAAAAAGCAAACAGGATGTTAGAAATGATTAAAAAAGGATAGAGAATAAGATGGAGAATATCTTATTGCCCTTATATAAACCCATGGTACGCCCATATCTTGAACACTGCATACAGATGTGGTCACCTCATCTCTAAAAAGATATATTGGCTGGAGCTCTTTGGCTCTCTGGGAGCCTGGGCTAGGGCTGGAGTCTCAGAGGAGTGAGGCTGGAGGTAGGGGCCATAGCGGGGGCCATAGGAGCCCTGGAAGAGCAGGCTGTCTGCGGTCAGAAGCCCTGGACTTCCCCTTGTCCAGCAAATTCTCTTGTACAGGTCTCAGTCCTAGAATATGTGTAGGTCATGGGACTGACTCACATGCTTAATGGAAAATGTTTGCAAAACTGGGATCTCAGATGCCTAAAGTTAGGCATCTAAATCTATATTTGTACACCTAAGTAAGTTTCATGAATGTCCAGAGTGTTTTGAGGCTCTCCATCTCTCCCTGATTTCAAACTGAGTTTTCAAAGCAATCCTGACCCAGGTAAAATTATGCCCATTATTCAGAACCCATGGTCTTTTGGTATCTTTCTTTCTTTCTTCTGTGAATTTCTGGTTGTTGGTCAGACTGTTAATATTTTGCCACTATTATTACCATAGTGGTCATAATGGCCTTGCTTGTTCCTGAGAGCTAGTCTATGCTTACCAAGGGGAGAACTTAAGTACTCCACCTCCCTGGGAGGGGGTAACTATGCTGACAGAAAAAGTCCTCTGGTTAAGATAGGACTGTCTACACTGGGGGCTAGACACAGTATAAGTTCAGTGCCCAGAAGTATGGATTTTCCACACCCCTTAGCAACACAGTGGTACCAACAGAAATTTGTAGAGTAGAGCAGGGCTTAGATGAGAAACACTTGCATCAGACTCTCAGTGGTCATAGAAACAGGTCACAAAGTCCAAAGCAGTTTTACAATCTCAGTGCCATGGGAAAAGATTCTGCCGTTAATGAGCTGTGTGTAGAGATCCGGGTTTCTCTACACTCGCTTGCATGGAAGCAGTGCCCAAATTCAGAGTGCGCAGATCTTTCTGAGGTACCTAAAATGATAGAAGTTGTGGGGAGGGACGTGCCGATGGGGTTAGGGCAGCCTGGCTCTGCATTAGACACACTGGAGGACAGGACCCCTCGCTTCCCCCATGTGTCTGGCCACAACTGGGATGGAAGGGAGTTGCTGGAGCAAAATGCCTGCGGCGTTACCCCAAAGGGTGTGTGCAGGGGCAGGGTGTCCCCCAATGCCTTGATGGAAGTGTGTGTGCCTGGGAGAAAGATGTTCTGGGAGTGGAGGGCATCTTGCCCCCATGGTAGTCTGGTGCAGGTGTGCAACAGCTGCCTGGCCAAGATCCTTGCTGCAAGAGAGCTGGGAGGGCGGGGAAGGGTGATGGGCAGGGGCGCGTCCTGGGCAGCCGGTCCCCCAGTAGTCTAGGGGGCTGTGGGGGGCGCCCTGTCCATACAAGAGCCTGATGTGGGTGCAGAGCACTTGCCTGGCAGGATCCCCCTTCCCCCAAATAGCGATGGGTATGCGGGGGAGGGCGGCTGGGACAGGAACCCCCCCCCCCCATCCTAGGGGGGGCACACGGCAGCCGCCCCCACTCAGCCAGCCCCTCGGAAGTGGGGCCATGGGAGGACACAGCCCCCGCCCCTCGGCTGGCTCGGCGGGGCCTGCCCGCCGCCTCCTGCCCGGCTCCGCCCCGCGTGGGCCGGCCGACCGCGCAGGGAGCTCAGGCCCTGCCGCAGCCGCCCAGCTCCGGGGGCGCGGGGCACTGCGGCAGGCGGCCGGGCCGAGCCGGACCGGACCGAACCGAACCGAGGGTCGTGGGGTGGAGCCGTGTGGGCCCTGAGCAGCCCGCGGGTGGCCGGGTAAGTGGGGGGTGGGGAGGTGGTCTGTGGTGAGGTCGTTGGAACAGAGACCGGCGCGGGGTGGTAGGAGAGGGTGTATGTTTGTGTTACTGCAGGGCAGGGATCCCCCTCTAGTGTGGGGCACGGGGGGGGGGGCTGCAGGGCAGGGATCCCCCTCTAGTGTGGGGCACGGGGGGGGGCTGCAGGGCAGGGATCCCCCTCTAGTGTGGGGCACGGGGGGGGAGGGCTGCAGGGCAGGGATCCCCCCTAGCGTGGGGCACGGGGGGGGAGGGCTGCAGGGCAGGGATCCCCCCCAGCGTGCGGGGAGGGGCTGCAGGGCAGGGTTCCCCCCCTAGCGTGGGGCACGGGGGGGGAGGGCTGCAGGGCAGGGTTCCCCCCTAGCGTGCGGGGAGGGGCTGCAGGGCAGGGTTCCCCCCTAGCTTGGGGCACTGGGGGGAGAGGGCTGCAGGGCAGGCTTCCCCCATAGCTTGCGGCATGGGGGGACAGGGCTGCAGGGGCAGGGTTCCCCCTTCCCCCAGTGTTTTGTAGTATGTGTAACTTACACCCCAATATCTAGAATAGTTGTGCAGAGGGAGCTGTGACACTCAGCAGCTTCACAAATAACAAGCAGTCTGGCTGCACCTTAGAGATTAACCCACTGAGTGTGTAAACAATGGTATGGGTGGATATTGATCAGACCATTGCCAATACCGTGTTCCAGTTTGGGTCGCATGTCCATTGCAGTGTATTTGTGTACAGGTATCTCTACGCACATGCACCATTTTCACTTACTTATAAAAAGTGGTGTGTGTTCGTTATGTTACATACCCCCAACTTTCCCTGTAAGCTGAGCACTTGGGTGGCTGCCCAGGAGAAATTAAGGACATGCTGAGCTGATTAGCAGAGCACCCACAGCAGGCAGCATGTTTTTCTACTGGTGGTGCACATCTGCACAGGCCTCTGTACATAACAAAATTTATTTCACACACGGATGGAAAAAAGTAGAGGGATAATTGCATGCTATTGGCAAAACCATGCTCCAGTTTGGCTTGCATCTCTGTTGTAATATAAGCATAGATATCTACACACACATACATTGGGTTTGTGTATATATGTAGCGTGTAATATATATTACATACTATTGGCAAGCCCATACTCCAGTTTGTCTTGAATATTTGTCGTAATGTATTAGTATAGGTGTATACATTCCACAATGTAGGTAGGAAAGGTGGGTAGCTCTGTATTTATAATGTCTAGAATTATAGCCGCATTAATGGCGTAGTCTCTCCTGTGTATCCTGATTGTCAGCAAGGCTGTTTTGTTTGTGTGCAGTGGTGCATAACACTTCAGTGCCTTTTAAGAGCCTTGCACCAGAGGATCTCCCAAATGTTAAGGAAGCCTCGCAGCGCCCCATGAGGTAGGTGAAGATTGCTAGCCTCATTTTGCGGATGGGAAAATGGAGGCTCAGAGGCTGAAATGGACTGTCTGAGTCAAGTTATGGGCCTTTAGTCATTCCTAAACTGGCTAGATGGGAGGAGGCCACGTACCTGTTAGGCAGGAAAGTGAAACGGGGGAGGAGATGGGTTGACTTTTTATGTAAATGTTGTTGTGCTTTATTTTCCAAGAAGTGGTTCCTGGGCCTGCAAAGCAAGAGGCAGGGTGTATGGAGGAGAGTGAAACATTAGGGATGTTTTTGCTTTACATTTATTCACTTTTGAGACTCCCCCACTCCAACACACCAATCCACTGTCTGTTGTAATGTTTCTGTACTACACGATAGTGAGTGATGATAAAGGGTGAGGAGCATAAATGTATGGAAACCTGTCATGCCATCAGTGCTTTAGCTACTATGTGTGGTGTTACCTAACTCTGCAGTAAGCACTGTGAAATGTAGGTTATGCATATCTTTTAGTTCTGGTAGACTTGGTTGATTTTAGAAGAGAGTGTGAACCCAAAAAGGGAACTGAGTGGGAAATGTGTTCCAGGTCTGGCTGGCATTCATGAGAGAGGAAGATGCATTTGTTTCCTTAGCAGTCAGACTGACAAAGAATTTAGTTTTCTTTATAAAATTCTTAAATCAAACCCTTAGCTTAAAATGTTCGAGAAGCCTGCAGAAAGGATGAGGTCAATTCCCTTTTTTGTAGTTGTGCCTTCCTACATCCTAATGCCCATCAGGGACAAGGAACTGTTTATTTCTTCATCCCTTCATTGAGCGTCATCCTCGGGTGCTGACTTGGATGTTGCTTTTCAACCACACTTCTAAGTCGGGTTAGAGTGGCAGGTTACTTTCACATTCAGCCTAAACAGATAAACAAGCTAAACTGTGAATTTTTTTTAAAATTAAAGTCTTTGCAGTTGACATGGAAATGCTGTTTGGCAAACAAAAGTAATGTTTTTTGGTCCTTTCATCTTCTGTTTTTAGTACTGGTTAACTTCTCTAGTCCAGCAACATCTGTGATTTGGCACAGTTTAAGTTAGCTGGATGTCTGTTTCCCACAGGCGTGGACACGTTTCCCGTGGTCCCATAAAATTTGTTTACAGACACGAGTCCTGGCTCTCAGTTTTCTGTGATGTTATTTAGCTCTGATTTACCTCTAAATGTCTTCTAAGAGCCCAGTATCCAGTGGAAGTGTTGGTAATGTGATAGACAATATTGACCTCCTCTGGTTCAGCAAATTTGCTGGTTCAGCACCAGCCAGGTCTCAAGAGTGCTCGACTAGATTGGTTCAACCTATGGTTGTGCTCTGCTGATATATGCGCGTTTATCCCAACATGTGAAACTAATTTAGGAAGGCTAATTTTCAGGGCACTCCTTTGGCTGAACCACCCCCAGGATTGCCTTGCTTCAAACCATTTTCCTTCTCAGTGCTGATTGCAGGAAAGTCTGCTATATTCTCCCCTATGTGAAATGCACTTTTGTGTTATGCTCTTTCATTGTCCTGTCTGAGGACACTTTGCAAGAGGTAATATTAGCGATTCATTTAATACATTGGAAACTATTTTTGTCCTTTAGCTAAACTGCAAAATTTGGTGAATTACCTACTGAATGCACAGGAGTATTTTTGCTATGATAATTGGTCTTAAATGTCCATCTAATTAAACTGGAATTGCCAAACCTAGAGGATGCATTTTAATTAAACTTAAAAAAGAGTAAAGCCTCTGAAAATAGAGGACATGAGGTCTGAGTCCCCAGGTCTGCAAACTCACAGTGAGTAAGTCAGCTGACCTACTTAGTGATGTAAGGGTTTGGAGAACTGGATGATTTCTGTAGTGTTGTTTGAAATTCAGGAGCAGAATTTGAGGAACAATGAAAATAAATACAAGTAGCAATGCATCTTGTCATAGTGCTGTTTTTCATTCCATTTAAAGATGTTGACTTGATAATCTCTAGAGAAATTATATCTGTATGTTTGCCCATCAGATGTAATTATTAACACAGGTTGGCGTTTAAAGAACTTTTACAGCTTAGGAAATGAAGACATGTAAAGGTTAAATGAAATGCCCAAAGCCTGCCAGCAAGTCAGGGGCAGATCATTGACTAAAATCTAGCTGTGCTCTCCAACCTTGTGTGTAATTTGCTAGATCAGCTACCCGTCTTCAGCTGCTTGTTTGAAGAATGTGTTCAGATTAATTTCTCCAAAGGACAGTGCACAGCACTCTTTTATATTCCAGGGAGTCATCTTAGGAAGGGGCTAATTAAGGGAATAAGAATTGGTTGTTTTCCAGGAATGCACAGGTGGGATGATAGAGGCAGTAGCTGATATAATTTTTATAATTTGATGTTTTTTTCCGTTATGCTGGTATCATAGTGACATAGTTAACAAAGCTGCCTTTTCATATTATCTATTTGATTACCGTTTCTGCACCTTTGGGTTGGATGGGGTAGTTGACACCACGTAGAAGTATCGTTTCAGCCTTTCTGCAAACACAGGCACACATCTTTGCATCCTTTTTTACCCTTGGGTTGGAAGGTTTTTGCATTAGGGCCTAGAGCAGGTGTCAGCAACCCCTAGCACGGGTGTGAAGAGTGGCATTTGAGCTGACTTACAGATCTAGAAAAGTAGTTATTTCCCTCTGTTTGGCACTGGTGAGGCCACATCTTGAATATCGTGTCCGGTTTTGGGCCCCCTTGTATAAAAAGGGTATGGATTTGCTGGAGCAGATTCAGTGGAGGGCAACAAAAATAATTAAGGGTCTGGAGAACAAGACCTGTAAGGATAGGCTGAGGGATATGGGCTTGTTTAGTTTACAGGAGAGAAGATTTCGGGGTGATTTAATAGCAGCCTTCAACTTCCTGAAGGGGAGCTCTAAAGAGGAGGGTGAGAAACTGTTCTCAGTGGTGTCAGGTGGCAGAACAAGGAGCAATGGTCTGAAGCTAAAGAGGGAGAGGTGTAGGTTAGATATTAGGAAAAACTACTTCACCAGGAGGGTGGTGAAGCATTGGAATGCGTTGCCTAGAGAGGTGGTGGATTCTCCATCCCTCAAGGTTTTTAAGTCCTGGCTGGACAAGGTCTTGGCTGGGATGAATTAGTGGGGGTTGATCCTGCTTGAAGCAGGGGGCTGGACTAGATGACCTCCTGAGGTCCCTTCCAGCCCTATGATTCTGTGATTTTCATCAGCACACAAAGCAGGAGCTCTGCCCCACTTCTTCTCTCTCATGCAGCCAGGAGCTTGTTCCAAGCCGGATCGTCTGTTGCTTAACAAAAGACCAGCTAGTGCTACTAACCACCACCTAAACAGTAAAGTTCTGCAGCTTCATTATTTATTAATGAAGCTGTTGTAAGTAGGACTATGAGTGGGTTTTAAAAGTGTCTCTGGCACTCGGACTGCACATAGAAGTCAAATTTCAGCACTCTGCCTTGGAAATGTTGCAGACCCTTCGCCTGGAGCTTTATTTCTTTCTTTCATATGAAAATTGACATGCTGGAATAAAAGATGATAGTGTGAAAAGGACATCTCTCAATGCCAAGCAGCCTTAAGGCAGCCCAGTTCCACATCCTTTCTGCAATTGCAAATTGTGTCTAGAGTGCGAATGCGTGCAGACTTTTTAACATAAAGCGGGATCTGGCTTACACAATGGAAAACAGTTGATGAGCAGCATAGAGCAGTACACTTAACTGGTGCATGGTTTTACTTTTTGACATTTAAATATGTGGAATAGGTACGCCTAACAGTTGCCACTTCAGCTGCTTCTCTGTTTGTTTTTAAACAGGCTGCTTTGGAAGAAATGGCCATGGAAACCGCAGGAGAGTCAGGGGTGTGGAGACAAACCAAAGCTCTTCTGTTTAAGAACTATCTTGTTAAGTGCAGGACCAAGAAGAGTAGCGTGCAGGTGAGTTATTATTTACTGCTGTCTGTGTCTGATGATGGATGAAAGATTAGCTGAGTTAGAAACAAACAAAACTAAGATTTCTTAAGTTGCCTCTTATTGAAGGAATAATTGATTAGTCTGAGCTCAGGTCTGAAACACATTAGCTCAGTGGAGGGCAACATGCGGCCCCTTGGGATTTTATGTGGGGCTCATCAGACACTTGGTTTACTGCTGCCCATGGTCAGGGTTGCCAGAGTCGTCTGTTTTTCATTCATATGGGTTTTTTCTACCAGTATGACTAAAGTGACATGCGCATGTAACGCACAAGCATGTGAAGTGAGGTGCATTAGGATTGCACACAACATTGTGAGAGCCGTGCGGTACATCCAGTCAAAGTTCAGACAGCACACCCTGCAAATTCTAGATACACAAGTGTAGTTAGCAAAACTACCCTATCCTGGGAGATGGTTTTGGTTACAACAACCTTCCAGCTCGCTGTGATGAAGGAAGGGCAAGGCATGTGGTCCACACACCAATGAAGGATGCCTGTGACTGTATTAGTTCCTTGTGATCCTTTGGAAAGAAATGCTTCATAGAAATAAGGTTACTGTGTGTCTTTGTGTATGAATGAGGTAATTTCGCTTTCTTTATTCATGTGCTGGAGAGTATAACCGACCAATTGGGTAAAGTAACATTTGTCATTTTAAGGCAGATTTCTATATAGCAAAGTACAGGATGAAGTTTAAAATGGCTTTTATTTATCAGGGAAAACTTACTGATAAGAGCAATTAAGTAGTTGAGCTGCCTGTTGGGGTGCCTTTCAAGGATCATTCAATCAAATGTTTACGAATAGTTTAAATGGTCATTAAGAAAATAGTGTTGTTGAGGATAACCTAATATTTCAGAGTACCATCTCGTCATTGATTCTTGACTGAAAGCACATTGTAAAACATTAATGAAGCCTTATAATACCCATTTTGCTGACGGGGAGATGGTTGCAGGCAGACTGAGTGGCTCACTCGGTGTCTGGTTGCATGATACTGGCAGAACTGGAAAGAGCATTGCCAGCGATAATCGTCTGTTTCAGCACACGAACTGCGTAAATGTACATGAGTCTGGAATGAAAGGTACTTTTGTGTAATGTTAGCTCAAGTCCAAAACTCCACCACAGAACAATAAATCAAACAATTCATTGATTGAAATATTGTATTGGAAGGATATGTCATGATGTAAATTTTAGAAATGATCTATTATAAAATTTTACTCAGCAGATCTATGATGTGACTTACCTGGATTTTTAGAACAAAAAAGCAGGCCAGTAGCACTTTAAAGACGAACAAAATAATTTATTAGGTGAGCTTTCGTGGGACAGGCCCACTTCTTCAGTCCATAGCCAGACCAGAACAGACTCAATATTTAAGGCACAGAGAACCAAAAACAGTAATCAAAGTTGACAAATCAGAGAAAAATTATCAAGGTGAGCAAATTTTTTAATAATTTTTTCCTGATTTGTCAAGTTTGATTACTGGTTTTGGTTCCCTATGCCTTAAATATTGAGTCTGTTCTGGTCTGGCTATGGTCTGAAGAAGTGGGTCTGTCCCACGAAAGCTCTCCTAATAAATTATTCTGTTAGTCTTTAAAGTGCCACTGGCCCGCTTTTTTGTTTTGATCGTATATAGACTAGCATGGATCACTCTCTGTTACTGGATTTTTAGGGGGACGTGCAAGGGTCAATAAGAGAACATGCAACTTATTTGTTTGGCAAAACAAGTCTTTGTTTGACATGCTTTACTGTTCCGTGGCTGGAAATACATGTTCGACCTCTCTGGACCTGACTGGTGCTGAACCAGAGAATTTGCCGAATGACAGAAGATCAATATTGTCTAGCAGCATTACCAACACTTCCACTGCTTATGGGGCTCTGAGAAGACATTTAGGGGTAAAGTAGCACTAAATAACAGCACAGAACAGTTAGGCCATGTCTACACTAGCAATTTATTTTGAAAATAATTTTAAAATATGGCCCACTTCCGAAAGCACTGCTGCGCATCTGCTCACATCGTACGCTGTTTTGAAAGTGGGATTGAAGTAATGGAGCTGCATTTTGAAGTCTTTCTTTGATTCCTGTATTGGGAATAACGCCCTGTTTCATGTCTAGATGCTTCATGGTCCGGTCTTTCAAAATAGCGGGCGTACCATGGTGGCGTGCTGCAGAAGCATGGAGGTGATCTGGCTGCCCCAAGCAGGGCTCTGTGGTCACTGCTGGCCACGTTTGAGGAAATACACACCCAGCAACCCGTGGCAGGAAGCTGAGAGCCTGCTAGCAGCAGGGGGAGCAGGAGCTCTCAGCTGTACGCCCTCCCGCAGACAACAAGGCATAGATCCACACCACCACCTCCCGTGCCAGTAGGAAGTAGCCAGGAGCCCCATGCCCACCAGGGATCCCCTGGTGAATCTGCCCAGGGCTCCCAGTGGTGAGCCAAAAGGGGCCTCTCCTGGTCTGAGAAGGAGCTCAAGGACGTTCTCCTCCAGACGGGTGTGTCGCCACAATGCGGACATATTTCACCAGCTCTCTGGGGCCTCAGTGACAGGGGGCACCCCAGCCGAACTGGGGACCAGGTGTGGACCAAAGTTAAGGAGATGAGGCAGGCGTACTGCTGCAGCTGAGAAGCTGCCAGCCAGTCAGGGGCATCTCTCACCCAGTGCCCACACTGTGAGGAGCTGGACCGTCTCCTGGGGCCCAAGCAGTTGCCACCTCTTGAGCACCTCCTCAACGTGACTACCCCACCTCACTGAGCCTGACCCCAAGGCAGCCACAGAGGAGGAGGAGCCGGGACCTTCAGGTGTTACAATCCCCCAGCCAAGGGAACATGACCAAGGGGCCAGCAGCGATGATGAGGTTTCCAGTGATGGGACCCTCGTCATGGCAATCCTCCCTGGATCAGTCAGCCAGGACCCCTCTAGCTGGGCATCTCCAGCCTTCAAGAAGGGAGAAGCAGGTAGGTACCGTGTTTTCGGGATGCCTCTGGGCTGGGGAGGGGGACCCCATCCCTGCCACAGCTGGCAGGGGGCCACTCATCCACATGACACTCAGCACTCATCCCCCTGCACAGCCCCACGTTCTGCACGGCCAGGGAGGGAATGGCGGGACGGCAGCTGACCCCAGCATGAGCCCCCTCATGTAGGGACCCTTTGGCATCAGGTATCCCATGGGGCCCTGAGGCAATTGGGGTGGGGGGTGCATTGTAGCAGGGGCCCCAGCCCCGAGGGTCAGAATACAGGATTTATGGGCTGTCTTTCTGTCCCCTTCTGTCTCCGTAGATCCACCACCCCCAGAAGCCGAGGGACAGGAAGCCCCCAGCCCACCCCACCCAGGAGGCAGCTGCAAACTGGGCCATCATGCAGGACATGATTGCCATGCTCCAGGGCTGGCTGGTGACAGACCGGGAGGTGTGGGTGCGGGTGGCAGATTGCCTGGAAACCCTCATCCAGGCAGTGGCCACCCACCTCAACCAACCCCCACCCTCTGTGGCTCCCCTGGTGCTCGCCCCCACATTCTGCCCTGATCCCACTGGATCTCTCCCCAGCTGACTGCCTGCAACTGGTGCAGTGGCTGGTGGCCAGTAAGGCCACCATGGCACCAGCCCCTGTGGCCCCCCGTCCTCCCCTGTACACCCTGCCAAGCCCGCAGCATCCCCCTCGCCCTGCCCCTACCACTGCAACTCCTGGCCCTCCCACCCTGGTGGATGACAGAGTCCCCTTCACCCTGGCACCCTTCCCCAGTTCAGTCCCTCCGCCCATGCCACCCCTGGATCCCTCTTATATATAGTTCCCCCCTTGTATATAGTTGCAGGCACCTTTTTTGAAGTTCATATTACCAGTTTATTTCTGTTACAGCTTTAAAGAGTTAAAGTTCCACCCCTGTTCCCGTGTCCCTGTCATGTGGTGGAGATGCGGGGTGGTGGGGAGAATGGATGAGGGTCACTGCAGGCCCCGGGTGAAAGCCTCACTCATGGCCTCTCTGACCCACACCCTGCCCCTTTACATCTGGTGGCATGGGGCAGCAGGTGGCTGTTCATATGCTGCTTGGGCGTGCAGCTGAGAGCCTGGTTCAGGCGTGTGTTGAAAAGGTCCTGTGACAGGTTGGTGTGTCCTCCACGGTGCAGGGCGTATGCTGCATCGGCCACATTGCAGGGTGCATGGTCATGTCTCCCACAGGGGGACGTGGGTACACTCTTCCATCCTGTGCCCCAGCCACGAGTTCCTAAACACCCCTGTGTCATGGACCTTGCCCGACCACCCCATGCACATGTCCATGAATCGGCCCTGGGTGTCAACAAGGGCCTGGGGGACCATGGATTGGTACCCCTTTCTGTTGACAAAAACACCTGTGCTGCGGTCCAGGACACAGGTGGCTATGTGCATCCCATCCATTGCACTGAAACAGTTTGGGAAGCTGAGCTCTAAGAAAGCCAGTGATGGAGATGTCCGGGTACCTGATGGCGGCAACCTGACACAGGTTATCACCTGGATGACAGTCACATGGGGTAGAAGACAGATGACATGGGGTAGAAGACAGTCACATCCATGAGTGTGTGGCTGGGTGGTTCCCGGTCCCTTGCAGGGCCCCCGTTTCCCAGTGGCCCCCTCTCCAAGGTGAGTGCATGGCTTGAGCTTGGCTTACCTCAAGCAGGATTTCCCCAAAGGTGGCCTTGCCAACCCCAAACTGATGGTCAACAGACGGTGGCTGTCTGGGGTGGCCAGCTTCCAGACTGCCATCGCTACCCTCTTCTGCAGAGGGTGTTGTGGTGCTGGAGGGCTGGGCCAAGCCAGTGGCACCGCTCTTCGAAGGTCTGCCTGGTTATCCTGAAGTTTTGCAGCCATCGGTTGTCGCCCCATTCCCCGAGCACAAGGCAGTCCCACCACTCAGTGCTGGTGGGGTACACCCAGTGTTGCTGAATCATCGGGGAGGCAGGGGCACTGAAGTAGCCACTGGCAAATGGCTCACAAGAGGGGGCTGTGTGATTTGCCCTCTGGTGTTTGCTGGAAGAGAGCGGCAAGCAGCACAGCCAGCAGGCAGGCCTCAGCCAGGAAGAACTCCCCCTTGGGGAGTTGCTTGGAAGGCATGGTGTCCCTGGTAGAGCTCAGGTCCCTGCACAGGGTCTGTGGCAAGCCTTGAAGCCCAGAGCACCTGCAGGGTGTGAGTGTTAGGAGTGGCCCTTTAAGGGAGCGGCTGGCTGCAGGTGCCAGAAAAGCTTTGCAGCCATATGGCTGTGTCCTCGGCATTTCCAGGCGCGTTATTTTGAAATAGCGGCTGTGGCTGTGTAGACACTCCCTTTCGAAATGCTGGGCCACTCTTTCAGAATAGAGGATCGTGGCTTTGTGTGTGTGGACATGCAATTTCAAAGGCCGTTCTTTCAAAGAGTCCTTCCGAAATTGTGATGCATTGTAGACGTAGCCTGAGAGCCAGGATGGGTGGTCAGAAATAAACTTCATGGGGCTGTAGGAGATTTGGCCACATCCAGAGTAAGCTGACGTCTGGCTAACTGAAATTGTGCCAGATCACAGATGTTGCCAGAGCAGAGAGGGTCACTTTGTACATACGTGTTCTTTTTTAATTTCAGTTCATACTAATGTTAAGTTTGTTCCAAAAGCCAAATCACAAAGACACAAACATCTGAAGACAAATTCTGCCCTCAGCTTCCTCTGTGTAACTCCATTCACTTCAACGTAACTGAGCTCGGAGTTTGTTCTTTAGTTTATAATGTCTTGGGAATTAAATGATTACTTGCATCTTAAGATGGCTTTCTAAGTTGTCATTCCACGTTAGCAAAATCCTGCTGCTGTGTCACAGCAGCAGCTGGGATAAAAATGATCATGTACGTAGTGCAGTAAATGTGCAGGAAGCTTAGCAATCAAATAATTTGACAAAGACAAAGTCACTATTTGCAGCATTTATAATTTGTCAGCTTCAGGAGAGATTTAACTCGTTGTCTTGTTTTTTGTGTTTTTTCAACAGGAAGTCCTTTTCCCACTCTTTTTTTTATTTTGGCTTATATTAATGAGCATGATGCACCCGAATCAGAAGTTTGACGAGGTGCCCAACACTGACCTTGGTAGTTTAGATCGCTCTGTGCTCTCGAACTTCATTGTTGGATACACACCAGTGACAAATATGACAAGAAAAATCATGCAGAAAGTGTCTCTTGAATACTTTGCAGATGGTACTGAATTTATTTCATTCTTCCACATCTCATGGTCTTTTGTGTGTGTATCTGGAAAATACAATATTATGACTTTGAATGGCTGATCAGCTTGTCCTCTTCAGGTAGATTAAACAGTAATTCTCTCCTGTACTGCCGATGTCTTGAAGAGGCTGCGATGCCATTATTATCTGCTTCAGCTGATGAGTATTATGTGATGCCAGTCATCTGGTAAACCTTGTAGCCCTTGCTTTCACAACTAGTCTTTCCTCACCCAGTGGTCCCCCTGAAGTCAAAGATATCTCGCCTGAGGACTAGTCTACATTACTATAGGAGATCAATTTAATATATGCAACTTCATCTATGTAAGTAAAGTAGCTGAAGTCCATTTACTTTACATGGTGCTTCCACTGTCACCTATCAACTGGAGATGCTCTCCTGGTGACTCCCCTTGACCCCTTCTCATTGATGGGGCATATGAGAATCAATGAGGGAGCCATCAGTGGTTAATGTATTGACTCTCTACTAGACATTATAAATCTCCCCCTCAGGATCAATCATTGGACCCAATCGTTGATCTGGCCTGTGGCAAAGACATTCCCTTAGGGAGGGGTTCAGGATTGGGTTTAGTTTCAAACCAAAAAGATTCTACCTCTCACTAACAGATTTACTGAGGGCTGCTGTACTTTGTTTGGTAAATTTGGGAAGATATCAGTTTATGTGGAAAATAAAGAAAACCCCCAGAACTGCAGACCAGTCAGCTTAACTTCTGTACCAGGAGAGATAATGGAGTAAATAACTGAGGTATTAAGTTGCAAAGATCTGGTGACATTTGCAAATTAATCAATAAGGGCATAAGAAACAGCATTTTGAACAGAACTGATCCCTGTGAAACCCCACTCACTATGCTCATCCAGCATGAATGTGAACTATTGATAATTACTCTGTGGGAATGCTTATCAACCCAGTTATGCACCCACCTTATAATAGCCACTTCTAGGTTCTGTTTCTCTAGGTTGTTAATGAGAAGCTCATTCAAGACTGTATCACATGCCTTACCAAACACTAGATATACCACATCCATTGCTTTTCGTTTATCCTCAAGTCTTGTTATCTTGTCAGAGAGTGCTATCAGGTTACTTTGACATGATTTGTTCTTTAGAAATCCATGCTGACTGGTACTTGTTGCCGTATTACATTCCAGATATGTGCAAATGGAATCTGTAATTATTCACGCTGGAAGGGCATAATGAGTGGAGTTCTGCAGGGACCAGTTCTATTCACTGTCTTCATCAATGATTTAGATAATGGCATAGAGAGCACACTTATAAAGTTTGTAGACATTACTAAGCAGGGAGGGTTGCAAGCGCTTTGGAGGATAGGATGAAAATTCAGAATGATCTGGAGACATGGTCAGAGGTAAATAGGATGACGTTCAGTAAGGATAAATGCAAAGCACTCCACTTATGAAGAAACAATTCATTACACACACACACAAAATGGGAAATGACAGCCTAGGAAAGAGTATCGTGGAAAGGGATCTAGTGGCCAAAATGGACCGTCTGCTTAAAAATGAGTTTAACAGTGTGAAACTGTTCCAAAAACTCCTAATCATTATTCTGGGATATGTTAACAGGAGTGTTGTAAGTAAGACATGAGAAGTCATTCTTCTGCTCTACTCTGCACTTAATAGGCTTCCTTAGCTGGAGTACTGTGTCCAGTTCTGGATGCCACATTTCAGGAGAGATGTGGACAAATTGGAGAAGGTCCAGAGAAGAGCAACAAAAACAATTAAAGGGCTAGAAAACATGAGCTGTGAAGGAAGATTGAAAGAACTGAATTTGTTTAGTCTAGAAAAGAGAAGACTGAGAGGTAGCATCAGTTTTCAAGTATCTAAGAGGTTGTTATGAGAAGGAGAGGGAAAATTAATTCCCCTTAACCTCTGAGGATAGGACAAAAAACAATGGGCTTAAATTGCAATGAAAGAAATTTAGGTTGGACATTAGGAGAAACTTCCTAACTGTTAGAGTGGTGAAGCACTGGAATAAATCAGCTAAGGAGGTTGTGGATTTTCCATCATTGGAGACTTGTAAGAGCAGGTCAGACAAACACCTCTTGGGGATAGTCTAGACTGGGGAGGGCAAGAAGCAGCTTGTGGGCTGGATGTGGTTCACCAGGGTTCTCCCCTGGCAGGTTGCTAGAGCTGTATTAATTTGTGCCCATGCAAGTGTGACTGCTTGCAGCTCCCGTTGGCTGACAATTACCATTCCCAGCCAGTGGGCTTTGTGGGGTATGCCGGTAGATAAAGAGCTGGTAGCCCACCAGGGACTAGCCCTGGTGAACCAGTTCTGGCTTATTGCCCATCTAGATGGTACTTGGTCCTGCCATGACTGCAGGGGACTCGAATGATAATTTCTTGAGGGTCCCTTCTAGTTCCATGCTTCTGTGATTGTATTTTAATTAAGGCTTTCAGTTTTAGATTCCATGTGTACTACAAAACAAGTTGTATCCTGTCAGTATCTGGTTTTGATACTGATTTAAAAATCAAAACGGTTAAGTTGTGCTTCTTCTACAGAGCCAGCACAGCTGTATCTCTGACACTGACTCTATGCCCAAAACCTCGTACAAACTTGTAGCTTAGATGGTGTCTCTGATCTGTGGCTACCAAGGGGAAAAGAATTCCAGGTTCCACAAGCTGGAACTTTAATTTCCCTTTTTTGGGGATTTGCCAATTTTAAATTCTTCCTGATGAGTTTCACATTTTGGGAGTGATGTGTGGCCTCTCATGTTAACAATAGTCACTGCAAAATTCCGTTTTTCATTTAAAAACTCATACCAGACTTGTTAAATGCTGGACTTAAATCTGTGAGGTAGAAGGGAAAAAAATGTTTCACGAGTATTCCTGTGTAATTCTCATTTTTAATATTTTGCAGATATAATTACGCAAGATTTCTTCAGCGAAAAAGACTTGCAAGAGGCTAGTGTTTCAAACCCCTCAAGCTTTGTTGGTGTAGTTTTCAAAGATTCCATGTCCTACCAGCTTCGGTTCTTTCCTGGGGCTGTCCCGGTCTCTTCTCTTAATGTCGAATCCAGAGGTAAATACACAGGCTTACTTTTAAGCCATTGATCTGGAAATTTTGATCAGCTTTTGTGTGACATAGCGTGTGATGCTGAGTGCAGACTTTGCTATCTCATGAGAAAGACTTTGTTATCACACGAAAGCCAAAGAGCACTAACGGTGGTGGTGTTAGCACCAGTACAATATGAAGTGAAAAGAAAAGCTTGTTATTCACTATTTGGGGTATTTTGATGCCTGGGAGATGTGTTGGACTCTGTTATTGATAGGGAAATGCCCACAAAAAGCTGGGAATCACCTTTCTGTATTGGGAATGGTTACATGCAAGAGGGGCACAAATAAATACCTGTGCTAGGGGATTGTCTCTCTGTAGCAGTAATAATTTGGCACTGTTTATTGAGTGCACTAATGATATATGGTTCCTAAAACATAAGGTGGGGCAGTTTTTCCACTGACTTGAGTAGCATCAGGATTTCAGCCTATGGCCCTGTTTTGAGGAGCTCTGAAAAGTATGATACAGTTAGAACATGAGAAGCTGTAATAATATCCCCTGCATCTTCATTACCTTGTGCACCCCAGAAGGGTGTTACTTCACAGATGACCTTGTTTTCCTCTTACCTGTCTTTAAGAATGCTGGAAAAATGTTCTTCAGGAGCTGAAGTGTAGACAGTCCAAACATGAACAAAGTCTGTATTTCACTCACAGCTTTTACCATTGGAAAATTGCCTTCCGATTGCAGTTTCATTCTGGGAATGATTACCTGTGAAGTTGTTAATTTCTTATTAAAATGTAATGGTAGAATTCACAGTTCGGCCTCATTCTCACCATTTCATTTCCTTGGCTTTTTTAGATCCATGTGAGAATCCCTTCAAGGTCACTGTGGCTTGACATCCTTTTTTGTACTTTCTTGACTACAAAACAGTTTGGTGTTCGTTAAAGTAACTTTTCAAGTTTCTTTCCGTAATATAGAGTAGCCCTTCTCCATCTTAACTTTCCTGGCATTTGTGGAGTGATCTTGTGACTTGGTGTATCACATTATCCTTTTAATGGCACCCACAGGCTAGTGAAATTGCTTTATGATCTCTCTCAAGTTTTATGTCTGCCTTATAGATAAAGGTCTTTTTATTACAGTGCTTTAAATGAGATTTTGTTGGCTACATTTCTGACGCCCCAGAATTGTCATCCTCCCCATTAAAAAGGGGTCCTCTTTAGCTTCAGTATTTTATATCATGAACAAGAAAAAAGGACTCCAGGTGTTTGCTTTAAAATGTCTTTATTTTTCCGTAGCCAGTTGTTCCAGTTTATCAAAGGGATGTAACTCTGTTATGTACTGGCACTCTGGATTTGTAGTTCTACAAGCTTGTATCGATTCAGCAATTATACAGGTAAACCTCAAAAAGCGTCACACTAAAATGAAAAGACAAAATTGCTAAATGGCCTTTGATTTGGTATATTTGTAATGAGATATTTTTCTTTTTTGCTGTGTGTGATACAACCTAAAATTTGTGTCACTCAGGGATTTGAATATCCTTCCCCCTTTTCCTACCCCTCCACCTCTAAGCAACATCTCCTGGAAAAGCAAGATTTGGTGCTGCTTCAAGTTGTTTCCTGGTCTATGAGGTGCTCGCTTCTAATGACGAGCAGGGCAAGGTTGATGTGCTGTTTTTAAAACTAGAAGAGGGGGTTCAGGAAAGAATTCTCTCAAGGTGTGGTCCCCATTGATTTTTTTTCATTTTTGACATATGTTTGCATCAGTGGTTACTCACATCTAAATGAATGGCAGTATTGCTTGTACATTGGTATGCCGCTAAGTAAGCCCATGTGAAACGTACACAATGGTTGTCATTAAAAATGTTAGTGCTTGCCAACAGTTATCACAGAAGACTATCTGAGGGGTAGTCACTGTGTTAGTCCGAATCTGAAAAAACAACGAGAAGTCCTGTGGCAGCTTAAAGACTGATAGATTTATTTGGCCATAAGCTTTCATTCGTAAAAACCCCTTAGTCAGATGCATGAAAACTGACAAAGTGGTTTTACCCATGCAAGCTTATGCCTAAATAAATCTGTAAGTCTTTAAGCTTCCACAAGACTCCTTGTTTGTTTTTGTAAATAAAACAGATTTTTGGTAGCCAAGAAATTGGGGGAAAATATTTCTCATTCCATAAATCCCATTTTTACTTCAAAGATATTTTAACTGGATGGCACGTGACTTACGGCCTAGCTGTTAAGTTGGGTTGTAGTTATGTTATGCAGAACACAAGTGACAGAGATGGAAATTTTGAAAAGCAGCATTACTTGCCCCATTGCTTTATGTTTGAGTGCTTTACAACATTCACCATAAATACTGACTGCATTAGCAATGGTGGGAAAATGTCAGTAGCATTGAATGCAGTTATTGCTTTGACACAGCTCTATTCACTTGACTTTTGAAGGCAGCAAATAGCTTGAACATAACACCACATTCTAAAAATTTGGAGTGGGGAGTGTGCAACAGTTGTCTGAATTGGAGGTTTGAGTGTGGCTATAAAAGGATAACTGTGGGCAGGGGATTTCTCTAGTCCAGCAGGGCCACCGGGAGGTGAGGCACTCCAGCCATGCCTGAGCAGCTCCAGCTATGGCAGCCTGGCGGGTGAGGAAGGCGTGATAGCTGGGGAGGCCGATCCAGCCCAGCTGGACTGCAGTAGCCCCCTTTGCCATACATCATGGCTGCTCTAGCTGCACTTGTGTGTCCCCACCCATGGTGAACCAGGATTGGGGCAGCTTTGGCCCAGCTGGGACAGCTCCCTGTTCACAGCGGCTCAGACCAGCTGCTCCCCAAAACCATTTAATCGGTTTAACTTTTAAAACCTAGTGTTTAATTGGTGACCAGTTAAATGGGATTTTACATGCCTAGTTTTGAGCCATTTTGGGAAAAATCAGACATGCCAGTGTGGACCATGGATACCATGCAAGCAAATGGAGACTTTGATGTCCGCTTTCTCGAAAGGAGGTTAATCCAGATGCATGTGCCAGTCCTGAAGCTTGTACATTGCTGAGCTGAAGTTCTTAATTGTTACGTTACCTAACACCTGTCTGGCTGATACCAGGTGAAATGGGTTGGTTTCATTTGTCTCTGTCAGTTTTTGTTTTGAATGCTTTTTTCACAACTTTTCTTCTT
Organism: Carettochelys insculpta; assembly: GCF_033958435.1. NCBI lineage: Eukaryota > Metazoa > Chordata > Testudines > Carettochelyidae > Carettochelys > Carettochelys insculpta. Next base: position 21,049,838 of record NC_134156.1, on the reverse strand, counting down.
TTTGCAAGTTGACAAGCACTTGCGTTGGCCAGCTTTTTGGATCACTGTCCCCATCTTCCCATCAAAAATCATGTTTCTCCACTTTGGGCTTGTCTACACTACCATCTTCCTTCGAAGGAGGAATGGTAATTAGGGTGTTGGGAGTTTACTAATGAAGTGCTGCTGTGCATAGGCAGCACTTCATTAAGCAAATTCCTCTCCCCCCCCCACCCCCGCGGCAACTCCGAAGTTTTAAACTTCAAAGTACCGGCACGCTGCTAGCCTCGGTGCACCCGCTGGTACTTTGAAGTGCCGGGGCAACTTCGAAGTCCCCTTACACCTCAAAAAAGGTGGTAGTGTGGACTGTAATATACTGTGTACTGTAATATTCTGCGATTTGAAACAGTTGAGGCCCCAGACATATAAACGCATGAGGGTATCATTTAATTTAAAGTTGCAGGGAGATCTGTGAGCCTGCTTATGCCAGTAAAGTTTGTATCTATGTAAATGTCTCCAGGATTGCATCTTATGTGAACAGTTAATTTCTTTTGAGGGGTATTTTGAGGGTTGCTTGGGGAAGATTGTTGTTGTTGTTCATGGATCTGTAAAATCAAAACTGATTAAAATCATCTTTCACTTTGTCCTTAGCTGAAGACAAATCATTCTGTTTGGGAAGAACTGGAACCGACTAAAGTAGTTGTTATGGGAGAGGCAGCTGATATGAAAATAGATTATTTTCCTCGAGCAATTATTTTAATTTATCTAGTAATAGCTTTCTCACCCTTTGGGTACTATTTGGCAATTCATATTGTAGCAGAAAAGGAGAAGAGGCTGAAGGATTTTTTAAAGATCATGGGGCTTCATGATACTGCCTTTTGGTACGTGAGTACACAGGAGAACTCTCATTCTAGATAAAAGCAGGAAATGTAATGTTTTATAGTTTTTTTAAAACTTATCAGGTTGGTTACTGTTAATCTTCCTTTTAGGCTACAGTAAACCCTCGAAATATGCAATTTCAAGTTGCGCTTAATTCACATTAATGCGAGTTAAATGCAGCTCAAAATCCCAGTTCCCTCAGCCCTGGCTCAAATCTCCCAGCCCCGAGCAGCCCTGGTTCAACCCCTTCCGAGCCCCACTCACCACCCGGTGCCTGGCTCTGGCTCACCACCCCTCACGTGCACCTCCAGCTCAGCACCTAGTTCAAACCCCCCACCGACTCACCACTCGAGCACGGCTCCGGCTCCCCACCCCCTCTTGCAGCTCCGGCTCAATCTGCCTTCTGTGTGCAGATCCAGCTGAACCTCCCTTCCCGCCCGCGTCCCATGCCGCACTGGTTAAAACCCTCTCCCTTACTCAGCCCCAGTGCAAACCCCCCACAGCCTGGCTCACTACCTAAGCACAGCTGTGGCTCGCCAGTCCCGTGTGTGGCTTTAGCTCAACCGCTCCCCCTGTCCCTCCAGCCCTGGCTCAACTCCACCCCCTGCAGTCCTAACTCACTCAGGCTTAACCCTTCCATGGCCCCAGCCTAACACCAGGCTTAACCCTTCCCAACTGCCCTCCCACTCCAGGACTTCCCTTTCAAAAGGAGCTCCAGGTGCTCCTGCTGCTTCCCCCACTGCAGAACGTGAGTTCCACCAGGGAAAAAATCTGCTCCCCCCAACTTATGCAAAGTTGGAGTTTTGCGAGGGTGCATGGGAACACAACCCTCGTGTAAATCAAGGCACTTCTGTACACTCATCCCTCGTTTAACAAGTGCCTGACTTATGAGTACTCGCTAAAACGAGGGGGAGACATACCTACCAATGTTCACTAGACGAGTGAACTTCCCCTGCTAATGCAAGTCAGCCGCTGGCATGCGACTGCCTCCGCTCCAGCTGCTGGGTCACTGGCGCGGGGGGCAGAGAGACCGGTAGCCCTGCTGCTGGCTCCACTCCAGCAGCGGGGTTCCCGTGGGGGGCGGGGCAGTCCGGCAGCCCCGTGGCTGGTTCTGCTGGAGCCGCAGGGTCCCTGGCATGAGGAGGGAGGAACAGCGAGAGTGGCAGCCCTGTGGCTGGCTCCGCCCCAGCTGTGGGGTCCCTGGCCAGGGCACAGGAAGACTCACAGCCCCGCGGCTGGAGCCGAGCCGGTCGCAGCATGCCTGGCCAGTGTGTGGGGAAATCTGCAGCCCCCCCACCCCCACCCCAATTCCAACATTCCCATAGCTCCCTGCACAACCCCCCCACAGCTCGCTCCCAACACCCACCCCATCCTGTTCAGTTCCAAACCCCCTTGGCCCCCGCATCCCCCAGGTACCTCTGGTGCAGCCAGGAGGAACAAGCAGCCACCTCCTCCACCTGAGCTGCCTGCAGGTTTTAACCCACTCTCCCTCTCGCTCATGGCCCCAAACTGTCCCCAGCCTTTAACCCTCTCCTAACCGCAGCTTCACTTTACTTTTCAAAAGCAGCGCCAGCTGCTGCCCCCCTGAGCACTTGGAACTAATCAAAGTCTGTGTAAGTATTTTAATAGGAATTTAGTGTCCCTCTTATGAGTTTTCGCCTATGAGCAAAAGGTTAGGAACCAATTGTGCTCGTATAGCAAGGGATGAGTGTGTTGTAATATGGATGCACATGTTGGATAAGTCTGGTTTAAACACCATTATAACCCCATAGTGAGTTTGTGCCTGTTTGCAGTGCAAATGTTGCAATGATGGTGGGTCATCTAAAACCGCTTGTATATAGTTATTTATTCTTCTGCTTTATATCGCAGAACTGTAGGACTGGAAAGGACCATAACAGGTCAGTTAGTCCAGTTCCCTGCACTGAGGAAGGGGTCTGTATTGTCTGCCATGGGGCTAACGTTCTTGCCAGGCCCCTGGACAAGGTGTGGGAGCCCAGCTCTCTGCCCAAAGAAGAGTCAGGGCTGGGACTAGCCTCTCACAGACAGCGCACCTCCCAAAGCACGACACACAGCACTCAATCGAACGTTTAAAGGGCCCGGCGTTTTGACCGCTGTCATTACTGCGACAGCTGGGAGGCCTGGGCCTTCGGAATCAGCAGGCCCCAGGCCTGTTACCCCATTGCGCCTTCCTAGTGTTCTCTGACTTTTCAACAAGGTTTATTTTCTATAGAAGAATATTGTATTACTGGACTGACCAGCACATTAAAATTTAAGTAGCATGTCCTTTAATTATTGACAACTGCTCCTCATTTACCCTGTTTCAGTTAAAGTAGGGAATTAATTATGGAGTTCACAAAATGTAGATTCTGAACCATGTTGTGCTTTTATGTTGATGCGATTAGTATGAAAGCCTAGGCAACGATGCTTAGAATAATATTTACACCCATGGAACGCCTTTCCTCTGAGACTTGGGCACCTTGTTTGGCTGTTGCTTTTGTGCCACATTCTAGAATGTTAGAATGGTAACTGAATTATTCCAGTATGAGTGTTTAGTTAAATTGATGAATTTTCCTTGGAATTCTTTCCTTTTCTTCCAGGCTGTCCTGGGTTCTGCTGTACACAACTCTGATTTTTATCATGTCATTTCTCATGGCAGTCATTGCAACAGCCTCTTCCCTATTTCCCAAAAGTAGCTCCTTGGTGATATTTCTTCTTTTTTTCCTGTACGGAATAGCCTCGGTAAGTGATTCATGAATTCTGTTTGTTTGCGGTTCACTGGGGAAGCTTTCTCCAATTTTTTCCTCTGTGTCGTGTGTGCTTATGTGGCCACTGGAACCCAAACCGTTACCATACCACAGTAGAGGTTGAACCTCTCTGATCTGGAACACTCTCGTCCACTAACATCCATAATCTGGCATGATTTTAGGTAGCTGGATGACCACTTATCATGTGTGTGGCCAAGTTTCTTGTGGTCCCAGAAGGTTTGTTTCCAGCTACCAGTCCTGGCTCTCAGTGTTCTGTGCTGTTATTCAGCTCTAATTCACTCCACAGTGTCTTCTTAGAGCCCAGTAAGTGATGAAACTGTTGGTAATGTGCTAGAACATGTTGACTTCCTGTGAACTAGCAAATTCTCTCATCTGGCACCAGTCAGGTCCCAAGGGTGCTGGATTCAACCTGTATTGGAGTTTACAGAAGTTTTCACTAAACTTATGTTTGACTAGGAAATACCACAGATGCAGAAATATATTAAAATCAAGTACAATAGGATGTTTGAAGGGTTTATTATTCATGCTTATTTTACCTCATTACATCACGTACGGCTTGACATGCCAAGTACTCTTGTTTGTGGTGGTCATATAGCCATGTTAGTCCCGGCACTTGAGAGACACAAGATGGGTGAGGTAAAATCTTTACTGGGGGAAAGAAAAAGCTTTCAAGCTTCGCAGGGCTCTTCTTCTCATGAGTTGAAGCAGATCACGGATCTTTCCCCAAACGACTACAAGAGAAATTCTATAATTTCATCCCTGTGCAAACCCACCACAAGGACCTTCTGCATCCTCTGCAAGATACACAAACAAGGGAACCCAGGCAGACCCATCATATTGTGATAACAGGCGTGCAGCTTACAGGGGACACTGGTCAGAATTTAGGTCAGGTTTCAGGGTCTGTGTCACAAGGTGAAACCCAGAGCAAGCTGAGATGGAAACCGCAAGTACAGGAGCAAGGAATGGTCAGAGCAGCTGCAGAGAATCTGTTGTTGCCTGGGTGCTTCCTGGGAGCCAATCAGGAGTCATGGGGCTGTGGTCAGTCAGACCTGTGGAGGCTGGGCTTGCCGTGATCTGCAGATCCAGGGCCGTGGATTGCAAGCTTGTTACAGCTGCCCCTAAATGGCACCATGGAGTTGTCTGCAGCATTGCAGACCTGGGTTCTAGATCCAGGGGATCTTAACACCAGTTTTTTGCTGACACTCGACTTCCCTTGTTTTGTCTTTTCTAAACTTTGCAAAATACTGTACGATGTTGTTGTACGGTGGAATTGTGGGCCACTTGAATAACGTGACCATAACTGAACCTTGACAATTCCACTTCGTTACTGTGTTTATGCAAGTCACTCACGTTGTCTTAAAAAGTTGCAATGTGGTTTGTTGTAGTTTCTTAATTTATGATTGAAAATGAGGAATAATAAGGATAGCAATGTATGTATCCATTAATTTATTCAGTTCTTCACTCAATGGCAGGGATAGTGTTAGAAAATCAGCTATTGTTGAAGCTCTGTTTTTACCAAAAGAAGTATGTTGTTGGAGGTAAAATCTTGGGAAAACTCGGCAATTATTTTGAAAGGAAAGTAACTTGTTCATTGAATGTAAAAATATGAATTGCAGCCTTTCTGTGCCCCAACTCTTGTACTCTGTATTGATATTCTAATTTGTATTCTAGGTTTTCTTTGCGTTTATGCTGACTCCTCTATTTAAAAAATCCAAACATGTGGGAATAGTTGAATTTTTGGCAACACTGGCTTTTGGTTTTGTGGGTCTTGCTATTGTCCTCTTGGAGGATTTTCCAAAGTCGTTTGTATGGCTTCTAAGCCCCTTGTGTCAGTGTACATTCTTGATAGGGATTGCACAGGTAAGTGAACTCTTTGTGTTGTTCTTTGCTAACTTTGCATGTACATACAAATTAAACACAATTTGATATAAGATCTAGATAAGTCATTTATGCGGCCCCCATCATCACAGTCTTAATGTATTTCTCTTCACAATACCCCTGTGAGATAGGGAAGTACTGTTATCCCTGTTTTACAGAGGAGGAGCAGGGACACACAGAGCATGAGTGACTTGCTAAGGTTACATAAGAAGTCTGTTGCAGAGTAAAGAATTGAGCCTGTGTCTTGCAGGGGCTGGTCTAGCACCCTAACCACTTCCTCTTTAAGATGTTACTTTTATTTCATATTTTAAGGCATGTCTGTACTTGTGAGGTGAGTTGGGGAGGTCAGTGCACCATGATTGATCTTCCAGGGACTGATTTTGCCGTGTGTGTGAAGATGCAGCAAAATCAATCTCTGGGCTCAACTGTTGACGCTGGTACTCCACGCTGACTTGTGGAATAAGGAACATCGACACGAGCCTGAAGATCCCTGGTCTACACCAGGGAAGGAAGTCGATTCTGATAGGTTGTTTTTAACTACACAAATGGTATGACTAAAATTGCGTGTCTGGGATCGACTTTGATCCCTAGTGTAGACCAGGCCTAAGACTGAACGATTGTACGATGCATGTACATAACATCACTTAAATTGGCCCCTGTGCCAGATGACTGCAAAGTATTTCCTGGCAATTACTGGCCAATAAACTTAACTTCAGCTTGCCTGGTATTTTGATTTCACAGATTACAACCACAGTGCAAATATTTCTTACCTCTGCTTCAGATATTTTAAAATACTTTGTTTTGTTTCTTTAATTTGTGATTTTTTTCTTTCTTATTTGTTTATTTTACCCCTTTGCATATCACAAAAACTAGGGGATACCCAGTGAAATAGCTAAGTAACAGGTTTAAAAAAGGCAAAAGGAAGTAGTTCTTCACACAATACACAGTCAACCTGCCGTACTTGTTGCTGCGGGACGTTGTGAAGCCCAAAAGTATAGATGGGTGTCTTAAAGACTTAGGCTATGTCTGTACTAGATCAAGAAAGTTGACTGCAGATGCACAATTTTCACTACCCCAATTGTGTAGCCAAAGTCGACGTATCTGCACCTGGCTAACTTGTCTGTCTATACAGGGGAAGTTCGACGGGAGAGTTTCTCCCTTCGACCTCCCTTACTCCATGTGTCTTGTGAGAAGGTACAGGGGTCGACTGTGACACCTGCGAGGTCAGTTTCACACATCCAGACGAAACATGCGAAGTCGAACCCCGGGAGATCTGAAGATCGAACCCCTGAGCGAGTTGATCTGTGGCAGTGTAAATAAGCCCTAAGGTCCCATAGCCTTAAATACCTATGTAGAATGTAGGTTGGTCATTAACTGTTAGTCAGGATGGTCAGGGACACAACCTGTACTCTGAGACTACATCTGCACGAGAAGTCTCTGTTGACAGAAGTTACTGTTGGAAGGGATTTCCTGGCAAAACTTCTGTTGACAGATTGCATCTACACATAAAAGCAGATCGAAAGAGTCATCCGCTCTGTTGACAGAGAGCAGCCAGACCGCCTGGCCCTCTAGCGACAGAACAGCTGACCAGAAGCTCTGCCCAGTGAACTGGAAGCCCTGTCTGTTGAGAAAAGGGCCCCGGAGCACCTGCCTGGCTGTTTCATCAACAGAACACTGTCAAGAGTGGTGTTATACCTGAATGGGGAGAGGTGTAATACTGCCAGCGGATGTGCTGGGTTTTGTCCACAAACTGTCAGCAAAGTGCATTTGCTGAGTAGATGCTCCGCTTTTTTCCCCTGGGAAAAGCATGGTTTTTCCAGGAAAAGCCACTTGTGTAGATGTGGCCTGGGTGTCCCTGAACTTCAGACTGGTTCAAGTTTCTGGCGCTTGCCGCTGTCAAAGACCGAATACAGGGCTAATTGGCCCATTGGTGTATCCCACTGTGTCTCTTCTTATTTAAGGTACAATTTTGGCTTCTCCAATTACAAATACATTGCAAATATTTTCAAATACCATAATGTTTTTCTGCAAATTTGTGAATTATGCATTTCTTTTATTTGTGGCCTAAAGCATGACTTCTTATAAGTCTCTGTGGCAAACAACTTAGTAGTAGTAGGCATCCTTCAGTCTGCATAGACTATGGATCGCACCCTTTAGAGTTTCAATTGAGGACTTCATTTACAGCGTCTATTGTGACTATGAAGACCCACACAAGAGTGACAGTCCTTGCTGCATCTCTTGCAAATGTAGTGGGTGTCTGGCAAGTCCTTATTGTGCTTTCTGTGCGCTCGCTTCTCCTCTGCTAGCTGTCTGATCTTCATCTCGCCCTTCTGAAGGCCCTTGTGTAACCCCTGCCTCCATCTGCTGCGGTTGTCTCTAAAATACTGTGTGCCAGTATTTTTGTTCTTTTGAAACTAGCATTGTCTCTTTTTTTTTTTTTTTTTTTTTTTTGCATTTATTACCATGACAGTCAGTCACTTCTCTTTCTTATATAGTATAACTTTGTACTTTTATTTTTGTACGGTGTTGCTATGTTTAATTTCAGGTTGTTGAACATGCAGTGTGTATCAGCTAAACTTTTTGATGTTGGTTTGCAGGTCATGCATCTGGAAGATTACGAAGATGGGGCAATATTTTCAAATTTAAATCACGGTCCTTATCCACTACTTATTTCTCTTATTTTACTGGTTCTGGATAGCATGTTTTATCTACTTCTAGCTGTCTATCTTGACCAGGTCATTCCAGGTATGTTGTTTGGAATCTGAGATGCATATTGAACAGAACCACATCAATCCTGAATTTCATAACTCCTCTTGAAGTCTGTGCCTGCCTTGATTGCTAAGTACTTCTGAACACCAGGACCTTAATTGGTGGCTCTAATATACAGTATTGAAATAAAATCTTCAAGACACTTTGTTGTATAGTAATGACCCTTCCTGTGTTCTTATTCTTTCACTTCAGCTACATATAAAGCAATGTTTATGTTAAGCAAAAAGATGAAGTTAAATATAAAAGTATTTATGAACGTCTTAAATGTTACTTTAAAATGTGTTTGAATTAAAAACCATGTTTTACTTTTCTGAAATAGTCTCGTGAACCCCAGATGGAAAATCACGCAGGGTGGGTTTAATTCTGCTTCGTTATGACATTATTGTGCAGGGATAATTTTCTTTCCTAACTGACCCAGTTATCACAATCTTTAGAATTTTTCTTCTTGGAAATTGTCTCCGTGCAAGATGATATGTTAAATTATTGATGTGTTAGTAAGTGTGACATATTTAGGAACAAATTCATTAATACAGGTTGAACCGCTCTGGTCCGGCACATTCTCATCCAGCAACATCAGTAATTCAACATGATTTTAGATAGCCAGACGACCACTTTCATGGATGTGGCCAAGGTTCCCATGGTCCCATAAAGGTCGTTTACAGCCACCAGTCCTCTCTCTCACTATTGTATGCTATTATTTAGCTCTGATTTTACCCCTAAATGTCTTGTAAGAGCCCATTAAGTAGTGGAAATATTGGTTATGCTGCTAGACAATATTGACCTCCTATGGTCCAGCAAATTCTCTCATTCAGCACTTGTCAGGTCCCTAGGGGTCCGGACGAGAGAGATTCAGCCTGTTCCGGTGAACATATTCCTCTCTGTTGCATACGTGAGATCGTTCAGCACAAACTCCTTTGTTTATGATCTTTGTCTTTATTATCCATGTATTTAAATCACTCTTCTCAATATACCAATTCTGGAAAGTGTTCGAATACTTGCATAGATCCATCGTTTCTCCAAAGATAGACTTTGCTGACAAGAGGTGCTTTCTTTGGTGAGAACCGCAGTGATGGGTTTAATGCCAAGATAAGCAATGTAAATCTGGCCCAGTTTTCAAAGCCAAAATCCAAACCCTGAAATCATATCTGTGCTTAACATTGTAACGTCTTTCTTTTTTTTTCCTTAGGTGAGTTTGGATTACGACGGACATCATTTTTCTTTATGAAGCCCTCGTTTTGGTCAAAGCGCAGGAGAAATTACAAGTGGTTATATGAGAGTAGTGTTAATGGAAGCTTAAGCTTCAGCGAGATGGTTGAACCTGTTACTTCCGAATTTCAGGGAAAAGAAGCTATTAGGTATATTTTCCTTCTGTGGCATGGATCCCTGTTTAGTGCGTGCCTAGGAATTAATTTATAATGTGTTAGTTCACATAGCATGTGGTCTGCATTTTATCTAGTTCTTTACCCATTAAAGTAGCAATTGTCCATTTCCTATGAAGCCACATCTTCCATTAAATGGATGTTTTCCAAAGATGACAAATTTTGTTTTGGAAAAGGAAATGTTTACCTATCATATGTCCCTCAAATCAAACCTTCTGAAAATAATATCTAGCAGAATTAAAGCAAAAGGAAATCCAAGTTTGTCAGTTTCATTGATGCCATAAGTGGCATAGGTGATTTCAGGTGCTGAAGTCAGGTGGATTTAAAGTTCAAGAAAAAAATATTCATCTATTAAACTAGATTCAGATATGTTTTTGTAAATACTTTTGGTATGTACATGAAGAATTGCGCATTCTACCAAAGCCACATGGAGGAGCTACTAAACTAGCTTTCCTGCGATGCAATATGCAACAACCCCATAAAAGAAAGCAGTTAAACTATTCCCAGCACCTTTCAAAAATGACATTAACTTCTACATCTGTGTCTTCATGCATTCCCAACATTTTAATATCAGAGTTTATTCTCAATCATCCATATGCAGTATTACATCTTTGCTATTGTTTTCTGTTCTAGTGGAATGAATAGACATTGAGAAATAATCTAAACCTTCGTTTTTCTTACATGGCTCCGTTAGTCTTAAACAAAAATGTTTGTGTTCAGTGGCCAGAGCCAGATTGATGTGGGTTTTTTCCCCTTAGTTAATGTGTTATCAATTTGTTTTGAATAAATCCACGTCAGTGTGAAGAGTCAGGTTTTCTCCATCCAGTCTTCCTAAGCTCACATGAAATGCTAGGTTGTTTTTGTTCCTTTTCTGCTTTCACATCAACCAGTGCTTTTGCTTTTTGTCAGTGATGGCAGCATAATCCTCCCTGGCCCTCTGTGCATAGACTGCACCTCTTGACTTCATCTGTACAGCTGATGTACTCTTTGAGATCGTGCAGTTCTCAAAGACCTACCTCTGTCATGATGCTGTCAGAGAAACTCACAGAACTCTTTTTCTGTAAATAAGTATGAGGAATAATTGTGGAAGAGGAAGGGGATCTCATATATCCTTTGTGGGAGAAGAAAAGCACATGAGTTAACTAACCTTGTCGTCCACCTCCTTCCCCTACCATCTGGCCTGTCTCTTTTGTGTTAACATAGACTGGGCCTTCTATTCTATTTAGAAAGTGCCTAGTAGAAGGTTGGGTTACCGTAGGGAATTATTCAGCTGATATGGTAGAAAATATTGAAGTCAACGAGGAAATTTCCCTGAAATGGCAGCACAAAGAGGCAAGAATATCAGCAAAAGGTTGCAAAAAGATGCCCATTCTCTTTATATATTTACATGTTTCCGTGACACATTTTATGTGACCAGTATACCAGTAAAATCCATCAAATCTTCCTATAGTAACCTTGCAGAATTGTTCCTCTTGATCTTTCCTCACAAAAGGAAATATTTTATGCTCTTACTGTATTTACACAATGGCATATCTTCTTTCAGAATCAGCTGTGTTCAGAAAACGTTCAGAAAAAAGGGTGAAACAGTGGAGGCTCTCAGAAGTAAGGACATTTCTAGCTTCTTAGTGACTTATCAGACATGGAAGGAAAAATAACCCACAAACTTAATGTCTTTTATGATTTTTTGGTGGGAGGGAGCATGAAGTGGTGTATGCTTGTGTGTGTTCTCCCTTGCGTCTTTACCCAGTCTACCTCTAACTGCATGTCAAAGGAGCTCCTAACAAATTCTATAGGATTTCCCTCTCCTTCAGTCCTATTCCTTGTGGAGTGCCCGCTGTACCTTCCACACTTGCAGTCCTAACTGCAGTCAGTATGCACAGAGCACCCTCTTACTGGCACCCATGAGCTGGTGGAATGGTAGCCTCTAATTCAGTTGTTCGCAACCCGTGGACTGTTTTATGGTTCAATCAACACACAGTTGCAGCCCATGTGACATCCTCAGGGCCTTACAGATAATATGGGTATTGTGTGGCTGCAACCCACAGAACACAGAGAGCTGCATATGCAGACCCCAATAGTAAATATGCTGAGAACCACTGCTCTAACTGATAATAAATATGCTGAAAACCACTGCTTCCATGCTCAGGTTTCTTCATAGTGCTATTAGGAAATCTAATCCCAACTTTTATTTAGTGCTGCTGTTGCAATAAATACTAGGCTGTGTTTGAGGTAAAGCTTTCCTTGGAGTACAAAGTAAATACATACCCTACGTGTCAGAATTTGATGTAAGCCAGGGGTGAGCAAACTTTTTACGTTGGGCCCCACTTTTCTTCCCTGAAATTAGTTCCTCCCCCCACCCCCAAATCTGTCTAATGTAATCCAAACCTACAGAAATTTCAGTTACCTTAATATGGAAAAAAAAAACCCCACCCTTTCGGCACATGTAAGAAAATAAGTCTGTAGAATGTAAAAACTTCATTCATCAGTATATAAATGTGAATACACAGCCATAAAAAGAGTAACATATTTTGACATTTTTAATGAGATGGACGAGCCTGAGATCCAGCAGCTGATTGTGCTCTGCCCCCCTGTTTGCTCCCCGACACAAGTCAATGCAGAATGGCACAACATACGTCATTAGCTTCTTATTTCACTTGTTCTTTTTTCTTTTTGGGTCAGGTTTGTCCTTTGACATATATGAGGGCCAGATCACAGCTTTACTTGGACATAACGGAACTGGCAAAACTACACTGATGAACATTCTTTGTGGACTCTGTCCTCCTTCGGATGGTGAGAATTCTCTGGCGTTAGTTAAAAAACGGGAAGCGTATGGCTGTAATCACAATCCTTTTTTGTGGCCACTGACTTCTGAGGCTATTTGAGATTGTGCTCCTTTTGTGAGGCTGTTATCTGAAATAGGCTAATTCTAAATGATACGTACATTTCAATTGGTGGACCTGGCCCGTGGATAATCACTTTTTTTAACTTTAGGGTTTGCATCTGTCTATGGACACAGAATCTCTGAAATTGATGAGATGCTCGAGATAAGAAAGATAACTGGGGTTTGCCCACAATTAGATATACATTTTGACGTATTAACTGTGGAAGAGAATTTATCCATATTTGCTCAGATCAAAGGCATCCCTCCCAACACTCTGATACAAGAGGTAATTCACTTGGATGTAAGTTATATGAAATGTGAATTCACTTTAATTAAAACAGTTTTATTGATTGCAGTATGGAAGTAGTTTTGCAAGATTAATTTACAACAAAACTGGTACACTGTTTTGCTAAAGAGGGGAAATATAGGAAGGTATTTAAAGTTTGTTCAATTTGTTTATATAGGTGGAACAAATAAATAGTATTGCATGTTCACAAACTTAGGCTTCGTATAATTTATCTAGGTTAAACTCCAAGGCCATGATCCTATAATAGGTGCTGTGTTGACAGTTGGTACAAAGGGTTGCCTCTAAGAATATGGGGTTAAAATGTTAGTTACGTCTTATTCCAGGGTACAGTCTTAAAATATTAATTGGAAAAATCTAAAATGATCAATAATTTGTCAAAAATTATCATATGATTGTAGATAATTCTGCCAAGTCACATTTTAATCACTGGCCTTGATTTCTGTTGAATCAAACACTGCTGCTGTTATATTTTGAAAGGTGCAGAAAGTGATGAATGATTTGAATATGCAGTCCATCCGAGATAACCAAGCTAAAAAATTAAGTGGGGGCCAGAAGAGAAAACTGTCAGTAGGGATTGCTGTTCTTGGGAACCCAAAGGTAAGGGAGTGTAAGCAGAGTACGGAGTTACTGCTCTGTGTGTGTGTGTGCGCGCGCATGTGTCTGGGCGTGCACGCACACGATCATGTGCACACATAGTGTATCTGTGTTCACATTACTTGGCAATTACAAGTGATGCAAATAAGAAGGTTGAAACCTACACAAACTATTTCTATATTTTACACTAACTCTGGCTTAAAAAATTCAAATTGCAGAGTTAAAGCGTGCAACCTTTACATGGCAAGGAGTTAACTGTTAGTGAATGTAGTAACTGGATTATGCAGGTTGAACCTCTCTGGTCCAGCAACATCTGTGGTGCAGCTGGCCCAAAGAGCCCCTGGACTAGAGAATCCCAGCAGAACAGAGCTAGTTTGCCTGGCAGGCTGGGAACAGAGCCCTGCCTGTGGGCTGGAGGCAGAGAGCCCCACCAAGGGCGGTGAGCCCCACCTGTAGCCCCTCCATGGGGGCTGGGCCAGTGGGCCCAGAGCAGAAAGGGCCACCAGCAGCCCTGCTGCAGAAAGGCAGGGTGGGGGTCAGGGAGCAGAACCCCTCCCCCACAGCAACCCTGCAGCAGGGAGTCAGGACAAGAGCAGAGCCCCCCCAGCAGCCTGAGGGCAAGAAGCAGGCAGCAGCCAGGAGGGAAGCCTGGCCTGCAGGCTGGTCCAGGCCCCGCCCCCACCCTCCCCAGTGACCCCAAAGACCTGACCTACCCATGTCAGCAAAATTCCTCGTTCTGGACTGCTCATGTCTCAAGGGTGCCCAACGAGGGAGGTACAGCCTGTATTGTGTATTTCTGTGGTAAATTAACATAGAAATTACACTCTATCTGGAATGGGCAGAGGGGAGCTCATTGCCCCCTCTACAAACAACGTGGCACAAGTTGTCAGCAAGAGCAGGCTCATGGTCTGAAAAAGCCATGCAAGCACCTTGGACAGGAGAGTATGTGGGTATCTGTGACCAATAAGATGTGAAGTTTCTGTAGGCTGGGTGCATGTTTAAAGGCTGCAGTTTATAAATGGAAGGGATAAGACCCTTCAAGATTTCCTGCCTTTTTAAAACACATTTAATTTCTCCAACTATTGTTAAAAGAAAGCAATGTGCCTTTTTACCCTTGCAGTTTAAATTTATAGAGGGAACTGAATGTATCTGATTCTAAAAAATGCATTTCTGTAACATAGTGAGAGATTTATTTTTTCTGTTTCTCGCAAATTGGTGATGGATGTATTCAAAATAAGTCATGACAATGGACGTTTTGCCTAGCTTTTAGTTCATAAGACATTTCCTGCCATACTTTTAAACGAATAGAGCATGAGTGCCCTTTTTTAAAAAAATTGAAATAACAGCCCTTGAATTAATAGTCTTCTTGTGTTCTGTAGTAACAGAGAGATGGCTGTATTCGTCTATATTCTATCAAAACAAAAAAGCAGTCGTGTAATGCTTTAAAGACTAACAAAATGATTTATGAGGTGAAGAAGTGGGTCTGTCCCACGAAAGCTCATCACTTAATAAATTACTTTTAGTCTTTAAAACACTACGTGACTGCTTGTTTGTTTTTCTGTAGGATTTTGTGTTGTTGTTTTCTCAGATGGGAGTGTGGAGGGCTTAGGTGGTTTTGTGTGTTTTTTTTCCTTAATCATTATGTAGGTTTTACTTTTGGATGAGCCAACTGCTGGTATGGACCCATGTTCACGGCATGTTGTTTGGAATCTTCTGAAAAACAGAAAAGCCAATCGGGTAACAGTGTTCAGTACTCATTTCATGGACGAGGCAGATATCCTTGCTGGTGAGTTTTGCTGTGGCCCTGTGGGACATATATATTAGGGGACTGCAGAGTGTAAGTTTAGAACTGTATTTAGCATATAAGGAAGTGGTGGGCAACCTGCAGCCCACAGACCCTCCCCCCCATATGCCTCTCACACATTGTGGCACTGGAGTCCCAAGCTTCCTATTCATAAAAAATAAATTACAAACATACACATCTCATAGAGCTGGAAAGAACCTCAGGAGATCAATGAGGCCAGTCCCCTGCTCTCATGGCAAGCCCAAGCACCATCTCCCCCCCGCACCATTTTTTTTTTTTTAATCTATTTGTCCCACATCTCTAAATGGGCACCTCAAGGATTGAACTCACAGCCCTGGGTTTAGCAGTCTAGTGCTCAAACCACCAAGCTATCCCTGGTACCTGTCCTTGCTGGCACTTATGGAGGAACCACAAATCTGCTGATTCACACTCCGTTTCCCCCCCGCCCCCCCTTTCCAAAGCTGGAATGTCACGGGTCAACTGTTCACTGTTCCAGATCTGAGAACGAGATGGAGGAGTGGGGACAGAGTAATTTGCATGCTCTGAAAGTGCTGGGAGGGAAGGAGGGGTGCAGTGAAGTGTGAGGCTTCAGTGTGTGAGAGGCACGTGGGAGAGGCGGATAAACAGGGCTGCAGCCTGCTGCGGCCCACTGTGGTGAAGGAGGGCTGCTCGTGTGACTCTCTCACCCAATGTGGTTGCCCATTCCTGGTGTAAGGTGACCAGATGCTCGTTGCACTGCCAGTGTGCAGCGGTGGTCTCTATTTAGTCATGCCATAGTTTGTGGGTAGATTGAGGGTCTTCATAACAAAAACTCCTCTTTCGGTTTCTAGATCGAAAAGCTGTGATTTCTCAAGGGATGCTGAAATGTGTTGGCTCCTCTCTCTTCCTCAAAACCAAGTGGGGAATTGGCTACCGGTTGAGGTATTTTGCAACTTCTAAGCCACCTTCAGTGTGTCATTTTATATTTGCTTTGTCTTCCAATTAAGATTAGATGTCACTTTCACGCGGTTGGCTACCCTTTCAAAAATAGTCTTGGAAGGGAGAACCTGATGAACTGGGTGTTATCCACAAAAGCTCGTTACCTAATAAATAAAATTGTTTGTCTTTAAGGTGCTACAGGACTGCTTATTTTCAAAAATGGCAACGTAGAAACAAAGAGGTTTTAAAATACTTTGTATTTTTAGTATGCACATAGATGGGTATTGCAATATAGAAGCTACAACAGCCTTGATCAGGCAGCATATCCCTGAAGCCAGCTTGGTGCAACAGAATGAACTGCAGCTCGTGTATACCTTACCTTTTAAAGACATGGACAAGTTTTCAGGTATGCTGCTATTGTAATTCAGTAAAGAGGTAATGGAAGGGTGGAATCAGCTGATCATGAGAGTACCTTCAGTGAAGTATGTTGTCATTTTTATATATATACTTTTATCAGTGTTTATAATTAGTGAAGACTGACAGTGTTGAAAATTTATAAGTATATTCTTTTCCTTAATTCCCAGTTGCTTGTTTATTTCTTTGACAGGTAGGGACTAAAGTCTTATTTACATTTACCAGGAGATTGATGCTGTCAAGCTTAATCTCCCAGGGGTTGATTTAGCAGATCTAGTAACGACCGGCTAAATCCACCACTGATCATACTCCTATTGACTCAGTGCTTCACCACATGGAGAAGAGGAAAGGGAGTGGAAGGGAGAGTTTCTCCTGTTGACTGCCTGCATTGGGGATGCCACAGTAACTTGACCTGAGGTACCTCAACTCCAGTTACTCTGTTCATGTAGCTGGAGTTACATACCTTAAGCTTGGTCTACACTTGAAACTGAAATCAACCCTGTTATGTTGCTAAGAGAGGTGAAAAATTCACAACTCTCTGAGAAAGTTAAGCCAACCTAACCTCCAATATAAACATTGCTAGGCTGATGGAAGGAAGAATTCTTCCACTGACCTAGCTACTACCTCAGAGGGTACAGTGACAGAAGAATCCCTTTATCACTGTAATAAGTGTCTACGTTACTGCACTATAACTGTGTTGCTGCAGCACTTGTAGTGTAGACGTAGTGTTAGGCCTGAGCTACGCTAAAAAGTTAGGTCAATCCAGCTAGGTTGCTCAGAAATCCACATTTCCTGAATGGTGTAGACAAAGCAACCTAATCCTCCATCCTCTCTTCCCCCTGTCTAGACATCACTGGGTGAAGTGAACAATTTTTCCATCAGCTTAGATACCACGTCTCGGAAAAGTGGATTATCTACACTTGTGGTGTCCAACACACTAGCCACATGTGGCTGTTTGGCTGGTTGAGTGTGTGAATAATAAATATATATATTCAGAATAATGTGGCAAGTTTGCTGTAGCAGTAGCCTGTAGAGTGGCTACTGCTTCGGAACTTCGTGGACACCACGAATCTGCATCAACCGGAGATCCTTTCCCCTCAGTGTAGGCAGTAGTGTCTACACTGGAGCACAACACAGGCCTAGCTGCTGGTGCCTCTATAACATTTCAAGCGTAAGACAAGACCCAACACTGCTTTAGGGACTGTGCTCAGCATCTGGAGGAGAAAAGGGGTCCATCAACTCATTCATCCTTGCAGCCGCTCAAGGCGGCCTAGCCTTCCATGACAGGAAGCCTGGTACATTAATTATGAGGTCAGACGTTGGCAATAAATAGGTAAAGAAGTGGAGGATGGTTTTTAACAATGGAAATGCAGAGGATTCTAACGGCGTTCCCATTAATTTTTTTTTCATTTGTGGGTGAAATAAATTTTATTATGTGCACCAAGGCATGTGAGGATGTGCACCACCAATAGAAACACACTGCCCTCTGGGGGTGGCTGGAGGTGCTCTGTTAATCAGCTGGGTGGCAACCAAATCTCTCCTGGGCAGCCACCCAAGCACTCAGCTTACTGGGAACCCTGGACCCTGCTCTTGATCCAAGGTGAAGCTCTTATACTAAATTCATCCTTTTTTTGCTTGGGTCAAGTTGTAATAAAAACGACTTGGATGGTTTTAGTTGAAGGGTAGCAAAAGAGACCCATACCATATGGAGTGCCAGCCCGTTGTGAGCTGGAAAGGACATTGTATGGTAGGGTCTCGAGATTTTGCAAACTTAATGTTTGCGAATTCAATTATTTGTGAGCGGCTGCTTCCCCCGAGGCCCCGGGCAGGAGTACCATCAGCCAGGCTCCAGGCGGGAGCCATATTTGCAAAATTCAACATTTGCAAGGGTTCTCAACATGGAATCCTTGCGAATGTTGAGACCCCTCTGTATCGCCACTGGGAAATATGCTACTGTGAGAGGGAGGGTGGACCAAATACAATGGATTGAATCAAATCCCTGGCAAAAACTACTTAAAAATGAAGTTAAGGTTGAAAGACTAGAGGAAAACTTGGGGGTAAATTATATTACAGGGGCTCTTTCAGGTTTGTTTGAGTGCTTTGATTTTTGCCCTCTCATGCATTAATATTCTGTGTGGAGGTAGGACATATGGATTCAAATCCTCCTCTGAATCAGATGGCAAGATCTAAATCCACGTTTACCTGAGTAGTGAGAGCCTTAAACTCCACTGGAGAGACTTCTTCTTTCTCTGGCCAAATGAATATGTGTGTACTCATGAAAAGTAGAACAGAATGTCTATATCTGGTGATTAGGCTGTTTGATCTGAGGAGAAAAAGGTCTGATTCATGTCTTAGCCCAAGAGTGGGGATTCAAACCTGTCTCTCCTACAGACCAAGAAACCATTGGGCTGAAGATTATATAGATACATGCAGTTTCAGATGTGGGCAGGGACAACACCTTTTTCTGACTAAGCCATTCAGAAAATTTCACTGAGTGTTATTAATAAGATAACTGGGAACAAAACACAGGTCTGACAGTTGCTACATTTTTAAGGACTGTTTAAAAATTAATTTTAACTCATGGACTATTTAATGAACTAACTTGTAAGATTCTGAGGATGAATGGATATGCAACATATTTGTACTTTAAGCAGAAAACTCATCCTTGCATTAAACACAGTGCCCTAATCTAGGGCTCCCTAATACCTTGTGTGTACATTGTATGTATTCATTAGAGAGTCTCACCTTATGTGGGGCATACTATGCTTATTTATTAAATCAGAGACAGTTTTGGTGAGCAAATACAATTTTGTTTCTAAGCAACCACATTATTACACCTACAGGATTATTTTCTGATCTAGACACTCATTCACATTTGGGTGTTATTACTTATGGAGTTTCCATGACAACCTTGGAGGATGTCTTCCTGAAGCTGGAAATTGAAGCAGAAATTGATCACGCAGGTGAGATGTAACTATAATATTTACATTTTTCTTTGTGACTTGATTAGTCATGATTAATTTTTGTAAAATTTTATTGAGCAGTTTTCACTATTAGAAGCTTGTTATGGAAATAATAACAAAAAATTCCTCTGAGGGAATATTGCATCAAACTGTATATGACACTTAAGATCACCTGCTGTTGTGGGCTCTTGGAAATACCTCACCAGAACAGCAAACAAAGGGCAAAATGGGTGGAAAATAGTCCCTGTCAGATGTCTATGGCTGTAGAGGTGTTGTGCTGACCTTCTTTACTTTACAGGGATGAATTTGAGTCTTGAATCTGATTTCCTTTTTTTTTTTTCTTTTTTTAATAAGGTGGACATCATAGCTGAAAGTTCAAAAATAGATTTTTCATAGGTGATATAGCATTTTCCCTGTGTGATTTAGCATGTGCACTGAGTTGTGGACACATGAAGCATACTTCAGATTTCCAACTGTGATTCGAAAAATATATTTGTTTTTGTAAATCAGAACTTAAATATCTAACCATAATTTGGACCCACATTTAATTGCACCTCTGACTGCGGGTGGAAAAGCAAAGGCCTGTTTGAATGCTCCTTGCAATCCGAAAGTAAGCACTACCCTGCTAGTTTCAGTGTTTCATAGAATAAATGTTTGTCTCTTTTCTACCTTTTTTGTTAACACCAGGGTGTTAAACTATCCTGTGCCCGTGAAATTCCTTAGAAAACATGTAACAGTTGAATAATCCATGATATCTAGCAATATTGGTAATTGCATGGGACAAATTAATTGAGCTTAGTAAGGTGTCCTCCTTTTGCTGGTTGCTGAAGGAACCAGAAAGGAGGTTTTCAGTTTCGGCACAGGACTACAATTTGTTTAGATGTTTTGTATAAACTTTGTACTGTCATTTCACTCCTCCTGAAGATGGGACATGACATTACTTGGTCCACTGGCTTGGTCCAGGAAAAGTAAATCCTATGTTTCCATTTATATCCTCTTCTCTTTCCCTATAGACTATAGCATCTTTAATTCCCAGTCAGTGGGTGAGGAAGTGGATACAAAATCGCTTGACGACATGGAACAAAGCTTTCTGATACTCTCTGAGACATCATCATCTCCAGTGAGCCGTAAAGCTCTCTGGAAACAGCAGGTTGCTACTATAGCAAAGGTTCACTTCCTTAACTTAAGACGTGAAAATAAGTCAGTGAGAGTTATGTGAGTATTAAGATTCCTTCCCTTTTTTTTTTTTTTTAGCAAAATCTGTTTGAGCATCAAAAATTCAACTGCCAAACATGCTTAGATATAGAGAGTAAGCCGTGCTTAGACATGTTTTAGTAACATGTTTTAGTAGTTTGTTGTACGTCTGCGCTGTATGCAGTAGCTTCTTGTTATGGTTTTTAAACTGGATATTCAGAATGTTAGGTAAGTTGAAGGATGTGACATTGGAGTTATGCGCTTCAGTTTATGGAGAGGAGTAGAGACCTACATAGGTATAAAATTTGTATCTGCACCTCTAGCTGCAAAAACGAGCCTCTAGTGGTTGCATGTTGAAAAAGGGATAATAGAGAGAGTGTTGAAATGCACCAGCAGGGGAGGCAGAGGACAAGGAGAATCCTATATGTACCATTGATGTTGGATCAGTGCTGAAAGTTTCACCAAGGGTGGGGTTAAAGTGCTGCACGGAAAATGATGAAATTATGGGCTGTTCAGAACATTGCGTTTTGGTACCTAAATGAAAATGTATCAAACTAATATACTGACAGTGTTACTCATTGGTTTGGGAGGAGCTGCATTATGTGCAACAGGTGTCAGAAAGCTGCAGGTTGTAGGGATGAGAGTGCTCTGAAAGCTGGCAAGTGTCATGTGGCCAGGTTTTAAGGCAAGTGAAATTGAATGAGTTGGGGGAGGGTGTGAAATCAGGGCAAGGGAGTGATTACAGTCAGAAAGATTGTGATGCTGGGGGACATGACAGAAGACAAACAGCTGATAAGAGGCCAACAAGCCTGCTGATGCAGAGCCGGGGAGGCATGCAGCATGGAGGGACAAGGGAGACAGTTGCATAGGGGCCTGGTGTTTCAAAGGGGCCTGTAACTCCGGCTACTGCTGTGACCGAAGGAGCGATGGCGGACAGAGCTCCAGGCCCCTTTGAACTGCCATGGCAGCATCACTCCGTGCAGCTAGCAGAGAGGGAGGGAGCCCAATGCCAAAGTCCAGGTGGCACTGTTCTAGTTCCTGCCCCTTCCGTCTTTGATCATGCCTTTTCAGGGGCACAGAGCCAGGTCCCCCCTCTCACCTGCCCTGGGGTCCACAGTGGCTCTCAGCCCCCCTGGATGGCAAGAAAATAATACAAACAGAGCCTCTCTCAGGCTAACCTAGAGGCTGACCATTGTCTAGGTGGTGTAACGTGATATGCAGGCCAGGATCAGGCTGGTTTATGGGAGGAGCAATTTTGAATTATGATAAGCAGTCAATAAGGACTTGCCTTTTATGTTTCTGGTTTTTGTTAACTGTGGTCTGTGGACTGAAGCGCAGTATTGATGATTAAACCCCCCTTAACCGAAAGGATAATGTCTCTATTGTGGGTCTGTGAGAGTCACCTGGGGGAAAACGTGTTTTTTAAATAATATGCAAATAATTTGTATCTGTTTCCACTGAACTTTCCTTAAATCCCCTATATCTTTCAGGTTGTTGCTTTTATTAGTTTTTCTTGTAGTTCAGATTTTTATGTTTCTGATACATCGCTACTTCAAAAATTACGTGGTTCCAACCCAACTTTCCCCAGATTTGTACTTGCTGAAACCTGGAGAAAAATATCACAAGTACAAAACAAGTCTTCTCCTTCAGAACTCCACAGGTGAGAAGGGGGAAGGAAAAAAAAAGTAATTACACTTATAGTGGATTGCTGTTGTGTATTTAATATGCTAGTATTATCTTTTAAACATAACATTCCATTGGTGTGAGACAGTAAAGCTTGCAGAATACGAATAAAGAGGGTAGAATGCACAGCCCAGAGTTTCTAGAATGATCATTTCAGTGAATGGCTGGTGGTTGACATATTTTAATGTGAAACTCAGAGAAGAAAAAAGTATCCAATAGTCTTTAAAATGGGAATATTTCAGTGTTAATCAGTCATGGCAACGAAGGGTCCTGTGGCACCTTAT
This sequence comes from Carettochelys insculpta, assembly GCF_033958435.1. Classification (NCBI taxonomy): domain Eukaryota; kingdom Metazoa; phylum Chordata; order Testudines; family Carettochelyidae; genus Carettochelys; species Carettochelys insculpta. Next base: position 21,027,150 of record NC_134156.1, on the reverse strand, counting down.
AGACTAACAGAAAAGTTTTGAGCATGAGCTTTCGTGAGCACAGACTCACTTTATCAGTTCATCACTTCATCAGTCTGTGCTCACGAAAGCTCATGCTCAAAACTTTTCTGTTAGTCTATAAGGTGCCACAGGACCCTTCGTTGCTGTTACAGATCCAGACTAACACAGCTACCCCTCCGATACTTGACACCAATCAGTCATGGGTGATCTTTAAGTAGTGCAGCCTAAAATCAAATGATTTTTTATCTCTACTTGCTTAAAAGCTGCTGTCAGGAGCTATAGGATGAAGATCAAGAAATTCTTCAATCTTTCCATTATATGGCATTTTGACTCTATATGCTGCTATGAGAATTAAAATGGCTTTCTTAAACAAACACCTGTGCAAAGTAAGGGTGGGAAAGCTCCCAGCATTGAAGTCAATGGGAGCAGAGTTAGGTCAATGCTGAGCGCTTTTGAAAAGTGTGTGTTAAAAGTAGTGAAGTCAAATTACTCATCCATCCTCCCTATTTTGTTAAGATTTTGTAGGGTAAAGTTCATGGCTCCCTAGCCATCACAATAACACGTCATGTATCAAATATCTTTTATGCAGACAGTCTATGTACCTTACGATCTCACTTGTCTGAACCCTGGTTTCCAAAAGAGCATAAAAACGATAAATAATGCCAGTTAAAAAATCTCTGACTGAAACTTTGATTGTCCATGTGCCTCATGATATTTTTATGATCCATTTATGAACTTATGACACTGAGCTGGTGGGAGAGGTAGGTGTGCTGGAGAGTAGGGATTGGGTCCTCAGTGACCTAGGCAAATTGGAGGATTGGGCCGAAAGAAATCTGATGAGGTTCATTTCAACAAAAACAAATGCAAAGTCCTGCACTTAGAATGGAAGAATCCCAAGCACTGCTACAGGCTGAGGACTGACTGGCCAAGTAGCAGCTCTGCACAAAAGGACCTAGGGCAGGGGTCACAACCAAATTAGCAAGAAGAGCTGTTTTTTTCCAATTCAGTTAAAAACTCAATAATTCAAGACTGTATTGCATGTGAATACGAGATGGTCCTTAATAAATAACATCAAACCATGCTTTTCAATGTAATTTAATTTTCATGAAATTTAATGTGGATAAGTGTAAAGTGATGCACGTTGGATAAAATAACCCCAACTATACATTCAATACGATGGGGGCTAATTTAGCTACAACTAATCAGGAAAGAGATCTTGGGGTTATCGTGGGTAGCTCTCTGAAAACATCCATGCAGTATGCATCAGCAGTCAAAAAAGCAAATAGGATGTTAGGAATTATTTTAAAAGGGATACAAAACAAGACACAGAGTATTTTACTGCCCCTTTATAAAACTATGGTACGCCCACACCTTGAATAGTGCATACAGATGTGGTCTCCTCACCTCAAAAAGATATTTTGGCATTAGAAAAGGTTCAGAAAAGGGCGACTAAAATGATTAGGGATTTGGAATGGGTCCCACATGAGGAGAGGTTAAAAGGACTGGGACTTTTCAGTTTAAGAAAAGAGGAGACGGGGGGGATATGATAGAGGTTTATAACATCAAGAGTGCTGTGGAGAGGGTGAAGAAAGAAGAGTTATTTACTTGTTCTCAGAAGATAAGAGGTAGAGGACACCAAATTAAATTAATGGGTAGCAGGTTTAAAACTAATAAAAAAAAAAAGTCTTTTTCACACAGCGCACAGTCAATCTGTGGAACTCCTTGCCAGAGGAGGCTGTGAAGGCTAGGACTATAAGAGAGCTCAAAGAAGAGCTAGATAAATTCATGGAGGTTAGGTCCATAAAAGGCTATTAGCCAAGGGGTAGGAATGGTGTCCCTGGCCTCTGTTTGTCAGAGGCTGGAGATGGACGGCAGGAGACAAGTCGCTTGATGGTTGTCTTCAGTCCACCCCATCTGGGGCACCTGGCACTGGCCACTGTTGGCAGATGGGATGCTGGGCTAGATGGATTTTGGTCTGACCCAGTAATGGCCATTCTTATGTTTTAACCCCTATTTTAAGAACAGCGTGCACACAATGATTTGTAATATGATATATGTTGATTGTAGGATGTCACAAACTTTTCACATGTTCTATTTCCTCACACTTTGTGTGTGTTTGTACCGCTGTCTTCCTGATTATCACTCCCAAACCTTCTTTCGCTCTCTGGAGAATGCTAGGGGGAGTTATCAAATTTTTGAGGTAACGTTTTGTTTGCTATTTAGATATGAATAGTTCATTTGGGGGCTTTTAGACATTCACCTTTTAGCAAATATAATCAGGAGTTTTTTTTAAAAAAGCACTTTGCAATTATAGCATTGGGAGCCACAAAGAAGTCCTTAAGGATCAGCATGTGGCTGTCGAGCCACAGGTTGCAGACCCATGACCTAGGGATTACGGTAGACATGAAGCTGGATATCAGTCAAGAGTGTGCCAAGAAGGGTAATAGTGTATTGGACCTGCATTAGTAAGAGCGTTGGCAGTAAATTATTCCACTCTCTTCCACCATGGAGGGAGCCACGTCTGGAGTATTGTGTCCAGTTTTGGACTCCTCACTGCAGAAAGGATCTGGACAAATTGGAGAGAATCCAGCCAAGGGCAACAAGAATGATTAGGTGTCTGTGGCACATGACTTGAGAGAAATGGTTGAGGGTAACTGGCTTATTTGAGCTGCAGAAGAAAAGAATAGAGGAGGGATTTGATAGCAGCCTTCAGCTCCCTAAAGGGGAGTTCCAAAGAGGAGAGAGCTATGTTATTCTCACCAGTGGCAAATGAGAAAAGAAAATATGGTCTCAAGTTGTGGTGGGAGTGGTCTAGGCTGGATACTGGGAAAAACTGTTTCACCAGGAGAGTGGTGAAGCACTGGATTGGTTAATTTAGGAAGGTGGTGGAATTACCATCCTTACAGGTTTTTAAGCCCCAGCTTGACAAAGCACAGGCTGCAGTGATTTAGTTAGAATTGGTCTTGCTTATACCAGGGAGTTGAATAAAATGATCTCCTGAAGTCTCTTCCAACCCTAATCTTCTGTGATTCTATGAACTTAAATTTAATTTGATGTACAGAGCAAACAAAAATTGCTTTATTTTCTTTTGTGTGAATGCAGGAGGAGGGAGCTGAGATCAAAACATAAACACTGTTTAAATATTTGAAGCATCTACATATGTGGAGAAACAACAGTAACTTCTTGTAAAGATTATATAAGAAAACCGCTCCTTCTTGATTATAAACACGTTCCTAATTTGGGTAAAGTTAGTATGCAATGAGATCCTTTTGTGATGAGTGGTCATGTCTGCTTCTTTATTGCCTTCTACTAGACTCAGATATTGATGACCTCATCAGTGTTCTCAGAAACCAGAAGATACTGACTGAGATGTTCAATGATAGCGATTACTTGTCAGTTGCACCTCACACTGCCGCGTTAAATGTGTCTCTTTCAGAAAAGGTAAGTAAGATGGGCATGTGGTACTGCTGGCCTTTTTTAGGGTACCTCAGTAGTAGTTTTTGGGGCTCTTTTTGATGACCAGTGTTTTCAGGAGATATTGCTCGTATTTAAATTATGATGTTAGTGGTAGTTAAATATATAGTCTGTGATATGCACCTGAACTTTCTCTACCCTCTCCAGATGCTAGGTATTTTTAAGAAGTTAATTGTAGAACTTTTCTAATGTGAGGTAATAACACAATGACGAAAATATTGCTTATTGCCTGACAGAGGATGGCTTGTCTATTAATAGACTGGGAATTTTAGCAAGATAAACATAACTTCAGTAGACTTGTTACAGTAGAATAACATTTCACATTTTCCATATTGAAATTAAAAGTCAAGAAAGAACTTAAATAATTTATTATGAGCCTGCCAGTATTTAAGTGGCTGGCATTAAAAATCAATTATTTAATTTGTAAATTGTCCAGAATGTTGTTTTTACGTTCTGTGTGAGTGGAATGTGAAAGCATGAAAGTGATTAAATTTCTACCTAAATCTCAGGCTCATTCTTCAGTGTAATTGGTGTTGATTTATTTAAAAAAATCCCAACACCTCACATTTGCAGTCCTTCTAAGCACCTCTCATTTTTTAAGAGAAGAGAAAGATGTTTTAGCATAAGGTAACAGTGGATTCATGCTGTGGATCAGAGAATTTCTTCACATCTATTTTACATTTGGTCTGTTTATTAAACATCAAAAACATCTGGGTGTTGTAATACATTAAACCTGTCCATCCAGCACAGTCTCTTTCATATTCGATTGTTACCTCATTCTCAGTTCACATTCTGGGCTCTGCCAAACAACGAGACTCTTATCAAAACAAAAAAGCCATCTAGTAGCACTTTAAAGACTAACAAAATAATTTATTAGGTGATGAGCTTTTGTGGGTCTCTCCTGCCTTTTGTTCTCATGTCTTGGTACAGTGATCATGAATTTGTTACAGAACAGGGGGCAGATCCTCACCAAGTTCAAACTGTCATAGTTCAGACTCCAGTGGAATGATAACAGTTTATGTAACTTGACTATCTACTCCCCATATGTGACAAGTTTGACCTGAGGAAGAGCTCCGTGTAGCTTGAAAAGTTTCTCTCTCTCACTAACAGAAGCTGGTCCAATAAAAAAAATACTACTGTGACCCCTTGTCTTTCAAAGACCATGGGACCCAACAATACTACAACACTGCAGACTAGTATTATGATTAGGTAACGACCAAACTTGTCGCCAAGCAGCACATTTTCATTGTTGTTTTCATTGGAATTAATTTGGTTATGTTTCTTTCCTTTAGATTGTGAATATTTTTAATGAGTTAGGGTAAGTCTCAGTAACACCATGCTTTTTAAGGAGTGCTATATGGTACCAAGAATTTTTATTCAATCTTCAGTTCTTCTTATGGCAGTTCTTCTAGTGATATCTCAGTACTAACCTTCATGCTGCAACATTAACTTGGAAAATCTTTTTCTTTCTAGAACTACATTTTTACAGCTGTATTCAACAGTACGATGGTGCACTCTCTCCCAGTTTTGATGAACATTATTAGCAACCTCTTTCTCCGTAACTTAAATGTGACCGAGAATATTCAAATTTGGAGTAACCCATTCACTCAAGTAGGTGGAGTTCGAATCAGGAAGTATCATAGGCTAAAATTGCATAATTACAGATGAACAACAGCAAAATCACAGTTGTGCTTCTAGTTTTGTAACTTTGGATATTTAGGCACTCCTTAAGATTAGTCCTGTGCTGCAGCATGTGACAAAATGTAGCTATGATTCAATAAACCTCTGAACATGGTCATTTAATTCAGACCGGTTTTATTACCAGCTTTTTGCACCATTTAAAGCCTCCAGGGTAACGAAGTATTGCACATTAAACAGTGCAGAGAGCAGCCATAGTGGGTCAGATCAAACATCTGTCGATCCCAGTATCCTGTCTTCCAAAAGTGGCCAATGCCAGGTATCCCAGAGGAATGAAGAGAACACGTAATCATCAATTGATCCCTCCCCTAGCACTTATTTCCAGCTTTTGACAAAAATTGAATTGCAAAAAACATATTATATAAGTTTATGTTGTAAATATGTGTATTATGGTGATGCCTGAGGTCCCCAATCCAGAGCATTGCACCAACGTAGAAAAGAGAAGTTCACACATCTCATAGAGCTGGAAGGGAGCTTGGGAGGTCATTGAGTCCAGTCCCCTGCTTCTTGGCAGGACCAAGCACTATCCTCCCTCCCCCACCTCTTTTTTTAAATCTGTTTGCCCCAAGTCCCTATGGCCTCCTCAAAGATTGAACTCACAGCCCTGCGTTTAGCAGGCCAATGCTCAAACCACTGGGTTATCCCTCCCTCTCCAGTTCTAAGAACACAAATGGAGCATGAGTAGTGATTTGATATATCCCACACAAACAAATTAACGTGGTGAGATACTAGCACAACTTTAATTATGTATTGTTGGATGGGGGAGTTAGCAAGGAGTAGGAAAATGTCAGGGCTGATCTCCACTCTGACACTCCAAGTGCAAAAATTGGGGGCCCACAAAAACTTGAAAAATGCCTTGCCTTCCTAGGTTCCACTTAAAAAAATCTCCCCAAGATCACAGATTCCCTGACCCTGAGTGGTGGGAGAGGGGTGCTGCCACCACCAAGCCTTACGTCTGCAGTAGAAAGTTTTGTCGACAAAGCTTGCCGTGTGTCCACACTGCAAAGGCATTCTGTTGACAGTAAATCGATGGAATGCGGCAGTTTCATCGACAACGTTCTGCCTTTCCCCCAGGAGGCAGAACACCTTTCTCAAAAATCTGTCAACTGAAAGCCAGTGTGGATGCTCCAGGGGGGTCCTCTGTTGACAGTCAGGGCTTCTGGGACCCTGGGAAGCCCTGTCTGCTCTGTTTCCAGTTGGCCATTCTGTTGAGAGACCGGGCAGGCAGTCTGGGCACTCTGTCAACAGCGAAGGTTGACGGAGTGATCCATTTTCGTGTGTGGCCGCAATCTGTCGACAGAAGTTTTGTTGGAAGACCTCTTCCAACAGTAACTTCTGTCGACAGATCGAGGGAGTCCCCTCAAAATCTCAGGAAGACACATGTTGCTATCTCCCTGTGAAGTAAACCCAAGCTGCGCCCCTCCCTTAGGAGAGACTTGGAAACAACGAGAAGAAAGTAAGTTGTAATCTGATAGCTTAACTTTCAATGTAGGCACGGAAAGACACAGACTTTTCCTTAGAACACAGGAATCAAATTATTACTTTAAAAAAGTAATTTATTAACAAAACAGAAAATAAAATGTACCAGGAAGGTGATACAGCACACTTGGTTGTTCGGCGTAATCAAAGCAACTAAAATCATCGAGGTTAGAGCATAGAGAATTACTTCCCTGGGATTCAGCGTAGAAGTTACAGTGTACAGGGGGAAAATATATCAACCAGCCTGGAAAGTCCCATACCAAATCCAAAATAAAAATAACCTGATTGTGTCTAAGTGAACATTTCCTTTCTACTTACATATCTCTGCAGCGATTATGATGTGGGCAGCATATTTACTGGAATTAAGCTTGCTTAAGATCCGTCATTTTGGCCTCTTCCTTGATCCAGCTGCAGACGAAGACTCCTCAGCATTCCATTCAAAAAAAAAATAAAACCCCTCTCGCCCTCCGTTTGGCTTACTAGGCTGTCTGCCAAAAGAGGACCTACTTTCTCTGGGTTTAACCCTTTACGCACATTCATTCATGACAGAAAGAAAAAGGGCAAGCAAGGTGATCAGCACTTGCCATCTAAATAGCTTGGATTAGATGGTGATAGAGGTGGCTCATAAGAGGAGGATAAGGCAATTTTATCAGTGTTTTTCCCATGCATAAGGCACAGTGCGAGAGAGAGCACACTGGTGTATAGCGCAGGGCTGAGCAAACGTTTTATGTCGGGCCCCATTTTTCATCTCTGCAATTAGCAGGCCCCCTGCCAACTTGTCTGATGTAATCCAAACTGATGGAAATTTGGGTTATGTTCAAATTTAAAAAAAGATAAGACCTCTTGGCACATGTAAGAAAATAAGTCTGTAGAATGTAAAAACTATTAATCAGTGTATAAATGTTGAATGCACAGATATAAAACCAGTAACATATTTCAACATTTTAATGAGAGGGATGAGGCTGAGACCCAGCTGCTGATTGTGCTTATGAAATTTCACACACACACACCCGGAAGGGGGCCCACACTGCACTTCACACACCTGTGGTATAGAGTGTGCAGCAAGGGTTGGGAACGTTGGAGGAAGAAAAGTGGAGGCTGATGCTTTTGGTGGGTTGCCAACTAGGTCACCTGGGTAGGGTGACCTTGGCTTTGAAGGGACTTAAAGATAAGGGAAAGGAGTGATATCTTTGTCTATGTCTACACTAGGCTAAGTGGACCTCAAATAGGCAATTTTAGCTACAGCAGTTGCATAGCTAAAATCAACATATCTGTGCTTGGCTAACTTGGCTGTCTCTACTGGGAAAGGTTGGCAGGAGAGTTTCTCCCTTCAATCTCCCTTAGTCCTCCCATCTCATGAGGAGTGCCAGGGTTGACTGCAATCCCTGAGAGGATTTCACGCATGCATACCAGACCCTGAGCCAGATCAGTCTGCTGGGGTAGCGTACACCTGCCCGCAGTCCTGTTGAATTTTACAATAGTTTTGCCATTACTTCACTGGGATCAAGATTTCACTGGAGAAGTTTGCATTTGATGAGGACATGAACAAGGAATCAGAAGAGAGACTCAGAGTGTGGAATAATATGATTAGAGTAATAAGCCAATAAGATCTTAATAGCAGAATTCTGAATAGACTTGAGAGGAAGAAGATTTCAATAATCCAAGGTAACAAAGAGGAGGTTACAGTACTCAACTGTTCAGCATTAGCATTTTCTTTCTCTTCTAAATTAATTTTATAAATTGCACAAAAATCTGTGCAAAACTTTATCACCGTGTTTTTATCTCAGCTGCTGCACAAAAGGTCTTAGCACCTATGATATGTGCTCTTTTAGAGCTAAATGGTTATCTGTCCTGTCCAGACTATACGTCTCTTCCTATACAGTCCTTTTTGATTTCCTACCACTTGCAGGTTTGTGCATCACCCGACACAAATAAAGTGGAACCCCGATTTTCTGACCTTTGATTATCCAGCATTTCATTTTTATCTGACATGTTCCACCAGCCCTGCAGCAGTATTTAAAACCAGCTCTGAATGGTTGGCTTGATCAAGATTAAAAAAGTGGTTTTCCTCTGCAGAACAGTTTGCCTTTCTCAATGTTATGTGTCTGTTTAATTCAACTGGCACACCAGAGCTTGAGCATTTAAGAACCTCATCTTTGTTTTTCTTGAGCCATTTCTTGAAAATATCTGTGGCAGCTGGCCCCAGCAGAGCAGCCAGCCCTGCATTGTCTGACATTTCCACTATCCAGCCATGCTTCGGTCCCATTTAGGTCAGATAAAAGGGGTTCTATTGCAATGCCATTTCAAAGTTTTGTACACTTTTATAATAATATGTAGATTAAGGGATGTTAGGCATCTAGGCACAAGAGCACAGGAAATCAAGTTTAAAAACTTTATAAAGCAAATTTGCTTTTTGTCTCTATTGCATTCTGATTTCCCAGTCTTGAAGCCTGATTGTTTTTCAGGAAATGCACGACACCATTTTCAAACTGGAGATCTTTTTTGAAGCAATGTTGCTAGGAATCATTGTAACGGGGATGCCACCATATTTTGCCATGGAAAATGCAGAAAATCATAAGGTAATCTTTGAAATATGCAGTTTGGGCCATTTTAAATCTTAAGTGTGTGCACAAAAGTAAAACCTTTTTCTAAGGTCATTGTTGGATGATACAATAAAACAGTAATACCTTCTTAGTGGCTGTTGTCTGGGACACAGTGGTGGGAGGAGTCAGAGACGATAGTACAATTTCCAAAGCCAGTGACATATCAACACTGCTCCATTTTCAAAAGACTTTAAATGTGCCTGTTTACTGGGTGCACCTACCCAAGAATAAATGCACATAAGTTCAATTTTATAGAAGACCAGCCAGCTGTTGCGGAGACAAATTACATGAATCAAATATGAATGTCAGCAGTTTTTTTTTTAATTACATAGAGAAGAGCTAGCTCTAGATTTGGAGATGAAATTGGTCATGCTGGGCTTTTAATAACCTACTAGTAGCTGGCGGCAGAGCTGAAATCAAAAAGTATGATCATAGACGGCACATAGCGCCTATACCTGTTGAGTGTTTTTCTTCCCTCTCTCCTTCTCAAAACTTGCAAGTCTTTTTATGGAAAAATGAGGATAAATAGACCACCTCCCTGATGGCCAAAACTTGTAAATTGGGAATAATTCCAGTGAAGACACTGGAGTGATGCTAACACAAAGCCTGAGTGTTTATTTGAGAGAAAAATTAAGCCCATATAGTTTAAGCAAAACTAAAAATGACCATTAGTGTATTTTTTTCCCTCTAACAGATCAAAGCTTATACTCAGCTTAAGCTCTCCGGTCTCTATCCATCTGCTTACTGGAGTGGACAAGCAGTCGTTGACTTTCCTTTATTTTTTGTTATTCTTGTTCTGATGATCGGAAGCTTATTTGCATTTCATCGTGGTGTTTATTTGGAAACTTTGAAGTTCATTGCTGTTGTAAGTCTAGTTTTCTTTACTTCTCTGTTCTCATTATTGAAGTGTATAAGAAACACGACACATTCATTTTTGTTGGCAAGCGTCAGAACTGGTTGGAGAAATTTCAGCCAACCTTTATTTCACTGGATGTTGCTAGATTGCTGAAATTTACATGTTTCATGGAGGCTGCTCTGTTTTGATTAAGTTCAGACAGAAATTTCTGTTGGAAAATTGACTGGCTTCCTGCCAGCACCACCTGCTAACTTACTGGGGATTCCAAGCTTCCAGGCTCCCACCTTTGACAGCAGACTACGTGGGAGCTGAGAGCCTTAGCTCTTGCACTTTGCAGCTTGTTGGCTGCCGAGGCTATAAGAGTCCCTGATCTGGGGCACTCTATCAGGGTAACCTCTCTAGGGTTGGAGATCCCAGGCCTATCAGGGTCCATTGTTTACAGGATCATGCCGCTAGAGCACCACTCTTAGTTGAGAACTATGAACCTTTGGGCTTTCCTTGCAACTAGCATGTTATCATTTGACTACAATTTCATCCTTCCAATGTGCCCACTCTTGTATTAATTTCTACAAAGCTGTGAAAATAACTCATGCATCTGATGAAGTGTGTCTTTGCTCACAAAAGCTTAAGCTCTACGGTATCTGTTAGTCTATAAGGTGCCACAGGTCACTTATTGTTTGTGAAAATAACTGAAGATGAAACCTGCAAAACTTACCAAAATATGTGCATGATTAGTATTTATGGGAGACCCAATAGCGCTGCTTGAGAAAGGATTAGCATGTAACTATGGAGGTGCTGCCCTGCTTGCAATTTTTTACTAGAAAATTTTAATAGGACATATCATGCTGAGTATAGCATCTCAGAACAATTAGATTAGCTATTCAATTGGCAGAGGATCAGTTGGAGATGAAAATCTACTCTAGAAGTATCTAAGCATTTACAAAATAAATGTGAGTAACAGGTTTCTATCCCTTGGTATAATGTAGTTTCTGACAGCATGATACATGATGAATCTTTCTAAGAAATGTCTTTTTTTTTTTTTTTCTTCCTCGCAGATCTTCTGCCTTATCGGCTATGTACCATCAGTAGTTCTGTTCACTTATGTGGTTTCTTTCACCTTTAAAAAAGTGCAGAATACCAAAGAATTTTGGTCATTTATTTTTTCTGTGGTAAGTCAATCTCTGGTACAGTAGAATCTCACAATTTGTGAACGTAATGTTTGCAAATTCAGTTATTTGTGAGCAGCCACTTCCCTGGTGCCCCAGGCAGGAACACCAGCAGCCGCCATTTCCCCGGGGGCTCGGAGCAGACCCCGCCCCCCGTAGTCACGAAAAATCAACATTTGCGAGGGTTCTAAACACGGAACCCTCACGAATGTTGAGACCCTGCTATATTTAGTTAACTGTGAACATTTTTTCCCCTAAAGCCAAATCAACATTTTTCTCAGTTACCATTTTTAGAAAATAATTTCCTCCTATTTAAACTGTTTGTCATTTATTTAACTTGCAACTGAAAAGGAAAGGAATTAAGTAAATGACAAATGGCTTAAATCTGAGTAATATAAATGTTACTTTGCTTCTCTTCCTTGCGACAGCAATAGACTAGGATATAACAAGGGATTAGTTAATGTCACGATCCCTTCAGAGATCATCCTCCACTCCCTCAAGTGCAGGCATTTCTGGTATCAGGCCTGTGCTTCCACTTCTTTTCGGTGCAGGATCTCTCAGTCTAGCCGCTCTCCAACTGGGTCTCCAGCCAGGTCTACACTAGTTATTAAAGTCAATTGCAGATATGCAATTCTAGCTATGGCAATTGTGTAGCTTGAATCAATTTATCTGCAATCGACTTGCCTGGCTGCCCTCACAGAGGGAGATCCATGGGAGAAACTCGTGATATTGAGGAGTAAAGAGGTCGACTGCCGACTCCAGATAGTTCGATTTCATGCGTCCCTGTTCAGCATGCAAAATCGAACCCTGGAAGATCGACCCTGATGGGGTCGATCTGCCACGTGGTGAAGACATACCCTCCATTTTACACTCCCCTGGGTGCCAGCCGTGTGACCTAGTGGGTGCAGCTGAGCCAGAGTTCTGTTATGGCAGCCAGTGGTTGCTAGCGATACTCAGGAGCAGTGTCTTCAAAACCTAGGCGCTCAGATGTTGCAGGCAGCTGAGAGGAGTGGATTTAAAATTCACAAAGATCAGCATGTCGTCTTAGCCATGTTTGGTATTCTCCTTGGTAGACGTGACAACCTCCGTGTTCCCCATTCTGTCCGGGCACCAAGTTACAGGTGCTGCCAGACCTTGAGTCTCAAGTCAGTCAGTCTGTATGTCAGCCTTGCTGTGTGCGGACCGTGTCCCTGTAAGCTTCCAGCTGAACCGACCATTTCTTCTCTCCTTTTTTTTGCCAGGGCACCTTTTTAAGCCCTTAGCATCTTTTCATGTCCAGCCTAGCATTGAAATAGGAAAATATGCAAATTTGGTTGGTGCCAGCCAAGTAGGTTCTACGCTCACTTGAAGGCCCAGTGTAGGTACATGAGTACAAGTACGTGGGTACTTGTGTCATTGCTTCACCCATCCTGGGTACCTGAACAACCCCACATCAGAGCGTGTTTTAACTGTACTGAGTCAGGCACCCATGTAAAAGTGAAGAGGAAAACCAAGTCATCCCATAGCATTCCTAAGGAAAAATACAGTTTTCCAATTTGTTACAACATTCGTTAAATGCAATGACCATGTCAGTTTGTGAGATAGGCTTGCTTATTTAACAGAGGTTGCTTTTTCTTCTTTTTTTTTAGACTGCTTTGGTATCTACTGTTATCACTGAAATAACATTCTTTATGAGATCTTTTAGGATAACTACCATTCTTCATTATGTCTTCTGTGCCTTCATTCCAATCTATCCTCTTATTGGGTGCCTGATTAGTTTTATAAAGGTAAGCTTTTGCTGCACTAGGGATATTGGTTGGTTCCTTTTCATAAGGCATTTAACTTTAGAACTTTGAAAGTCACTTCAGGGTCACTGGTACGTGGGCTAGCTTCATGAAAGGCAGAAATATTTATATATGTTGCAATGTACCATGTTTGGTCTCCATGTAAGTGAATGGGGACTTTGCCTTCTGCATTGGTCTGTATTATGCCTGCTGGCCAATTAAGGCATTGTTAATAGCACCAACTGCTGAAAAGTTGCTTGTAGTCTCAGAAGCTAGAAGAAATAGAACATTTGTTAACTCTGTAAAGACAAATTACTTATCCTTCTGCCTGTGGAGTTAAGTTTTCTCCTTGTTTTGCTTACTGGGAGCCTGCAATTGACAAAATATATTGGTCCTGATTCTTCTCTCTCTCTACACCAATGGTGGGCAAACTACGGCCCATAGGCTGCATCCAGCCAATCGTACCTTTTCATCCAGCCCTCAAGCTTCAGCCAGGAAGTGCAATCAGGGGCATAGCCCAGTCCAGCCAGGGAGCCCGGGGTTGGAACTGTTGGTAGCACAGGAGCACTTCTTTTTCCACTGCTCCCCAGTTGGCTGGGCCACCCCCCTTTGGCCTAGTAGCCAATCAGCCCCTGAGAGGACTTCAGGCCAACAAGCATTTGTGATCCACCATACAATTTGCCAACTCTGATTTCACCCTTGGCCAACAAGTTTGCCCACCGAGCTCTGCACCCATGTAAACAAAGGGTAACTCCACAGAAGTCAATAGAATTGTACTGATGTAAAGCCCATGCCAACCTGAATCAGGCTCAGAATCATACAAATAAAATGTGTGAAATAGGTCATTACCTGAAATTACTTGTACAAGGAAAACATGAATCATTGGATGAAAAGTTTTCTCTGTGTCAAAATTCATTGCCAGGTATCATGGAAACACCCACAAAAGAATGAAAAATACTATGACCCATGGGACAGACTCTTGGTAGCTGTGCTAGCGGTAAGCACTAGTTATTTGCCCAAATGTTAGGAAACGTTGATTGTGAATGAAAAGCCATTTCTTAAAGACATTTAATGCTTATAAGAGAGAGTGGATTAACTACTGCCCCAATGCCAAAAAATAATTACACAATAGAAAATATCGGTGTAAAGTGCCACACTCCCTCAGATCAACATTGCAATATGGTTAAACCCTACCCTTGGAATATAAGACTGCTGACTGGGATCATGGAAGAGTTCAGTCTTTGTTGAGCCCTGCTATTAGCATGGGGGTTGGACTCAACCTCTTCAGGTCTCATCCAGCCTTATTATTCATTAGCCTCTCAGTTGAGTGGGTGCCAAGGTGAGATGTTTTCTTTGTGACCTAGCCTCCTGTCTGCTAGGAACTGGACTGAGCCATACCAGTTCATTTAACTGAGTCCTAGTTACAGCTTTCACATAGTGATGAAGATCTGGCCTAGAACAGATTTGAATAGGTCCTTTATATAAGAAAGTCATCAGACGCAGTTACATAAAATAACATTCTCTTCTGTCCTGTTCCATGTGCTGGACTTGAGAAAACCATTTCAGAAATATTAATTAAAAAGTAGTGATTTTAAATCATATTTCACCCTTAAATGTCTCATTTATATTTTATACAAGACTAGAAGTCTATTCTAATTCTAGTAGCAAATGTCACTTATACTGTACGAAATGGTTTTTGGAAATATACTCTTCTGACATCCAGTGGGACTAGTGATATGATTTCACTGACTCGGGGTCTGTCCTGAATACCACGTTTCTTGGCATTTATCCCATAGACAACCATTTGGCCTCACAGTGCTAGAAAGGTTTCATTTAACTATTTTTTTTTCTGTCCGTTTCAGCCTTATTTGCAATGTGTAGTGTGGCTGTTCCTCCTGCGGTATCTTGAAGTGAAAAATGGAGGCAAATCGATAAAAGAGGACCCATTTTTCAGGTCTGTGTTGATAGAATCTTTTATTCTATATTTAAAAATTCATCTTAAAATTAATACAGGTCACACCTCTTTAGTCTGGCATTCTCTGATCCAGCAATATCCGAGGACTGGCATGATTTTAATTATCTGGATGTCCACTTATCATGGGTATGGCCAAGTTTCCTATGGTCCCATAAAGCTTGTTATCAGCCATCAGTTCTGGCTCTCAGTGTTCTGTGCTGCTCTTTAGCTGTGATTTACCCCTAAATGTCTTCTCAGAGCCCAGTAAGCAGTGGAAGTGTTGGTAAAGTGGCAGACAGCATTGGCCTCCTGTGGTTTTGCAAATTCTTTTATTTGGCACTGGTCAACCTGTACTGATGTTTTAAAAGATCGTAGATGTTGCTTGTTCTGTACTGCCTGTTATCCTTGAATTAATATACATGAACTTGACATAATTTAGGTAATTCTTTTGTACTAAAATGACTATTGCAAGGGTCATTCCTTCATAAAATGTGTATGTGCATCTCACTCTAACTCCATAAAATCATAAAAACAACAATACTTGCTTAGACCAATGGTTTTTCTACCTCAGTATCCAGTCATCTCAATAGTGGCCAGTGTCCAATGCTTCAAAGGGAATGAATAAACCAGGGCAACTCTGTGTGATCCATCCCCAGTCATCCAGTCCCAACTTCTAGGAGTTGGAGATTTGTGGACATCAGATTGGATCCCAGGTCATTTTGGCTAATAGCCGCCAATTGAACACGAACTTACCTCATTCTTTTTTGAACCTAGTTATACTTTTGGCCCACACCACAACCAAAGGCAATGTGTTCCAGTGTTTAAAGAAGTAATTCCTTATCTTTATCGAACACTTGCTGTCTGTTAAATTCATCGGGTGATTTCTCATTCTTGTGTTATGTGAAAAAGTAAATAACACTTCCCTACTCGTTTTTTGCACACCATTCGTGATGTTATGACCTTGGTGATTTTCTACCTTGTCTCTTTTCTAAGCTAAACAGATGCAGTCTTCTTAATTGTTCCAAATACAGAACCCGTTCTATGCCCCTAATCAGTTTTGTTACCCTTCTTTTCTCCAGTTCCAATAGCTTTCATTTTAGAGGAGTAACTGGAACTGCGTGCAGTATTCAAGGTGCGGGCATACTGCAGATTTATGTAATGGTACTCCAGTAATTTCTGTTTTATTATCCAGGCCTTTCCTAATGGTTCCTCACATTGAATTAGCTTTTTTGACTGCTGCTGCACGGTTACACCCACAGCTAAAAAGCTACTTAAAACAATTACAGGGAGGGAGCATTACCTGAAATAAAGACATCTGAACCTTTGTAATTTGGGTGGCACTGATCCCAGAACACCAGTGATTCGGACAGTGGCAGGGGGAGGAGGAAGCATCTCCGCATGCCGCTGATCCACCTCCCACCAACTGGGGGAATGGCAACTCAGCAAAGTGCTGCTCTGGAGGCTTTTTCCCTACCACTCCCTTAGCATCTGGGGGGAAAGGGGGTGTGCTTGGTTGGAAGAGGGAGGTACACCCAATAGCAGGGTACCAGGTAAGTCCCCCACTTTCATTCCCCTTGTAGGATCCTAGGTCTGGAAGAGACCTCAAGAAGTCATCGAGTCCAGCCCCCTTACCTAAAGCAGGATCAACCCTAGCTAAATGATCCCAGCCAGGACTTTCTCAAGATGGGACTTAAAACCCTCTAGGGATGGAAATACCACCGTCTCTCTAGGTAACATATTTCAGTGCTTCAGCACCTTCCTGGTGAAATAGTTTTTCCTAATATCCATCCTGGACCTCCTCCAGTGTAACTTGAGACCATTGCTCCTTGTTCTACCATCTGTCACTAGTGAGAACAGCCTCTCTCTGTCCTCTTTAGAACCCCGCTTCAGGAAGTTGAAGGCTTTTATCAAATTGCCTGGCTCTCTTCTCCATTGCAGACCAAATAAGCCCAAATCCCTCTGCCTCTCCTCACAGGTCATGTGCTGATGCACCCTCCCTATCTCCCAGACCCCACCCCAGCAACCTCAGTGGTCCAAAATCTTCCTTAATCCAGCATATCCTATTCCCCTGGGTTGCTGGATTAGAGGTTTAAGTATATTATGTTTGGGGGGCGGAGGGGAATGATTGTGTTTTAGACATCATCAATCATTAACAGATGTTACCAGAGTTTACACTAAGTGCAGACAAAATATGGCAATGGATTTGTAAATTGTGCCAAAAAATATTATCGTATACAGATGTTCTGGCTGTTAAATGAAAGAGTTTATAAATAAAGTGATTTGTGTACAGTTTTAAGTAGAAAATGTAGAATTGCCGGCAAGTGAGCCAAAAAGTCACCACAGGCTCTGAGACAAAAAACAATAAGACAGTGTAACTGTGATGAAATAGTTTTAACAGTCACAGGAATTCTGTATCTTAAAATCAACAGGAAAGGGCTTTGTTTACATTTAAAAGATCTGTGTTTCTGTGGCGTGACCTAGCAGTAGCCTTAATTTAGTGCCC
This sequence comes from Carettochelys insculpta, assembly GCF_033958435.1. NCBI lineage: Eukaryota > Metazoa > Chordata > Testudines > Carettochelyidae > Carettochelys > Carettochelys insculpta. Next base: position 21,009,654 of record NC_134156.1, on the reverse strand, counting down.
CTTTTTGTTTTATGCTCTTGGAGTAGGTCTACACAGCACAGTTATTTCAAAATAACTATCCTAGCGGCTATAGGACACAACCACTGATTTGAAATAGCAGACATCTCATTTCAAAATTGGCAAACCTCTTTTCACAAGGAATAGTGCCTATTTTGAAATAAGCCAGGGTGCATGCAATGGCTCTAGTTCTAAATAGGCTATCTGTGTTAAGATGATTTATTTTGAAATAGCTTAGTTGTATTTTGAAATTCATTTTTCTCTGTAGCAATGTTGTTTTGAAATAAGCTGTTTTGGAATAGCTTATTTCAGAAGAAGGCTGCTGTGTAGACATACCCTTCGACTGCAATTCTTTGTAAGTGGCAACTGAATTTCATTTTTAAAAGTCGTTTTCCACTTTTTTTTTCTGCCTCATCACATATGGCTAATTCATGAGTTTACTGCCCGACAACGCAAGAACGTGATCTTTCTGTCCATACTGAGAGACAGAACTCCAGTGAAATCCCTGGGAGTATTGTCTGCTTAAAGACAGCTGAACAGAAGTTGCCATTTGTTCATCTCTTTAGGACTACCACAAAAATCAAAACATGGAAAGTTCGAGATGATCCACATAATGAAAATGAGGATGAAGATGTAAAGACAGAGAGATTGTGGGTCAAAGAAATGACAACCTGCCAGAGCTGTGATGAGGTAATTGTGTAATTATGATTGAATCACTGGGTGCGACGGGAAAAAGTTGCTGTCAATAAATCAACATATGCCAGCTTTGAAATAACAAATTCACATTTACTTGGAAATATTAGAACTCGATATTGGCTTTGTCTTCTGAATCAGTGACTTATTTTAATTGTTTCATATTTAAAATATTTGGATGAGCAAAACAAGATTTTATTTTGTCACACATTAATATCAGTGCTTCTTTTCTTTTCAGCACTTTTTTTGCTTTCTGCATCTTACCCATGGTCAAACCTAGAATTATTGCCCACAGAACAGCCCTCTGGTTGGCTGGGTTGGTACTTTTAGAGTTCAAACTCCTGCTTCAGGTTGGCAGGAGTTAGATCAGTGGAAGGCCACCTGCAGCCCAAAAGGATTTTCTGTGTGACCTGTGAGTCCTGTTACCATTGCCCATGAGCAAGGTTGCCGGATTCTGCTGGTTTCCGTTCACATAGTTTTTTCCTACCATATCACTAAAGTGACACACGCAAAGCAAGGTCATGTGAAGTGAGGTGCATGCTGATTGCACACAACATGGATTGTGAGAGTTGTGTGCTCCCTTTGCGTCCAGTCAAAACACTGCTATTGTTCAATCCCTGCACTCTGCAAATTCTAGGTTCACAACTGTAGCTAGAAAAAACTGTTTCACCAGGAGGGTGATTACCTAGAGAGGTGGTGGAATCTCCATCCCTGGAGATTTTAAGTCTAGTCTTGACAAAGCCCTGATTGGGATGATTCACTTGGGATTGGTCCTGCTTTGAGCAGAGGGATTGGACTGTTCCAACCCTATGATTTTACCGTATCCTGGGAGACCCTCTTGAGGAGGACTGTCTTGTAGCCCACTGAGATGGTGGGCTATTCATGCAGCCCACTCTCTAGCCTAGGTTACCTATCACTGACTTAGGTACATCTTGCCACTGAGAACAAGCCTTGAGGGCAGAGGAGGTGAGCAGTTAATCATTCGTGAGAAGCTCTGACAGGAATCCTGGGTCTGATTCTACTGCTTTGCAGTAGGAGTTGTCTGCATATAGGGGTCAGGTGCAGAATCAAACCCTTAAAATGGTTTTTCAGACCATAGAGCCACTGAAGACTTAGAAGTAAAAAAACCAGGGCTCTGAATTGAGGCAATGGTGATAACACCTGTGTGTCCCAAAGAAGAAGTGTGGCTAAGCTATAGCACATACCCGTATCTCATAGAACTGGAAGGGACCTTGAGAGGTTATCAGGTCCAATCCCCTGCTCTTTTAGCAGGACCAAGCACCCTCCCTGACATTTTATTTTTTAAATCTATTTGCTCCAGATCCCTGGTTTACAAGGCCAATGCTCAAACCACTGAGAAGCAGAAATGTAATGATGTATTTAAAAGACAGGTTTATCTAATCCTGTCTCACCTTGGTAAATGCCAAAGAACCTCATTTTATTGTGACAAAACCTGAACTTAATCCGTGGCAAAAGGGTATTTAAGAATAATATGCTTAAAAGTAATTAAGTCCAATATCTTCTGTTTTTTGTTTTTTAGAAACCAGCAATTCTCGTTAGCAGTCTGTACAAAGAATATGATGAAAGGAAAGATTTTCTTCTTGGGGTTAAAATAAAGAAAGTGGCAACTAAACATGTTTCTTTTTGTGTAAAAAAAGGTTGGCATTCAATTAATTACTATTGAACTACTACATTTTCCGGGGGGGGAAGGGAATAATTCTTTTTTGGTTTTGGGACGTATGAGTAACACTTTCTATGTCGTTTTTGATTGATTTATTCAGGAGAAATACTTGGATTGCTAGGACCAAATGGAGCTGGGAAAAGCACACTGATTAACATGTTGGTGGGAGATGTCGAACCAACTGCTGGCCAGGTAGACTATGTGGCTGCAAATTAATAGAAAATGAATCAGGCTACCCTTTTATGTTTTGTTTCCGTAACATTTTGCTTGCCAACATCTGTAAGTGTTTTCTTTATAAAGACATGCAAATCTATAAATACACTGTTGAGTAAGGACTGCCTTTTTCCACAGGTGCTGATGGGAGACTATTCTTTAGGATTAAATGGTGGGGATAATTCCGTTAAATTTGTGGGATATTGTCCTCAGATAAATCCACTTTGGCCAGATATTACATTACAGGAGCATATTGAGATATATGGAGCTATCAAAGGAATGAGTAAAATTGATGTGGAAGAAATCATAAAACGGTAAAAAAGTGCTTCATTTTTTGGTTTGCCCTCCTGTTTTATCTGCATTCTGTTTAACAATCAAATAGAGGTTTCTTGTGCTGTGTTCTTATATGACTATAAGTAAATTATGTATAGCAGTTTGAGCAAGAGCTGGTCATGGTTTGAAAGGGAAAAAAACAAAAGTATGTAATGCTGTTTGGGTTATATATACATTTTGATTGCACCTTGAAAATGTACGGCATGCTAAGTGATTTCTAAGTGAGACGTTTAAGATATAGCCATGTAAAAAGATCTGTAAGGATTTTTTAAAAAATGCAATTAAAATAAGATTTGTAATCAGTTATTTAACAGCTGTAACTAAGAGGAATGACAAGGCATATTTTAAGGGTTAATTATATATCAACATTCTTAATGGTCTCAGTATGATCTAAATAATGCGTGCTGGGTCTTTTGCAGACTTGCAAGTGCCCTTGATTTGAAAGAGCATCTACAGAAAACAATAAAGAAATTAGCAGTAGGAGTGAAACGCAAGGTATGGAGAAGATTTTAAAAAATGTTGAATTCAGTGTTTTGCTAATATGAGGACTATGGCATAATCATATTTAACATTCTTTCTTTCATGTCAGTTGTGTTTTGCACTAAGTATGCTGGGTAATCCGCAGATTACATTGCTAGATGAACCATCTACTGGCATGGATCCGAAAGCCAAGCAGCACATGTGGTGAGTTTAGCATTATTCCCCCATTCACAAAACACTAGAGAAAATGTGACAGTAATATCCTTATTCCAAAGCTCACAGTCTGCGAAATAGGATATGATGGATTAAGGGTTTCTTTCAGAGAAGGGAGGGCACTGGGGTAGGTTCTATGAGGGAGGGAGAATGCTTGAAAGCACATAAGAACGTATCATAAGAATGGCCATACTGGCTCAGACCAAAGGTCCATGTAGCCCTGAATCCTGCTTTTTGACAGTAGTGAATGCCAGGTGTCCCAGAGGGAATGAACAGAACAGATAGTCATTAAGTGATCCCACCCATCACCCATTTCCAGCCTCTGACAAACAGAGGCTAGGGACACCATCTCTGTCCATCCTGGCTAATAGCGATTGACGGACCTATCCTCCGAGAATTTATCTAGTTCTTTTTTTAACTCTGTTGAAGTCCTGGTCTTCACCACATGCTCTGGCAAGGAGTTCCACAGGTTGACTGTGCTGTGTGTGAAGAAGTAATTCCTTTTGTTTGTCTTAAACCTGCTACCTATTAATTTCATTGGGTGACCCCTAGTTTCTTGTGTTATGGGAGCAAGTAAATAACTTTTCCTTATTCACTTTCTCAACTTCTCTTTCTCATACTGACCAGTCTCTCATAGAACTTCCTCTGGCATAATTTTACAGACCTCTACCATACCCTACCCTTAGTCTCTTCTTTTTTTAAACTAAAATGTCGCTGTCTTTTTAATCTTTCCTCATATGGCAGCCGTTCCAAATGCCTGATCATTTTTGTTGCTGTTTTCTGAACCTTTCCCAGTGCCAAGATATCTTTTTGAGGTGAAGTGACCACGTCTGTGTGCAGTATTCAAGATGTGGGTGTACTGTGGAATTATGTGGAAGCAATAAGATGTTCTCTGGTTTAGTCTCTATCCCCTTTTTAATCATTCCTAGCATTCTGTTTGCCTTTTTGACTGCTGCAGCACATAGAGTGGATGCTTTCAGAGAACTATCCACAATGACTCCAACTTCTTTCTCAAGTGGCTATAACTAATTTAGTCCCCCATCTACATTTGATCATTGCGACTTCTCTTTTCAAACTGACCCGTCTCTTCTAGAACTTCTGCTGACCTTCCAAACTTCTGAGCAGCTTTTGTCGTCATTTGAGGGAAAAACAGCCCACCAAAGAAATGATTCCTCCTTTCCCCCTGAAACTGTGCAGTTTTCTCCAGAGTCCACAAGAGGCAAGACTTGACACAGGCCCCTTCTATTGTTTCTGTGTACCTACACGGTATTTGCTTTGCGTTTTAGATTTGCGTTTTCTTTATACAATAAAACTGTTAGGATTAGGAGACTGGTGGACATCGAAATCCCTACAAAACACTGGAATTAGCCAGTTTTTGTTGTGAATAACTGAAAAAGCCTCGCAAACTAAAAAGTACAGGTTGAGCCTCTCAAGTCCAGCACACTGGGGACCTGACTGGTGCTGGATGAGAGAATTTGCCGGACAGTGGAGAATTTGCTGGACAGTGGGAGGTCTTTATTGTCTAGCAGCATTACCAACACTTCAACACAGAACATAGAGAGCCAGGACTGCTGGCTGGAAGCAAACTTTATGGGAGCACAGGAAACTTGGCCATACCCATGATAAGTGGTCATCCAACTAACTAAAATCATACCAGACTTTAGATGTTGCTACATCAGAAAGTTCTGGATTAGAGAGGTTCAACCTGTAGATACATTTGCTTTTGTTCCATTCAAGGGCAAAAACACTTTTCGTGGTGGCTGAGGAGTTTGTGTTAATTATTCCTCAAGTATAATTTTCCCAACATCTTACTCATCATGTTCAAGGTTAATTGTAGCTGTAATTATTATTTTTCATGGATTTTTCTTTTTCTTTTTCTTTTTTTTTCAGGAGGGCAATTAGAGCAGCATTTAAAGGCAAAGAGAGAGCTGCTATTCTCACCACTCATTATATGGAAGAGGCTGAAGCTGTGTGTGATCGAGTTGCAATCCTGGTATCTGGACAGCTGAGGTATTCCAAATTGTAGGAGTCCGTCCGTGAATATTTGGAACTTTTGGGTAAAAGAAAATATTACTTCTCTCAACTTGAACACTTGTATAGCATTTTTAAAAAGTACAGCCCCATTTTCTCAAGCTCCTCATAAAATAGCCTAATTCATAAAAAGGGACGATTGACAACAACTCTGCTTTTTTATATCCAGCTATGTTTGTCTCAACAATTTCTAGGTGTATTGGTTCAGTTCAGCATCTCAAGAGCAAATTTGGCAGAGGCTATTTCTTGGAAATGAAATTAAAAGAAACAGCAGGTGCACAACAGATGGAGTTTCTTCACAGACAGATTTTGCATATCTTCCCAAATGCAAGTCGTCAGGAAAGGTAAGAATTAAGAAACATAGGATCAGTGCTTGCAAGAAAAGATATCAGTGTCTCCTATGGCACCTTAAAGATGAAGACTGTGTCGACACTACAGCTGTCTTTCAAAAGAGGTCTTTCCAGAAGGCCTCTTCCAAAAGAACTTCTTTGGAAAGAGAGTCCACACAGCCCCCATTGTTTCAAAAGAACAAGGTCAAGGATCGAAAAATCAGGCACCATGAGGACTGCTCTTTCCAAAAAAAGGGCCCGCAGAGCGTCTACACATATTTTCTTTGGGAAGAAGCTTTTGACAGAAGGTGCTGTTCCTGCAACAGAAGTGGAAGAGTGCTTTTGAAAGGAGCACCGCATTCTTTCGATTTGATTTTGAATGAATGCTTTTTGTGTGTAGATGCTCTGCTGAATATTTCAAAAAAGCCCCTTCTTTTGAAAAATATTTCAAAAGAACTTGCTACTGTAGACGTGGCCTAACAGATGTGCTTGGGCAAAAGCTTTTGTTTTTTGTGCTTTACCTAAATAAATCTTAGTCTTTAAGTTGCCACAGAACTCCTCATTGTTTCTGTAGCTACAGACTAACAAGCCTACCCCTCTGAAACTTGTCAAAAATATATATATTTGTGTTAAAACATGCTTAATTTTTTAATATTACAAGTAAGAAATTAATGAGATCTTGTTATCAACAATTAAATAACATACATGTAAAAAGCCAGCCTAGAAAAGAAAACAAGTCCATGAAAGCTAGCAAAGAAAAATGGCAAGACCAAAACTACACTCGTATAACAGTTGTGACCTGCTAATTTTCTTGCTGGGGGGTGAACTTTTCCCCAGTCCAGAAAATTTAGATGTTACCTGTAGTTTTGCAAATACTGAGTGTAGCTCAGACTCTGGAAGTGTCAGTGTTTGGCGGCATCTCTTTTATCCTGTCATCAAGAATTCATCCATCAATCCTATTGGACCATTTAATTTACTCCAGTTTGTGAGTGGATAAATGCAAACTCTTAAGGGTAATGCCTAATTCTACTTTGTTTACAGTTTACAAGGGCCCAGGAAAAGACAGTCATAGAAATACCCAAAGAATTTTTTTTCAAGTGGGGCAGTTTTGGGGGAAAGATCAGTTTCAGCAAGGAGATCATCTGGGGACAGACTTTCAATTCGGGATCTTTACCCCTTGCGCGGGTCCAAGAAATTTGGGATATGACAAACACTTGCCATGTGCCTGTCAACCTCTTAATTCTTAGGATATGACCTTGGCGTTTCCCTTTTAAGATAGACTACACCGGGTGGTTGGGAGATTGTTGAACTGTCCACCAAAGAGAATACCCGTTCAGCGAGAACACTGCAGATAAATCTGTCTCAAATGCCAAAGAGACGTGACACAGAATTTTGATGGTGTTTTCCAAGGAACCAGGGCTGATTCGTCTGGTTCTGGTCTCTGTCAGGTTAATGAATTAGAATAATCTGATCTAAAATGATCATTCCTATGATTTTGTCACTAAGGCCATGTCTACACTAGCCAAAAACTTCAAAATGGCGACGCAAATGGCCATTTCGAAGTTTACTAATGAAGCGCTGAAATACATATTCAGCACCTCATTAGCATGTGGGCGGCCGCAGCACTTCGAAATTGACGCGGCTCGTCCAGACAGGGGTCCTTTTCAAAAGGACCCCGGCTACTTCGAGGTCCCCTTATTCCTATGAGCAGATAGAAATAAGGGGACCTCGAAGTAGCAGGGGTCCTTTCGAAAAGAAGCCCTGTCTGGACAAACCATGCACCGGCTAGCCGCGTCAATTTCGAAGTGCCGCGGCCGCCCGCATGCTAATGAGGCACTGAATGTGTATTTCAGCGCTTCATTAGTAAACTTCTAAATGCCAATTTGCATGGCCATTTCGAAGTTTTTGGCTAGTGTAGACGTAGCCTAAATGATTAGCTTGCAGTGCTTTGCCTCCTCCTTAGAAAACGGACTTCTGCACGGTTTTCTTTCCTTTCATTTTGCTTTCAGCAGTTATGGCCTGAGAAGATCTCACACTGTATTTTATGGGTTCTTTTTTCAGTTTTGCCTCCATTTTGGAATATAAGATTCCTAAGGAAGATGTGCAATCACTCTCTCAGTCTTTTTCTAAGCTGGAAGAAGGTAGGACCAAGTGGTTGCCAAGCAAACAATGTTAATTGAAAAAATTATGCCTACCATTCAGCCTGAAATAATCTCCCAGATTTGACATATAATGTTGTTGTTCTTCAGATTTTCTCTCAAAATTCACTTAGTTTTTTTAATGCTAATCCCCACTCCATGACTCCTGCCCTTTGAAGCTTTCTTTTCTCATACAATACATTAGTTTATATAATCATGCTATACTCTTGTGTATACAATTCAAGGTAAAAAGAACTAAACGGATGTGACTGCACCAAGCACTTGGCTCAGTTCTCATCTCAGTCTGTATGTACCTACAGCAGATAAATATACAGGTTGAACTTCTCTAGTCCAGCACCCTCGGGACTTGACCAGGCCGAATGAGAGAATTTGCTGCTCCATGAGAGGTCAATATTGTCTAGCGCTATTACCAACACTTCCACTGCTTCCTGGGCTCTGGGAAGACATTTAGGGGTAATTTAGAGCTAGATAACAGCACAGAACATTGAGAACCAGAACTGGTGGCTGGAAACAAACCTTTATAGGACTGCGGGAAACTTGTCCATACCTGTGATAAGTGGCTGCCCAGCTAACTAAAATAATCCTGGTGGATGGAAGTGGATGACACTTTCCAATCTGTATTCCCATTCCCTGCCACTCCACAGAGAGGGAGATTGAAACCTAAGAACTGCCGTAGCTGCTCACACATGGTATTGCACTCAGCTGGGGCATCAAATTGTAAAACTCCTCTGTGTTTTTAGTGAATTTAACAGTAGATATTTGAAGCATATTAAAATATAAATGCAAAGTCATTTTCACACATCTGATCAATTGTTCTTAAATGTGCATTTTTCCAATCCTTTCAACAGCAAAATATGCCTTTAATATCGAGGAGTACAGCTTTTCTCAAGCAACCCTGGAACAGGTATAGAAAGCAACATTTTATTTCACAATTGTAAAAGAAAAATTCTGTAGATTATGGGTTGATTTGATAAAATTTTCTAAAGTGCCTAAGAAAGAGCTGATGGGCCATTTCCAAAAATGGCATAAGCACTTCAGAATATAAATCCCATTGACTTTCAAAATAGGATTGTAAGTGGGTGTCAAAAACAAAAGGCATGAAACTATTGTGATTGAAACAAAGCAAGCCTTTATCATTAGGACTTATTAACATTTGGTAACTTTTGATTTAAATAAATTCTGTATCATTTGCCAGTGCAAACTGGATGAATTTATGGCTTTATTATGGCTGACACTGGATATTCTGTAGCTATTATCTGGTGCAGGCTGCTGCTTCTGTTGTGTTAGAGACAGAAAGTAATTCTAACTTTTTGTTCTGACGAATCAGTGTACCTAGTTATATTGATGCACTAGGTTCCACTTTTGTGATTAGTGTCCATGAATTGTCTTTGTTTGGTAGTCATATTGCTGTCCTTGCAATCTGAATGCTGTTATGCTGAGTACACTGCTGGTGCCATTTTGGTCTGTTTTTAGGTTTTTGTGGAGCTTGCTAAAGAGCAAGAAGAGGAAGATAACAATTTTGGAACCTTAAACAGCACACTTTGGTGGGAAAGAAGACAGGAAGATAGAGTCACCTTTTGAGCTTTTTTAATACTATAGCATTCATGAGCTGCACACTACAGTTCACTGTTGTCTGACTCGTTTTTTCTTGTAATGTGTGCTGACCACTAAGAATGCTGTTGAGGTTGAGAAAACTATCTGCCTTGAAAAACAAACATTTTTGGAAACTATGAGCGTATTTCCTCTTCCTGGCCTCATCTATCAATATTATGCAAGTATGGAAATGTCTTTATTTGTGGCAAATCTCATCGCTGGCGTATAACTTTTAAATTTCTGGTCTGCTTGTCTTTCTCTGTCTTCTTTTAAGTGAGAATGGTAAATGACAGTTACATTCTTTATACTATCCTGTTGGTTTTGATCCATCTGTGCTTCTAGAAACTCCAACCTTGAGCGTGTTCAGCTATTCAGTATGTGATGTCAGTATATAATTGATCAGCTCCAGGATCAAGGTTCTGCCTGGCTTACCTCTTAAGAGAGCTTTCACCAAAGGCAGGGGTCCATAGCAGGAGAAAAGAGCCACAAAAGATGAAGTCAGCTTGGAGGACACATCCAGAGCAGTGTCAGAAGTTGGTGACTTGTCTGAGTTGGAGTAAGTATATAGATACCAGGTGGATGTTTATGGAAGGTCACTTTTGAGCTTTAATGGCCTGCTGTTGTCCTGGTAAGCTTGAAAGTCTATGTAGACTGCGTTGCTATGCAAACACTGCACTTAACTGTCTGATTCCAGGTTTCATCATGGAATACAATGCTGATGAGCTCAGCCTGAATTGTTTATGTAATTGTTTATGTAATACTAAATACCAGTTCCTAAAATTCAGTTAACTTTTATATTGACCTTAAATTCCCCTTGGATCCTGCTGGTCAAAATCCTGATGCTCCTGTTTGTTTGGGGTGTATGTATGTTTCCGGTTAACTCCCCTTAACCGAAAAAATTGATATGGTACAACAGTGCCTCCACTGTGGATCCAGATCCACCACCTTAATTCTTGTGTTCATGTGTTGTATCTCCATTTTCTATTCCTCCTTCTGCCATATGTAGGTGTTAGTATCCACTTGTTATTCTTGTTATCATAATGGCACTTCAGTCCTATGCTGCTTCAGAATGTAATAACTTGTGTGCTTTAACTAATCTCTGCTTTTTCCCCTCGTTCTCTGCCCTCTTCTGTAATAGCGCCTCCCCAACTAATCACCAGGCACATAAAACTATCACTTAACAAACTTGCTTAGGAGACGCCAGAGGCCCATTTGCTTGAATAAAATTCCCAGGGGGGAAAGAAAATTCATTGTTCATCGCTAAATAGGGCACTAAATGATATAATAAACTTAACTTGGAATCTGTTCAGCTTAAAAATATTTACACATTAGTATAATATGGCACATGATTAACTGTTATACACCTGTTTAGTGCATATTGTCAGGTGTAACTCTAATCAAGTTACCTTTGCAAGTTGCATAAAAATTTATAATGCATGAACTTCTAGGTTAAATTTGATTTGCAAAGGTGGATAGGTTTGTTTCATTTCATATTTGTAAAAGCATGAATGCCAGATGAATATATTTTTATGGAACTTGCATAAATGTGAGCATTTCTAGTTATATTCTTTGTTAAAACAACATATTACATTTTTTGAACATAAGTTCTAACACAGTGTTGAAAAGGCAGTTCTTTAGTTGTGTTCTTTTTGTATGTGACTGAATTTACAGGCATATGCACCAACACCTATCTAATCTATTTTTGTTGCAATAGAAATGAGGCAATATTAGTACCGCGACAGTGCGTTCTTCTTTATATCATGCTCATTTTCTCTCCCCATTAAACACAGAGGAATTTCCAAATGAAGATCTTGTTTTGCCACTACGAATACTTGTATTTATTAATCAAAATTGTCTCTGTCAAAGAAACAGTAAGAGAACCCATGTGTGGTTTTACATCCACAGATGTAAGAGTAATAATTATCCTATTTTGTAGTTTCAATAAAAAAAAATCCTGATTTAAAAATTGAAAGAATCAGTTAATCCAACTAGCTGTTTGATCTGAGCTCTTTAGAACCCTACAATCAGGTTTTTGATCAATTTATTGCATTGTAGAATATGTTAATTGAAATTCAATTTACAATATTGTGTATATCTGAAGACACTTGATATGGAAGACATGTCCCTTATATGTTTACCTTTTAGATGAGAAAATTCCCATCTTCTTCCTTTCAGAAATGTTCAAAATTCAGAAAACTGTGCCAGAAGGCAAAATTTTATGCTCCCAACATTATAAATCATTGGGCAATAATTAATGCAAAACTGATGGTTGAATTCCAGATGTGTAGGCTCTCATTTATCTCAGTGCAAGTCTTACAGTTTTCTTAGTGTGCTCAGGATTGAGCCCTACCTATATGCAATGTTCCCTCTAATTTTTTCCATTCATGGGCAGAATAACTCATACATGCACCAAAGCATGTGCAGATGTCTGCCACCAATAGAAGCACATGCTGCCAGCTGTGGGACACCCTAGGTAATCAGCTGGGTAGCATTTGACTCTCTCCTGGATGGCTGCCCAAGCACTTAGCTTACAAGGTACACAGCCTGTATAGATACAGTTTTTGCTTCTCTGCACATCTAGGACTTCGTGGAATCATGTGGATCTTGTTTTCTTGCATATCTCTCTTGAGTGTGTCTCTCCAACTTGATATCTTCTATGGTGCTGCATTTTCTATGCTCATGGGAGTGGAGTAGGTGCGTTATATTTTAGGAGCTGCTATACAGTCAGTCTATCCACTTTAATAAGCTATATACAGTAGAAGCATCTTGCACTGATGTACGAAGTAATGTAACTCCATTTTATGTTGACATAGAACGTTTATCTGCTCAATTGTTTTAAGGCACTAACAGAACCAAATTCTGCTCTGTTACACTCATGCAATTCTATTACTGTTATTTAGTGTATTTCTTTAATGTTTATATTCCAGTAGCATCTACAGACTCATGCCCCATTTCAGGTAATGTGGAAATGTAGTATATGGTAAGTGAAAGTTCCTACCCAGAAAACTTACTACTGACTTCAGTCAGTCGATAGAATTGCAGTGACACAGTAGCAGTTCGTTCAGCTGAAGAATAATAAAGTTTCTCTGTATGCGTAAAACAGACCCAGCAGAAAATAATAGTTCCCTAGAACTTGTGTGGCTGTGCTGTCTTTCTCCCGTTTAGCCTACAGATCTCTTTTACTTTGATACTTTCTTTACCACTAAGTAACACCCTCTGATTTTCCTATCTGTTGACATCACAGCCTACTGCTTACACTCATAGGGTCTGATCCAAAACCCACTCAACCAATATAGGAGGAGCCTTTCCATTGACTGAAGTGAGCCTTAGGTCAGGATCAGACCCTTCACGTCACATCAGTGAATGAATAACACCACACAATACATATTCACTATGTGAATAAAATATAGTGCTTATACTTTTTATCTTGCCAATGTACTTTTTATTTTATTTTTTGCTTTTTATCATCTTACAGTAAAACTATTAAATGGACTAACTTTATTTTTATATAACCATTGGTTCATGTTTGCCATCTTATTGAGTGAGGAATCTGATGTATCACTGTTCTACTTTTTTCACATTCACATACATTTTGCAATATAATAAAGCTAGTTAACTCTCTCTCACAGGTACATTCAATGCATAGCCATTGCCAATGGCAGACAGAATAGCTTCTGAAAAACACAATTGGCCAAAAAGGTTGAAAATCTTAATATTGAATCATTTCTCTCTCCAAAAGATTGTAGACAGTAGACTTAGGAAGATTGTCCAACCTTCTGCCTAAGTCTTATCCCAGAATCAAATCTGTTCCTGATTGCACAGTGTAAATTTGCTTATCCTTCTCTGCAAACTGAGACAGGCTGATCTCACACTATGGGCTCTTTTAGAGTTTAACAATATCATTCTTCATGTAGAGGTTCTCTATGTAGAGTACTCCATCTAGCCTCATTTTGCCTAGTCTCTAAACTCATGTCATTTTGTTCACTTCTGCCTTTCACTGTGTTCTGAATTGCTCCAGCATGGTGGAATCTATTTCATTAATGTACAATTTGTTCTTTCCTCTAATGTATGAAAAAACTGTTTGCCAGGTTCTGACTATCTGTTTCTTCCCAGGTTCTTATTCGTGTAGAATTCCTCTGTAGCTACAGCCAAATAGTTTTGTATTCTACCATAATGGCCATGTAATATTGCTTGGGCTTTTCTAATGAGGTTTCTTTTTTCTAATGATCCATATCAAAGGCTTCATTAAAATCAAGGAGTAATGTACCCAGAAATGTTCTCACCTACACTGCAGCAACCCTATTTACACAGATACAAGTGAAAGAAAATTTGCCCCATTAAGTCCACTACACTTGGTGTTTAATAGATCTCAAAACAGAGAAAATTATGTGGTATATACAATGAAAGACAATTGGTAACAGCTTAAAACTTCCCGGCTAAAATATTACACTTGTGCTCTGTGGTTTTTCTTGGTATTTAAGTAGTGTAAGTAATAAACTGAGTTCAAACTGTGCATGATAGCGAGGTAATACACATCTTGGCATTTGACAGTAGAACGGAAAACCAGGCCGTTTTGGGTTCTTGTTCCAGGACTGAAACTGATTAATGCTGGGCAAACTTGGACAATTAAATTTAGCTCTCCTGTTTGTAAAACGGGTATAATAATATCTATCTACCTTACAGGGATGTTGCGAGGATGAATTGGTTAACGCGTATGCAAAACTTTTAAAATAAAATTGCTCTAGCAGCATTATAAGGATGTATTTTTATTGGAGTTCTAATAGCTTGAATTCTGTTCATGTTATGTTGAGAAATCCTTATTTAAAATACATTGTACAGTTGCACGCAGTTTATATCACGTGTGCTATAATCTTTAGAACAAGAATATAAGATCATTTTTATTTAAACATTTGATAACATTCTTTTAATGCACATCCTAATACTAATCATATGCTTTCTTAAGTGCTTCTATTGTATAATTTTGTAAATATATTTATTTTTCTTTTAACACTTGCTTTATTTGGAAAACAAATAGCAATTATTTTGTTTTTCCCAACAGAAAGATGCTGTTAAAATAAAGGTGGATTACTAATGCTCACACTTCATAGTATAACTGTTTTTCAGCCATGCTTGATGTAAGCGATAATATATCGAAAAGTGCTTTAATCACTTAGCATCAATCTTCATCTTCAGTTGAATGTAGTCTCCTAAGTCATTTAGGGCTGTGACAATGAGGTTGTATGGGTGTTGTCTGTCCACCTGTGGTGCATTCAGCCATTATTTCTAGTAGGTAGAAAGTACATGCCTTCAGGTCCTGCAGTGAATTTTCAATATTCACTTTTTTTTCCCTGTTTATCATTCATGAAAAGTGACAGACAGGCAGCCCTAAAATCTGACCTCTAGCCACGGAATACATACATTAAAGGCAGAAGCAAACCTTAAGTTGCTCCAGATTGTCTCACCGGTGCCCCTTGTTTTGAGTTGAAAGGTTCACCTCCGGAAGAGGGAATGCACTGCTTAGGCAGGGAGAGCGGCTGTAGGGTATGTACCTGAGTGTAGGGTTCAGATGTGTTTGGACTTTTCTGAGAAGAGCCTTTCTGCCTCTGCTGCTATTTATACCCCTATTAGAGAGTATGCAGTGTACCACCGCAAGGTGTGGGCTGTATAAACACCTTGGCCATTTCTACACAGGCCACTTCCTTTGGAAGTGGCGTGCTAATACACGGAGCGAAAGATGCTAATGAGGCACAGATGCAAATTCCCCGTGCCTTATTAGCATATTTCGCTCCGTGTATTAGCATGCCACGTCTGCAGGAATTTGCCTGTATAGAAGCGGCCCTTGAGAGGAGGGAGTTAATTCATTTGGTGCATTAAATCCTTGTCCACTTTGATGCTCCAACAAGCCTTCCACTTCTGTGATCTTATCTGTGATTTGGGCACTTAGTTGGACTGTGACCTGAAAATTCATCTCATATATAGTTCACCAAACAGCTTTGTGTGACTTCCTTGGGTCACTGCTGAGGGGGAAGTGTTTAAAAAGACGACATTCTAAACTGGTGGTCTCCAACCTTCTGCATACAAGATCACTTTTTGGATTGAAGATGAACTCAGGATTTACCCCATCCCAGAGGCCGTGCCCCGCTCATTGCTCCTGCTACCTCCATCACTTGCTCTCCCCCATCCTCTCGCACTTCCACTTGGTTTGGGCCACCAGATTGGGAGTGGGGAAGCTCCAGGGGATTGCGATGCAGGAGCAGGTGAGGGGTGCAGGCCTGGGAGGGTGCTCCTGGAAGAGGGTTAGGGTTCAGACGGGGACAAGGGGTGTCAGGTCTGAGAGGGACTTTCACTGCAGGCTGGGGCAAAGGGGTTGGAGTGTGGGAGGGGGCGTGAGGTGCGGGCTTTGGCTGACAGGAGCTTACCACGGGCAGTTCCTGGTTTGCAGCACACCGGGGCTAAGGTCAGCTGCCTTCCCAGGCTCTGTGCCACTCCCAGAAAGAGCTAGTGCTGGCACATTCCTGCTTCAAGGCCTGGGGATGGGGGAGTGGGTTTCAATGTGCTGCCCACAAGTGGTGCCTCAGCACCTCCCATTGGCTGTAGTTCGTGGCCAATGGGAGCCGGAAAGCTGGCATTGGGGGCAGGGGCAGTCCTCAGAGCCACCTGTCCTCATTCCCTTTGGAACCTCAGATGTGCCAGCTGCTTCCAGGAGCAGCTTGCCTTAGCCCTGACTTTTAGCATCCAGAGATTATGATGCACTAGCAGAGCTACCTGTTGGTGACCACCATTTTAAACCAATTAAATACAAATGGCCACAGGATGGCACTACAGTGCAAGAAATGAGAAATGGTTGTAGCGTGTTCTGTGTCTATGGCTTCAGTCAACTAACTACAGTGCTCATGGTCCAAAGTCTCTCACAGCTGCGAGTGACACAGCTAGGTTTGAAAAATGTCGAGTTCACAGTAGACAAAAAATTCAGTGAAACAAAGAGCAAAAGTGTCACTGCACAATAAGATTAGTTGATGTAATTAGCATATGAGTATGGTACAATAACGTTCCATACCAGTCTCCAAGGGGAGCTCGTATTCGTCTGTAACTTCAAAAACAACACACAGTCCTATGGTGGCTTACAGACTAACAAATTTATTAGGTCAGGACTCGAGAGCAAAGTGCATTTTGCCATGAAAGCTTTTGACTTAATAAATTTGTTAGTCTTTAAACGGTTGGCTTATTTCGAAATTGGTAAACTGCATTGTAAGAGGAATAGGGCCTATTTGAAATAATCTAAAGTGCGCCCAATGGTTCTATTTCAAAATGGGCTCTATGTACGTAGATGCTGTATTTCGAAGTAGCTAAGGGCTATTTTGAAACGCATTTGTGTGTAGCAGTATTATTTCGAAATAAGCAATTCTGGAATAGCTTATTTTGAAAGAGGACTGTGCAGCCATACCCTAAGGTGCCAGAGGACTCGTGGTTGTATTAAATATCAGATTTTTCTTCATCAGATCTTTGTTGCATCTGATGAAGCAGGTCTTTGTCCATGAAAGCTTATGCTCCAAGATATCTGTTACGCTATAACGTGCTACAGGACTTCTTGTTGTTTTTTAAGATCATTCTTCAGTAGCTCTATCTCTGGTCTAAAGACAGTTCCATCATCTTTCCCCAACACTTGACAGGCAACTTTATGTGGTCCAGAGTCTAGTAGTGGGTGGAGGATGTTTCTGATATAATGCATAACATGCTGCTTGTGGCAGCATTGTGATGAGATGCCTCACATATTGACCAACTGAATTACACCACAAGCACCTTTAAGGTGTTAAATAATAAACAGTAAATGTTGATATATTGAGTGTCATCCTGCTGCCACTGAAACCAAGATGAAAGGTCCCCTTGACTTCAGTAGACACAAAACCAATGGAAAATCTTATTATTTTTAATTAATGTTTTCCGTCTTTGAATTTTGACCCATGCCAATTTTTCGATATCAGATTGTAACAGAGCTGGATGTTTTTCACATAGGTTGGTTCAAAATTTTGATTTCAGAAGAAGGATCCTTGTTTTACACAACCTTCCGACATCAGGAAGTTGAAAGTAAATATGGAGGAGTGCTGTTTCACATACTCCTTTGTGTCATTTGTAGTTTGACATATAAATATATTTATGGTGACTGCTGAAAAACATTAGAGAGAAGTGTAATTGCTTTTGTTGATTTGGTACTAAGTGAATGGAGTATCAAAATTACATTCAATGAGGTGACGATGGTGCTATCACATAGGGATGCCATATAACTGTAAAGTTGTGCTAATTCCAGATGGCGTCCAAGGAGTGGAATGTTACGAATGATGCCAATTACCACTCCAGTCTAATTATGATGAGATTCATTGTTCCTCTGGCTATGGGGCAGCATTCCACTAATCTTTTCCATCTATGTGCAGAATAATCTCTTCTTTGTGCACCAGGGCATGGGCAAATGTCCTCCACCAGTAGAAAGAAAGACCTCACACAGCTTACAGGGAACACAGGTGTGGGGATCTGTAACATTTCTTGCTAAAATAAAAGAGAAAACAGTAAAAGGTTCCTAGGGACACGTGTTTCTTGCAAAATCACACGCAATCCAAAGGACAGACTGTTTGTGCAGGTGCTGATGAAAGGGAAGGATGCAGCTGCCTCTTACCCAGAGGACCCAACTGATTTCCTGAGCCAATGGCCCCAGGAAAACGCTCTCTCTGGTCAAACCTTATTGTGTAAGAACATCTGCCATGAAAGGGGTAAGGAAGGAGAAAGCTGCCTCTGCTATAAATTGGTACAAAGACAAAATAATACCTGTTGGAGTTTCATATTTCAGAAGAGAGGGAGTGGGAAAGCAGAACATCACTGAAGACCAGATGTGACATCTTCACTGAACGCTCCTGAATGGTGGAATCCCTCATTAGGGGTCCCCCCGACAAGAGCAAGGCTGTCAATGCAACCTACTCCTTCCACTGTCTTATGGCACAGGGTTTATTCAGATAACTAAGACGTTTCCATTACCAAACCAAAAAAATGTTCTTTTTATGACTTTCCTTTATACCTCCTCACTGAATTATTAAATTTCTGATGCTTCTGGAGCATTAAAAAGCAGCCAGGACATTTATTTGCTGGGAAAACGAGAAAGGTCGTCTTGTTTAGACCATGGGGTCAGTGCTCCCTGTTACACTGGTGCTCTCTCTGATGCAACTCCACTCAAACTTGTGGAGTTACTCTACATTTGTACTGGTGTGAAGGGGGAGCAGAATACGGCTTTTTATGCAGTCATGTAACTTCATTGCAAACACAGGGAAATCTGTTTTGGAGCAGAAAGTCCAGTTGTCTTGTAAGTGATCGTTAGGAAAATATTATGGCAAGCATCAGAGACTAATTAAATCAGTAAGTAATGGGTCTGGAACAGTTTCTAGTTCATAGGCAAGATTCTCAATGCTTCTCATGACCCAAAAGTCCTAGGAAAGCATTTTGGCTCCTATCATTTTGAAGAGCGTTTCTTTTAGATCTTACAGAGCAGAACATTACATAGGATGTTTCTCAAGTAATGAGTGCTCAGCCAATTTCTTCAAGTCACTGGATGCCAGTTGCAAAATTAACTGAGTATTGGTGTGTGTATACGTGAGATTTGTTTGTTGGCATCAGAAAAAAATGTGTGTGATGGCAAATTATTTTTAGACAAAACATTTTATTTTTGTTGTAAAGGAGATTTTTTTTCAGAGTTTCTCTTGCTCCTGTATTGTTGAGATTTGAAGGATTTGGTTTTGTTTTTTAAAAGTGGGCCAGATCCTTTCCTCGCTTATGTTTGGGCAAGACCACTGATTTCACTGAAGTAGCCCGGACAGAACAGACGACAGAATTTTACTCCCGATGGCTTTCCTCCATTTTAGTTGTGTTTTGTATTGAGCATGACAATTCTGCTCTTGGATGAACCATCTGCTGGAATGGATGCTAAAAGACCAATGCCATATGTGATGAATAATGCCTGTACTGACTATAAGGCCTGTTTCAGCTGAAGACCTAAATCAATTCAATAGCTAGTATTAGCATTTTAGGCCACCAACAGAGCTGGCCACACTCTCTTAGTGCAGTAATCATTGGACAGCCAAACAGCCTAGCCTCAAGGGAGCAGTACATCACTATTTTGCATCCTGCCAGATGGTTGGGTAGGAAGAAAGAATCTTTGTGTCTGAACCGTAAACTCTCTTTCCTCACTCATGCAAGGGCAGCTGCTATTTAGCTCTTAGAATTCAAGCTTTTGAATCCTAGCTTTGTAGAAAGTTCTGAAAGTTCATCTGCAAACCAGTCAGAACCTGCAAAAGGTCTCAGGGCTCAGATTTTGCTCAGGACAAGGAGCGAATGTTGAGGTGGCTCCCCTGAACTGGCTATCCGTGGTGTTCAACCTGTTCTGAAGCAATAGCCTCTCTAGTGCTATAGTGAATAGCCACATTATTCTGAATATATATATTTACTGTTCAAGCCAAGTAGCCACACTCAACCAGCCAAATAGCCACATGTGGCTAGTGGCTAATGTGTTGGGCACCCTAGGCTAACTCATCTTAAGTAGCTTCAGTTACTTGACAGCTCTCTTACCTGAAATGACACTATTCGGATTCTGACACGCCAAATTTAAACTCATTTGAGCTACAGTGGGCACAAAGAAAACTATTAAAAACCGTCCAGTCTAATGAACTCAGCCTGTTGCAAACTTTACATAGAATGGATTTCAGTCAAGGATGGAAATGTTCTTGGTTTCTTTCAAGTCCTTCATAGACCCATTAATCTTCAGTTAATTTGGCTTAAGTATTTCCTTTGGTGTGTGATGGGAAAATACAGCAGGAAAACTTGTCTGGCTCTTCCTCACAGCACCCTTGTAAAACTGACATTGGCCCTGTTTTACAAATGAGGCCTGAGAATGTTTAGTAACTTGCCAGGATCACACCCTGTGAGTCAAGTGTCACGTCAGGAGAGCTGGGAATAGATGTCACATCATCTTGTCTCCCTCTTTGTCTCACTTGTCCAGAGTGAAGTGAGTATGTGGCACACACTACAGGTTGAACCTCTCTTTTTCAGCATGTTCAGGACCTGACTGATCCCAAATGACAGGATTTGCTGGACCATGGGAAGTCAGTATTGTTTAGCAGCATTACCAACACTTCCACTGCTTATTGGGCTTTTAGAAGATATTTAGGGGTAAATTACAGCTAAATAACAGCACAGAACACTGACAGCCAGGACTGGTGGCTGTAAAGGAACTTTTATGGGACCATGGGAAACTAGGCCACATCCATGATACCTGGTTATTCAGCTAACTAAAATCATGCTGGACTACAGATGTTGCTGGATAAGTGCGTTCCAGACTAGAGAGGTTCAACCTGTCTAGTCTATGCCAAGTAGGTGGAATTCAGCCTTTTAAAGTTTGTATGTATTCTGTTTAAATTTAACAAAAGCACTTTTCTTCATTAAAGTGTGGTCATTTCAAAGATACCATGTGTCTCATTAATGTGCTGTTTTGTACACTGCTAGCCTTCAATTCCACGTGAATGACTTCAAACATACAACCATGTCCTAAGGCAGTTGAGTAAATAGGCTCAATTTAGCCTCCCCAAGAAACTACTTTGGGTTTTACCTACATTAACAATCACAGATGAAAGTGATAATTAATACATCTGAGCTAGTTTCGTGTAACCATATAATTGCCTTCCTATGTGTATTTCCTGATATAATGGGATGATTAGGGATTTCAACACTGATGAAGATGATATGCGCAATACGTATGCCACGCAGTCTGAACTTTTGATCTGAGGTTTGTCCTGCAAACTGTTCAAATATCAGGTAGGTGCAAATGGCAAGACCTGGTTACAAACGAGGAACTTAGAAACAGAGTGGGGCAAGAACCGTCTGATGCTCAAATGAAGAGAAGAAAGTGGGGATGGCTAGGCCACACTCTCAGAAAACCATCAGCCAGCATAGTCCATCAAGCTCTCAAATGGAAGCCACGAGGAAAACACAAAAGAGGAAGACCTCAGACAACGTGGAGAAGATCTAAGGAGACTGAAGGACAACAACGGGGATACTCCTGCGATCAGCTAAAAGTTTTGTCCCAAGACAAACAGAAGTGGAGGAGACTTGTAGGTGACCTGTGCTCCACCTGGAGTGCAAGGGTTTAAGTCAAGTCAGTGTTAGTCCAAGAGATGAGGGTGCAGAACATACCAGAATCTTTCACAAAGTCCAAGCCTGTGACATCACAAGGAAAGCAGATTTGTGGTCCAATATTATTTACATGGGAACTTTGTTCTTTCTTGGAACTGACCTTGGGCATAACTGCTGGCTGCAGGCCAGAAAGGACCACAGTCTCAAGTTTGCATGGCAGTTGTTGTGCAGTGATATCTCTCCCTCATTGGCCCACCACCCTGGGAAGCAGCATTCTAATGCTGGCTCCTTTACCAGAGAAGTGATGGGAAGACAGCCTAGGTAGAGCAGATCTTGGCAGCATTCTGTGGTTTGCAGTGTTCCCCCTAGTTCTTTCCATCCATGGTCAGAATACATTTTATGTGCATGCACCAAAGCAGGTGTGGATGTGCCCCACCAGTAGGGACACATGCTGCCCACTGGGGGTGGGGGCGGGCACTCTGCTAATTGCCTAGATGGTATCAGAATCTCTCCTGGGCACCCAAGCACTCTGTCTTACAGAGAACTCTGGTGGTGGGTGGAGTGAGTTGGAGAAGTTCTTTCAAATCCCCAAGATGTGCTTTAGATGCCATATATCCAAAGACTGGAGGGAAGAAAAAAAGCTGGCAGGCACAGCTGCACACTTCTCTCCACTTTAATTACTGGAGAAGGAAGGGCAGCTGTTGCCAACCTAGGACCCAATATGGGAGAACAAGCAGCTCCTATTGCCCATCTAAAAGGGTCTTTTCTCAGCACGTGGAAGGCTGATGGAGAAGAGCTGGTGGAGTAGCTTATAGAGTGGGTGATTTATTCCTGGGACAGGTACTCTCTTTTCTTAGGTTTAGTCTCTGCCCTAAGTTAGTGAGACTGAGCAGACTGGTTTCAGACACTGGGGTTTTATTTTAAATTCTGTTGTTTCTTAAGTTTCAAGGCACAGCGCTGAGCCTGCACCGATGCCCACAGGATGGGTCTGTTCCCACTGTTCCAGGAAAGAACAAACACTTAATTCCCCTGTGTACTGAGGCCCCATACTGCCACCAGACCTTTGCAAAGCCACCGACCTAGCCCAGTATGAGTCCCCTCATTAGCAGACAGCCCTCAGTTGATTCAGTCTCATAAGCTTCTGCCACCCACCCCCTTACTTGACATCCTGGGGCCTGGCCAAAATTCACTGCACTATTTGCTCAGCTGACAAATTGCCCTTTGAAAATTGTTACCTTCTGGCATAGGTGTAAGTGGTCCTCCCAGTCAGAGTTAAACAATACTTCACCTATGGCCAACGCAGGTCTACCCTGGGAACTGAGTGCTGTAACAAGTTTCCTGAGGCCCTGTTGTCTCGCATTGGCGAAGTTGCATTTTTCACATTGCATTTCAAAAAACCCAGAAAACAAAAAAGAGAGAGAGAGGCTGCCAAATCTTCCAATTTTATAAATTGAAGTCTTTTAATTTTTTTAAGATATTGCATTCCATGAAACTTCCAACCTCCCACCACAATTTTAATGCTGCACTCAGACCTGGCGTTTCTCTCCCCACTTGGGTGATGAATCTCCTCCTCCACCATTGGGATGCAGAAGGGAGGGAGCCAGCAGGGGCAGAAACTGCCAGGGTAGTACCATGGCCAACCCGATCGCACAGAAAACTGTTTGGACTCGGCTTTCTGTGCTGATTGGCTGATTGCTCCACCTCTCCCTGAGTGCCTACTGCCTTCCTCACAGTCTCTCAATGTCCACACCCCTTACCCTCTTCTCTCCATTCCTTGCCCATTGTCACCCTTCTGCTCCTTTCCATTTTGCTGACACGGCTGGGTCATTACCACTGCTGGGCCCCAGACCACTGTTTGGTCCACAGTCCCGCAGCATGGGACCCACTTGACTTTGTCAGGATTCAGGCTTCAGTCCCTTGGCTTGAAGGGCAGTGGGTAGGAAACCTTTGGTCTGACGGGCCTGAGTGACCAGTCCTTCCCAGCCTCTGGCTGAGCCCTGAGGTTACAAGGGACAGGGAGCCCCAGACATCCCTGCAGGAGCTTCTCACCTCCCCTGCTGTCTCTGGCATTGATGGTATTTTCCTTCACTACTCTCAAAGGGTAGGTCTATGCAGCAAAGTTATTTTGAAATAACAGCCATTATACACAACTCAATGGCTATTTTGAAATAGCGGTTGGCTTATTTCAAAATTGATAGACCTCATTGCACAAGGAATAGCGCCTAGTTCAAAATAGAGGAGTAAGGGAGGTCAATGGGAGAAACTCACCTGGCCATATTCACTGAGGATGGTCAACAGGAAAGTCGAGGGCAGATAAGTCGATTCTAGCTACGCAACTGCCATAGCTACAATTGCGTTATCTGCAGTCAACTTACCCGCCTCGTATAAACCAAGCCTAAGAGAGGTTTATATACCTTCGCATAAGCCGCATCCTTGCTTGGCTGTTATGCACTTATGTTACACAAATAACTAGCAGATTTCCCCGGTGTTGCTTTGATCCTTAACACAAATTATTTTTTTTAAATAAAAAGAAAATGTACGTGCATTATTTAAATGATTGTACTTCTCCAAAATACAGTGTTATTCTTATGAAGTTAATTTCTATTTTGGATTTCTTTTATAAAGGACGGTTGAATTTTTTCCATTTAATTTTTTAAATATTTTTTTAAATGGGAATTCCCTCAATTGTATTTTTTTCTTTGTCCTATAAACTCTTATCATTGGCTATGTTTTAACAAAAAGAGCAGCTGTCAAATTTGGTTTCCATTTACCTTTTCTTTTTGTTTGCAAACCTTAAGCATTGATTTAGCCAAAACAGAGCACTATTCCAAATTTCTCAGTTTTATCTCCTTTCTGTAGGGTTGATTGAGAAGCCATCCTGTTCTAGATTCCTCATATTTTTCTGGCTCGTTTTGGTTCAGTCTCTTTCAGCATTCATTCAGTGATGTCAGTTTTGAAGACTGTGCTTGATTTGGCGATTCTCTCTCTTTTCTGTTTGATTTTATAAGAAGCAATCCCATTCCAGGTACATCCAAAGCCTGGCACGACCAAACCCTGACCTTGCTTTAAGCTCTGATAGAAGGAAGCTGTAGACTGACTTTGGTGGTCTGCCCTCATACCATTTAGGAGTTCTTGATTAAACAGACAAACTATCTAAAGTGTACAGTGGACAATACACTTTTTAATCTAAACCAAAGCATTTTTATTCCCCTCCCCATGGCACGTTGTCAGAACAACACTAAGAAAATTCAGACTTTCATCGATAAATGCCTTAAACACATTCTTCTGCTAAAGTGGGATGATATAATTTCAAACGAAACCTTGTAGACCAAAACAAACCAAAAGCCAATGGAGGTCCAGATCAAGAAGAGAAAATGATGAGGGGCAGGCCACATCATGTATAAGGACTGTGAGGAATGTGTAACGAGACAAACGTTAGAATGGAAAAGGGGAAAATGGGACGTCCCAAACAGACGTGGTGATGAAACTTCCTGGATGAAGTAAAAGCAGCTGGTTTAATGTGGGAGCAAATCAAGACTATGGCGAAGGATCACAAGAGACAGAGAATAGTAACAGAGAGGAAGCTGTGCTAGTCTATACACTATCAAAACAAAAAGCAGTCAAGTAGCGCTTTAAAGACTAGCAAAATGGTTTATTAGGTGAGCTTTCGTGGGACAGACCCACTTCTTCAGAAGTGGGTCTGTCCCACGAAAGCTCACCTAATAAACCATTTTGCTAGTCTTTAAAGCGCTACTTGACTGCTTTTTGTTTTAAGAGACAGAGACTGACTGTGGAGCCCCTACACTCTACTAGGAGCTCAAAGATTAATCATCACCATCCTTTCAATTTTTTTTTAATCCATGACAAGCAACCAACTTTCACTCACTAGCAGTATTCCCTGACAGCTGACCACTTGGGTGACTGCTCAGGAGAGACTCAGGTGCCAGCTGCTAATTAGCAGAACGCAGACAGCCACACAGAGAGGGCAGCATGTTTTTCTATTGGTGGTGCACATCCACTCATGCCTTGGTGCACATAAAAATTTATTCTGCACATAGATGGGGGAAAAATGCTCAATGCATAGCCACCAGTGCATAACCACCAGAGGATATGATGATTTGAAATTAAGACTGATGTGGAAAAAGTGAATAAGGAAAAGTTATTTACTTGCTCCCATAACAAAAGAGCTAGGAGGTCACCAAATGAAATTAATGGGCAACAGGTTTAAAACTAACAAAAGGGATTTTTTTTTCCTACACAGCACACAGTAGGCCTGTGGAACGCCTTGCCAGAGGATGTTGTGAAGACCAAGGCTTTAACAGGGTCCAAAAAAGAACTAGATAACTTCATGCAAAAAAGAACTTCATAACTTCATCAATAGATATTAACCAGGTTAAGTAAGAGTAATGCCCCCAGCCTCTGCTTGTCAGAGGTTGGAAATGGATGTCAGGTCAAGGCTTGCTTACATGTTTACCTGTTCAGTTCACTCCATCAGCTACTGGCCTCTGTTGGAAGACAGGATACTGGACTGGATGTATCTTTTAGTCTGACCCAGTCTGGACATTCTTGTGTTCTTATGCATTCTTAGTCTTCATTATAGAACAAGTGCCATAAAAATCTGCCTGTAGTTGTGACTGTAGAGATCTGATATACTGCAGTTTTATAGCTTATCTTCTATTTGATGAAATTAGAAGAATTCCCTTTTAAAATACAGTAACAGATTTTTCTGATTTGTCAACCTTGATTACTATTTTTGGTTCTCTGTGCCTTAAATATTGAGTCTGTTCTGGTCTGGCTATGGTCTGAAGAAGTGGGTCTGTCCCACAAAAGCTCACCTAATAAATTACTTTGTTAGTCTTTAAAGTGCTACTTTACTGCTTTTTTTTCATTTTTTTTTGTTTTCTTTTAAAATACATTAGGAAAATGAATCGTATTTGATGTGCCTTGTTTCCATTTGATAAAGGGGGGGAGAGATCACCAGCCAGCTGGCGCTATTTACAGAAGCTCTATGTATGAACTAGTGTGCAAACAAAATTGTTGATCTGCTGAGTTACCTAACGCTCAGCCTTTTGCCCCTCTACCTACATCAAGGCATTGTTGTACTGCTGTCACATACTACTGTTGCAGGAAGACAAAAAAGAATGTAAAAGACAGAGCCGTTTTTATTGTTATATTCAGAGTTTCAAGAATTCCCCGAAACCAAACTTTTGAGAGGAATTTCCCTTCAGAAGCTAGGCAGCAAGATCTTTTGCTAGCACTATAGAAGAGAGAGAACTCTGAAGAGTTTCTGAAGAGGGCTGAAAGGGGGCAGTTAGTGAAATGAAATCCAAAATGGTCATGTAAGCCATGCCTTTTTGGCAGAATCCTGGAAAGGAAGGGGCGGGGGAGCCACAAAGCTCTGAGTGTCACAACAGCGATTAGAAAGTAACTGCAGGAAAACGACTATTTGTGCATTGTTTCCAGAGCCATTAGAGGAGAAGATATTCTGAATTCTCCTCCAAACTTTTCCCCTCAGGTAAGATTTCCGATTTTTTAAAAAAATTCTATTTGACTTCTTATGCATGAAAACATCTGGTCATTAAAGACTCTACAATTAATGCTCTAATAATGCAGTGGGTCCTGCTGTTTTATTTGGTAGGTGCTTGTTCAAACTGTATGACTAGCATGATTCAGAATCTTTCGAAAGTGTGAGCTTTAAATTTCTTTCTGCTGAAGTTTATTGCCATTTAAAAACTTTATCACCTTATTTGTAGGCTAATAACAATAGGGTCACAATTTTTCAGCTTTTCACAGAGCATGCTTTCCAGCAATGTGTATTCTGGTTTTAAAAGGGGGGTGGTCAGATTAAATTTAGTACTTTTAAAAATATACACAAGTTGAACCTTTGTAGTCTGGCACTCACTTTTCTGGCAACATCTGTAATCCAGCAAGATTTTAGTTAGTTATCATGGGTGTGACCTAGTTTCTCATAGTCCCATAAAGTTTGTTTACAGCCATCAGTCCTGGCTCTCAGTGTTCTGTGCTGTTGTTTAGCTCTAATTTACCCCAAATGTCTTTTCAGAGTCCAGTAAGCAGTGGAAGTACATGTAACGTGCTTTACAATATTGACCTCTCGTAAGTCAAGCATATTCTCTCGTTCAACATTGGTCTGGTCCAGAGGAAGCTGGACTAGAGAGGTTCAACCTGTATTATATATATTTAAACTATAATGTATAGAAGTGGCAAGTTTTAACCAACAAGTGAACCTCCACTCTGTCTTCCGCCATCTACTGCAGCATTGTGCTAATAAAAGGGGGTGTCTATGCTATGCAAATGGTATCCGCATAGCTACGTTGGCATAGCCCTGTCATTACACACGCAAAAGGTTTTTTTCTGCCAGCGTAAGAACACCAACAGTCAGTGTGGTCTACACTTGAAAGTTATATTGGCAGAGTTGCACTGATTAGGGAAGTGGTGAGGGAAAAACCATACTCCTGACTGAGGTAACCATGCCAACATAACCACCAGTGTAGGCACAACTACCGCAGTGGAAAGGTTCTTCTATTGATTCAGCTAATGTCATTCAGGGAGTGGTATTGCTACCTGGACAAAAACCTCCTTGTCAGTATAGACACCATTGACACTGCAGGCAATTCCAATAGCCTTCCTAGCACAGACGCAGCTTACATGAGACTGAAGTGCTCTTTCATTGGCTAAACCACATCTACACTTGAAAGTTATGTGGGCTTAGCTCTTTAGAACATAAGAACGGCCAAAGGTCCATCTAGCCCAGTGTCCTGTCTGCCGACAGTAGCCAATGCCTGGTGCCCCAGAGGAGGTGAACTGAAGACAATGATCAAGTGATTCGTCTCCTGCCATCCATCTCCCGCCTTCGACAAAAGGCTAGACACCATACCTTACCCCTTGCTAATAGCCATCTATGGACCTAACCTCCAAATATTTATCAAGCTCTTTTTAAAACTCTGTTAGCATCCTGGCCTTCACAGTGTCCTCTGGTAAGAAGTTCCACAGGTTGACTGTGCGCTGTGTGAAGAAAAACTTTCTTTTATTAGTTTTGAACCTGCTACCCATTAATTTCATTTGGTGTCCTCTAATTCTTCTATTATGGGAACAAGTAAATAACTTTTCTGTATTCACTTTCTCCACACCATTAATGATTTTATATACCTCTATCATATCGCCCCTCAGTCTCCTCTTTTCTAGACTGAAAAGTCCCAGTCTCTCTAGCCTCTCTTCATGTGGGACCTATTCCAAACCCTTAATCATTTTAGTTGCCGTTTTCTGAAACTTTTCCAACGCCAATATATCTTTTTGAGGTGAGGAGACCACATCTGCACGCAGTACTCAAGATGTGGGTGTACCATAGTTTTATATAGGGGAAGTAAGATATTCTTTGTCCTATTTTCTGTCCCTTTTTTAATTATTCCTAACATCCTATTTGCTTCACTGACTGCCGCTGCACATTGCGTGGATGTTTTCAGAGAACTATCCACTATAATTCCAAGATCCCTTTCCTGATCTGTTGTAGCTAAGTTTGCCCCCATCATATTTTATGTATAATTAGGGTTATTTTTCCCAATGTGTATTACCTTACACTTACCCACATTAAATTTCATTTGCAATTTTGCTGCCCAGTCACTCAGTTTGCTGAGATCTTTTTGAAGTTCTTCACAGTCTGCTTTGGTTTTGACTATCCTGAACAGTTTGGTGTCATCTCTTTGTGTCAGGTGTGTGGTTTTACGCGGTGCTGATCAGAGCCAGGCAAAGGCGGGCTAAACAATTGGTTAGGGGGCCCAAACAACTCGAGGGAGTCCTCTATTCTGGGTAGGTCTATACCACTGGTTAAATTCACCTAAGCATATGTCTACACTAAACCGGGATTGACCCTGTAGTGATTGATCCACCTGCTGTTGATTTATCGCATCTGCTTAGACATGATAAATTGATCTCCAAGCACTTGCCCATTGACTCTCATACTCCATCAAGAATAGCCAGCATTGCCAGGAGAGCAGCCTCTGCCAACGTTTCCACATGCAAGTCACCGTGGTGAGTTTGTCAACTTGAGTTATGTTGTTTTCATAGCTGAGGTGGATTGATGGCACCCCATAGAATAGACAAGGCCTAACTTCTGTCACTCGGTGCTAAAAAGCACCCTGCTCTGAGCAGCACAAGTTTTGCGTTGTCTACCCCAGTGTTATTAGCATGAGGTGCTGTGCCACTGATAGAGCTTCCGCTTCATGCCAAGGTGGAGTGATTATGCCAACAGATGACTACTCCTTTACCAGTCTCTGTTGCAGGGGGCAAGCAAAAATATTCTTGCCCCGTGCTCCAGTGGGCTGGTATGGTTCTGGCAGTAACCAACCTAGCCAAGCTGATTTAAGCTTCTAATGTAGAAAGAGTTGGCATTCCTACACTGGCAGAAAACTCTGCAGCTACACAAAGGAGCTAGCTGTACAAGTGTAGGTTCAATAGTGTAGGCTTTGTCTTTGAGGTGGTCTGTGGGTGGAGGGGGGGCAGTAGAGTAGCACCTGTTGCCTTGTTTTTCTTTGCAATATCCACCCTGAGTGCCATTATTGTTAAAGTTACATGGATGCTTTAGTGTTTTCTTATATGTATGAGCTTTCATTAGCAATGGATTTTTAAAAATAAAATTAGAATCCCAGGAAACATGCCCTAGAAACCTCCTTGTAGGGGTGAAAAAACAAAAGCAAACAAACAAACAAAGAGATCTGCTATAGTAAAGTTTTATTGCTTAACCTCTATTAAGGTGGAAAACAACCAGGGAAATGCAAGATAAAATTGTACTTCCACATGGCATGTAAATCATCACCACCAGATAAACTCTGCCCAGAAAAATTGCTATAACGGAGTATTCTCCGAGTCATATAGAAAGTACTCTGCAATGTCATTTTTACAGTTTTGTGTTTGGTTAATTTGTGTGTCTTTTGTATATGTCTAAGACTACATCTACACTAGAGAGTTTTGTCAACAAAACCCATGAAGCACCTACATTCCTCAGCTGTTCTGTGACAGTAAATTGACAGTACACAATACTTTTGTCCACAATATTTCGCCACTCCCCCATAAGGCAGAATGCCTGTCAGCAGAGATCTGTCAACAGAAAACCAGTCTGGATGTTCTGGGGATGAGGGGTGGGCATTCTGTCGACAGACAGGGCTTCTGGAACACCAGGCAGCTATCTGCTGTGCTTCCAGTTGGCTATTTTGCTGATAGAGCAGCCAGGCAATCCAGCTGCTCTTTGTCGACTGAGTGGATCATTCTTGTGAGCTGCTTGCCAGTCCGGCCATTCTGTGTTGACGGAAGTTTTGTCAGAAGACCTCTTCTGACAGTAACTTCTGTCAACAGATTGCTTTAGTAGACACAGCCTGAGAGAGGAAAAGAGAAATTGTTGACTTTCATAGAATCATAGAAGAGTAGGACTGGAAGGGACCTCGAGAGGCCATCGAGTCCAGCCCCCTGCCGTCATGGCAGGACCAAGCACTTTCCAGACCATCCCTGAAAGCCATCTATCTAACCTCTTCTTAAATATATCCAGTGATGGAGATTCTACCACCTCCCTTGGCAATTCGTTCCAGTGTTTGATCACCTTGACAGTTAGGAACTTTTTCCTAATGTCCAACCTGAACCTCCCCTGCTGCAATTTAAGTCCATTGCCTCTTGTTCTAGCCTCAGAGGCAAGGAAGAACAAGTTCCCTCCCTCTGCCTTATGACACCCTTTTAGATACCTGAAAACTGCTATCATGTCCCCCCTCAATCTTCTCTTTTCCAAACTAAACAAGCCCAGTTCTTTCAGCCTTTCTTCATAGGTCCTGTTCTCTAGACCTTTGATCATTCTCGTTGCTCTCCTCTGGACCCTCTCCAATTTCTCCACATTCTTCCTGAACTGCGGTGCCCAGAACTGGACACAATACTCCAGATGAGGCCTAACCAGCGCAGAGTGGAGTGGGAGAATGACTTCTCGTGTCTTGTTCACAACACACCTGTTAATGCATCCTAGAAATCATGTTTGCTTTTTTTGCAACAGCATCACATTGTTGACTCATATTTAGCTTGTGGTCCACTATAACCCCTAGATCCCTTTCTGCTGTACTCATTCCTAGGCAGTCCTTTCCCATTCTGTATGTGTGACACTGATTGTTCCTTCCTAAGCGGAGCACTTTGCATTTGTCCTTATTAAACTTCATCCTGTTTGCCTCAGCCCATTTCTCCAGTTTATTCAGATCCTTTTGAATTATGACCCTATCCTCCAAAGAAGTTGCAACCCCTCCCAGCTTGGTATCATCTGCAAACTTAATAAGTGTACTTTCTATGTCAATATCTAAATCGTTAATGAAGATATTGAACAGAACCGGTCCTAAAACAGACCCCTGTGGAACCCCACTAGTTATACTTTTCCAGCAGGATTGAAAACCATTAATAACTACTCTCTGGGTACGGTTATCCAGCCAGTTGTTCACCCACCTTATAGTAGCCCCATCTAAGTTGTATTTGTGTATTTTATTGATAAGTATATTATGTGAGACCGTATCAAATGCTTTACTGAAGTCTAGGTACACCACATCCACCGCTTCTCCCTTATCCACAAGGCTTGTTATTCTATCAAAGGAAGCTATTAGATTGGTTTTACATGATCTGTTTTTAACAAAACCATGCTGGCTGTTCCCTATCACCTTACCACCTTCCAAATGCTTGCAGATGATTTCTTTAATTACCTTTGATTTAATTACTTTGATTGATGCAGTTGTATGCTTCTTCTCATGACCGTTTGGCAGGGAAGCTAATGTCAAATTGTTTTCTGTGGGCACATCTGCTGCGCTTTGGAGCTTTGGTTTGCCTACGGGCAGAGAGATGGAATGCATGCCTGGAAGTGGGTGCAGCTAAAGTCAAATGAATTTGGAAGTAAATTTATTACAGCTACTCAGCTGTGAGGTTAATTCCATCTGCGCAAGGGAACTCTTTGTTTGAATTTTTTTTTTTCCTCTCCAAGAACAAATGTTGACTTTTATTATCTCTTGGAGCAGAGTTTGGATTCTGATGGCAGTGTTTCTGTGGCTTACAGAAGGTGAAGTTGAACTCTGCATTGAATGGGTTTCTGAAAAATACTTTTAAACACACTGGTACAGGTTGAACCTCTCTAGTCCAGCACATTTAGGACCTGACCCACGCCGAAGAAGAAAATTTGCCAGGTCATCGGAGGTCAGTATTGTCTAGAACATTACCATCACTTCTACTGCTTACTGGGGTCTTAGCAGACATTTAGGGGTAAATTTCAGCTAAATAACATCACAGAACACTGAGAACCAGGACTGGTGGCTGAAACAAACTTTATAGGACTGCAGGAAACTTGTCCTCAACCATGATAAGTGGTCATCTAGCTAACTAAATTCATGCCAGAGCACGGAGGATGCCAGATTGAGCATTCCAGATTAGAGAGGTTCAACCTGTATGACTTTGCAAGCTAAAATTTTCCACACCCAAGTGCTTGAGGGGGAAAGATTTTTACTTAAAAAAGAAAATCCACTTCCTTCATGAAAAGAGCCCCATCCTTGTGTATGCTTAAATTCCTGGATCTCTCACTTACTTATTCTGATTTGCTCCCCAAATCTTCAGTGCCATGGTAAGCCTTCATCTCCTGTGCTCCAGACCCCATCTGATCCTGCCCATTGGAGTCAACCCTTTTTTTTGCCATTGGCTCAATTGGATCATATTCTGACTCTTGCAGGCCATTTTTGAGCTTAACTTCACTTTTGTGTTTGTTTTCCTGGATATAAAATAGGGATAGGACACTCAGATGCAGTAAATGCCAAAGGTTAGCTCATATTTGTATGGGATATTTGAGGATGTAAAGTGCTTTATAGTACATGGTTATTTATGAAACTAGCAAAACAGAGGAGGAGGTTTGAATGCAGAATTAATTTTATAACCAAATTTCTTGTAACCTTAGTTTCTGAATTTCCCATATATAAATAATTAGCATCAAAAAGTTGTTCTACTAAGGGGCTGTGTTGGGTCGAAAATGAGAACTGTACTCCGTAATCAGATGACGGGCAAAATTTTTCATTGCACTAGTCTACCTGATCCTGCTCATTCAGTGAGTGACATCTTTTTGGCTTTAGTAGTAGATAGAGGTTCACCAGTAGTAGTAGGAGTCGTAATAATGAACAATGAAAGGTGGTAAATAGCTTTGGCTTGTGTCGCATTTTTGTGTATCTCACTGCTCCAGAATACCAAATCACATAAGGAAGATGTGACCATGTAATGGGCATTTTTATCATTTCTCCTTTTTATTTTGCCCTATTTGTCATAACATTCCACGTCAGAAGAAAAAAATATGACAAGATTGACTATAGCATGTCAACTGATCTCCAATCCCATTGAAATCAATGACAGTAGAAGATGCACAAGCATGTTCCGGGATAGAGTCCTTCATTAGCATTAAAAGAGTGATTAGAAATATGAACCTCTTGCACCTGCAGCATGCAAATATTTTCGTGCATTTCCTCCTGAAAAAGACACTGCATACAACAGTAGTAAGGGGAACCAACCATGGAAGTGCATTTGTCATCATTTATAAGTAAACTCGAGCTGTCCGTTCAGCAACATCTGGAAGTGATGTCCAAAGTGAAAACAATGCAATGGATCCAAGTGCCTTTTATTTCAACCACAGGCATTTTAAAGGATCATAGGCAAGGATGTCTTATCCTGAGTGTTGCATGTGCACTTGTAGCTATATTATTCCCCAGCTATTAGAGAGAGTAGGTGAGTATGCTAATATCTTTTATTAAACCCATTTCTTTTGGTGAGAATAATTGAAGAAGAACTCTGTAGCTTAAAAGCTTGTCTCTCTAGCCAGCTGGTCCAATAAAAGATATTACCTCACTCTGTCTCTGTAATTAAGCTCTAATTCTCGGAAGGTTGGGACATCTGTTGTATGAGAGCATAGTTTAGCAATACAGTAGTATGATTGTATTTTGGCTTTGGGATTGTAGTTGTTCCTGGGAGATCTGTTATTTCACATATGTAACCACGTGAATGTTTTACACATTACTGAAAGTTGATGGGTTTATGTGTTGCTCACCCTTATCGACTGACCAAACAGTTGTATACAACTTTGTGTTCACTAGCGGTGTTTTGTGATGAGTGACAGTTTGTTGTTTCTGCTTCAGTTTGGACACCTTCCAACTTGAAAGGAATTTTAGACAGGGCAGCCAAACACTTCCCGAAATATATTCTCACAAGCACGCATTTGTTACTCTTCCTCTTTATGGGACTGTCCTTGGGAAGAAAACTTCACTCAAGAATGTTTGTTCCTGCAAGCCCAAGAATTGCCTTCAACCCCTGTTCGCTTTCACAGAAGCTAAGGATGCTTAACTCACACACCGTTAGGCATAGGGGTTGACTTTTAATTTTGCTGGTGGGTACTTGACCATTCCCCAGCTTTCCCTGTCTCCTTCCTCCAGCATGTCCTGTCCCTGCTCCTAGGCTACATGCACATGCCAGCACAAACTTGAGTGTAGTTTGAAATAGGCTATTTTGGCATTTGTCTAAACAGCACCAAATGACTGCGCTATTTTGAGGCATCCCTTACTCCTCCTGCAACGAGGAGTGCAGGGATGCCGAAATAACATGCCTGTTATTGTGAAATGATGGGTGCATGTCAAAGACACAGAGTAGCTATTCAGGATACTTCCAGTATCCCAGTATAGCTCTGCTGTGTAGATGTAGCCCTAGAGTCCTGTCTTTAGCCCTTAAGGCTCATTCCCTCCTGCAGACAGCTAGGGTCTGTCAGCCTTACACGTGTAACAATAATACAAAAAAGCAGTCAAGTAGCACTTTAAAGACCAACAAAATAATTTATTAGGTGATGAGTTTTCATGGGGCAGACCCACTTCTTCAGATCATACTGACTGAGTCTGTTTTGGTATGGCGATGATCTGAAGAAGTGGGTCTGTCCTATGAAAGCTCATCACCTATTAAATTATTTTGTTCGTCTTTAAAGTGCTACTTGACTGCTTTTTTGTTTTGATAGAATACAGACTAACACAGCTATCTCTCTGTCACTATTCAACAATTATAGAGTGATCCTTCTAAATGCACGATTTCGAGTTGCACTTAACTCTCATTAACCCGAGTTAAATGCAACTCAAAATACTCCTCCCCCTAGCTCTAGCTCAACCCCATTTAGCCCCACATGGCCCTGGTTCAAAACCCCTTCCGTGTAGCTCTGGCTTAACCCCCCTGCAAGGCTGTGCAGTCCCACCTCAACTCCATCTCCCTGCCTCCCCTGCAACCCTAACCCACCCCAGTCTTAACTTCCCTACCCGCTCCCATGGGCCCAACTTAACATTAGGCTTAATCCTCCCCAACTGCCTCCCTCAACCCCAGGACTTACCTTTCAAAAGAAGTTCCAGGTGCTCCTGCTGCTTCCCCAGATGCAGAAAGTGCATTCCACCAGGGAAAAAAGCCAGCCCCTGACTTATGCAAAATTCAAGTTATGCGAGAGTGCATGGGAATGCAACCCTTGCATAACTCCAGCAACTCCTGTATATCCTCCTCTATTCACCAAATAAAGACAAGGGTAAGAAAATCCTGCATCTTAAAAAAAAAAAAAAAAAAAAAAAAAAAAAAATAAAAAAGCACACAACAACAACAGGGGTGTGTGGGATAGCTCAGTGGTTTAAACATTGGCCTGTTAAACCCAGGGTTATGATCTCCATGCTTGAGGGGGCCATTCAGAGATCTGGAGCAAATAGATTTTTGAAGAAAAGGATGGTGCTTGGCCCTGCCAAGAGGCCAGGGGATTGGACTCAATGACTTCCCAAGGTCCCTTCCGGTTCTATAAGATGTCTATCTCCATATATACATATGTTGTTATCCTTGTAGCTTCTCCCCACCCCTAACATCTTTAGTAAAGGAGAGCACCTAAAGTGAGTTCTTTAAGTGTACCGAGGAGACAATTTCACCATATAGTAATTA
Organism: Carettochelys insculpta; assembly: GCF_033958435.1. Taxonomy (NCBI): domain Eukaryota; kingdom Metazoa; phylum Chordata; order Testudines; family Carettochelyidae; genus Carettochelys; species Carettochelys insculpta. Next base: position 20,972,770 of record NC_134156.1, on the reverse strand, counting down.
TATAAGCCACGGGAGAGGCACTGGGACTAGGAGTGGAAAGATTTTAATTGGATTTTTCCATCAGTGCAAACGTTCTTTGTATGAAGAAACTTTTACAAGTCTGTTCAATTGTCTGCCTTAGCTTCCAAATCTGTAAAATGGAGACATTGCTTAGCATGGTAAATTTCTTTGGTATACTGGAAGGCAAAGCATTGTAGAAATGCAACAACTATTTTTTCTTAGATTTCTTTTCCTCAAATTTACACCCTTTGTTTCTCCCCCTAGATCCAGAAATGCAGAGGCGTCAGAGAAATAAGAGTGTGTGTCAGCAACTTAAAGCTCTCCTATGTAAAAATCTACTTATTAAATGGAGAATGAAAACGCAGACCTTTCAGGCAAGTACTAAAACTTTGGGAACAAAACAAAACAAAAAGTTAAGTTATATGGGAGGGTTTATTCCAATTCCTCTCCTAATAAAACTGCTTTGTGCAAGTTGAACCTCTTCTATCCAGCACTCTTGGGACCTGACTGGTGCCAGATGAGAGAATTTGCAGGATCATAGGAGGTCAATATTGCCTAGCACATTACCAATGCTTCCACTGCTTACTGGGCTCCTAGTAGACATTTAGGAGTAAATTAGAGCTAAATAACAGCACAGAACAGCAAGAGCCAGGACTGGTGGCTGAAAACAAACTTTATGGGACCACAAGAAAGTTGGCCACATCCATGGTAGGTAGTGACCCAGTTAACTAAAATCATGTTGGATTATGAACCTTGCCAGATGAGAGAGTTCCAGATTAGAGAGGTTCAACCAGTATTTGAGAGAGTAATAAAAGTGAGACAACTATTTGAAAAGCCCCAATTGTTGCTGGGTTTTTTTTTTTTATTGCAAGGCTTTTTCATCCATCTTTTTTTCTCATTGCTGCAACAGACAGTAGCAGAACTCTCTCAACTGGAGGTGGTTATGGAAACTATTCTTCACTTATAATAGCTGATGGATTTTTTGTGATAAAATGAAGAGCACACAACTGTTGCTATTGCATGCACTACTGTGAAATCAGTGAACTTCTTACAGAAAGTTGAGCTCTGTGCTTCTTTGATTTACTAGGCAGTATTACTCTTTGTATTTGCACTGCTGTAGCTTGGATTTCTAAGCACTAGAGTAACTGCCCACTAGCAGGCTCAAACACCTGGGACCTCTGGAGCTTCATGCAGGGGCCTTTACAGCTTGAGCTAAAGGCCAGCTCGCTGTCAGCTTAGGCTGTGGAGGACACTTATTTTTCCTCTGTGAAGTGGTCTAGGTACACTACATGGGACAGTGAACCACACTTAGGTGTATGGGTTACACTAGCAGATGTGAATTGTGGGTTCCGAAGGGAGTTAAAGTGACTCATAGTCTGTGATAAGATTTTGCTGAAATTGAATTTTTGAAGGAAAAGTATTTTGCCTGAAATCTATTAACTGGCTTTATTGTTTACCTGATAATCAGGGAGGGAACAGTTGTACTTAGTTTGTTGTGCCATTCTCTCTGTTCATGGCCTCTTTTCCATCACTCAGGAATGGATCCTGTCACTACTATTTCTCTTTCTGGTGTTCCTGGCAACAATGTACACATTACATTTCCCATATCCTGAAGCCCCCGTTGCTTTCCTGGGACAATTAGATGACCCTGCCTTCAATGCGACCGGGATTACAGTTGCTTACACACCCTTGACAAGCCGCACAAGACAAATAATGAGTAAAGTGGCTTCGGATTCTGTAATGATGGGTATGCTATTTCCATTGAATATTGAGATTTGTTATTGTTCTGCCTACTGAATCTGTTCTGTGTCTTAACATGTTTTAAAATATGTTCTGCTGATATGTATACACTATGCATAAGAACATCAAAACAGCCGTACTGGGTCTACAGGGGCCAACAGCTTCCGCAGGCCCAGAAGCAAACTGTGAGGGGCGGGGCGGGGCAGCTCCAGTCCCCAGAAAGGGTCGGATTTTGGGCAGAAGATCCATGTCCAGGAGCAGACAGCCTTCAGCACCAGCTGAACCACAGCACTGGGCATACAGCGTGGTACTCCAGAGGGACCCAGGTCAACTTTCCCCGTTGCTCCCCCCTTGTCAGCAGGCCTGACTGGGTCAGGCTAACCTAGCCCACTATCTTGTCTTCTGAATGCAGCCATTGCCAGATGCTTTGGAGGGAATGACCCACAACAGAGCGATATCGAGTGATCCATCCCTGTCATGCAGTGTCAGCTTCTGGCATTTGGAGGTTTCAGGATCGTGGAGTGATGTGGTTGCATCCTCTATGAGCATATCTAATTAGAATCCAGTTGTTCCTTTTGGCCATTGTTCTGTGTCATTCTCTGTCATGGCAAGGTATATATTCACTAGATGGTTTACCTGCTTGGGTCCCTAATTCAGATAAATTAGTTTTTCTTCATTTCAGTCATTGTTCTGGGGTGGAGCTGGGGATGAGAGGTTCAGTATACAGGCTGCCCCGGGGAGAGAGGACAACCTCTGTCACTGCAGTGGCTTGGGGCCAGGTGAGAAGCAACTGTCGATGATCACTGCAGTGCACCCAGCTGAGGTTATAGCTGTCCCAGTCCCCATTTCTGGCCCGTTGCTGCCCTCTGTGGTGATTCTGTAGTATAACTGTCCCTTCTACCAGACTCACCCGCTTCCATATTATGAGAAACAAGCGAATTCCAGGCATGTCTTGTAGTCCTGGCACAACCAAATCCTTGCCTTGCTTTAAGTTATGATAAGAAGACGTATCAGAGAGGTAGGTATGTTAGTCTGTATCTTCAAAAACAACAAGAAGTCCTGTGGCACCTTTATAGACTAACAAATATTTTGGAGCATAAGCTTTTGTGCGCAAAGACCTACTTCATCAGATGCATAAGTCATGCATTGATGAAGCGGGTCTTTGCTCACGAAAGCTTATGCTCCAAAATATCTGTTAGTTTATAAGGTGCCACAGGCACCTTATAAAGAAGAATCTGTATACTAACTTGGTGGTCCTAGCTCTTACTGTTCAGGAGTTCTTCAACAAACAAACTCACAGATGTGGAGAGGCACACAAAATTTCTAAAATATATAGCAGCTTATCTAATAACATGAATTTTCTGTGAATTCTTGTGAGTTTTGTATCAAGATGAATGCTTACAGGAAACTTCAGTAACCAGTTTTCTATTGCTGGTAGATCATGTGAACAAATATTGACAATACAGAATAATAACATCAAGGGAAACATGTTAATTCCCTTGCAAAATACTCTGGAAATTCAGTTTCATGAAAACTTTTAACAGCCTGATCCACAAGGACAAACCTGACTGAATTTTATTGGTTCTTTCGTTATTTTGAGAAACTTTATAAACTCCACCTTAGAGTTTGGCAGTGAAAGAAGGGGCTTCAGAAAGGAAGCCGACAGAGTTAAAACAATATCTGCTTTCACACTGAATAACCAATTCTAAGTTAAATTGATTAGCTACTAGTTGGTGATTATATGTTGTGCCAGGTTTGGATCCTAATAATAAATAGATAACATACCAGAAACTTTCCCTAGAATGATATTTTAAAGCTTCGCCTTTTGTTGGCTAGGAAGCAGCAATGAGGCCCATGCCATAAAACTATGATCCAGATTTCAAACCCTCAGGCTGTCTCTACACTAGCTCCCAACTTCGAAGGGAGCATGGTAAGTAGGGTGTTGGGAGGTTATTAATGAAGTGCTGAAGTGCATATGCAGCACTTCATTAAGCTAATTCTCCTCCTTGGCAACTTCGAAGTGCTGGCTAGCATGTAGCCACGGCTCACTCAGCAGTACTTGCAAGTGCCCGGGCTACTTTGAAGTCCCTTTACTCTGTTAGCTGGGGCTACACGCAAGCCGGCACTTCGAAGTTTAACACATCGAAGTTGCCATGGGGGAGAATTAGGCACCGCCTATGCACCTCAGCACTTCAATAATAATCTCCCGACACCCTACTTACCATACTCCCTTCGAAGCAGGGAGCTAGTTTAGATGCAGCCTCAATAATTAGAGTACAGTGAGCAACCTTTCATAAGACTCATGCCCATTGTGGACGATTTGATTCTTAGAAGCAGTTGATTCTTACAAGCAGAATTACAAAGAAGGCGTTAAATTGACACTTACATTTTAAAGAGCTCGCTTATTTTATTCACTAGAGAAACATCTTATTTACCATAACTAAATTCTTGAAACTTTAAAGATATTCAGAATGGAACTAGTCAACATTCTGCTAGCATTCTAATTGAGCAATATGATGTTGTGATTTCTTACTATACAATCATTTAGCCAGTGTTTTTTTCCAGACAATTAATACTGTTATAATTTTACACAATATGTAAGTTAGGGAAGCTATGTTCCTCTTAATGTAAAGATCCAAATTTTAAAAATCTCTCCAACTTCAATAAACGTAACATGAAAGTACATTAAACTGACTTTCATAGCATAAAATTAAATATCGATATAAAAAAAACAAAACAGGCTATTGAGCAGTATTGGTTCATGTTAAGGTTCATTTCAGAGAATCCCCAGCATAACACGTCAGGAACTATGAATGAACATTGCAGTGACACCGTCACTGTTTGATTACAAACTACTCCAGTGTTCCCTGTATCGTTATATGATCCACAACATTGTTAATTTCCTTTTCAAGGTAACATAAGAGATTAAGATAATTGAAGTTTCATATAGTAGATGTATAGTTTTCATCATATTCTTCTTTTGCATCAAGGAAGGGATGATTACTATGCCATCATGAGAGTCCATCTCTGCATCATTTTTGGGGTTTACTTCAAAGTGGCCTCTTATCTCAGCCACAGTGTTGTCATCCGAGACAGGTTGCGCAGTAACAGCATTGTCCTTGATATCTCTCCAGTCTTCAAATTCATGTGCACTGGGTTTTCTTGGTGGCTCAACAATTGCATCCCGATGACCTGACCTCCTTTTCCCCAGCAATTCCAGGTTGTTGAAGCATCGTGTCAGACCAGGCATTGGTAAGCGCTAGAATGGCACCTGAAATGATCGTCCTGGCAATTTCCACAGCAGTAGCTTTGCCACTCTCATCATCAGTGTGGAGAAACACCGTGCGAGCCATTTGCATATGAAAGCATGCCTGGTTTGTTCTGAACATTCCCTAGTCACAAGGCTTAAGGATGGAAGCTGTGTTCTTTAGGGGGAATTCAAGTTGGATACTCCTCTGAGCTACATCTTTCATTATATGTGCAGGGCAGATGTTTCTGCTTTCATGGCCTAGTCCTTCAGCCACTAAACGAACAGATACACCATCATTCAGGCAGGTGCATTGGTAGCATAGCAGACTAGAAGATGTCTCAGGTTTTTAAAACACCATGGGCTTTGACTTTTCCCAGCGATAAGGTCCTTTTTCTGGCCATTCATGGAACAGGTGAATAGCGTAGTAATTTTTTCTATAGATCTTTTTCATTTTCTAATTTAAGAGTGTACCATCAGGCAGGGCTCAAAAGTAAATTCCACTTTCATCTTCATTCCAGATGCCTTTAATGAAGTCATGTCTCCTTTCAATCCACTCATTTTCTAGCCATTCGCCACGTGACATAATGTCTATGGCTTCTCTCTTAAAAATAATCCTATTTTGTTCTGAAAGCTCTCAAACCAGACAGCGAATGTCTTGAAGTCAGTAACACGCAAGTCACCACCAGTTCTTCTGTTTTCTCCACTACCAACAGCCCACTTAGGGGGTATCCCTCTTTCTGGCATTTCTGATCCACTTTTATGAGAGTTGCCTTGACCAGATGTGCCTTGTCTGACCACATTGGATGAGGAATGTTGTGAAAACCAGGACTTTTATTAGGGTTCAGAAAAGAACTAGGTGAATTCCTGGAAGTTATGTCTATCAATACTCATTAGTTAGGATGGCTAGGAATGATGTCCCTAGCCGCTATTTGCCAGAGACTGGAAACGGATGACAGGAGAGGGATTACTCGATTACCTGTTTTGTTCACTTCCTCTGTGGAATCTGGCTTTGGCCACTGTTGGAAGATAGGATACTGTGCTAAAAGGACATTTGATCGGATCCAGTATGGAGGTTCTTAAGTTCTTGTTGTTTTTCCCTCTCCTTCATTTGGTACGATGCGCTCTCTGTCTTTGAGAATCTTAGACAATGTAAACTGTGGGATGCCCAATTTCTGAGAAGCATCTCTTTGGCTCATCTTCAGATGATTATTTCAGGACTCCAGAAGGAGGCATTTTTCATCTGTGGAAAGCATCTTTCTTTTTTCTGCCATGTTGATTGACTCTCACATCAACAGCACAACTTTCTCTTTTTTTTTAATGGAGGGTTAAAACGTTAGGCATGGAATCAGATTGATGAGATCAGATTGAAAACAACTTTATTGGTTTATTACATTACATGTCATTACACTTGATTGAACTGCCTATTACATGTAGTCAGAGTGCCACAAAATAATTCTCCTAAGTATTGTCTTCTACTGTGGTTAGTACAGGAGTGGTTTTGTCCCAGTGGTTTTGATCATTACATGTGTCTGATGCTTATATGAATAATTTTTATAAACGCAGTGCCCTGTATTAAACATCTAGGTGTTTCAGTCATCTCATATATTGAGCTAAGGACCAGATGCAAAGTTCAGTTGTGTATGCATTTCTCATTGTGTGCAGCAGAAATTTGTGGGTGTTGAGATCCTGGGTTTTAATTAGTTTCCCAATCTCTGGTTTTTTTCTCCTGTATTTATCTGTAAATAAATATTGTATTTGGTGTCATCTGTGGTGTAAACTACCTACTTGTTGCTGTTTCATTCATAATTAAACTTCTTAAGATTTTCCTACTTTTTCCCAGCAGATCAAATCTAATGTAACTCAAAGCATCTACAAATATACCTTGACTAGCGAACAGCAATTCAGGAAGGAAAGACACACAGCTGATGGAACTGGCAGACATGTAAAATTCTTGTGCTCACATTTTCAGCATTGTCCTTACTGACCAAAATGTTTTTTATATAACCCACAGGTATCAAAACAGAAGAGATGGAAGATGAAAAGGCACTAGAGGCAGCATGGATTTTGAATGAAGAGATTGTAGGGGTTGTATTTCAAGATGACTTTTCCTATCACCTCAGATTTGCTCTGAGCAACGTGATTGTTCCAAATGAGAATTTTGGACATATAGGTAATTAAAAATAAATAAGTATGGCCAGATCAGCAGTTGGTAGAAATTAGAGTGTCATCACTAGAGTAGATTTGGTCCTTAGACTTGCTTGTAATTTTCTGACTTAGAAAGAAGTACAAATTTAAGCCATTCTATTGTTTGAAACAGAATATTATAACTCAACAATGCCAACTTTCTTTTAAATGCATAGAAGATAGAAACTTTTTATAGAATTTAAGCATATTTCTCCCCTTTACTTTAAATTTTCCATCTCACTTGATCCTTTCTGTTCCATTTCTTTCTTTTCCCACGTCTTATCATGTAGGGTCATGCATGACAGATCAGCCTGGCGATATACATTAATAGTTTTTTTTATACTCTCCTTTTGCTCTATATCCTATTTGACATGTCCAAATACTTAATATACACTCTGTAAATAATGACCAAACATTAGCAAAGAATGGCTGATAAAAACTAAATTATTATTCTCAGTCTCGTGCACTTTGGGAAGCTATGTAGTGAAGGGAAGAACTATTCTGGCTTGGAGACTGGGTAGGTCTACGCTCGCCACAGAAGATCGAATGCCTAGGTTTGATCTTCTGGGGTGCCATTTTGCGCATGCACAAAATGGCACTTTCCGGGGTCCATGCTGATTCTGGAACTCCTTGAGAGCTGCAAGGATTAAGGAATGCCGATAGGAGCACTTCTGTTGGCATTCTGCAGTGGGGACAGGGACAAATATCAAGGGCTTGAAAATCGATTTTTGGAACACGATTGGCATACCTAAAATTGCGTAGCAGCCATTGATATTCCAGGCAAGTGTAGACCCAGCCCCTGTCTTAACACCTCCCCTTGAATGGCAGTTATACACGTCAAGAAAGAAGCACTTCTGTGCAACAGGGTGTGGAAATACCTGTAGGGATGCTAAACCAGATTTTTTGGTTTCTCCTTTGGTTTGGGATTCTAGGTTCTCTAGCAGACAAAAGATCACAGTCAAGGAGCTTTCAGGAGAAACTTTTTTAAAAAACTAAGTCTTTGGATATACAGTAAACTTTTTCATATCTGGTAGCTCCAGGACACAGAGGTTGCCAGATGTTCAAATATCCTGGGTAACAGAGAGGTATACTTACCAATACATAACGCTAAAGAAAAGCAAAGTTAGATATTAAGAAAACAAAAATGAATTCAGAGTACTTTATTTACCAACAACAGTTGTATTGTATGCTGTAAACTTATACTGTATTTGTGTTTATTTTCACTATACTGTGCTTATGGAAAACATAACTAAAATTTACTTATGGTTAAAATACCAGTTATTTGAGAGTTCCTGATGACAGAATGTTAGATATGAAAGCATTAGGGTATTGTAAAATATCTAAAGAAATTTTAAGAATTGCCCAGATCCTTAATATGGAGTAGCTCGTGTGCCAATGAAGTAAATAGCTGGTCTGGCATTTCACATACACATAAGGCATAGGCACTGATTTCCCCTCTAGCATGGGAGGTGCTCAACTTCCCCCACTCCATCCCAGACCCCACCTCAATTCCACTCCTTCCCCCAAGCTCCCACCTCTGCCCCCACCTTTTCTGTGACTCCTCCCACAAGCACAGCCCATCCCAGCTTCTCACACTCCCTCCCACAGCTCCCTGAAGGCCTTGAATCAGCTATTTGCTGTGCTCTAGAAGTGCCAGGAAGGAAGGGTAGGGTTGATCAGTGGAGCCACCAGCAATCAAGAGGCACGGGGGAGAAAAAGGGTAGAGGAGGAGTCTTTGGCTGCTGGTGACTGCTCAGCACTCACTAATTTTTCTCCATGGATGCTCCAGCCCCAGAATTGCCATGTAGTCTGTGCCTATGACATAAGGTACTTAGACAGGGAGCAGGCAGCAGAGAGAGACTTTGTGAGATGTATCCATGGCAATGGGGATCCTGAGATCATTGCATAAGATGACTCTGAACTAGCCCAATCCATTGCTGACCCTTTGCTGTTCTTGCTATTCTTAGGAGCTTATTGCTTAATGCTGTTGCCAAGTAATTTTGGTAGTACCATTTAAATCTGGATTTCTTGATTTTTTTTTTTCTGTAGGATTAGCATCTCAGCCTTGATATTGCATTAAAATTCTTGTGGCATCTATTTTAGTAATGTACTTGACCTTTCATCTTTGCAGATGTTTGTGATAATTATTCATCCTATTACTGTGAAAGTCCAAAGTATTGGTACAAAGGATTTCTGTCCCTGCAGTCAAGCATTGATGCTGCTATTATAGAAGTAAGCAGAATTCCTGCATTTAAATTATTTTCTATTTCTTCTAACCTTATTCTTAAATGTTAATCAAAATCAATCCATCTGTGATCAGGGCTTTGGAGTGCACGGAATTAATAAAATGCAAGAAAGCAATGGATCGTCTTGTAGGAGACCGCCTACTGTAGAGCAATCTGTGAAATAACCCTGTCTTGAATAATTGGTAGAAACTGATTGCTTTTGTGTCATCTAGAAGACTGACCCCCATTATAATCTCTGTGCAAAAGCACAACCAATTTTAAAAGTCACAAAATAGAAATGGTAAAAGTTATGAAAGTTATTGACATGCAGAACTTCCCGAACCACAGGTGAAGTGCAACACACTCAAGGCCATCAGTATATGTCCGTAATCAACTGGAGTGTCTAGCAGGTACTGAAATGCAGCATATAGGTGGGTGATTGTCTTCCAGAAACAGCCCAGGCCTCTTCATATCCTTTGCCTCTGACTAGGGTGTTGCAACTGTTCCTTTCAGTATGGTCTGTTGGATCTCACAACTGTAATTAATTCCTTTGCTATGTTGAGACTCCAGCTCTACTTGGAGACTACACTTTAAATCCATTCAGAAGCTAAAATTAGTATGGCATACATTGGTCCATTTAGTAGTTGTAGTATATGGCTATTAGCGTACTTGATCAATCTTCCATGAACTGTGCTGGATATCTGATCTTTTGGGGTAGAGTAGAAATAGCTGGCATTGACCTCTAAAGCCCTAAATGGCTTTAGACCTTCCTAAATGAGACTGCCTCTCTCACTGGATAATCTGCAGTGTTTATCCCCTTCAACCCTATGAAGGAGATTTTTGGAAGGATGTTCTCTATCCTCTTTTCTTTGAAATGTACCACTCGTCTTTGGTCTACAATGACACTAATGGGTTAAACTTCAGAGCATGCTCTACTTAGATCTACTTACTGCAGTATATTCACGATGGTAAGTCAAGAGCAGTCACTCTCCCGTTGAGTCCATCTACACCTCTCATTCTGCTGCGGTATTGGAGTTCACAGGAGAGAGCTCAGTGGTTAATTTATTGCCTCTATACTAGACGCAATAAATCGACCCTCACTGGATCGAGCACAGCCCATCGATCCAGTGAGTAGTGAAGATATGCCCTAAGGTAACTTGGTCTCAGAATATATGGGCTGATAAAAGAGGCTGTTAGGCTTTGAACTCTCAATTGCATGCACCTTCAGAAACCTCCCCTAGTTTCAAATTTGTGAAGGCTCAGGGAAAAGTCAGTTCTCTATGATTGTTTCCAGCTGTTGAGATATTTACAAGGATGTTCCCAGCAAATCAAGCCTTGAGGCCTGTCTCATGTCCATTTCTCACCACTTGAAGGCTTTCGGCATGGTTTTTGCTGTAATATACCTTGGAAACAAATGTCATTTCTAGCATCATGGTAGGTTCTAAGGCCAGAAGAGGCCACTATGATCATCGAATAACACTTGAAGTTCAAAGAGGAATGATGACAGTGTTGGTTAATGTTTAGACTTTGCCTGATTTTTTTTCTTCAAGAAATGCTGTTTTAAAATGTTTTGTTCGTAAATCTCTACTCTGGCTATCCTTTGCAAGCTCTTGCATTGTGCCCATCTCCATTGCTGGTCCTGGTAACGGATTTTGTTATGTGCTGCATTCTAGACTTGGAAAAGGATGTTTTCAGCTGAGGAGTTTAGTCTTGTCAGTCTTAAGCTGCGTCTACACGTGCACGCTACTTCGAAGTAGCGGCAGTAACTTCGAAATAGCGCCCGTCGCGGCTACATGTGTTGGGCGCTATTTCGAAGTTGAAATCGACGTTAGGCGGCGAGACGTCGAAGTCGCTAACCCCATGAGGGGATGGGAATAGCGCCCTACTTCGACGTTCAACATCGAAGTAGGGACGTGTAGACGATCCGCGTCCCGCAACATCGAAATAGCGGGGTCCTCCATGGCGGCCATCAGCTGGGGGGTTGAGAGATACTCTCTCTCCAGCCCTTGCGGGGCTCTGTGGTCACCGTGTGCAGCAGCCCTTAGCCCAGGGCTTCTGGCTGCTGCTGCTGCAGCTGGGGGTCCGTGCTGCATATACAGGGTCTGCAACTAGTTGTTGGCTCTGTGTATCTTGCACTGTTTAATGAAAGTGTGTCTGGGAGGGGCCCTTTAAGGGAGCGACTTGCTGTTGAGTCCCCCCCGTGACCCTGTCTGCAGCTGTGCCTGGCTCCCTTATTTCGATGTGTGCTACTTTGGCGTGTAGACGTTCCCTCGCAGCGCCTATTTCGATGTTGGGCTGAGCAACGTCGAAGTTGAACATCGACGTTGCCGGCCCTGGAGGACGTGTAGACGTTATTCATCGAAATAGGCTATTTCGATGTCGCTACTTCGAAATTAGCTATTTCGATGTAGCGTGCACGTGTAGACGTAGCCTTAGTGTCCATACTAATGATTTAGTGATGTAGTTGTCTTGTGGAAGTGCCGAGAGGCCCCAGTCAGGAACAGGGCCCCATTGAGCTAGACATTGTCCATGTATGTCAAAAAAAGACAGCCTCTGCCCACAAGAGCTTACAGTCTAAGCATGTGAAAAGACAATCCTTGCTCTCAAATGAGTTAACGCCAGCAGGGGGAAGAGATGAGAACAAGACAGTGCACAAATGATTCCTAAGCAGCATTTTCAGCATGTCCACTCCCTAGCAACAGGTGAGTGTTTCTTGTGCACTGTGGTAGCCATGAGTTGAAAGGAGGATAGTGGCATGGCTTTGCAGAGCTACCATGGAGCTCCTCCAAAGAATGAGGGACAGCATGGGAGGAAGAGTGACGAGGAATTTGTGCTATTGGTTATGAAGGCTAGTAATGCTGGGAGAGTGGCCGTAGGGTGGTTGTGGCGTGGTGCGAGAGATGGTAAGCCGGGCAGGGGTAGGCCTCAAAAGACTGGATGTGGAGCATGTGTTTAAGGGAAGGGTAAGAGAGGACCACAGTAGGGAGGCAGAGAGATGCAATTACAGCAACACCCTAGGAAAACAATCTAAGTCCCTGTGTTTTGAATAAACCAGAAGAGGGAAGTCTGCACTTCTGAAGGCCAGAAAGGAGAAGGTCACTGTCATCAGAAATATGTGATCATTTTATAGCACCACTGACAGTATTAAGTGGCTCGTTTATAATTCAGTATTATGACCTGATTTCCTTCCATAAAACTAAATTAAATGAAAACTTGCATTTTTTTAGATGACAACAAATCATTCTGTCTGGAAAGAAATGAAATCTATTAGTGGTGTCCGTATGGGATCACCGTCTTTCATACCAACTGTTACTCTGGAATACAGTTTTATCATTTTTACTGTTGCGATGTGTTACACCCCATTTATGCACTTTCTGTCAATCAATCTTACAAGAGAGAAAAGGAAGCTGAAGGCGTTGATGAGGACAATGGGGTTACAGGATGCAGCCTTCTGGTGAGTATCACCCATAGCTGAAGAGCATCGGTTTACTGTCTTCTGCTAATACTTGGCAAAATATATTGAGTCTTCAGTATTTGTAAAATGAATTGCCAGTTTTGCTCATGGGCTGGACAGGTTTTTTTTTTTTAACTTTCCATGGACAGGAGGAGTGCACAGAAAGAAAACAGTCTGCCTCAATTACAAATTGTCCAAGGACTGAGGGAATGTTACTCCATTCCCAATAGAAGTTTTCTCTTCAAAACATGATCAAAGTACATTGTTTGGTAGAAGTCAGTGGCCTCCTGCTCTGCTACTCTCTGTACTTTTGCAAAGGCTGGAGGGCCTTCTTCAGTTTTCATGGATGTTATCCTAACTGAAGCACAGCTGGAAAGCTTAATTTTAAAATTTAACTCTAGGGACTTGTGAACCTCTCTTTAACGAGCAGGTGACCTTTAAAAAGTTCCCCCGTTTTGTTAAATATTGGTGTGCATAATATGCCTTTACTTGACATGGACCACAAGCTAAATATGAGTCAACAGTGTGATGCTGTTGCAAAAAAAGCAAACATGATTCTGGGAGGCATTAACAGGTGTGTTGTGAACAAGACACGAGAAGTCATTCTTCCGCTCTACTCTGTGCTGGTTAGGCCTCAGCTGGAGTATTGTGTCCAGTTCTGGGCACTGCAGTTCAAAAAAGATGAGGAGAAACTAGAGAGGGTCCAGAGAAGAGCGACAAGAATGATTAAAGAGAATGTGACCTATGAAGAAAGGCTGAAAGAATTGGGCTTGTTTAGTTTGGAAAAGAGAAGATTGAGGGGAGACATGATAGTGGTTTTCAGGTATCTAAAAGGGAGTCATAAGGAGGAAGGAGAAAACTTGTTCTTCTTGGCCTCTGAGGATAGAACAAGAGGCAACGGGCTTAAACTGCAGCAAGGGAGGTTTAGGTCGGACATTAGGAAAAAGTTCCTAACTGTCAGGGTGGTCAAACAGTGGAATAAATTGCCAAGGGAGGTTGTGGAATCTCCATCACTGGAGATATTTAAGAACAGGTTAGATAGATGTCTATCAGGGATGGTTTAGATAGTACTTGGTCCTGCCATTGGGGCAGGGAGCTGGACTCGATGGCCTCTTGAGGTCCCTTCCAGTCCTAGTGTCCTATGATTCTATGACATCATATCAACACGGACTATATATTGGTAAGGGGAATAAAAGTAGGATGAAAAGAAACAAACATTAGGAAACTAAGCAGAGTATAGAGAGAGCAGAGGGTGTCATTGATTTGTGTGACCTAATGAAAAGTAATGTCACATGAGACCTGTAAGAATATATCATCTGTGGAAGCCAACTGTGACTTTAGTGTGTTTTCTTAAAAACATCCCTGGGACCCCGTTATATTATGTGTAGTTGTCCCTTTCTCCCAGGTAGTGGCACTCAGCAACTTCCAAGGCAACTGTGCCTCCTTGTCTCTAGATCCTGTGCCTATGAAATGAATTGGTCAAGGGTCATGAACATCATATCTCACTAGACTTATGGAAATGAGGACAAAAATATAATATACAGACTGTGGTGTTTTCCCTTTTCATACCTCCACCAAGTACCTGCGAGGCATAGGAATCCTGGCAGCATAGTCATATCTCATCTGGACAGCCATAGCTGACACAGGTGGATGGAACTCCCAAGCAGAAGGCATTTCAGGTCATTGGTTCCCTGATGTCTATTGGGCTTGGGGACAGCCTGTTCTCTGTGGAAGGTGGGATGGGGGAGTGAATGGGACAAATCAGGGATGATCTAGATGGTGCCTGGTCCTGCCTTGAGACCACGAGACTGGACTTGATAACCTCTTGAGGTCCCTTCCAGTTCTAGAGTTCTATGATTCTATGAAATAGTGATGCCAGTGGTGGAAAGAGTGGATGGGTGGAGGGGAATCTATGGGCAACCTTGCAGAGGTCTTCTCCCCTTCATCCTTCTTGCTCATATGGGAAAAAGAGATGGGCTTCCAACTTCATTATCTGAACAATCACCTTTGTATAACACCTTACTTATGTCATTCATATTGACATATGCACATAGATCACTACTGTAGGCTTTTCCAGGGATATCCTGAGTATTTGCTTCAACAGTGGGATTTGCCGTAAGGCTGAAATCAGAACAACCATAATCAATCTTCCAGAAAAAATAACAACATATTTTCTTTTTTAGGTTATCCTGGAGTTTGCTGTATATGGTCTGTGTTTTGATTATGGCCAGTCTGCTGACGGCACTCACGGTTCATGAATTTTTCTTCACAAGTAGCTTCTTTCTGATATTGCTTCTGTTTTTCTTTTATGGCATAGCATGTGTAAGTTGGGATTTTCACATGAAATTTCTCCACTTTTTAACTTTAAAATGTCAAGTCGCATTCTACTAATCAAAGTGCATATCGAAAAGTGGCCTAACACTATAGCTTTTGTGTGGATGAGCGAATTGAATAAGCTGAGTGATCTCTCTAAATCGCACTTGAATCTCAGAGCTGAATGACCATCTGAGGTATTTACAGACACCAGACTCTGTGCACTGTGAATGAGAGTGAATTTAATCTGAAAGACTTTAGACTTCTTTACAGAACTTTCAGGCGTGGAACATGTTATATCTGTGCTCATGAAATCCTACAGTGGCCAGTAAATGTGAAATAATTTCTGTGCTGTGTGTCCCTTTATTTTATGAAGTAAAATCTCCCACGTACAGGTTCACCCTCTCTAGTTGGTGCCTGACTGGTGCCAAATGAGAGAATTTTGCTGAACCAGAGGAGTTCAATATTGCCTAGCAGCACTCCCAACATGTCCGTAGCTTACTGGGCTCTTAGAAGATATTTAAGGGTAAATTACAGCTAAATAACAGCTCAGAACACTGAAAGCCAGGACTGGTGGCTGTAAACAATCTTTACGGACCACGAGAAATTTGGCCATAACCAAGATAAGTGGACATCTGGCTAACAATCATGTTGGACCACAGGTGTTGCCAGGTCAGACAGTGCCAGACTAGAGAGGTTCAACTTGTATAACTTTTTTAAAAATTTCCCCTCTTTCCAACTTTTGTAGATAGAGCTTGAGAATGTGATTCCATAAGGCTCTTGTTCTTCAGTAGTCATGAGATTGATTTCCCACATGAACGTGATTTGTTGCGGGGGCGGGGAAGTAGTCAACATGGCTGTTATAAAGCGAAACCATGCTTCACCAGTCTGTTAGAATTCTTTGAGGGGGTCACTAAACATGCAGACAGTACATTCCTGTGTCTATTGTGTAATTGGGCTTTCAGATGCCTTTGATCAGATTCCTCACCAACAGCTTTTTTGCAAAGTAAGCAGTCATGGAATAAGAGGGAAGGTCCTCTCATGAATCAGTGACTGGTTAAAAGACAGGAAAAAAGAGTAGGGACGCATAGTCACCTTCTGTTGCTAGGCCAAATGTTAAGTTACACAGGTGCAGCTCCCGCTGAATTTAGTCTTTTCAGTTTGTCTCCTACAAGCCAAAACCTAATTTGGTGCCTCTCTAGCATGTCCGACCCAGTATTTACGATGCACGTTAATGGAACTGTGCCCTGCTAACTAGAAGCTTCCTTATGTGCAGATCCACATCTGTTTCATGCTCAGCTCCCTCTTAAAGAAGCCTAAAGTCACCAGCGTCGTTGGATTCCTCATCATCCTTTTCTCTGCATGTCTGAGCTTAATCACATTGATGGAAAAACTTCCTGCCCCCTTGGAATGGGTTTTGGGTCTCCTCTGTCCCTTGGCCTTTACCACTGGATTCTTCAAGGTATGGTGAATGATTCTGCAGATGTGCAATAAAGCTGCAACATGTAGCTAATTGGTGGTGTATGCCTGACAGCTGCCATGGGAAGGTACTGCTTATTGTGTATTGCAGTGGCATTTCAGGGCCCCCTCATATCCCAGAAAGTTTGCTGCCCTCAGGCTCTCAAATGTCCATCAGGACCAGGCCAACACATTGCTTAGAAGCTGTCAGTCTGATACAGTTTCTCCATAGGAGGAAATCAATCATGATGAAAGCTAAGATTTAGGAGTGGGTTTGTTTAGTAACAGTCACGGGAAATAAACAGAACATCATGGCCGATGACATGTCCATGTCTTTTACGGTATAAATACCTCTGACTAAGATGAAGCAGCTCCTGGGCTCTGGGGTGCTGATGCATGAAGTGGGAGCTGGACACTGTTGCTGTGGGGACTCCTCAGGGCTGATGGCAAGCCCCTATACTAGCATTGGAGGCTGAGTGTATCTAGCCACCTGCTGTTTCAAGGTCCCTTGGACAGCCCCTGGGACCACTGCTGCTCCAGTTGCCCTGTGACCAGTGGCCCCAATCACTGCTTGGATGACCTGGGAACAGGTGCCTGAGGTCTACCCCAGCAGTGGCTAGCATGGCTGAAGGCAGGGTCTGCACCAGCAGCAGCCAGAACAGCTGACCCTGGGTCTGTTGCTTGGATGTCACCTGGTGCCAACTGCACCAGCTGTAGCTCAGGTTCTCACTACCGAGATAGCTCCTTGGAGCCGCCTGACTAACAGACAGTGCAGGTGGCCCAGTGCAGTCACTCCAAGAGCAGCCAGTACAGCTTGATGGTAGGGTGGCTCTGGGACTGGCCGCTTCAGAAATACCAGAGGTTATGCAAATCTGTGGCTGCTCTGACCACCAGCGCCGTATTGCCACTTTAATCATGATATGTGAATGTAACTTGTTTGCATTGGCTTATATTGCCTCCAATAGAAGAGTTCGAGGAAAGTACCCAAATGATGTCATGAGGTTGCAGGTGGCTGGTGGGAGAAG
This sequence comes from Carettochelys insculpta, assembly GCF_033958435.1. Lineage (NCBI taxonomy): Eukaryota > Metazoa > Chordata > Testudines > Carettochelyidae > Carettochelys > Carettochelys insculpta. The sequence continues at coordinate 20,955,121 of NC_134156.1, read as the reverse complement.
TGATTTCTGTATGTGAATAGTGAATCTCTTTCTGGAGCCTTTTGGGAATTTTGGATGAAAACAGACACTCTCCCGTTTGTCGGTAGAAAAGTATTCCTAGCGAGGCAAAGAAACTAGAAAGGGCATGGGGGAAAATATGATGCTGGACATCTCAAAGCACCTCTGAGTAACCATGTGGCATACATTTCATTACAATCCTAAACTTATGTGCTGGGTTTTACCTCTGAAGAATTTTTTTTTCTTTCAGATTTTACACTTGGAGAAATATGGAATAGGTTTCTACTTTTCTAACATTATGGAGGAACCATATGCTGTATCTACAGCCTACATCCTACTGATTTTTGACAGTATTTTATATATGCTATTGGCTATCTATTTTGATAAAGTTTTGCCTGGTAGGTATATTTATAATATATAATGTCAATACAATACGTTACAGTTGAACCTCTCTAAACTGGAGCTCTCTCTTCCAGCAACATCCATGGTCCGGCATGATTTTAGTTAGCTGGACAACCCCTTATCAGGGGTATAGCCGTGTTTCCTGTGATCCCATAAAGTTTGTTTACAGCCACCAGTCCTGGCTATCAGTGTTCTGTGCTGTTATTTAGCTCTAATGTACCCTTTAATGTCTTCTCACAGCCCAGTAAGCAGTGGAAGTCTTGGTAATGTGCTAGACAATATTGACCTCCCGTGGTTTGGCAAATTCTCTCATTCAGAACCAGTTAGGGCCTGAGCATGCCAAACTAGAGAGATTCAACCTGTACAATATGTAATCTTATGTTATCTAATTTAATCTAATCTACACATACTTGCACCTATAAGTCTCTCTCTTTCCAGGCCCTCACCACCCCATTATTTCAAAGATGTATAAATGATAGAATTACGCTGAATAAAAGAAAATATAGAATAAGGATTTTCCACCTCACTTTGAGTGGATCAACTAATGTCTCTCTCATCTGTAATTGGTGTTAGTCAGTTGTCTGGAAATACTATTTATTGATTGCTTGTGGCTTCCTAAATAAGCCCCACTGCTCCTAAGAAGCCATTTTGTGAGATTTTTCAAAGTGCCCCTTTGCATCCTTAGGCACCTACATACCCGTAAGAATTTTGACCTTGCACATGTTTAATGCCATGAGTTAGGCTCTGGTCTATGCCTGATAAACTAAGGTTCATCCTCTTTGTTCCCTTTAGACAAATATGGCATGAAATATCATCCTTTGTTCTGCTTCAAGCCATCCTACTGGTGCCAAAGCAGGAGAGTTTCTGCTCATGAGGGACCTGAAACTGAACAAAACCATGAACGTGTCTTGAATGACAGTATGGAGCCAGTGCCTGCAGAACTGGATGGGAAGGAAGGCATTAGGTTAGATGCTGCTTGCGTATAAGAAGTAACTGGGAGAAGGGGAAACATGTTGCAATGGAGCATTACCACAGACCCACTTGCAAATGTTGCTCTCCCTGATGATTCAAGCTCGCTTTTGAGAGGGATAGCTCAGTGGTTTGAGCATTGGCCTGCTAAACCCAGGATGGTGAATTCAATCCTTGAGAGGGCTGTTTAGGGCTCTGGGGCAAATAGATAAAAAAAAAAAAATGGGATGGTGCTTGGTTGTGCCATGGGGGCAGGGGACTGGACTCAATGACCTCCTGAGGTCCCTTCCAGCTCTGTGAGATGCGTATCTGCATATATTTTTATTATAATACTTCTGCCTACTCAGCTTTCCCAGAGGTGAGATTCTGGTGAGAATACGTTCTTTCACAGAGTGAGAAGATGTTGTGAAGGCCGGGACTTTAACAGGGTGCAAAAAAGAGCTAGATAAGTTCATGGAAGGTAGGTCCATCAATGGCCATTGGCCGGGATGGGTAGGAACGTTGGCCCCAGCTTCTCTTTGTCAGAGGCTGGAAATAGGCTACAGGGGAGGAATCACTGGATGGTTCCCTGTTCTGAGGCATCTGGCATTGTCCACTGTCAGAAGACAGGATATTGGGCTATATCAGGGATCGGCAACCTGCATCTCCCAGTGCTGCTGCCACCACTGCCACTTTGCTTTTTGTTTGAGTGGTGGCAGCCTCCAGAGTGTCTAGGCGTTCAGCTATGTTGGGGTGTGGGAGAAGCCAGCAGAGCAGGGAGCCCCAGAAGAGGAAGCCGGAGCAAGGGCAGCGTGCAGGAGAACTTGAAGGGGGGGAGGGTGGCTGAGCCTGCCCTGCTGGAGCTGTGCAGCCGCACGGAGAAGGAGGCGATGGGAGGAGTAGTGGTAGCATGAGGAGCTGCTCAGCTAAGCCAGATAAATCCTGGGGTTAGGGGAAGCAGTGACTTTGGGGCTAGAGGGGTTAAAGCTGGAGATGGGGAGGTGGGTTTTCAGGATGGGGATAAAACTGAGGAATGGGGATAATTTCACTTTGTAATTGGTACCAACCAACACTCTTCTTCAAATAGGGGCTACAAAAAGTACCGTTTGACTTTGTTTATTATTTTCTATCGATTTATTAAGAACTGTCTCGCATTCCCGTGTATTGCAGCTCTTGAAGTATTGATTTTGTTTAGGAATTCGAAAAAAGGGCTTTTGTCACTATTTCAGTTGCAGACCCCTGAGCTAATGGACCTTTGGCCTGACCCAATGTGGCTGTTCCTAAGAATTCAGAGTTAGGTCAAATGTTGTAACAGTGCAGAGCAGATTAGCAACCAGATCAGGCCAGTCATCCATAAAGTGAGCCAAATAGGAAATTCGTTTTGTGATACAAATTTTGTCCAAAAATAACTATGGCAGAGAGAACCCAAGCTCATTGTACCTACAATCTAGCTCAGATGTGATCCCCAAAGCTTTCAGAGGTGAAAGATAATCTGATGTAACAGTTTCAACCTTTATACATGAAGGCACTGATCTTCCAAGCTGCACAGACATTGACACTTGGGAAAGAGGAATGTAAAAGACTCGCAGATCAGGGACGCACTCCCTTGCCCGGGTATAAATGACTCGGGAGGCACAGCAATCTTGTGGTGAGAGCACTGGCCTCGGACACCAGAGACCTGAGCTCTACTCTGAGTTCTACTAAAGGTTGACTGACCTTGGGAAGGTTGCGGGGCCTCCCAGTACCTCAGTCTCCCCATCTGTAAAATGGGAATTTTACTGACCTCCTTTGTAAAGCATCATATATGAATGAGATATTATTAGTTCTGAAGAGGCAAAGCAGTGGAGAGTCAGTTCCCTAAGCAGCGGGACTGACAGCCACCAGGGGCCCTGGGGGAAGGCGGGAGGAGGGCCTGGCTTCATGCCCTGGAAGGGGTGGATCCAAGTGCAGAAGGGGTGGGGCCTGAGGCAGTCAGCCCTTAGTGCCACTGGACCATGGTGGTGGGCTTCCCTTCTACAACCACCAGGAGCAGTGCTGCTGTAGCAGTTCAAAAGGGCCCGGATCTCAAGCCACTGCCTCTGCCAAATTAGCAGGGGACAGCCAGCGCACCAGGCCCCTGTGCATCTGCCCAACTTCCCCTCTACTCCCCCTTTCCCTGTTGGCGGGTCTGTCCCTGAGTGTTTACCCAATAATTGAAATCCAAGTGCTAATGATACCTTGCTTACCCTTTCTTTTAGACTCAACAACATTAAAAAAACGTATAAAACAAAGGACAAGAAAATAGAAGCTTTGAGAGGTATGAACAGTTTCCTAAACCTTTTTGTTCAGATTTTAACCAAAAATGAGCCGAATCCATTCTGAAATTTTAGGGCTGTTTTCTTATAGTGGGAAGTTAATACAGTAATTCTGCTTATCCATAGTTTAAACTGCTTAGGAAAATGTAAATCTAGAGCCATTGCAAATGGCTTCTTTGCACCATTTAACCCTTGTTAAATAAGAGACAAAAGTAAAAGCTATAAAAAAAGTTGAAATTAAAAGTTAGAAGAAATAAAGAAGCAAAAGTTTATTTCCGCCAGGACTGTCTGAAAGACTGTGCCAAAACCTAATTCGTGCAGCTGTTGTCACTGTATTTCTATCTCTACTAAAAATAAAAAGGAAGGAGCATTGCAGGAACAGAGTAGAGCATTTAAAATATTTTTAAAGTTCTTACTGCTTTCTCTCATCCTTCCATTGCACCCTATCTATTAACGTAATGAAAAACTTCTTGCCAGTGCGAACCTGGTTTCTGAAGATCTGACCCAGATTATGGGTCTGTATTCCTGACTTTGCTTGTTCCTGCATCAACAGAAATCATATTTCTTTAATTATCATGTTTGGCACCTAGATGGGCCCAAAGAAAGAAACAGGTAGGACTTACTTTACTTCACTCAGTTTAATCTCAACATAATTCTATTTTTATACCAGGTTTGTTCTTAAATATTTACGAAGGCCAGATCACGGCATTACTTGGTCATAGCGGCGCTGGAAAAACTACACTACTAAACATCCTAAGTGGACTTTCCCAGCCATCAGATGGTATGCCGGTACATTTCTAAGTGGAAAGGGACCAAGTGCTTGATTTCAAGTGTGCTTGGGTGAAAGAACAAAGGACTCATCCCCTTCGCTTTTGTGTTCAGGTTCTGCAACAATATACAATTACCAGCTATCAGACCTGGAGGATATGGAAGAAATTAGAGCCTTACTTGGGGTTTGTCCACAATTCAACGTTCAATTTGAAGTTTTAACAGTGAAAGAAAATTTGCAAGTTTTTGCGGAAATCAAAGGGATTCGGTCTATGGAGGTGGAGTTTGAGGTAAGTGTGGAGTCCCTAGGGTGAGGGGGGGACTTCTTTCACCACTACTTGTCACTTTCTTGTGCAAATTGTGTCATATCCCACTTGTCTAAGACCCTGAGGGTCAGTGGCAGGTCAGCTGTAGATTCACTCTCTGGCCACAGAAAGTCTAGCCTATGAGGTACAAAAGTATCACAGGCCAATGTGTCCGTTAAAAATGGGAGTGCCTGCAGAGCTCCCGGTAAAGGAGACATTAGTTGCTATTGTTTCTTTGTTTTGTGTTAGTTTCTAGGAGCCCCAGTGATGGATGAGCACCCAGGGCTGGATGAACGCAGAACAGCTGGCCCCTGTCCCAGAGCGCTTGGGGATAGATTATTCAAGAGATTTAGGCACCAACAGATACAGATAGGTGCTTGGGTACTTTTGAAAATCCCACTAGGGCCTATTTGCTGTTTTAGGATCCTAGATGCCTTTAAAAATCAGGCCCTGAGGCATGGGCAGAGGGTGAAGGCCTGGCTTAGGGAGGTAGGTCCCAGACTCGCCCCTTCCATGCCAACCACAGACCAGCCTCCACTGTGGCTACTGATCTCTGCCCTGCAACCCTAGTTCCATCCCTTATGACTGCTGCTTCCTCCTGCTGCCCAAGGGGGGTGTCCCAGCTCCCCTGTTTCTGGCTCCCAGAGTAACAGCAGCTCTAGCTTTCCCCTCCCCATCCCCAGCACCATACAGTTGGTGCCAACCCAGACCCCAGTGCCCCCCTCAGGTCCAGGAACATCCAGGCGGCCACGACCCCAGCTGGCTGGAGCCATGGTCCAGAACCAGTCCAGCACAGACAGCCCAGCTGGTGGGCAGGGGCCAAAGGTGGCACACTGTCAGCAGGGCCTGGCTGGTGGGGAGTGGATGCTGTCGTCAATTGGGGCGCAGAGCCCTAGAGAGACAGCTGCCTTGTTCCTCTTTCCCTAAGGCCAGGCCTGCACTGGTCAGCCCGGCAGCCGAAGTCGCAGTCTTCCCATACAGCTGAAGCCCCTCCCCTGGTTTTTGGGAAGGCTGTGCCTTACCTTGTCTGTATCACCTGCCACCCAGGCCCTGAGGGACAACTATGCCAGGAGAATACCTGGGACAGCAAGTCTAGGAGCCCAGGTTGAAACAGCAGTGCATACACTGATGCTCAGCATACAGCGGGGCTTCAAGACCCTCCCTTCTCATCGAGTTTCACCACCCAGGCTCTGGGGTGAGCCCAAGCGTCTATGCTCCCTTTTTCAGTCCTGCAGCAGGAGCCCAAGTCAGGGGACTGAGGCTCTGCACGGGCTGCACATGGTTGGTATTGCTTTGTCGCTCTACCCTAAGGGTCTACGACACCTTCTGAGTTTGCCCCCAGCAGGGAGGCAACACTGCTGTCCTTCCTGCGCTCTGTTGCCATGCCGGCAGAGGGGAAAGGAAGCCAGTCCACCCCCACGTGCTGCTCCAGCAAGAATGAGCCGGCCAGCTGGGGCACTTGGCTGCGGGAGGAGGTGTGGTGGCCTCCCAGGCTAGCACCCAGGATGCTAAGCAGCAGGCAGCCAGTCTGGGGCTGCCCCAGACCTGACGCTCTCCCCTCCCAGGCTCTTTAGGGGGGGCAGGGGGCTGAAGCTTCCCCATCCGTGAAAGTTGTACGGCGACGCTGTTTGCTGTTCCCCTTCGTCACTGTCAGGGAGTGAGGGCCACATGCCCAGTTTGCAGCAGTCCTTTCCTTCTGGCTGGGGAGAGCAGGGGCAGATGAGCTGTTTGCTTTGCTCTCGCTCCCTTCCAGGGATGAAGAGGGGAACAACAAGCAGCATCCCTGTTTAAATCTTGAGGGAGGGGCTTCAGCTCCCCCCTGCCCTGCCCAACCCCCCCTACACACACCAACCCTCTGCCTTGAGCCCTGTACACTTCATGCTTAAATTTCTTACAGATACCATCAAATCCATGCCCCTCCCCCGCAGCCTCCTGCGCTGAGCGCCCCCCCAGTGGGTGCTGTGATACGACAATACCTGTAAGACGTTTAAGTTGCTTTCACCCTTGTGTGCCAATGGCATTAATCGGGTACTAGAGAGTATTGTAATACCTTCACACCTCCATTCATTTGTAAATGGCAGCCGAGACACCATTCTAATTCTGACTGTGACATAGGCAGGGTTTAAATCAGAGAACTTGTCAAGTGACATCTGACCCTGCTTAAACAACGAGAAGTCCTGTGGCACCTTATAGACTGACGCATTTATTGGAGCATGAACTTTCATGGGCAAAGACCCACTTCCTCAGTTGCCTCTGACACATGACTTCCCATTGTTTTGGGGATACAGACTCACACAGCTACTCCTCCATTACTTTTCCCTGCTTAGTTTTTGCAGTAAGGCTGGAAGCGGAGAGGTTTCAGGAGTGATCTAGTTGAAAGTGACACTAGGACCTCTGGAGAGCAAGGCTGGCCCGGCTGCTATTAAATGAACACAGACCTCTTGTCATTTAACTCTGGCTTGCGTGCTTGCTTAATAAAGAGCTTACTACAATAATGTAAAAACTTGCTCTTGCTGCACCACAGTTTTCTAACAAACTACAGGGCAGCACCATTTAATAGGTACACTTTTTATTGTGTAACCCCTGTTATTCTGCAGCTGTTACTTACAAGGGTATTGTTTGGGACTGATGGTACCCAAAAGCCTAGACATATTGGTCCTTGGCATTTATTTCCTGTCATTTTCCAGGTGCAGAAAGTTTTGAAACTGCTGGATATTATCAACATTCAGGACACCCGAGCTAATAAACTGAGCGGTGGGCAAAAAAGAAAGTTGTCTCTTGGAATCGCCATATTAGGAGATCCACAGGTAAAAAGGAGTGGCCGTGCACAGCTGGCACATGCATGGTATATGTCTTTAAATGCATAATCCTGACAAGAATTGCATATGTGCTTATCTTTACACACTATGAGCACCCTAATGCCTACTGACATAAGCTAAGGCTAGGACTACAACAGGGTTTAAAAAAGAGCTAGATAAATCCATGGAGGTTAAGTCCATCAATGGTTATTAGGAAGGATAGAATCAATCATAGAATACTAGGACTGGAAGGAATCTCGAGAGGTCATCGAGTCCAGCACCTGCCCTCATGGCAGGACCAAGTACTGTCTAGACCATCACTGATAGACATTTATCTAACCTGTTCTTAAATATCTCCAGCGATGGAGATTCCACAACCTCCCTTGGCAATTTATTCCAGTGTTTGACCACCCTGACAGTTAGGAACTTTTTCCTAATGTCCAACCTAAACCTCCCGTGCTGCAGTTTAAGTCCATTGCCTCTTGTTCTACCCTCAGAGGCTAAAAAGAACAAGTTTTCTCCCTCCTCCTTATGACACCCTTTTAGATACCTGAAAACCGCTATCATGTCCCCCCTCAATCTTCTCTTTTCCAAACTAAACAAGCCCAAGTCTTTCAGCCTTTCATCATAGGTCATGTTCTCTAGACCTTTGATCATTCTCGTTGCTCTTTTCTGGATCCTTTCCAATTTCTCCACATCTGCCTTGAACTGCGGTGCCCAGAACCGGACACAATACTCCAGCTGAGACCTAACCAGTGCAGAGTACAGCAGAAGAATGACTTCTTGTGTCTTGTTCACAACACACCTGTTAATGCATCCCAGAATCATGTTTGCTTTTTTTTGCAACAGCATCACAATGTTGACTCATATTTAGCTTGTGGTCCACTATAACCCCTAGATCCCTTTCTGACATACTCCTTCCTAGACAGTCGCTTCGCATTCTGTATGTGTGAAACTGATTGTTCCTTCCTAAGTGGAACACCTTGCATTTGTCTTTATTAAACTTCATCCTGTTTATCTCAGACCATTTCTCCAATTAGTCCAGATCATTTTGAATTTTGACTCTATCCACCAAAGCAGCTGCAACCCCTTCTAGCCTGGTATCATCTGCAAACTCAATAAACCTACTTTCTATGCCAATATCTAAATCGTTGAAGAAGATATTGAACAGAACCGGTCCCAAAACAGACTCCTGTGGAACCCCACTTGTTATACCTTTCCAGCAGGATTTAGAACCATTAATAACTACTCTCTGAGTACTGTTATCCAGCCAGTTTTTCACCCACCTTATAAAAGCCCCATCTCAGTTGTATGTGCCTAGTTTATTGATAAGAATATCATGCGAGACCGTATCAGATGCCTTACTAAAGTCTAGGTATACCACATCCACCACTTCTCCCTTATCCACAAGGCTTGTTATCCTACCAAAGAAAGCTATCACATTGGTTTGACATGATTTGTTCTTTACAAATCCATACTGGCTGTTCCCTATCACCTTACCGCCTTCCAAATGTTTGCAGATGATTTTCTTAGTTACTTGCTCCATTATCTTTCCTGGCACAAAAGTTAAACTGACTGGTCGGTAGTTTCCTGTGTTGTTCTTATTCCCCTTTTTATACATGGCCACTATATTTGCCTTTTTTCCAGTCTTCTGGAATCTCTCCTGTCTCCCATCATTTTACAAATATGATAGATTAAAGGCTCAGATACCTGTTCTAGCAACTCCTTGAATATTCCAGCATGCATTTCATCAGGCCCTGGTGACTTGCAGACATCTAACTTTTCTAAGTGATCTTTAACTTTGTTCTTTTTTTTTTTCCTCTTCTAAACCTACCCCCTTCCCACTAGCATTCACTATGTTAGACATTCCTTCTTCAGACTTCTCGGTGAAGACCGAAATGAAGAAGTCATTAAGCATCTCTGCCATTTCCAAGTTTCCTGTTGTTGTTTCTCCATCCTCACTGAGCAATGGGCCTACCCTATGCTTGGTCTTCCTCTTGCTTCTAATGTATTTATAAAAAGTCGTCTTGTTTCCCTTTATGCCTGTAGCTAGTTTGAGCTCATTTTGTGTCTTTGCCTTTCTAATCTCACTCCTGCATTCCTGTGTTGTTTGCCTATATTTATCCTTTGTAATTTGTCCTAGTTTCCATTTTTTGTGTGATTCCTTTTTCTATTTTGAGATCATGCAAGATCTCCTGGTTAAGCCAAGGTGGTCTTTTGCCATATTTTCTCTCTTCCCTATGCAGCAGAAGAGCTTGCTTTTGGGCCCTTAATAATGTCTCTTTGAAAAACTGCCAACTCTCCTCAGTTGTTTCTCCCCTCGGTCTTGCTTCCCATGGAACCTTAAGTTGGTTAAGGAATGGTGTCCCTTTCCTCTGTTTGTCAGAGGCTGGTGATGGATGGAAGGAGAGAGATCACTTGATCATTTCCTGTTTGGTTCACTCCCTTTGGGGCACCTGGCATTGGCCACTATCAGCAGACAATACTGGGCTGGATGGACCTAGTATGGACATTCTTATGATAACAGTAGGACTCCTCCTAATGCACAAGTTAGGTATATAAGTCAGTCTTTGCAGGACTGAAACCATGAAAAGTACATTTTCCTGCCGTTAATTTATAAACACCTCAAAGAATGTGAGTGTCCAAGAAAATGACTGGAAAATACCTAAATGATTCCTAAATGTCAGCTGAAGTTGTCGTAACAAACAAGAGATTGAGGTTGAACCAATACCTTGTTTAGCTCAGACAAAAAGAGTAATTTTAAAAAAAAACAAGAAAACCAGTAAAAAATATGGACGTGCGGCTTGTCTCCACAGACACAGGATGGTTAAACTAAATGAATAAAGGTGTAAATTTGAAGCAGATTAGTCAAACCGTATTACATCTCTGTGTAGACGCTGTCATTCAAGTGGCCTTTAAGCCATTTTAATTCTGAGTAGCATGGACCAGACTGGCAGTTAGTGTGAATTCACTAACCCACTTCAAATCTCTATGTTTAGTTAATTCATTTTAACTTTCCTGAATGTTCCCACGGAAACAAGCCTGTAAGATTCATTCTGTTAACATCATCTGAAAAGAAAACTAAGAGGTTAAAACATCAAATCTATGCATGTATCTAAAAGTATTCCTTGTAACTGGATCTGAATCCAATATTGCCAACCCTGATTGTTTGAAAATCTTGAGTTGGGTCCCAAAACCCTCTGAATTTTATGTAAAAATCATGAGCTTTTAAAAAGTGGGGATTATATTTATTTTCTCACCAGTTTTGGGGCCAGTCAGATGCACACCTGTCATGTTTTCCAGCATTTGCTACACCCCAGAGGGACAGGCATTTTGTTAAAACATGATTAAAGGAGACGCTCATTCATTCTCTTGACTCCAGAAGCTGGTGAATAATGAGAGTGGACAAGTCAGCGAAGGTCTGATTTAATTCCTGTTTGCAGGTTTTGTTATTAGATGAGCCAACTGCCGGCTTGGACCCCCGTTCCAGACACTACGTGTGGTCCCTACTGAAAGAACGGAGAGCGGGTCGAGTGACTCTGTTCAGTACCCAATTCATGGATGAAGCTGATATCCTTGCTGGTGAGACCAGAATATCACATAATATAAGAAGATTTTATAAGTGGATGCAATGAGGTTTTTTGAGCAGAGGTTCCTTGTAGAACAGATTTTAATTGTACCAGGATTTCATCCTCCTTGTCTTTAAAGTTTTGACTCAGTTTTGACATCGCAAGGCTGGCCCTTCCAGGAGAGTTAAAATTCAATGCACTGCATTGAAGCAATTCCGGACTTTGTGTATCACTGAAGTTTCATTATACCCATCATCATATTGCTCCTTCTTTTGCAACAGTTTCTGACGTATTTCCCATGCACCCCATGTGCCTGAACTCCTCTTTAAAAGCCACTTGTGCTAGTAAATCATTCCCTTTACCTCTAACCTCTGCATGCCCATTCGTTCCTGAATTATCATTCTCTGTCTTGAAACCAATTGTTAAATAAGCATTCTATTACCTACTTATTAGAAGTTGTACTATAGATTTTTAATTTTATTAATGACTCAAGAAGAATTCATTCCAGCAAATGAGATCCACTCTGTACATTATTTTATTTTTCTCTCTCCTTAGACCGGAAAGCTTTTATCTCACATGGGAGAATAAAGTGTGTTGGATCCTCTCTATTTCTGAAGAAAAAATGGGGAATTGGATATCATTTAAGGTATTTAATTTTCAAATACTCCTCATCTTTCTAATTTGGAATCACAGTCATTATTTGATTCCTAGCAAGCAACAACTTGGGAGATGCAAATATAAATACCTCTGATTATAGCTTGACTGGAATGAGTAAATAAACTTAAAAATGCATTGAGAAGACTGTGTCAAAATATTCCTCCGTCCTGGCAAATGCAACATTTGTAGTTCAAGTTATGAAAACTGAATGTATTTTGTAGTTAATTTTATTTTTAAGGAGCTCAGATTTGAGCTCACCTTTCATCAGATGTAATGTCTCGGGTATTCAGGCTGTTTACAGCCAATTGCAGATTGAACCTCTCCAATCTGGAACTGTCTCATCTGACAACATGCATAATTCGGCATGATTTTAGTAAGCCAAACAACTTCTTATCATGGGTGTGGCCAAGTTTACCAGGGTCCTGTAAAGTTTGTTTACAGTTACCAGTCCTGGTTCTCAGTGTTTTGTGCTGTTATTTAGCTGTGATTTACCCCTAAATGTCTTCTAAGAGCCCACTAAGCAGTGGAAGTGTTTGGTAATGTGCTAGACAATTTTGACCTCCAGTGGTCTGGCAAATTCTCTTGTCTGGCACCGGTCAGGTTCTGAGGGTGCTGGATGAGAGAGGGCCAACATGTAATATTATTCCTATTATTGTGCTGACTTCCTAGAATCCTAGTAATTAAATGTTCTACAAGGTGGAAGTGATTCACTTCTTCAGGTACAACAGCTGTTGGCTCAGAAGGCACGCCGCTCAAAAATCCATCTTTCTTTTGGGTCTGATCCTCAAGTTCTGGTCATCTCTTTTATAAGATGCTTCACTGCGTTTCCTAACCACCGTGCAGGATAGGGCCCTTTGAAAGCCTTTTTTGGAGGGCGGGAGGAATATTTTCTGTGGATGCTCTGAAATCAGTTTGTTATTCCTCTCCACTTGTTTTATTACAATAGCAAGCACATGAGGTTGGTACTACACATGGAGTGTAACGAATTCTTCAATCCTTAGACAAAATTTCCACAGCAATTTTGTCTAAAGATGTGCTGCAGGAGTTGGATGTTATTCTGAAGGAAAGGCATTTGGGTTTGGCTCTCTTGGTACATGACACCATAAAGAAATACATATTGTTCTTGTTAAAATGTAAGCCTTTTGCCTCCTTAATTTACACAGAATGCACGTCAGTGAGCATTGTAACTCCGAGAGCATGATATCCCTGATCAGACAGTACATCCCTGACGCAACATTCACAGCACAGAGTGAAAATGAACTGAGTTATACGCTGCCCTTAGAAAATGTGGATAAATTTCCAGGTAATTACTTGTTGGCATAATCCAAAATCCACCGTGCATTGAATTATTCCCCTTTTTTCTACTAACGTTGCGACAGATTGTGTCTGACCCCTGAATTTCGTCAGGATGGTACCCTACTGATGTGGAACTACTTCATAAGGAATTTTTTCTTACGGGATTTTAGTCTTGGTATATATTTAAGATCAAAATAGGTGGTGTTCTTCTATGCACGTTAAAGTATACTGGGCAAGAGTTTTCTGTTAAAAGCATAGCATCCTAGGGCTGGAAGAGACCTCAAGAGATCATCTAGTCCAGCCCCCTGGAGGGTAACAATGAAGGGCTGGAAATATTGTAAGCATAGTCTCACTCATCTCATTTTGGCATTTACAGACCCAGCCCTAGCCAGAGTCTGAAAATGTACAAAAGTTCAAAATCACGTTAAACAAATGAATGGGGTGAACACAAGAAAATAATGAAAAATACTGGTTAGTGGGAAAGGAGGGGAAATTCCCACTGTAATGCACAAAATAATTGAGATTACAAGGGCAATTTCTCCACCTTTGATATTCGCAGAAATGGGACTTACCTCTTCCCCTGGTCCCATTAATGACAGGTGACTCCCCCACCCCTTTTTCCTTTCTACTACATCTCCCCATCCTTCTCCTCCCTACTCCGACCCTCCCTCCCCACCCCCCTGCACTATATAAACCCTGGATTCTCGTTATCTGCTACAAATCTGAAGAGGTGGGTCTTACCTACGAAAGCTCATTACCCAACAAATAAATTTGTTAGTCTGTAAGGTGCTAGAGGACTGCTTGCTCTTTTGTGAAGCAAGAGGACAGCGAGCTGAGCTCTAAGCAAAAGGACGGTGAGTTGCCTTCACAGATCGTTGCCAGGAACTCCTCCCATGCAGAAGAGGTAGCATGGGAGAATGCACAAAGGCGTCTGGAAATTTTAAAAGTGGACAATCCAAGTTGGTACCTGCCCACTTTCTGACAGAACAAAAGCAAATACCCGTGCCCTGCCTCCTCTCTGAAGTCCTGTCCTGCTCACTCCTTCCCCTCTTCCTTCATCGCACTCGCTTGCTCATTGTCACCGAACTTGAGAGTCCTTTTTTGACCAGATGTCCTGAACATCTGACACCCATAACACCTTGTATTTTTAGACTCTGAAGTGTATGTATTCGAATAAAACTTCAGTTTTTAACTTTAAAAAAGCAACAGCATTTTGTCCCACACCAGGACTGTCTAAAAACCAAGACCTGGAGATTTCTGTAAACTCATAGTTTTCATGCTTACCCTAGGCTTAGAAGTTAAGGTTAAATAATTCTGCTTTTAAATACTAAAGTGTCTGTCAGGAATTACTCTGGATTTATATTTGTACACCCAAAAACACATTTTAGCTCCAATACATTTTAATTTTCTTATGCCTTCAAGGCACATGTGTTCCTTCTGTCCTGCAGATCTCTTCCATGGGCTAGACAGTCACTCAGACCAGGGGATTATCAATTATGGTGTCACCATGACAACCCTGGAAGACGTCTTCCTGAAGCTGGAAGGTGAAGCAGCAGCTGATCAAGAAGGTAAAACACTGAGTCCAAACATACAATTTTCAGCCAAGGAAAATTATTTTAGATTAATCTTACCTTCTTTTTCTCCTGAACATAAATCCTTACCTTTTGCTTGTCTTCAGAGATAAACTGACTCTCTAAAATGCTTTGAATGGTTAACTCTACTTTTAAACATGACTAAAAAGCAGTTGGAAACGCACAGGTGTGAGAGCAAAGAAAGAGGACTTTTTTTTTTGTTTCTAGCTTGCTACCAAGCCTTACATGGATAATGAGATCAGTGCATCCGTAACTAGACAGGAGTTCAAATTTCAGAGAAGTCAGTAGCTTTTACTTCATTCTGAAACTTATTTTGCAAAGTCTTCCTGAACTGACTAGGAAAAAAGGATTGGATTAGCTTTCTTCAAATCCAGAACCTTAGAAACAGAGACAAAGCAGGCTGCTCCCTATGACAGAGAGACAGAACTTCACCTGTTTTGCCCTAGTCTGCCTCTGTGCAGACTCCCTGCTGGGAAGCCTCAATCCAACATTGTCTACGGAGCCTCTGGTCTGCAAGTTGGGCCAGGAAATCCTTAGAAGCTTTAGTGGTAGTTTTCGATTTAACTCGTTTTCCAAACACACCACAGGGGAGCAGGGAGGGAAAGGGGCGGTGTCTGTATTTTTTTAAAGTGACACCAGTTAACGATGAAATTCCAAACTAAACCAAAATAAACTTATTTTGTGAAACTGAAAAAACAACAGTACAAAGTCATCCTGTGGCACCTTATAGACTAACAGATTTGGTGGAGCATAAGCTTTCATGGGGATGCATTTGATGAAGCGGGTCTTTGCTCACGAAGGCTTATGTTCCAAAAATCTGTTAGGTGCCACAGGATGACTTCTTGCTGTTGTTTTTTCAATTTCAGAAAATATGTTTATTGTTTCTGGGTTTTATTCTAGAATAGTTTCTTGTTCTTCAGCTGTGTCTGATAAAACATTACACACTTAGAGCCTGCTCCTTGTAAAGACAAGGCAAATCTCTCATTGACTTTGGTGAGGCAGAATCAAGCATGTAGGACAATATGCTAACCAGAGGACATTGTGTGTTACAGTAAAAGCTTTGTTATCCAGGATGCATGTGGCATGTGGGTTGCCAGTTAATCAAACATGCCAATCATTCAAACTTTTTCATCAAACTCAAAAAATGTTAAAGAAATGAAATGTGTTGTGGGCGGTAGCTGGGGGTCATTCTTCCACTCTGCTCTGCGCTGGTTGGGCCTCGACTGGGGTGTTGTGTCCAGTTCTGAGTGCCGTGGTTCAGGAGGGATGTGGAGAGGTTAGGGGAGTCCAGGAGGAGAGCGACAGGGGTGATTGAGGGTCTGGGGAAAGTGACCTGTGCAGAAGGGCTGAAAGAATTGGGCTTGTTTGGTTTGGAGGGGAGAGGACTGGGGGGAGACATGGTGGCAGTTTTCGGGTATCTAGAAGGGGGTCGTAGGGAAGGGGGAGAAAACTTGTTCTTTTCGGACTCTGAGGATAGAACAAGAGGCAAGGGAGGTTTAAGTTGGATATTAGGAAAAAGTTCCTAACTGTCAGGGTGGTCAAACAGTGGAATAAATTGCCAAGGGAGGTTGTGGAATCTCTATCACTGGAGATATTTAAGAACAGGTTAGATAAGTGTCTATCAGGGATCGTTTAGACAGTACTTGGTCCTGCCATTGGGGCAGGGGGCTGGACTCGATAGCCTCTTGAGGTCCCTTCCAGTCCTAGTATTCTGTGATTCTGTGATTAACACTACACCTTTGAACACTGACTGTATACAGTACTGTAATTTACTGCTCCTTTACTGCCTCAGAGCCCTCAAACAAATTAGGGGGAGGGATAGCTCAGTGGTTTGAGCATTAGCCTGCTAAACATAGGGTTGTGAGCTCAATCCTTGAGGAGGCTTCCTAGGGATTAGGGCAAATAGATGTCAGGGATGGTCCTTGGTCCTGCCGAAAGGTCAGGGTACTGGACTAGATGACCTCCTGAGGTCCCTTCCAGTTATAGGAGATGTGTATCTCCAATTATTAGAAAGGAAAAAAAACTTCCACCAACCCTGGAAAATGATGCTGGGGAGTTATCAGAATTTTTCCAGTTAACTGAAGGGGCAATTGAATTGCCATCTGTGGCAGATGCCAGTTAACCAAGTTTTCTGGATATTAAAGCACTAGATAACAAAGATTTACTGTAGTTCTTAGTGACTCTGAGTCTCCGAGTCTCCAATACACCCTGTTACTTACACTTTGGCTATGTCTACACTAGCCCCTTCTTTTCCAAAGGGACATGGTAATGAGCAAGGTCGGAAGATGCTAATGAGGCACTGCCATGAATATGCAGTGCCTCATAAGTATAATGGTGGCTGTGACAATTAAAAAATGCCGCTTTTGAATCACATGCCACCCATGCAGACAGGGGCCTTTCGAAAGGACCCCCCCATCTTTGAAAGCCCCTTATTCCTAAAACCAAATAGGAATAAGGGGCTTTTCAAGACTGGGGGGTCCTTTCAAAAGGTCCCCATCTACACAGGCGGCATGCAATTTGAAAGCAGCACTTTCGAATTGCCGTGGTCACCGTTATGCTAATGAGGCACTGCATATTCATGGCAGCACCTCATTAGCATTTTCCAACCTTGCTCATTACCATGCTCCTTTTGAAAAGAAGGGGCTAGTGTAGACATAGCCTTTGTGTCTGTGTATTATACACGTTGCTATTGTTTTATTTGTTTATTTTTAGTTAGGACAGTGAGTCCAGCTGCTATTCTACAGCGTGTGCCTAACTCCTAGGAATTTTATTTCATGGAGACACGGCTTTCTGCGAATGATGAGCATTTCCTTTTGGAGGCTTCTCCATGCTGGTTTAAAAGGCTGTCTATATCCTCAAAGATCAGATTTAAACATGAAAATTCTGCTTGATACTTGACTTTGGGTGTACTTTGCTAAAGCAGATTAGTCAGTGCATAAGGATAGAAAAGAAACTTCATGAGTAGACAACTGGAATTGATCTCTGGGCACACAACTGCGGATGAGAGGTGGATTTTTCGGCTGTCCCTTCAAGGTCTGGAAGCGGTGGTGGGTAACCTGCTGTCCATGGGCCACGTGCGGCCTTCTAGGTCTCCACCTGCAGCACAAGGACCTCCAGCTGTCCTCCCCCTGGCACACCTCTTGGGCACCAGAGCCCCACATTCCCTGTGCCGTCTCTTCCCTCCCAGCAATTTCAGAGGGGCTGCAACTCACCTGATTCACGTTCCTTCCCTCCCAGAGTTGGAACACCGCAAACAGCTGATACACGACATTGCAGCTCTGTGAGGGAGGGGGAAGAGAGGGGATAGAGCACAAATCGGGTGATTCCCAGGCTCCAAAAGTGCTGGGAGGGAGTGCAGGGCTTGGGTGCCCCAGTGTATGAGAGAGGGGAGCACACAAGGAGGTTGCAGGGCTGCAGGCAGAACTCCAGTGGGCCGTGGGCTGCTGCAACCCACCAAGGTGAAGGTGGGCCACACATGCAGCCCACTCACTATTTGTGAGTGCCCATCCCTGTCCTAAAGTGTTTCTATTACTGGATACTCCCCCAAAAGTCCATCTTAGCTGAGATCTCTTCCCTTGTTGCAAACTAGAAGATAATTATTTTCAGCCTGCCACGTAGCCCTGACCAGTAGTTAATAATTTAGTATATTCTTGTTCCTGTCAATATTTCTGTTTTTATTACACATAAGAAACCTCGTCAAGGGGTTACAGTGAACTCTGAACTTGGAAGCAAGTATCAGAGGGGTAGCCGTGTTAGTCTGTATCTGCAAAAACAACAAGAAGTCTCGTGACACCTTACAGACCTGCAGTCTGTAATTGTCTATAAGGTGCCACAGGACTTCTTGTTGTTTCTGTACATGGAAAACTCTTTGTAGATTACAGTGTCTTCAGTGAGGAGCAGACAGAAGAGGAAAGAGACACCTTCTCTGCTGATGAAATGGAGCAAGGTCTCCTGTCACTTTCGGACATAGGAAAGGCGACTTTAAGTGGGACAGCCCTCTGGAGGCAGCAAGTCTGTGCCATGGCAAGAATTCACTTTTTAAAGCTAAAACACGAAGATAAAGCCCTGAGGTCCATGTAAGTACCAGCATGTCTGACTGGTTTAGGTGAAATGAATCTGTGGGACCATGTTTATAGCAATGGGATAGGATGGAAGTTTGGAGACCCACTTTCTCTCCCCTGGAATGTTCCTGGAACATTAGAAATAGTTCACTCACAACAGTGTTTGTAAATTACACATTTGCTCTAAATGATATGTGACATTGAAAGCTGATCTGCCCGGGTTCTAGCATTTCCTCCCTTGCCAAATCCAGCTACACAAAAGCTTGTCTGATTTTGCACCCTTGGCCTATTATGAGTTTATTACTGGGTGTTTTTTGCACTGAATGTTGTACAAAATTAAATGATTGATGTGATTATGGGCACTGATTGAAAGCCTGTATTCTTTCATAAATATTTTTTGAAATATCTTAATGGAGGGTCTTTAATAATAAAAGGGTCAAAAGTCTCATTTTTCTTGGGATTTTTAAAAAAGGAAATGTTTTAAAATATTAATGTTTTGTTTTTCTTCTTCCATATTTTTCCCTTTTCCCTTATTGTCAATGAATGCAAGAAAGAATGACATCCCTTTGGTCTTTCAGCCTTTTACTTTTTCCTATTTAGTGGAGCCAAAAGCCAGTTCGGGCCCCAGAGCAAGGTGGGAAGGGGGACTGGATCCATGCCCCAGAAGGGGTGGGGCCAAGGATGGAAGGGGTGTGGCCTAGGGCAGTCAGCTGTTAGTGGCACCCAGACTGCAGTGCTGGGTCTCTCCCAATCCCCTCACAGCCATACAGAACAGCACTGCCACAGCAGTTCTAAAGGGCCCAGAGCTCAAGCCGCAGCCACCGCTGAAGTAGCAGCAGCAGTAGCTGGAGCTGGGGGCCCCTGTGAAATGCCCAGCCCCTGTGCAACTAACCCTTCTCCCTCTCCCCCCATTGACAGTCCGCTGGCAGGCTTGTTCCTGTTTGGTTTCTTTAATCTGTACATTTTCAAAACTTCTCCAACTTTGGAAAAACTCTGTCACTTTTCCAACTTTTTGAAGTCGTGAAAAGTTAGAATTGAAAAAGAGAAAAGGGAGAACAAACAACCCTAGCTATTCATTCTACCCTAACTATCCATTCTGTCCTATTCAGTGCCATCATTTTGTTTTAAAATGGAATAGGTCAAATGAAGAAACAAAGAATTCAAAATTTAGAAAAACATTGACTTTCAAAAAAGGCAATTAAATACAATCTTTTAATTTAATTTAGTGGGTATATATGTCTTGTCCAAGTCATTGTTTTCAATTAAACTCATTTTTCCAGCAGAAAATCTTATTGTAAAAAAATTCAATAAGCTCCTTGGTTATTACAATTAGTGCAGGTTGAAAGAGTTCCTTGGATCTCTAACCCTTCTCCTCCCACCGACATCGTCACTTTGGTCCCTTCCAAGGAGCGGTTGGGCCATGGTTGACACATGTCAATGCTGGGGGTGGATGGGTCTCTGGAATTCCATCTTTCTTACCATCTCCCGCCATAGGGGTTGTCTACTTCTGAGGTTCCCTGTACCGTGTATGCTGCTGCTACAGCTTTGGTAGTGGTGTCAGCCCAGTATTTGATTAGGGTGTTCATGTTGGCTTGCTATTTTTTACACACTATCATGATTTTCCTGAGGGCCATAAGTAAGGTGACCATATCTCCCTGTCCCAAATACAGGATAGGGAGATATGAGGGGCAGGGGCGGCTCCTTCCAGCTCCACCCAGCCCCCCGTAGCAGTCACCAGCCCACCCTGGGAGCCCCGGAGAAACGGCAGCTGCCAGCCCACCCCAGGGAAGCCGCAGGGATGCAGCAGCTGCCCACGGTCTCACTGCTTCCCTGAGGCTGGGGAAGTGACTCCCGCCTGTGCAGCCGCTGGTGGGAAAGGTCGGGGGGATGGCCCAAATACGGGACAATTAGTCCTTTTTAAAAAATAAGTAGGGATGCTTTTTGGTGTCCCAAATATGGGATTGCCCTGCCTCATACAGGACAAATGGTCACCCTAGCTATAAGCAATAGACTGCAAATGGTGATTTACAGAAGTTTCTCTCTCAGCCAAACCAGAATGCAATTTGAGGGGTCAAAGAAAAGACACTTCCCTAACCCTTTTGCTTTCTTCCTACTGACATTTTTAAGGCCTGCACATACAATGGAGCTGGTCCAGCTTTTCAGAATAAAGTGCCTAGATTAAAAGTAAATAAATAAAAAGGCCCTACCTTAGCTAATGGCATTGTGAGGCTAAGCAGAGCCTGTGTGGCGTGGATAGGATAGAGTTCTAGCCCCAGTGCCCTGCAAGTGAGATTTCAGTGGTGATTATGTCTGTTATTTGTTAACACATGGGTCCTAATTACACAACTATTTTCTGACATGTCCAAGCCTGTTTTCATTCAAGCAAATTTTGCATTGTAGGAGTTCAGAAAGGGCCTTATTAACAGCAGTGTTGTGAGGAACACGTTTCTCTCCTGCACAAATTTCCTGTATTATTCAGAGCAGAGAATAGCTCAGTGGTTAGAACACAGGGTTTGTAAACCAGGGGTTGTGAAAGCAATGCTTGTTGGGACCTCAAATGACTTTTCTGAGGACCCTTCCCAAGGAAGTGGGGCAGATTAGATAAACATCTGTCAAGGAGGGTGATAAGTCCTGCCATGAGGGCAGGAGACTGGACTTCATGACCTCTCAAGGTCCCTTCCAGTTCTATGAGTCTGGAAACTTTTTTTTCTTAATACAAAATATTAGATAACCTAAATATATCTGAGTTACTACCAGCTTCCCACATGCAAAATGTCTTGTCTCCAGAATAATTTGTGATCTGTTTTCCCATCTAGATTACTGCTGTGTGGACTTTTTATGCTGCCAATAGCTATTCAGTTTATCATCCTTGGCTCATGGGTGCAATTTAATTCTTGCGAGCTGTCCTCTGGTCTGTATTTTTATCCTTCTGGAAAACTATCTTCCAAGGAAGTCACAAGCCTCCTAGTTCTCAATGAAACAGGTGAGAGAGACAAAAACAGAAGAGCCAGGTTGATTCCCCCCTTCTCCCCCACTGCTGTTTTTAGCCTGGCAAGAAAATTTGATGAAGGGGTGAATATTGGTTAGCAAGTGTCATAGAAGGCAATGCAGGGCTCAGCCAGGAGAGCAAGCCTAAAAGCATTACTGAGCAGAGTCATCTGGAGGTGGTGTAAAGAAGCTCATATTTGACACAAAGCTGAATGAGAAGCAGAAGAAAGATCTAAAGAAACGAATGACATTGTTGGGTCACCAATCCTGAGCATTCAAAAATCAGAAGCCACCCTTCAAAAACTCATATGACTTCCATAAAAAAAACCACTTTTTTTTTGTTTAACATATGTATTAAATTATTTTTTATTTGCCTTTAGGGTACATTTGCTTAATGTTTCCAAGTTTTTCACAGAAAACCTGAGGGCTAACTTTCTTTTTTTTTTTTTTAAATGACTGCGGCTTTAATAACAGCTGCCGGTATTGTGAAACTAGTGATAAAATTGTGAGAGGAGGCCACCTTGATGTTGCAGTACTTGAAAATATTAGGAGGCCCTGTATGAGAGAGGATGAAGGTGGAAAAAAACCCCAGAGATTAGTCAAGGAAGAGCTGGACAGACACCCAAGTGGGGGGAAAAAACAGATTGGAAGGGGGGCTGAGTTGGCGAAGAAGTCCATGCATGGGCTGTTGACTGTGCCTTGGAAGAGGGGATGGTAGCTGAAAAGGCAGCGGAGGGACAATTTTTTGAGGGCTGACCAGATTGTGCTTATGCTGTGAGGAGAAGGAACAATGGGTTTGAGAAAAAGGAAGAGCATGTGAGCACTGTGGTAATGAAAGCAAGGAAGTGAGACCATGGAATAAATAAATCAATGACAGGAGAGAAGGTGTTAGGGAGAGATGCAGACAAGGTAGCAGAGGAGGATGACTAACAGCCTGTTAGCAAAAATTAATAAGAGCTGAAAAAGAGTAAAAATAGGGAAGAATTTAGGGCAGTAAATGAAATGTACAGAAAATCAGGAGGGTAGTGAGTCAATTCATGATATAAAAGTGCGGCAGCAGCAAATCAACTCTGGAGAAAAAAACCACAGATGGTTATATAACTGGTGTGTGACTGCAATAGAATTGTTTTTATTATAATTGCTTTAGTTCTGCTTATCAAGTAGGGACTTGGTCAAAGACCCTAGGAGAACTTTTATTGTTGAAAAAGCTTTAAAGATAGTGATTTCTCCTGATCCCTTCCTACCAGGTTCAACCATTCAGGATCTAATCCACGCTCTGGAAACTCAGAACATAATGCTGGAAATAGCAAGTGGGAAAAATATCACACAGAAGCTAATACATAGAGGGGCTATCCAAGTATCCCGTGAGCACCAGGTAGTTTGTTTCCTTTTCCTCTTCAATAATGTACCAAGAGGTCGAGGGAGATTCTGTGGAGTGTGGGATTAGCACCAAAGACATGAAGATCAGTCATAAACCAAAGTGAAATACACACAATTACAAAATAAACAAAAAACACCTGAAAACTTAATTCAGATGTGTCCAGATTGTGGATATCATCCCTCTAGAAGAAAAGGGGCATGGGATGACGTGCCCCCACTTCCCAACACATGGGGAAGGCAGGCTAGTTAAACCACTTGGTTCTTCTTCTTGAACTTGAGGAGGACTGGGTAGAACTCTGTAACCCAGGCACCTTCTGGGGTGGTGTCAGGTCCCAGCTAATAATGAGTCTGATCTACAACCATAGCTACTAGCCAGGTGGCCTTTGGCTCATGCAGTAGTTTGGGGTGAGCAAACTTTTTTGGTCAGGCCCCACTCTTCCTCCCTGCAATTAGCGGGGGAACCTCCCCTCCCCCAACCTGTCTAATGTAATCCAAACTGATGGAAATTTCTGTTATGTTCATATGAAAATAAAAAAAGAAAGAAAACCCCAGTTGGCACATGTAAGAAAATGTCTGTAGAATATCAAAACTTCATTAATTAGTAGATAAATGAGAATGCACAGAAATAAAAACACTAGTAACAGAGAGGAAGCCGTGCTAGTCTATATACTATTTTGCTAGTCTTTAAAGTGCTACTTGACTGCTTTTTGTTTTGATATTTCAACATTGTTAATGAGATGAAGGAACCTGAAATCCAGCCAATCATACTGCATCCCTTTTGTGAAATTTCACAGCCCCTTGAGGAGGTCTGCCCCCCACAGTACACACTCCTGCAGTGAAAGCTCATGTTTTAAGCGACAGAGGACCCAGGCTGGGTTCTGCTCACAGTCCACCAGGCTCTGTTGGTGTTCAGAGTGGGGGCTCAACTGAGATTTCCAACGGGAAGGCTCTGAAGCTCAGGACATGCTTCCTCAGCTAGAGGAAGTGGGTAATGCACACACCACACCATCCCATCTAATGACACCGAGGCCACTTACAAATAGCCTAAGTTACTATCCAGCCTTTCCTTTAGACAGGACAGTACATCGCCCCCAGAAGGTGTGTGGCTTACATACTTCCCGTATCTGGTGACTGGCAGAGGCTGGAGAGTAGACTCATTATTCTCTTTGTAAGTGGTGTCAGTTCTATCAGATGGGACAGTACTCCACCCCCAGAAGGCATGTGGGTTACAGCTACATAGGCACACAGCCCTGCTCCTTCTAAGTTTTTCTGTCCATGGGCAGAATAAATTTTGTGCACTGAGGTATGTGCAGATGTACACCACCAGTAGAAACACAATCAGCTGGGGGGGCACCTGAGTCTTTGCTGGGTGGCTATGCAAGTGCTCAGCTTACAGGGAACACTGGTGCACAGTGACATGACACCAGGGACACGCCAGTCACAACACATTCCCTCCTCAAACCAGTCAGGAGAGCAGAAACGAGGCTGTGGATTCACCCTCCCCCTTCAGAGGTGGCTCAAACACACACAGCTTTTTCCATAGGGCAGATCACAGACTGATGATCTAAGCTGTCACATATTGAATAAAATACGCACTTTTGTAGGTAAAAAGATGGGCTTATATTTAGCCAGGAAGGGCCTGATTTTTGAGCTGAGTCATGTGGCACACTCTATTTTGTGGCTGCAATTTTACACTATCAGTAAATTGAGGATTGATTTAATGTATTGATCTTCAAAACCAGGAGTGGTCTCTGGCATTTACCCTAAAATGAATCGGCACTTTCTTTTACATGCAAAACAATCTGACGATGTATGACTGTGACAGATACTGCAAACACAGGTAGTATTCTTTTACAGAGAGTGGCTTTCACATAATGAATATTATCTGTGTCTTTTGCTCTGTCCTCGAAAACATTAGATGGGTGGTAGAATAATTATTGACTTCGTGTCAATGTATGCTAGATGGATTTGCCTCTCACCTGGGCAGGATTTCCTGGGGGCTCTGGATCATTAAGGTTGTATCTGCTACAGGGATTTTAAAAATCACAGCTGCTTGGGTCAGTTCATTTAGGCTTGTGAGGGGTTGGGCTCGGCAGCTGATCAGTGGGTGCATAGAGCCTCCGGCTCTGATTAGAGCCTGAGCTTTTGGATCCTGCGAGAGGTGAGAGTCCCAGATTTCAGGGTCCAGCCCTGCATCCCAAGACCTGTGAGCTCAAGTCAACTGACCTAGGTCAGGTGCATCTATGCTGGGGTCTTTTATCCCCTTGTAGAGGTGATGAATGAAAAATACCAGCATTGATTATGCAGATACCCAACCTTAGAAATAAGGGTCTTCCCACAACCAAGAAAGGCGAAAGCAGCAGTTTTTAACCTGATACAGCAGAGCCAGGAAACATAGCACCTGGGGTTTGAAAGAGCTGCCTTGAATTGACAAAGACGGCAGTGAATTGTGTTTAAGGATTGGAAGGACTGGAATCTGCTGGGGTCTTCATAGGAGTGATGTAGTGGTGCACAGTGGTAAATCTGCATAATTTATAGTCTTTATGGGATTAAAATGAGGGACATTTCACTGTTGAGTCTTTGTCCATATGCTTGCTAGGTAAGCCAGACCTGAACTCAGACACATTGACTAGTCTCCTGTGAGTACAAGCTAACCTATCTTGGCTCAATTTTAGCAGGTTAATTTGTAGCCTAGATTCCTGCCAACATAGAGACAAAACAAGCTCAGGAATTCCTAGATCCACCTTGAAGTAAAATTAGGATGGATGTGTGTTTGTGTGCAAAGTGTGTGAATGCACTGCCCCCCATATCTGGTTTGTCTCCCTTCCTCCTTGGTGTGCTGTGCATGGGGAGCCCCCAGGGCATGATGGGGGAACCCAAGGCAACCTGGAATCTGTAGTTTCTTGGCCAGCTCTCAGATCAGGGAAGGGACTACATTTCCCAGCATGCTCTTGGCCACAAGCAACACAAAAGTGAGGGATACAAATATTTTGGAATGTTGTTTTTCACTTACTATATTACAGAGAGATTCCAGAGGGTAATCTCTATAAAACCCTTATTACTAGATAATTTTTAGTGCAGCAAAACCATTTGCCCAATCACCGTTGCCACTCAAATTTTTCATTAACCTCTTTTATGCACAGTCATTGCATGACTACTTTGAGCTCCTTCATATTTAAAAAAATTGCTGTCCCATTTACAAAAACAAAACAAATCACACCCCTGCAAAAAAAAAGAAAAGAAAAGAAAGAAAGAAAGAAAGTTCTGTGTGTGGGCCAGAAAGTAGTCTCTGAGCAGGAAAATAAGCCATCACAAATAGTTTTCCTGATGCTTGCTCCATTAGAGAACACCTTTGAGTTTGTGCCCTGTCTCACTTTTCTTCAGCACTACAAGTTTACAGTTATGTGCAACATAGAAGCCATCAACTGCTTTCCCGTGCTGGTGAACATCATTAGCAATGCTTTGCTGCGAACCTTCAATTCCACTGCACGCATTCGAATCTGGAGTCATCCATTTTTTAATGTAAGCATCAGCACTTCATTGCCAGAAATGCTTTGCATGCGTAGGGTTGGGGAAGAGGAATTTAATGGCTCAACATGTGGTCAGTCAATTTTGTTTCATCTTGTTATATATAAGGTTCATATTTATTAGTAATATAAATATCAACCCTGTTTTACTAGCACAGCTGGGCCTGCATGTACCAGTGGCAATTTTGGCTCATATCTTTTTGCTGTAAAAACAAACAAAACCAAAAAATTTGGACCATAGCCTGTGGATAAGGAGAGCCATCTCTGGATGTTCATTGACCTTCCCTAGTCATGAATCATGTAGCACTTCTCTTCTGGTAGCCTCTTTCTCATCTCTGTTCTTCTGGTATTGGATAGGTAAGGACAGAAAGCAGGGATGAGGTACAGGACAGAAGAGACTACAGAAGAGGGCATAAGGACCCCTGTACAGCATGGTGTTTCAGCCATACATCTGAGAGAATGGAGAGCCAAGTTCAAATCCCTGTCCAACATCAGGCAGAAAGTGGAATCAAAGCAGCTCTCCCTTATCTCAGAGGAGTGCCCCAATCACTGAACTAAAAGGGGCAAGTGAATGTGACTTGTTCTCCTATTCGACCTCCTCAGTTGTATCTCTAGACTCTTAAAAATGCCTGGAAATAAAATGCATCAAGTGGAATGAAATGTGTCCTTCAACCTGAAACTAACATTTTTGGATTTGTTGGAATCTTTCCAAATGTTCAGTTGATTTGGCCCGAACCAAATATTTTTTTCCAAATTTTTCAGAACTCCGAGCAAACAAACAAACAAAAACAAAGCCCTGAAACTATGTGCCCTGCTTGAGTTGTGATATCCAGATTAATACAATGTAGATGTTTTCTTTGGAATTTTTTTACCTGCAGGTGAATCATCCAGGAGCAAGGGATTATTTTATACTTTCCTCTATGTTTCTCTTGCTGGCTTTACTTCCTGGTTTCCCACCTCACTTTGCAATGAACAGCATACAAGATTATAAGGTAAAATCCTTGAATTTTATCAGACATTGTATAAGTGGAAGAGATCGATATAAGGATCTCAGTTTCAATACAGCATTTGATTTGGGATGTCACATTGTACAGCGGTTTGGAGTGTTCACAGGAGAGTCCAAAATACTAAAAGGCTTGGAAAACTACCGATGATGAGAAGACATGATCAGTCTAGAGCAGGGGTCAGCAAGTTTTCTGAGGCGAAGTGCCGAAATTTGACCATTTGACCTCTATGTACCGTCCGAGTGCCAGTGGTACTTTTAAAGGTCATGAACAGTCTTATTTAAAACAGCTTCATTTAATAAATACATTCAGATGCAGAGCTTTATGGTTGAGGTGGTGGTTGGTAGCATTAGTTGGCCTTTTGTTAATCCACAGGCAGCATGGCTTTGAACAAGCTCATGGCTGCATGGGGGAGGAGGAGCAGGGCTGAGCTCCCACCTCACGTGCTGGTGAAAATCAGCTCATGGGCCACTCTCTGCACCTGTGCTAGGGGTTGCTGGCCCCGGATTTGGAAAAACAAAGCTGAGAGCAGAGGCAGAGTGATAGCTGTAACCTGTCAAAGACAAGTTATTTTCAGTAGGGGAAAATGGCAGGTTTAACAGAAGAGAGGTTAAATAGCATGTCAAATTGTGAAGTGAGGGCAATGGAGTGAGTTTCCAATAAGTGTTTTGGAGCTGCCTTCAGGGAGAATAATCGAGGCTAGAAAAGACAGTGACTGATTAGTCAGAGATGATTTGCACATAGCGAAATCCACATTGACTCATTGCAGGCAGGTGAATCATGATTCCAGGCTTGTCACTGTGTGTCACTGCAGCAATCAATCCACTGGGGGTCTATTTAGGGTGTCTTCACTACATGGAAGATCAACCCAGTCAGGGTCAATCTTCCAGGGCTCAATTTCATGCGCCTAATAGGATCCCATGAAATTGAACTGTCTGGAGTTGCCAGTACAGCCCTGTACACCTCAATATCACAAGGAGTAAGTGAGGTCAATGGGAGAGTTTCTCCCATCAACTTCCCTCTGTGAGGACAGATGGGTAGGTCAGTTGTAAATAAGTCGATTCTAGCTCTGCAATTGCCATAGCTAGAATTGTGTATCTACAATCAACTTTAATGTCTAGCGTAGACCTGGCCTTAGTGGTGAAGGTCCACTAAATTGACCACCCATCACTCTCCCTTCGACTCCGGCCCTATACTGAAGCGTAAAGGGAGTTGACGGGAAGGTTTCTCCTTTTGACCCAGCACAGTGTGAACCCCACAGTAAGTAGATCAAAGTTATAGCAACTTGAGTTATGCTATTGTAATGCCGACAGACCCAAGTTACCGGCACCAGGGATAGAACCTGCACAGGTCTGTCGGCGTTACACTATAAACAAAATTCAAATTGCATAGCGGAGATTGACTTGTCCCCATGCTGTAGACCTAGACTTAGAGGTGATTATCTGCCACTGTGAAGGAATTTATGTGCTGAATTCTTTCACTGAAAGTGACACAGTTGTATCAGGGATCTATCTAGTGACGTAGGCACACCATGGCTTCTGTCATGGTGGTGTCTGGGAGTCCCTCAGAGCTATATTAATAGACATGTCAATAGACCTGCTGCCTAGGGGGTGGGGGCAGAAGTGGGCAGCTGCCCCAGAACCTGGCAATTCAAAAGGCTTGGAGTCCCAGGCCTTTGAAGTTCCCAGCAGAGCCCCCTGCAGTGTGCTCCAGGCAGCACTGAGGGGTAAGGCAGGGTGTACTATGTCCAGGCAGCTCTGTGGGCCAGTTGCCACCAGCCCCACCCAAGGCCCTGCCCCTCCAGGAACATGGAACCGCGCCCCCCCATACACTTTGCTCAGGGGCCTGGCAAGGCTGTCAGCTCACCTGCATGATAACATCCGTCTGTCTCTCTCTCCCTTCTCCCCTACCTTCAGTCTTCCCAGCTGATAGGAAAAGAGCATAATGAACATATAGCTTTCTGTTGGTGTGTGATGAAGACACTGAGAGAAGATTAAATCTGCCCCTTGATTCCCTGATGCATCCCTTTATCTGTTTCCTCTATTGTCCTGTAATACACAGCATCTAAATTGACACGAGACACATCCATGGATTTCCTTAAATGGATGCCCACAGTCCTAGCAAGACACCGTCTTCTGGATCTAACTCGTTAACATTTTTAGATGCCTGTTAAGGAAGATTAAAAAATGAAAGCCGGTATTTCAGGGTCCACTCTTAAGATATTTCCACCACCATCAGGACAAGATGCAACTGAAGAAACAAATGGTGCTAGAAAGATAGAAACAGGTAAAATAGATCTGAACAGTGAGAAGAAGAAAAGAGACAATAGCTAGAGAGAGTGAGAAAGAAGAAAGTCCTGTGATAATTGAAAATACAGAAACCAAGGAAATGAAGATTTGTTTGTACATTTATTACCCTGAGCCAGTTCTGACCATAAAGTCAACTAAAGGTTGACTCTCCCGAATCCAGAGCACTCTTGTCTGGAAACATCTGTAATCCCGCATGGTCTTAGTTAGCTAAATGATCAGTTCTCATGGGTGTGGCCAAGTTTGCCGTGGTCCCATAAAGTTTGTTTCCAGCC
Source organism: Carettochelys insculpta (assembly GCF_033958435.1). Lineage (NCBI taxonomy): Eukaryota > Metazoa > Chordata > Testudines > Carettochelyidae > Carettochelys > Carettochelys insculpta. Next base: position 20,924,954 of record NC_134156.1, on the reverse strand, counting down.
ACGAGACCTGGCTCTCAGTGTTCTGTGCTGTTATTTAGCTAATGTCTTCTGAAGCTCCGTAAGCACTGGAATGCTGCTCGACAATATTGACCTCCCGTTGTTCTTCAAATTCTCTCGTCCAGCACCAGTGAGGTCCTGAGGGTGCCGGGTAAGAGAGGTTCACCCTGTAACTGGAAGGACTGTTGCTTCCAAAAACTCAGTAATAATAATAATAATAATAATACTTTTTCCTTTCCTAGATAAAAGCTCGTTCCCAGCTGCGGATCTCTGGGCTCTTCCCTTCAGCTTACTGGTGTGGGCAGGCTCTGGTTGATATTCCCCTGCACTTGATTCTTCTCTGCTTAATGTTTGGAATCATGTTCGCGTTGAGTCAGAGAATTTCTATGAGCGCCAGTGAAGGTGTTCCCCTGGTAAATCCGATTATTTAAGATCACGGAAAACCAGTTCACCCTTGAAAACTAGAGAGGCAAATCCAAAGAATAAAGTTTACTTCACTCTGCCCACCAAGGAGGAGAAATGTAGTACGTTAAAGACTAACAAAATGATTTATTCTGTGATGAGCTTTTGTGGGACAGATCCACTTCGGAAACTGAGCAGAAGAAGTGCAGCTTGTCACTGAATAAATCATTTTGTTAGTCTTTAAAGTGCTACTTGTTTTGCTGGAGTACAGACTAACATGGTTACCTCTCTGTTACTGTTCACCCAGGAGGAGAGCAATTAAACCAGTCAACTCCTGCTTTCAGAGTTCATTTACATTGTAATTTCCCCCAGCTGAACCTTCAGGTGTTTGAACCCTTAGGTCAGAGCAAGGTGATGAGACCTTCCCCCCCCCCCGCCCCCGGGCATTCAATTGAAAAGCTTAAGTAGGAACCATGGCATAACTTTGCCATTTCTGTGGCAAAAATTCTGAACTTGCCCAGGATGCAAATAATGGATTTATTACAGTGAAATGAGATTCCCTGTCTTTTGGATTTCCCCTTCTCCCCTCGTCCCCACTGAGTACCAAGAAAAATTCAGATGCACCCAGAAGATATTTACCAACAAATTCCTGTTAATTACGAGTGTTTGCAGAGCGGGTGCCTCTGGGAACTGCAGTCAGCAATGCAATTTCACTTTCTGGGAAAAGTGTCCAATTCCTTTTTAAATTACACCAGTGCAAATCCAGATTATGCTTGCTGATTTCAGGGAAGCAACTCTGGACACACCCAGATCTGAGAGGGAGGCTCGCTGGCAAGAGGGTGGTTGCTCCAGGGCCCAGCAATTTAAAGGAACTTGGAGGCTCCAGGCTGCTGCTGCAGCAGCCAGAACCATGGCCTGCTTAAATTGCAGCCTGAGGCCCACACAGTGCGGTCACTGAGGCCTGACTGGGGGAGAAGTGGTGTGGTCCAAGTGGTGCTGAGGGCTAACTGAGATAGATGCGTCATGGGCCAGGTGGCACTGGGGCCTGGCTGCCTTTAGATCCGCACTTTCTGCTTGTAGCCCCACCCCTTCCAGGGTCCTGCAGCCAAGTCCCTCCCTGCACGGCCCAGGGCCCAGTGAAGTCTGTCACCAGAACTGTATCTAGGGTGGCAGGGTTTCTTCCTAGCAATAATGATCAAAGCAAGAAGGAATATAGCACAACCCCAGCAAGTCACACAGTCTGCTGCTCAGATGGTGCTCTCACATTCACAGGCACTTGAATCTTTGTGCCATTTGGGAGGTAAGATTGTCTAATAGTTAGATCCCTAGCCTCGGAGTTGGGAACCCTGTATTCAGTTTCCTACTCTGTCACGTACATCCTTGAGTCTGTTCTGGTAAGGCTATGATCTGAAGAAGTGGGTCCGTCCCATGAAAACTCATCACCTGATAAATTATTTTGTTAGTCTTTAAAGCGCTACTGGACTGCTTTTTTGTTTAGATATATCCTTGTGATCCTGGGCAAATTACTAAGTCACTCTGTGCCTCCGTTTCCCATCTGTACACTGGGGGTGAGTGCATTGTCCCCCTTTATAGCTGTATGGTGAGGTTAAATACATTAGACTGTGAAGTGCTTTGGCTGCTACCAATGAAAAGGACTATACAGGAGTTAGCTTTTATTCTTATCTATTTTGTGCTCTTTGTGCCTGAGCTTCCCATTCTATAAAATGGAGATAATAAATCTTAGTTACCCTCCAAAAGTACTTTGCATTTAATTGGAGGGTTTTCTTATCCCAAATCGCAGGGTTATTATCATTAAGCAGAGCCAGAGTGAAGTAAGTAGGTTTGATTTGTTCATACCAGATGACTTATGCCTAATAACAGTTTTCCTCTCTCTAGTTTGCTGTTATTATTGGCTACGGAGCCTCTATGATCCTGTTTGTATATGTGATTGCCTTCGTATTTCGAAAGCGATGCAGTAGCTGTGATTTTTGGTCTTGTATCCTCATAATGGTAAGCAAATGGCTAGATTATTACATACTGCATGCTATAGAGTCTATGAAATTGTACTTCAAGCGCCTGACTGAATTGACCTCATCAACTCTGGCCTTCCTCTTGATTGGAACTCCCTCCTTTTCATGAGCTTGTATAATTAGACCTGCCTCTGGAATCTCCACGACATTGCATCTGATGAAGAGGGTCTTTGCCCACAAAAACTTTTGCTCCAAAACATCTGTTAGTCTATAAGGTGCAACAGGACTTCTCGTTGTTTTTGCAGATATAGACAAATGCGGCTACCCCTCTGACACTTTTGACTGAGATAGAAATGGAAATATTTCTGGGAAATAAAGAATGGCAGTCATTTCATAACAGAAACAACTCCATACGTTTAACTAGGATACCTTATTCACGTCATTTTCTTCTTTAACATCCTTTCCCATCCCTTCTCTTTCAATGCAGAAGTTTCAAGTGGTTGGAGGTCCCTGAGCCAGAATTTCCAACTCGATCTCTCTCCATGGTTTTTGTGGTGGACTGATATTTTTACCTCACTATTTTTCCTGGGGTAAAATCTCATAAGCAAAACCTTTGTGTGTTTTCTCAAATGGAAGTACATAGTATGGTTTTGTAACCTGCTTTTGTATGTTAGAAAATCTATCTTAGTCTGGGTAACAGCAACATAAATCCCCCACAGAGTCAGAGTTGGGGAAACTGTATTATCCTGAATCCTAACTTACTGTTTCAGAGGCCTCAGGAGCAAATTTGTTGTTCTGAACAAGGCTGGTTGAAAATTCTCCACCTAAGCTGCTTTTTGATGGAAAATTGGTGATTTTTACTGAAAGGTGGCTGCTTTACTGGAACACTATTTTTTTTTTTTGGTTAGGAAATGACAATTCATAAGAGACCATTTTAAACTTTTAACTACACCTGAAAATCATGACAGTTTGGTTGAAACCTGAATTATTTTGATTCTGAAAAGCTGCTGTGGTGCCTTCGACTTCCTTTCTGCTTGTGGCCCAGCCTCTCTGGTCATACTTCAGCTCCCATGATGCGCCATGGGCACGCACCCCATTTCCTTTAGCCAAGAGAGGAAGCCATGATGAGAAATGTAATCTGAGCGGGAAGCATGATCTATAGAAGAGAATGGGAGCATGAGGCACCTGAACTACACCTCCCTGGGGCATTTCAGAATCAGATTTTTTTTTCTGAAAACTTGTAACTTTCTCCAGAGAGGAAGAATAAAAATGCTGACCAGATCTAGGCTTAAGACATCCTTTTATGACCAGTCTGTAGACTGCTGAGTTGTACTTGAACTCTCCTCAATTCCTTTGGGGTCTCTTGCAGCCTAAATAAACTTACCGGGTGTGCCCTTTTAAGGGTATGAGTACTGCCAAGGCTAGACATGAGATGCAAAGGCGTTACAGAAGATCTTTGGTTTATACATCCTGCAGTTCTGTTTCTAAAATAGTTCAAACATCATGTCATTGATTTTTCCACAAGTTAGGGAAAGGACCCCTGGGAGGAGATGATGTCCACAGATACCTGCATACTCACTATGAACTCTCTAAAAACCTTGTGGTAAAAATAAATCAACAAACTAAGATATCTACTGATATCACGCTACTCATGCCGCAACTTACTGGAAGGTTCTTCCCTGGTAGTTTATCCACCAGAATATGGCAATATATGCAGCACTGCCAACACCCATGATTTTATTGCAAGCCTCATAATATTTGCAGTGTCTTCCTAAAGCCCCAGCTCCCGCAGTCATATCATCCCAAAAAAACATGACTGGAAGGGACCGTGAGAAGTCATCAAATCCAGTCCCCTGCAGTCGTGGCAGGACTAAGCATTACCTAAGCCAGCCCTGACAGGTGCTTGTCTAACCTGTTCTTAAATTTTTTCCAATGACACAGATTCTGCAGCCTTCGTAGATAATTTATTCCAGTGTTTAACCACTCTGAGAGTTAGGAAGTTTTTCCTAATGCCCAACCTAAACCTTTCTGGCTGCAATTTAAGCCCATTGCTGCTTGTCCTATCCTCAGAGGTTAAGCAGAACAATCTCTCTCCCTCCTCCTTGTAACAACCATTATGTATTTGAACACTTCCCTCATAGGTCATGTTTTCTAGCCCTTTAATCAATTTTCTTGTTCTTCTCTGGACTTTTTCCAGTTTGTCCACATCTTTCCTGAAATGTGATGCCAAGAATTGAACACAAAACTCCATCTGAGGTATAACCAGTGTGGTGTAGAGAAGCATTCCCTCTCAGGTCTTGCTCATGATACTCCTAATACATCTCAGAATGATGTTTGCTTTTTTTGTCTTTTTTCCCAACCATGTCACAGTGTGGGCTCATATTTAGCTTTTGGTCTGCTATGACCCCCACATCTCTTTTAACAGTACTCCTTTCTAGGCAGTCATTTTCCATTTTGTTGTGTGCAGTTGCTTGTTCCTTCTCAAGTGGAGTATTTTGCATTTGTTCTTACTGAATTTCATCCTACCTACCGCTGTTGTTTTGAATTATATTCCTGTCCTCCAAAGCACTCACAGTTAGGTATCATCCATAAAGCTGAAAAGCATACTCTCTATGCCATCATCTAAACCATTGATGAAAATATTGAACAGAACCAGACCCTGAACTGATCCCTGCCGGACTCCACTCATTATAACCTTTCAGCACCACTGTGAACTATTGATAATTTCTTCTCTCTGAGAACTAGTATAGTAGCTCCTTATGGTAGCCACCTTACACTAGCTTTGTCCAGGTTGTTTTTCCCTAGTTTGTTTATGAGAAGGTCGTGAAAGACCATGTGAAAAGCCTTAGCAAAAGATATACCACATCTGCCACTTCCTCCGCATCCATAACGCTTGTTATCCTGTCAAATAAAGTTGTCAGGTTGGTCTGACAGGATTTGCTCTTCACAAATCGATGCTGGCCCTTACTTTTCACCTTATCTTCTAGAAGTCTGCAAACTGATCACTTAATTATTTGCTCCATTATGTTTCAGGGTACAGAAGTTGAACTGTCCATGATTCCATGGGTTTTCCTAATTACCTTTTTTTAATGGATGGACACTGTATTTGCCTGTTTCCAATCCTCGAGAGTCTCTCCCTTCTTCCATGACTTTTCAAAGAGAGTTGCAAATGGCTCAGCTGTCTCCTCTATCAGATCCTGGAGAATTGGTTTCAATTGAAAATAAAAGTAAATGTGTAATCCTCATGGTTATTGAGAAAAGACAGAAGTGTGACACATACCTCAAAAGAACCCCTAGAAAACTGTAAGGCAAATAAGAAGAATCCAGTTTTTAAAATGTCTTGATTTTTTTTCCTGAAGGCCTGACTCATGATCTTGAAACTGCTAGGATTTGCAGTATTGCTTCTGATAGTTAACAGGTGTTGGAAGTAAAAGCCAAAGATACTATCTAGGGTAGAAAAGTGGCAGAAATGTGTATTTCTCCTGAACACCCACTATAATCTATTGCCTGACCCCTTTCAATCAAACTTTCTCATGTTTGTGTTTTCTATTCAGTATTCACCATCTAATAAATAAGATGTGTGGTATTCGCCATATAACCCAAAACGTAGTACAATCCAGTTCTTGGCAACAATGATCAAAGCTTCATTTTTTTCACCTAGAAAGAGTTACTTTCTTGCTTCTTTTTTAGGTAACGCTGGTTATCTTCATTACTGATCTCAGCACGCTCTATTCTTCCAACGGGATAGTTTCCCATATCTTGTCTATTTTAATACCTGTGCATCCGTTAATAAGTGTGGTGAGCATGTCTATGGGGGTAAGTTCTTGTACTGCATCATGAAGAAACTAGGTTTATAGATATTTTTTTTAGAAAAATAAAACAGACCTCAGCTGTATCTACACCTGCATTCATCTTTTGAAAGAGGCATGCAAATCAGGGAAATCAAAAATGTAGATAAGGTGCAGATTTACATAGCTGGTGCCTCATTTGCTTATTCTTGCAAAAGAAGAAAAGCAGTGTAGATGTGGCTCTTTTGAAACTAAACCCCAACTTCAAAAGAGCCCTTCTTCCTAAAGAAAATAGTAAGAGAGGTTCTTTCAAAGCTGGGGGTTTACTTTTGACAAATCCCCATCTACAATGCTTTTCTTCTTTTGAAAGACAAATATGCAAATAAGGTGTCATGTAAATCTGCACCTCATTTGGATTTTTAATTTCCCTCATTTGCATGCCTCTTTCGAAAGAGGAATGCAAGTGTAAACACATGATTTCTCAGTGGGAAACTGACAGTAACACCCTGGCAAGGATCTTTGTGGTTTCTCTCAGGAGTTGCATTTTCAAAATTTGCCTTTGGTAATCACCATTTTAAGGCTCTCCACTTTTCCGAGGCTTCCCTAAAGTTGCTAAAAGTCTTACTTCTGACAGAGCTATCAGAAGAGTCTTGTATTCAGGGGTGTAACTGTTTCCTGAACAGGATTAGGACACCCAGGTTCCAAGCTCTGTATTTGTCCCTTGCCAGTGTGGGAATTTTGAGTAAAATGACAGAAATGACCGTGTAGTTCTGAAACCTTTGCTGACACTTATTTCCAGGGGTGATGCAAAGGGGTGCATGAGAGGGTCACGTATCCCCCTCATCTGCACTCGCTGTCAGAGCAATGATGCTGCTCTGAGGCATTGCTGCTCCAGGGGGATGGCAGGACCACTCCCTACCCAGCCTCTTCCTCCAGCAGTGCCATAGTGCTTCCAATAAGTGGGAGATGAGCAAGGGCAGGAAGGGAGAAGGGCTTTGGGGCAGCTGGGGGTTGTTCCAGCCCTTCCCCAGGCTGTGGAGACCATGCATGTGGCCAGCGTCTGGCTCCCCTCACCAGTCGCCTCAGTGTATTTCATCCTTCTAAAACAAGATATTAAAACTTTACAGGATTTCTACTGAATATATTTTTTTCCTCCCACAGATTTTTACTGAATATGAAGATTTACCTTTCCTTGGCAGTTTGAGCCGACTAATCGTCTCTGTCCTGTCTGTAAGAAGCAATTTGAATATTGCATTACTGTTTTGCAGGGGACATGCATTCTCATGTGGGCCTTGTATGTGACTTGTTTCATCGACACAACGTGACCACTATTTTAATAGCGGATGGCTTATTTCGAAACTGGTGAACCTGATTCCGCAAGGAATAGCCCTTACTCTTAAATAGATATTTTGAAATTAGGACTGTGTAGACAGGAAATAGGGACTATTTCAAAATAGGCTATAGTACGCCCAAGGGCTCTAATCCAAAGCACCTCTATTGTGTCTGGACTCTGTTTCGAAAGAGCTGAGTGCTATTTCAATACACACTTTGGCTCCATCTGCACTAGAGAGCTTTGCCAACAAAACCAGGGTTTTATCAATCAAACTCTTGGAGTGTTGACACACGCAATGCATTTTGTTGACAAAACTCGGCACTTCAGCTGACAGCGTTCTGCCTCTCCACGATGAGGATTAATGCCTTTGTCTACAGGTTCTGTCAGCAAAAAAGCCACGTAGGTGCTCCAGGGGACCCTCTGTCGACAGACAGGGCTTCTGGTTCACCGAGCAACCCTGTTTGCTGAGCTGCTGGTCGGCCGTTCTGTTGAGAGAGCAGCTGGGCAGTCTGGCCACTCTCTGGCAACAGAGCGGATTGCTCTTTTGATCTGCTTTTGTGTGTGGATGTGACCTGTCAAGGGAGGTTTTGTTATGCTTATAAGAAGTACACAGGATCTTTTCAGAGGAGTAAGGCAAGAGAGCTGTGTTTATTGAGAATACAGCACTGTCCTATTACATGCATATAATAATCTTAGCTTACTCACGGGCATACATACACACACACATACGCACATGTCTTGTTGTTGCTTACAGTTACCCAAAGTTGCTCACTCTAATCCGTTAGCCAGAGGGATTAGATATGAGTGGGGAGCTGGGTTCTGTTGATCTGGATCAATGCTCTGATGTTGACAGGATGCGAAGAAGGGGAACCCAATCCTATAGTGATGCACACATCTTGTATAGCTTTTAGTGCCTAGTCCTGGTTCTGCCCGACTGCCCCAGGCACTGTGAGTCACCAGTTAACGGCAGATGTATTTGATTCTTTCCCACTGGCCCGGGTTTCAGTATGACTCATCACCTGCAGAGGGGACTTAATCTTCCTCTCTTGGTGGGTCACTGCTGTAGAGTCCAGTTCCCATTGTTCTCCAGCCACCGAGTCTTTCTTGTCCAGGTGGGCTGGCTCCAGAGGGTAACTTGTAAGCATCCACATTCACACTTCCAGATGAATCTGACACGCATCCATCCTCAAACAGAGCTAGCATAAGGTTTACAAGGTCAGGCAATAGAGCATATTCATCAGAATGGAGTCTTATAGATATAATATGGAGTTAGGTACAAAGTGTCTTAAGAACATAAAATAAGAAATATAAAGGATAATGTAAAGGTGCAAAGTAGTATAAAATAACAAAACTAAAGAGTAATACAGAAGTGTATGGCCTATTTTAAAAAGATACAGTGCAATACAGAGTGATACAAAATACATAGTAATACAAAGTGTCCATTAAAAGATACATTACTAGTCAGGGTTGCTACACTGTTGCCAAAAGATCTCTTCAGATGGTAACTTCTTATTCAAACAAGGCAGCTCAAAGAACAGTTACAAAGGTGAGTAACCCTTTTGTTGTCTCTCACGTTAGAATCCCAATAATAATACTCATTGTTAAAGTGAACCTAGCACTAACATAAAGTTAAGGTAACCTTAAATAGTCCATTAGCAGCTCAGGTAACTAGTACATGAGGAGAAGCCAATCCATCATTTAAGAAACTACAGGCACTTTACTTAAATAGTAATTAAAGCATAACAAATACAGTGTTGCTATTTCCTTTCATGACACATTGACTCTTTTTTTTTTTTTATCAGCCTTACATCCATTGTGTCATTTTTATTTTTCTTCTTCGATGGCTGGAGATGAAATACGGAAAAGCTGTTATGCAAGAGGATCCGATCTTTAGGTTTGTGACAACTCATGCCCTGGCTTGTGTTCCCACACACAACCCATACTTGGCCTTTTCTTGAAAATACATTTTCCACTGAAAAAGTTGGTTGTTTCAATTTTTCACAAGACATTTATCAACTGTGATTTAAAAAAAAAAGCAAACAAACCATGATTTGACTCTGTCAGGTTTCATACTGTGCCTTTCCGCACTCAAGGTTTCTTGCTGCAAATACTGGAAATTGCTTCCAACATGCAACCTTATTAATTTGTATTGTCATGCCCCATTGTGCTAGACACAGTACAAATGCAGAACAGAAAGTTCGTTCCTGTCCCCAGGAAATATGGTGTTAAGTTTGCAAAGCCCCATGTTCAAAGTTTAGGAAAGTCAAGTAAATAGATTGCAGTTGCTCTGTGATGCCATCTTTATCTACAGGACTGTGTAATATTTGTTCTTAATAAACCCAGCCTCATTCAGTGTAGAGAAAGGAGAGTGAATAAGCCACAGGGTTGTAAGGAGGGAGTCTGTTCTCTTGTCTGTCAGCCATTGGTCTGAGACACATGAGTTCTAGGTTCTATTGTGAGACACATGAGTTCTGGGTTCTGTTCTTGGCTCCTCCACAGACATAGTGTGACTGATGTTGAGGAAGGCAATCATTATAAATATTCAACAAGAGAAATGAATTAAGTTCATATGGGCAAGCTTAATTCTGGTATTTCTTGACTGTTTGTGTGTTTGCATTCCCAAATAGCAAATAATGAAAAGCAAAAGTGTTGCCCCAAATACAGGTTGAACCTCTTTATTCCAGCACCCTCAAGACCTGACCCAAGCCAAACCATGGGAGGTCAATATTGACTAGCAGCATTGCCAAAACTGATACTGCTTACTGGGCTCTTAGAAGGCATTAGGGATAAATTACAGCCAAATAACAGCACAACTTCAAGAGCCAGGACTAGTGGCTGTAAACAAACATTGTGGGACTGTGGGAAACTTGGCCACACCCATGGTAAGTGGACATCCAACTAACTAAATTCATAACAAATAATGGATGTTGCTGGCTCAGTGAGTGCTGGACGAGAGAGCCTGAAACCATTTGGTCTAATTCGATTCAGTTGTGATCTAGGACAAAGGGTAAAATGCTGAGCTTGATTCCTTGAATTGATAGAATTTCCCCAAGGAAAGAAATCAGCCATCAGAACCCTGAAGAGCCAGGAGAAGAAGATGAAGATGTGCAAGCTGAAAGGACAAGAGTGAGAGGAGCAATGGCACCTGAAAATCAGGAAGAGGTAAAACCTGAAGTTTTCCTTTTCTACCTGTCTCTTTTCTCTACCTATTGGTAAATGACCCACTCAGAAAAAACAGTACACATCAATATGTAAATCCAAAGCTTTTCCCCTTATATTTTTCTATTGCACGTAAAAATTGGCAGAATACAGATTTTAAATAAAATGTAATTCTTTTTTGTTCTGATGTAATCTAAAAAGAATCATCTCTGAAATAAGATTGCTTTCAATGCCAGGCATGTTTTTGCGGAGTTTAATAATAACATAGCCTGCATAATAGCTAATCTGTAGAGGCAAGAACGATGGCCCACTGGACAAAGCATTGGTCAGACACACACAAACCAGTTCAATTTCCTGCTGTGACACAGACTTCCTCTGTGACCTTAGCCAAATCACTTAGTCCCACTGGACCACAGCTCCATAACTGTAAAATGGAGATAATAGCACTTTTCTATACAATAGTAAAGAGGTATTGTGCATGAAGAGTGAGGCACATGGATGCTATGGTAATGGGAGCCATGTAGTTACCTAAACTAGTGAAAAGCTATGTGGGATTAACATGATTTAACTGTAAATGTCAACACATTTCAGTAGCAACAAATTATTCAGATAGCAACCTAGCGCAACAGTGAGAAGGACTAGACTGCCTTGGGTAGTGGGAGGTATTTGTTCTTTATAAATTCTCTCTCATTTCCCCAGAAACCAATTATCATTGTCAACGATCTGCGCAAGGAATATAAAGACAAGAAAGCCAGTTCGGTATTTAAAAAAAGGAAGAAAGTGGCCATCAAAAATGTCTCTTTTTGTGTTAAAAAAGGTTAGAACCCGGGAGTATTTTACTACAATTGTTTTGCTGATTGTCTGTCTTGAAGACTTCTTATGACGCACTGGATTGTCTCAGTTACATGCAGCCGTTGTTGAATTTGCGGTAAATGGTATTAGATCACAGGCATAAGCAAAAAGGTTGTTTTTCTTTCCCTCATTCTTTCATGGTGAGATGCCTGACATTCTGTTAGCCAGGGGAGTCTTACTAAAAATTATGTGTATTCATTGTAGGAGAGGTGTTTGGATTACTGGGACCCAACGGGGCTGGTAAAAGCACAACTATCAATATGATTACTGGAGAGACAACGCTGACGGCTGGGCAGGTGGGTGAAATTGAATAGGCTGTAAAAGAAAGTTCTGAGTGAAAAACCTGCTGCTGATTCGAAGCAATACATTAAGGGAAACAAATGTCTACAATGCAGGAGAGGTATGACTTGTAGTACACATACCCACACTCGCTGTATTTGAGCTCGCTTATGGAAATAGCAGTGGGGACGACTTGCTGCAGGCTTCAGCAATGGCTGCCCAAACAAGTATGAACCAGGGAGAAAAGGGAGACTTGTGCTGTCTACAGTGAAGTCCATTTCTGTGTTTCCCTAGTTAGTCCAGCTAGAGGCTTGTCTACACTTCTGGGAAGATCGACCCCATCAGGGCTGATCTTCCAGAGTTCAATTTCACACATCTGGTAAAAATGCGTGAAATCAATCTGTCTGAGGTCAGCAGCCAACACCTGTACTGGTCAATGGGAGAAACGCTCCCATTGACCTTCCTTAGTGAAGACAGTCGCATAAGTCGATTTCCGATACGTTGATTCTAGCTATGCAATTGCCATAGCTAGAATTGTGTATATGAAATGTACTTTCATGTCTACTGTAGACCTGGCCTAGAGCTAGTAAGGGTACATCTCCACCAGCTTCAAGTCACACTCTGGCTGTGACGTGTACTCAACCTGATGTTTGGAATCCAGTCCATAGCCCAGCAGGTCAAACTGAGAATCGGTGGTGGAAACTCTCCTTCGTCAATGTCATTGGCATTCAGAGCATTTCACTTGCGATAAGTGACCAAAACGATATTAACTCTATTTATGTAAACCAACTGAGGCTGGGGCACTTGAAAGGAAAGCACGCACTCCATCCAGAACACCTATTGTTGTTGCCTCAAAATAAACTGACTCTAAATAATTTCAAGAATGAATCTTGAGCTTTGGCTACTGCTGGAAATGGCCATGTAAGTCTTTTTCTTGGTTTTTCTCAGGTGCCATTCATATAACAGTACCTGCCACCAGTATTACCACTAATATTTTCTATCCATGGGTAGAATAATTTTTTAATGTGCACCAAGGCATGTCTAGGTGTGCACCACCAAAATAAATACATGTGGGCACTCTGCTAATCAGCTGAGTGGCACCTGAAACTTATCTAAAGGGCTCAGCTTACAGGGAACACTGCCTGCCATCAGAGCAAACATCTACAGCTATAGTCCCTATCAAGCAGGAAAATGAATTAGTATGCAAGGCCCAGCTCTACAATCCTTACTCAGCAGAATAACTCAGATAAGCAAAGGTTGGAGATCAGTCCTTTGCTCAGTAATTTTTCCCTTCACAAAGCCTGAAAAAGCTCCATATTGTCCTGTAATTTCAGCTCTATCTGTTAACTGATAGCAAGATGACACACATGCAGAGTAACCCATTGTTTGTGCAGGTGTTGATAAAGGGGAAAGGTGCTGCTCCCACTCAACTGCAAGAGAGCACAACTGGCTTTCTAGGCCACTGCCCTCAGGAGAACCCTCTCTGGCCAAACCTGACTGTGCAGCAACATCTGGAGGTGTATGCAGCTGTTAAAGGGCTGAGGAAAGAAGATGCTGCTGTTACTATCAGACGGTATGTACTAAAACCAAGCAAGTTTTCAGTTTATGTTTCAGATCTCAGAACTGTAGAGCAGACAGAGTAGAATTTTCCTGAGAACCAGACTTGTCATCTAAAGCAGTGTTTCTCAACCGGGGTACATCAACAGGCTGCATAAAAATGCTAGCAAAGTCAATACAATCTAAAAAGTTCACTCAGACAATGACTTGTTTCTACTGCTTCATAGGCCGAACACTGAAATATAAGTACAATACATCTATTCCAATTCACGTATTTGATAATAAGATGGTAGCAAGTCAGCAAGTTTTCAGTAGTAGTCTTCTGTGATATTTTTGCCTGGTTTTGTTAGTAGTTTTAAGTGAGGTGTAACTTCGTGGTATGCGGAATAAATCTGACTGCTTCAAAGGGTATAGTAATCTGGAAAGGTTGAATGGCACTTGTTTCGGGAACCTCATATTACCTTAGGACTGTGTTTCTCAACCGCTGGTACATGTACCCTTAGGGGTATGTGAGAGAAGTCTGGGAATACTTATACTTATAAAAAAAAAAAAATTGAGAAACACTGACCAGATTCAGTAGAACTGCTCAAATGTCTTCCTTGAGTAATTTAGCCAAGTTTATATGCCACACAAAATTTCTTATTTAGCATGCATTAAATTTACAGTGAGTGTATGTCAAGTACTGGATGTATCTTCATCTAAAAGTCCAGAGCAAAGAGGTGAATTGAGGGGATAATCAATGATGTATTGTCCACTCTGGACAACGTGAAGAGGATTTATAACAGGTTGTTAGTAATAGTACTACTCCATCTATTAAAATCAATGGAGAAGTACTGGAGAATGCTGACCATTTCTTCTACCTTGGAAGTCATCTCTCATCCAAAGCAGATATTGATGCAGAAATCCAACACTGTCAGAGCTGTGCCCGTGCCTCCTTTGCTCACTTATGGCAAGAGGTTTTTGAAGATCACAACATTTGAAAAGACGCCTAGCTTCTTGTTTTTCAAGCCATTGTTCTCCAAACATTGTTGTACGGATCTGAAACCTGGACAACCTACAGGAATCACCTGAAAGTCCCTGTCTCTGAAAGATCTTGAAGATCAAATGGAAAGACAAACACATGAACATTTGTGTCCTGGGAGAGGCAAAGACCACTGGTGTTGAGGCAGTGATCATCCATCACCAACTCTGCTGGACTGGTCATGGTGTCCAGATGCCAGATCATTACCTAGCAGGGACATGCAAAATGGAACTCTCTGGAATCTGCATTTGACCCCTGTGCTCCTCAGTATCGCAAGGAGTAAGGGAGCATGATGGGAGAAACTCTCCTGTCAACCTTTCTCAGTGAGGATGGCCAGGTAAGTTAATTGCAGATAAGTCAATTCTAGCTATGCAATTGCCGTAACTAGAATTGTGTATCTGCAATTAACTTAACTCCCTAGTGTAGACCAAGCCTGAGAAATTAAAACAAGCCTTGTGGTGAAACTTTCTGCCAGGACCCAGCTGCCCACACAAACAGGGGTGAAACCCAGTCCCTCTTTCCCTTCTACAGTCAGTCTCAGACAATGGTGTTGAAGGCAAGAGAAAAATCTAATGTTCATTTTACTTCCTTTTTCTCCTCCCACACAGGATAGCAAAGGCACTGGAGCTTCAGGATCATTTAAAGAAACCGATCAGGAAATTATCTGCTGGAGTTACTAAAAAGGTGGGGTTTGTTTGTCTTGTCAAACGTTGGGCCAAATTTTGCCTTGTTCTGCCCATGTTGCCTCTGGAATAACTCCTCTAAGCTAGTAGAGACCTTTTGCATTGACACTGGTGTAAATGAGAGCAGAATTCAACTTTTCATGTTCTGAGATGAACTTTTGGTTCAAGTACACAGTAGTAAAATCCCTCTTTTGAACTAAACATATTGAAGTGATGTCTGGTAAATTACCTCCAAGAAATAAAGTGCATGTTTCTGAAATGTCCATAGTGTGACTGAAAAATGTCATTGGAAAATAGAGAGCCTAGCTCTAACCCCAGTTGCATGGATGAGATTCTCATTGCTTCTCATGAAATGGTCAGACCCAGGCAAGCTTTTTGTGATATATCATATCAAAGGATGTTATGTCCACCTACTCTTGTACAGGTTGAATCTCTCTAGTCTGGCACCCTTGGGACCTGACTGGTGTCAAACGAGAAAATTTGCCGAACAACGGGTTGTCAATATTATCTAGCACATTTCCAACACTTCTACAGCTTACTGGGTTCTAAGAAGACATTTGGGGTAAATTACAGGTTGAAGCTCTCTAATACAGATCTCCCTCATCTGGCAATATCTGTAATTCATCTTGATATTATTTAGCTGGCTGACCACTTATCATGGGTTTGGCCAAGTTTCCCGTGGCCCCATAAAGTTTGTTTACAGTCACTAGTCCTGGTTTTCAGTGCTCTGTGCTGTTATTTAGCTGTAATTTACCCCTCAATGTCTTCTAAGAGCCCAGTACAAGGTAGAAGTGTTGGTAATGTGCTAGACAGTATAGACCTCCCACAGTCCAGCAAATTCTCTTGTCTGGCACTGGTTAGATCCCAAAGGTGCCAGAGGAGAGAGGTTCAACCAGTAGAGCTGAACAACAGCACATAACACTGGTGGCTGTAAATAAACTTTATGGGACTGTGGGAAACTGGCCACATGCACAATAAATGGTCATCCAGCTAGCTAAAATCATGCCCGATTACAGATGTTGGTAGGTAAGACAGTTCCAGAGTAGAGTTTCATCCTGTACAGAATATTGTGTGGTATGTTTCCATTATTGTTCAACTTCTTTACATCACAAGCATGTCTGTGGATGAGTCCATGACATCCAGGTGCTGGTCTTTGGAAGGTTGATGTATTTTTTTGTTTGCTCTAAATTAGAGGATTTCATAGCTCCAAAATCATATGCATCATTTTTTAAAGAAAATTAGTTTATTGCTCTCACACCTGGACATCCCCACTGGCTTTGATGAAGCAGCCCAGGAAAACAGAACTTGACTTGCAATCTCTGTTCCTCCTTTTAGGTGTGTTTTGCCCTGAGCATGCTGGGGAAACCCACGGTTCTGCTTCTGGATGAACCATCAACTGGAATGGACCCTAAAGGGCAAAGTCATGTGTGGTGAGGAATGCCTGGACCGCTTATGAGGCCCAGGCTTTTTTTTACATGCACACTGAATCAAAACAGCATAGTAAAAAGTTGAGGGTCGAAGCTTTTCAGGTGAGAATTTGCCTTCTAAATCCCCAGTTCCGCACTTAAGAAGTGAACTGAATTTGAGCATATCTGCACTGGTGGTAGGAGTTGGAATCGACATGCCCATGTTGACTAGTTGATCTAGTGTGCTAAAAGTAGAAATGTAGCCACGGAAGCATAAGCAGCAGCATGGGCTTACCTGGCTGACTACACGCCTGGCATCTCACATAGGAGCTCAGGCAGGGCAGTTAACTCATCCTGCCATTTGCACTCTTGCGGCTACACTTCTTTTTTTAGTGCACGACTTTGGTTAGAAGTAACATATATGTAACTACTTGAGCTGCCTGTTCGATCCTCTGCTGCAGTACAGACATGGCCCGTATGCAGGAATCTTAGAATTATATAATCCTAGGGCTGGAAGGGACCTCAGGAGGTCATCTAGCCCAGCTCCCTGCTTCAGGCAGGATCAACCCCAGCTAAATCATCCCAGCCAGGACCTTGTCAAGCCGGGCCTTAAAAACCTCTAGGGATGGAGAATCTACCACCTCTCTAGGCAACACATTCCAGTGCTTCACCATCCTCATGGTGGAGTAGTTTTTCCTAGTATCCAACCTACACCTCTTCTTCTCTAACTTCAGATCATTGTTCCTTGTTCTGCCATCTGACACCACTGAGAACAGTTTCTCTCCATCTTCTTTAGAGCTTCCCTTCAGGAAGGTGAAGGCTGCTATTAAATCACCCCTCAGTCTTCTCTTCTATAAACTAAATAAGCCCAAATCCTTCAGCCTCTCCTCACAGCTCATGTGCTCCAGCCCCTTAATCATTTTTGTTGCCTTCCGCTGAACCTGCTCCAGCACATTCACATCCAAAACTAGACACAATATTCCAGATGTGGCCTCCTCAGTGCTGAACAGAGGGGAACAACAACCTGTCTAGATCTGCTTGAAATGCTCCTCCTGATGCATCCCTAATATGCTGTTAACCTTCTTGGCTACAAGGGCACACTGTTTACTCATATCCAGTAGGGGGTATAAGGGGAAAGCTGTGATTTTTTTCAGAAATGTGGACTGCAGTTTTTTTTAAAATATAAAGGAGTTCAAAATTATTATGCAACCTGTGTGTATAAGAGGTCAATAAAAAATGCGAGTGGAAGTAGTGATTGGAAAAATGATTTTAACATACCAAAAATTGATATAGTAATAAAGGTTTTACAGAAATTGCTTTCTAGGCTCTTGCTGTAATATTGTAAGTGAAAAATAATAGTCCCTCAACCCCCCCGCCTTTCCCGTTGCTAGTGGCTGAGGACATGCTGGGAAATGTAGTCCCTTGCTTGCTCCAGGGCCAGCTCTCGAGGCAGGGAGTTGGGTAAGGAACCATAGTTCCCAAGGTTCCCTGTAATTGCCCCCATCGTGCTGTGCAGGCTCCCTTCATGCACAGTGCAGCAGAGAGGAAGGGATTGAAACTGGACATGGGGGCGGTGTTCATACCCTTTGCCCACCCATCCTTGCATATGAGTCTGAGACATATTCTTTCAAGTCATTGTGATTAGCTTGGTGCTTGGCCCTTTTGAAAAACAGGCCACTGAGTAAGGTACAAAAATATGGATTTAGGAATTTAACTTTAGGCACAGGGAAATCTTGGTGTAACCATTTGTTCAGGATGTCGCATCCCTCTCTGTGCCAGGGGATGTGATTCTGTTACAGTTCTCAGCTGGGGCACCAGACATTTTAGCTCCCTCTGTAGTGAACTTGAGCTTTTAGCTCTGGAAGTCCTCAGTGCCAAACAACCTGTCAGTCATCAAACTGGCTTAGAAATTTAATCTCCTACTGGCCAAGATCCTTTTAGTGCAAGAAACATTGGACAGCTAAGCAGATCAGTACCACTGATGATTCGAATTCCTTCACAGTTGCATAAGGGAATTAGGTAGGTAGTTATATACTCTGTGCCTTCTCTTCCATCACATAGCAGTGCAGGTATAGCTGCAATTTAGACTCTAGTTTCATTGAGAATTGTGAAGGGAGTTCCCATCCCAACCAATCTGGGGAAAAAAAGGAAAAACAAACACAACAACTGAGACTCAGTTTCAGTCCAAGAGATGGAACAAAATGTAAGTTGGCAATATTTTTTCCTGAGCTGGCTCATCCCATCCCTTCCTAGCACAGTTGCGTGTTTGACGATTGTCTCTCCTGGAATGACACTATCCAAATTCTCACTGGCCACAAAGAAACACGCTTACGCTAACACAGGTACAAAAAAAGAAATGCTTAATAGCCCCATGCAACTAAATCAACACTGCAGCAAAACTTATTTCAGAGCAATCCCTCAATGGGTTTTTGTCATAAATGGGACTTTCCATTGTTATTTTGAAGTACTTTGAAGTAGCCGTCAGTGTAAGGTGCCCATTAGGTTTTAACTACGTTTCTGCCCTCGTTTGGAGGGGAGAATACAATAGAAACACTTGTGTGGCATTTCTTCTGAAGTAGTTCATTTTGGGTTTTTTTTTTCCTTTCTTTTCAGGAAAGCAATTCGGGCTGCTTTGAAAAATAAAGAGCAAGGAGCCATCTTAACCACCCATTACATGGAGGAAGCTGAGGCAGTGTGTGATCGAGTGGCCATCATGGTGTGTGGGAAGCTCCGGTAAGCTGCAACAGCGATCATTTAATAACAAGATGAACACTATAGAAGTTCTCGGGGAACATGCAAATCTTAGGGAGCCAACCTCATTGATTACACCCTCTACTCTACATCGAGGGTTTAAATTCTAATAGAGCATTTCCAGGAAATTCCCAAGTTGTTTCCTCTCCTGCCCACCAAATGGTATAGAGACGATAAGAGGGGTTGAAGTATTTACTGGAGTTCTGCTGTGGACAGCTCTGGCTGAATTTAAGCCCTGATATCTGAGTTCCCTCTACGTGGTTTCCACCATGGGTGGAATAAATGTTGTTATATGCACTGAGATGCGTGAATGTGCACCACCAGTAGAAACACATGCTGCCCACAGTAGGTGGCTCTGGGTGCTCTGCTAATCATCTGGACAGCACTTTAATCTCTCCTGGGTGGCTGTCCAGGCACTCAACTTACAGAAAACACTACCTGGCACCTGCTGTCATAAGAGGAACAGGTCAAGAAAGTACGTCTCTTTGCCCATTAAGAAGTGTTTCCCTCTGTGTTGCTTTCCTTGCCTCCAGGTGCATTGGTGCTGTTCAGTACCTGAAAAGCAAGTTTGGCAAGGGTTACTTACTGGAAATTAAAGTTAAGGACCCAGCGCAAATTGATCGCCTCCATATGGAGATTGTGAGGATCTTCCCACAAGCAGCTCGTCAGGAATGGTAACTGTAAAATACGTCAGGGTCCTCCAAAGCCCTGTAAGAATTACTTAGTATATCATTCCCACTAATGCAGTTTGACAGCAAACTTACCATCAAAGATCTCTACTTGGGTTACAATTTCTTGCTGGCAAGCTGATTAGAGACTGTCATTGTGTCTGGGCCTTAAAATAAGATACGCATCCTTCTTATACTTTCTTCCTCTTTAGCCTCCTCCACATGAGCCAGACGCAGTTTGACTTTAAGGGCCGATTCTCCAAGCGACACACAGGACAGTATGTGCCTTTTCTTTCTCCCCCCCCAGGGTTTCCTCTCTGCTGGTTTACAAGATACCCATGCAAGATGCATTGCCTTTGTCCCAGACGTTCTCCAAGCTAGAGGCAGGTAAGAAAGAAACTCGGAGCAAAAGGCGGAGAGCACTTGAAAAGGACCCGTAAAGATGAAACCTCTTTGTTGTAAACGGTATCTTCGTTTCCCCACAGCCAAACGAACCTTCGGCCTGGAGGAGTACAGCTTTTCTTTGAACACCTTGGAACAGGCACGGGATTTCAGCATTCTATATGGGTCTCCCTACCTACTGCAAAGCACTAAGAGGGACAGTTGGCACATGCTGCAGAAGGTCCCAGGGAGCAAAGGAGGCAGCCAAGCAGTGACTGAATTTTGGAAGGAAAAGAACGGGGTGTTTACTGGAGACAAGATTCCTTTTCAAAATTCTACAGGGCATAATTATGGCTGTGAGGGTCAGAGGGTGGTCCAGTGGGCAGAGCCATGCAGAGGAGTGAAAGGGCAAATGTTGCCTTCGTTTTCCCCTGCCCGAGTACCCATATCATGGGTAGCTGTGTAGTGAGCAAAGCAGCCTTTGCAAGCCACTGCTCCCCAGAGCTCCACTCCTCTTCAGGATTGGGCAGCACAGCTATCCTGGGGAACTAAGAGATGTGCATGGGTGGTGGGTGAAACTAGAGCTGAGGGACACAAGCCCTTAGCCCCACCTCTTCCTCCTGAAACCCCTCCTGAGACCCCACCCCTGCTGCTTATGGCCCCCTGGGAGCCGTCCCCCGATCCCTCCCTGGAGACGGGCAGCCCCCTGCCAGCATGCCCATCCATGGCTCAGCCCTCCTTGGCCTCCTCTGAGCACAGGCAGCCCACAACCATGTCTTCCCTTCTGACTCCTGAGAATAGGCAGCCTGTGGCCCCAGCCTTCTCTCCTCCACCTCCTAGAGCGGGGAGGACTAACAGTGCACAGCCCATCCTCAGTTGGGAGGAAGCCCAGGCAGGGGACTGGGAGAGTCACGTTGACTGGAGAGGCAGAGGGCAGAGTGTGGGTGGGGCCAGGCTGGCAGTTTGGGAAGGCATTACCTTCCCCTGCCTCTGATATCCACTGCCCATGGAGATGGGCTCATCAGATACAAGGCTGATGCAGGGCTGATGTCTACCTCCTGGGGCTTGGAGAAATGAGCAGGGAGGTCACGGCTGAGTCACAGTCTGCTTTGTGAGCTGCTTGTTGAGCAGCACAACGATGCCTGGTTTGGTGCACGGGGCGCGCCTTACCTCACCCCCGTGTGAACCAATTCAAAGATAAAACGCTGCTCTGTGAAACGTGCCTGGCAGTTTCTGTCAGGCTTCGTGGTGTGAACAGCCCCGGTAAAGAGCCCCTCGGTCAATTCCAACTTCACAAAGCTGGACTTGAAATCTGTCTGCAGCACATGGAGAAGCGAATCGAAATAAAACTAAAGACTTCAAAAGGACAATGGCCTTTTCTAAGGGTAGGCCTACACTAAACCTGAGAGTCAGCCCTAGATCTGCAGTTGTGGCTACGACCATTGTGTAGCTGGGATCGACTTTACCTGGCCGTTCTCTCTGAGGGAGGTAGACAGGAGAAACTCTCCCATTGACCTCCCTTACTCCTCACGACAGTGAGGAGTACAGAGGTCGATTGTCGAGCCCTGATAGTCTGATTTCACATGTCCCCGCTAGGTGCACCACATCAAACCCAGGAAGATTGACCCTGACTGGGTCAGTCTCCCGGTAAATGTAGATATACCCTAAATGTTGCCCCAACCTTTGCTGACACGGTGAACAGGAAATTAGAGACCACCTGCAGCTGCTTTCTTAGGAAGGCCGTACCAGTAAAAAACCTGTTCTTTGTTTTGATCAGTTTTTGAGGAAATTACAATCCCTTCCATTGTCATCATAAAAATAACAAGTGTTTAATGAATTTGTTATCAGTCACAGAAAATAAGCAGAACTTTGTTCTTGTCCATTGCAGGTGTTCTTAGAACTCTCCCGGGAGCAGGAAATGGATAATTTTGATATGGCTTTGGAAGGAACTTTTGAATGGAACAGACTTCAGCAGGACGACCTTTAAAATCACTAAAATGTTCTATGATATTTTAATCTGTATTAATGTGTACGATTTAATAATACCCATATTTGCTGGCTTTGCCACACATTTATCAACATAATAAAAATTTAGGGCACGTCACTTTGCTGCTTCTGTGTTTTGGACATGGAAATATTTTTTTTTCCCCAAATTAGCCTCCATTTTGAGAAGGCTGTTTTTAAAGGTGAAGACGCTGGGGGTACTCAGGGTGAATTGCTCTGCATAGAATAGGTGCTAGAGAAAGTCCAGTCTTACATCCGTGAGAGAAGTCATTAGTGATGTTGACAGATTGGGACCATTGGTATGACAGTGGAAGCACGCTTTGAGGTGAAAAATTAAAAAAAAATGGATATCACGTTTTAGCAAGAGGTTTGTGCTGTAGTTAAGATGTCTTCAGTCCCCACTATCCAGATGAGGCACTGGGTCAGATTTTCAGGGCATACAAAAAAACACAGAATTGTCAATGGAGCAGTGAGAACAGGTAGACTCTGCCTTCCACTTTTACAGTTACAGTATTATACAAACCATGCAGCAAGCTCTGTGTGTTCATGGTGCAACACAATCATGAAGACTGAGCTTGGAAGTCATCGCTTAGGGGATAGTGCTGCAGCACAAGTGTGAATGGGAGTGACGTGTCTGGTGTCACTGTTGTGTTCCTCCCCAGCAGCCATCAATGCCTCAGGGACTGACTGCAGCCTCTCTGCTTCAGCCCCTTTGCTGTGAACCTCTCGGCTTCATAATCACTGATGCCCTTCTCACCTGGCCTTCGTCCACTTAAGCCTGGCTTTCTCAGGTGTTGCGAGATATGCAGTTTGTCCTCTCAGACCCACTTTAACGCCTTCAAAGCCTGTGTAGGGCACATGCTCTGGATTGCCAGCCTGGAGACCCAACCCGTACTGAGAAAGTCAAATTGTGCTCTTTCTGATAGATACCTTATCACCAGGACAAAGATTCTTCGGTGTCAGATGGCAGAACAAGGAGTGATGGTCAGAAGTTGAAGAGGGAAAGGTGTAGGTTAGATATTAGGAAAAACTACTTCACCAGGCGGGTGGTGAAGCATTGGAATGCGTTGCCTAGAGAGGTGGTGGATTCTCCATCCCTTGAGGTTTTTATGTCCCGGCTGGACAAGGTCCTGGGTGGGATGACTTAGTAGGGGTTGATCCTGCTTGAAGCAGGGGGCTGGACTAGATGACCTCCTGAGGTCCCTTCCAGACCTGTGATTCTGTGATTCAGGCCATGTTCTGTCATCAGTAAGATCCCTACAAAAGCCCCTGTCATCTAATTTTGCCCTGGGTTACACATGCGCAACACTGTTGGGCAGTTAATCCAGCCACCCCCTGAGTTATTTCAAAGGAGTCTTCTTTCAGGATGCTGTGCCGATTGTGTGGTAGAATCGTGGCTTAGCTCACCTGTTCCATCATAGCTGGGTGAGGAAGAATAGCTCTCATTTCACTCACGCCTAGCTGTGTTGAGTGTGCTGTGCTAGCAGGAGGTTTCTTTAAAGGGGAAAATCGGGGGTTGTCTCTCCAGCAGCTTGAGCAGCAAAAAAAAAAAAAAAAAAAATTGAATAACTTGAAGGAACAATGAAAATTTGCTCAATTTATGGAATAAGAGACACAAAAGTTCTACAGAACCAGCTCTGCTTGTCCCTGAAGGGAATAGCTGTGTCTCTGAAGAGATGGGGGGCAAGATGGTTGTGTTGGTTTTCTGGGTAGAAATGTGTGTGAGTACAACAGCTTTAGCTGAACCAGTCGCTGACGTGCTCCCTGGGGACTGTTGTCAGAGGGGTAGCTGTGTTAGTCTGTATCCACTAAACATCGAGAAGTCCTGTAGCACCTTGTAGACTAACAGATATTTTTGAGCATAAGCTTTCATGGGCTAAGACCCACCTCATCAATAGCCCATAAGGTGCCACCAGACCTCTCGTTCATGGGAACTATCTGACCTCAGGAAAGACAGGAGTGGACACAGGTAATTGGTTGAGCAAATTGTTCCCCGTAAGCTGAGCGCTTGGGCAACCACCCAGGAGAGAGTCAAAGGCCACCCAGCTAATTAGCAGAGCGCACCGAGTGCCCAGAGCCAGTATCAGGTGTTTCCACCAGAGGTGCACATCCGCACATGCCTCAGTGCAGATAACGAAACACGTTCCGCACGGATGGAAAAAATTACAGGGATTACTGGTTGCGTATCACAGAAATTGTGCATGCGCTGTCTCTCCCCCTCCTTCCCCCCAAACACTACCACAGAAGATATAAGGATCAGAGTAGGCAGGGATAGCCTCAGAAAAAGGGGCACATTGGAGGAGGCACAATGGAGGAGGAAGGGGATATGGCTGGGGCATTCCTGTAGGCCAAGGTATTCCCGGATTCCACAGTAATTTACGTGCAAGCTAGGACATTTTTCCAGACTTCTGTAACGTAAGCCAGGGACAGACAGAGCCCCCAGAAGACTTCAGTTTGGAGCAGGAACAAAGTCATGTCTTCACACTCACCTGCCTCAGTTTGTTTACTGAACTCGGCTCTGACCCAGTGGTGAATTTAATCCTCCTTCTCCCGGCTCCCACACCCAACAAGGGTTTGTATTTGCATAGAGCTCAATCCTGCAAGCTTCTCAAGCACCAGTGAATTTGGTGGGAGCTGAGGTCACAAAGCTTTTTCCCTAGGAAGAGCTCAGCATCTTGCAGGATCAAGCTCATATTTACTTGTCGCTTTCTTGGACTGGTTTTCGGGGCTTTGACCTTTGCCCATCCTTCACTTAAGCTGAAGAGTTCGGAGGCGTAGTTCTAAGGAACTGTTGATTGTAACTTTCCTGGGAGTGTTCTCCCGGGCTAAAATTCTTTACGATATTCTGAGCTCATTCAAAAGCCCACAGCTCCAGCACTGCTAGCTAGGAGAACTAGTCGTAAGGGAAGGGGAGGGAGTAAACAACTGAGAAATATGGGAAACTGTCACATGAACAGAGCATTTTGTCAGCATGACAGTTGAAAGAATGTTGTTTCCTTTCAGTGACTGTTCTGAATAATTAGCCCTGGTGTCAAAACAGCTGTGCAAAGAAACAAGGAGTACATTTTCACTATTTTCTCAGACTTTTCCAAGAGCCCCAGTTTCCTCCCTCAACACCGGCTGTCGTGAAGGTAAGTTTATTTCTGCCCTTCTGTCCAAGCCCCATCACTCTATTAGTCCTCCCCATGCTATAAAATCTTTAGTGTTTACTGATGCTGTATGTGGTTATGCTCAGGCAGGTCTTGTTTGATGGATAGCCAGTTTTGACCACATGATTTTATATCAGAAAATGCCATTTTGTAGAAACTGAAACTTTTTCATGGGAATGTGTCAGATTTCACTAAAACTTTTGTTGAAAGAGGTTCCTCAGGTCCAGGATGGGATTTCTGGTCAAAACCAAAAAGAATTGTATTCCTGATGGTTAAGAAGTCCTGCGGCACCTTATAGACTAACAGATAGTTTGGAGAATAAGCTTTCGTGGGCAAAGACCCACTTTGTCAGATTGCATGTGACGAAGCAGGTCTTTGCCCGTGAAAGCTTATGCTCCAAAATATCTGTTAGTCTATAAGGTGCCACAGGACTTCTTGTTAGATTCAGACTAACTCAGCTACCTCTCTGATAGTGGGTGGTTAAGGACTCACATGGGCCGTGCGATACCCAGATTCTAGTTTTAGGCCTGATGAACATTTATACAAAATAGAATAACAGAAAAGTTTGCGAGACTCATTCCAGAATAACCACTGTCATGGGGCATCTGGACAGTTATCTGGGACATGACAGACTGGTAAAGTAATGGTTGAACTTGCATTTCCCACCTTGTCGGGGACTGATATACCCATCGCTTGTATTGGGGTGGGTGCATTTTTTTCCCATTAAAAAAAAAACTTTGAAAGTTCTCTGTCTGTTTCTTCCTGAGGCAAAACAGGAAAAAAAAATTAAAATTCTGAAAAGTTTTGCAGGAGAAGACCATGATGAACCTGACCACGTCTAATTGGAAGTTCTACATTAGCAGATTCTGCTCCTCTCAGGAGTCAGTACTCGTTCTCGAGGCTGGGTTTCCCTGATCGGCTGCATATTCTGTGCTGAGAGAGGCTGAGGAAAAACTATCATCTGTCAGAAAATCAGACTTTCAACTAAACAATTTCTCCATTAAAATCTTCACACGCACCGATCTGCAGAAAAGCTTACATTTGCAATTTGGGGCTGCCGCTGCCATGAATTTTGGGAGTTGAAGTTTATTTGCCTCTATCCCCATTTTCCTGTACAGAGTCGGTTCCTCAGCTGGACTAACATCTCCCATGATGCTCCAGGGCCAGCAGCTCCCACAAAACACCATCAGAGCTCACCACCAGGGGGAGCCATGGGACACTGGGAGGAGATGAGCCCACAGAGGAGAATGAGGCCATGAGGCACCTAAATGAAAACTCCCACCAGGCATTTCAGCAGCATTTCCAAAGTGGAATGTTTGGTTTCCAGCTGAAATGTGACTGATGTTGATTTGTTGCTGCAAATTTGAAACTTTTTGTGGGGCTGGTGCTGCAAATGTTCAGCTAGCTTGCATGCTGAATGCCTCTTAACTTGAGCTGAATTCAGTGGAAGTGAGAGTTTCTTGGTGGTCCTAATAAACAAACAAGCAGGCCCACTGAGGGGTGGCAGGGCTAGGACAAAGGAGGCTTTTGCCCAGGAGCCCAGATGATGGGGGTCCTGGCTGCAGCTGCCAGCCCTGCAATGGGGCTAAAGCAGGCTCCCTGTCTGTCTTCTCTCATGCTGCTACCAGATGTGGCTGGCACCATCACAGAGGCCCCAGCGAAGGAGTGAGGAGCCTTTGAAAAATGCCCTGCCCTGAGCTCCAACTCTGCAGCTCCTGTTGGCCAGGAACTGAGGCCAATGGGAGCTGCCAGGGCAGTGCCTGTGTCATTGGCATATGGAAACCCATCCGCTTAGGAGCCAGTGCCAGAAGGTTGTATGCTGTCCCCCTCATCCCCTCCTGTCCCCCTGACTTCCCTTCCTGCCCTCCAGCCCCCAGGATCTGCCCCAGCCCAGAGGCAGCACCCACGCTGCCTCACCCCTCATCTTCTCCCAGCCTGTTTGAAAGTGAGTGAGGGTGGGGAAGAGCATTAAGTATATGAGAGAGGGAGTAGGGAATGGAGTGAGTAGGGGACAAGGCCTCAGGGAAGGGCCAGGACACAGGCAGAGCCTCAGGGGAAGCTCAGGGCAAAGGTCTTTGGGTGTGTAAGATTAGACAATTGGCAGCCCTACTGGGTGGGCATGAGGAAGGCCAGGCACCAGCCAGTGAAGGTGCAGCACTGCCCTAATGTCAAAAAGTCCAGGTCTACACAGGGGCACACACCACAGCCTCTGCTGGGAGTGTTTTCCTTTGGTATCTTCCTTTTTCACCAAGAAGCCAAGATGAGTCAAGTTTCAGATGCCCTGTTTTCTGAGGGTGTGTCCTCTTTCCAGAACAGCCTGTGCTGACATTTCCCAGGAAAAAAAAAAACATATTCCAAAGCCGCAGCAGGCCTAATTGAAGCAAGATTTTAGTAAGGCGAGAAAATGAGAAAAATTCATATTAAAAGCAATCTAAGTTGTCACAGCTAGTCTGGAAAAATCACAAGGCTCAACTTAGCTAGGTCCACTTCTGCTGCAGTTATAAGGCAATAAAAGGAAGATGTTACACTTCTCAGCATTCATTTTTTTCCCTCTGATCTTGGTCAATTGGTCTATGGGGCTATGTCTAGACTGCAGCCCCCTTCCAGGAGACCTCTGGTATCTTGGCAAAGGAGCATGTCTGCTTTTCCGAAAACAATTTCGGAAAAGCACATGAGTTCTTTCACTGTCCCTGTAAACCTCGTTCTACGAGGAAGAAGGGGTGGCCCAAAAGAGGATGTTTTTTCCAAAATTTGACACCGTGAAGATGCGCCAAATTTTGGAAAAGCCTCTTTCCAAAGCACAGCAGGAAAAGATAAACACATTGCAGTGTGCAATTTGCATATCTTTTTCCAACAGTTCTTTGTAGTTTAGATATGCCCCAAGACACACACACATTCTTACATTTCTCTTTGTTGCAGGTGTTAAATTTACTCATTTTTATGTCCTGGGTAAACCATTTTAAAGGGTATCCTTGCTCCAGGTCTTCAAAGTTACTTAGGCTTCATTGTAAATGAATGGTAGTTGGAAATCTAAATATCGTTGAGCAACTAGATCCTATTTACTTGTATTATGCAAATATTTACAGACATATTCTATTGGACTTCTAGCCCACGGTGTACATCTTCCATTCGCCCTCGGCATTTGTCTGAAAGGAAGATGCTGGTAATTCTAAAGCCTTTGTCATGTAAAGAGATGGGGTGGTGTTTTCCCTTTATTCTCAAATTGTAGGTTTTACTCAGTATTACATATGTTATTGACACACTCCCAATAATCTTTCTCAGGTCCTTGACAGCAAATAGCAGACCAATGTACTGACTCTCCTATGAATACATTTAAAAAAAAAATATCTACTAAATACTCCTGCGACATGTAAGCACTTGGCATTAGAGATGAAAATAAGAGGAGCTAATGCCTGCCACCAGAGGGAAAGCAGATATGAGGGTCCCTTTATGAGGTTCCTTTTATGAGACATATGGGTGACAGACCCACAAAATGAAGCCCAGATGCTCCAAGAAACACATCCCATATGACTTGCAGCTACCCACATACCACACAAAGTGCTCTGTTTAGTTGTACCCAAAAAACAAACAAACAAAACCAAAAAAAAAAACACTTCTCTCTTTCTCTCACCCCACTGCAAGAATGCTTTCTGGACATCAGTGTGTGTCAACAAACTGGGGCCCTGCTATTAAAGCATATACTGGTGAAATGGAGGAAGAAAAAGCAATGTTTACAAGCAAGTTGGAAGAGCTGGGGTTTTTTTCTCAAGTGGCAGCTGGGTTCCAGCGGAGAATTTTTCAATAGGCAGCCATCATGGTGTCAAACTGCACCTGCTAGGAAACCGGGCAGGGGACAAACTCAGTCCCACGTTTCCATCGGTAACCATGAGGGGAGACCATCCCTATGTGTGGCACAGTGGCCAAGGTATGGCTGTATGCTGGGAACTTCTAGGCAGCTTTGAGCTCTCATTCCAACACCAAAGCCGGGATCACCAAAGGTATTGAGGTACCCGCCTTGCCCTGATTTCAGCAGGGCCCAGGTGTCTAAATACCTTTGGCAATCTTGGTCTGAGGTTCTGCAGGAGCTGTGCTGTGATCCGGCATCGGCATCTCTCTCGTTCTTCAGCTGCTATTGACCACTCAGTGCTCTTTGTATTTCATTGGCTGTTTTGTTTGCCTCATGACCAGGCCGTTATCTGTTTTAAAAAAGTGGTGGTGGGGGCACACTATGCATTGAATGGCCAAGAAAGTGTGCAGGACAGAATGAACCTGGAAAGCGCTTCGTAGCAGAGATGGAGCTCACCCACTTGAGCTCTCTTCTCTCTCCTCGGGCTTGGCATGTACGTCATTTCTAGTCCAAGGAAGCTGAAGAGAAAATAATGTCACTGGGTGATAAAAAATTACATCCATTGCAGTATGGGTAGGGTTACCATATTTAAAAAGGATGACACCGCTGAGAGGGAGCGTATCTAATCAGGATCTACCAACTCACCTGGTACTGATGTGTTATAATATATATAGTACATCAATACAATGTAAGTTGGTAGATCCTGATACAGATACACCCCTCTCAGGGGTGTTGTCTATTTTTGAAGGTCAAATATGGTAACCCTAAATGTGGGACTCTTGTCCACTGTTGCAGAAGTACTTGAGAAAAGTTAGAGTTTATTACTACTACTTAACCCTTGTAATCTATGTGGAGCATGGGTCATCTACAGGTCTCCTCCACTTCATTCTGTTTTGGGACAAAACTTGTAGCTGGCTCCAGGAATAGCCCAGTTGTTGTCTTTCAATCTCAGTAGACCTTAAACATTGCCTGAGGTCTCCTTCTTTTGCGTTTTCCTTGCAGGTTCTGTGTGAGAGCTTGACGGACTGTGCTGGATGATAGTTTTCTGAGAGTGTGGCCTGGCCATCCCCACTTTCTTCTCTTGATGTCAGTGTCAGCTGGTTCTTGTCCTGCTCTGTTCCAAAGCTCCTCATTTGTGATGAAGTCTTGCCATTTGATGTGAAAGATGTACCTCGGGCATCAGTTTACGGCTTGTGATTTGGAAAATTTTTTGTATGCTAGGCCTTGCATCCATCATATTTGTGTTGGAGATCAGAAGTTTTATCTTTGCAGATGTTATTTGTGAACTCCCTGTTGCCCTCCTTTCAAACCGAGATGAAAGCATGAAAGAAAAGTGCACAACACTACACATAACTGCCTCACTGACTCGACTGAGCTTTAACCATGGAAAGATCAAGACAAGGAGGATTGGCCAGTCCAACACCACCATTATCAGACTGGGAGGGGAGGATCTGGAAGATGTGGAGCAGTTCACCTACTTGGAGAGCATTATGGGCATAGATGGAGGAACAGATGAGGATATCAGTGCCAGGATAGGGAAAACAACAACCGCATTCAAGACTCTCCACCCCACATAGAGTTCAAAGTCAGAGTTTCCCATTCTAAGACCTCTGACTTCTTGAATGAATGGCGGCACCTGAGCTTTGACTGTGTGCTTTGCAGCATGACCCAGGGGTGGGGGTTACATAAAAAATAGGCAAGTACGTAAGGAAGCTCTGTCATGGCATAAGCTCTTTCTACAGGGCAATATGGTTGGTGGCAATGTTCCCAGTAAGCTCTGTGCTTGTGCAGCTGCTTGGGAGAGATAGCTGTGCCACCCAGCTGATCAGCAGCACCCACTGCTAGGCTTGTGTTTCTTCTGGTGGCATGCATTCATACAAAGAATCAGAGAATACTAGAACTGGAAGGGACCTCAAGAGGTCATCAAGTCCAGTCTCCTGCACTCATGGCAAGACCCTCTAGTCAGGGGTCTGCAACCCTGCAACTCCAGAGCAGCAATGAGGCTCTTTAAGGACTTCTTTGTGGCTCTGGCACTACAATTGCAAAGTTTAAAAAAGAAAAACTTCTTGATTATTTTCAATAAATGGTGACCGTCTAAAAGCCCAACAATGAAATACTCAAATGTAACTGTAACCCTTCTGCCAGAAGAAGTCAGCAGCAATCAGGGCCAGGTTCAATATCTAGGGCTTGCTCTTCATCCATCTCACATAGAACTGGCTCGAGCCCTGACCCAGTAGCCTGGGAAATTCACACACCCCCGGGGTGCCTTAGAGAGGCAATGCTTCGCCACTCACAAGCACAGTCTGAGTGTAGAAAAGAAACTTCTAATGAAAAAAAAGGCAGGAAAGTCATATGGCATGAGCTTGGAAAATACCACACCCAGAGTTCATAACTACTTCTCATGTAACTGTCCCAGCTCAGAAGAATTGAGCTGTGGCCCTTGCCTCTCAGGGTCACCAGTCAGCCAATCCACACACCCAAACTTTCTTCGTACCCCCCTTTTCAAATGTTGCTGCTCCTCCTACCTGCTGGTTGTGCCAGGCATCTGTCCGTTGCTGACTTGTGGGTGTTGCTGTAGGCAAAACCCTGTGATTCCAGCTCATATTTGTATTCAGCTCTGGGCCTAACCACAGCATCTCAGTATCCACCAAGGTGGATTCTCACAGAATAGCTATAGACCCATCTTTAGGTCTACCTGTGAACATTGGAGGAAGAATTACTCAAACCATTCTTTCAGTCGTATAGCCAAAAGACTTCCAGCCAGCCGGTTTAACCACTATGCCTCCCCACCCCTTTCACACCCACACAATGCTTTGAGGCGGGGAGCCCTCTGTGATCCATATCTTACCTAGTAGTGACAACTACCCTGTGGGCCCCACAGCTTCAAGCATTGTTGAAACTCCACAATTCTTACACGGGGTGGTAGCGTAAATTGTGACTTTACAACAACATGTTGTTTACAATAGACAAAACCT
This sequence comes from Carettochelys insculpta, assembly GCF_033958435.1. NCBI lineage: Eukaryota > Metazoa > Chordata > Testudines > Carettochelyidae > Carettochelys > Carettochelys insculpta. Next base: position 20,892,732 of record NC_134156.1, on the reverse strand, counting down.
CCTTGCTTTGCCTGCTCCCATGAGGCTTTGTTTATAAGGCATTATATATGCACACCTTTGTATTTTCATGCAAATGATCTCTGCAGAACACATTCCCCAACCCCTTCAGCAGTATTGAGTGCCTGCTGGTACCTTTCTTACATAACTAGCAAACGATAAGTGATCGCAAAACATTGGGTAACTCCCCCTTTAATTTGCACAGTGCATTGCATGACGTAGTACTGCATCTGTGTTTTGATGGTGTTGCTTAAAAAGCCTTGATTTTGAAAAAGAAAAGGAAGCTTGCAGCATTCCTGCTGTGAAGGGCAACATGCATTTTAAGAGAGAACACTGAAATTAAACGGGAATTAAAATTGGCATAATTAAAGTGGAGCAGGAATGGCTTCAAAAAAGAGGAAAATCGAAGAGGAAAACAGAGAATTTCAATCTGAAATCCTTTGCATTCATATGAAGCTGGGCTGGACTCCCTTAAAGTCTCATTTGCAAAAAAGAAATTCACCAACAACAAAACCTACAACCTTAAGAGGCCTTTTCTCAAAACACAGTGTCCTTTTGCTGAACAGTATCCAGCTGGAGATGCCGGGGGGGAAAAAAAAGCCATGGAGAAGCGACTACACAAAGCAGAGCAAAGGAAGAACACATTCACTAAATGGGTGAAATCGCCATGTAGCATAACTGTAACTAGTTTTGTGGCAACTCAAGAGATCGTGAAATTAGGAAAGCCATTTACAGATGGCACATATAAAAAAGTGTGCTTTATCCAAGTATTGGAGCAACTGTACAGTAATTTCAAAAACGAAATTGTTCAGAATGTACTGTCCTCCAGAGGGAGAGAAGCTCCATGAGTGAAAGTAGGGAAGCTAATGGTACAAATGCACATGTGAAGTTTGAGGAAATAGAATCTGTAAAAAACACTTGTGAATATCCTGCAGTAAATACGCATCACATTACAAATCATTCAACAGCAACAAGAAGTCCTGTGGCACCTTATAGACTAACAGATATTGTGGAGCTTAAGTTTTAATGGGCAAAGACCGACGATAATGGGCCATGTCCACCCTGATTGAATAGACCTTGTCACCTCTGGCCCTCCCCTTTACTGACCCCCTCTTTAAATCCTCCTCTGAACCCCCTCCCACACTCATGGATCTGATGAAGCGGGTCTTTGCCCACGAAAGCTTATGCTCCAAAATATCTGTTAGACTATAAAGTGCCACAGGACTACTTGTTGTTTTTGAAGGTACAGACTAACCCGGCTACCTCTCTGATACTTGTCATTACAAATCAGTGTGTGTGTGTGTGTGTGTGTGTGTGTGTTCTTAAATTGGGGTTACAAAAAGTATGGTTTGACGTTATTAATTAAGGACCATCTCATATTCACGTGCATTGTGGGTCTTGAATTACTGAATGTTTTACCGAATTCAAAAAAAAAATGGCTCTTCTTTATATTTTGGTTGCTGACCCCTGACCTAGGAGTTGTGGTTGCTGTTAATAGAGTAAAAACAACAGACTCAGTTATCAGCAGTTTAGCAGAGTGATGCCATTACTCAGTATTCTTCATACTGTTGGACCTCCAGGCTTTATTGTGTGTGGAGGCGCTATCCCGAAATAGCTGAGCACTAGTGTGTCATGTATTTTGTGTGTAGATGAGCTATTTTGAAATCAGCTATTCCAAAAATCTCTTCCAGAGTAGCGTATTGCAAAATAAAGCTGCTGTGCAAACATAGCTTAGAAGACCAAGGCTGATGTCAAGGGCAGATTCTGTCTCTTCAGCAATATTTGTAGGAGTCAATGACAAAAAAAAAATTAAGAAGCAATGCGACACTGCTGCTATTACTAGTCAGGCCCACCAACAGCGGGATAAAGGTAGCAGTAGCCTCTAAACTCCCTTGAAACGCCATGGAGCACTGTGCTGCTGCTCCACGCAGAGCTAGAAGGAAGCATGACTGCCCTAAGCCCTGCCCCTTCCTCCCTTAGCCTCGTCCCTTCCTGGGCAAAGAACGACCTCCCTTCCACCTGCAGCTTTCCCCAGAGCCCACAGTGGCTGCCAGCGCCACTATTATTAGGAGTACTTGTGTCTGAGTTATTCATCAGTTACAACTTCAACTTTTTAGGGACTACATTTTTTCCACTTGTAGTGAATATAATCCTAATAACCTAATAGCTTTTAATCTGAGTGATGTCTGCCATGTTCCAAGACCCCTGGTCTGGTCTTCAGTGTAATTCCAAAGTTAAACACATCAGCTATTAAAACTTCAGCTAAGGAGCCAAGACTTTCTATAGATGGCTATAACAAGTTCAGAGCCTCTTCTACGTGCAGAGGTTCAGTCCTGCATCATTGGGAACTGCTGCTTCCTAGATTTCTCCTTACCCCTGGAACCTTAAATAACTACCATTGCTGGCAACACCATCTTCTGTCTCTACCAAGCACAGGCAGATGGCCCCAGCTCTAAGGGGCAGTGACGGGCATGGACAGAGGTAAGGGGGTGGGTAACACCTCAGCATCCCCACTCCAAAAATTGTTCCCGTGCCGCTGGAGAAGCAATATTTTATTGGACTCTTCCACTGGTGAGCAAGACAAACTTTTGTGTTTACACAGTGCTCTTCTTCACCTTGCCCGTGCTTCCTGTGAGCATTGGCAGCCTGGCATTCTAGCAGTTTGCCAATCAAGAGGCTTTTTTGTATGTCCTGTGCAGCCAGGAACCTGAAAATAACAGAAATTCGGTTGGGAGATTTGTGAGGGTTTCGCTATGTCCAATACTTTGGGGAGCTAAACGTTTTGATTTCATTCCCGATTTTCATTTTTCTGCACCTCCCCATCTTTCTTAAAAAAAACACAGCATTATTTTTCTCCCTTCCCCCCCCCACCCCATTTTGCCCTGCGATGCTCCAGTGTAATTTTGGTTTGCAAAAAGGACAGTCTCTTTTCATTGTTGGAATAGAATATTTATTTATAATTCTCCCATGCAGTTCCAGTTGTAAATTGGCAGTTTATTCGTGTTAAATAACCTATTGATCTCCAGTTGGTCAAAGCAATTTTTTTCTTAGTTCCATACAATAAGTAACTGCCTTAAAATGCCAAAGCAACCTAAATAAGTCTTACTGTTTAAACCTGCCTCAAGGGTGCTCTGGTTTATTTGGTCTGCACATCCAAGATAACAAATGACTTTCATACTGCATGCAATTGGCTATACTTCCTCCTTAGTTCTGAGCAAGCATCTGAGAAAGTTAAGCAGGAACAGAGATCCTGTAAACCTTAATAAGACACCAAATGGCATGTATTCAGTTAAAGCAACCGCCTACTCAGCCAGCGGTACAGGAGCTGGACATTGCAATTCAAGAGCACCTTCACCACTGAGGTAAGAGAGGAATAGGTTTTCTACCACTAAGAAGGATGTATCCTTTTGGAACTAGAAAATCCAACTGAATGCACAGCTATCCACCTGCTGGTATCTAGTGTTTCACTCGTGTAATTAAATGAAAAGAGACTGGAATATGCCGTCTTTACGACTGTAAAAATAGCTTGCTCTTGCTTCAAAAGCTGCAGCCATTGAAAAAAGAAAATAAAAGTTCTGGAAGGCGATGAATTATTCCCTGTCCTTAACCTGGAGTTGAGCAATCCCAGCTGTAATCTTCATAGTGGCCCCCTGTTTCCGCCTTTTCCTGGCCACATTTTCTGTTTGAATCGGAGGTACGTTGTATAAGAGACATGGGACCCTGTGGTGAGACGTTTTCCCTTCAATGAGAATCATAAATAGAAAAGTTTGCAAACCCCTTTGTGTGTCTCTCAGCTGCAGCATTTCTGACGTTAGAGGAATTTCTGAAAAGGCAGGTAGCTGGGAGCCATAGCTATTCTTTTAATTTAAATTGATTGGCAGGCTTCATTGAGTCTGCCCATGTGCTCTTCTTAACTGCTTCAGGAGACGATGGAGATTTGGCTGTGCTGTTCTCGCAAAGACGGCACGGGGAACAAAGTTAAAATACCATGTAACCATTTTGAAACCATTTGATTTTATCCAACGGGGTGGGAGGGAACAGTATATAGATATGGGAAGGGAAGTACTCCTTTGGCTGTAGGAGCGTCTTGCATCCTTTAAGAAAAAAAGATCTGCCAAGCCATTCATAAGGAAAAAATCTCACTGAATCTCTTATGTAAAGGGGGAAGGGAGCTACAAGAAGCAGGTAGCTGGCTCTGCACTCTGTGTCTCAGGATGGACTCAGGGGAGAGAAGGAAAAATAACAAGAAACCCCAGCAGACAGCGCTCAGCTGGTCTAATCCGTCCAGTTTGAAAGATTTAGGCAGATCAAAAGCAAATGCAAACTTTAAGCCCTTGGCTAATCAGACAGAAGCTTCCACCTGCTGGGGAATAGGGCAAGCTCAGCTGCGTTACTCAGTACTGAGGGCCGAGTTACAAAGGATTATGTGTTTCCTGTCTCTTTGTAGGTGGTCAGATTATGCACTGTCTGGGCTGGCATATTTGGAACAGGGCTCAGATATTCTTATAAACCAGCTATGAAGATCTGGCAATTTCACCTTCCTCCAAATGTCTCTCCTCCCGTCTCTCAGCAAGCGGTCAGGAATAGGTGGAAGAATAACAAGAAGTTATAAATTAACAGATATTTTGGAGCAAAGAGCCACTTCATCAGATGCAGGAGTGAAGTGGGTCTTTGCCCACGAAAGCGTATGCTCCAAAATATCTGTTAGTCTATAAGGTGCCAAAGGACTTCTTGTTCTTCTTGAAGGTACAGAATAACACAGCTACCTCTGTGATACTTGTCGCCATGCAGGTGGACGAATAATACCCTCGCGAATCCTTTGCTTACCAGAGAGAAAAGGCGGCCCCTCAGAAATGTGCTTTGTCCTGTGGCTGTCGCTCACATACGGCTCTGGCCCTTCTCGTTTGAGCATCTGAGCCCCTCGCTGTCTTTAATGAATTTGTCCTCCCAACACAGTGCAACAAGTAGGGAGGTGCCATTATCACCGCTGGAGATATAGACTGAGATTTATCCAGGGGCCAGAGCTGTCCCATCCATGAGAAGAGGCGCAGTGTCCACCCTGTGCTTTTGGAGGTCCCACAGCAGCCACCCTCTGCTCTGCTCTGTCCAAGCCTTCCATCCCACGGAGATCCGCTTCTGCATAGCAGTGGGAAGCAACTCGGCTCCTCGCTGCCCACAGAGAAGCAGGGCTCAGCTGCCTAACAAACATAAAAAAAAAATTATTCTACCCATGGATGGAAAAAAATAGAGGGAAAACTGCTTCCTATCTGTGTTTATTTTGTTTTGTTTTAATTACCGGTGTTTGTGAATGATCAATTCTTACATGCTCTCTCTCTCTGCCTCCAGCTGGGAAAACTATCCTTCTTCCCTATTTGAAGAAAATGCGTTGCTTTTTTGGCTGCTGTCTCAGTCACTCAGACACCTCTGGCTAGAACCTTTATACAGATGCTGATCTTCTTTTAGGAATGCTTTAGGCATGTGAACTAGAAGCTAGGGGGGAGCATGCAAAGAAGAAAATAAACCTTTCCCTGCTTTGATTTGTAAACTAATTCACGTCCTGAAATGACCAGCTTTTTTTCCTTATCAACTATGTTCAAAGGCTCTTGCCAACACAGAGAGATGATATAACAGGCCAGATTCATCTGATGTAAATCAACGTAGCTACACCAAGACGTGACAGCAGGAAGCTGACGCTCTGCTTCCAGAACTGAGGGCCCTTGATGGTCTCAGGTGCCAGGAGAAGCTCAAGTGAACTCTTTTTCGCTGTATTTATCTTATGTTTGAAGACTCTCTTTCTGTTGTGGGCAGTGACGGTACATCAGAATTGGCGGTGGGTGTTTTGACAACTCTATGGATTAGCGGTTGCTCTTTTAATTTGTATTTCACCTTCACAGACTGGAGAGAAATGCACCTTATCTGTCCCATTCTTCCAAGCAATGCCATTTGCGGGGGAGAGGGGGTTACATGAGTCAGGTAGTACATGTATGTGAACAGATAATTAGCTTTTCTTTTCCAGGGCCCCAAATGTTACCAAACTCCTGAGCAGCTTACTATGGGTTCCATGAGTGCCGTGCTGATGAAAAGATATCATCAGTTCACTTTAACTTTGACCTTAGGCACAGTTTTCCATGCACAAAAAGAGCAGGGCAATTTCATGTCTGATGTGAGTCGGGTGATAAGTTTAGGTTTGTGGTGAACTGAGATCTACTTGGATAACCCAGAGCTCCTTTCATGCAGTAGAGTTTTGATAGGCAAGATGGTCTTGTGGATAAAGAGAAGCCAAGGAGCTATCTCTAGCTGTGCCACAGGCTTTCTGAGAGACCTAATCATTTAATCTCCCAGTGCTTCATAGACTTCAAGGTCAGAAGGGATCACCATGATCATCTACTTTGCCTGCCTGCACATTGTAGGCCACAGAAGCTCACCCACTCACTCCTGGAATCTCAGCTTCTTTCTCTGGACCATGCAAATAGGACACACAGAACAAAAGGTGAGATTAAGGGTAAGTGATTGGAGTTAGGGCTTGAAGGCTTAACTCATTAATGATTGTGAAGTGCTCTGAACTCCTCTCCAATTATTTTCGTATTCATTTCACGCTGCCTAACTGTCACTTATATTATACAAAGAAGGGTTGATTTACTCTTGGGAGATGGTCCAGATGGGTGCTCTTCAGGGGAACGTAGGAAAACAAAGAAAGCCACATTATGGTCATAATGTTCCCATTCCCTGTACTCACCCTCTTGCATGTCTATTTTTGCCAATGACCTTATTGTCTAAGTTTGAAAAAAACATTAGAAAGTTCGTCGCTGACAAAGTGGGTGAACAGGAACTTCTCAGTGTGTCTGTGTTACCATTTCATAAGTCATAGTTTCTTCTGGCCTGAGAGTCAATCAGCATCCTGGGAACAGTCTATAATAGAACTCTCTGCCCCACTGAACAGCCCCTGAATTTCTTGAGTATCCTGTTTGGAGACAGTTACATTAATGCAAACTAGGAACCTTTAACTTGGCATCTGGAGCATCCACACAGGGTGCGTTACAGAGCAGCAACTTGGTGCGTGTTGCTACTTTAGGTTTCCCACATTTGATCTTTCAAACAAGAGGACACCCCTGAGAGGGAGTGTAGCTGTATCAGTATCTACCAACTTACCTCGTATTAATGAGATATTATTAATATACACCTCTCAGGGGTGTTCTCTCTTTCTGAAAGTTCATACATGGTAATTCTAGTTACAGAAAGGGAGTGCGGAGAATAGGACAAGAGGAGAAGTAGATTTGTTCTGTGCTGTAGGGCTTCTCCTGCTCCCCAGTTCCTCCTGTAAGCATGGATGGCTCCTCTGCTCCTCTCCCTACCTCTCATATGAGCCTAGGGCTTGGTCTACACCAGGCAGTTGAGTTGACTGCTGATAGGAAATTTTAGCTACTGCCATTGTGTAGCTAGAATCGACTTATCTGCAATCGATTTACCTGGCGGCCTGCACAGAGGGAGTTGGAAGGGAGAGTTTTTCCCATCAACCTCCCTCTGCGAAGACGGCCCGGTAAGTCGATTCTAGCTATGCAGTTGTCCTAGCTAGCAACTCTCCCATCGACCTCCCTTGCTCCTGGTGGTATCAAGAAGTACAGGAGTTGACAGCTGGCCCTGCGTGGTTCCATTTCACACGTCTCTACCAGGTGCAGGAAATCGAACTTCGGAAGATCAACCCTGACTGAGTCAATCTCCCACGTGGTTGGGACGTACCTGGAGAGGGGCTCCAGAACACTCTGCTGCTCCTCAGGAGGCGTGGAAGGACAGCTGAGGTCCAGCAGGGGGGTGCCCTTGTGACCAGGTCTGGCCTGGAGCCACCAACTGAGGAATAATGCAGGAAATTACATATACTGTAGGTAGAGGCTCAAAATTCAAGGCCCTGGGCCGCAGCGCTTGGTCTCCGGCATTAATCCAGCCTTGCTTCCCTCTGAGCCAAGGAACCGTTTGCAGGATGAACCTGTCCTACTGTAGCTGCCTGGTCGTTCTTGTGGTGCTGCCAAACAGGCACCGGTGGTGGGGAAGAGGCAGGGGAAGGCCATGCCTTTCCAAACTACCCAGCCCCACCCACACCCCACCTCCAGTCTCCTTCCCCTTCAGTGTCTCTCCCCCAGAGTTTCAGGGAGTCGAGGATGGGGCTGGGTTCTGCCCTCCATCCCTCTCCCCAGTGCTCCTGCCAGGGCTAAGGAAAGCTGGGCCGTGTGCCACCCATGGGCAGGGGAGTTGCCTGCCCCTACAATGAGAGGAGGTGCTTGGCTCCCATGGGTGGTGGGGTGGGGACTTGCTTGCCCCAGCCCTAGTTCCATCTGCCACCCATACAAAAAAGTGTCAGAGGGCAACGAGGTTTGGTCATTGGGAACTTGGTTGGAGCTGAACTGGTGACCTTGAAGCCTCCCATAACCAGTCAGGAGGAGGAGGAGGAGGAGTCCTGCCTGCTTTTTGCCCTGGCCTTTAGAACTGGAAAAATGACCAGCTGGCGAGTTTTGTTTCTTGGCTCACTTGAAACACTTTGTTCTGCTCTCTGCCACCCCTGTCCTGACGATTGGTTTGCGTATGCTTTGTGCTTTCAGGAGAAACCACATTTCCTCCCTGGGCTCAATGGCCCACTGTGTCCACCACACATCCTCTGCTTTTCACATTTCTTTGCCTGCAAGGAATCTGGACAAAATGTGAAGTGGCAGTGTAAAATAAAGGGGGCCTTATTAAATCCTAACAAATGGGCAATCTCTCTTCCAACAACACTGAATGCTCTCCAAAACCTAGCACACACTCAATAACTATATGTATAACATGCAGATTTTTCTGGGGACAAACATCCTGTTTTGTTAGAGAACACTGTGCTGGCTTGCAGGCTGGCTTCTGATTACAGTTCAACAGAGAATAAGGAAGATGTAACCCTAGAAACAGTTATCTTCTCAACGTGCATTGTTTTTCCCCGAAGGCTGAATTAAAAACAAGAAGAAAGAAACAAAGAAAAGTCTCAGTGACAGAGAAGTTTTTATGTCTCCTCTGGAACCATGGGCTCTGAATACAAACTGGCTGCCTGCTTGCTGACAGCACAGTCTTAAAGGTTCAGAACGCAGCATGCAAAACCCTAAAAATGTAAGAATCACACAATATGGCCCTGATTAGGCCTCATTTGGAGTATTCTGACTAGGATGATTGAGTTGGGGTTGATCCTGCTTCAGGCAGGGGGCTGGACAAGATGACCCCCTGAGGTCCCTTCCAGCCCTAGTATTCTATGATTCTATGAGTCTGTTCAGTTCTTGGCACCACATTTCAGGAACGTTGTGGACAAATTGGAGACGATCCAGAGAAGAGCAACAAAATGGTTAAACATCTTAAAACATGGCCTATGAGAGAAGACTGAAAGAATTGGGATTGTTTAGCTTGGAATAGAAAAGACTGAGTGGGGACATAATCTCAGTTTACAAGTACCTAAAAGGGTGTTACAAGGAGAGAGGAAGAAAATGGTTCTCCTTGACTGCTGATGATAGGACAAGAAGCTTAAATTGAGGCAAGGGAGGTTTAGACTGGACATCAGGAAAATCTTCCTAACTGTCAGGTTGGTTAAACACTGGAATAAATTGTGTAGGAAGATTGTGGAATCACAATTCAGTCTCCTTTCAGGCTTAAAATTGGTCCCTCTATGACACTAATAGCCAAAAGTGAATATTACTTAATACAACTTGGCTTAAACCCTTGTACTCCAGGGGCAGCATAGATCATCTACAAGTATGAGTCTGTTCTGGTCTGGCTATGGTCTGGAGAAGTGGGTCTGTCCCACGAAAGCTCACCTAATAAACTATTTTGCTAGTCTTTAAAGTGTTACTTGTCGGCTTTTTGTTTTGAAAGTCTCTTCCACTTCACTCTCGCTTGGGACAAAACTTCCAGCTGACCCCAGGAGTAACCCCGTTGTTGTCTTTAAATCTCAGTAGATCTTCTGCATGTTGTCCGTGGTCTTCGTCTTTTGTGCTTTCCTTGTGGGTTCCATCTGAGAGCTTCACGGACAAAGCAGGATGAAGGTTTTCTGAGACTGGTCCATTCCTTTTCATAGTGAGGTGGCTTGCTTGTCTCAGTGACCCAGAGAGCTATGCCAGTGGGAGCTACAGCTCCTGGAAAGGTCACCCAGACTGGACAGGTCAAAGGGTAGAGATCAGATAAATTCGGATCACCTCTTCCTGAGGTAAAAGGGGCTGGCTTAGGGTGAACAACCCCACCCATAAAAACCAAAAGTTACAGAAACATCCACAAAGAAACCTACAACTACGCTTAATACAAGCCAGAAATTAACTCTTCTGATGAGCTGTAGTCAGGATGAGATGCTGGAGCAGCGAATGAGGGCCTGGGAATGAAAGGGGGTAGATATTTTAGGGGTATGCACTGGAGTTCACTGGAGCCTTGAATTACATGGAGACAGAAGGAAGTTTTGTGATCTATGTTTAAAATGTTCTCAAGCAGAAAAGTCAGGGGACGGGCTGCACACAGAGTGAGGCGGGGTTATTTGTTATCATGGTTTCACTTGACAACAAAATGAGTTTTTTGGCTGATCTGATTGAAAAGGACATTGTACACTCATTCAGAATTTCTAAGAAAAGACATACAAGACTTTTTTTTTTCTTTCCTGGAATGTTTTGGACATATTTCCAGCATATGACATAGGTCCCTTTGGCATCACTTGTTTTCTAACTGTGTACTGGATTTCACCACTGTGAAAAGAGACTGCATCTGTTCTTTCCCATCTCTTTTCAGAGTCCGCCATCTGCTGGTTAGACTTGAAAATTGCATGGGGTTGGTTTCAGATAATGTTCTTCAGCAGTTGGATGTTCGAAAGGTCTGAGTGTCCTCTTTGTTGCATCTGAAAGAGGACATGCAAAAATATTCTCTCTGCAAGCTATCTGACCTACTTGTACCTCGCAAACCACATAGAGATCTTTACTGAAGGCTAGGCAAGCACTGTTTTCTTTTTAACTGCACCTTGACATTTATACATACATGTTATTTTAGAAGACAGACAATATAGTGAGCCCCGGAGACAAAATGGGGATTATCTATCAACCCAATCGAAGTACACACTTAGGGTCAAATCCTCAGCATGGTGTCACTTCTCCTAGCTCCACCCAGAGAATGTGCTGATCGATTAAAATGAAATCTGAGAATCTAAAATAGCTCAGAGTATATCAGCACTACAGGGTTGTACTGGAATAGCTTATGCTGGAGTTGTTATTCCAAAATAAACTATGCTGGAATAACGCGCCTACACTATAGGGATGCCCCAAAATAAGTGAAACTTACTCTGAAATAGTGTGTCCGTACAGAATAGACCCTATTTCAGATTAGAGCCCCTGAAAGCTCTAATCCAAAATACTAAGTCTACGCAGTGGCTTTACCTTAAAAAAAAAAAAACCTGTTTTGGAACAGTTTATTTTGAAATAGCCCCTATTCAATGGCTGTGTCTACATTACAGCGATCTTTTGAAAGATGATCTTTCAGAAGAGTTTCTTTCAAAAAAGCCCATCCACACACCCAAAAGCAGATCAAAAGACCAACCCACTCTGTCGATAGAGAGCATCCACACAGCCCCCCTCTTTCAAACGAATGGGCCAGGGATTGAAAACTCCAGAGCAGTGAGGACTGCACTTTCTAAAAAAGGGACCCTGTGGGTATCTACACATGCTTTTTTTCTAAAGAAGTTTTCAAAAGGAGGCACTCTTCCTGATCCGGGAATGGAAGAGGGCTTCCAGAAGAACAGCAACATTCTTTCGATTTCAGATCAAAAGAACGCATTTTGTGTAGGGATGCTCTGGGTGTTCTTTCAGAAAAGGGCCTGATTTTCCAAAAGAACTTGCTAGCATAGACGTGGCCCCTGTCTACACAGTCCCTGTTTTGAAATAGGCACCATTCTTCACAGGATGAGGTGTACCAATTTTGGAATAACCCTACTGCTGTTTCGAAATTATTTCAAAATAGCACTTGTGTTGTGTAGCCACTCACAAAATTATTTCAAAATAACTTTCTGTGTGGACACACCCTAAGAGGCCCATGGGCAAACCCCACACTTAGGGAAACGCTGGATTAAGACACATGGGTCTGTTAAAGGGGTCCTCTCTAGATGCCTTTGCTGCCTGTAATGTTAGTTCTAAAGAAGGTTTACAGAAAGGGAAATAAGCTGCTTCCTAGGGCTGTAGCAGAAATCTGAGGACCTGCTTCCACACCCAGGTGTAAAGGAGAATATGTAGTGTCTCGATTTACACAAGGGTTCCGTTCCTATGCACTCTTGTGTGACTTGAATTTCACATAAGTCGGGGGGTGGCTTTTTTCCCTGGTGGAACATACGTTCTGCAGCTGGGGAAGCAGCAGAAACACCTGGAGCTCCTTTTGAAAGGTAAGTCCTGGGCTTGGTGGTGGGGCAGTTGGGGAGGGTTAAGCCTGGCGGTGGGTTAGGGCTGCAGGAGTGGTGGAGCTGAGCTGGAGTTGCATGTGGGGATGGTGAGCCAGAGCCGTGCTCAGGTAGCGAGCCAATGGCGGGGTTGAGCCGGGGCTGGTTGGGGGTTGTGAACCAGAGCCAGAGCCAGAGCTGGGCGCAGGCATGGGGGTGTGATCTGGAGCTGTGTGCAGGTGGTGAGCGAGGCTGGCGGGGTGGATTGGTTGAACCGGGGCCATGCAGGGCTCTGGGATTGAGCCATGGCCGGGGGAGCGGGGCGGATTTTGAGTTGCGCTTTACTTGCATTAATGCAAAATCACACATTTTGAGGGTTTATTGTATCATGGTTTCACTCTGCTTGAAGCCCACCAAAGTGGAGTCACAGAACTGAAAGCACCAATTAAAAACAAGGACAGAAGTGATACTATTGTGACAAAGCAAGTCACCCTGTGTTTCACCCTCTTGGAAAGAACGGCCTATTTACTCCACAGAATTCTTGCTTTGCACATGACTGGCAGCTTCATGGAGTTGTTACAGTTTAACTACCCAGTGGAACAGACAGAGGAAGGTCAGCATCGCCTGTAGTGATGGCAACAAGAAAATATTCATAGCACAATAAATGAGGTACTAATGTAAATAGCAAGGCAAAAAATTAGCCTGCTTCACTGAAATGGCAGTCCACGTTTACAAAGCAGGAAGGGCATTCTGCTTGTGAGAGCAATAGAATGAAGGAGCCTTTTTAGTTAGACGAATGGTTCCACCAGCTCAGAATAGTTCTGTTTAAGTGCAGTATCTATTACCAACCCATGACCACTGATCGTGGTCTCGGAGTTGTACAACATGCCACTTGTGATTCCCTAAAGTTACCCGCTTCCAGATATTCAGCTGTTATATATGGTCACACCTTGGGCCAAACAGTGTTCCCGCTAACTTTTTCCATCGGTGGGTGGAATAATTTTATGTGCACCCAGGCGTGTGTGATTGCACACCATGGCTACGTCTACACGTGCAGCCAACATCGAAATAGCTTATTTCGATGTTGCGACATCGAAATAGTCTATTTCGATGAATAACGTCTACACGTCCTCCAGGGCCGGCAACGTCGATGTTCAACTTCGACGTTGCTCAGCCCAACATCGAAATAGGCGCAGCAAGGGAACGTCTACACGTCAAAGTAGCACACATCGAAATAGGGATGCCAGGCACAGCTGCAGACAGGGTCACAGGGCGGACTCAACAGCCAGCCGCTCCCTTAAAGGGCCCCTCCCAGACACAGTTGCACTAAACAACACAAGATACACAGAGCTGACAACTGGTTGCAGACCCTGTGCCTGCAGCATAGATCCCCAGCTGCCGCAGAAGCAGCCAGAAGCCCTGGGCTAAGGGCTGCTGCCCACGGTGACCATACAGCCCCGCAGGGGCTGGAGAGAGAGCATCTCTCAACCCCCCAGCTGATGGCCGCCATGGAGGACCCAGCAATTTCGACGTTGCGGGACGCGGATCGTCTACACGGTCCCTACTTCGACGTTGAATGTCGAAGTAGGGCGCTATTCCTATCTCCTCATGAGGTTAGCGACTTCGACGTCTCGCCGCCTAACGTCGAAGTTAACTTCGAAATAGCGCCCGACGCGTGTAGACGCGACGGGCGCTATTTTGAAGTTCGTGCCGCTACTTCGAAGTAGCGTGCACATGTAGACGCAGCTCATCAGTAGCAACACATGGTGCCCACTGTGAGTGGCTGTGGGTACTCTATTAATCAGCTGGGCGGCACCTGAATCTCTCCTGGGCAGCCACCTGAGCGCTCAGCTTACAAGGAATGCTGGCTCCATACCTTAATGTCTGACAGAGCACAGGAAAGAAGCCCTCTGCCCCCAGCCAGTCGTGTGGCTGGGACTGCCAAGGTGCTGGTACTCAACACTGGCACGTACCAATACAAAAAAAGCACTGAGGTTAATCATAGATTGACCAGATGCTTTCCTTTGCAGGGACCTATCCCCCAAGTGAAATTCCTTTGCATTGAAATATTTCTTGGGCTCTCTTGGTAAATGATTATAAGCAGGATGGGGCATGTTATACAAGTCCAGGCTAGTAACAACACTGATGAAGCCTCCGGTTTTCTGTCTTAATGTGCTCAACTGCCCGTGGCTATGGGAGCCTTTAAGCCATGCAGCTGTCTGAGAATGCTCTACCTTGTCTGCTTGCATCTTATAGCTTGGCGGACCTTGAAACATTGCTTTAGCTTGCACCTGAAGAGTAGCGTTTAATTCAGTTACTACCAAGCTGTGGATTCCTGAAAGCATTTTTACCGGATAGCAAGAATTATTGTATAATTAGGGCCTGTGGAGAACTCAGACAGGAACTTCAGCTTACTCCAGCCAAAGATGACACAGAACTTGATTCGTTTAGTGAGACGGAACTATTGAATCAACTCTTTCTGCCAGTCTTGTAAGTGAATTAGGCTTGGCATCCTAGGAAAAGGCTGTGAAAAACCATCACAGTCTCAGGAAAGAGCGGGGGAGGAGTGGAAATGTCAATGCTGGAAAAGAAGAAACAGGATTCATCCTGGACTGCATACAAGCAAGAAGTGCCAACAAGTATAGCAAGGTATGTTTCAGTCTGACATTGGTGCAGTCAGCTAGGATGTGAATTTACAGCACACTAGCCAAGCTGTACTAACATTCTGGTTAGACACTTCATAGAATCATAGAACACTAGGACTGGAAGGGACCTCGAGAGGCCATCGAGTCCAGCCCCCTGCCCCAATGGCAGGACCAAGTACTGTCTAAACCATCCCTGATAGACATCTATCTAACCTGTTCTTAAATATCTCCAGCGATGGAGATTCCACAACCTCCCTTGGCAATTTATTCCACTGTTTGACCACCCTGACGGTTAGGAACTTTTTCCTAATGTCCAACCTAAACCTCCCTTGCTGCAGTTTAAGTCCATTGCCTCTTGTTCTATCCTCAGAGGCCAAGAAGAACAAGTTTTCTCCCTCCTCCTTATGACACCCTTTTAGATACCTGAAAACGGCTATCATGTCTCCCCTCAATCTTCTCTCTTCCAAACTAAACAAACTTGCTGTGCTCTAAAAGGCTACTTAGTATAGTGTTTTTAAAATGTCGTAAGTTAAGGGACAAAAAGGCTCTTTAGGTGTGCCATGTGCCCACCCAGCAGGACCACAAGTCAGAGGTACTCTGTATTACACCGCGCCACTAAATTATTCATACAACGTACCAAAAAGGAATAGGAGGACCCAGCTGCTTCTCTCCCATCTCCTCTCAGGCTCTCTGGCGTAGCTGTTCACCCCCTGCCCTTCTACACAGCTGCTGTGGCTATGTAGAGGGTAGGGAAAATGGAGTTGGGAGTTCTGCATCTTCATCCCCTGCACCTCCCAGCTGGGAAATGGGCAGATCTCTGCCTCCGGCCCTGTGCACAGCTGCAGTAACTCCATAGCTGCTGTTCTGGTGGGTGAGGGGATGGGGCCTTGTCTCTTTGGGACGCTGAGAAATACAGAGGCAAAGAAAACGTGTGCCGAGGCCACAACCACTCTCCTGGCAAATGACTGTCACCTGTGAGAGGTGGGAGACCAGTCCGGCACACTCTCTACAGCCTCACCTCCTGCTTTCCGTTATGCCCCCTTGCATTGATCGCTGCCAATAGCAATAACAAAACTAATTAACAAATATTTGTGCCAGCCAGCCAAAGGCCTGCAAGCCTCCCCAAAACACCAAAGTTCAGAACGGTATCAGTATTGACAGATGGGTGAGAAAGAGACACACAGGCTACGTCTACACTGCAGCTAGGCACCCACAGCCGGCGTGTCCCAGTTGACTCCAGCTCATGGGGCTCGGGCTATGGGCTGTTTAACTGCATTGTAGACATTCAGGGGTGGGTGTTGGGACTCTCCCACTTCTCAGTGCAATTAGATAGCTCCTTGGCCTGAGCCCCTTCATCCTACCCTGTCCCCACTATGGTTTACTTTGGTTTGTTTTCCTTTCTCACCAGCTTTGATCAGCGTGAAAGCCCCTGTCTGGAAGAAGACCTGGAGCTGGGTCACTTGCAGCTCCTGGAAGCACTGTTTGCTAATCACAGACCTCCCAGAGTGGAAGACCCAGGCAGGGAAGCAGAGAATAAAAGTCAGTGGGTGAGACCCTGCAGAGAGCACAAAGTGCAGCCACCAGGAAGTCTAACTCTACAAGAGTTTCATAGAGCCCTGTCCAAGCTGCCTGGTTCCAAGCTCTGGAACAGTCAGTCGGAGCTGCTTTTCAACAAGGTAACCAGGATCTGGGGTTAGATGGTTAGTGTGCGCAGATAGTTCCAATCCCAGCCCAACAGTATTTCTAGCATGCAGACTCCACAAAATTTTGCAAGTCACTTATTGTGATTTCTTCCTTGCTTCTACTGTGACAGGGTGCAATATTTCCCGGTGTGCTGATCATGCCACCAATGCTCACCTGATCACCAGCCGTTATTTCAAAATACCTAGCAAAATAGCAGTTGACTTATTTCAGAATTGGTAAAGCTCATTTCACACGGAATAGTGCTTATTTTGAAATAAGGGCTGTTCAGACATGGACTAGAACCTATTTCGAAATAAGCCATCGTGCTTGTTCTGAAATAGCTTATTTACACATAAAGTGCATTTCAAAATAGCGCTCAACACACAATAGAGTCTATTACGAAACAGAGCCATTGGACATACCGTGACCTGTTTCGAAATAGGCTCTATTCCCTGTCTTAAAAGGCTCTATGTGTGTAGATGCTGAATTTTGAAATAGATATGAGCTAAATCAAACTGCATTTTTGCATGTAGCTGCGTTATTTCAGAATAAGCTATTTCAGGATAGCTATTCCAGAATAGCTTATTTCAGAATAAGACTACTGTGTAGACATACCCTGAAGCTCCCCACCACCCTGTCCTACTGAGCCAGATCCTCAGGTCTCCCCCTGAGTCAAGACACAGAGTTGTGGTTACATCCATCTTGCAGAGCAAAGCAGACACTGTTTAATCACAACTCTGGGTCAATGCAGTTCAAGGTACAGCACCCAGGAAATCAACCCCCAAAATGGATCAAAACCCCAAATAAATCAATGTCTCTGTGCAAAAGATTTGTGCAGAGGGGGCTCATTGGATAAGCCCCCGTATCAATGAAAGGGTGACATGCACCGTTGTAGCCCTCCCCAGATAACAGTTACTTACACTGGGATGAATGTAAACAACAGATTTTATTAAGCAAAACAGTAGGATTTAAGCAGTTCTTAGGAAAACGCAGACAGGTCAAAGTGAGTTACCAAATTAAAATTAAAAAAAAAATGCAAAACTAGTTCCAACTTCCCTAGAAGAGTTGGAGCACACAGATTCTTAACCTAAAGAACGGTTCTCAAGTCAGGTAAAATCCTCAAAGGACAGCTGTTTCTTCTTCTCTGATTTAGTCTCACTCCACTATTCTCCCTGCTATGAGGACTCTTTCCTTACAGCAGTGGTGTCCAATAGTAATTGAAGGATCGCCACACTTGTGGTTGTTATTCTTCTGTATTCATCACAGCCCCAGCCACTCGAACAATGCCCTTCCCCAGAGCCAGATACCCCCAACCCCCACTCTAAATAAATGCCCTCCCCTAAAGCCAGGCACCCACCATGCAAACTGAATGTGGTGACTCCTCAGAGCGTCTGCCTCAGGAGCCATGCTAGGGTCCAAGCTACAGCCTGAGCTGCACCGGGGTAGGAGACACACTGGGGTCTGAGTCTGTGCTGCTGCCGCCATGCACTTGTCCCATCAAGCGGTGGGGTGTGTGCATGCAGCAGGCAGACAGCACCCATGCCTGCAACTCAGAGGAGCCTCATTTAAAGGCTCCAAGAGCCGCATGCAGCTCCAGAGCCAGTCACCACACTGCGGTGTCCCGTTCGCCACATGTAGTGAGTAGGAAACATATTGGACACCGCAGCCTTACAGATTCTAGTCTTGATACTGGCTGCCTTTAGCATAAACTGATTATCCACAGTCCTGCATCTTGTGGAGGTAAAATGCTACCACCCAGCTGAGCAAAGGACCCTGATTGCCTAGCATTTTACAGCCACTTAGCATAGGCGTATACGTGCAAAGGAATGGAGGTTTATGCCCTACGTCTTATCCATTTAGGGGCAATCTGATTATATGCATGTACAGTGCCTAACACAATGAGTTATCTGGTGGAGCCTCTGGGTGCTAGTGTAATATAAACAGTTATCAGAATTTGATCACACAGAATGACACAGCAGGCTTGACAATGTGTAACATCTCCTTGGCTTTTCCGCCTTGTTTGCTGCTGTGGTGTTCAAGATCGACATTAGCTGTGATGGCCTTATTGATTGGAACAAGTTCTGCTCGTACCTGCTGCTCTGTTACAAAGAAAGGGACTACGTGAAAGTCCAGAAGGAGATCTTCTGTAGCAGGGAACCCCTCCTCCGGCACTGCGTGCAGAACAAGGTGAGCGAAGAAGAGTGCATTGGGTGAAGTGGGTGTAGGAACTGAATTTTTACTGCACGTGCCACCGCAGTGTAGCATTTTCTGGTGCTGCCTGGACTTCAGCAATATTCCTCTGTTCCTCAGCTGCATTTTTCCTTCTCACACAAAATATAAAGGAAATAACCTGACCTTTACTCTTTTTAACCTCCATCTTTACTGCAGTATTTTTGAGGTCTCAGCTTTAGCTGGAATTGCATTAGTCCCTGTAAGCTGAGTGACCCAAGAGAGATTCAAATGCCACCCAGCTGATTTAGTAGCGCACCCACAGCTGGCAGCGTGTGTTTCTACTGGTGGTACACATCCACACATACCTCAGCGCACAAAACAAGATTTATTCTGCACCTGGACGAAAAAAAAAATTGAATGCAGGCCGTAAGCGCGGCTTTTGTTGTTGAATTTCTAGTAGCAAGTGACTAAATACTTCCATGTTTGTTCTATTGCCATGACAGTAACACAGTTCTGACCATGCGCGTAAATCTAGGAAAGGTCACTTAATCAAATAAACGGGCAAGGTCATAATTTGCTCATTTCGGGACCATCTTGAATGAGCATTTCCTGATCCGTTTGAAGGAATATGGTCAAAATCTAGCCTATTGTTGAATGGGATGGCTGACTTGGGGTGGAATATAACGCGAAATAGAGAAAAGAATGAGGTCTGACCATGGTTGCACTATTCATCTTGGTTTTTCAGCTAGAACCAACTACCAGGATGTTGGCCATCTCTTCCCCACCACCACCCTGGTATGTAAGTGTCAGCAGAGGAGGAGTTGTTACTACCTGGGATAGCACTCTGCATCTGCAGAAAACATATCAGGTAAGGAGGTTGGGGTTAGTGCAGTGACAGCAGAAGTAATTAAGCATCCCGATTACACTGGATCAATCACTCGCTGTAGGTCTATGTCTACACTGCAGGGTTTTTCAGAAATAAGTTATTTCCAATAAGAGCATTCATGCTGCAAGAGCATTTCGAAAATGAGCATTCACACTGGAGAGCCCAGTTTCGAAATAAGAGCAACTATGGGTTGCCTCCCTGGAGGACAATTAAGTCATAATTACCTCTGCTTAGTATACATTGAGTCAATTTTGAAACTGAAGTGAGGGGGTTGGTGAAAGTAATTCGTTTTGGTAGCTGCTATTTCAAGTTAAACGCCCTGTTATTCCAGAATAACAAGCTTTGCAGCGTGGGCACAAGGGTTTTCTCCCTTTTTTTTTTTTTTAAAAAGGGGGTTTTGCACAAAACAAAGCAAAAACCCCACAGTGAAGACAAGCCCTGAGAGAGTTCATCCTCTTTGTAGTAAGGAATAGCACTGGTTGGAACTGGAATTTTACTGAGGACTGTTTTCCAAGGGAAAACAGAGTTTCTGCAAGATTCAGAATTTGTTCAAGAAATTTTTAATTTTGCCCCCTCATATTTTTTTGTAGGGAAATGGAAATAGCAGCTTTAGCTCCCAGGGTACTCAGTTGCTCACCTGAAGGGGTGAGAAAAGAGCTAGATAAGTTCATGGCAGATAGGTCCATCAATGGCTATTAGCCCGGATGGGAAGGAATGGTATCCCTAGCTTCTGTTTGTCAGAAGCTGGAAATGGGTGATGGGGAGGGATCACTTGATGATTCCCTGTTCTGTTTGTTCTCTCTGAGGCATCTGGCATTGGCCACTGTTGGAAGACAGGCTATTGGGCCAGATGGACCTTTGGTCTGACCCAGCACTGTCATTCTTATGTTTGTTCTTGTGTTTGGAAGCTGGGATTAGCAGTGTCGGAGCTCCTGAGAAATTCCTGCAGAATGTCTTCTGTGGGAGATGAAAAATGCACTGCTCCTTGCAGAAAATCAGGGCATATTAACTTCGTTTGGGAAAGGATCTTTGGCTGTTTCAAGCTGAAGGTGGCACTAGTGTATTTCTTCTGAGAGAGATATCCTGCAGCTTTGTTTTGGTATTGTTTGGGTTTTTCTGAGTTCTCTTTTGCTGCTTGTTTTCTAACAGATTGCAGCAGATTCCAAAGGCTCACAAGCAGAAAAAAGAGGGTTGAAATTCTGTACCACAGATGCTGCGTACCTGGCAGATGTCCATAAAATCGCAATAGCCACCACCTGCCGAGATATTCACTTTTTTGACGTGTCCACAGCAAGCGTCTTGGAAGAGTTCCATTTGTACGGTACAAATGGGGGTGTTACTAATAGCAGGGACCCCTGTCCATGTTCCAGGTTCTATTCTGATGTTAGGGTAATCTAAAGCAGGCATCTGACTTCCAGCATTGCTTTCCAGGGAAAAACGCTCCAGGTTGTTCCCGGCAAAGACACAGGAGCCTGGGTATTTTGCAGAGCAAATTAAAGTCCTCAGTTGCTGCTCATTGTACTGGTGACCATCTGTCCCCTTGTCACTGGAACGGTCCCGTATTTTAGTGATCCGAAAGGCATCCCTACTTTTTTTAATGAAAGGGCTAATTGCCCCGTATTTACTCCTCCTGCTGAGCTGCCATTCCCCAAGTCAGCACAGCCACAGCTGCAGGTAAAAAGCACCAGGTGCCAGCCAAACAGCAAGTGCAGCAAACACTGACTGGTCAGGTGTGCAGGCAGCAGCAGGAGAGGGAGATAGAGGTAACGCAGGGTATGTTGCGGGGGGCTATAGTGTGTGTTCACCCCACTTGTCTAAGATCCTAAGGGGGACCAGATGCCACAGCAATGCTGGGCAGCTGGGGAGCCCCCCGGGGGCAGCTACCCCTGCAGCTGGGGAAACGCCTACAGGGAGGTAGCCCCATCCCGTGGCAGGGTAGCCTCCTGTAGAGCTGGAGACCTCCCCCACAAGGCAGCTGCCCTCACAGCTAGGGAAGTGTGTCCCCACATGCAAGATGGCAGCCCTGTTATTGGTGCCCCAGGTCATGGGGCAGCTGGGGAGCTGCACCTGCAGGGCAGCAGCCCAATATGCAGAGTAGGAGCCCCATGCACAAGACTGCTGCCCTGCACAGCCAGGGACCCCCCATTCCACTGGCAGGGTGGCAGTCCCTTTCCCAGCACAGATGAAGGGGAGTCTCAGCACCCCCTCCCCGCAGTAGGACAGCAGCCCCTGCAGGGCAACCACCCCTGAAGCCAGGGAGCTCTCCTGAAGAGTGGCAGCCCTGGTTGCTGGCAGCAGAGGACAGCCGGGGAGCTCCCCTGCAGGATGGCAGCCATTTTGTAACACCCCCCAGCGTGAAGCAGCTGGGGCGCCCTACAAGTGGGGCATCTGAGGAATCCCTCCCCCACTCTTCCACTGGAAGCAGCCCCATTCCTAACGTCCTGTTGCTCAGAACACCTAGGGAGCCCCCACTGCAGGGCAGCCGGCCCCACTTTCCTTCCAGGCTGCATTCCTGGTGCCCCATGGCTGGGCAGCCTCCCACTGAGCAGCTGCCCCCACAGTCAGGGAGGACCCCCATAGGCCTGCAGACTGCAGCCTTCACCCCTGGCGGTTCCTGTGCCTGCCAGCCAGCAGGCTGAAGTGCCCCTATCCGCAGATTCCCCTGACTCCACTCGGAAGCTGCAGCCCCTATACCCATGGAACCACTGCAGGGCAGAAGGCCTCATGTCCAGTGCCTCACTGCAGGACTGCAGCTGGGAGTGGCAAGACTTAATCCTGCATTCCCAGTGTACTCCCTGTGGAGGAGAAGCGTCTGGAGCCTATGGGGCAGAGTCAGGGCTGGAGCATCAAGTACTGATGAGGACGAGGCAGGTACTTCTAAAGAGCAGTAACTCCCTAATTTAAATACCTATATTTAATGTTTTGCCTATTAGTTATTGCAATCGACCGTGCAAATCCGATATTGGATGGATAAGCCATAGGAGAAGCTGCAGACTCAAACACTGCCCATAAATCCTCACCACCACTGCTAACCACCATCTCTTGAGATGAAAAGGAGCCATTGTAGTATTAGTTATAATGTAGTGTGTGTTTTAATGGGTGCTCAGTAAACTTAATGTTAAACCTAACCTGGTTTGGGGTCATATCCTCAATTAGCCTTAGTTAACATGGCCCCACTGAGAACAATGGAGCTATTCCAATTTTCCATCAGTTAAGGAGCTGCCAGTTTAGGTGTCGTGGATCTGATTCTGCATTGTCTCTGCAGTTTGTGTGCCCAGCAGAACTGAGGTACTCCCATTCTTGGGTGGTAGCATTTACCTTCTGCATGGGAGAAAGAGGCTCAATGAACCCTACTTAAATATATCCCAGCACAGCAACTGCTGGGGACGGATGAATGCAAGAAGTTATCAGAGATGGCTAAATTCCTGTCCGTTTCTAAATTTCACAGCATTTCATTGAGTGTTTGAGCCCAGCATTTTGGTTCATATCCCTCTCTAGTTATGATTATGTTGATGGTAATAAGAGTGCATGGGTGATGATGAAGATAGAAAAGGAAACTAGACCTCATCTGAGCCTCTGTCCGTTCATACATAACCAAAGAGTGTACATTGTTCACCGCCAATAACCGTGATGAGTTCTATGCGTCTCCATCTCCTTCCATGGACAGAATCGGGCCCTTTTCTATGTCTGTCTTGGAAAATGGATCTTGAGGAAGTGAAATAGAAAAAAAAAAAAGATGAGTATTTATAACATTTCTCTTTCTATCCCTCCAGCTCTGAAAAATGTTCCAACTTCATTGCACTACTGGTATAATGCAAAGGTAAAGTGGCACAGCGCTTCGGCTTCCAATAGGCACTCATAAAATGATCTGCAACTTTTATTGTTTCTCCCCAATGAGTAGAGGTGTTTTTTTCATCATTTGTGCCAAGCTATAACTCTTCGAGGCCAGGGCACAATCTAAGCTTGTCTTAGGTTTCAGACTCAAGACTCCATCTGGACTGGGGTCATAGCGCTTGTTTGCTACCATTCTTTTTATGAGTGACCAAGAAGCAGGTGAGAAGGAAATTTATTTTTTAAAGGAATAGCCAGGGTACACTCAGATTTGAAACTGGCATTTATTTAGAAAGATTTTCTAGCTCTAATCTACTTGGGAACCGAGGATTTGCAGCTTCATCGGCTTCAACATGGTGCTTCTAGCAGAGGAGGCCACCTGATGTTTCAGGGAAAGGCAAACCTGTGCACACTCCACCAGTTAGGTTCTTAGGCAATGGTGTCTACAGGGAGACATACAATGTTATCTGGAAGGGTAACACAGTCAATGTGTCTATAAAGGGAGCAGAATCGATCCTGCCTGTGCAGGAGATCAAGGCAGTTCCAGCTCACACCCTGTGGGGAAATTGGATTGTTAGCAGCTGGATGGGGCAGTGTGAGATGTCCTGCATACAGGGGTCAGGATTTGGGAAGGGAGCAGAGAGCCCTGCTCTTGGGGTGGAAGAGGCTCACACTGCAAGGCCGCATGTTTGGGATCTGGTGTGAGTATGTTTGGTATGGATGCACAGGTAGCATGAGGGGTGCAGCATTAGACCTCCAGCGTATGCACAGCACCCTACTCTGTGGGACATGGCAAGGTTTTCAGCAGTGAGTCAAGTGCAACTAAATTCTGTGCCTGTTTCATATAGAGAATGTTATCAGCTTCTCTGGGCAAATCCCAGCACTTCTCTCCTCTGTACTTTTGTTTCCCTGCCAGTCCTTAGGGAGTCGCTCCTTGCTGCTCTGGGGAGACGACGGCGGTGGCGTCCACCTGCTTTGGCTGCTGCACCCTCATCTGGGCATCTTTGAAAAGCCCTTCACAGAACAGTCGGGGCCGCAGAAAGTCTTCATGCAGGTGAGAACGGAAAGGAGCCTTCCGGAACTGTGCTAAATGGACCAGCCCTCCTTCCTCCCTGGCCACCTTACGGAAGCCTTAGCAAACAGAACCTAGGCTAGGAAAGATGGTCTGGTTGAGGTCAGGTTTAGTTAACACGGCCAAGTAGATGCGACTGTCCTCTCCCCATCAGCACAGCTACATCGGACAAGAATTCACAGACTTTCACCTCACCAAGTGCTGGCCTGCGCTCTCTCCCTGAGAGAATCCCAGTTCAAAGCAGTTAGCAGACAGTGGTGCCTAAGGGAGTAGGAGCTTTTCAGCTGCTAAGACAGGGGTCTGAGCCTTACAGACCATGGGCCATTTGCAGCCCAAGAAGGTCCACAGTCCAGCCCATATGGCTGCCAGAATATAAGTCCCTGTGGCCCTGGGTTGAGAGTTGTTCTATCCTTTCCCCAAGCCCAACCACTTCTCTACCTCTGCCCCACCTCTTTCCCCGCCCCCAGATCTGCCCTACCCATTGTTTGTGCAGTTCATCTTCCCCTGAAAGACGCAGCCTTTGGGATTAGTGGAGTGGGGGGCTGGCATGGTGTGGCAGCAGAGGTTGGGCCCTCCCTGTTCTCACCATGGAGGCGGGAGCCAGAGAGGAGTGATGCAGCAGCCTGGTCACTCCACTTCACCACAAAAAAGCAGTCCAGTAGCACTAAAGACTAACAAAATAATTTTTTAGGTGATGAGCTTTCATGGGGCAGACCCGCTTCTTCAGACTACAGTCATACCAGAACAGACTCAATATTTAAGGCACAGAGAACAAAAAATAGTTATCAAGGTTGACAAATCAGAAAAAATTTAATCAAACTGAGCAAATCAGAAGAGCAGAGGAGCAGTAGGAATGGGGAAAGTCAAGAGTCAGATAAAATAAAGTGTGTAAAAGAGCCCATACAATGACCCAGGTGTTTGGCGACCCGGTTAAAACCATGTGTTAATGTGTCGAATTTGAATATAAAAGAGAGCTCCGCACTCTCTCTTTGCAGCCAATTCTTAAAGCTCCTTTTCAATACAACACAGACTTTCAGGTCATTAACAGAATGGCCCGCTTCCACTCTCTGATTTGCTCACCTTGATTATCTTTTTCTGATTTGTCCTCCTTGATTACTGTTTTTGGTCCTCTGTGCCTTAAATATTGAGTCTGTTCTGGTCTGGCTATGGTCTGAAGAAGTGGGTCTGTCCCACGAAAGCTCACCTAATAAACCATTTTGCTAGTCTTTCAAGTGCTACTTGACTGCTTTTTGTTTTGATAGTGTATAGACTGGCACGGCTTCCTCTTTGTTACTATCCATTAAAGTGCTGGCTGACAGGCTTTTGAGTTAAGACCTTTTTGGTGTCTGTTTTGTGTCCATTCATTCTTTGTAGAAGCGTGTTTACTGTTTGTCCTATATACAAAGTATGTGGGTGTTGTTGGCACATGATGGCGGATATGATTTTAGTTTAGGAACATGAGAATTTGCCTGTGATTCTGCGAATAACCTGGTTAGGTCCAGGGATGGTCTGAAGAAGTGGGTCTGTCTCACAAAAGCTCACAACCTAATAAATTATTTTGTTAGTCTTTATAGTGCTACTGGACTGCTTTTTTGTTTTAATAGTATATAGACTAATATGGCTATCTCTCTGTCACACTTCACCACAGTATCCTATGGATGGGCCAGCTATACACACACCTCCTCTGGGCCACAGGAACCTGCTGGCAGCAGCATGGAGTTAGCAGCTGGAAGCTGCTCCAATCCCACTGTGCTGCCAGTGGAGGCAGGGGAGGTTCTAGGGGAAAGGTTAAATTACCCATGGGCAGCAGGTGGGTTTGAGAGGTGGGAGGGGGTCAGGCCCCCCACATCCAGAACCACTGCCAGAGGAGGTGCCTGCTGGCCGACAAGAAAGATTTGAGGACTGGCACTGGCCCTGAGGTAAATTGAGTTTGACACCTCTATTAAGGAGTACCAGATGCCTCCCCACTTCCCTCAGGCTCTCCCGCTAGCTCCATTCGAACACAGGGCTTCCCTCGTGGATAAAGCTGGACTAACCCTGAGATGTACCCAAGTAATACAGGGATTGGGACCCAAACGGCATAATTCTGTGGGTACTGCCTCAGTCAGGCCTCAGGTCTACTGGGCTGTTTTAAACTCCTCTACTAATGACCCTTCCCTCCATACACGCCTCATTGCTCTCAGCTCAGCTGTCAGACGGTGGCTTAGAAGTGACCCACTAGCCCATGTGTTAGCAAAACCAGACTGAAATGTCACCAGTTTTCCTTGTCAAGACAAACCTTCAGTCCTAAGTGAGCCAGGAGCCAAGCCCAGCTGTCCTCAGCCAGAGAAGTCAGCCCACAGCAGGATGTTTGTGGGCAGCATGAGGAGGATAAGCCAGAGAATCATCTCAGTTAAACAAGCGTTCCTAAGGGCCCACTAAATCCCTGAACCCCACTGTAGGCTATATGTTACCCTCCGATATCTACGTCTGCAAACAATGGACTTTGGTGTCCGTGAAATATTCATTTCTACAGAGCTGGGCAGGAGCTGCTATAAAAAAATCTTTAAAAGAAGAAAAATGTTTCCCCTTGAAATGCAAGAGCTGCCCAAGGTAAATTCACATCTGTTCAAAGGAAACAGCCTCGGATGCTGCCTTTGGCTGAGAGGAAAGGCCAAAACTTCTGAGAGCCCACTGTGCAGCACAAATTAAAGGGATGTCTCTAGCGTTCAGACTCTTCCAAGGTTCATGCCGAAGAATTGGAGGCTACAATAGCTCACAAGCCTGGGAGCAGTTTCTTACTGCTGTTCTCGGCCATAAATAGAAATGTTGTGGGTTATTTTTCGCACTTGGTGAGTGTGGGTGGAGGGAACTAGAGAAATCCTCCCCGACAAATTGTTTTCAAGGAGAGGCGAACATCACAGGTTTATGTCTGGTGGACAAGAATGTAGCAACAGTTCCAGACCCACCCTTTGATGCCCTAAGCCTTCAGACGTTCGGTTCTGGATCTGGATTGCGCATCTCAGGCTCATCTTTAATCCCATCATTGAGTCATTAATCACACTGCCCTGGGTCAAAATAGTCTGCTGGGCTGGGATGGCATCATAAACCTTGTTATTTATGGCCCAGGATTCGCCACATTTCACTGCCAAAACCCACATCTCTTTACAGAGTCCAACTCCTCTGTATTTCTCCCGGTCTGTATGCTTGCTGCCTCCATTTGTATTGCAATAGGTGATTGTGACATTTAAATCTGTTTTCGTCCAGGAAATTAAAGAGCATGGTAAGCTCCTGCAATATCAAGTTATCCCCAAGGTGCACGAGGAAGCTGTTTCCCAAATCCATTATGTAGCAGAGGGAGAGCTCATCATCACATCCTCAGGCAGTCCTAAGACCTCTGTGGTGATCATGGACGTGCACAGAAAGAGGAAAATTTACACCTGGAAAATCAAGAAGGTAGGGTCTTTCTTTTCAAACTCCACTCCCTGCAATGGTTTTACGCCAGAGCTCCTAACCTCTAGCATCAGGCCAAATGATCACAGTTGTGTATACTTTATAATATTATTATATGTCTGTTTTGATGTTCCCTGGAGTTTATCACCTCTTTGTATCTCACTCAGGTACTTATTTGCTTCCCTTTGCTTTAGTGTCTGGGCACTTCCCAATCTTTCATGTATTCAGATTCACAACACCCTGCTGAGTCTCAGGGCTGCTTTTTCCAGCTGGCTTTTCCCTCAAACTGTAGAGGCTCTTGCACTAAGCTCCAGAGGTCCCAGGTTTGAGTCTGCCTATGAGCAGTTATACATACACCAGTCGCTCCTAAACTTATCCCACCCTCCTGATCATCACCTTGTCCCGGTGAGTGCGCTTGCGTGTTCCAATGAACCCAAGAGCGATGCCATAGGGAGTCTGGTGCTCTCAGCAGGGTCACCCATGGCGGCAAGGTCAAAGGGGAGAGTCCAGACATAGAAAAGTCCTTAAAGTCCTCAAGGGCAGAACAGGTGGCAAGGGTCAGGCCCTGAGTCAGCTGCCCCTTTCTCCCTTCCCCGCTGGCAGCCTTCCACAAGCCTGACAAGGCTCTTAGTGCACATTGTCCCTCTTCGGTCAGCGGATGCACTGCTGGTGAGCCCATGCACCACTGGCCCAAGGAGGAGAGTGTGGACATTCATCACCATAATAAATACTGCAGTGTCTCTAAGTCGACCTAATTTCCTGTGGTGTAGCCGTAACTTAAGTGATTTATTGGCCCAAGTTAGTTGCCTAAAACAGCAGATAGGCACATCATGGGACTTTCCAAGGACCTAGCATGGCTTAGGTGCCTAACCTGCTCACATTGATTTCAACAGGAGTTGTGCTGTTTTAATTCAATATGAAAAAACACAGCATTATAGTTTACTACAGGATGAACCTCTCTAATCCAGCACCCTCGGGACAAGAGGATTTGTTGGACCACGGGAGGTCACTATTGTCCAGCAGCATGACCAACACTTCCACTGCTTACTGGGCTCTTAGAAGACATTTGGGGGTAAATTAGAGCTAAATAACAGCACAGGGCACTGAGAGCCAGGACTCGTGGCTCTAAACAAACTTCATGGGCCCACGATAAACTTGGCCACACCCACGATAAGTGGTCATCCAGCTAACTAAAATCACGCCAGATTACGGATATTGCCAGACGAGAGAATTTTAGATTAGAGACGTTGAAGCTGTAGTTAACAGTTCTATTTAACAATCAAAGCAACAGTATAGATCCACTCCACAAAGCTTAATGAAATCCAGGAAAAAATAGTGTTTGAAACTAAATCTTTGGAAGCATCTAAATGAGCTCCATTCCAGTCATTGTGTTTTTGCAATTGGATAGTTAAACAAAACTTCGAAATGCTGAAATCAAAACAGGCCTTTTCCCCGTTCTGGTGTACAATCACAGAAAAGTGTAGTCATGGAAAGAAAGCATTGGAGCTCTCTTATCCAAACAAATTCTAATTGCAAAGAGCAAAGGTTTCCTCTGTGTGTCTGAGTAGATTATGTGAGACTGGGGAAAAGTGCCTTTTTAATCATAATATTTAAGAGCTGCTTTGCGACTCTACATTATTCCCAGTATCCTTTCTTTACCAGTCATGGACACAAAAGTAATAACTTCTGGTATCTGAATCACAAGGGAAAAACACTGTTCCTAAATGCTGGGCAGATATTCTCCATGGAGATGTGAGATATAAAGAACACTGGCAGCTGCACATTAATGGATGAGGTAGGCCTTGCTGGTGTGCACTAAAGGCTCTCTAGTGTGCTTTAATGGGCCTGGTCTATGCTACAGAGTTACTTTGGTATAATTACGTCACTTGGATGTGAAAAATCCACACCTTTGAGAGACGTAGTTATACTAACTTAACCCGACAGCTCTGTGTCAGCAGGAGAATGTCTCCTACTGACATAGCTACCACCTGTCAGTGAGGTGAATTAATGATGCAAATGAGGGAGCTCTCTCCCGCTGGTGTAGAGCACCTCGCCTGAGTGCTATAGCAGGTCCATTGGTGCAGCTCGGTCGATGGAGTGTTTTAAGTGTAGACAGGCCCTGAGCCTCTTTCTAGTCAGGTCTCTGTGCACTGCCCAGCTCAATCTACAGACACTCTGCACAGTCTCATTCCACAGATGCTCTGCACGTACTCTGTAAATGTTTTCAAAACATGTATTGCTTTTCTCCCCCCTGTTTTTTCCTAGGGTGTAAATTGCTTCGACTACTGCCGATCCCTGAAGCTGCTGGTGACTGGAGGGGCGAATCACTCTGTGCATCTCTGGAACCGATACATCACGAGCTGGCCAGTTGCTACCTTTCAGGGACATCATGCGACAATTCTGGCAGTTGCTATCCATGAGCTCCGAGGACACATATTCAGCTACTCCAAGGACTCGGTTTGTCATACCTGGGATCGCTTTTAGCCAGCGCTGCTCCTTCTTTAATAGCAATGTTCCCCTCTCGTTCTCTTGTTCACTGGGCCCCATGCCGGATGGAAGTTTGAAACTTTACTGGGTCAGTATCTGGGTAGCAGACCACCAATGAGCATGGAGGTCCTGCAGCAGGCAATGTGGGGTTTCAGTAGGGGGCACGCTTCCAACTGAGTCATGACAGAATGAACCCCTGACTCCACATGTAATCTGGGTGCTCACTCCCAGGGGGGCAGCTTTTGGCTGGGTGGGAAAACCCAGGCAGTCCCAGCCATTTTGGGATCCTGGAAGACTCTAAGACACTTTTCATAAGAATAGGTGTTCTGGCACCAGCACCTTTGTCAGATTCCTGCCCCTTCTGTCTCCCACAATCCTACCAGCCATTTCACTTGGTTCCTGAGATGTACTGCTCCAGTACACCATTCTTCCCTTCCTGTGCTACAGCACTGCCAGGTTTCACTCCCTAGGTGGGTAAAGCCATTTCCATGTATTCCTCACCTACCTTACCGGTGCGTTGTAATATGAACTGAGATCCTGGGCTGAAAGACATCATGGACAGTCACAGTATTTTTATTCCAATACCAAAGTGTATGGTATAGCTAGAGACAGGGAATAAATGTGCAGCTGTTTTTGAGGCAATAGAAGCTTTTTTAGCTCCTTTTGAGGTGGCTACTATCATGGGTATTTGCGTTTTTTTCAGGCAATTGGCGGGGGGGGTGCCTTGCTCAGTGATCATAGCAGCTCAGTGGTTTGCGTATTGGCCTGCTAAACCCACTATTGAAAGTTCAGTTCTTGAGGGGGCCAATTAGATACCTGGGACAAATTGATTTTTTTAAAAAAAGGGATGATGATTGGTCCTGCCAAAAGGGCAGGGGACTGGACTTGATGATCTGCTGAGGTCCCTTCCATTCCTATGAGATGTGTGTATAGCAATTAAGAATTCTAAGCCAAATAAGTTGCTTAAAAAATGCATGTACCTTTCTCACAGCTGGGCAGTGGGGCTAGTGAAAACAAATATGATTACATTCTGTATATCCGTAAGAATCAGGGGTTGCAAGCAAAAAGTTTCTTAGGGAGTAAGTGCATGGGACTGTGAAACAGGGAATATGATACTTGTCTGCCCTTCCAGACACAGAAAAGCACTTACCCAGCTACGGAGCTGTGTGAAACATTTTGGTCACATTTTTTAAAATGCAAATTCAGTAACTCTGAAACATTTTGCGAATTGGTGTTGGTTTGATAGAATTGCTTGTTTTGAAATAAAAGAGAACAAAATTAAAATACTTCCCTTTGACATTTTGAAATGGTCAGAACACAAACAAAATCTCAAAATGTTTTGTTTGTCGCAAAATCTTATTTTTTTTTTTCCTTTTTGATTGGTTGCAATTGGCAAAACTTTTAGTTTTCAGTTCAGCCAGAAACAATCTTTTTTGTTTTCACTTTTGAAATTGCCAGCAAACCAAAAACCAGTCTTTGCCCTGTGCTACTAGTGATTAAGAAGCACTTTGAGAAGCTCAGGTGCAAGTTTCACGGTGCATGCAATTTATTGTAACTGGACTCGCTTCAGCTGTGCCCTTCACTCTGCCAGAAGATGGGGTGCAAAAGGAAGCACATAAGTGACAAAACATCCCGAAGCACAATCATGTGTCACTCCATGATAAACAGAAAAAAATCTTCCTGAGCCACAAAGTTCAGATCTGACTTTTCCTGAAATTGGGGAGTTCACAGAGCCACTAGAAGCCACCACTAGCAAACAACAACCATGGCACATCAGTCACCCAGCTTCTCTTTCCTTTTCTCAGGTCCTGAGAGTCTGGGATACTTTCTCCCAGGCTTGTCTGCAGACACTGGCACTCAAGTTTCCATGGGTCCAGCCAAGACAAACACTAGAACAGGGCAAATTTCCCTTCTTGCTCATCCAGCAGTCTCCCCACTGCCTCTTGGTTTCCTGTGCTGATTATATTGGATTGTGGAAGCTCGCTCATGTCAGTCCTGAGGAAGAATTGCTGGCTACCCACAATGCCCCATTAGGCTGTGCTCTGTATAACACCTTCTTCCACCAGGTCAGCACTACTGATAACTTGATTGATCATTGCTTTCTGCGTACGAATGCAGAGTATAAACACCTTTATGTGTTTGCACAGGAGATACTCATTTGGTCTATTCTAGGTATGCAGATAACTGAGACAATCAGCTCTAGATTTTCGATGCTCTAAAGTTTGGGGGAAGTTGGGATCCAGTGGTTTGGTTGAGGTGCATCTCTGATTTCTAGTTTCTGCAAGGGAAACCAGTTCCAGGAAAGTAATTGTAAACATATCATTATCAGTTGTATTTCTTCTCTCCATGTGACTTTTCCAGTCCACTTAGTGAAATTACTGGCTTTCCCAGTTACCAGAGGCAAGTGTTCCATCATCAATTTGAAAATCCAGTTGGGACAGATTTTTAGATGTGCTCATGTGCTTTTTCACACTTTGGACTTGTGTTGCACCTTTCCTAATGCAGGCACACAACTCTGATTTGCATATCTATCAGAGAAGTGTACCTGTGAGCTGGTGTCTGTGTGTAAGTTAAGTCTACATGTGCCAAAAAGGATGCAGTCGGAAGATGCAGGCAAAAGCATACAAGCATGTTTGCAAATCTGATCCATTGCCACAAGCACTGTCCCCCAATACAACAGATCAGCAGTCGTGGTGTGCAAGCCAGAGAAGAACCCAGCTCCATTCCTTCTCAACGGTACTGGCCAGAAGGGTTTTGGCAGCCCCAGTGCTACAACAAAGGCTGAGGAGCAAAGCTGCTTTGGTGGCTCCATGGCCTAATGGGAGCATCCCTTTCCCTGAATCCCCATGGAGCTCTTCAATCAAGAGCTCACTCTCCCAGCTGCATGAGGCTGCCAGGATTCTAAAGTGCTTTGCTCCCTGTGTACTGAACCCTGAAATCCTGAACTGGTCGTCACTCAGGCAAAGTTCCTATTGTGGTGAAGGGATCTCCGCCTTTATTAGCACTAACCGTCTACTAGGTTGATTTCCATAAAATGTTACAGACCAAGTGCCTAAGGAATTTTATAGGACTTTTACCTAAGTATGTCAACACATCAAAGTTATTTCAAAACAGCAGCTACTACTTCAAAATAACTGTGAGCGTTCATAGAACCCAGCTGCTCTTTCAAAATGTTTTGAAATAGTGGATGCTCTCTCACAACCCTCCACCCCGACAAAAAAATATTCCAGGGGCCTTTTAAATCTTCTCCATCTTCATGGGACCCTGAGTTCCCGGGGTGGTGTGGTTTGAGCTGTATCCTCTTCGGCTGCAGCATGTTTCCGTGTCATATTTTGGGAGCTCTGAGGGAACGGGAGCTGCTGCCAGGAAATGCAAGAAAAGGCTATAAAACCAAGGACTCTACACTCTTTTTAGGCGGGGTCTTTGAATATTAAACTGACCCTGGACAAGTACTAATTAATGCATAGCGTCGGCTGGGAACAATTTGTTATAGCTTTGCCTTCGCTGCAAGTTTTTAAAAAATCCCATTGGCTCAGGAAACATGTCTGCAGAATACTCTCCAGCCTCTCCCACCCTGGGCAGGGCAGTTCTTGGCGTTTGCAGCTTAGTAACTTTGCCATCTTGACATCCATCTGTGAAATTAATGGGAAGCCAAAGGATCTGGCTTGTCAGCGTGTGGGACTGAAACTGGTGCCTTAGGGGTGAAAGCCATGAGCCTCCACTGCAGGGGTGGGGCACCTCCAGTCCAGGCTGCAGATCACAGCTGGTCTGGATCCAGACCCTGAGGGGTGGGGCTCCGCTCCCCAGCATCTGGCCCACAGTGGGATGGAGGGGGAGCCCCAGGCAGGCCGGATTCAGGCTGAATGTTCTGCCAGGAGCCGGGGTGAGCTGGAAGCAGCTCCATGCAGCACTGCTGCTGTTCTCTGTCCCCCTGGCTGGGTAAATGCAGTGCCAGAAACTGTTTGTGGAAGGGTTTCCCTGGTGCTCCCATTGGCTGGATTTTGGCTAATGGGAGCAGTGGAAGATGGTACCTGGGAGAGGCCTGGAGAGTGGAGCCAGGTAAGTGGACCCTCTCCTTATGGCCAGCCCCTGCATCCCCATCCCACCCCCACCCCTGCTCTGCTCCTGTACCCCCACTCTGTCTCGCCCAGTTCTCCCACCCCCCATCTGCTACTCCACCCGCTCCCGCCCAGCTCTCCCATCCCACCAGCTGCTCCTGCACCCACCTCCTGCGCAGCTCTCCCACCCCCAGGCTTCTCCCCTCTGGCCAGACTCTGCACCTACTCTTGCTTCAGCACCCTTCCCCCAGCCAGACATCACACCCCCAGTGCACTGCTGGCACCACTGCTGCCTTTTGGACCTCCCATCCTCAGTCCTCTCCTGCACCCTCCACACACACCTGCCTTCTCTAGCAGCCCCCTCCCACAAACTGAACCCCTTGGTCTGGCCTCGCCCCAGAGCTTGGGGAGCTCAGAAAATGTATTAACTCTGGGACCCCAAAAGAGTTAAACTGGCCTGTGGGAAACCCTGAAGCTAGGTCATGAGGACAGGCCACTGGACTCAATGAGCTCTCAGGGACCCTTCCAGTCCTAGTATTCAAAGAAAGTTGGACTGGGCACAGCACTGCAGGGGAAAGATTGCAGGAAACAATCCTACACTGTCCCCAGTTGACTTCACAAGTGGGTATCGGGTGTGATTTCAGTGATTCACAGGTACATGGCAGTCTAGCTGCCTTGGACAAGTTACTGCCTGTGTTATAGGTTGGTTGAAGAGGGGAAATTGGCTTTTCTGCCTGAACTGGTGGACTGATGTGCCATCCTGGGAAGATGAAGTCCTGCTCCAAATGGAAGCACCATTCCGCACCTCTCCTCGGGGCTCTCCATCTTAGCAAAATGCAAAGCAACTCGAAACCAAAGCATTCCAAACCGTGCTGTCTCTGCTGACAGGTGGTGACAGGATGTGACGACTCCACTGTTGCCATGTGGGATGTGGTGACAGGAGCCAAATGCCTCCTCATAAACAATGCCCATGGGAAGGAAGAGGTTACATGCATGGCCTTGGACAACTCCCAGCACCGGCTTATTACAGCAGCACGGAATGGAACCATAAAGGTTTGTTCACTGAAACAAAATACAACTTACCTTGCAAAAAAAAAATTCCTTTGCCCTTCCATCATTCCCAGGATGCAGAGCTGGGAGGAGTCATTCCCATGCTTTGCCTAAAACCTAGCCCACATGGGCTGTAGCAGGTCAGAAGGTAGCCTCTGTTCTGGTGTCTGCTATTTTCACAAAACCAACTCAGCACAAAATCTCTCAGGTTTGGCTGTCCAGGGGTTCCTCCTTAAGGTTTGATCAGCTCACACCTGAGGTCCTCTCTCCAGACTGACATTCCCACCTCTCTGACCTCTTGATAGGACTCATAAGCCAGCTGTCCCAGAGAGTCAGCAGAACACACTTTACATTTTCCAGCAGCTTGCTATTTGCTCACAGGGTCAGATTGTCAGTCAAACACTGTCAGTTCCCTACATACAGAACACTGGACCGACAGAAAGCACTGTGTTGCTTGTACTATGATGAATCTTTATAACAAGCATTACAAAGCTCTGATGAATCTACTTGGTGTGACAGTCAGCATATAGACCCAACCTCAGTATTCTGCTCTGGTATCAAATAGGAACTTCTCTGAAGTTTTTGGATGTGACTAGAATCTAGTTTTAATTCAGCTTGTCTTTAAACTGTATGCTCTTTGAGACAGAGATCATCTTCTGTAACTTTTCTTCCCTTTCTGACACCAGGCACCAGAGCGGAGGGGCAAGACAAGATAAGGCTAAAATTGTGGGTGGATAAAACGAAATACATTTTCTTTTGAACAGGTCTGGGATATGCAAACTGGCCACAACTTGCACCAGCTGGAGGTAGTGGAAGAAACTGAAGTCACGGGACTCATAGCATTGCAGAATCAAACATTGCTTGCAGTGGGATGGAATCGGAAAATCGTCCTTTATGACTTCTGCGATCCTGGGGTGCGTAAAGGAGGATGAATGGAATGGTAATGGGAATAGCTACCTTGTTAAAGAGCATGGAACTATTTGAGTGTGTTCGAACTAACAAGAGCTGTCCTTCTGTTACACCCATGGAAGTGACATTGGAGTAAGTGGGTAAAAACCTCAGTGAGGTCATGAGAAACCACAGCTGCTTGCATCAGCCCTGAACATGCCTCTGCATGTCCATGTGGCAGCACTCTAGAAGAGCCTGGTGGAAGGCAAATGTATTGGGAGCTGGGTCAGTGACTATTTATTCCCCACATAGACTCACAGAGTGTGGCCCAACAGCCATGCCAGGCAGCTGGGACTCATTAAGAATCAGCCTGCAGCAAAAAGGCTGATCGGACACCTGCTGCCAATTAATGCCTTTTGGCTCACTATGCAAGGCTCCCCCCAGGCAGAAGGGAGAAGGAGATGAGAAGTGGACCAGGAACAGAGGCTGGGGGACTGAGATTCGGAAGTGAAAAGTGGCTCAATGAGGCACAGGGGGAAGGTGCGAGAGGGAAGTGTGAGAGATGTGGCCCAGGGAAAGGCTGCTGTGTTTGAGGCAGGGGAAATGCCCCGTCAGCTGCCTCCCATCTAGGGCCCAGAGTAGTGGACAGACCTGGGTTCCCCTCACCCTTCCCCTGGAGAGCCATGCCAGTGGAAGAACAGGGGCATCTGAACCTTCTGAATGGGGCTTGCTGTCCCCCTTGGGACTTGCCTATGATGAGAATGGTTTGGTAAATGGAGACCCTTGCCTCTGAAAACCCAAGGCAGCAGAAGGGCCTCTGTGAGTCTCTGAGGCAAACACTAAAATCCTGCAAGAAGCTCAGAACCTCAAGGGGGCTGACAAGGGAATTGTCACATTTATGAATGGAATGAGTCAAACCTGAGCTTTAGTCCATTCTTTGCCTGTTTGCAGGTGCTGTATGTTCCTGCGCACCCTTCTTGGAAGGGTGGGAGGCTGCACAAAGATGACATCCTGGCGGTGGACTATTGTCCTTCTCTGGGGCTCCTGGCTTCAGCCAGCTTTGACGGTGAAATTATCGTGTGGGATGTGCAATCGCAGAGTGTGTATCTCTACCTCAGGCAGACTCAACCCGAAAGGTATCATTTTGTTATGAAATGACTTACGGTGACATCTGTGGGCCGGGACCAGTCACATGTTTGTCAGGTGTTACAGAGTTGCATCATTTCCACGTTACACCTTTTATTGTTCTAACAAAAAGAATGAAAGGGAATGGATGTTTTTCTCAGAGTCTTGCTGCTTGAAATGTTGTTGCCGCATGTCCCTCAAACATTCTGCTTGATTATCTTCCTTCACAATTATCCTGCTGGGTTTGTGCAGTGGTGGGAGGGATTTATTTATTTTTATTTACAAACCAGATGCTTTAACGAAAGAATCTGCATTGTCCTCCCTGTCTGTGATCATCTCAGCAAGCTGGACAAACGGGGAAGGTTTCTTGCAAAACGTTAAGCACCATCCTAAGAACATTTAGTGTTTGCAAAGTGCTTTGAAGACGGAAAGTAACTAGAGCAGCCAAGAACATAAGGAGCCTGCTGGTTTGAACAGTGACTCTGGGAAAGCACATGGGCAGCTAGCCTCTTTAAATCCCTTGGGACAGCTGCTCAGGAGGTGTAAACGTATTGTAACATCACTGGCTTCAATGGAGTGCTCATACCACTGGAGGATCTCCCTCAACTGAGG
The DNA here is from genome assembly GCF_033958435.1 of Carettochelys insculpta. Lineage (NCBI taxonomy): Eukaryota > Metazoa > Chordata > Testudines > Carettochelyidae > Carettochelys > Carettochelys insculpta. The sequence continues at coordinate 20,854,394 of NC_134156.1, read as the reverse complement.
CTAAATTGGACCCAATCCTGCAGGACATGGAAGCAAACCAGAATTTTGAGAGTAGATGGTTTCCAGGATAGGGTCCATTAAATTCAGGCCAACCTCTACGGGTTTGGTCTAAGACTACGGGAGGATAAAAGAGAGGTCTATAAAATCATGACTGGTGGGGAAAAAGTGAATAAGGAAAAGTTATTTACTTGTTCCCATAACATAAGAACTAGGGGTCACCAAATGAAATGAATGGGTATCCAGTTTAAAGCTAACAAGAGTAAGATTTTCTTCACATGGCACATGGTAGGCCTATGAAACTGCTTGCCGGAGGATGTTGTGACGAGCAGGACTTTCACAGGGTGCAAAAAAGAGCTAGATAAATTCATGGAGGACAGGTCCATCAACAGCTATTAGCCAGGATGGGTAGGAAAGGCGTCTTTAGCGTCCATTTGTCAGAGACTGGAAATGGATGACGGGAGAGGGATCACTCAGTGATTACCTGTTCTGGTCACTCCCTCTGGGGCATCTGGCATTGGCCGCTACTGGAAGACAGGACACTGGGCTTGATGGACCTTTGGACTGACCCAGTTTGACCATTCAAATGTTCTTATAATCAACACCAGGGGTCAGCAATACCCAGCACAGGTGCCAAGAGTGGCACGCAAGTTTTATCAGCACGCAAGGCAGAAGCTCAGCTGTTATTTCGAAATAACTCTGCAGTGTAGACGTAGTCTTAGTGACTTTAAAAAGTATCACCGGCACTCAGACCCTACGTAGAGGTCAAAGGTCACTTGTCAGCACTCCACCGCGGGAAGGTTGCTGACCCCTGATCTGCACTAAGTGTGACTTGTATTTCACATCCATACATGGGATTTATGCCTCTCCATGGATTATACCTGGACTATGGACACCCACTGACTGCCACCTGAGCCAATGACTGAGAACAACTGGAGCTCTAGCTCCATCCTTGATGTACCAGCTGGGTGGGGATGCAACAGTTTGCTGCAGATATTGGCTGACAGTGAGCTGAGATCATCAGGACTCATCTTCAACAGTCCTGGCAGAAGCTGACCCTTCATAAACACACTGAGCCCATCTACCCCGCACGGTTACAGCAGCGTGATTTCCTTTTCCATTCCTGCCCTGGCTCGCTCTAAAATGCTGCCAATGGGCCTGCTCCAACGTCCCTTGATATCAAAGGGAAGACGCATGTTGCTACAATGGGCTTTGGATCAGGCCTGCGGTTTCCAGTGGTGTGTGGAGTAATGACATACTAGCGGGCTCATAAGGGACACTGAAGGAAATTACATCCTCTGCACAGATTTTGGAAAGGAGCCAGGTGCAATTCTTCCCCCAGGTTTAGGCGTGTCAGTGACATGATATGAAACACCTCACCATGAGCTTCCAGCTCAGGAGACGCTCCCTTTTCCTTTGCACGGAACAAAATATTGCAAAACATCTTTGAAATTTATACCAGCTCGACCTCAGTCCTGCCGTAAGCCCCATGTGGGCAGGCCACCTGCGCTGATACAGGGTCTCATTCGCTTCACTCAGGCTTTCAAGGGCACAGCCACTCACATGCTACCTGGGCCTCCGTTCAGATCTGCTTTGGATCTCCTGCTTCCAGCACTCTGAGGCCTGTTGATCAAGTTTTGAAGACAATGTCGAGCTTTGTGGGATGCTGACCAGCCAGTGTGTACAGAGGGTTATTTATCTGAGGAGTCTCCTATATAAATTGGCACGAATAGTTCAATAAAAAAATTATTAAATGTGTGGCTTGTTTTTGATTTATGTCTGTGTCAAGGAAGCAACCACAGGAAAAGCTTAGTATCCCCTAAGGCAACCTTATTTATAGTTCTGGGCTTCTCCCCTTCTTTCCAATGGGAATAACTAGCTCTTGAAAAAAATACTGGGTGTTTTGACTCGTGTGATGAAGTGTGGTGTGTGAGGATTTTACTCCCCTGATTAGGTTGCATGTGTTTTCTGATGCCCTGTAGTAACACCAGGTTGGTGCCTCCGTTTCCCTAAGTCTTCGGAGGCACAACATCAGTGCATACTGTTAGTGGGAGTTTCAGGGTGATGACTTCTCACACGTAGACAATGGAAGTTCCTGACCTTTGCCACCAGGTGACACCTTTGTTCCCCACGAAACAGAACAAAGGAGGGAGGACGGGCTGGGCTGGTTTGAACTGGAAATGGGCAGTTGGGAAGGGGTCAGTCTCGCCTGGCTGGAAAGGGACAAAGGCGGGCCGGGGACCTGGCTTGGGGACTTCCCTCTGCTCTCCCTTTTCCCAAAATGGCTTATACTGACTGCTGCTGATTTCTGTGATGACAAGCCTGTGCTACACTGTGTGTCCTTGTTGACTAATAAAACTTCTGTTCTACCTTCCAGCTGCAAGTCACATCACATTGCGGTTGGAGGGCAGAGTCTGGGGAACCCCACACTCCATGACAACATGCCAGGTGTCCTTTAAAGAAAATAAAGGTTTAAGGATGGTCTGAACATCTTCTTCTTTGAATTTTAGGTCACATCCTCCAGTGGATAAACTATTGTTTCTCCAGCATCGATCCACGAAGGGTGTTTCAAAAGAGAGTGCAATCCTGGTGAGCTCGGAGGCCGGGAACTTACACTGGTGGAGTGTCCTTGCAGAACAACGGGAATTTGGTAAGACTTAGCTGTGAGAGTTGTCATGGCTCGATGTTCAGATCCTGGCAGCCTGTGAAGTAATCGTGACTCACTGAAGTCCGTGGGAGCTAACGTCAATGGGGAACAGGTGCTGAGGGCTCTTTGCTGCCTAACTAGGGACCTGGAGGTGTGTGTCTCCTTCAGGCCAGGAGGCTGCTGCAGAAACAGGTTGCTGTGGTGCTAAAGAAAAAAGGGAGGCTGCTCCAGCTAAGCTGAAGTAATTCACCCTGGATTTCACATGTTTTCTTTTCCTCCCCAGCCTCTTCGTGTCTCATGCCCAACCCCATGTTAGGAGAGGGAACTTGTCTTCTGGCTCACAGTCCTCATGCATCCCACAGTCAGGACTATGGAGTTTTCTTGCTAGCTAGCTTCTTCTGCAGCCTGTAAATAGGTTTCTGAAGTGCATGGGCCTGGTGGTCTCTCCCAACAGGAGGATTCATGACGTGGTGTTGCCCTGAAATGTGTTGCTTTGGCTGGTCACCTATTCACCCGATGCCTAAAGCTGAAGCTAATTGTAACGGACGCCTTGTCTACTCTTAAAAAAATGCAAATGGGCAATTACACCAGTGCAGCTGTACCACTATAGAACTCAGTGAACATACTACCTTTACCAATGGGAGAGCGTCTTCCCCTGCGTAGGTGTTCCCCTCCTCAAGAGGCAGTAATGCTGTTGGTAAGAAAAACCCTCTTGTCACCACAGCGTTGTCTATACTGAGTTCAGTCAGAATATGTGTGTCACTCAGGGGTGTATATCTTCCGCACCCCCGAGTGATGTAGTTACACTGCTGTATGGTTGGAGTGGGGCCCAGCTTGGCGGGGTTGAGGGCGTAAGGGGCGGGGTGTAGGGCAGTCAGACCTGGGACCCACCCCGTGCTCCGCCAGAGCTGCACACAGAGCCATGGCATGGCGCTCTGAGGTGTTTCAAAGGGGGCCAGAGCTTGAGCTGCTGCTACCACCAAAGCTCCAGGCCCCTTTGAAATGTTGGGCCTGGGAGCAACTGTCCCCTTTGCCCCTCCCCTTCTCAACCAGCTTGATATCCTTACTCCTGTTGGTGTAACTTACGGCAGGAGAGGAGGTGTGTTTTTCCATACCCCCCCCCCACTGACATAAGTTAAACTGAAAGCACCACACTAGAGTATCAGAGAGGTAGCCGAGTTAGTCTGTATCTTCAAAAACAACAGGAAGTCCTGTGGCACCTTACAGACTAACAGATGTTTTGGAGCATAAGCTTTCATGGGCAAAGACCCTCTTCGTCTGACGCATGTGATGAAGCAGGTCTTTGCCTCCGAAAGATTATGCTCCAAAATACACACTAGAGTCGATACAGCTCAGCGTTAAAGGTCTTGCTAGCCACTGGCACGTGACTGTGAGATCTCCATTGTAATTACATTGATCCATGTTCACTGGTGTGTTCTGATCTGCTGTTCCAGGAATTCTCTCTCCAAAGAATTCTGGCAACGTATGTTATAACCACAGTCCTGCTGAGAGACTTATGATGTCATTGGACCAAATCATGGTCCTTTGGGAATTAAAAGCACAACATCCTTTAGCTTCATTGGAACAGGGATTTGACCCAAACAGCCAAACCCTTTCATGGTGTAATAGCAGGGAGCTATCTGACCTATGTGGTGAATATTTATTCTCTCTCCTTCCCGTCGTGCAATGTTACAGTTATTGAAACTCATGTAATAGGCTGGACTGTGTTATTTCTCTTAGTCTTTATTTAGCTAAAGGATGGCAGGTCCATTTAGGCTCAAAGTTTAGATATTTTTTCACTAAAAAAATTAATCTCAGCAAAAAAGTGGCCACGGTTTTTAATTTCATTCTGTGACAATGAATGCAGGCAGTTATTCCCCTGCAGTCTTAAATTGCTGCCACAGCTTTGTAACATTTTACATGTGCACGTGCATCCAAAAGTGAAACTAACAGCAGCAACCAGAAGGGAAGTGAAACAGACTGGTCTGTTTCATTGTTCAAGCTGAAAGGAGCTCAAAAATTAAAATCAATAGTGTTGTTGCTGATAGTGAAGCAGATTTCAATAACTGTCTGTTTTAATCATTCAGTGATACTAATATCTTGGATGAGGATTTTTTAAAAGGAAATACAGGTTGCACCTCCAAAAACTGGCACTTTCTAGTCCGACATCCCTCATCCAGCAGGACCAGGGATGCTCCTGGACCAGAGAACCAGGCAGGAGGGCAAGCTGCAGCTCACAACCTCCAGCAGCCATGGGGGACTTCAGTCCACATCCCCCGCCAGCCCTGTGGGGCAGCAGGGAGCCATACAGGGCCTTGGCTGGCGTCCATCAGGAGCCCAGGCAGGCCAGTGGCAGCCGCTTGGTGCAGCTTCCCCCACAGGGCTTGGGGCAGCCGTGCAGGGCTAGAACTACCTGCTCGGCAGCCCTGCAGAGCCAGGGCTGGAGCTGGCTTCCCCTGGCATCCCCACTGCCTGGAGTTGGCTTCCCTCTATAGCCTCACCATGGGCAACAGAAGCAGGTGCCCCAGCCACAGTGCAGGCCAGGACCCCACCAAGCAGCAGATGGATGAGCAGCCAGGTGGGTGGGATGATGGCTTGAGGGCCAGTGGCAGGGAACCTCCTGCAGTCTGGCAAATTCTCTTGTTCAGGATCAGTCAGGTCCTGACCATGCTGGACAAGGGAGGTGCCACCTGTAGAACATGGTCTTTGAGCCTGACAGACTTCAGGAGCAGGATAAGATTTTCAAAAATGCCTAAGTCCCAGTTTTGTGAGCGATGGAGGACCAGGGCTGGGGACAGAATTCACTGGACCCTGGGCAAAGTGGGAAGAGACTCAACTCCTGCCCCCAGCAGGAGAGGGCCTCAGAAAGAAGGGGTTAGGGTTTTAGCTGCCCCTAGCCAGCCCACAGAGCCATCCGGACTATGCCCCACAGGGCTTGGGCAGCAATTTAAAGGATCCAGGCAAAGGGTCACGTGGGGACACATGAGGGTCACGTGCACTGCCAGCGTCACCCCTCCACCACACATATGTACCGTCTGCACTGCACCACTTCCAGGGAGCATGAGGGCAGCCTCACCTCTCCCCCAGAAAGGAGACAGAGCAAAAGCAGGGCCTGGTTGTGGTATGAGTGGAAAGGGGATGGAAGAGCTGTGGGGAGGGGTGGCGCATGGGCGGGGAGGAGGCAGGGCAGAGACACGCAGACGGTGCCCCTCGGAACCTCTGCACCAGTCATGCCTGGACCTGGGGCTCCAGCCCCTGCTGCTGGCGTGGTAGCAGCCATTGCAGCCCAGAGCCCCGAGCCCTTTTAATGTCCAGATCCTCGGGCAACTGCCGCTCTTGCTGTCCACTCCCCCATTTCCCCACCTGTCAGCAGCCCTGCAAAGGACTTAGGAAATAGATGCGAGTTAGGTTTCTAAATATCTTTGAGGCTATGGGCCCTAGGCACTTACTTATTTGTATTACCTTAGAGTCCAGTGCCCTGCTGTGCTTGGTGCTGTACAAACACAGAACAAAAAAATGGTGCCTGCCCTTGTTATACTTATAAGAAGTACACAGGATATTTTTAGAGGGACGAGGCAAGAATGCTGCATTTATTGAGAATACAGTGCCATTATATTATATGCATATAAAATATATAGTTTACTCAGAGGCATATACACACACACACACACACACCTTGTGGTTGCTTATAGTTACCAGAGGTTGCTCACTCTAATCAATTGGCCAAATGGATTAGGTGTGAGCATGGAGCCAGGTTCTGTTGATCCAGATCAAAGCTCCAATGTTGACCAGATGAGAAGAGGAACCCAGCGCTATAGTGGTGCACACATCTCTTATAGCTTTTAGTCCACAGTTCTGGTTCTGTCCCACTGCCCCAGGCACGATGGGTCACCAGTCAATGGCAGTTGAGTTTGATCCTTTCCCACTGCCCAGGTTTCTGTGTGACTCATCACCTACAGATGGGACTTAATCGTCCTCTCTGGGTGGGTCACTTCTGTAGAGTCCAGTTCTTATTGTTCTTCAGCCTCCAAGTCTTTGTTGTCCATTTAGAAAATGTAGAGAAGTTCACATATCTGGGGAGCAACATAACTTATCATCTAGACTGTAAGAAGGAAATTGCAACTAGAATAGCGAAAGCAAGAGCGAGTTTGAAGGCGATGGATAAGATCTGGAAAAGCGAAGTGATTAGCTTAAGAGCGAAGCTGAGCATCTTGAAAACATGTGTATTTAGCAGCATGTTGTATGGATGCGAGACATGGGTGATAACAAAAGATTCCAAGAGAAGAATATTGGCATTCGAAAGGAGTTGTGATAGAAAGATTCTGAGAATAGGATGGATGCAGAAGGTCACCGAGGAGGAATTATATAGGAAGAGAGAGCCAAAAGAGAACCTGCTGCAGAAGGTTATAAAACAGAAGCTACAGCTATTTGGGCATATTTGCAGAATGAATGATGAACGAAAAATCAAGACTCTGGTATTCGGCATAATGGACAGGTCAAATAGGAGAGGCAGACCCCCCAGAGAATGGATAGATGATAAAGTAGATTCGTGCAGAGCTACTCTACAGAAACCAAGCCACTCCACACTGGACAGGGAAAGATGGAAGGAAATAGTGAGGGAGGCATCAGACACCGATGAGCGCTGAGCCCACAGTTATTGATAGTGGTAAATATAAAGGATAATACGAAGGTAGAAAGTAGTATATAAAATAACAAATCTTAAGAGTAGTACAAAAGTCTGTGGTCTATTAAAAAGTTACAGGGTAATGCAGGGTGATACCAAGATACATAGGAATGCAAAGTTCTATGAAAATATACTTAGCCATCTAGGGTTGCTACACCCTGAGGGGTTCACCATCTCAGGAGTTGCCTGAGTCTCAATGAAATCATAGAATCACAGAACACTGGAACTGGAAGGGACCTCCAGAGGACATCGCATCCAGTCCGCTGCACTCAGGGCAGGACCAAGCACTATCTATATCATCTATATCTATATCATCCCGGACAAATGTTTATCCAACCTGCTCTTAAATATGATAAAGACCCCACAACCTTCCCAGGCAGATTATTCCAGTGCTTCACCACCCTGACAGGAAGTTTTTTCTTAATGTCCAGACTAAATCTTCCTGGCTGCAATTTAAGCCCATTGCTTATTGTCCTGCCCTCAGAGGTGAAGGAGAATCATTTTTCTCACTCTTTCTTATAACAACTTCTTAGATACTTGAAAATTACTATCACATCCCCTCTCAGTCTTCTCTTTTCCAAATGGTGTTTAGTTTAAGAATGGGATATAAGCTCCTAATTCACTCGAGCACTTTTACAGATGTTACCCTTCCTCCTCTCTTGTTGTTTCAGGGTTTTATTATGCCCCAGCTAAAGAGGATGTGTCTGTGACTGGATTGTCAACCAATCTAACAAACAGTGTTCTTGTGTCTGGAGACACATGTGGATTCATCCAAGTTTGGGACATTTCAGATTATGGGCTGATGCCTAGATCTCAGGTAAATCTTGCTGCTTCATTCTCAGTGAGTGGAAGTGGCCTTGGGATGTATGAGTGAAACAGTTCACCAAATTGCCATAACCACTTGTTGTTCTATTCTATTCTATTCTATGATTTATTGTCTAACTACCCCTACTGAGTTCATATCCATGGTATGGCACTTGTTTAGAGCACTGCTCCACAAATTGTGTGCGAAGGGGCGCTTAGTGTGCCTCAGAGCCACACACGAGGAGTGGGATCCTCCACTCTGTGCATGCACCCCACTGCTTGGTGGGTGAGCTCTCCCGCTTGGTGGGAGAAATGCATGGGGGGCAGGTTCTGGGGGTCCCTGGTTCTGGAGCAGTGGTGGAGGATCGGGTTATAGTGGGAAAGCTGCAAGTGCCTGGTCCTGGAGGAGGGGGAGGGGGTTAGGCTAGAGGTGGGGCCGGGGTGAGGGGAGACTGGGTTATATACATATGTATTGGGCATGCCATGAAATTGTAACAAGTGCTGAAGTGAGCCATGAGCTGATAAAGTTTGCTGAGCATTTGTTCAGAGCACTGCACTGTTCTTGGGGTAAGAGAAACTCAGGCATCTTTTAATGCCTCTGGCAGGTATCAGGCAAACTTGACTAGGTATTTCTGGTCTCCATAGTCCATTTTGGGCCTTTCCTCCATGCTCCGGGGTACATACTTACCCTAATAGCATAGCCTGAGTCACTAAAATCGGCATGCATTGGGGAAAGCACCCTCATTAATATATGCTGGGTTACTATAAACAACACTTTTTGATCATTCAGTGATCCTAATATCATGAATGAGGATTTTTTAAAAGGAAATACAGGCTGCAATTCCAAAAACTGGCACTTTTAATTAATTAAATTTAATGTAATTAAGCGTGACAGTTTTTGGAGGTGCAACCTGTTTTTCCTTTGAAAAGATCCTCATCCATGACATGAATATCACTGAATGATTGAAACAGCCAGTTATTGAAAGCTGCTTCACTATCAGCAATAACACTATTGATTTTAATGTTTGAGTTCCTTTTCAGGAGGCAGGAATAGGTCAGTGGTTTGAGCACTGGCTTACTAAACCCAGGGTTGTGAGCTCAGTCCCTTGAGGTGGGCCGTCTGGGGCAAATAGATATCAGGGATGGTGCTTGGCCCTGCATGGAGGGTGGGGGACTGGATTAGATGACCTCCCAAGGTCCCTTCTAGGGGATGTGTGTCCCCTATTATTTAATTAAAAACCACTCACCTACATCCAGAGCGCCCCACACTCCCTAAAACCTATGGACATCTCACCAAACCACCTGAGTTAATGCCCCCCCATTCCCTTGCACCATCCACCAGAATTTGCATATATTCTTCCCTAGCTGTATAGGGGACGCAACTGTATTCTGGGCAGGGTCCATGGTGTAATGAGTCATAAGGGTGAACTGTGTAAACACCCTCACCCCAACCCAAAAGTCTGTCCCTGGATACCCTAGCCACTCCATTGCTGTTAAACTTGTTCACAGACATTTCCTCACTGATACTTGTCAATCTGTCCAATTCAGGTTGTCAGAACCTTAGGGCACGGGGCAATTTTCCCTCCTGGTTTTGCACAGCATCACCCTCTCAGCAACATGTCATTTCACAATAGTCTTCAAGTAAGGGGCCTGCTTACTCCCAGATGTGTGTCACTGAGTTATCAGTAGCTCCCTTTGTGTTTAAGATCCCTCAGCTTTCTCTCTCTCTTGCTCTCGCATGCCCAGCCCATCAGGCTACCACCACTATTTCATATGGCTAAGCTTCTCTCCCCAGGTGAGGACATGGACATCTTTGTGCCAGGGCATCTGACTAATGGAAGCCAGGCATTGAGTTGGTGACCTCACAGAAGTCTGTCTGGAAGGAAAGTTCTGGAAGTTTCAGTGATGCCCCATAATAGATACCGCCACCTGAGAATTATCCTTTGGTTCATTCAGAAACACTAGACCAGACTTATGAAGTGAAGCCAGCTGTTACGAGGAGCTCCACGGAGAGGGTTTAGTATAGTTACCACCCTGTCATTGATCAGTCCTACAGCTCCTTCTGTCCTTCAAAGCTCTGGACCATCTAGCTGTCACCCAGAAACCCTGGTAAGAACTATTGTCTCCACATGGTTCTCAAACCACAACACTTTTCTTAATGGCACAAGAAACTCCCAGAATTGTGGTGATTCACTATCACTTACAATTTTTAAGTCAAGATTTGGTGCTTTTCCTCAGAGAACTGCTTCAGGAATTACAGATTGAAGCTCTCTCATTCCACACCCTTGGGACCTGACCATGCTGAACAAAAGAATTTGCCGGATCATGGAAGGTTAATATGGTCTAGCACATGACCAACACTTCCACTGCTCACTGGGCTCTTAGAAGACAGTTAGGGGTAAATTACAGCTAAATAACAGCACAGAACCTTGACAGCCAGTACTGGTGGCTGGAAACAAACTTTATGGGACCACGAGAAACTTGGCCACACCTGTGATAAATGGCTGTCCAGCTAACTAAAATCGTGCCAGATTATGGATGTTGCCGAATGAGAGAGTTCTGGATTACAGAGGTTCAACTTGTGTTGAGTGGGAATTCTCTTATCTGTTTTATACTGGAGGTCAGACTAAATGATCACCATTGTTCATTCTGGCCTCGGATTCTATGAATCTATGAGACTGTGCCACCAGGTGACTGTACGTTGCCAAGCAAGGGTGTTCTCAGTGGACTTCTAGCCCTTCATCACCTGCAACTAACGTACAGAGTACATTGCTATGCTAGTCCTCGCATTTCAAGGCCTCAGGGTCCTGTGATTGCAGTTCTGCCCCGAAGAGCTTCTCAGCCCTACTGATGCGTGATGCCAAACTGCAGGCCTCTTGCTTTGTGTGTATGCATCAGAGGTAGAAAATAAACTGGTGGGCCCCGGCACACCACTCCAGGAAGAAGGAGCCATGGGGCTGGGAGTTCAGCTGAAGGAGGGTGTGCATAGTGCTTGAAGACTGGCTCCTGGGGTTCTCCTATGGGCTGTGGTACTAAGCTGCAGGCAGGTGAAAGGGGCTGGCTGGGGGCACAGTCCCCCCCACAGGTCTGGGACTACTCCAGCCCTGAGATTCCCCCCAGGATGCCATTTAGGGAAGGTAGGAAGGCTGAAGCTCCGCCTGCCTCAAGATTCATACAGGGAGATTCTTCTTCCCCTTCCCATTACAGTCAGGGAACAAGGGGAAAGAGCCCAGTTTGCTGCATTGCTCTTCCTGTGGCTGGGGAAGGCAGGGGGCAGATGAGCTGTGCACTTTCCTCTCACTCCCTGACAAGTGAAGAGAAGAGAAACAGCAAGCAGAGTCCTGATGCAAATCTCGGGATGGGGAGGGGGAGGGGCTCAGAGCCCTCCTCACCCTCTGACCCTGGTTCCCACACTCTCTATGCACAACCCCATCCCCTGCCTTGGCCTCCCTACACACACACCACGACACTCCCCAACCCTCTGCCTTGAGCTCACCACACTCCACCCGACATTTCAATTTCTTATAGGCTCTGTCGTATTGCAACCCCTCCTCAGCCTCCTGCTCTCAGGGGGCCCAGTGGGGACTGTGATACAGCCAGGGCTTTTTTTGTGCCAGTACCATACAGCAGAGGTCCCCAGGAGAGCCGGCTGGAGCTCAGAGCTTGACATCTTACCTCAGGTATCATTGATCTGGGTCAATCTAGGTTCCAATCATATGGCATGTAATTTTCTTTAGCTTTTGGGGTTCTTTTAAGCTCTTAATTAATTAGTGGCCAAGTGCCTCACACTTTTTCTCCTGTGTCCATTGTCCAGGGCTCCCTGAAGAAGCCGCCATTACTGTGTAGCTGGAGAGCCCATAACAGCACTGTGGTGAGCGTCACACACTTCATGTTTGGTTCAGATTCGTTCCTCCTGAGCGGCTCCTCAGACAGAAGTGCCAGACTGTGGACCCCAGATGGGAAATTTGTGGGAACCTTTGGGCAGGAAAAGAGATGGGACTTGAAAAACTCATCAACATTTGCCCACCTCAAGTAAGTGTCCAGCCCAAGAGAGATCACTTTTACGGTTCTTTCTGTGGTGAATTTCTGAAAATATGTTATGCCTTCCCTGCCCTGCATGCATCTCATTATCATGACCACTGCTTACCTAGCAAGAAAGCCAAGAAGATATTAACCTGGGTAGCTTGAAGGGTAAGGCTGCTCCCGGGATTTGTGGAGTCTGTTCTAAGTCATGTGTGTGGAGAACTCAGTGTTGGGTTACCCACAAAAGATCAAGTGTGGGAGGGGCTGATTTGTCAGCTGGGAAGATCTGGCTGGCTTGCTTTCTACACAGGGATATGTGGAAAGTTGGAGAAGCTGGTGTGGGGAGAGGATGAAGTGCAGGTTTCTAGAATAGAAGCAGAAAGTGTCATTGGTAAATTCTTATGGAATCTCATTCCCTTGGTGCCTTGGGTGATATACGAGCTCATCCTCATTAACCCCAGATAGTCCTTCCTCTCTGCTGGGGTCTTCTCTCTGACACCTTTCCTGTATCACTGATGAGAAAGAAATAAAGTTCTCCCCTCCCTTCTTCATCACTTTGGACTAGTAACTGCTGACCGGGTGCACGATTGAATTACATACCTGGTACTAAGGCGTACTCAAATGTTTGTGTGTTCTTTGAGCTGTAATACAGGCAGAACCTCTAAAAGCTGAACTCTCTGGTCTGGCAACATCTGTGGTCCAGCAGCACCATGGATGTTGCTGGAAGAGAGAACCCCCCAACAGCTAGGACTTGGGCAGCAAGATGACCTGTGGCTAGGGATCCATCTGGGGCCAGCAGCAGCAGGCCCAGCACCTCAACCAAGGCCAGTGGATGGGAGCCCAGTCTTGGGGACAACCGGAGTGGGACCAGCAGATACAGGGCTGGAAGCCCTGCTGGCTGAGGTTGGAAGTGGAGGTGGTTTGTGGAGGGGGTGTGCGGGTCTGTAATCAGAGATGGGGGAGAGGGCATGGCCAGAGGACTAGAAGCCACGTCTGGGAGGAGAACTAGGCAGCGGGGCCAGAAGTGACTTCACCTAGTCTGGCAAACTCTATCCTTCAGTAATGATCGGGTCCCAAGGGCACCGGACCATGGAGACCCCACCTGTACACCTGTGGTCTGTATATCTGAGGGACAAAGTGGGTGAGGTAATATCTTTTATCAGACCAAGTTCTGTGGGTGAAAGAGACACAAGCCTCCAAGGTACACAGAGCTTTTCTCCAGGCCTGGGAAAGTGACTCAGAGCTGAAAACAAGGTGGCAGGAGAATTTTTTAGCATATGTGGTTGACACACGTTCTAAAAGCCCATTCCAGGTGAAGTGCTCCATGAATGCCCCTGCAGCGTATGACTGAAAAGAGTGCTGGAATACAGCATAAATCCAGTGTCTTTATTACAGCCAGGATTTCTAGTGTCTAACAAAGGTCTGGGTTTAAACTCCCAGGATCATGTTTTGAAGGTGCTGTGCAGGTTTCCTTTGAAGATAACGAATGAGGTCAGAGAGGAAGCGCTGGCTTTGTGAACAGAATGGGCCCACAGATGACAGTGTGTATTTTTTTTTTCTGCTGAGAGTTCATTCAAGAGTGTAGTGATTGCCTTTCCCCACATAACTGTTACTGTGCACTTAGGGTGTGTCTACACAGCACAGTTATTTTGGAATAATGGCCACTATTCCAAAATAATTCTACGAGTGTCTCTGCAGCAAAACTGCTATTTTGAAATAATTTTGAAACATCAGAGAGCTTATTTTGAATTCTGGCAACCTCAGTCTGGCTGTGTCTACACTTGCATTCCTCTTTCAAAAGAGGCATGCAAATAAGGGAAATTGAACATGCAAATGAGGTGCAGATTTACATATCTGGCACCTCATTTGCATTTTCTTTCGAAAGAAGAAAAGCAGTGTAGACACGCCTCTTTTGAAGGCAAACCCCATCTTCCAAAGAACTCTTCTTCCCATGAAGAAAAGGGCAGAAGAGTTCTTTCAAAAATGGTGTTTAACTTTTGAAAAAGTTGCATCTACACTGCTTTTCTTCTTTTGAAAAAAGTGCTTTCAAAAGAGGAATATGCAAATGAGGCACCAGATATGTAAATCTGCACCTCATTTGCATTTTTATTTCCCTCATTTGTATGCCTCTTTTGAAAAAGGAATGCAAGTATAGACACAGCCTCCACGAGAAATAACACCTTTTCTGAAATAGCTGTTTCAGAATAGGGGCTACATAGACCCTGTGTCTACACGTGTCCCTTCCTTTTGAAAGGGGCATGTTAATGAGCGGGTTCAAAAGATGCTAATGAGGTGCTTCAATGAATATGCAGCACCTCATTAGCATAATGGCGGCCTGGGCAATTCGAAAGTGCGGCTTTTCAAATCGCACACTGCCCGTGGAGATGGGACCTTCTGAAAGGACCCCCTAGTTTTCAAAAGCCCTTCTTCCGATCACCAGATAGGAAGAAGGGCTTTCGAAAATGGGGGGGGGTCCTTTCAGAAGGTTCCATCTCCACGGGCAGCGCGCGATTCAAAAAGCTGCACTTTTGAATTACCGCAACTGCCATTATGCTAATGAGGTGCTGCATATTCATTGCAGCACCTCATTAGCATCTTTCAAACCCGCTCATTAACATGCCCCTTTCAAAAGGAAGGGGCACGTATAGACCCAGCCAGACAGGGAATACAGGCTATTTTGAAATAAGCTATAACAGAATAGCTTATTCTGAAGCAGCGCTGCTGTGTAAAGATAGCCTGAGTTCAGGTTTCCAATACTGAAGTGTATGTTGGATTAATGTTTCTGGGACTATAATCTGAAATAGGCTCTCTTGTGTGTGGACACACTATTTCAGAATAAGTTTGCTTATTTTAGGGCTTCCCTGCAGTGTACATGTGTTATTCTGGAATAGTTTATTGTGGAATAATAACTTTGGAAAAAGCTATTCCAGAATAATTCTATAGCGTAGACATACCCTTAATGGCAGGGGGTGAGGTACACCACGAGTTGTGATAGGCATGAGTAAGACCCACAAAGATATATTGTAGGGGCATTGATCTTTGTCACAGTGGAGTTTTTGTATCTGTTGTCCTGGCAGGATCTGGTGCCCCTTTGCATTAATGAGTCCTGATCTGTGGAGAGCTTACTTCTGATCATGAGTTTGGGGACTGTTTGAAGACCTGAGTGGTTCAGGAAAGGTCCCCATTGAGGACCATGTTTGTAATTGTTTAATTATAGTCTGTATGGGTTCCAGAGTGGGGTGGTAGGTGACAACTAAGCGTGTGTGGTAGGAAAGGGAGTTAACAGTAGTTTTATTCATTGGCCTAAGTATCAAAGGTGTTAACCTGCTGGCCCAAAGTTCCAAGATTTAACTACACCACCCTACCATTCCTGTGAGGCACAGGGGAGCTATGAAGAGATCTCGAAAATCTATAGAAAATCTCCTGCTCCAGCAAGCTGCTGAGGTGATGACTGGTAAATGAGAGGCTGCTCTGCAGCTCTGATGGCCTGCTGAGGGCAACTCTAGTAGCATGGGTAAGAAACTCCTCTTTCATCAGCTTGACGCTGCCGTGCCAGTTAAACTCTCCTGAGTTAATCTTACTCTCACTAAAATCAGATGTCATGGTTCTAATTCTTTCCGGTCCTGCCAGCCTCAAGTGTTCCAAAGCCATGGCTGAGGGGCCCCTCAATCATGCTCTTGACACAAAACCTGTGAGATTATTAAAATTGCACATTCCAAGTTCTTCCCATTTGTACTGGCACCTTTAACGGTTCATATTTTTCAACCTTTACTCCTCAGCCACAAGGACTAGAAACATAGTGAGTTTTAAGGAAAGCTGTGATTACATAATATTCACATGACTCCAGGAGCTGGTGCTTTAAGGAGAAACAAAGAAAAATCCTAAAATCAATTCTGAGCAGTGGCAACACTTGCATCTCTGAAAGCAGTCTTCCCTGCCACCCTTTTCTACCATTACTGGTGCTTAAGAGCAGTCTACACAAAGGGTTTGGGAGGAGGGGTAAAATTTTCCCTCTTTTGCTCACAGCCCTGCCATCCCACTAGTAAAACACCAGTGGCTGTGGAAGCCATGTACACGGGAAGGATCTCTTCGCAAAAGGACCTGCCACTGTCCTGGCTGCAGAGGGGAATGTTTGTCAAAGAAGCTCACAACAGATACAGCAAGGGCTGCCTGATGGCTAAAAGACACCTTAATCCAGGACAGAGGGAAAAGACTTCATTGCAGAGCTTTACTGATTTGTGCTTTGATTTGAAATTTTCTCTGGAAGTCCCGTACTCTCAGCCCAAGTGGTTCAGTAATTCTTGTTTCACATTTATACCCCATTGGCCTTGCCCAGGAAACGACAGCCCCCTACAGTGTTTCTATTGCTGACTCCTAGAATAATCTACATTGTCTTCAAAGATGAGGCAGATGCTTTGTAAATCCAGCCCTGGTCCAGGATATGTTCAGTAAAC
This sequence comes from Carettochelys insculpta, assembly GCF_033958435.1. Lineage (NCBI taxonomy): Eukaryota > Metazoa > Chordata > Testudines > Carettochelyidae > Carettochelys > Carettochelys insculpta. The sequence continues at coordinate 20,837,785 of NC_134156.1, read as the reverse complement.
CAGCAACTGGGAGAAAGGTATGAGGAAGGAGTGAAAGTAAATATTTTTTTAAATTTTTGCAAGGGTAAGCAACAGAGCAGATGTACCTTTCAAACATGCTCCTAACTCAGGTCACTGAAACGTGTCAACTGATTACATGGAACTAGAGTTAAAGAAAAAAAAAACACTGTTAATTTGAAGCAGAAGGGAGTCCTGAAAAAGTTATCAGATGCTTCATAAATGCCTTGATTCCAGCATTTCTTAAGAGCCAAGTTATAAACAGTGTTTTGTAAAGTGCCAGATTTTTTCAGTCTCTCTCTAGCCCATAAAAGCAGCAGAAGATTCAAAACAACAAAGTTCACCAAAGTCAGGCCTATTATATTAAGTTCTTCCAGTTTCTTTCCACCAGTCGAGTTTTTTCACCCAAAGGAGGAGAGGCAAGAGGAAAAAAAAGCATTATGTTCACAAAACATGAAAAGTCGGAGAGGAAAAATGATGCCAAAGAAGTGTTAGACAAACCTATCCCAGTAAGCGGTTTGGATTAATTTTTTCATAGACAAAATTAATTTCAAATCACAGCAAGGGTGTAACTACACAACAAAGTTATTTCAGAATAACAGCTGCTATTCTGAAATAACTTTGTGAGTGTCTACAGAGCAAAACCAATATTTCGACATAATTTGAAATAGCAGATGGTTTATTTCATTTTCTGTAAACCTCATGCTATGAGGAATAGCGCATATTCCAGATATATATTTCAGAATAGAGGCTGTATAGACAGGGAATAGGGGTTATTTCAAAATAACCCATAGTGCTTCCAGGGACTCTAATAAGAAATAGGCTCTGTTGTATGTGGATGCTCTATTTCAAAATAGCTGAGCACTATTTCAATAGCATTTTGTATGTAGATGTGTTATTTCGAAATAATCTCTTCCAGAAAATGTCTTCCAGAATAGTTTATTCCAAAGTAACACTGCTGTGTAGACACGGCCCATGAGAATAAATAAAGATCTGTGTCTAACTGTTAACAAGAATGCCTAATTACTCTATAGATATTATGATTTGTGGAAGATAATCATCTCTCTTGTGTGATAGATAAACATCTGTGATCTTTCCGAGTGACTAATCAAATAATTACTAACCCAAGAGGGAAACTAGCAATATTAGGTTTTACAGAAGCAGTGGCTTAACAAAGAGAGTTGACTGGCAGTTTAACAGTCTTTTTCTTCCATTTGAAAAGTCAGTATGTACCGTGGGACCAGGAAAAAGGGAATTGGAATGGTTGTGTGTTTTTAGAGGTTCAGGTCGGAGAGTATCTGTGAATCAATAATCAAGAAGTACTTGACCCTGGCAAGAAAAGATATGCATCTCTTAGAACTGTGTCACCTCTGATCGAGAGAGATTTTTCCAGCATCCGAGTGCTAGCTTCTGCAACTGTAGGCATCTCTCTCTCAGGAAAACAAAAAAAAGCAGTCAAGTAGCACTTTAAAGACTAACAAAATAATTTATTAGGGTGTTTTTTGTTATTTTGTTAGTCTTCAAAGAGCTACTTGACAGCTTTTTTGTTTTGATAGTTTATAGACTAGCACGGCTCCCGCCCTGTTACTATCCCTCGGGCAAATGTCGCACAGCATGGCAGTGCTACTGGCAGGAGGAAGTGCAATTATTTCTCTTACAAAATCTGCAGGAATGACTATTTTTTTCTAGGCTTTGTCTGTGCCGGTGTGGCCCAGAGGCACTGAGACAACTGGGCAGGGTGACTGAAGCTTGAGCTAAGAGTCAGTGGGTGTTCTGGATGGGACGGGGGTGCAGGAGCAGGATGGAGGTGGGAGGGGTGTGAGTGACGGGGCAGGAGCTTAGCTGATGCAGCTCCTCCACTGCTCTCAGGCACCAACCCCAGCTCCTTTTATTGGCTGCAATTCCGGCCAGTCAGAGCATTGAGGGGAAAGCCTCTCCAGGCAGCATTGCACTGCCATTCCCCCAGGTGGGAGGGAGAGTGGTGTGCAGAGCCCAGAGCCACCCTTCCTCCCTGCCAGGCAGACCCACACACCCTGCAATGGGCTGGGCAGGAGAGCCTCCAGTCTTGGAGGCCAGAGCCAGGCAGGCTACAGGCCAAATCCAGACTGCAGGCCAGGGGTTCTCCACCCCCTGCTTTAGCCCCCTAAGGTTGCAGGTTCAGTTCTGCCTGCCAATGATCAGTTGTCCAGTTTGCCCATAGAGTGGCTAGGCAGTCCAGCCACTCTCTGACGACAGATATTGTCCAACAACAACTTCTGTCAACAAATCCCTCTAATTTAGACATAGCCAAACAGAGGTCAAAAGACACTGAACTCGTGATGCTATTGAATAGAGTTCTCTTCTGCATATGCAGGATATGGTGAGAACACTTCAGTGCTGAATGTGTGGTTTAAAGTACAACTAGATACCCACAAGAACTGAATTTGGTGCAGTAGATACTAAAACATTGCGTATTTGGATCAATACCGCTTTCTAAGTTTGCATGTCGAATGAATTCAAGAGAGTTCTTTGTGTGATCATTTATCTAAGCAACTGAGATGGCATAAGTCAGGAAATTCTATGGGATTTCTATACCACAGAGCTATTCCCAAAAGTCTCATTCCAGAGTTATTATTCCAAAATAACTGAAATACTATTATGTCTACACAGCAGCTTTATTTCAAAATAAGCTATTCTGGAACAGTTTATTTTGAAATATCCCCCATTTCCCCCTCGACAACCCTCATTTCAAAATACCTATTTCACAATAGGTGCTATTCTTCATGGAATAAGGTTTACCAATTTCAAAATAAGATGACTGTTATGTCAAAATTATTTCAAACTAGTGGTTGAGTAGATACTCACAGTTATTTGGATGTAGTGCCCACTATTTTGACATATCTTTGCTGCATAGACACACCCTGACACCATACTCTGGGATCTTAGCTCCAGAGAAGCCCACTTCAGTTGTTTTCCCATGTATACTTCATTGTGCTCTTGGTATTGCAAATCCAATCCCTAAAATTTATAGCAAATTTTAGCTCTTTAAAAACAGAACAAAAACAAGTGGTTGCACATGCAATGAGCACTTTTCCAAACTTGATAACCAGGACATTTTTAACTTTGTTTTTCTCCCCAACATACCCTCTGCTTTACTACCCACACATACCCACACTGAAGAGAAATAGCCCTGCAAAATGTAAGGGTGTCTAAATAATAACATCATCAGCTCCCACCCGGGAATGACAAATGTCCTCAGAAACCGCAAACGTCTATTTTTTAGCATTTTGTAATCTTCCATGTTAAAAGTGACATAAACATATTTTGCCCTCCCTACTCCCCTAAACTCTGTTCAGAAAACTTTTCTCTCCAGCCATGCACAAGTGTATTTCAGGCCAAAGCAAAAGGTAGGGAAGACAGGAAGGAAGATATGGTTTACCCTAGAAAAATGGGCACCTAATGACAACTGATTTTTCTAAAAAAAATCTGATTGTAAACCCCTGACTGTGATCTCCAGATTAATCTCAGAAATTAGAGACTCAAGCCTCATCTAAGTGGTACAGTGCTTCTCCCTTGGGTGTAACTGCTAGCATCAAGATCTAAGACTCATCTGACTTGTCCAGTGCCCCTCCTTCTACAGATTGAACCTCTCTCATCTGGCACCCTCTGGACCTGACCGGTGTCGATGTCACTATCGTCTTGCACATTAGCAACACTTCAACTGCTCATTAAACTCTTAGGAGACATTAGCTGCGTCTACACGTGCACGTTACTTCGAAGTAGCGGCACTAACTTCGAAATAGCGCCCGTCACGTCTACACGCGTCGGGCGCTATTTCGAAGTTGAAATCGACGTTAGGCGGCGAGACGTCGAAGTCGCTAACCCCATGAGGGGATGGGAATAGCGCCCTACTTCGACGTTCAACATCGAAGTAGGGACGTGTAGACGATCCGCGTCCCGCAACATCGAAATAGCGGGGTCCTCCATGGCGGCCATCAGCTGGGGGGTTGAGAGATACTCTCTCTCCAGCCCTTGCGGGGCTCTGTGGTCACCGTGGGCAGCAGCCCTTAGCCCAGGGCTTCTGGCTGCTGCTGCTGCAGCTGGGGGTCCGTGCTGCATATACAGGGTCTGCAACTAGTTGTTGGCTCTGTGTATCTTGCACTGTTTAATGAAAGTGTGTCTGGGAGGGGCCCTTTAAGGGAGCGACTTGCTGTTGAGTCCGCCCCGTGACCCTGTCTGCAGCTGTGCCTGGCTCCCTTATTTCGATGTGTGCTACTTTGCCGTGTAGACGTTCCCTCGCTGTGCCTATTTCGATGTTGGGCTGAGCAACGTCGAAGTTGAACATCGACGTTGCCAGCCCTGGAGGACGTGTAGACGTTATTCATCGAAATAGCCTATTTCGATGTCGCAACATCGAAATAAGCTATTTCGAAGTTGGGTGCACGTGTAGACGTAGCCATTTAGAGGTAAATTAGAGCTAAATAACAGCACGGAACTCTGAGAGCCAGGACTGATGGTTGGAAACAAACTTTATGAGACCACAGCAAACTTGGCCACACCCATGATAAGTGGTCATCCAGCTAACTAAAATCATGCTGACTCACGGATGCTGCTGAAAAAGAGAGTGCTGGATTAGAGAGGTTCAACCTGCAGTGTAAACCAGCCAGTATCAAGTTCTGAATGATGAGGCTTCTGCCACGTCCAACAAAATGCTCTTTCACTAGTTAATAGATCCCACTGCCGATATTGTCAATATTCCTTTTTGTCCGTACTTCGTAGCAGTGCCCTCCATTCCCCTCCACGCTTTGTAGGTGATGCTCTCCAGCCCACAGCCAAGGTTTTTCATACTAAACTGGCTCCTCCAGTCCAGGAATTTTGTTGCTGTGCTTTCCTCTCCATCTTTCTGCTCCTGGGATGCCAGAGCTGAATTCAGTAGTCCAACTTGAGGGCTTTGAGACCCTCGAGTGGCATGTTCTATAGAAGTGTCATTTAGTACAGTGATGGAAACTATCACTGGCCTTTGTCAGTTGGCCTGGTGCAGAGCAGGGAGGGCAGAGAAAGAGAGAGAGGCGCTCGCCTACTCAAGCTCCCTGCAGATGGTCAAACCACAAAGTACTAGCAAGAAGCCACATATTTCCTTCCAATCTCATTGCTTTGGCTGGAGACCAAGCTACCCACCCATGGAATCACACTGGGCTCAGGAGCATTGTGCCAGTTTGCCTCACCCAGCAAGCATGACTAGAGGATGGAGCATCTGAATTCTTTCAGGGCCATGGGAATAGATAAAGTGTATGATCCTGTCTTGACTTCTAGACTCTCAGGAAGCTTTGGACTCCAGGCTGATATCAGCTGGCTCCCTTAAATGGCCTTCACTGGAGCAATGCCCACGTATGCCACTGTGGTGAACCTGGCCCAAGGAATTTCCTTTTCAGAAGAGAAATGAGTGGTCATACGTTACTTTAATCTATTGGACAAACATGAACATTACATAGAGAGAACCATCTGATTTAAGCCTATTTTCTCACAAGGAGTTTCTGAGTGGAAGTTACCCATCTTCCCAAGAGAACAAACCAAAAGTCGGGCTTGTTCAGGTTCCCTGGAGAGGAAGTACTTATGTTTTGTTCTCTCCTTACCATTTTCTGCAGCTGGGGCGCTGCAGGTAAGTCACCTCTACTGGCTTCGCAGCCACAAGCTAAGACAAAAGTCTGGTATAAAGAGAAGGCATTTGGTAAGGTTTGGTATAAACCAAGCATAACACCATCGCAGTTAATCAAGACTCGCCTCAACAGATCAACCACTGCTACCATTGTTCGTAGGCATCATTAACTGACTAATATCCATAAAACCAATTTATTGTTGACCTGGGACTGCCGTCTGTCATGGTTTTAACCTCTTCTTTAGCTTTCACTGTTGAATGGCTATGTCTATAGTGTTCCTACTTTGGCCACTTGACTGCAGCAAACCCTTGATTTCATGGACTAATGGGAGGGAGAGGTGTTCGCTATTCCCAAAAGTCCGTTAAATGCGAGGGTTTACTGCCCACCCACCCCCGCCAAGCTCCCCCAGTCCCAGTCCCCCGTCCCAACAGGAAAGAAAAAAAAAAACACTTGACGCTCAGCAGAGCCACTAACACCATGGGAGGAGCTGCTGGACCGCACGGTGTAGCTGGGATCCCACTGGTGCGGCTGGAGGAGCTACCAATGGAGCTACCACATGCTCCTCCCACCAGGGGTGGAACTAGTACGCAAGTGCCCATCTGCCCGTGTATGCGCCCCACCCCTGGTGGGAGAAGTGTGAGGTGGCTCCCAGAAAGGGGATGATGGCTCCTCCATGCTGCAGCAACGGTAAATCTCTTAACTTTTTTTTCTTTGGGTCGGGGATGACTTTACAGACCCCAGTGGACTTCAGGACAATGGGGGTGGGGGTGTCTGTTGTTCCCAAAGTCTGCTAAATCATGGTCCATAAAATTGAGGGTTTATGCTACTTAAGGCCAAGAAAAATATCTGCAGTGGAATTGTCAGTACTTGTTCTCACATTTGGTTTTGATTTCATGGAACTGGTACAGATGAGGGGTGGTGCAAAGTGTCCTGGATTTCTGCACAAAAGTATCTTTGAGCACACCCATTGGTTTGGTACATCTAAAGTTTCAGTCTAGTAGTGAAGATGGATTTTCATGTTAAACAGTGCTGAATTTTCAGTTTCAACACGTTTAATGAGGAGTGAACTTTCCAGGCTGTGAAATGACCTGACTATGGCAGAAGAATACCAACACATCTGGGAGTGCAGGGGTGGGTAATTATCCTTTTCGCACCCCTCTATCTTGAGGGATCCTTACTACGCTGTTCTGACTAGCCAGCATGGCCAGATATCTTATTCCCGTGTGGAATAACACATTGGATAGACCTCTGTATGTCCTTCATGACATCTTGTACCACTTAAGTCAATGGCCATGGTATTTTTCTTCTATGGCAGCAGAGTTTTCTTCTCTGGCAACAGTGCAATCTGTGGCCGTGATGTGAATCATAGAAATCATGGATAGAAAAGGCCATCATGTTAAATGCTGTAATTCAACCCCCTTGCTAGTCCAAGATTATTCTCAGTGGTATCTTCCCATTCCCAACACCTCCTAGAATGGTGCTCACCACATCCTTTGATGATTCTGACCCATTAGATTTTTGGTTTATCATTTTTGCAGGCTGCATGGGATGGTCAGTCTCGATTTTGGTAAAAAATATTAACAACTTTTTCTTCTAATTTTTTTTTGCTTTTTTTTAAATCAGGGACCCCTGGAGTGAAAGGAAAGAAACCAGAAAAAAACAAACACCAACCAGGCAGCCAGCATGTCCTGATGGGCTGCTATTCGGGTCAGGGGAGCTTGTTAGAAATGTGGAGGGAGAGACAGAAGAAACGGCAAACCAGGAGACGAATGGGGAAAGTACAACAGAGGAGAAAGAGCAAGTGCAGGGTAAGTGTTTGCCAGCAATGGGGTCCACCTTAAGAATCAGGAGCATATTTTCAAGAGTTAGCATTTAACTGCAGTGAGACGTCCCAGCAAGTTCTCTGACACAACAGGAGGGAAAGACGGCTGTAGTACAACTTCACCATTCCTCGGGCAATCAGGGCCCAGCCCAGCCCCCCAGTGCAAAAGTTAGAACAGCCTATGTTCCACTCTTGTGCATGCTGGTTTGTTAAAAGCCCTCGAGGCCGTCACATATGTAACACCAATGGAACTTGGTTGTCAGCAGGCAGGATTAAAGCTGGGACTTTAGGGGCTAAAGCCATGAGCCTCTAATGCATGAGCTAAAAGCCAGCTGGCTCTTAGCTAAGGCTCTCCCTACTGGTGTCAGAGCCTCTGGGTTACGCATAGGCAAGGATCTGCTGGAATGCGGTGAACTCTGCAATGTCCAGTGCCCATTCCCCCTGCAGACTTTTGAAAGTTAATGACCTTCTCCATTGAGAACAATGTAAGCCAATGGTTCCCCCACAGCCATGGCATGTGTCATTAAAACCTACCTAGGTTAGTGCATGCATCAGAGGTGGGCAACCCCTCTGCTGTTCCTTGAGCCAAGAAATGCGGCGGCTCCTTGGAGTCACACGCCAGGAATGTCATCCACTGCTCTGTGCATGCACCCCAGCACTTGGTGGGAGAAGAGCGTGGTGGCAGCGGTGGCTCCAGTGAATCGCCAGCATCGAATTAGAGTTGGGGGGCTGGGGGTGCCCGTCTCTGGGGGAGTGGAAGGGCATTGAGCCACATATTATAGATTTATTTTTTACATCCAGGTGCAATACCCAGAGGCACTGAGACCTCATCTGGGGTGAGTGAAGTCTCTGCTCTACAGCCTTGCTTGAGAGCCAGCTGGACTTTAGCTCATGTGGTAGAGTGCAGGGCTTTAGACCCTTTGCTTGCAGGTTCTCTCCCTGGGGCCAGCAACCCGGGTCTGTCAGCATTACATATGTGTGTAAAATGTAAATAAACTTACAATATGTGGCTCCTTGCACTCTGTCCACAACCATTTTGGCTCTTGGTCTGTAACTGGTTGGCCACCCCTGATTTACATCTTTCCTGGTGCTCCACCCTCAATGAATTGAGTACAATCTGCCCTTGGGGAGCTACTGCTGTATACCTTGGGGAACTCTTGCTGCCCATCTGGGCCAGGTTCCTGACTGTTCTGTGCAGCTGAAAGTAGACAGATGGCAAGCTTAGGCTGTGGCCCCCTGTGCATCTTTTAAAATAAGTTAACGTTTATGTAATTATAGAGTGACTCATTGTTTGTCATCAGGCTTCACAAAAGGTGATGAAAGATGGATATTAAAATATTTTAATTCGGTTCCAGGGGGAAAATATACTCAGTTGGGCCGTGAAGAACTGAATTCATTACTTCAGCCACATCTCAGGTTGCGGCTTATTTGCCTTCACTTTAAAATGAGCTGAATCTTCTGCAATTGCTGTGTAAAAACAAAGTTGTCATTTTCATTGTCGTTTGATAATGCCTTGGGCTCTGATCTTACACAGCAAAACTGCCAGTGAATCTAATGGACAAATATTGGAAATGCAGAAGGGGGGTGGGGGGAAATTTCTGGAGTCAGGACTTCAGGGCAGGACCTACAGTAAGTTAGCAACACATTATTCTAACAGTCAGACGGTTTTACGCAGCTGCCAAGATGTTCCATCGAGTGCACAGGCTTGACTTATTGCTAAGAAGCAGACTGGAACCGGGCTGCCCTTTTCAGTAAAGGAATGTACAGCTGCAAGGTTTCCGTTCATTTTGCACAATATGGGTTCCAGGAATTTGTGTAAATCATTAGGGGCCATCCAGAAAACAGGGTCACATTCATAATTGTGATGAATAACAATAAAATAGTCTCACGTATGTGGTGCCAGCACTCAAAGGTCTTTGGGTACCTGCAAAAAGAGCTAACTAAAAACATACTAAGGAGAAAATGCACAACACTGCCCAGCAAATTCCTAGCCAAGGAGGAACACACAGTGATCCCTAGTGCACATTCAATTGAACAATCAAAATACTTTCATGTCTTCTCACGTGAAGAGAAGTATATGCACTGGGGAAAGCCACATCTCCAGAGCAGTGTCAAGTCATGCATCTGCCTTTTTAAAAGGCTAGATAATTGGATCACCGTAATTGCTCTATGCATAATCAGATCAGGGTTAACCTCTTGTGTTTCATAATGCCTCTCACTCACCATGAGACTCGGGAGGGAAATCCCACATCAATTGCATTACATAACAGGCCAGATGGAGGAAGGGGTCAGCTCAGCAAAGCACATCAACGGGTGTTTAAAACCCACTGAAGTTAATGGAACTGAAATCTGTCCTTAAAGTTAAGCATATGTTTCGGTGCATAGAATCATAGAACCCCCAGCTGGCATCCTTCAGTCTGCATAGACTATGGATCGCGCCCTTTAAAGTTTCAATTGAGGACTTCATTTACAGCATCTGCTGTGACTATGAAGACCCACACGAGAGTGACAGTCCTTGCTGCATCTCTTGCAGATGTAGTGGGTGTCTGGCAAGTCCTTATTGTGCTTTCTGTGCGCTCGCTTCTCCTCTGCTAGCTGTCTGATCTTCATCTCGCCCTTCTGAAGGCCCTTGTGTAACCCCTGCCTCTATCTGCTGCGGTCGTCTGCTAGTTCTTCCCAGTTGTCCAGCTCGATGTCTACCTCTCTGAGGTCTCTCTTGCAGACATCTTTGTAGCGCAGCGGGGGGCGTCCGGGAGGTCTTTTGCCAGAGGCTAGCTCACCATACAGGATGTCTTTTGGAATCCTTCCATCATTCATCCTGTGGAAGTGGCCAAGCCAGTGGAGTCGACGCTGCCTGAGGAGGGTGTGCATGGTTGGGATCCCAGCTTGCTCGAGGACGGCGGTGTTGGTCACTCTGTCCTTCCATGATATTCCATAGAACAGTACAACTAGAAGGGACCTCGAGAGGTCATCAGGTCCAGTCCCCTGCCCTCAGGGCAGGACTAAGTACCATCTAAATCATTCTTGATAGATGTTTATCCAACCTGTTTTAAAATATCTCCAGTGGTGAAGATTCCACAATCTCCCTTGGCAATTTATTCCAGTGCTTAACCACCCTGACAGTTAGGAAGGTTTTCCTAATGTTCAACCTAAGCCTCCCTTGCTGCAGTTTAAGCCCATTGCTTCTTGTCCTATCCTCAGAGGCTAAGGAGAATAATTTTTCTCTCACCTCTTTGTAACACCCTTTTAGGCATAGTAATCCCCTGGTATGTTTGACTTTGATTTGTGCTTAACTCGCATTAACTCGCCTGGAACCAGGCTGCTGCTTGGTTCCCATCTCCTCCCTGCTGGGCAGTTTCCTGTTAGCTGCACTTCCTGGTTCCCCTGCGCAGGTGGGACCTGGGAAACTGACCAGACGTGTGCTGCCTGGGTCCCACTCTCCACCACTCTGGGAACCTTGTCGGCTGGTCAGTTTCCCGACTCCTGCCGCCTGGTTCCTGTCTTCCCCGACTTGCATAAAATGTGAGTTATGCAGGGGTTGCAAGGAACACAATCAACCCCTGTGTGGCTCGGGGGTCTACTGTACTTGAAAGCTGTTAAGATGTCCCTTCTCAGTCTTCTCTTTTCCAAACTAAACAAGCCTAATTCTTTTAACTGTGCTGCATAGGTCCTGTTTTCTGGACTTTAAATTATTTTTGTTGCTGTTCTCTGGAACTTCTCCAGTCGCTGCACATCTTATTTGAAATGTGGTGCCCAGGACAGGGCACAATAGTTCAGCTGAGGCCTAATCAGTGCAGAGTAGAGCAGAATTACTTTTCATGTCTTGCTTATGGCACACCTGGTAATGCATCCCAAAATATTTACTTTTTTTGCAATAGTTTTTTGCACTGTTGACTCATATTTAGCTGGTGAGCCACTATGACCCCTAACTCCCTTTCCACTGTACTCCTGCCTGGATAGTCACTTCCCATTTTGTAAGTCAGACTAGAGATGCATTTAAGGACTTGCTTGGTGTGATGCTAGTACTTAAGTGCTTTGCTGAATGAGGACCTAATAGGGTTGGTTTGCCTTGCTCTGAAATTTCAGGCATTGGCTGCTGGAAAAAGGTCAGATGCCGGATGTGATGGGCTGATGATGCACTGCATGGAGATGTAGTATAGTAACAGAGAGATAGCTGTGCTAGCCTATCAAAACAAAAAAGCAGTCCAGTAGCACTTTAAGACTAGCAAAATAATTTATTAGGTGATGAACTTCCATGGGACAGACCTATTTATTCAGATCATAGCAGTCTGTTCTGGTCTGGCTATGATCTGAAGAAGTGGGTCCGTCCCACAAAAGCTCACCACCTAATAAATTATTTTGTTAGTCTTTAAAGTGCTACTGGACGGCTTTTTCGCATGGAGATGGTAACAATTGTGCAGTTCTCTGTTTGGGAGAAGTGTGCTTCCAGAAAAGCACCACTTCATCTTTTGAGAGCTGAACTGAAATGGCCCTATTGCAATCAAATTGCAGGACTGCAAATTCTGACCCCATGGAGCGACTGGCCGGACACAGGCTTCAGAGATTCCAAGCTAAATGGGTGCATGCACTCAGATTTGTTTAGCCTGGACACAGATTTCCACCACTTCCCTTCCAAGTTAAGAGCAGCTTGCATCCAGCGCTTAGTGGGCTGACCACAAACCCTGCCTCTACGAACATGTTTGTTAAAACACACACAAGCACTGTATCCAGAGTGCTGTTGGAAGCTCCTATTTCAGCCTTTTTTCATCAAATATAAAAATCTATTGCAGCTGTCAGGGAACACAGTGATAGCTGCCATCTTGCTGCTGTGGGAAGCTCGCAACACATTGATCCAGATGTAAAGTGCTAATATTTTCCATCAGTGTGCAGATTTTTCCGTCCACGTGCAGAATAAATTTACTTTGCATGCACCAAGGCATATGCACATGTGTACCACCAGTAGAAACAAAACCTCGCTATAAGCACTCTACTAATCAGCTGGGTGGCATTTTAATCTCTCCTGAGCAGCTGCACAACTGCACAATGACCACTGATCTGGATGTGTGTTTCCTATCCAAATCCACAAACTGCTTGAACCATGAGGAATCAGTGCCTCTTTCCATTGACTCCAGTGTGTTTTAGATCAAGCCCTTCAGTATCAGGTGGTGCGTTGTATCGGAAACATGAACCAGGATTCCTGGGTTCTGGCAGACTTGATACTCTGCATGATTGGTACTCTGTGCCTCGGTGTCCACAAGTGTAAAACCCGCCTTCCCGGGAAACTGAATTAATGAGTGTGGTTTCATGTCTGGTTTCTTGCCTTTCTCCTTAGTGGGTGCCCCTCTTACACTTCCTTGTTTAGGGTGTTTGTGTGTCTGTTCCGATTTGCTGAATGTTTTAATTACCATTGTGTCCTACCAAGTCTCAATGCCCCGTTCATTTTCATAATTGAGATTTGCATTTTTTTAAGCTACAGCTCACACTGACTCATTATCTATCACACGTGGTCAAACCGACATCAGACGGTTTGATTCCTAATGTGGATCCCCGAAGCTTTCCGTTGGTTTGGTTTACATTTCCAGCCTATCAGTTTAGAGCTGACAGCTGCCAGATCAGAGCTGAAGGAGTGGAATCTGCGCCGTTGTGCTCAAATGCCAAAGAAATTGTTTTTGCTGAAGGTGTTTTTTTCTAGGTGGAAATGTTGGAGCGGTGGGGCTTCAAGTTTCCAAAGTGACTGGTGTTTCTGGGTGCTTCCACTTTGGGCTGTGCTGTTGAATAGACCTCAGGGGGACCTGATTTCTAGAAAGTGATGAACAGCCTTCTTCCAGAAATCAGGCCCCTATCACGGGTGTCGAGGTGGGCATCCAGAGAACTGAGACACTCAGCATCACTGGTCACATCTGGGAATAACAAGGACACTCCCTGGCAACTAACTCCTTGCACTTCAAAACCCTAGGCCTCTGCTCTGAGAGCTCAGTTACCTGTAGTGGCAGTTTTGGTTCTATCCCTCCGTGGCTCATACCGCAAGAGGACAGAAGGGCCTAGTCGATTGCTTTCTGGACTAAGAGTAAAAAAAAAAACATGTTCAGTTCCTGACTCAGCTACAGACAAACTGTCCCCCGAGGGACAAGTCACTCAGCCTACCATGTGCCTCAGTTCCCCATTTCTATAGGGGAGGATCTTATTTCCCTGTGTAAGAGTGTAGGGAGATAAAATCCATTAATAGCTCTGCACTCCACTGTGGGTGACATGAGTACCTAAGAAGGCCAGCAGATGAAATGAGCTGACCAGAGGGGCCAACAGTCACTGCAGGCTCTGGGGCAAGGTGGGGAGGGAGGCCTGGCTCTGTGCCCCTGGAAGAGGCAGGGCCTAGGGCAGTCAACCATGGGGCAGTACTGGGACCCCTCTCCCTGGGGCCTGGCATTTCAAAGGGGCCTAGGATTCTGTCCGCCACAGCTCAGGCCCCTTTGAAATGCCAGGCCCCAGGGCAACACCCCTCCGACCCCATTGGTGAGCCTGGAGCTGATGCTGAAGCAGAGCTGATTGTTCATCCGGTAGAGAACAGCAGTGATAGAAACCTGTTTGCCAGCATGTTACCCGGGCTACCAGATGGTGGATGTGTCATGGACATGACACACTCTGCAAAGGTGACAAGAGCCAACCCATGGCCGTTTAGAAAATGTCTCCTCCTAGCACTGAAGGGCTCAGGCTGCGCCACCTCACCAGAGATGTAGTGAGGTACCTGACTGGGGTAGAAATGGGATTTCAGAGTTACTTAGATTAAATCATGGGGTTTGGCAAACCTTGCGCCATTTCATTATAAGCTCTGTCCACATGGACAGCACTCAAAAACACCAGGACAACCAGGTCCCTTTCCTTGCAATGAAAACCACAATGGTAAAAGCTAACTATTTGTGGGAGGAGCTGCACCCAGAATTTACTAACTCAGCCCATGAGAATTCTATACTCACTTCAGAGTAACCAGATTAGTGGACCCACAGAGCCTTCGACACAGTAAGGAAGCACGAAGGGAGATAAGCAAAAGAGAGCAGGTTATTTAGGACAGCTAAGACCTCAGGGCTCTGGATATAGTCACTTTTATATTAAAAAAGATGTGCTTCCAAGATGCAATAGGTGTCTCCTTTCCAACAGGAATCAGACAGCAATTTGGCCTGACAATAACACACCAGCAGAAAGCTTACCCCTTGTGTCATTGTTAGGCAGCGCTCCCAGCAGGGTCGTCCTGCTCCAAACTTCTTTCTCTCCATCTCCAATAACCAGAAGGGAGATGCTGTCATTCCACTGCGGAGAGGGAAGGCTGAATTTCTCAAATGGGTGTGGGTTTTGGAAATGAACCTTGCAAACACCTGCTGTAAGTGCCCTGATTCATGCTGGGCCAGTTGCCAGATGAGGCAGGATCTAGGGGCTCATTAGCACGATTGAGGCTTTGGCAAAGCAAAGGGCTCTCAGCTTCCACATCCAGGAGACGCTGAGGAAGGCTGTGGCAGGAGTTCAAGGGAGTGTGGTGCGTGCTGTCTAGACAGAGCCGAGCTTCAGCCGCCGTGTTCCTGTTGAGCCGTGCGCTTGGATGGCCACGCAGGGAGAGATTCAGCTGATTAGCAGAGCACCCGCAGCCGGCAGCTTGTGTTTCTATTGGTAGTGCACGTCCACACGTAAGAAAATTGATTCTGCCTATGGCTGGAAAAAATGAGAGGGACCAGTGGATGCGGGAGGGGATGTTTTTAGTGACCACCCCCCAGACGGGGGAGGAAGTTCAAACTGGAACGTTCATCATTCATGAAAACGTTTCCTTTGCACTGGACCTTGTCATGCGTTCCTGCCCCTTTCGCATGCGCTGCCTGCTCCCGGTCGAAATGCAGCACCTGCTTCCCAGCAAACATCAGGCTGCATGGTGCGGGGCAGGAAATGAAGCAGCATGCTTCCCGGTTGGAGCTGCTCTTTAAACAGACAGACTACAGGGACTAAAACCCCTCCTCTCTCAAAGATTGCAATGGACTTGTTACTGCCCTCTATCAGCACCAGGATCCCTCACCGCGCAGGAGTATTGACTCAGTACCAACCCCGAAAGATCACAGACATTATAGAATCACCAGCCGCCCAGCTTGCTGCACTGCTGGCGTTCCTTTGGCACCCCGCTGAGCACTGGCTCTGCTCATCATATCTCAGCATCTGACCATACAAGAGCCCTGAGGGGGATCTCATCACACAGCTGCCTGGCTGCAGGAACAAACCTTTCTCGAAGGCTTTCAAGGTGCAAAAGGTTACAGATGTCTGAAGAGGGCCGAGGCCAGAGGGGGCAGCAGCTGGCAAGGAAGCTGGGGTGGGCAGGCGTCCAGTTTTTAACCAGAATGGCTGGGTGAAAAGGGACCCTGGCAGTGCCGACCAGGCTTTTAAAAATGCTGCCCCAGCACAGCAGTGCTATGGCAAGTCCCCTGTCTGCCCCAGCTGGGAAGTGGCTGATAAATCCCAGTGGTGGAGTGAAAGTAATTGAAATTTCTTACAGGTACTAGCATATCACAACCCCCTCAGGGCAGGAGGAGTGTGTGTGTGTGTGTGTGTGTGTGTGTGTGTGTGTGTGTGTGTGTATGGGCGGGGTTGGGGGGGCTGACACCACAGTACCTGTAAGAAATTTGTGTGAGCTGGCATGCAGGAGGAGGCTCAGAGCTGTGGGGCAGGAGTGTCAGGATGAGGGACACCCAGGGCAGGGGCTGGGGATGTGGAGGAGGGCAGGAGTTAGGGCAGGGGCTTAGCGGTTTAAGGGGGCTCAGGGCCTGGAGGGTGAGGGGTGCAAAAGCCAAGGTTGGGCTGACGCAGTGGGCAGGGGGATACGGGGGCTGCAGAAATCAGGGTTGGGTGGGAGGAGGGGCTCAGGGCAGGGGACTGGGGGATGTGGAGAGGTGCAGGAGCCAGGGTAGAGGGTAAGGGCTGCCGGGACAGGAGGTCTGTGTCTCTGGGTGGAGGGCTGTGTGTGGGGAGGGCTGGAGGCCTCTCCCCAGCCCCAGAATTTGTACCAGGACTCCGCTTGCTCTTCCCCTTCCTGTCCCTATCAGGAAGCAAGTGGAAGGTGCTCGGCTTGCCTGGCCCTGCCCTCCCCAGCCAGCGGGAGAGGAATTCAGCAAACTGTGCGCTTGCCCCTCCCTCCCTGACTACGAGGGGAAAGGGAGGAAGAGCCGTGTCCCCATGCGAATCTCAAGGGATGGGCTTCCCCCTGCCCCCAGCCCTCTCTACATGGTGCTCTAGGGGGGACTTCTCGGGGCTGAAATCATCCCAGACCAGGGGAAAGAGCCGACCCCCAGCAGGCCCCTTTCACCTGCCCGCTGCTTAGTGTGGCAGCCTGTAGGAGAGCCCCAGGTGCTGGCACGAAGCACACCACACCTCCTCCTGCAGCCACGTGCCCCGGCCGACTGCTCTCTTCTTACCAGAGTGGCACACCATGGCACACCAGCTTCCTTTCACCTCTGCCCAGTGGCACCTAGATGTACAGGGTCTAGCATAGCTCTACACACTGCACCTGCTCCAAGCACCGGCTCCAAACCGCCCACTGGCCAGGAACTGAAACCAATGGGAATTGTGGGTGTGGTGCCTCAAGGCAGGTCCCTGCATCCCAGAAGCCACCTTAGATAAGTGGCAGCTGGGCCCTACACTCCTTTCCACATCCCAGTCCCCTGTCCCAAACCTGAGCCTCTTGTCCTATCCCAAACACCTTGGAGACCTTCACACCTTGAACTCTTTGGCCCCAGCCCAGAGCCTCTCCTCCACCCCAACTTCTTCATCCCTGCTCCATCCCAGAGCCTGCACCCCCAGCCAAATCTCTCATGCCCTGCTGCACTACATCCACCCCAGACCTGAGTACCCCACACCCACACACAAAGCCCTTATTCCCAGACCTATTCCAGACCCCTCATTCCCAGCTGGAGTCCTCCTGGATCCAAACCCTCAGCACCATCTCGGTAAAACTGACGAAAAGGGAAGGGGCAGAGCCTCAGGGAAGGGAGCAGAACAAAGGTGTTCAGGTTTGTGCCATTAAAAAGTTGGCAACCCTGAAGGAAGCTGCCGTTTGGCGCCAATGCAAAGAACTAACGGTTCTAGGTCATTTTTGAATGAACCAAGCTAAGTCTGACTACACATTCAACACAACCAGGCTGGTAAGACCTATTAACGCCTGTGGAGCCTTCCCGCCTACCTCAGTCACACTGACATCCCAGAAGCCAAATTCACCACATAAATCTGTGTTCTTCTCCTCCTAAGCTACATAGTCTTTTCCAATGGGTGCGTACGATCTTTGCTCCATTTTTGGCCCTTTCCTTGGTTGAGAAGGATCTGGCAGAACTGCCCAGGTTCTTAAGAAATACTGTACATGCCATGTTCTACCATACAGTGGCCCTACCAACTTTATTCCCTCTCTACAGATTTCCAGTTGCCAAGAGCTGATGGTGCCCATCCATCCATCTCCCTGTGCCAGATTTCTTCCGAAGATGCAGTGCAAAGCCGCCTGTCTACTCCACAGCCGTTAACCAGCACCTCCTATCAAAGAAAACATGAGGTGAGTCTGTGAGCTCTTTCGTCTCTCCCTGACCTTGACATGCTGCCATTCCACTGAAGGGTAAAACCCTGCGGCCTAAGATAAGAGAATCTGCCAGAAGCATAAAGTAATTAAAACACACACACACAAAGTGATGAAGCACCGGGGAGGGCTTCAGATAGGCATGCCAAAAAAAGTCACACGCTGGAAACAATTTGCAGATTATGCAGTGCAATCCAAGCTATTGCAAACAGAAGAGCAAACAAGCTGTCGAATGGTGGAATTTTTTAAATAATAATAGTAATTATGGATGATTTCTTAAAGTAATACCCAAGTGGATTTTATTCTTGTGTGAGGCAGCGGAGCTGAGCTACATTTAATAAATAGAGGCAGATAACAGTTATCTCCAAAGGTCTGATAACAAATGCTCTCTTTTTTTCTGCATCTCTTCTTTGGATGGTAAAGGCCATTGTGTAATGTGACTTGTCAGGGTGTTTGTGTATCTGCCCGGAGGTGGACTTGAACCTCTGGCGCTTAGTCCATGAGCCGCTACATTTTGAGGTAAAAGCCAGCTGGCTCTCAGTGAAGGCTGCAGAGGACACTCACTCTTTCTCTCTGAAAGTGGGCTAGGTGCCATGACATGGGCCAGTGAACCCCACCCAGAGGTATGTGAGTTACATTGGTGTGGCACAGAGGGTTGGTGATTCATAGCTTTTTAAGATCAGGAGCCAGTTGATCATTTGCTTTGAGGCCCTGAATCTTCCCGGTCAGTAGCCTACGTTTCACTAGAGCATATTTTGCACAAAGGAGGCCAAGCTTCGTATGAAGACTTGAAGCCAGGGCTGGCCAAAGACTTTGCCAGGCCCTTGGCAACGTGGAGGGGTGGGAGTCTTGAGTCCAGGTCCCCATAATGGGTGGGGCCTCAGATGAAAGAAGCAGAGTAGGAACAGCCAGTTCTCAGCACTGCCCAGATCCCATCATGCCTCAGCACCACCCAGACCATAAGATTCAGGGCTCCAGTAGTGATTTACGGGGCCTGGCGGGGTCTGTCTGCTATTGTTGCGATGTTGACAGCAACGGCAGCCTGGATCCTCTGGCTCTTTTAAATTGCCAGACCCCAGGGTACCTGCCCTCTTCCCCCGCCTTCAGAGGCAGCCCTGCTTAAAGCTACAGTAAATTCCTCACTTCCCTTGGTAGTTTGTTCCAGCCATAATGTATCGCAAGCCCCACATCTGCACTGACTGGAATGACTCCCATTCAGAGCTGCTCTGTAGCCTATGTGAAAAGAAATGGTCCAACTTGGTCCATTTTCCAGTGAACGTATTTTCTCGTTGCACTAATTTGCAGTCTTGACAGTCTCGGTAAAAAGGCTGAGGACTACATGGGCCAAGGCAGCGGAGAGCTGTCCTTTGAATCCTGGGGCTCTGCACTCTCTATGCCAGGGAGAAGGCACGAGGGTGGGAGAAGCTTGTGCTACCTCTTCTATAGCTGTTCTGTGGAAGTAGTGAAATGGCTATCTCAGAGGCAATCGGTCCACAGTTATCACAGTCGCTAAAAGTCACATCACCAAGCAGAGAGTAAGAACAGTGTAACTTCTCCAAAAAACAGTGACAACCGCTGTGTGTCTTTTCCTCCTTCAATGCTTCTCCTCTATCACAGAACACCCTTCCAAAACCAGGTCACCTTGCCACGTCCCTCACCATGTTCGATTCCCTGCTCATCTTTCACTTCTGTGAGGGATGTGAGAAATGATCAGGGGAAACTGAAAATACCGGATGGAACCTTTGAGATGTTCCATGCCTCACTGAGCTACTCACAGGGAGGTAAGACTGCATCATCACAGTAGAGCCTTCTGGCTTTTTAATCAATGAATGCAGCTGTCTCCTAGCCTCTCCACTCTAATCTTATCCATCATCTTTGCTTGTTTGATCCTACAATGAGCTCCGTGCAGATATCCACACAGACCCCCACATGAGAACAAGTGTGTTAACTCTTTGGGGCATGGGCAATGTGTTGTGTTTTTCTCACCAGGGTCTGACATATATTGGAGGCTTTGGAAAATAATCAGGGAGAGAACAATCTGTCTGTTTTCTCCTTCAGCCACTGATGTTGGGTTGTAGTTAGGGGAACAGGATCTACTGATGTTATAAAACCGTTGTCATACATTGCCACTAAGTGATATGGAGGCTCTCTGCTTCTGAGCTATAGGAAGAAGGTGTCTCTGGTGGTGGATTGAGTTGTTCCCACTGCAAATCAGTGCTCCCTCATTCTGAAAAGGAAGATCATCTTTAAATTAGTTAGGTGACACCACTGCCACTGCAAACCAGTTTGTTTTTTTTTTCCTCATCCACTTTCAGTGTCAGAGCCTTTTCAGACACCAGCTGGAAGACGACCTGGTGAAAAGAATTACAGGAAGGAAAGCTCGTCGGCGTGTGTTTGGGGCTATCAGCACTAACAAATTCAACCAGTTTGGGACACTCTGCTCACCTTTTCATGCACTAGCAACCACAGTAAGTAGCCATACCTCTGGGTAGCTTTTACATTAAATACCAATGCAGCCTCAGTAGCCAAAGCCCATCCTGCCAATGACTGTTCCAAAGGCATTTTCAGAATCAGCCAGTCAATGGCTCGAGGCAGACAATCTGTTTGTTTTATTATATTTTCCTTACAACTTTTTCTGTAATGGTTAATATTTTCTCCATAAACTTCCCTACAGAAGGATTAAGTAAATCACCCAGCTGTTTGTTAACAGGTTAACATTAACTTAAAAATCACAAGCTCGATCAAAGTCACACTAAGAAGAATAAAATGCAAAGAATTTTAGAAATCTGTTTTTTTTATGTACTTATTTTCTGTTTGGTTACCTCTTGGAAAACGAAAATGACTGGTGTTCCTTTCCCTTTGGCTTAGGGTCACTTCTAAAACAGGCCCACCAATGGGAACAGAGGCAAAGAGGACTATACCCTGGGGTCTGGCATTTCAAAGGGGTCTGGAACTCTGGCAGCTGCCAATGCTACTTAGACAGCAGCAGCGGCTGGAGCTCTGGGCCCCTTTGAACTGCCATTAGCACTGCTCCGCCGCTCCGTGTAGCTGTGAGGGGCCTAGCACCTTGACCTGGCCCTTTCCATCCTGGTCCTGTCCCTTCCAGGGTATGGAGCCGGAGCCCCTTCCACTTGGCCCAGGACCCACAGTGTCTGTGAGCCCCACTCTTCCAGACTTCTTAAAAATATCAATGCACATTTTAGTTTGCTTAAAAAAAAATCACAGGAATAAGTTCCTAGGTCCTTGTTTGGATTAAAAGCTTGCTTGTACAAAAATGAAACATGGAGTCAAATTTGAGCTGGGCACACTCCTGTCAAAGACAACCTTCATTCCTTCAGGGATTCTTAAAATACTTGTGTGACTTAGATATATTTTTGATGTCTGAAATCTCTCTCTCCTGCTGGGACCCATTTTCCTGCTACCTGAGCACCGCACAGTCTTTTAGATATTTATGATATAATACTGCTAATAGTCTGCAGATCTGAACAGTATGTCCACACTAAAAGTGGTATAAATAGCAAGTAACTAATCTGAAAAATAAATCAGATCTGGGACATAAATAATGTAGTTCCCAGTTTTATGGGTAGGAAAGTTGAAGCACAGAAGGGTTACATGGTTTGTTCCAGGTTGCGTATTCAGTTAATGACAGAGCCAATACTAAAAATCTTACTTCCCCGCCAGGAGTGTGATCCACTAATACATTGAGGTATTATAACAGAAATCCTTCTCATTTACAGATATGAAATATGCATTTTTATAACACGTATATCGTACAGTTGTCAGTGCATGTGCAAGTCAGGCATAAAACCAAGCACTGAGACATGAAATACCCCTGAGCCAGACTATTTAGAAATTCATTCCTGCAGTGATTAAAGGTCACACATTATCCTGACAACATCAACACAGGTGTAAATGGAGCCACAAGGTTCTACAGACCCTGGATTCCATTCATCCTGTGAGGCTGTGTCCATGGCTGGGGAGAATTCTACTTCTCACCTCAAATGCCCCTGTGTTTCAGATATACAAGTTTGGGATTTCCAGATGCAGAGAGGAACCAGTTGGGCTCAACTATATTCACCCCTTCAAATGCACTAGAGGCACAGGCACCGACTGACATGTTGGGCTCCTGGGCAAGGTGGGAACGGAGGGGCTGGCTCTGGGTCCCAGAAGGGGCAGGGCGTCAGGCAGTAGGGGCGGAGCTGGGGGCTCCTCCAGTCAGCTCTCAATGCCTCCTGGAGCTCCAGCAGTGATTTAATCACCAAGCTCTGGGGAAGTTGCCCCTTTTCCCCATCTCCTGTTGGCGAGCCTAACTAGAGAAATCTGGTTGCATCAATGTATTTTTGTCTCCTGGTGCTTGTACATAGATTACTGGCACCAGGGAAATAATTTCACTGGTCTCAAACTAAACCCATAGAGAGTCAGCCCTGCAACTCACTGTGACTAGAGAACCATCCCATGATCAGACCCTCAGATAAAATCCAGCCACATCCATCCCCATGCTAACACGGGGGACGCTATAGAAATGCATGTGATAGAATGTGTTTCTTGAGGTTGGTCTGTGCATTCCTTATGCATTTTTATGAACCTTTTCTGTCTTAGGAGATGCAGAAATTAACTTTACCTCAAGACTTACCCATGACCCCTCGGATGCTGAGCCAGGGTATAGTCTGTACCACCGAATCAGACTTAAGGTCGTTACCACGAACCCTCCCAGAACTGGATGGTGAGAAGATGGAAGAGCCCAGCTTGAGCGAGAGAAACAAGTCATCAGTCCACATAAAAGCCCCTTTGCTTCCCCCATTGGTTAAACCTACTAGAGCTAGCCTCTCCCACAGTAAAAAGGCTAAAAAATTCCAGTTTCCCTCCCAGTTCCCACAGTAGCGGTATCTATTAACCTGTAATAGCTGTTAAGTGCTGACACCTTCAGAAAGACAATACCTGGATTCCATTTCTAGAGCAATATTCTTGGTCTTTTTAGTGTTAGACTCTGGTGCATTGTTCTAAGTACTTCCTTTCACACCTAAATTCCTTTTTGATATGCACATAAAGTAACTGAAAAAGAATATTTATGCACTTTGGTTTGAAAGCAGTGAAATGTCTCCATTTAACACTGAAAATAAAGAAACACGTGGAATTTTTGTGAGGGGCAACAAAGAAATCATCTCTCCAATCACTGACAAACTAGAAGTTCAAATGAATTGTGGTTCAAATGTGTATCCCTCTCAGTTCTGAAAATCTCAAAGTGCTCAGATCAAACAAGACCACTAATATTTTTGCATCTCGAGTGCCTCTTGAAGCCAGCATTAAAAGCTTCCTAACTGTCAGGGTGGTTAAACACCAGAATAAATTGCCTAGGGAGGTTGTGGAATCTCCATTGCTGGAGATATTTAAGAGCAGGTTAGATAGACCTCTGTCTGGGATGGTGTAAGAAAATGCCTGATCCTACTTTGAGGGCAGAGGACTGGACTCGATAACCTCTCAAGGTCCCTTCTAGCTCTAGTGTTCTAGGAGTCTGTGATTTTTCTCTCTTGAGATGAGGTCTTGAACGTAACAGGAGAAACTAAAGGCAGGCAATGATTCAGCATCACTTTATTTTTGGGAATTCTTGCATTGGAGGTAATGCTCTGGTAATTACTATGTATTTTTGAAGTTATTTGGTTAATTATGTCCCTGATTAAGGCTAAATATTGTCATGTGAGCCAAAAGCTGCCTGTCGTTTTTAAAATGTTGCTACTTAGTTATCTAGTAAAATCATAGTATCTTCAACTGTAATTATCCTATAATCTTCACGTCACAAATAACTGTAATTGAGCAATCTCTGGAATCACTGAAGATGGTTATTTTCTCCTCACTGTTAAAAAAGAATGTGAGGGAAGGTGGACAGCAGTTGAAAGCTGTTTGCAGACACTCAGTGAATCATGTGTGACCTTAGACATTGCAGTCTCACTGTGCATCCATAAGCTTTCTAGAGGCTAGCAGCAAGCCTGGCTAATAAAAACAAAGCAACATGATTCAAAGCACTTTTAGAAAGACGAACCCACTCTGGAGGTTGCCTGAGGCCAGGTTTACCCTAGAGGACAAAGTCGAATTAAGATACACAACTTGAGTTACGTGAAAGGCACAGCGGGAGTCAATGTATCTCACTTCAAATTCCCACAGCATCTGCACTGCAGGGGGTCAATAGGAGAAGCTCTCCTGGTGACTCCCCTTACTCTCCTTGCTCCAGTGGAGTACCAGAGTTAACAGCAGTGTGATCAGCAGTCGACTGAGCAGGTCTTTACTAGAGTAGAACTGTATGGTGAGAGGACAGAACAGCCCAGCTTGAGTAAGAGAAAGAAGTCATCAGTCCACATAAAAACCTTTTGCTTCCCCCATTGGTCAAACCTACTAGAGCTAGCCTCTCCCACAGTAAAAAGGCTAAAAAATTCCAGTTTCCATCCCATTTCCCACAATAGCGGTATCTATTAACCTGTAATAGCTGTTAAGTATTGACACCTTCAGAAAGACAATACCTGGATTCCAATTCTAGAGCAATGTCCTTGGTCTTTTTAGTATTAGACTCTGGTGCATTGTTCTAAGCACTCCCTTTGACACCTAAATTCCTTTGTGATATGCACCTAAAGTCACTGAAAAAGAATATTTTTGGTTTGAAAGTGGTAAAATGTCTACATTTAATAGTGAAATTAAAGAAACCCATGTGGAATTTTTGTGAGGGGCAAAAGAGAAATCATCTCTCCAATCACTGACAAACTGGAAGGTCAAATGATTTGTGGTTCAAATGCGTATCGCTCTCAGTTCTGAAAATCTCAAAGTGCTGAGATCAAACCGTTTACTGGGAGAACAATGTCCGCAGCATCAATCTCCAGGTAAGTGAAGACAAGGCCTCAGTCACTTGCTTTAAATGTATTTATGATATTTCCATTCTCTGAGAAATTCTGATATTTTGAGATTTGGTTTCAGCATGAACTGGGACCAAAAAATCAAAATATTGAAATTTTTCAAAGATTAAAAAGTTGTAAAAAGCCCCAGTTTGGAACTGCTGAAAGAGGAGGTCATAATGGGCTATATAAGCCCATAACTGACTACCAGCATGAATTTCCCGAGCTACAACTCCCATGGAGCGTAGTAGGTGCAGGTTAGTGTCAGAACATTCCCATGATGGAAAATTTTGACTCTGTGGAAACTAAATTTTCATTGGAAAAAAATCACTTGAATGGGAAATTGCTGACCAGCTCTCATACAAACCTTTCAGTAGGTGTGACTTAATGACTACCCAGCATGAAATTTGCCATTTTTCTTTACAACTGCAACCTGGTGCCATGGTCCTCAATTACCAAGTGTGACTCAGATTGGTGAATGCAAATCGAGATACGTTCCCCAAAAAAGCCCCTTGGTTCTGTAGCTCAAAGGAATGTAAGTTATGTTACAAGTTGAATCTCCAGAACTCGCTCGTCCAGCAAGCTCAGTTATCCTGCATGATTTTAGTTAGCTGGATGACCACTTATCATGGGTGTGGCCGGTAAGATTTGTTTACAGCCACCAGTCCTGAACCTCAGTGTTTTGTGCTGTTATTTAGCTGTAATTTACCCCTAAATGTCTTCTAAGAGCCCAGTAAGCAGTGGAAGTGTTGATAATGTGCTAGAAAATATAGACCTCCCATTGTGTGGCAAATTCTCTGATCGGGCACCGGTCAGGTCTTGAGGGTTCTGGACAAGAGAGGTTCAAGCTGTACCTACAACTCAAATCTCTTCTCTAAAATATGGTGCCAAGATACCCCCCTAACAGGCACCCTAGATTTACTGAAAATGAAGGGGTTAGATACAGTCACATATGAGAGCAATCATAGCTAGTTCCTTCCAGATATGCAGAGTTCATTTATTTGTAGATGGACAGATCTTGGCATTAAAATTTAAGGCAGTGGTGGTGAAGTATGTATAAGGCTGGAGGCACAACTGGAAAAGTTATTTCAGTAAATCAGACTTCTTTATAATGGTCTAAACATTCCCTCAGCGTCTCTGATGTTGATGACGTTATGTAGAAAAAGAAACCGCTGGAGGAATGCCACCCTGTAGGGAAGAGAAATGTGATGAAGACCACGTGCCTATAAATGAGCCTATAAGAATTTGTTGCAAGTTCATTTGTCCAGCAAGTAATTTTGAGGTTCATAAAACATAAGCAGGCTCTATGGATCAGTCACTGAAGTCAGGAATCCTAAAAAACACCTCCATCTCAAGTGGCAATGGGAAGATTGGCAGGGGGTAGGGGGGTGAGGTTAGTGGCTTCAATAAAGGCACAGAGAAGAAGTAAAAAGGCCCTCTATCAGCAACTCTGAAATATTTTTGTCTGGCGAAAACCTTAAAACACTTTGGAAGGAACATGGGGGAGAGGAGAAGCTTTGGGTCATGTGCAGTGTTCCCTGTAAGCTGAGCACCTGGGTGGCTGCCCAGGACAGATTCATGTGCCACCCAGCTGACAGAGTACCCATAACTGCCCACAGCTGGCAGCATGTGTTTCTATTGGTGGTGCACACAACAAAATTTATTCTGCCTGCAGATGGAAAAAAATTAGATGGAATCCTGGTCATGTGACCCTTGCATATGTGCAAGGTAGGTTGCTGGGTGAATCTCAGTTTATAAGTAGCCCCAGCAAGCCCTCTTGTAACACTGAAGAGTCACATGCGTGTGTTACAGCATTTTGCTGCACCTTAGGTATTGATCCAGGGTGCTGAGCAGGCAAAGAGCTGTACACTTCAGCCGTTATATGGGGAATAAAAATACACATCCTCACAGGAAACTGCATATACAGACAGGTTCAACTTCTCTCATCCAGCAATATCTGTAATCAGGCATGATTTTAGTTAGCTGGATGACCACTTTCCATGGGTGTGGCCAAGTTTCCCATGGTCCCATAAAGTTTGTTTCCCATCACCAGTCCTGGCTCTCATGTTCTGTGCTGTTATTTAGCTCTAATTAACCCCTAAACATCTTCTCAGAGCCAGGGGTGGAAAAAGTATCTAAAACATGCAGCTGCATTTGTGGGGGGCTGTACTTCAGTACAAGTCCCCGGTGTTCCTCTGGAAAACTATTTGAGTAAAAGTGCGCACACATACGCACACATATTACATCTTGATTGTACTCAGGCATCCAGAAGTGTAAGTGGCTGCACTTTTACTCAAGCAACTTTTTGGGTACTTTTCCACTTCTGCTCAGAGCCCAATAAGCAGTGCAAACATTGGTAATGCTGCTAGACAATACTGACCTCCTGTGGTTCGGCAAATTCTCTTGTTCGGTATCAGTCGGATGCTGCGGGTGCTGGACTGAAGAGGTTCTACCTGCACTTGTTTCCTCACGCAAACTCCTACACTATATCCAGACCCACAGAGAAGATCATGGGTGAAGACGCATGAAGCTGTCAGAAAAATTAACAGGTGCCAGTTGATGAGGGTGCACAGGAATTATCAGCCGAGATATTCTTTGAAAGAGCCATACTCAAAATAGTGATCAGCATTTATCTTCCACAAGCTACTTTTCCCCCGTGTCCAAAGGGCACCTTGAATGTGACCTATGGGTTCTGTTAGCCAAAAGAGAAATGTCAAATAAGCATGCAATTCCTACCAGGAAAACAACAGAGAGTTAATAGAAACAGGCAATTTACATGCTTTGCAGAAACAGCTGGGGCCTATGTAAATGCCAGTGGGACTTGATCCTAGACCAGTTTTTGTACAGTGATTAGACATCCATATGAAAAAGAACACCCTTTACCATTACACCAGCTGGGAGACCAATTGCAAGGGCTTTCAAGCCTCGTGCATGAGGGGCTAAGTTGGAGGGCACAGAAGTCAGGAAAAAATGTTCCCTCCAGAACAGTGTGGCACTGCATGGGTGAACGAAGTCCATTTCAGAGCCACCTGCAGGTGTGACCTGGATGATTTCTTTGCACAGTGAGTTATACTACGAGACCCCTAAGATTCAGATTCTTGGGTTAAGCCATGTGCCTCTTTTAAGAGTAACTCAAATTACTGTAATTTTCTCCCTATCGCCTATGATGCTATACCAAGCTGTCCCGAAATACCCCCTAGGGACTTTAATGAATAGCTTAGCCTGGGATATAATTGACTAAGATTTCAGTGATGCTCCCTGAGAATCAACAACATCTATTTCTGCCACAGCTACTCGTGTTGAAGATGGTATTACTTCCTCCCTTGCAGTGCACAAGAAAAGCCTTTTGTGGCGATGTCTCGGGAACGTACAGCATTCTACCTGGGTGTCTATTTTTACATCGATCACACAGACTGCAACAGCCAGGAGAAGATGGCTGCAGACAGGGTGGAAAAGGGTTTCAAATTCTTGGGGATGGCCGATAAGTGAAATGCCAACTGTTCAGT
Organism: Carettochelys insculpta; assembly: GCF_033958435.1. Lineage (NCBI taxonomy): Eukaryota > Metazoa > Chordata > Testudines > Carettochelyidae > Carettochelys > Carettochelys insculpta. Next base: position 20,809,361 of record NC_134156.1, on the reverse strand, counting down.
TCTGTCCCCACCAGCCCAGAACAGACTGCATGCTTAGTGTGATTGGTGTTGTCACCTAAGCATCAGAAACCTCAAAAGCAAACAAAAAACTGCCCTGGCTGGACTCAGACATGTTGGAAAAGGAGGTGGAACCTTTCTAGTCCAGCAACACCAATAATCAAGCATGATTGTAGTCAGCCGGACAACCGATTATCATGGGTGTGGCCAAGTTTCCTACGGTCCTATAAAGTTTGTTTCCAGCCACTAGTCCTAGCTCCCAGTGTTCTGTACAGTTATTTAGCTCTAATTTACCCCTAAATGTCTTCTAAGAGCCTAGTAAGGAGTGGAAGTGTTGGTAATGCTGCTACACCAGGGAACTGTGACAAAAATAATAGCTAAAAATGATAATGGAAAATAGAATTGGCTTTGATGGGGGTGCATGAACAGTTGCAGGGGGGCAACTGAGGGTCTGTGAAGGTTTTGGGGGTTGACTGGGGGGTCCACACTAGTGAAAAGCTTGGGAACCACTGGACTAGACAATATTGACCTCCCGGGATCTGGCAGATTCTCTCATTCAGCACCAGACAGGTCCTGAAGGAGCTGGACTGCAAAGGTTTAAGCTGTATAATAAAATCAGCCTCCTGGGTGCTATTTTAGCCCTTATATTTCCACATCCAAGTCCCACTGAAATGTGTGAGATGGAACCAGAAAGGTTCAGAGTTTGGGGTGAAAGCTCTTGCAAGTCATGTCTCCACTAGATTGCAGGATCACAGCCCATTCCCTCCGTATTGCCAGAGGGAAACACAGCCCAAGCGTTTACACATTTCTTGCACAATATATTTTCACTCAGGCTTCTGTATCCCTCATGTACCATGCCTGCCCGAAGTGTGCGGCCAAGGGTATTGTAAGAGAACAAGGATGGTCTTGAAACTGCAGCACATAAGTAGATCTGAGCTCTAGCCCCTACATTTGCCATAGACGTTCAACCTCCGGTAAGTCATTTAATTTTTTCTATGTCCTAATTTCACATCTATGCTATGAGGACAGTCATAGACCTTTTCCTGGCCGAGCTCTTCAGGCCAAAGGCTTTCTCTAATGCATGTTTGTACAGCCCCAAGTGCAATGAAGCTCCAATCTTAATGAGAGCCTGATGGTGATGTTGCACTTGAACTAGAAAATTAACCATTGTAGGCAAGAGATGGGGCACTCCTCAATGGAAGGGGCTGTAGAAAGGGCAAGTGAGGGGAATTTCTGCTCGCACAGCACTAGAGTGAGGTATAAAGGAGTTGTGTGTCAATGCAGAGCCAGACATGTAGGGTTACCATATAAAAAAGACAACACCCCTGAGTGGGAGTGTATCTGTATCAGTATCCACCACTTCACGTTGTATTCCTGTGCTATAGTATATATAGTACATGAATACAAGGTGAGTTGGTAGTTACTGATACAGATACATTCCTTCTCAGGAGTGTCCTCTTTTTTGAAAGGTCAGATATGGTAACCTTAGACATGCGCTCCTCACAGTATGCAAGCTCTGACCTGGGGCACAAGCCAGGTCCCATCATTTAGCTACTCTCTGCAGAAAATTGACCCGGCGTGACTCATGTCCTTTGAAAAGAACCTTCTGCACAACCAAAGCCACATCCTTTGGCCATTGCACTTTGCTTTGTTTTGCTTCGTTTCATCCTCCTCTGGCTCTTGACCTTTCAGCAACCACAAGACCAAAGAATTCTGCAGGAAAACGATAGACGGAAGCCCATAAACCTGAGCCAAGGTTTCCACAGCCTGGGAAAGCGTTCATGTCTTCCTTTCTGCTGCTGACTGACATGTTGCTGGGTTGGTTCTCTGGGCACTTTGTTCCATTTGACACACTGCTGATTTAAGAGAAAAACTAAAATGAGCCCATCTTTTCTAGGCAGCGGGAACGATCCCTGCCAGGCTGTTTTTTGAAGATGGATCATTGGTTGCCGGCTGGCATATGATAGGTGAGAGCTGCTCTCATTTAATCTTGCTGTGGGATAATTGTTTGGTCAGGTGTACTTTGTATTAGAAGGGACCTTTTGGACTTTAGCAGTTCATCAGCCAGGTGGTTCAGACTGTGCTTTGCTTAAATACTTTTCCCCAGGGTTATAGAGGCAGCTTGTTATTGGCCCTGTCACAGCCTGAATCTTACTGCAGCTGTAAGAGATGTAGGCCTGGTCTAAGCTGGAAAATGAGGATGATATACCTACATGGGATACGGATGTGGAGTACTCACTCCCCTGAGCACCGTTATTAAGCTGACATAGATCCGTACTAAACAGCACTAGGTCAAAGGAAGAATTCCTCCATCAACCAGGCTACAGCCTCTCCTGGAGGAGAATTACCTGCTCCCACAGGAGAACAGCTCCTCTCAGCATCAGTCACAGCTACCCTGCAGCAGTGCTACTGTAGTGCTGTATGTGCGCCCAAGCCCATCTGTAACCCATACATGTAGTTGTGGTTCGCTGGCCTATGTAGTAGCATCTAGTCCATTTACAGAGGAAAAGAGGGTGTCTCCTCTACAGCATTAGCTGGAAGCCAGCTGGCTTTTAGCTCAAACTGTAGAGATTCCTGCAGTAGGCTTCAGAGGTCCCAGGTCTGCGTCTGCCTCTGGGCAGTTACATATACACTAGTGGTCCCCAAACTTTTTAAGTCACAACCCCCTAACTCATAATGGAATCTGTCCACACTGGGCTCAGGAGCCAGGGATGGGAGCCACAGACCAGACTGGAGCTGTTGCTGGGAACAGAGCTGCTGATGCGCCCAGAGTCAAAGCTACGACCAAAACCAGGGCTGGAGGCAGGAGTGGAGCTGCAGCTGAGCCAAGGGGGCAGGATTAGAGCAGGGTGGGGTTAGGCGGTGTCCTTTCTCTGTCCCCTGTGGAGGCTGGCTCAGGCCATACCCCTACATGTTCTCCTGGGGTGTGCCCCACGCACAGTTGGGCAGCACTGCCAGAGATTCTTTAGTCTGCCCTTTCCCACTCTTTGTCTCCACATTTGTGGAAACAAACAAGCAATCTTCCACTGAGGCTGAGACCTTGTTTTTCCCTTGTCCAACACCTCCCTTGGTCACATCTCAGGGTGCATTTCTAATTGTGGTTGCTAGATAAGTCCAGAGAGGAGTTAGAAAAAGCAATTAATTATAGGAGGCTAGCCTATCTGAATCTAGTAAAGGAATGAGATTCTTGATTTTGTCTGATACCACAAACTCCACCCTCCCTGGCTTCCAGCAACACATTGGGTTTGGAAAAATAAGGCCAGCCAGCACTACCTAAATACAGGTCACTGTTTCGAGGGAGCATAACCTTTCCTAGGTCCCACACAACCTGTACTTGCATCTCCAGGTCTCCCCTCCAACCCTGAGGGCTGAACTGAGCCTTGTATGGTTATTCCAAACCAGGCAGCAGCAACCCGGTGAGTTAACGTGGAGGCATGTTTTAGTGTGGAGATCATCTCTCAGCTAACGTACAACCAAGCAGTGGGGATGAAAAGTGACATGAATGAGAAGTTTCACAGAGGAGTTTAAGGCAGAATTAGGGCTTGAATCTCTTAGGTGGTGTGCATTCAAGCCACAATTCTACCTTTAAACAGCTGCTCCTCATCAGATCCAAAAATATGATTTTAGAGCAGGCATGGGAAAAATACAGCCTGCGGGCCGGATCTGGCCACCCAGCACTTCTATCTGACCTGCCCAGCTGCTCACTACAGTGGACTGGAGTCGGGGTGTGGCAAAGACAGTGCAGGCCCTGCACCAAAGGGAGTAGTACTGAGTCCTGCTTCTTGGGGCACTGCAAATGGGCTGCCCCATGTCCTGTGCCCCACCTTGGGACAGCCCAGGTTACTATGTCTCTTCCCCAGTTATTCTTCCCCCTTGTTGAGGTTAGAAGCAAGTAACTTCCTTTACCTCTCCTTTCAGCATGTGCAGCTGCAGACCCTGGTACATTACATCCCTGTGTCATGCAAGGATTTTCACTCTCCTTTGACAATGAGTTACCAAGTTCAAAGTAAGTCCTGTTCTTTTTTTCTCATGGCATCTCTCCCAGACACACACACACGCAGGCACATCGGAGTTTGGTTATTCACAGCCCCACTTGTCCAAAGGAGAAAATATTTGTCAACAGCCGTGGGAAGGGTGACATCCAAAGAACAGAGCTGAAAACAAGAGGAGGTCTGAATGCATCAAGCCATTGTGATGGCAGCAAAGTGAAAAGTGCCTGTAGGCAGCAGCTGTGGATTTCAGTTACACAGGTACAGAACACTTGTATACCTGGGGAAACCAGCTGGGACAGCGACTGCAGAATGAGCCATTCTGCAAAAGCTGTTCTGGACTAGCTCCCAGAATGCGGCCTCCAGTCCAGAATAAAAGTCCCTTTTCCTTCACGATAGAGTGTCCACAAAGGGAACTGTTGCAGAGCAGGTATTGCAGAATGGCCTGTTCTGGGCTGGTTCCCTAGGGAGGCAAAGCTTTCATTCGAGTCACATTTAGGTCATGGCCAAAGAGTGGGTTATTGTTGACTTTCTGCTAAAGTTAAGGTGACCCTGACTTCCTGTGACCGTGCTTCAGCAGCAGAGAATGAGATTGAGCATATGTGTGAGAAGCAGGGAATGTCAGCAAGAAACCTCCCCCAGACAACCGGAATTGGAGCAAAGCAGAGCACACAGTGGCACCTGGGAACATTGAAGAGGAAGGTGTATGGTGCAAGGGAAGGGGACTTACCATTTGGGTAAGTCTTGTTCCTGCCCTCTCTGTATCTCCTGCCGTGGAACCAGACTGGATCCCAACCTTTGTATGAAGTTCTAAAACATTATATCAGGACACCAAAAAAATCTCCTTTCCCTGGGCTCATTACACAGGCTGTCCAGGAAGCAGGGCAGATACAATAATTCACCAACCCTGGTCATCTTGGCTGACAGGACCCAAGGGCATGATCCCCTCTTCCATGAGAACCGGAAGTCCCCTGTCTCCTTTCTGGGATCGCTGTGGTTGGCTTCCTGGCCTGCTCCCTGCCTTACCTTTCTTGGAGAATGACTGGGGGGTCCACACTTCACCTCCATCCCTGCTACACCAGTGTGGGCAACTTATGGCTACTTGTTGCCCCCTGGAGCTCCACCTATAGCCCATGGACCCTCTGGCTGCCCCCCACACGCCTCTTGTGCACAGGGAAGGAGGGGCAGGAGTGGGGACGGAGCACAAAGCAGGCCAAAACTGTGCACTCCAAAACTGCTGGGAGAGAGGAGGAGCAGGTGAACGTGGAGCTCTGATTCCTCAGTGCGCAAGAGGCACATAGGGCTATGGGGAATGATGGGGAGCCATGGGCCCACAGGTGTAACCCAGTGGGCTGTGGGCTGTTGTGGCCCACTGAGGTGAAGGACAGCTGCGGCAGCCCATGGCTGGTGGTTGCCCATCCCCGCACTGTACTGATTTGCCATTTGCTGAGAGGCAGACCCCTTGTCTGCTGTATTATTGTATGTAATCAGGGTAACACTCTCTCTTCTTGGTCTTAGAAAGAACATCTGAAAGGCTCCAAGGCCAATACGTGTCAGACTGCACTCCTCTCAGATAAACCAAAGAAGTTCCCACTCTAAGCTAGGACCCTCCATCAATAGCTGGTTAGATTAGATAGGCTTGCTTTAGATTGCTGCTAATATTTACAAAGGTCTGCTGTGCATGGTCCTCACCAAGACAAGAGGGGCAACCACAGTCACAAACAACATTCAACACAGTCTGGTGTCATCATAGTTAGAGGGCTTGCAGTCTTGCTCACAAAGTGGAGTCAGCCAGTGTGGCAAAGCATAGATGGGACATAGCACGCAGTTGATTTTCTGCTGCTAAATGTCGATGTTTTGTGCTGAAGGTTATACGTCTCTGGTTTGGTCTCTCGTTTGCTTTCAGAGCCATCAGTGGAAGTTGTCTGAAAGGCAGGGACCCTTGAAAAGTGTGGCCTAGTGGGTGGCGACTAGGCTGAAAAGAGGCTGCTGTTCAGCACAGGGCAAGGTGGGAGGGGGGCCCAGCTCCAAGCCCCCTCGCAAGGGCAGGGCCAAGGACAGAAGGGGAGCAGCTTATGGTGGAAGGGGAGGGGCCTAGGGCATCAAGTGTAGCAGTATTGCTGCAGCAGTTCAAAGGGGCCCAGAGCTCTGGTCACTGCTGCCACCAAAGTAGCAGTGACAGTGGCTGGAGGTCTGGGCCCCATTGAATCGCTGGGCCGCAGGGAAGCCGCCCCCTGTGCACCCCCATCAGCAGATCTGCTGCAGTTCTAGTCCCAGCACTGACACAAAACAAGGCCTTTCTTCTTCTCCCTCTGTTTAAAAAAGCTTACCCGTGTACAAGCCCTCTGCGTTCTCTTTGAGGAAATGATCAATGCACAAGCTCTTAATAAGAAGTTCTGAGCACTGCAACTTTCCAGCAACTTTAGTAGGAATTTTGCTTGCCAGCCACCTTTCAGGATGAAGTTTACTGTCTAGTTACATGTGCTCTCCACCCCACCAGCATGTCCAGTTTCTTTTTACTATGGCGTCTCATAGCAATGTAAAATAATAAATAAAATATGGCTTCTCATGAGATTTAAAAGCAACTAAACCTCCCACTCTGCAAACAATTAGCATTTTGCCTTGTTAATGAATCCAAAGTCTTCCACTTGAATCCAAAAATAACTGTGTGCAGCAAGAGTTGAGGAAAGAAAAAAATCTAATCATGGAACAGATGTTCCACTGAGACCATTATGTGGTTAACCGCCAATAAAAGTGATTAACAAACGAAATACTGATTAAAGAAATCATATGCTCAAACTGGCGCCATTTTGAGAGTGAGAGACTGCTGCCCTTATTTTATCTGTAAAATGTGAATAGATTTTTTCCTTCCTCTTCTGCAAATATTCTCATACGGGTTGAACATCTCTCACCCACAACTCTCTCACCCAGCAATATCCGCAATCCAGCATGATTTTAGTTAACTGGATGACCACTTAACATGGGTGTGGCCATGTTTCCTGTGGTCCCCTAAAGTTTATTTCCAACCACCAGTCCTGGCTCTCAGTGTTCTGTGCTGTTATTTAGCTGTAATTTACCCCTAAATGTCTTCTAAGAGCCCAGTAAGCAGTGGAAGTGTTGGGAACGCACCTAGGCTATACTGACTTCCCGTGGTCCGGGAAAGCCTCTTGTCCGTCACCAGTTAGGTCCTGAGAGTGCTGGATTAGAGTGGTTCAACCTGTAGAAAAAAGGCTGCTTTTTGCTATTTTATATGTTAGCGCTTCATAAATTAAGTGCAGCTGAGCCAGTCTCCAGCAAGCCAAAGTGTTACTTAGGAGTCGGTGTCATTTTCAATCCACCCCACAACCCATGCCAGACAAACAAAGGGATTTTCTATCTTTCCCTTTCTAGATAGGGCAAACATGACAGAACCGGGCTCCTACTATTAAACTGGACCCCCCTACAATACGCACACACTCCTGATGGCACATGGGGGGGCGGAGGCACAACTTATTTTTTAGATATATGATTTTATAATCTTGAAATAATGAAATATTTTTAAAACAAATTTTAAACTCGGGTCCTGTTCACTAATACAGTAAATTCTAAAAGTGACAGGGGTTGGCAAATACCTATGACATGGCTTCATTACCCTTTCAGCATCTCTTTAACTCATTCTGCCAATCGCTCTGGCAGGCCTTTCCACTTATAAATTAACTCAATCCTTTCCAGAGACAGCAGAACCACAGAACAGGGATAGGAAGAGGCAGAGGTAGCCATTAAGACCCTGTGGTGCCCCAAAACTTGGGGTGCCCTATGTCAGTGTTTTTCAACCAGGGATACATGTACCCTTCGGGGTACACTGAGGTCTTCCGGGGGTACATTAGCTCATCTAGATATTTGCCTAATTTTACAACAGGCTACATAAAAACACTAGTCAAGTCAGGAACAATGTAAAAGTTCACTCAGACAATGGCTTGTTTCCACTGCTTCATAGGCCTTACACTGAAATGTAAGTACAATATTCATACTGCAATTCATTTATTTTATAATAAGGTGGTAGAAAGTCAGCAAGATTACAGTAGTAGTCTTCTGTGATATTTTGGCATGATTTTGTTAAGTAGGTTGTTTTTAATTGCGGTGTAGCTTGGTGGCATGCAAATCTGGAAAGGCTGAATGGCACTTGTTTCAAAACCTCAGATTACTTTAGGACCCTGTTCCTCAATCGGTGGTATGAAGTCTGGAGGTACTTATGTATATATGTTTTTTTAAAAAAGAGGTACTTCATAAAAAAAAGGTTGAGAAACACTGCCCTAGGCGACTGTGTATGAATAAGGATGGTTCTGTGGCAGATGGAGACCAAGTGTGTAGGTCCATCAAACCCAACAAAAAGTGATTAATCTTCATCTTCATTCATAAATCTTGGTCTTCAAAGGTGCAGATGATAGATCTCAACTCACTGTGTGGGAGGGGTTCTCTTTAAAAAAATACCACCCTGTGTTCTGAACCCTAACGTCATAATAAGGACTGATGGGGATTGTGAGGGAGGATGTACCGTCAGGCATGTGAACTCACATTTCAAATGGGAGAATGGATTCATCACCTGCACGACATTGAGCAGCTAGAACATCCCCAGAAATGTGCTTGGGCATCGACATCTCACTGGCTCTTGAATCAGTCGCTCAGTGACTCCTGCCTTGAATTTGGATTTCAATGGGGCCATTCAGTCAGGCCCCCTATGCAGCTTCCTGCAGAATTCCAAAGACTAGAACTGCTCGTTGTCAGAGCACAATCTAAATGATTTTGTCAGGAAGTCTGGGCGAAAAGGCTGGATCTGAAGAACTGAGAACTTTGGAGATGCTTGCATACAGCGGCCATCTCTAGAACGTGGGTGTCTCTCCGTTCCTGGTGCTTATGGGCCAAATGCTATTGTTATTCATGGATGAGCCACTTCTCATTCTGTCTCATCAGATTACTGCAAAGAAAGCTTTAAACCAGCTCTGAAGGTGCCACATTGTGGTACTTTTTAATAACACAAGACAAAACGTCTATAATCCACACTTCTACTCCCTACAAAATATAAGGATGCAAAGGATAATAGGCTATCTAAATTACTTCATGCCACAACGGCCTCAACTCACCGGATAATATTGTTAGTCTTTACAGCTACAGACTTAGCCGGCAGATGAATCTGTCTTATCCTGGGGACTTTCTTTCCGCCCCACCCCTCCCACGAACTTGATATAACTTTGTGGTGACCTTGAAGCTTTTTTTCACCATCTCCATCTGAGGGAATACTTCCAACACACCAATTACCTCTGAGACTATCCAGTTCCGAACAGTGTGAAGACGATACATGAGGGAAGCCTGAGTAGGCTTATAGCTGATGTAGTCAGGGGTTTGTAAGTGCTAACTCTAAGCAAGGGTGGGCTGGGAGAGTGAGGCTGCAAGGTGAACAGATGCTAACAGAACAACGTTGAAATGAACCCACAAAAATAAAGCTGAATGTTTTTCCTGCCCCTGCAGGGAACTATACGTCAGGCTTTCCCCTAACTTACTTCTACTTTACAAATCAACTGTTTCCAGAGGAAGCCATGCTGTGAGAGGAAGTTTACCACTGCTTCATTTCACTGATCATAGTTGTAGTCTCTTAACTTTTTTTAGCAAGGGTTTGGATTAAATTTCATACCCAGAGAAAAAACAAAACCAGAAATACCTTGTTTCCTCTCCCCGTATTTTCATCTCTGACATAAATTACTAACTAACTGCAGATTGGCCTTTACTATAACCTTGGAGGGGGAGTGTTTAATTGTTGTGGTGATCAGTGCTAGTGGACTGTACTAGACTCACAGAACCAGTGACTGAATTCCTGTTTCTCCAGAGAAGCAGGTGGAGAAAAATAGGTAATAATGCCTGGTAGATAGAGCAGGATTGGCCTTGAATTGGAGTCTGGAGACCTAGGTTCTATGCCTCGTTCTCTCACTGACATGCTGTATGGAATTGGGCAAGTCATACTGCTGCTCTGTGCCTCAGTTTGCCCATCGGTGATCATGGTGATGACCCGTTTTTGGAAAGTGTTGTGAGATCTATGGAGGTACCTGGCTATAAGAGCTAACTAACATCAGCACTGCAGCTTCTCCCATATACTGCCTAAATGATAGGCCTCACGTCCCCACAACACTCCACTACTCCGCTCCCTATTCTCCACTACTCTGGCACAAGAAGATGGCTTAGGCTCACTGGCCCAATAAATCCCCAGTCTCTCTTCTGAGATAGACACACTGGGTTCCAACTGAGTTGAATATGATGCTCTGCGGGGGAGGACCCCTTTCTCCAAGGCAGTGGACCGAGAACGTGGCATGTAACTGATTCATTCTGACAGACACAGTTTAGTTTAACTTAGTGCTGGGGAACCATCTTTTTGCAACACATAGGAAGAAGCATAGTGTTATGGCCCATGACTCAGGGTATGATGACACAGCAAAGGTATTCCAGAATATGTTATTCTGGAGTTATTGTTCCAAAATAAACTATTCCAGACTAATAGGCCTACACTACAGAGCAGCCCCAGAATAAGCAAAACTTATTCTGAAATAGTGTGTCCACAAACAATAGAGCCTATTTTGGAATAGAGCCATTGGGTTCACTATGGTTTATTTCAAAATAGGTGCTATTTCCTGTTTATATAGCTTATATTTCAAAATAGTCGCTCTTCCTCATACAATGATGTAAACATACCTGTTTCAGAATAAGGCCTCTGCTATTTCAAAAGTGGTTGCGTTGTGTAGATGCTAGCAAAGTTATTTCGAAATAGCGGCCATTGTTTTGAAATCACTTTTGCTGTGTAAACGTAGAGGTTGCGTCTACATTAGCAAGTTCTTTCGAAAGATTTTTTGAAAGAAGGGGGCTCTTTGGAAAGATCCCGCCAAGCAGCTGCACACACAAAGTATTCTTCCAAAAGTAAATTGAAAGCATGCGGACCTCCTTTCGAAAGCTCTCTTCCGCTCCCGTTTCAGGAAAAGCCTCAGGAGCCAGCTAGTAAAACTAGAGGAGGTGAGGCGAACCTGTTTACAGCCCAGCACCAGATTGTCAGACCTCCAACACAATACAAAACAGGCTCCCTTTTTAATAAAACCAGATGTCCAGACTAGGCATTCTGAGCATTTCTCTTTGGAAACATTGATGGTGAGTCAGGTCCAAATCCAAAACAAAAATCCCCTTGTTCTGTTCCCTGTGGCAGCCTATGGGCACAGTTTGATTACACAGCTCCAAAGGAAAAGCTTGGACACTTTTAGCCCATGTGCCCATATAAGGACAGATCACGTGTTCACAGCTGCTATTTGTATAGAGGTAAAAAAATCCTATCAAACTATTCATAACAGGGTCTCAGCCTACACCTTCGTCCGACCTCTCCTTCTGCTGATGTCAACCCAAAAGCATAGGCTTACAGTGCCCTACCTGAATCCAGCTGTAGCAGCAGGACGGGCATTGGTCCACCTCATTCTGCCCATGTTTCCAGCTCCAGCTGAACCATGGAGAGAAGAGTTACACAGTATAGCTAGGCCTTGCTGTCTGTTGCAGGTCTGCCAAATACTACCAGCTCAGGTGGGTTTTATGTCATAGAAACTTGCTCCTAAGACCACCTTTACTTGGAAAACTACCATCTTGGTGAAGGGTGTCACTTTTTTAACCACTATCCCCTGACTGGCACAATCCCCAGCACGGATGCAGTTATATTGGGATACCAAAGCCTTCTATTGATCCATTTTTCCCCTTCCTATACTGGAATTACTATATAGATTTAAGTAAAATGATACCACTATCATAATAAGGAACTACTCAACAATTCCTAGCTCTTCTATAGCGCTTTTCAACAGATGATCTCAAAGCACTTTATAAAGCAGGTCAGTGTCATCATCCCCATTTTAGAGATGGGAAAACTGAGGCACAAAGTAGGTTGTATTGCTTTAAATATACAATACAGTTTAAATGGTACAACTTTTAGTGTGAAGACAAAGCCTTATACTACCAAAAAAAAATGCTCCATTCAGTCATAATTAGAGCAGTGCAAATAAAGATTTGTTCAACTCCCTCAAAATTATGAAAAATTAAAAGAAATCATTTTGGTTTGAACCGAAAAAGAGTAGAAATTTATGGCCAATTGAAAAGTCAAACAAAAACCATGGTGGGTTAAGTAAAATATTTGCTTGACTTGAAGCAAAATGTTTCATTTGGATTTTGAATATTTTTTACATTTTAAATTAAAAATAAAAATACAGGAAGTTGCTGAATAAAAAGTAATTTTGAATTAAAAAATGAATGTTTTGCTTGGAAAATGGCAGAATAAAATGTTTCCCTATTTTCAGAGGGTTTTTTCCCCCTCAATGAAACAATTTGCCAAAATGGCACAAATTCCTGAAATGTTTTTGTTCCACCAAATCTGCATTTTTCACTGAAAAAAAATTTCACCTGAAAAATGTGCCCAGCTTTAGGAGTGATTTTCAGCCGTTGTCAGCCTGGGATGGGTAGCAACTTGAGATTTGTGCAGATAAAACACATCCTTTGTCGAGGTCCATAAAACAGAACATTGAGTTTGTTAATCAGGACCATCTGTTCCAGGACAACAAGTCCCACACATCTGAGGAGTCGCAAGGAATGCATCCTGTTGTAAGAATTAAAGGAAGCCCTAGTGGTGGTGGTATTTATTGTGCTAATAGGTATTTTTATAGCAATGGCTGCATCTTTGGAACCTGGAGGGGCCGGTAGTTTTATGATGCTTATATTATACAAAATTATGTATCTGTCAGTAGAGCTTAGCAATAACCCAGCAAAATAGAATCTACTGAAAGCAGAAGAATGGATAGCTCATCTTTTCCAAAGTGCATTGCCTCCTCTGGCTCTCCAAAACTAGTCATTTCAAAGTGCGAGGCACAAGAGATAGGACTCCTGCAAATCTAAAGTATCAGAGAGGTAGCCGAATTAGTCTGTATCTTCAAAAACAACAAGAAGTCCTCTGGCACCTTACAGACTAACAGATATTTGGAACATAAGCTTTTGTGGGCAAAGACCTGCTTCATCGAAAGCTTAGGCTCCAAAATATCTGGTAGTCTAGAAGGTGCCCCAGGGCTTCTTGTTTCTGCAAATCCAAAGAGCAGCAAAGAAATCACAATGTGACAGATGATCTGGTAGCATGCATATTTATGAATCCGCCAGTTAAAAGGCACAGCTCTGAACACAGTACATTTTGCCACTCCAACGTTCCCAGGCTTAGCTGCATCAAAACCAGGCCTTTGAATATTCAACTTTGAGCAGGGTACCTCATCTATATGGGCACAGTTAACAGCACCATGGAAACACACCCCTCCAGGCAAAAGGTTTTCTTTGCTTGAGGTCACCACAGGGAGCCAGCCAAAATAACCCTCCCACCACGTGCACCTTGAACAACGAGCGTTCAGGGAAGCAAATTTTTATCCATTTAAATCTAACCCCAAGTACTAACAGCTACCTGGAGGTGTAGCGTGATGGCAGTTATTACTATGGTGACAAGCTCTAGTGTCCCGCTCAGCTGGCAAACAGATAGTCTCAAAACTGCAGCATTATCACTTGTCCCATAGCATAGTGAGGGGAGGCTGCTCAGCTGTCCCACAAACCCTCCAAAGGAGAAAGAAAATAAAGGAGGAGGGAGTATTTTCTGCACAATTCTGCTCCTGTTTTAAACAGTGGCTTGATTCCTTATGTCCTCATTGCTAAAACAATCAGGCTCTTAGAATCACAGAATCGCAGGGCTGGAAGGGACATCAGGAGGTCATCTAGTCCAGCCCCATGCATCAAGCAGGATCAATCCCCACTAAGTTATCACAGCCAGGACCTGGTCAAGCCGGGACTTAAAAACCTCTAGGGATGGAGAATCCACCACCTCTCTAGGCAACTTCAGTGCTTCACCACCCTCCTGATGAAATAGTTTTTCATATCATCTAATCTATTTTATTCCCCTGTGAAAGGTGCCTGATTGTCAGACCTAGAAAACTCACAGTAGGGGGAGCACAGACCCCAGCAGGGCCAGTTCTGCCCTCCCCAGCCCTATGTGCTTCTACTCTGCCCTGCAGTCGGACAGTAGAAGCACACAGTGGAGTATTTGAACTAGAAGGGACCTCATGAGGGCATCATGTCCAGTTCCCAACCCTCACAGCAGGAACAGGCACCATCTAATTCATCCCTGGGTAGATGTTTATCTAACCTGCTCTTACGTATCTCCAGTGACGGAGATTCCACAACCTCCCTAGGCAATTTATTCCGGTGTTTGATCACCCTGACACCAAATGAAGCCTCCCTGACCCTTCCAGTCATTGGTCCCTCAATCCATCCTTGTCATGCAGAGGTCAGTTAGTGCTGATGGTGGTGGCTCTGGTGACCTGGATATCGGTCTTCTGAACCATCGGAAAGACCGCTCCTTTTGCCACCAGCCTGCTGGCCTGTGCCATGCTTTGCTGTCCTTACAGACCTGGGCAGCAGGAGAAGGGCTGGCTTATTCCACTCCCAGTTGTGAAAAGTGTGGGATGTTTTAGGGTTTCCAAGGGGCTGCAGGCAGAACGGGTGGGACTCCGTGTCCCTCAGTGTTACTGGTTTAAAACATGAGCAGAAAGGGGGGGTTGTTACAAGGAGCAGCATGGAACTGGGGATGCTGGCCAGAGAATGCAGATCTCAGCAACTTCGTGATGGGGAGAGGCAGCTCAGAAAGCACAACCGATTCTGGACCGTGGGAGGACAAAAGGCTGCAGGGAGAGGACCGTGGTGATCTGACTCACTGATTCCAGCCAGGAGGGAATAAAGGCTGGATGGGAGAACAGAAGGGCTCGGACGACCCTGCTTACCTGAACAGAAAACAGAGGACAGGAGATGAGGTGCTGGGAAGGGACATTGGAGGCTCAGCTGGAAGAAAGGGGCTTCTGCGCTGGGCAGAGGGAGAGAGAGAGCAGGCAGAGCCCACCTGGATGCAGGGGAGACTCCGAAGTGCTGTGCTGAGGGAGGCCAGGCCTGAGGTAGGACAAATACCCAAGCAAGTTACTTGAGTAAAAGTGCAGCTGCTTTCACTTCTGGATACTTGAGTACAATCAAGATGTAATGTGTGTGTGTGCATGCATGTGTACTTTTATTCAAGTAGTTTTCGGGGGGGAGGGATCAGTAACTTTTGCTTAAGTACATCACCTCCACCCCTAGCAGCTGTCCTTTTACTCAGGTAACTGTTGGGGTACTTTCTCCACCTCTGTCTGAGGGCCCTGAGAGTTCCTGTGCTGTGTTCAGGTGCTCAGTAAACTCTCCTGTTTTACACTGGCTGAGAGTCGCTCTGGTCTAGAGAACTTGGTTGAATAATCCCTCTGGGAGTGCAGGCCAGGGCGAGTGGAGTCCCCGAGGGGACCCACTGAGCAAGACAGGCATGCTGAAAGCTCTGAGAGGTGGGGTCCCAGGAAATGGAGGAGCTAACTTCGGAGAGTGTGATTGACCCCCAAGAAGGACGATCACACTGAAGAGGGTACCCCGCCAGGGACTGTATGAAGCCAAAGTCTCAACATGACCTGTGAATGTAATCCCCTCCATCCATGTAATCATGAGCAGCAATTACTACTCACCATATTCAGTGCTCTCTCTAATTTTTCCATCCATGTGTGGAATAAATGTTATGTGCACCAAGGCATGTGCGGATGTGCACCACCTATAAAAAACACAGGCTGCCAGCAGTGGGCGCTGAGGATGCACTGCTAATCAGCTGGAAGACACCTGAAACTCTCCTGGCTGGCTTCCCAAGTGCTCAGCCAACAGGAAACACTGCCCATAACCAACATGAGATATCGACATAGATGATTCAGTGCAGCGTAGCCCTACCCACCAAGCCTATCACATGTTCAGTTGTTTTCAGCTGAAACGCCAAATAAAACTTGCAGAATTCTGGAGAGTCCTCCCCACTGTCTGTACTTTGCAACAGAAGGTGAGCGGGGGGGGAGTCTGCCTGTCCAGGGCAGGTGTCCAGTTGTCCCAAGACAGGAGATAAAGCTGCAAGACAACTTCCCAAAACAACCAAGCCTAGGGCGCACATACAGGCTGTAAATCTGACATTTCCTGGTGCTTGACTTTGCCAATGCAATAACTTTCTTTGAATGTTGCTTTTGTGGGTGTGAATACTGTCAATAAATCTTGGTTTGTTCAGGTCTCCATAGCTCTCGGGGATTGTTGCAGTCAGAACAAATGCTTAAGGTTAGGTAGGGGTTGGTTGCAACACGTCAGCTAAATCCAATCTAACTTTAACTGCTTTTCCTCCCCTGCACAAACCTTGTGAGCGGATACCAGCACCTCGAAGCACTTTGTAAACACGGTCAGAAGGATCCTCGCAGCCCTCTCCCCCCAAGGATGCTCCAGGAATCGGCATCAGATCCTGGAATCTGGATTAGGAATTTGGGATTTCTTGACTCCTACTTTTGCACTCCAACCCAAAGGTGAAAGTAAGCCAGTTTGCGCCAGTGCAGCATGCTGGTAAGAAAGTAGCTGGCAGGAGGATAGGATTCTGATCCAGCCCCCTTAACCCTGGCTTCCTTCCTGCAGCCTCAGCCCAGAGCTGATGGGAGGAATAGATTTCCCAAGTGCATAGGATCAGCAGGAGAGTCCCAGATTGACAGAGCTAGCACATGGGACCCCAGCACCTTGGGCCAGAAGCTGGAACACCAGGTCCAAAAAAGAGCGACAAGAATGATCAAAGGTCTAGAGAACATGACCTATGAAGGAAGGCTGAAAGAATTGGGCTTGTTTAGTTTGGAAAAGAGAAGACAAGCTGAATGTCTCTACTTTGGCACTCTCTGGTCCATAAGAAACTAAGAAAAGCCATACAGGTTCAGACCAAAGGTCCATGTAGTCCAGTATTCTGTCTTCTGACAGAGGCCAATGGCTCATGCTACAGAGGGAGTGAACACCTGTTGTGCATTTCCAGTCTCCGACAAACAGAGGGTAGGGAGATCATTCCTGCCAATCTTGGCTAATATCCATTGATGTACGTAACCTCCATGAATTTATCAAGTTCTTTTTTGAACGTTGTTAAAGTCTTGGTCTTCACAACCTCCTCTGGCAAAGACCTCCCAGGCTGACCAGATGCTGTGCGAAGAAAAACTTCATGTTAGTTTTAAAGCTGCTGCCCGTTAATTTAATTTGGTGACCTCTAGTTCTTTTGTTATGGGAGCAAGTAACTTTTCTTTCTTCACTTTTTCCACATCAGTCACGATTGTATAGACCGCTGGCATATCCCCCCCCTTAGTCTCCTTTTCTCTAAGATGAAAAGTTCCAGTGTTTTGTAATCTTTCTTCATATGGCGCCTATACCAACCCCCCTAACCATTTTGGTTGCCTTTTTTTGAACCTTTTCCAATGCCAAGACATCTGTTTTGAGCTGAGCTGACCACACCAGTATACAATATTCAAAATGTGGGCATACCATGGATTTATATTGAGGCAACTAGATATTCTCTGTCTTATTTTCTATCCCTTTTTTAATGATTCCTAGCACTCTGTTTGCTTTTTTGTCTGCTGCAGCACATTGAGTAGACTTTCCCCAGTGAGAACTATCCACAATGACCCCAAGATCTCTGTCTTGAGTGGTTATAGCTAAATTAGTCCCCAGCATTTTGTATGTATACTTGGGATTATTTTTTCCAATGTGCATTACTTTACATTTATCCACATTAAAATTCATTCACCATTTTATTGCCCACTCACTTTGTTTTGTGAGATCTTTTTGAAACTCTTCACCATCTACTTTGTTCTTAACTATTTTGAACAGTTTAGGGTCATCAGCAAATTTTGCCACCTCACTCCAGATCATTTATAAACAGGTAGAATAGGATTGGTTCCAGTACAGACCCTTGGGGGACACTACTAGTTACCTCTCTCTATTCTGAAAACTTACCATTTATTCCTACCCTTTGTTCCCTATCTTTTGACCAGCCCTCTTATCCTACGACATCTTATTTTACTCAACAGCCTTTGGTGAAGGACCTTACCAAAGGCTTTCTGGAACTCTAAGTACACTATATACACTGGATCCCCCTTGCCCACATGCTTGTTGACCACCTGAAAGAACTCTAACGGATGAATAAGGCATGATTTCCCTTTATAGAAACCATGTTGACATTCCCCCAGTAAGTTGTATTTGTCCACATGTCTGACAATTTTATTCTTTACTATAGTTTCAACTAATTTGCACACTACTGATGTTAGACGTGCTTGTCTGTAATTGCCAGGATCATCTCTAGAGCCCTTTTTTAATATTGAAGTCACATTAGATATCTTCCAGAAATAGGTCCAGAAGCTGATTTAAAGGACAAATTACAAATCACAGTTAATAGTTCTTCAATTTCACATTTGAGTTCTTTCAGAACTCTTTGGTGAATGCCATCTCGTCCTGGTGACTTGTTTCTATTAAGTTTATCAATTTGTTCCAAAACCTCCTCTAATCACACCTTACTCTTAGTTAATTCCTCAGATAGCAACAGAGAGAAAGCCATGCTAGTCTATATACTATCAAAACAAAAAAGCAGTCAAGTAGCACTTTAAAGACTAACAAAATAATTTACCAGGTGATGAGCTTTTGTGGGACAGACCCACTTCCTCAGACCATAGCCATACCAGAACAGACTCAATATTTAAGGCACAGAGAACCAAAAATAGCAATCAAGGTGGACAAATCAGAAAAAAAATTATCAAGATGGGCAAATCAGAGAGTAGAGGGGCAGGGGGGAAAGACAAGAATTAGATTAAGCTAAGTATTCAAATGAGCCACTATAATGACCCAGAAAATTCCCATCCCAGTTCAAACCACGTGTTAGTATGTTGAATTTGAATATAAAAGAGAGTTCAGCAACCTCTCTTTCAAGAGTGTTGTGAAAATTCCTCTTCAGTAAGACGCAGACTTTTAAGTCATTAACGGAATGGCCCACTCCATTAAAATGCTGGCTGACCATTTCAGTTTGTGGATCAGGAATGTTTTTATGTTTGTTTTGTGCACATTAACTCTTTGTCTAAGAGAGTTTGAAGCCTACCCAATATACAAAGCATCTGGGCATTGTTGGCACATGATGGCAAATATGATGTTAATTGAAGAACATGAGAATGTGCCAATGATTCTGTGAATAACCTGGTTAGGTCCAGTGATGATATCTCCAGAATAGATATGTGGACAAAGCTGGCAGCGGGTTTTGTTGCAAGGAAAAGTTCCAGGACTAGTGTTCCTGCGGTATAGACTGTGGTTGTGGGTGAGAATCCTCATAAGGGATTGTCTGTAGGAGAGATTGTCTGGGAGGTTGTCTGTAGGAGAGAACAGGCCTGTCACCTAGGGCCTTCTGGAGTGTGGTATCCTGATTACAGTTAGGTTGTAGGTCTTTAATAATTTGTTGCGGTGGTTTGAGTTGGGGGCTGTAGGTGATGACCTGCGGTGTTCTGTTCTTGGCTTTTTTGGGCCTATCTTGGAGTAGCTGGTCTCTGGGTATTTATCTGGCCCTGTCGATTTGTGTTTTTATTTCTCCTGGTGGGTAATTCAGGTTTATGAATATTTGGTAAAGATGTTGTAGTTTTTGGTCTCTGCCAGTAGTATCGGAGCAAATGCAATTGTACCTAAGGGCTTGACTGTAAACAATGGATCTAGTTGTGTGGCACAAAACAGACATAAAAACACTCTTGATCCACAAACCAGTCAGCCAGAATTTTAATGGAGTGGGCCATTCAGTTAATGACTTAAAAGTTTGCGTCTTACTGAAGAGGAATTTTCACAACACTCTTGAAAGAGAGGCTGCTGAACTCTCCTTTATATTCAAATTCAACACATTAACATGTGGTTTGAACTGGGATGGGAATTTTCTGGGCCATTATAGGGGCTCATGTGCATACTTGGCTTAATCTAATTCTTGACTCCCCTCCCCACACACACACTTCTGCCCCTCTACTCTCTGATTTGCTAACCTTGATAATTTTTTTTCTGATTTGTCCATCATGATTACTATTTTTTGTTCTCTGTGCCTTAAATATGGAGTCTGTTCTGGTATGGCTACGGTCTGAAGAAGTGGGTCTGTCCCATGAAAGCTCACCTCATCAATTCCTCAGGTGCGTCACCTAAAAAGAATGGCTCAGGTTTGGGAATCTCTCTAACATCTTCAGTGGTAAAGACCGAAGCAAAGAATTCATTTAGTTTCTCTGCAACAGCCTTATCACCTCTGAGTGCTCCTTAGCATCTTAACCACCCAGTAGCCCCACTAGTTGTTTAGCAGGCTTCCTGCTTCTGGTGTACTGAAAAAACAATATGCTATTACTTTTTGAGTCCAGCAACATCCATAGTCTGGCATAATTTTAGTTAGCCAGATGTCCACTTAGCGTGAGCGGAGCCAAGTTTCCCTCAACCTGTGTTCCCTGTCACCTGAGTGTTTGGGCGGCGGTCCAGCAGACATTAACAGAAGGCCCACAGCACCTGGAGGTGGCAGCATGCGTTTCTATTGGTGGTGCACATGCCAGGCTGCATTTAACAATATTTCTTCTGCACATGGATGGAAAAAGAATAAAGGAAACATTGCATTCAGACTGGCAAAATGTGTTCACATCCACCAGTCCTTGCTGTCAGTGTTTTGTGATATTATTTAGCTGCAGTTTACCCCTACACATGTCTTCTAAGAGACCAACAAGCAGCAGAAGTGTTGGTCAGTCTGCTAAACGTAAGCATGTGTCAATAGCTGTACGGTTATATATGATTATTAAGCAGCATTGCCAGCGTTGGTCCAGTTATTCACCATGATGCAATAAAAATAAAGAGACTCACTCACTACAATATTGATTTCCCATGATACAGCAAATTCTCTGGTTTAACACTGCACAAGTCCCGAGGATCCTGGAGCAAAGAGGTACCAGCGCTGAAGGGCGGTAATCCCGTCGTGTGAGTAATACACCTCAGTGAAAGGCAGCAGCTAGAACTCTTCTGTTAACTTAGTGCTGTCCTCACCAGGGGTTAGGTCAGCAGAGCTGAAAGGCTCAAGGGAGTGGATTTCAAACCCCTGAGGGACTTAGCTAGGCCAGTGTAAGTTTTGTGTACACACGTTGTACTGCTTGAATGTAGCTAAAGCAGTACAACCCACCCTCCACCCAGTGTGGATGCAGCTATACTAGCATCAAGTGTGTATATTGGTGTAACTTGTTCTGCTACTGGAAGGGAAATAAGCTGTAAGGCAGCTCATGGCATCAGCCACAGAGCTTTGGCCAGCATAACCCTGTCAGTGAAGATCACACCCCTATCTAGAGAGTTATGCTGGTCAAAAACCAGGGGTACACCAGGCCTTAAACAAAGGGAAGAAAATATCTTGCATGTCCATCCTGGTAGCTCCAGGCACCCTGCCAAAGGGAGAGGAGTAGTCGTAAAAGGACTGTGCCTCCTGCCCTGCCTGAGTTATCACAGGTAGGGTTGGCTAGCACTCCCCACACCACAGATCTCAGTTTATTGTACAGGTGATAGGGCTGCACAGGGCAGAGGGTATGCTGCTGAAAGCAGGGGTGCCATTTTAGGACAGGGGACAGCAGCCCCCTCCACCCCCAAGAATCCTGCCCCTGCAGGCCATTGGCTTCTGCCTCCCCTCTACCCAGCAGTGTGAGGAATGTAAGACTTTATTTATGCATCTCTGGCTCTGCTGTTTCTCTGAGGCTTCCTACCCCACCTGCTCCCAGCCACACTGACTGAAAAGCCAGTTCACCTGGCTCTCTCCTTCCCTTCTCCCAAGGCTGGCTATTCTTTTGCTCTATGACCGAGGAATCCGTCAGTGTCAGAGCAGCAGATCTAAAGAATGACCATCCGCTGGGATCTTTCCCTGCTGTCCAACAAACAAACATGTGGTCACACCACAAAACATCGCTTAAATTACTCTTAAAACGTCCCTATTTTTTCCAGCTCTCCAATTTTGGAGGGAATGACAGTGGCCCAGGGTGGGGCATCTATTCTTCCATTGAGATCCACTGTCTGAGAGACCCTTTCCTTTACAGTGGGCTGGGTCAGATTACCAGGTAAGGGCCCAGACTGTTACACACACATGTTGATGCCTCATCAGGATAGCAAATGCACTTTTGAATTCTAAGGACTTTTTCCCAAAACACCTTTGCTACTGGTTACTGGATCCTTGCTCTACCCACCCCCCCGCAGCCATTTTATAGCGGTGTAGCTCCTGTGCTGTCCTTCTCTTCCATCCAGTACGTACTCTTAGCTCCTGTTTACTTTTTAATAACTCTGAGGGTAGCAGAGACTCTCAGACCTGAGGCCCTTCGGTGAATGTCACGGAGGTGATGTTTGTTCACTTAAATCCTTACATTAGGATTGGAACCTCCTGCCAGTCATTCATATTTATTCATAACCAGGGGTGAAAGTGACACATTTCTTACAGGTAGCATATGTGTGTGTGTGCGCGCGCATGCCGAGGATACTCCTTCCCTCTTGGTGGGGGGTGTGCCCTTGAGGGCAGGGCAGGGAGGGTGCTGGGATAAAACAGTGCCTGTCAGGAATTTAAGTGTTGGGTGGAGCTTGAGAGGTGGAGGTTCAGGATGTTGGGGTGTGGATCACTTTTCTGTCCAAAATTTTTCATCTGTGAGAGGCGTAAGTTTTGTCTTGCGTGCCAGTACTGAGCTCATGTGTGCTTGGTCAGGTACGTGCCACCAGGGCCCCGCACCCATCAGTTAATAATGGAGATGGCTTCAAAGCAGACGTGTGCAGACACATACATGCCCAGAGGGAAAGGGGGAGCCCAGACACATATGCCCCAGGGGGAAGGAGGAGCCTCAGTGCACGCGTGCACGCACACACACACACACACACACACACACAGAGGGAAGGAGGAGCCTCAGCACACACACTCACAACCCAGAGGGAAGGAGGAGCCTTGGCAAACACACACACACACACACACACACACACACACAGAGGGAAGGGGGGAGCCCAGCTCCCATACATGCACAACAGCAGGGGTAAAAGAGGAAAGTGCCCCTGGGCCAGCCCTTCAAGGGCTCCTGGCCCCTTTCAACTGCCCCATGGAGCAGTTCCCAGGGGTTGGAGCATTGCGTCTCTCTGCCACTCCGCTAGCTTGGGAGAGGGCCTGACGGCTGACTGCCCTCAGCACCACCCCTGCTGGCCTCAGACCCGCCCTTACTGGGGGTGTGGAAGCGGGCCTCCTCCCGCCTTACCCAACGGGCCTAGCCTGGCTATCCGCCCCACTGAGCTCCCCCGGAAATGGGGCCCCTGACAGAAAGCTTTAAGCATTACCCTTTGGCTCCCAAGAACTAGATGCTTTTAGAAAGGTGTGCACACAAACACACACATCCAGCAGGAAGAGGGAAGCCCAACCCCCCCACGTGCACACGCGCGCACACACACACACACTCTCTCTCTCTCCCCCCTTGACCAAGTCGAGCCTGTTGCATTCTTTTCCTAGGCCAGTGGTGAAATGTGCTTTCCTCCCAGGAAGAGGTGACAGGAGGATCTGGCCTTAAAGGACGGCAAGCAACGTGCAGGCCCATTGAGCCAAGTGGTCCAGAAGGAGCGGCGGCCACAGCTGTGCTAAATCTGCTTTCCCTGCCGCTGCCAAACGCCTGTTGTTTGGTTGTGAACGTCACGGGCGGAACACAAGCCAGCAGTTTTATTTCCTGAACGCTAATTACAGTCCAAAAGGCCACTCGAGAAGAAGGATGGGTGAGGAGCCCAGCCCGGTACCGAAGAGGCGTTTCAGCAACCGCCTGGGAAAGACTTCTCCAAAGCCTTCGGGATCACTGAGACCCTGCTGAGAACAGGAGGGGTGTGGCAGAAACTATGGTGGTAGTAGATGAGGACTTGGCCTCGTGCCCATTTGGATGAGACAAGCCGTGAACCGAGCCAAAACACTACATCATGGGCTCCGAGAAACAGGGAATGATTTAAACCATTGAGTTGCAGTTCAGGAATGCCACAGTGAATATGCTCAGGCTGTCCCACTGTGGTTAATCTGCATGCTGCTTTTGCTCATCTTTTAAACTCTATTCTCACATATTTCCCATTTCCCGGTCCTTGGAGGCACTCGCCTGCATCCAACACAGGAGTTCGGTTTTGTTCTCACGTGGAACCTTTTCTTTCTTCAGCAGGGTTACGGTTCACCAGCCAGTGCCGCTGTTAGAGCGAGGAGCCTGGAACCGTGTTCCTTATTAGCTGAGCACTTGGGCAGCCATCTAGGAGAGATTCAGGTGCTACCCAGCTGATTAGCAGAGGGCCCACAGCCTCTCAACACAGGCAGCATGTGTTTCTGTGGGTGGTGCGCATCCACACATCTTGGTGCACATAACAAAATTTATTCCACCCACAGTGGGAAAATTAGAAGGAAAACTGGACAACACTAGAACTGGAAGGGACCTCAAGAGGTCATCAAGTCCAGTGCCCTGTCCTCTTGGCAGGACCAAACACCAGCTAGATCATCACCAATAGGTGTCTACCTAACCTTCTCTTAAATATCTCCAGCGATGGAGAGTCCACAACCTCTCCAGGCAATTTATGCCAGTGTTTGACCACCCTGGCAGTTAGTAAGTTTTTCCTAATGTCGAATCTAAACCTCCCTTGCTGCAGTTTAAGCCCATTGCTCCTTGTCCTTTCCTCAAAGGCCAGGGAGAAACAATTCTTCTCCCTCTTCCTTGTAACCCTCTTTGAGGTACTTGACTCCTAGGTTCTGTTAGCTGTGTGGCCTTAAGTAACTCCCTTAACCTCTCTGTGCCTCAGTTGTCCCATCTGTGCTCCCTGTTAATCGCCCTACCTCTGCACCTGCTAAAATCAATGGCCACAGAATGAGACTCAATGGTCTGAAGGAAGATAGTCCTGTGAAAATTCTATGCATCTTTCTCAGGGTCTGTTCCAAACCCAGGACTTTTTTTCCCTGGCCTGGCTGTGCCCCCCTCTGTATGTGTGTGCGCACGCGCGTGGTTGCTCCATCAGCTGTTCACCACAGCTGCGCCTGCTCCTTAGCTGGGCCACGTCTCCGGCTGACTTGGAACACGCTGAGGACAAGGAAACAAGCAACGGGTGGAAGAGTCACAGGCTGACCCAGGCAGGAAATGTGGCAATGATATTGACATTACTCATTCATTTTATAGTCCAGACGTCAGAAGAAGAACCAGGCTTTGCCCTCCAAGGCTTTGCACTAAAAGTTCTTAATGAAACACAGCCGTTGTCTCCAGCACACAGCTTAGCCCATGGGGAAAGGCGAGAGTACTGAGGCATTCTCCCTCTTTTGCTTAGCACTCGCTCCAATCCGTTGGATGAGAATTTTCCTGTAACTGAAATACAACCACCTTTGGAGCCAAACGTACTGCTGGAGCACGTGACTGCCACTCCCAGGCCTCTGTCTTTAAAGTAGCCAACTCTTATCTGGCTTATAGTGAAGCAAAATTTAAAGCCCTTCATGATTGCGAAAGGAAAAGTTACTGCATAGGGCAGGAGTGCATAAAGTGAGAAGAAAGCCCCTCAGGGGACCATGAAATTCCGTAGGGGGTGCAGCACGATCAGCTGCCAGGTCTCAGGCTCACCCATCTCTTTAAAAAAGTTGAAATAAGTTACTGTTTTTACATCTGTGTATTCACATTTACACACAGATTAATAAAGTGTTTACATTCCTCGGGCTTATTCTCTTACATGTGCCAGAAGGGTTGTTTGTTCTTTCATCTGACCATAACTGAAATTTCTGTCCATTTGGATGACATTAGACAGGCTGGAGGGGCCCTGCTAATTGCAGGGAGGAAAAGTGAGGTCTGATGTAAAAGTTTGCTCACCCCTGGCGTACGGGAAGTCCCCAGGGGGTTGGTGGTGGAAGACAGACGCCACCCCTCAGTCTATAAACTGGGCTCAGAACATGTGGTAAGAGCCGTCCAAGTTCCTAGATGTTTGTTTTGATGATTAATCGGGGAGAACTGATCCGGATGTTTGTTGATATAGAATTTATTGACCCTAAAGTGTGTGCTGCTTAGACAGATTATGGTAGTTAACCAGCAAATGCAGAACCATGGCTCTTGATTTCCCATTTATATTTTCTTTGTAATGCTGCCCCGTTGGCCCTGGGGTTTTATCCCAGGTACAAATGATGCAGACAGATGGAAGAGGGATTGTTACAGTCTCTTTCTTCTTTTTACAAACTTACTAATATACTAGACCAGACTGGTGCGATTTTTATGCCATTCTTAACACAGAGGATAAAAGAAAACGAGTGTGGCGGGGGCATTTATTCCAGAAACAGCTGCATTTTGGCAAACGTGAGCCATCTCTGAGGAAACTGATTTTTTTCAGCAGAGAGTGCATTAAAACTTCAAATTACGTATTTTTAGCTCCCAAATATTTTAGTTTATGTACCTGGGGGGTGGGGCAGGAAAGAGGAAAAGGATTTTGTTGTTGTTGTTGTTTGTTTTGGTTTTTTTTTAAACCAACTTTAGCAGTGACTTCTGAGTTACTCTCTGAAAAACCAAGGAAAGGGTGCATCAGCACAAGATGGCATTTGCAATGGTCATAAGGAGGAGGGAGAAAACTTGTTCTTCTCGGCCTCTGAGGCTAGAACAAGAAGCAATGGGCTTAAGCTGCAGCAAGTGGGGTTTAGGTTGGACATGAGGAAAAAGTTCCTAACTGTCAGGGCGGTCAAACACTGGAATAAATTGCCTAGGGAGGTTGTGGAAGCTCCATCTCTGGAGATATTTAAGAACAGGTTAGATAGATATCTACACGGGATGATCTAGATAGTACTTGGTCCTGCCATGAGAGCAGGGGGCTGGACTTGATGACCTCCTGAGGTCCCTTCCAGTCCTAGTATTCTATGATTCTATGATTTAAAGCTGGGAATAGTATGTTAGCAGGGGGGCTGACAGCCACTGAGAGCCCCGTGGAAGGGGTGTGGCCTCAGTGAAAAGGGCAGGGCCTGGGGCAGCCAGACCTTAGCACTACCCAGACCGTGGCACGACCTTCCCCCAGTCCTCAGAGCCACACACTAGCAGCACCCCTCTGATACTTGACACTAGCAGTAGTAGCAGCTGGTAGCCTCTGGCTCCTTTGAATCACCAGGCCTTGGGACAACTGCCCCCTTTGTCCCACTCCTCCCCACATTGGTGGGCCTGAAAGTTAGAGACATTGTCAGTGAACAGGGCTGTTTCCTCAAAGCCAGTGTCTGCAGCAGGGGAGCCTTTTCCAGTCCTGAAATAAAAATGAGGCCAATTAACTGCTAATTCTAAACGATCCTGGCGCTTTTGTAAAAGTCTGTCAATTGCCTATACCATCAGGTTTTACAGTTTAATCAGAGGACTGTGCCCAGCCATTATGAGCTCTTCTAAACAGCAAGGCGGTCGCTATAGTTTCCCTCGAGTCAACGTGATGTAAATGCACGAATAAAGATAACAAGTGGGCTTAGCTAAGGAGGGCTCACCGTACAGCTTTGCTTTCCTAACTTCTGGCTCCACTCTGCCTTGCAGTCCTGCTGCAACTCTCCCGTTGTCTTCAGACACTGTGGGTTATTTTGTGCAACGCAGCACATGAGAGAGAAGGGGAAGGCCGGATCCTGATCTCATTAAAGTCAATGGCAAAACTCCCACTAATATGGTTGGATGTAGGATTGTGGCAAGATATTGTGGCACTGAAAGTGATGGACAGTTTTCCTGAGTAAGTGCAGCTGGAGGTGACGCTGGCGTCCGTTTCTGGGGTGTTACCATTTGGCATGGAACATGCAGGTAAAATGCTTATAAGTTAAACATTATAGGGTTTGCCCAAGCCTTACACCCTCAGTAAGGCCTGATCCTGCAGACACTTTAAGCAGCTGAATAGTCACAGTGATGTCAATGGGATAGTCGTGTGCTTAATGTTCAGCCAACAGACCTGCTTAGAAGTTAGCAGCCAAACTGGCACTGGAAAAAGTTCAGAAAAGGGCAACAAGGATGATGAGGGGTTTGGGATAGCTGCCGTTAGAGGAGAGATTAAAAAGATGGGGTCTTCCCAGCTTAGAAAAGAGGAGACGAATGGAGGATACAATAGAGGTCTATACAATGACTGGTGTGGAGAAAGTGAGTAAGGAAAAGTTATTTACTTGTTCCCATAACACAAGAACGAGAGGTCACCAAATGAAATTAAGAGGTAGCAGGTTTCTGCCGAAGTATTTCTTGATGCAATGCACAGTCAGCCTGTGGAATTCTTTGCCAGAGGATGTTGTGGAGACCAGGACTTCAACAGGGTTCAAAAAAAGAGCTAGATAAATTCCTGGAGGATAGGTCCCTCAAAGGCTCTTAGCCAGGATGGGTGGGAATAGTGTCCCTAGCCTCTGTCAGAAGCTGGGAATGGGCAACAAGGAAGGGATCACTTGATGATTCCCTGTTCTGTTCATTCCTCTGGGGTACCTGGCACCAGCCGGTGTTGGAAGACAGGATCCTGGGTGAGATGGGCCTTTGGTCTGACCAGAGTGGCCATTGTTATGTTAAACTCTGAAATTAAGCTAGAAAGGTCCACCATCTTTTGGCATTCTACTGCCTGAATGCAGCATCTCTACAGAGCCTGTATAACAGGCAGGGAAATCCTGAGGTGTGGTGTGGATCCTGGGGCAATTCCCCACAATGCCCCAGGTTCGGGATCCCAGGCAACCCCCCGATGCCACAGACGCCACCCTTCACCCGCTCCACTCCCACCCTGTCCCCTGACCCTCCCCCTGACCAGGTGGGATAGGGATTACCTGGGGCAGGGAGAGGCGGCGGCAGTGGAGAGGTGTAGCTCAGCTGGCCAGGAGGCTGCAGCAGAGCAGAGCAAGCTGCAGCTGGCGCAGCATGCTGAGTGCAAGGGGAGTCTTGGGGAGAGGCAACCCTCTGCTGCTGCCACCACTCACCACCACGTCCTGCCCCAGGAAATCCTCCCCCATCTCCTCCAAAGGATGGCTGGAGCAGCCACCGCAGGACCTGGACAGGACAGCTCTGATAATGGACAAGCGTCTTATAGACAGAACAACTCTGATCATGGAGAAGGGAAAAGACCAGAGGGTCCATGAAATCCTGTGGGAACTGAGTAGTAGGCGTCCTTCAGTCTGCAGAGACTATGGATCGCGCCCTTTAAAGTTTCAGTTGAGGACTTCATTTACAGTGTCTATTGTGACTATAAAGACCCACACGAGAGTGACAGTCCTTGCTGCATCTCTTGCAGATGTAGTGGGTGTCTGGCAAGTCCTTAGTGTGCTTTCTGTGCGCTTGCTTCTCCTCTGCTAGCTGTCTGATCTTCAACTCGCCCTTCTGAAGGCCCTTGTGTAACCCCTGCCTCCATCTGCTGCAGTTGTCTGCTAGTTCTTCCCAACTGTCCAGCTCGATGTCTGCCTCTCTGAGGTCTCTCTTGCAGACATCTTTGTAACGCAGCTGGGGGCGTCCGGGAGGTCTTTTGCCAGAGGCTAGCTCACCATACAGGATGTCTTTTGGAATCCTTCCATCAGTCATCCTGTGGACGTGGCCAAGCCAGCGGAGCCGACGCTGCCTGAGGAGGGTGTGCATGGTTGGGATTCCAGCTTGCTCGAGGACGGCGGTGTTGGTCACTCTGTCCTTCCATGATATTCCAAGGATGCGCCTGAGGCAGCGCAAGTGGAAGACGTTCAGCCTCTTTTCCTGGCAGGCATACAGGGTCCAAGTCTCTCTGCCATAAAGGAGGGTGCTGAGGATGCAGGCTCTGTAGACTTGCATTTTGGTGTGAGTGTACAGCTTGTTGTTATTCCACACTGTCTTGCTGAGTCTGGACAGAGTTGTGGCCACTTTTCCGATCCTCCTATTTAGCTCAGTGTCCAACGACAGGGTGTCAGTGATGGTGGACCTGAAGTAAACAAACTCGTGGATGACCTCTAACGTATAGTTGTCAATGCTGATTGCTGGGGATTCAGCAACATCCTGACCAAGTACGTTTGTCTTCTTTAGGCTGATGGTAAGCCCAAAGTCCTTGCACGCTTTGGAGAACTGATCCAGCAGTTTTTGAAGCTGGTCTTCTGCGTGAGACACTACAGCAGCATCGTCTGCGAACAGCATGTCTCTGATGAGGACTTCTCGCACCTTAGACTTAGCTTTCAGCCTTGCAAGGTTAAACAGTTTCCCATCAGATCTTGTGTGCAGCAAGATGCCCTCTGTTGAAGATCCAAAGGCATGTTTCAGGAGGAGTGCGAAGAAGATCCCGAACAATGTCGGAGCAAGCACGCATCCTTGTTTGATGCCGGTCCTGATTCTGAAAGCATCCGATAATGCGCCGTCATATTGGATGGTTCCTCTCATGTCTTCGTGGAACGACTGGATCATCTTGAGTAACCGTGGAGGACAGCCTATCTTGTGGAGCAGTTTGAACAGACCATCCCCATGGATTTAATTTCCATGGGAATTGCTTAGACACTCTGCTATAGAAAACCTACTGGCGTTTATTTGGCATTCATCTGCTAAGACAATGCAAACGCACATATGCTAAACATGTTGATCTTTACAGCTCAGCAGGCAAACAATGCTGAACAAAAGGCTTTGGCTACAAATTCCAGGTAAAGCCAGCACTATGCATGCACTGTTGAAATGTTCCAGGCAGTAGAACCAAACAGTAATTTTGCATTCCTGCGTTTTAGCAATTGGAAATATCTGACTGGCAGCGGAAGTGGTGAGAGAGAATGCAGTGTGTGGGTTTCCTCCAGATTAACAGGGACTGAGGTTTGGAGGTTTTTTGTTCATTTTTAATTAGGCTCATTACAAAAATCTGAGCTCCACGTTGAGGCTAAAAAAAGATAAAGACACGGCCCTAGCGAATGTTCTGTTATGTTATTGTTTAGAATGAGTGCAGTGAAAGAGAAAAGATTTAACACTGGGCCCATGGACAATTAGCAAAGGGGCAGAAGTGCAGAGAATTAAAAATGCAGCAGGTGTTAACTCCCATGTTTAGCTTGCACTTACTCACAAATTGCTCTTTAACTGAGAGCGAGTCAGTAAGTGCCTTTTAAATACCCTAAATCCTTGAGACTCATTCAAGTTTGCTGAAATACAGCTTGTCCTGGAATGACGTACAGCTGTCTTAGCATGAAATGAATTGAGGGAAACACACACCTGGCATAGGGGCTGATCTTGGGAGGTGGTGATCCCTTGACCTTCTACTGATGCCAACAGGATCGTCGTCCCCAGAGCACCGTGAAGAGCCAATGATACTTGGACAGATCTGTATGCTACAAGCTACTTTTGCTGCTGTTTTAGAGTTACCCTCACTCTCCTCTCTGCCCAAGTGGTTCCATTTTAATTTGCCATTTTAATCTGGCCAACTGACTTGGAGTTACCAGCCCTTGTATGGTGAAGCACCACCTGAAGAGTAGAGCTCAAGGACCGTAGTACTGGTGAAAAGAAGGGACAGAGCTTTGCACCCTCTGATTTCTGAGCCCAAGCACAATTTAGAGCAGTCAAGGGGTTACTCTAGATTACACCAGCCTTGAACAGCCAGAACAGATGGTGCTCCAGTTTCTATTCCCAGAATGCTGGGCAGCACTTGAAGGCCATGGAAGATCGCTTTGTGAGCCCTACATTGTTGAACTCCCCTCTTCCCTCCCCACCTGCATTTCAGAGCATCTCAGAACACTATACCTTGAAGAGACTTTGAGATGTCATCAAGTCCAGTCCCATGCACTCACGCCAAGACCAGGCACCATTTATATCATCCCTTACATACGTTTATCTAATCTTCTCTTTAAAATCTCCAGTGATGGGAAATCCACAACCTCCCTATGCAATTTATTCCAGTGTTTAACCACCCTGACAGGAAGGTTTTCCTAATGTCCAATCGAAACATGTTACAATTTAAGTCTATTGCTTCTTGTCCTACCCTCCGAGGCCAAGGAGAATAATTTTCTCCCTCCTGCTTGTAACAGTCATTTAAGTACTTGAAAGCTGCTATCAAGTCCCCTCTCAGTCTTCTCTTTTCCAAACGAAGCCAACCCAGTTCTTTCAGTCATCCCTCATAGGTCACATTTTCTAGACCTTAAATCACTTTTTGTTGTTTTTCTCTCGACCGTCTCCAATTTCTCCACATCTTTCCTGAAATGTGGTGCCCAGAACTGGGCACTGTACTCCACTTAGAGGCCTAATCAGTGCAGAGTTGAGTGGAAGAATGACTTCCCGTGTCTTGCTTATGACACTTGTTAATACATCCCAGAATGATGTTTGAGTATTTTTGCAACAGCGTCACACTGTTGACTCATATTTAGCTTGCAGTCCACTATGACCCCTCGATACCTTGCTGCAGCACTCCTGCCTAGACAGTCACTTCCCATTTTGTATGTGTGAAACTCATGTTCTTTCATAAGTTGAGTACTTTGCAATTGTCCTTATTGAGTTCCGTCCTATTTACTTCAGCCCATTTCTTCAGTTTATCCAGATTATTTTGAACTGTATAATGCTTTACTCCAAAGTACTGGCAACCCCTCCCAGCGTGGTATCATCTGCAAACTTTATATGCATACTCTCTATGCCATGATCTAAATCATTGATGAGGATATTGAGCAGAACCAGTCCCCAAATTGACCCCTGTAGAAGCCCAGTGTAAGCCATTGATATCTACTCTCTGGGAATGGTTATTCCATCAGTTATGCACCCACTTTATAAAAGCTCCATCTCTAGTTCATTGATCAAAAGGTTGTGCGAGACTGTATCAAATGCTTTACTAAAGTCTAGGTATATCACATCTACTGCTTCCCCCTTATCCACAAGGGCTGTTAGCCTATCAAAGAAAAACCTATGACATTGGTTTGACATGATTTGTTCTTTACAAATCCATGCTGATGGTTACTTCACATCTTATTATCTTCCAGATGTTTGCAGATGGATTCGTTAGTTATTTGGCCCATTATCTTTCTTGGCACAGAAGTTAAGCTGTCTGATCTGTAGCTTCCTGAGTTGTCTTTCCCGTTTTACGGATGGGGATACAGTACCAGGATGCAGCGCAGAATCAGGGGTTTTGAGTACAAAAGACCCTGTTATACAGGTATGGAGAAACCAGCAGAATTCTTTTTAAAATATCTTTTCCCTCTAAATAGTAGAACTGGGGTTAAAAGTCATGGGCCAGATTCTCAGGTGATAGCTCCATTGATGGTGAATCAAGCTAGTGCATGCATGAAACAAAAATCCCTTCAGTTTGTGAAGTCAGTTTGCCTGCTAAAAATATAAATTTTCTTTCACCCTTTCTACTAATTTTTTGTTTTTTCAGATGCAACATAAGAACCTAAGAATGGCCATTCTGGGTCAGACCAAAGGTCCATCCAGCCACGTATCCTGTCTCCTGACTGTGATCAATGTCAGTTATCCCAGAGGAATGAACAGAACAGGTAATCATCAAGTGATCCCTCCCCTATCACCCATTCCCAGCTTCTGACAAACCAAGGCTAGGGACACCCTCCCTGCCAATACTGGATAATAGCCATTAATTGACCTAATCTCCATGAATGTATCTAGCTCTTTTTTCAATCCTGTTGAAGTCCTGGTCTCCACAACATCCGCTGGCAAGGAGTTCCACAGGTTGGCTGTGTATTGCATGAAGAAATACTTCCTTTTGTTGGTTTTAAACCTGCTACTTATTAATGACATTTGGTGGTGTCCAGTTCTTGTGTTATGGGAACAAGTAAATAACATTTTCACCACATCAGTCATGATTTTACAGACTTCTATCATGTCCTCCTTAATCTCCCCTTGTCTAAGATGGAAAAAAAAACAGTATTTTTAATCTCTGTAAACAACGTCACTAATTCAGCCTTGTCCCTCTCCTTTTTATTTATGTAACCCTTCTATTAACGCCAGGTGCCTGCCAGAAGGGCCAGGTTCAGCTCCGAGGGGGTTCCTCTCAAGGATACAACCAACTGGCTCAAGCCCCCACCCAGTGGCCTGGGACAATCTCACCCCACTTGCTGGGTGTCTGCAGGATTAAATGGGGTGCATCTCACCCACACTACGGTCACTGTCACTGGAGGGATGGACGCTGCCTCTGCTTGTTAATTGCTGCACCGTTTGGCTTGGGGGAGCTGGAGAGCGGAAAGTCAATCCACACAACGAATCATTTTGCGTAGTGAAAG
The DNA here is from genome assembly GCF_033958435.1 of Carettochelys insculpta. NCBI lineage: Eukaryota > Metazoa > Chordata > Testudines > Carettochelyidae > Carettochelys > Carettochelys insculpta. Next base: position 20,775,269 of record NC_134156.1, on the reverse strand, counting down.
GTCTGATGTCAGATTTACAGTGAGCTCCTTAATAGTCCCAGCGCTACCTTCTGAGCCACAGCTAGTTCCCAGGCCCCATTCTAACTGGGGCCTTGGCTTTCTGCTTAAGCTTCCACCAGATGCAGAGACCCTGAGTCCCTGACGGGGCCCACTCCAGTGTGAGGCCTGACTCAAAAATAAATCCTGGCTCAGGAAAGGCCCTTACGCAACCCATTGCCTATAAGCATCTGTTGCAGCCCCCTTGAACCAAGCCCCCTGGTTAAGTGCTTCCCTGAATCAGGGCCAAAATCCCCAGTAACTAGGATGAAGCCAGTTCTGTCCAAGCCCCTTTTCCCACCAGGCAGCCATCTGCTGGGGCAAACTTCACCCCTCTTCAGCGAGAGGAGAAGCCAGCCCAGCAGCCCTCCTCCTTCCCGCCTGTCCTCCAGGGTCCTGCCATTCTGCTGTGCACTTAGTGCCCCATCCTGTACTTTGGTTTTAATTGCATTTCTTTTGCTTAACTTCAGGGGCTGCTTACGCCTTTGAGGACCTTAAAGCAGCTGCCTTCTCCCCCCAGCCCTGGCTGCCTTTTGGGGTAGGTGGGCTGCAGGGGGTGTGAAAACTGCTGGAAATGGCTCCCAAAGGAAGCCAGCTCCTGAGAGTGGAAATTCAGAGCTCGCCGGAGCTGGGGCCGCTGCGGGAAGCAGAACGAGGGCAGGTCCAGCCCGGGGTGAGCCCCTCTGCACGTGGGGGTGAAAGGCAGGGCCCGGAGGCCAGCTCGCGCTGCTGCCTGGCCACGGGCCAGGAGACGGGCCCACCCCTATGCTCCCGGACCCCCGCGCGTCCCATCCGCGGAGGGGCTGGCGCCGCCCCCCCCCCCGCCCAGCTCCAAGGGCTCCGCAGCATCCCGGGGAGGGCGGCAGCGGGCGCCGGGAGCTGGCAGGTGATCAGGGCTGCGGGGAGGGGGGTGGTCAGCGCCTGACACCTCCCCCTGGAGCGCAGCCACGCGCCCGGGCAAGGTGCGGGCTGCGCGGCAGCTCTCCCAGCGGCGGGCCGGGCTCCAGCGCTCCGGCCGGGGACCCGAGACGCTGCGCGCCGCGCCCGGCGCTCACCTTGCTGCCGCCAGCCCGCCGGACCCTCAAGGAGCCCCGGCCCGGCCCCCTGCCCCTGGCTCCCGTGCCCGGCCACTAGCCACCCTCCCCTGCGCCCTAGCCTGGCCCCTGGCTGCGCGCCGCGCCCCGGGCTCCCCCAGATCCGAGCTCCGCGCCCCTGCCCGGTTCCCAGCGCCCGGGCTCCCCCGCGCCGCGCCGGGCCGGGCCGGCCATGCCGGGGGGCCGGCGGGACCGGCTGCTCATCCTGCTGCTGCTCGGGGCGCTGCTCAGCGCCGATCTCTACTTCCACCTCTGGCCCGAGGTGAGGCGGCAGCTGGCGGAGGCCGAGTCGGGCTGCCCCTGCAGCCGCCCGCCGCTGCCCCCCTCGCCGCCCGCCGCCGCCGCCCGGAGCGCCCGGGCGCGCAGCTCCAAGCTGCGGAGGCTCTTCGCTCACCCGCTCTACAGCGCCGCGGAGCCGCCGCCGCGGGGGCCGGAGGAGACGCTGCTCGGCCGGCAGGAGGCGGTGCGCTACTACCGCCGGAAGATGGGCCGCTGGAACAGGTGCGTCGCCCCCGGGGCCCGCCCGAGTCCCAGGCGCCCCCTGGCATGGCCGAGCCAGGCTGCTGCTTCTCCCCAACCCCCTGGAGCAGCTGGGGCCCTGCCCTGCCCAGCCCAGCCCCTGGCACATCCCCGGCCTGGGGTGCTGGGCTCCCCCCCCCAGCGGCGTGTCTGGCTTCCTGGGGCCATGTGCTTCTCTCTCCCCTTGGGCTCCTCGGCTCCCTCCTTCCCTGCCCGCAGCGCCTCTCCCCCCTCCCGGACATTCACTCTCCAGGGTTGCCCCCAGGCTGGCCGAGCCCACCCTCCCCACAGGCTCAGTGGCCAGAGGCAGAGCAGCCCCCAGCCCATTGAACCGCTGGGCGCAAGACCCATCCCCGGCCTTGCTGCGGTGCTATGGCCCACGGGTTCTTCTCTCTGGAGAGCACCTGAGATCCTCCCTCTGTCCGGGCAGCTCTGGCCGAACTTCTCCTGTCTGATGTGCGGAGCTTAAACACGGCCTGGGCCCGGGTACGCTCGGGCAGGCGGGTGACAGCTGAGTGCTCTCCATGGTGGGTGAAGCTGGGCTGATCTGCTAGATCAGTTAATTCATGCTCAGGGCTCTTGAGTTATCCGGTTGGGTTGTGGTCCATGCATAGGGCTCTCAGGCCTGTAAGGGCACCTAGCGCACGGTGGCAGTGGGGACTGACCCTGGGCTCTTCTGCGAGAGACGTACGGCCCCACCTGTGCTGGGGCCTTGACTGGCCCCTGGGAGGGGAGCACTATTGCTGTATATCCCCTGGAAGACTCCTTCCGGCATCCTCCCTGGGGACTCCAGAGCAGGAGGTGAGGGGAGAGATCCCAGGCAGGATGGAGCAGTGTGGACAATCCTCGGTGGCAGAGGGAGCCGGATGTGGCCATTGGCGGTAGGTTTTGCTGTTGTCAGTGCTCTCTAGACAAGCATCTCAATGACATGCATAAACACCAGACTGGTGTGAGCACAGATCTCTCCCCGCCTGCGCCGCAAGGGTGGGAACGGCACTGTTCCCCCTACCCACTATACCTCTGCAGCACTGCCCCCTTCTCCTGACGGCAGAGCAACTGAATGCTGGAAGGGCCCAGGCCTAGGATGGAATAGTGGAAGTGGCTCCGACTGTAGCATACTCCTGAAGGTTCCCCCTGGAGGTTCATGGGGGAGATCAGGCACAAGTCAGCATTAGCGGCCTCTGCCTGAGCTCTATGGCTGCCTCTGCAGCATCAGGCCAGCCCAGCCACAAGCAATGCAGCTTGTGCTATAACAATGCTGCAGGGGAGGGAGGGGAGTGGTGGCTGGCCCTGCTGGATGGCTCCTGCTGCCCCAGGGAAAGGGCTTCTGTCTCCTAGACTCCTGAAAATCACAAGGTTGGGAGCAGAAGGAGCCTTCAAATTTATTTTCCCCTCCAGCAAAGTGGGAAGGAAAACTCCCCTGGTTTCCTTCCCCCCAGCTCCTGCCCAGGATTTTATCCTGGGAGGGGTGATATGGCCTATTCATGTGCCTCTCAACACACCTGGGCTGAGTTATTACTATCCTCCCTGATTGGCAGCTGGCCTTGCAGAAGCGCAGCAATGGGCTGATTTCTCAAAGGTTCCAAACACCCCCAGATTCCATATACTGGGGGCACTCAAGGCCTTTGGAAAAAAAAAGTCATAAATATTTTGGCCAAAATTGGAAGGGTGAAAAGTGATGGCAAAGCTGGCAAGCCAGCCAGGGTCCCCTCTAATTTTTCCATCTGTGTGGAATACATTTTATTATGTGCACCAAGGCATGTGTGGATGTGCACCACCAATAGAAACACATGCTGCCCGCTGCGTGCTCTGCTGTTCAGCTGCGTGGCGCTTGGCTCTCTCCTGAGTAGCTGCCCAAGCACTCAGCTGACAGGGAACACTGAATCCAACCCTGACTTCCTGACTCTCAGGGGACCTTCTCCATCCTCTTAGCCCATGGACAGCCCCTTAGGGCTGCAGTCCCATCAGTTTCATCTTTAGAAAGCAGGACAAGTGAGTTCAGATCTGTACTTGAAACCAAAAGGATTCTGGCTGGGACTTAGCCTAGTTCTGTGAACTCCCCTTCATTTTGCTAGGACAGAGTACACGGGACAGGGAGCCAGATGTGAACCTCACAGGGAAAATAAGTCATTGACTCTTCTAAGAAACAGGAAAGTCCAAGTGGGGCTGGGTGGCAAAGTGTGCTGCGAAAAGAACCTTTGTAAATGCAGCCAGTGTGCTTGGTTAGAAATCTACCTGCAGCCTTTAAATCCCACGGTCACTTTTTCTGCTTGATTTTTCTGCTTGACCTTGGCACTGCAGCCAAAATCATCATCACAACCGCGCCTGCATACCTCTTTGGAATGGCAGTCTGTGCTGCTTACAAGTCACCATTCTGTAATTTTTGAAAACAAAAATAATGATCTTGGATCCAGAAGATCAATGGAAGCTTGTGACCGTGGTCTGGACGAACACTGCAAACTGGGCGCCTATAGAACCACAGGCAGAGTTCCCTGTAAGCTGGGAGCTTGTGTGGCTTCTCAGGAGACATTCAGATGTGGCTCAGCATGTCCACAACTCGTCTTTTGTTTGTTTGTTTGTTTTTAGTGGTGGTGCACAGCCACACAGGCTTTGGTGCACATAAAAATTCATTCAGCACATGCACAGAAAAGGAACATAGGGATCCATGTTGGAGAGAGGGATGGCTGAGTGGTTAGAGCATTGGCTTTGTAAATCCAGGGTTGTAAGCCTAGCCCTTCAGGGGGCCTTTCAAGGTGCTGGGGCGGGTTAAACATGGGTGGCTTGTTGGTCTAGGCTTCTTGCTTAGGATGTGAAAGTTCTTGGATTTGAGAACCAGCCCAGTCCTTCTGCCAATGGAGGGATAGCTCAGTGGTTTGAGCATTGGCCTGCTAAACCCAGGGTTGTGAGCCCTATCTTTTAGGGGGCTGTTTAAGGAACTGGGGCAAATAATTAAAAACAACAAAATCTATCAGGGAGAGTGACAGGTCCTGCTGTGAGTGCAGGGGACTGGATCTGATGCCTTTGCAAGGTCTCTTTCAGCTCTATGAGATAGCTATTGACACCAGCGATGTAACAATAGAGAGATACAGCCCTATTGCCATATGGGACCAATCCTGCCGTCCCAGTAGAGGCAATGGCAACAGACTCATTGGCTTCTGTGGGCATGGGCCCCTGGTGTTTTGTCATTGCAATACTCACAGCAGCAGCAGCAGGCAGACAACATACGAATGCCTGTAGCATTCTGAGCTAGAAGTGCTGCGCTCACATTTCAGAGCTGTTTAAACAGCATCAATTCTTTACACCAGCTTGACTCCAGAGATTAATACAGAAAACTCAATAAAAGGGTTTGAGCAGGGGCCTACCTGCGATGCCTTTTCCCTGCAGATCCCAAAGCACTCGGGACATTCATTTGCAATGCCCCCCCCAGTCTCCTTTGATGTTCATTTTACTCAGTTTACACACAGGCAAACTGAGGCAGCAAGAGGCGAAGTGACCAAGTCAAGTGGAGAGGAGGGAACACTACCTGGCATGCTCACTTTGTTAAAAGCATTTCACTGCGCTAACCACTAGGCAACATTTCTCCCGCCAAGATACTGGGCCCAATTCCAGCCCCAGCAGGGGCAAGTCCCAGGGAACTAATACAGGCAGTCCCTGACTTACGAACACATCAACTTACGACCATTCGTGCTTACCACCAACCTCCAGCTCACCGCCCCCCACGGTGTGCTCCCAGCTCACCTCCCCCAGCACTGGGCTCCAGCCGCAGTCTGAGGCTCCCCTCCAACTCCCGTGCACCCAGCCCCTGTGCCCCAACCCCGCCCCCCACATACCAGGGCCTCGTCCCCAACCCCCACGGTCCCAGGGCCACTCCCCCGCAAGCCCCATGTGGCCCCCAGATCACACCCTCCATGCACAGCTGGCTCAGCACTCACAGGGCTCCAACCTGACCCCCGGTCAAGCTCCCCGCCCTGGTGCATCTCCCTTCAACCCCTCTCCCCTGCCTGGCAGCCCCAGCTCACCCCCCCAGGCATGGGGCTCTGACTTCAACCCGTGGGCGGGGCTCCAGCTCCCAGCCCCCAGCAGGGCTCCAACCCCCCTCCACTCAACCACCCCACCCCGGTGCACCCCTGTTCAACCCACCCCCGTCCAGCTCAACCCCTCCCTACCACGGCCCCAGCTCACCGCCCCCCATGCTTGGGGCTCAGGCTGTCAGCTACCACCAGCACGCACAGGGGCTCTATCCTCACAGCCAGCTCAACCAACCCCCGCCCCCGTTCACCCCCATTCAATCCCCCCTCCGCCCGGCTCAACCCCTCCCTGTCCCCAGCTGACCCCACCCCTGGCATGCACAGGGCTATCAGCCACCAGCATGCGTGGGGCTTCAGCTGTCAGCTGCTGCCAGCGCATGAGGCTCTACCCTCACCCCTGCTAACCCACCCGCCACGGTTCACCCCCTTCAACTCCCCTCATGACCCCAGCTCACACTCCCCAGCACGCAGGGCTCCGCCTCCAACCCCCTACCCACCACTCCCACAGCCCCGGCTCCAGCCCCCTGGCCAGGCTCAACCCCCATCCAACCCCTGGCTGCCCAGGTCCAATCCCCTGCTCAACTGCACCCTCCCACCACCCCTGCCGCCCTAACCCACCCCAGGATTAACCCCCCTGCCCCTTCCATGGCCCCTACCCAAGGCCTCCCTGACTTACGCGAAATTCAAGGTATGCGAGGGCTGAATGGAACGTAACCCTCACATACCTCGAGGGATTACAGTATAAGGGTATGTCCGACTTACGACCAAATCGAGTTACGACCAGGTGTCCAGAACGTAACCCATTCATAAGTTGGGGACTATCTGCAGGAGGCGTGTGCTGAAATACACCAGGCCTGAATTTGTCCCTTTGTCCTTCTGTGGCCTCTTTTCCGGTAATAGTGCCTCTTGCCAGGGTATAGGACAATACACCATGTGATGCGGCGTAAACAGACCTTTTCTCTCAGGCTGCGTTCCTCCCTGCTAGATTCTGGGTCCCTGCTCAGGAGCCTGAGAAAGCCACATCTTTGTTATCCCTGAATTCCTGAGGCCTGCAGTTTTTCTGGACCTTTGGGAACTTGTGCACTCCCTCTCCACTCAACTGGCTTGCTGTCACAGCAAGAAAGCCTGGCCCTTGCTGGAAGGAATTGCAGCAAGGCATCTGGGCAGGCTTTCAGAAGTGACAGTTGCGTAAAAAGGCAGGGGAGTAACCTGGCAGCTGTCTGCGCTGGGAGCTGCGAGGAGAGGAAAGAGGGGGTGTGGGCAGGAAGAACAAGGCATTAAGGAAAGAGAAAGGATGGGAAAGGAGAGATGTAGCAGCCTGAGAAGTGACGGGAAATTTTCTGACACACCAGCAGAAAATGCTGATTCATCAACCCCAAAACTGCCCCCAGGAAAGAGTCAGATTTGCCAAAACTGCCAACTTGCAACATTCCTGGGGAGAGAACCACTTCTGAAATGGTTAAAATGTCCTGGCTTGACAGCATCCAAATGAGACGTTTTGGTTTCCTGTTCAAAACAACTTTTTGGCTGGAAGGTTTATTTTGTTTATACCAAAAAATAAAGTTAAAAATGTTCAAATGCTGAAATGGAAACAAAAGGCTCCCATCCGTCCAGGGGGTGGTTTTTTTCAGCCTATCAGTTCGTTAAAACATTGAGCTTTCAATTGTGTGGCCTGCTTTGGGAAGAGAAACAATTTCAAAGTCTCAGACTCTCTCATGGGACAGGAGATCCATTTCTGGCAGCAGCTAAGGGGAGACCTGAGATTTTGGAGAATGCCTGAAGGGGAGAACCACTCAGCTGGGAAGTGAAAATCATTCATAGCTCTTTCCTGCAGAGTGGCAGCTTATTCTGTGTCATGCTGCCCAGTCCTAAGATGTTCAGACAGAAAGGGGTCAATGGCCTTCAGCTATTGCTCATTGAATGCTTATCCTGATCACAAGCCAACACCCAGTTCAGCTTCATTAATAGTTCCAGTGCTGGAGATACACAGTCTCATAAGTCATGACTGCTGTCTAATTTATACCCAAGATACACTATGAGTCTTGCTCCTGCTTTTTACTTGAAGAGCAAAATCATCAACCTTTAAGAACATACCAGCAGCCATACTGGGTCAGACCAAAGGTCCATCTAGCCCTCCTGTCTCCTGTCCATCTATATCTCCTGTCTTCTGGCAGTGGCCAATGCCAGGTGCCCCAGAGGGAACGAACAGAACAGAAAATCATCAAGTGATCCTTCCTGTGTTGTCCATTTCCAGCCTCTAGCAAACAGAAGCTAGGGACACCCAGCATTCCTGCCCATCTTGGCTAACAGCCATTGAAGGACCTATCTTCCATGATTTTATCTAGCTCTTTTATGAACCCTGTTGAAGTCCTGGTCTTCACAATGTCCTCAGGCAAGGAGTTCCACAGGTTGACTGTGCACTGCATGAAGAAATAATTCCTTTCCTTCCTTGCAACAAAGTTCCAAAAATCTTTGCATGCTGCTGCATAGACCCTAGCAAGCATCACTTCCCTGGGCTCTCCCAGGGTGTTGAACCTGCTGCCCACCTGCGTCTCTCCTCTGGGTGCAGCATCCACCTTTCCAGCTCTTCAGGACTTAAACACGCCCCTCTTCCACAGTTCCACCCTCAAGGTGCAAAGCTTCTTCTTTACTGCTTAACTTTCTCAGGGGCAAGCAGTTGCTATGAAGCAGTCAACACACACGCCCATTTTGCCTGGCCTAACATCGTTATGCTCTTTTATATTTAATCATACAAAGTGCAGAAGAGTAGGGGGCATACACAACCACACACACAAGAGGCATGGCCCTTCCTCGGTGTCCTCATCGCTCTTTGACCTGGAGTCTGAGTCTTATACCAGCCAAAATCCTCAGAGCCATCTGAAATCAGGAATACCAGCAGGGTCCTGCCGCCCTGTCAGGCTGTGATCTCTCCTGCCTCAGCTGGAGAATGTGCTCGCTCCCACAATTAGCAAATCAGCTTCTACCCTTTTCCATTCTTCAGCCCCCACCCTGTCGGGACAGGCCATCCCCTGGCCAGGTCTGCCACAGGAACACAAAGCCCTCTGAGGAGAGCGTGTTGCCAGGATGACTTGGCCCCTGCTAAACCAGTTCTTCTGGGCCTGGACCAGTCCTTTGTCAAGAGAGAACAATTCCCAGTGACTGGGTACTTCAGCACCAAAGCCCTCTATTGTTATTCTTTTCCCACCAGCCTTTGGCATTTTCAGCCCCTCTCAGATGCAAACAGACCCCAGAGGAGGCCAGGGGCTGCCCATTGACAATGTGTAGCCTAACTCAGACCTCACACAGAATGTGTACAGACATGATCCCATCACAACAACCAGCCTGTGGTAACTAACCAGTCTGGGGCCAGAGATTAAGGTTATGTTTGTTATTTGCAGGTCAATGGGCGTTATGCTGATCTGGGCCCAAGGTCAGGCAGTTTCTTAGCGCCTATGCAATCTCCCTCATGTTCATGAGTCCAGCCAGCCCCCAACTTTCAGTCGTTTTCAGGCCTACATTTCCATTGCTTCCACAGCCTCCTGCTGCATTAGTGAGCAGAATGGGACCACGTCAGCGGCCTCTCTATTTTCTTTTTCCATCTGTCAGCAAAATAAATTTTGTTACGTGCGCCATAACATGTGCACCACCAATAGAAAGACATGCTGGTGGCTGTGGGCCCTCTGCAAATCAGCCAGGCGGCACCTGGATCTCTCAGCTTTGTGGGAGCACTGGTCCATTCATCCGCAGCCACACAAGCTCAGAATAACGGGGACCCCAGCGATTCGCTCCCACTCCTGTCACCTCCAATGCTATGGGCTGTCCTGGGCTTGCTACCTTCAGCAAACACACTTGGCTTGTGTATGTAGAGAAAGGTTTTTCCAAAGTGCCTGTACAATTCAGGAGCCTCAGGCCTGTTTTCAGAAGTGATTCAGGCACTTAGGTACTGAAGTCCCATTCATATCCAATAAGATTCAGGCTCCTAAGGCCTGGGTCCTCAAAGCTATTTAAGAACCTGTTGGTTTCATTGGGAACTAGGCCCCTAAATACTTTTGAGGATGTGGGCTTAAGTGACAACACACAGTTGTCTAAATAGTCTAGAAAATCAATGGTAGTGGGACACCTAACTCCTTTAGGCTCATTTGACAATCGCACTGTTACTTTTGACAAAGGAAATTAGGGTCCTAAATCACTTAGGCTCAGGGTTTTTAACTTTCCATTTATTGGTTTTATATAAAATGTAAATCTAACAAAACAAAACATATATAACTATATGGATATACCATATACTTACACCATTTAATGCTCAGCATGTGTAAAATGGGCAGGAAGGGGGACGTAGTGTCCCCTGTAAGAGGGACACCAGAATGGCTGCCCAGGAGAGATTCAGGTGCCGCTTAGCTGTTTAGCAGCCACAGCCGGCAGTTTGGGTTTCCATTGGTGGTGCACATCCGCACATGCCTCACATAACAAAATTTAATCTGCACAGGGATGAAAGATAGTGGAGGGCATATTGCAGAGGGACAAAGCAAAACCAAACAACAGCCTGAATCTGGGGAAGTCAGGTAAAGCATCAGTTATTAAAGCGAGCAACTCAAGAAGTATGGCTCCAATTTTAAAGCAATTTTAGGCATCAACTAATTTAATTTAGGCGTTTAGGCTCAACGTTGCAGCACCTGATGGATTTAAGAGCCAAAATCCCATTGATAGTAGGTGCTAGTTACGGTCCTAAATGCCTAACATTACTTTTGGAAGTTAGATGTAGGCACCTAAATCAGCTAGGCACTGCAGTGCTGAGTGCGGCAACCGCTGAATATCTGTAAAAATCTGGGCCTTCAGCCTTCTTGACCATTTCCATCTCAGATTCCTTGTGCGAATCCCATCTCTTGCTTGCTTTCCAGGGCAGCTCTCCGCCCAACAGGCCAAATTCTTTCCTAAGTGCCGATATTGTGCTTGGAGCCAGGCAATTAGACAGGTGTTGTTTTTCAAACTACACCATCCCTTAAAGATGCCATCGTCCTAGAGAAGTCCCTCCCGTGGGCAGATCAGCTCTGTCAGACCCAGGCTGGGCTGAACCTTAATTTGCCCTCTGATCATTCGCCTGTTGATGAAAAATGGAAACAAAGTTTCATGGAAGTTATTGTGAATGTGTTGTCCAGCCAACTCTGCTTGTGCATGCAAACCTCTGCAAGGCTCTGGCTATTACTCCGTACACAGACACTGGACTAATCTAAACCACTGAATTGTTCTTGTACACATACAACATACATACAACCGTGCTCAGGTGTGTATAACCACTGCATAGACAGGACAATGGACAGAACACACTGTCTGTGATGTTGGCACTGGTGTCCGATTGACCATGGAGCTTTCGTTTCATTCACACTTCATTCTAGGTGTGTAATAATGCTGCGGTAGCACGAGCGCAGTGTTTTAAATTCCTGCATGCTGCGCGGTACATAAGCTACCGTGGGCGGCGCACAGCACAGTCATCTGCTTCGTGCAGGCCACCTGGTGGCATTGAATGGCATATCAGGTGTCATATTCCCCAGGTGTTCTTCTGGAGGGACAAGTCAGCTGTAGTCCCTGGGGCTGCAGCTCGGGGATGTGGGCGGCAATGTGGACAGGGTTGAGGATGCCAATGTTCAGACCCTGTGTGCCAGTCTCGGAGCAAAGCTCCAGGTGTGGGGCCAGCGGTGGCTGGGACTCTGCATGTTGACACCAGGTGCAGGGCTGTGAACAGAGTCCTGGGCACAGGGGTGGTGCAGCCTGGAGCTGAGCCCCAGGCATGTGGCTGGAGGCAGCTGTGTGCAGAGGTGGAAGCAGAATGCTGGCACAGATCCTGCAGGTGCCAGGCCAGGAATGGAGCTCTGGGAAAGCAGCTCCAGGACCCTGAGCACAGGGTAGCGTGCGCGACCTGCAGAAAAACTGGGGGTTCTGTTGCACCCCTCTGCCCCACCCCCCAGTTCTCTCATCTGTGTTTGGCAGTGCTAGAGGCTGGCATCTGAGCTCCACGGGAGAGGTTCAGGTAGCAAGAGCTAGCCCTTCAGTTAGACTTGGCTCCCCTCACCGGCTCTGGTCTGTTTGCTGTTTCATACTTTAGCACCTTATCCGCATCCTCAGCTATGTCTCTGTCTCTGCGCTCATTTCCTGCTGCTCCACCTCTTCCTGCCACTACCCTACGCCTTCAGGGCCCCATGCTCCAATTGGTGATGGTACCCACCGCACGCTGGCCAGGTCCCACCCCGCTGTCAGCATGCTGCCTTGGCTTCCACCCACCAGCCAGGCCCCGCTGGGCTGCCTCTGCCACTGTCTTCCCCAGCAATGGCTCCATACAGCTGCTACCCATCTCCATCTCACATAGGGCTTATTATTATGTATCACATGCATTACCGTCACGTCCAGGAGCCCTAGGCACAGACCAGGATCCGGTTGTGCTAGCTGCTGTAGAGAGGACAAAAAGGCAGGGCCTCGGTCATTCCAGGATTTAACTTAGTGGGGCTTTTTTGGATTTACGCTGCTGTGAGCAACGCTGGAGTACGATACACGAGTCACTATGAGGACCACAGCGCTGGCAGAAAGGACTAGAAGAATGAGAAGGAAACTTAAGGGCAGTTGGAGAGACCGTTGGTCTATAGCAGATCTAGGTGTCAAGTTTAAAGAACAAAAAACAGACAGGAAAGGAAGTTTTGTCCAGGGGTGAGTGTATTTGCATAAACCGTAGGAGACCAGATCAAACTGCCCGTGTGGCTAAGTCACTTAAGCCAGATTTCTGATGGTATTTAGGAGTTACGAGGATTAACTGATTTAGAAAGCTGAAGGTCACGTTCACAAGAGGTTTGGGCACTTAGGAGCCTAAATCCCATAGACAGGTGATGGAATGGAAGTACCGGAAATGAGAGATTTAGGATCCTAAATCAGTACGGCCTTGCAAAGCTCAAACAGCAGCACCTAAACACTTTAGAAATCTGACTCCGAGATACTCTGTGCCTCAGTTTCCCTGCTGTAAAGTGTACAGGTTTCATGAGACTGAACGTGGCCAGACCTGATTAGAATAGAAAAACATCCTTCAGCATTGTCTGTGCAAGGTAATGGAATAGTCCAGAGTTATGCATTTTCTTCTCTCACTGGAAAAGACTGAGTAAACCAGAGACCATAGTAATGAGGTCCAGGTACATGTCTCAAGTAGAAAAAAGATTCTCAAAGCATGCCGGTGAGACCTTTCCCATTTGGTTGGTGGGTTTGTTGGTTGTCCCCACGTGGCCAACAATACCGGACATATGCTAGCGTCATCGCTCAGGGCATTATTGGGAACTGCTCGGGTCTCGTGAGGCTGAACGTGGCCAGACCTGATTAGAATAGCAAAACAGCCTTAAGCATTGTCTGTGGAAGGTAATGAAATAGTCCAGTGTTATGCAATTCTGTGGCCTCTTCTATATTGTAAATAAATATTTCCTTAGCAAAGCTGTTTTTTGAGAGTCCTGGATTCTCCACTGCTGGCCTCAGGCATGTGAGTATTTTCACAAATGGCCTCTAAATTAGATCATTGTCTGATGCCCATTTTGAGACATCTAAGACCTGATTTTCCTGATTTTCCTGATTTTCCCCATCAGTGGTCCCTGTTAACTGAGTGCTTGGGTGGCTACTCAAGAGAGAATCAGGTGCCACCCAGCTGATTAGCTGAGCGTCCAGAGCCGCCCACTATGTTTCTATTGGTGGTGCCCATCTGCACATGCCTGGGTGCACATAGCAAAATTTATTTGGCACATGGATAGACAAACTTAGAGGGAACATTGGCGTCAGGCATCTCCAGTGACAATTAATGTCAGGGTGTGAGGAGAAGGCTTGGAAATACAGTCATGACCGCTCACGTGCCTGGCCCTTCCCTGCTGCAAGCAGCCGGCAGTGTTGTGATTTTGTAGAACAAACTAGGAGCTGCTGGACGCTGTACTTTGCAATCTTTGCATGGTACAGCTAAGCAAACTGGGAGCTCCAGGCCAGGAGGTTGCTGAACTTATTCACAACAAAAGCTGGAAAAATGCAGTTGTGGGTAACTAAGTAAAAAAGCATTTAAGCATGATCGGATTGTGCTGCCATTCCTGTGAATGGCTATTGATTTGGAATTTGCTTTGGGAATAATCTCAGCTGAGACCCTCCCTCGTTATAGCAGCAGTTTAACAGTAAAGTATCCTGCGAGAGAGATGCTCCAAGTGAGGACCAGTTTAGCTATTATGGAAGATTCGTGCACGTCCGAAATGTAGGTTCTATATGGGAACTATGTCTGATCTGCGTAGGTTCCAGAGCAAGGCAACGGTCCATTGTGCTCGGCAGAGAGAGATTACATGTTTTAAAAGCAGGGCAACGTGTGGGGAATGTATTAGAATTCTGAAACTAAGATGGATGTTCCCGGGACAAGTGCATTATGGGAACTTTAAACAGAATCCAATCACGTAGCCGATTTGATGACATCCTACATCAGCAAAGGCCCCAACAATAAATGCCAGCTGCTTACAGCAGCACTGCCATTCTCCTGCTATTTGGGAATAACTCTACCTGCTTCGCCTGGCGGCTGATTTTGTTTGTGGCAGAGAAATGACTCATTTGCTGGCGGTTATGACGTTTGTTTACTACCCAGCCAGGAGCGAGGCTGTGCTGGCCAGGCAGCAGACTGCCCTGCTGTGACTGAGCTTTGTGTCTTATTCTTTTGGGGGAGAGTGCATTGATTATCCCTTGGTCACTTGGTAATAAAATATATGGTTCTCACAAACATGGGAAGCATTCTGGGAACAGGCTGAGGCTGAATTAACTCCCAGGTACCTCCCTCTGGGGGCACTCACCGGCCAATGGAATGTACATCTGGGCACAGCGCAGGGAGTTTCTCAGAAGGGGCTCTTTTTACTAGGTGTGCTCCGTCCAATGACCAAGGCAGAGCGTTTGATCCATGTGCAATGGCAGCTTATCCCAAAGATTGATTAGCTTCTGGCCCTGTCTCGGCAGGGGGCGTAGGGGTAATGCTGTGGGCAAGAGACGTGTCTGTATAACTGAAGTCGGTGAATGGAAAAAAGTCTCACCTGCTAGGTGGATAGGAAGCACTGGCTGGGAGTTAGTGGTTGAATAAAGTCCTTGTTGTTATGCTCTGCAAATGGCTTCTGTTGGCAAGGCCAGTGTAACCACCAAAAGGCAGACTTGGAATGGGGACCTCTATGCATGAATCTCTATGACTCGAGCTAACAGCCAGATAGATGGCTCTCACCTAAGGTTGTAGAGGAGAATCAGTCCCACTACATGGGACGGTGCACCACAATCCTAAGTGTGGGGGTTATACCAGCATTTATCAGGAGTGTCTTTGTCTATCCAGCTTCGTGGCTGGGCTGGCCAGACACCTCCAAACTCCTGTCATCAGCCACCTCCTGGCAACCATGGGAAGGAAGCAGGGACAATATTTCCTCTAATAGTTTCCATCCATGTGCAGAATAAATTTTGTTATGTGCACTGAGACAGGTGGATGTGCAGCTCCATTAGCAACAAACCCTGCCCGCTGTAGGTGATCTGCTAATCAGATGGATGGTATTTGAATCTCTCCTGGGGGGGCCACCCAAGCACTCATCTTACAGGGAACACTGGTGCACACCCACAAACAGTTGGGGCCTTCTCTGCTTCTCCTCCCCAGAGTGTCCTTTGTTCTGGCAGATTTGACTCGTCCTCGGTTTCATAGATGCTGTTAATTTTGTTTACATCAGGAATCCAGAAAGTAAAGCCCCGGCCGGACACAAGTTTCTTTTCAGCTTTAGTGTTGCCCAACAGTGCGTGTTCTCTTCAGGGCCCAGATGAACTTGGCACTCTCCTCTGGTGACTGGCCCTCCAGGAAGGAGTCACTTCATTTCACAGCAGTGTAGCAAAGATTGGCCCAAAGCTGCAAATGCTAATGACTCCCCTCTCCCACCCCGAAGTCCTCCAAGTTTTGCTACTGAACGAAGGCGTTCTGCTGCATTTGCCTCCCGAAGGAGGGTCCGGTTAAAGAACTTGTCCTGTGTAGTATTAAATCAGCGGTGTGCTGTCAAATTTCTTCAGAGCATCGGCCTTTCTAGGGCAGGCATAACGTGAAAGCTGGCATCGTCATGGTCATTAGCAGCACGAGAGGAACACTTTACACTGACAAAACAAAAAAGCCGTCCAGTAGCACTTTAAAGACTGACAAAATAATTTATTAGGTGATGAGCTTTTGTGGGGCAGACCCACTTCTTCAGATCATGGCCACACCAGAACACACTCAATATTTAAGTCTGTTCTGGTCTGGCCGTGATCTGAAGAAGTGGGTCTGTCCCACGAAAGCTCATCACCTAATAAATTATTTTGTTAGTTTTTAAAGGCTACTGGACAGCTTTTTTGTTTTGATAGTATATAGACTAGCACGGCTTTTTCTCTCTCTTACTATTTTACTCTGACAGGAACTTTTCTACTAGGCGGGACCATGAGGGGTGGGAAAAAAAGCCAAGTGGTTCCCATGGAAGAAAAGCGTCAGGGTTTGTGTGTAACCGATAAACTCCTTCACTGAAGCTGCTGGGCTGAGGCAGGACTCTCCAGCTTCCTAGCTGTCTCTAGACTGTGCTGCCTAACATCACCTCTCAGCAGGCTCACCCACAGAGGGAGGGGCGGGTGCCCTGAGGCCTGATGAGTCAAGGAGGCCTGTGGCTCCCAGTCATCATTGATGCTACTGCAGCAGCAGCGGGAGCTTTGGGCCCTTTAAATCAATGTTGCATGCTCCACTTGGCTCTGTTGGCTGGAGGGGGGCAGCACCAGGCTCTCAGTGGTGGTGAGGCCTGGATGCCTCTTGTCCCACCCCTTCAACCCCTGGCCCCACCTTTTCCAGGGTCATGGAATTGGTGTGGGGCACTCGGTCCAGATCCTGCACCATGTCTGAGGCCAGGTCTGGGCTAGGGAGAAAGCCAAGCTAAGCTACGCAACTCCCACGACGAGACTACCGTAGCTGGAGTGGACTGACCTGAGGTCGAATTTCTCCACCACCTCTACAGTGGGAGGTCGATGGAAGAGACTTTCCTTACTCCTTGTGCCTGCAAGGCATACTGGGGTCTATGGGGAAACCCTCAGCGTTTGACTTAGTGGATCCGTACTCGACCTGCTAAATTGACCCCTGAAAGATCGACCTCTGGCTTATTGACCTGGCAGTAAGCATAGACAAGTCCTGAGATGCACTCAACACAGAATCCCAGCTACCTTTGCCCTGGAGCAGCTAGGCTGGGCTTGGTCCCATAGGTCTGCACTGCTCACTAAGTCCAGGCTCTGAGTCGGGTTTGAGCCGCACTTTTGGTCCACGCTCAAATCTGCCTGGAGTCCTAGCATCCTACTAGAGGATTGTGTGAGAGTCCCACTGAGACTTGGGTCCAAGCTCCGTCATTCTGTAGGGTGGAAGCAGCTCACACCCACATCCGAGTCCAGGGGTCTGCGTGTGCAGTACGAGCATGTTAGCAGAGCTCGGAAAATTGGTGCCAGCCACCATTAACCCCGGTTTAGAGTGCAGCGTGGAGATGCAAGCGTGGGCTTGGAAACTTGGAGTCCACCAGCCTGGATCCCCCAGAGAGCCTTGCAGTCCAGTGTACACATATTCACAGGGGTCATCCCACCAGCCAGGATTGCCTCGGCATGCCCTGCTACACTGAATGGGGCAGGTAGCAGGATAGAGCTAGGCAGCTAGGCTTTCCCTGCAGTGGTAGAGTGCTCCATTCAGGCAGCCTGCCAGCTGTCTGCAGTTATGTCATTAGCATTAGTTACTGCAAACACACGACTCCCCTTCTCCTTTGTCTGCCTTAATGACCGCTTTACATCAGCAGTGCAGGTAAGTTCTGACCCTGAAGCATGGAGATCCCAGGGCACGCAGCAGAACCCAGGCCCATGGCGCAAAGGTGGGACAGACGGCATTTCTCTCCTCTCAGGACCTGTCGTGCTCTGCAGTCACTGTGGAGCCTCCGTTTCTGGAACGTGTTTTCTTTGAGCTCCTTGGTGTTGGCAGCCATGCCAACAGCCTCTTTCACATCTGGCTCCTGCTGCCTGCCCAGTTACTAAATGGCCCCAGGAGCCACCTCACCAGCGACAGTCTCTCTAATTTTTTCCCATCTAAGTTCTTCCATCCAAGCAGAATAAATTTTGTCATGTGCACCACACCACATGCAAATGTGCACCACCCATAGAAACTGCTGTGCTAATCAGCTGGGAAGCACCTGAATCTCTCCTGGGCCTCCGCCCAAGCACTCAGCTTACAGGGAACCTTGTTCGCCAGGCAATCAAACACCAAGCATTTGCCTTTCATTGAAATCATTTCATTCCAGAACCAGAGCCTCAGTGGGCTAAACCAGCCCTAAAGTGATGGGAGAGATCCTGAGTGACATCTGGTCACGATCTGGCCCTGTATCTCCAGCTATGTATGTCTAACCAGCCTTCATGAAAGAGAAACCATCTCACTGGCATATAGTCCCTCCTGGGGAACCCCTGTGTGGCTTAACCTGCCCCTGGAGGCAACATTTCCAGGCATGATGCAGCAGAAACATCTGCTGATGGGATGAAAAGGTTGCTAGGATTTCAGGTGTAAGCTGAGATGAAGAACATTTGTGCAATTTTTCCAGCACACAAGACACACAGTCATCACCATCTTTTGGCCTGCACAGGCTGGCACCATGCCAAAACTCACTGACTCATGCATGCTTTATCCTGTTGTCGTTTGCTTTGGTTAGACTCTGCTAATAATACTTGGCTGCTGAGGGGGAGTTCTGGCTGAGGGCTTTACTAACCTGTCAGCATTCAGCTTCACAACACTCCCCCTGCAAGGGAGGAATGATTATGTCCATTTTACAGATGGGGAAATCAAGTCACAAATTGAACAAATTGTCAGTGGAGTTCAGGGGATTCAGATGCTACAGCATGGGTGGGCACAGGGCTGCCAATGTGGGGGAAAGGTGTCAGCTGCCCTAGGGCACGGCTACTTGAAAGGGCACTTTAAATTACTGCCAGAGCCACACATGGCTCAATCAAGGCACCTGTGGTAGGTCTGCCGGGGGGAGGCTAGTCCCAGCCCCCAGCCCTTCCACCCAAAGCCCCCCGCCTTCCAGGGGCACAGAGCCAGGCCCCGCTCTCGCCTTGCCCAGAGGCCCAGCAAATCTCTCTGTAGCCCTGGGCAACCAGTGCAAAACCCTGTGATTAGATGGATTAGACTAGCTGGCATCGTGGAACAGAAAGGTAGAAACAGAAGCCTCCGAACTCCTCATCCTAGAAACAGCCACGTTCCAGAACTATCCCCCGGGCAATCCCCCAGTGAGTCTAGTCCCGCACGCTCCCGAGCCTGGCTGCTGTTCCCCCGCTCTCCTCCCTTGTTTACCTCACCTGGCAGGCTTTCCCGTGAATGGTCCCTGTTCCTGCTGGGGCCAGGGAAAAGCAGCGTCTCGGCCCTCACCACCAGGTGGTTGGCCTTGTTTCAAAGCACGCCGACCCAGCTCAGAAAGGCCAGGGTTCCCTTCTGTGCACACCTACCCTGTTCAATGCCACCCAGCTCAATGATTAGCCAAGGCACTCGTCTGTAAGGGAGCGTGAGCAAAGAGGTGAATCGAGCAAGTGGCTGTCCTGTGTCGCTGACAAATGGCCACAAGAGAGGGGGATCAG
This sequence comes from Carettochelys insculpta, assembly GCF_033958435.1. Taxonomy (NCBI): domain Eukaryota; kingdom Metazoa; phylum Chordata; order Testudines; family Carettochelyidae; genus Carettochelys; species Carettochelys insculpta. The sequence continues at coordinate 20,755,927 of NC_134156.1, read as the reverse complement.
TAGATGACACATACACAGGGCTGGCTGTGCATTCAACACCTATTCCAGGCTCAAAAAGGAAGCTCTTTCCATGAAGCTGGAAGGCGGTTGGCTCCCCTTTCCTTCTCCTGCCCTGTCCCAAGGGTGCCGGACCAGGGAGGTCCAACCTGCGCACCCAAAGCAAACTGCAGGACTGGCCGTATGGGCACTGTCCCACAGGTTAGGGGTCTTCTGCTGAAAGAGGGCTCTTGGTGCCATTAAACCAAAGCCCAGCTGCCTGAGGTTTTGCTGAGGCGAGACCCAGCAGGCCTGTGGGAGGATGAGAGCCAGAGCCGTCCCAGCATTGTACGCAGCCTCCGTCTAGTGGCTACTCCCCACCTCTGCAGAACAGGACTGCTGCGAGCCGGACAGCAGAGGAGGCAGGCTGGGGTCGGGGCGAGTGAATGTAACAGAATCATTTTAACTTTCCACGCTCCTCGTCACTCTCAGCGATCACCCCAAGAGAGGAATCTGCTGCAAATCCAGTGCAACTGCCTGTTGTATGGGCCTCTAAACAGCGCTGGGATTTTGCTTCAACAGCTGGTAGTGGGGCAAAGAGGCATCCCGAGAGGTGGGGTGACCATATCTCCCCTGATCAAATATGGACCATGGGGGAATGATGCCATCCCGGCCAAAATGAGACAGGTGGTCACCCTATGTCGGAGTCAGAGGGTGGCTGTCCTGTGGAGGCTGCCACCCTGCTGAGGGAAAGGGGTGGTCTTCCACTGCGGGGCGGAGGGGCAGCTGCGGCTCTCAGTTGCTCTGTGACTTGGGGTGCTGGGATTGGGGCTGCCGCCCTGCCAAGCAAAGCTCCCGGCTTCCCCCCAGCTGCGGGGAGGTGGGTGGCAGCCGCGACGGTCTGGATCCCAGCTCTCAGCTCCCCTAGCTGCCAGGGAAAAGGTGGAATTCAGGGCAATTAGCCCCTTCGGCAAAATACATCAGGACGCCAGGTTGGCGACTGTAATATGGGGCTGTCCCACCTGAAACAGGACAGATGGTCACTCTGCCTAGAGGGGAGTCCTGCTCCCAAGGACTTGGGTAGGAGATAAGGGGGCTCAAAGCCAGGGCAGAGGCACAGGTTCTTCCCACGGAGACCTTCATTCTCCAGCAGATCCCCTCTGATGTGGGCAAAGCTTAAGGTGTGTGGTTCTCGGGAGCGGCCTGGCACCACTTTCCTTCAGTGAAAGAGGCAGAAGTGAAGTCCACCCAGCCCTGGGAGCCATGGGCTAAAAACGCTTCTGGGGAATTCCCCGTTTGCTTCCCTCTCTAGCCCCTCGCTGCTGATGGCCCCCTCGGGAAGATGCTGCTAGCTGCAGGGGCAGTATTGAGCCAGTGCTACTCTTGGCAGGCCTTTGTGGGCTGGCACAGGCTGCATCTCAGGGTGGATTTGCTGAACCTTCCAGCTGGTGGCCTTGGCTCAGTAAGTGACCCAAATGGCAGGGGAACCTCGCTGTGCTGTGTCTGGACTGACTGTCAGGTGCAGAAAATGGGAGTAGTCAATGGACAGATGCTGTATACAAGCCTGGTACAGCTCTGGCAGTCAGCCTTCAACTGGCCTGCCGTGCCTCTCCCCAGCAAAACCTCAGGCTTTGGCTTAATGACACTGAGAGCACCCTACCAGCAGGAGGTCCCTACCCTGTGTGACAGTGAACATACCCTCAGTCACGCAGCTTGCTTTGGGTGTTCAGGTTGGACTTCCCTGGTCCTGCACACTAGGGACCAGACCAGTCCTGCACCAGGGAACTTGCTGGACCAGGGAGCATTCCTTGCCTCCAGCCCCTAGCCCACCACCCCTCCCTGCTCCCAGCCGGCCCCTACCCCTGGCCCTTGTCCCAGCACCAGTGTGGACATTGGCCCTGTGAACGCCTGCTCCAGCAAGGCTTCCAGATGCCGGTCCCATCTGTCTCCCAGTTCAGCAGAGCCACCGCCCCCTTCCCCCGCCCCCGCCACTGGCTCGTAGGCAGTTGAGCTCCCATCCCTGGGACTCTCCAGTCCTGGAACCTCTCTGGTCCTGCAGGGCTATGGATGTTGCCAGACCAGAGAGTCCTGAATTTGGAAGGTACAACCTGTAGTAGGAAGGAAACATAGGGATGGCCTAATCCTGCTCAGGAAACAGTGCCTGATGCCTCCAGACCAAGCACCAGGTGGTGCCAATGGGAGATTTAGCTGAGGAGGCTCTGCGGGTTCAGGTGATAAGGCAACTTGAGCTCTGTGGCAGCTCTGCGGCCGGGAGCGTCAAACGACACCGACAGCAGCACCTCGCCTCAGTGTTGGGGTCACTTCTCAGTTACTACAAACGCCAGCCCTGCCGTCCCTCTCCCACGGCACGAACACGAGGGCTTCATCGGGTGGGAATCTCCAAAGTGGTGCTGCTGAGCTGATGAGGGAGCCTTTGTGGCGCTCATCTGTCTAAGATAGGGCCAGCCCTCCTCTGCCTGTGCCCACGGGTCGCTCTCTCTCCAGAGAGGCTATGTTTCCACCGTCGGCCGTTAGACTGGCAGCTTGCTGAAAGCCTCATTAAACATGCTGTTTGTTACAGCGCGTCACGCAAGCCGAGGCGCGCAACAGCCGGCTCTCTAATCCCCTCCTGCGTGAGAGGATGGGAGGCAGACGTTTTACGAGATGTTCTGAGAGGCTCAGACACAACAATGGCCAAGCAACGCAATTGAAAGGCCATGTTTTTTCTTCTTTATGGGGCACTGGCAAAGGACACGCGCTTCAGCAGGAGCGAGTCCCTCGTAGCCCCTGGCAGAGCTGGCTTTGTGGATACAAAAGCCAGCGAATGAGCGTAAAGCAGAAGGTTGCTGTTCACAGTCCTGGGCGACTTTGTCCAATTTGTCCTCACCTTCCCTTGCGTAGGCCGGCCACAAAGGAAGAGCATTTAAGTAACCCTGCCCCTGATTGTGAGGCAGAAGTTGTAGGGGCATTCGCTTGCAAGGAATGTCGATGGTGGGGGCCCTACCTACCACCCCGTATCAGGCCCGCTACTGAGGGAGTGGGGCAAAGAGGGCATTGCCCCCAGGGACTGGCAGTTCATAGCTGCAGCCCCAGGTCTTTTAAATCACTTCCAGAGTGCTGTGTTGGGCATTCCATGCCATTCTGAGGGCTGATGCAGGGAGAAGGCACTGTGCTCCAGGCAGCGCTAAGGGCTGGAAGCTCTGGCTCCACCCCTTCCACCTGAAGCTCCACCCCCTTATGAGGGCACTGAGCCAGCCCCGCCTAAACCCAACACGCGTGTACGTGTGTACACACACACACACACACACACACACACACACACACACACACACACACACACACACACACACTGGGCCCATGGTGGCTGTTGGCCTCGCTGACCAGTAGAACACTAAGGTAACGAAAAGAGCATTTTTTGCTCAGTCGGGTATGGCACAAAGAATACCTATATGGGGAACAATCGTCACATGGTTAAGACATGCCTTAAGAGACCTGGGTTCTGGTCCCAACTCCACCACTGACGTGCTGCTAATTCTGGACAAGGCTCACGCCGTGCCTCAGTTTCCCTCCATGCAATCAAAATCACTACCCAATCTCGACAGGCAAGTTGCTATTTCTGTACAGCACAGACCTATAGCTTCATAGCATTGCCCAGCTCTTTGAAAACCAGCCATCTCCTGGCCTAGAGCACTGTGAGTTTGCATTCGGTGGCATGCCCTTTTCAGGACACCCCCATCATGTTTTTCAGGCGACACAAGTTTCGCAGAGAAGCGCTCAACCTAACTTCTCCCGACTCCCTGCTGCAGCTCAGGCAGGAAGCAAGCTGGCTCCAGTTCCACCTGGGAATCACCCGCCACGGGCTGTATCCCCGATCCAGCCCTGCCATTAACAAACTCCTTCAAGCCATGCAAGATTTTAACATCATCAGTGCAGGTAAGAGTTTCCCCAGCCGCACAGACGAGCGCAGTGGGGCCTGGCTGCTCACTTGGTGCCGTATTAGAAAGGGTTGGAGTCTTTCAAATGAAAAGCCTTTTTGCTTTTTAAAAAAAATACCAAACATAATAAGTTCAGTGGAAATTTGCAAGCCGTGGGGGGGGGGGGGGGGTGCGTCTTCATTTCCTGTAAAACGCTCTCCAAAACGGTCCCAAACACGTCACCGCCCTAGCTCAATGACGTCATCGCCGTGCTCATAGATAGAAAAACAGGTTTCCAGTTTTTCGACCTGCTCCCAGGTGCCCGAGGGGGCCAGCGACACTGCAGACAAACAAGCCCACCACCAGGGGGCGGTCAGGGGGCAAGAGCCTCGGGTTCATAGTGGCCAGGGCTCCGGGCCCCTTTAAAGTGCTGTAGCAGCTTGCCATGCAGAGCAAGGCAAGTGAAGCCAGTGCGCAGTCTAGGTGGCGCTAAGGGCTGCCTGCCTTAGGTACCGCCCCTTCCGTCCTTGGCCCCACCCCTTCTGGGTGGCGCAGAGCCTCCCACCTCGCTCCTGGGCCTGCTGTGGCTGTCGGCCCTACTGCAAACAAGAGACCCGAGGCAGTGCGCCCGAGAGCCTGGGTCAGCTGACTCTGGCTCCCACGGTGGAGTTAAATGGGCTCTGAAACCTGACGAGGGGAGAGGGCCTCATTGCGCGAGCCCCAGTGTCTACACCGGGGGCCCACCAAATAGGGCTGGCATTAGACTCACTGGGGCTGAAGCCCAGGACCCTAAGTGCCACCCTCTGAGACCTAAGCAACTTAGCTGTGGCCTGGGCCCCTGGGCTGTTGCCCAATGTCCTACCTCCTCACCCGGGCCAGGGCTTCTCTATGCAGAAAACCAGTTGTTGTGGCACAGCTGGGCCATGGCATTTTGGGGTGCATGTTGTTGAGTTTTGGGGTGCCTGTTGGGGTAGCTGCAGAAGGACAAAGGTGGGGAACCCCTGCAAGATCCTGCTCTCTTTGTACCCATATGCAAGCCTGAGGCGGTTGATCCAAACTCTGAGACTTGCTACTGGGGGAGGGGCCTGCCAATGGGGTGGGGGAAGGGGGCAGTTGTTCTGGAGCCTGGCAATTCTGCCGCAGCGGTGGCTGGAGTCCTGGGCCTTTTAAACTGCTGCTGGAGTGCCACGTGGTATGCTCCAGAAGCCTGGGCGGTGCGCTCCAGGCGGTGCTGAGGGGAACAGGAGCATGGAGCCGGTGACCCGAGCCCTTCCCCTTCCACCTGAGGGTCTGCCCCTTCTGGGATCGTGGAGAGGAGCCCCTCCACTCTCCTTGCCCAGGGCCTGGTGAGTCTGTCACCTTGTGGGACGCAACCACACTGGTCTCTGACTCAGCCTTTTCTGAAGACTGCAGTGAGCCAGACACCAGCCCTGCCCAACCTTGCTTCACTGTTTGCTTCATGGCCAACTCCAGCAGCACCAAACACGTGTTCCAAAACTCTGGAGGGCAGGTTGTGCCTATTTGCTCAAAGGAGTCCAGGTTCAACGTGACCGTGTCTCTTATCACTTTTCCTTTGCCTGCAGATTACAGTCAGGACGAGAAAGCTTTATTAGGAGCCTGTGACTGCACCCAAAGTAAGCGCTTCATTTGTGTCCCAACCATGTGAACCTCATTTCACCTCCTTGCACTCGATAGCTTAGCAAACTTGACCCCTTGTACAGAGAGGACATATTTTTTTCTGTTACGTGCAATGCTTGCAGAAGAAATAATAGCTCTGAATTTTCTTTGACTCTCCCATGAACGATTTCTGCTTCATGCGGTAATTCCTCAGCCTTCGTGCAAACTGCCTCCTGCCTTAAAAAATCAAGGTGAAAGTTGCGGTACTGCCAGCTGTTTGCTGCCGATGTGAAGAGAGCTGATGGTCTGAGGTCCCTTTCTAGTGCAGCGGTTCCCAACCTTTTCACTAGTGTAGACTCCAAATCAAACCCCCTGGCCGTTCGCGAACCCCCATAGCCAATTCTAGCCACTACGTACACATTAAATGAAAAAGGAAACTGCAACAGATCATTGAACAGCAATCAATAACATTATCAGAAGATATTTAATTTTAAAATAATAATTGACTGTAACTTTGCAGTTTGTTTAAAACTAATTTTCTATCATTATTTTTATTTATCTTCTACTTTTTTCATGGACCCTCTGCAGACCGAGATTGGGAACCATTGTTCTAGTGGGCTAGGAGCTACATCACATGACTACAAGTGGGATTAATCCGTACCTTTGCTTCTCCTCTCAGCAAGACAGGCCAAGGATTGGGGAACAGCTCCACGCTCATTGAGGGCCTTGGGTGTCTTTGCATTGACTTAATGAGCTTTAAGTTCCACCTTGAGTGAGCGTGGGCATGCTGTAACCTCCACAACCCGTAGTAAGGATCCTGATAAAACAAGCATTCTCCAGGGCTGTCTAGGCAGCTTTGTCACTCAAATCCTGAGTGCTACCGCCCTGACCTTAAATGAGAGGTCATGGCTTCAGTGTCTTTGGTAGGCTCCGCCCACTGTCTCAGGATTGAAACCAGTTGGCAGCTTTCACCAGCGCGCAATTCACTCAACGTTGAAACCCGTGCTCTCCACCCTGCCTGGTTCACACTGCTTTTCTAAGAGTAGTAGTAACCAGCAACTTTTACTCCCGGTTATTGCCCAGTACAGACACGAGAGAGGGAGAAATCTAAGATCACCAAGGAGAACAATCAAATGACCAAGGACTAAAAATGCTAAAGGAAAATAGTCCCAGAGAGCCGAGTTAGTCTGTAACTTCACGAACAACAAGCAGTCCTGTCCCGCCTTAGAGAGTAGCACATTTATTCGGCCAGTAGGCTTGAATAAAGCTATTAACTGTTTAATATGCTACAAAGGCAATTTCCCTACCTTTGATAGTTGTATTTCCACATCACAAGCTATGAATGAGACACATCCATCCTGACTTAAGTTGCTTCATTAACACTGGTCCTACGATTGACAGATAACATCTCTTGGAGTTATGTATACCCCAGCTTCTGTAATTTCTCCTCCTATTCATCCAATGAAGTGGGTTTTACCTCCAAAAGGTCATGACGTATTAAGTTGGTTAATCTCTAAGGTGCCACAGGACTGCTTGCTGTTTTTAAAGGAAAATAATCTGCCTCGCATAAAGCTGGGATCATAGGAAATTACTGTTGTAAAAACTATAGGGGTGAGCTGCAGCAGCAAATTACCAGTAAATAGACCAGCCAAGATGAACCGTTTCATCTGTACGGAGTTGGGAGATTTGCTCCTGTAGCGAAGGAAGGCAAATTTACTTAATACAAAATGATCCTTAAGAAATATTTTACAAGTGTCAAATCAAAACTTTCCCCTCTCTTTTATTCGCCTCCCCCACCCAAGTTGTGAAGCCCAGCGGTGTACACCTGAAACTGGTCCTGAGGCTGCAGGACTTTGGGAAAGCCATGTTCAAACCCATGAGGTAAGGAGAGTGTACACACAGCCTCGATCTACATCACCTGCCGTCGCTTCTTCTCAAGTCAGCCTCGCCTAGCAGTGAAACAAGGTGGCCTACGCGAGTGTAAAGGCAATTGCTCCTTCCGCACAGCAGTCTGTGCCAATAACCACCAACAGCAAACACGCCCGAGATTTTCCTGAGGGAAGGACATGAGGCGAGTGAAGAGCAGAGGGGGTGATGCTGGCAGCTCGGTTTTGCAGGCTGACCAGGGATGTGGAAGCTGTTTTAGCATCTTTTGGCTCCGTGACTCACTAACCTCTGTCTTGATGCCTCCAAAGGCTTCCATAAAAATTATCACGACATTGGCTGCTCCCCATGTCATAGGCATGTAGACCAGACAAGGGCGGGGCAGATGCCCCAGAGCCCAGTGATTGAAGGGGATCTGGGACTCCTGGCCACAACCACCGGAGCCATGAGTGCTTTAAATCATTGCCAGAGCCCCAGCTGGCTGGCACCAGGCAGTGCTGAAGGGCTGGCTGGGGAGACTACCCCCTTCCAGCCCCACCCCTTCTGCCTGAGGCCCTGCCTCTTCCAGGCCCCAGGAGCTGAGCCCCACCCCACCTTGCCCAGGGCCTGGCCAGATCTGTCGGCCGCCCTGCAGCTGTGCATGGCCCAGAGAAACAAAAGCAGTTCTGGCCCCTGTGATGAGAACCGCCTGCTTAAAACTGGCTTCACTCTGCCCTGCTGATGTGCCTCAGGCCCTGCCCCCACTCTGCCCCTTCCCCCAAGGTCCCACCCCGCTCTGCCTGTTTCCACCCCACCTCACCTCTTCCCATCTCCACCCCGCCTTCTACCTCGCCTCTTCTTGCCCCATTCCACCCCTTCCCTGAGCACCACGTCCTCACTCCCTCCCTGCCCCTGCCACCCCAGCTTCCTGCATGCTAAGAAACAGCTGACTACAGCCGGCAGGAGCTGCGTGGAGTGGGAAGGAGCTGCTGATCCTCAGGACCATGGGCAGGCAGGAGGCACTGCACGGGGAAATGGGGGGAGGGCTGAACCCCCAGCCGTTTTCCCCATGGGGTACCCGCAGGTTGGACACCAATGCTGCTGAGGACAAAAGATGGTTTTATCTGTCGTGCATGAGCGTGAGTTGGATGTGGCCTGCGCATTTCTGCTGTCACCCAACAGAATTTCTCTTTGCCTCCATTTTTTTCTGCATTGATGTCCCAAGCCTGTTGCCCAGAGATAGTTCGTGGGGGTGCCAGCCTTGAAGGGCAGCTAGAAATTGCTGCTGCATCATTGATTTCCATTCAGATGGCTTTCTGCACGCCGCCTTGGCGGTTTGGGCTTTCAGGAGTTCAACTATTTGCTTCCAGCAGAGATCCCCCCCTGCCCCCGCCTCTCTCTCTCATCCCATGGCTTGTCCCTCCTAATTGCAAGAGGGGAATGATGTAGTCTCCAAAGGGACTCGCTCCACTGTGGCTGGTAGGGCGGTATTTCTCGGCTTGCCTGCTGTAAGGAGATGGAGCTAGCACATGTTGGGTTTCCGCCTGCGTTCCTGCTTAAACGCGTGAGCTTGGAGGCCTGATTAGCTCAGGGGACATGGAACCTGAGCTGCAAGTGACTTGGAATCGTGACTGCACTGGGGCCCGGTGGCGGCTGGAGGCCTCGGCCCCTTTGAATGCCACCTGCGTGCTGCAGGACAACTCCACATGGCTCTGATGACTTGCGGGGAGAACCAGCACTGAAGGCTGACTGCCCTTGGCCCTGTTCCTTCTGCCCGAGGCCACGCCCCTTCCACCAGAGGCCACGCCCCCTTCCCCTAGTGGCTATTGGCCCTGCTGTCTGGGAGAAATAAGTGACTGGTCATAGTCCTGTGGCTAAAGGACAGATGCACACGCATGAAGAGCAGGGCTCGGTGCTATCAGGACATGTGCTTGCTGTAGAGGTTGATTTAGCTAGAGGTCAGCTACCTTGACTAACTACAGCCGTGAAGCAGTGGCAGTATGGCTGGCTGCACAGACTAGCTCCTACACCCAGGTTCCTGGGTGTCTACTTGAGTGACCACCATCACCACACAGGCTTTACTCTTTGCAGTCACACCGCCGGTTGCAGAGTAGATGTAATCCACGTCATTTGGCACCAGTATCAGTAGAAAAAGGAAGGGACCACCCTGCTTATTTTATTGGGAGGGTGGGGAAGCACTGGGATGGGTTACTAAGGGAAGTTGTAGAATCTCCGTCCCTGGAGGTCTTTAAGTCCTGGCTCAACAAGGTCTGGGCTGGGGTGGTGGAGGTGAGGTTGGTCTTCCTTTGGGCAGGGGGCTGGACTCAATGACCTCCTGAGGTCTCTTCTGTGCCGAGGATCCTAAGAATCAAACAGCTAAGGAGAACAAGACCTTCTGCCTCCTAGAGATGGTGAGGAGTAATGCAGCTGGTCAGACAGCCTGGTCCCATGCTGCATCCTGCCCCGTGGGTAACCAAGGTGTGATGGAGTGGGGGGGGTGCATGTGTGAGTCAGGCTGGATGTCCGAGGCAAGCAGCAGCTCCCAGTGGCTAAGGATGACCCTAGGGCTACAACTGGCAGATAACACCTCTGCCTAAACAAAGAGCAGGGAGGAGCTGAGCTGGGTTTTGAATCGGGGGCGGCAGTTAGAGGCGAGGAAAAGGGAGAGCTGGAAGGCAGCCAGCCTGAGGAGGGGGAAAGCTACACCCCAGAGGGACACCCCTCGGGGTCTTCCCCCCAGGACAGGTTGGAAGGACTGTCTCTGGCGGCTATGCTGTTGCTTCTGTGAGAAACTGGACATCTGTTGCCTAATAAACCTGCTGTTGTGCCTGCTGAGTGAGAGTCTCTCCTGCCAGCGGACGGGGTGCAGTGCAGGGGGACCCCTGAACCCCATCACACTGGTGTCAGAAGTGGGATGCACTGCACCCACGGATGAGCTCCCAGCAGTGGCTGACTGAGCACCAGAGAAGGAAGGAGTCTCACAAGAGTCAGAGGGAGAACAGAGCCATTCCTGCAGCTGCTGCTGGTGAGTGGATACCCCGGGAAATAGCGGGGAGATGGATTATACCCGACTCCTGAAGGCAGAGCTAGCGGGGCTGTGCAGAGAGAGGGGCCTGACCGTGGGGAAGGCGACCAAGGCCCAGCTGATTGCACAGCTGGAAGAGAATGACCGATCCGGGGGGGCAGAGCCTGTCCCGGCAGAAAGTGGCCGGTCAGCCTCGGGAAGCATTTCGGATTCTCCGACAGGAGCGGGGGCTCGACGCCGTCAGACAGACGCGGTGCCCGCCAGGTCGCGCTCAGCTAGCGGTGGTCCATCGCGGGCAGAGTCCCCCACCGCAGAGCTGCAACGGCTGGAACTCGAGGTGAAATTAAAGGAACTGGAGCACCAGGAACGGGAAAGAGAGCGTGAGCGACAGGAACGAGAAAGAGAGCGTGAGCACGAGCGCCAGGAACGAGAAAGAGAGCGTGAGCACGAGCGCCAGCTACAAGAGACACAGCGGGAGGAGAAAGAACGAGAACGGAAGGAGAGAGAGCGAGAGCGTGAGGAGAGAGAGCGAGAGCGGGAGCATGAGCGAACCATGGCAGAGGCGAGACGCCAAGAGGCCCCAGCTGCGGTAAGCGGGGAGAGGGCCAGACGGCTCGGGGTGGCCAGTCACTTGGAGACGCGTGTGCTGGCCCAGTGTCAGGACCCAGGGGACATGGACGAGTTCCTTACCGCCTTCGAGCGAGCCTGTGAGTTGCATGAGGTTCCCCCAGATGAGTGGCTCCGGCACCTCACCCCCTTGCTGGGCCGGAAGGGCGCAGCGGTGCTCAGCCAGCTGGTGGGGCTGCAGCCTGGGGACTATGAACGGTTCAAACAGGCCCTGCTGCATAAGTTCGGGCTGACTCCGGAGATGTACAAGAAGAAGTTCCAGGAGGCGCAGAAGAGGCCAGAGGAAACCCACGTAGATACAACTGCCCGCCTGAAGCAATACTACCAGAAGTGGGCATTCGGAATGGGAGTCCAGTCCGTAGAGGACCTGATCGAGCTGGCGGTCGTGGAGCGATTCTACGAGATGTGCACACCTGACCTGAGGGTGTGGCTCGTGGACCGGAAGCCAGGGGACTCGCATGATGCAGGGAAACTGGCAGATGACTTCACAAACAGTCGGGCCAGGTTTGAAAGTGAGCCCCACAAAGAGAGGGAGTCTCGGAGAGAGAGGGAGTCCCGGAGGGAGAGGGAGTCCTGGAGAAACCGAGAATCTCAGAGAGACCGGTCCCTAACTGTACGACAGAGGGGACCACCTCTTGGGCAAGCCCAGGAAAGAGGGGCCAGCCACCCACCCCCCAGAGAGCCAAACAGAACCCGGACAGAGCAGCCGGCCCGAGGGACACAACAAGACCCAGGCTGTTACCGCTGTGGGCGAAAGGGGCATAGAGCAGCCCAGTGCCCCAGGCTCCCAGACAGGTTGAGCAGGCCGGGGGGTCATGGAGTCAACTGGGTGGGGTCCCAGAAGTACCGGCGCAGGCTGCTGTACCTAGCCCATGATGTCCCGCTCGCAGGACACCAGGGGATCCACCGCACCAGGAGAAGGTTGTTACAGAACTTTTTCTGGCCAGGGATCTTTGCAGCTGTCCGTCTGTATTGCCTGTCCTGCGATCCCTGCCAGAGGGTGGGGAAGAGCCGGGACAAGGGGAAAGCTGCCTTGAGGCCACTGCCCATCATAGAGGAGCCTTTCCAGAAAGTGGCTATAGACATAGTGGGCCCCTTCAGCAAGGCAACGCGTTCGGGGAAGAAATATATTTTGGTAGTGGTAGATTTTGCCACGCGATACCCAGAAGCAGTGGCCTTGACCTCTATCGACGCTGACACCGTGGCTGATGCACTGCTGTCCATTTTCAGCAGAGTGGGGTTCCCCAAGGAGGTCCTCACAGATCAGGGGTCCAACTTCATGTCGGCCCTACTGCAAAGCTTGTGGGACAAGTGTGGGGTCCGGCACACCTGGGCCACAGCCTACCACCCGCAGACCAATGGGCTGGTGGAGAGGTTCAATGGGACTCTGAAGCAGATGCTGAGAACCTTCATGAATCAATACCCCCATGACTGGGACAAGTACTTACCCCACCTGCTGTTTGCATACAGGGAGGTGCCCCAGGAATCCACGGGGTTCTCCCCGTTTGAGCTGCTGTATGGAAGGAGGGTACGGGGACCCTTGGACTTGCTCAGAGAAGAGTGGGAGGGGACGGCCTCTCCTGAAGGGGAGTCAGTGGTACAGTATGTACTGACCTTCCGGGAAAAACTCACCGAGCTCATGGGCCTGGCCAGGGAGAACCTCTCCATGGCCCAAAGGAAGCAAAAGGTCTGGTATGACCGTAACGCCAGGCCCCGAGCCTATGCCACCGGGGATCAAGTGATGGTCCTTATACCTGTGCGGCGGAACAAGCTGCAAGCGGCCTGGGATGGGCCCTTCAAGGTCGTCAAACAGCTAAATGACGTGAATTATGTGGTGGAACTGTCGAACCGGGCCCACAGCCACCGGGTCTATCATGTGAACATGATGAAACCTTACTGGGACAGGCAGAACTTGGTGCTGGCCGTGTGCAGACACTGGGAGGGGCAGGGGGATGATCCCTTGGTGGATTTACTCACAAGGACTGGAGCCGGCTCCTTGCTGGAGTCTATTCCCCTCTCAGACCAGCTAACCCCTGCCCAGCAGACGGAGATCAAGGAGGTGCTGCATTTGCATCAACAGCTGTTCTCGGACAGACCCGGACACACTGACCTGGCTGTCCACCGAATAGAGACAGGCACCCACGCCCCTATCAAGTGTGTGCCATTCAGAGCCACAGGGAGGACGGCTCAGGACATAGAGCGGGAGGTTGAAGACATGCTGGCTCTGGGGGTGATCCAACCCTCGTCCAGCCCCTGGGCCTCTCCCGTGGTGTTAGTCCCTAAAAAAGATGGGTCTGTTCGGTTTTGTGTGGACTATCGCAAGCTTAACGCCATCACTGTCTCGGACGCCTACCCCATGCCCAGGCCTGATGACCTTTTAGACAAGCTGGGGGGAGCCCGTTACCTCACCACCATAGACCTCACCAAGGGGTACTGGCAAGTGCCATTAGACCAAGATGCCCGGCTGAAGTCGGCTTTCATCACTCCTGTGGGGCTCTACGAGTTCTTGGTCCTTCCCTTCGGCCTCAAGGGGGCACCCGCTACCTTCCAGCGTCTGGTGGACCAGCTACTGAAAGGGATGGAGAGCTTTGCCCTGGCTTACATGGACGACATTTGCATCTTCAGCCAGACGTGGGAGGACCATGTGTCCCAACTCAAGCAGGTGCTGGACCGACTCCAGAAGGCCGGTCTGACTATCAAGGCAGGGAAGTGCAAGGTGGGAATGGCTGAGGTGACCTACCTGGGCCACAAGGTGGGCAGCGGCTGCTTAAAGCCAGAGCCAGCTAAAGTGGAGGCTGTCAGAGATTGGCCAACACCCCAGACTAAGAAGCAGGTCCAGGCCTTCATTGGGATGGCGGGGTACTACCGGAGGTTTGTGCCCCACTTTAGCTCCATCGCAGCCCCCCTCACGGAGCTGTGTAAAAAGGGAAAGCCTGACAAGGTGGTCTGGACCGAGCAGTGCCAAGAGGCCCTCTGCGCGCTGAAGGAGGCTCTGGTCAGGGCCCCAGTGCTGGCAAATCCAGACTTCAACAAGCCCTTCCTGGTGTTCACCGATGCCTCGGACGTGGGGCTGGGGGCGGTGCTAATGCAGGTGACTGACAAAGGGGAGAAACACCCCATCGTGTACCTGAGTAAGAAGCTGCTGCCCCGGGAGCAGAACTACGCAGCCATAGAGAAGGAATGTCTGGCCATGGTGTGGGCGCTGGGGAAGCTGCAGCCGTACCTGTTTGGACGGCGTTTCACCATGTACACCGATCACTCACCCCTGACCTGGCTGCATCACATGAAAGGGGCCAACGCCAAGCTCCTGCGGTGGAGTCTGCTCCTGCAGGACTACGACATGGAGGTGGTCCACGTCAAGGGGAACAACAACACCATAGCCGATGCCCTGTCACGCAGGGAGGGCCCCGAACTTCCCCAGGTCACTGGCTAAGTGACCCCGCTCAGTGCGGTCTGGAAGAGGGGAGAGATGTGATGGAGTGGGGGGGGTGCATGTGTGAGTCAGGCTGGATGTCCGAGGCAAGCAGCAGCTCCCAGTGGCTAAGGATGACCCTAGGGCTACAACTGGCAGATAACACCTCTGCCTAAACAAAGAGCAGGGAGGAGCTGAGCTGGGTTTTGAATCGGGGGCGGCAGTTAGAGGCGAGGAAAAGGGAGAGCTGGAAGGCAGCCAGCCTGAGGAGGGGGAAAGCTACACCCCAGAGGGACACCCCTCGGGGTCTTCCCCCCAGGACAGGTTGGAAGGACTGTCTCTGGCGGCTATGCTGTTGCTTCTGTGAGAAACTGGACATCTGTTGCCTAATAAACCTGCTGTTGTGCCTGCTGAGTGAGAGTCTCTCCTGCCAGCGGACGGGGTGCAGTGCAGGGGGACCCCTGAACCCCATCACACAAGGTCTCCAGGGCTGCCACTCCAGGTCTATATGACAGCCAGATACACCGCCCACCTCTCTTTCCTGGCTGTCATTCCAATAGGCGTCGCAGAGTGCTCTGGCCAGCTGCTGCTTTTAGTCACGGGTGCCTTTTAAATGGCAGCCGTGGCCTGATGCATGTGTCCTTCTGCGAAAGCCATGCATTACCACAGGCATTGCAGTGCGCCCTTCAGTCTCTGCTGTTGTGCAGGCTCTTCTGAAAAACTTGCTTCCCCTCATGTTCCCAGAGCCTTCCCAGGTGTGTTCTCCTGGCCCAGTCAGTAACCCCTTCATTTCTTTCAGACAGAAACGAGAGGAAGAGACTCCTGAAGACTGTTTCTACTTCGTTGACGTTCAGAGGCACAATGCGGAAATAGCCGCCTTTCACCTCGACAGGTAACGTGCCCAGAACACGGCACTTGTGTGGTACTCCTCATCAGGCTTCCTGGCGGGGGGGAAGCCACTAGCTCCATTCCTAAACGACTGCAGTGGCCTGAGGAAGTTCAAGCTGTGGTACGGGTCTCCTCCTTTTGTACATTAAGGGCAAGAATTTTAAAGCTAGGTGCCTAGCTCCCCATGAAGTCAAAATCCGGGCGTAAGAGCACTGCACGGTTTGAGCAGCCTTTTGGCTGCCATCAAGCAGTGTCAGGCCATGTCTCAGTGTGGTTGCCAAAAACAGCCTTTAGGCGACAAAACAGCGAGAGCAGTCACACTGCAAAGCAAGTTTTGTCAGGAAAAAACATCTGATTTCAGCAACCAAAAACGGCCACCCCAATGAGAGACGCTTTTTCTTTTCCCCTCCCTTTATTGTCGACAATTAGCCAGCGTAGACACTTCTGTTTGTTTTATTGAGGGAAGTGACCTCCTCCAGTATCCCACAATGCCTGCCCTGATGGCCCTGCTCATTGTTTTGATCGCTGCTGCCATCCCTTCCCTTTCAAAGCTCCTGGAGGTATCTGACAGCTGAGTGCACTGCTCCCTTTGGGGAACAAAGAGTATTGGACTGCTCCTGATCTGCCCTGGATTAGGAACACAGCAGCAGGCAAAGGGCTGCTACAGGGCAGGGTGAGAGATTACTGAGTTGCTTTGATGTTCCTCAGTAGGGAGAGCTCCCAGAGCTACTCACAATAACTTGGAGGGTGGCAAGTTTTATAATGTTGGTTTTTTTGGACGACGATGTAGGTGGTGTGGACAAAACTTGGTAGTGTAGATGGGGCCTCATTTCAGCATTTCATACGCCCGTCACTGCAGAACTGTAGCCCTGCTACGAATCCCAGGGGCGTCTAAAGGAAAGAATCCTATTGACTTCATGGAGCTTCATATTAGGAATGCACATGACAGTGGGCTTGACAATGAACACCTGCTGAGACTGGGCCAGTGGCTTGCCAGCCTGTAACACCGATGACCTGTCTTTTTTTCTCCAAGTCAACCAATCCAGCAGGGCAGTCCAGGGATGACAAGAGACACTGGGTAGACAGTCGTATGGGACTCAATAAATTTAGCCCTTTTGGTACCAGAGACTTCCAGGCACTTCACAAAGGCTAATTAATTCCAACTCCCAGCACCTACTCTGTGCAACCAATGGGGAAACCGAGGCCCAGAAAGGCAGGGCTAGAACGCAGAAGTCTGGATCCCAGTTCACTGTTCTGGCCAGACACTCTCCGATCTCTAATCCTAAACCCTGCTCACCAAAACGCTAAACAAGCCAATGCCCTCCACTTCCTCCCTGGCAGGAGCTTCCATCAGGTTGCATCAAGAGGAGCATTCCCAGTAGATCCAGAGAAGTGATTATTCCTCTTTATTTGGATTTGGTGAGGCCACATCTGGAGCAATGTGTCCAGTTCTGGGCCCCCAATTATAGGAAGGATGTGGACACACTGGAGAAGGTCCAGTGGAATGTCACCAAAATAATTAAGGGGCTGGAGCATAAAGGTTGAGAGAATTGGGACCGTTTAGTCTGCAGAAGAGAAGGCTGAGGGGGGATTTGATAACAGCCTTCAGCTTACTGAAGGGAGGTTGCAAAGAGGCTGGAGAGAGGCTGTTCACAGTGGTCACAGATAGCAGAACACAGAACAATGGTCTCAAGTTGCAGTTGGGAAGGTCCAGGTTGAACAGTAGGAAAAACTTTTTCACTAGGAGGGTGGTGAAGCATTGGAATGTTCTACCCAGGGAAGTCGTGGAGTCTCCATCCCTGGAAGTGTTTAGGTCTTACCTTGACAAAGCCCTGGCTGGGCTGATTGGATGGGTTTGGTCCTGCCTAGGGCAGGTACCTGGACTTGATGGCTTTTTTAGGTCTCTTTCAGCTCTATAAAGTAGTAATTGGTGATACACATCTCCTCAAACTTGAAGGGACCTCAGGAGGTCATCTAGTCCAGTCCCTTGCCCTGTTGGCAGGCCCAAGCACCATCCCAGACACCTATTTGTCCCCATCCTTAAATGGCCTCCTCAAGGATTGAGCTGACAACTGCAGGTTTAGCAGGCCCATGCTCAAACCACTGAGCTATCCCTGGCCCCTGGTGCTGCAATTCTATGATTTCAGCTCCAGCAGGGCCACAGTTGTTGAAATGCAAACCCTGCCCAAGGAGGCCGACCCTGGTTTGCAATAGCTGGAAAGAGTAGTGCTTATGAAATGCTGCTTTGAAGTGAGTGAGTGACTGGACTCCCTTCTGAAAACAATCAGCTCAAAAGGGATACAATTAGGATCCCAACTGATACCGCCCATCCTCACTGCGCCAGTGGAACCAGAGGGTAGTGAATCGTTTATGCAAAACTCCTGCTGAGGTCGATGGGCTCAAGCTACAACATTTTGGTGCAGATCCAAATTTCAGACTCCTCCAGGTCTGGAGGTATTTGGATCCCATGTTTGTAGCTGATCTTTGGAGGGATAGAGGGCCAGCTGCTCCATCCAGATTGGTTTCCACTTTTGAGGCCATGTCTACATAACCCAGAAGATCAGCCCTGAAGATCAACCTGGTAGGGCTGCACAAAAACAACCTATCAGGGTTTGGCAGTTGACTCCTGTATTCCTCACTATCACGAGGAGTAAGGGAGGTCGATGGGAGAAGCTCTCCCATCGACTTTCCTCGGTGAGAACGGCCAGATAAGTCGAGTCCAGCTATGCAACTGCCATAGCTAGAATTGCATATCTGCAAACGACTGACCTGCCAAGCCTGAGTTCTGGTTCATTCCAAAGATCGGCCATGGAGACAGCTTTGCACTATGGGAAAAATCTGCAGCTGCTATTGGAGCCTGGTCGTGACTCATGTTGGCCTTGATCCTGTGAAGTGTTTGTTGTGTGTCTGTAATGCTTTGCAGTGTGAGATCCCTTTGGGATCAGGCCTTTTATTCACACAGACTATTCAGTGCCACTTTTGCTCGCCGAGACCGGAAGCAAACACCTGGCAAACCAATGCAGGAGAGTTTGTTCTGAAGGCAATGCAAAATTGTGTGGGGCCTGTTGTCCGTACTGTAAATTCCCCTGACCCTCAGAAGTGAATTACCAGCCCTGTTCAAAGCGCCTCCGGAGCTCTGATAAGGCAGAACACTGTCCTTGTCAGCCCTTGTCTTCTTGCCCTTGAAGTCAGGTTCAGTTAGCTGGAGGCTGGGTGACAGGGTGAGTCTTTCACCTCCGAGTTCTCTCTCCAAGTCGGGCAGGTTCCATCCCATGTGTAGTGGCGGCCAAGCATGAAATGAGGCAGTGGTTTCAGGGCACTTCCAGGTGGACAGAGATCCTTATTCCAAAAGCAGCCAGGAGTTGGCAGTCTTAGCAGAGACAGTGCCAGAAGCCCAGAGACACCAACTTGGCAGATGCTTCAGGGCTGATGCACCCTGGGGGAAAAATTGGTGAGTGTCAAGCACCCACCGGCAGCCTCTCATTGGTTCCTTCCCTCCCCTCAGCACCTCCCACCCACCAGTGGGCTCGGCAAATTAGCACCTCCTTCTCTCTCCAGGTACCTCCCACCTGCCACAATCAGCTGCTTTGCAGCATTCAGGAGTTTCTAGGAGAGCGTGGGGAGGGGAAAGTACATGGAGTGCTTGGGGGAAGGGGCGGGAGTGGACAGGAAGAGGTGGGGCAGGGTGAGTCCTTGTGGGGAGGAATGGAGTAGGGGCTGGGGCCTGGAGCAGAGCCAGCGTCAGCCACACACACCCCAGCATTTTCGAAAGTAAAGCGTCTGTCTCTTCTGGGCTGGCCGGTGAGACCAGGAGGTTGTTTGGAGAAGTTTGTTTAGAGGGCATAGCCCGGTCACCCCACACCAATGTAGTTAACCCGCTGTCTCTTTGCCTGCAGGACACTCTTGGCTCGGTTTAAACTTGGCTGACAGCCATTCAGCTCCCATCAGGCCACTGACAGGTGCTGGCTAAGTCCATTTCCCCAGTTTTGAACTCACATATGAGCAACCACTCCCAAAGCCGCTCCTGTTTTCAAATGGATTTGAATTAAAATGGTGCCAGACCTGTTTGCAGCAAGCCCACAGTGACACAGGCTGTTACCCTGAGCGGCGGTGGAAGAGCCGTTGGAAAACTCTTAGGCAGGTCTGCAGTACCCCAGAAGATGGACCTGCTCAGGGTCCATCTTCTGGGGTTGGATTTCACACATCGAGTAGGCACATGCGAAATCGCCCTCTCAGGGGTCACAGTCGACCTCTGTGCTTTTCACAAGCCATAAGAAGTAAGAGAGGCTCTCCCATTGATCTTCCCCTGTACAGACAGCCAAGTGCTGCTACTTTGATTTTAGCCAGGCTACTACCGTAGCTAGAATTGCATCTCTGCAGTCGACTTTCTTAGCCTCGGGCTGATCTATACTTATGCGGAGACTGACACGCTGTGGTCGGTCTTCTGGAGTTTGATTTTTGCCTTGCGTGCTAAGATGTGGCAAAATTGACCTTTCTGGGCTCGGCCATTGACCCCAGTACTCCACACTATCAAGTGGCGTAAGGGACGACAGCATGAGCCTGGAGAGTCCTGGACTACACTAGGGCAGAAAGTCAATTCTGATATGTCGATTCTAGTGATGGTAACGGCAGAGCTAGAATTGCGTAGCTGAGATCGACTTTGTTCCCTGGTGTAGATCTGCCCCAGTGTAGGCAGAACCTTAAAAGAGGTTCTGCTAAGCACAAAACAGAGGCAACCAATGCGTCTGCCTTGCTACTTTTTGCCCTTTATCTTCTTCCTTTCACCCGCCAGTTTAAATGATGACTACAGCTGGCGGTCAGGCCTGTAGCTGGATGGTTTTACCCCTGAGCCAGGAAGTTCCGAACGCTGCCTTCTTCCTGTTTCAACTTGCTACTAAATCCTCTCTCGTGACCTGGGGCAACGCACCTAGACTCCCTGGGTCTCCGCGCTGCGTAAGCTCTCTGGGGCTCAGGTTAATCATCTCTAAAACACAGCTCGTCTGCCTGCCCAGTTCTCTAATGTGCTCTGAAGGCTGCAGAGGAAAGAGGCTGGATCCCAGCGCGGTGCTGCTTTTAGAAACGGCTCTGTACTTGACAAGCTCAGTCTGGTTTTGTGTTTGCTGCGCAGAATGCGAGTGCATTGCTCAACGGGTGCACCACGGCATCGCTGAGCTTGCTCAGCAGTGACTGACTTAGGGCCCGGCCGTGGTTTTCCACTCCCAGAGTCATCATTAGAAACTCCCTGTGCCTCAGACCGTGGATTATTCAGAGTGAGATGAATCAGCTGAGACAAGAGCCTACATTCTCCTGGTATTCCCAAGCAGCTCCCAGCGTCCCACTCTGTAACCGGTTCTGCACATCGCTACAGAGCATCGCACACAACACTGCAGGTCCTTGGCAGTGTGGGGAGGGAGTGTTCCACCTTTGAAAAAAACAACAAGCCCGTGGCGAGGAGATAAACAGGGGGTGGGCGGGGGAGATGCTTCAAATTACTGCCGCTCCTGGACAGAATGGCCAAAATGTTCCCAAACTGTTACAAGGAACCAGCTGGCGAAACAGCAACTCCCAGTCCATACCTCTTTTGGTTTGGAGTGTGAATTGCTCTTGCATAGGGTGGGGAAGTCACAGGGTCCTGCACCCTCACCACAGTCAGCTGCGACTCTCAGCTGGCAGGTGGAACAGGTGTATTCGTTGAGCACCGAAGCAATCAGTGCAGTCCGGGTCTGGGAAAGGGACCCAGAGGGGACCAGAGCCAGGGCTGTGAGCCTCCTGGCTGCCTCCCACACCAGCTGAGACTGCCCCACTCCCAGCTGCTGTCAAGCTCCTGCTTCGGCCTTTGTCCTACTTACTGGGCAGCCGGTGTCACACCCCATCCCAGGCTCAGGTTAGGAAGGGCATCAGCCACTGCATATGTCTGAGAGTCTGTCACGCTGAAATTCCCATCACTGTCTAGCTATTAGTACAGAGCCCAGGAAACTCTGTCACACACAGCAGGTTACGATAGGCCAGAGCTGGGGTCCTGCCCCTCCCCCACCGCCACCCACACCAGCCAAGACTGCCCCACTCCCAGCTGCTGGTCCCAGCCTCCAGTCAAGCTCCTTCTACAGCAATGTAACAAGGCAAATAAACTACCCTTGGTCAAAGAACACAAGACAGATTGTAATTGGGTGGCACTGTCAGACTTTGGAAAAGGAGCGTAATTTAAGAATGGAAACAGGCTCCTTTATCTGAATTCAGTTGCTGAACAGCTTTTCCAGCCCTACCAGTGTGGAGCAATTCCCTTCCAGTCTCACCTCCTGAACACCGCTCCAGGCCTTGTCGAGTAACACATTTTCACTTTTCTGCAGAATCCTAGATTTCCGACGGGTCCCTCCCACCATCGGCCGGAGGATCAACGTCACCAAAGATATCCTGGAAGTCACCAAGAATGAAATCCTCCAGAGCGTCTTCTTCATTTCCCCCGGTATGTGTGTGGTGGTGGAGAAGCGTGTTCCTTTTATAACGCTATTCCACAGCACCAAGCTGATGGGGAAAGAAGCATATGCAGGAAAGGGCCAGAGGAAGTTTGTGCTAGGTGCTGCGTGTTTCTACAGGTTGGACCTCTCTAATCCGGAACACTCTTATTCAGCGACATCCGTAATCTGGCATGATTTTTAGTCAGCTGGGCGACCAGTTATCATGGGTGTGGCCAAATTTCCCATGGTCCCATAAAGTTTGTTTCCAGCCACCCTTCCTGGCTCATACTGTTCTGTGCTGTTACTTAGCTGTAATTTACCCCTACATGTCTTATAAGAGCCCAGTAAGCCATGGAAGTGGTGGTAATGCTGCTGGACTATATCGACCTCCCGTGGTCTGGCAAATGCTCTCATCTGGCAGTTGTCAGGTCTGAGGAGTGCTGGACAAGAGTGGTTCAATGTGAAGTGACACGGCTGTAGTCTCTACCACCACGTCTGGGCTGTGTAGGGAGCAAGCCAGGGCCTTGCAGGGAGGGAGAAGTAAGCTGAATGCTGAGCTAGAGACCTGGGTTCTCTCCATGGAATTAAAGACTGTATTGCCCACGCACGAGGGGGTTGAATTAAACACAGGCACCTCCTGACCTCAGCGCACATGACTTGTCAAGTTCGTTTAGTGGCGTGTTGCGCATGTAGCGTTATTCCGTCGCTGTCGCGAGGTGACGTGGGGAGAAGCAGGCGGGCTCAATCTACGGCTGGCCCTCACATTCCACGCCGTAGAGGGCAGCGGCCAGACACAAAATGCACCCCTCCCCCCCACCCCCACTCTCTCGCGCTCGCCTCATTGCATTACGGCTGGCAGCCTCGCAACAAGGGGAGTGGCAGGGCCGCAGCTAATGCAAATTGTTACAGCGCCACGGATGTCCGCTTACCCCAGCGGAGGAGCTGGGCCAGAGAGTTTTGCTTCCACCCTCTGCAACCTCCCGAAAGGCTTCATTTCCTTCTCCCGCACGGGGGGGGGGCTGCAGGGGCAGGTGGCCGGAGAGGAGCAAGCAGGGGGTGGAGCCCCAGGGAGGGAGCGCTGGGGCAGCACCTCAGGGAAAGGTCAATGCCAGGTGTGGACTGAGGCGGAATACGTGAGGCGAGAGCAGGGACTTCAGAGGGAAAGGCAGTATGAAGTGGTGGGAACTCCATCTGAGCGCCAGGGTCCCCCCCTCTAAGGAGCTCCCATCGCCCCACCTCCCCAGCATACACACACCCAGAGCTATAAGCCAATGCTGTAAGCAGTTGCCTACAGCTAGTACTAAAACTGTCTAGGACTGCCCCTTGCAATGATAAATGTCCAGGCCACACAGAAACAATGGTCCTGCTGAATAAAACACCACTTATAGCACCTGAGCTGAAGGGGAGTCTCCACTGGGTGTTGGCAGTATAGGGCCTATGACCCCAAGCTGAGCTGTTCAAATTCCACCCAGCAGGGGGCAGTGGGGCACATATACAGTAGCCAATTCCTTATTTTAACTAGCTGGTTCTCTGTGCTTCCCATAGCCGGCAATGTGTGTTTCTTCGCCAAGTGCCCATACATGTGCAAGACAGAATATGCTGTGTGTGGCAACCCGCACTTGCTGGAGGGCTCCCTCTCTGCTTTCCTGCCATCCCTCAACCTGGCCCCGAGACTCTCCATCCCCAACCCGTGGAGCCGCTCCTACTCGTTTGCTGGAAAAGAGGAGTAAGTGGGTAAATGAGGGGGGCTCTTCCGGCTCTTGCCCCAGTGCAGCAGAAGGAGCAGCAAGAAGTAGGCAAGATGGTGGGGGAGACAGAGACGCAGCCTGCTGGCAAGTGGCCTGCCAGCGCCAAATGCCTGGGCCTGGCGCAGAAGCTCTCCTCTCCCTGCCTCGAGCTGCTGCTAATAAGAATTCAACTGTGCTGCAAGGGAGAAGGCGGTGGGGAATCTCTCTGCTGCATCCTAAAGTCTAGCAAACCTGCCTGCCCTGCAGGGTTGCCCACCAAGTTATGCAATCTGAGCCCAACTCAGGCCTGGTGTAAGCAGCTGGTACTCTAGTAAGATCAGCAGAGCTGCTGCTGTTCATACCAGCCTTGACTCCGTCCCTTGTGCCCATTCCCCTGGCTGAGCACACTGCAGCAAGGCAGAGTGAACGGCGATCGCATCCCAACCAGCAAGCAGCTCCAGGGAGACCTGTTTGAGACGCCGCCTTGCGAGGCAGCAGCGGCTGGGGCCATGCATAACTGCCTCCCCCTCTCCATTTCCTGCAGGTGGGAAGTGAATCCACTTTTCTGCACCACCGTGCGGGAGATTTACCCCTACAACAGTGGCAGCCGGCTGCTCAATATCATCGACATGGCCATATTCGACTTCCTGATAGGTCTGGATACTAACGAGCTCTTGTTCCTCTCCTTCCATCTTCCTGCACCTCTTCCCTTCCGCTTGTCTTTCCTCCCTTTCCCAGCCCTCACCCCTCTGTGGTCTCAAGGACATGCAGAGGCTCGGGAGCAGTGTTACCTGTAAGCTGAGCACTTGGGCAGTCACCCAGGAGGAAGTCAAAGGCCCACCCAGGTGATTAGCAGAGTGCCCACAGCCGGCAGTATGGGGCTGCACATTTGCGTAGGTCTTGGGGCATGTAAAATTAAAATTAGTAGGTTGATCATCTCTCATCTGGAGCTCTCTTGTCCAGCAACATCCGTAATCTGGCGTGATTTTAGTTAGCTGGACAGCCACTTATCGTGGGTGTGGCCAAGTCTCCCGGGGTGCAGTAAAGTTTGTTTACAGCCATCAGTCCTGGCTCTCAAGGTTCTGTGCTGTTATTTGGCTCTCACCCCTGAAGTCTTCTGCGACCCCCAGCGAGCAGTGGAAGTGTCGGCAACGTGCTACACATTATTGACCTCCCATGGTCTGGCAAATTCTCTCGTTCAGCACCAGTCAGGGACTAAGGGTCCCAGACTAGAGAACTTCAACCGTATTACTCTTGCTTTCTAGAGAAGGTTTGAGTGACTAAGCCCAGGTCTGAGGCTCCCATCTGCATCACGAGCACACGGTGCCCAGCCAACACAAAGCCTCCTGGATACAGGCTGGGCTTAATTTGTAATGCAAGCAGTGCCAGGGCTCAAGCAATACTTATTAACTTTCACAGCAAGCCCAGAGGAGCCAAGGCTCTGAACTTCCAGGCTCAAGGGGCTGGGGCACACCGAACACAGGCCATGCATCTTCTCAAGCCCCTGAATTTGGTAGGTGGACAGGAATGCAGCTGGGCTAAGGCAGTGGGTCTCACTGTCTTGCCTTAATGAGGCTACCTTCGCAATCCCCTTGCTGGGTAAAGGTCTCCCCAGCCTGGTATCCGCCCTCCTCCCGTTCCCCTGTCATTCCCGCCCATCCTTTCTTCCTGGGCATTTCTCTTTGTCTTTGCTTCGTTTCGTTGCTCTCTTGGTTGGTGGTTTCCCCTCCATATAGCCCCCCTCAGCATGCAGTAGTCAGTTCAGGAGGGTGCCATGGGGGCTGGAAAAGCAAGCACAGAGGCATGAGAAGATGACCACAGCTGGACCCCTGATTGCTCCACTAGGGGAGTGACAAGCCCGTGGGGGTGAGGAGCTAGGCAAGGGTGGGTAAGCTTTCGAGCGTGTTTGCAGTGAGGGATGACCTACCCTCCCTCTGCAGCCTGTCCCCTTGTGCCCTCTTCAGCCTCTAGCCACCAGGTTTGGCTCAACCAATATTTACAAGCGAGGCCAGCCGCCTTTCAGACAGGAATTTATACATCCCCATCGCTTTAGTACCAGCGTGCCTTTGCATAGGCAAATGTCTTCCACTCACCTTTGAAGAGGAAAAGTCAGTTAAGGCCCTCCCTAGCCAGCCAGGGCGTCCATTCGTTCCTGCCCATGAAGCACTCTGAGACGAACGCCTTTCCTTGCAAGGAGAGGAGAGTCGGTGGTTTCTGCTGGAGGGTCACTCCTGGCTCACAGCTGGTGTTGCACAAATATTCCACCCAAACCAGGTAGCCCTCGCTCAGAAGAATGACAGCACCAGTCTTTTCACAGTGGCCCATTTGAAGGGCAATCAGTCATGACTCCACATATGGCAACAGCAACATGTTCTCTCTCTACTCCTCTCTCCAAAGGGAACATGGACCGTCACCACTACGAAATGTTCACTAAGTTCGGGGATGAAGGCTTCCTCATTCACCTGGACAATGCTAGAGGGTAAGGCGCTTGCCCTCACAGTGAGCTGCAGGGCAGCTGGGCTGTAAGGAGAGCAGGAGATGCACAAGGGGGCTGAGTAGCAGATGGCATGGGAGGAAGCCAACAGTGCTGGGGTGGGGCTGGTAAGGTTAATGAAGCCGGGAGGGGGGTAGATGATACAGTAGTTCCTAAGAGGCAGAGGGTGCTGGGTGCTGCGCCCTCTAATTTTTTCCCCTCCATGTGAGTAATAAATTTTATTATGTGCACCAAAGCATGTGTGATGTACACCACCCACAGAAACACACGCTGCCAGCTGTGGGCAGCTGCGAATGCACTGCTAAGCAATTGGGCAGCTCCTGAATCTGCCGTGGGTGGCCACCCAAGTGCCCAGCTTACAGGGAACTCTGGTGCTGGGGTACTAAGAGTGAGCTGATCTCTGCCCTGGCTAACTTGTAACACACCTGCTCATGGAGGCCCTGGCGTCTCTGCCTTTCCAGCATGCCCCATAGCCAGTTTCGTACCCTTCTGATACATAAACCAAGGAGCAAGACTCTGACCCAGCCAGGGGCTGAGCACCTCCTCTGAACACTGTTCCAATGGGCTCAGACCCTTTCATCACGGTCAGGTGCCTACATCTTTGGTGCTACAGGCTCTTGACTTCTGCCTTCTTTGTCCCTAGCTTTGGAAGACATTCTCATGATGAAATCTCCATCCTGGCGCCACTCTCCCAGTGCTGCATGTAAGTGACATGCCAAGTTTGGGTACTTTTCTTTGCTAGCCCATCATACTGTAGTAATCACTGGCATTGCTTCAGGGGACGTTGGGAAAAAAGCCGAGACAGTCGTCTAATACTACACAGTGTTAGAGCACTGTGCCCTGCACCACTGTGGTGTTCCATCATCAAACCCCACATAGTACCATGCTCCACCACCGTGGCAACGCACTATAGCGTTGTACTAGGTAACACCACAGTGTGAAGCTCTATTGGGCTTTCTGTGGCTCTGGTGCCATTTCAGCAGAGCACCTTAAATCACATCAAAAGAACCCAGCTGGGCTTCCCACCCCCACAGGAGTTACATGAGGAACCTGAGATGTTTGACACTGTTGCAGAAGTGCAACTGTGTGAAACAGACCTAGCAGGGCCAGGCTTTTGTAGCAGCCACAGATGTTGGCTGCCAAGAGCAAACCTGGGGCCTCTGCTGCTTGCATGAGCTAAACGACATGTCTCTCTCAAGCCAGGTCTATACTACACCCTGCCCCACCCCCATCAATCTAAACCTATGCAACTTCAGCTACACGAACAGTGTAACTGAAGTCAATGTACTTTACTGCAGTGTCTTTCACACAGGAAGGTCAGTGAGGGCTACTCTTTTCCTCCTCTTGGACAAGTCAATGGGAGAGCACTTAGAGGTTGATTTATCTAAGCAGACCTGATAAATTGATCACCAGTGGATCAATTGCTCCAGTGTCAATACATCAGCTAGTGTGAACAAACCCATGACTAAGGTTGCTAGCTGGTCTGGATGCAGCTAGTGGGGGACAGAGTGCCTCACCAAGTAAGCGGGGTTACACTTTCTTCACCAAAGGTTGGGGAACCTGTCCTAGGCTTGGAAGGATTTAATTTTTATCAGTAAATGACAATACACATTGATTTCATGGTACCTGCAAAAACCAATGAAAAAAATTTCCATCACTGATAATCAAAACGTATAGATAGGCAACATGAAAAATGCTACTTGAGAAATTCTCAGTTTTGATTTAAGGCTGTTTTAAGAGGGGACAATAACAAATAGTGTTTTAATGTGTGTAACGCTTTAGCTTTTTGAATCTCAACCCACCATAATTTCTTTTCATGAAAAAAATCAGTACAAATCAGGGAATAAAAGTTTAATGCCCACTGCTTTGTGCAACTGTAAATTTAAAAAAAAAAATCTAAAACAATGCTTAAAAATAAGTCTTGATATCCATCAAAATGATGACCCAATGAAGACATAAGGTGCCAGTAACACTCAAACGCTCTCTGCCTTTTGAAGGCCTGGGAAAACTTTGATACAGTCAATCTGCTTGTGCCCTCTTGTTACTTAAACAGCACTCATAAATTTTATTATTTGAATCCTATCTCAACTACTTCCCTATTAATTCACAAATCAACAGGTGAAAGTTAAATTTAAGAGCCACGGCGAGAGCTGCAGTTCCCTGTGGTTTCTCTTTAGGAAATTGCTAACCTATTTCCGTGCCAGTCCTGCTGAATCTAAGCCCTGAGATGCTAATTGCACCGTCTCTTTGTGCACTTTATTAGCCCAGTCTAATTTTAAAAGCAGCTATTTGCACCCAGTGAGACACCTCATTTACAATCGGAGGGTTTCAGTAGATCCTTCCCATACATTTCTGTTCTCAGCGGTTAATTTCAACCACACCGCACCAGTTGTCCAGAACGGCGGTATTGTCCCAGGTTGGATCCTTCCCATCAGCAGCAGCCAGTGGCTATTTTTAACTGGCTATTTTTGTAAAATATTGCGCGTACAAGACCTATCCCCTGCCCCTTCCATGAGCCAACTAGTTCCATGGCAGAGCAAGACAGCAAGGATGTACAGCCATTGGGCTTTCCAGGGAGGCCAGAGTAAAAGGTCTTGCTAGGAAAGCACAGAAGTGACAGTCACTCTCTAAGCACTAAAAGGCACCATTCTGCTCATCACTCCACTGAGGCTCCACTGCAGACCAGCTGCCCTTTTCCTCCAAGCACCTTGGTCCTCCACTTCCTACTTCCCCTCTCTCCCAGGGATTTCCAAGCACTGTAAATCCTTGTGCTCTGTCCCCACTCTCCCTTCTAGAGCTGGAGCACTGCAAATCAGCTGTTCCAGCTCTGAGAGGGAGGGTGAGCAGCCGGGACAAAATGCAAATTGGGGGATTTGCATGCACCAAAAGTGCTGGGTGAGACAGGGAGCAGGTAAATGGGGGGCTCCAGTTCCCTGGTGTGCAGAGGTGGAGGGGGTTGCAGAGCTGTAGGTGGAACCCCAGTGGGCCACAGGCTGCTTCAACTTACTAAGATAGAGGGCCAGTCATGGGGCCCGCGCACAATTGGTGGTTACCCATCTCTGAGCTATTCTGATCGCCTATAGCACACGGGCCAGACAATACCACCTACTGGTTCCTGCAAGAAGCCCAGGGTCTTGTGGTTGCATTACAGCATGAGTCGTAGCCTCAAGATAAAAATCTAGACTGCAGTGCCAGTTCAGCCTAGCTTCGAGTCTGGCTCGACATTACCTTAACAGGACACTTTTCTGGACTTAATGACTAACTAATGGAGAAACTATCAGAAACTTTAACCAGCTGCACCAAAGGTCAGTTCCCTTCACTGTTAAATATTAACCTCTTTTTTCCCCTTTTTGCTTTTTCCCCTCTAACTTTAGCTTTGAGTTGTGCCTTTTTCTATGAAGCTGAAAAGCGTGCTGGCTTTGGGTGAAGATACTTATCTCAATCTGTGCTTAATGACCCATGTGTGTATGTGCTCGGCTAAGATATTGTAACACTATCACTTACAAAGTGCCCTCAATGCACTTATTATTAATGTACGTAACATTTTTATAGCTGTGTCCCAAAAGCAGTTCTTCGTCCTAGCTCAGAGAAGGTAAAGCTAAGCAAAGGTAAGACTGGTACTTGGCTATCTCAAAGGGCTTCTCATGAGCCATAAAGTGCCAGGCTGCTCTGTCTCAAATAGCAACCAGTGTTCCCTGTAAGCTGAGTGCTTGGGTGACCACCCGGGAAAGACATTCAGGTGGCACCCAGCTGATTACCAAAGCACCCACAGCTGGCACCATGTGTTTCTACTGGTGGTGAACATCCTCACATGCCTGGGTGCAAATAAAATTTATTTCATCCAAGGATGGAAAAAATTAGCAGGAACCCCGATAGCAAACGTGTATCATCTCTGAAAACACATTACAAAAAACAGTGTAAGGAAAGTTTTTCTGCAGCTACCTTCATTTCCATATGAATAGACTTTTGGTCAAAAAGGTTTGACAAGAAAAACTAGGTTAAATTTGTTTGTATCATTATCTACTGGCAGACTGCTGGGCCAATGCAGCAGCTTACTGCTGGGAGGCTACAGAGTTGGTGTATAAAGGTCTGATCCAAGTCCTTGTCTTCCCAGAATAAAGAGGGCAACATTATTACGCCTGCAGCTCCTGGCCCTGCCCGAGTACCGGCTCAGTGATGTCATGAGGGAATCCCTCCTGCTGGATCACCTTGCACCTGTCCTCACTGAACCTCACCTCCTGGCTTTGGACAGACGGTTGTGGCTCATCCTGAAGACAGTGGGGACATGCATAGAGACATATGGAGAAGACAAAGTTGTGGCAAATGACACAAATCAGCTGGAAATGCCTTTGTCCAACAGAGTGACACCACCCAGCTAGCGTCTTAATGAACCTTTTTGGGCACAGGGAAAAGCCCCTTAGGAGCCAGCAGGTGAACTTTAATGGCTGATAATTTTCACCTCTAAGCGCCTGTTGGGTTGACAGGAGATAGGCTCAGATTCTTACTGGGCTTTTACGGTGACTCTGCCCAGCGTGACTGCACCACTACAGCTTCAGTGCATGGAGTAAACTTTTCCCAAATACATTTGTAGGCCCCTAGACACGTTCCTCAAGCTGCTGTCCCGCAGTGGAGCGACACAGAGGCATCTGTTCTGTAGCTTGTGCATCCTGCTGGCTTGTTGTAGTGGCACAGGAGCAGAGTCCTGTTTCTGAGGCACCAAAACCTGAGCCAAGAATGAATCTTGACTAAAGCAACACTGAAAGTAATGTGTGCGTAGCACGGGCAGGTTTGTGAGCAAGTTCTGTCTTTCAGTAAGAGTGGCCTTCCTCCCTGAAAGCGAGGACAGCATCTGTCACTTTAAAGTCAAAGCAGCCCATGGAGCCAGCCTGCCACGACCTGTCTACTGGTCATGCACTCAGAAACACCATCAGCCACAGCTAAAATTGACAAGTAGCACCACATGGGTTGAGTCACATTGCCATCCACCCCATCCCACCTCCCAAGCCAAATTTGAGTTTTTCAGCTAGTGTTACGAGGGCAGGAATAGGAAACATGCTGGGGATGGCAAACAAGAGTCAGTTTAGCATTTGTATTATTTAAGGCCTCAGGACCACAGCTCTACAAAACAACGAAGAGCTTCACAAAGAGTCAAAATCCACCGAGTGAAATCTACTTGGCCAAGAGTGCGGCTGCCTTAAGAACAGGACTGCTAAGCGTGACACTCTCTCAGGTTAACAGACACAGAAAAACAGCTTTAAAAGCCAACATGTGTTTAAGTCATTGTTAAGCAGCCCATCAGCACAGTGGAAGCTAGCAACAGATTCATCATTTCTCTAGCACCTCCACAGTTCTAATAAAGTATTGTAGAAACTACAGACCAAAAGAAAATCAGCATGACAGTTCCTCATAGGACATTGGAGAAGCTCTCATCTTCCCCTTGTCCCCCTAGGCTGAGGTTCACCAATAGTTTGCTAACTGAATCTTTACCAATCAGCTCCATTTTTTTTAAGCATTCAGAATGATGGAGTTGAGCTATTGGCAGCCCCATGAGAGCAGTTGAGTTTGATAGTTCATTTTCTAGTGATTTGTGCCAAATTATCAACCCCACAGTATTTTGTGGTGGCCTGATAGAATGCTGACATCTGTCAGCTGAGACTTTGCATCTGATTCCATTTGCTGCATTAAACCCTTTGCAAATAATACACATGGATTTCAACTAGGGCTCTTAACCAATTTTCAGCAAACTGCCTCAGCAATCGTTTGGTTGCTAGCTGAAACTTGCCATTTAAAACAAGTTTTCAATAGTGATAATGGATTCAAAATTAAGATTAATCTCAACTCTGGCTTCATAAAATTTGTCCTTGTCATACCCACCCTTCCCACAGGACTGTACTTTTAACTCCAGGATGAATTTTAAATTGGCTTTATGTCAGCCTAGTACAGCAGGTCCACAGCACGCTAACAATCCATTGGAGTGATCAGAGTCATGTTTTGGCAAAGCTAAAACACAATTAGTGATTCTGTGGCAATTGGCAGTGGTAAATCTTTGCAAACCCGTAGTGGGAAAGAGAGATCCATAACTGTTTTTCTGTTTGAGGAAGTTAGATCTGCTTTGTATTAAAATAGCTTCCTCCAGTATTTAAATTTAATAAAGATAAGAAACTAAAAGAGTAGGTTGCCTGGCTTGCATCTTAATTTCATCAAGTGTTTTCACTTTGAACACACGGAAAAGCAACTCGATATTTCAGCATAATGGATGGCTTGAATAGGAGAGGCAGACCCCACACAGAATGGGTAGAAGATATAGTAGATTGGTGCAGAGCTACTCTACAGAAACTAAGCCACTCCACATTGGACAGGGAAAGATGGAAGGAAACATCAGATACCAATGGGTGCTGAGACCATGGTTGATGCTGATGATGGTGAACTGTGTAAAACAGTTTACTGGTTCTCTATTTTCAAACTGCTCGGAAGAGTTCTGCATACTTGGTGGGATTCATCCCCTGCCCCCCCCCATACCATTTCTAGTGCAGCACCCAATGGATTATAATAAAATAAACATGAGAGATTTAGCTTGCAATGTAGTGTAGTTATTTCAACGTAGGACTCAATGTTTCTAAAGTTAGATCTCCCTCTTCTGGTGACTTCAGTGCACTGCAGAAAAATAGAGCAGATCTAGGAATCACTTAGTAAACATATATCAGAGAGGTAGCCGTGTTAGTCTAGCTACGAGAACAACAAAAAGTCTTGTGGCACCTTATAGACTAACAGATATTTTGGAGCATAAGCTTTTGTGGGCAAAGACCCGCTTCATCAGATGCATGCACAAGACTTTCTGTTGTTAGTAAACATATATTTCCTAGTAATAGGTATTTCAGTACAAAAGGAAGAATTAGGTCTGATCCCTTGCTGATCTTAAATGTGCTCTGAGGCTCCTAATCAGCTGCTGATTTCACCAGGGAAAACAGACAGGAACACACCAAGTGGATTGTCCAGAAGTCACTGCCACCTCTCTCAATGCTGAACGTATCAGACCAGGTTTTCCTCTTGCTTCTAGTGACATGCCAACTGTCAGTGGTGTTACTCCTGCTTTGTATCTGCGAGAGTGAGTTAAAAATCACACCCACCGTTCCTATTTCTCTTCAAGGTTCCCAACAAGACATGCGTGTATAGTTACTATATGGACACAGTTTCCACTGAGGTTATGTACAAGATGAGAACTGACAATTTAGAGAATCTTCTGAGTTCCAATAATGGAGACAAGATTAACAGTTTGCAGTCTTGAATGGGTTAATGCAAGGTCACTAATTGCTAAATTAAGACCAGGGAGAACAGGCATGGGATGCAAATTTTACAAGCATCTGTTCTATTGGTTGTGTGCACCATATACGAATGAGTCATGGTGTTAAAACAACCCAAGAAGTCATGTGTGCAAGAGGAACTGCTTTGCTAGCTGTAAAAGCAGACCACAGTGCAAGTTTCCTACAGCTTATTAACAATTCATACCCTTGAACACCACAGCAAAATAAGATACAAGAAGAAAAAAAAAGGATTGAATTTAAGAATTTAAATCATTTTTATTGCTTTACCTGCCATTAGGACAATCTATAACAAAAAGGAATAATAGATTAGCACATACAGTAAAATCAGACTTATTAGTCAGATAACAATACAAAAATGGTCCTCTGGTTGACTATAGCTTTCTAGGGTGGTAGACTTCATAAATCCACTAACAGTGGCCTAGCAAGAGATTGCCTTAGCTAACATTCAGGGCTTTAGAAGTAATCAAACTATACCAAATTGTAGTTTCAAACATATTTAAATTGCACACAAAGGTAAAGCTGTAACTGTGATTAATATTTAACTCAGACTTAGCTGGATTTATCTTAAAATTGTAGGTAAAACTAGAAAAGGGAGTAAACAGCAAGCTAAAAAGATGCAATAGTGAAACTTGATTAGAAAGCCTTATATAAAAAATGTGCACATTGTGGAGCGCTAACTAATTTACATAGGTGTTTTTGTTTGGTTTTTGGTGCTTCAACATGGATCAAATCAAGTTTCTAACTAAAAATATATGAAAACCTAGCTAGACTGAAAACTGAAGAAGAAAACAGTTTTATAAAATTAGGTTTTGTTTACTCCTGTAGAGCACTGGTAGGAATCCTCTACTCAAAAGGCCTTTTGGGGAAAAAAAAAAAAACAAAACACACACAAATTCACACAATAAGCATTTTACACTTAATCCCATCATGGGAAGTTTGTAGATACTAAAAAAAAAAAATCCCTAAAACCGCACAGATTTGATACCCTCAATCATATATTTATGTCTGATGAACAGACATACTAAAGATGTCTACGAGCCTGGAAAGTAGTCTACCAAGTCCAATTACCTCAGAAAAGAAAAGAGAAGGGATCCATCATTAGAAACAGTTGCATAATGGATGCAAAAATGCTTGCTGTCACTCCCAAATACAACCCTACTCTAGTTTATATAAATTAGTTTAAAGGAAGCCTTAAGTTGCCTATATTGTTTAACTGTGGAATTCAGTAAAAGTTGTTGGATAATATTGGTGTGCACAGAATAATGTAACACAAAGCTGGTAAATACTGAAATGCATTAAGACTCAGCAACAGGTTTGACTTCCAAAATATGCATGAAATATTTTGTCATGTGAATCTGAATAACTGGATAGGAAAATAGGGGATGCAGTATGTGTGTTCAGACTAACTTTAACAACGAAAACTAAAAAAGGGTAAAAACTTCTGGTTGGTTTAAAAATACATATACACACACTTAACACAGCTGAGTAGCAGGAAAAACCAAGACATTCACTTTTTTGCTTCACATTCTCCACAGCATTTCCTGTCTTCTCATTGGGCCATATCTGATGTTGGTTGTGAACAGGCAAAATTAGTCTCCCGAGTACTAAGCAGTTAACCGAACAAAGCATCTTTTGAAGGACAGAGTCAACTGTGAAATACGGAGCAAGCAAAAGTTACAGGGCAAAAAAAAATAAAATATTAAAAAAAAAAAATACAAAAAATTTACACTTCCAATTCCTGCACTGCATCCAGAGCACAGACGCTATTTGGCACTAGCCAGGCAGCTGTACAATTCTAGTGCCAGACTAAGGACAAGTGACCAAAGTTAAGTGTCTAACCCAAAAGTTTGGCTTTTAAGATTAGGAACAGGAACGATCTAGGAAGGGTGTATCCACAGCTGATAACAAGACAAGCAAAGATCAGTTGTGGTAAGAGTCAGGGAAGTAAGGAATATCTGCAGCAGATGAGCAGAACTATAAACCTTAAACTTTCTTTTTTAAACATTAAATCTGACAAAAACATAACCAAGCAATCTTGAACCAGCAGACAAGGGTACAGAGTGACTGCTAACTTCCAACTGTGGCTCTACTAGCAGCGGATGCCTCAGTACTGACCTGAGGATTACAGTACCCAGAAAATTTAAATCCGAAGAAGCTCAAATTATAAGGGCAGCTCTCTTTTGAAAAGAAATACGGTAGATTAGGACAATGGCCTAAAAATCTGAACATTTGAAAAGTATCTGTTTAAAAAAAAAAAAAAAAAAAAAGTGTTTTCCACTGTTACATCCTTACTCTAAGGCAATTAGCTTGGAGCCAGGAGATCTCTTCACCAAAAAGCAAGACAGCAGTGGCCCATGTTGGACATTAGACATTGCACAGAGAGAAGCAGTAACAGCAAAAGTCTCCATAGAACTCTTTCTGTTTATTTAATGGGATAGAGAGCACAGAACTAATGTCCTAAAATAAAACGGATGCTTTGATAAAGCAATTTTTCTTTAAACAGACAGGAAGCTGCAAATGCCAGTGGCCATGTGGCTCTGCACAAGGGAATAAAGCAGTCTGCATTTGTGAAGCATATATTTGAGAGGGAGCAAAATTTCAGACAGACAGTGATACAAAGCTGTTGTACTGCTGGATGTTTCGTTTGAGAATATCCGAGCATGGACCCAGGACACGCTCAAATCGGGGCCGGTCAAGCTTCACGCATTTCAATGGGCCACGAGCAACCACTGTGGCAGCACGAGGACGATTCATCAATAAAGCAATTTCACCTGGGATGAAAAAGCCAGAACACAGTTAAGAATTGTAACTACTACGCTATTTAAACAAGGGGAGAACTCTGGGGTTTTAGCACTGATCAGAAAGATCTGTGAATATAGTGGTATTAAGTACTGGGGTGGTGGGGGTAGCCGAGTTAGTCTGTATCTTCAAAAACAACAAGAAGTCCCATGGCACCTTATAGGCTAACGTATTACTGGTATTCAGAATGACATAAATTAGTGATTAGGAACCAAAATATTGTCAAGTCAGCTGCTTCAAAAACAGTGTCTCCTATGAAGGTAGACTTGTATTTGATAAATTTGGGGATACTCTGGGGTGGGGACAGTTTGCTGAATCTTGGCTATTTGTACTGGTTTCCTCTAGTGAATGAGTGCTTAACAAAAACTGTTTACAGTGAAGCACCTACCTGATTACTACCATGTTATAGAAATCACTGTTTATTGCAGATTGTAAGACCTGGTATCAATGGACATGTTTTTAAATTTTTAAAAAGAAACCCACAAAGCAACCTCTGACTACAACCAGATCTCAACTCTCTATTAGTTTGAGAGAACACATTTCCCTTAATTTAGATATGCTTTGGCAGTGAGGTAATGGAGATCTCATATTGGGAAACCTCTAGCTTCTCACTTAAGAAAAAACACACCTGTAATCAAAAAGCTTTGTGTCACAAACCTGTTATAGTTACTAAGTAACAACATAGTTTCCCCTCACAAAATATCTACAACAGAGACATGTTCAACTTGGCAGTTGCATTGCTGGAAGAACGTTCTGCACCCATGTGGAGCAACAGAGAGCCCTATAAATCTATATGGAAAAAATTAAGGAAATAGATACTTTCCCCCAATCACTTTGCATCTAATCAACAGTGGTGGGCTTTGTTTTTTTTTTTTGGTTGGTTGTTTTTTTTTTCCAATATCAAGTTCCACTTCCATTTTCATGCATCTGCCGGAGGACTCTGCACTTGACTGCTCCCCTCTGGCATGTTCTTCAGGCTTTGCAAAAGTTTATATGCTAATTAAAAGTACCAACAAAGCTGAACAACTAAATAGACCATAGGGAGGCTTGGCAACAAATGCAAGGGTGAGGGACTAAATATTTCCTATGCTATCCAATAGATCTGAAAGTTTTCAGGATAACCCATTTTTAAGCTCAAAATACAGAAGCTAAACAGGTCTTTATAACGGTAGATGGTTGCAATCTTGGAAAGGTGCGACCACCTTTCCACAGTACACTGACTTTTGAACTTGCAGTTTTTTGCATGGCACTTAAGATTAACAGTGTACTTGCAGAAGTTAACCAAAAACAAAAAATCCCCAAGAACTGACAAACAAACAATCAACCACATCTTGCGACAAACACCCTAACAAACCACAAATAAGAGGCATCACCCAGCAATAGTGGCACAGAAGGAATACAGTTCAGCCAAGCACACCTACAGCAATGTAACTCACCAAAATAATCAGAAGGTGCCAGTCTGCCCACTTCAACAAATTCTTCATTTTCTGACCTCCGTTGTAACACTGCAGCTGTGCCCTTTAATAAAACAGTCATTAGACAAGGAGTTTGCCAGCATCATTTGAAACACTTTAACTTCCACAGGAACTCAGCCTTATTGAAGTGGATCATACAGAAAGTGTCTTATCCATTAGAAATGCCCATTACAATTCAGGTATGTGTCACTCTCCTGGCATATCAAAGCAATAGCTCTTTGGGGCTACATTTACACTACAAGATAAATTTGAATTTCTTAGTATCGATTTTGTAATGCTGGATTTTATAAATTCAAATCTGACCACCCTCACCTCCCCACATGCTCCTCAAAGTCGACTCATTGCTGCCACACACTTGGCAAACATCGACTGTTGCAGCAGTGCATTGTGGGAGCGCATCCCACAGTTTCCTTATCTCTGTATGTTCACTGGTAGTTGACATCTTCCCACACTGCATTGCCCTCACTTCCCTCCCGTGGTAAGCAAACATTCATTCTTTTTCCAGGCTGAAGGAAGGAAAAGTAGGGCATCAAAAAAAGATCTCCAAATTAACAGGAATCTCTTTACTCCATAACTGAATTGCTTTTTTAAAAGCGCAGCTATAACTGAATTAAAGTATTTTATTTAAAAAAGAAAAAAAAACACCACTTCTATGTGCCTTCTCAACTGGCCATCCGCTGACTGTCCCTGCTCCCTTGAATGCATCTAACCTCTGAACATAAACAATGAAAAGCATGAAAAAAACAGATAGTAAAGATTTGGAAAAAGAAAAAAAGAGTTGCTGAGGAGAGGGTTTTTGGGTTCCCAGTCTGTAGAACTGACCCTCCACCCACTCTTCCCTGAGGGAAGATGTCCAAAATCAGAAGAAAGAGCATAAAAAAGGTTAGGAAAAAAAAATTTTTTTGTCTTCCCATCTTCACTACACAGAAGTTGCCAACATGGAGGATGGGGCTCACCAAAGTTCATTGCCATTGTGGGGCGGTTTGGTATATTGGGAGTTTGAATGGACAGTTGACGTGGTCCCCAAAAAATCTTTTTTTGGCTCTGAGGTGTGGGGTCCGTGGCTCAAGGGCCACTTGAACCATTTCCCCCAGGTGGCTTCAAGCCCCACCCTTGGAGCCCTAACTGTGCGCAAGCCAGGACATGGTGGTGCCTGGCAGCGAGGTCAGCACCAAGTAGCAGGCATGTCCTTTTATTGGGTCAGGGACAAGCCACGTGATGTGGTTGAGCACAGGAAAGACCCTGACTGCAGGGAGAGGAGGGTGGGGCACGCACAAATGTATACTGCCGAGAAGTTTCTCAGCCTCTTGAGTGAGCATGATGCCCACAACAGCCTGGTTGCCATGTGGTGTGGCGGAGCAGCGGCTGGCGCCAGGCAGCACAGAAAAAAGCGTAGAGACAGAACCACGAACTCCGTGCTGGGTCTATTTGCAATGCATAAATGCACTCACAGCACTAACAACAAAGCAAGCAAGCCATTTCTCAGGCTCTTGTACAAACATAACCCCACAGCCACAGGATTCCTGATCCCAATTTGAAATTCATGGTCTTCCAGTTACCTAATTCTGGCGCATCTGGAGAGATCAGTGGCCAGAGCAGCGCGCTGAGGGGCATTGTGGGTTACATATAAGACACCTCTGCAGGCTCCTAAATTTGACTTTAAGATGTGGTGCTTCCACACTGGCTTTGAACTTGAAGCCACACCCAGCCAGTTCCAACGACATAATATCTATGTTAGTGCTCCCTAAATCAAGCTAATGGTATTTACAGTGAAGACAGTCACATGGTAATACTGAGCTAACTGCCTTAAATTCAAATTTATCTCATATTGTAGAGGTAGCCTTCATCCCTCTTTTAAATCCCCTTAGGATAGTACTTACATCCATTGGGGAATGCCTACCATCTTCTTTGTTACTTTAGAGGCTCCTTATAAATTCAGCTAGTAGGAAACTCAAGAGATAAGAAACAACAAGAAACTTTAACCTTCTACTGTTCCATTCTTCCATATAGAAAAAAAATTAAGGCTATCACGCAGGCCTGAAGGAATGCTGCATCCCTGCAGCATGCTACTATGAATTACCAAGACAAACATCTTTTTTTAAAAAACACAGAAGAGGGTTATTAGAAATATTGTGGTTTATTAATTATGAAAGTAGCAAGGCAGTTTCTGGAGATGCTTGCTTTTCTAGAGGGACATACCAGAACAACTACAGCTACTTCCAGGTGTAGGATAAGAATAGCTTATTACACCCACCAAAACAGGATATCTAGGGTTTCCAATTCTCTTAGCCAACAGGTATTGAGGGCGCTGATTTATGAGCTACCATAAATATATTAGCTACCTCACTCTCTTGGAAGTCCCATTTATAAAGACACCAAAACAAGTGTACAAACACTTTTGGTTGCACAGGCTGATGCAAGTTTGAATCAGGTAAATCTCCTCTGTGTTTTACACGCACGCACGCACGCACGCACGCACGCACGCACGCACACAGAACTAAATGTTTCATTTCATGTAAGTCAACTGGTACTAAGCAAAAGTAACATTCACTTACCTCTAAGATGATAAAGAATTCATCTCCTGGTTCTCCCTGCACCACAATTTTCTGTCCATCCTCAAATTGTACCGGTTCCAGGGCATCAGCTACAGTGAGCCGCTCCCATTTGTCCAAAGATTCTAAACAAAGTCAATCAACACCTTTAGCGTGCTTCATACAATCTCTGCTCCCACTTTCCAAACATTGTCTCTGGTAATAAAGATTTATAATTAAAGTCTTCATTTTTTTATTACAGTCTCCAACTATGGCTAAACTAGATACCTCATACAGTAACTCAAGGACAATGGAAATCTCCCCCCGTCCTAAATAATCCACTTGCCCAATGAAAGGTGGTACTTATGGAGGCAGGCAGAAGCTCCCCAAGTGATATAGTGCTGTCCACAGAAGCACTTCGGCTGGTGTAACTTACGTAGTTCAGGAGATGGATGGGGTGGCTTATTTACACCACTGAGCAAGTTACTACATCTACATAAGTGGTAATGTAAACACTGCCTTAGAATTATGCAGAAAAAGTAGCACACTATGTAATAGATTTTAACAGATTACCACTACAGCAGGTTACCTGGGTATCCACCTCATCACAAACCACCATTAGATCAAAAGTTTAAAAGTGTAACCCTCTCACTCACCCAATATAGATACTTTACTAAGGAATTCTTCATACATCTTTCTCTTTCTCAATGTACTGCCCTGTTTAAAAAAATGCAGACAAGCACCAAGGTAAGATTTTATTTCCTACTCATATTATGCTAATTTTACAAAAATGTTAAAGACAAACCTCAAATAATCATACAATTCATAGAACACTAGAACTGGAAGGAACCTCAAGAGGTCATTGAGTCCAGTCCCCTGCCCTTACTGCTGGACCAAGCACTGTCTAGGCATTTATTGGGGTGGTCTACCTAACCCACTCTTAAATATCTCCAGTGATGAAGAGTCAACAAGACAATTTATTCTGTTTTAATGGCACCAATTTCTAAAAGAGCCACTGCCTCCAAACTTTACTGATATCAGTGAGGTCTGAGTGCACTCAGCACCTCTCAAAAGGCATTCAAGAAGAGACTTACACAATATGCTGCCCCTAAATACTAAAAAAAAAAAAAAAAAAAAAAAAAAAGCATTCTACTTATAGTGAAATTTGATAAGCATTATATATTTGCCCATATCCATTATGATTAATGTTTTACATAATTTCAAGGCCAACAGCGCAACCCTTACTCATGCTGAATTTTAAGAGATGCCTAAGGGAGTTATGATTGGAGGATAAGTCTTGTGTTTATTCTGAGCTGCATGATTGACTTTAGCTGCTCATGATTATGTAAGCCTGCCATTTTGCTGATCTGTGTTAAGGTGGAAAGCAGGAGAATCCAAGTCCAATACCAACAAATCACATGGTTACAGCTGACTAAATATAAGCACAGCTGCTGTAATAATCAAACACTGCATTTATAATTTTAGGTCTGTCTTGATCTAACAGGACACAAACTATTTCCCTCCACTTCTTGCTAGAGACCCCCAAACTCAGTGTGAATGAGCTAAAAGAAGCTGAAGTTTCTTTCAATCCAAGGCAATACTCAGGATATCG
Source organism: Carettochelys insculpta (assembly GCF_033958435.1). Lineage (NCBI taxonomy): Eukaryota > Metazoa > Chordata > Testudines > Carettochelyidae > Carettochelys > Carettochelys insculpta. The sequence goes on along the minus strand of NC_134156.1, from coordinate 20,714,190 downwards.
AATTTAGGGCAGACAGAGGGCTTTGCAACCAGGAGTAACAAATGACAAGTCATAAGACATTTTGGTTTAGTAAACATACTACCTTGAATTAAATGCACAACCCAGCCCCGCCACCCCAAACAAGAAAAACTTACCATAAGTATTCTTCTATAGCTGTCTCTGTCAATACCCCATAATTTCACATTTGTCTTTGCTTTAACAGTTGCTGCTCTGGGTGTTCCATAAATCAGGGCAAGTTCTCCAAAACTGCCACCTTCACCAACGCTAGTTGCCCACTCATTGTTCACATATACCTGAAAAGAAATCCACATTGTTTGCCTTTGCTAACCAAGTAGCCACAAAGATAGTTGAAAAGTTCCTCTTATTCTGTACTATGATTTTAGACTAAATTACATGGTGAAATACTTTAATTTAAAATTATCTCCAGAGTTCAGGGTTGAGCACCAAATTTCTGGGTAGATAGCTCCAGGTTGTACTGTCATCCAGCATGGAATTGATGACAAAGATGTCAAACATTTTGGGGAAAGGCCTGTGGGCATGTACTACCCCCCACCTTTTTTTTTTTTTTTTTTAATTAAAACAAGTATACTTCATTTTTCACTCAAGGATCTGTCAACTTTGCCTCAGACTCTCAGAGCTGTGAAATATTCACCCAGTTTTACAACTGGGAAAACTGAGAAAAGACTACAAGATGCTATGGCAAGTTGGAATAAAACCGAAGTCTGCCTTTTCTAGTCCTGTGCCTCAAGTACACAGCCATATACTCCGAGAATAGTCAATAGGTGGATTGTAGGCCAGACATTTTTGAACGGGCTACAAAAGTATTTTATGTACTTATTTTCTCTGGAATCTGCACCTTCACTGTACCTTGACCAAGAGAGTTGGACCTTGGACCAAAATAAAATAAAAACAAAAACACCACACCCGAACACACACCACTGATTACCCTGGGTATACTGTTTCTGTGCTCATATAATATGAAACAGTTTGTCAACATTCAAATTCTTCATTTAGATTTACACACTACAGGAGGTAGTCATATTGTACACAGCTGGCCTGTAACACCCACAGAGCTGCTCAAAAAGAGTGAAGATAGTAAGAAACAAAGTAAGCTTCCTTGAGAAAGAGCCTGTCCTAAAAGGATGGATTGCACAACCATTCTGCTCCAGTGTATTTGTTTTCCACAAAGAAAGACCTCAAGATGATAGCTGTGTTTCTGCAAGGGGCAGATACATTGACAGTTAATACAGCTAAAACCTAAGCCATTGTTAAAGCTTACATCCATTTCTCCTTGATCAACAACGTAGAAGTTATCTCCTTCATCACCTATATATACATAAAAAAACAAAACCACAGTTGTAAGAAGACATAAGGTTTGAAGCGATTACTGTTTAATAAAAATGGTAAAGAATATAAAACAAGTACTGTGGGGGTTATATCAATCCTTGGTATCAGGTCTGTCAGAAGATGCCTTTACTTGGATTAAAAATAGTGCACTGCATATTTTATGCTTGGAAAAAAAATGCCAGCAGCATATGCATCTGCTATTGTGAAAAGAACAGAAGCATTACGTCTCTCCAGTAAATTCACCTAGCATGCTTGACAGAACCATCAAAAAAGTAAGCCACCAATACAGAGACTACCTGCAGTAGCTACACTCCTTCTATTGCAGGGAAAGGAGTTGTCATTCACAAAAAGCAAGCAAGGTGTACTGAATGCAACAAGTGTTCCAGCCATAAAAACAGAACAAAGACCATACAGCGAGGAACTTCTCACATCCTATGCCTTGTTTAGTTATTAATGCAAAAGTCATCATTTACCTTGTTGTATTACCGTCTCACCAGCAATGTAAGTGACTGGGAACATAGCATCAAAGATATCACTAGAAAAGATATTTCAAAGTTACCAACAGTTTGGTTGTCTGTTATATGGACTGACATTTGAGAGAAATTCTTCAGCACTTCTCTGATTAACAGTGTGGTATGACTGACTGCCCACTGAGACTTTTCCCATTTCTCATGTTATAATTCGTTTAAAATGTCTGTTCTTTAAAAAACACTAAAAGCTTTTAAAAACCTACAGTGAAAACATGCTGATAAAGTATAGCTAGATTCACTCCTACCTTCTTTCATTATCATCAAGATGGGCAAATAGCACATTCTTCTCAATGGCTTTAGCCAATGCAGCCATAGTCTTGTAATCTTTAGGAATAACCTAGAGCACAATCAAAACCAAAGCAACTTTGGTTATAAAGGCTGAAGAGGAAAAAAAACTATATAATTCCATGTTAAATTTGCAGTTTCTCCCACAGACACCAAGGATCTCTTTTGACCCGGGTTTGCTCAAAATAAGCAGTAATATACCCATAAAATATAGAAAAAAGTTGCCCCACCATAACAGTGCACTACACTGATATTCTGCCAGGGATAAGAAACCAGGGCAGTTTCTACACTTAGAGAAATCTTCCCAATAACCATGCTAAGGGCCATTTCGAAGAATACTAACGAGGCACTGAATGCATATTCAGCGCCTTATTAGCATGCCGCTGGCTGCAGCGCTTCAAAATTGCTGCTTTTCACTCCTGCGTGTCTTGTCCAGATGCGAACTCCAACTTCAAAAGGACCCCGCCAACTTCAAAATCCCCTTTTTCCTATCAGATATGCATTTCAGTGCCTCATTAGCAGTCTTCAAAATGGACATTAGCATGACTATTTCGAATATTTCTCTAAGTGGAGACGTCGTCCAGATGAAACACATCCAAATATTTTGTGGAGCGAAATACTGGAACAGGATACAATTTGTCCAGACATAGGAATGGCACAAGTGAAACCAAAGCCTCTTTACCATACATCACATGCACCAATCCATAGTAAACATAAATGGTGCAACATGACTGCTTTGTACACCCATGTTGACTCCGTGGGTAATCGGAGGCTAGAGCACTCAAGGAAAAAAAAAATAGCAAGTACTTACCTCCCACTAACAGTTGACTCCCTCCTTCCCTCCCCACTCCCCAAAATGCCTCCTGCACACCACAACCAGCTGTTCTGCAGCATGTGGGAGGGGCAGACAGAGCACACACTCAGGAAAAGGAGCAGGAGAGAGGAGGGTGCAGGACCTGATGCAGAATGGGGACAGGAATAAGCAGGACAGAGGCAGAGATCTGAGGGTAGGGATCAGGTGATGATGTGGCCTAGGTAAGTGCAGGGGACTGAGCACCACCCCAGGTCAGGAGGAAGCTAGTATGCATGGCTTTGTAGACCGACCGTGGGGGTTAGCAAGGACATAACTGCTGGGAACTCTCCAGCAATCACGTACAAAGTAGCACTGGTTTGGTATGCACTTATGTTAACCCCCCACCCACAATGGGCCCACAAAAGGGGCCTTTCACAAAGGACAGCGAGAATATGGCACCTAACTAACAGGCCTAAATATGATCAAGGCTTAGATTTGCAGAGGTTTTGGAATGGTTAAAGAGCGAACGACCTTTCTAACGTAAGACGCAGCATCCTCTTCTGTGTACACTTCTGCACTGATGGCCCCACGCCTTCTTCGGCCCTTAACCACAGGGTTCATAGGTGGAGGAGGAGAGATCTCCTCCTCACGGGAGTCTGAGCGTGAGCCAGATTTCTGTTGATTCAACAACTGTTTTGCTTCCTCCTAAACAGGAAGGAGAGGTTTCCGTGTCACATAATCCAAGGATAAAAACTTAGTTATATCATATTCCAGTTCAGTCTGCCAACCAAAAAAGAGTTTCCTCCCTACAATTAATCTCATACTATTGCAGATGGGAAGATACAGCAGCCTTACTGTTACAGAAGTGTTTTACAGATCTATGAAAGACTCAAGCGTCACTCATCTATTTCTCTTATTAAAACAAGCTGGCAGTGTCACCCGATTTCTATGATGTAACTAACACAAAATGGATAAACTCCACTTTAAGTGCCACTGCTTACAGAAGACGTAGCCAACAAGTAAGCTCCATAGTTATTCTGCTTTTAAACACAGAAGGGCAGTTGCCCAGAAAACCACGTTACAGAAGCAGCTAGAAACAAGGGCAAATCATTGAAAGAGTAAGAATTTAGACAACCTTAGATTATTTTAATAGATGGAAACACAAGTAAGCTACCTGATGGACATTAGTGTTCAGAGCCAACCATTAGTTTGCATTCCAAGCCACAGATTTGTTAGCTTTTGTAAGAGTTACATATTTTCCATAGTGATCAATTGTCCAGTTGAGTGAGTGACACATTAGACTATTAGAACTGAAATAAAAAGTTAAATCTGGCTAGTCTGTCACCCAGAATACTGGCTCCTCTGCATAGAATGAAGAAGTTGACTCTACATCAAGAACACTGGTTCTTAAGCTGTGGGGGTACGTGATGCCCCTTCTGGGGGTGCAGGACATGTCAGTTTTTTTTTAGAAGGTAAATCATCGAAAACGCAAATTAAACAGTCATGTACGTACAACTACTTTTTTTTCCCCAAACCTACTATACATATTTTAACAATTACTGTAATATAAAACAATTTATTTTCAAGTTTTTAAAGTTAACTGTAGTGAAATTATCTCGCTACAAAATACAGCATACCACCACATTGTAGGGTATTTCTTGACGCATGCACAGATGTGGCAGCACAGCAGCTTTGCTGGAATTCAGTTAGCCGCTAACTGTTTGGAAGTAAACTGTAACTGCCCTAAGCAAAACTCTAACATCTCTGGGTAGTACTTGCATATTTTTGTACGCTTACTATACTATTATTTGTGGTGAGAAACAAAACTATTTTACATATTTAAATGCATATTAAATAAGTGTATAGGCCCCCCTCATTTTTTTTATTTTTGATAAGGGGTGCAAGAACATATTTTGAGAACCAAAGGGGTGCAGGCTGCAGTAAAGGTTTAAAACCACTGATCTAGAAGGTACAATTTGCAGGACAAGAGGACAGACTTACCCTATAGCTCAGCTCAAGCTATTGCATCAAAAATAGTGTGGACATTGTAGCAAGGTAGCTGAGAAAGACCAACACTTCCTGATGCCCTAGATCTGAACTCATGTGGCCTCACACCACTGCTGCAACAATTTCACTGCTAGCTGCAGTGTAGACAATAGATACCATAAGCTTTTTTACATCCGGCATTCTATCATCCAGAACTCTCAAATAACCAGCATTTTAACCATAAGAAAATTTTAGTTACATTTTCCCTAAGTATAGTGTAGTGAAAGTTAATACAAATAAATACAACAAATACAGTGTAAGTTTACAGTGTACAATACTACTGTCATTGGTAAATAGAGTACTGCGGGTACACTGTTTATTAATATCTAATCTTGTTGTCCTTTAGTGTTATGCATTGATAGGTATACCTCTCTATTATCCACAATATTTGAATATCTGGCAACCTCCCAGTCCCAGGGCTGAGGGATCTGAAAGTTTACTGTAAGTATCATATTTGCTATTGCTAGAACCCAAAGTGCAACCAAAATATTTACAATCATGACAGCTTCAGCTAAGTTTTCCAATAGTTTGGGATAGGACCTTAAAAACTGAAAAACTATCTGCTGTTCCTGGATCCCAGCACACTTTTAATAACAAGCTCCAATCTGCTGTCCTTGACCCAACTCTCCCCCCCTCACCCACGTGGCTGGGCAGCACATTGCTTGGCTGCCACCCTCCACACCGGATATACATGCAATGCCACTTAAATGCTATGTATAACCAGAGTGCTTTGGGAAGACAGCTTGGATAAACATTACATCAAGTTTATATTTCATACCTCTTAGTTTAAACACCACTGACCTTTTTAGTCAGTTTCACTTCCTGTTTCTCATGCAGGAATGAAATAGTGTGTTATGTTTCAAAGAGCAAAGGACATTTAAAATTATTTCTTTCTACTTTTAGAGAAAAAAAAAAAAAAGAGTCCCTGACACTCAGGTTTTGTTAAAAACAGCTCAATGAAATAGGGGTTGGGTTTAAAGTACAGTATTTGACAGCATCTTTTCTACAGCATATATAACATCTACAAATGTTCACTCAGTTTCCACGCCCCCCCCCCCCCCACCATCCCAGAATGACTGCACCATATACTCAAACTATGTTAAGGTAAAAGTTAGTCAAAAAGAGAGCGAGAGAGATCTAACAGTGCAAGTAAGGCCACTCTTTGTTCTAATACCAAAGGTGTATTACAAGGAATACAACTTGAAGTCTAGTAAGTTTAAGAGTTAGGAGTACTTTAAAGTAATAACAGTCAAACCCAAGTTATCCTTCCACATCTTGCCATTTAATATTCATATTCATTTTTTCAAAAAAATCTCTCCCATGTGAATGATCCAATAAAACAAGGTAAATGTGATACAGGGGACACAGTGAAACTAATTAGTTATAAACATCTTTAAATATACTAAACAGAAATGAGGAGGCAGAAAAGAGATTTTGCTAAATTACTCTCAGTGATCAAAGAGAAGTAGTATTTCAAATTAGCATCCCTTTTAGGTCTTGTCTACACTACCTCCCTACTTTGAAGGGAGGATAGTAAGTAGGGTGTCAGGAGATTATTAATGAAGTGCTGTGCTACATATGCAGCAGTTCATTAAGCTAATTCTCCCCTGCGACAACTTCGAAGTGCCGGCTCGCGTGCAGCCACGGCTAAGGCGCCTGTACTTCAAAGTGCCCGGGCAACTTCGAAGTCCCTTTTTTGAGGAGTAAAGAGACTTCGAAGTTGCCCAGGGACTTTGAAGTACAGGCGCCTTAGCTGCGGCTACATGCGAGCCAGCATTTCAAAGTTGTCACGGGGGAGAATTAGCTTAATGAAGTGCTGCATATGCAGCGCAGCACTTAATTAATAATCTCCTGACACCCTACTTACCATCCTCCCTTCAAAGTAGGGAGGTAGTGTAGACAAACCCTTATAGTTTCAAATGTTAAGCTCTTTATACTGGTCGAGATCTTTAGCTGCTACTGCACAATAGGCAACCATTACACTACGCCCTGTACAACCATAGTGCGGGGCCATTCTTGCCAGAAAGAGTGTACAATGTTTGTACTAAAAACATGGAACAAGAATTCCACTTCCCTGCCCCCAGCTTATAAGGGATAGCTCAGCAGTTTGAGTATCGACCTGCTGAAGCCAGAGTTTTGAGCTCAGTCGTTGAGGGGGTCATCTAGGGATCTGAGGCAAATACATTTAAAAAAAAAAATAATAATCTGTCAAGGATGTTAACAGGTGAGGGCAGGGGACTGGACTCAATGACCTCTGAAGGTCCCTTCTAGCTCTACAACGATAGGTATAAAGACTACCACTGCAAATTTTGAGAGAGAGAGGAAAGAGCATCACACAAGAAAAAAAAAAAGTTTTTTAAAAATGTGGTTATGCCCATGGACACTTATAGGCAACTGTTAAAAATGGTCTAATGGACTCCATGCTAAAATTCTTCAGTTCATAAGCCAGAGTATGAAGCCAGGCTATTTACTTTCTATTATTAACTGCATGTTAAGGCACACGTTTTTACTGAAGAACACACACACACAAGATGTTAGTCTGCCAAAACACAGACTAACTACATAGACATTTTTATTTAATGTACAGTAAACGTAGATGGTTCATAAGGAAGCATTCTTCATCACAATACAGTTTATAGGAGAAAGAAGGTTTGGATTTCTATAAATAAGTTGAATTTAAAAACAAAAAAAAAATTCTAGGCTGAAGTTTAAAAAAAACATTGTTCCAAACAGATGCAAGTTATTTTTTAAAGACCTAAAATGATGAATCATGGTTCGATGCATCTCACTGAATCAGAAATATATAACTACATAAAGGAATAGCTGAACAGTTATATTTACTTCAGCAATGTATTTAGCCTTGTCTGTTAAAGTAATGTTTTTTACTGGTAAGTTTTGTCCATACTGCTCTGTCTTGAATTCCATAAAATGGTTAAAAGGACTATCACTGAATAGTTCTATTCTGTCCAAGATGAATCTTAACCTGAGAAAGGTCCAAAGGCCACATTGTTTTGCAAATCTCTTCACTCACACAGTAGTTGGAGATGATTAATAAGTGCTTAGTGCTTGTGTTTTTCAGCCACAGGTGTCAGAGAACATCCCATGCTAGACTAAAACTTTGCAGCTCTGTTATTTGATAGCTATTTAGATATGACACCTGGTTAGGTGAGAGCCAAGCTTCGACTCCTTGGGCCCACGTGAATGAAACTAGTTAGAGAAGAGGGCTACTGTTTTCTCTTTTAAATACAAGTTTACATACAAAAATGAACTTCAAGACAAGCAAAGTGCTTAAATTCATGTGCTTTCCTTTGATATACATGAAGTGATTGCACTAGAGTCAATTAACCTTACATATGGTGATTTACCTTTGATAATACTCAAGGAGCTAAGTGAAATTTACAAAAATCCATTTGGGGAAGTGTGAATATTGAACCATTATTTTCAACCTCCTTGTAGGTTTGGACTCAGAGTGACTACTACTTACTACATTAGAAACAAAAATCCTTGAGTTATAAAGAGAAACATACAGTTAAGTACTGAGCTAGCAGCACCAGTTGTCTTACTAAAAAGGAATTTGTTTTTTTGCCAGAGTAAATATTGGCTTTGCAACATGTTAGCCTAACACACACACGCGCACGCATGCACACACACAGGTAGTTATTCTAGCTATATACTGTGAAATAAATGCAAAAAGGTAGTTATTTTGCAACATTCAAAACATCTACATTAAAACGTGATGAAATTCAGAATTTAGGCATCTATTTGTAATTGAATAACTCAAACCCTACAATGACAGTGGACTTTACAAAAGGCACTTAATAGAGATTGTTCTTGGAGATCAACTTCCTGCATTTTAATCTGAATGTGTAGCTGCGACATATCCCAGTTTTTTACCACAAAACACAGAAGGTTTTCTTTGGATACTGTGCCCTATAACAGAGTTTGTACTCAAATCTGCAGCATTCACTGATAGATCTAATAACTAAATAGTGGTCTGTATGATTCCATCATAAGGTAGATGCTTCAGTTTGTATGCTCTTGACCTACGCTCTTCTACAGATTCAAGTACAAAAAGGAGAAGCTATTAGCAAAAGTGAATTAGAATCTGCAAATCCATATGTATGTTTTTCTCAGTGCAAATGAGAAAAGTGCCAGCAACTGAATATAATGTGAAGTGACAGCAATAGCCCATACAATACTTACCAAAGGCTACTGGCTTGCGGATGCAAAATATGACAGATAGTAACAGGCAACAGAAAAAGTACCAGACACATTACATAAAAACGCTACTGTAAAGATGTTCATATATTTAAAAACTAGGTAATTGAAAGGAAGGACAACTCACTCAATGGGGCTAGTTTTAATTACAGAAGCGGGCACAGGAATGTGAGGTTCATATTGACAGGGCTTTCCAGACACATGGATCCCAGAGTACTTTACACAAGGTATATGAAAGAATCACTCAGCTCACCTCTGGGACAGAATGTACCAGCCATTTAACAACACTATACTCAGGACAAAAAGCAAAGGTAAGTATACCCATTTGAAATAAGGGCACAAGTATTCCAACCAGACAAGAGGCAATCATCAATGTTCGTTCTCAAAGAACAAGTGTAGCTAGGATTATTATTTTCCCCTCTTCTCCCCCCAGCACAATCAATGTTATACATACGACTCACTAGGAATGTTAACTGCTTTACTGGCAAGCCTCACCCTAAACAGATGAAGCTTACCAGTCACAGTTAACTGGCAGCAGCCAGAGCAGCTCCCCACCCACCGTCCCCCAGCCATGCCTCACTCCCCCTCCCCTATTTAACTGGTTACCAATTTAACTTAACTAGTTAAATGTTAACTAATTAAATGGGATTTTACATGGTTATGACTCACTTTAGAAAATGAATTAGCCACAATATAAAAGTTGAATGCCCATCACTGAAATACTTCAGAGTGGTACATAAAAATAAACAATCATTTGCATCATCATCGATCAGGCCATGTATATCCCATCCGATGACCCCACCATCAGACTTCATTTTCAGTAGATAATGCAAGCTGTGTACAAGGATTTATCCTCACTCCAGCACACAGGCATACTTTTGGTTGCTGTAGGGATGCTTTTCCCTAGTGAGCAACTGACATTTAGCTATGGGGAAGAAAAAAAAAAATCTTTTCCAAACAAATACTTTACTTCAGTTTCAAGCTTAAACAACTAATTAAAAAAACTGATCAAATCTGAACCTCGGTCTTTATTTTAAGAAACTATGAATGAGACTAAATACATTCAAGATGTTGCATTCTCCTGTTCCCCTGCAATCATCAAAATAAATACCTTCTCCAGTCTTTCAAAATATTCCCTGAGGAATCCCATTGGTGTCTCAGGTCGGACTGTACACAGCTGTACAATGCAGTCCTTCAGAAGCTGCTGGATGTTGTGTTTTTGGACATAGAGTTCACATTCTCTGAGGCTACGCTCCTCCTCACTGGAGTTGCTGCTAGAGGCTGCCATTGCTGCTGTTTAAGAAAAAAAAGTTACGTGAACTACCCCGAGAACTAACCAGAGCCAGAAGACATGCTCCCTAGCTATGCTGTATTAAGCGAGTTTTTTTTTTTTTAAAAGACAGATTACTTCAACAGAAGTTATCAGCTGGGCTAGTAATTAAAATGGATGTTCAATTCCCAAGTCTGTGTTCTGGCCCAGAAGTACCTAGAGGTGATGTACTTGGCATCCGGGAGGAAGTGGGAACCTTGGGTTGCTCTACAGAAATTCCCTCAGGTCTAAGATAAGCAGAGGCTTTTTTTCCTCCCCACGTGAATGAAACTCAGCAACCCTAGCCCCTTGAGCATTCTGAAAGACATCAAGTCGTATGGGAATAGGCTGTTGATCAAACCCCAGATTTCCTGCCCCAGTAAGGTTCCCCTCACATCACAAAGGGAGCCAAGTAACAGGTACATTTTAAAAAATATTCGAAGTATGGTGAAATTTGTTAACAGCAAAATTCAGCTCCATGGCAGGTGTAACCATTACCAGATAGTAGAAGCCACTGAAATACAGATTTTGCCCAATGGAGATGCTCTTTACTTCAAGTAAATTAAAAAGAGGTGACATTCAGATTCATACACTGTAATTCTGAAGTATGCTCACAGTAATTAAAACTTGATTGTTAGATTTCAAAACATTATCTACAATGCCAGATCTTAATCAGGATTTACTAGTAACAGAGATTTCAGTGTGTGAACACTTCAATTAAGTGTTATTTTAACCAATTTTTTCTTAGGCAAGTTGCTCTCAAAAAGGTTAACAGAGGAAGGGCTAAAGTAAAAACATGCTTAAAAAAGCATTTTCTAAGGTTACATTAAAAACATATGTCAAGTACGTTACCTGGGGAACAGATAGTAGGGACAGCTGCAGATATGGAGAGAATTTACAAGTGTGTTGTTCCCAATATCTGTTTTTGTGAGGAAAGTAAAAAAAAATTAAGTTGTACGTTTAATATCAGAAAACTCATTGCAAAGTCCAAGTGGTACAGTCCTACTATGCAGGCATTAGATTGACAAGCATAGAACACACAGCAATATAGTCAATATAACATTAACGCACCTTTGATTTGTGCTATTAGTGATTATAGGAAGACTGAAAGTTAACACATAAGCTTTTAAAAGGGTGCATTCTTGTCTCTGATCTCCACAAATGTACAGAAGTTGACACGGTGTAGGGTTTACACAGTGTACACATATGTGGTTTAAATTAACAGAAAAATTGCCCAGAAGTTCTACAGTTACCCCTTTTGTTTTGACAACTTTCATGCTGAAGGTCAATAAATAGCCTAATTAAATACTCAAGAGTAACTGTGTGGCTCCATGACAGCCCTGGAAAAAGCATCCTGATGCTGATAGACAGCAACATGAGCCTCTAACAGCTCAAAGAAACTTCTGTGAAAAAAAAGTGCCAGAAGAATGCATATGAAACACGTCCTATTCCTCCCCATCGAGCTAGGTTTTGTAACAAAGCTCTTCATTAAAAAGCTACCATTTACAAATGCAATAACTGTACCATGAGAATCCAATCACATTTCAGAGAATTACAAATCCAGATCCAACCTTCATCTCATCTCTGTTTGTCAAATCTCCAGCACCAAAATTTAAGCCTTCGTGTTAGCAGTTCACTGATGTGAAGAACCAGAAAAATATATTTAAACCCAACATATGTCCTCCCATTGGGGATGGGAAGGAATCCCTCACTCCAACATGGACTGAAATGTTAGCCCCATCCATCTGTAAGGGAGATTCACTCTCTGAATTAGTTTTAGATTAACAAAGACAGTCTGAAGAAAAAAAAGACTTAAATAAGTGACACATGAAATTTCTCATTGAAAACCTTTGCAAAAAAAATCCTTTTAAGAAAGGGGATAGATTTTTTAAAATGTTTTATTGATACACTCAATGTAAACCCTGAAAATGATAACAACTTCCTGTACTACCTTCTCACTTTCGGATAAGCAAAACTTGGCAGATCTGTAACAGAGAGGTAGCCGTGCTAGTCTATACACTATCAAAACAAAAAGCAGTCAAGTAGCACTTTAAAGACTAACAGAATAGTTTATTAGGTGACCTTTCGTGCGACAGACCCAGTTCTTCAGACCATATCCAGACCAGAAGTGGTCTGGCTATGGTCTGAAGAACGGGGTCTGTCCCACAAAAGCTCACCTAATAAACTATTCTGCTAGCCTTTAAAGTGCTACTTGACCGCTTATTGTTTTGGCAGATCTGTGTTTTGTTGGCTGGGTTTGGTGTTATACAGAAAGGAATCTCCTTTCAAGTTACCCCAAACTGGGGCTCCTGCCAGACAGCAGGGGAAGGTCAGCCTGCCAAGTCTGACTGCCTGCAGGAGGGAACATCTTATCACAGGCACCCGATAAGTCAGGATTCACATTCAGGGGTGCAACAAAGCTTAGCACTTGGTCAGTGAAGTTACACCTCCTCCTTCTGGGGTGTGCCGAGGGGTGAAACTCCCCCACCCCCACGCAAACACACACACCCCACCTGCATTGCGAACCTCCCCCGGGTCTCATGGCCCCAGCCAAGGCCAGAGCACGGTACCTCTTCTACACTACTCCCAGCCCCATCCCCCCACGGGTCTCCCGCACAACAAGGCCCTGCCCTCATGGGGCCCCCCCCGTTCATGTCTACGCTCCTTCCCCCCACCCACCTCCACGCCTGGGTGCCCCTCCTACCCGCGCGCTACCCTCCTGCCGCCACCCCGCCCCGATCGGCTCTCCCCGCCACCCACACCCCGCCTGCCCCCCGGGACCTGCTTCAGCTACCGGGGCCTCCCCCACGTTCCCAGGCCTTTGCACGCCACCCCGACTCCCGGCCCGCAGCCAGCGCCTCCGGCTCCCCGCCGCGCGCGCCGTGGGACCGGCGGCCTCTCCCCGGGCTCGCGGCAGCCCCCCGCAGCCAGGCGGGGCCCGGGGCTCTCACTCACCGCGGGTCCCGGGCGGCTCCTTCCTCGGCCTCGCTCGCCCCCCTCCCCCCGACCCGGCCTCCGGTCTAGGTGATCGCGGCGGCTCCCACCGGAAACCAGCTACCTCAGCCAATCGCCTGCCAACCTGACGTCAATGCGCCTCGCTCTCACTGCGAGCCGTCGCCCTGGCAACCTTAAAGGGGACGCCCTGCTCTTAAAGGAGCCGCCGACAACTTCTTCCCCTCCCTCTTAAAGGCCTGCCCGTCCTCCCTCCCTCAGGGATAAAGCTCCGCAGACAACCCCTCCCCTTGCAAGGGCGGCCACACCCCTCCCTCCCGTTCTCTTAAAGGGGCCAAGTCCGCCCTGGCCTGTCCTCAGGGCTCTGCCTTCCCCAGCGCCCTCCGCTCCTTTAAGGAGCCCCTTGGGAGCGGCACGTGGCGGGCAGAGCCGGGCAGGACACGAGGCCTGTGGTCGAGCTAGGCTAGTGGAGGGTGGACAGGGGACAGGAACCCCATGCTGGGCTGCGCCCAGGCCCCCTAGGTCCCGAGTTGCACCCAGAGCCCAGGCATAGCCTTGGTGGAGCAGGGGCCCTGAGCTGGGAAGAGAATCAGGCGGGGCTGGGCTAGTACCAACGCCGGGAGCCCGCCATGGCCAAGCTTGCTATGGGCTTGGAGGGCCGGCTTGGGACATTAAAGCTGGGCTGGGCTGGGCTTGGGGATGCAGATCTAGGCCAAGGATCGGGCCCTGTGGACTGCAGGGGGTTTGAGGCTTGGGGCCAAGCACAGACAAGCTGGCATGGGGACAGGCTGAGCTAGCACTAGGGCCAGGCTTGGTGTACACGCATCTCTGGGTTCAGAGGAGGTTACTCATTTTAGCTCCTAAAGTTCCATGCCGCGCATCAGTTTTGTGTGGTTTACCTCTTGGGGCCGCTTCTTGTTGCCGTCATGTTCAACTGTCATGGTTGCTGTCAAATTAAATTGAAAATTTAGACATGAGTTTGTTGCAAAGGAGGTGTCGTCATTTCCCACTTTACCGTTAGGTTAACTGAGACAGGCAGCTGTGACATGTCTTGCTCCAGGTCACCCTGTGGAACCTGGAGTCTAGGTCTTTTGTGTCTCCAGTGCCCGAGATGAATCGTTTACATCAGAAAAGCCGACCCCTGAAATTGAGGCTCTAGGCAGAGTCACACCAAAGGAACAGCCGCATACCCCTATCCATTTGCAAACCCTGTACATTATTTTATCCCAGCTTTGGACTTTGTCATAGACTGCCACCCACATGTGGGCCTTGTTGGGGTGAGAGGACAAGGACTGGGTGCAGGGCCTCAGGACCAAGTATAGACCAGGTACCAAGACGGTAAGTGCTGGCTTAAGACACCAGCAGTCCTCCTCACCTGTGTTGTTGGTTTACATTAGGTAATGGAAATGAATTGGGCAGCTTCATCTTTTGGGAGCACAGTAGAAGTGCCTCACCCTAGGTCTGTCTCTGGTGTAGCAGTCACAGAGTGGGTCATTCTTCAACTCCATTTGCAGAGATGGGGAGGTCTGCACAGTAGGAAGTTGTACCAGAATTGGTTCCAAAAAGCACAGTATAAATCCAAAAGATGCTTCAAAACAAGAAATCTCCCACTCAAGCAGGTGGTCCTGCACCCATTACTACAGTCCATACCCACTGGAGAAGCCAAGAAGAATACTCAGGCTTTGCAACATGGTCTGATGGTCAACAAATTCAGGCGCTCTTTAATGAAAGGGGAGTGAATTCTCAGAAGCACCCCTTTATGGAAGCCCAAATGCCAAGGAGCTGGGCATCCTAGAAAGAATAGCAACGATATATAGGGATTTACAAAATTCTTGGCCATGAAAAATGCATCACAGACCGTGAAAACTTGTCTTTTATTGATTTTAGCTATATTATATGGATTTCCTGTGGGGGACCTGCATTGTTCAAGGTGGGGGTCCTGACCCAAAAGGGAGTTGCAAGGGGGTTGCAGTATAGCCATCCTAACTTCTGCACTGCCCTCAGAGCTGGGTGAATGGAGAACAACAGCTATTGGCCGCGCACTTAGCTTCAGAGGCCTCATACTGCCAGCACCAGCACAGAAGTAAGGCTAGTATGGTATAGTATTGCCATCCTCAATTCTGTACTGCTGCTGGTAACAGCTAGCAGCTATGTCTTCAGAGCTAGGCTTCTAGCCAGCTGCTGCTGCTTTCCAGCTGCCGAGCTCTGAAGGCACCACTGGCCACCAGCAATTGCTCAGAAATAAGGGTAGTAGTACTGCATCCCCTCCTCATACAAACCACGACCACTCATTTTTGGGTCAGGACCCCTACAATTAAGATACTGTAAAATTTCATGTAATTGACCAAAACGTACTGTGAGATTCACAGGGCTCTAACTATACCGATAGGAAACTCCTTTCTGCTAGCATCTCGTTTAAAGCAGCAGGGTATAACTAGTTTTTCAGCACATTGTGAATGGCTTAGTAGCTAGTCCACATACGAGAAGAGGCTAATACTGCTGCTAGCAAATGGAGTTCTTTCTTTTGGTCAAATACCACAGGTCCATAATTTTGGTGCTGACGGTTCTGGGCCCAGTCCCTATTGTCCCACGTGTGCTGTTGAATAAGATTTCATGTATATGCCGATCTCAAACGGTTGAAGGTTCTCTACCACTTAGTTTTCATTTTTCTGTATTTAGTTTAAGCACAAGTGGTATTAGATGACCTCTTCAATTGAACTACTATGAGATCAGTTTGTTACTGGAAAATAGTGCTTAGAATTGGTGGGACTTTCTCTTTGAACTCATTATTTGCAGGCTGTCAGTTGGCAATTATCAGCATATAACACAGTTTAAGCTCTCTCAAACTACTAGGTAAATCTGCAGCAGTGTTCTCAGTAAGCTGTGTGCTTGTGTGGCCACTTAGGACAAAATCAAATGCCACCCAGCAGATCAGCAGAATGCCTACAACTCCGTTTTGTGCTTCTGATAGTAATTCTCATTTGCACATGCCTCAGTCCAACAAAACTTGTATTCTGTGCATGGATGGAAAAAAATCACCACGTGAATGGAAAACGTTCGTGGGAACATCAGTCAGCAGTGGGTTAAAGCTAGATTTAGTAGATGTTCATCTCAGCCTGAAGCGTTACTTTAAAAGGCAAACAGAGTTGGTGATAATTGTCTTGGATCTGCTACTGTGAAACCAAATAGGTTAAATTTTGCTCTTATTTCATGGGCTACCCCAGAATTAAAGTGTTCTAAGAGAATTTTTATCATTTCACCACTGTTGTTGTATAATTACAGTAAAATGTGTTGAATTAGTTTATGTGAGCAAAACAAGTATCCTCTTTTAGGACAGTTTTGCTGATCTCAGTGACACTGCTGCAAATCCAGAAGTACTCCCTGATTAACTCCACTTTTGCCCTGAAGTTCTTGAGATCAGAATTTTATGGGAACCTAGTATTTAAATGATCAGTATGATCTATTTTATTGGCGATCACCCTGAGCCCCTTTTCGAAGAGACTCCAGTAACAACAGGCCTTAAGTGTGCACAGTCCACAAGGAAACTTTTGCTACTGGAACCTCTTCAAAAGGGGCTCAGTGATTTCCCACAAACACATCCTATTGATCTTGAAGCCCAATTAAAATATAATATGCAGAGAAACCTGCCTTGAGCTATCACCCACTGAATCAGCAAAAAGCACCCAGTGAGTAGATATAGGTGTTTAACCAACCATGGAATAAGAAAGGACTGGAAAGTTTGGGTAAAATTTAAAGAGGTTGTTTAAGATAGTAGGGTTATGTACAAGAGCTCAGATTTCACTCTAATTAGTGGCTTTTTAAAACATTCATAAAACTATTTCAGATGTCTTCGGCATCTAAGATAGGGGTCAGCAATCCCTGGTAGGCGTGAGAAGAGTGGCATGCAAGCCTATTTTCATCCGTGCGCAAGGCGAGAGCTCAGCCTCGCCTCCGCTCCCCTATGCAGCTGGGAGCTTACTCAAAGCCATGCTGCCTGTGGATTGACAAAAGACCAGCTAATGCTACCAAACACCATGTAAATGGCAAAGCTCTGCAGCTTCATTTATTTATTAATGAAGCTGTTGCAAGTGGGACTATTAAAGATTTTTAAAAGTAGCATCGGAACTCGGACCATATATAGAGGGCAAAAGGTCAAATGTCAGCACTCTGCCTCAGAAAGGTTGCTGACCCCTGGTCTAAGAGTTACTGTTTGAATTTCTCAGTTGGGTATGGTTAAAGCCTCCAAGCAATTTCTCAAGTTATCAAAGTTCTGGGAGGTTAATGCATGTCACATGTAATGTAGAAAGACCTAGAAAGGAAGAAATGAACTTTGAGTCCTCGGTCTACTGATTTCCATACAAATGGGTATATATAATCTTTGTTGCAAGTGATTGAGAATGTTTAGGTTGAAAAGTCATGTTTTCTTTCTGTTGTGCCCTACAAATCTACATCCACCAATAACTGAAGTATATTGTATATGAGACTGTTTTCATTCCAATGCTTGCATTGTCATTTTTCAAGCCCTCTGAATCATGCTTTAGTGTTGTTTCTTTTTGGTTTTCCTACTTTCTTACTATTTCTCACTTTTTAAAAAATACCAGTTTAGATCCACTTGCAGATACCAGAGCGAGGCCCCAACCAGAGCCCTGGTTCAAATCCTTTCGAGAGGTCAGCTTTGTTAGTCAAGTGTCTTTCTATAACAATTTAATTGCAAACACCAGGCCTACAAAGCTTTGGAGAATTTGAGAGACTGACCCCAATCTATAGGGCTGTGTCTAACTAGCTGTGAACTGTCAGCAAAAGATACACAAATTGCGCATCGCATTTGCATTTCTCTTGCCAACAGTTCTGTCGGGAGAGGATTTTCCAGCATTTCCACTGGGGCAAAGGTCAGGAAAACCTCCTCTGCTGAGACATCCCTTCTTCCTCGTGGAATGAATAAGACAGGGCTGTCAGCAGAACGCTTCGGATGTGGCAGATGTCTACGGAGCCTGTCTCCCGACAGAAGCCTGCAGTTTAGACATAGCCTAGCTGAATATCACCATTGGAGCCTATATCTATATGTAACCCTTGAGGACTCCTTAATGTTTGTGAAGTGCTACAGAAGTTGATTATTATTAGTGAATGTCAAATCCACTTAAGACTTTATAGTTTTTTCCTTGGGTACCCTGAAAAACCTGACAAGTATCCCTACCACTAGTTGTTTCTAAAACTGTATTTTGTTCTATTTTCCTAGCTTTCAGCTGTTGACATGGTGCATCACTTTCTGTCTGGTTGTGTCCTTGTATGGTTTTGAGGCAGAGCCCATATCCTGCCATGTCTGGAGCAAAGATCAAACCCATAAGCAAAACCTGACTTGTAGCATGCTCTTATCAAGGAAAAAAATGACAGCATTCTATAGGAGTAGTACAAACCCACTGCATTACTGCAGTGGTAGATCAAAGGTGCCGAAGGATTAACACATGGAGCAAACTACACTGGGATTTGTAAGAACATCCTTGCAGTGCTAATCCGAGATCACTTCTGTTTGTTTTTGTTGCAGCTGCATCTTGAAGACAACTCCGTGGAGCCTTCCCTCTGACAATTAAATTTCCATATTCCTCCCCAATGCCTCCAATAAATATTCTTATATTAAGACTTCTTAAGACTGTTTCTCAAATCACATGGAAAAAAAAAAACAAACCTCTTGAGGTCTATCCATGCTGCAGTCAAAACTGTCCTAGGCTCTGTCTACACTGGCACTCTACAAAAGTACAACTGCAGCTGTGTTTTAAACTTTTCAGTGTGGACAAAGCTCTAGTGACGGTCATGTTTCAACATAATTGTTGCAGCAGAGTTTTAAATCTTCAACACTTAATCAGGAGACCTAGGTACACGCTGAGCCTCTCTAGTCTGGCACCCTCGGGACCTGACTGGTGCCAAACGGGAATTTGCCAAACCACAGTAGGTCAATATTGTCTAGCAACATTACCAACACTTCCACAGCTTAGTGGGCTCTTAGAAGACATTTAGGGGTAAATTACAACTAAATAACAGCACAGAACACTTAGGGGTGGCTGGAAACAAACTTTATAGGACTGTGGGAAACTTCACCACACCCATGCTGAGTGGACATCCAGCTGGCTACAATCATGCCAGATTATGGATGTTGCCAGACCAGAGAGGTTCAACCTGTACCACACAATTCTTGTTTGTAGCATGGATGCCATGTTAAGTGTTCTGCACAGTCATGGTAAAGCCTTAGGTATGTCCTTGGGAACATGGTAGTTCTTGAAACCTTGAACCAGACCCCCTGCTTTGCTCTTATTTGCAGTGTCAACAGGTCTTGAGACCCCTGTTATAAATACATGCTATATACTCCATAATCTCCCACTTGGGAGATACATGACACATGTTTATGAAGTTAGTAATCAGGTTGTAATAAGACTGATTCTGCACCTGACTCGTGGTCACAACATGTGTCATATATGATTCCTAGGCCTGGCTGAACCATGAATGTTCAGCTATAAATAGGTTCTAACGAGGTCTCCCATGTGGGAAGGCTTTCTGAAATTCACTGTGCCATGTGTCAGTAAAATATAACCCTTTCTGTAACTTAAGCCAATAATAATGAAATAGGATTATGAATGGAATAACTTGGATCATCACCGTCAGGACTGCTCCCTAAGTAGTGGGTGAGGCAGAACAGGAAAGCAACCCAGGTTTCCCCTAGAACATGTGACCATGGTCCAGCATGGTGAAGAGGCTGACTCAACTGCCATGAGGTTATAGTAGGGTGGAAACTGGGCTGCCTGGCAGTTGCTGAACCATGATAGCTACAGCCTTGTCAGAGCAATGTGGTTACATTTAACGTGGTTCTGCCCCTGGTGAAGGTAGGCCCTAGAGCAGGTTTTTTTCTAACTCATTTCTCAGCTCCTCTCCTTCTCTGTGGAAGGAACTGCTTACAGCTCAGCCTATGTCCACAGTAGGCACAGTAAGTTGACTGCAGATACACAGTTCAAGCTATGGCAATTACGTAACTAGAATTGAGGTTTCTGCACTTGGCTGACTTGCCCGTCCACTCCCTGACTCCTAACATCTCGGGAGGAGTACGGGGTCGACTGTGACCCTTGAGAGGTCACTTTTGCCTGTCCCATCTGGGGTCAGCGGTCAACCCCGTACTCCTCATTATCACGAGGAGTAAGGGAGGTCAAGGGTAGAGTTTCTCCTGTTGATTTCCCTCAGCGAGAAAGGCCAGGTAAGTCGATTATAGATAAGTCTATTCTGACTACACAATTGCCATAGCTAGAATTGCATATCTACAATCAACTTCAATGTCTAGTGTCGAACTGGCCCCAGATACACAACTCCAGCTATGAGAATAAAGTAGCTGGAGTCAACGTATCTTAGGTCGACTTTCTCCACTGTCCCCCCAGCAGGAGGTCAATGGAAGAAACTCTCCCATTGGCTTCCCTTGCGACTGTGAGGAGTACAGGATCAACAGGGGCGCTCAGCATTCTATTTAGCATGTCTCTACTAGATGCGCTAAATCGAAATCTGGAAGATCGACCTCTGAAACTTCGATCTTCCCGTAAGTGTAGGCGTGCCCTTAGCGGGAAGATGAGGTGAATTCCCAGGGACTGTGACTCATGAGGAGATACACAGTCAGCAAAGACTTGTGGATGTGACAGAGGATCTCAGGATTAGTTATCGAAACAAAAAGCAGTCAAGTAGCACTTTAAAGACGAGCAAAATAATTTATTAGGTGAGCTTAGCTGTCCCACGAAAGCTCACCTAATAAATTATTTTGTTAGTCTTTAAAGTGCTACTGACTGCTTTTTGTTTTGATAGTGTATAGACTAGCATGGCTCCCTCTTTGTTACTATTCAGGATTAGTTGTTCTTGTCGTAGTCTAGGAATGTTGCTTTGGGGGCTGGAATTTCTGAAGGGATTAATTCAGTAGCCCTACAGAACATCAGACTAGACGGTCACAGTGGTCTCTTCTGGCCTGGGAACGTATAAATCTATTAATTCTCCTGTCTCAGATTCTCTTACAGCTGGACAACTTGAGATACAGTCATCCCTGGTGAAACTCCACTAACATCAGTAGAGTTACCCCAAAAGGTACTGATGTTGCCTTGGTACCTGAGTTACTTTTTTGTCAATAACAAAGAACTGAGGGAAGCTCCCTCCCCAGCCTCTGCCTCCCCACAGCCTCCTCCTGATAGAGCCAAAGGAGCTGCTGGGATAATATATCACATCCTCCGGAGCTGAAATATTAGCTGTACAGGAAAGAAGTTCAGCCTGCATCAGACAGGTGCAGCCCAGTCACCTCCATGTGGGGCTGGTTGTCTGTGTCAGATTTAAATGACCAGCTACCAGAAGAAAGCCAGCTGGGAAAGAACCCAGCAAAAGGGTAAACCCAGACTGGGAGCTGTGTCTTGGTCACACAGGTGAAAATGGAGCATCGATAGTTAGTGGCAGAGAAAGGGGCTCAATTACCAATTCTTGGAGGAGCTGAGCTATAGAGGGAAAATACCACAGTCAGAGATGGATACTTTATGTGTCTGGAAATCTTTGTGCCCATCTAATTTTGCACCTCACTCTGCTATTACATTTGTACTCTAAACATTCAGATTCTCCCTTCAATAACAGCTGCTGCCTGTCAAAAATACAACTACTAATATCAGCCTCTTTTCCCATCTTACTGAACACATCCCCCACCCCCACCCCACACTCCAGTAAAGGTGAGAGTTAGTGGGTGTGCCCTGGTATGCAACTCCAGCAAGGGCTGGCTGAGCTGCAGCAAAAGCCAGCAGGGAGTTACTTAAAGGGCTGGCGGGGACCCGGGTTACAATAGGACAGTACCTGTAAGAAATTTGTTGCTGTCACCCTTGCACACAGCATTGGTATCCTGTCTCCTCATACGTCAGAATCAGACTCCTTAGCCTCATCTTCAGTGTCCTACAAGAGACCTGCTAGACCAGGGACGGAGATACCCCAGACCACAACCACCCCCCACACCCAGACCCCCACCCTCAGTCTGCTCCTTCACCTTCCTTCCCACCCCAACCTCCCACCTGACTCCTTGGCAGCCCCTTCCCACAAACTGAACCCTGATCCCCCCCATTTTTGATCCCATCCCAGGCCCCCAGAAGAGTTAATATGGCCTGGGAGAAGCCCTGAACCTCAGTTTCCCCCTTCCCCACCCTCCCTGCCCATGGTGCTGGAGGATGAGGGAAATGAAGTGTCTCAGTCAGGGGTCACACTGGTGGGGATTTTGTGGGGGTTTTTTTTTTTTGGCTCCCAACTGATTTTGCTGTGGGTCAGTGGTCCCTGACCCAAAAAAGGTTCACCGTCCCTGTGCTAGATCTTCATTCTACTCTTGCCCTCCCTCGCTCCTTAAACTCCACCAGCCCCTTCCTGGTCACTTAAGTTTGGTCTACACTAGGCAGGGTAAGTTGATTGCAGATACGCAATTCTAGCTACGGCAATTAGAACATAAGAACGGCCATACTGGGTCAGACCAAAGGTCCATCCAGCCCAGGATCTTGTCTGCCGACAGTAGCCAGTGCCAGGTGCCCCAGAGGAGGTGAACCGAAGACAATGATCAAGCAATTTGTCTCTTGCCATCTGTCTCCAGCCTTTGACTAAAGGCTAGGGGCACCATACTTTACCCTTGGCTAATAGCCATTTATGGGCCTAACCTCCAAAAATTTATCAAGCTCTATTTTAAACTCTGTTAGAGTGCTGGCCTTCACAGCCTCCTCCGGCAAGGAGTTCCACAGGTTGACTGTGCGCTGTGTGAAGAAAAATTTTCTTGTATTAGTTTTGAACCTACTACCCATTAATTTCATTTGCTGTCCTCTAGTTCTTATATTATGGGAACAAGTAAATAACTTTTCTGCATTCACTTTCTCCACACCATTCATGATTTTATATACCTCTATCATATCGCCCCTCAATCTCCTCTTTTCTAGACTGAAAAGTCCCAGTCTCTCTAGCCTCTCCTCATATGGGACCCTTTCCAAACCCTTAATAATTTTAGCTGCCCTTTTCTGAACTTTTTCTAACGCCAGTATATCTTTTTTGAGGTGAGGAGACCACATCTGCACGCAGTACTCAAGATGTGGGTGTGCCATAGTTTTATATAGGGGAAGTATGATATTCTTAGTCTTATTTTCTGTCCTTTTCTTAATAATTCCTAACATCCTATTTGCTTTACTAACTGCCGCTGCACACTGCGTGGATGTTTTCAGAGAACTATCCACTATAATTCCAAGATCCCTTTCCTGATCTGTTGAAGCTAAATTTGCCCCCATCACATTGTATGTGTAATTGGGGTTATTTTTCCCAATTTGCATTACCTTACACTTACCCACATTAAATTTCATTTGCCATTTTTCTGCCCAATCACTAAGTTTGCTGAGATCTTTTTGAAGTTCTTCACAATCTACTTTGGTTTTGACTATCCTGAACAGCTTGGTATCATCTGCAAACTTTGCCACCTCGCTGCTTACCCCTTTCTCTAGATCATTGATGAACAAGTTGAACAGGATTGGTCCCAGGACTGACCCTTGGGGAACACCACTAGTTACCCCCCTCCATTGTGAAAATTTACCATTTATTCCAACCCTTTGTTTCCTGTCTTTTAACCAGTTTCCAATCCATGAAAGGATCTTTCCTCCTATCCCATAACCACCTAGTTTACATAAGAGCCTTTGGTGAGGGACCTTGTCAAAGGCTTTCTGAAAATCTAAGTATATTATGTCCACTGGATCCCCCCGTCTGCATGTTTGTTAACCCCTTCAAAGAACTCTAATAG
Organism: Carettochelys insculpta; assembly: GCF_033958435.1. NCBI lineage: Eukaryota > Metazoa > Chordata > Testudines > Carettochelyidae > Carettochelys > Carettochelys insculpta. Next base: position 20,689,906 of record NC_134156.1, on the reverse strand, counting down.
ATTAATAAGACACGACTTTCCTCTACAGAAACCATTCTGACTTTTGCCCAACAAATCATGTTCTTCTACGTGTCTGACAATTTTATTCTTTACTATTGTTTCTACTAATTTGCCCGGTACTGACGTTAGACTTACCGGTCTATAATTGCCAGGGTCTCCTCTAGAGCCCTTTTTAAATATTGGTGTTATATTAGCTGTCTTCCAGCCATTGGGTACCAAAGCTGATTTAAAGGATAGGTTACAAACCACCATTAATAGCTCTGCAATTTCACATTTGAGTTCTTTCAGAACCCTTGGGTGAATGCCATCTGGTCCTGGAGACTTGTTACTGTTTAGCTTATCAATTAGTTCCAAAACCTCTTCTACTGACACTTCAATCTGGGACAGTTCCTCAGATTTGTCACCTACAAAGGACGGCTCAGATTTGGGAACCTCTGTAATATCCTCAGCCGTGAAGACCGAAGCAAAGAAATCATTTAGTTTCTCTGCAAATGGCATCATCTTCCTTGATTGCTCCTTTTATATCTCTATCGTCCAGAGGTCCCACTGCTTTTTTAGCGGGCTTCATGCTTCTAATGTACTTAAAAAACATTTTACTATTGTTTTTTGAGTTTATGGCTAACTGTTCCTCAAAACCTTTTTTGGCTTTTCTTATTACATTTTTACACTTAATTTGGCAGGGTTTATGTTCCATTCTATTTTCCTCACTAGGATTTGACTTCCACTCTTTAAAGGATGCCTTTTTCTCTCTCACTGCCTCTTTTACATGGTTGTTAAGCCACGGTGGCTCTTTTTTAGGTCTCTTACTGTGTTTTTTAATTTGGGGTATACATTTAAGTTGGGCCTCTAATTGTGGAGCTAGACTCAACTTATCTGCAATCGACTTACCTGGCCATCCTCACTAAGGAAGGTTGACAGGAGAATTTCTCCCATTGACCTCCCTTATACCCCGATAGGTCGAATTCATGTGTCTCTGCCAGATGTGCAAAATCAAACCCCAGAAGGTTGACTGTGAGCAGGTTGATCTTCTGAGTAACATAGACATGGCCTGAGTTTGATCTCTTTTTCCTGCTGTTAGCTTTTTCCTTCTTCTGTACTGCTTCCCATTGTAACAGCCTGGGCCATTTGTTCATCAAATGCACCCCCCACACACACACACGCTACACTTCTTAGTCAGATGCGTTCCTCCCTATTTTCCTGCTTTGGTCTCCTCCCCAGTGATCTCTCCATACCTTCTGCTACCATCAAGGGCTTCAGGGGAGCCTTGCTCATCACAGTATACATTTAGGACACTCAATATTGCCACGAGGGAGCAGTTAATTAGTTATTATTTGACAGCACCCCGTGGTGTAAAGTGTGCCCTGCAGCACCGCAAAGATGTGCCCCGCTTCAAAGATCTTACTTGCTAATTTAGATGTGCCAGGGCAAGTAACAAAAGGATGATGAGGGGGGAAGATATCCAGGCGTTACAGCAGTGTGATCACATGGTTACTCAGTGAGGACAAGGAGGTCACAGAGCATGGAGTGAGAGTCAATGTGCCCTCTAATTTTTTCAACCCATGGGTGGGATAAATTTTCTTCTGCGCACAAAGGCCCATGTGGAGGTGCACCACCCCTAGAAACATGTGCTGCCAGGTATGGATGCTGTTGGTCAGCTGGGTGGCAACTGATTCTCTCCTGGGTGGCTGCACAAGCACACATTTTACAGGGAACACTGGGGAGGCTGCATGAATTTGGAGGGAGAATTAGGGGAACCTGGGTCAGACTGGCAGATTTCTTTAAGTAGCTGGATTCTGCTTGCTGCAGAGGTGATGTGGATGTTGGCGACTCCAGATATAAAGAGGTTACATTAAATCGGGATGGAAGGTAAGGACCTGGAAGAGAGATTTTACTGTATGCACAGCAAGAAAAAAGTCCAACCTCTGCAATATTGTGCTGGAAGAAGCAGCAGGATTTGGACTCAGACATATGGTGTGTAGAATATATAAATACTGATTGTGTCAGCCATTATGTGTGATATGATAAAGGTCTCAGTCAATGCTCCGGCTAATTTTTTTCCATCTACTTGTGGAATAAATTTTGTTATGTGCACTGAGGCATGTGCAAATGTGCGCCACCAGTAGAAACATGTGCTGCCAGTTGTGGACTTGCTGCTCATCAGCTGGGCAGCATGTGAATCTCTCCTAGTTTGTTGCCCAAGCATTCCGCTTATAGGGATCCCTGGATTGCCAATGTAAAGACATTTCCCCCATCAATAAACTGCAGTGTTTAAAAGCAAATGGATGAGGTAGCCCTTTCCTATAAACCAGAGGGAGCTCAGGTTTAGCTGGCACAGCTGGAAAGCATTTACATGCTGGTCCTGAGCAGGCCCAGAGGTGTAGCTCACTAATAACGCCTCCCAGCATGTGTTCTGAGTGGACAGGGTGATCCATGGCCTTTATGGAGTACTCCAGGGTGGCACATAGATAGAAGACAGTATTGCAAAACCTTCCAAAGGAAGACACTCTAAGGCAAGGGTAAACAAAGTGATGGGGAGTGGCGTGAAATTTTGTAAGCAGGGCACAGCCCAATCAGCTGCTGGGTCTCAGGGTCATCCATCCCCTCAAAAACGTCGAAATATGGTACTGGTTTTATATCTGTGTGTTCACATTTATATATCAATTAATAAAGTTTTTAAATTCCACACACTTACTTTCTGACACCTGCCAAAAGTGTTTTTACCACCTTCATATGAGCATAAGTGAAATTTCCCTTGCTTTGGATTACGTTAGCGAGGTCGGGGGGGAAGGGGGAGCTAATTTCAGGGATAAAAAATGGGGCCTGTTGTAAAAAGTTTGCTCTCAGGGCAGTCCTGCAGGGAGGGGAAGGTAGACTAGATACCCCCTGCCCCTAGGCCTTGCCTTCTTTATAATTCATGTGAGGGATGCATCATTTTGTGCTTCCACAATCTCAGAGCAGCTCCAAACAGTTCATCTGCTGCTTCAGCTTCTGCCACTGTAATTCTCTCATCTAGTCACCAGGGTTGGTCTGTCAGTGGACTGTAAATACATTCAGTAAAAGGATCCCCACGTCCCAAGCAGCTGGAATGCAAGCACTGTGGGAAAGGTCATTCACTGAACAGCCTCACTGCAGAGTTATATGCCCACGTATTCATTCATACGTCAGAAACGGCTGACACATACAAGCGCTTACTATTGCATGTATGAATAGTGACAGAGAGAGAGCCGTGCTAGTCTATATACTATAAAAACAAAAAAGCAGTCAAGTAGCACTTTAAAGACTAACAAAATAATATATTAGGAGAGCTTTCATGGGACAGACCCGCTTCTTCAGACCATAGCCAGACCAGAACAGACTCAATATTTAAGGCACTGAGAAGCAAAAACAGTAAGCAAGGTGGACAAAAATCAGAAAAAAATATGATCAAGGTGAGCAAATCAGAGAGTAGAGGGGCAGAAGGGGGCGGGGGGCAGGGAAACCAAGAATTAGATTAAGCCAAGTACACAAGTGAGAAAATTCCCATCCCGGTTCAAACCACTTCAAGCTGTTAGGAACATTATCCCTGTTGAGGCTGAGGCACAAATGGTGGAGGAGCTTTGTGAGTTTGTCCTCACCCACAACAAGTTCAGATATGAGGACATTTCATACCTTCAAATCAGTAGCATGGCTGTGGGCACCTGCATGTTTATAGCTGATCAGGAACAATGCTTCCTCAGCTCTCATACCCTAGAGCCCCTCCTCTACTTGCACTACATTGATGACATCTTCAACATCTGGATCCATGAGAAAGAGGCTCTGGACGAGTTCCACCATTTCAACAGTTTCCACTCCACCATCAACCTCAGCCTAGACCAGTCCACACAAGAGATCCACTTCCTGGACACTACTGTGCAAATAAGTGATGGTCACATAAACACCACCCTATACTGGAAACCCACAGACCGCTATGCTTACCTGCACGCCTCCAAGCTGTCAACAGCCTATCAAGCTTTCCTGAAACTACAATACCCACCTAAGAAAGTGAAGAAACAGACTGACAGAGCCAGATGTGTACCCAGAAGCCACCTGGTACAAGACAGGCCCAACAAGGAAAACAGGAGAACACCGGTGGCCATCACATACAGCCCCCAGCTAAATCCTCTCCAGCACCTTATCAATGATTTACAACCCAACCTGAACAATGGTCTTTCACTCTCAGACCTTGGGAGGCAGGCCTGTCCTCACCTACAGGCAGCCTGCCAACCTTGAACAAATCCTCACCAGCCACTATAGATCACAAAACAGTAATTCTAAGCCTGGAACCAATCCCTGCAACAAACCTCGGTGCCAACTCTGCTCACATATCTACACCAGCGATATCATCTCAGCACCTAAGCATATCAACCACACCATCAGGGGCTCTTTCACCTGCACATCGACTAACATAATATATGCCATCATGTGCCAGCAATGGCCCACTGCAATTTACATTAGCCAAACTGGACAGTCTCTATGTAAAAGAATAAATGGACACAAATCAGATGTCAGGAGTAGTAGCATACAAAAACCTGTTGGAGAACACTTCACTCTCCCTGGACACTCAGTAACATATTTAAAAGTAGCCATCCTGCAACAAAAAATTCTTGCAAATTAAGGTATGGGGAGATGCACATCTCTTAGAGCTGGAAGCAGCCTTTGGAGATCATGGAGTCTAGTCCCCTGTGCTCTTGGCCAAGCCCCTACCACCTTTTTTTTTAACCAAATTGCCCCAGATCCCTCAAGGGCCTCCACAAAGGTTGAGCTCACAACCCTGGGTTTAGCAGGCTAATGCTCAAACCACTGAGCTAGCCCTCCCACCGCCAGACAGGCTCCCAAAAGAAACTGCAGAGCTGCAGTTCATTCGCAAATTTGACACCATCAACCAAAGACTGACCAGAGACTGGGAGTGGCTGGCCAGTTACAAAAGCAGTTGCTCCTCTCTTGACCTTCACACCTCCATGTTAGCTACTGATAACAGGCCACATCCTCCCTGGCTGAAGTGACTTGATTTCTCCACTCTTGATGTTCACAGCTCCACATTAACTGCTGATAATGGGCCCCATCCTCCGTGACTGAATAGACCTTGTCAACTCTGGCCCTCCCCTTGCCTGAGACCCCCCTATTTAAATCCTCCTCTGAAGCCCACCCCCCACCCATGCATCTGACAAAGCGGGTCTTTGCCCACAAAAGCTTATGCTCCAAAACATCTGTTTAGTTTATAAGGTGCCACAGGACTGCTTGATGATTTTGGGTGAGATTCAGGTGCCATCCCAGCTGATTAACAGAGCACCTACAGCAGGCAGCATGTGTTTATATTGGTGGTGCACATCCACTCATGCTGTGGTGCACATAACAAAATTTATTCTGTACCTAGTTGGAAGAGAGTGGAGAAAACAAACACCCACCTCCCCAAGAGATAACAGGTCAAAGACATAATTCTCCCACTAGGAGTTAGGTCAGTTCAGTTTAACTCCCTCCCTCCAGGTTGTGGATTTTTCTCACCCCTGAACAATATAGTTATACCAGCCTAATTTCTTAGTATAGAGCTGACCTATTTCTCAATCTAGTTTACCTCTAATTTCCCTAAACCAATCCAATATTACACAATGCCACAATCAAACTGAGGTTAGAATTTGAATCTCAGTAGCTAGATCAATGGTTCCGTTTACCAGACTTGCCAATAGTTGCCTTTATAAATTGACTTAATATGTTAAAGTAACTCAAAAATTACTTCAGTACTTCACAGGAAAGGTCCGGAAGAATGCCTTTCATTTCATCGAATGAGCTGGGCTGAGGCCATGTCTGCATTACATCCGCAGAGCTAAATGCTGTAGCACTTCTGGTGTTAAAGTGAGAATTCTGCTGGCTCAGCACCTCCCGATCCCAAACGTCTACACTGGAGGTTTGGAGCCCTGCACTCTGAGCCCCATCAGGTAGTACTGGCCAGCCAGGCTTGTTTTCTGTGGTGTTGACGCACCCTTACATGGATGCAGATGTGATTCCTAGTCCAGCACTTATAGCTCCGGAATAACGTTTTAACCTAAAATAACTTCTTACGAATTAAATAAGGTACTTTGTGGGTGGAGGTTTAGTGTCTGTCTGGCGAAATGGTTAGTCACACACACTTTTCTCTGGGTCTCTCTCCCTCCCTTTACTCTCCAGAAACACTGGAGGATGCAGATGTGTTTCTGTTCCAAACACTATTTCTCTTGCTTCAAGTTGCAGAGGATTTGACTGTGCAGCACCCCAGTTCGGACTACTAGAGTGTGACTTGCAAGCACACACCAGCATGGACTGCACTGTAACTCTACCATGTGGCTACTGAGGGCCTGAATGAAGCGTGAACTCTGGGTATTTTTTTAGACTCCCAGGGTAGCAGTGTTAATTTGAGACTTCACAAACAACAAGCAGTTCTGTAGCACCTTAAAGACTAACACATTTATTTACTAAGACCCATGGGGTCTTATCCACAAAAGCTCATTACTTCACAAATAAATTTATTAGTCTTTAAGGTGCTACAGGACTGCTTGTTAGACATTTTTTTTCATTCATGCCCAGCTGTGGAAGCTACAGAGCACCATGCCTAACTCACCTGATTGGATTGTTCCGGTGTTGCAAATAACTGGCACTCATTTTACATGTGGAGAGGTGATCTTCTCTCACCAGTATCTTCAGGCTTGATTTAGCTGTTGGGCAGAGTTCTTCACTTCCTCTCTGGGCAGCTGGTCCAGGGAAGGAAGGTGGTTACACCTTCAGGTGATGGTGGTACAAGAGGCTCATTCCCCTTTCTGTCTGCGTCCTGGGAGTCTTTTGTAAGGTTTGGTATCCACTTGCTTCACCACAGGACCACACATGTGCAGTTAGAGTCCAGCATGTTGACACCCACCTCCGCTTCTTTTGAAATCCATGAGATGTGAAGAGACCAGCATCTCCCAAGATCAGACTCTTTACATGTAGGGATCACACCATCACCGAAATGAAGCCATCCTAGGCTGGAGAACCATCCGCCAAATAGCCGTTCGTTAGACAGGGAGGGAAAATTCTCGCCAATCGCATGCAGGCAAACTTCTACTTTTATGAAAAGGAGCCATCACAGGATGGTCAGTATTCACAGAAAACACAAAGAATCTTTGTTTCTAAGGTCTCCTCCATTAAAACCTGCACGATTCTCTCTCTTCAAAGGGATATAGGGTTGCGCTAATGCAGAAGTCTAGGTCTAAATATCAGGTCTGAAGCAGCTCTTAAATTATCATAACCACTCCAAAAAGGTCTTGTGCATTTGATTCTTCAAAAAAAGGAGTGTAGATGCATCTTGGGACCACACTGGAGGGGACTGCTAATTGTAAGGTTTTGAACACCTGGCACATCTGGCTTCCCTGGTCCACACTCAGTTCTTCATTTTGCAAGGTAACAAAATAGCATTCAGTGCCTTGTCTTTGGAGATGAGATCCCTTGTGGATGAGACCCAAAAAGAAAGAGACCCCCAGAAGACGTGTCTGTTCAGCATGGATGCAAGAGATCCCCTGGGGCTTTTCATAAGAGGGGATACATCAGTGGTGGGCACCCTGCAGTCCACGGGCTGCTTGCAGTCCACTGGGGGTCCACCTGTGGACCCTGTCTGCTCCTATCTCCCACCTTGGGACACTGGGATCCCACACTTCCTACAGCTCCTCCTCCCAGCACCTTTGGGGTCCCATTAATCTGCTGATTTGCACTCCCATTCCAGTGTCCCACACCCTTCCCAAAGCTGGAACGTCACGAATCAGCTCTACATCAGTGGTGGGGCATGTGGTTCATGAGGGTAAGCCACTGGCCAGGCACCAGACAGGATGCTTACCTTCCATCTGCAGATACGCCCAACCACAGCTCCCCTTGGCTGCTGTTTGCCATTCCTGCTCTCTCTAGTGTGTATCTATGTGAATCTAGTTGTTATGGCCTTGGCCTCTGTTGGAAGACAGGATACTGGGCTGGATGGACCTTTGATCTGATGCAGTGTGGCTGTTCTTAGGCGCGTGTGTATAAGTATATACATATATATGACTAGCCAGTAGATGGCACTCCAATACGTAGGAGCACCATTTCAGGGTTCTGTAAAATAAGCTCCATAAAGCTCCAAATGGCTTCCTATGTGCCACTCTGTATAGCTGTACTTTACTCCTGCTTACACTGGGTCTGAATCTGTCCACTCTCCTGAATCAGGGAGACAAGTCAGTTCCAGGGGTCCCTCTAATTTTTTTCCATCCATTTGGCAGAATAAATTTGGTCATGTGTACCAAAGCATGTGCAGATGTGCACCGCCAATAGAAATATGCTGCCGGGCATGGGTGTTCTGCTAATCTGCTGGGCAGCACCTGAATCTCTCCTGGCGGGCTGCCCAGGCGCTTAGCTTACAGGGAACACTGATGAGTTCTCACAGTAACTCCAGCACTAAGCTCTTCTGGGCAAACTGCACAGTGTTTCTTCCATCCTCTCCATTATCTACACAGTCCACTGGGTCTGAACAATCGAGTCATTGACCGATCACCACGTTGCAAGGTCACAAACCTGAACGTGGCATTTCCCAGTACAGTCAAGTCCCCGGTTCATCAGAGGCCTGATTTCTGATCATATTTGCCAAGTGTAGTGATCCCGCATTTCCTACCTGACAGCAGAGTTCATATAGTTCGGCTTTGGGATTGGGACTTACTTGGGTTCTTTTTTTTTTTTTTGGATAACTCCAGAAAGTGAACCACTTCTCCAAAGAGGGGCAGCATAAACAATGGCAGAGTATATACAGCTGCTGGTCTTCCGTCCAGCACTGGACAAGGCACCTCCAGTGGTGTGAGAGCATTTCAGACTCTGTGCTGGCCCAGCAGATGGTGTCTTTCTGATGGCGTGTCCATACGATCAACACTCTGGAGGTTGATCTAGGGGGTCTAAGAGGGACATGCTAAATTGAATGTTCAGGGTAGCCCCTTTGAAACACTGGCCCCCTATGGAGTTGCCCCCTAAGCTTCTCCCCCTCCACCCATTGGCAGACCTGGCCCCAGGACAAGCCATGTGGGGATGCGGGAGCACCCGGGCAGCATTGGGCAACTCATGTAGGGCCCCATAAATTGTCACAAGGACCCTGGTCCCTCAAGTATATTCTGTATGGCTTTGTCTAATTTAAGTTTCCCTATTGTCAGTGCTTACCTTCTGTGAGGGTTGAGCCCTGGGACCTTTGATCTTGGCTGTTCACAGCCCTATCACCTCTGGGTTTACTACATCAGTTACGAATATATAAAAATTACTTGAAGCCTGGCACTTCTTTTGTTGCAATATAGGCACCACCTACTGCTGGGGTTTCTGCCCTCCTCAGTGAAACCATGCCACAATTTATAGGGCTACGAATACACTTTGGTTGCTATTTCAGGGTATAATGTATCCCAAAATAGCAACCTCTCAGGTAAACACCGCGTTTGAAATAACAGGGCTATTTCAGGCACGGCATTTCGTTCCCGCTACACCTTGTCATCAGAAGGGTAGCGGGAAGTTCAAAATGGGCACCTGTTTCGAATTTCAGTGCCATTTGGATGGCATCGAGTTCGAAATAAGCTACCTTGAAATAACTTATGCAATTTACATTGTGCATATTGCATACTTTATTTTGAGTTAGCACCACAGTCTACACATAGCTTACGGTACCATAGCTGGAAAATTTTCTCCGGCGTTTGCAATCATTCACGCTCTGTGGCCTTGTGGTGATGAGAGTCTGCAGGGGGATACTACACCATCAGCAGACTGCTTCCTAAAACATATGATCTAGTCCAAATAGGAGTTATTTGGGGGCAAGTCTCTTGCCTGGTTATGCAGGATTTCAGTCGATAAGAAGGCAGTGGTTCCTGCTGGCCTTTGAAACAGCGACCAAGCTCTGCGCCTGCAGGGAGACTGACCTAATGGTCATTTACAATGTCATTTCTGTCTTCAAACACTTAGAACACTTTTCACGACTATGATGTGCATTTACTAAGGGTCATGCATTGGCCTTGAACAACATATGCGTTTCCCACTTTAATCTGTGGGAGCTGCAGGGACTCCCAAAGTGCCACCCTAATTCAAACCCATGATTTGTTTCGTGCAGTATTTTGGAGTGGACAGCAACCAACACTAGCTGCTTCTAAGAAAGGGGCAAGAAACTACATGATTCTAGATTAACCTCCCCTCAAGGGAAGTTTCCTTCTAACCCTAGGTCACTGAAAGGGACATTTGACTCCCTGAAACAAGATTTTAATCCTAATTGTTTTGTTAGATCTCTGCTAATGGACCCAGGATGGTGTATGGCCTTATGAGTGCTACTAGAAATGTAGCGTGCTGTCTAGTAAGCACTTGAGGCAGTACTCGTTATCAGAAATGGAAGATTCTAGAGAGACATGAGTTTTCTAGCCATCAACGTGAAGTGTTGGAAGAGGAAGATCCCATGGGATGATGCATTCAGAGACGAACACCACTGCTTCAAGCCACATGCCTTGATAAAAAGCAGCATAGGGCCTGTTTCTCCACTCCCTCACCTCAGTTTTGCAGTTGATAAAGTCCCTTCACATCAATGGAGTTATTTCTGAAGCACACCAGTGCAAAGTAAGGGATGAATCAGATCTATGTATGCCAAATCTCTCTCTATATCATGTTCTCTTTAGTCGGTCTTTCTCTGTTGACAGGCTATAACAGTTTTTCTTGACTCATCAGAAAATGCAAAGACACAACATTGCCCCCCAAGAAATAACCCCAGAAATGAAAGGGTGCAGCAAACATCCCTTCTGCAACCTTTTGCCGAAGCTGAGTTCTTCCTTCACTTAGGACAGAATGTTTGCAGCTACGGTACTACGACTCCATTTCATTCTTGTTAGACACGCATGGCTTTATTTTCAGGGTAAGACATGCACATCTGTGTGCAGAAAATTGTTTATTTAATGGTTCATGCATTAGCGCACCCCCAGTGTGCTTATTGTGTGCACGATGGCCAGCTACACATCTGTTGAATATTTGCATACACAGTGACTTGGCTTTGCGTATAGTATCAAAGATAGGAAAGCCAACAGGGACAGAGGGGCATGTGGTTTAGATAGGCATGTTTTGGGCCAGGAGTTATTAAGGAAATATTCTATAATCTAGGAAAAAGGAGAAGATAGAAGTTGATAAAATACAGGTATGTGCTGAAGAGAAACTGTCAAATGAAAAGAAGTCCCATTCAACAACATTACATGAAGGCACACAATGAAATATTGATAATTTTTATAGCTATTGTAACATTTTTAAAATACTCCAGAGGCCACCCTGCCATTTGTAACCATGTAAACCTAAACTCCGAACCAGGCAAATTGAAACTATAATAGAGAACAGAATTATCAGACACAGGTGAACATGGCATGGAATGAAACAGTGGCACCTCAGTGACTAACAATTTTATTAGGGCATGAGCTTTTGTGAGTTGCAACTTACTTAATCAGCTGCATCTCAGGGTGAGTTGCAATTCACAAAAGCTTATGCCCTAATAAAATTGTTAGCCTTTAAGATGCCCCTGGACTCCTTGTTTTTGCTGACACGGACTATAACATGCTTACCTGCGTGGTAAGCACTAGGTATTCCCTCTTAATTCCCCCTCCTCCCCATAACACTGATTAAGCCATTGTTAATAAAGCTTTTTCATGCTCACTGCTTGTCTAGTTTCTGTCCAGCGAACCCCTTTTACACCTGGGACAACCTGTTACCTCTGAAACATGATGCGACCAAAACTTCTCCTTCCTGCCCATGCTTTAGTCGGGGAACGGAAGGAGGCTGGGTTATGTTGGTGGCCAGCAGCTGTTGGAGATGATAGCTGCCTTTCGACACTGTGTGGCCAGGAAGGGACAAGCTGGAGCAAAACTTGAGGGCAGGGGGTGTGAGAAGGAAGATATGACCTCAGACACACAGGCTAGGTCATCCCTATCCTCCATGCCTACCTCCCTGAGGCTGGAAACAACTCTGGTCCCTTCCCTCCTGCACTGGGCTAACAGGTAGCTGCTTGCCACCTGCTGGTGTGAAACTCAGCAGAAATCTGGTGGAGGGCTCGTGTCTCCCTGAGTATCACCCATCCGATACCCTGAGAAGATGCAGAGCCAGGTACCAGGAGAGTTGGGTACATCCTCAGGGCCCAGCCAGGCACGGAGGGTGGAGAGCACTTGGCAGGGAGGGTTGGGTCAGGTCAGTCAGTCACCTCACTACCTGTATGAGAGAGGGTTACAGGAATGTGTGTATGTCACCTCTCCCCATGCAAACCTTCGAGATAAAAAAAAAAAAAAAAAGATAGATAAAGAGACTCCAGCTAGGCAGCATGTCTTTTTAACAGGGGTCAGTCAATTAGATGTTAATTTGAATGTTTGTACTCCATAGTTCTGATTGATTGCCATCAAACTCAGCCGAGTAGGAGAAATTTTACCAGGTGTCCTGTATTCAGCACAGGAAATTATGATCACCGTAGCCTAGACTGACTCAGCTACATTTGACACTTGTCAGAGTAGGTGACACCAAAGGCCACGCCCATGATTAATTATCTTACTGGCACATGAGGCAAGCATAGTAGGTCTTCACCACGGGGGTTAAATGCTAGCTTTAGGCAGCTACTGCAAGATTGGTCAATACTGTTGCAACAACAGATGGCAAGACAGAAGTATGGCTGCAACTTATATTACACAAATTTCAGCTGCTTTTGTGACTGGATTTTACTTATGTACCATTTAAAAACCTGTCTATGGGTAAATGTTATTACTACTACCCCCAACAGTAAACTTTCAATTATAGCGGCTAATCTGACAACGTGCCTTAAAACCAGGCATGAAGTTCATCTGCATTGCTTCCAGTATAGGACCTACTACTCTTCGGCTGTTGATAGTTCATAAGCAAACAGTGCTTAAAACTTTATGGATAATATCAGGTAACATAATACCAACTTTTATATGGTGGATTAATAGTAATAGAAGTGTCTTCCTGAAATTTTATTAATTTGAACTCTCCCCCAACTGTGTTTGCTAATTAGGTTTGACCTACAAAGTTAGGTCAGCCTGAATTCATCCCTTAGGGCTCTGACAAATTTCACTCTCTGCGTGCTGTAATTAAGCGAACCTAAGTCCCAGCACAGCTAGTACTAGGGTGAGAGAAGAATTCTTCCATCCCTCCAACACTGTGTTGTCTATGTTGCAATGATGGTGCTGTAGCATTTTTAATGTAGACATACCCTTAATCACTACATTTGTGCTTTAGAACCAATTTGCCATGCTACCAACTTCACTGGGTTGAGCACCAAACCCACACTGGTATGAACTTAGAAATACTGTTAGTTTGGAGCTATTTGTTTTAAAAAAAAAAAACACTTTCCCAAAAATAAACATTTTGCCAGAGAGAAGATAATTCCTGACATGTCTGGCAGGGGGTGGGGGGTGTCTTTAAATTTTACAATACTGCAACTAAAGAGATGCATATAACAGGGGTCTAGATCATGCCGAAAGGGATTCAGCCAGGCATGTGGAGATGAGCATCTGGAGTCCAACTGAATTAGGTGGGATTCTGTGGACTCTTTTACAGGATCAAGGACATGTCCTAAGCCACCTGGTCACATACCAGAACAACTACTGTTATGGACATGCTTCAGGAGGAGTGCGAAGAAGATCCCGAACAATGTCGGAGCAAGCACGCATCCTTGTTTGATGCCGCTCCTGATTCTGAAAGCATCCGATAATGCGCCGTCATATTGGATGGTTCCTCTCATGTCTTCGTGGAACGACGGGATCATCTTGAGTAACCGTGGAGGACAGCCTATCTTGTGGAGCAGTTTGAACAGACCATCCCTGCTGACCAAGTCAAAAGCCTTGGTCAGGTCGATGAAGGCTATGTAGAGTGGCTTTCTCTGCTCCCTGCACTTCTCCTGCAGCTGCCTTAGAGAGAAGACCATGTCAACGGTAGACCTCTCTGCATGGAATCCGCACTGCGATTTGGGGTACACCCTCTCAGCAATCTTCTGGAGTCTGCCAAGGATGACGCGAGCGAACAGTTTACCAGTGATGCTTAGGAGGGAGATTCCACTGTAGTTGTTGCAGTCGCTTCTGTCTCCTTTGTTCTTATACAACGTTACAGTGTTAGCGTCGTGCATATCCTGTGGAACCTCACCCTCTTTCCAGCACAGGCACAGTAGCTCATGTAGGGGTTCCAGGAGTGTGTCCGTGGCACACTTGATTACCTCTGGTGGTATACCATCCTGACCAGGGGCCTTTCCCGCTGCAATGCTGTCAATGGCTCTCTTCAGTTCATCCACAGTTGGTTCTTGATCCAGTTCGTCCATTACTGGTAGGAGCTCGACGGCATCGAGGGCTGCGTCAACCACAACATTCTCGCATGAGTACAGCTTGGAGTAGTGCTCAACCCAGCGCTTCATCTGTTTGGCTTTGTCAGCAATGACTTCACCAGATTTGGATTTCAGAGGTGCCATCTTGTTCTGGGTGGGTCCTAATGCCTTCCTCATACCCTCATACATTCCTCTGAGATTACCAAAGTCGGCACAGGTCTGAATGCTACTGCATAGCTGGAGCCAGTGGTTGTTGGCACAGCACCTGGCTGTCTGCTGTACTGTTCTTCTGGCCTCTCTAAGTGCTTGCTGGGTACTCTGGCTCGGTGAGCGTTTGTACTCCAGGAGTGCAGCGCGCTTCTTGGATCTTCAACAGAGGGCATCATGCTGCACACAAGATCTGATGGGAAACTGTTTAACCTCGCAAGGCTGAAAGCTAAGTCTAAGGTGCGAGAAGTCCTCATCAGAGACATGCTGTTCACAGACGATGCTGCTGTAGTGTCTCACACAGAAGACCAGCTTCAAAAACTGCTGGATCAGTTCTCCAAAGTGTGCAAGGACTTTGGGCTTACCATCAGCCTAAAGAAGACAAATGTACTCGGTCAGGATGTTGCTGAATCCCCAGCAATCAGCATTGACAACTATACATTAGAGGTCGTCCACGAGTTCGTTTACCTCAGGTCCACCATCACTGACACCCTGTCGTTGGACACTGAGCTAAATAAGAGGATCGGAAGAGTGGCCACAACTATGTCCAGACTCAGCAAGAGAGTGTGGAATAACAACAAGCTGTACACGCACACCAAAATGCAAGTCTACAGAGCCTGCATCCTCAGCACCCTCCTTTATGGCAGCGAGACTTGGACCCTGTATGCCTGCCAGGAAAAGTGGCTGAACGTCTTCCACTTGCGCTGCCTCAGGCGCATCCTTGAAAACAAGAAAAAGGAAAACATGCTCCTAAAATCACAAATGTTCTAAAAGTAAATATAACTAAACTAACGGTTAAGTAAACAGGATTGTTGAGACTTGAGGGCAGATCCTACAAACCCGTAATTAGATGACTAGCGCTCGCGTGAAAATTAATGTCAATGGGAGCATTGTCCATAACAGTGTAGTGTAGGCATCCTTCAGTCTGCATAGACTATGGATCGCGCCCTTTAAAGTTTCAGTTGAGGACTTCATTTACAGCGTCTATTGTGACTATGAAGACTATGAAGACCCACATGAGAGTGACAGTCCTTGCTGCATCTCTTGCAGATATAGTGGGTGTCTGGCAAGTCCTTATTGTGCTTTCTGTGCGCTCGTTTCTCCTCTGCTAGCTGTCTGATCTTCATCTCGCCCTTCTGAAGGCCCTTGTGTAACCCCTGCCTCCATCTGCTGCGGTCGTCTGCTAGTTCTTCCCAGTTGTCCAGCTTGATGTCTACCTCTCTGAGGTCTCTCTTGCAGACATCTTTGTAGCGCAACTGGGGGCGTCCAGGAGGTCTTTTGCCAGAGGCTAGCTCACCATACAGGATGTCTTTTGGAATCCTTCCATCATTCATCCTGTGGACGTGGCCAAGCCAGCGGAGCCCAGCTGATTAGCAGAACGCCCACAGCCACCCACAGTGGGGCAGCATGTTTCTACTGATGGCACATATCTGCGCATGCCTTGGTGCACATAAGATTTATTTTGCCCATGGGTGAAAAAAATTAGAGGGGACACTGGTAAGGACACATTAAACGAACCACTCATTGCTCTCCCATCAATCCTGGTACTTCACAGAATCACTAAGGGAAGTTGATGGGAGAGTTTCTCCCATTGACCTCCCACGGTGGGCACGCTGCAAAAACTGAGCATATGGTATATTGATTCCACCTATGGTATTCATGTAGATAGAGTTGAGTATCACAAGCTGACTTTCTCCCTAAGTGTAGATCTGGCCATTGTCTAGTCTAATTTGACACCACTCCTGCAGAGATTTACAGCTATCCTCCCTCCTCCTTCCCCTGCCTGCTTTATGTTTCCCTGGTTGCTTATTTCTGCTCCAGAATCTGATGAAGTGGGCCTTACCCACCAAAACTCATTACCTAATAAACAATTTGTTAGTCTTTAAGGTGCTATAGGACAGCTTGTTTTTTTCTTATATTGTGAAGCTACAGACTAACTCGGCTCCCCCTCTGACCTGTGCCTGAACTTTACACACTCCCAAGTACTCCCATTGAGTCAAGACACATTTCAAACTTTACAGTAGAAGGCCCTGATCTTGGAAACCCTTAGAGACAGGGACTGTATTTGTCCAGTGGGAGGGGAACTGATTTTGGTGGGGACACTAGCTGCGAGACCTATAAGGCCTGGTGCCTGGGAAGGAGAATTACAGACCTATTTAAATAGTTGAATGATGTTCCTTAGAGATAAAAGCCAAACAGCCCAATCAGCAGGTGCTCATGTGAGCCAGCGGCAGCCAGAAGCAGTGCTCCTGCTAATTTTTTTCCACCCATGGGCAGAATAAATGTTATGTGCACCTTTGTGGATGTGCCCCATCAGTGGCTGCCCACTGTGGGTGAGCTGCTAATCAGCTGGGCAACCCCTGAATCTCTCCTGGGCGGCCAAGGGCTGGGCTGACAGGGAACTGAGCCCAGTCCAGCTGTTCCCCCCCTTCCAGCTGTGTCCTGCCCCCCCCCCCCCATCTGTCAGGACTCCAGTCTGATGCAACCACAACACAACCACGTGGCCAGAGACGGCGGCTCCACCCCACCAGCCAATCGCCATCAGCCCTGTTGGCCTAGGGGGCGGGGCGTTCTTCCTGTGCCCCGCCCCGCCCCCTCCAGCAACGCCCGCGATTGGCCGAACCTCGCCGGGGGCGGCGGGTGAGGTGGCCCGTCCGAACTCCCGGTGGCCAATGGGAGGCAGGAGCGGCCTCGCCCGCCGGTCGCTCTCGCTGGGGCTGTGGCGGCGGAGGCCGGAGCTGCAGCGCGCCGCCCATGGAGGCCGCCGCCGCCGCCGGAGCGGGCCCGGCCGAGGGGCCCGAGGCGCTGAGCTGCTTCTCCTACAACCAGGATTGCACGTAGGCGGCGGGCCGGGCGGGGGGCTGAGGAGGAAGCGGGGGGGGGCGAGAACTCCTGCCAGGACTGCGGTGGAGGTGGGGAGGAAGAGGAAGAGGAAGAGGAAGAGGAGGGGAGGGAGGAAGAAAGAAGCAGGGGTGGGGGGAGGACCCACGCCAGGACTGCGGGGGGACGGAGGAGGCGGGGGAAGGCTCGTGCCAGGACTGCGGTGGAGGTGGGGGGGCAGCGGGGAGGACTCACGCCGGGACTCGGGCAGAGGGCAAGTGTCAGCCCGGGCTGCGCGGGAGGGGAGCCTGCCAGGCTGGGGAGCCGGCCCTGACTTGTCCCCACGGGAGGAGGGAGCGATCCCCTGCTTGGCCCCGTGGCAGGGCAGCTGCACTGGAAGGGGAACAAAGAGGCAGCTGTCTCTCTCTGGCCGGCTCCAGGACCTGCCTGTTCCAGGCCAAGTCAGGGCTGCTGCCAGGGCCAGCTTGGGTCTGAGTAACCAGGAGGAGCTTTTGCTAGTTGCTGCTGCCTCTGTCCCACTCTGCTGCTCACAAAGAGCCGGTACCAGTCTGGCCCTGAGCTTATTAAGGGTCCGTTGTGTTAGAGCTGTCAGGATCCTGTTGTTGAAGTTTGCTGTACCGGTGATTATCTGTCCCGTGCTTGGGCCTGGGCCCGTGGGGAGATGTGTCTGTTGGCATGCAAGTTAACTCCAGATCTCCTCTTGCCTTCAGTACGAGCAGGCTTCTTTCTCATTGAGCCAAACCATTTTTTTGCAAGCTTGGGCCCAGCGCAAGGTGCTTGTGCACCCTGGTGCTCTTGGAAATTGGAGATATGGGATTGAGCTCTTTATGCCTCTCACTTGTTTACACCCCAAATGCTGACTGCAGCTAAGGGGACAGAAAGTTTAACTCCTTCCACAGTATACTTGGTACATAACCAGGGCTATGTGTCTGTGTCAGTGCACAGTGTATGGTTGTGTCCATCTTGATTTGATATAGTTAAGGCATTGGAGTTCAATCCCATTTCACATCATGTTTCCTGCTTTCATGCTTTCCTCACTTAGTCACTGTTGCACATTCAGGGTTTGGCTGATCATCAGCTAAAACATTCACTGTGCAGAGAAGTCATGGTAACATCTGGATGCCTCTAGAGATTGTGATCTTTAGTTTAGGACCCTGCTTCTGTTAGTCATTCAGTGTACATTTAAATAGTTCACAGCTGAACCACTATTTCTTGGCAAGATGATTGCATGGTAGCATGACAAGTGAAGCTTTCATTGGGTGATCTTATGGCTTTACAAGGCAGAGTGAATAATATCACCAGTTTACAGTTAGGAACACTGAGGCACAGCAAGCATCTCTGCCAGCTTCACCTAGCGAATTAAAAATATCAGGGCCAAAATAAACCTAGGGTTGACAGTCTGCACTAGACTTGAGTGCAGTCTCCAATACATTTTGGAAGAGGCAAGAAAATAAAGGTGGTTAGCTACACTCAGGGCAGGTCTGTGCTGCAGGGGAAGGTTGAATTAAGGTATGCACTTTCGGCTATGTTAATTACATAGCTGAAGTAGATGTCCCTTAATTTGGGCATCCACACTGTCTCCACTAAGGGAGGTAAGATGGGAGCCTGCACTCCCATTGACCTCTCTTCCTCCTAACAGGGTAGGACTACATTGGTCAATGGGGAGGCCCTGTAAATTTGATTAGCGCACCCTACTTGTAAATCAAACTCTGGAAGACTCACCACAGCAAAGTAGCTCTTCTCTGCAGTGTAGATGTACCTTAAATGTGAACAGTATTCTTCCTAATATTTAATCCATCTCACCCATGGGTAGCTCAAAGTAAGTAGCTCAGAACAATTGCAGATCCAGCATAAGTAGTTCTGCAGGACTGGGGAGGTAGATTAATCCCCTGGGAAAAGCCTACCAGTGGATATATTCTGATGCGTGGGTGACAGAGTGGTCACATCTACACTAGGGGAAAACTTCGAAATGGCCGTGCTAATGGCCAAATCAGAGAATACTAATGAGGCACTGAAATAGGAATAAGGGGCTTTTGATGTTTGCAGGGTCCTTTCAAAAAGGACCCGTGTAGATGAGCCACATGCGAGCAAAATGCAGCACTTTCAAAGTGCTGCAGCTGGCAGCATGCTAATGAGCTGCTGAATATTCATTTTAGCACCTTGTTAGTATTCTCCAATTTGGCCATTAGCGTGGCCATTTCAAAGTTTCCCACTAGTGTAGATGTAGCCAACGTGTTCTGTTATTGCTAAAGCCCTTGCTTGTAGGAGAAGAGCTGAATTTTCTACAGTGCAGTTTCTGGATATGCTCTCAAGTGTGGGGGTGTGGTACTTGCTAAAGCTCTGCTATCAATCCTCAAAAGCTGTCCCTGAGCCAGACACGGTTTTGTTTAATTCATGGTTTGACTTTGTCTAGTAGAGAGCAACTTTTACTGTCTCATTGAGTGGTCAGTTTAAGAGAAGCTTCACTTCAAGACATGGTCACATTCTGACAGCTCACTTGCACTATACTCCAAGACCAAAGCAGTTCGCTAATATAGCCTTATTTATGTAGTACAGAGAAGTGTGGATACAGTAGACTGTCAATTTAACAGACCCCAACTTAACAGACATTGGAAATAAGCCCCCCCACCCCAATAAATAAATGCCAGCAACTCACCGGAGCTGGTTGAGCCGCTGGGTCTGCTACCGCTTGAGCTGCCATGCACTCCTCCCACCAGGTGTGGGGTGCACGAGTGCCACCTGCCTGCGTGTACACGCCCCACCCCTGATGGCAGCGGCCCCGGCTGCCACCCCAGCCCTGGTGGCTCCAGCAGGTCTAGTGAGTCACTGGCATTTATTTGGCGTGGGTGGGGCTGGGGGAGCCTGGCTGGGCAGGGGTGTGCTGTGGCAAATACTGTACAGTACAGTAAACCATTTGGATTTAATGGACTTTTGGCGTTAACAGACCACCCTCCCCCTACTAGTCTTAAATTGAGGGATTACTGTACCAATATTTCTGGAGATTTGGAAAGAAAGCGTGCTATTGTAATGTTTGCACTGCTGTCTTACGTTTCCAGTTACTCAGTATCTCAAATTGTGCTTTGATGGAATTGGCAATGTGCTTCTCATGTGGCTGCACTGATCTGAGTGTGTTACAGTACAAATATTTTACTGTTCTCCCTTTTGTATTTGCTGTTCTAAATCAGTCGCTGATGTAAACTTAGATGTTGCCAGTTACCATAGCTGAGATCTAATCCTTAGCTAACATCAAATCTACATGTTAAAAACAAGCCTGCATTTTGCAAACAAACAGTCTCCTACATAAAACTGTGCATCAGTGCTGTCTCTTGGACACCAAGAAAGTATAATCACCAAGCTAAGGCTGCACAGCTTTCCCAAAACTCTAGTGTTTTTAAGGTAGACTTTTAAAGATCACTTCTCATCTTAGATGCATTGGAATCAGGGAAGGTCTTGCCTTTGCTGGCTGGAAGATGAAGTTCTCACACAACTTTAGCAATGATCTTAACAGATGAAAAATTCATGACCAGCACCATCCTTCATGCCTGCTACCTGCCCCCAAATGCCCTGTGATTCTTGTCAGAACCCAGAGAAACTGCAACTGTTTTTCCCCCCGGATGGGCTTCCTCTAGCACAACCACTTGTCAACTTCCAGGTCCTCAGTTGTTATCTCTCTGGAGCAGAAACCTACATCTCTCCCTCCTGCCTTGGATTTTCCCAGATTGCATAATTCCATGCCTGTACTATTCCCAGCAAGCCAGGGCAGGTCTACATTATGGGGGCAGTAGCTCTAAGATGCACAATTTGAGTTACGTTATTAACGTAACAAGTCCAGGTAGCTTACATCTATCTGCTTGCTACAGGGTCCATACCATGCTGGGTCCATGGGAGAAATTCCCTGCATTGACTCCCCTTACAACTCATCTCATTCTGGTGGAATTGCAGAGTCGATGCCCAGCCAATCTGCAGTCAATTTAATCTGCTAAATCAATCCCCAGCGCATTGATCATTACAATGTATATCTACCTAGCCGGTAATGGAGACAAGCCCTCAGAGTGCTTAAAGACGACAGTGTGTTTTGTGCTTTCTCTCTATAGGCTTATGCACAGCATACTTGCTAGTGGTTACAAGTTACCACACAGATCTTTTTAAGCAGAGAGAAAGCCATGCTAGTCTATATACTATCAAAACAAAAAAGCAGTAAAGTAGCACTTTAAAGACTAACAAAATAATTTATTAGGTGAGCTTTTGTGGGACAGACCCACTTCTTTAGTCTGTTCTGGTATGGCTATGGTCTGAAGAAGTGGGTCTGTCCCACGAAAGCTCACCTAATAAATTATTTTGTTAGTCTTTAAAGTGCTACTTTACTGCTTTATCTTTTTAAGCAAGCACAATTATTCTTAATGTGAAGCACTACAGGGAAAACATGAACACAATAAGAGCCTGTTTGAATGATAATATGTTAAACAGAGATCATCCCACCCCCACCCCAATTCCAGCAAAGGCTGTGCTAGGAGTCAGTCCTTCAAACCCCACGAAGTAGTTTTTCCCTGGTTATTAGTTCTGTTTCTGAGCTAAATCTGTTACGACCAACCATCTTCAGTCTCTCTGTATGCACCTTGGGCCTTTGATTTTCAGATTCTGGGGACAGGTCATGAGCAGATAGTGGGCCCCCTGTCAGAGCATATGATTTTGCCTGGGTGGGGAAGTATTTCCCATGATATCCAATTCACATGCAGTGTCCTGCAAGATCATTCTTGTCTGCAACATTATTCAGTGTAGTTCTTTGATCATCCCAGTCCACAACAGTGCATAACCTTTGCAAAGATTCCATGGATACTTTAACATAATTCAAAAATTCAGTCAGGGATACTGCAGGAAGTTGCCACATCTGTCATACTGCTTTTTTTTTTTTAACCTTACACAAGAGGAATATTTTCCTTGATTGGGCAAGGGTGGCAGAGTGGTTAGAGCACTAACCTTTCAAGGAACCCAGAGATTGCATGTTAATATGTACTAAATTAGTGCTGGCCATAGCATTCTGTTTTGTTCCCAGCTCTGCATCAGACTGTGTGTGGCTTCAGGCAAATCACTGAATTTATTCCAGGATGTGATAGATTTGTATTCAGAATCAGAGAAGTTAGTAGGAACATCAGTTTAAAAGCCAAATGGCAGAATATGTCCATGGTATACTTAAGTTTTTCCTGCTGTTTGAAATGAGACTATTCAGGCCTCACAGGGTATTCTGGAACTTAATTAGCATTTGCAAAGCTATCAGCCTCAGATGCAAATTGCTTTTAAAGCACCTTGTTGTGTACACCTCACAGTCAGAGAGAAACAACTATTGGGGTAGACAGTTGTATCTGTCATAGGTTGAAATTTGCATATTAGCCAAAGACTAAATGTTGCATTGTACTAGAATCTACAATTTTTTTCTTTGTTACTCAATGGTTTCGAGATCAGAGCAATACACTGCAAACTAATTAGCACTAATTTTGTTTTTTTGCAGCTCCCTGGCAATTGGAACCAAAACTGGGTATAGGCTTTTCTCCCTAAGTTCTGTGGAACAGTTGGACCAAGTCCATGAAAACAGTAAGTCTGTTTTATCTTGATGCAGTGGATTATTGGATGATGATAGGCTTTAGTTTGTATTGCTGCACGTTTAATCCGCCTCAAAGGAGCAGCTCCATTTGGTTAGCTTTCTTACTACAGCAGACCCCAACTTATGTGTAGGTTGCATTCCTGGGCAACCATGTGTAAGTCAAATTTTGCCTCAGTTGAGGCCAGGTGGGGGAGGGGTACTGCCACCTTCAAGTCCCCTGATCCTGGCTGCACCTGGCTCCCTGCTCCCAGAGCAGTGGGGAGCCCACAGCCAGGCACAGCAGTGCTGGTCAGTTTCCCAGCTCCTCCAAGCAGAGCCCAGCCAGGCTGCTGCCTGGTTCCTGGCTCCCTGCCCCTTGCTGGAGCCAGGAAACTGACCAGTACTGCTTCACTGGCCAGTTTCCTTGCTCCTGCAAGTAGGGAGGAGCCAGGAGCCAGGCTGTCACCTGGTTCCCAGCCCCTCACCACTCACAATTTCTACTTGCTTTATTGCAAGAAATGCACAAGTGGAAATCATGTAAGTCGGGCGGGGAGGGGCTACTGTATAGCACGGATGACATCTGCCTCTGCTCCCATCCTCATTGGACTAATGCTGTCCTAGATAAATAGTATTTAAAAGGGACATTGGCAGGTTTTAAAAAAAAAAGTCAACTGGAAGCATATTTTTACCACCATATTGAATATCATTATAGGTTATTAGACCTGGGCATTGAAGAGTTTGTCACCATTTGGTTGTTCAGACTGAATGAAGTAGATGCTAATCAGTCTTGTTTTCTGGGAGTTTCATCTCCGTTCCCATAGGTTAGCTGAATACAACTGTGTTTACGTTGCAAACACAAGAAGACTTAAATGTAAGTTCTTCGTTTAGGATCAGTAAATTTTAGACACACAACTTCAGTCCTGAATTACCTGGAATTTGATGTAAAGACTCAGGGTACGCAATTAAAGTGTCTCTTTTAGAGACCCATCTACAAGGGGCTTGACTCTGAGAAGCTCTTTTATTGCTAAATTGTATATGGTGCAGTTTTCTTTGCCAAGATCATGTGACAAAGACTAGTTTTAAAAAAAAGCTCTAACCTTAATTAGCATTTGTAAAGCTATTCGGCAAAGCCCTTTAACCTTGCCATGACAAAATTTGAGTTTGGGTGTACTGATACGACAAGCAGTGTTGATCCACAATCTGTTTTTTATCCTGGAAGACTCTCTGAAGTCATGAACAGACCAATTAAGGCCCTATGACAAATTATACTATTTTGTCTACGAGACTGGGTGTCATCTACACCTGGTAGTCCCAATCAGTGTTTGCTCTAATTTTGTCCATCCATGAGCAGAATAAATTGTGTCCACCAAGGCATATGCCGATGTGTACCACCAATGGAAACGCATGCTGCTGGCTGTAGTTCTCGGTGGGCATTCTGCTAATCAGCTGGGCAGCAACTGACGCTCTCCTGGGCATCCACGCAAGTGCTCAGCTTACAGGGAACATTGGTTCCAACCAATCCAGATGCACTTCAGTCTCAAAGCGTGCATCTGATGAAGTGGGTTTTGGCCTGTGCGACCTTATGCCTAAATAAATCCGTTAGCTTTTAAGAATCCACAGTTCCAAAAACACTGGAAGAGTGTCTAAATAGTGTCACAGCTGACACTTGTAACCGGGCCTCTGAAATGGTTAGGCGACAGCCTACAAGACACAGCGCAGGCTGACTGGCATATGTGGGGGGGGGGGGCAATCACACGCCATACTAGATAGGAAGCCCATCCTAAAGCCTTGCTATCTCTAGAGTTGCCTATTGTTTTTACACCCCCTCTTAAAATATTGTAATCTAGACATAGCACAAGAACAACATTTAAACAAAATTAGGACTAGCACAGGTCTGCCCTCGGCATATGCTAGCACCAGAACATAGTTAGAGTGAAAGAGGAGAACTCTCTCCCCAGTTACCTGGGTGTTTTGAGGAGGAGGGCTTGTGGTGGTAAGAGAGTAAAAGGTACAAAAAGCCAAGCAAAGTACTCTGGCGTAATATAACTGGGGGTTGCGGTGGGAGAGACTATCTTACCTCCCTTTAGGGCAGCTATCCCTTTCTTCAGGGAGTCCAGAACAGTCACAGCATGTACTTACAGGAAATAACAGCAGACTACACAGTGTTTGCTCCTGTCTCAGACAGCCTGGTCTTCCCCCTCTAAGGAGCTTCTCCAGCTCTTTTGCAGGACCTGTATATCCCTTGATTAAGGTAAACAGCTGGGAAGGAGAGCCCATCCCCTCTATATCCTGTCGCCTTCTGATTAAGTACACCTGGAGGGCTCAAGCCAGGCTAGTCACTTGTGGCAGCGCTGCAGGCACTAAGTCCTGGTCTCCAAAGGAAAGACCATTAACCCCTTGCTGCCTGAGCCCTGTGCATACCTGATCAGGAGGCCTATGTGAAGCCATGCCAAGCAAAGTAATGTTTAATAAAAGCAGCACTCTCGTGATTAAACACCAGCTCCTGAGCTAGGTGAAACGCGTGAGGGATTTTACTCTTAGAGCCAAGGCCCCAAGATGAAAGCACCTGCCTCACTTTCTTTTGGCTGAACAGATGAAATACCAGATGTTTACATTGTGGAGCGCCTCTTCTCCAGCAGCCTGGTGGTCGTGGTGAGTCACAGCAAGCCTCGGCAAATGAATGTCTATCACTTCAAGAAAGGGACAGAGATCTGTAACTATAGCTATTCCAGCAACATCCTGTCCATCCGTCTGAATCGGCAGGTAAGGGACGAGGGTATCACTTGCTTCTGCATTAATTGTCAGTGGAGTCTAAATAAAATAGATGTGACACTTTCCCGCCCCGGGGTTTAAGATGTTCTCACTCCATCAACTTCTGTTACACAGATACCCACAAATGAGTTACATTTTGAACTGTTTTAGCCTTTAGACCAGTGGTGGGCAACCTGTGGGCTGCATGTGGTCCCATGGGGCTCCACCTGCAGCTCATGGACCCCTGGCTGCTCCCTCCCCCACGCACCCCTGGGACTCTGTAAGACTCCCCATACCCTCCCAGCACTTTTGGAGCACAGCAGATCTCCTGATGCACACTCTGTCCCTGCTCCCCCACGGCTAGAACGTGCTGAATCAGCAGTTCAGCACATTCCGGCTCTGCGGGAGAGAAGTAGGAGCGGGGACAAAGTGCGAAATAAGATGCTTCATGCATTCCAAAAGTGCTGGGAGGGAAGGGGAGGAGCAGATAAGTGTGGGGCTCTGGGGTGTGAGGAGCATTGGGGAAGGGACACACAGAGGGCGGGGGAGACTGCTGGGCCCCAAGTGGAACTCCAGTCTCCCAAGGTGAATCACCCACTATTCCTTGGCTCATCTCTGCTTAGCTTCTGTCCCTCAGTTCCATCCATTTAACACCATGTAATTTGCATTGCCTCTGAGTGTGGCTCAGCATGTTCCTCAGCGAAAGGCATGTTTTAAATGCATTGCTTCCTGCATTTCCTTGTAATAACCCTGCGTGGGATAGGAGAGCTTGGTTTTGGAGAAAAACACTTCTGGTCAGCGTAGAGTTAAAAGATGATAAAGCAGCTACACGCAGTTTACTCAGCAACAAACAGTTAATTAACCTGTTCTCATTAAACAAAATTGCCTGGGACAAAGGCGAGTAGTCTCACGGGGGTAGCTGTGTTAGTCGGTATCTTCTCAAAACAAAGCGAGCAGGTTTGTAGCACTTTAAAGGTTAACAATTTTATTTATTTGGTGATGAGCTTTCGCACGTAATACCCACTTTTTCAGATTTATGGACAATAAATCCGTAACTCCGCTGTGTCAGATTAAGGGGGGTTTTGCAGGGTTTATGGTGCTCTGTGCAGAGGCACAGGGAGGGCCTGCACTTAGGGCTGCAGGAGATGGACAAGGAGACATAGATGCAGGAACGGGGGTGCTGCTGCAGCACACTCATATATTATATGTGTAGCCAGCTGCTACCCACCCTACCGTCCAGGGCTCTGCTCCCAGCCCCACACCTTCCCTAAGCCTTGGCCCCCAGCCCTTTTGGAGTCCCTGCTTCTCAGAGACGTGGTGAGGATAAATGGGGACGAGGCGCAGCTGGGTGGGTATTGAGGGGGCTGGCTGCTGGAGCCAGCACTGCCTGCACCTTGCTGTCCCACCCCACAGCTGCTGCCTTATGCATACACAGCATGCAGCTGCCCAAGGTGTCGCCACATTTGGGACACCTGGTGCCCTGTGCAGCTGCATATTCAGCATTAGCTTAAGGACAGGTCTGGATTTTTGCCCCTGAAAGCTTATGCCCAAATGTTTTAGGATATAAAAGGTAAGGTTGCTACTCTGGAAAGCTAATGTTCTAGCACAGGTGGATACAATTCATGATGGTTATGATCCAGCACTGGAGAACAGACAGGTCAGCATAGGAGCACTAAACAAAAGGGAGTTTAGAGGACACAGGAGGGTACTTGTCACATGGGAAGAGAGCTCTTCCATGCCTGGGGGATGATGACCTCCCCTCTCCTGCTTGCCATTGGCAATAATAATTTGTTCTGCCTCAGCTGTCATTTAAATGCGTGTATGGTGTTGTAGCTATGCTCGTTCCAGGATAGTAGAGAGACAAGGTGAAGTAAGTTATATCTTCAGTTGGACCAGCATCTAGTGATGAGGCAGATAAGCTTCCAACCTTGCAAAGAACTCTTCAAAGAGTTTGTCTCTCTCACCAACAGCGGTTGGTCCAATCAAAGATACTGCCTACCCCAACTTGTCTCACGAAAGTGTGTGTGAAGCAGATGCAGCTAGAGTGTTTACAGTTGCTATATGGTAGGATTGTTGGCTTACCCTAGTATCTACGAGAACGTGCATAAAAATGTCTCTCAATACTTGGAGGCAAGTTGGACCAGTCCTCTCAGCATGAATGCAGTTTGTTTCAGTGCACTGCAGCATGAAATGAGTACAAACGCGGCCAAATTTATCTCTGGTGTAACTCTGACTTCAGGGGACTAAACTATTGATCTGATGAAGTGGGTCTGTCCTGCAAAAGCTCATCACCTAATAAATCATTTTGTTAGTCTTTAAAGTGCTACATTTTTGCTGTTTTGTTTTGTTGGAGCACAGACTAACACAGCTACCTCTCTGTTACTGGCCTTTGTGAGTTAATCTGCTGACAGCCAAGTTATGCACTTGCTTTGTTACTCTGAAAACCCTCGTCTTGGACTTCAGTGTGGAAAACATACCGCACGGGAGAAAGTTCATCATAGTGTAAAACCCATCCAAGCCAGAGCACTGCTGTCAGCCATGAAAGTTTAACCAAGAACAGCTCTCTTTTTGGGTAAATAGTTCTGACTTCTGATTTGATCCCTTAGTGGAAAATCTTTGTTATTCAAACTGAAGAATCCATTTGAATTAGACTTTTGGTGGCTGCTGATTCATGGAAACTTTGTTTCCAGCCCTGTTATTACTTCCACATGGTGAAAAACGACTATTTTTTTTCTTCTTCAAATGCTGCAGCAGGGGCTAGTGCTTCTGATTGGTGAGAAGTAGGGTTAATATATTAATGAAAACTCCCTATATTTTCCTTGGATCTCTTCGCTGTAGTTGTGGTGCGGAATCCTTTTGATGTACCTATGAGAAGGACACTTGTTGCTTCTCAGTGCGCAGGTCAAGATGATTAGTCTGTTTGTTAGTAGCCGAATGAAAGCAGAGAGGAAAGTGCCATGGAGTAGTAAGCAACAAAAGTGATACATTCCACATAATGCACGTTGTACTGGTGTTTCTTCTCACACACCCTACAAATTATCACAATGCACACTAAGGCATTGTTCCCTACCATCAGAGCAAGAAGTATGAATACCTACACTAGCTCCTCATCCATGGGCCATTACCTGCCCTTCGTATGGCGCTTTACGCTAGCACAAACTGAGAGGCAACCCTCCCAGTCTCATCTAGTCGTGTTGGACGCTGGTGTTAATGACTGCTCAACAGGCAGGGCAGTGGAAAATGAGAGCTTTTGTCTGAACCTCTCCATGGACTTGTTCAGGCCAACCTTGTAAATGTCTTCTCTTTTCACCTCACTGCTCCCACCAGTCCTCTCGTGTCACCAACAGGAGATCTCGTTCCACTTGGTGCAGATTTTTCATTTGTAGCTCCTGTCATCTAGAAGAACTGTGTTTGAATTTCTGCTCCTCAGCCCCCGCATCTAACATCTGAACACCTATCTGCATTATCTCTCATGCACACATATAACCCTCTTTGCTTCTATCAACAGCCTTGTGTTGTAGAACTCTGAAGCCTTGAGACATTTGCATACAATACAATTCACAGGCCTCTGGTATACAGTTGAGGGCAGTTCCTTTGGAAAGTGCCATTTTATGCTAATGGGAGGAAACACATTGGCCACTGTGGTTAGCAGGAACAGAAGCTTCTTTTTATAAAAAGGCTTTGATTTCAAGTAGTGTTGGTGGGCTCTGTAGTTATGCACCAAGGCCAAGTTTTTAAACTTGGGTATCTAAAGTTAGTCACAAACATCCTCATGAAGACCGAAAATAAGTGGCCTGATGGCCGAATGGGTGGAAGCACTTGGAGCTTCCACCACCGAAGTCTGAAGATTCTGGCATTGCCTTTTAGTGCCAGGTTTTCAGAGGGGCTGAGCACTTGCCACTTCCATTTATGATTGGGGCTGGAGGGCAGGGAGAGCTGCTGGTGCTCAGCGCTCCTGAAGACAGGCCCCCAGCTGCCCAAGCTCACGCTCTGCTTGCGTCAGTACAGAATACATTAGTGACAAGTGTCGGCTTACAGCCTGTTTGGGGGCACAGTGCTGACCTAATGTTAACAACCTGGCAATACTAGATACAGCTCTGGAGCACTCCTGTGTTCTACTCCTTTCTATTTCTTCCTCTCCTTTCAACAGCCTTTTTCCTGGCAGTCGGTACTGGGAGTGGTTTCAGGATCCCTGGAAGCACAGCAGAATCAGGTGGCAATGGGGCAGATCACGTTAGCTGTCCGATCCATCCTATTGCCAAGAAAAATAGTTTTTCCTCTGTTTCTGCTGATCCAAACAGACATGCCACAATGTCTCCCCCAGTCAGAGCTGGAACATGGTCCCAGTGCTAGAGGCAGCTCTGGAGTGGGCAGCAGAAGATGGAGTCTTGCTCCCCGATGGTGTTTGAGAAATTACCCACAAGCTGTAGGTTTATCTTCCTTACATTGATCCTCTGGGATCTGGAATAAATAGAAAGCAGTGGGTGTCTCATCACATGCATGTTCCATCTAGTTGCATATGACGTTAGTGTATTGTAGTGAGCAAAGCCATGCTGTGTGGGGAGCAGACTAGATGGGATCTAACAGCCTTGTCCCCCTCTAATTTTTATGATTATAAAGTGTCCTGTTGTTCAAGAAGCCACAAGAGGAAAAACATCAACAGGAAAAGCATGGTTAGGGTTGGGAAGGGATGAAACTCGGAGATATTATGAGACCACCATCATTGCCTTAGTTCAGATTGCATCCAGATAATCCCTACAGCACTGTACATTGGCAAATGCTCTTTAAAATCCACTCCCTTGTAAGGTCATGGCAAAAGAGATCAGGGTGTGTAATCTGGGTTCCAAAGTCAGGCAGTTCTTTGCAGTTGTTTTGTACAAAATCAAGGGCTTCTCAGCAGCAAGGGATTTGAAAAGAAGAGTATCACCTCTCTTATTAGCCACTGTGGAGAGCAGAGCTGCCTGATAGCTCTCTCTGAGTGCAGGACCCGAGAGTGTAAACTCTGCTGGGAAAGACACACGTTAGTGGCAGCTGCTGACATGTTTTTAGTTTGTGGGTAGGGGAGATTAACAAATTGTGGTTGTGTGCCTGTCTGTCGTGTTTTTGCAGAGGTTGATTGTTTGCCTGGAGGAATCTATTTATATTCATAACATTAAGGACATGAAGCTCCTGAAGACAATCCTGGATACCCCTCCAAATACAACAGGTAAGGAAAGGAGGTTGGATCAGAGGAAACTAATGATAAACTGTGTGTTCTGCACCAAGCACTACAGAGCTGAAACTTCACTGTAAGAATTGAAATCAAGCCAGCGTCGGCAGTCTTGCTACTGTGTTTAGCTCAGAGTTGAGAATCCAGAAATGCACTGAAGACTGTAAATCGCTCCAGTGGCGTGGAGATGCGAGAGGAGCTGTGTCTCAGCATTGCAGAGCTGAGGGAGTGGGAAAGAGGTGGAGAGTGTGCACAGCTGAATGGGTGAACTGCTCCCAGTTACAAAGAAATAACTTAATTGAAGGACACTGGCAGCACTGCTAGGACTGTAGCTAAGTGCTGCCCTGGTTGTAACTTATATGACGTGTGTATGAGGCTGCCTGGAAATTGCCAGACGTGGTTTGCCTGTGATTGACACTCTGACATGAGTTATGGTAGAAGGAAAGGAGTTTCATTCTCTGAGTATTAGGGGTTTTTAGCTGAGGACCTTGGAGCTGCAGCAACCAGGATGTATATATAGCCACCACGTGTTACTGCTCTAACCTCAGGATCCAGCCTACACTGAAATCTGTCCCACAGGTGACCTGCAACAGGCAACCACTTAAAAATTCCCAGTATAATTTAATTCAGCCGAACAGCCAACACTCTCCTCTCCCGCATCTTAATTCAAGCCACACACAATGCACGCTTCCCCCTCCTTGCTAGAGTCTCTTTTTAGCCTTAGATAAAAAGAGCAAAGTCCAAATGTAGAACCATACTTCAACTTCAACCCCCAGGATCCTTCCTGAGGGAGGGGATTAGGATTGCTCCCTTCAGAACTTCCTGCCCTTTCTGTTACTTTTTTCCACTTCAGAGAGACTCTTAGCCTTTTGAGTTCCTGCGCAAACGAGATCCGTCTGCTTTCATTCCCCGGGTAGGTCAGCAGAATAGCTCTGCACCTCCACACGGAGTCCTGTAGCTTGACCCCTGATTATAGACCTGTAGTTAGACCATGGCTCAGATTGTCTCCAGGCTAGTGTAGATCATAACACAGTCCTGTGGCAGCCAGCGAGGTTTGTACCATTGTGGAGAAAGCCCTTGCAACTATTTCTCTTCCAGGGACCTGCTTGGCACCAGCTCCAAAAGTGGGTAGTAACGGACAGGGAGTGGGGTGTAGTCAGTACCATTAAGGAATGCACTAGTTCAGTTCACCTCTCTGAGCAGCCTCTGCCAGAAGAACTCCTGTAGAGTCCGGCCATGACCTAACGCTACAGTAGAATCCAGCTGGCTCACTTCAGCTGAATCCCGTCTTCTGCTACTTAGGGGGAAATCCAGCGCTACATCCTCTTGGCATCTGTTTATTTCAGCGTTGGGAGGGGAGCTGCATTGGCTTCCTGCGGACACTGTTCCGACGTCACAGCCGTGGATTGTGGCCTCTCTCACTGTAGAGTCCTGTCCATGGAATGAATTCCTGCTTGGCTTTCCAGGAACACAATGTCTGGCCCTCCAGCATGACCTACTTCAGCTTCTTAACAGATGGCCTCTTGCTGAGGATTAAACATATTAAAGCTTCAGATATAATTGTATGATGATAAAAAATATCCCATGATACACAAACATCCAGGCATGCTGCTGTTTTGTAGTAGCCTGAAAGAGTCGTCATCTTGTTTGAGAAGCAACACACATGATGATAACGTGGAGCAACGAAGGGTCCTGTGGCACCTTATAGACTAACAGAAAAGTTTAGAGCATGAGCTTTCGTGAGTTAACTCACTTCTTCAGATGCACTGAAGTGAGTTAACTCACGAAAGCTCATGCTCTAAACTTTTCTGTTAGTCTATAAGGTGCCACAGGACCCTTCGTTGCTCTACAGATCCAGACTAACACGGCTACCCCTCTGATAGATGATAACATGGATTCTCTGAGACTCCAGACCGTTCTGATGTTGGATTTGTGGGTTGTTTTCTTGGTTTTTTTGTTTTGCTGTTGATCACAGCCGTTACACCTAATTTTTGAAGGACCATTCTTGCTGGTAAATTTTGCAGCATGGAGGCCTCCAGCTGCCATTCCGATGAGAGCGGTGACAAGTGCATTCGCTGCAGCCATTGCTTATGTTGTCACTTAATGTACAATCCCCACAGTGGTTGATCCCTTGAACAATGTCCAGGCACAGAACAGGCTGCAAACAATATAAGTGGACTGGGCTGATCAGGTGCAAGGGACCTACATTCACTTTCCATCTGTGTCTACTCTTGCACTGCAAGCAAGGAGCAGCCCGCGTGGCTTTGCTTAGAAGTGGCTCCAGCTTGAGCCCCGCCCCCTCACCAAATGTCGGGATATTGATGAAGGCATCACAAGGGTTTTGAGGCACACAGCAGATCAACCACAGCCGGCATCCCTGATCTGGAGGGGAAATGCTCTTGATAACTTTCTCCACAAACTCGTTGCAACCCAGTGTTGGTGAAATGACATTTCCTGCTGTGGTTCCACAGACAGGCTTTCCCAGAAGGTTGCATCTGATTAGAGTTGCCTTCTCAGTAATGTTCTGATGGCTTCCTCGGCATAGGTAAATGCCCAGCCAGGGTGAACCTGACTGGTTTCCATGCACCTGAGGGAGCCACGCTTGGTTATGGGAGTGCAAAGCACACTTCATATACTGAGTGCCCTTCATCTCCCAAGATGCTGCTATAACCAGTCCTCTCCTCTATTATTGAGAGGGAGCACAGCTTGGAGGGGTCGGGAGGGCTAATGAGCCCCCCTGACTCCCTGAAAACCACAGAGGCAGGAAACAGATTCCTGAGTTCATGGTGCTCGGATGCATTGTCGGGCTACGAGATCATGTCCGTGGGGAATTCTAAGCAGGCCAGTTGCATTTTTACTTATGATGTCAGTGGCTCAGCTGTGGGCCAGCTGTGATGTATTGACCCTGGCAGGGCATTCCACTCTCCCAGGGAAGCGCCTTCCAACAGGCTGTTCTCTTGCAGAAGTTTCTGTGGTCTGGGAAGAGCCATATTGTGTGGAGGGTTGAACTCAGTTCATCTTTATTTTTTTTGTTTCCCTATTGTCTCTTTTGGGAACTGCCACATCTGGCCCAGCTGCTGCCTCAGTTTCCCTTTGCTGGCTCCCTTGTAACTGCATGGAGGCTGCACAATCTTAACACCCATTCATGACTTCTGGTTTATTAAACTGCTAGCACAGTTCCATTTTGACTACTCTTCCCCTAACTTCTGGCCAGTCCCCAAGGTAGCATGGTCTCTTCCCGGCCCCAAGCAGCACCCAGTATCTGGGTGCCCATCACTGTGCAGCTTGAATACTCTGAGATGAGATGATCCTGCACTGGAGGAGGATGACGTCGGACTGTTGCTCATCTACGTCTGCAGCAGTGCTGCTCTTTGCGCCTTTGAGCGATCAGCTCTGTGTTTTCTGTACGTACTTGTCCCTGGCCTGGTTTTCTGTTTGAATCTGCCAGGCAGGCCTGGAGCAGGGTGTTAACTGACTCAGAGCCTGGCTTCTCTAGATCCTAAGTCATACCCAGCCTGACAGGAAACAGGTTCACTGAACGTTCTCTTACTCACTCACTGTTGCCATTAAATGGCACTGACAGATAGCCAGGGCTGGCCTTTTGAGGGAATTCCTTCCTTGTCTCTTTGGCCTTTTGGGTTCACTTATTAAAAACTCTCTGGTATATCCTTGAGCTTAACCCTTCCTCAGCCTCCAGTCACACTGTGCAGGCTTTATTAGCGGCCTTGTATTTTAAACACAGTTCCTACTGCTGTCCAGTTTATATGGCTGCATCTGACCTCAATCCAAGGTAGAGCAGAGACTGGCACTGTATAAATACCCTGGATTGATTAAAGGGATTTCTCAGGTTATTGGCTGCTGCTGTAGCTCAGGGTTTTTGTTCAATTGTAAATAATGATCAGAAACTGTAGCTGCAGCTAATGCTGCACAGCTGTTGGGCATTTGCCAAGGCAGTATCCTGACGTGACCAGCTCCATGAAGAGGGTAGGGAGAGGAGGTGCATTTCCTGTTTGCAGAGCTGAGAGCACAAGCTGGCTGGATCCCAAATTGCCTTCAACTCTGCAGTCTCCTTTACACCTGATGCCTTCCTAGCAGTGCTGCGTAAGATTTGACACTCAGGCCATACCAACCCGGTTCTCCCAGGACCAGCAGTCCCCTGCATTCTAACAGCAGCTACTGTATGTCTGAGGGGGACTGCATTGCTCTGGGGGGAAAAAACAAAAACAAGAATCATTTCAGTGCATGGGCAGAGTAGGCAGGGATGGGCCGGGCCATAAGCTGAGTACGTAATATTAGAGTGGGGATGTGGGGCAGTAAGAGGCATTTTGTTTTCATCCTTCCCAGAACATGCAGCCTCCTCTTCTCCTGTGACTTCTGTGCAACTCAAAAGAGGAAGTTTTGACTCCGGGCCCATGTCATGATAACGTGAAGTTCTTCCCAGTTTTGGGCCCCCCGGTATAAAAAGGGTGTGGATGTGCTGGAGCAGGTTCAGCAGAGGATATCAAAAATGATTAAGGGTCTGGAGCACATGCCTATGAGGAGAGGCTGAGGGATTTGGCCTTGTTTAATTTACAGGAGAGAAGACTGAGGGGTGATTTAATAGCAGCCTTCAACTTCCTGAAGGGGAGCTCTAAAGAGGATGGTGAGAAACTGTTCTCAGTGGTGTCAGATGGCAGAACAAGGAGCAATGGTCTGAAGTTACAGAAGGAGGGGAGTAGGTTGGATATTAGGAAAAACTACTTCACCAGGAGGGTGGTGAAGCATTGGAATGCGTTGCCTAGAGAGCTGGTGGATTCTCCATCCCTCAAGGTTTTTAAGTCCCGGGTTGACAGGCTCCTGGCTGGGATGACTTAGTTGAGGTTGATCCTGCTTGAAGCAGGGGGCTGGACTAGGTGACCTCCTGAGGTCCTTTCCAGCCCTATGATTCTAAGGGTGGTGCAGTGAAAAGGGGCCTGTCCTTGGAGGTCAAGTCCCTGCTCTGCCACAGGCTTTCAGGGTAGCCTGGGTGAAGTCATTTGGCTTCTCTGTGCCTCAGTTCTCCAGCTATAAAATGGGGATAATTGCACTGCACTACCTCCAAGGGCTGTTGGGAGAATAAATGCCTCAAAGACGGAAGCACTCATCTAATCTCATAACAAGTTAGATAAAGATCTAATGCCTTGGGGGGATACCTGCTGAACTCTTATAAGCACTGTGGGGCTCTGCCCTGCAGCCAGGAGTTCAACTGGCATGCCAGGTGGTGTGCTTTGCATAGGGTCCTGCAAGGCTGTGCAGCCAGCTCCAAGAACAAGCTCTTAAGTGCCCAGAAGGGAACTAAAGACGTCACTCCAGCTACCCGCAAACCTCACCTGTGGGTAAGAAAGGTGATCTAGTGACAGGGCATTAGACTAGGGACTCACAAGCTCTGGGTTCAGTTCCCAGCTCAGCCACAGCCTCCCAACGTGGGCAGAGGCAAATCACTGAACTGCCCTGAGCTCAGCTGAAAAGTGGAGCTGTTGGACAGGATGTTGTTAGACTAAAAGCCCTGATCAGTGGCTGTGAGGAGCTTGGCAACGCGGTGACAGGGGACAGATGAGTAGTGGAATGCAGCAAGTGATTTAATCTCTCCAGTCCCCCGGGTTTTTAATTCAGATGAAGGGAGAGAAACTGGCACTAATATTGATCTGTGAGAAGGAACCCCTTTAAAAGCATCTTGGGTAAAGAGTTATCAGTGGAAGAAGGGAGCCCTATCCTCACAGGCCAGCAGGTGTCACCAGAGTCAAGGCATTTCCTAGTGATTTCCAGCCCACTTTTGAGGAAAGCCCATATGCTGTGCGGCTGGACTCGCCTCCCCTGAAGCAGTGGAGCTTGAAACTCCAGGGTTTCTCTCATGGCAGTACCAGCTCCGTTTTCATTGTGTGTGCTCGCCCTCCACCTAACCGCATTTTTCCTTGCCCCATGTCTTGCTAGGTTTATGTGCACTTTCTATCAACCATTCCAACTCCTACTTGGCGTATCCTGGCAGCTCAACGATGGGGGAGATCATGCTTTACGATGGAAATAATTTGGTAGGTGCGAGGGGGCTTCAAGGCTGGGACACGTGGATAGTGACATGGGCAGAAAATAACGTGCATTGAGTATACACAAACAGCTAGTGAGCTGCCCATCTGAGCTCTTTTAATGATAGAAGAGCCAATCCGCCTAACTGTACCACACAGAAATCGACCGCTAATATTGGGGTTGTCCTCTACGCCTGCTCATCCAGACATGGCATGGGGGTCAAGCTCGCTATCTGGCACATGCCCAGAGCCAAAGTAGTGAATTTAAGTTCGTGGTGTAGTTTGGGGTGAGCGACCTTTCCGAGGTGGAATGCCAAAATTTGACCTTTTGAGCTCTATGAGAGGTCCGAGTGCCGGTAATACTTCCATAGTCCTACTTACAACAGCTTCATAAATGAAGCTGCAGAGCTTTACCATTTAGGTGGTGGCTGGTAACATTCGCTGATCTTTTGTTAATCCACAGGAGGCCTGGCTTTGAGTAAGCGCCCCAGCTGCATGGGGGAGGAGGTGTGGGGCTGAGCTCCCACCTTGCATGCCAATGAAAATTGGCTCATGTGCCACTCTTGGCATCCGTGCCGGGAGTTGCTGGCCCCTGGTCTAGTTCTTTGGCAAGGAAAGCAGCCTTCATGTCCTGCATTCTGCACATAGCAGCTGGGAAGAAATGTATGGTCACTTTTACAGGGAGAAAGGAGCTACAAGGTAGATAAAGCCAGTGAGTGGCAAGTACTGAGAATTATTAGCAAGTCCCCAGTCCTCCCCTGGCAAAGTTTTCTTGAGGCAAAATCCCAAGAATCAGTATTGTTTTGTAAATTAAAAGCTCTATAGAGAGTGAGCTGTCCCCCGAGTTCAGGGCAGCTTGTGCCAGGTAGGAGCCAAGCATCAAAGGAGAAAGGTAGGAGGCCAGTCACATCAGCACAGCCTGACTGGAGATATGCTGGGCACCCCTGACTGCCAGAGGCATTGTAAGTCCTGGGCACAGGGCCTGTGGGTAAGAGGAAGAGCTGGGCTGGTTGGAATGTCTCCTGAATTCAGAACTAGGCTCAAAAGGCATTTATGGGACATAACTCAAGTGTAATTGCTTAGAACCCAGTGGGATCCTGTTTACACGGGATGAACAGAGAGCAAGCTGCTGCGTGAGGGCTCAGTTTATGGAATATATCGCCGGAAAGGAGGTGGGGGTTGTAGCACTTTGGTTGATGCTCCTGTTACCTTTTTACCAACAGAGAACAGTCTGCACGATTCCTGCCCACGATGGGCCCCTCGCTGCCATAACCTTCAACTCCACCGGCTCGAAGTTAGCAAGCGCTTCGGAAAAAGTGAGAGAAAAGCCCCACTGTGAACAGAGTCTCCTAAATGCCTGTATGTTTGTGAGGTTGCGGGTTTGCCGAAGATCCACAGGGCAAGCTGGTATTTGCTTGCTTGTTCTAGGGGAAGTGGTATCTTCCTGTGTTTCATGACAGTGAAGCTCTAGGATTGATTGAGGGGAAGAAGGGAGCTGGGCTGGGGGAGGCAAGTGAAAGAGATGCACTTGTGAGGAAGAGATTTGATTTTTGCTTTGCACTGGGCAGGAAGGCCGAAATGTTTGCGTGTTCTAAACGCCCCAAGGAAAGCATTGGAGAAGGGGCTTGTTTCTGTTTGCTCTGCTTGCTGCATAACCTTTATTCTGCATTTTTACAGGGCACTGTCATTCGTGTATTTTCTGTACCTGATGGGCAAAAACTCTATGAATTCAGAAGAGGAATGAAGAGGTCAGTTCACTCTGTAAAATGGTTGACAAGCATGCCAAGGGCTCAAGTAGCAGCATGTTAAGTACATTCTATCCCCAGACATTCTTGACCAGGTAAAACTTTGGCTCTGCGACACACACTACTGACCTTCTGCAGGAATGTTGTAATGCTGTGTAGCATCCCTCATTTTGCCTCTGGCAAGCTGAGTGATACATTTCCGGCCCTTGCAAAACAGGGTGATTCCAGAGATTGGAGGCACACTGCATACATTGGCTCTCTTCTTTGCATAATGTCGTCTTGAAAGGAAAGGTTTTCCATTGGCTTTCCATGTAAAGTAATGAAGTCACGATACTTCTCTCATTATACAGAGATCGGATCTCACTTTGTCTGGCTCAGGTGGGTGTTCTACCTGTTATTTGGTTGGGTTTTATACTGCCATTGTCTAGGTGTAAAAGACTGTGCCCTGGTCTACGCTACAGTTAAGTCAAGGAAAGGCAGCTTATGTTGCTGCAGCTGTTGTTAGCTTCTACTCTGAAACGTAGCTCCCACTGATGTAACTTGCCCACTGCACTGACTTGAGGTCTGTCTACACTGAACAGCTGTTAGTGACAAGGCTGTGTCAGACCCACTCTTGGCCAACAAAAAACCTTTCACCCCCTGTGAGCAGAAGGAGAGCTCTCCTGCGGACAAAGCACGGTTTATACTACCACTTGCCAAGGCAAAGCTTGTCCTGGGAGGGTGGAGGGGAGGTTAAGCATCTGTGACTTACAAAAGCTTTGTCACTCAGTTGCCAGCATAGACAAAGGCGTAACTCCCCCTCTGTGAGAGGCAGAGTGCTTAGGTTGATGTAATTAGATAGATGCCACTGTGCTGCTTACACGGGCTGTTGCTGCTTTCCAGAAGCTGTCTCACGCTGACCATTAAATGCGTGCAAGTGCTCCACCGATGCAAGGAGCAGAGTGTAGACAGGCAAAAATGATTTAATTACGGTGCTGGCTGTTTGTCAACGTAACTTAGCTTGGCTTAATTTTGTAGAGCAGACTTGCCCTGTACAGCATCAGGAGATAGTCCTATAAAACTAGCAGAGGAGAGAAAGTACACCTGAATCATCGAATGCCTTGATCAGACCACATGTGAATCGCATCTTTGGCTTCGTCATCCGTATTAAGGCCTTGCTGACGCTAAGAAGTTGTATTGCTTTAACTATACCAGCATAGCTTATCCTTGTATGGGAAGGAGAACAAGCTATTAGAGCCATAACACCTCATTATCCTGGGAGAACTACCGCCACACGAGGGATTGTACCAGTGTAACTATATTCCTACCCTGTCCAACACGGTTACACAGGTATCCAATCTGCACAGGCCAGGCCTCCGAAATCTCTGGTGAAAGCCAGGGGCATTCCTGGTCCTTCAGGCAATAATAGAGGGGATCTGAAAACACTGCCTGCCCCATCGCCTTTCCTCATCACCGCACCACCTGATGCCACAAGACAGTCGAACCTCTTCCCTTCCATTACCCAGTGTTGCGTGACTGGAAGAGGTGTGCAGCCTCCAGTGAGGTGCTGTGCCTCTACCAGGGCACCAGAAGTGGGGACTGGGGGCCGCTGGCTCCGTCACTTTTTACTGGGCATTGGGCAAGCGTTGTGGGGGAAGGGGCAGAGGAGCAAGCGGGGGTTGGGTTGGGGGTGGGGAGAAAGCAGGGCCCTTGGGGGAGAAGGGTGGGGCCTGGGGGCAGAGGAAGTCCAGCCTGAGGGTGGGCCGCAGTTTGTATACTGGTACCCTCTCTTTCAGAGAGCTTCTGGTGCTCCTGCCGGAATATGGAGACTGGGGCCGTGTCTCCGCCCTCTGGCTGTATTAAACGTGGCCAGCAAAAATCCTGGTAAAACAATGCTGCCAGGGCATAGCTGGGCCAAACGTTGCACCGGATCGCCAGTCTCTGGGTCCGTGGGGTCATGCGGCCCACGGAGGTTCTGGGTGAGGCCCACGAGACATGTTGTTGACCATTGCCCGCACTCCAGGCTGCCGGATTCCACTGGTTTCCAGCTGCGTCGTTTTTGTCTACCAGCATTAGTAAAGTGTTGCACCCATACAGCGAGGGCACATGAATGGAGGTGGGTGCTGACTGCGCACAACACTGACTGAGAGCCATGTGCTCCCTCTGCAGCCAAGCAAAGCGCTGCTACAGTTCAGTCAGCACTGGCCACTCCCTGCAAGGCTGCCCATCGCTGCTCTGGGTCCCCTTCTGACGCGATATGTAGCTGGCTGGGTGTGGCTGCTGCGGTGTGTGCCTTTGGGTTGCGTGCCAGTCAGTGACCAATTTTTCTTCACCCCAGGTATGTAAACATCAGCACCCTGGTGTTCAGCATGGACTCGCAGTTCCTGTGTGCGTCGAGTAATACTGAGACTGTGCATATCTTTAAACTGGAACACACCACGGACAGGTGAGAGACTTGTGGCTAAGCCATTCTCCCCCCTTTGCAGCAGAGCAGCCGCACATCACCCTTGGCATGAACTAAGCCTCTTCCTTTTCCTTCAGTGACACTGGCAGCAAACTGCCCCTTCGGTTTAATATCTCAAAGGACTTGCTGCTAGGATGAGCTCTCCGCTCTCTCTCTCTGCTGTTGGCTGGAAATGCTGTCAGCATCCCAGCCCCTCCCTCTCCTCGCCAGCAGCTGGCCATCTCCCAGCAAGGTTCCCCTTCTTGGCAGGATGCTGCTGACGTCCGAGTTGCTATAGCAAATCCGAGCAGCGTTGCTAAGGAGCTGCTCTGTGCGTGTGGCTGGAGGCAGGGAGCAGGGTCGTGCTACAGGCAGCAAAGCGATTAGCTGGCCCTGGAGTCTTAAGCGGTTTGCTGGCTGGCCGCGGTTCCGCCTCCTGTGGTCACGTCTTGTTATGACTTGCTGCTCCGGCTGGCCCTGCCGCTGGCTGGCTGCGAGAGTCCGTCCCAGCAAGGGGAGTGTTTAAGTCTGAATAGATGAGAACTGCTGTTCTGGGGCTGGGGTGCTGTACCCTCTGGTAGTGGACAGGGGTTACAAATGGGTCCTGGTCCCTGAAGCCTGCAGAAAGGACATGGTAGAGCAGTGCCCATAGCAATTGCTTGTAGCACCCAGCACCAGCTGAGGACGGTTCCCTGACCACACACTGGGCCTTGCACAGGTTGCCAAAAGGATGGGAGTTCTGTGTCTCAGACAGAGGGCTCTGTGGTGCTCTCTGATTGGTCTCACCCACCAGCAAGAGAGCCATCCTCAGAGACACACCCCCCTAGCAGATCACATGTGACGAGTGCAGATTTCAGTCAAGCTGTGGAGGGGCAAAGTTGCCCACTGGACCGAGCACTGCTCTGGGACTCAGGAGGCATGGAGCTCTGTTCTCAGCACTGCCTCTGGCTTGCTGGGTGACCTTAGTCCAGTCACTTTGCCTCTCGGTACCTTGGTTTTTCCTTGACGCTGACCTGTGCGTGCTGTACCATCTACACAGTGCTGAGATCTGCTGGCGAAAAGAGCTGTGTCAGAACTAGCAGATGATGGATGACTTCAAATCCAGTCTCAGGGAGCAGACCTTATTCACAGCTAGCAAGGAGCACTGGACCAACTTACAACTGGCCACAACTGAGTTAGCCAGGCTAACTGGCGCCTTTGTAGGCCCTGAAAGCCTCATAGGCCCTTTGTTCTAAGTGCCTCCTGCCCACGTTAGCCTTGCAAAATTCTCCTCCTGCAGGGGGAAAAGAAAAAAAAAAAATTGTTTGGGCTTTAGGACACACAAGTAAAGGGTTAATAATTTTCCCAGGGGCAAAGGAGGGGAAATGGGTATTGTGCCTGAGCTGGTCGGTTTGAATTAGTTTGGCAAGCCTGCATAAAAGTCGGTTCCATGTTACCGGCCATATCTAACACTACAACCCTGCAAGTCACTCTCTGGCATGAGCAAGAGGTGGAGGATTTGCAGAAGTTTCCAGCAGGCCATTTTTCTTTCAGCACAAACAAGTAGCTGCTCATGTTTCGTTTCACCCTGCACAGACTGGGGAAAGGAACGTTCGTGTGCAGTTGCTTTCACTTGTATGTAAACTTTATGGCCCTGGTCTCCATTGTTTTGTTGATGCCAGGTGTGGTAGCCCCTGCTCTTAGCCCCACTGAGTGGTTTTATTACCCCCAGCCGGCCAGAAGAGCCTCCCACTTGGAGTGGTTACATGGGAAAGATGTTCATGGCCGCTACCAACTACCTCCCTGCTCAAGTGTCGGACATGATGAACCAGGACAGAGCCTTTGCCACCGTGCGCTTGAACTTCTCTGGACAAAGGAACAGCTGCACCCTCTCCACGTACGTAAGAACATCTGCCTTCTCTCCACCCCGTCAGCTGGTAGCGCGCGCCAGAGACGCAACGCAACTGGCTTATCTCCTGCGGTGGCACACAAGCTGTCACTTGGGCAGGCAGAGAAGGGTGGTGTAGTAATTTCCTGGTGGTGAATTTACTGCACATAAGTTACCAACTACTGTCCTCCAGAGCCTGGGGGAGAACACACTAGGTCCTCTGCACAGCCCTTCCTTGGCTTTGCGGGATCATGTAGGTGTTGTCTACATACCATTCTGCACTGGTTTAGTGGAACCTCTACAACCCCTTGCGTGGACCCTTTAAGGCTATGCCTACATGACAGGAAACCTGGGTTGAATAGGGCACACCCCGGGCCTGCCCTCTCCAGCAGAGCTTGTCTCCCTGCGCCAGTGCTGGGTGTCCACTGCACATCCAGGAATACACAGGGCAATGGGAATGGATGAGGTGAGGATAGCAGTCAGATGCAGGCCATGGACTGCCACTTGAAGGGCAGGCAAGCTCCTAGGGAGGGTTGCTCAGCTCCACATTCCTACTGCAGTGCCCTGCTGGCCCAGAGATCTGTGACTTGGTTTCTTCATAGGATTCAGAAGCTGCCACGACTGTTAGTTACAACATCAGATGCACATCTCTACATCTACAATCTAGACCCTCAGGATGGAGGAGAGTGCGTCTTAATTAAGAAACACAGGTGAGTTCCTCCCAGCTGTGCCGACCCACTGGATTTGGCTGATCGTGAGTTTTAGAAGAGAAACTTCATCCTAGAATAAAACCAAACTCCAGGGTTTAAATAGTAACTGGCAATTTTTGGGTGCTCAGCATAAGACTCTTGGAAGGAGCCTGATTTCCAGAGGGTAGATGCTAGGCCCTCCCTGCTGCTTATGGTGTCTCTAGAGGAGAACCCAGAGGTTGAGGCATCACACTCGCTAGCTGCTTTGCCGCTCTCAGCCTGGAGCTGCTCCGTTGTGGGATGGGGGGGCGTTTGCAGCCCACCTCTTTGGCGCGGTTTGCTCCTCTTAGAAATGCTGAGGCCCTGATCGTTTACTGACAAAGCTAAGGTGCTCCTACTGCAGTCAGATTCCTTTGGCTGGGGGGTGTGTTCCACAGGCAGGAGTACTGCCACTCTGAGTCTCTAGAACTGACTGGGGAGAGGCAGCTGCTGCAGGCCTGGGGGTGAGGGCGGAGGCAGCTCCGCCCCCTGGAAGGGGCAGGGCCAGTGGTGGAAGGGGAGGGGCCTAGGGCGTTGGGCTTTCAGCAGTGCCTGGACCGTGGCGCTGCCCCCACCCGTTTCCCTCACAGCCACGTGCAGCGGCACATCAGCACTGCCACCGCATTTTAAAGGAGCCTGGAGCTACTGGCGCCGCTGGTCCTTTGGCAGTGGCAGCCAGAGCTCCAGGCCCCTTTGAAAGGCCGGGCCTGGGGAAAGGTGACAGCACCAGGCTGAAATGAGGGTTACACGACTGCGGATTGAGCCTTTGGGCTGGGACGGAAGAGAGTGTGCCCGTGTAGCTGCCAGTGAATTGTCTGTTAAACCCACAGAATTGGCTGCTCAGCAAAGCATGCCTACCTAGCTCAGCCATCAGTGACAATGGTTTTACCGTGTACTCCTGCCTCGCACGGGCCCCCAGTTCAGGTTTGGTCTCCTTGTTTTTGCAGGCTCCTGTGGGTTTTGTGGCAGGGTTGGTATCTCACAGATCCTTTAGATGAGTCATTTAGCTGGAAGCTCATTATCCATCACCAGGACTTTTGCTTTGTTGTTAGAGCTGCTGCAGAGGAGGGGAACCGACAGGATCAAAGCTAACCCTTATTCCTTCCCTTGTTTTCAAAACTCTTAGCCTGCTTGGCTCAGGAAAGGCAGACGAGAACAAAGAAAATAACCTCCGGGCTCCGTTGCCTCAGTCTTATGCAGCAACTGTAGCCAGACAAAGTACAACATCTTCATCCTCAACCATGCCAGGTGGGACCT
Organism: Carettochelys insculpta; assembly: GCF_033958435.1. NCBI lineage: Eukaryota > Metazoa > Chordata > Testudines > Carettochelyidae > Carettochelys > Carettochelys insculpta. Next base: position 20,644,913 of record NC_134156.1, on the reverse strand, counting down.
TCGTTTGAAATTACTTGTTCTGCTCCCCCACCACCCAGTTCCTGCCATCAGGCCTAATCCTTGCACTCAGACAGCATCTGTTTGGGTCTCTCAGGGCCCTCCAACACTGATCCAACTGCCGGATGGAATTTCCTTGCGGTTGAGTTCTTTGTAAGTTCCACAGTGTTGTCCTTCCCTTCCACGTCCCATGTTGTATGAGGATCGCCAATTCTGAAATGTCAGTGCTTGTGTATGCCTGTGGCAGAGAGCTGCTCTAGTAAGCTGAGCACGGAAAAGGACATCCAGAACACCTACATTTGAATTTCCTTTCCCATAACAACTCCGTCTGTAGAGTTGGGCTAATCGCCTAAGCTTCTTGCGTCAGCTGATGCCACCTGTGAAATAAATCTGGCGTGGGTGTGTTGTGAAGTTTAATAAATCAGGGGAGCTACCCAGTGCATGTCAAAGAGCTCTGAATCTTAAAAGCACTGTATAAATTGTTCAGCATTCTTACTCACCCTGCCCATTTGTAGCACTGAGCCCTGTGGCAGCACCTAGTTCTGTAACTCCATGTCTCTTTCCCCACCCTTCTCTGGAATAACCACCACACCCTTCAGTAGCCTCTGCCTGTTCAGGACCTTGATCGCTTCCCAGACCTGATCTCGTGTTTCATCCTTAGGTGTAGCCCATTTCCAGTACTTGGATTTGTGCTGTGCATCCAGGAACACAGCAGTGTGTAAATAAGAGACATGCCAAGAAGTGTCTTAGTAGGGCTGTAAGAATCTGCTCATTGGATATTCAGGAGCTGAGACCAATGGATTACAGTCTGTTTACTGCAAAACAACTTTGTTTTCCTCCTTCACAAGGGATGAATTGGCTAATACTTAACTTTCTATCATCAAAGCGATACAATGCTTTGACAGTAGGAAGCACTAGCTAAGTGCTAAACATGATTTAAAATTATCAAAATTATGCGGCAGCTCTTCTGGGAACAGCGGTAACTGTGTCATCACTGGCATTACAATTTGTTACTGATAACAGTTTTCAGATGTGTGTCCAACCATTGAAACCGTGGTTATTAATTAAAAAAACAAAACCAAACAGATCTCCGTGGTACAGCCTTGGGGTTGCTCAAGATTCTGTTGAACCTACCACTGTGCCTTTTTATACGGAACCTAGCTAAAATGGTGCAGTCCAGTGGGGGCCTGCCCTGTTAGACACTCTGGTCATTGGGATTTGCGTACTCTCTGGCCAACATAATAAAAGTCTTGTGCTCGGTAGCTGGGTTTGCTTGAATGGACTCAGTCACCTTTAACACACCTCCTCCGCAGTTTAAAATAAATTATTCCGTCATGGCAGCTGCCTCGCAGAACATTACACCTAAGGTGATCAGATATAATCCTAATTAAAAATGCAAAGGAATATTTCAGGGTTCTGATTTTTAGGCCCAGGTGAGAGGAGGAGGGGTTTCTCTAGCTTGTACCAGTTAACCTTTAACATCCTAATTACAGTAAACTCTTCCATATCTGGCAACCCTGGGACAGGGAGGTTGCTGGATATTCAAATACTCTGGATAATAAAAAGGTATATACCTAGCAATGCACAACACTAAATAAAAACAAGATTGGATATTAAGAAACGAACAAAACTCTATGCAGAGAACTTTATTTACCAACAGTAGTAGACTGGAAACTCACACTGATGAAGTGAGTCTGTGCTCATGAAAGCCCATGCTCAAAACTTTTCTGTTAGCCTCTAAGGTGCCACAGGACCCTTCGTGGCTGTAAACTCACACTGTACTTCCTGTATTTATTTGTATTTTCAGTATTATACTGTAGTTATGGAAAATGTAACTAGTATTTATTTATAGCTAAAATGCTGGTTATTCGACAGTTCTGGATGACAGAGTGCCGGATATGAAAGTGTTTACTGTAGTCCATATGGCACAAGTCCTATTCTACTATTGAAACTGATTTCTGTGTGAAGCTTCTTTCTTTCATGCATCCTATAGAAACAAATGCCCTTGGTTTTTCCAAGTCTTCTGTGTGAAAGACTTTTGTTCCACATTTGGGTGGGTGTTAAAGCTACTGCAGCAAATTATCTAAGTCCCCCTTGATTTGGCTGTGGTGGGAAGCAGAAAACTTCTGCAAAGTAAGTTAATACGTTAATCTGTTCTCCAGGCTACTGCTGGCAAAGACGACACTCCCAATCTCCCCGTGGCTTTGCCGGACTGCTGCAGAAAACAGCTTTGGGCTCATACGCCATGAAATAATGGTGTGTCTGCCCACTCAACACTGGCCTTCTTGGGTTCATTTGACCTTAGTCTGTCGCCTTTCCCTGTTTTTACAGGTTACTCCGAAGATGGAGGAGCCCTACGAGGAGAAGTTATCCCAGAGCATGAATTTGCAACTGGACCAGTGTGTCTTGATGATGAGAATGAATTCCCTCCTGTGAGCACTAGGAGCCCCTAACAGGGCAGTACAGCCCTCGGGCTTAGAAGAAAGTATTAACTTCTTACAAAAATGCTGTTGTTCCCTCTCTCTACTGTACCCTGATTCATTATCAGACCTGTAACAACTATGTTACAGCAACACTGCCAGGTGGTTTACACCCTCAGCTGTCACACCTGAGAATGGGGATACATCCCACAAAACCTAATGCCAATTAGAGAGAGAGCCAAGCAAATTCCCAGGCTTGAAGCAACTTCAAACTTTGGTTTGAATCTGGATCTCACCTTTCAAATCATGGGCCCAGATTAATGGAAAGAGCTTTAATTCAATTCAATTTAATTTAATGAGCAGTGTTTTTAACCACCAAAAAAAAAAAATGACTCCCTTCTGTATCTTCACTGCAAACCTATCCTAGCTCTGGGTTAGTGCAGCTGAAAATTGAAGTGACCTGAATAAAGGTAACACCGAGCCACCTTTCAGATTTCCAAGCTGAGTGAAATGCAAAAAACCCAGGGCCTGCAGAATCAGAGGGGACTAGCCCAGCCATCGTGGACCTATTGTGGGGGCTGATCAGTGTGTCTACCGTGGCATGTTTTTCTCTGTAACGTGCTCATGTGTAAGATAGGAGGAGATGCAACATTCAGGAGTCAGGTAGGAACTCACCCTGCACGTATGCTGTTGAGTCTAAGTAATTTCCCATTCCTCCCTCTGCAGAGCATCCATCCCACTCTGCAGTCTGTCACTGATATCCCAACTTCCCCTGACTTCCCATGTAAATCACCTCTGATGATGATATATGGAGATACACATCTCATAAAGCTGGAAGGGACCTCGGGAGGTCATTGAGTCTAGTCCCTTGTCCTCTTGGCAGGAGCCAGCAGCAGCATTTTTTTTTTTTTAAAAAGAAGTTTGTCTCAGCTCCTGGAATGCCCCTCCTGGACCTGAGCTCACAACCCTGGGTTTAGGGGAACTAATGCACAAACCACTGAGCTATCTCTTCTCTCTCTGCTGCCTCACCTCTGCCCCCCTCCATCCTCAATTCACAGTGAGTGTCACACCGCTGGAGAGAAGCCCAAACCTCCCTTGCAAATGGTGAGAGATATAAGAACTTAAAATCTGTTTCCAGTATTTTTAACAATCAGCTGTATTGGTCACCAGAGGCAAGGGCGTTTTTGCTTTTGAAAACTGACTGAACCTGGCAGTGTCTTTCCAGGTGTATGACCTGGTATCCAAACACTTACTCTTTTGTTTGCTTAACCTTTTAGAGGGCAGATGTTGTTTACCTGTAATAATAATTTACAGGAGCTGGCAGCCTCTTCATAATGGTAACATATGACTACATCAGTACATTGTGCCATCACGTTGTGGCAATTTACAGTGAACAGAACTGTAAGCCCTTTCCTTGGTCCTCACCCATTTTCAGTGGAAGGTTTGTCCAAGTGAGGGCCAAATAAAAACCATTTTAGGGTCCCAGGATGTGAGCCACAATTGGTGCCTTAGATTTTGAAGTTGACTAGGGCTTAGCAAGCCTGTAAAGCACTTTAAGATTTATTGTATAAGAGCAAGCTAGCCAGCCGCAGAGCTCTTATGAAACTGTCTGCTTTAGTTTCCAGCTGTGCATGACACGGCTGTGGATTAGAGTTCCCTTTCGTCGTCTGTCGCATAATTTATGTAAAACCTGACATGACTATTTTCTCACTCTTGTATTTCTTTCCCCCTTCCCTGGCTTCCTCTTCATGGTACTTAGTTTCAAGGGCCTAATTTTAACCGTTCCATATTGCCCCCTGGGGGGGGTTGAAACAAATGTGCTTTCTAGAAGGCGTGGAAGCACAAAAAATTCTTGTGCCCATTTCCAAAGAACCTGCACTTGAGCATTCTGTTCCAGGGACCAGCAAGTGCCAACACGCAGGAGCTGAGCTGATACGCTTAAGGGAGTTTGTGTGCTGTGACCAGACTGTATGGAAGCAGCCCAAACCCCCTGCTGTCCACCAACAAACCTTCATGAGATGGACTTCAATTTGTCAAAACCCCACGCTGCAATTAGCTTGTCAGACCAACTTATGTGCATGACATAGTTGCCAAAAGAGGTTTTCCCCCACAGCAGTCAGAGCTCCCAGAGAAAGTGTTTGTAGTTTAGACCTTCGAGTTTCCTCCTTAATGCTGTAGGTTCCAGTTGCTTGTGCAGCCCTGGTTTATCCTGTGCTGCTTATAAGTGAGGCTGGTTAGAAGATGTGTGGAGATGTACTGTCTTGATGAGGTTTTCAATAGCGAGGTTTCTGGAGTCCAGGCTCTACTCTCGAGACACTTTTGGCAAGCGAGGTCTCACTCAAAGCCTGATCTTCCCAGTCTGAAAACAGACCTTTCAGCCCAAACACTGCGTAGTGAAGATCAGAGCACTGTAAGGGACCTCGCAGGGGGATAAAGCCCAATAATGTTTGAAAGGGTTGAGTTTCATTCCAATGCAGAACAACAAAAAAATTCTGAAACCTGGGGAGTTGTTGCAAAATGGAATTGGCCTCCCCTAGCCAACTGTGTTAGGCTCTGTACTTGGACACACTTTTGGGGACGAACCGCATGCTGAATGCTGTGGTTCCTCTCCTTTTTAAATACTTGTACTAATTCAGACACTGCTTAATGTGACTAAATCATTAGTATTAAACATACTTAGCACCTGGTCTTGATGCAGAGCCTGTTACTGGCTACAGAAAGTTTCTACTTAATTAAGCAGGGCCAGGCAAGCTCTCAGTCGGAGGAGGAGAGAAAAAGCCCGAGAAGGACGTGTCAGATTTCAGATTATCAGCTGACCAAAACATGAAGTTGTTTGGATGATACTCATGCTGCGAGGTCAGGCCCGAGGAACCTTTTTTGGGTCCAGGGCCACTGATCCACAGAAAAATCAGTCGGAGGCTACACAAGTGAGAGAGAGGGAAAAAAAAAAACCTACCCTTCACGAGTGTGACCCCCAACAGAGGAGCAGAAATGACGGATATGTGCCATAGAAATCTCTGCAAAAGCCCATAGCATGTAATGGCAAAGAGGATCTGTGTACAATGTAAAGCCTTCCTTCCTATTAAGCTCTAATGCAGAGGCAGATTGCACCCTGGCATTTCTGTTGGCTCCTTCTGTAAGTGCTGAGAACCAAAGAATCAGGAGTTTCCAGCAGGAGCCTGACAGCAAGAGGGGAATTTCACTAGAGGTGTGTTCTTAGTTCCAGCTGGAGACTGCACAGCAATCAGTTCTTTGATGGAACCAATTTCTTGGGGCTGAAATGCAAAAGGAGCCTTCGGAATGGTTTCTGTGCTCAGCACCTCTTGTCCTGTTCCTCCAAACTAAACACTTGAATGGCCAGCGTGAAAGAGCATGCAGCTGGAAGTTACCGTATCTGTTAGTCTATAAGGTGCCACAGGACTTCTTGTTCTTTTTGAAGATAACAGACTTAATTCGGCTACCCCTCTGATAATTGCTGCCACTGGGAGCAAACAGCTCCTGTGTGCCTGCCCGGGAACCAGCTCTGTCAGGACCAGTGAGAAAACAGCCCCGGCCCTCTACCACCTGTTTGCTGCAGGTTGGATTACTGAAGGGCCAAAATGGCATGGAGGCTTTGAGGAATGAATGCCCGTTAGGATACACACCCTGGTATTCCTGCTGAGCCAGTGAGGAGAGGCTGTTTAGGAAGCCTGTTGCCATCAGTATTTCTGTACGTCCATTAGCTTCAGTTCTCGAGTCAATTCAGCACAAACAATACAGTGTGCTCGAAAAGAGCTTGTTGTACTGGATGCAGTGTACTCTGCGTGAGTGTTGGAGGAATGTCTAATCATGATGATCAGAGAGTTAACAAACCTGGCTTCGCACAAAGTAGTTTTATCCTGCCCTGGGGATACAGGTGACATTGGAACCCTGTAAAATAGAAGGCGGCCTAGCAACAGGTGCAGGTGAGAGTTATGCGTTAGGCAAGCTTGCAGTGACATGCGGGCCTGTCCAACATGCTAGGACACTATTGTTGGGGAACAGAACATCTAATTAAAACACAGAGCATTACATTGATCAGCCTTGCTATGCAAAAGTAGATGGAACTGCTTCTGAGGATTGCTGCAAAAATCATTTTTTTACTGCAGGTTCCTAAGCTGTCTAAAAACACTGGACAGCATGTTGCATGTTTCCTAGGTCCGGGGGTTTATTGTCAGTATTGACTGTCTGTTGTTTTGCTCATGCTATCTCTGCCATGGAGACATTTGGCACCACTATGCAGTTTTGGCTACATTTCTTTAGAGTAGCCACCTACAGTAACAAAGAGCAAAAGTACGGCTGTGGAACTGTCTAACAATGCTCCTTCTTGGTGGAAAGCATCTGTGGCTGCATAGCTAACATTTTACTACTTCTTGCTGCAGCACCCCCTGACCCGCTGACTTGGGGGGTGGGGGAGTTGGCCAAAGTAGGATCTTCAGCAATAGGTCCCAACACTGGCTTAATTCCCTTTGTGATGTAGAATCCAGCCATGTCTCAGCTTTGGCATCATTATATATAAAATTCGGTAATTTGTGTGGCTGAAAGACCATAAACTAGAGCTACCAGTTCCTTGCAGGCTTACCAAGAGTAAAGTCGCTTACTTTTTTCCCTATCAAACCAGGACTGAAACAGCATTCAACCGCTCTGCAACTTGGCGCAAAGTACATTTCAGTAGGAACTGGGGGACAGCTTATCCCAGCAGGCCTCTGTGCGCTGAAATAGAACATTTTAGCTGCTGCATGGAGCCTTTGTAGAGCATAGAAACCCCACTGGGTGTAGGGGGGTGTGAGACCCCTACCAGCACATCCCCAGCCCAGAGTTCTCCATAAGGGGTGTTCTTCCCTAGAGGTCATTAGCGCGTTGTTGTGGCTCATGTGCCAGGCTGGTATGAAGTAGCTGTTAAAAGTCCTTGCCCTTGTGTGTTTCCTGCCTGGGTCCTGAGGAGGTGCCGTATTCCGTTACCGCTGTTCCTAGCTGACACGTAGCGATCCAGCATCTCTGCACGCTCTGTCTGCTTTTTTTAGTCTCTGTGTTGTGGCTGGGATGGCAGCCGGATAAGGGATAGATTAACACCCGGCCCAATGGTTCCTGTTCCCGTTACTGTACACGCAGGGCAGAAAGTAACCAACCTGCGCAGCTCGCGCTGACCAGAAAGTAAAACGCTGCATGGCACCTTCTCCCCCTGCCTGTGTGCAAAGCCTGCTTCAGTGCTCCCTGCTTCGCAGGCCGGGGCTGGGGGAAAGTAAGGCAGTTCTGTTTTGGTTTTGGTAGATAATCTTGTGCCGTGGAGGTCAGCCGCGCAAGGTGAAGAGGTCATGACAAGAAGCCAAGGTCTGGATTCAGGACAGGCGCTGGGAGGTGGTTTGGAAAAACCCAGCTCGATGGAAGAATGGATCTGTGGGCACACCTTCAACAGGGGGCACTACCAGACGTGCCGCAGTACTTTTCCTACAATGTGTTCAAGTGGTAACTTCGCCCCTCCAGCCTGTTTGCTGTGGTTTATGGGTGTGCTACAAATGTACCGTGTGCACAGTCTGTATTTAACAACTGAGACGTGAGACCCGTCCCCCTCCCTTTTGTAAATGCTAACCTGACTCGGTTTGTATGTAACCTGAATTTTATATACCTGGGGTTTCCCTTTTCTAATTTATGCTGGTTTATGTGTATAAAGCCTGTTAAACTATGCCTTTGTACAGTACATGCATATTTTCCCCTGCAGAGTATTTTTGCAGGGATATTAGGCTGATAATGGGGGAAAACCCCTAGTTTATGATGTTTGAGCTCTACCAGAACTCTAGTAATAAAGTCATCATGTGTCAGTGGCTGCTGGTTGTGGGCGTTTTTGCTGTTTGGGGTGGGGGAGGGCTGCAGATTATCAGTGGAACTGCTCCTAGTTTTAGTTTCTACTGTTTATAAATCACAGCCCACCGCCTTCCACTGTGCGCTGACCTGTTGGTTTCAGACAATACTGTTTTTGGAGTTAAGGGCCTGGTGGTTAGAGCAGGGACTTAACCCAGCTGCTGTGGAATCTGGACTAAGCTACCCTCTGCCCAGCCACTGCAGGCGCATTGTATAGGGTGTGCGAAGTCTGGTCTCTTTGCTGCTGTGACACTGACCTGCTGCCCCCTTGGGGGAATCACTTAACTTTTGCCCTGGATTCCCTGATTGTAATATGGAGGTAATGGTCCAGATTCCCAGGTCTGCCAGAGCAGCCTCGTGAGGCAGGGGGCTGTGGTGGCTTTCCAGCACTATGCAGGGAACTACTAAGTTGGTCTCAAGGCTGGGCTGCTTTGTGCCAAGGAGCTCTGTTAGTGGCCAAGGTGGTAGAAGGGCACCCTGCTCTTGCTGTGCCCATCACGCCCTCTCTCTAAACCATTCCCAGTTCAGACACCGCCTGCTGTGCTGGAGGAATCCTAGAAGATTAGGCGTGGAAGAGACCTCAAGAGCTCATCTAGTTCAGACCTCTGCTCACAGCAGGACCACCCCCCCCCAGCCATTTAGGCTGAGCTAACACTTGCGACCCTCAGAGGCGCAAGATGCGATGGACGTACAGGGCATTACTACGGGGGAGGCTGGTAACCTTTTGTAGCTATGGACGGGCCACGTTAGGGGAGAGCAGCAATGTTCCCTCTACTCTTTCCCATCCAGGTGCAGAATAAATTTGTGCACCAAGGCATGTGCAGCTGTGCACCACCAATAAAAGCACGAAGCCCAGTTGCAAGGGCTCTGCTAACTGGCCAGGTGGCACTGTAATCTCTCCTGAGTGGCTGCCCAATCACACAGCTTACAGGGAGCACGGGTGACGGTGTTGGCCTTACTACTTGTCAGCAGGTCACATCGCTAGGAGGTCAGTTCCTTGTGCGATTTCCCTGGCCCTAGGGTACAGAGCTGGGCCACAGCCCTCAGCCAAGTTTCAGGTCAAGCCTGTCTTGGCTTAGCAATAGAGGGAAAAACCCACCTGGAGACAGGAGGCCCTTGTGTTGCCAGAGGGAGTAGAGATTACCGCTTCCCTCCCAGGAATGGCCAAAGATGTGTGGCTCTCAGAGTCCAGCTCTCAAGGCTTCTACACAGGCCAAGGCCGTATGTAGAAATATTTAATCCACTGCTTCCCTGTTCCCCTTCCTCCTCATCTGAGCGCCACTGGGCTCATCCTCTCTCATTGCACCCCCAGTCCCCTTCAAGACAGGCTCAGCTCAGAGGGGCACACGTTTTGCAGCAGGTGTCCTGCACAAAACAGGCAGGAGCCATGCTACAGACTAGGGCTGGGAGCCAACCGCCTGTCACCTAGTGCACCCATGAACCGCATTATGCCTTGTTCTTCCCCGTCCCTCAACCCCCGTCTAGTCCGCAGCAGTTCCCAACCTGTGGTCACTTGCCACGCACACGGCAGAGACTTGCAGCCCTCGGGGATGTACAGGGCATTTTGGACATGGCCCACAGGGGTAAAGGGGATGAAAACCACGGAGCTAGATCTACCAGCTCTTAGTCATGCAGGAGAAGAGGTGATTGTTGCGAAACACTCCCCTTGCACTGGCTCCCAGGGATGCAATGGGGGCTAGGCTGTTCTAACCACCATGCAAAGAGAACCAGGTTGGCCATCCATGCTAATGGTAGCAAAACATGGATACATTAGTCCTTCAAGCTGCTTTGGACACCATCAGATGTATTTGCTGAGAGCATCCGTAGAACAGCACAGACTGAGCTGACAGCTGATTCAGTGCAAATCTCGTGTCGCCGGCTCCCAATTACAGTCTACCATGGCTGGGCTTCAGCAGCCAGCCTGACAGCGGCAAACTACATGCTGGGGGTTGCAGCAGGGCATCGCTGCTGGATCGTGGGAGTAATCAGCAGCTGAGACGTTATCTGTTGCAATATCCTGAAGAAAGTCCATCATAGCCCTGGTTATCGCAGGTAATGCAGCCTGATACTCGCCAGACGTCACGTCCAGCGGCAGCTGCTCCTGACAGTCACGCGCCAAATTAAAAACCAGTGGCGGTTGGTGATGCTCTTCCAGGCCGACACTTCCGTCGCAGGCTTTTGCGCCGCCTGCAAAGGAAACCCAGAGTAAAACTCAAGTCCCCTGGGAGCCATCCCTGCTGCAGTGCCAACAGTTAGCTGTGGATGCAGCAGCCTGAATGCAGCAGGTACATCTGATGGCAAGGGAGTGGCAGAGGCTTAGGCCAGCAGCTATAAGTAGAGCAAATGAGTTACTTGAAAGCAAAGGAGAGCAGTGTGGTTCCACAGTGTACAGCTACTCTTGCACCTACAGTATCCACGACCTTGATAGACATGTTGTAACAACCTATCAGCAGATCGGAAAGCTGTGAAGTCTACATGGATCATTCCAGTGACAGGTGAGGAAAAGCCTTGCCTAGCAATGTTCCCCCTGTTTTTACCTTTTGTGGGTGGAATACATTTTATATGCACCAAGGCTGACGCAGATGTGCACCACCAATAGAAACATGATGCAGGCTGTGGATGCTCTGCTAATCAGCTGGGTGACATCTGAATCTCTCCCATGCAGCTGCCCCAGGAGCTAAGCTTACAGGAAACACCGCTGCCTAGAACCATTTACCATGCAGAGGTGCTGCATCGGAACCCCCCCTATCAAAGACACTGTCTGCTCTTTAGGACTCACACCAAGAAAGGGCAGGGAGCTAAATGCTATGGACTGACAGTCCTAGGGCTTGCTGCGTTATCTGGCAAAGGATACGAGCATGCCAGCCTCCAGTAATTAGAGCAGAATTCCTGTACTGCGACAGAGACTGCCACTGTGGTGGAAGCCCCGCAGTAAGGGTGTGCACAGGTTTTCATGGGCTGACCTGAGTTTGACCCAGTTAGGCAATTCTAGCTTTTGCAGGCTCCACGGGCAAGGGAAGGACACAAAGCTGGTTGTGGACTGCTCGAAAAGGGAACCGCAGCGACACAAGAAAGCAAAGCGAGCCAAAGGTTAAAACGAATGAGCTGGAGAGGAACAGGAGCAGGGCCAATGCTGCTGGTAACCAGTGACCCAAGCAGGGATGCGCCAGCTCTGCAGCGGCTACACGCCAACTGCTATGAACAGGAGCCGTAGGATTGGGTACAGGTGTGAAACTGCGGTGGGGCAGGACCAAATTTTATCATCCAGCCTCACAGATTAATGGACCCTGCGCTCTCCAGGGGGCTCTGGAGGAGCCTGTCGTGCCTCTTGCTCCCCTCTCCTTCCTCCCTAACTTCTGTCGAAGTACCCTGGGTGTCTGCTTCCCCAGCTGTGCTTCCAGAGGTGGCCAGTATCAGTAGCCATGACCATCAGAGGTGCTGTGGCTACAGCCCCTTTTCCATCCTTGTTCCAGTCAAGCAAAGCACCGCAGCACATGCCCACCTTCACGCCCTGGGCTTGTCCCACAGAAGCCACGTGCCTAGGTGCCATGCCCAATCTGGGGCTGAGAGGAGCTGCTGGCAGCACAATCTCTGGGAGGGACCTTCACTTTTGGAATTCAGCCTCTGCTTGGTCTGAAGCTGCCCTGAAGGTCACTCGCTCTGGGCCACGAAGCCTGCCGGGAAGGTACCTGTGGCTAGGGTGAGGGTTTGAGTCATTTTCTGGTTTGTGGGAGCGGCTGGATTTGTGCTTTTTTTGGCTCAGTCTGCCGGGATGTTTAAATCTCTCCTCAAGGGCACGGGGGGCTTTTTCCTGCATTGTGTAAATTCAAAGAGACTCTACCCGTAGTGTAAAATGCTTTGTACTGAGCCAGCCGTAGTGCCTTTATCTCGCCGTCCCTTCCAGCTGCTCCACTATTGGGGTGAAACAGAGTCTAAAGGAAGAAAAGAACACAACAAGTCAGGGGATCCAAGGTAAGAAGATTTTGCCTGTTCCTGCCTTGAGCGCTGCCACAACCCACGGACCAGGCGGGGCTTGCAGTGGCAACCTGTCTGCCTCCCCCACCAGCTTACAGGTCTTGAGTAAGAGCCATTGATGTTTTCCTGCATCCATCCCTGAGGAGCATGTGGCTTGCTGGTAAATGAAGCGGCAAGAGACGTGTGTCAGGGTAAGATTCTGCATCTCACTCTGTCAATTTTTTATTAGTCCTTTCTAACCTTTTCTTGCACTTTCTGGAGGCAGGGCCCTTGGAGGCCCTTTCCACCACTTGAGGAATAGCTGACAGGCACTAACTCCGCATTAGAGATTTGGTCAACCATTCTGCATATTTCCAACAGCCTCCCCTGTTTTCCCCTTTCATTGTTAATAAGGTATCAATGTTACAACAGAAACCGCATTTGCCAGAATGCAGCAGCTCCCCGGAAGAGGCTTCTTTTTCTTTGGGTGATGGAACAGCACTAAAGACACACTGTCAGCTTGTCTGTGTTCCAACAAGACCAGCGGAGCTGTTCCTGATCAACGCTGCAACTCAGCGGAGCAATCTGCTTGGCTTAAAAGATGATCGGGTTTAACAGAGACCTCATTCTGTCCCTGCCTCAATACAGCAGTTAACCTTCTCCATACAGCCATACAGAATTTGTCCTGGTATCACTCCAGTGAAGTTAACTACTTTTGTGTTTCCTACTCCAATACCAGTCCTGTGGCATGAACTGAACTAACTAGTCCCAAGGTCTTTCAAAGAGGAGCAGCAGAAGGTTTGGAGCTCGTGAAAGGAATGTGTTTATGTTTCATTGTAACTTCCCCTGTGAACACCCTCTGGGATGACTGCAAGAAAACAAGAGGCATTCTGGTCCTTCCTGCTATTATTACAGCTCAGCCGGCAGCAGGACATCTAAGAGACCTTCACAGTTCTGTGGGGCCAGCAACCAAGCCACAAGTTCATAATGACTTCATGTCTCTTAGATCATGCACTGGAACGGCACAATTCATCTCCACTGAGTCACTCGTTCCATTGTAAAGAACTCTCCCTTCACAGCCACAGCCTTATTATGGGGAGGGAAGGTGACAAGCAATGGATGGGGTGGATTATGTCTAGTTCAGTCTCTGTGACACCCTGCATCCATACTGGCTGATCTCCTTTGAGGCAGAATAAAATTACAGAGCCAAGTGAGCCTGGCGAGCCGGACTGTCAGATAATCTCTGCTTGGAACCATGTGGGGATGAATCACAAGAGGTTTCCTCCCGGGGAAGGAGTTGAAGTGATTCATAAAGTTTCCACCGGGCTAAAAATTAGAACCATCTGCTGAAGTTGGCGGCAGCTGTCAGGCCAAGTTTAGGAAGAACGTTCACAGCTGTTGAGTGATACGATTAAGGAGCAGGTGGCCTGACAGTCACCGGCCTGTACAAGAGTGAAGGAAAACCAGCACACTTTGGCTAAAGTGGGCAAGCAGCATCTCTCCCATATTCAAATTAAACATTACACATTAGCATATTTTTCCATGTTCAGAGGGTGCGGGGGAAATCCCAGGGCCTTAATGTTCTCATGTACAAGTTCCATGGGGAGAACGTAACAGAGACTAGGTCTGATGGGGCAACGTCCATGCAGTGTGTTAGCTCCCTTCGACTCACCAGCTCATCTTCTCCCCACCCCATGTGCTTTCATGGGATGAGAAGCCATCCTGGAGGTTGTTAGGGCTAGAATGCACCAGCTGGGCCTCTGCCCTCATAACCCAAATAAGGGAAAGGAGACCATATCATGGCCTTTTGAGAGGACGTGGTCACAGGTGAGCTGCTTCAAACCTGCTTTCCTGGCTGGCGGCAGGGAGGCAGACGTGCAGCCTCTTTTCTGCTACCTACAGCTGAGATATTTGCACGTACTTGAGCTTGAAGCAGTCAGGGCTGATTTCATGCATTATGAGATTCCCTTGCAGATGCTGTCATGTGCTCCTACCCAGAGCCTGTCAGGCAAAGATTTCAGTGTCTGACCAACGCTTACAGATGAGAAACTGAGGCACAGGGAGGCTAAGCAACCTCTCGAAAAGGCACACCGTGATTCAGCAGTAGCACCAAGGGCAGATCTTGCTCCCCAGTCCCTCAGCAGCCAGACCATGCTGGCTGCAAAAGGCAGAACAAGAGCCCTGCTATCCTAGCAGCTCAGTCAGTGCCACTGCCGCCAGGTCACTAAAGCAACAATCTCCCCAGAGAGGCCAGAGGGGCTGCAGACACTCCTAACTTCCAGCCGCCTTCCAGCCCACTGGTCACAGAGCAGCTGCAGGAGCTGGGCTTACCATGAGCTCCAGGTATTTCTGGGATCCTCAGCACCAGGGTGTCCCGCCTGGTACCATTACCGGAGCCTTTGTGAAACTGCTCAGGAGCGCTCCAAATCCCCACACGCCGCCTCGCTGGCTAAGGCGATTCACGCGTGTGCTAAGCTGCCCTTGGAATGCGGTTACCAGGACCGCTCAGGCTCTGGAATGCCGAGTCCTGCTGGCCTTTTGCAGGCCCCAGCCTGTCTGAGGCACAGAGCAAGACGGCGGGGGGTGGGGGGGGGTGGGGACAGAAAAATACGGGGCTGAAGAGCTGGTGTTTTAGTAACGTGCAATGGAAACAAGGGGCAGCCCCTGGGGAGGAGCCAGTCAGCGCTCTGAGCCTTCTCCTCAGGACAGCACAGGTCACAGAAATACAGTTTCCCCTCTGCCCTGTCCTGTCTTCTTTCCCAACCACAGGCATATGCTTTACCCCTCTCCTGCACACACCTAATGGTGCTGTGTGAAGTACAGCCCCCTGCCCAGGTATAACCAGCCAGAGCCATCTCATCTGTAGGGAGAGCTGGGCGACCGCCATGGGCTCCCCAAAGCGGGAGGCCTAGGTCAGGACATGCCTATGGACAGGAAGAGGGAGTATTACCTGGGGTGGGTGTGGCAGCAGGCAGTGGAGGGTGGCAGCAGTAAGGGGTCACCTGCCCTCAGCCCCCTACCCCCACGTTCACCACGCGGTTGTCACAAGCAGCAGCCTGCTCTGCTCTGCTCTGCTGAGCCCTCCCGGCCCACTGAGCCCCACTTCTCCATGGCAGCAGGCTGGGAGGCTGCAGTGCTGCGGCTGGTGACGTGCAGGAAGTGCAGGGGTGTGAGGGGCAAAGGGAAGCGACGCCCTGCTGCTGCGGCACCCTGCCTGAGGTAGTCCCTGGCCCAGGTGGTTGGGAGGGAGTAAGGGGCAGTGTGGAGTCTGTGGCACAGGGTCGTTGCCCTGGGCCCCACACCTAGGGCACTAGGACGGGTGCCTCAGGACCTGCCCTCTCCTTGGGACAGCCCTATACACAGCAACATAGACAGCTTAGGTGAGCTGAGGCATGACGCAACAGAACCCAGGTACCTCTCTGACATAGCCCCCCGCACACCCAAGCGGCGCTCCCTGTCTATGCTGCCGTAGTGTCTCTAAAAAGTCACAACCTCCCTCCACCCCACGGGTAGGTCCACACAGACAAGTTATTTCCAAATGGCTCCCACGATTTTGAAATAACTATGCGAGCGTCGACCCAACACAACCGCTACTTCAAAACAATTTCAAACTAGCGTGTGCCTGATTTCGAAATGGGTAAACCTCCGTGTATGAGGAATAATGCCTGTTTTGCAACAGGTATTTTGAAATACCGGCTGTGTACACAGGGAATAGAGTCTACTTCGAAATGAGCCATAGTGAGTCCAATAGCTCTTTTTGGAAATTGGCTCTACTGTGTGTGTCGATACTATTCCAGAATAACTGAGCACAATTTCAAAATGCATTTTGGATGTAGCCACGCTATTTCAGAATAAGCGAGTCCAGAATATCTCCTCTGGAAGAGCTTGTCCAGGAATAGGCTGTGTCTGTACCCCAGCGTTATCAGACATGCTCAAAGCTTGAGCTTCCCGCTACAGGATTTATTTCCCTACAGAAGATATGTGTCCACCCACAAGAGGGACAGGAAGAAACCTACACCCCAGGAAATAAGGGTATTAAAAAAAAAAAAGCCATCTCCAGACACAACTGAACGCTTTTTACTCTCATGCGCCACTAATCTGTCAAACGCACAGCTACGACCTGGGGAAAACAGCTTTGAAGAGTCAGATTTCTGAACAGAATGAGATATAAGCCCAATAGCTTCATGCAGGTCCATTAGATATTATACGAATGTTTGAAGGATATAAACCTCATGCTTCAGACTTATAAGCCAACCCCTAACTGCCTGAGGTGAGGCAGTGACTCCTCCTAGAAGCGTATTTTTGCGTAACTGGTTCTTACGAGGGCTCTACTCATTTATCTAACGTGAAGTAGTGACAGCAGCCGGAGCTGAATCCCCAGGGCAATTGTCCCCTTTCTCCCCTGTCACCCCAGTCAGTGGGCCTGACGCTGAATAAATGAACATAGCTACTACTCATGAAGGTGCAATACCATTTCCACAAAAAATGCCAGTTTTGGGGTGGCAAATTTAGAAACCAGTTAGTTTCCTTTCTCTTCATAGGCGCTTTTAATACTGATTTTGTTTTCACTTTTCTAAAAGCTTTTGTGGTACCATTTTTTTTTATTTTTAAAAAATTCAGGTTTGGGGTTCTGGTTTTTTTTATTATTATTGTTAAGAAAACCAGAAAACAATTTTTCCACCCACAAAAATGTCCATGTACATAGAGGCCACGCTGCACCACTTGGCATATAAAAGCCTTGAAATGGCCTCTGTTAAGGCCCCTGTAAAGGAGCTGAACAGTGTAAACTGGCCTTAGGGTTTATTTTTACAGTGGAGTGACACACTGTGGTTTCCAAAGCGTGAGTTGGTCCATGCTGATTCTACTGGGGCAAAGGAAAGGTTTCCTAGGTCTTGTCTACATTGTAACCTCCTCCCTCTGGGGTTTGAAACACGCACACACACCACCGCCCGCCCCCAAAAGTGCAGGAAGTTACAGCCCTGGAAAGCATCAGTGTAAACAGGCTTCCAGCACTGTTCGCCACTTCCCTCCTGGAAGTGGTTTACCTCTAGCTCAGCACTGGTGCTTGGAAACTTTGCCGGAGCAGTGCTTTAAACTTAGAGGAACAAACAAAGCCTTCATGCGCTTAATGTAGTATTGTCCCAAATGGCACAACTGGCTACATGGACACTACTGATGTGCAGCACCTTAATATGCTTTAGACATCACGCACTTGGATAGCACATTACCCCAACGTGTCCCAGACCAACCCATAGCATAAAGGAGAATCAAGTTCAGGGAGTCTCCTTGCATGCTTAAAATTAGGTCTTATCTACACACAACAGTCATACTGCTTTAGCTATAGAAGTGAAGTGAAAGTGGTAAGCCAGCTGCTATGGATGTCATCCCACTGTTACAATAGAGCCATATGCCAGTACAGTAAAGCCCCACCTTACCCAATTTCAACCTGTGTTACTTGCAATAACGCGAGTCGAAATTGTGAGTGGTGAAGAGCTGGGAACTAGGTGGTAGCCTGGGTCCGGGTTCCCCTCCTGTCCCAGCTCTCCTCCATTTGCAGTAGCCAGGAAACTGACCACTGGTTCCTGGCTTCCTGCCATCGCTGCTGTGCTGGTCAGCTTCCCGGCTCCTGCAAGCAGAGGGGAGCTGGGAGCCAGGCACAGCCAGGACTGGGGCCCCTCTCCCATCTGGTCCCAACTTACAGGAAATTCAACTTATGCATAGTTGCCCAGGAATGCGACCTATGCACAAGTTGGGGATTTACTGTATGTCTATATAGGAAGGACAACAAGCTGTAAAAGTAGTTGGCTTTGTCTACACTTGAGAGGTTTGTCAATATATTTATACTCAAGTTACTCGTCTCTAAAACGCCTTCTACAATTCTTGCTGCACAGGTGACTTGCCAATCTTAACTCAAGCCCTCTGATGAACGGCTCTAGAGAATAGCGAAGCTTTGCCACCAGGCATGACAGATGTCTAGTGATTCATGACTTTATTATTTAAAAAAAAAAGCCGACCATTTGATGTTTGCTCTAAATGGCTTCGTTTGTTTCAAGTATTGACTGTGCATCAGGAATATTCCTTTGACATTAAACTGCTGACACACGCCTCTTTGCCTATTGCTTGTACCCATTTTTCCATTTCTATTGCTAATGATCCTTATTCAAAACAGGACACTGGCTGCAGCTCCGAAATTGACCCAGCTGGTACCGCTCGGCAATACCAAGTGGTGCTGGAGTGGAAAGCAAAGGCTACCTAAGCGAGATAATGCAAGGCAGTGTACAGACAGTGCAGTCAGCAAACTGCCTCCCAAAACAACTCTCAACAGCTGCTAGAACTGTCAGACGCTGGGTGAGGTGTGGGGAGGAACCAGTTCAGAGAGGATCAGTGTCAAGGAAAAGCCTGTTACATCAAAGGCAGTTTTGCTATCTCTAGCTCACAAGCACAAGATAAAAGGGAGGAGACACTCACTGCAAAGCACTCCGCCCTGTGCACTCCAGCAGGGAGGTACAGGAGACATGCACTCAGCTCTCCAGGAGGAGTGTCTACCAGGCTCAAGGCCAAGTGTTTCCTGACTCACAGATGTGCCCTTATTAGAATATAATACACAAGCTCCAGAGTGGTGGATTGCATTCACAGACTCCTCTATTTTTCCCTCAGCAGAGTGTAGAACAAACAAACTCTGTCACACTGTCTGGAACAACTCAAGCTTCAGCTGGCTAAAGGACAGCGAGCCAAGTAACTTCCATGGGAAGCGACCATCCAGGCAGGAATACTGCAGAAAGGGATCTAGAGGTCACAGTGGATCACAAGCTAAATAGGAGTCAATAGTGTGACAGCGGTGCAAAAAAAGCAAACCTGATTCTGGGTGGCATCAATAGGCGTGTTGTGAGCAAGCCAGAAAAAGTCATCCTTCCGCTCTACTCTGTGCTGATTAGGCCTCAATTGGAGTATTCTGTCAAGTTTTGGGCACTACGTTTCAAGAAAGATGTGGAGAAACTGGAGAAGGTCCAGCGAAGACCAATGAGAATGAGCTATGAGGGAAGTCTGAAAGCACTGGTCTTATTCAGGTTTAGAAAGGAGAAGACTGAGAGGGGACATGATAGTGGTTTTCAAGTACCCGAAAGAGTGTTACAAGGAGGAGGGAGTAAAATCTTTCTCCTTGGCCTCTGAGGGTAGGACAAGAAGCAATGGGAGGTTGCTTCCAGGGCAACCAAGAAGATTTAGGTTGGAAAAAGTTCCTAACTGTCAGGGTGGGTTCAACACCGGAATAAATTGCCTAGGGAAGTTGTGGAATCTCCATTGCTGGAGATATTTAAGAGCAGGTTAGATAGACATCTATCAAGGGATGGTCTTGATGGTGCTTGGTCCTGATTGGACTCCATGAGCTCTTGAGGTCCCTTCCACTTCTAGTGTTCTATGATTCTATGATTCAAACACATCATCTGGGTTCTGTGGGTTTGGACTTACGATTCAGACGTGCACCAGTGTCTAGCTCACAGGCAGAAAACACATTGGATAGAGCAACAGCCCTCCCTGGTCACAAAAGGCGGGGAGATGAGCCCAAAACTGGCCGAAAGGTTGTCCTTGTCCTAGAAATAGCAAGGTACTGTTTGTCCTATATTTAATCATCTTCCTAAATCCCCAGGGAGAATTACAAAACCTGCTCACCTTTAAGGGAGTGCTCAAAAGACACAAGGCGATCATTTGAAAGGCTGGGTCTGCACAGTACTCCTGGTCCAGGTGTTATGGTCTCCGTGGGAATATTTAGAATGGGGCAGGACAAAGCACCAGCAAAATGCAGCACCAGGACCAGCCCTGGGCCAGCAGGGAAAGAACAGTTTCCCATCCCAAGTTCCTATCCTGAATTTCTAGGTGCCCACAGGCTGTCTCACAAGTGCTTGGAGGCAGCAGGGTGTTATTAATCAGTGGGTAACCGCAGACAGGGCGGTCTGCACTATAGTTGCATTAAGCCAAAGTCAGCAGTCAAACTCAGTTAGTACCCGATGCAACCTTGCAGTATTTGTTGCTATTACGACAATCTATGGATTCAGGTCAAAATGTGACTGGGTATCAGCATTTCCGGGCTGCTGCCTGGAGCTCTGCCTGCAGCCCCTACGCCACTGCCCCGACCCAGCCTGGTGTGCTGTATTACTCCCAAGCCAGCAGTACACGCTCCACTACTCCGCAGTCCCTAGCCCTGCGTTCTCTATTGTCAGGCCCACTGCTCTGGCTGCCAGGAAGTAAGACGAGGCCACGGTCTGGGCAGTGCTGAGAGCTGCCTGCCCTAGGCCCTGCCCCTTTCACTTTGGGCCCCACCCATTCCAGGACAGCGAGCTGGGCCCCCCTCACACCTTGCCCCCAGGCGCATGGCAGCTGTTGGCCCCACTGGCTGCGATCCTGCAGCGCTGCTCTCCTGAACAAGCACTACCTTTCCTCTTGCCCCGCAGTCTTTGGTTCCCAGATCAGCTATGGATTGCCCGGCTTCCATTTCTTCCTTGTGACTCCTGAATCATGTCAGTTTCCTCTCCTCACACTTCTGACAATTCCCATGCCAGAACCAGGCAGCTCTAAGCAGATCTCCAAGCCCACGGCTATTATATTTCGCTGGAAAGCCTTCCAGGCCTTCAGCCACTGCTGAGCAAAGGCCCATTCAAGGTGGTTAGTTCCCAGACTTCTGCTTAAAAACTGGTCGGGCTCTGCAGGGTTCCCTCTAATTTTTTTCCATTCCTGGGCAGAATAAATTTTGTTATGTGCACCGAGGCATGTGTGGATGTGCACCACCTATAGAAACACAGCTGCCAGCTGCAGGTGCTCTGCTAATCAGCTGGGTGGCATTAGAATCGCTCCTGGAGGGCTGCCCAACGGCTCAGCTTACAGGGAACCCTGAAGCTCTGCTAACTGTAGCGTTTCATGGTGACTCCTTACTACAAACTCACCAAAACTCACACAGCCACAGGGGCCTTCCCCATATGCCGCTCCCGCCCGCCCGCCTGCCTCTTATTTATCTCAGGATTCAAAGAGTTCCATAAAGAATATTAAATACTAAACATGCTAGGGACTCGGGGAGCAAATCCCGCTTGGGAGCCAAGTTGAGATGCTCCCACAGACAGATTTCCAAAGCACTGAGCTTTGCAATGAGTTTGACTAGGGGATGCTCATTAAAGACCTGCAGCCAAAATCTTGTGTGACGCTCAGACAATGCGCCCATGTAATGGCTGTCCAGCTAACTGCACTTCTCATGTGTTAGGGAGCTGCGACACCGTCTTATTGCCATGTGGACTGGAAGCTGCAGGATATGGGGCTGGCTGCCCTACTTACAGATTGATAATGGTCATGTTGCTCAAGGCAGAGCTCTGAGCAAACAGGAGCTTAATCATAACGCTGGCTGGCAAATCGAGACAGGCCCACTCTACAGCCTTCAAGAGCCTGGGATGTTTGTTTATCTGTAATGCTGGTGGTACAGCATGTGATGGAGTTCTTGTCACTGCCTCTCAGCCATGATATGCACAGGGAGAAAGCTCAACTGCAAAGCAAACCTGAATGGGGCCTAGGCGAAGTTGTGGTCCTTGGAAACACAGAGGGAGTTCTGATGACTCCAGTGACACACAGAGCCAGGTAAGTGCTGGCTGGCAGGATGGGGCGCTTTAGCCAGTAACCCCACACTGACGGGTCACACGCTTCCATGAACCACGCCAGTCAGCCTACAAATCAAGGGTTCTTTTCTCTCCTGCCCTGCCCCACCCTGTCTCAGCCACGAAATCTGCTCTGTGATGTGCTGGTCCAGCTGGGAAATGCCAGAGGAGCCCACAGAAACTTGCAGTTCCGTATTTGGTAGGATTAATTTGTAGCTGCCCTCTTGCTGCTTATGGGGTGTGGTCCGAAGGGTAGGCCAGATGAGCTGTGTTCTATTTCTGGTTTGCCCACTGTTGTGCTGGGTGACTTCAAGCAAATCCACCTGCCCCTCCCAGGCTTGTCTATCTTGTCTACTTTACATTGGGGTGGGCAATAAAAAAGCAGCGCACCGCCTAGGTTAGAACCCAGCAGTTCACTGCCACTATATTCACCTGCAGCTCCCCAGGCATCAGGCAATCACAGATCTCACTGGCCGTGGATCGCGGTTCGGGAAGCGGCATGGACCAGGACGTGGCTTCCTGCCACGAACAGCAATCTGCAGCCAACAAGAGCTGTGATCACCTGTACCTGCAGGTAAAGACAGAAGTGGGGGCCCACCAGGGACTAACACTGGCAGACCGGATCCAACCCCCAGATCAGTATTTGCCCACTCGTGACTTACACGATAAGCCCTTGGGGGCAGGGATTGCACCTCGTTGTATATAGCGCTTGGCAGCTCAGCTGAGACCAGTGTTCTCTGTAAACTGAACCCTTGAGCAGCTGCCCAGGAGGGATTCAGGTGCCACCCAGATGACAGGCAGAGTGTCCACAGCCCACAGGATGTG
This sequence comes from Carettochelys insculpta, assembly GCF_033958435.1. NCBI lineage: Eukaryota > Metazoa > Chordata > Testudines > Carettochelyidae > Carettochelys > Carettochelys insculpta. The sequence continues at coordinate 20,622,208 of NC_134156.1, read as the reverse complement.
TTTCTATTGCTGCCGCACATCTACACAGGCCTGGGTGCACATAACATTTATTACACCTGGGACGGAAAAAATTAGAAGGAAACCTGGTGGAGACCTCCTAGATGCTACCACTGTGTACTACACAGCGAGTCTGGCTGTCACGTGTCCTCTTCTGATGCTTCCACCAGTTCCCTGCATCTCTGCAGTGCCCGAGGAGACCACCCCGGCTTGAGTGAAACGACAACCCCGATTCGACTAGCTCCGCTTCCGAGCTCCCTGCAATGGTGCTACGTTATGCTGGGCAGTTACTAATATGGAGGCCCGTTGTGTGACGTCAGACCTGAGGCCGGTCAGAGCCAATTCACGTAAGCCCTTCGAATGAGCTGGGAGCTGAGCCTGGGAGATAGGGAATGAACACAGATACGATAGAGGTATATCAAATAGTGACCAGTGTGGAGAAAATAAATAAGGAATTATTATTTACTCCTTCTCGCGACACAAGAACTAGGGGGTCACCAGATGAAATTAACAGGCAGCAGGTTTAAAACAAACAATAGGAAATATTTTTTCACACAACGCACAGTTAACCTGTGGAACTCCTTGCCGGAGGATGTTGTGAAGACCAAGACTATAGTAGAGTTTAAAGAAGAAGTAGAGACTTTCCTGGGGGATAGGTCCATCATTGGCTATTAGCCAGGATGGGCATGGACGGTGTCCCTAGCCTCTGTTTGCATGAGGCTGGACATGGATGACAGGGAATTGATTACTTGATGGTTCCCTGTTCTGTTCATTCCCTCTGGGGCACCTGGCATTGGCCACTGTCGGAAGACGGGATACTGGGCTTGATGGACCTATGGTCTGACCCAGTGTGGCTGTTCTTATGTTCTTTATGCTGGAGGGTCTCAAATTTCCTTGCACCGCAAGCCCCTTTTGGCAAGAGACATTACAGGACACCAGGACTGGGGACTGAAACGTCAGCCTGCCCGAGCCCACAGCCCATGGGCTTGAGCTGCAACCTGCCATCAAGGGCTTTGGCCCCGGGCCCCAGTGAGTCTAACACCAGCCCCAACAACAGTGTCCCCCCTCTTTTCGCTACCCACGGGCAGACTACGTTTTGTTATGTGCACCAACATGTGTCGACATGCACCACCAACAAAACCCCAGGCTGCCGTCTGTGCGAGGCTGCGGGCGCTCTGCCAATCAGGTAGCACCTGAATCTTTCCTGCATGGCTGCCCAAACACTCAGCTTACTTGGAGCACTGCTTGGCAACCGCCTGAGGTCCTGACCCATGACTGCAAAACTGCTGCTTTATGGTAACTCGCCTGCCATGCCCCACTGCCTCCAACCAGTCAAACCACTCCTTCAGGAAGCTATGTCCGCAGTAAAGCTTCCCACCGTTGCACCAGTGCATGCCTAGAGGCCACGGTGGTTGAAGTGGTAGCAGCCTGTCCCTGCCGTGACTGCACAGATGGTAATGCTTGTAGACACCAGGCCTAACAACTAACCCTCTGTGAGGGGGTGCTTGGAATTCCCCTGGCAGCTGAGCTTTGAAGAGAGCCCGCAACCTACCTTGTGCCCTTGGTGCGACCGCCCAAAGAGAATCTCAGACACGTCTGAACCATCAAAGCGCCTGTTGGGAGGGAGGTTCGCCTTTGCCAGGGACACCAAGGTGGGGAAAATGTCTGTGGTGCTGGAGCAAAGAGGGAAGGGTTCGTTAGAACATGGATGCAATGTCCTAGGGGAAAAAACCCTCCGCTCCCCGGAGTTTGGAGCAAAAGAAGCTCAGCTTATCCCTCCAAGAGCCCTTCCCGGGAACATCTGAGCCCTTTGGGCCTGGAGGGCAGGAATGCTGCCGTTCTAACCCCAGCCGTGGCACATTGAACGGAAAAGGCTTGGTATCATGAGGCCCAGCTAGCTGTAGGCATGCTCTGCCTTACATCCCACAGGGAGTAGCACTTTTTAGGATGGTGAGTGTGTGTGTGCATGAGACAAGCCAGCACGTCTTACATGAATCAGTGTGCAAAGGACACAGCAGCTGGAGACAGCCCAGGAACCCCCAGCCTCCAGCAACAGGAACAATTTTACTGCCGAGATACGGAAGAATGGATCAAAAAGAGCTTTGCCCAGCAGCCCTGGAGAATGGGAATAGAGTTTCTTCTGAGGTACTTACTGGCCTCTGAAGCATCTGAGCACCTCACAATACCCTCAGTCTATTTGTCTTCCCCTCAGTCAAGGAAGCGTTATCATGACAGGTGCAGAGCTAAGGTCATGGAGGGTGTCTGTGGTAGAGATGCTCACTGGAGCAGGGACTATCTTTACTCTGTGTTTGTACAGCACCTAGCACAATGGATCCCGAGTCCACCTCTGGGGTTCCCTGGTGCTACCTCAGTGTGCACAGTCACGAGGTGGGACTTGAACCCTATTTCTCCCAACTCCTACATCAGCGAGGGGCAACCCAGCCTAGTGTGTGGACCACACGAGTGGTTCGTTTTCACCTCAGTTGGCCACAAGATTGTGGTGACCAAGATGGACCCCCGGCATAGGGTCGGTTTGCTCACTGCACTTGCAGACCTAGAATTTGCAGGGTGGGCCGAAAGAATCGTAGCAGCTCTTTGACTGGCTGCAGAGGGAGTGCACAGCTCTCCCACTCGACGAGTGTGCTATCAGCATGCGCCTCCCTTCCCGTGCTCGTGCTTTACCTGCATGTCACGCTAGTAAGACTTGTAGGAAAAAACTATGCAGATGGAAACCAGCGGAATCTGGCAACCCTGCGCATGACCAATGGTCAACAAAATGGCTCATGGGCCACACATAGAACCCAATCGGCCACAGACTGCTCGCCACTGTCCTCCACCATCCTCTCAGCTGAGATAGCTGAGTGTTTCCTTCCAGGAAGGAATACAGACACCCAGCAGATACAGGAATCCTCCAGGTGCTGGAGTCCACAACAAAGAAACCAGCCTGGCACTTTCAGCAGAGCCACATCACCCTCCACGAAGGCCTCCTGGAAGATGCCCTGTTCGGCTCAGAAGGGAAAATGCACACTCAGCCACTTTTCACGCCAGCCACGGCAGATCCTGTAGCCTAGGAAAATGTGGCCTCACATCTGCGTTGCCCAAAACAGTGATAGAAACCAGACTGGAAAATAAGAGCCGTGCCGGCTTGTGCGCTTATACCGAAAAGCCGTCAGCATTTCCACCGTCTCTTGTTGGGGGTTTACAGCTCAGCCACAAAATACTGCTCTGGGCTAATTCTCAGTTATTCCATGTAGTAAGATCCTGCTAAGGGTCTGACACACCGAGAGGAGCAGGCAGCTCTGCATCCTGCTCCCCAGGAACTGCACCTTATAGCCCCATAAAGGCCAGGAAAAGGAAGGCCTGGAGGTGCTCCTGCTGTTTGTGGACCACAGCCCACTGTTAATGTGCTGATTACACATGAACGTGGTCTGGTGAACTGAGCATGAGACTGCGACCAGGAATGCCTGAACCCTCAGCTCTGCTACAGACTTCTCATGCAGGCTTGGGGGTGTCATTTACACTTTTCAGGCCAAATTCACCGCTGTCATAAGCGGGCACAACTCCAGTGAGGTCAGCAGCAAATCCAGCTCCCTGCCTCTCTCTTCCCCACATCTGACCCTCACCCTCCGTAGCTCTGTTTTCCTTCTAATCCTCCCTGGTGGGAGGCACAAATACCAGAGGGTCACAACATTCACAAGGGTTCCCTGCTGAGAACCCTCACAAATGTTGAATTTCACAACTGTGGCAGCCGCCCACGCTCCCGGCCTGGAGCCCCAGTGGGGTGACGGCTGCTGGCGCTCCTGCCCGAAGCCCTGGGGAAGCAGTCGCTCGCAAATAACTGAACGGGCAACCTGGCTAGTGAGCGGACAACCTAGGCAAGTGGGGTCCAGCAGCAGCCCTCCACCTCAGGGGGCCGCAAGATTGGCATGACCCAAATGCTCTCCTGGGATAGGGGAGTTTTGCTCGCTGTGCCGGCGTGCCTCTAATTTGCAGGTGTGCGGTTGGAACTGTAGCAGCGGTTTGACTGGCTGCAGAGGGAGCACGCGGCTCTCCCAGTCACTGCTGCCTTGAAATCAACACACGCCTCTCTTCACGTGCCCTGGCTTTACCCGTGTGTTACTTCAGTAATACCAGCAGGGAAAAAACGCCTACATGGGTGGAAACCCAGGGAATCTGGCAATGATAAAAGGTCGAAATGGTGCACTGGGGCAGCCACACAGGAGAGATTCCAATGCCTCCCAGCGGACTGGCAGAGCACCCTCAGCTGGCAGCCTGTGTTTCTATGGGTGGTGCACATCCAGACATGTCTTGGTGCACAGAAGAAAATTTACTCCGCTCATCCATGGACATCGTTACAGGGATATTGCCTGTGGGCCACACACAGAACCCCCTCGGGTCACTGGCTGCCCACCACTGTGTTAGACTCGTACCTCTCAGAGTTGCCAGGAGCTGGGACCCCTATGAAAACTGCAGCCGGTGTGCCTTCGACTGCCAGCAGTGTTGAGGAGGCACCTTATGCTGGGCTCCCATAAGTTACAAGAACTCCAAGTATGGAGGCCCATACAGGGCTCCGGGGTCTATTCTTCAGGCATTAAAGGCCGTTGGATACAATAAGGAGAGTTGCCTCAGAAGCTCTCCCTGTTCTTAAAGGCTTTTTTCCCCTGCATGTCTAAGGCACCTGAACGGGCTGGTAATTCCCTGCTTGCCGGAAATCCCAGTCTCCATCCCAGCTACAGCACTCAGAGGCCTATGGCAGAGTTCACCAAGGTGGGAAGAGCTCCTGTAGTCCCTTGTGCCTCCTGGCACCTGGGCTGAGCCAGGTGGTCACACCTCTGCTCTAGGCAGCAAACATTAGTGAGGGGCAGAGTCAGCTGCTCAGACACAAGCCCCACTGGCAGGAGCTCAGAAGTCTGCAGCAATCTCAGGTAACCAACTGAACCTGCATCTTAGCTCCCCAGGCCTGAGGAAGGCCAAGGGCCCTACAGCTTCCCTGGGAAGAGGACTGCTATTCCTGAGGCGCCATGGACGTGCTGTTGCAAGCAGCAGGAACCAGGTACAACAGGGCCCTGAACTCCTGACTCAGCCACCACTCCCACGAAGTCAAGGAGCGAGACTGGGAATTGACGGGAGTTTTGCCTGAGCCAGTGCTGCTGGCTGGGGCCCATTGCTACTATCCCAGTTGTGTGACTTGGAAGCAGAGGAACCTGAAGCTCCTATTTCTGTGGCTGCTAAGAAACCGAGCGGCCAAACAACGCCGAGGAGAGCAGAAAGACAGGCTCTGTCGAACACCCTCTCCCAGCGGCAGGCTGATGGGTGAGGCTGCTCCACAAGTCAGGCCCCAAAGAACGAACTTTCAGGTCTCATCCTGGGACCAGCCAGGTTCCATTGACCTTTTGCGACAGTTGCTCAGGGAGGCGGTGCTCCTACACCAGCGGGAGACCTCCTTCCTCTGGGGCTACAGTGCTGGAGCCATACCGCTTCAGTGCCCCATTGAGCCAGCCCTGAGGCTGCCCCCCTGCCGGTGGCTCCCCATAGTAGCCAAGAGAACTGCAGCTGCTCTGCACCCCTCAGAGTCTGGTCCTCAAGCTGTGTCAGAAATGAGCTGGAAAGACCAGCCAGGCCAGCGGAAAAGGTCAGAGACCCAGCGCTAGCGACGGGCTGCACAAGGGGAGAAAAGGGCGACGTGTGCGTGGAAGGACTTTTGGGACGTGCCCCTACAGGGAGGTGAGGGGTGACACACAATGTCCCTATCGGTGCACATCTAACAACTCTTTCCGCACGTCGACAGTGTGTGGCAGGGGTGGGCTGAGGGGTTAGGAGTGTGGGAGGGGGCTCAGGACTGGGGTAGGGTGAGGGCTCGGGTGGAGTCAGGGATGCATGGTTCGGGGTTCAGGAGGAGGCTTGGGCCTGGAGTGCAGGGGGGGTGCACACTCCAGCTGGGGACCAAGTTCCAGGGTGGGGATGGGGATGAGGGGGTTGGAGGGCTGAAGGCTGCCCCAGGGAGAGAAGACTATACCCAACCTCCCTTACCACAGATGTGTAGGGCCAGGGGAGAAGGGTCCCTTCCCAGGTCCCACTTGGGCTACTGTGGCCGTGAAGAGGTGCCACTCCGTGGCCCTGGAGGGCTGCGGTTAAGTTGGATGGGAGCACCTCTCTCACAGCTGTGGCAGGTCTGTGCCGGGGCTGGGGGAAGGGCACCGGGCTGCAGCAAGTCCGGGGCAGCTCTATACAGGGGCCAGCGGGCAGAAGGGTCTCTCTCCCAGCTGCAGCAGCTCTGCACCCTTGAGTGGGGCTTAATGGGCAGCTGCGGGGCCAGGCACGTTAGAGGGAACATAGGTCAGAGGCATACATCTGCCCACTGGCTGTGTTAGAAATAACCACCTCCCTTCCACCCAGTCCCAGGTCGTAACCATGACTGTGGTTCTGCAAAGGGACGTTCCTGGTCCCACCTGCAGATCCCTTTGCAGGGTGATTTAATATGACAAAGCAGCAATGCCCAGGCAGGCTTCTGTCGGTGTTGGGTACCAGGCAAACTCATAAAACTCTGCTCGAAAGCGTGGATGGTCTGAACTCAGCGCTAGGCAGTCTGGAAATCACACATGCCTGGGGTTATTCCAGAACACAGCTGAGCCTTGAGCCTGTAACACCCTTATTTGGAGGCTCTAGGTCGCATGTGACACTCTGAGTCCAGCAGCTGCTGAAGGTCTCGTCCCCCGTCCCACTGTGAGCTGTCTCTCCTGTGACTGGCTTTTGATCAGGAAGATTTCCGAGTTCACTGGGGGTGCTACGTTCCGGCATCCCCGGCAGATATGAAGTGCAGATCACAGATGTCAGGAGATTTCATGCTGTAACAGAACCTTTGATGACAATTCCGCTTTCCTGTCAATGTTCCAGATCCTCAGCTGGAACACAAGAGCGCTTTCTCAGCTGGGATCTCGGCGTTCAGAGTTCAATGACTGCTGAGTTGGGAAGACTGGATGCACATCAAGGGAAGAGGAGACTTCTAAGACTGTTGACAAAACAACACCCACCCACCGGCCAGGTCTACCAACATAAATACACTGCAACAATTCTGCTTGGGGTCAAGTCAAGATTGAAAGGGTTAACAATTTAGAACATGAGAGCAGCCAAACTGCATCAGACCAAAGATCCATCTAGCGCAGCATCCTGCCAGTGTTCCCAGTAAGCAAGATGTGGGTGTCCCCCAGCTGATCAGCGGCGCGCCCACAGCAGGACACAAGTGTTTCTATTGGTGGTGCACATCCACACATGCCTTGGTGCACATAAGAAAACTTATTCTGCCTCTGGATGGAAAAAATTAGAGGGAACCCTGATCCTGCCCCTCACAGTGGCCAACGACAGGTGCCCCAGAGGGAATGAACAGAACTGGAAAGCAGCAAGCGATCCCTCCCCGTCGCCCTTTCCCAGCTTCTGCCAAACAGAGGCTGGGGACACCACGTCAGCTCCCGTGTCAAGTTACCTTTAGTATTTTGAAGGTGGCTGCAATAAATCTAGAGGACGGCACTTCCTTCCCTGGGGTGGCAATATCCAAATCATAAAACCGGCTTCCTTGGCTAAGAATCAGTGCAGCTGTTCCTGACAACTCACTGCACAGATGTACAAATCTCTGTAGGGGAAATCGCTGAAAAGCACATATGCAACTTTCTGAGAGCTGTGTGAAGGCCCATCTGCTGCAAGAGGATGACTCTCAGAATTAAAGCTGGGAAAACGTGTCAGTATTGAAAGGGGAAGACGCTTTGGCTTCCAGCAACACTCACAAGGAGCCCTGTAGGCAAATGCAGCCAGTCCAATTTTCTGCTTCGGGTCCACATCTATCTGAACAACACTGGAAGTTCTGACTCTACAGGTGCTTCTTGCAGCTCATTGTGGAGCAAGAATTAGGATAAAGAGCCTTAAAAAAAAAAAAAATCAACGAAGCGGAGTAGCAAGTAATGGATGGGGACCATTGACAACACTAGGACAGTAAATGCTGTTCTCTTTAAGTCCCACCTCCAACTGCATTTTGTGGAGGATGGGACAAGGCACGTGGTTGTGCTGCAGTAAAGAGCTAGTAAGCAAGATACACGCCTGTCTCTGCAAACAATAGAGCTTTGCTCGATCTGCAGAACTTTGCCAAGAGAGTGAGAAGTAAAGCGTGGTACAATTAGCTCCTTATTCATCCCAGTGGCCTACTTCAAGGCCTTACTTCGGACTAGTGAGGCAAACGGGAAAGGCAAGGCAGGCGCAACTAATCATCATTAAGCAGTTAGACACGGCAGATTTCGGGGGAACAAGCTAATCGCTGCACGTCGGCACTGGCCCACGGGAGGCGGGTGTGCGTAGAGGAGCTCGCAGTGTGCGCCGGCATTTTTCTGTTCTGTTCTCGCTTGCTTTTTGGAGCTCTGTGCTCGCCTCTCCAACGACCTAGACCAGCGGTCAGCACCCATAAGAGCAAGAAGAGACGTTTTCCTCAAATTCAGTAAAAAACTCGGTAATTCGAGAGCCGCAGCACATGTGACTTCAAGACTGTCCTTAATAAATAACATCAAACCGTACTTTTTGTAACCCCTATTTTAAGAACAGCGCACACACACATTCCACAACGCACTGCATGTATTTATGGGGGAGGTATCCAACGTTTCAAAGTCACATATAGTTTCCTATTTATTGTTCAGTTTCTAGACATTTATGAAATATCTAATATAATCACAAGAGTTCCCCCCCCCTTTTTTTTTTTAACGTTGCTATTATAGCGTCGGCAGCCACAAAGAAGTCCTTAAAGGGCAGCATGTGTCTCCAGAGCTGCCGGTTGCAGACCCCCAACCTAGACTTCCTCCAAGTTTCACTCAGCAGGTCTCTCCCAGGGCACAGAATCAGAGCAGGTCAGTCCAAAGTTGCCTCAACCGGTTAGAAGAAGAGTCTACACTGTAAACCAGTGTTTCTCAGCATTTTTTTTTATAAAGTACCCCCTTTACAAAAAAAAAAAAAAAGTACCTATAGTACCTACAGGTTTCAGACAATTTTCTTCTACCATTGTAACACATTTGTTTCAATAACTTAATTGTAACTGGTTGGTGGGCAAAAATTATCTATAGGCAATAAAACTTGCCATCGTATTTATGATTGTACAAAAAGGTTAAAAATAAAAAAGGAAAAATCTGACGAAGCGGGTCTTTGCCCGTGAAAGCTTACACTCCAAAATATCTGTTAGTCTATAAGGTGCCACAGGACATCTTGTTGTTTTTTTTTTAAAAAGAAATCAGATGAACATAAAATAAGTTCAGTTTTTTACAGTAGTGAAAAATGGTTGAGACACACTGAGTTAATGTGCCCTCTGGAAGAGCTCTCAGTCCCCCAGTTACATGTCCCCTGGTTGAGAACCACTGGTGTAACCCATCCAGGGTCCAAACCTGCCACGCTGATGCAAAACAAGCCCCCGTGATGATGTAAGTGGGCATTCCCTGCATGTAGAGACTGCAAGAGCAGGTCACACTTGGTGAGGTCCCCCCGACACCACCCCATAATGATGTTTGTCATTGTCGCTGTTTGGGAGCAGGGGCAACCGTCAGCCACAAAGAGGCTTCCTGGTCATACACATGCTGCTTTGCTACTGCCGCCCATGGGGACAACGCCATTAGCCCGTCTGATTTCATTAGTGCTGGACACTTCATCCCATGCTCCTTCCTCCTGCACTCACCCATCGCTCCCTCCCCTCTCTGCCAGGGAGTCCGTCCAGCAACCTGTGGAGTCTTTCCCAGCACCACATTGCACCACTTGCTTTTGCATCCCAGGGCCGGAGGGGCTAATACCCAGGCACGCCTCTTGCACAATGCCGCTTGTATTTCCTGGTCTTGGCGTGTGGTATCCTCCCTTCCTCCAGGGCAATCATTTCAGGCAGCGCCAAGGCTCCCCAGTGCTGGCTGGGCTGAGCTGCTTCAGGCTTCAGCCGGTAACACGGAGGGCCTTGTTTGCAGCTGGCCTAAGTCCCCGCCTATCCAGTGGGGTAAGGCCCTCTCCGTTTAAAGAAGCAGCACTGGGAGTCTTGAGGACAGAAGGTGGAGCAGGGAGCATGGAAGCGCCAGTGTCCCTGCCTCCTGCAGCTCAGGTCCAAGTAGCCACACGGGCAGCTAATTCCCACGACGACTGCAACTTCTGGGGGGAATGCTGCCATCCGGGGAGAGTTGGATGCAACATCTTTGCACCTGCTGGGGGGCTTTACAGTTGCCTCGACCGAGAGGCAGGAGGCACCAGTACGATGCCTGGCTCCTGTGTGACCTTGGGCAAGTCACTCCATCTCCCTAGGCCTCAGTTTTTCCCCACAGCCCCACCCCTCCTTGCAGGGAGGATATCGTCCATGCGTGCTTGCCAAAGGGCTGGCTGCTGCAGTGAGGAGAGCCCAGCAAGTACCTAGACTGGCGGTGGGCAACCTGCACCCCGCATGGGGCCCGTCGGGGGTCCTATGTGTGGCCCGTGCACCCCTCTCTACTTCCACCTCTTGAGCACTGGGGGCCCTGCACTTCCCCACTCCTCCCCGCACCAGCACCTCCAGGCCTGTCCTTCTCTGCCAGAGCCTCACACCACACATCAGCCGACTCACTGCCCTCCAGGAATGCTGGGGGGGCAGGATCAGGGTGGGGGTTGGAGTGAGGGGGTGGGGGAAGGGTGGGGCCTGCAGCCTGCGGGAGGCAAATGAGAAGCGACACGCATTTCGAACAAGAGCACGTGGGAGGTGCCTGCTGATCGCACACAACACTGCGCGAGCCGCACACGCCCTGCGTTGCTTCACATCCCTTCTGCCGGCAGTTTAATTTGCCCCCCCATAAGAGGTCACGTTGGGCAGAAAAGGAAGGAGAAAGCAGGAGATTCAGGCACCATCGGTGTCATCTTATTCCTGGGCTCATTTTCCTGCACACGCCCGATTTCACTCGTGCGGCCCGCCAAGGTGAAGGAAGGCCACTCACTCGCCCAGCTGGCCAGTCACTGGCCTGATGCCACGTTGCAGTCGTGGAGACGTCCCAGGTCAGGTCTAGTGCCTTGAGAGCTCAGCAGGGGTGAAAGTAGCGTAAATTTCTTACCAGGGTTGTCATTTCTCTGGGCAGGAGGATGGGGCGGGGCAGGGGAGGTGGTGGGGGGCTTTCCATACTACTGTACCTCTATGCAATGCTCTCCCCCCATTTCCACTGGGGTTCCTGCAGCTGGGGCTGCCGAGGTGGCGGTACTCAGTACCGGCAAGAAAAAAAGCACTGCCTGTGAGTGTGGGGCGGAATGCAAGTGTTGGGGTTTGTGAGGGTGTGGATGTGTGGGGCAGGGGGTTAGTGTGTGGGAAGGTGCAGGAGCCGGGCTGCGGGGTGGGGTGTGTGTGTGTCAGATGGGGCACAGGATGGGAGCTCTGGGAGCTGTTCTCATTGGCACAGGAAGGGAGCTAAGTGAGTAGTGGGGGCTGCAGCACCCCTGGGATCGTGGCCCAGTACGTGGCATGCTGGCTGCCAGCTCCACACATCTGGGGCTCTGCTCCCAGCGTCCGGTTTGCAGAGGGGAAGAACAGCGTTAAGGCATCTGGACCAGAGCCCCATCTCCGGCCAACCACTTACCGCTGCACCACGCCAGGATGAACTGGCTTACACTCACCCTTGGAAGTCAGGCACCCAAAAGCAGAGGTGAGCCAAAGGTCATGGTGGGGCACATGTTCAGAGCACCAGGGCTGCATGACCCCTCTAGCCTGAGAGAGGCCTCATCAGCCATCCAGCTGATAGGGCGCTCAATCTCTGCCAGATTCGCTGGAGGCAGATTCCTCTCGGTTTAATGACAGCAAAGAGAAACACGCTGCGGGGCCGGAAAGACAAAGAGGGCCGTAGTGTGGAAAGAGCTAGATCAGCTTCTGCAGGAAAGCTTGGTTCAGAAGCTGCCTATTGAGGGATCAGAGGACAGGCTCAGAGAATGGGAGGGAATCCGTTACTGATCTGTCCTGGGGGAAAGAAAGCTGGACAGGAAGCAACCAGCACAGGTCTGAGGGTGAGTGCAGGCAGAATGCCACCAAGGCGGGTCACAAGCACAGAGCCCTCCCTGATTGGCAGTGACAAAGATTACCAGCCACTTCTATCTGCCCCATCCCTAGCTAGCAGGTGCCAGCAAAATCTGCATCCTCATCGGGAGGCCAGGGGGAAGCACCCACTGATAGGAGAACCTGAGACATCAAACTCTCCTGTCACCCCTAGAGAAAATCTGTGCTGGTGAAGGAGGCTGGGACGCAGGCACTGCTATGGGCTCCGCTGCACCTTCCACTCTCAGGACTTCCAGCAGTGCCCCCTGAAGCAGCGTGAGTGCCAGGCATAAAACCCCACAGCCTCAGAATAACATGACCCTGGGCCCAATCCCAGGGTCCCACTTTACTAAACATGCGGGTATATACACCTGCTTTCCCGGCAACGGTCCTGCCCTTTGCCCTGCCCCCTGCGCATGCGACTGACGCTCACTCATGCCCATTTATGGCGCTGTTGATTTACATCACATCACCAACGGATGCGGCCTGGTGCGCGGAGTTCCTTCAAGAGGACAGGCTGTCAGCCTTCTGTGGGCCGTTTCCTGCCTTTTGCTGGTCTGCGTCACATGCCTGCAGTTATTCAAACCTCCTCCAAGTTTGTCGCCTTTCAACGTCCTCATTCACGGCTGACTCCCCGTGAGTGCGCGGGGGGCAACGGGATGCAGACCAGGCTGGATCCGGGCTCACATCAGTCCAGTGACCGAAACCCCAGATACGGGTGCAGAGTTACTCCAGGCGCTGCACTGTCATGCTGTTTGCAGCCTCCAGCTTTGTGGTGGGGTTTCACAAGACAGTGCAGACAGCTGGATTGCCTTGGGGCTGTGCGGGACCGGAGAACTGCCTCTTTAAAAGTGACCCATTCATCCCTTCAGAACTGGGTATTTCTGAGAACCTGCGGGAGCCCTTCAGCCTCCTCATTCCCTGACCCAGCCTCAGCAGTGCACTGCTGGAGTTACCACTGTCCACCCTGCGGGACTGGCTCTGGTGGAAGTCAAAGCAGCTGATTAGCCCCTAGTCTCTCCATTTAGCACGTAGAGCTGCAATGCGTTCAGTAGCCGCGCGGCTGTCTGGGATGTGGGTTTAACATCCTTCCCTGCAGCATCCAGTCTTGGCTCCCTGCCTTCCTCGCTCCTGGAACTGATCGCTGCTCTGACCAGTGAGAGCAGGGCTTTATGGAGGCACTCAGTTCCTTTCTTCTAACCCTAGGGATGCTTTGCCTCTGTTACCCTGGCCAGGTTCACCCATGTGGGTTCAACATAAGAAGCAGCACTCCCTTGCTCCCATGGCCCAGCTTGAAGTCAGGCAGCAACATATCCCCAGGCATGCCAGAAGGGATCCTGGATTTCCCTCTATCTCCCTTTGAGCCACTGAGCAAAGGCTCCTCTGTCCAGACCAGGCAGACGGATTGGGCTTTGCTTCCCGGTGTTTTGAGCAAAAATGTATCAGGTTAGCTCAGTAGGGGGCAAGTTGCGGCCCATAGACCACTTGCAGCCTATCTGGGTTGTGCGTGTGGCCCTTGATACATGCCGGGTTGCTGGACTGTGCTGATTTCTCGCCACGTAGTTTTCTTCCTACCGGTTTTACGAAAGCAGCAGGCCCGTAAAATGAGGGCGCGTGGACTGTGAGAGCCGCGTGCTCCCTCTGCAGCCCATCAAACTGCTCCGACGATTCCATCGTCCCACCCTGCCAGTTCCAGGAACACAAGCACAGTTTGCAAAACTCCCTATCCCAGGAGGCCATCTTGGTGAGGGCAACCTTGCAGGTGGCTGAGACGAAGGAAGGCCACTTGTGCAGCTCATTCACTAGCCGCGGCTGCCCATCGCTGGTTTAGCTTGTGCCCTGAGAGCACCAAGCTGAGGAGAAAGACAAGGTGAGATCCAGGCCTCCTCACACACCCTCCCAGCCCTGTGCTGAGATCATTAGACCAACAAAAACACCTTTCAAGGAGATCTGTGGCCCAAACACCTAGCAAGACAGCTGGGGTCAGCGGGAGGCACCACGACAGAGCTTTCCGCAGGGTGCTGAGATTCTCTACCCAGAATTGGGCCCGGCTGCCCCAGAGACCCTCTCTCCCACCAACGCCCTCAAGTGCAACTGGCCTGGGGACAAGAGCGCCCCCTAGTGAACCACCCACACCACTCCCTGCTGCGCAGTGCCCCAGAGAGGGGCGTGTGGCTATAGGAGAGAGAACCTGCCTAGCAGCCAGACTGAGCTCGTGAAACACACTGCTACATGAAATCAGAACTGTTCTAATCTCACTGCATCTGGACCTCAGCGTAAACCCGACTCTTTGTCCCGGCTTCCCTCCTGCTCATTCCTAAACCACAACCTAAGCCTTCTTCCTGGTGGGAAGAGAAAGCCGTCACCCTTTAATCTGGGGGGGAGGGAGGGCATGCTAACACTACAGTGATGAGTGATTCCTCCACCTCCGTTCTGGTGGCTCTTAACAGCCCACGCAAATCCACAAAGAGAAGTCTTTAATTTACCTCTCTGCCGAAGCATTAAAGCCCAGACAACAGGGGGCAAGGCTAGCCCTTACGCAAGGCTGGAGATAACCGAGCAGTCTCACTGCTGGTTACTTTAAGGCAATCCCTCTGTTTGCAAAGAAGGGATCCCTTGTAAAGAGACACAGTGACCTTTTAACTCGCCTGGCAAACACACGTTTTCCCAGCTAAAATCAGCCATGCCTAACGGCTGCAAGCAGTTCTGACGCAAGCAGGAGACACGCCACTGTCTCTGATGCCCACAAAATCCTGGTTTGCAGAAATGACAAAATGAATGGTCCCCCTGTACTAAGAAATGCAATAGTTTTGTCCTCCTACCTCAACAGGGCAGTGCTTGTCACATTGGCAGGGATCCTGCCAGGCCAATAAGCCAGTGCTGGAATGCGATGTCCCCCTTCCCAGGTGGTTTGCTTGGCTGCACTCCCACCTGGAAGACAGACAGGTAAATTCACACAGGCCATTTTGCACAGGAGCTTTCTGTGAACCAAAAATCTCTCCTGACACAAAGAGAATGGGATACTCAGAGCCATGGAGACTAAAGAAATTGCAAAGGAGGAGCATAGCATCTGAGGGCTTGTCTACACTGGAAAAAAAATCCCCTTGCATCCACACTGCAAAGCTTGTTATTCTGGAATAAAGGGTGTTTATCTCGAAATAGTAACTTCACCAAAAACAAATGACTTCCACTGACCTTCCCCCCATCCAATTTCAAAACTGACTCAGTGTGTACTAAGCAGAGCCCATTATGACTTAACTGGCCTCCGAAGAGGCATCCCATCATGGCTCTTATTTCGAAATTGGGCTCTCTAGCGTGAATGCTCAATTTCAAAATGCTCTTGCAGTGGGAATGCTCTTTTCAGAATACTTTGAAATAAGGTGTTTCTGAGAAACCCTGAAATGTAAACATAGCCAGGAAGGTGATGTTGCATCAGAAAAAGAAAAAGAAAAAAAAAAAAAAGGAAGAGAAAAACCCTACTGCAGAGTGAAGTCAAAAAGTAGCTTCCTCCCACCCCTCGAGTTCCTTTAAAACGAAATTCAGCCTGGCCCAGCACTAGCCCCAGGCTTGGCTTAACCCTGTGTATTTTGAGTCCTGCCAGCACTGGGGGTTTTGAAGCTGCACAATTCTGTTTTCATAGGAGGAGGAGGAGAGAAAGGTTCATTTGATTTCCCACTTTCTCCCTGGTCAATTGAGATTTTTGGCTGGAGAGTGGACTCCAAGACCCAGAGGTTCCTTTCAGACCCAAATTCCCAGCCAGCAGTACCTTTTACTTCTCATCCCTTTTGATGAGCAATGGAGAAGCTCCGGTGCTGGTTTCGCAAGTCATGTAGCTGGGTAACATTATTTTCATAAGCCTTTGAAATTGTGTGAGAACCCAACAAATAGAGGAAACGTTTAGCTTGTGGTAAATGCTGATTCTGGCTTGTTTCTCTGTGCAGGCCTCAGGGGCTGGTTACGTGGGGAGTGAACATGCGTGGTTTGAGCATTGGCTTTCTAACCCCAGGGCTGGGAGCTGAGTCCTTGGGGGGCCTTTTCGGGATCTGGGGCATATAGATTAAAAAAGTCTGTCAGGGATGGTGATAGGTCCTGCAGCGAGGGCAGAGGACTGGACTCAATGACCTCTGAAGGTCCCTTCCAGTTCTATGAGATGGGTTTGTTCCTACTGTACCAGCTGGAAACAATTCCAGTACATGAAACCTTCTCCCTCTGGACTGCTGAAGCAGCCATACACACACACACACACACCTGCAAGACCTGCGCCGTTCAAACTAAACCCCTTCTGGCCATGTCCCCAAACAACCTCCCCTTCTCTTAATTACCCACTAATTCATAACCCAACAAACCCAGCTCTAAGGGAGGAAATACCATTCACAGCCTAAAAGCCACCAGGACCGGATGGTGTCCCCTGCGAGTGCTGAAGGAACTTAACTAGGAAACTGCAGCACTAGCCATTTTCTACATCATTCATCTGAGGAAGTGGGTCTTACCCATGAAAGCTCATAACCTAATAAATTTGTTAGTCTCTAAGGTGCTACAGGACGGCTGGTTATTTGTGAAGCTACAAACTGACATGGCTCCCCCTCTGAAACTATCAACTGTGGTCTAAACAATGAGCAGTCCTGTGGCACCTCAGAGACAAACAGATTTTTTTGGAGCATAAGAGCCGTCACGGGAAAAGACCCACTTCGTCAGATGCACTTCATCAGGTGCCACAGAACTTCTTGCTGTTTTGGCGGATACAGACTAACGTGGCTGCCCCTCGGATAACTGTGGTGTGTAATACTTTGCCTGTTTCGACTACCCCAGCGCACACGATCTGTCTGTTTTAAATGGTTGCCCATCACTGCAGTGTCTGAGCCTGTCCAACAGAAAAGCAATACAGGTTGAATCGCTCTAGTTTGGCACGGTCTGGTCTGGCAACATCCGTGCTCCAGCATGATTTTAGTTGGCCAGATGTCCACTTGTCACTTATGGTACATAATCTATGGCTTCAAACAGCCTCTATACCAGATTTTTAATTTGGCCCTCCATAGGCCAAATAAAAAGAGGCCCCCGTGTTTTTTAAATACGGTTTCACTTGTACCAAGTTAGAGCTGGGTTAACTGAAACACAATAAGGTCAAGTGATTTGTATACAAACCCGCAATGAGTCATAGCAGACAGAAAAAGCCAAAGGAATATTCGCTAACTTGCTGTCTAGTCCACATACTGTGCTGCCTTTAAATTACAGAGGAAACCAGGACGGCCCTTTGACAGGCTCAGGGTGGCACTTTCCATAGTAAACACTATGCTAAAACAAAACAAACACACGCACACACCAAAAGAAAAACTACATGGGTTTTTCTCATTAATAAGGGTTGCACAATTATGTGATGGCATCATATTACAAAGGCCAAGGCTTTCCCCAAAAGCTGGACACCAGAAAGAACAGAACATTCCCTGAGGAGCATTAACAAATCCGTCCCGATGACAGGCCGAGATCTAGGCTACTTCCAGCTGGGATACAGCACTGCCCTCTTCACCCCCATTTCAATGCAACTCCCAGGCCTAGGTGCAAACCAGAGGGAACAGTGCAAAGGGGACTTCAGCCCCATGTGCCTTAGAGGGGTGATGATGGGTCTGCTGCTTCCTTTCATGGCTAATTCAGCACACCTCCAGCAACGCCTCATGTGGCAGGTGCATCGCTCAGGGTTTTCCATGGCCAAGCGAACCCGCCCAGGGATTCGGGTGTGACAGCTAAAGCCTCCCCTCCCCCCGTTTCCCCCCACCAGAGATGAGGTGACACTTTCCCTAGTGGGTTGCGGTGGGGGGCTACTACTGCCGTGGAGAGGGCAAGTTTTTATTCTGTGGTACAGAACTCATGGAGAAGGTGGGCAAAACCAGAAACACAGCATTGCTATTTTCCCTCAGTAAGGGCCTCCCTGCACCTGGATCAAGCCCTACGGGAAAGCCAGCTTGCTTGAAAAGGGCATTAATAACCTAAGCCCTTTTCTAAACTGTCCAGCTAGTTGCAGACCTTCCTTCACAACCCATATAAAAAGTCTGGTCACTGTACGAATGACACTCACAACACTAAAATCCCCGCTTGTTCCCTCTGTGCAACCCTGCCCCCGACAAACACAGTATCCAATCAGAGATTTGAGAAGTACCAGAGACACCATGAAGTCCAACAGAGACATCACTAGTGCTACAGGTTGAATCTCTCTCATCCAGCTCCCTTGGGACTGAAAAAGTGCTGAACCAGCAAATTTGCTGGACCACGGGAGGTCAATATTGTCTAGCACATTGCAAACACTTCCACTGCTTACGGGGCTGTTTGAAGACATTTAGGGGTAAATTACAGCTAAATAACAGCACAGAACACTGAGAGCCAGGACTGGTGGCTGGAAACAAACTTTAGGGACCACGACAAATTTTGCCACACCCATGATAAGTGGTCATCCAGCTAACTAAAATCATGCTGGATTACGGATGTTGCTGGACAAGAATTCTGGACTAGAGAGAGTCAACCCGTATTCCTTCTTAGCATCAGGTTTCAACTGGAACCTGGAGGGACTTTAAACATGATTGCTCCTGACAGGTGTTCCACTACCCATAGGGAATTTCTCCCCTTCCCATGACATTTTTCCACTGATTTGTAGGTGTCTGTGTGAGACCAGTGGGTTGCTAGCCATGCTTTGTTATTAAGGCTGGCTGCTAGAGAGCACGGGGCTGTTATGAGAAGCTTGGGTGTGTGTACATCTGCTGGGCTGTTGCGAAAGATTTATCATTTCACTAGGTAAGAAGAGCGTACGCAGACCTGATTTGCTGATTTGGGGGAGGTAGAGAAGGAGAGAGGCAAGAAAAAAAAAAGCCATACAAAATAAGCAAGTAAGTACTGCAAAGAGCTGCAAGTAACAGGAAGTACCCCTTGTTCCACTGGCCAGCTCAGGGCGGCCTTTTCTCTGAATCACACATCAGTTTCCTCCGGGCTTCTACTGTATCTGGACGATGCCAGGAAACAGACAAGGAAAGAGGTGCTGCCTCAATCCCCTGCCCCGTCCCCTTCCGTCCTGGAGCCAATGGGGAGATTGAAGCTGACACACATCCACAGTGCGTAACACAAGCAGAAGTGGGAAAAGTCTGAGTCACACTGGAGAGGTTTGGCTGCTTCCGTGTAAATAATCAAACCCACCAGGCAGATGGCTCTGCTGGAGACAGCAAACTCTAAAACCTCTGTGCAGTTAGATTTGAGACCTCATCATGACATTCACTTATATGGAGCTCCCCTAACTCCTACAGAACTCAGAGAGACCTCAACACTTCCAGGATAACAAAATCCAAGCTCCAAAATCATTGTTAGCACAGTCAGAGCACACCTCTCTGTGTCGGTTACCTCAAGGCCTGGGTGTACTTGAGGACTTTTTATATGCATCTCCCAACATCCTTCTCTATCACGGGGCAGATTATAGTTTTACCTCCATCTAGAACAGGGGATAGCAAGCTCCGGCACGTGGGCTGAGATTGGTATGTGAGCTGCTTTTCATCAGCACATCAGGCAGGAGCCTCAGCCCCACCCCTCCTCCCACATGCAGCCAGGAGGCTACTTCTGGATTAACAAAAGACCAGCTAATGCCACCAACCACCCCCTGAACGGTAAAGCTCTGCAGCTTCTCTTATTTATTAATGAAGCTGTTGTAAGTAGGACTACTAGTGACTTGAAAAAGTATCACCGACACCCAGTGACAGAGGCCAAAAGGTCAAATTTCGGCACTCCACCTTGGAAAGGTTGCTGACCCCTGATCTAGAAGCTAGAGTCCATGACACTACAGGACCACAGAGCTGTCAGTTAAAAAAATGAGGTTTCTAACCACTGTGCAAAAGAATCTTGAAATGTGAGCCACGCGTGAACAATACCCGTCTGAGTCTGCAGGCAGCCTACGACAATAGCGCCAAGAGGCACAAGTTTATCCAGTCATCTGAAGGCTGCTGCCTTTATAAGAAGGAGTAGGGCCACAGCATGGCAGAAGGGACAAGAGACTCCAAGGGCAAGTATCCAGCGCCCCAGGTTGCCTTAATTCATGATGCTTTGGGGAAAACACCTGCCATTTAGTGCACTCTAAAGGCAAGACAACTGGAGCTCTGCAGATATACCAATCCATGGCAACAGTCAGACAGCTGGGAGTCAGGGAAATACCCTCTCTCTCCCATTTGCTTGGTGACCAGATTTGAACAAGGGCCTTCCAAAAAGAGGTCCCTCTCCGCTCCCAGCAGCTCGCAGGTGATGGCCACCAAGATGCTAACAGCAGTGGCAGCAGCCTTGACAGTTACCTCGTTGCCTTTGCCATGTGCCGGAGAACGGACCCACACTGCCTGCAAGCTCACACTTCTGAGCCCAAGGGCCGTTGTCTCCTGGAGGTGAGAGAAACATCTCAGTGAGAAACAGCCAAAGACAGACAGGCTGGACTGACACAGAGTGAACAAGTCGGAGCATGAAGCACACAGGAGAGAAGCCAGTCACTGGCGCAAGGGCACAAACTCGGATCAGTTCCACCAAAATGAGGAGCTGCTCTGATTTCCACCTGGGAAAATGAGCGAGGATGGCCCCATCTCACAAGCGTGCATGGAGCAGATTCCCTGGTGGCCTCTCTCAGTCGAGGGTGCTCCAGGATGTCTGGGGGAAGCGAGAAACTGCTGTATCTCATCTTTGGTCCCCACGGGGAAGCTTACATGCCCTTGAAAGAGGCACCCAACCCCCTGCTCTCCAGCCCCCGACAGCTTTTTCACCGCAGCAGGAACTTGCGTGAGGATTGACAAAACCGCTGACGGTAGAGTTAACTTCCAAATAAGACGGCTGTATTTTCTCAAGCGGGCTGAACTGCCATGCAGGGAACTGAGTCTAAGACAGGGGAGTGGGGAAGACAATAGCAGTTTGGCCTCGGCCTTAATGAGCCACAGAACTGTTCCTGTTCAGAATGGCACCGAAGCAAGACTTCCTCATTAGGGAGGCGTCTCAGCAAGAGCGGATTTGGGCTTTTTAATTAATGGGGATTTGAGCTCTAATTTGTAGACACGGATGTCCAGTTCATCCGCCTGCCTGAAGCAGAGCAGCCTGGGGAGGAGAAGCGGGGAGGTGGTTGGAAAACAAGCTGCCTGAGGGAAGGAATTGGTGCCAAGTCTGACAGAGCAGCATGGCCTTATCAGGCCCAAACTCTGCCTACAAAGTACTGAGGGAGTCCTGCCTCCCTAGCAACACCATAAGGTGGTTGAGTCTGACCTTCCCAGGCATGTACATCCCCTCCTTCTGCACAGTATCTGAGGTCCTGCGGCCCAACAGCTGAGGCAGGGCCTGCCCACCAGCAGAGCCCAGAGAAAAGTCTCTGGGGATTCTGGCCTCTGTTTCCTACACACACCAAGTGGGAGAGGAATCCCTCAAGTTTCAGGATGGGTCTGAGAGTCAGTTCCTCAGACAAACCAAGCCACTTTCAGCAGCATCTTGGGGGCCTCACCTGAGGCCAAGGATCAATCAGCATTTTCAACAACAGCTTTGATTATTGGCCTGGGCATGGGACATATCAAACCTCCTCGGTTCATATAGGCTGGGTCTACACATGCCCCTTCCTTTCGAAAGGGGCATGTTAATGAGCAGGTTTGAAATGAGCTAATGAGGTATTGCAATGAATATGCAGGACCCCATTAGAATAATGGCAGCCGTGATGATTCGAAAGTGTGGCTTTTTGAATCGCGTGCCATCTGTGGAGATGGGTCCTTCCGAAAGGACCCCCCCCAGTTTTCAAAAGCCCTTCTTCCGACCACCAGATAGGAAGAAGGGCTTTCGAAAACTGGGGGGAGGTCCTTTCGGAAGGTCCCGCCTCCACGGGTGGCGCGTAATTTGAAAAGCCGCACTTTCAAATTGCCACAGTCGCCATTATGCTGATGAGGTGCTGCATATTCATTGCAACGCCTCATTAGCATATTTCGAATCTGCTCATTAACATGCCCCTTTCGAAAGGAAGGGGCACATGTAGACCCAGCCATACTGTGTCTGCAGTTCTTCTCGTCCATTGCTCCCCAACTCCCTGAAACCCCTCTTCACCAGAAAGGGTTTATTTTCCACTCCTGTTGTCTCCTCCCCCACGTTTTGGATCGCACAGGCCTGTCCCGTGCTGGTTCTCCTTACTCTACCGAAGGGCCAGGGAAGGGGACTCAGCGATTTCAGAGGAACGTGAGACAGGACAATAGGAATGGAAGAAACAAGACCTGTGGCGCTCCTGCTCTCAGTTACACTGGTGAAGTTTCACCGACACCAAGAGCAGGGTTTGGCCTGCGGCTTTAATGCTGTTGAACACAGACAAACACGAAGGAGCAGAGCTCATGGAGGGTGAAATCCACACCCTGTGAAGAGCCCATGAATACATCTCCCCCCCGCACTTAAGCCCCATTTAAGCTCTTAATAGGGAGGTAAGGCCGTCCCTAGGACAGCTTTCCATTATCACAGGGCTCCCCTTCATCCTTCCCATGAGCCCCTCACTCTGCCTGCTCCCCAAGGAGAATATGAACATCATTCTCAAGCTGCTTTTACTGCTTTACCTGTGAACCAAAGGAATGTGTTTTCCTCTCCATGGCCATCCACTTTTTCCTTTATCTGTCCCACCAGGGCATCCATCTCCCTCAGGCTGGCTCGGTAGGGCCCAGGGGATGAGGCGCTTGAAGGCGGCTGACTGACGACCAAAGGCACATGCATATGGGACAGCGCTAGGTATAGGAAGAACGGGCGTCCGCGTTCTCTAAACAGGAAACACAGGAAGTGTGTTTAACACGCTGGTAAAGAGAAAAGTGTGGGGGAGGGCAGAGCGCACAGGCAGCCATGGCAGGGCAGGGGAAACGGTTTTCCACAATCTTTAATGCAGGAGGAACGAGAACACATGAGGTGTGAGGGAAAACGGAAAGAATTGGGTTTGTTTAGTCCAGAACAGAGAAGACTGAGGGGGACATGAGAACAGCTTTCAAATATCCACAAGGAGGAGGGATAAAAACGATTCTCCTTAACTGCCGAGTACAGGATGAGAAGCAATGGGCTTAAGCTGCAGCCAGGGAGGTCGAGAGAGGACATTAGCAAATACTTCCTAACTGCCAGGGTGGTGAAGCACTGGAATAACTTGCCTAGGGAGGTGGTGGAATCTCCATCATTGGAGATATTTAAGAGCAGATTAGACCAACACCGAGCAGGGCTGGTCGACATCCGTGTTTCTTAAACTATGTTCCATGGAACTCCGGTGTTCCGTGAACAAGTCACGGGTGTGCCACGAGCATCTGGAAAAAATACACTGACGGTCTGTATTTTCTGTTATTAAAACCAGATACAATGTTACTTCTTCACTGCTACCATACCTGATTAAATGACTTCATGTTGTTATTGCTGTATATGTCACTGTTTCACTTTTTTGGGGGGGTCTGACAACAATTTTTTTTTTGAGAAAATATTCATAGGTATTCTGCATAAAAAAATATCCTTGTTTGATATCCCTCTCGTGGTGCTCTCAGAAAGCTTAAGAAACACCGGTCTAGATGGTGCCTAGTCCTGCTGTGAGTGCAGAGGACTGGACTTGACCTCTCCAGTTCTAATACTGCAGGATAACTCTTACAGAAGGCCACCAGGGGAGAGGGCACTGTACTGGGGCCCAGGAGATTTCCGGGTGGGTTTCTGTGCCAGTTCTGCCACAGAAATGCCAGGGAATCTTGGGGAAGTCACTTCAGTGCTTGGTGCCTCCATTCCTGCTCCCGCCATCTGCCTGCCTCATCTATTAACACTGTGAGCGCCTGAGGGGAGGGACTCTCTCACTCTGCGTTTGTACAGCCCCTAGCACAATGGAGCCTTGAACTCCACTGGAGGCTTGCAGCTTCACCTCACAGGCCTCTGTCCTGGCAGCTGAGCACGGTTAGTCAAAATTGGCTGGGGCAAATCAAAGACAACGCTGTCACCCCTTTCTACGTGCACAGCTCCTTGTCCTGGGGCTCAGCGCCTTGCCCACAGGACTCTCTGCACCTGCAGCTTGAGAGTAGAGAACTCTGGTCTGGGAATGCACCAGGCTAGAGCAGTGCTGGGTTCCTGCAAGGGAGAAGTGGTGCCTGGAACAGAGGACGAGGAGCTGGGGATTAAGAGAAGGACTCACACAAGGCAGGTAAATGAAATCTGTCCCTCCACGATTTTGAACTACAGCCTCCCAGCAGAGCAGACCCAGCACTGCTCAAAAGCAAAGGAAAGGTCTGGCTGAACCTAGCAGAAGCCCATTCTCAGCAGGAACGAGCAAACGAGCCAATGGATCGGATACAGCAGGTCTCTGGATTCTGTCTCAGGCTGAGCAAACACGTACGCTACCCTAGGCAGAGTCTCTCTGACCCAGAGGCCAGGCCTTCCTCCGTCTCCAGCCCTTCAGTCCAAAGGCCATTCCTGACAAGTTACAGTCAGTCCAATGTCATCCCGTCAGCTCTGCCAGTACCTCACCCCCAGGCCTGTAAACCTCCCCACTCCCTGAGGGCCGATCACCAAAGCAAACACAAGCTACCATGACATGGGCTGGGTAATTAACAGTGCTGCACAGGAAGGGGACCTGTTTCTAAGGCCTGATGAGCACCCAGCCCTGTGTAGGCCCCTTTTCTTGTGCTGCACCCAAGCAGAGCCCTGTACTTCCACACAGAGACTAAGGGAGCCTAGCGCAGACAGCAAGTCTGGATTCCCGAATGGGACCAGGGCAGAGGGGTGGCCTCAGTCACCTTTCTGCACTGGCCACGCCTGCCTTGGGACGGCGTAACATGGCTGGATCCACCGTGTGAGCCTCAGACGCGGGCTCCTGGCACTGACTGGACCAGCCTGGCTTGGCCGCACACCCTCAGCCTGAGCAGACTGAGAGGCTCATTGGCAAGTGCAAGGAAGTGCAAGGAAGGGCCAGCAAACACGCCTCCCAGGTGGGCTCCAGCAGCCCAGCCACCTGCCCTGAAGCAGCTGCACCGAGTTCCCATCCCGGCCTCACTCTTTCCCATCGCTGGGCAAGAGTCAGTTTTTCCCTGACGCATCCCAGAATTTTATTTGCTTCTCCCCAAGTTGCTAAGCGCCTGCTGCAGCCACCACCACGCCTGGCCTGGCCTGAGGCACCGGGGAGCGCACAGGGGCTGCTTCCTCACCCCGAGTTCACTTCCGAAGCTCATTTCTTGGCAGTCAGAGGCACCCGCGGCTTGGCTGCTTTCCAAGCCTCGTCTTTCCTTCCTGGCTGCTTGCGGCCCTCCAGCCATCCATGCAGCAGGTACAGCAGCAGCCATCCGAGCTCCCTTCACTGTCCCCTTGTCCACATGCCACAGCTCCGACCAGCAGGGCCGCATGGTGGGCCTGCAAGCACAGATGATCTGAGGGAAATCTCTTGCTACAGACCCAGGAGCTCCCTCAGGCTTGGCTCCAGCGGACACTGCTGTTCCTACCACACAGCATTAAGGGGTTTTGGAGGGAGGCTCAAATCCCCTCCCCATAAGAGATTCAGGGGGTGGCGCCAGAGAAGGGGGATTATAAGGGGGTTCTACCACCAGTGTGAGACTTGTGAGCAGTGTTCCCGCCAAGTTTTCCCACACCCTGGGCGGAATAAATTTTGTTCTGTGCGCCAAGGCTTGTGGGGGATGTGCACCACCCACAGAAACACAGGCTGCCGGCTGCAGGTGGCTGCGAGCACTCTGCTAATCAGCTGGGTGGCACCTGAATCTCCCCTGAGCGACCGCCCAAGTGCACCACTTCTGAGCCTGGGGGAACCGTAAGCAAGCCCTGGCCTCTCTGGGCCTCAGTTCCCCATCTGTGCAACAGGGACCACCGAGAGCAGTGGTCCTCAAATTTTCTGGCCCAAAGCCCAAACTGCACAACACAAACCTTGCCCGTGGTCCACCAGCGGACTGCCCATGAGGGCAAAATACATTTGCTTATCTCTAAGTACCTTAAATACTAAATTATTCAGATTCGTCTACTGGAGCATAAAACACATACATGGCTGTAACGTGAAGGGCGGGAGGGCACAGGGCTACAGAGCCAGGTGGGCTCCCTGCTGCGGAGGGGCGGTGGCGGGGGGGGAGTCCTGAGCCTGTGGCCCATCCACAAGATGGTCGGGGACCACTTGTGGTCCATGCACCCCACTTTGAGAACCACTGCCCTACTGCTTTGTGATTGACTGCACTCCCCTTTGTTTTCATTCTCCTGCAGAAATCCTACCTAAGATCTGGACCACACCACACTGGGAAGTAACCTGAAAGGATTAAAACCCAGAGAAAAGTGACCGAAGAGTGCCTATCCGCCAACCTACCTCAGAGCGCCAAAGCGCGTCATTAAGCTCTCACAAGGTATGTTTACCAGAGAATCCAGTTACTAAACTCATCGGAGAGCTGATGATCATCCCCCACGGAGTCCGTTTTTAAACCACTCGCGGACACGTCCTGTTTTCTTGTTGACGCACTATATTTATCTCCTCAAAAGAGGACCGCTCTTCCTCAGGGCCCTCTGACAGGAAGAGCGGCCTGACGAAGAGCCAGGAGGAACTGGGTCATCCCAGTAATGTGCGCATATGCACACATGCCGTGGTAGAAGTCACCAAAGGACAAGGCGACCTGCCCCGCTAATTCACAGCCCTGCCAGGCTGCACAGGCTCGGCCGCTGAACCAGGCTCTCATCCTTGTTATGGTCTGAGCACAGTTTAAAAGAACTGAGAGGCTGCCCCATTTCCAGCATGCACCCCTCATGTCCCTCCTGCCCGGGCAGTCCCAGAAGGGGCTCCCCCAGCCAGCCCCTTTAACCTGCCTGGCTGCCTGCTGCAGAGGAGGCAGCTGCAGGGAGCCAGGCTGGGACGGCCCTAGCCCCAGGCTTCTTACTGGAGTGCTGCTCTGGCTACCTCTGATCCTGACGCTCCCTGAATAGCCTCTTTCTTCAGCAGCCTCGCTGGAGCTGCCAAGCCTCACACCCTGCCGCACTTTGTGGTTGGGCTGTTGCATCCCTGCACAAAATGTAGCCGTAATCAAAATGCGTATTTTTTTCTTAGCCATTACTGCTCCTGGAGGAAAAAAAATTCATTCTCTCGATGTGGAATGATGCAACCCCATTTTCCTGGGAACCCAGAGAGCCTGAAACTTAGAGCAGACCACTTCAGTGTCGGTCCTTTTCACACACCCAGATATGCTACTCCAGGGGTCAGCAACCTTTTCCCGAAGGGGAAGGCCACAATTTGACCTTTACGTCCGGTCCGAGTGTCAGTGACACATTTTGAAGTCACTAACAGCCCTACTTACAACAGCTTCACTAATAAATGAACATGCAGAGCTTTACCAGTTACGTGACGGTTGGTAGCATTAGATGGCCTTTTGTTCACCCACAGGTGGCCTGGCTTGGAGCAAGCTCATGGCTGCATGGGGGAGGAGGAGTGGTCCTGAGCTCCCGCCTGGCACGATGATGAAAATTGGCTCACATGCCGCTCTCGGCACCCGTGCCAGGGATTGCTGACTCCTGCTCTACTCAATGCTGTCAAATAGCCTGGCTCAAATCAGCCTCTGCCCACCCAGGCACAGTCGTTCAGCAAAGTTTCTCACTCAACAATTCACCCTTTTAGCATTACATTGTATTCACATGCCCCCCATCCCCTGCCCAACTTCATATCGTGGGAATGCTGGTAGAAGTAAATTGAGATCTTTGGAGCAGATCAGTTTGTTGTGCTTGTTCAGTTTGTACAGCACCTATCACAACACAACCCTTGTCCAATCTCAATCTCAGTGTAATCTCAACATGCATAATACAGGTTGAACTCTCTAATCCAGAATTCTCTCGTCCAGCAACCTCTGTAATCCATCACGATTTTAGTTAGCCAGACAACCACTTATCATGAGATAAGTTTACCCTCGTCCCATGAGGTTTGTTTCCAGCCACCAGTCCTGGCTCTGTGTTCTGTGCTGTTCTCTGGCTGTAACTTACCCCCTGATGTCTTCTAAGAGCCCAATAAGCAGTGGAAATGTTGGTAATGTTGCTAGACAATACAGACCTCCCATAGTCTGGCAAATTCTCTCATCCAGCACTGGTCAGGTCCTATGGGTGCCAGACAAGAGAGGTTCAACCTGTATTAATAATTTAGCCCACTGATGAGGGAGCCTGTTTGGCTCTGGCACTAACAGTAGGAGTACTGCATTTCTAATAGGAGGTGGGGAAGGAATACAGGAATAACTGGACTAATCACCAGTCCACTCAGCCATGAATCCCCACTGCTCTTGCATCCACGCTACATGATGATGCTGCAAAAACTTTTATAAAACATAAGTCACTTAATAACTCATGGGTGGAGCTCTTAGAATACAATCCTTCGACTTTGTAGCTCACCTTCCCTCTGGTCTGTGCCCCTGGGCAGATTAGAATCTCACTGCCATAAGTGGCTCACCCTTGCCACAGCTAGCTGAACAAAATATTGCTGACGCACCTAATGTGCTGTCGTTATCCGCCAGTGGGAGAGAGTCAGGCAAAGAAACCAGAGTGAACTCAACTATTTAAAAGTTAAGCAGCAGCCAAACTGGACTTTGCCTCCTTTAACAGCAACCTGTTTAATCCAGTTCTCAGGAGATAGTGAAACATTTCCCCAAATGTCTAGAAATTCATTAAAATGCCTTCCCATTAACTCTGCGGGTGTTCGACCACTCACTGTGCAGCTGCTTCTAAACCAGGTACTTGGGATCAGAGCGGCAGGTCTTCCAAAGGAGAGCCATATTTTTGGGGTCTTTGTGCTCTTAGAAGGGGTGCAGGTCCAAGGTGACCCCAGTATTGCAGCAGATTCTGATTGCTCTTGTTGTTTTTGAAGTCATGGAGTGAGAAGTCTTATGGCACCTTACAAACTAACAGATATATTGGTGCATAAGCTTTCATGAGCAAAGACCTGTTTCGTCAGATGCACCAAAGTGGGTCTTTGTGCACAAATTACGCTCCAATAAATCTGTTAGTCTATAAGGTGCCACAGGACTTCTTGTTGTTTTGGCAGGTACAGACTACCACGGCTACCTCTCTTTTCCATGACTTCAATGACGGCTCGGTACCAAGGTGACAGGTAAAGAATAGATAAGCACAGAGGTAACTCAGAGCAGAAGCTGCCCTGGAAAACACGTTTAAAGCACCAGTCCCACTCCCTGGTTTAGATCAGACAATCCGAGGCTCAGCAGAGTTCAGGCTCAGACTTCGGTCACTGACAAATGAGACAGGCCTAGCACTGACTGGCCAGGCTCTTCTTGGTGCACATCATTCGGACACTGGCCATATCAGTCTGCACAAGGACAATGGCATGGTTCCAAGATCTCCTTTCGCATGCCCTGAGCAACTGGCGGCTTGTGGGGAAGGAGCAACAGCTATCAGCAGTCGCAGGCCTCTGGAGCAGTTTTCCTTTTTCCTACTTTGGCTTCCAGCTCTGACTCAGGTGTGCACATCCTACCCCAGGAGAGGAGGTGTCACGCAGTGGGGGTGGGGGGTCATCGGGCCCTGTCCCCCAGCCACAATCAGATGTGACTCTCGTTCAGCAGCGAGAACAGAAGATTTTAGTAGCCGGCAGGAACACAGCGTAGAACAGACTTGTCAGTAGAGAAACCAGAAGCAGTCAGTACAATCCATTTTGGGGAGAGGGGCCCAGAGAGGGTCCCCAAGCAGGACCCTGGCCCCTGCTTCCTGCCTCTCCAGCCAGACGAGATTACCCCTCTCTCCAAAAGACCAGTTTCAATTCAAACACACCAGGCCCCTCCTTTGTCCTGCTTCCCGGAGGAGAAAGGTGTCACCTGCTGGCCTAGGCTACAAAGAGCAGGAGCTCCCATTGTCTATGTGTGAGAAGTTATCCCACTGAAACTTCCCTCATCACTCTGGCCTGATGCAGTGCTTAGGGAAACTGAGGCACACACCTGATGTTACTTCAGGGCATCAGGAAACACATGCAACCTCACCAGGGGAATAAAATCCTCACGCACTCCCTTCATCACAGGAGGACACAGCTGACCTGGTATGAAGAGAAGCCAGTGCTCCCGGCACCAGAATGCTCCAGTCTTGCTGCTCAAGGCAAACCACCTCTTTCCGAACTCTGGCACCAGGATCTCTGTGGAAGACCAAGCCCTGTCCTCACAGACGTCAATGGCCAGACTCCCTTTGGTTCAGTGGGAGAAGGAGGAGCTCTGCCTGCACAGCTGACTTGAGTGCTCTTCTGAATTAGGCTCTGCAGCCATATCCATTCCATGACTACTTAGCCCAGGGGTCAGCTGCCTTTCCAAGGCAGAGTGCCAAAATTTGACCTTTTGACCTCTGTGTACCGCCCAAGTGCTGGTGATACTTTTTAAAGCCACTGATAGTGCTACTTACATCTTCATTAATAAACAAATGAAGCTGCAGAGCTTTACTGGTTGGTTGGTAGCATTAGCTGGTCTTTGTTAATTCACAGGCAGCATGGCTTTGAGCAAGCTCCCAGCTGCATGGGAGAGGTGGGACAAGGCTGAGCTCCCACCACACGTGCCTATGATAATCAGCTCACGTGCCACTTTCGGCACCTGTGTCGGGGGTTGCCAACCCCTGGCTTGGCCTCTCCCCAGCCCCACACCAGGTAGAAGGGTGAGCTGTAAAAGTGACAACGAAAAACTGATAGACAGTGGGGACTGGGACTTGCTCTGTCCCTTGCCCTGGGACTTGCTATAGTCAATCCAGGGTCAGTGCTGGTTTTAAGGTTCTCTTTCTCACAAGTCACCATAGCCAGAAAGAAATGCTCTCTACTCCTTAGATGGAGGGAACCAGTGTTCCCAGTAAGCTGAGCGCTTCTGCAGCCGCTCAGAAATTCAGATGCCACCCAGCTGATTAGCAGAATCTGTGACCTTGGGAGGCTTTTAAGCAGATGCCTATACAGGCAAGTTATTTCTGAGGTCTCTTGAAGGCCCCTGCCTTCTGCATGCCGAGTGTCAGAGTGGGGAATCAGCCTTGACAAGCTTGTAGTCTGTCAACCAATAGTTACAACATGATTTTAGCAAGGGGAGTAAGGGAGACAATGGTAAGCAGAAGGGTATAGTTTTCTTGATCTAGGTCTGTGAGCTGCCAAGGCAAGGAATGATTTCAAAGACCAGTGCAAATGCTCTCACCATCAGTGAGCTCTCTATCACCACGCCTCGGCCATTTGCCAGAAAACAGCAAAGGGCGTAAAGCCCAAACGCCCATTTTTTGCAAGCTACCACCTTTGCAGCCACTGACCACGTACCTCAGTGCTCATAAAACAACAGGCTTCTAAAAAATCTCTGACCCTGCAGACAGTGGTATCTTTTTTCATCTACATCAACCTTCCCTTATCTGAAGGGGAAAGAAAAAAGTTCTCTTCTCAAGGGCTGTCAGCTTGGCAGCAAACAAGTAATTTCCAAAGCACAGTCTGGGGTTGATCTACAGTGCCCCAAAGAAAACAGAGATTAACCTCTGACCAGCTGGTTTTCGCTCTTGTACTCTGCTGAGTGTTTATGAATTTGCTCAGCATGTCCTTGCCCCTGTGTTATAGGCCTGCTGAGGCTGGAAATTGCCCACATCAGCTTTCCAAGCTCAATGCCAGGAAGTGGGATGCTATTTCTGAGTCCTGCTTTGGTCCTTCTTGTGAGAGTTGCAAGGGATCAAAAAGACCCTTCTTGCAGGGGGCTAGACTCGATGGCCTCTCGAGGTCCCTTCCAGTCCTAGTATTCTATGATTCTATGTTCTCAGAAGCCTCGGGGCCTGATTCGCAGTTACTTGCAAGGATGGAATGAGCTGCTGTAAAACATACCTTTAAGCCACCTCAATGTGCCTGATATTTGGGGGGCTGTGAAGAAACCTATCTGACCTCAGGGGTAAGCTAGAGCAGTCCCAGGGTTGCTCTAACTCATGTTCTGTTTACCACGGCCCCTGTGAAACAGGGGCAAACCACAGCAGAACGTACTTTAGCCACAGTGAAGTGAATTGTGGCCACAGTGAAGTGAATTGTGGCCACATCCCTGATGTCCCCGCCTCTGCCAGGGACTGGCAACAGAGACGGTTTAGATGGCTTTCATTAATTGCGCATCAGCCAGTCAGACTGCTGCTAAAAGGGAGATTCTCAGTGGGCTGCTCACATCTTTAAAGGCTTTATAGCAGGGGTGTCCAACACATTCGCCACTCACCACGTGAGGCAAATAAGACACTGTGTTGTGGCAAATATGGCTCCCAAGCCGCACATGGCTCTTGGAGCCTTTAAATGTGGCTCCTCCTGAGAGCTGCACGCTGGTGTTCTGTCAGTCACTCTATGCAGCTCTAGGGGCTCTGAGAGTCACCGGCAATGAATTAAAATGGGGGCTGGGGGTACCTGGCTCTGGGGGAGGGTATTTACATAGAGTGGCAGAGGAAGGGGAAATGCAGCAAACACGGAAAGATGACAACCACAAGAATGGTGATCTTTGAATTCCTATTGGACACCGCTGCTTTATCATGTCCAAGCAAGACAAGGCAGCTTTACTGTCCCTGAGCTGTATGTTCTGGAAGCAGAGACTGGCACGGGCCTTCTCAGCCCCTCAGGGATCTTGCACCAAGCTCCCTTACACCAGGCAGCAGCATTTGACCCCATACAGTTCAGCTGGTACCAGCCCTGCAGAGATGCCCAAGGGGGATTTCAAACACTATGTGGCTCTTGTCCTGCTATGGTTCTAGGCACTGTTGGTATGTAGGGATGGATCAGGCCCTGCCTTCAAACCACACAGCCCATAGGCCACACACTGCTGCCTTTCAAAGGATGCCTCAGCAGCCACATTC
Source organism: Carettochelys insculpta (assembly GCF_033958435.1). Classification (NCBI taxonomy): domain Eukaryota; kingdom Metazoa; phylum Chordata; order Testudines; family Carettochelyidae; genus Carettochelys; species Carettochelys insculpta. The sequence goes on along the minus strand of NC_134156.1, from coordinate 20,589,378 downwards.
TCCCCCTCCTCCCCAGCACAATCCTACTAGATACAAACTGCCCTTGTCATAGGCACTACACAGCTAGTTAATCCAGGGAGCCATTGCTCCTCTGTGAGGAATTATCCCACAACCCACATGAGGCCCTGCAGAAACCACCCCACTTGGACTCACTCAGACTCTGGGAATCACCCCAGGCTTCTGCATCTCAAAATAAAATACTCCTCTTGCTAGTGAGCCTGCTCTACAAATGTCTGGTCTGGTCTGGTCTGGTCTGGTCTCTCCCCTCCCCTCCCCACCCCACCCCACCAGCCCAGCCCAGCCCAGCCTAGCCTAGCCTAAACACACAGCAACAGCCAACCCCCCTCCGACACCCAGCTAAATAAACATCTCCCCCTGGGCTCTCTCCCTGCCCACCTTCTTCTGCAGAGCCCCTTTCATTAGGGGAATAGGATCCACCTGTTCTCCATCAGTGAGTCGCAGTGCTCCAAACGCCTGCCTTTCTCCCCCAGGGAAAGCAAAGCAGCTGTGTCTGGTTAACTCCTGCTGGGGGCTTCTTTCTTCCTCTGGCCTGCAGCCTCCCTGGCTGCGTCTTCCATTGTTTGCAGGATGGGATTCTGTTAGCCAGGACAAAAGTGCCTCTCAATCCTCTGAGGAGCACCTGAGTCCAGGGCCACCTCCATCAGTGAATTCCCTCCCCACTGGCTCAAAGGAGCTGTGAACTCAGCTCACCAGGCAGGTTAAAATGAGGCTTCTTTGCATCACAGCAGTGGCCTAAAGCAGCCAGAGCACACAGGGGAACCTGGCCCACGGTCTCCACTGGACTGGGGGACTTGCCTGACACTGTGGGACCTGATCATGAGGAGAGAGGGAGGAGGGGGAAGAAAAGGGAGGGCTTGGCTGCCTTTTTGCTGGGTCTTGCCCTAGGGGGAGTCCTCATAGACTGAAGGACTGGTCCCTCATAAGGAGCAATGGATACCCTCTTTCAGGAGTCTCTCAGAGCCTGATCCTGTGAGGTGCCCTCAGCTCTTCAGGGAGACCCTAGGGGAATGCTGACACTGACAACTTACACAAGCCCTCACAGCCGGGCTAGGCATAGACCTGCACTGGCCCACACAGGATGGATTTTACAATAAGTGGCCTGTTCCACCTCTCATTTCTATGGCCCAAATGACCCCTGCCGGACTCGTGGCGAGTTCTGCTCACATGGGAACTGAAGAGGGACTCGCGCCAAAGGAGGTCAGTGGGAATTTTGGGAGGGAAGCAGAAGGGGGTCCTCAGAGCTGCAGAATTTGGTACAGTAACCACTTTCCTTCCCTGGGTTTCCCCAGTTAATGCTGCTGCCTGGAAGGGTTGGCCAAGCCCCTTCTTGCTGTTGGAATGCAGCCTGTCCTGCATGTTCGGTCACATAAATACAGATTAAAAGCCAGAACCTTTCCCAAACATCTTACCTGCCAGCACAAGCAATTAGGGTTATCGTATTTGAACTTTCAAAAAAAGAGGACACTCTTGAGAGGGAGCATATCTGTATCAGTGTCTACCAATTCCCCTCGTATGAGTGTCGTCGTCATCATCATCATCATCAACCATGGGCTCAGCACTGGCTGGTGTTTGATGCCTCCCTCACTACTTCCTTCCATCTTTCTCTGTCCAGTACGGAGTGGCTTAGTTTCTGTAGACTAGCTCTGCACCAATCTGCTTATCATCTATCCATTCTGTGGGGTCTGCCTCTCCTATTCAAACCATCCATTATGCTGAATACCAGGGTCTTAACTTTTCACTTGTTCTCCATTCTGCAGATATGCCTGAATAGCTGTAGCTTCTGTTGTATAACCTTTTGCAGTAGGTTGTCTTCTGGCTCTATCTTCCTATATAATTCCTCATGGATGACCTTCTGCATCCATCCTATTATCAGGGTCTTTCTTTAACAACTTCTCTCAAATACCAATATCCTTCTTCTTGAATCTTTCAAAATCACCCACCTCTCATATCAGTACAACATTCTGCTAAATACACGCATTTTCGAGATGCTCAGCTTCATTTCTAAGATAATCACTTTGCTTTTCCATATCCTACCAATCGCCCTCAAGCTCACTCTTGCTTTCGCTATTCTAGTTGCTGTTTCCTTTTTACAGTCTAGATCGTATGTCATGTTGCTGAGCTCCCCAGATATGTGGACTTCTCTACGTTCTCTAGCTTGATCCCATCTCCACTGATCTTCCTTCCTATTTCCTTATCTCCATATACCATTGTCTGAATTTTATTGATGCTCATAATCAGTCCATATCACTTACCTTCCTCGTTTAGCATCTGCACGGTTCTCGCTAGCTTCTCTTCATCTTCCTTAATGATAAGTATATCATCCGTGAACCCCAAATTGTTAATTCTCATCCCATGCACCAATATCCCTTCTACCTTTTCCTTGATCTTGTCCACCGCTCTCTCTAGGTGCGTGATGAAAATACTCGACAACATCAGATCTCCTTGTCTCCTACGTCTACTTGTTCCAAACCAACTTCCCAACTCTCCGCATGTTCTCACCACTGCCTCCACATTCTCACTGATATCCTTCAACAACCGTATCGGTCTGCTATCCACTCTGTATGATCCCAACACCACCCAAGTCACTGTCTGATCTATACTGTCAAATGCCGTCTGAAAACTCAACGAAGCAACTGTAGATGTTCCTGTCTATTCATCGAGCTTTCTCTGCTATCAATCTTAGTGCCAATATCTGCTGTATGGTACTTCTATCTTTCCTGATTCCCCCTTACCAATCCACTAGATGTTCTTCTAACTGCAATCTCTGTCCCTCGGTTGGTATCTTCATCAGCACCTTGCCTAGATGACTCATTAGGGCAATCGTTCTGTAGTTCTTGCACTCCAACGCACTTCCTTTCTTGTGTGTTGTCACTAGTACGGATCTTGTCCACTCTTTAGGTATCTTCCCTTCTTTCCACTCTATATTACATAATTGGTGTCGTGTTAGTTGTAATTTTCTTTCAGTAGCCAACTTATCAATCCAACCCAATCGCTTGATTGGTAACACGGACCTTGTTTATCTCGGGGATGCCCAAGCCAGCATCTTTTATCAATTAGTTGTACTAACATCAGATTTAATTCATATTGTTGCTTTATGATTGGTGCATCGACACTCATCTAATCCTCCTTCTTTATCCAGACTTGGGTTTTGTATGAATGTTATTGTATATATAATAATATATTATATACACTTGTAGTGGGGTCAACTCACGCCACAGTGCCTCCTGCTGGTTGGTCCAGGAATCAGTTCTTTTTCCTCTGCAGGGCACCTCCCCGTGGCTGGTGCGTTGCCAGCCGCCGCTCCCCTCTGACGATCAGGTCTGGACCTGCATTGCTACGTAGCTGGCAGCGTCCTCCTCAGGATGCTGCCCTCCAGCAGTAACCACTCTAGCAGTCCCTTCCTCTTCTGGGGGATTCAGCTGTCCTGGTTCATTCCAAGGCTCCCACCCACTGTGGCCCACTTCAGCCTTGGTCTAACCCTTCACGTGGTTAGACAGGGCAGACTACAGTCTATCAGAGTCACTCTTGTGTGTGGTCACCTGCAGTACAAGGGGGAAGGGGAGGGACTCAGGCCTGACCACTACTCTGAGTCCCAGCCCAGGGACCTTCTGGTGGCAGCCTGAGTTCTGCCCCACTCTTCTCTTCCTCTCACTGTCTTGCTCCCTGGGACACTTTCCTTACGGCCCCCTTGAACCCTCTGGGCCTCTATTTCAGGGCCAGCAGTCTGGAGCCTCTCCCTCGCCCTCTCAGCCTGCCCAGTACTGCTCTTACTGGGGCACTTGGTCCACCTCGGCGCTGGTCCCATCCCTTCCCCGGCTAGGGTCTAACTGACCCAGCTCCAATGGAGCAGCTCCTCATATACCAAGCTGCTCCAGAAAGCTGCCCCGTGATTGGCTCCCTCCAGAAGCCTGTCATTCATTGGCTGGGGGAGCTGTGCATGCTTCCTCCAGCCTGCCTGGGCCCTCTTCTCTGCAGTAGTGGGCACCTGCTCCACTACCCCACTATTATAACACAGTATGACAACATAAGTTTTTAGATACTGATACAGATAAGCTCTCTCTCAGGAGTGTCCTTGCTCTTGAAAGCTCAAATGCGGTAACCCTACAAACAACCCCAACACGGGCATCAGAGGGAGGTTCCGCTCATGCTGATGGTACACAAAGGTTCAGTTTCACAAAGGTTGCTAATTTCTGTATTTCAATAAGAGTTAGGATCCTAAATACCATCGAGGGTCTGGGCCTAAGACTCGGACTGCCAACTCTCCTGGACAGGATGCTGTTCCTGCAAATGACATGCGGTTGGGAGAGTTGGCAATTCTACCGGAGTCTCCATTCATGCAATTTCTCACTGTTGTGCTCCTGTTAATGCAGGGACAGTGCAACGGTCTCATCAACCATTCTGGCATCAGCAACAGAAATGCACACTCAGTTTCCAGGGCCATGCCAAGTTCTGCTTTCAGAAATACTAGTGGGTGTAAAGGGCCGAGCAGGGTCAGAGTGGCAAAGTCTGTGATCATTAAACAGACTCCTCCCCAGAACCTGGAAGACAGACCAAGATTATTGAGTTCCTGCTGTTCCGTTGGCTGACAGCAAACAGCTATGAGACCAGGTAGTAGAGCGTGTGCCCCATCCCCTTTCAGAGATGGGTGCTGACCTCCCACTGCTGTCTCTCTGTTAGCTCAAGCGCCTAAGGTCTGTGCCATGACCTATCTAGGGAGCTGTATGATTTCACATGATGCCTTTTTTGTTTACTCCATTTTGCGCTTTCAGAAACCTAGGAAATTATACACAACAGCTCTAGGGAAAGAACATTGCAGTTGCAAAGTCACAGACTATAACATTAGGTGGGGGTCTTTGCCCACGAAAGCTTATGCTCTAAAATATCTGTTGGTCTATAAGGTGCCACGGGACTTCTTGTTGTTTTTGAAGACACAGACTATCTCGGCTCCCCCTCTGATACTTATAGCATTAGGAAATGTCAGAATTAAGACTTCCTGGGCCAGCTTAATTCAAGCCCCTTGTGCATAAGCATGAAGAGACAGGTCTTTAACCACATGCTCACATCCTATTTTTCTCTTTGGAGCCTTTGCTTGGTCAGCGTACAGGGTGGAGAGTGCTCCCGGAATGAGCAGTTAGCCCATAGTCCAGCAGGCCATACCGTATCTTTTCTGAACCCTGCTCAAAGCCTGCTCTGAAGACAGTCGTATTCATTTCCTCATGGGCTTGTCTGGGGCACTCAGCACGACAGGATGTGAGTACGTCACAGGCATTACACAATTTATTTTCACGGACGCTCAAGCCAGCCACACACAAAATGAGGAACACATGGTGAGTGACCACTTAGGAAAAGGCTGATGAAAGCAGCATGTCCATCATCTCTAGGAACTCAATAGCCAGGGGAGCCAGCAGCCATGTCAGACCCCTGGGCAGGGGGAGTGGGAGGGGCCTGACCCCATGCTCCTAGAAGGGGCGGGGCTGAGAGCAGAAGGGGCAGGGCCTATGACAGTCAGCCCTCAATGACGCCCAGCTCGTGTACCGCTCCCCTCGTCCCTCGCAGCCACGCAGAGCACAGCTGCCACTGCTGCAGCATTTCAAAGGGTCTGCAGAAGCAGCCGCAGCAGCAGCAGCTGGAGCTCCAGACCCCTTTAACTCACTGAGCCCTGGGACAGCTGTCCTTCACACCTCCCCGCCCCACAGCCTGCCCCTGTCAGCAGGCCTGTTGCTAGCAGAGACAGGGATAGAATCCACCTCCCACAGGGCAACATTCAAGTGCATTAACCATGCGATGATTTTTAACTTTCCTAAACTATGCCTCATTTGCTACATGTCTTTCAACGTTCGGTAGCAAAGGGGTCGGGGGGTCCTATGCAGGACAGGCTGCTTCACTACACTACCATCGTTCGCCCCCCGAGCACTGTCGGCCTGAGCCCTGAACGAGACAGGGGTCCGGTGGAAAAAAATCATACACGCTCATGTTTTGAAAGACTGCATCACAATACATACGCATCGGGGGATCCAATGGGAGTTGTCCAGACCATCCGATTCCTGGCACATGCTAATTTTCGAGCACTTGACTTTGCAACCAGAACCTCCTTTGAATGTGATCTGAAGGTTTTACAAAAGTGAATGTACTAGAATTCCACCATGTGAAATTTTCCTTACTGCCCCAGAGCCAGCAGCAGGGTTGAGATGTACAGACCCACCTGCAGACCTCGGCCACCTGACCAAAAACAAACCTACACCCATAGAGCTGGTAGGGACCTTGAAAGGTCAAGTCCAGTCCTGTGCTCTCACAGAAGGACCTATCACCGTCCCTGACAGATATTTATCTAATCCACCCCAGATCCTTGATAGCTGTTATCAGGAAAGTCATCTGAGGCCCCTAAAAGGCTTGAACTCACAACTGCTGGTTTACAAGCCCAAAGCTCTAGCCACTGAGCTATTCCCTGCCCTGGAAATAATTATGGAATTTTGTATCAAGGAACATCTGGGCTTAGACTTTATGTTCCCTGGATTTGCAGCGCACATCCCCTAGGCAACATAATATGGTTGAAAGAATCTTACTTGGTCCTGGTCTCCTCAATGGAGAAACCGGTAGCCATTACAGGAGGCTGCCACTGTTTGGTCACCATCAGGGTGGGGGAAAGTAACTTAAAATTCCTTACAGGGACTGGCCTGTTGCAACCCAGACCCCTTCTAGCTCTTTCAATAGCTCCCTGGTGGCTTGTGCCATAGCTCAGCCAGCTCTGGATGGAGCTGTACCCTGGGGCGTACCTGCTGGCATTCACCTCTGGTCACCCTCCCGAGCTCTGCAGAGAGGTGACTTGGCCCTACCTTGCATGCTGGATGAACTGAGTTGCTTTTTCTGCATATTCTGCAGCCAAGCCAGTCAGGTTTGCAGGCTGTTGGACAATGGTGCTGTTTTCAAAGAGTGGAAGAGCCACCTTGGTGTAACAATCTCTGCCCAGGCTGCTGGAGAGAAACCAACAGACACCATTAGGAAATGATGGAGGCATTCTGAATGAAGAGACCAGGCCTGCAGGTGTTTTGATGTCAGTGGGGTCCCTTCACCACTTGGATCAGTCTCTAGCATCTTCCCTGCATTTCCCCTGCCAGAAACTGAGCCTTGACTCACTCAGGTTTGGCTGTACTTGTGCAATGGCCCTGTACAGGATCAGAACTCAGTTCCTTAGCATCCTCTCCCACTGTGGGAATGCAAACGCATTTTTGTTACCACAGGACTGCCTGGAGGCTCCAGCTGAGCTGAGGTTGCTGTACAGACACCCAGGAAGCGGTAGTCCCTAGAGAGCTGCAGACAGGGACTCAGGCATGGACAGACTTACCCAAGACCACAGGGGGAGGGAGTGTGAGGTAGAGTCAGGAACTCAGCCCAGACCTCCTGTGTCCCAGACGTGTGTTTTAACCACTTCCCTCTCTTGGACCCAGCTCAGTCACTGACTTCAGCAGGGATCTTGCTCTCTGGTTACCTCTCTGGCTTGTGCATGAAGGACCACTAACATGTTCCTCAAGGTTTCCTTGGCCTGAGACATGGGGCCAACAACTGTCACAGGCCCTGGGGCAAGGGGGAAGAGGGCATGCTAGGATGGGTGGGGCCAAGAGCAGAAGGGATGGAGCCTAAAGCAATGAGCCCTCAGTGCTCCCCAGCCCGTGGCGCTGTCCCCTCCCACCACTAGTTTGTAACCTAGTTTCTAACCTGCCCCTTGGATCAGCTTCCGTGCCTAATGACTGGAAGATAGCTAATGTGACACCAATATTTAAAAAGGGCTCTAGAGGTGACCCTGGCAATTACAGACTGGTAAGTCTAACATCAGTTCCGGGCAAATTAGTTGAAACAATAGTAAAGAATAAAATTATCAGGCATGTAGAAGAACATAATTTGATGGGCAAAAGTCAACATGGTTTCTGCAGGGGGAAATCATGTCTTACTAATCTGTTGGAGTTCTCTGAAGGAGTTAACAAACATGCAGACAGGGGAGGCCTAGTGGATACAGTATACTTAGATTTCCAGAAAGCCTTTGACAAGGTACCTCATCAAAGGCTCTTATGTAAATTAAGTTGTTATGGGGTAAGAGGGAAGGTCCTTTCATGGATTGAGAACTGGTTAAAAGACAGGAAACAGAGGGGAGGCATAAATGGTAAATTTTCCCAATGGAGAGGGGTAACTAGTGGTGTCCTCCAAGGGTCAGTCCTAGAACCAATCCTGTTCAATTTATTCATAACCGATCTGGAGAACGGGGCGAGCAGTGAGGTGGCAAAGTTTGCAGATGACACTGAACTGTTCAAGATAGTCAAGACAAAGGCAGACTGCGAAGAACTTCAAAAAAATCTCATCAAACTGAATGACTGGGCAACCAAACGGGAAAATTAAATGTAATGTGGGTAAGTGTGAGGTAATGCACATTGGAAAAAATAACCCCAACTATACTTACAATATGATGGGGGCTGATTTAGCTATATAATCAGGAAAGAGATCTTAGTGTTATCACATATAGTTCCTTGAAAACATCCACACATTGTGCAGAGGCCGTCAAAAAGGCAAATAGGATGTTAGGTATTATTAAAAAAGGGATAGAAAATAAGACAAGGAGTATCGTACTACCCCTATATAAATCTATGGTACGCCCACGTCCTGAATACTGGGTACAGATGTGGTATCCTCACCTGAAAAAAAAAGATATCCTGGCACTGGAAAAGGTTCAGAAAAGGACAACTAAAATGATTAGGGGCTTGGAACAGGTCCTGTATGAGGAGACGCTAAAAAGATTGGGACTTTTCAGTTTAGAAAAGAGGGGATGGAAGGGGGATATGATAGAGGTATATAAAATTATGACAGGTGTGGAGAGGGTGAATAAGGAGAAGTTATTTACTTGTGCCCATGATACAAGAACTAGAGGACACCAAATGAAATTAATGGGTAGAAGGTTTAAAACTAATAAAAGAAAGTTCTCCTTAACTCAGCGCATAGTTAACCTGTGGAACTCCTTGCCAGAGGAGACTGCGAAGGCTAGGACTATAACAGAATTTAAGAAAGAGCTAGCTAAATTCATGGAGGGTAGGTCCATAAAAGGCTATTAGCCAAGGGTAGGAATGGTGTCCCTGGCCTCTGATTGTCAGAGGCTGGAGATGGACGGCAGGAGACAAATCATTTGATCATTGTCTTTGGTCCACCCTCTCTGGGGCACCTGGCACTGGCCACTGTTGGCAGACAGGCTACTGGGCTGGATGGACCTTTGGTCTGACCCAGTGTGGCTATTCTTATGTTCACTCCTTCACAGCTGTGCAACAAAGGGGCCTGGCGCTCCAGCCGCTGCTAAGGTAGCAGTGGTGGTGGCCGGAACTCCATGCTCCTTTGAAATGCTGGACCCTGGGGCAACTGCCCCCTTTGCGTCCCTGTCGGCAGCCCTGGGCCTGAGGGAACAGCACCACAATGCGAGGGGAAGGAGCGTGCGGGAGTTCTGAGGACTGGATCTGGGCCCCGAACCTGCTGTATTTAAAAATCACTGCAGGGTGAGAGGGGATGGTCCCCCCAGGGCAGAGCAAGGGGAGAGGAGACGGCTGTGAACATTTATTCCCAGCTCTTCTCTTCACAGCCCTGCGCATGTCTCTCTTCACAGGCTCCACCGGAAAACGCCTTCCATTCAGCTCTGACGTTTACCAAGAGGGAGGCCTTGGATCACCCCCACTCCCATCAAAGCCCACTTTGCGCGTCCTCCCCCGCCAGCCCTGAAGCTGTACCTGGCAGCTGGAGAGTGTCGAGGACACGCCGGACAGGGAGGGAGGTTGTAGCCGGGGGTGTCAGTGCAACCCATGTCGTGACTGTAAGGAATCCCGAAGTAGTAGTCGAAACCTGGACCCAAAGGAGTGCGTTAGTGCATTCACAGCAGCCTGCTGGGCACGTTGGCCTTTGATTCACTGCTCCCACCATTGCTGCTGCCATGTTTACAAACCCAAGGAAGGGAATAGGATCAGTTCCGGGCAAAAGAGCCACTTCGACCCCTGTCCTTCAAGCAGAACCACGCAAGTGAAGGCTCATTCCTATGGGGCTCCATGGACTTCTCCCTGAAGGTTCAGGGAACAAGCTCACGTTCACAGAATCATAGGACACTAGAACTGGAAGGGACCTCGAGAGGTCATCAAGTCCAGTCCCCCGCCCTCATGGCAGAACTAAAGACCATCTAGCCCATCCCAGACAGAGGTCTATCTAACGTGCTCTTAAATATCTCCAGCAATGGAGATTCCACAACCTCTCTAGACAATTTATTCCAGCATTTAACCACCCTGACAGTTCGGAAGTTTTTCCTCATGTCCAACCTAAACCTCGCTTGTTGCAGTTAAAGCCCATTGCTTCTTGTTCTAACAGGATGAGGATCCATTGAGACTTTATCATTTGTATTTTCCTGCATTTTTTCCCAGCACGGCCTCTTCTTAAAGGGCTCTACTACAGAGTTTTGTGGGGGCTGGACCGAGTGAATAGCACACGGAAAGGGGCTTTATTCTGTGGATAAATTAACAGCACTGCTGGACTTTCCTCCACGTGAAGATGGACTTTTGGGGTTAACCTCCCTCAGAGATAACTCCAACCACCCCATTGGCAGCAGCCCTTGAGGTGAGCTTAAACACAGGGGCTGCATCTACATTAGCAAGTTCTTCAAAAAAAAAACTCTGGCCTTTTCCAAAAGAACCCATACAAAATGCGCTCCTTTGATCTCAAATTGGAAGAATGCAGCTCTCCAGCTCTCCCAGACGAGGACGAGCGCCATTTCCCAAAAGATTGTTTCAGAAAGAACCATGTTTAGATGCCCCAGGAGACCTTTTTCTTTCGAAAGTGCAGTCCTCACAGCACCAGACTTTTCAACCCCCGGCCTGTTCTTTCGAAAGAGCGGGGGCTGTGTGGATGCTCTCTATCGAAAGAGCGGATCAATTTTTCAAGCCGATTTTTTGTGCGTGGGCGCGCTCCTTCGAAAGAAGATTTTTCAGAAGAGATCTTCCGGAAGAACTTCTTTCAAAAGATCACTTTAGTGTAAACGTAGCCAGGGAGACCCCATGTGGAAATATCCCCAACGCCACCTCGGGCACCAAAGGGAATTCATTCCTCAGAGACTCCACCCCACCCTTCTGCAAGCCCATGGGAGCTTGGTAAAGGGTCTTCCCACCCAGGAACGAGACAGCCACTCCGTCAGTAGAGAATTCAAGTCGCTGGCCACCTGGCAAGGCCCTCCTGCTGCTGAAAAGGTTGGCAGAGATTGCAGAGTGTCCTGCACAATGTCCCCCTTCTCCCCATGCTGCAGAACCCCTCTGAGAACCCCTCTTCTCACATGAGAATGAGCAGAACCAACAGCCCATGGCCTCCTGCAGTATCTCTGCAGGCTAATGACCTACAGTGGGACTGACAGAGGAGCCTGCTCCTGGATCCCTCCTCCCTCTCTGAAGACAGATACCAGGAAGAAGGAGAATGGGTGTAAAAAGGGAAAGAAAAACATTTGCTGGATTTTATAACAAAGTCTTACCACGGAAGTTGGGATGATAGAGGCCATGGTGACCGAGGTGCCATTTACCTGCATGGAAGCAATAGGAAGTCATTACACAGAGTGGCCAGGGCCAGGGCCTGCCGCTTTCATCCAGCAACAAGAGTCGCTGCCTTTGCAGGTCCTGTTTAAAGCATGTCGTTTTCTTCGACTCGTAGATCCTAGGGCTGGAAGAGACCTCAGGAGGTCATCGAGTCCAGCCCCCTGCCTGAAGCAGGACCAATACTAACTTAACCTTCCCAGCCAGGACTTTATCAAGCTGGAACTTAAAAACCTTTGGGGATGGTGATTCCACCACTTCTTTAGGTAACACATTCCAATGCTTCACCACCCTCCTGGTGAAACAGTTTTTCCTAATATCCAGCCTAGATATCCCCCCCATGTAACTTGAGACCAATGCTCCTTGTTCTGCTGTTCATCACTACTGAGAACAGCTTCTCTCCATCCTCCTTAGAACTCTCCCTTCAAGAAGTTGAAGGCTGCTGTCAAATTGCCCCTTCGCTCTTCTCTTCTACAAACGAAGTAAGCCCAGATCCTCAGCCTCTCCTCAAAGGCCACGTGCTCCAGCCCCCTAATCCTTTTGGTTGCTCTTTGCTGGACCTCTTCCAACGCATCCACATCTTTTCTATACTGGGGGGCCCAGAACTGGATGCAATACCAAGGGATCCATTCCATAAGGGTGTTTGACCTCAGGGGAACTTTGTCAGATCCTTCTTACATATTATAAGTCTCTCTCATCCTTACACCCTTACCACCTTCGGCCAGACATTCTGTTTTCGAAGACAAGATGTTCTAAGAGATTCTGAAGGGCCCATTCTTGGCTTCCTTTTCTGAACTGGCAGATATAGGCTTTCAAAGATCAGACCCTATTCTCAGGCCCTGCCACAATCTGGCCCAACATGAGGGCAAATGATTTAATTATGAAGCTTTAGCTATCCTGGACCACAACCTGCCATAATATTGCATGGAAAAGAACCTTTGAAGTTAAAGAATAGTTTTGCATCTAAGCCAATGTAAAGATATGACAAGATCTGAATTTAACGAGCTGAATTTCCTGGTTTCTGTGACTTTCTGTCATTGCGATGGCTCTGAAAGAAAGCGTGAGTTTCACTCTCATTATCCACAATGGATTGATGTGATACACTAGACTGACTCCCTTGGAAGTTGGTACAGCTTTCCATATGTTTACTGTAGGGAGTTTGAAATTTATGGACTTCTAACCCAACATACTTTAACATAGCTTTTCGTGCTAGGACAGGGTATTTTATCAAGGAATACTCAGGTCCGGAGACACAGACCCTTTCTGAAAGTTAGTATTTTGATTTGAAATGACCTTATGTAGGAAAATACACTTTTCTGAAGTTAAGCAATTCACCCATTTAAACAAAAAATGCTATTTTTAAAAATATCGCAGAACTGCAAAAAGAGGGGGGAAAAAGTGAAAAATCAGAGAATTAAAATCAGTCCTCTAAGTTAATGAATGTATGGGTTTCAACATAGGGAAAAGATGCCCAGGCAGAAGCTGGGCGCCTGCATATATTTTCATAAAATTGAAGAATAAGGGGTGGAGGCAGAAAGTAGATTGGAGAATATACAGCTGCCACCTGGTACCCTTGGGACCTGACTGGTGCTGAACAAGAGAATTTGCCGAACCACGGGAGGTCAACTTTGTCTAGCACATTACCAACACTTCCCCTGCTTACTGGGCTCTTAGAAGACATTTGGGGTAAATTACAACTAAATAACAGCATAGAACAATGAGAGCCAGGACTGCTGGCTGGAAACAAACTTTATGGGACCACAGGAAACTTAGCCACACCCATGATAAGTGGTTGTCCAGCTAACGAAAATCACGCCAGATTAAAGATGCTGATGGACAAGAGAGTGCTGGATTAGAGAGGTTCAACCTGCATATTGGCAGAATAGTCCAGGGGAGGTTTGAACCATTTAGTTCAACTTTCCCCTGAATTAATCTGCCTCAGTGCTAATGGACTGGTCCTCGGGGTGAAGGTAGCACTCCAAAGCCCCAAGCGGGATTAGGGTGTGAGGTGCTGTACAGACCACAAAGGCAGACACAGATTGCACCCCCTTCCCCAAGAGTGGTAATAATCATTTGCAGCCATGCCCAGTGTGGGTTGGATCTGAGCCAATGAATTTGCTCCACACTCCATCCTGTGTCCCCTTAGCACGGATGTTGGAACAGTGGACGTGATGAAAGCCACTGAACCAAGCTGTAAACCCTGGATACAACAGAAACCACTTCAAGCCATGGGGTGCCATCCCCTGCACCCCTATTCTAGCACCTATACCCCTGCCGTTGTCTACATCAGGGGTCAGCAACCCTTCCGAGGCGTAGTGCTGAAATCTGACCTTTCGGCCTCTATGTGTGGTCTGAGTGCCGGTGACACTTTTTAAAGTCACTAATAGTCCTACTGACAACAACTTCATTAATAAATAAATGAAGCTGCAGAGCTTTACTGTTGAGGTGGTGGCTGTAGCATTAGCTGGTCTTTTGTTAATCCACAGGTGGCCTGGCTTTGAGCAAGCTCCCAGCTGCATGGGGGAGGAGGAGCGGGGCTGGGCTCCTGCCTTGTGTGCCGATGAAAATCACCCCACCTGCCGCTCTTGGCACCCGCAGGTTGCTGACCCCTGGTCCACACGAAACTGCACATGGTTAATGTGCTTTATGCAGTGCATTAATTACCTATTACTCCGGTGATGTATTCTGCATCCTTCAGCACCTCGGCTAACGTAGTCTCATTGAGGGGGAGGCCACCCACTGATGTGACAGCGAAGTTGTGGGTCACTCCATTGCGAATGCCAAGCCTTCCAGTGAGCAGGGAGGCGCGGGAGGGTGAGCAAGTGGATGCGGCAGAGTGAAAATCCACAAACCTAGAAGAGAAAGAGGCAGAACGTACCTCGGGATCTGCGATTGCGATGTCTGACTAAAAGCTGCAAAAACTGCCCCGCTCGCTGAGAATAACTGACAGGCAGCCCCATGCTGGGCTGTGTTCCAGGAACCCAGGGTGCAAAACAACGCACATGATTGCCATTCACTTACCACAATGACAAGGGCAAATGACAAGGCTGTACATGTTAGTGGTCGACCCCAGCTGCCCGAAGACAGATGAGTTGTATAGTCAAACTACCAGGATAATGAATCTATTTGGGTTTCAAACTGCCACCTTAGCATCAGAGCATCTTCTGCATAAAAGGAAACTGGCAAATGCGTGAGTGGATGTCAGTGATCCCTCCAATTTCTTCCATCCATGGGCAGAATAAATTTTGTTATGTGCACCGAGGCAGGTGCGGGTGTGCACCGCCACTAGACACACATCCTGCCCTCTGCAGGTGGTGCTGGGGACTCTGCTGGGCAGAACCTGAATCTCTCCTGGGTGGCCGCCAAAGCGTTCAGCTGACAGGGGACCCTGGCCACCACATGCACATTGCAAGCTTGCTGCAGCTGCAGTCTGATGCCATGGATAAGAAGGATACAGAGCACTTGAATCACCCCTTCTGTTGGCGCTCTCAGAGTTTTAACAGACACTACAGCTGGGATGGTCAATGGGGCCTAAGGAAGCAAGGGGCCCATCACCCTTTTGAAAATGCCAGGCTAGGAGCACAGGCTTGCAACCGGTGTTCCCTGCGAGCTGAGTGCTTGGGTGGCCCCCCTAAGAGAGATTCAGTGGCTGGCCAGCTGATTAGCAGAATGCCCACAGCAGCCTCTGCCGGCAGCCTGAGTTTCTACTAGTGGTGCACATCCCCACATGCCTTGGTGCACATACAAAATTTATTCTGCACATGGAGGGGTTAAAAATTAGCGGGAACATTGCTTGCCACCCCTGGGTGAGGTAAGGCAGCATTGTTATCCCCATCTTGCTGACAGGGAAACTGAGGCACAGGGTGAGGAAAGATAATGCCCAGGGTAACCCAGAGCTGATAACAGCACCGGGAGGTTTGATTCACCTTCTTGGGCTTCAAACACGCTTCGCTTCCCTCCCCTCCAACCAACTCATGGGCTATCTGTCTAATCCAGATCTTTTCCAGTGTCTTTTGGTCCTTCATCCTACTGGCTGTAGCAGCAGACAGGGCCCCCCCACAGCATCATGGCCAGTCGTATCCCGCTGATGGCGCTAAATCCTTCCTCTTGCTTTCTTGAGGGCATACGTAAGGTGACACGTGTAACTCCCTGGTCGGGGGGCAGGGCTCTCACCTCTGGGATGAATTTGATCACAAGCAGTCCAAAGCATGGTTCTCATGTGGATCTCAGCCAGGTTACATTGCCACGTCCTATTGTTATTAAGGACAAGCGAGACCCTCTGTTCATTTTACTGTGGGCTCTCTGTCTTCCAGTACCACAGGCTAACTAAATGGAAGATTCGGGAACAGACACATGTCTCGTGGAGGCTTACCTCATTCCTTCCGAAGCCATCTGATCCAGGTTAGGGGTGTCCTTGGTTTCTGCCCAGTTAGCCCCAAGGTCCCCCCATCCAACATCATCTGCCAAAATGACCACGAAATTTGGCTTATTCTCAACTGTCCTCTTCTCCCCCACCCAAAGACCGGAGAGGTGACAGAAGAGTCCCATTAAACAGCCTGCCAGAACCAGAAGCATTTTCAGGAACAGGCTGTCCATGGTGTCAGAACGCCTCCCAGAGAGTTGCAACCCAAGTAAGTTACTGGCGGTGGCCTATTCCTGCCACACACTCATTTGAGAACGCCTCCTGTCACTCTCCCCTCAGACATGAACCAGCTGTTTGCTGCCACCCAAAGCAGCCCTGGGAGTCTGCTGAGCAGCAAATTTCACGTCTGACTTTTGAGCATTTGGCCATCAACTGAACCTCTTTCTCTTTTCCACTGGCAAACAGCTGACACGCTACACAAGACCTGCTAGAAAACCTTAGTAATTGTGGGGTTTCACTAAATATGCAATGAAAATGATAATGTCTTCTTAATACACGGTTTACTTGTTTTTCCCAAGCGTCTTTATCCTGATTACAAACTCTCAGAACAGTATCCATGCTTTATAAATGACTTGGTCCCAGGAAGCATGATATTCAGATTACTGACGTTCACAGTAGAACCCACTATTTGGCCTTCGACAGGGACGCGGTCCATTTCTTCAAAAGAATAAAGACAGAAGTGGAACGAAGTTGAATTGTGCTTTGAATTCCATAAGGGGGGCACCTTTACATCACGCTAGATGTTTCTAGGCAAGAAAAACAAGAGACAATTAACACCAGAAAGAGCGAGACCTTTTTAGACCTTACCCTGGTGGGTGTGAGAATTGGTTTTCTGCAGCAGAGACATTTCCTTTGCTTTGCAATCACAGCAGTTACAATTTTGCTTTCAAATTTAAGGTTGCTGTAAATGAACTGATAACTCCCCCAATGCCTGGAAAAAAACCAGTGTCCATTTTCCTTAATCACCACGTATCAAACATACAGACTGTGATTATACAAACAATGAAGCCTGATTTCTTCCTATACTATTAGGAGCTGAAGATCACTGCAGAAGTGATTTTGCCAATGCGATCTCAGATTTGATCATTGAGTTCAAAATGGGTTAAAAAAAGAGAATTAGGTAAGTTCCTGGAGGACAGGTCCATCACAGGCAATTAGCTGTGATGATTAGAGGCACACCAGTGTTGCCCGGAAGCTGTGTACCAAGGCAGAGGCTCAGGAGAGTGGAATGCTGCCCAGCTGATTAGCAGACCGCCCATTGCAATTTTCTGTCTACTAGTGGTGCACACTTGCACATGCCTTGGTGCACATAAAAATTTATTTTGCACATGGATGGAGAAGATTAGAGGGAACACCAGACACAGGCTCTGGGTATTGCTAAACTTCTCATTGCTATTAGCAGGGACTGGACAAGAAGGGATGGATCACTTGTTAATTACTCTGTTCTGTTCCTTCCCTCTGAAGATCCCACACCGGCCAGTGTGGCCTTTCTTATGGGGTGATGTGTTTACATGAGAACATCAGTTTTCTTTTCCTTTTTTTTTAAATAAGAGCACACATCTCTGGCTCTCGTTCTGGTGGAAAAAGCTTGAAAAAATGATCTCTAAAAACTCAAAATCCAGAAAGCAAATAACCAGACTCCCTCCCTCTCCTTTGTAATTTTTTAAAATCTTGGGATTGCAAAAAACGTGTCTCAGGTGTCCACTAATTTGCACTTGGCGCTTACATCAATCAATTCCTTGGGCTGGTTTGGAGCCAGAGTCAGTGCATGAAAGGATTGTGAAAATTGGCTTATTCCAGAAATATTTTTGAATGACAACTGGCAAACTTTATGGGCTGTTTCTCTGTGAACACAAGGCAATATGGAAAGAGTTCTGCAGGGCACGGCAGCCTGCAAACAGCTTTCACACGAAAAAAGAGAAGCTCCTGTCCTGATTTATTTCAGGTATTTCCCTTTTCCGTAGGAGGAAAAAAAAAAAAAAGCTAACTAAAACATCCAACCCAAACCAGAGACTGGTAGTAGGAAAACCAGTAAAATCTGTCAGGGTAATTCAAAGAGATTGTAACTTTCCCCAGGAACCAATTTGGGGTCATTCATTCAAAATCTTCTTTCTAAAGGAATTCCATCCCCATAACTCTGTTTCTCTATAAGGAAGGAAATAGAGTGCTAATCCGTTCTGCCTCTCTGGCTCACACAGGTTCTTTTGGTAGCATAATAGCTGAGGGAGAGACTGTGGTTTTGTGGTCAACGCACTGGAATGGGAGTCAGGACTCTTGAGGCCTGTTTTTGGATCAGGCTTTGGCTGGTGTCTGACCATGGGCAAATCACTTTAGACTTGACAGTGCCTCTGCAGGGCTGGTCCGCACTTCCCATACTTCATTAATCAATGTTTGTACAGAACTTGGAAAACCACAGATGAAAGGTGTGAAATAACAACACAAACATATTGACTGTGATGATTTATTATTATAAGTTAGAAGCTGCTGGTCTGAAATCCTAAGAGCTTTTTTAAACTTAGTAATAAATTTGACTGGGAAATTGTGACTGATTTCCCACTGATTGCTGCTAAATTCTTCACTTACCAATGGTGCTCATTGTGTTTTCTCTCTATTTGCCCAGAATCTCATGGCCCTTTTGGGTTTTGGTTATTCATTTATTTACTGTTCTCTGGAGTTTCTTGAGACCATTTTGATTTTTTTTTTCCTTCCTCGCTTGTCCTGACTGACCCACAAGTTTTGTATCATCAGCTGCACATTCTTTACTCAAGGGCATTGATACACAACTGGAAACAGCTGTCATAATACTGGCCTGAGCTGGACTCAGCCAGCTTTCGCCGTCCACTTCAAGCCGGTCACATTCACAGTGCTCTCTGTATTTGATATTCAAGCCAATAAGTTACCCATTTAAATGTCTCATCCTCTGATATCACTCTTATTGTCCTTGCAGATTAGGCTTGTGCTGATGGCTGTGTATAAATAGCCCAAAGTCTTGTAAATTACACCAGCTTCCCTTCACCTTGTTTTTTGTCACTGTCTCCTGAAATTCACACTGATTTCTTAGGCATCAGCTCATTTTTTGTGACTCTTGGCTGCTTAGTTTAGTTAAATCATAACTTTCAAGTGAACCGTACGCCCCAACTGTGTGTTCAGCTGGTGAGGGTTGAATTATAACTCCAGGCAGTTTCTCTCCACCCTACAGGCATTTGGTCCCTTAGTTCAGCCTTCTGACAAACTTAGTTCTCTTAGTCTGATGCCTTCTTATAAGCCTCCCTGGATGAAATCTGCACACACAAACACCCCCCAGCTACCACCATGCAAACACAGTCATTTTCATGACTATCCATCAGCACAGCTAATACATCAGCTTTTCTCCTGCCTCCCCGGCCCTGAGCCCAGCGCTTCTCCCCGTGAACTACATTCTGAGTCTCTTCCTCATGTAGATAACTGGACGATTGGGTCCCAACAACATCAACAGGACTGATCACGGGCTGCTTTTTCTGCATGAGAAAGCAAGTCGTGCTCTGGCTCATTCTGAGGAATGGGCCCGTTCAGTGTAAATTAAGTGTCATTTGCAACATTGAGTTTTACTAACTAAGCTTAGTCCTTCTAAATTATTACAAATGATGGAATGTCTGCCCACAAATCTTGTCTCCAATGCAGATTCGCAACACCCTATGACATACACACAGCCATAGGGGGTCAGACCAATGATTACCAATCTCAAAATTAGCCAACCACTATTTCAAATTGTTTGTGTAGATGCTAGGACAGTTATTTCAAAATAACTTTGCTGTGCAGACCTCCCCATAAGTATACCATTCCCCAAACAAAGTAACTGATCCCAGCAAAAGGACTTTGTGGTCATTAGGGCTATGGCTCCGCTATGAGTTTTGTTGACAAAACTCACTGCATGTCCACACACAAAATGCGTTTTGTCAACCATCTGTCAACAAAACCCCGTGCTTCTGCCGACAACCTTCTGCCTCTCCCGGGGGAGAAGAGCACCTTTGTCGACAGGTTTTGTCGACAAAAAAGCTGTGTGGACATTCTGGGTGGGCCCTCTTTTGACAGACAGGGCATCTAGACCAATGGACAGCCCCGTCTGCTGTGCCTTCGGTTGGCTGTTCTGTCCAGAGAGCAGCCGGGCAGTCCAGCCGCTCTGCCAACAGAACAGATCGCTCTTTCAATCAACTTTATTGTATGGCCACACTCTCTCAATAAACATTTTGACAGAAAATCTCTTCCACCAGAAACGTCTGTCCACTTCTAGTGTAGCCATAGCTTAAAACGATGTCTACAGTAGAGCTTTTTCCTATCTTACACACTTCATAGAGGTTGTGTCTACACTACCACTTTAAGCGCTAAAACTTCAGATGTTCCAGGGCCTGAAAGAGAAGATTTTTTTTAAAGTAGCTTGACAATTTCATCATCATTTTTTAAGGCCCATGGAAAACTTGGTCCCACTTGCAAATTGCCTGTTGTACCATAAGCATTCCTTACCCCATATTTATGTCCTTGCTGGAAACAGTGCCTGTACTCATCACAGGGGAAGATCACACTGTTGCTATTGTCAAAGGACTGAACCAAGAAATTTAGTTTGCACAAAGCTGTTAAAAAAGAGCCCTAAATCTAAAATCACCAGAAAAGAAATCACACTGACATTCTGATTCGACACACATTGCAAGGCTATCTATCGCAGGCAAACTGAGCCCCCATTGTTTTTGATTCCTGCAGTCTGGGAATGCAGAGGAGTGTCTGATGGGATGACTCTGAAGGGGAAGGCAACCAGAAAGCCTCCTTGGAGATGCCATCATGCTGGACTGAAGGTATGTGAGTTCTGTTGAAGGACAAAGAGATGGAGCAGGAGGTTCAGGGATGGTGTCTCTTATTGGTACTTTTTCAGCTTTAGATTTAGTTCAGGAAAGGAACAAAGCTCAGAAGGGTCCTGGATTTATCCAGCACAAACTGATCCAGAATGCTGCAGTCGGGGCGAGGGGTCTGCAACCTGAAGCTCCAGAGCTACATATGTGTCTTTAAAAGCTTCTTTGTGGCTCCCAATACTATAATTGCAAAGTAAAAAAAAACAAACCTCTCCTGATTATTTTTGATAAACAGTGAACGTCTAAAAGCCCAACAATAAACAGCTCAAATTTAAAGAGAAAGTGATAAGTGCTCTCAAAACCTTCAATAATGTCCCCATGTGCAGTGCATTGCAGGATATGAGGCTATATCCGTGCTTTAATCATGTTGCTAATAAAGTCTTGATTTTGAAAAGGAAAAGGAAGCTTGTAGCACTCCTGCTGTGAAGGGCAACACGCATTTTACAAAGGAAAACTGAAATTAAACATGAAGTAAAATTGGCATAATTAAAGTGAGCTTGGGAGTGAAAATCGGGGAGACAGCAGTAGAAACACACACATGTAAAGTGTGAGGAAATAGAATATGTGAAAAATTGGTGAACATCCTGCAGAAAACATGTATCGCATTACAAATCATTGTGTGTGCGTTGTTCTTAAAATAAGGGTTGCAAAAAGTATAGTTTGACATTATTAATTAAGGACCATCTCATATTCAAATATATTACAGCTCTTGAATTATTGATTTTTTACCAAATTTGAAAAAAATGGCTCTTCTTTCTATTTTGGTTGCCGACCCAAGTCAGGCTATGCACTCCACACTCAGAAACAACAGCCCATTGTCACAGCCTCTGGGACCTTCCCCAGCTTCTAAATAGCACTCAACATTCTGGTCTTCTGCAGAAGGTCACGTGTTAGTTTAATACAGGTATGCCGGTTTAATACAGTTTAATCAGTTCAATACAATTTAATAGTAACAGGGCACAATACCTCACTCTCTCCATTCAACAGACAGGTAGGTATTTTCCATCTCAAACTTCTAGGATCTTAGACCCTGAATCTGCAGGTCACTCCATCAGAAAGACCCAGTGTCCATAGCTGGCATAGAGAGTACACTGGGAAGCTAGGAAGGGAAATGCAAAGTACTCCACTCAGGAAAGAATGATCAGTCTCACAAATACAAAATAGGAAGTGACTTTCTAGGCAGGAGTACTGCAGAAATGGATCTAGGTGTGATAGTGGACCACAAGCTAAGTATGAGTCAACAGTGTGACATGGTTAAAAAAAAAAAAAAAAAAGCAAACATCATTCTGGGATGTATAAACAGGAGTGTTGTGAGCAAGACACAAGAAATTATCCTGCTTTACTGTGAGCAATGCTCAACTGGAGTACTGTGTCCAGCTCTGGGGACCACATTTCAAGAAGGATGTGGAAAAATTGTAGAAGGTGCAAAAAGCAGCAAAAAATGATTAAAGGTCTAGAAAACATGAGCTGCGAGGGACATTTGAAAGAACTGGGTTTGTTTAATTTGGAAAAGACTGAGAGGGGACCTGATACCAGCTTTCACGTGTCTAAAAAGTTGTTGTAAGGTGGAGGGAGAAAAATTATTCTCCTTAACCTCTGATTTAGGTTGGACATTAGAAGAAACATCCTAACTGTCAGGGTGGTGAAGCACAGGAAGGAATTGCCTGCGAAGGTTTGTGGAATCTCCATCGTCAGAGATCTTTCAGAGCAGGTTACACACTCGCCATATCCAGGCCTAAGAGTGAAAGGTCAGTAATCCAATTGCATTTGAATCTCCTTTGTTTCCAAGCTCTCTCCTAAGGGAGAGTTAAAAGCTTGGGGTTACCCCACAGGGAGACACCCCAACTGTGTCTTTCTGGGCTTTAAAGGGAGGGGGGTTCTCACTTGGGTGGTGGCAGCTACCTCCCAGGGTCGGGGAATCTGTTTTTAATCAGTGCTGATAGAGACAAGGTATTTTTGAGAACTACAGGACAACAGTCTATAAGGTGCCACAGCACTTGTTGTTCTCAAGGATACAGACTAAAACTGCTACCTCTGTGATACTTGTCACCATGCAAGGCAAGGTATTTTACAGGTCTTTTGTGGGCTCCCACCTTCTACACTTGGAGTGCCAGAGTGAGGATGAGCCCTGCGCACCTGCTCAAAGATCACCTCCCTCCCTGTCTCCTCCCCTCCCTGCTTCTTCCTCACCCACATTCTCTCACCACAGCTGGTGCAAGAGCCTCCCTCATCCCCTGCAGTTAAAGTGCAGCCTTCCTTCCCTCCAGCATCCTCAGATCTCCCCCCATACTGCTTATCCCCCCACACCGATGCAAGGCCGCCTTGATTTCCCTTATTACGCTCGGTGAAGCATGAGACGAGGACGGAGACGTAATCATCTTTTCTCGGGACAACTTCTACTGGAGGGACTTACCCGGCTACAGCGACACTGCCTATAACAACCTGCAGTGTGAGGTCAGGTGGTGAGAAGGACCCACCCGGCTACAGCGACACCGCTTACAACAACCTGCCGTGTGCGGAGAGGTGGTAAGAAGGACCCACCCGGCTACAGCAACACTGTCTACAACAACCAGCCACATGCAGACAGTGATTGAAAAGGACCCACCTGGCTACAGCGACACTGCCTACAACAACCTGCAGTGCATGGTCAGTCGGAGCGAAGGACTCACCCAGCTACAGCGACACTGCCTACAACAACCTGCCGAGTGAGGTCAGCTGGTAAGAAGGACCCACCCGGCTACAGCATCACTGCCTACAACAACCTGCCGTGTGCGGTCAGTTTGCATGAACAACACACTGCAAAATAAAGTGGGAGGGATGATACCTGAGAGAGTGAAGGAAAGGAGTGGAAATGGGGACGAGGACAAGGGCTCAATTCCAGCTTCGCCCAAAGGAAAGGGGCTAGCCCCGAATTCCTCTTCTGTTCTTTCTTTCTAAGAGCATCAGCATGTTGGTTTCTCAGCTGGAGCCAGGAATCTCCCCCACTGCCTCAAAACTATGTGCACCGTAGCCAACAGTGTGAATGATGGAGAACAGTCAGACCCGTATGTGGGGCAGAGTGGAGGTGCAAAGGTTGTGAATGCACCTCCCCACATGTCCGGTTTCTCTCCCTTCCTCCCTGCTGCACTGTGCGGGGATGGGGGGAGCCTTCAGGGCATGATGGGGGAGCCCAAGGCACCTTGGGAGCTGTAATTCCTTAGCCAGCTCTCTGCCTAGAGAGCTGGCCCTGGAGTAGGGAAGGGACTATATTTCCCTGCATGCCCTTGGCCATTAGCAACAGGAAAGGCAGGGGAACAAGGGGATATTGTTTTTCACTTACGATATTACAGCAAGATCTCAGAAGGTAATTTCTATAAAAACTTCATTACTCTATACATTGTGAGCATGTTATAACAAAATCATTTTACCAATCACTGTTTCCGCTCACATTCATCATTGAGCTCTCTCGTGCACACTCATTGCACGACTACTCTGAACTCCGAACAATTTCAAAAAAACCTACAGTCCACATTTACCAAAAAAGTACTGTCTCCCACGCCTTCCCTGAAATTCCTGCATATGGACCTGAGACTGATGAGCTCGTCAGAAAGATTCTTTCCCCAGAGAAGCAGAATCTGGAACAGGAGCAGGTTCAGCACAAGGCAACAAAAATTATTAAGGGGCTGGAGCACATGACCTATGAGGAGAGGCTGAGGGATTTGGGCTTGGTTAGTTTACAGAAGAGAAGACCTAGGGGTGATTTAATAGCAGCCTTCAACTTCCTGAAGGGGGGCTCTAAAAATGATGGAGAGAAACTGTTCTCAGTGGTGTCAGATGGCAGAACAAGGAGCAAGGGTCTGAAGTTACAGAAGAAGAGGTGTAGGTTGGATATTAGGAAAAACTACTTCACCAGGAGGGTGGTGGAGCACTGGAATGCGTTGCCTAGAGAGGTGGTGGATTCTCCATCCCTAGAGGTTTTTAAGCCCTGGCTTGTCAAGGTCCTGGCTGGGATGACTTAGCTGGGTTTGATCCTGCTTGACGCAGGGGGCTGGATTCAAAGACCTCCTGAGGTCCCTTTCAAGCCCTAGGATTCTATGATCCTAGGATTCTCATCTGTCAGGAAAAGTAGACAGGAATTACAGACGACAGGACATAGGCTGATGTCTTCACTCAGAGGAGATGCCCTTTGAAGTCAATGGGTGCTAGCTACTAATTGAAAGTGAATGAGAGTTTTGGGCTGAGTTGCCAACTGCAGTCAAAGCTCAGATTGTTTCTCTGCAATAGATATATTTCATTTGATTTACTCCCCAGAACTAAGAGAGGGGGATTCTGGGAGGCTACAGCCACTGAGGAATTATATATGCCACATAAAATGCAATGGGCACTGCTGAAGGAGGACAGAACTGACCAAAGATCTTGACTTATTTCTTAATTTTTGGAAGTTTATGAGCCAGATTCCTTAAAGTTCTTCTGAGTCCTGTTTGAACCAGGCAGAGTTATTTTTGTGTTGCAGTTATTATCAAGGCTATGTGGCAAGTCTCTGCAGTGTGTAAGAGCAGCAGAGCAAACAAGATATGGTTTTATACCCCATTCTGGTCTTAAAGAAGTGCGGTTTGAACCTCTCTACTCCAGCAATATCCATGGTCTGGCATGATTATAGTTAGCTGGGTGTCCACTTATCATAGGTGTGGCCAAGTTTCCCATGGGCCCCTAAAATTTCTTCCTGCCTCTCAGTGTTCTGTGCTGTTATTTAGCTCTAATTTACCCCCAAATGTCTTCTAAGAACCCAGTAAGCAGTGGAAGTGTTGGTCATGCTGCTAGACGACAGTGACCTCCTGTGAGTTGTTAAATTCTCTGGTTTGGCACGTCAGGTCCCCAGCATGCCAGACTAGAAAGGTTCAACCCATACTATTAACTGCTACAAGTAGGCAAAAGTCATTGCATTTTAAACACAAAGACCAATGATTAATGGTGCAATGCTCAGGAATACACAACAAGAACCCTCCTTTAAATCGCAATGTGTGTGCAGAGTGGGATGCTGAGATAGCGCAAAACAAGAACAGACTCCTTAAATCAATTGCATAATATGTGCACCCAAGAGAACAACACATCAAACGTCTCCATGGCCAGAAATGAAGAAGGAAAATAATGTGACTCTTTCAGTCGGAGCTACCTGTAATTTTTCAGGACCCAAAAGTCCTTTTTTCCATGGGCTGAACAATAGTATGACACCCAGAATAGACCTTTCTGAGTCCACAAAACTCATCACATTATCAACTAAGTTAACTTGGAAAAAGTTTAATTTTCTCTTGCAAAGCACCGGAAGCCAGATCCTAGAGGCTGAAATTCCCTCTCTTTAGCCAAAGAACAGGCACAATCACCACAGACAGAATGAGCGCAAGCGTCCTCATCTGGTGCAGCAAAACACCTGCCAATGACCCTGGTTTGAAGAAGAGTTTCTCTTCTTAGTTCCAAGGTTACCTCCATTCCACACAAATTTGGTTTCCTTTCCATTTATTCTGGGAAACTACTAAGCTCAGGAATAAAAACGGGAGCTGAGGTTACAGGATGAGTTATTCACTCTGTAGCTGGAGGGAGGGACGCTCGGCAGAGTTGCAAAAGGGTACGGGAGTGGGGAGGGGGAAGAAAATGCAAGAAAGCCAGAACATGTCCAAGATGAGGAGGTCCCTGTCCTGCAGGGATGCCTGGGCTCAGCTCCCAATTACAAGGGTTGTGGCCTGGCTCACAGAGCACAGATTTACAGTACCATTTACTCAGATCTGGCCAGGCCAGTCCCCCACCAAACCTGGGTGTGGTGCGGTGCCACACACTGATGCAACAGGGCCAGGTTACAATGCTCAGGATGGGGACCCAACAACCTCAGCCAGCCTGGCCCATATGGGATAGGGGCTCCCCATGCCAACTTGCTCTGCAAACCCATTTTCACTCACTGTTTTTCAAGCTTCTAATTTTCTGCCTTCTTGCCCCAGCTCTCCAACCCCTCCACAACCTATTATCCAATTGGATCCCAACGGAAGTGACACGATGAAAAACTTCGAGAGGTCTGGATATGCAGAAGGAGGCTGAGAGTTATATCCAGTGATGTGCCTCAGCCTTACTAGTCCATTCAACCACATTAAGGGCAACGTCTCAGTTCACGTCCAGGGCACTTGTAAAGTGGTTCTTTGGGCAATGGGAGACTGAGACCAATAACATATTTTCACTGTGCCCACATCCTGTTTAAAGTTGAAGGCAGTTCCACGCTTTTTAACAGTTTGTCTGTGTTTGTACAGCACCAAGCGCAAGAGGGACTTGCTCTATGACTAGGCTGCTGAACAGCTACAAAAATGCAAACAATAATTATAAAAAACAGTAATAGTGCTGTGCAGGAATTTCATGGTGGATCGGCCTGTCTATTTTATGACTAGATCACCTTTTTGTTTTTTTGATGAAAACGAGAAAGCTTTAAAAAAATAACAAAAACAGTGAGCTATTTTTTGTAACAATTAAAAGTGAAATCCACTCTTAGGCTCTTGGTTTGTTAAGGCTGCAAAAAGACCAACCATTATTCCATTATTATGGCACCAAAAAGGGAAATGGTGAACACTAATTAAGCTTTAAAATAATTAAATAATGACTGTACAGTGCTTGGAGGGGCTAAACTATTATACAAAAGGAGCTTACCAGCTTCCCTTCTCTAGTGCTGTTGCTTTATAACAGGCTGGGGCTGCTGCTTGCATTGTCGTAAGCACTCCCATGGGATAAAATCATAAAACACTAGAGCGGGAAAGGCTCTCAAGAGGTCATCCAGTCCAGTCCCCCGCCCTCATGGCAGGACCAAGCACCATCTAGATCATCCATGACAGATATTTATCTAACCTGTTCTTAAATATCTCCAGTGATGGAGATTCCACAGCCTCCCTAGGCAATTTACTCCAGTGTTTACCCCACCCTGACAGTTAGGAAGTTTTTCCTAATGTCTAACTTCCACCTCCCTGGCTGCAGTTTAAGCCCATTGCTTCGTGTCCTATTCTCAGAGGTCAAGGAGAACAATTTTTCTCCCTCCTCCTTGTAACACCCTCGCACGTGTCTCTAAACTCGTCCTGCACGTCTTTCTAAACAACACACCAGCCAACTGCGCTTGGGAACTGAAGAAAATGCTGCATGCAGCTGTTTGAGAGCAGGCAGGTTTTCATGAGATGCCAGCAGTACCTAACACGCAAGAGAGTGGAGGAAAAAGACGTTGCATCTTTTGCTTTCCACAGTCCTTCTGTCTCCTTTTCACACTGAGAGGGAGTGCCCTTCTGGGAATACATGGCTACAACACTGACTCACTGAAATAGCGCAGGACTTGACAGTGAAGTTGGGGGTGACCAGCTGAATGGGAGGCTACAGGGTGAACTCAGAGCAAGGAATCCCTCAACTGTTTCCAGCAGCGTTTGCTACCCACTAAATGAGCAGCAGCGCCTTAATCCCTGTCGAGCAGCACTGGGGGACAAGTTAAGCCTTTCCTGGGCTATTTAGAGACTAACAAATTCATTAAGTTATGAGCTTTCCTAGGTAGTAAAACCCACTTCCATCAGAAAGATCCTGACCTAATAAATTTGGTAATCTCTAAGGTACCACGCAACTGCTTGCTGTTTTTTGAAGTTACAGGCTAACACAGCTACATCTCTGAGCCTTTCTTTGGCTGTTCTTCCACAACTAGAAGTGCATCTGCATTAGCAGAAACCTCCCTTGGGGTCCAATGCAGCATTCCCGGGAAGCAATCCCAGGAGAGTCCCCCCGCCCCAATGATTAGCAGAGCACCCACAGCTACCACCACGTGTTTCTGCTGGTGGTGCACATCCATACACGCCTGAGTGCACACAACAAAATGTATTCTGCCTGTGGATGGAAAAAATTAGCAGGACCTCTGAAGCAGAGAGATTTAAAGAGCATCCCCACCTACCCCCTGCAAGGGTATTCCCTTAACCACATGCCCCAGTACAGGCAAATACAACAGAGCACAGTTTCCCAGCCTGGCAGGGTAGGAAGTCGGAGAGCAGCTGGGACCTGGAGAGTGAGCTCCTGTTGGGCAGGGCATTATGTGGGCATAGGTACACACCCAGCCTCCAGGCCCACCACCCACAGCTAGCGAGCCCACTCCCCTCGGAGCGCAGGCCGCACATGGGGGTGACCCAGTGCTGGCTGTAAGGGGCCATAGGCACAGCCCACGCCACGGGAGGGGTGGAGACACTTAGTGTGGGGACTTGCAGCTGCAGCCCCCCTTTGCAACTGAGACTGTGTGGGTGCACCCGCCTCCATGCTCACCCTTTGCAAGGGAAAAAATATCCACGCGACTCCGGGGTCTTGGTATTTGCAAGCTACAGCCCCCCAAAAAAGCCACAGACCCCCACCCCGCTTTGCAGCAGGGACCACGTGGGTGAAGAACTCCCAGCCCCAAACGTCTGTCAGGGCAAAATAATCTGCTGGGGGGGGGTCTAGTTTTTTTTCCAATTTACAGCCCCCCAGTAAACACCCCAGACTCCGCCCCCAAGGAGCAGCAACTCCCCGACCCAACTCCACGCCCTGCTGCCCGCCCCGCGCGTTCCCCCCGCAGCGCGCCCGGCTGGCTGCGCCCCGCTGCCTGGCGCTGCAATAACATGACTGCGCGCGGTAGCGCGGGCGGGTCCCAGCCTCACCTCCTACCACTGGAGCGGCAGGGCCGGCCTCGGAGCCCGCCGGGGACGCCGCAGGGCTTCGGGGCTGTGCGCAGCAAGCGCGGGGCGACTGGCGCAGCCACTGGAAGGATGCTGCCCGGGGGGTGGGGGTTCAGCAGGGGCCGCCCCCCCACCCCCGGCGCAGTGCAATGCGCAGCCAGCCCGCCCGGCCCGCTGGTCCTGGTTGCGCGAATGGGGGCCCCCGTGGGAAGCAGAGAAGGCGCCGCTTGTCGGGCATCCCTGACATCCCCGCCTGGGATGCACGGGCGCGGGGGGGGTTGTTCTCTAGGATGCACGGGGGGGGGGCAGCGGGACCCTCAGCCCCAGTGACCCCCCACCCCCAGGCTGGGGCAGTGATAGAGGGATGCAGAGCCGCGCCTGGCTGGGGGCAGAGCCTGGGGAGCGTGGGGGGGGGGGGGAGCAGCCTGCACGGCGGGGCGGGGGGGTCGGGACCCAGCGGGTGGAAGAAGGGCCTCCCCGCCCCCCTTGCACACCGCCCCTGAGCTCCCCCCTCCCCACCCCCCCCGCGGTCCGGCCGGTGCAAGCCGGTCCCGGCGCGCACATGGCGCTGCTGAGCAGCCGCGCGCGCCGGCAGAGACCGGCTCGAGCCGGTATATAAGGCTGGGAAGTGAGCGGCGGGGGCAGCAGACGGGCCCCGGGCAGCCGGAGCGAGGCGCTGGGAGCAGCCGGCCGCAGCCCCCCGCCCTGATCCGAGCGGGGCCGGCCTCGCCTCGCCTCCCCCCGGCCGCCCGCCGGGCCCCCCGCGCCCCCGCTCCGGCCAGCCCGCCCCCGGCGGCGGCGGCTCCGCTGCTGACCCGGTAAGTGACAGCGCCGCTGGGCACCCCCCGCCCGGCTGGGGCACGCGGAGCCGGGCAGCCGCAGGCGCCGAGCCGCGGGGGTGCAGCGGGCGCAGACCCCGGCGTGGGGGGGGGGGGGGCGGCGCATCTTTCCCGCGGCGCCTGCGGGCCCGGGGTTGTTTTTTTGTTTGTTTGTTTTTTTTATTTTATTTTAATTTTGGGGCTTCGCCCCTGGGACGCTTTGGGCTTTTTTTTTTTTCTTGGGGTATCCGGATAACTGGTGCCCGGGCGGCACCTCCCAGCCCGCCTCTGCCCCCACCCCACCCTCACCCCGCAGCCCACCGCCCCCGCTGCTGAGCGAGCCGGACTCCTTCCCAGCCAGCGCGGGGGACCCGCTTTCTCCCGAGGGCAGGTTCCAAGCGCTGGAGTTCAGCCCCCTCCCGCCCCTGGCTCGGCATAAAGCTCAGGCCAGTCTTCCTCCGCAAACCCTCCAAGGAGGAGTTAGATCTCCCTGAGGTCAGTGGGGCACCGGCCTGGGTGTCCAGGCAGAAGGGAGGGGACTCCATGCAGTGCCTTGGTGCCGCAGGGCTCTCAGATCCCGCTTGGAGAGGGCGCTGGGGGCCTCTGAACAGAAGATGAAGCAGGACTGAGATGCGGACCAGAGAGGACCCCAACCTTGGTAAAATCTGCCAGGTGGATCACCAAGCTCTACTGACGGGGGAATGACAGCATCC
The DNA here is from genome assembly GCF_033958435.1 of Carettochelys insculpta. Lineage (NCBI taxonomy): Eukaryota > Metazoa > Chordata > Testudines > Carettochelyidae > Carettochelys > Carettochelys insculpta. Next base: position 20,558,257 of record NC_134156.1, on the reverse strand, counting down.
AGCCCCTGTGGGGCTTGGAGCATCACTGCTGCCTTGTGCCTATACAGCAGAAGTTTGGCCTAAGTTGCTAAGCAAACAGGCCTGTAGCCCCTGAAAGACTACGGCATGTCCAAAGTTGTTAAGGTTTTTCAATTCCTGTTGGGAATCCCCATTTTGTGAAAGGTTTGGGATGCCGCTGTTATTTGGCATAGTGCTGACTGAGAACAAGTCTCTTCAACCAGTTCTTTCCGGCTGGATTTAAATGAGGGAGACTAATGAATACAGCAGTGCAGGAAACATACACACGGTAACTTATTTTATAATACCTTCACAAAATCCAGCTGCACATTCCTTCAAGGCAGCATGAGTCTGACAGGCACTTTCCACAAAGCACTTGCTGTAGCATCTCTGAAATACAAGATTCTCTCTGAGTTTCCCTAATGGGAAACTGCTCTGGGTATTGATTGTCCTTTGTTCAGAAATCACATCGCATATTAGGGCAATTGTTGGAAATAATATTTAATTGCCATTTCTAGCTACCTGTAAGGAATCTGGTCTTTGTGTGCCCCATCACTGACTATTCTTATTGAATTACAACTTGAATGGATTTGACCCTTTGTGCTGAACCAAAACCAGGTCATTTTCTGTAAGTTGCCAAGTTCCTCATCACAAACATACCCTAGTGCAGTCTTTTCAGCCAAGTAAGAAAAGTTGCAGTTTCTGTGGACAACAAGCTCCCGCCACAGGTTTACTGGAGTGTGTTATCTCTCTAGGGCTAGGTTCAAGAGGCAAACCTGTAAATTCTTAAGCATAGTTAAAATCTAGATCTCATAAATGGGGCAGGGACCTGTAGGAAACGCCTTGCAGCAGCTTTTTCTATCCTTTTTGTAAGGAATCTTGAAGTGCATTTTAATATACTTAAATGCATGTCCTGAATAAGGACTTGAACAGCTTCTAATGAATAGATCTACAATGTAGCAAAGAGTATGCTGTGCATACAGATCTCTGTTCCACTTAAAGGGTGTGTCAGTATTTGTGTTTGAAACTCACCCTTGAACTCTACCGCTTAGCAAAACTCTGAAATGAAATTAGTATACAGGACCACAGAGATGCGTTGGGCTGTTCACCTGAAAAATGTCTGGATACTACTAAGCAACTCAGGCAGAAAATGGAGGAAGGAAAACATTACTGTGTAAAGATTTTGGGGGTGGGAGATGGAATAAAGCAAACAGCTGGCAATTGCCCAGAATCGGAGGCCGATATTAGTGCGTCACTGTAGCACCTAGCGGTCACTGTCCCATTGTTCTGAGCACCATACCTTAAGAAGTACATAGGAAGAGGCCACACCCTGAAGAATTTACAAACAAGTGCCCGATCCATACTTAAACTATAAATTGATATAGTTTAATTGCTCCTAACCCATGGTGTAACTGTAAATGCACTTAGGGTTGACAGAAAAAAAAAAAAACTTCTAGCAGTGCTACCCCAGGGGAGATGGAGTTTCTACAGTGATGGAAAAACCCCTTCTCTCCCTGTAACATGCATTTATGCTATGGGGTTACAGAGACATACCTATGGTGCTCTGTTGTTCATAGCACAGACAAAGCATTCTCTAGAAAAGACAGAGAAAGGATGGGAGGAAACAGACAGAAGGAGAAGGTGACTTGCCCAAGGTCACACAGCAGGTGGGTTACAGAACCAGAAGTGAACCCCAAAATTTAACCAGTTATGTCTCTTACGCCTCTCTACCTGTCTCACTTAGAAGCACAGACCACAGCCCTTCTCAACTGGTGGGACGATGGTTATGACAGTTTTGAGTGGGAGCTCCAGAAGAGAAATTACCCTTTGTACTTTTGTATGTTTAAGGCTTACAGAATAAAATGGAGTCATGACCTACTCTGGTGAGCTGGCAAGAGAGGCTCCATGACTCCTGTTCGTGCTGTCTCACCCACTACTATGCCAGTTTTCAGAGAACACCATTGAGTGATGGTTAGAGACAGCTTTGGGGTGGCGGGGGGGATCTTTTTCTTTTGATATATTTTTGACATAGTAATGCAGGGCTTTGAACCTAATAGGCCACGTTTTCCCTGAGATAACTTCACTGACATCAGTAGATACAGCAGGATGTTTTGGGTCTAACTTCATATCCTGTGTGGTGTTAAAACACTCCAGAAAACCAAGCAACATAGTTAACCACAGGGCTTCTTTCACACGTGTATGCCCATGGTAGCCTCCCAAAGAGATGAGTGAGTGTGAAGCACTAATTTCACAGAGCACATATTAGCCATCTCTGGCATGTCCTCACGACTTGTGGTAAGGAGACACGTTTTTCTCTTACAACGTGCTGAATGCCCTCTTTATTATTGCTAGGTGCATTCAACCCATCATGCTGAAGCAGACTGCTCTTTCTGTTTTGCTGGTCACCTTTAATTTCCTCAGCATCAAACAAATTGATCTTAAACCCTTCTTACCAGGGAAAAAGCTTATGGTCCCTAGCCCCCAGAACCACTAGGGGGCTGCATTCGCCTCTAAATTCACCTTGGCTACTAGGGGAGAGATGAAGGGGAACAGATTTGATTTTCCCCTTATCCTGATGAGGTTATGTTGATGATCGAAGCCACTCCACTCTTTCCTTGAATCTTGGCAGCGACTGAGAATGCCCAGGAAAGCATTTCATGGCTTTAAAAGCCACAAAGAAAAAAAAATACCCTCTTGCTGATTTATGTAATCGACCAGCTCTGCAGAAACCATGTGGAGCTGTGTTGGAGCTTTGGTCTGAGACAGCAGAGATCTTGGTCCTTAAGAAAGCGCAGCATGGATGTCTTAGCTTCCCCCTACTCCTTTACTTTTTGGCCAATGTCAGCAAAGTAGCAAAATGTGAGGGTTGAGCAGAAGTGAAGTGAGCAGGTGTGCCCTGGTGAGCAGCTCCAGCAAGAGCTGGCGGAACTGCAAGAGACAGTGGGGAGCTATTTAAAGCGCTGGCAGGGATGCAGGTTGCAATCGGGCAGCATTGCATGGGATGAATTGCGTCCCTTCTGCATTTAACCCAGATGATTTCGGACATCTTGTCTTGATGCAGAGTGATACATTTCTAGTTCTTGATTAAAAGGGCCCGCTAATAAATCACTCTGATCTCATCACAAAAAAGAGAAGCTTCTCCCTGAATCCTCTGTGTTGAATTTAACAGCAGGAGAGAGTGTCCTTCTTCATTAATATTTTACGTAATATTACTGCATCTTATTATTTGACTTTGTAAAAAAAACCTAAAAAGTTGTCTTGTTTTTTCCCTCTCTATTCCAGATTCAGAATGACGGTCAAAGCTATAAAAATGTCGTGTGCCACTCCAAATGTTTATACTAAAGTGCCTGATGGAGGCTGGGGATGGACTGTGGCTTTTGCTTTCTTTGTTGTGGAAGCACTTACATATGGTATCATAAAATCCTTTGGAGTCTTCTTTAACGATCTGATGGAAAGCTTTGATGAAACCAACAGCAGGATATCTTGGATAATTTCAATCTGTGTGTTCGTACTAACTTTTACAGGTAAGTGCACGCTACATTTTCAATTGGAACCAAAAGTTATTAAGCGTCTGTTTCGTGTCACTAAGGCACCCATTCACATGCATCACACTTAGCTCTGAGGACCGGGAAGTATATATACTATGACTTTAGAGTGCATATTTTGATATCACAAACCATAAAGAACAAGGAAATGAGCAAATAAGTCCTTTAATATCCCCTCTTCCACTCTATTTATCACTCTCTGCTGCTGCAACAGTTCACTTCTGCATTCTCATTCTGAACCAGCACTGATAGTGTCTGGGATGCAGTAGGAGAACTGGGCTCTATCCATGTCTCTGCTTCTGACTTCTTGTGTGAACTTCGATGATTCATTTAACTTCTCCACATGTCAGGTGTAAATGCAGGGCTGGATAATGAAGAGCTTTTTGTACTGACTTTAGTTAAGTGACTATAAAAGCACTAAAGGTGATGTAGCTCCACTGACGTGGGAGTTTTGACTTCAGTGGGGCCAAGATTTCACCCGTAGTATCTGAAGCTCCAGCACTGATCCCTGGGTATAAAATGCTGAGGGAAGGGTGACTAGCGCAGCAAAGGTGGGAGTGGACTGGCATGGAGCAAAGAAGAATGTGTAGGAATGACCAGAGGGATTGAAAGGCGGGGGAAATGGGAGGGGAGAAGAGCTAACAGGCGTTTTGCAGAATACTGTCATGCTTTATGCTCTTTTGTCTCCCCCATTGCAGCTCCCTTGTCTACAGTCCTAAGTAATCGTTTTGGTCATCGTCTTGTGGTGATGACTGGAGGTATACTGATCTGCATTGGAATGGTCACTGCCTCTTTTGCACGCACAGTCGTTGAGATGTATATCACAATTGGCCTAATTTCTGGTGAGTTATTTCCACATTTCTCAGATACTCCATCTACTGGGGAACTTTCTGTCAAACACCAATACAGTAAACCAGAATTCCCTTCTCCTCAACTGGTTTAATTTTAAAAAAGAGCCACTTTGTCTGGCTATTTATGATCCTCCCATTTCTGGTTCCTTGCTGTTCTGTCTATCTTTTGCCTGCCCTGTTCCTCACTTGGAACCATCTCCCATTTCTCATTCACCAAACAATCCCTTCTTTCCTGAAAACCCATTTCTTTCACAAAGATTTCCTGTGTCGGCCACTTCAAACCTGATTTCTCTTCTAACTCGCCTACAGAACTCTTGCCCTGTTTGTTTTTGGGAGGGCCCGTGAGCTGTAGCAAGGGGATATTGTCAGTGTTCCCTGTCAGCTGAGCACTTGGGTGGCCACCCAGGAGAGATTCACGTGCTGCCCAGCAGATAAGCAGAGTGGCCACAGCTCCCACAGCTGGTACCAGGTGTTTCCGTTAGTTGTTCCCATATGCACATACCTTGGTTCACTTAACAAAATTTATTCCACCTATGGATGGAAAAAAATAGAGGGAACACTGGCTATTGTATTAAGATTTCATAGGTTTCCAGGTCTATGCTGTCCAAAGTTTGTATGTGCACTTGATTAATAAATCAATGCAATCTTCAGTGTATAAATGCCACCATTCAGCTTTACAAAGAGGATATTTGGCTCCTCTTATATACCTTTTGTACATACAGTACGTACTCACACTTTCTCTTTGGATAGGTCTACACAGCAAAGTTATTTCAAAATAACTATCCCAGCATCTGCACGACACAACCGCTACTTCGAAATAAATTCAAAATACCAGTTGACTTAATTTTGAAATTGGTGAACTTCATTTCACAAGGCACAGCGCCTATTTCAAAATAACTATAACAAAATAATGTGTTTCAAAAATGTTTCAAAATAACAGCCTGGTCAGGCCCCTGGGCAAGACAGAGGAGCACTGCTGTGCACCCCTGGAAGGGGTGGGGCCTCTTAAGTAAAGGGTGAGGTCTTTGGGGGAAGGGGCAGAGCTGGGAAGCCAGCCCTCAGTGCTGCCTGGGGCACTCCAGCAGTGATTTAAAAGGACCCAGGCCTACTGCAATAGCAGCAGCAACTGGGAGCTCCAGGCCCTTTTATATCACTGTGTCCAGGGGCGAGAGCCACTTTTGCCCTTCTCTGTTGGCAGGCCTGGATACCATGATCTCAGCACTGGGAAAACTGAAATATATTCTAAGACTAGTGTCCAGCTTCTTTCCTCATTGTTACGACAACTTCTGACATTTATCCACAGGTCTGGGATACTGTATGTCCTTCCTCCCTACGGTCACCATTCTGTCACAATATTTTGACAAAAGACGTTCACTGGTCACTGCAGTGGCATCCACAGGAGAATGTTTTGCTGTCTTCTCTTTTGCACCAGGTATAGAGACCAAACTGTTGTAAACACAAGTGTACATAAGCAATACACTTCCGTGATCTTCTATCAGATGTGATCCTGATTGTTACATAAGCTGGCACCTTAATCACAACTATACTGATTTCATTGATACTTGCAGTGATTAGGACAGTGTTGCCCTTTCTAGGGTAGAAATCCTTCTGAAGACATTGTCTGAGTAAGGACTTCAAATTTAGTCCCCCTGAAAACTTTGGATAAACAGCACGTGTCCTGCATCGTGTTAAGTTCCATAACTTTAGGTCCTAGTTATTTTGAAACGTCTTCTCAACTTTCATTGAAGTTGGAGAAGGGAGGGGTTGTGCCAGGGACCCAGAGCTTGATACGTGGTCTCTGGACAAGGACTTCTAGCCTTCTGCTGCCTTCGTGCACCTGGGAAAAATGCAGAAGAAAACTGCAAGGGGAACCCATCTCCTGCCTCGTGTTAGGGCACAGGGGGAATAACCAAATCGCCTCTCTGTTACTACTGGACAAAAAACAGTGTCGGGGGAGAGGCTTGTCTTTTTATTCTCAGTCTCTGCTGGCTGCCCAGGGTAAACTATACTGATACACAGGCTGGCAGGTTTGCTATATAGCTCTGGCAAGTCAAAATAAGGTAGGGGCGGGGGCCACCACCACTACTTATTAGCATGGGGTGTAACGTGGAGTCACTCAAAAGATTAGTGGACTTAGAGACTGACGGTATGTCTCATGTGAAACCCAATCCAAAGGTCTTGGGGGATTGACTTGCATGAGACCTTCCTAGAATTACATAAGAAGACAATGTGGGTTTTTTTCTCTCTCCCTTAGTACTGTAAATTTGGAAAAACTCACTCCCCATGTTTGCTTTCCCTTATTTAGCTACTCTGAAAAGAGCTGGTAGAAGAAACCTGACATTTCTCCACTGATCAGATAATACAGTCTGGTGGTGTGATGGCCTACCTTCAATTAATGCAAAATACTCCATTTCAGTTAGAGAAACTGCTGTCATGAAAGGCTTGTATGAAAGCACCAGCACACAGTTAAAATAGAGAAAAAGGTTTCCCTCTACGTCAGGAGGGGCTAGGTAGGACAGGAGGCTTTTTAAAACAGAGTTCACACATACATATGCTCATTAAAAATCATACCTAGTTATGCCCTGCTCAGTAAACTCCATCAGTTAAGAAATGTCTGAAAAGGCTGTTTACAAGAGAAGGGAAAGCCAGTAACAGGCCACATTCTAAATAGTAGACAAGAAAGAGTGAGCCTAACGCTGGGAATCTGGAACTCTGATGGGGAGCCATTGAGTGAGCTCAAGCAAGTCACTTTCAAAAGTGACCATTCATTTTAGGTGCCTAACTTGAGACACCTATTGACTTCAGATGGCAAAAGATCTTTGATTTTAATGTATATTTTGTTGGTTTCTTGTTCTGCTAACTGAAGTTATTTTTTACAATCACTTCTCGCTGTTTCTCCAGCTATCACCTCTTTGAAGGAGCAGATTGGCTGGCGATATAGTCTCATGATAGTTGGCATGCTACAGTTAGGCATTGTCATCTGCGGGTCACTGTTGCAACCGATCATCATCAAAGCACAGGAAGTGGCAGAAGTATTGCCCACAGAAGAACAGACTGAGACTAAGTACATGCTTGAAAATGAGCAAACACGCACCTCAATAGATTCAATTGACTCAGGAGTAGAAGTATCTACCTCACCCAGCAGTGTGCCTGGAAACACCCAAGCAGAGCAGAAAAGTGAAGAACCAAAGGAATCTGTAGAGATGCTCGGTGAAGCCAGCAACTCCCCTAAGGAACCAAAAATCCAACTCCTGGACTTCTCGGTGATGAAAGACCATGGCTTTATTTGTTATGCACTTTTTGGTCTATTTGCAACTCTGGGATTCTTTGCTCCATCACTTTACATCATTCCACTCAGCATCAGTCTTGGTATCGATAAGGATCGTTCTGCGTACATATTGTCCGCAATGGCAATTGCTGAAGTCTTTGGAAGGATTAGTGCTGGTTGGGTCCTCAACAAGAAGCCTATCCGCAAAATTTATATTGAACTCATCTGTGTCATTTTGCTCTCCGTAGCTCTGTTTGCCTTCCCTCTTGCCTATGAATTTTGGGGGTTGATGATATGTAGCATATTTTTTGGATTCATGCTTGGAACAGTAGCAGGCACGCACATTCCCATGTTAGCTGAAGATGACGTGGCTGGGATTGACAGGATGTCTTCTGCTGTTGGAGTATATGTGTTCATACAGAGTTTATCTGGGTTGGCTGGACCACCCCTGGCAGGTACCTTTGTGACAATCTAAAAATCAGTTATTATTATTGATGCCTCTTCATAATAACCATGTTGCAGTGGGGTAGGTCTGTAGCTAGTGCTACTCCTGTGCCTGGGTCCTGGGCAAGAAGTGGGTGAGAACGTGAAGATACCTTGTATCTCTTTATAACTACCTTCCTGACTGAATCAGTAGCAATCGTGATAGACTCCAAGCAACACCCCACCCAGTCCTCTTGTGCTAGAAAGAAAGTTGTTGCTGCAATGCAGGAATGGGCAGCACTGCAGTCAGCATCTTAGAGATGAGGCGTCCTCTGTAGAAGAGCCTCAAGGAAGCAAAACGCTGCAAAACCCTGTTCCAATTAGAATCCTAAAACTGGCATCCTCCTCTCTGGGTTTTATTGAAATGCACACTCAGAAAATGACTCACTGATACAGTGCCTTCTAGCCAGACATCCTGCAAAATAAGTCAGTCCTATATTGGCAGCTGTTAATTAACTACGCATTAAGCACACCTTTAAAAGGCCCTGTAATAGTTAGTTAGCTGAATACAATACCTAGCTTTAAGTTGCAATATTATGCAAATACAGTGGCAAACTATTGAAGAGGTGGAGGGAATGGGTATTTTGAGTTAAATGGGATGGGCAGGGAAATGGTAGTTGGATGTGATTTTTGTTTTTAATGAACTTTAAATGCTTCCTCCATAGGTGTGCTAGTGGACATGACACAGAACTACGGATCAGCATTCTACTCCTGTGCTTCTGGCATGGTACTGGGTGCTGTGTTTCTGTCCTTAGTAAGGCCATGCAAGACGGTACTGTGTCAAGGTCGAAAGCAGGACTTAGAAGGAAATGCGGCGGAAGCTTTGCAAGACATACCAGAGGACTTTATTGAAATGGATCTTGGAAAAACAGATGATTCAGTAAGAAGCTTTGACAGCATGGCGTAAAAAATGCTCGTTCTCATAAATCCAATACGCTCTGTGGTAAACTGGGGGCAAAACACCAAGCCAGCTTTGCCCCATGTTGTACAACTATACTCCAAAGGGAATACAAAACCTTAATGTGAACAAGTTGCCATCAACAACTATTCTTTTGCAAAGATTTAAAAAAAAAAAAAAACCAAAAAAAAACAAACAGCAATGGTAGGTTCCATGAGAGACAGGGTCACACACTGCTAGCTACAAAAGAATACTCCTGTCCCGCATGAAGGCATGTGGTTCATGTTCCTGCTTTACTAATACATGGCATGCATATCTAAAAGATCTGCTGATATTAAGTGGAAAACATAAGGTGGTATGCATGAACATCAGAAGTGGCCCATGCAACCAAATCTGTTCCGTCACAATCTTTGTGACTGCCTGGCAGGCTTCTCAAACTTAGTTTCAGTCAACTGACAGAATGAATAATGCAGAAGAAATGATTTAATAAGTAATTTGAACTTGAGTTTTCTATAAGAACGTGGACTTTTATTTCAGATCATTGTAAGATGACGGGGGGACACAGTAGGGTAGGCTAACTTGTTAAAGTAGAATTACTGATAAATAGAATTTTTAGTTAACCTGAATTTTATAAATGCTGGGAAGTTGGAGATTACCACTTATTTTTATGGCCAGTTATTACTGCAGATATTTCACTACAAAGTTATTTCTCTACAAACTAGCACCCTAAGAATCATTTCCGGTTGCTAACAAGATGTATTATCTTTAATTTAAACCAGTATTTATTATTTAAGTTATTCTAGGATTGTTAAAAGCTGTCAGATAAATAGTTTAAATTGGAGAGGAGAATCTGATCTAGCAGAAAACCTTTTTACCTCTTTGCACCAATCCTTACAACGCCTAGCTTGTAAACTTTTTTTAAAAAAAAATCACATGTTCTAAATGCTGCCTGATTTTACTTTGATGGTCGTGGACAACTATGCTCTTAAAATAATTCTGTGGTGGATGGTCCTTTTAATAGATTGCAGACCATGTCCTCAGCTGGTGTAAAATTATAGAGCTCCACTGAATAACACCAGCTGAGAAGCTGGTCCTGTCCTGTTAGCACCTGAACATAACTGCAACTTCCACTTACCACAGCTGCACTCAAACAAATCTTTGCAGCACTACTGAGTTAGCATGAATAATGTCACTAAGCTAATATGAAATAGTAAAGGCACTTGAGCAGTACCACTAAGTTTACATTAGAATACAATCCATATGTTCTTAAGCTTCTGTAGGCATCAAATAACTGGTTTTCTACAATGAAAAGAATCATCATTTTGGGCACTTCCTTGCTCCCATTGAAGTCAGTGAGTTTTTTGCCACTAACTTCAGTGACAGCAGGATTGGGTCCTTATTGTTTTTCCCATTTTATTACTGGTAAAGAAGGGAATTCTGAAAGACAACGAACCAGCTGATCACTCATGCTTTTTAGTAAGATTCCTGTATGCATTCTTATGCCACTTGGCAACTCAGGGGGACAAGTAAAAAGTTTGTTTGGTTCTAAGTACGCATACAGTTTGACATGTATTTAAGTGGAAGTGGCACTGTATATTAACTGCTATGCTAACATGTCTATGTATATTTTCAGCCATAGAAATCTAGGACAATCTGTATAAAACTGCTCTATTTAGGAAGGTGCTTTTGTTTCAACTGTCTTAGATGTCCAAAAAGTACCACATTCCTGCAACAGAGTGGCCATAGCAATCCACTGTTACTGCCTGAGAACTAGTGTGATTATGCTGCAGTTTTGTGTCCTTTTATACGCCTTCAGCACTTTACTGTGTACAGCAGAACCTCGCTGAACTGCATGAATGACTGGATGACTAGATTTTGTGAATTAGCAAGTAAGTGAACAAACACGATACTGCATCACAAAACTATTTATTTTTGTAAAGTGTATATTTTTAATTTATGCTAATACTTCTGGCATGCTGGTAAATGTACTGTAGATTATAATTGTAAAATTAATGAAGTCTTAGTAACACAAGACATCACTACAGCACTTTGCTATTATAAACTTGTATCAATGGGAGAGGCCGCCAGGTTTTGCGTGTGTCTGTGTGTGTATGAGAAAACTACCTGTTCTGCAGATTAACGAGGTTCTACTGTAACTTTTTTTCAAGGATTTCCAATACAGATTCAATAATGTATCTAAATGGCTGCACATAAGTTTCTGGTTTTGTACATAGCATGAGCAGGCAAGTGCATGTGTATTCACACATGCATGTATGTGCACAAAAGACCCAGAAGAAGCAGGCTTTAATGCGTTCCAAACAGGATTTGCTGGTTTGTTCCTGTAATGTATTTAGTGAAGTCTGGAAGTAAATATCAGATACAGAGTTTTGCAATAAAGTTCTTTTTTTAAAAACAAAACACTTTTTTTTTTTTGCCTCTTTCATTTCCGATCTCTTCTGCATTCCTTACTTTTTGTGAGGTTATTACAGGACAACAAGCAGCGCAGCGCTGCTGAGTAACACACAGCCTTGTGACTAAAAGTCTTGATTATTATGATTCCCTCCTTAGAAAGGCTTTTGGGAGTTCATTGCTATCACATGCAACTTGCACAGATTGAAGAACCATGTTTACCCAGTGGACAGAATGACCGTGCCTTCTTTGACATTGTCTGTCCATGAAGGGGTGGATTGACTTTAAAATGAGATTTGGATGCTCTCATAAAATTTGTACCTCCATAATCTGAGCTATAATCAGTGCATCAATATTATACACCCACAGTAGGAACATCCTCCTCCTATTAAAGTAGTCATGTAATTATACTGTCTCAACTAAATTAGACAATATTTGTCATGCTGTAAGAGATCTGTTATCCGACATGTTGAGAGGATGGGGGTTCCCAGTTAACTGAACGTATGGAATGGAATACCAATTTTCCAAGACTCAGAAAACAATAGAATATAACATGAATAAAGTATCAAATAGCATGCAGGTACTCAACCAATCCAGAAGCAGTACTATGCTGCAGAGTGGTTGGTTTCTTGAAGAACTTAGGTGCTTGTCATAAGATAACCTAACCACCTAATAAATTATTTTGTTAGTCTTTAAAGTGCTACTGGACTGCTTTATATGTTTTGATAGTATATAGACTAACACAGCTATCTCTCTGTTACGGTATAGAAAACTTTACCTGTATATGCCTAGCAGTCTGGGCACTGCATGGCATACACCCTGATCACTAAAAATACACTTAACACTAAAACTACAGTGAACGTAATTCTATTTTTCTTTGATTCAGACACATCAGGATCTTGCAGCCCTGCAGGGTCATCAGTTATTATTATAGAGGTAGATGGGGTCTGACTCTTTAATGACCTTGCACACACCCACGCCCTGGAATCTGTTCTTTAGAAGAAATCCCTGATTGCAGTTTACCAAGCTGTCTTCTGCCTCTTTGGCATAAATGTAGAGAACAGCATATGTGATTGCCTAACATGCCAGGTAGTATTCTAGTCCTGGTTACTAGACAGATGTGAGTTGGGAGATACCAGAAATGCCAGTTAAACAAACTTCAGTTGAATTGAGTTCTGCATAACAGAACTTTTACAGTGTATTACAAAGCAGCTGGCTGGTGTCTCAATGGTAAAATTGTAAATTGCAAAGGCTGTAACACTTCCTGGGGCATTAACTTTTTCTTCTGCAAAACCTTGGTTCTTATCATATTAATTTAAAACAATTCTCTTGTAGAGGGAAAAACTAGGTTTGTATTTTATATGGTATATAAATATGGCCCAAAAGGTACATGAGGTCTTACAATTTATTTTCCCTCAGAAATACTAGTAACTTCATGGACAAAACAAAAAAAAAAAAAAGGATTTTAATTCCCCATCAGATGTTATGTTTTTGGTATCTGATGTCATCATGTGACGGTATCCATCTGACCAGAGTAGACAAGACCTGAAATAAGAAACCAGCGAGGAAGAGCTTCAGGCCCCTTCTACACACTGTATAGAAGGACATGAGGCCATTTTTTTCCTTGGTAGTTCACCATTAAGATTTATCGAATTAGAAACTTAAGACAACATCAATTTGATCTGAGATGCTTATGAAAAAAATCCCAAATGGACAACAAATTACAGTAACAGTAACAACAGGTGAAAATTCTGGGTGGAACGGAAGCCATTTGTGCTATATTTTGCAGTACAGAGCCAAACCTTCCATTTCCCTCTACAGCAAATTAGATCTGTTTAGAGAATACATCTAAATAATCCATCTCTTGTTTTACAGAGTCAATTATTCAGTGCATTGATGGCACCCAGATATGTCCCTCAGTTTTTTCTGAAATACTGCATTAAGAAGCAGCATAATCTGTTTGGGTTAGTAAGGTTACAGATTTTACTTAAAACAGCCCATTACGGCAAATCACCACTGTGAAGTCTCTCTTTTAAGTGCAGAAATGAAAGATGTAGGGTGCTCCCTCTGCTACATAAAGGGAAAATAGTTCCTCCCAGTGTAGCACTGCTGAAAGAGGCACAGGAAAGATTCCCAGAAGCTAAAAATAGAGTCCCAGAAGCTGAGAATATCCAGCTGGACATTTTGCACCTACTCTTATTTACAACTGACCGCTAAAATTACGAGAGTATTCTTAGTTACAGTTTTAGTCCACAAATGTCAAACATTTAAAGACTTTAGTTCAGGACATCCACAATTTAAAAGGTGCTCAAAAACTGGTTTGTTTCCAATATTACTTAAGCCAGATTTAATAAAATCAAAACAGTCATTATCTATTTACAAGAAAGAGATTATGTTTTAGATTCTTATGGAGATCATTAACTCACAGAGCACGTTCCATTAAATTAAATGGCTACCTCAGATGCTACACCAGTGTAATTAAAGGTTTGATTTAAGTAACTGAATGCAAAAGGCTGCATGGACACTTATTTCAACTTACACCAGGCTTATTTTTACTTAGGATAAACTCAGGAACACCCTTTGCAAAAATGTGCATGGCGAAGACCAAAGTTGTTTGAAGATTTTATAGTGAAACTAGGTTGTGTTTCAAATTGTTTTTCAAAATGAGTACAGTTCCTATTTCAATATTGAACAGAGAAGATGCAGCTATAGAATTCTTGATAAAGTTATTGAACCCAAAGGAAAAATGACCCCCTTTTTTTGGAAGCCACCTTTTTTGCTCTCTCTTGTTTCCTTCAGATGACAGACAAAGAAGAGCAGTAGAAATCACTACAGTAGAAGCTCAGAGTTACGAACATACAGGGCAGGGGTCAGCAACCAAAATAGCAAGAGGAGTGATTTTTTTCAAATTCGGTAACAAACTCAGTAATTCAAGAGCCGCAATGCATGTGACTATGAGATGGTCCTTAATAAATAATGTCAAACCATACATTTTGTAACCTTTATTTTAAGAACAGCGCACACGCAATATTTGTAATGCGATACGTTGCCTGCAGGACAGTCACAACGTTTTTACATATTCTATTTCATCACACTTTACATGTATGTGTTTGTACCACTATCTTCCTGAATTTCACTCCTGAACTTATTTTAATTATGCCAATTTTATTTCATTTTAATTTCAGTTTTCTTTCGTCAAATGTGTGTTGCCCTTCACAGTAGGAATGCCACAAGCTTCCTTTTCCTTTTCAAAATCAAAACTTATTAGCAACACAATCAAAACACAGCTACAGTATCATATCCCACAATGCACTGCACATATTAAAGAAGGCATTATCCAGTGCTTTGAGATCATATATTTGCTATTTAGCTATCAGCTGCTCATTGTGGGGCTTTTAGATGTTCACCATTTATCAAATACAATCAAGAAGGTTTTTTTTTTACACTTTGGACTTATAACATTGGGAGCCACAAAGAAATCCGTAAAAAGATGCACGTGGTTCTGGAGCCACAGGTTGCAGACCCCTGGCCTGGGCTATATTGCTCATAATTCTGAATATAACATTATGGCTGTTCATTCAAATTTATAACAGATGTTTGACTTAATACAGCTTTGAAACTTCACTATGAAGAAGGAAAATGCTGCTTTTGTTTTTTTTAAAAAATAGTTTACATTTAACACAGTATTGCAACGTACTTTTGTATTTGCACTTTTTTTTTTCTGCTGCTGCCTGACTGTGTGGTTCCAGTTCTAAACGTGATGTGTGGTTGACTGGTCAGTTCTTAACTCTGGTGTTCACAATTCTCAGGTTCTACTGTATTGCCAAAGATCGTGAAGCACAAGCCATGTCCTGATTGCACCTGAAAGAACAATCCATTAGCTAGATACTCTGAAAAAGAATGAAAAACTGGCATTGGGAAAGGGTGATACAAAAGCTGGGAAACTAGCAACATGGCTGGATCCAAAGCCTACCGAAACCAACAGAAAGATAGCCACAGATCTCAAAAGGCTCTGCTTTAGGCTTTCACACAAGCTGGCAATCTTACTCATTATTTTAGTCAGGAAGAGAGCAAATGCCTACTGTTTGCAAAGGACCCCAAAAGGCAACTACATCTGAAAACTGTAACACCATAGCAACCCCACTGAAATACTTTTAGTGATGGAAAACTCTATTCTAACACCACAAACTCTTAGGAAGCAATATGAAATACAAGTCTGTCTCTGTCTAATGCCCTTGTCCCCTAGGGCCTGTTATTTATTACTGTAGCCAGTTTAAAGTTTACTGAAGTGAATTATGGCAACTAAAAAAAAAGAAAAAAAAACCCTTCAGGTTTGTTTGTTTTTTTAAAAAGAGAAGCCATGGCACTATATTTTAAATATTGGTTTATTAATAAAAGCAAATCTTTATTCAGCTAATAATTTAAAACCTTACAAAACTCACACTCCTTCACACAGCAGCTATAAATATATTAAAATTTGTGGAAGTATCTTGCTCAGGAACAGACTAACCAGAATGACACAGACTAGGCCTTTGATAAAAAACAACCCAAACTTTCTGGTTTTGTCATAACAATTACAGTCATAATATACTGATTAACCAAGAACATCGGTGGAGAAAAGATCAGAGGAGGCAATATTTTGCTTCACTTTCATCTCGGTAAGAAGTTTCAGTAGGAAACCGTGAGATTCTTTGTTCCATTTTGCCCAATCTCTGCTCCTTGCCATGCTGCCGATTTCAAAAACAAAGTCAAGCAGAGCCCACTCAGCCAGCAGAGCAGTGGTCCTCAAAGTGTAGGGTGTGTCCCTTTAGGAGGATGGAAAGGAACTCAGAGGGGGAAAAGTGGTACTGCAGGGCCATGTCCACTCTGTCCCCACCTGCAGCTCTGCCACCAGCCTTCTTCCCTGCTTCCAGCAGCAGCTCCACTCCACCACCATCCCAGCCCCACCCTCATCCCCTCCTTGCTCTGCTCCTAGCCCCAGCTCCTCCCTCCCCCCACTCTCCCTTGGTCTCCCTTCGGTCCAAGCTCCTCTACTGAGCCACCAGTGCAATAAGGGGGTGTGGGGGGCAGATTTCATTGCTGGGGAGGGGGAGAAGCAAAACACGGAAAGTTTGGGCATCTGGCAGTGGAAGATGGATGTGGGTATTGGGATTAAACAGCTCGAAGAGCAGCCTGTGTCTCAGCTGCTCTTCTGCTCGCTCCACGTTTCCCACCTCTTTGCTTCTCATGCCCCCAGCTGCCGAGTGGAAAGGACAATCCATCCCGACACTTTTAATCAGCACTAACTTGGATTGGCAAAACACAAGGTTATGGAAATGAAGCATTTTAAACATTGTAAAGTAAATCAGGGTCTTGCTTTTCACCATTCACGTGGCTGATTCCTTCCATTTACTATGCACACTTAAGGCCAGAGATTGTCTATGGCCCAACTTGGCTGCAGAGGAGGTTAGGACTCTGCCACTTGAGAATCCCAGGAAGGTTTCTTCCACTCAAGGCCCCTGCCCCCCAAAGTGACGGGTGAGAAAGGGGATGGAGTAGGCAGGGTCATAGCTCTACTCCACAATGCACCAGCCAGCAGAGATGGCTGGCCACACAGAGGAAAGCATTCTATTCCTTAGGGATGTTCAAATTACTTCTGTGCTTTTGTCACAGTGTCTGGTGAAGCACCCACTGGTATGATGCACCTCTGCACTCTCCCTTTCTCAGGTCTACATCTTAACAGCACCTTCCAACCTGTCAGTCGGCAAGTCACTTGGGCTGATCAGGTAACTGTTTTAGCTTGTCAGTTCACATCCTGGTTCTCACACCCTAGCACAATGCTTCACTGTTTGGTTTATACATACTTAGTGCATGGGGGAGGGGGAATTCATCCACAGCCTTGGCTTAGCAAAACCACCGAACTTGATGGCATTTTTATCCATGTGTGTGCAATGCAGGAACTTTTGCGCACACACAGAGACCCCAAAAGAGGGAAGAACAGGATCAACTGCTGAGAAGGGGGATGGAGTATGGAGAGGGGCAGCAAAAGACCCTGGTACAATGGAGAACACGGAAATGAGGGGACATGCAAAGCCCCTGAAACTGGGGTGCAGAAGGTGAACCCTCATTTGAGGGGAGAGGGCAGAGCGGGAAGGTGCAATAGGAGAAGACAGAATCCCAGTTGGGAGGGAGAATGGCAGCATTAAGATGCCCTGGTAAATGAGGGAGAGGTTGGAAATTTGCAGCCAGACCTTAAAATGGAAGGGGCGGAGAGATGCGACCAGCCCTTGGCCTGGCAATTTGCTCAGCTCATGGAAGCAACAAAGTGCGCGACCCCTTACATGAGCATTTCCCAAACTTACAACATTAGTGTTGCCCTTTTGGGACTTCGGCCTTATCGGCATCACCCCTCTCCCAGTGCCATCCAAGGACTTATCTCCTGATTGATCTGATGAAGTGGGTCTGTCCCACAAAAGCTTATCATCGAATAAATTGTTTTGTTAGTCTTTAAAGTCCTACATTTCTGCTGCTTTGTTTTGTTGGAGCACAGACTAACACGGCTACCTCTCTGTTCCTGATTTTTAGTCATTTATTTTTTGCTGCATACCCCTTGAAATCCTTTCACGTACCACCAGTGGTACACATACCATACTTTGGGAAACACTGCCCTAAAACATTGCACTAAAAGCAATGCATTCTCAGACTCGCCCCCAAGAGCATCTATTTCTTCCCTGGGTTCTGACTTGAACCACTAGAATCCAAGTCTTGCTCCTCTTACGCATATGCTCTCTGGAGTCGTAAGTGACAAGCAGGACTCAGTCCTGGGTGCAGCACCAGCTTCTCCATGGCTTGGGATCCCATTAACGTAAACTGAACGGACACAATGCAGTTATGAATTTCGAGCAAGTTTTTCCATTCAGCACCGATCCTTGTAATCCAAACCATTTTAGCGTTTCCCATTTCAGTCATTTTGCAAACAAAAAGGCCTCTTGTGGAAATAAATGCTGATAGTAACAGGGTCTGAAAAGAGGGCATTGCTGTTCTGAATGGAAGACTTCCTTTGTCCATGGAAAATTCCACGGAACTCTCCACCTGTGAATTCCTAACTCTTCAAAAGGCCTCAAGCCCAACCTCCACGCTCTGACTTTCCTTTACTGCACACCCTCCAGATTGGAGTAAGGGCATTTGCAATGAGCAGAGGTCCATGGATGGGTAAGCATTCCCTCTGGAAACTTACTTAACTGGACCCAAGACTACTGACCCTCTGTGCACCTGCAGGTACGGCAGGGGAGGGTTTTTCTAACGGGGAGCAGGTGCCGGTTGCTGCTGTGTAGTGTGGTCTGCTTAACAGTGCTCAACCTGAGTGAATAACGCACTCCCAGAGACACGAATTAACACACAAACAAGATGCAAAGTAACAATGAGGCAAATTCTGCAGAACATGTCGAGTCCTGGCCTGACATCCTCACTCAAGAAGACCTGGATTCCACCTCACTGATACATATGATCACAAATAAATATCCACCAAACAAGAGTTGTATTTGGATTTGAATCTTCCCCCCACTCACACCTGCATACCTAATAAATAAGTGTTAGTCTTTACAGTGCTACAGGACTGCTTGGTATTTTTCTGCAGCTACAGACTAACACAACTACCCCTCTTAGTCTATTTACCTTGTAAATTCATCAGCTATAGTCACACCTCTCGCTCTGCCTTCCCCTGCATTTGCTCTGCCTTCCTCTGCAGCTGCAAACACATTACAGATATACAAGCCACATCCAGCTCCTGCGCCAGGTTTGTGCCGCCCCCCGACCCAAAAAAAAACAAAATTCAGGGTATAACAATAAACTCTACAACGCAAACAGTTTTTCAGAGGTTAGCACGCCACCACCGGGAAAAGGCACCCTAAAGTCACACACCCCATCCAGCCAAAATAAAGATCGGTGCACTCACTGGTGTGCTGAGAGGCCTCCTGCCGGCCTGCCATGTTTAATCTCCCCCGCCGCACAGGCGTGACACGTGTGTGAGCGGCTGAGCAGAGAGGCGCTGGCCCTCCCACAGCCAGACCCGTGGGTGGAGCAGACGTTTCAGAAACCTCCCAGCGCACTCCAGGGCCATCGAGCCGCACGTGCAGCTGTCTGCCTGCAGCATTCACGTGGCTAAGGACAGACACAAGAAAAGGGAACAGGATTTTTCATGTAACCAAGTCTTCTTCCGTTGTTGGGCATTGGGGATCTTTAGCCCTGCAGCTCCATCCAGCAAACCTGCAACGTCTCATTCACGTGGAGACATTTGAAAGAAGGATGATTTGTGGTGTTGTTTTTAAACATGTTCTTTTAGTGAGGGGGCAAGGGGGGTCCCGTCCGTGATATTACCTGGCAACCCTGTCTCTTTAATCCCCTGGGACCAACAGGGCAATAACAACACAGCATACAACCTTCTGTGAGGCAGCATTTTGCTCTGTTTCAATAAGATATTTATAATCAAATGTCTCCTTATCCTTTCAAACCCTATCAGCCTGAAAATCCAGATTGTAGGAAATACAGGATACACATGGGGAAAAAAAGAAAAAAAAAAAAACCCAAGCAAGCCTGTATCACCTTAAAGACCCATTACCCACAAATGCTCATTAAGAATTGTATTTATTAGGTAGTCTTTAAGGACTAATACCACTACCCAGGATCCACGTGGGAATGCAGGTTCCTATGAGCTTGTCATCCAAGGCTGCCTATGCACAAACCAGTAAAATGAAGTGTAGAAAGGGACATTTTCTTTTTATGTAGCTGGAGAAATTTTGGTTCTTATGAATGATCCAAGTATGTAAATACAAAAATAAATTTAATCTTTTTTTAAATATTGTAATTTAAAAAAATCTGTATCCATCTAAGATTTAGGGTGTAATCCTCACCCCACTGAAGTCTTCTGGAGCTCTTCTATAATTTTATCTCTAGTGATTGTCATCAAATCATGTATTCCAGACTTTAAAAATATAATGAATGCAGAGAAGTACTGAACACCCGGTGTGGTTTGGTTATTCCAAAATTGGCGGAAACAAAAGTCCACTGATAACATGAATAATTGCTTACCTGTCTTTAGCAATTGCAGTGCTAAGGGGTGTGGAGAAATCTGAACCTTGTTCTGCAAACACTTAAACATGTGAGTAAACTTTAGTCACACAAGAATTCAGGATAACAATGTGAGCACTCATGTAACTCAAACTGCTTTTGTGCTGAAGCGTTTGCAGGATTGGGCACAATCCTGCAAACTGATTAGCCCAAATGGACCCCTGGTTCCTGAGCAGAGCACCATTCAAGATGGTCTGCCCACTCTGATCAGATTTCAGGGTCCCAGCCTCAGAATGGAAGCTCTGTGGGACACAGATTGTGTCCTTTTACATAACGGTCCAGTACTATTTCCACAAGCAGGGCACTATGGAAAGAATTATAGAAGGAATAAATATTAGAACACATTGTAAACTGATTTACATTTAAAAACATACAACATTTCTTTCACATACAGTAAACCCTCAAAATATGCAGTGTCAAGTTGCGCATAACTCACTTTAACACAGGTTAGGCACAACTTGAAGCTGGTCTGTGGCCCCTTCCTCCTGCCTTCCCCCAACCACTCGGCTATTAACCTGACAGCTGCGCCGCTGGAGGAAGGCAGGGAGAAGCAGCCCGGAAGCTGACCATCCCTGGTGGGCTGGTCAGTTTCCCGGGGTTCTGCAAGCAGCAGGGAGACAGGAACAAGGTTGCCTTCTGGTTCCCAGCTCCCTGCCACTCTGGGAGCCAGGAAACTGACTAGCGCTCATGGGCTGGTCAATTTCCCAGCTCCTGCAAACCCAGAGGATACAAGATATAGGCTGCAGTCTGCTTCCCTATCCCCCCGCACCCGCGACTTGCATGAAAATTTGAATTATGTGGGGGTTGCAAGAATGCAATCCTCGCATAACTCGAGGGTTTACTGCATGTTTTTTTTTTTCCATTGGAAAAGCAATGGTTCATTTATAAACTTAAATAGAAAGCTAATTGTGAGAAGGGAGCATAAATGCACCTTTGTGAAATAGAATGCAAAAATAATCCTGAAAATTGCACAGTGTGAAATCTAGCTCACCAACCTTGCTTTGGGGGTAATGATAGGAAGAAATCGATTTAGCAACAACAGACTAAGGAAGTGTCCTAACAGGATTATATAAAGAAAATTGAAAGCATAATTGGATCTTGGTAATCATAATTAAAACAATACCCTGCCATGGGAAATTAAACTCATCACACAGCACATCAATTAAATCTGTATTGTTCTGTCTCTTTAAATAGCTTCTTTTAATTTTGTTCCTAATTTAACATACCCAGACACTGTTTTCTGATTCTCTAGGAGAAGACCAAGTAAAAAATTCACTTCGGACCAGATCCTGCAAATGACTACATAGAAATACCCTTGCACTCATACGGAAACAACTGCAGGTTGCAGGCCCTTGTATATAGAATCTATGCCAGTATTGGGGGTGGAATCCTCTTCTCACTGACTTAGGATATGTCTTCACTACAGGCTGGATCAACGGGCAGTGATCAGCCCAGCAGTGGTTGATTTATTGCATGTATAAATTGACCGCTAAGCACTATTCCATCAAGTACAGTACTCCACCAAGACGAGTAAGCCAAGTCATTGGGAAAGGGTCAGCTGTCAACTTAGTGTGGTAAAGATACCATGGCAAGCAGATCAAAGTACGTCAACTTTGGTTACAGTATTCACGTAGATGAAATTGTGTAACATAGTTCAATGGCCCATGATAGTACAGACAAGCCTTTGTGACAGATTTCAGCTTGTGAAAACTGTGTGGTCTTCCATAGAGGGTTTTAGCCACTGACTTCGCATTGCCCAATGTTCCTAATTTCCAATGCTAGAGAAAAAAAACTAGATAAAACAAGCACCACAATCCTTTGCAAACATTTAGAACACATATTAAAAAAAACACTTTAAAGCCTAGTTACAAGACCTTAAATGTTCTTCTGTACATTGCTGCAATTAAGATGAAAAGGTACCTTGCTTTGATATGAGCACAGCACTAGGAGAGACCAAATATTGTAAAGTCATGGCAGCATTAGTTATTGTCTGAGGAAGCAAAAAACAAGCAGTCCCACAGCACCTTGAAGACTAACAAATGTATTTATTAGGTAATGAGCTTTTATAGGGACAGAAGGTATAAAGTTAAAATATTCAGCAACAAAAGGATGAATTTTTATTTACAGATCCTTACAATGCAGCGGATGAGTCATATCAGGTTATAACGGTTTTAGAAGTAGTCAATCTGAAAGTAACTCTCTAAACAGAGGAGAATGTTTTCCCTTTGATACGACTTACATGCTATGGCTTTATTTCAGCAGGACATCAAGACATTTTAATACCCACTCTCGACACTCCTTAAATGCTTCCACAGGTTTCAGTGAACCCATCCTGGCTTTGTTTTTGAGTTCAGCCTCCATTCCACTACCATCTTCATCCATCCACCCCAGTAATGCCTAGAAAAGATGCACAAGCTGAATGGCCATTCATGTTTCAGATAAGCACTGGACAGAGTTAAAATACTGAGCAATTCCAAAATTGCTCTGTCCCTTTCCCCATTATATTCTATTGGTAACAACAAACCCAATTTACAGGGATTCATTTTTCAACAGGGCAATTGTGTATACAGCTATTCTGCCATCTATTTTAAATAGGAATCGTCAGTGTAAGTAGCTGCTTCTGTAGCTCATTATTTAGCAGAACAAGTAAACACTTAGTTTCCAATAAACCACAAGGCCAGTATTCTGCATAAACAATCACCTTACTTTGCACATCTCAAACCACAGTTCCTCTGGAGGTCATAAAGGTCTGTGCTCCTTAATTTTTAATCTCATAAATACTACAGTAGCAGACTAAAAATGCACCAGGAAAAAAGCACTGACACTAAATACAGTTTCCATAACAATAGCTCAAATAACTAAGGTGGCAGAAACAAATGCAAGAAAAATGTTTCTTTCTTCTGTTTGCAGCTGTGAGATTTACTCCAGCAAGGGGCAAAAGGTTAAAAACTGGGACTGGATAATATATACTGATTACTGGATAATCTAATTTCATGTTCTTTGGCATGGGCAGATAGCCAGAGGCATCTGTAAGGAACTCCCCCATACACACAATTGTACAAGGAATCCAGTGCACCATGAGAGAGAAAGATGTTCACTTTTTTCCAAAACATCAACTATTGGCAGGGTGCTAGACCTGAACAAGTGGGCTGTTCCTCAAGTGGCAACTCCTTCCCTGACTAAGTGATGTCTTTGTACCTGATATCTCTCCACAATGCGAAAGCCAATGACAGACTGCAACTTGCGCAGACAAATTGGACACAGGTCCAATGGGCGTCGGTCTGATTCCTCCAGGTGATTGGAACCCTGCATCACACACTGCAGCCACTGACAGTGATGGAGTCCAAAGATGTGTCCAATCTCATGGGTTAGGGTCTGAAACACAGGTCTTACTTCACAAATTACTGTAATCTACATTTTCCTTCTTTCTCCTTTCCCAACACTGGCAATACTCATTATAGCACCTTACAAAACGCATGCACCTGGTACCAGTTTTAGCTACAGAAGAATGAAACTGATGGCCTTGTGAAGGAAAGGGAGTATTGAACTGCCAGCATGGCCATAGACTTCGTGTGTGAATTCGGTGAGTCACAATCTCTCCTGCTGCAAAAAGGGGACAGTAATACTTACTTTCTCCCATTCTTTGAGCTCCTGAAGTTAGCGACTGTCTCCTTCTATGTGTTGGTACAGCACCTAGCACAGCACAGGCCGAACTCTCACCTAAGTCCTCTGGACACTACTGAAATAGCAAGATATCTCGCTCTCCAGAATAAATATTCCCAAGGGATTTTAAAAATCCTGATGTTTGTTTATAGGGACAATTCTTCACACTTTTTCCATAGTGCTACCCTCCAGGGAGCTCAAAATGCTTCACAGACAGTAGCAAGCTGAGACTCATGATCCCGACTGAGCCACAGACATGGAGTTTACTGGCCTTCAAACTAATCATTTACTGTGTTTTATTTCGTTTAGTCAATACTGAGCACAGGGAAGAATGATCTTCCTTGACTTGTAATTAAAAGGCATCGATTAGGGGAAGTGACTTCTCCAATTTAGGAAAATGCATCTATCATTCCTTTCCGATGCCTGGACAAATCGCATCGAACCACTTCCATTCACTAACTATAGAAACCACTAATAACAACAAAGCCCTTCCTGCAGCTACAGTAACTCTTGCCCTCAGTAACCCACCAACACGATATACCCAGGAAGAGTTTGATTAAACAAATATGCCTGGAGGTTACTAAACTGGCTCCATCCAATCAAGCTGAAGCACACTGGTAATGGATCCAGACTAACAGAGTTTGGATCTAATCCCACCAAAGGGCTCTTAGCACACCAATGCCAATCTTCCACTGCAAAATGCTCACTCTACTCCTTTCTCTGGTGCTAACCTGCATGCTCCGGTCCTCACTGCGAACACCAGCATTCTCTTGAAACTAGCTGTGTCCCCTTGGATCCAAATTTTGTCACTTCTTGGGCCTCTTCCCAACCCAGGATTCAGATGCTGGGATATTGCTTTAATCCACCCTTGCCAAATGCCCTCTACTGAGGGCATCCTGCTCCCATGTACTCAAGTCTATGGTACATCAACTTGAATATCCCATCTGATCTCAACCGCAGAGTTGAAGGATGAACAGACAGAGTCTGCTGTTATTTACACTGGGGTAACTCCCTTATCTTCACTGGCCTTACTCCTGATTTACACCAGCAAGAGGAGAATTAAACACTTAGAAACAATATCTATTTTTATCTTCAATTTGAATTTTAAGTCTTTCAGTAACTCTCTAGAGCCCAGCAGGCACCCACCTTGCACGACCTCAGAAGCAGCACACTGGTGATTTCAGGAGTATAATAGCCATCAAAAACTGAATAGTCTGATGAGGAAAGCTTCTTGACTCCCTTCAGCCTGCCTTTGTAGCTTGTGCTATAAAAGTCACTGTCGTATCTGGCAAAGCTGAAGATCCCCATTCCTTAAGAGGAAATCAAAAAGGAATTCTGTTAGCGAAGACACCATCCAGTACAGGGCAACGTCCTCTATGTTCCCCCTAGGTGGTGCCTACAGGTATTGGGCCCTTCAGCCACCACCCCTCTGAAGCTACCATGCCCCTTACTCCTGGATGAATTCTGTGCCAGAAATTAAAAAATTCTGCACACAATGTTTTAAAATTCTGAAAAATTCTGCATATTTTATTTCTCAAAAAAAAAAAAAGACAGCAGACCCTCAAGTTATGTGAGGGTTCTGTTCCATGTGCCCTTGCATAACCCGGATTTCATGTAAGTGGGGTCTGGCTTTTTCCCAAGGGGAACACACGTTCTGCAGCAGGGTAAGCAGCAGAAAGATAAGTCCTGGGGTGAGGGGGCAGTTGGGGAGGGTTCAACCTGGCGGTGGGTTGGGGTCCTGGAAGGCAGGTGGCAGGGAGCTAAGCCCGGGGTGGGTTGGGGTGGAGCTGAGCCAGAACTGGTGAGCCAGAGGCTTGCCCAGGTGGTGAGCTAGGCCACAGGGGGTTTGAACCAGGATGGGGGTGTTGAGCTGGAGTTGTGTGTGGTGGGGAGGAAGGAGCTCAAACCAGAGCTGCATGCCCGGGGGATGAGGGGGGCTCAAACCAGAGCCCCGCATGGGGTGGTTTAAACCAAGGCGGGAGGATGGGACCAGGGCCACATGTGGGGGATTTAAACCAGGGCAGGGGGCGAGGGTTGAACTGGAACTGCGCATGAGGAGGGGTGAGCTGGAGCTGTGCATGGGTGGTGAGCTGGCAGGGGATTTGAACCGGGGCCAGGGAGTTGAGCCAGATTCACACCTGAGGGGTGGTGAGCTAGAGCCAGAGGTGGGGGGCAAGCAGGAGCCATGTGCAGGTGGTGGGTGGAACTGGGGTGTGGCTGAACCAGGGCCATGTGTAGCTGTGGGGATTGAGCCAGGGCAGGGGGACGGGGAGCAAGTTAAGTGCAACAGGAAATCATGCATTTCCAGGGTTTCCTGTAGGAATCGGGGGTCAGCCGCATAACAGTGGGGCCACGTACCCTGGGTTTGCGCTCTGTGATACCTCACTGTACAGAATCATCCCAGTTTCAACGATTTTGGTAATTTATTTCAAAATACCTGTCAGCAAATGTGTGTGTAGCAGTAGAGGCACACAAAGGAATTCCCCCAGGAGTAGAGTTAGAAAACACCTATGACAACCCAGTTCCAGATTCTCTGCCCCCTCCCACTGAGAGCCCAGTCAGGGAGGCAGACATGCCTCCCATCCCCCCAAGAGCCCAGCTGCAGGACCCTCACAACCCAGACACCTGGCCCCCTAGCCCTCAGAGTCCAGGAGAGAGAGAGAGAGAGAGCCTGATGCTCTATCCAAGGCTTGCAGCATTTCCTGTGCACTGCTGTGAACTGCAGGGGCTGAAATCCCTCTAGCCTCTCTCTCTCCCCGTCCCTCTGGCAGTATCTGCTATGTGTGAGCTGGGTTCAACGAGGTCCAGCCGCCCCTGGTGGCAACCCACAGCACTGCAACCCATTTCTGGTGGGGAGGGAGGAAATTCTGTGCAAAACCTCCCCATTCATTTCTGCAAAATTTTGCATTGCACAGTGGTGCAGCATTCCCCACCTCCCTCCTGATCGGAGTTTTACACTTTGATATTCCCAGCATGTCACACTATCAATAACCAGTCATCCGATATGTGCTGGTTGCTCCTGAAGACTCATGAAGGAATGTAATTGCCAGCAGTTATAAATTATCACACAGCTCATTCTAAGCAACCACATCTAGTCTTTGGGTGAAAGCACCACAGATAAAATATATTAAAGCAATAAAAATATCTGCATGCATGGTAATAAGCTTTTCAGAAGTCATCCATCAATCTCATGGGGCCGTGGTAGGCCAAAATCCTTCTAATCCCTCCTTGAAAGGGCTGGGGCCTCCCAAGGTTCTGTCCATTTACCAGAGAAGAAAAGTGGGCCATCCAAAAGTCCTTTATTGTCGGTTTATGGAGAATCACAGGCTCATGAAACTGGAAGGAACTTGAGAGGTCTTCTACAGGCCTGTACACAGCATGTGTGGTGGGGTGTGAATGCACTCCTCCCAACGGGCTGCCTTGCCCCTTCCCTCCTCAGCCCCCACCCCGACCAGCCTGGCCAGGGAGCAGGGGACAGCAGCAATAGCTGCAGGGGATTGCCTCCCTGCCCACCCCAGTACTCACCACGTGGCACTGTGTCACTGCCTCCCACCTCACAGAGCCCTGCTAGGTGGCTGATGGCCTCCTAGCTACCTGCAGAGAGGGGGGCTCAGCAGGCAAGGAGACCAAGGTGGAGCATATTGAGTGGTGGGGAGGTGGGATAGGCTACAAGGAGGCAATCCTTTGTGGCTGCTGCTGTCATCTGCCAGTGGGCTCCTGCCCTATGTAATACTCTCCGCTCCTGGGCAGAGCAGGAAGGAGGATCTTCAGGTCAAGCTGAGATGGGGTCCTTGGGCCACGCAGGAGTTGGCGGGGGTGGTTTCAGACTGAGCAGGGGATAGGGTTGAGTGTTTGGGACTGGGAGGGGGGATGTTGGGGTCCTGAGCAGGGGTTCAATCTGAGCAGAAATAGGGTGATGGGGTCCTTGGACTGAGCAGGGGTGGAGTGAGGAGAACCAAACTGGGTGTGACTGGAGCGCGAGTAGGGGTGCAGGGCCAGCTGGAGTGAAGCAAGGGGGCAGAGCCATCTGGAGAGCTGAGGGTATTGGGAAGAAGAGTATGGCCTGCTGGAGTGGGCAGGGGATGGTCCATATTTACAAAAAAAAAAAAAGTGTGCACACACACAGAGAAATTCCTGTGTACGGGCCTCTTCTAGCCCCATCCCCTGCACTCATGGCAAGACCGAATATTATCTAGGCCATCCCAGACACGTATTTGTCTAACCTGCTCTTTAAAATCTCCAATGACAAAAATTCCACAACCTCTCTTGGTAACGTATTCCAGTGCTTAAGTAGCTGGCCAGTTTGGAAGATTTTGCTAATATCCAACTAAACTGCCCTCTTCGTAGATTAAGCTCCTGGCTTCTTGTCTTGTTCTCAGACGTTCATGAGAACAATATACTGCCCTCCTCCTTGTGACAGCCTTTTATGCACTTACAGCGAGTTTGGACCACTATATGCAGTCATCTCCAGGCAGTGCTACTTCTCTGGAGGTATTACAATGTGAGTGAGCTTGCGTGATCTCTTCACCTGTATTCTTATTTCCTGGAAGAACTGTGCTGACTCTCCCCCATGGAATTACATACAATTAATGACCCACAATAATATATAAATTTACTACAGTAAGATCTCTTACACATACTGAAGGGAATTGCCGTGTCCATCACAGACGCAACTGTGACAAAGCTTACCGAGATCTGAAGTCCTAGGTTTGCTAGTTTAAGTCAGTGACAAAAGAGAACTTCTTGGCTTTGGCTTCACTGAGCCAGAAGCACAGACTCTTTGAGCATGGAAAGCATAGGTGCTGACTTACCCTCCAGCCAGGCCCACTCCCTCGCCACACATTCCCCCAAGCCTCTGCCCCTCTTCTTCTTGCCCCTGCTCTGCCCCCCAATCCACCCTTTCCCCATGTCATCACCCCTGTCCTGCATCTTCCTCTCTCCTTTCTGTCCCCTCCCCTAAGTGCACTCTGTCCCCATTCCTGCTCCTCCCTCCAGGAACATTCTGCATGCCAAGGAACAGCTATGTGCAGCGAGCAGGAGGGGAAGGACTTGATCTGGGGGCCAGCAGTGGGTGAGGTATGCTGGGGTGGGGGAAAGGGGTGGGTACACTCCAGTTCTAAAACACCCACAAAGTCTGTGCCTATGATGGAAAACATAATAATAAATAATCATCATAATACACATTGGCCCCTGGGTTTTAAAAAATCATCATTTTCCTTTGCCTTCAGTTCATGATTCAGCAAGGAAGGACAAGTAGAACTTCCCTCATTTGTTTCTGAGCAAGACCAGCTACTTTTTAGCAGCGTGCTGGTTTGTAGCTCTGGAAAGCACTGAAAAGAGCAGCCTCTCAGAAGTTAGTAAACTGTTTTACACGTATTACTAGTGACCTCTTCTGGTCAAAGGAGGGTTTGGTAAAGATCAGAGCAAAAACCACAAAACAAAACACCCCTGAACTCAGATTCCTGATAACTAAAAGCCCAATTAACCTTACTCATGTTGAGTAGCATACCTCCCTTGTGTTAACCAGTTGACTTCAGTGGAACTACTCATATGAATAGTAACAGAGAGGTAGCTGTGCTAGTCTGTACTCCAACAAAACAAAGCAGCAGAAATGTAGCACTTTAAAGACTAACAACATTATTTATTCAGTGATGAGCTTTTGTGAGACAGACCCACTTGAGTTGCACATGTAGGTGCTAAATAAATAATTGCCACACACTGACAGTATAATACAATCTTCAAAAATGAGGAAAATGCATAATTAGGATCTGTCAGAGCACATGATTTTGTACATGTACTGTCTTAGAAAAAGATATGCAGATTATTACTGTTAATATTTTGCAGTTATATAGTGTCTATATATATATATATATATATATATATATGGAGATATACATACCTCACAGAGCTGGAAAGAACCTTGGGAGGTCACTGAGTCCAGTCCCCTCGCCCTCTTAGCAGGATCAAGCACCATTCCTGACAATTTTTTAGGTTTTGTTTTTTTTTTAAACCTATTTGCCCCAGATCCCTAAAAGACCTACTTAAAGGTTGAACTCACAACGGTGGGATTACAAAGCCAAAGCTCAAACCACTGAGCTCTGTCTCCCTCTTTAGCTCACTATGTTTTACAGACATTAATTTAACGTAGGAATAAACTGTGGTACAGAGATCAAGTAACTTTGTCCAAGGCCACAGAAACACTCAGGGACAAAGGCAGGATTAATATTGAAAAAATACCTGGCTGTCAGTCTTTTACCTGAAGCCTAGGACAATATTATTAAAATGCATTGTACAATGCAGGATCCATACCACAGATATAGTACATTTCCTTTTAAAATAATGAAACCAGATCTTCCAGGTGCTGAGTCCAATATATTCCCAATGTGCTGATTTTTCTGAAGTGTCCAATTACAGTTATTACAGGAATAAGTGAAGTACAAGAAAGCTTAGCACTCAGCATTTCCTTTTTTGCCTGATCCCCATGAAAAACACCACAATGGGACACTGAACACCACTCAGTTATTTTTGTCCTCATACTGTAATTACAAATGCGATGAAGAAGTCACGAGTCCAGCACCTCACACTATTCTTCACTAAGAATGGAACATGACTTCTGTGGCACAATTGATTCACACTGACTCAAGAAGGAGTGGATGACTCCAGTCCGTCACACACAGTTTACAAGGCTCTCTTCCCCACGTTCATGTGTGCGCCTATGGTGCCTACTTTATATCAACGCCCCTCCCCCCCCCAGGCTGTGTCTACACTAGCAAGATCTTCCGGAAGACTTTTCAAAAGAAAGGGGCTCTTTCAAAAGATCTAGTGGAGCGTCTACGCACACAAAGGGTTCTTTCAACAGTAAATCGAAAGAATGAGGCACTCCTTTTGAAAGCACTCTTCCTTTCCCATTTCAGAATGAGTGCTCCCTTTTGAAAGCTCCTTTCAAAAGAAAATGTGTGTAGACTCTCTGCAGGCCCTTTTTTTTGAAAGAGCAGTCCTCATAGGGGCTGATTTTTCGATCCCTGGTCCGCTCTTTCAAAAGAGCGGGAGACTGTGTGGATGCTCTCTTTCGAAAGAGCAGATCACTCTTCTGATCTGCTTTTTTGTGTGTAGACACTCCCTTTCAAAAGAAGTTATTTTGGAAGATCTCTGTAGTGTAGACACAGCCCTTGTCTATTTGAAAATCTGCTCCTGCAGGAGAAGATCCTGCTGTCATCAATCGGAGTCCAGCATGGAAGAAGTCAGCCGGCCCAAACCCTACATGATCAAAAGCTTCTGAGAATCACTGATGATTTCTAATAGAGAGAGAAGTGCTATGTGCAGCAGCAGCAGCAGAAAGAAAAACAACAAATGTACATATATAAAAATATTTAGGGTCTTAGTTGCAATACAGAATGGGAATTCCACATCTGTCTCTCACTCCTCAGGTTTGAGGGGGGTTACAAGTGATACAGGGAAAAATAATTCCTGCACTGAGGAAGCACACTCACCTCATGTTGCTCAATAATGATCCATCTTGCTGAACCCAGATAGCTATGACAAACCTCCAAAAAGAATCCATCCTAGTGCAGCTCATCAGAAGGATGGCTGACTTAAAAAGCTGGGAGGGTAGTAATGTTAAAATGGGGAGCATGAAAGCAAAACTATTCCAGTCTCCCTAAGAAATGCCCAAGAAAGAAATCCATTCCCAGAGAGAGGGACTGACATAAAAATATTAGTAAGATTACAATCACACTTACACTCCTCTTGTGCATAAAGAAAATGCAGAACAATACAAACAAGTAGCAAAAAGGGCTGGCATCCACCATACCTTGGGTTCAAAGGATTCACTCCGCATTTCCTAACAGCGTGTGTGTGTCTACACTTGCATTCTTCTTTCGAAAGAGGTATGCAAATGAGGGAAACTGAAAATGCAAATGAGGCAAAT
The DNA here is from genome assembly GCF_033958435.1 of Carettochelys insculpta. NCBI lineage: Eukaryota > Metazoa > Chordata > Testudines > Carettochelyidae > Carettochelys > Carettochelys insculpta. The sequence continues at coordinate 20,526,111 of NC_134156.1, read as the reverse complement.
TTGCATATTCTAATTTCAAAAGCGCTTCTTTCAAAAGAAGAAAGCCAGTGTAGACTCTGCTCTTTTGAAAGTAAACCCATCTTTGAAAGAATCCTTCTTCCCTTTATTTAGCTCAGAAGTATTTTGTTGGCTGTGTGTGTATGAAGTTTTATTAAAACCAATACAGCTATTTTAATATGTTGTCCACATAACAAAAAAAGACCTCTTCTAGGCCGTGTCTACCCTAGTCCAAAACTTCGAAATGGCCAAGTAAATGGCCCTTTCGAAGTTTCCTAATGAAGAGCTGAAATACATATTCAGCACCTCATTAGAATGCCGGCAGCCGTGGCACTTCGAAATTGACGTGGCTCATCCAGATGGGGCTCCTTTTTGAAAGGACCCCGGCAACTTCAAAATCCCCTTATTCCTATCTGCTGTTAGGAATAAGGGGATTTCGAAGTTGCCGGGGTCCTTTCGAAAAGGAGCCCCATCTGGGGGAGCCACGCGGCAGCGAGCTGCGTCAATTTCGAAGTGCTGTGGCTGCTGGCATTCTAATGAGGCGCTGAATATGTATTCAGCGCTTTATTAGTAAACTTTGAAATGGCCATTTACTTGGCCATTTTGAAGTTTTGGGCTAGTGTAGATGTAGTCTAGTATATTCACAGATTTGGCGGCTGTAAAAGACTATTACAAAGTGTGACAGGCATCTTGTTGTATCAATCAATCAAAGATGTAGACCTTGCTTCAGACAGTGTACAGTACTGACCCTGAAAACCTCCATCTCCTGTTGGCTGCAAAGTCACTCCTCACCTCCCAGGACCGGATCACACTATATAAGGCACAAGAACTGGGAATAGAGTTAAGATTGAGCTTTCAATTTTAATTTAGGGATTCCATATTTCTGATGGCTTAATTTGTCAGTGGTAAAACTACACTACTACAAAATATCACTTTAAAAAGTATTTTAAAAGTTACCTAAAGGGTAGATGGGCCTGTTCCAGACAACTCTGCAAATTTATGTTTCTATTTCAGGAAATGTAACTCTTGCTACTTGTCTCACTTGGGTTCAGAGGCTATCACCACCTCATAAAAATCTCTCAGGCAATTCTGTGCTTAGTAGCACAGAGAAACATATCCTTGTAAGGCAGCTCTGAATATTATTGCACCAGCTTGTGCTATAGGCTTATGTGCCTGGTTCCCCTGCATTTAGGTTAGAATTTGGTTAACTGTTTTGGCCTTTTTTATTTTTGCCATATTCCATTTGCTCATGTTGTTTCAGTTGGGTTTGGAGTTGTTTTGCATTTTGACTAATATTTGATTTCAGGCACTTAAAATTAAAAAGATCATAAAGCAGTTTTTAAACTAAGGGCTGAGAGAAAGTTGACAGGTGCAGAGGCGCACATGGATCAGACAAGGACATCTCTAAGAAGAGAGTCTATTAATGGAGATTCTCTATGTCCCAGTAAAAAGGAGAAGATGGAAGATGATAAAATACAGGTAACATCTAATGAGAAACAGTCAAATGAAAAAAATTGCATTCAAATCACATTATGTAACAACAGACAGTTGAAAAGTGAGAAGTGTTTAAAAGTGCTTATATACAAACTCAGGGGCTACTGTTACATTACAGCAATCTGTCGACAGAAGTCACTGTTGTAAGAGATTTCCTGACAAAACTTTTGTCGACAGAATGCGGCCACAACAAAAGCCAATCGGAAGCGTGCTCCATTCTGCTGAGAGAGCAGCTGGACTGCCCGGCTGCTCTCTTGACAAAACAGGCACGCAGCAGCACAGCAGACAGGGCTGTCCATTGTCCTAGATGCCCTGTCTGTTGACAGAAGGCCCCCTGCAGAGCATCCACACAGCTTCTTTGTCAACAGAACCTGAAGACAAAAGGTGCTCTTCCTCATCTGGGAGAGGCAGAAGGTTGTTGGTGAATGTGAGATACTGTCAACAGATCCCATTTTGTGTGTAGACACTCCACTAGTTTTACTGACAAAAATCAGGGTTTTCCTGGCAAAACTCACTTGTATAACCACAGCTAAGAAGTCTAAATAAAACAGAATACCGAGATTCATTAGTAAAGGGATAGACAAGAGAGAAAATATCATATTGTTGCTATATAAATCCATGGTGCACCCATAAATTGATTACTGTGTGCAAATTTGATCTCAAAGAAGAGATATCTGATATTATCAGAAAAAGATATCTTGGATTTGGAAGAAGTACTGAGAAGAGCAACAGAAATTAGGAGCAATGAATACATTTCATATGAGGCGAGATTAAAGAGACTATAACTTTTCGGTTTGGAACAGAAATGATTCGGGGGAGATAAGACAGAGGTCTATAAAATCATGAGGAAAAATTGAATAAGAAAGTGTTATTTACCCCTTCAAATAACACAAGATCTAGCAGCCATTCAATGAAATTAAGAGGCAGCAGATTTAAAACAAAAAAAAGAAAGTATTCCTTCACAGACGGCCTATGGCACTCTTTGGCAAAGGTACTGTGAAGGCCAAGACTATAATAGGATTCAAAATAGAACTAGATACATTTGTGGAGGATAGGTCCCTCAGCGCCTGTTAGCTAGTGTGGGCAGAGATCCAACACCATGTTCTGTATATCCCTCACCATGGTTTGCCAGAAGTTGGGAATAGGTGATTGCCTGCTGTGTTCATTCACTCTGAAGCACCTGGTACTTGCTACTGTCAGAAGTCAAGACACTGGGCTTTAGATGGACCTTTGGTCTGACCCACTATAGCCACTCTGATGTTCTTGCATAGAACCCAGATGTATTTGCCCCTTCTGTAACCCACTGGAGCCCACTTTCCTCAGGAGTTCTGATAAGGTCACTCTCTCCCTCCTTCTACAGTTAGTGACCCTGACAGTGTCCCTTTAAAACAAAAAGCAGTCAAGTAGCACTTTAAAGACGAGCAAAATAATTTATTAGGTGAGCCTTCATGGGACAGACCCACTTCTTCAGACCATAGCCAGACCAGAACAGACTCAATATTTAAGGCACAGAGGACCAAAAACAGTAAGCAAGGAGGACAAATCAGAAAAAAATGATCAAGGTGAGCAAATCAGAGAGTGGAGGGGTGGGGGGGAAGATCAAGAATTAGATTAAGCCAAGTATGCAGACGAGCCCCTATAGTGACTCAGAAAATTCCCATCCCAGTTCAAACCACGTGTTAATGTGCCGAATTTGAATGTAAAAGACAGCTGGCTGTTTCCCTTTGAATAGTGGTGTGAAAATTTTTTTTCCAGTAACACGCATACTCTTAAGTCACTAACAGAATGGTTCACTCCATTAAAATGTTGACTAACTGGTTTGTGGATTTGGAATGTTTTGATGTCTGTTTTGTGCCCCTTAACCCTTTGTCTAAGGGAGTTAGAAGTCTGTCCAATATACAAAGCATCTGAGCATTGTTGGCATATGATGGCATATATGATGTTAGTTGAGGAGCATGAGAAAGCGCCCGTGATTCTGTGAATAACCTGGTTAGGTCCAGTGATGGCATTTCCAGAGGAGATATGTGGACAAAGCTGGCAGCAGCCTTTGTTGCAAGGAAAGGTTCCAGGACTGGTATTCCTGGGGTATAGACTGTGGCTGTTGGTGAGGATCCTCGTAAGGTTGGGAGGTCGTCTGTAGGAGAGAACAGGCATGTCACCTAGGGCCTTCTGGAGTGTGGAATCCTGATTAAGGACAGGTTGTAGGTCTTTAATAATTCGTTGCAGTGGTTTGAGTTGGGGGCTGTAGGTGATGACCAGTGGTGTTCTGTTCTTGGCTTTTTTGGGCCAATCTTGGAGTAGCTGGTCTCTGGGTATTCATCTGTCCATTTGTTTTTTCACTTCTCCTGGTGGGTAATTCAGGTTTATGAATATTTGGTAAAGATCTTGTAGTTTTTGGTCTCTGTCATTTGGTTCACAGCAAATGCGAATGTATCTAAGAGCTTGACTGTAAACAATGGATCTAGTTATGTGTGCAGGATGGAAGCTAGAAGGGTGTAGGTAAGTATAGCGACCAGTGGGTTTTCGGTACAGTGTGGTACTGATCAGGCCATCCTTGATTAGTACTGTAGTGTCCAGGAAATGCATCTCTTGCGTGGAGTAATCGAGGCATAAATTGATGGTGGGGTGTAGATTGTTAAAAGTCTCTGTGGAATTCTTCTAGAGTCTCTATATCATGGGTCCAAATCATAAAGATATCAACAATGTATCTTAAGTTGAGGAGGGGTAATAGGGGACGAGAGCCGAGGAATCGTTGTTCCAGGTCCGCCATAAATATATTAGCATATTGTGGGGCCACGTGGGTGCCCACAGCAGTTCCATTAATCTGGAGGTATAAATTGTCCCCAAATCGGAAATAATTATGGGTGAGAACAAAGTTACAGAGGTCCAACACCAGATTGGCTGTGGTGAATCAGGTAGGGTGTTCCTGATTGCTTGTAATCCATCTTTATGTGGAATATTAGTATACAGAGCCTCTACATCCATTGTGGCAAGGATGGCGTTTTCAGGAACTTTTCTGTTGTTTTGTAATTTCCTGAGGAAGTCAGTGGTATCTCGGAGATAGCTGGGAGTGTTGGTGGCATAGGGTTTGAGGAGGGAGTCCACGTAACTGGATAGTCCGGTGGTAAAGGTGCCAATACTCAAAATGATAGGGCATCCAGGGTTTCCAGGTTTGTGGATTTTGGGAAGTAAATAGAATAATCCAGGCTGGGGCTCAGATGGCGTGTCTGAGTGAATAAGGTCCTGAGTAGCAGCAGGGAGTTCCTTAAGTAGGAGTTGTAATTTCCTTTGGAATTCCAAAGTGGGATCAGCGGAGAGAGGTCTGTTAAATGTGGTGTTGGAGAGTTGTCTGGCTGCCTCCTGTTCATAGTCTGACTTTTTCATGATGACAATAGCACCCCCTTTGTTACTCTCTGTTACTAGTGTCCCTTAGGTGACTTGCCACAAGATGTCAGAACATGTTAATTTTAGAGCTGAGTGGGTCTAATATTTGTCTCTCTTTTATATAGGAATTAGATTACATAAAAACAGAGCTTCTGTGAGCTAACTGCTAAATTACCTGCCAGAAAACTAGACTGTTCAAGTGCACAAATAGTCCCTCAAGTTCTGGTTAATCTTGCCTCTCTCTCTCGCGCTCGCGCATGCGCGCACACACACACACACGATAGCCATGTTAGGGCCAGTCCTGCAATGGGAGGTCAGTGACAAACGAGCACATTCAAAATCTCCCAGAATCGGGCCCTAAGATGTATTACCCATTTCTACAAGGTACTTAAGTATGGCACTAACTTTACATGTATAAGCAGTCTAATTCAAGTCAACAGGGAAACTCACAAATTTGGCCATGTTGCTAAGCGCCTTGCTGAACTGGAATAAGTGCCAGATTTCATCACAGGTGTTACATAGATAATTTAGATTCCTCATTTTTGAAGTCACCTGGCTAATACAGGGAAAATATTACATAAACAAACATGAACCAGCCAAGTGCTGTTTAAATTAAAACAATACTGTATATAATGGGGCCAAAATTCTAACAGTAAGCCTTCTTTGAGGTGAAAATTATAGGCCAATCGATTCTTTTCAATCACTATTTTGTTAAATCAATTAGAATTTGAATTAAGAAAGAATAAATATACAAATAAATCCAAATTCACCATAGGTGCAAGACCCATTCCACTGATTTCCATGAAAATAGGGCAAGCAGAGGGGGTTTTGCTCTACCAGGCCCATAAGCTGGGAGTTGGATAATGGGTAAACCAGACTTTATTGAAAGCAGCCAGTCTCTGGAGAAATAGACAAAGCCAGTTTTACTCTGTTATGGCCACATGTCAGACCAAAATCTACTTGCACTTATGTCAAGCAATCCCAAATGAAATCACTGTGGTGGGCCAATTATAGATTAATACAGAATTGGACTAGGGCATCTATGCATACATATCCATTAAGCTCTGTCACTAAGCAAATGGTTTTACCTTGCTCACCAGCATGATCAGATTTTTGCAAGCCCAAGTGTTTTTGGAATAGCTAAGATGAGCAAAGGTTTCCTTTGAACAATACAGACACACTGTTTTATGGTGGAAAAATAGAAAGAACAATATTTTGAGGTGTAGATTGTGTATCATAGACTGAAGACTCTTGTGGTTTGGGAAGTGAAATCATGCAAGTACATAATTAGGCTAGAGAGAACCTGAGTCTCCTTTCATTAACAGGAGTCACTCCATTGCCCTTAATGTATAGTCTTCTAATTTACAACAGCGTTGGCACCAGACTCAGAAATAAACAGTCTAAATGCTATAATGACTTTATACATTTAAAAAAAAATCACCACAACCCTTTATGGTTTTTTTGCAACGGCAAAAGTCTTATCACAAGATAGAAACTCAATCATTACTCCTGGGGAACTCCAAATTCTGACGTTATGTAACTGGAGATTTAAAAATACAAGACTAGAGCAAGAGACTACAAGATTTTTAAAAAGTTATCTTCATTTAAAATTGTACATAACATAAAAATGTGCACAGCATTACATCTGCAGCATGACTAACCTGTCAGAGTCTTTATTTCCGGTATATTTAGTGAAAACATCATCCATATCTTAGGGTACATCTACACTTCTGCAAGATCAATCAATGCAATGGCAGTTAATCTCCCAGTGTTCAATTTAGCGCACCTAGTGTGGCTGCACTAACTAGAATCATCAAGGCTCCACTGTTGACTCCGGTACTCCTGGAAGTCATGAGGAGTAAGGGAAGTCAACAGGAGAGTTTCGCCCATCAACCTCCCACTGTGGAGACAGCAGGAAAAATCAACTTAGGATACCTCAATTCCAGCTGTGCAATTCACATAGCTGGCGCTGTGTATCTTAAATTGATTTTTCCATGTAGTGTAAACCTGGCCTTAGCCTGTTAACGGGAAGGTGAAGTTGCTCTCACTGCACTCATGACAGAGCCACCTTGTTCTACCCTACTTCAAGTGTGAGGAAGTCCTGCCTGTGCCTAGCTCAGCTTCATCTCCTTACCACCACCAGCCTTTCAGCCATTCAAGCACTTATGCTGGACAATGCCAGCCTCAGCTTTCCCTTTCAGGTTAACAAATAGGTGCACCCCAGTTCCCAAATCCCTTTGGATCAGCCCCCTGCAATACCCTACCCTGAACACTGGCAACTCATAGAAATCCCAGGTCCTCTACTCCCAAAGGAGCAGTGTGCTTTCAATTTTACCTTAAATGGCTACTCCTATAAACCACACAATGCCTACAATAAACTAAAATAAGCCTGTTTTATTGTAAGAAATAAGGATTTAACTAGAAATATGAGTGTAGTGGAAACATGATTACAATGCAAAACAAAAATCACAAAATGTGAATGTAGGCCTACATTTATTAACAAATACCTTCTCTACCTAATAAAGTAGGTTTTCCCCCCCAAAGTTCAGGCTGTGCAGAGCTGTCTGGTTTCTCAAGATCCATGATCCAAACATGCATGAAAACACCTTGCTCCAGAAGGGGTTTCCTCAGTGAATGGATCCAGAGGGTCTTTCCCTTGCTGTTATACTGAAACCAATCTTTAGTTTCTATTTAGAGACAGGGCAAACACCAGCTTGTTGTAAAGCCCTTTTTTAAATCTTCAAGAGTTTTCAGTTGTTTGCAGCTTATAAACAGAGACTGTGAGTGGCTTGCAGCTTATAAAGGCAGCTTCTCCATCCTGGGTGTTAAAATCTCCCCATTACACTCTGATAATGGCTCATATCCCCGTCTGATCTGACTTGTTTTTCTCTCTTTTGATACCTATTATTGACAATGAGCCATTTCCACCTTGCTGAATAGACCTTGTCAGCTCTGCCCCTCCCTTTTTCTGGGAACCCATTCTTTAAACACCCCTCTGAACCCCACCCTCACTCATGCATCTGATGGAGCAGGTCTGTGCCCACAAAAGCTTAGGCTGCAAAATATGCGTTAGTCTACAAGGTGCCACAAGACTTCTTGTTGTTCATGATGCTACGGACTAACACAGCTACCTCTCTGATAGTTGGTGTACTGGATTCATCTGAGGTGAGAGTTGTCTGCAAAGAACAAAGGACCCTTTGCTAAGGGGTCTTGGTGTTGCAGAGGGTCTTCAGAATCTTTGTAGTAGCAACTCACTATTTTTGGCTGCTCTTTTTCAGACCATCCTCTGCAGCAGTAAGGACTCAAAGGCTGCATCTCCACTACGAGATACAAATCAAATTTCAAGGCACTAGCTTGATATTAAAACATGACTGTCTTCACAGTTAATACTATTATCTCGATTTATTGAGCCATAGTACCGATTACAAAATATCAATAGTACAGGATGGTTAGAGAGTCAAATTCAAATTTAAAATCTTGAATCAAGGCTCGTGTGGAAGTGCCATGTCCTTAATTCGAATTTATTAGCCTCCAGAAGTGTCCCGTATGTATCCCAGAAAGCTATGCTGTGACCCTCCAAGTATGGCCGCTCCATTGTGTGCTGCTCTCAAGTGTACAGGAAGAAGGTCAAAGTAAGCCCTTGAAGTTTTGATTGAATTTTAATTAAAATTGGAATTGGAATTGGAATTTAGCAGTCCAGCCCTGCAAATATAAAGGGTGTCCATTATGAAAAAATTCCTTTGCCCATCACATCACAGTGCAAAGGCAGCAATTATCGGTACCCCTCTACTGCAATCATGAGCACTCAGGGTAGTTATCTGCCTAGCACTTCTCAGACTTGCAAGAGAGCCCCAGCTTGGACACACCAGGAGATTCTGGATCTTATTGCCATTTGGGGAGACCAATCAATGGTGAAGAGACTGCGGGTGGCCAAGAGAAACACGGCAATCTATGAGCAGATGTCGAACAAGATGGCCACACAAGGTTACCCCTGGGACTCTGTGCAATGCCGGGTGAAGGTAAAAGAACTCCAGCAGGCCTATCAAAAAGTCCAGGAAGCCAACCAGCAGTCAGGGGCAGCTCCACAGACTTGACGCTATTATCAACCGCTGCACATGCTTATGGGGAACAACCCCATCATGAAGCCCAGTCTGAATTACGACACTTGTGGAGGCCTTGGTATGGAGTTTGGGGCAAGCCTGGAGGAGCAGGGTGGCCTGCAGGAAGACGGCAACGAGCAGGGGACAGAGCAAGTTGTGCCAGACAGCCCAGAGCTCTTCACTATAGACCTGGAGTCGGTCCCCTCCACGGCATTCCCCTCCACACTAGGACCGTCCACAGCGGGCCCCTCCATGCTGGTCACCTCCACACTGGTCACTGAGCCCCCTGGAACAAGCAGTTTGGGCGAGTATTTATTCTGCATGCTAAAAGTAGGTTGGGGGGATGGGTATAGGTACAGGTTTGCTAGCTATGGTTCTGCGCCCCTCAGAACTGCATGTTAATATTTCTTGGGATGGAGCGCTTCTCTTGTTTGGAGAGCTCCTCAAAGGCCTCATCCAGGCACTCTTGTGCTTTTTTTCACGAGGTTCTTGGGCAGGCCTGACTTGTTGCAGATTCCATAGTAGCACACCTTGACCTGCCAGGCAACCAGATAGCGATCTGGTGTCATGGTACCATACAGCATTTTAGCAAATTTCCCAGGCTTTTGGTCACACAGCAGGAGTAGTTGTTCTTTCTCCATATCTGTTAGTTTTAGGAGGGTGATGTCTTCTCTGGCAACCTGCAGAAGCAGGGGAATTTGCATCTGTTTTTTTTTTTTTCTCAATATGCTTCCTGCCCCACCCCACAATGCAATTTGCAGGCTGCGTGGCATCTATTGCCCCACCGCAGTTAGGAAACCCCTGGACAGCAAAGCCATCCACTATTGCCTGTACATCTCCCAGGGCCACAGTCTTCCTGAGGAGACACCGACAGATTGTATGGGGCCACCTCCATCACCACGGATCCCACTATAGATCTGTCCACCCCAAACTGATTTGCCACTGACCAGTAACTGTTGAGCACTGCAAACTTCCACAGTGCAATTGCCACTTGCTTGTGAACCATTAAAGCCTGCCTCATTTTTGTGCTGCTGAGCTTCAGGGCGGGCGCCAGCACATCACAAAGTTCCACAAAAGTGGACTTGCACATGAGAAAGTTCTGAACCCACTGCTGGTTGTCCCAGGACTCCAAAATGATATGGTACCACCAGTGTGTGATGGTCTCACAAATCCAAACACACCATTCCACTGAGGCATTCATGGCAGCCAGCAGCTGTGAGTTCTTGGACCGCAGTTCGGAGATTTGCTCTTCCAAACCATCTTCAGCAGCAGCAGTACCATTATGATACTGAACTGTCACTGAGATTTTAGTTGAAAGAAAAATTGTGTGATAGCCACTGTGGCTGCCAAAATGATCTGTGCTATGAGTTGGAGCATTTGAGGATCCATACTTCCACTGTTCCTGCTGCTGTGAATTCTGGGACAGTGCTTGGAATTCTGGGATTCAAACATGAAACACTCACAAGCAACTGGGGTGAAGGCACTGTGGGATAGGCACCCACAATGCACTGCTCGTGCTGTCGAACTTGTAAAGGGCAATGGGAACACAGAGACTCAACACGGAAAAAAGGGGGATTGAATTTCAAGAAGTTTTGAAGACAATTCAAATTCATAATATAGAGGTTAAATAATTGAATTGATTAAAACAATCGAATGTACCTTGTAGTATAGACACAGCCAAAGAAAATAGATGAATTGGATAGACATTGTCATGTTCTGAGTTGAGTTTAAGTTCTTCAGGAAGCAAAACCTTTATTTGCACAAGACTGTCTTAAAAAACAAAATGTATTTTTTACTTACCAGTTTAAAAAAAAAATACTGAAAAAGTGAATCTTTGGAACCTCTGTAATTCTCTAAACAAACAAACAGAAGCCAACACCAACCCCACAATGTCAACCAAAAATAATCCCCTTTAGGGCCAGGAACTTATCCAGCAAAATTCTGTATAGAAAGGGACAGATATTTAAAGTGATCAACTAAGTCTTGGGACTTTTTCTTTAAACAGTAGATTAATCAAAACTGCTGTTCTTACTTTTTGACACTCTCTCTAATGTATTGATCTTGAACTGCATGAGTTAAAACAATGTCATTATTTTTACATGAATTATACATCAATTCAATCCACTTCTTCCCGTATTTATCATATTTTATACACATTTTAATTTATTTCATTTCACAGTAAATTGTTTCCTAGCATTTTGGAGTTATTTTTAGTTTTCTCCACTGACATAATCCTGATATAAAATTGAATACCTTCTGTCAAAGAGGCTTGTCCAAAGACAAAATTCCAGGACTCCCTTGGATAAAGATCTATCATTGTTATCCCAACAATACAGAAAGCATCTTTGGACTTCTCCTTCTTTAGGTATTTCAAGAGGTCCCCTGTAGGAACAACAGAAAAGTCCCTTCAAAAGAAGCACAAGTCAACACAGAAGAAAGCTATAAAAGCAGTCATAGTATACCAGTGTTTTTCAGAAGTATCACAGGAGGTACATCATCTGTTCTAGATACTGGCCTAGTTGTACAACAGGCTAAATGAAAAGCACCAGTGAAGTCAACACAAATTAAAATGTCATACTGTTACTTGTTTCTATTCCTCTATATACTGTATGCTGAAATTCAAATGCAAAATTTATATTCTAATTGATTTATGTTGTCATTATATGGCAAAAACGAAAAGGAAGCAATTTTTCAGTGCTAGTGTGCTGTGCCACTTTTATAGTAAGCAAAGAGTTTTTAAGTGAGGTAAAACCCAGGGGTATGCCAGACAAAAATCAGACTTCGGTGAGGGTACAGTAGACCAGAAAGGTTGCGAGCCATTGGATTATGTGATGTAGGTCTCCAGCCACACTATCAAACTGGAGGCAAGAATGGTGCTCATGTGGTCAGATCTTGTAAACCTTCTGCACACGGAATTTCCAGTGGGAGTTCTGCTTGCTCAACTGGTCTCAGGGTGAATCACGTCTGTCAATGCACTGAATTAGTACACAGAAAGCTACACTAGCTTGCTGTCCTCACTAAGCTGCCAGGTGGACCCTGCTAACAGACATTTCAAGTTCCATAATGTGCTTAGACAAAGCACTAACCCTAGGAATGCCCTTAGAGTAGATGACCTTTTTCTGTTCAGTGCAGTGCAAAACTGGTCATACTGCTTAGTACCGGCAGATGCTTGAGTCTCTTGCGGGTTAAAAATCCTAAGGGACAGGGAGACTCTTGGTCTCAGCAAAGTTTCCAATGGAACAGCAGCCACATCACAAAAACCACTGCGAACTGGCTCTAGGACATGGGTGTCCAACCTTTTGGCTTGCCTGGGCCGCATTGAGTGAAGAGGAATTGTCTTGGGCCACATATAAAATATATAATATAGTTAATGTATATAAATCACATAATAATGTTAAAAGTTTACGATCTTGTGGGGCTGCATTACTAGCTGTCCAGGGCCGCATGCGGCCCGCGGACTGGACACGCCTGCTCTAGGATTTCTACAGATAAGCCACAGTAAAAGGCTTTGGAGTAATCCTTCAACCATGTCATATAATTCTAAGGGTCAAAAATGACAACCTAAGAAACATGAGAATGGCTATACTGGTCAGAAGGTCCATCTACCCCAGTATTATCTTCCAACAATGGCCAATGTCAGGTGCTTCAGAGGGAATGAACAGAACAGGTCATCAAGTGATTTCAAGGCAATATACAAAGAAAACGCATCTCAGTCTAAACCAGCTGGATATCTATTTGATCTTTAGATTCACAGACTACATTTTTGAATAGTGACAGAGAGATAACTGTGTTAGTCTGTATTCTATCACAACAAAAAAGCAAAGTTGGCAAATCAGAAGAGCAGAGGGGCAGCAGGAGCTGGGGATGGGTGAAGTGAAGAGTTAGATAAAACAAGAGTCCTTATAATGGGCCAGGTAATTGCTGTCCCGGTTCAAACCATGTGTTCATGATTTGTCAACCTTGATAACAATTTTTGGACATCTGTGCTTTATATATTAAGTCTGTTCTGGTATGGCTATGATCCGAAGAAGTGGGTCTGTGCCATGAAAGCTCATCACCTAATATTTTGTTATTCTTTAAAGTGCTACATGACTGCTCTTTTGTTTTGATTGATTATTTTAAACTAACAAAAATGTAGTCTATGTTCCAGAGAAAAATGTGTGTATATATATATATATAGAGAGAGAGAGAGAGAGAGAGAGAGAGAGAGAGCGTGCCCTTGATTTTAAAGACCCCAATTGAGCGGACTTCGGGAACAAAACACATCTGCCAACCCCCTGTTGTTCCCCAAGTCTGTTTAATTGGGGCCTGTAAAATCCTAAATCCTGCTCCTCACTCCTCAAAAAAGTAAAGCGACTTACCTGAGCCGCCAGTGCTGCCACTACTGAACCTTCCACCATGGCCTTGATCATCACCACCACCAGAGCCGCCATGTGCGCCTCCTACCAGGGGCGGTGTGCGTTACAGGCAGACAGCTCTCTTGTATGCAGCCCACCCTTGGTGGGAGGCATGGGTGGGGCTCAGTGGGACAGCCGCTCCAGCCCCACGTGACAGCAGGCCCCAGCAGCTCCTCCTATGGCAGCAGTAGACTCCGGTGGCTCCTCCAATGCCAATGGCTCTGGTGAGTTGCGGGCATTTTTTTGGGGAGAAGGGGCTGGGGCAGCCGAGCGGGGGTAGGTGGGCAGCAAAACCTCATACGTAATGGACTGTTGGGTTTAATGGGCACCCCTCCCTCCATTAGTCCATTAAATCATGGGTTTACTTTATATAAGAGAATATATAAATATAATATATTTTTGTCTCTATATAAATAAAAAGAGAATGACAGCTGCTTTTTTGATGAACAAACCAGATGCCCTTACTTGAATGAATGGCACTGATGTAAACACAACTACTCACATGAATAAAAATTGCAAAATCATATCTATAACCAGGGCTGGGATTAAGATTTTTCATTGCTGAGTGAGTCCTAGACTTATACACAAACTAACCTATGCTTATACATTGCCCTGTAACTCACATGACTGGAGATTCTGGTAAGCTGACAAAGAACCTGAAATTACCTGTCCTTTTCTCTTTCTGTCTATGGCATAGATATAACACCCCTACTGCAGTCTATGAGCACCTCACAATTGTCAATCAATTTAACCTCACAGCATCCACAGACAGAATTTCAAAAAACTTATTGCTCATTTCTTTATTATCCCAATCTTTTCATAATGAGACAGTTCCCAACCTGATGTTATTCTTCCCTTTCTCATATACCTGCATGAAGCTGTAGATTGCATGTGTACTCATTCACTCGAAAAGCACAGCCTGTGTGTGAAACAGGAACTGGCTCCAGGATTTTTACAGACAGGCCATAGTAAAAGGCTTCACAGTAGTCCTTCAACCATTTCATATAATCTTCCGTGCTAAGTTTGGTGTCCCCAAAAGAACCTATATAAACAGTCCAAAATAAAATCAGGTTAGAAACCTGCTACAGCAATTCATTCAATCAACTCACTTTTTTAAAATATCCCTCAGAGAATAATTTGATATTCCCTCTTATTTCATGCTTGTTAATGAACAGCACATTTAACCTAAGTGATCACTAGAAAATACAAGCAATTATTCTAGAACGTAGCACAAAACACAATTGTAACTTTTCAACGTTTCCAAGAATGTCTGTCTTCATTTAACCTCTGTTCTCTTAACCCAAAAACGAAGTGACAAAGTTATTCTACTTCAAAACTTCAACATACTGCATCTCACAACAGTGATACAGCCATGTCTGGGGTAATTATTGTACAGTAAGGAGGTGGGAGATTTATTTATTTTTTAAATAAAGGTGCAGGTGGAACCTCTCTAATCTGGCACGCACTCATGCAGTAAACTCCATAATCCAGCATGATTTTAGTTAGCCGGACAATCACTTATCAAGGATGTGGCCAAGTTTCCCATGGTTCCATAAAGTTTGTTTACAGCCACCAGTCCTGGATCTCAGTGTTCTGTGCTGTTATTTGGGGTACTTTAATCCTAAATGTCTTTTAAGAGCCCAGTAAACAGTGCAAGTGTTGGTAAATGCTACAAAATATTGCCCTCCTGTCATCTGGCACTGGTCAGGTCCCGAGGGTGCCGGATGAGAAAGGTTCAATCTGTATTGCTTATTGTTGTGATACACAATATTAAAAAACAGCTAAACAATACAGTGCTACCCATAAGAGGCAACACACAAAACATCAGTGCTGTAGACTACAAAAGTGTTTCCATTACTCATAACACACACAAAAATTTCAGCTTCAAAAGTTATAGCAAGCCCCATAAACAGCTGATCAAGTATGGATAAAATAAGGAAACTGAAGGACTGAGATTTATCATATTGTATTTGTTGCTAGCTTGTTATTACCTGTGGTGGGTTTCTTTTCACAAGGTTATGACTGTTCCAGTTTTATATAATACACAATTTTATACACAAGTTAATCAAAAACTGTGAAAGCTACCAGAAAATGATTTAAAACGTTCTATATTATTTACTGTCATCATCAATGGCATGTCTCTGCAACAAGCTACAGAAAGAATGTATTAAATAATAACTGTAATTTGCATTTCTTTAGCACCTTTCATCCACAGAAATCAAAGCAAACTGTAAACACTGATTAAGCTTCACAACACTCCAGTAATGCTTAATTAAGTATTCACAATTCCAAACATGGGTAGACAGAGGCAAAGAAGGCCTAATCCTATGAGTATTTTTAGGTGAGTTTACCTCTACTCACACAAGCAATTCCATTGATTCTAATAAGACTACTGAGATGAATAAAGCTAAGCAGATTATAAGAGTTTTCAGAATCAATAGTGAATTTTCTGTAATGCTATAGCTGAAAGTCTGAATGCGAAATAAAACCCAGAGTCCTAACTCTCAAATCCCCTGCTCTAACTACCAAATAACTTTGTCTGAGATCTACTATAAAGTCCTTTTATTTGAAAACTGGAACATATAACCCAATTAGTTCATATTTAGTGAGACAGGCATAGTAAAGACACAGATAGTTTGGTTCTACTATAACAGACATTACCAATGGGTTGCACATAAATGGTATTTTTCTGAGTTGTTGGTCTGCTTCTGTAAGGATAGTTATAAAACTGTTCAAAGTCTTGGGTGGGCTCGGGATGTGAGGCGATCCAATCCGACTCTGAATGCAGTGTGATGGGTCTGAAGAGAACCCTGTTTGGCTGAAACGCTTCATTCAGCAAACGCTTCTCCCTAGACTCAAGATTCTCATAGAGCTTCACAAGTTGCACGTTCTTGGAGATTAGAGCTGTCTTCAGGGCCTGCTCAGAATGTTTAATCACCTTCATCTGACCAAAGGGAAAGACAGGCATGACCAAAAGCATTTATAAAGCTAGGTTTCATATCTAGCATGTTCTCTAAACAGCTAGCTTCCTTCCTCTACCACCACCTGATGACCTAGCCTGTCATTCCTTTTCTGATGTGTTGGTATGCTAACTGCTGTTCTCCACAGAATGTTGATAACTAACCAGCCAGAGTTGCTTAGGCACTGACTATTTAGCTTCCTCTTTTCCCTACAATTTCCATACCCAGCCACCCCCCCAAACAAACAAGTAGCTTCTGCTTTTTGGGGGCTGGGGGTGGAGGAGAGGAGGGGACCAGCATGGGAAAGTTTTGCTGCAAACTCACAATTCTCTGTCTAGTTTTATATATTACATCACTCCCTTCCTTCATCCTCCCCTTTAAAAAAGTCCCTGCTGCTACATTAGGAGTCTCGTGCAAGGCTGGGGAATATATGGCCCATGGGCCAGACCCAGCATGCCAAGCCACCGGATCTGGACTGCGGAGGCAGCAGGAAGCCTCAGGCAGGATCCTTGCTTGCCCCACCCTCGCACGATGCTCTGAAAAGCTGATGGGCCATTTGTCTTTCAGCAGCTGCCAGCCTGGAAGAAATGGGCGAGAGGCTTCATGTGCTGCCCCCACCTCCTGAACAATCCCACTGGATGATTTCTAGCCAATGGGAACTGCCTATTTTGAAGCATAGGCAGCATGCGAAACACCTCTCCCCAGGCCAATTCACAGAGGCACTTGGCCCTTGCCATGGTCAAGCAGGCAGAGCGCCCGCTTAAGAAACCTGCTGGACTACAGGCTGACAGTCACCCAACTACATCTGCTGGCCACAGCCTGCCTCTGGAACCCCACCTCCTCCTTCACCCCCCAACCCTCTGCTTCCCATCCCACCCCGGCACCAGGTCCCAAATGCCTCCTTCACCCAAACCCCATAACCCTTCCTTCACTCCAATCCCTTACCCCAACCTCCCTTCTGCAGCCAACCTCCTTCCCAGGCCCCACACCACCTCCTTTAATATCATGGAAGAATGAAGCCCTTAACTACTTTCCAAAGTCTTGGAGTGGACCCCCATGAAAAATTATTGACCACTACTCTTCCAGAGGCACCCTCTGCAGCAAGATCTTAGGCCTGATTCTGCTCTCAGGAGCACCAGTGCAAAGACAGCAATCAAAACAAAAAAAAAAAAACAGCGCAACTCTAGATTTATGCTGATGTAGGAGAGTCAAGACCAAGAAGCTGTTTATTCTTTAAGCTTAGGCAATTCTAGTAATAATATTGACCAAAAGGCACTGTGACAAAAAACACCCCACAAACACTTCATCTTTATGGAAGGGGTAAAGCACTTATTCGTACAGGCTGTACCTCCCTCATCCAGCACCCTCTTGACCTGACTGGTCCCAAATTAAAGGATTTGCTGGATAAGGGGAGGCAGCAGGTGGGGGGAATGGGACTACTCCCACAGGGCTCCCCTGCAGGACCGCCAGGCTCTGGCAGGGTTTCCCTCTGCTGGCAGCGCTCTGTGCCCCAGCTAGGCTTCCCACCGCAGCACTCTGGTGGGGTTCCTGTTTGGGGCTGGGCTCCCCAGTCCCAGCCAGGCTTCCTGTAGTGGGGTTTCCTGACCTGGCTCACTGCCCCTGGGGCTCCCCAGAGTGGGCTGCCAGCGGGGTTCCCTGCCATCAACAGGGTTCCGCTCTGGCCCTGCACAGCTGGAGCTCTCTGGTCCACCAACAGCCATGGTCCTGCCAGATGAGAGATGTTGCTGGACGAGTTTCAACCAATATAATGCAAATGGAAGCATTTTTTCTTCCACAAGGATGTGTTTGTTAATCATCCACCACTTAGTATAGTATCTTGTTTTATCTCATCCTGTGCCTCTCCCTCTATCTAATCTGTGATTAGCAGACAGTCTAAATGCTAGACTGATAAGCATCAAGATGGCTTTGATAACAATTATGACTGCACTGCAGGGTACATTAGCAAATATAAAGTACATTCAATAATTAAGAGTACAACAGAATATAAATCTGTATGTAAATTTAGAAGAAAGAAGATTTTATAGCTGATATTTTTATTCTCCTAACAACGTGTTACTAAAAATATCAGGCAGAACTAAGGAGATTTTTAAGGGAACAATGTCGATGTCGTTAGTTTCAGTCCATTGTGCACAAAGAGCAGATTTTACTTTAGCACACCTTCGACTGTGTTCATTACTGTGCTTTCCTAAATGAGAAAAAGTAAAGTATCAAATGCAGAAGAGGGAGATTTCTACTTAGAGTCGTTCAAACCTCTCCCCTCTGCACACCCTATCCCAAAGTGCACGGGGTGAGTGTGGAATCCACCTCACACCCCCCAACACGCATCCCAATCCCACAGCCACACATCAACAGCCCCCCCCCCCGCCTCCGACTATGCGCAAGGAGCATTACGGGTCATCCCAGCACCGCCCCCCCCCACACCCCAGCGGGCCCCCTTGCCCCTCAGTGACCCACGCACCCTCACAGTCTCCCCGCAACTCTGCGCCACAGGGCACATCCCCCACTTTCCTCCCTGCGTCACCCAGCACCCCCTCCCCCCATTCCCCGATCCGAACAAGAGCCCGCGCGGCACCCACCATTCCCCGACCCGCACCGCTCTGATCCCCACAGCGACCCGCACCCCCATTGCGCCCACCTCCTTGTCCCCCAGCCCCGCCCACAATCACCCAGCACCCCTCGGGCCCCACAGGAACCCCCACTTCCGTCCCACCTTCCCCCACTCCCCGTACCCTCTCAGCCGCCCGGCCCGGCCCACAACCTCCCCTCACCTCGACCCCGCGCGCCGCCCCTCCGCGGAGCTGCCGGGCCTGGGCGTGGCCTTACCCCCCGTTCCCGCGCCGAGGCGGGGCCCTGCCAGGCCGCCAGGCCTCCCACCCTCCCAGCGGCGCGCGCTGCTACAGCGCCAGAGCGGGGCCGCCCCGCGTGGCCCAGCGGCCCTCCCTGCAACAGCCGCCTCCCAGCCCCACCCCTTACCTATCACCTCCCTCATCTCCCTCTCTCCAACCCCCAGCACCCCCCTCACTCCAACCCCGTAACGCTCCCCCCATGCACCCCCCTTACCCCATAGCACCCCCATACTCGAGCCTCTCTTCCCCTTCCCTCCTATAACACCCCCCCCCCACACACACATCCAGCATCCCCCTCATACCACGTGCTCTCCTCTCGGCTTCCTCCTCACCCGCACCCCGTAACATTCCTCCCATCCACTCAGCATCCCTCCTCGCTCACATGCCACCCTCCACTCTTCCCAGGCATCCGCTTGAGCCCCTAAAGGCGAGCTGTGTGCGGCTCAAAGCTTGCCTCTTTCACCGGCAGAGCTCGGCCGAATGGAATACTGCCTCGCCCACTTTGTCTCTCCGGCGCCCTGAGCTCAACCCAGCTATAACAACGCTGCAAACAGATTAATTTTCCCATAACAATCGTGATTTCTAATGGTTTGCAGGTGCTACTACTTTGCTGTCTGAGCTCCATGATCTCAAGCTTTTCTCTGCGGCTGCAAGGATTAGAAAATTACTTGGCGGGGGGAAAAGCAAGCAGCTGGGGCTTTAAAGAAATTGTACCTCAGAATTGCAAGACCTATCACAAGAATAATGATCCCGGTTGAGCCTATGTAATGCTAGGACCTGGCTTTGGTCTGCAGGAACCAGAGGGCCTTCCTTGCTTTTGATTCAGCAAAGGCAGTTGTTGGAATTACAGACAGGGTGTGGATGACCCACTAGGCACCAACAACCAAAGAACATGCTTTCTGTTGTGGTATGTAGCCTTTCTGCACCCTGACTGTAGGGATGTAATCCTCTCCCGGCACTTCTCTTTTCTGGTTTCTTTAAACCTTGATAGGGATGTACTTGGGGGCAGGGATGGAATAGTGGTATCCTCCCATGCTACTCTGACTTGAGACAACAAAGTAAGACATTACCCATAGCAGACTGCATATCTTCTCAAAATATGAGCACCCCTTTTTTCTTGCATATTTTAATCAGTAGTGCAAAAGTTAAGAATAATTTTTTGTTGTCATTAAACCACCAATCCAACACATTGCAGCAGTATTATTTAGGCTGTGTATAATCTCAGACAAATGATGTCCTTCCAGGAGTTTGTACTTGGTTCAAAATACAAAGATTTTCTTTGCAACCACAGGAGCTACAGGCTATTTTAAAATGAAAGCTTACAGTGTGGAGCATGAGAAAGCACTCTCTCTTTTGAAAGTGCTATCATTTCAGTAAACTTTTGCAAGCTAGTCCCCTTCAGTCTCAGCAACTGTGAGTTATTTGGAGTAATGTGATTGTATCCAGGAAATCTCTACATTTCTTATGAAGCAACTCACTATGGCATACACGAGTAGAATATTTTAGGACTAGAAGAAGGGAGTACTACAGGCAGCTCCCTTGACAAGTGAACTTCAACACAAATGATGGCTAGTGAAGAAGAGGGTTGTGGCCTCATTAAACTTCATAAATCTAGATCCAGCAGTGGGCCAAAATGGAGAGCTCACATGTGACCAGGCTCCAGCAGGACATGACCTGTTCTGATGGAATGAGAGTCTAAACCATCTAGACTGGGAGTAAATGCCATGAACTCCCATTAATTGGGGCAGCTAACACCGCTAAGCTTTCTTCAAAGCCATACATTGTGACAGGTATCCACAAAACCAGAGAGTTCTGGGGCACCTGAGAGATTAACAGATTTACTGGAGCATAAGTTTCCTGGGCAAAGGAGCCACTTCGTCAGATGCATCTAACGAAGTGAGTTTTTGCCCATGAAAGTTTATGCTCCAATAAATCTGTTAGTCTATAAAGTGCCACAGGACTACTACTTGTTTTTCAAAATCTTAATCTTTCCTGAAAAATCACAAAGTGAAGAAAGACAAAATATTGTGTTTTTCCTGTTTTGCAAATATCTGAAACCAAGGAGGCCAAATATTCCCCCAGATCCCAAATTATTCTACCCTAGAAACAGTGTTCCCTTTATTTTTTTTCACCCAGGGCAGAATAAATTTTGTTATGTGCACCAATGCATGTGTGGCTGTGTACCACCAAAACAAATGCTGTCAGCTGTGGAGGCTCTGCTGATCAGATGGGTAGCCCCTGAATCTCTCCTGGGTGGCCAGCCAACTGCTCATTTTAGAGGTCCTGAAAATATAATCCAGGATCTGAAAATTTCCATAATAAAACAGTATTTCAGCACTTCTCCTCCTTATTTCCATAAAAGCTACTGCATCACATCTTACTGAAGTGACTCCATCTCTGCAGGATGGACAGGTCCTAAGGGGAGAGGACAGGGGGACAGTTTCAAAAAATAAGCAAACAGGGCATCTATAACAAATAACTCATCATTCTTCACACTTGTTGCTGAAGAATAGTATTTTGCTGCTGTCAATCTGCAGAAAACAGCTGTCCTGTGCAACATGACTTAACTGTTGGAGCTTCTCCCTCAGGGCAAATGGCAGCAATTTAAACTAAATCAATTGCTAAATTGATTTTATTAAATCAGTGTAGTCCCTGTGGGTGGACACACATCAGTTAAACAGAGACTAGTATTGATTTAGCTTAACTCAGTTCATTAGTATTAAGTTAGAGCCAGGCAATAGCTCTGTACAGACCAGGCTGAAATCTAATGAACTTAACCTGCATTGGGATAGCTTTGGGTGCAGTGTCAACTAAGCTGCCATAGGCAGCAGACAAACAGCTGTTATTTCCTGTTATCCCAGCCACTGGGTGCAGCATGACATCTAGGGAGGGGACCTTTGCAAGATTCATCTGATACATCTGTGGTTTTTACAGGAATTAACTAGCTCTGCCTCTTGGAGGGTTTTCAGGAAGAAAGCAGTTTCAGCTGCCACTCTGTAAAGAAAAATCCCCTTCAAACTCAGATGTCATTTCCTGCCATTTTGGCTGTGTTAGCACAGCATCCTGAGACCTGCGGAAGTGCCCCATGAAAGAGGCCGTGTCTGGCTTTAGGATGGCTAGCCATCATTTTATGCTTGTCTGCAATTTCTGAGGAGGATGCTGTATTTCTCGGTCTCTCATTACGCTTGTGCAACAAAGCACAGGGAAGGGACTATATCATATGGGACAAATTCACTCCTAGGATAACTCCATTATCATCAGCATAGTTACAGCCAGGAACAAATGTGAACTGCTCTCTGTGAGGGAGTGGCTTGGTAAATAGATAGCTTAGAAATGACTGAGTGCAATCCAAGTTAAAAAAAAAAAATTAGCAACAGCAAGATCCTTACCAAACTTCCTGGAATCTCCCCATATTCCTTTTCAGGGAGGTTTTACTTTTTGATTATTTAGATTAAATAAATTAGTCCTTTTGGGAGATACAGACTAAAGGGGTCAATAACGTGAGAATCTTGCTTGCAGTGGAATCATAGAATATTTGAACTGGAAGGGACCTTAAGATGTCATCAAGTCCAGTCCCCTGCCCTCATAGCAGGACAAGCATAATCTAAATCATCCTTGATGGACATTTATCTAACCTATCTCCAATGATGGAGATTCCACAAACTCCCCAGGCAATTTATTTCAGCGGAGAACTACCCTAGCAGGATTTTTTCCCCTAACGTCCATCCTAAACCTCTCTTGTGGCAATTTAAACCCATTGTATCTTATCCTTTCATCAGAAGACAAGAAGAACAGATTTTTCTCCCTCCTCCTTGTAACACCCTTTAAGGTACTTGAAGCAACTTTTCAAAAAGTTATTTACCACTTCCTACAAACCAGGCAGACAGAATTTGCCTAATCTCCTCTGGAAGTGTATAGCTCTTTTCCCTCAGCTAAGAAAAATGAACAGAAAAATAGCTACACAGGATCAGACTGACAGTCTTCTAGCTCAGTGTCCTGTCAGGCGCTTAAGAGGGAATAAGCAGAACAGGACAATTACTGAGTGATCTATCCTGTCATTCACTCCAAGCATCTGGCACTCAGAGGCTTAGACACACCCAGAGCATGGGTTGCATCCTTGAGTATCTAGGTAAATAGCCATTGATGGATCTATCCTCCAGGAAATTACTTAATTATTTTTTTTAAATCATTATAGTTTTGTTCTTTAAAACATCCTCCAGCACTGAGCTTCACAGGTTGAATCCGTTGGTCCTTCCGTTTGTTTGTTTTAAATGGGCTGCTTATTAGTTTCATTAGGTGACCCCAGGCTCTTGTGTTATGCAAAGCGGTAGATAAGATTCACTCATTTTCTCCAAATATTAATGATTTTACAGACTTCTGCCATACCACCTCTTAATTATCTCTTTTCCAAGATGAAAAGTCCCACTCCTTCAGTCTTTCATATTATGGGAGCTGTTCCATATTACCTCCTAATAACTTTTGTCACCCTTCTCTGTACCTTTTCTAATATATCTTTTTTAAGATGACACAAGCAGAACTGCATGCAGTATTCAAGGAGTGAACATACTCTGGATTTTTATAGTGGCATTATATTTAGTGTCATTATATATATACACACACACCTTTCCTAGTGGTTCCTAAAATTGTTAGCTTTTTTAACACTGCCACTGCACTTTGAGTGGACATTTCCAGAGAACTATCCACAATTACTCCAAGATCTGTTTACTGAATAAGAACAACTAATTTACACCCCATAATATTGTATGTATTATTAGGACGAGCTCCACTGTGTATGCCTTTGCATTTATCAACCTTGAATTTCATCTGCTGCTTTGTCACCACGCACCCAGTTTTGTTAGATCTCTTTGTAACTTGTCACAGACTTAACTTGGACTTAGCTACCTTGAGTAATTTTATACCACCTGAAAACTGTGTCACCTCACCTATTTACCACTTTTTTCAGGTTGAAAAAATACAGGTCCTAGCACAGATCCTTGAGGGTCCCTACCATGTTCCTCATTCCATTCTGAAAACTAACCATTGATTTCTTTACTCTGGCTAAAATACCGGAAACAGTTACTGATCAATTTCAGAAACCTTCCATCTTATCCCAGGATGGCTAATGTTGCTTAAGAGGCTTTGGTGAAGTACCTTGCCAAAAGCTTTCTGAAGGCGCAGGTACACAATATTTACTGGATCACCCTTAACCAAATTTGTAGACCTCAAAGACTTCTAACAGATTGGTGTGGCAGGATTTCCCTTTACAAAAGCCTTGTCGACTTACTACCACAAATTACGTTAATCTATAAATCTTTTAATTCTGTTCTTCGTTATAGTGTTTACCATTTCAGTGGTACTGAGGTTAGGTTTATGGCTCTGTAATTACCACAATATCTATGGAACTTTAAAAAAAAAAATTAGCATTATTTTAGCTACCCTCCTGTCATCTTATATCAAGGCTGGCTCAAGTGATAGGTTACATACCACTGTTAGCGGTGTCAATTTCATATTTGAGTTGGTCAAGACCAGATTTAAATCACAACATAAATGGATCCTTGTGATCTGGTTATAGTACTTAATGCACCTGGGAAATCAGTGGACTTGCTGGGACCCTGGGCAAGATGCAGCGGGGATTTATGATCCTGGAAGGGGTGGAGCCTTGAGCTGAAGGGGCAGGCTGGAGCAGCCAGCTCTTAGAGCCACTCAGACTGTGATGTCTTCCCGCAGCACCACCCAGGGCTCCACACACTGCTACTACCATAGAAACAGCAGCCAGGAGCCCCACCCCCTTTTGAATCACCAGGTTCCAAGGCTGTTGACCCCTTTGCTCCCTTCTCCCACTGGCAGGCCTGAGTGTACTACTCCAATTTGCACCACAAACCCACTACCAAGTTGGTAAATCCTTACAGGACACCTAGGTGTTAGGGTACATTGGGGAGGTGTGCTGTATGGGGCCTCATCAGGCACCTCTGTAGGTCAGGAATGATAGTGGTAGGGTAGGAAGCTTGCACAGAATCTGCCAACAGTCTATCCTGAACTATTTCTTCTTCCGTGTATTCATTCCTACTTTTACTTTAAACAGCAGTCAGAGGGGCTTCAGCTATATGATGCACTACATTCAAAACAGTATTGAACTGTACCAAAAAAAACAAATCCAATTTTTTTTTTCTTAATGTATTTCTTTCCAGAGCCAAACAGGCAAACAAATTCTTTGCTCAGGCGAACACGTCAATAGCAGTAGAAAGTCAGTCCTTAGAAGACGTCCAGCAGTTCACCTATCTTGGCAGCACTGTCCAATGATGGGGATGTCGAGGCAGATGTCAACTGCAGAATTGGGAAAGCCTCGACAGTGTTCCAAAGACTATGCCCAAATTTGGTCTGCGTCAACAATTGGCCTTGCTACAAAGCTTCGACTCTATAGCACTGTTGTCATGTCCACTGCAATCTACGCCAGTGAAACATGGAAAAACACTGCAAGAATATCACACAAGCTGAATGTGTTCCACCAACGATGTCTGCGTAAGATCCTTGGTCTTGCCTACATCGATCACATTACTAACGAAGAGATTCTACGAAGATGTGGTCTGTGGAGACTGCAGGATGTTGTGGCAGAGCGTAGATTGTGTCTTGCTGGACACATCTTGCATCTTTCAGATAATCTTCATCCAAAGGTAGCAATGCGATGGACACCAGCTAAAGGAAAGAGAAAGAGGGGAAGACCACTGAAAACGTGGCGAAGCACGGTTAAAGACGACTTTAAGAACATTGGTATAACGTGGGAAGAAGCAGAAACAGTGGCATCAGACCAAAATCTCTGGAGAGCACTTGCTGCCCAATGTGCCCAGATGCACAGGCGGACGTAAGTCTAAGTCCTCAACTTAGTTCCAAAGGCGAACACATCTTTGTACTTTCAAAAGGTTGCAAAAGCACTGGAAGAAGCACAGCACGCAATGTTGTAGGTTTCTCCCTCAAGAATCTTAAATCCATTTCTTAACAGACTATGGTAAAAAGATCAGCTGAGAAGGCTACAGACAGTTTTGGTCCCTTTGCTGGTTCTCTAGCAGTTCAATCATAAAAATCCCTCACATTTAATTTCTTTTGAGTTTCATTGCAAGAAACTTACAGCTAAATAAATCCAAAGTTAGTATGACTTGGAGTGGAAAAATGAGAACCAACTTTTCATGAGTGAAAAATATTGGCTAAGCACACAATGACTCTCAGAGGCTGTAACTTAACAAGCAGTCCTGTGGCACCGCAGAGGCTAACAAATTTATTAGATCGTAAGCGATTGCAGTTAAAACAGATGAGTTGGAGCGGCAATTACAGAATTCAGGTTATATACAGCATCGAAATCAAAAGTTACCTGTCAGTTGTCGGCCCAGTTGTCGAGTAAATGAAGCCCGGCTGGATGTCTCTCATTCATAGGATGAGAAAAAGAAATGCAAATATCAAAGGAGTATGATTCAGAAGGGGAATGAGTACTTATACCCTGGGTCAATTTCTGCCAACAATTACATCCATGCAGCCTTACAGACTTCAGGCAGAACAGACTTTTGCACAGAATAAACGTTGGTTCCTACTGCTTTTTCTCACCCATGCGAGCTGATCCTCATTCATTTTTTCCTCCTCTAAACCCAGGTACTTTAAAAAAAAAAAAAAGGACGTGCTTCCTTTACGCATGCGCACAAAACAGGAAGCTCTCTCTTTTTTCCATACCAGAGTTAAAACAAACACCAGGCCAGACAAAGCAAAAGTGCCACTAAGCAGCCTGGGTTGGACTGCTTTTTGAAAGACCATAAATGGTTCTTTTATGATTTGCAATAAAGTTGTTTTGCTCAGATGGGTGGAGAACACAACAGGGAATAGCTATTCTGACAATTGCCTTTAAGCCTTACTACTTGACTGCTTTTTGTTTTGCAGGGATGTTCACTGTCCCACAAAAGACCTGTTCCTTTCACTACCCAGGCTGGTTCAGAGGGAGCAAGTGCACAGAGAGCTTGATAGTTACGGCTATTTGCTGTGCAAGCTGCATTGCCTCACCCAGCTTCCACCTGCATTGGAGCACAGCTGTGCTTACCTACAGGTATGTCTACACTGCATGAGCTGGGTCAGTTTCCTGGGTCCTACAAGCAGTGGGGAGCTGGGAACCAAGTGGCAGCTCATGGCTAGTCAGGTTCTTGGGTCCCGCAAGCAGAGGGGAGATGGAAATCAGGCTGCCCCCTAGTTTCCAGCTCCCCCCCACAGCCCCAACTTGCATGGAAATTTGAGTTGCGTGGGGGTCGCAGGAATGCAGCCCCCAGGTAACCTGAGGCTTTACTGTACGGGGAAGACTGACTCAGTCACATGCAAAACTGAACTATCTGGAGTCAGCAGTTGACCCCTGAACTCCTTGATATCATGAGTACATGAGGTTGACAGGAGAAACTCTCCTGTCAACCTCCCACTGTGTGGATGGCCAGGTAGGTCGACTGGAGATAACTCTCTTCTAGCCATGCAACTGCCATAGCTAGAATTCCACGTCTGCAATCAACTTCACTCCTTAGTGTAGGCCAAGCCATAGTTTATCC
Organism: Carettochelys insculpta; assembly: GCF_033958435.1. Classification (NCBI taxonomy): domain Eukaryota; kingdom Metazoa; phylum Chordata; order Testudines; family Carettochelyidae; genus Carettochelys; species Carettochelys insculpta. The sequence goes on along the minus strand of NC_134156.1, from coordinate 20,498,345 downwards.
TTGGGAATAGGGTTGGCAGAACCAAGTCCTTATTATTAATCAAGCCCCAAGGAATGAGACAAGGCAGAGTAAGTTTGTCTACACCCATGTGAGCAGGGAACATTTCGCTTGCCATTATTGGGTGTCATGTTTACAGATGTTTTGATTCCTTATCTTGAATCTTTTGCAGCTTGTTTAATGAGCTGAAGTTTAAGGAGTCTATCTTTATGGCTCTGCAACCACACTCACTTGCCAAAGCGTGGGACTGCTCCTGTGTTCTTCTGAGAGCTTCTCTCAGGATTGGACTACACTAGATTAATTCAAATTCAGGTGACTTGGTCAAATTTTTAAAGAACCTGTCCCGATGACAGGGTTGATTCCATCAACTTTAAGGGCACCTAAGGTCAACTTTCGTACTCCTCTTTTCGTGAGAAGTAACGCCCAATTTGACTTTCCATGGTCGACAATAGGGTAGTGCAGATGGAGTGCTGTGAAACATGACATTCTCGGCCTCCTGGATGTGTCCCACAATGCCCCATTGTGACCACTCTGGCCAGCAGGTTCAGCTCCGCTATTCTCCAGGTGTGCAGGAAACTGCCCTGGAAAATTTGAATGTAATTTCCTGTTTAGCCAGCATGGCAAGAAGAGCAGGCAACACACCTCTGCAGCACATCTGCCGTGAATTCCCAGTCACAGATGAGCTCAAGCACAGAGCGCGCAGGAGATCCAGGACCTCATTGATATTGGGGGGAAGCAGGGAATGCATCTGTGCTGGGAAAAATATGAAACAGCATAAGAAATGCAGACATATACACCAAGATCTCACAGGGCATGGAGGAAAAAGGGTACACCAGGAATGCTCAGCAGTGCTGCCTGAAAATAAAGGAGCTCAGGCAGGAATATCATAAAACAAAGGAAGCAAATGGACTTTCTGGATCATCACCACAAACATGTCGCGCCTATGAGCAGCTGCATGTATTTCTAGGGAGTGACCCAACCACTGTCCCCAAAGAGTCTGTGGATACCTCTCAAGAGATTCCTCACAAAGCCTCTGGTAACGAGGAGGAGGACGACGACAATGGTCAGCAGGTGACTGGAACATCTGATCTCACCAATAGCCAGGAACACAGGACCTCATCCTTTCCTTCTCGTATATTTCACAGCCAGACCTTCATGGAGGGGAAGACACTTCTGGTGAGTCCTCCTTGCACATCTCCATAAAGCTCTCAGATAGGTACTCTAATTCTTCTCATCAGATTTTTGGGGAGGTGTAGGGTGCAAGAAGAGTTTGTAACGGTCTCATGAGAGCAGATCGACCCGTCTGTGAATCCTCAGGAGAATCTAAACAGACCAGTCTGTGCAAGGTGAAAGCTGCAAAACTAACTGCCATGGGAACAGCTGCAGAACAAACCGCGCTTGCCAAGATTTCAAGGCTACGCTGGCAGTAGGCCACAAGAGATAGTAATAAGAAATGCATAGGCAATCTTATGTTAATGAGCTCAGCTTTATCAGCTAGTGTTAGGAGGCCTGTTACGGAGCCTCTCCCCAGGCGAAGCTCTGACACGTCGGGTTTCCCCCCCCACGGGTGACCGCGGTGTCTCTGGGGCTCCCGCCGCGGGTGTCACACGCTTTCAATAAACCAAATATAGCACTCGCCCTCTGGGTGCAGCCTCGTCTCTGGGGAACCCGAGCCTGGTTGGCTACAGGAGGCCTGCCTTATTCCAACCTCCTTGATGAGCCACTTTTCCATGCCAAGCCACCAGTAAGTAATCTGGAGTTACAGCCACACACAGCAGAGTAGCATAATGGCCGGCCTTGTGCCCACACTGAGTCAGCATTCGTTCCTTCTTTTTCTTATTCTAAGCAGACTAATACCTCTTTTTGCAACCTAGAAGCAGCAGCGGAAAGAGCATTAAGTTACTATATGACAGTACAAGCTGTTCTGCCATGCTTGAAGCACCCGTCCCTTCCCCACACTGCTGGGGGAAGGGCAACATTTGCTGGGGAGTGGAGGCATATTGTGACTGTGAGAGACATGAAGCCCCAAATGAAAAACTGTGCTGCCATGCTTCCCCCCATCCCACCACCGCCCTCTCTTTCCCGTGTCCCTAGGGGAAGGATCAATACCCCAGCAAAGGGGAGGGAGAAGCACATGGTGACCAACACTAATACAGCCCCTAGACACCTGCCACCAGCACCAGCTTGCAGCATGCACAGCTGCAGAAACTGTTTCCAAGCCTGGGATTGCAAATGCATGCTCCCAACCCGTACCTTACCACGGCTGGAAGCAAATTGTGTCACGCAGGTCCCTTAAGGTTTCTGGAGTAGTGCCTGCTGCACAGAGGATGCTTAAAAGCCTAAATTCGTCCATGTATGGAATACATCCTTCTTGTGTTTCACAGAGATTCTTTCACAAGATATCTTGGTGTGTTGTTAAACTTATCTACAGTAAATGTCATCTCCTTAATGTCTGGCCTTCACTTAGGTTTTCTTGCAATGTGCTCAGCAGCAGGCTCTTTGAGCACCCCTTGCTCCTTTCCGCCACCCAATAAGTGTTATACTGGCTCATATCTGCAGGAAAAAAATGCATGTGGGAAGACATGTTCATAGAGGACATGGAAGCTGCCCTCGAGGACAGGGTACAGTTGAACGCGTGGAGGAGAACCATTCTGGAGAAGAGACGAGCCGATCTGGGTGAAAGGAGAGCCCTCAGACAGCATGAGCTGGAGACCCACAAAGAGATACTGCAGCTGATGAGACAGCAAAACAGAGCTCCTGCAGTGCCTGGGAGAGGAGCACAGAGCCTCACTGAAGCCCATGATGAATCATGTCCTCGTCACCATGTTCAATAACCTCTCCACATTGACAATGCACAATGTGGGATGTAAAGTCAAGGGCAGCCTGGCATTCCCATTCCAAGGATCCTTCTGAGAGCAGAAGGCTGGCATTCCCCCACCTGTGATGGAAAGATGCGCTTGCTTACCCACCCCCAAATCCCATGCCATGAACTCCTTCAGTGTCCTCTGAATAAAACCGATTAAGCTTGCAAAACCACTGTTTTTATTGCTTGTGGAGATGGGGTGTTACAGGATTTAGAGGCAAACACACATCACATGGGGGCTCCTCTTTAAGAGCAACAGACATGACTCATGTTTGTCTGGTCATACACAGGTTTTGAAAAATAGCCTTCTCTGATTAGCAGTGCCCCTTGACATGCTCTTGTTGCCCTGGTGTCTGGCTGCTCAATTACTGGGCAGGTGATCTGCCTCAGCCCTCCAGCCTGATGAAGTTTTCCCCCTTAACTCTCACATAAATTATGAAGCACACAGCAGGCTGCCACCATGAGGGGAATGTTGCCTTCACTGATATGTCTGAGTCAGGAAGCTCCTGAATCTGGCTTTTAAATGGCCGAAGCCGCATTCTACCACCATTCTGCACCTGCTCAGCCTGTAACTGAACTGCGACTTTGTGGTCCAGGCTGCCTGCATATGGCTTCACGAGCCACAGGAGCAAGGGGTAAGCTGGATCTCCCAGGATCACTATTGAGGTCTCCACATCTCCAATGGTGACTTTCTTGTCTGGGAAGAAAGTTCCATTCTGCAGCTTTCTGAACTGACCAGCACATCATGCACCCTTCCTAATCATCCCACATTGATGTCAGTGAAACAGCCCTTGTGATCCACTGGGGAGAAGCACCTCTTGAAGTTTATGTACTCTGTGGCAAGGTGGTCCATTGCCAAGATAGATGGAATGCACACCCCTATTGCCCCGCCCCAGATAGGCAACCCCATTGCAGAAAACCATCCACCATCCTGCACATTTCCTAGGAGACACTATCGAACCTAAGTGTATTGATTGTCTTTGCTACCTGCATGACAGCAGCCCCCACTGTAAATCTGCCCACTCTGAATTGATTGTCCACTGACTGGTAGCTTGACAGTGCTATTGCCATACACTTCTAAACTGTCAGAGCAGGTCTCATTTTGATATCACAGCATTTCAGGGGAGAAAGCAATCTGTAAATTTCCATGAAAATGGCCTTATGCATGTACAAGTTTTGTAGCCACTGTTAATCATTCCATACCTGCAGAACTATGGGATCCCACTAGTAGGAGCTTGTTTCACTGCACCAGAACCAAACACTCTGCGTACAATGCATCGAGTGCAACCAGCACCTCCCTGTTCCTCCTCAAGTGTTTCGCGTTCGTGTGTGTCCATATCCTCCTGTCTTCACTCACAGCTGCTTCAGCTCTGCTCATACTGCAGCACGATGCATGGAGGTGCTCATACTTGCCACAACAATTTTAAGCAGCATGGGTTCCATGCAAGCCTTGCAATGGCACCTGCATGCGTGTGGTAAAAGGGTGCGGAAATGTCTTCTGCCTTTGCTTTCCAAAGGAAGTGGGAGGAAACAAGTGTCCTCAGGGATGCTGATGACACACTCCCAGAATGACCTGGGACAAAAATGTGCCGCATCACACACTGGGACAGAAACTCACAATGCAATGGGCAGCAGGAACTGTGGGATAGGTAACCATAGTACACTGCTGACAAAGTTAAACCTGGAAATGCTAACTGGGATATACTCAGTTAACTACGTATAGTGTGGACGTGCACTTTCAACTTTACAAAATCAGGTGCTAGAAAATCCACTTAAATTTCACCTAAACTTCCGAGTGCCACACACCCGCAGTGGGGATAAGGACACTAAGTGCCTGCTCTGAAGATGAGGCAAACGACTCTTGGAGGAAGCTATTTTCAACCCGGTTCTTCATGTACTCAACCTGCACACAAAACAGTACAGAGGTGGAGAAGGGAGAACAGGATGTTAAAATAACCTTACTGCTCACAAGTTAGGGACAAAATTTCACACAAAGGCAGAACCACACGTAACCAGAGTCAGAAAGGACTTAATTTATTCCAAACCCTTCTCCTCATTAATTTCCTTTTGGTTTTATATTTGCACTTGAGGATTAGCACAAAGAAAAAACAGAAGTCTCAGCATGCAGAGACAGGGAGAGAAACAGTGGAACTGCATGTTGTTTAGCCAAATCTGAAGTAGTTAAATACTGCTACAGAATCAGCAATTCATCCAGAGTTCCATTACAGTTGTTGTGCACTTATTTAGGGGCAGGCTGCATAGAGGCTCTTTATGCAAAGTTTGATCTGCTGCTCAGTAAAATGCTCATGTTAAAAACGCCCTCCACTTCAGCTTTCAATCCTCTTTGGGGTCATGTTAACGTATTTAAAAAAGGAGGAACCAATCAGGTGTCCAGATAACAAGCAGTAGCACGTACCTGCACCATGGAAATCAATATCTGTGCCCTCTCTTCATACTGTGAGATATCTAATTGATGGCAGATCCTGCTATCAAGACAGTAGACATGCACTAGCATGTTTTGCACCCAGTACTCACATGTAAGTGCTAGTGAAGAAAAACTAAATTCTTTGCAACTGCCAGTCAGAACCATCAGCAATGACCAATAGTCAGAAGCAGGATCAGAAATAGAATCTATTCTCCTGGATCACTGGTGTGGACGTGATCCACCCGACCAGTCTGCAAAAGAAATAATTACATGCTCCCAAACAAATAACTCAAAAGGGAAAAAAGTCGGGGTCTCAAAAGCTATGAGTTTTAAAACACTTCACATGCAGTGAAACGAGCTTTCAATTACCAGTCCCACAAACGACATGAGTCTTCTGGCAGCACCATAACACTCACACAGAGTCAACGGTTTAGATGTCAGCCAACCTTGGAAAGCCCACTTTCTACCCTGGCAAAATTAGAGCTTGTGGTTTATGGAAATGCAGCAGAAACTGATCCTGAGCCAGGTATTCCACCACAATAATAAATGTAGTGCATCCGAAGCTGATGCTTCCAAGCTCACCCCTCTGAACTGTTAAACCCCCGAATTATTGGGCTAATTTAAAAACACAGTAACTCCACTTTGGCCAAGCACCATTGATATATCTTGCCTGAAGAGGGTGGGAGAACTACAACCTCTATTTTGCTCCCTCCTATGTAGGGTTTTGCTTGCTCTACTCATGGCTTTTAGATTCATTAAGATGGGAAAATGACAAAAATCGGGAAAATCCATATGAACATGAATGAGAAACTGAATATTTTGCTGCCAATTTCTGTAGCTATACAGGTTGAGCCACTCTAGAGTGGCACCCTCGAGACCTGACTGGTGCCAAACGAGAGAATTTGCCAAACCACAGGAGGTCAATGCTGTCTAGCAACATTACCAACACTTCCATTGCTTAATGGGCTCTTAGAAGATCTTTGGGTGTAATTTAGTGCTAAACAACAAACACGCAACACTGAGAGCCAGGACTGGTGGCTGTAAATAAACTTTATGGCACTGCAAAAAACTTGGACACTCCCACGATAAGCGGTTGTCCCACGAACTAAATCCTGCCTTTTACGGCTGTTGCTGGACCAGAGTGTGCCAGATTGGAGAGGTGCAACTTGTGTAGTAAATTTAGATGTTTCCAGAGGGCATTAAAAGGTAAAAAGTTTTGTGATGCATGCTCCCCACTTCTCGCCAAAGCCCAGTGACTCCAAATGTACATTGCTTTCCAAGAAAAGACTACCCATTGTCAGCACAGGCTAAGTTTCTGGAGGGCAAAGTTTCAGGTATCACGGGAGTGGTTTGATGTCATCAACAAAAATTCAGTGGCTTACTCCCCGTTATGGACAGAAAAGAGACCCTCATTCTGCTACGATCTGCAGAATTCTCATCCACTTGCTTCCCCAGCAGCTTCGTTACTGGACACAAACAAGCCAAACACTTAACCAGAGCAGACTTTTGCCCTGTTTACACACCTGTTCTACAGAGCAGTGCTTCACCCGCTAGCCAGCTGCTCCTGTAGCACTGGAGCTACAAGTCAGCACCTGCCCACCAGAGAACCCAAAGTCAGTTGGGAACAGCCTCCCTGGCTTGTCTAGCTGAGCAGCCGCACAACTGGATACAAATAGGCAGGAGGCTGTTTCAGTGCAGCTTCATGCAAGCTTTACTCCCTTGTGTCTGTTTTGTCATTGTGTAATCAGTGCTACTTTTACAGGAAGGAAGAGGCTTAACAAACAATTTGCAGAGCAGCTTTTTTATTTTTTAAAAAAAGAAAAAAAGAGAACCACCCTTCAGCTTGCTCAGAGATAGACAGGACACAGTCATGCCAGCCACTCTCTCATTCCCATAGACCTCTTTTGCACCCCTCCAAGCCTTCCCTATTTACTAGAGTTTGGACTTGCAAGCTCTTCTGATTGATTGAAAAATAAGAACCATTGGTAGCCAATTAAACCAATCAGTCTTGCCTGCACATTTCAGAAAATATTAATTTAGTAGCATAGAGCCACCAACCCCACATAAATCTAAGTCGTCCAGAATCTATATAGCGCCTATCAGGCCAAAAAGGGAAGTGCAAATAATCCTAGATACAAGAAGGGCCTCAGATACTTCTGCCTTCTGATGCTGGGAAGTGGGATAAGTGGTACCCGCTGGTTCTTGGCACTCTGGCTGCTCACTGAGCACTGGAGAGGGTGTTCAGACAGAAGAGAGGGGTACATTATATAATGCAGTTCACAACAGAGAAATTTGATTATACAGATAAAGACTAAAGTACTGATGAGTCAACTCTGGTGCAGGCATTTCTCCAGCATATGGAGCGCAAGTGGCAAAGTGAAAGCATCGAGGTGACATACCACTAAGGAACTATGCTACAGGAGCAGTCAAGTTACTGCAATGCTCGATTACCTTGATCAAAACTTATTGCAATGCAGGGGGGAAAAAAAAACTCCTTTTCTAGTGCTTTTACACCTCCCTTTTATCTCCTAACTGCCACAAGATCTAGTATTTTTCACACTGTCAGCCTAGCAGATGACATGTATAATGGTCACAACAAATGTTCTTTACAAGCAAGGGGAGACTGAAAGCAGCCCCCTCCCTCCTATTACTCCGTAGAAACATTTATGTGGTGTGATGGTGTTGACACCACAGTTGAAGGGGACAAAGGAGAGCATTATGTGCAGATGACAGCTATCTTGCCTTTATTATTAGGAGGATGACTCGGTATTTGACACTTCAAATAAATGTAAGCCAAGTCCTGCACTGTGCTCAACTCCCATCTCATTCAGCTGGGCTTCAGCAGCCACAGGAGCCATGTAGCATTCCAGACAGGCCCATAAAGGATAAGAGGATGGTGCTGATCCCTTAACAGTGTAGTACTCCAGCTACACACAGTACTACAGCCAAAAACTTACACTGCTGTATTTTGTAAAGCAGTAAGGCTAACAAATTCACAGCCCCTGAATGGGGCAAGGCTGGGGCTAGCTTCCCCTAGGCAGCCTCAGCACCACCCAGACCATGCCACAGGGCTCTAGCTGCAGCAGCATCCGGGAGCCCAGTCCCTTTTGAATTGCCAGGCCCCAGGGCAGTTGCCTCCATTCCACAACCCCCGCCTTTCCCATGTCACTGGGCCTTGCCATGATGCAACAAAAGGAAATGCAAATCCCTGCAGCTGTATTTTGAATAAGCCAACGTATACAGAGTTTTACCATTTCACACCATAAAAAGCACTTAAGTGCTGTTCAGATGACCCAGCATCTTAAGGGTTTTGAAATACTAGACACAGGACTGGCAATCAAATGCTGTGTGACAGAATGAGATAAAATGCTGTTTCCTTGCTTCGTTTTTACCCTGTATCTCCTACTATGCTTGAAAGGATGCCAAGGGCACCTAGAGCTTTGGAAGGATGCCCTGACAACAGTCTATGCAAGACCAGAAAATATTACCCCTGTCCTTGTTGCAAAAGCCTGAAATCAAAACACATGAGAATATTTTACATCAGGGACAAACAGCAAAGTTTGTGCATGTAACATTTCAACAAACCCCCTCCACTTTCCTTAGATATGATTAAGTACTAAAGACGAAATTAACTTCATGACACCCAAATGAGGCTGTATATGTTTATTTATCGTCAGTAATTTTTTAAAACGAGACAAATAGCTGAAAGGCAACACTTGCAGAGTATGTACAGAGCAATGTACAACTGAATGTAAGAGGCTTTAATCTATTAGTAATTTAACCATTTTATAAAAAGAAATGCTTCCCCCCCCTTTAAGACCTTCTTTAAAAATAATTTATTGCCAATTCTGAACTAAAGCAAAGAGAGTAATGTACAATACAAAGATGCTGTTAACCCCTGGAAAGTTATAAAAGTTACACATATAAAAACCTGTAAGCCACAAACATTTATACAAAGCCAATACAAATCTTGATCGTTAGATAAAGGATCTATGAGGTTGTTACAAAATATACTTTTTCATAACGCTTCATGGAAGGCAAGATCTCACTGCCACTGAAAGCGCAGGAAAGCAGTATCAAATATTATGCAACTCAATTACCGGTTTTCAAGTACAAGGCAAAGAAATTGCAAATGGCACTGTTTTGTGATGCTGTGTAATTAAAAAAAAAAACCTTATCTTAGATGCATCTACATAATGGTACCATCAAATACAGAAAGACCTGAAAAATTATCTTGTGACTAAGTTAGCACGAAATACTGATCATTCTGAAACAGGAAGTGTTGCTATTGGAAAACAAACTTCTGCAACCAATCATTAACTATAAATGCTTAGAGATTTTAGACTAGCTTGGCAATCAGCAGGAAAAGTAAAAGGACAATTGCAGCATTCAAGTAGCAACTTGCTTATAACTCACCAGGCCACTTTTTCCAAAGCACTGCATTCAGAACTATCAGGTGTCTTCTTAGTTACACATAGGGTTGCAATAAAAGCCTATAACTTCAGACATTTTGGAAGTAATCTAAAGTTTAAAATATTGATTCAGCATTAGCAATGAGTCAAGAAATATTACACAGATTGCTTAAAAGCATTTTCACTTTGCTAGAATCCCAGATGACAGGACTAAAAACTTTTACCATTTGCTGATTAGCCCAAAGGACTAACCCTATCAACCAGAGGCCTCTATGCAAAGATCAAAGGGCAGATTCCTCTTCAAGAACCATTTTTTTAAATGACAGTTTACATTCTGCAGGAGTTGATCACTTACTCCCCTCCTGAGGAACATGGGGAACTGCTCCATTGGGAAGTTGATTCCCCCGCCACCACCACCATGAGCTGGTGAACGGCTACTATTTATCTGCAGATAACAAATAATGCAGAAAGGAACATTTACTAAAATGCTATTTTCACCCTCAAATATCAATTGTACAAGATAGTGGTCATAGAAATTACAGCTCAATGCAGTTACTGATCATTCTGTGCAGCTGAGTAGACATTGATACTTGGAAAAATAAGGGAAATGGTAGTGTTGGATGGAACTAAAAGCCCTTAGATTTTTCCTGCATTCCCATCTTTATTGTAAATTTAAGTTCTGACTGTACCATTACTTATTAGTTTACACTGAGGCTTCACTTAGTTTGATTTTGATCACATTGTTCATACACGTGTTGAAGCAAATCTGTTTAACAATATGTAGTTGCTATCTGTTGCACCCAAATTGCATCTTTCCACAAAATGTTATGTATGGTAACAAATCCCCAAAGAAATAAAGCAGCCTAACCTATTTTCTCTCAGTTTGTCTGCAACAGATACAAACATGATGGAAATGCCCCCAGTTCTGAGCCAATCCATCACACAGAAACAAATATATGCATCAAATTTAGTTTTCTGGAAAAAAAAAAGGAGGACAGAGGCTGCAGAGAATACCAGCAAACGATTTACATCAATACACCTCTATTAAATAGATTTAATCTGAGGACTCGTTACTTCATGAAGATCAACCCAGTCAGGGTTGATCTTCCAGAGTTCGATTTCATGTGTTAAGTAAAGACATGCAAAATCACTCTCTGGAGCCACCAGGTGTCCCCTGTACCCCTTGCTAGAGCAAGGAGTAAGGGAGGTTGAGGGGAGAAACACTCCTGTCAACCAACCTTCCTTATTGAAGACAGTCAAGTTGATTTCCAATACATAGATTCTAGCTACGCAATTGCCGTAGGTAAAAGTACGTATCTAAAATAGACTTAGGTCTAGTGTAGACTTGCCCACAGTGTTTCAAGCACAAAGAAGCGTGTGTCACTGAATTTCCTGAACAGTCTTTACGAAGTTTTAGAGTGAGTAGTCTAAGGAGAGGGGGACTAGAATTTGAGTCATAAAACACCACCTTTCTGGGAAGAACACACATAATACTTAGCCAAAATACCAAGTGGTTTTGGATTAATAGAAGGTATATGGAAACATCCTGAAAAGCAGATTTACTCATTGTAAGGGACCCTTCAGAAACATTTGATAAAGTGAAGTCCAACGGCTTGATTTTTAACATTCACCTCTCACTGATTTCAGCTAGACTGGAGGGGTGCCCGACACCAGAGTCAGGGGCTTTTCCTGTCTGGGTATCAGATTTAAACAAACAGATGCTACGATGCGAAGCTTCAGTGTTTTTCTCTTTTAATAAGTGAATTCTGAGTTAGTCTGTCAGAAATCATTGCCACAAGAGTACTTTGCATTTCTATTGTACTACCCCGACAGATTTCTCGGCATTCTACATTGGTAGGAAAGCACTATTCCCATTTAACAAATGAGAGAATGAGGCACAGAGCAGTTTAAATGACAGTCATGGGAAGTCAGAAGCACAGCTAGAAATAAAGTCCAAGCTGCTCCGACTCCTCCCAAAATGATCCCATCCTCAAGACAGAGTGTTTGACATAATGTTCTGATTGCTTAAAACTACTTGGCACACATGCAGTCTCTCTCCAATAAAACCCATCTCAAAAAAAACTCTTCCCCTGCCAGAAGAATTAGGTTGGTCTATCAGCAAAACAGCAAAGCAGAAGATAAGCAAGGTTAAAAAAAAAAAAAAAAAAATTTCATTCGTGTAGTAGTAACCTGGACTTTTTTTTTTTTAAGACACCAATTGGCCAAGCTTAGATTTATACATACACAAAGTTCCAGCCTAAAGTATGTTTTACCCAGAGAGTAAAACCCCACAAAAGCTGTTAGGATGGAACTTTGAGCGGAATATAATGGATTACAAAATGGCAAGTCTAAAAAACTCCATGGTGCATGTTTGGCTCAAGTATTCTTATGATAACTAATGATTAAAAAGATATCACAGTGGCTTAAATAGAGTAAAAGAGGCAGTAAGAAAAAGCTCTCAAAAACTGGAAGTCAAATCCTGCTGAGAATACTACAAATGAACACTACCTTTGGCAAGTCTAGTGTTCAAGTATAATTAGGCAGGCCAAAAATTTGAAGAGCACTTCGCAAGAGTCACAAATTAACAGCAAATTTAAGGCATATCAGAAGCAGGAAGCCTGCTGGAAAAAAAAAAAAAAAAAAATCGGTTGAGACACACTAAATCAAGGCGCTAAAAGCACATAAAAAGGAAGACAAAGCCATTGCAGAGAAGCTAAATGAATTCTTCATTTCAGTCTTTGCTATAGAGGATGTAAGAGAGATTTCCACACCTGGGGTATTTTTATAAGTGACAGATCTGAGCAGCTATTAGAGACTGAGGTGTCGTGAGAGGTGGTTTTTGAACTAATAAGCTAAACAATTGTAAGTCACCAGGACTAGGTGGTATTAACCCAAGAGTTCTGAAAGAACTCAAACATGAAAGAGCAGACCCACTGAGGTACATAACCAACTGTTTCTATCAGCCAGCCAAATAATAGCCAATGTAAAGCCAATTTTTTGTTTTTTTTTTAAAAAAAAGCAGCTCCATAGGCATTCTGAGCAACTATAGGCCTGTAAGTCTAACTTAAGTACCAGTAAACTAAACAATTGTCAGCCACATGCATACATGTTAGAGAAAAGCCAACACTGGTTTTGTAAAGAAAAATCGTACGTCAAACCTAGCAGAAATGTTTGAGGTCAAATATGAACAAGAGGACACAGTATACTTGGACTTTCAGAAAGCCTTTGAAAAAGTCCTCAACGAAGGGTCTTAATCAAAGTAACATTTTGGAAGAAACTCTCATGGGTCAGGAGACAAAGCATAGTATAATAGCCGGGTTATCCAGAATTCAATTAACCAGCACCTGCTCTGCTGGTGGCTGGTGCTGGTTAACCAAGCATATGATCAAGGGGTTCGGCTGCAGGGCCAGCACCAGAGCTGAGAACCAGCTGCTGTTAGCAGCAGCAGGAGTGAAGCCAAAAGCCCCACACCACTACCTGGAACATCTGATTATTGACAACCCGAGTTTCCTGGGGGTGCCGGATAACAGAGTTTTACTGTATTCGTAAGTAACTTAGAACAAAAAAGTAAAACAGTGACGTGACAGTTTGCAGAGGATACAAGAAGTACAAACCTGACTGAAGAGTCCTATGGGGGGGGGGGGGTGTCAAACTGTGTAAGAATGGTACATACAAAGTAACAAATGCTTTAAAAAAAGTGGGGGGGGGGAGTGGGGGGGGAGATCCCCATTAACTGTTACCACTCCTGTAAGATTGTGGAGTCATTATGGACTGTTCTCTGAAAACATTCTCAACCTGCAGCCACAATCAAAAATGGTATCAGGAGGTAAGGAACCATTAGAGAAGGGACAGGTAAGACCAAAAATACCATAATGCCACTCTATAAATCCATGGTAAGCCTACATCTTGAACAGCATGTCTAGTTCTGGTTGCCCCATCTCCAAGACGACTAGAATCGGAAAGAGAAAGGCAACAAAAGTGACAGAGGAGTGAAAGAGCTTCTGTAAGAGGCAAGATTAAAAAAAGACAGACACTGTTCAGCTTCAGAAACAGCTGGGCGGAGCACAAGGAGGAAGAATAACATTCTGTAAAATCATGAAGGAGGCGGAGAAATGGACAGGGTAGCATTATTTACATAACACAAGAACAAAGTGTTACCCAGTGAAGTTAAGGCAGCGGGTTTTAAGCCAGCTAAGGACGTATGTCTACACATAACCTACAGCCAACTTGCAGACCTTGTAGTCAGTGGATGTTGTGAAGGCCAAAAGCGTAAATGGGTTAAAAAAAACAACTGTAAATTCCTGGAGTATAGGCCCATCAGATGGGATCTGCAGAGACACTCTGGCATGATCCTAAACTTTTGACTGGACAACAGAGAGTCAACTGCTCAATAAAATGTCCCATTCTGCTCCTTCCCCCTAAAGCAGCTGGTGCTGGCCACTGTCAGAAGACAGGATACTGGGCTAGATGCAGAATTGCTTTGACCCAGTATGGCCATTCTCAGGATTCTTAGGGATTACTGGATCTGATTCCAACTGCCTCTGAAGTTTTTAAACTTGAGCATTTGCTACTGTGACATGTTCTGTTCATCTTTCTAGTTAGACTTTAATGGGGCTTGAGCTATTTACCCATATCTGCAGAAGGCCACTGCCTTGGAATCCATTTAAGGCCACTGAAAACATTGCAAAAGGACAGAAGACAGAAGGCACTTACATTTGTAAATACTTCTGTGCATTAGTGAATCATTGCTGATGCAGGGCAAGGCACACTGTAAAAGTTACGATGAAAAGATACAAAAGCACTTCAAAGCAGCACAAACTCTGGGACAAGCTACCCGCATGTCAGCTATTCCGCACAGTGATAAAGTGAGAATACAGATTAAATTTCAGTCATAGTGCTGTGTGCTTTATTATGGCTCTAAGAGTACTTAAATTATGCAACAGAAAACGAAGTTGAGAGAAATGTGCCATTTACTAGTTTCTGAATGTATTAGCATAGAAGACATTTCTGGCAGAAGGTATTAATGTTGACAGTTCCAAGCTTTTCTGCTTTTCCAACTTAAAGTGTATCCTATTCAAAAAAACTCATGCAAAGCTTTATATTGAAAGTAGGAATGACATTATTACCAACTGTACTAACTTCTAGATGACTCCAAAAAGAAATTTATGGAATAGCTAAACAATGAAGGACCTGAGAAATCAAAGTCAGCTACTGTATCACAGTTTTAAGGAAGAGATGAAAAAAAGGAGGTTTTTAGAAATTACTGCTACAAGTCTAATGTAATTCTGATGAAGGTCTTATGAAGTCTGGATTTGGCATTTTGAAGATGGAGTGTATATTTTAGATTTTTTTTTTTTTTTGCAACATACAAGCAATAGAGGTCAAGTTTAGTCACTTTACAGGTTATTTGGACTTCGGTTTGCTATAAAATTATTAACTTGAGTCAACTCAAAGCTACAGTGGAAGAGATTAAAGCCTCAATTTCACCAGAAATTGGCAATAATATGTTCAGCAGCAGCTTTCAGCCACACATCAAGAAGTTTGACAGGACCTGGATTTTTCTACCCCCTGTTGTAAACCACAATTTTAAAAAACACAAAAGGTATTCAAATAAAAATGTCTTTTTGCACATCACTGTAGCATAAGCTGCTTGAGGTTGTCGTGAAGAATGGTATCCTTGACGTCACGGAAAACCAGACGGATGTTTTCTGTGTTAATAGCAGTGGTGAAGTGGTGGTATAGAGGCTTCTGCTGTTGGTCCCGGCGTTTGGTACGAAAACAATCCACCAGGAATTTTTGGACGTCTGTTAAGCAGTGGGGATCACCTTCGAACTCTGGGAAATAGTTTTTGATGCTCACTTTTTGTACTTTTTCCTCAAGCAAGTCTGTCTTGTTTAGAAATAGAATGATGGAGACATTGCTGAAAACCCGGTTGTTGACTATTGTTTCAAAAATGTTCAGCGACTCTGTAAGGCGATTTGTTAGCCGATCCTCCATCAGCACCTGGTCAAATTCACTAGAGGAGACCAGGAAAAGTATTGATGTGACACTATCGAAGCACTCAAACCAACGTTTCCTTTCTGACCTTTGGCCACCTACATCAACCATTTTGAAGGGAACATTTTTAATTTCAAAGTCGTACTCGTGAATCCCTTTCGTGGGTCTTCGCGCCAGCAAAATATCTTGCTGAGATGGAAGATAATCCTAAAAAATAAAATAAAGTTTGGTGGTTAGGGGACAATAATGAACAGTGGCTTTAGCAGATTTCCGACCTAGAAAAGTTGGAAGGAGTTATTTTTGAACAGTCTTCATGTACTACTCCATTTTAAGGAGGTCAGACTTTGGGTGTAGAATAAACTCTTTCATATCCAGCATTCTATCATCTGGAACTCTCAAATAACTGGCATTTTAACCAAAAGTAAATTTCAGTTACTTCTTCCATGCACACGGTATAGTGAAAGTAAATACAAAAGCGTACAATACTACTGCTGGTGTTAAATAAAGTACTCTGCACATAGTTTTGGTTGTTTCTTAATATCTAACCTTGTTTTTCTTTAGTGTTATGCATTGCTAGGTATATACCTCTCTATTATCCAGAATATTTGAATATCCAGCAACCTCCTGGTGCTGGAGCTGATGGATATGAAAGTTGACTGTATTAGTTCCAGCCTTGATCAAAAAATTAGAATCCCTCTACAGCAGTGTTTCTCAAAGGCTGATCCATGGATTGTTACCAGTCCACGAGGTCTCCCTGACAGAGTTGAAGCCAGCAGCAAGCTGGTATTAAAATAGTTAAGAAACCCTGCTCTAGAGAACTGAAACCTTCTGTCTGCTACATCTCAAGTGTCCTAAGTAAACAATATTGAAAGTTGCATTACCCGTTCCTCATGCCACCAGCTTCTTTTATTCCTGCACGACAGATACCATGTGCAAGAAGTCTCCTTCCCCCAGTCATTTTAGCAGCAGTTCTCAAACTTCTGCAACCCAAAGACCCACCTTTTGATGAAGGACTTGGTATGCAGAAAGGAGCTAGGGTGCTCAAGGAGACTACTGGCTGCGCCAGAAGGTTGGCTAGCAGGGGTGCGTGTGTGGATGGGGGTGGTATTCAGAATTCTGATGGCATTTAGTGCATCCTAGATCCCTGCAGCCCTACACCATGTGGGTGGCCAGGGACATTCTGCATGCTGCCCTTGCACCTGCAGGCACCATCCCTGCACCTCCCATTGGTTAAGTCTTGCAGTCAATGAGAACTGTGGGGCTAGCACGCAGAGCTTCCTCAGCTGCTCATGTGCCTACAGGCTGGAGAGACCTGGTGGCTGCTTCCAGGAGCTGAGTGGAGCCAGGGGAGATAGGGAGCTTGCACTAGCCCCAGGAGGGGGAGGGAGAGGAGCTGATCAGGGTCTGCAGACCCATTGGCTTCCTTCATTGACTGCTGTTTGCTAGCTGTCATCCTCTACCCCAGAAAGAACACATTAGAAAGATTCTACCAATTTTAACAGTAAGTGTTCACTTGCTAGCATATCCCCTTTGGCACCCTGCACAAGGAGTAGAAATTGAAGAAAAGATCTAACGCTATTAACAAGGTATTGAGAATACCTAGTTTTTAAATCACAGATGCCATCACAAAGAAGCCAAAAACAAGGTACTCTGAAGCTTGCACAGAAACCTGCAGCCTCTCTCTCACACATACAGGTACCTAAGGAAGCTTCTAATTGTTCAATTAGTTTCCAATGGAATTGAAATACTCACTGTAAGTAAGAGCTGTGTTTTCAAAGTGCAGAAATTTAAACAGATGAAACCCAGATGCCTAAGTTACGTAATCTGATCCCTAAAGAAAGCTAATGAATTTTTGGCTTCTCTGTATTCACGGGAATCACTCCCTTAATTTCTGCATTTACTTATGGGCATCCAGTTTGCTAAGTTTTATGTTCATAACTTTGTTCTCCAAGTATCTATAAAATCTTTTTTTCTATCTCACTGTTCAGACAGAGTTTTGGTATTCACTGCAGTTTTGAAACCAAGGGCTTGTTTTCCAAACACAGAAGTTTAAAAACCAGTCTCTTCTCTTCAAAGTATATTCAAAGATCTTTCCATGAAAATCCCAGTCAACAAAGAGCTTATGAATCAACGAAGCCTTTGGCAAAAAACTCATGATGCAAGATCAAGAGAATTCTGAAATCACTTCTCCTGGTGACAGAAAGATCCCTGAATACACACACTGTGAAATTCCAGATTTTCTTTAACTGTACTACAATTCAGCTTTTGAAATGCCTGGGTATTGCTACTGTTGTGCCTGTTTTGCTTTAAAGTTATACAAAACCTGAATGTTTAATTCTTTACAATAAGGGATTGTTATAAAATTTCAGACCAACCATTTAAAAAACAATGAAGATCCCAACATCACAAAGCATCTACAGATATGGAATTCTCTCTCAAGAGACCTCTTAAAATGAAATTTTAAAAAGGTTTAAAGCTGAAAACAGAAGCACTGATAAAAATCAAATTGGGCTGTTAAAATCTTCAAAATCATTTCTAAATTGTTTGTTCTAATCCATGAAAAACTGGAAAGTGAAACTAACAAGCCAAGAGCAACTGTTCTGTTTAACTCCTCATTCTTTTGTTCAAACTGACCACGACTGACTTTTTTCTCAGAATCACCCAGTTGCCGAGATATTTCCAAACCACAAGACTTGCCTGTCTGCTCTTGTCTTTCAGGTGTAAGAGTATAAGAAGGAAAGCTGAAGCCTTTAGAACTCCATCCTATCATCTTAAAACTGACCACAGGAAAAAAACGTCAGGCTTTTGCCTCTGATAGAATGATATAAAGGAAGTCAAGTCCAGTCCCCTGACCTCACAGCAGGGCAAGCACCATCCAGAGTCTCTAGATCATCACGGATAGGTGTCTGTCCAACCTGCTCTTAAACATCTCCCATGATGAAGGTTCTACAACGTCCCTACGCAATCTATTCTAGTGTTTGACAACCCTAACAGGAAATTTTTCCCTAATGTCCAACCTAGACCTCCCTTGCACAGTTTAAGCCCATTGCTTCTTGTCCTATCCTCAGAGGCCAAGGAGAACAATTTTTCCTCCCTCTTCCTTATAATACTCTGAAGTACTGGAAAACCAGTATCATGTCCCCTCCGTCGTCTCTTTTCTAAACTAAACAAGCCCGGTTCTTTCAGTCTTCTCTCATATATCATATTCTTAGATCTTTAATCATTCTTGTTGCTCTTCTCTGGACCTTCTCCCATTTCTCCACATCTTTCTTGAAATGTGGTGCCCAGACTGGATGGATTAAAAGTAATCCAGAAGTTTAGTAAGTTTTTCTGCTGGTAGGACTTGTCCATCAGGGAAACTCACATGGGAAAATCTGAGAAAACACATACAGAGACAAAGCTACGAAACCAAGAAAGGATTTTTAGTAAAATGTTAAAGCCACACCTCTTCTCCAAAAAATTCAAACAAAAACAAAGACAGAAACCCAGCCCCACCCCCCCCAAAAAAACCAAAACCAACCAAAAAAACCACACCACAGCACCACACGTAACTGAGTGTCTCACACACATTTGGGAGAAAGGCTGCCCTTGCTGAAGGGTGACCACCACCCTTTCAGTGAAAGAGCAAAAGATCCAATACATTCCTGGGATCAAATTTCTCTCAGGAGGTCCCCCATCAAAGTCAGTGAAGACCAAATATTGCTGATAGTTCTAAAGTAAAAGAAACTTTTCAAACATTTCAAATACACAAAACAGGGCACAGAGCATCTCTCTAACTGCCTTCCAAAAGATAAAATGCAAGATGACCATGACGTCCTTTTAGAGCTCTAAAGATACTTATGCCTGCAAGATCACCACTGATGACCAGGACACCTTGCTTATGGTCACAATTAGGCTCTAATGTTCAATTTAAATTTCTTCTGCAAGTTCTATTTTCCTCTGTTTTGTGTTCTGGCACTAAAAGCTACCATATTTGACTGCATTTAATTCAGTGTACAGAGTCAGTGAAGTGCAATATGAATGTCAAGTATTCTGTGCACAAAGGCAACACACCAACTAGCGAGATTCCAATCTCCTCATAGGTTTCCCCAATGCCTAAAGAACTGGAAAAAACCCTGAATTTTTCACCTCACTCCAACCTCTTCCCTACATTCTGATCCACTCTTCCCTGTCACATGTGTGCAAGGCACTAAATTCCTTCTTTTTTCACATCTAGACTTGTGAGCCTTCTTGCTCCTGTACAATTTCAGAAGTCGTCTCTTTTCAATCCTCTCTGCCAGTGTGCTAGACCATGGAATTGTTCTCATAGGCATTACAAATGACACTTTCAACACTAGCCTCCCAGAAACTCCCTTCTTTGTTCTATCCAACGTCCATGTGCTAAAAATTTTCTCTCGGTCTCTGCTCTAATCAGGTCACACTCATTCCAAAATCCCTTTACTGTTTTTTCACGTACTTGCTTGAAGTTCTAACTACTCCTCAGCCTGCATCTCTCCTCCAGTCATGGCTAATCCTTGCTCCTAGCACTCCACTCTGTTTTCTCTTGCGCCTCCACGCAGACAAAACAAGCATGGAGGAAAAGGTAACATCTTCATTCAAAAGACGACAACCATCTTCAACTCCTCCAAATGCATTCTCAAAACCCAATAATTTGACTTTACTTTCCACCCTCTACGACTGTTCCTGAACTGTCTACGCTCCCAAACAAC
Source organism: Carettochelys insculpta (assembly GCF_033958435.1). Lineage (NCBI taxonomy): Eukaryota > Metazoa > Chordata > Testudines > Carettochelyidae > Carettochelys > Carettochelys insculpta. The sequence continues at coordinate 20,477,942 of NC_134156.1, read as the reverse complement.
TAAAAATATCACATCCCTGTTGGTGTGACTCACTTTATCTTCATATAGTTAGTATTATGACTGCCAAATCTGGACTGGCAGCAGTTCAAGCCAGGGATGGGTTTCTGAGGATATACCCATGCCGAGATAAGGATACAATCCCCCTGCATGTGTACACGTTTGCCACAGATCAACGAGAGCTAAGATGAGTACACATAGCAGAACAGCTATGGGAGGTAACACAAGAAAGCAGAGGCATGATTGAACTGTGCCGAGCATGTACCTGCCCGGCTTGGCTGTGTACTTACACCTGCGTTAGTTCTCATCAAGGTACAGGTTGTCTTCGCTATAAAGTTGTATCACTATGGCTGTGTCTACACTAGCCCCAAACTTTGAAATGAGCTCATGGGAATAAGGGGACTTCGAAGTAGGCGGGGTCCTTTCGAAAAGGAGCCTCGTCGGGACCAGCCGCGCAGCGGCAAGGCGCGTCAATTTCGAAGTGCCGCAGCCGCCCGCATGCTAATGAAGCGCTGAATATGTATTTCAGCGCTTCATTAGTAAACTTCGAAAAGGCCATTTCGAAGTTTGGGGCTAGTGTAGACGTAGCCTATAAAAGTGATATTCATTTATGAAAGTAAATTCATTGTACATTGCACTGATCTGCACTTTTGTTGTATGGGGGCCAAGGGATCAAAAGCCAGGAATGGGGCCCGAGTTTTGTCTTGGCTGGGCAGCAGGTGCTGTAGTGCAGGGGGCCCTGGAAGCAAGCCCTGAAGTAATGGGGGGGGGGACCAGTGGGGAGCTGCGGGAAGTCAGAAGGAGTCTGGGGGAGCCAGCAGGTAGCCATTTGGGAGCTGCGGGAAGCAGGGGGAGCTGCAGGGAGCTTCATGGCACCACAGAGCGCCGGGGCTTTGGGGAGCCAGGCTGGCAGCTGTTGGTGGGGAGCCACAGCGATCAGTGGCTGCTAGGATCCAGGAGCAGCCAGAAGCTGGAACCCGGCTGCCAGGAGGAGCCAGTGGGGAGGAGGGGCAGGGAGGGAGAGGGAGGGCTGACAGAAGATTTTCCCCCAGCAGAAAATTCTCTTACCTGGCTTGGGTCAGATCCTGAGGATGCTGGATAAGAGAGGTACAACCTGTACAGGTACTGTACTGGAATGCTGCCAGGCAGAAAAGGCAGGCACACTGCCCAGAAAAGCCAGCTGGAAGCAGGGGCAGGCTGCATGCTGGGTTGAAGAGAGACAGCGGTGCAGTGTCCTCACGCTGCGCAGGGAGAGAACCTGCAGGGGCAGGCTATGTGCCAGGTTGAAGGAAGGCACGTATCTCAAGCTAATTACATTATTCCTTATTGATATTAATTCCCCTTTATAAATTGTTTCACAATAAGTTGCACTATTTAGGAATGCAACCTGGACTTGAAACAAGGATCTCCTGCACATAAACAGCAGACTCATACCTCTAGCTCGTAGTGCTGATATAGCCTTAATCTAAATTGCTATACAAAGCTACTGATCTATAAGAAACATTTACAATGATATTCTACTTAACCAGGTACCAAAGAGGCATTTACAATTCAACTTTGAAATAAACCTGACTGGTTATAGCTACGCACACCAACAAGAACAGGTTTTTCTTTCTCTTGGCCTGGTGAAAAGTCTGAAACAGCTAGTTTTAGACATGCCAATTTCTCTAGCTTCCTTATTTGGGAGGTGACGAAACTATAGTCTTGTCTTTACTAAAATAGCAAGAAGTCCTGTGCCACCTTCTAACTAACGGAATTATTAGAGCATAAGCTTTGTGGACAAAAACCCACTTCAGATGCAACTGACAAAATGGGTCTTTGCTCACAAAAGCTTATACTCCAATAAATCTATTAGTTTATAAAGGTGCCACAGGACTTCTTGCTGTTTTTGTGGACACAGACTAACACGGCTGCCCCTCTGATTCTTTTCACTAAGAACGTCATTTCAAATCAGTCTCTTTACATGAGACAGAAGTATTGAGTGTTTCTACTCAAATTTTTACAATTTGAAATTGCAAAATTAATCTTCAATCACCAGTGAAAAGCTGTGCTCTCATCATACAGAAGGAAAGGAAAAAAATAAAAAAAGGAAAACCTTGTGAAAGTTTTACTTTCTAAATAAAATTACTTAATATTTGCCTGAAAATATCTACTTCTGTTAAAAAGGCTGATTTTGAATAAAATCAAAAAAGTGTTAAGGTGTTTAGTTAACCACTGATTGAATATAATCACCCACATTTGAAAACTTGTTCTGATGGTGACAAAAATCATTTTGATTCAAGATGCAATTGCTAAAGAAATGTAATCTATTTTATTTACAACTACAGACTCATTAAGGCATGGTAACTGGACTTTCTAATATTTCTATTGTCTCTAAGAACTTTACAAAGACTGCAAAACAGAAGCAGCCCCCTGAATGTTTGTTATAAAATTTAATGTGCAGACAGGTATAACAATAGGTGCAAAAATACTGAATAGAAAGTTTTTAAAGCCATAATTCCAAAAGGCAAACAAGCAGTACTGATGTTGGAACTATTGAATGAGACACAATTAAGGGAGGTGTAGGATCCGACCTCAATCAAGTTAGGAAAGATTGTGGGGAAAAAATAAAGCAACAAATGCACACTGTTCTGGTAATCTAAAAGAGAGATCAGAATTGAAAAGGTACACAGAGGCAACAAAAGTTTGGGGTATGGAACAGCTTCCATATGGGGAAAACTGCACACTGTTCAGCTTTGAAAAGAGAAGACTAAGGAGCAGGGAAATTATAGGTGGCTATAAGCTCATAAATAGTGTGGAGAAAGTATTTATTGCTTCAAACACCACAAACCTGTCAGTCACCCAACAACAAGCAACAGGCAGAATGTTTACAAACAAAAGGAAGTATCCCCCCCAAAACCCACAGTGCACAGTCAACCAGTGGAACTTATTGACAGTATGTTGTGATGGCCAAAATTATCACAGAGTCAAAAAAGTTAGATAAATTCATGCAGGATAGATCCATCAACACTATCAGCAGGGATGCAACACTCTCTGGGTGTCCTTAGTGTCTGACTATGAGGAGCGGGGAGTTGGATCACTCAGGCTACATCTATACTAGAAGTATCTGTATACAGAAGTAATTGTCGGAAGACGCATTCCAACAAAACTTCTGTCGACAGATCACGTCCACACATAAAAGCAGATTAATCTTTTGATCCAGCCTGTCAAGAAAAGGGCCCCCCAGATAGTTTACACAGCTTTTTTGTCAACAATTTCTGTTGATAAAACACATTGCATGTCTAGACACTACACAAGTTGTCAACACCAGAGAGTTTTGTAGACAAAAGTGGGGTTTTGTTGACATCGCCTCAGTGATTATTTCTTCTATTCATTTTCTCTAAGTTGGCTGACAATGACCACTATCAGAAGTGAAGAGTACTGGGCGAGATGGACCACTGGTCTGACCCAGTAGGGCCACTCGTGTTTGGGCATTGGGAATTTGGTTCCAAAGCATTCTTTGGGAAACACAGATGCTGAGTTTTCTTTTTCCCTGGGGATGTTTTGTCCAAGGACTCTGACCTCACTAACTCTCCCCCCACATCCCCAATCCCTCACATGAGGCCCCAGCCACATCCCACGGTTCTCAAGTATCCCTTCTCACCACCTTCCCTGAGCCACTAAACAGCTGTGGCTGGTGGGTGCTTTTTCTGGGGGTGCTCCTGGGCTGGAACACCCCCAAACCTGGTGCCTATGGTTTTGAATATAACTAGAGATGCAGTGCCTCCATAGTTGCAGGTGATGTTAGCTTTCCATTGTAGGGCCAATTTTCATACAAAATTTGCATAAAATCCAAGAGGACATGAATATACCAGCAGAACCTACAAATACACAGAAGCCCATAAGAAAAAAACACATCATCAAAATAGCTGTCATTATTAGAGGGAGAAACAACCCCATGGAAAATGGAATGTTGAAACATCTTCCATAGTAACCACAAAGATTCCATCCTTGTATTAAAATTTGACTGTGCTAAATGCCAGGCACATTACAAAATATAAACACTCAAAATTTCTTTGTCCATTGATCTGGATTGACTATGGGGCACTATGCAGTGTTACTAGCAAATTCGGGACACCAAAATACACAACCTGGGTAAACACTTTGTAAACAGCAAATTAATTTTACTTTTCTTTAAAGTACACTTCTGGTCATAAGGACTGTAAAAACAAAGCCACCCTTTGTAACAGATTTGCTCCAGGTATACATAGAGTCAATTTTCTGAGAAAAATAAGCTTGCCACTTTTCAACCCTGGTAGTAGTGTTACAGGGAACTGAGCCGGATTTAAATATGGCTCATACATCAGAATAGTTAGCTACACTCTAATGTCGGCATCTTTTTTCAAAGAGGTATGTGAACTCAGTGAAGCCAGCTTCAATTTTAAATCCCAGTGGGAGCTTGTAGAAAAAGCCACATTTTAAATTTGTAAAATAAGCACCTCTGATTTTCAAATTAAATGCAACAAATAGGGAAACAGTGCTATTTTTACAGATCTTTTCAGACCACGGTAGCAACGTACACTTTCTATGGAAAAATTACTGATACCGCGTTCTGTAGTATTCAGTAGTGTTTGCTGGACTCTGCAATTTGTATCCATAAACCTCTCCTGGCCACAATCATACTTTGTTTTGTGAGGGTTTTACATAGAGGAAACACTCATCCTATCCTATTCAGTATCCCTAAGCCACTCGGCTCTGTATGTTTTGCCAGTCAACCTGCAGGTCATGTAATTACTTATGTATGATGCAAGCACTATACCCATTTACACCTTACAAGATACATATTTAAACCACATCAGCAAAATCCCTAACGGCATCAAAAGCTGACTTGATTTAAACTTCCCAACTAATCAGACTTACTGATTCTCCAAGTTTATCCAAGTTGTCCAGGAAATATTTTACAGATTCCCCCTAAAAAACAAAATGAACAGATTAGTGTTTTTCATAAATGGCACATTTAATCACAGTAGCTTTACATTCTGAAGTCTAGTTAACTCACTTAAACCAAACCTACTCAGAATAAAAGCATTAGCCACCAAATTCTATTTAGTTCTGTATGCAACTATAAAGAGAAATTTGGTGATGTTGGCACTCAGATTAATATTTAGCCCTGTAAAAAAATGCATGACCAGTAATTTTTTTAAACTGTTTAGAAGAACTATTTTAAAGTTTAGGATTGCCATATTTTTACTAGTGCTGTGCATTTGGGCAACCATTGTATAAACACAAATTCATGACTGAGGCATAAAATAACTGCATTTAATATACTTTGCTATTCCTGAGTAGTCATATACAGATAGGCACGTGAATATACACAGGTCAGCTGTGATGTTATTTAAACTGTTCAATGAAGCCAACTCTAGCTGTTGAGCAGGGCACATAGCAATTATCAGTTGACAGAGAACCATGAGCAGATGAAACAAACATTTTAATATGGCTTCTTGACAAAGGCTATCCTGAATAAGCACACCTTGTTTAAAAAGTTAAATGCTCCACGCTGCATTTCTGCGTATTTCTTTTAGCAAAGAGACCATCTTTTAAGTGCAAGACAATACCTCACTTTGCATGTGACAACTGGAATTCTGAACACCATTAGATGCAAAGCCAAAAAATGTATAGGAGGCCTGAAAAATTCTACTTTTGGTTGATGCTACACGACAAACCTATAGGTGTTGTAACAGAAATGACCCTTTGCGATATTTACTGTCATAACAGGAGGGCAAAGCCGTAAGTTATATTTCACCAGTTCTTAACTGAAAAGTAATCCAGGCTCACCTGGCCACCAATTTAAAGAGAGAAATCTATATTAAACTGCTGGTGATGGTTAGAGCAGGAAGTCAATATTTTGCAGTGCATAAAATTCATCTGTGCACAAAAAGAAGAAATTACAAGATATTCACGAATTGGAAGAACTACTGAGTTGTAACAGAACTACAAATAAGAGAGTAGATGTATTTCTGATAAGGTCCCTAACTAAAGAATGAACATTTAAAATGTGATCAAACAGGCATATGACACACGTATGACAAATTTGAAGAGCAGCAACGCGTATGCCTCATTGATGCTCGTGAGAGGAAGAGACCAACAACAGTAGCCACACCAACAGAGCCAGGACAATTCCCTTGCTCCCACTGCGAATGCCCATGCCGTTCAAAGCTTGGACTCCTCAGCCACATGCGAGTCCACAACCGATGAGCCTATGCTGGCTCAAGATGTCATCATCAGACGGACTACCTACCACAAACAGGTAACTTTTCAGAGAAGTCAGAATTGAAGAAACCAAGACACCAGAAAATTCTGTCTAGTTCTGACAGGCACAGAAGTTAAATGTCCTTGCTAGCTTTATCATTAGTAGGTGGGGAGGTCACCTCATGCAAGTATACACTACACTCAGGTATTAAAACTACTCTTTTTAATGCAAGCCTTTAATTAAGCAAGGCTGGCATTTCAGCGAGAGTCACCTTGCTTGATAAACTTGAAGGGACAGACCCTGAGGCAAGTAGTTAAGGAAACACTATCACATTACATTTTATCTGGTTTATTGTCACATACTTTTCATAAACTGACAGTCTGCAGCTTTGGAAAATGGTAATGCAGATTGCAAAGTTTGCTGGAGGGAGACAGTTCATTCTGACTAAGTTCAGCCATAATGCTATGTCTATCCTAGACAGTAGTTGGCTGCAGATACACGATTACAACTACACCATTGCATAGCTAAAACTGACGTACCTGCGCTTGGGCTAGCTTGTCTGTCAACAAGGGAAGGTCAGTGGAAGAGTTTCTCCCTTCTTTACTCCTTCCCTTTTGTAAGTTTTTTTTTAGTTCTTGTGGACTTCTGTTCATGCTTTCCTCCAAGTGTGTCTAGCTTTGGAATCATCTCCTTACACAGGTCATTGCTGTACATGACACAGCTCAAAGTGAGAGATTCAGCACTTCTCAATCTCACTTGCATTCTTTCAGATTCACTGGACTAAGAACTGCTCTGACTACAGCCTTGCTCATTCACTTACTGTGTTTGAGCAACATTTAAATCTCCACAGACTTTTTATTAGATCCATTCAGCAACTACCTCCCATCAGACTAAAATGGAATTCAGGCAACTGCGCACTTAACACATTTTCACGGTTTAAGAATTAGAACTATAAATACTTCAGCTGAATAAATGATAAGATTCAAAGCTAGTAAATATCAACTTAGGCAGACCTGGATATTTTTCATTAATCTAGTCTCTAAAGAACACTTGGAATGTACAGCTAAGACAAGCACCTTATGGTCCACTATGAAGATAACTGTTGTCATCTTAATTTTAACTGGAATTGTATCTTTTTTCTTCTTTAAACCTACGATTGTCTTTAAATAACCAAGGCAGCTAAGCGAAAAAACGAGGAATTTTTGTCCAAGTTAGTTTGCATTTGACAGAACTTGAGTATTTATTTTAGTTCCCAAAGATCTCAACCAATTTTTTTTCCCTGCAGCTGTTGCTCAGAGTAGATCTAATGGCATGATGTAAGAAGGAATAACCTCCTCTATGCTAGTGCTCTGTGCTGGCACTACTAGAGCTGCATCAGTGATAGCAACAATGGAAAAATGGGAACAAAACAGAAGGCACACCAAGTCTCTGGCGTCTGGAAAACTAGTGAAATATCACAAAAGAGAAATCCAAGTGACTGAAAGGAGAATAGTAACAGAGAGTAAGCCGTGCTAGTCTATACACTATCAAAACAAAAAGCAGTCAAGTAGCACTTTAAAGACTAGCAAAATAGTTTATTAGGTGAGCTTTCGTGGGACAGACCCACTTCTGGTCTGGCTATGGTCTGAAGAAGTGGGTCTGTCCCACGAAAGCTCACCTAATAAGCTATTTTGCTAGTCTTTGAAGTGCTACTTGACTGCTTTTTGTTTTGAAAGGAGAACAGTTATTTTAACCTCTATTGCCTACTGAGCCCTTGGGAGACAGAAACCTTTGTTAAAAAGACTCAAGACCTCTAACTCCTAAGCTGAAAGTTCACCATATCCTGAAATCCCATGAGCAAAAGCCAAGACAGACAACACTTGGCACATCTGATAATTAAGGCTAACAAGCTTTCAGGACTTGAACACTCACCCAAACCCCACAATCTCAACACAAACCAAACTTTACAAAGTGTTGTTTCTGGGAACCATGCTACAAAACTGAGGTAGGAATAAACTTTGCAGAATCATGGACGTAACAAGTTGGAAGATTAGCATTGCTGCACGGTTCTCGCGCCTTGGGAAATGTCTACACTTCAGGGACCAGCCCAGCATGGCTCAGATACTGTAGCTTTGCTGGCATAATGACAGTAGTTGTAGACTACTTCTGCATTGTCAGCATAGGAACACCACCTACCAGAGTAATGTTAGTTAGGCTAACGGAAGCTCTTGTCGACCTAGCTGCAACTGTAACTGGCTTACGTCAGAATAGATATGATGTGGATTTTTCATATGACGTGGATTTTTCTAACCTCTGACTGATGTAACTACATCAGCCAAAAAGCAAATCATATTCTAGCATAGCAGAACTGCGTTAAATGTGAGCCTGAATGTACTTGAAATTGAGAAGAAAGCTACTTCTCGTCTGGCACTCTTGGTACCTGACTGATACAGAACGAAAGGATTTGATGAACCACGGGAGGTCAATACTGCTTAGCAGAATTACCAAACACTTCCACTGATTATTAGGGGGTAAATTACACACAAATAACATCACCACAGAACACCGAGAGCCAGGACTGGTGGTGGTAAACTTTACCGAACCACACAAAACTTGGCCACCCCCGTGATAAGCAGGTATCTGACTAACCAAAATCATGCTGGACATTGGATGTTGCTGGACAAGAGTGTGCTGGATGAAAGCAGCTTAACTTGTTCCGACGTGTGAAAAACAAACAAACAGTTCAAGCAGCTCTCAAAGCATGACCAAAAAAAAAAAAAAAATGATTTTCAATTGCACAAAGGCATATATACATTGCCTGAAAGATGCTACTGAGCTTCTTTTTCACTGTTCAATAATCTCGCACGGGGAGGGAATGCTTCTTAAAGAGGAAAATGCTAATGTCAGTGAAAAGGAGAAAAAACTGCATACAAGGGCAGAATGCTACCTCACTTACATGCCAGACTATATCACTTAAGCAACAAGTAGTGTGATAAAGCAGTATTTTCAGTTACACTCAGTATGATACAGCAAAATGCATGGTTTCTGCAGATTAGCTATGGAAGGTGGCCTTACAAGATCTTCCCCTGTGCAAACATCAGCCTTTCCACCATTGGTATAAAACTAAAAATAGACCTCCCTCTATTATCTTGGATTTCAGCCAATTCCTTTGACTGTTCATAGATGTGTTCTTTTGTTTAACTGTAGTCAGCTGTCCAGGGCTGAGCTCAGCTGCAGACCTCAATCCTCCCTCCAATTCAGAGGTCTGTGTAAGCCACAGGAAACTCATTGTTAAATAACAATTCATAACTGTCAAGTATTAAATTTTCAGAAAGGTTTGATTCAGACAGCTTGTGTGCCTTCTTGAGTCTTGTGATATCTACTGAAGTCAAAGCAAACTTTTTTAGTGTGATCACACAAGTCACGTTTCAAACAAATTTGAGGAAAACACCTAATGTGTCCTTATGGAGACGTTCTAACCATCGGCTGCTATTTCAACATTGTATTATTTTTTTAAAAATCCAGGCTGAGATTCAAAGTTCAACCATCTTTCACCAAAAGACAGCAGTAATAACTAGATGTTTTTTCAGTCACTCTTTTTACAAGAGAGTCTAATGGATTATAACTACTAGGCTCCCAAAATCCAAAGTTAACTTTTAGTAACAGTTCCCTTAAACAGCAAGAAAACAGCCCCCAAGTACATGCTAGCATTTAAAGTAATTTCACACACACACACAAGTTGTCTGGTTGACATGCACAGCAAACGAATGAATGCTCCCTTTAAACCCTAAACAGTTACTGAGTGGCACCAATTCACTGACAAAAACAAAGTGAGCTAATTTACATGCAAAACAAGTAATCAAAACTAAAACCAGGCCAAGTTGCTCTCCCTATTAAGTTTCATTGGATTTTGGTAAAGCATGTGTTTTGCTACTTATTTAATAGCAACAACATTTAAAAGAGCCTCAAACTAAGAATTTAAGAACTAGAAGATTAAGCATTCACATTTTTATTCACCTATCCCAGTTTGGATGATTTACTGAATTGCAACACTGGCCTGAAGTATACTTTACAAAGATTTTGAAGAGGAAACCTGAAGGCTTCCCCCAAGGATCCAGATTATCCTTCCACAGAGCATAAAAGAGAAATTAAGAGCATTCCTAATTACAAATAATATAGGATTTAAGCAATCCACTCAGTACCAATTAAGGTAAGAGTACAAAGCTTTCCTACATTCCCCTATGTTATCTGAAGAAAAAAAGGCTAAACAGGAAGAAGCCCTGGTCAGTGCTAAGAACAAAACGTGATCACAATTGTCCCACTCCTTGAGGATATCTGGGGATGGATTACGAAAACGAATAGAAAATGCAAGTAACTGGTAAGGATAACAGGACTGTGGAAAAGTAGTCAGGACTTTTAATTCCACAGCATACCACCACCTTAATAAACCTCAAACCTAAACTTTAAGTGTGTAAGCTTTTGGTTTTGCTTTTATATAAATATACAGCAGAGAGGTGTGGCTTTCACAAAGTTAGGAACCTTCAGTTTTCATTTCCCCAAATTCAGACATCTCATTTCAAAGCAAGATGACCATCAAGTAATACTGCTGCCACTTTTTCAGTATTCTGGGATCTTAGCAATCAATATAATTAAGTTATTGCTGAGTCAGACATTCACCTTAACTCTGAACTTCCTTGATTCTATGTTTGTTAGGCCAATAAAACTAGGTTGGGATAAACTCCTTTGTCTCACCTTTGATCTTGCTACTAAAACCTTTTATTTAGTCATCTACATTAAGTGTGAGTTTGCCCTTGAATTCCTGACCCTGCATCCACTTAGTCACATTCATATTAGCCACAGCTACTCCAATTCCACCCTCAGCCTCCCGAAGCCATGTGAACTTTAGAATGTTTATAAATCGGTAAGCTACTCTGCAGACTTTGGTAGGACCATCACCACATCGGTCATTCACTAGCTTCCTATTTCATCTAAGAATCTGTTAGAACCTCTGAAATCACAGAAGGCACCTACAGAGTAATTCCTCTCACGTGTGACAATCTTTGCCCATTTTTAATAAGCTAGCAGTAGCTCTTCTGCGGGGATTGCTCATAGAAGTAAGTACCTGTCACCAGAAGAACTCAATTCCTTGGGTGGGGTATCCCCCATTTTATAAACAGGGAAATCGGGGCACAGGAAGGTTATGGAACTTGGTTGAGGTCACAAGTCAGCAGCAGCAGGAAAACAGCTTGTGTCTCAACTACCACTATTCCCCTCTAGTCTCTGAAGAGGCTTTACCTAATGTAATTTAGAATTAGGTAGAGCATAGATACAGTAATCCCTTGAAATGTGCAATTTCAAGTTGCACTTATGTTGCATTAAAACTAGTTAAGCACAACTCAAAATCCCATTCCCCCTCGCCCAATCCCCCCCCCCCCACAGCTCTAACCTACCCCAGGCTTAACCCCCTGCCCTCCTCCCACAGCCCCAACCCACCACCCAGCTTAAACCTCCCCAACCCCAGGGCTTACCTCTCAAAAGGTGCCCCAGGTGCTTCCCTGGCTGCAGAATGTGCGTTCCACCACAGAAACCACCCCCCCCAGCTTAACTGAAATTCCAGTTATGCAAGGGTGCGTGGCAATACAACCCCCACATAACTCAGACTACTGTACTTTATACAGATTAAAAAAAAAGCACTACTTACAGAGTTTACTAAATACATTAGTATGACAAACTGAATTTATACACTATCAAAACAAAAAGCAGTCAAGTAGCACTATAAAGTACATGTATATGAATTTATACAGAATAAGACTATCTACACTGGCACTGAGCAACAATTTTTTTTTTTGTTCTTCACAGGTGTTAATCTCTCCACCCCAACAGCTCTGCTTCAGCAAGTGCTAGCGTTTATACTACTGGACTTCTAGCTACATGGACACGGCTGTGTTGGTAAAAGCTGTGTCGTGTACAAAGCCTAAGAGTGTTAGATTGTCCGGGAAGCTACAGCTAGACACTTTTCCTGGAGGTAGGCACATCACTATCAAGTGCATCACAGCTCCTCCCACCTCTGCTTAAAGCATTACTTCCTTTTTGTGCACAAACAGATGTTCTGAAAAAAGCCAAACCCCAAATCAGAACTTCATTAGGTGAAAGAAGGCTTCACTTCTAGATTGCTTTAACAGCTCCCATTTTACTAACTGCCCTGAAACAAACTTTAGACCCAAAACAGAATGAAACGTGAAAACAATTTGTTCGTTACTGCTTGCAGTCCAGTTAGGAGAGAGGAATCAAATCTATTGTTCATCTACAAGGCAGTCTCTTTATGTCCACAGTTTTTCATTTGTTAAAGGATTTCATGAGAACTATGAACCAGCTACAAATTATTTTCAAAATTCAGTATAATTTGGATTTAAAGAGGAAGACCTCTGAAGGCTCTGTGATTCAGCCATGACTCCAATTCAATAGAATGTGAAAACTAAAACAGACAAAGAAAAGAAAGAAGCTACAGGTGACAAATTTTAGTCTGAATAACTAATGTTAATAGAAGCAAAGGAAAAGACTTTTTTTAAGCCAGTAATATCCATGCAAGTCTCCATGCCTTATTTATGGTGGAAAGGCACTAATCTGTGAGTTCCCAAACCAAGGAGAACAAATGCTATTCTATTTCCTTATGAGGACTTACGCTACACAAAGAATACCAAATATATACCAAATACAATCTGGATACAACTTCTAGAGTAACATATGCTCTAGGTTACCATAAAACAAACACAGGCAGCTACAAATAGGAGGGAAGTGAGGAAAGAGGAGCACAAAGATTCTATATTAAAAAAATTAAACAGCATTAATCTGAGGTGTCAATATGTTGTTTTAAATGCAAAAAAATTGGATTTAAAATCAAAACTACTAATCTGAATTTAAGCATTTCCCTTAATTTGCCTCCAATTTGTTCCAACTAGTACTTCCTTTTTTTCCACAGTTCGCTATATACTATTCTAATTAACTCTCTCTAACAAGGGTGGTTAAACTTAGTGATCCCCCCCAGGACGTATGACAATCTTCGTAAATTTGAGCACCAGGTTGCACCTGCGTGAAGGCTTTGGGCCTGCAGCAAGCTCACGATGCTCGTGGCTTCAGCAAACAGGAGGCACCTGCTGGTGGCTTTAGCAAGAGTAGGGCTCAGGATCCGAGTCCCAGCCCATGCTTACAGCATGGCTGAAATCCCTAGGCCCTCCAGCCCCACCCTCGGGGCGGGTTCCCAAGCTTGTCTCTTCTCCCGCATCTGGTAGGTGGATAATAAAGAGGGGACAGAGGGGCTCTGCAAGCCACGATTTAAACATAAAAAGAGCTGCATGTGATTTGCAAGCCACTGTTTGGCCATCCCTGCCATATAACGCTATGCAAAGAAATATCAGCTTAAAATCTTAAGTACCATGGATACCATAGCCACGGCTCAGTTTACACTAAAGAAAGATTTCTAGTTTTGAATGATCTTATCCACAAGGAGGTAATCAATGAGGGGTCGACATTTTCTCTAAAATGTACAAAAAATAAACCAATTAGGTAGTGTATAACTAAGCTGGGTTTGTGTACACAGAGGTCAAACGGGGGCACGAGCAGGGAAAGGAAAAAAAAACACTTTCTAAAATACTCCTCACTGAAGCTTGTTTTGCAAACAGCCATTACAGAACAGCTTTCAGTTGACAGCAACTGGAGATACTATCAAACCCAAGACCCAGACAGTAAAGTGCATTGTATAGCATTTAGAATCATCCAACCAATCCAAAGCTTCAACAAAGCTGAACAGCCCTCGGCTGTGTAGAGACTTGTACGTGCATGCAGTATCTGAGGACAAAGACACCACTGTAATTATTGGTACATCTATACTACAGCCTGGATCGATGTTCTGAGATTGATCCACTAACAGTCGATTTAACTGGTCTAGTGAAGACATACCAAATTGAATATAAATCACTCTTGCGTCGAGCCTGTTACTTTACCCCAGATGAAAAGAGTAAGGATTGATTGGAGAGCTTCTCCCATCAGATAGCCCCACGGTAACAACTTAAAATATGCTGACTCCAGCTATATTATTCAAGTAGCTGGAGTTGCACAGCTCACACTAACTTTCTGCTGTACTGTAGACAGATGTAACCCGTGTCAGTTTTGCTACAGCACTAATTTCAACTGTGAGGATGACCTCCCTAAGACCATTCCAGCTTCTGCCACAGAGGTTCAAGTCAGCCCAGTGAACACTTTTCTCTTTTTTTTTTTTTTTTTAAGTGGGAACTATACTGAGTGCGAAGGACTTGCGAGTGCCAAGACACCAAATACTTTGTGAAAAGTACTCAGCTGTTTTAGTCAGTCAGATCCAGAATGGAAACTAACCTGTGACTGTAAAGCAAAACAGAATGCTGTTCCAATTATTACTGTTTCAATTCCCGAGTGCAGAAGTTTCTTCATCTTTTCCTTCCATATAAAGTTTTAGTGTTACTTATCAAGTACCTGCAGCAGGTACTTTTAAACTATGACTCTTTGGAATCCCATTCCATTGTGATCTGACAAAATTTCAGGTCAGAACATTCATCTAACCACCACTGAAATCAACTGGAAGCATGCATTGACCAGGGAGCACATACTATCCAAGACCAGACTGCCACCCTTTCAAATACTATTTATACTCTAGAAGCATCTATATGCTTCAGATGTATGTGCTACACAGACTGGAACCAACAGAAAAAAAACTTTTTTCCTCCTAATGCACTGAGCCGCTAGACTCCATGACTTCATACATATGCAACTCAAACTACTTTTAATCCAGCCCTGAAGCAAGAGTGAGTCTGCAAATCTGTTGCTCATCATTCAGAGCTATGCTCCTTTCTAAAAGCAGCTAGTTTGCACAGATCATCTCTCAAGGGTAACAAAAGCCTGGCAAGCACTAATCTGCCATATGGAAACATATCAGCACTACAGTGTTACACTGAATACCAGTTACAAACAGCAACAGTGCATTAAGTCACCTTCCTATATTAGGGGCAGCCAACTTTAAACTAGAGATTGTTACACTTAGTGCTGTGTATGCTATGCAGAAGACAACTTGGACTGGTAAGGCAGAGCTTCATGAGAACAGCGACCATTCATGCACTTGGGGTAAGAAAATCAGGATTCTAATGAACATGAACTCATTCCCTGTGCAATCTCTTAAGAGAAAGACAGCAGACCACAAATTCAACAGCTCCTCCTAGTCAGTCAATTTGACTATCTAGCACAGTGGTTCTCACTGGTAACACCTTTTTCACAGCAAGTATTGAGTGCAGAGCCCATATAAATATTTATGAAGTGCTTTTAATTTAAACACTACCATAAACACTGGAGTTCAGGGGGTGGAGGCTGACAGCTTGTGACCCCAAAATCCCTATTTAATAACCTCAAAACCCCCGAGGAGCCTCCACTCCTCAATCTAGCAGTCTATTTGAACTGAGTAATGGAAAATTCTAATTTCTTTGGCTCAAGGATAACATTAAACCAAAGTAATTAAACACTTTGTGGCATATACGTGCTACCTGTTAACATTTTGATTATATTTAAGATGTAAAAATCACAGCAGCTTGTGAAATGCACTAATTTTATGTATTAAACATTTAAAAAGTGACATAAGAGCCAGAAGAAAAAAAGGCAAGTGTCACAAATCAACAGCACGGAAAATCTTATGCACAGCACCCAGATGCAATACAAAGCAAGTGACATTTCACATTAGTTATGAGACTTCACAACAGAAATGCATATTAGAGCAGAGGCTCCCAACTTTTCCACACTATTGTACTCCATTTCAGGACTCTGATTAATCTTTCTAGTGTATCCCCAGGTTTCACCTCACTTAAAAAGTCCAACAAAACTACAAGTGTCACAACAAGCTTACTGAAAAATTGCTTCTGCTCATTTTTAACCAATTATATTTTAGTATATCTTAGAGAATATAAACGAGTCCTTGCCTTTATGAAATCTGAGTTTGTACCAACTTCACTAGTACTTATGTAGCCTACGTAGAACTAGGCAAATATTTAGAAGAGTTGATGTACCTCTTGGAAGACCTCCTGTACCCCGGTTGAGAACCACTCCACTAGGGGAAAGACTCTATCAGTGCTTTTTGAAACAGAGGTTCAAACAATCTTCATTAAAAATACGAACCTAAGCATGAGATAGTAAAATAGAGCATAAATTCTGTTCATGTTTTAGCTGATGTTAGATTAAGTTTGCCAGAAAGTCTTTTTCCTGACTGAAATTTCTGCATCCCTCCCCCTTCACTCACTTGTAGACTATTAGGAAACCACAGAGCACAGTCAAACTGCTAAGATTCTAAAAACTGAACCTCTCTGATCCAGCACTCTCAACCAGCAACACTGATAATTCGTCATAATTTTAGTTAGCCACACGACCATTTCTCATGGGTGTAACTGAGTTTCGGGTTATCCCATGAAATTTGTTCACAGCCACCGGTGCTGACTCTCAGAAGTCTGTGTTATTTAGTTGTAATTCACCCCTAAATGTCTTTAAGAATCCAGTAAGGAGTGGAAGTATTGGTAATGCTGCTAGACAATATTAACTTCCCATGGTCTGGCAAATTCTCTTGCTCAGTACTGGTCAGGTCCCAAGGGTGCCAAACTAGAGAGTTTCAAGCCGGGCTCACTTTCAAACCATTGCTGTGGGACGAGATACAACACAAAAGTTCAGGTGTGTTTATGTCACTACAATTAGATTACTGTTTTGTTGTATATTCTGTAGCAGCCCTTTAAGATTATTTTGAGTCTTTCTTGTTCCTTAGTGACATCTTAGTTAAGTGAATTTTCCAGATCTATTCTTCCACTCCCTTATAATTTCCCTTAAATAATTCCCTTTTATTGAAATTTATCATGCTTGTCTCAACTGATGAATTCAGGGAGCTGTTTTAAAGAAAGTACAGCACAATGGGTTAAGAGGCTCTGAAAAATGGGTGTTTCATGGGAATGGATCTTATAAAGTCCAAGACTGCTTGCTTTGAAGCATCCAAATGTACATCAGGGATCAGAATTCTGTGAGGAGAAAGGGGTCATACATACTGTTTAGATAAAAATTCCTTACTCTTTTCAGATGCATATAACATTTGTGACAAGTACAGGCATTAGTTCCAATATGTGAAGGCATAAATAATCGTTTTTCAGTTGCCAAGCCCTGCTCCTTGATCTCTATTGATTCATCAAAGATGGACAGCAACTGGGCTTAAGGTCTGATTTCTTATTAAATTTACTACATTGATTAAGTTTAAAAGGTAGAACAGAGGCCCAACTTCAGATGTCCATTCTTGGACATACTTTATTTGACAAAAAGTTGCTTGTGTTCAGTCTAGAAGCATGTGTTCCAGCATCCTCTTCTCCATAGTTCCCTCTCATTACTCCATGCTAATGGCAAATTAAATCTGGACCAGACTGAGGCCTAGTGTTACAATAAAAGACTTAGTTGTTAACTTGATATTGACTTAAATTAACAGTATTGCTCATGAATCACTGACTGGTAGAAGTGCAAGCTCTGGATCAGTGCTTTCTGTATTTCCAAGGTGCCTGCGATCCAAACACTTCACAGTGTATCAGTAAATAGATAAGCAAATGCAAAACTTGATTAGCAGAACAGTTTGCCTGAGTAAATTAGATTAATTAGTACCAATTACAAGCAGCTACTTTGCTGCCACAGCCAACAGAAGCACTTGAACTGCTTTCCTTCTAGACAATAAAGTAAGATGAGCTATGCTCACATTTTCCTCACATCTGCTCTGGGGGTCAGAGAGATTGCTATGTTGCATTCATAGAAGAGTTATTGCTTGAACATTGAGTTTTGTTTAAAATATTCTAAAACTATCCAATAGAGTATTTCAACACTGAAGGCACAAACTAGCTGTAACCTGGGGGTGAGGAAGGGTCCACAGTGTAGTCAGTCAGAATTCCTTGCTCATGAGAAGACGCAAACTTGGTGCCCTTAAAGAGCTGTATCCAGTTTCCCTAGAACAGATACAACATGGGATACAGCAGCACAAGCTGTCTCCCACACAACACAACCTTGCCTGATTACATCCTCTTCCTTGAGGACTGAGGTAATCTCTATAGCCTTTTACTACTTCATCTTTGCTAAAAATGAGAACCTTTGTGCCAAGTGAGGTATTGTTTGACATGAATGACTAGAACTGCACAGAGAACAAATTCATTCCACTAGACACCTAAACAGGGAGCTTTGTTACTAAGGCTGTTAACCAGGGAAATCCAGCAGCAGCCAGCTGTGCAAGGCCCGAGCATCCCCAACCACAAAGGAAATGGGCCCCCACAGCCACACCGGGGCTGGGCAGCAAGGCCTAGATTAAAATGGTTAAGTGCTATCATTTAGCTTAGATTGGTAATAAAATTGGGATGTTAAAATGGTTAACAGTAGATTTCAACTGACAATTAAGGGATATAAACCTTTCTATTCAATTAGAAATCCTCATGTTTCCTAGCCTCTGAGTTACTACCAACTTTACCACGGCTGTACCATTTAACAATTCAGACTACATGTACCAACCTGTGCTACCTTCAAGTTTAGTGGCTAAAAAAGTCAGCTCTGAACGATTATGCCAATATCCTGAACACTGCATTGCAA
This sequence comes from Carettochelys insculpta, assembly GCF_033958435.1. Classification (NCBI taxonomy): domain Eukaryota; kingdom Metazoa; phylum Chordata; order Testudines; family Carettochelyidae; genus Carettochelys; species Carettochelys insculpta. Next base: position 20,459,077 of record NC_134156.1, on the reverse strand, counting down.
GTAGAGCGTGGAAAAACTCTTTCACAAGTTGCAGAAGTAATTACTACAGAAATCAAAACAGCAGAGACACCCTGAACTATGACCACTGCAATCAACTGGTAGGTATGGAAAGTGTGTCAGCATTACTTTAACCAGCAGATACACAATTTTTTCTCATATCATGCTCTTTGGCCATCAGACATATAAATAATAGTATATTCAAGAGGGCTGTCAAATTTCATTTTTTTGAAACAGATTTAGCAAGGATGAATTGATAACAAGCTTAAGTTTTCGGCTTTTCTCACTCCTATGTGTCAAATTGCTAAGGAGAATAAAAAAAAACCAAAACCCACAATTAAGTGACTACCCCAGAAACAAAATGCTTATCAACTGCACGGCCAGGAACAGAACCTGGTCTCTTGGTGTCTTAACACTGGACTATTATCACTTCACTCAGTTAATAAACTTTAAAACGTCAAACATGGATTACGTTTGATTTGGATGAAAGGGCTTATAGGAAATGTATCCTTGACTGACTCTGGTCGTTATGGTGTCATATATGTATGATGTTTCAATGGATAGGCTCTTATCTCAGCAGTGCCCGTGTCCTCTCTGAAAACCCTATTGTACAGATGGGCAACCGAGGCACAAACCAGCTAAATTACTTGCCTATGGTGAGACACGAAGTTTGTAACAGAGCAGGGAATTAAACCAGGATCTTCCACATCTCAGCCCATGGAGCCATCCTCCCTGCTAGGAAGGTTACCATGCCTTAAAAAGTAGTCTGTATATGCAAATTAAATATGTGCCCCAGACCTCTGGCAAACTGCCAGCGTTTCCAAATGGAAAGAATGTATAAGTACACCAACATTCTGGATACCCAGTTCAAACATACCAAACATTCTGTATTTCATAAATCCCAAAGTGCGCACAAACATTTTATCAGCTGCCCTTCACAAGAAAAGCAAATGTATCGAAAGGAAACTGAACTTGCAGGGATAGATACATACCACACAGAAAAGACACTTCACCAGCTAGGTACAGGGTTTGGAACCACAAGAGGCAGTGTGAGCTGAACACGGCTAACAACAACATACCACAGCTTGCTGAGAACACAGCATACTGACATGCAGCGTGAAATTTTCTACATTTTGGAAATATGTTGCAGAAAAAAAAAAAAAACTTCTCTGAAATGCAATCAAAACCAACTCACACTATGTGATCAACCTGCTATATACCATACGACAGCTCCCCGATTATTTTGAATTTTGTTACCAAACAGAACAAGTCAATGGACCCGAAGGGGAAAAAATGTTGGTTAAGGGAGGAACACACTGCCAGGACAGAATTACTGCAAAAATGAAATTGCTGACAGGGAAACTAACCTCATTTTGGAAAACAAGGAAAGCCGACACAAGTTAGTATGAAGCATCACTGGAATGAATACTCAAAGTTGTTTAAAAAAATATTTTTTTATCTAATTGTTTGCATGGCCCCTAGGCTAAGCCTAAAACATACTTTAACCCAGCTATTTCACACTATGTGGGATTCAGCTGTCAGCTTAACACCATGTAGTTGATACCATGAGCTTGATAAAAAAGAAAATTACAGCTACCTAGCTACAATTTCAAGGAGGTGGATTTGGTACAGCAACAGAAAAAACCCTTCTGTCATTACAGGGTTTACAACATCTTAGGATAACTGCAGCACTGCAGATATATATCGAAGACATACTCACAGGAATTAAGGAGCCTGAAAAGCTGCAAACATTTTTGGCCAGCAGCCCAGAATACTCTAACATGAGAATTCAGGCTTCTTCACGTTGTCTAAACTAGAACTTAACGCAAATGTGAAATTTTGTAAATTACAAATTATATTCTAAAGCCAAAAGATTTTTTTTAAACTAGGAAGTAGCAATTCAAGAATTTTATATTCCTTAGGAAAATCTGAAAGATGTGAAAGGCAACTGGAAAGTGAAAACAATGAGAAGTCCAGTGGCATCTTATAGGCTAACAGATTTTTTTGGAGCATAAGCTTTCGTGGGCAAAGATCCACTTTGTCAATCTGGAAGTGGACTGTCTGCACATAACTCTGGGAAGTAATTTTTTACTGCTACCACTATCCCAAATAGGTGGCACAGATAACAATTGTAGCCATGCTGGTTCCAGGATAATAGAAACACAAGTTGAGTAAACCACTGAGATGTTGTTTCTTGGCATCTTATGCAAGCATGACTCCCACAACAGCCTTGTTGCCACTTGGTGCCATGCAGCAGCAGCTGGCCCCAGGCAGCGCAAAAAAAGTCTAGAGACAGAACCACAAACTCCCTGCAGGGGTTACTTTTAATGTGTAGATGCACTCACAGTGCTAATACCAAAGAGATATTTCTTGGGCTCTCATACAAATATGAGCCCACAGTCATGGGCTTGCTGGTTCCCGCTTCGGTTTTCCTGTTACCCAATTCTAGTGCATCTGGAGAGCAGCGGTCAGACCAGAGCACTAAAGGGGACTGTGGGTTACATTCAGAACCCCCCTGCAAGCTAATACATTCGATTTTAAGACATGGTGCTTCCCCACTAGCCTTTAATCAAACTTTAGAATTCACGTTTGACACTATACTAGTCAGGTAATGGCAATATTGCAATCTTGTTATTAATGCTCCCAAAAAAAAAAAAAAAAAAAAAAAAAAGAAAAAAAAATCGAGCTAATGGTATTTAAAGTGAAGACAGTCATGCGGTAATATTGAGCTAACTGCCTTAAATTTGAATTTCTCTCAGTGTAAATGCAGCCTTACCGGATCAATTTCCATCCCTGTGACCTTAAGAGGTTATTTATCTCACTCTCTCTTCAGCAACCCAGTCCCACAAAAAGCAGTTACAGTAAATTCTATTCTCTCCTCTCATCAGGCCATTTAGGGACTCACTGTACCTGAGAAAAGCCTACCAAGAATCAGGATTATTTGCAATATTTTATCGCCTTATAATAAACTGAATTAGGCAGAGAATTCAGCATGGACAAAATCCCATAAAAATTTCACCTTTCCATTTGCAACATGTAAAGCTACAACAAAACTGCAGCAAAACTAGCAGCAAAGATTTAAACTGAACACGCCTTTTCCTGTTTTCTATAATCTGATCTTACTTGTAGCACTGCTTCTAAGTAAACAGGAATCCAGATGTTATGCACATAGTTTTCACGTTATTTCAAGCATATTAGCAGCATCTTTCTGCAAATGATGATTCCACGGATGAAAGTGGAATTACTGTATCCACATCCTTAACTTTCAGTCCTACTTGTAAATTACAGAGGAGGGGGTTAAAAACAGCCTATGTCCAGATTATGAAGGGACATGCTGTCGAAGAATTGCTCAAGGAATGTGACGTGAGGAAAGGCTACTTCATCAAGTGCTGATTCCAAAACTCTAAATCCATCTAGAAGTTTCTGCATCTGATCCGAGTCTTAAAATCTGAGTTAGAGACCAGACTGAAGAGTTGAGTCTCTTTAAAAACAACGGGGAAAAATCCGAGAAGGAAATCCTAACTTCCCTGCCACGCTAGGAAATGCACCTCTCATGAAGCAAACACTGACACTAGAAGTTCTCTTCAGGTGCCACTAACTTTGAAGAGGGTCTCAAAAATAGCTTAAATCGCACAAATACTCTACCAACATAAACATAAAAGCCAGGAAATCCTTAGTTAAACTGTCAGATGCCCCTTACAATCTGTAATTTCACTTTCTCCATGTTACTTCTTCCACATTTACCACCCACAAAAAACACATGCTTCCTCCCTCCACCACCACCACACAAAGTATTGCACATTCACACTCCAGGCCTGTGGAGTGGTTATAAAGGGAGGTTTTGTAACTGAACGGAACATCGACTTGGTGCTGCATTTAAGGAAACTGTTAGTGTAAATGACAGATTATGTTTAACTGAGTCATATAGGAAGACAGAGGAAACAGTTTATAATAGAATGTACTGGCTTAGAAATTTGTAATATTTATTAAGTGATAGAAATGTGGGTTCTCTACACAGTCAATGACTGTGGTCAGGTAGCACTGCAGGGTTTGAGCAGAGGAAAGAAGTGGCATGAGTACGGTGGATGTGGGGAGGAAACATGAAAACAAAATCGTGGCTGTGTATGCAAGGAGAGTCTGAAGTTAAAGCCAGGAAATTCCTAGTTACAAGCTATGTTACTGGATTTAATCACTTCAAAAGCCAGAATCATTTAATGAGATTTTTGTCTGAAAGACAGTCACTATAAAAGTGCTAAGCATTACATTAAGCTTTACACCTCTTTCTATTGCCAAAGCACTGTACAAGCATTGGATCTTCATAAGCACTCCTGAGGTAGGAAAGCAACCACCCATTTTGTTGCCCCAGTTACCCAAGTCAATGGTTTTTTTGAGACCACACCAATTAGTGGCACAGTAAGGATTAGAAGTTCCAATTTCCACAAAGAGTAACCCTGTGTCTTAAGAAGCTACAAATGTTTTCACATCCCACCACCCTTCCATTAAGTAAGGTTAAGATGATTCTTCAATACCATGCTCCTGTCTCTAGTTCTAAGTAGCTTGTCAATACACATCCCTTCATCCAGCCCCTTCTCCCCCAGGACTCATTAAATTTGTTATAAGGATAGACTCGATCTCCCATAAGAGTTCTACTGTTACAAAAAAAAGTTTAAGGTGTACCTCTCTGCCCGTGATTTGTTCACCTCCCCATATATGACAAGTGAAAAGTTTTCTTTAAATCTGATGGAAAGCATGGGCTGAGATGCATACAAATTTCTAACCTTACCTCAAAGCCTTGCATAACTCAAATTTTCTGCTCATTCTCTCCTCCCACCACCTTAATTACTCCTGAGACTCCCTCCTGAGCAACACTTCTGCCTCTTCCTTCCAACACCATGCCACATATTTGAACAACCTCTTCAATCAAACCCACTAAAATAACACTTTCACAAAGCCATTCAGCAATGGCTCACCAAAAATCTGTACTCTGTGAAGCTGGCAATCATCCATTAGTACGTAAGAGCCGAGCCTAACCTACCCACATTCTCAGCTTTCTGAGGCAAGAAACACTGCGCTCAATATAGTAGTATCAATTAATTAGCTTCACATGTTTATAATTTGGTGCATATACCTTGATGAGTTTGAAAAATAACTTCGGCAATAAGCAATACAAATATACACTAAGTTTTAAAAAAAAAAAAAAAAAAAAAAAAACCCACTCAGTCAAGACAGCTACTATAATTTACTTTGAAAAATTTAGATTGTTAGTCCAGAAACGTCATCTCTAACAGATGTACATTCAGAGATTGTAATTTGGAGACAGTTTGTTCAGCCTCTGGGGTGAATTTTAGAAGACCGTAGCTAACACTAGCTCCAACTCAAACAAACAAAACCCCAAAAACCAACTGTGCATACACCGTAACTGTCAAAGCACATTTGATGGACTTAAGAAGATTTGAAGCTAGCAACACATGGGAGCTCTTGAACATAAAGGCTGATTACAAACATTAAATATGACTAATGCAATGATTTTTTCTATGAACAGCTTTCAAGATGAACTATGTGGTTTAAAGAACTCAGTATAGTCATATTTTTATGAAAGTTAAAATGTGGCATAACCACCTTTAATCAGGAATATCACCTTCCCAGGAGAAGAGCGCACTGGTAGAAGTTTTATTCAACTAACTCTTTTTCCAAAGACAAAAATCCTGTTTCACTTCAAATTCCTGTGTTGGATTCACACTCTTTATAGCCAATCCCACTGCCTCAGCAACCCCCCCCACATCTTAACATACAAAGCAACCAGTCTTGCTGCTAAGCAGGTCCCCATTATGCATACTGCCTGAATGTATGTTTTCTGCAAGCCCATCTAGCCTCAAAATGATACATATTTAAGACGGTATTTACACATCTTATTTTAAATCAGTGTATCCAACAGCCCATAAAAAAAGCTTAGGAAACATCATGGGCTATGTTTCAAACCTCTAATAGTTTCACAAGTAATCCCTTATTAAAACGCACAAACCTAGGTTGTTAATTTGAATTGTAACTTGATTTTTCCCCCTTCTGGTTTGTTAAAGAGGTGTTAGTCTTAGTCTACCTACACTGGTAGCTAAACAGTACAAGTTCTGCCATCCCTAACATAACTCAATAGTTCACTTTCGTAGACTAGTCTAATAGCTTCATCTTAACTTTGAATTTTCATTTCATTTCACAATATCAACACAAGTAGCAGAACTTTAACTTGGTATGTTAAAGTCAAATACAGAGTTCCTAGGTCCAAGACTATAGCTGCATTATTGGACTGGAGTACACAAAAGCTAAACATGAAAAACATTTAAAAAGCACAATAGTCATGAGAGAAACCTGATGCAAAGGAATGAAACTGATGTGTTTGGGTATCTGCTTTCCTACTCTGCTACAGATAAGCCAAAATTAAATAATGCATGCAATAGAATTATAGATTCCAAATTTCCCCTTTAAAACTGTACAGTAGGATAACAGTCCTGATAAAAATGAGATGTTATGGGTTTTCTGACAAACCAAGGATTGAAGGGTTTCACCAGAGGAAGAAGGCGGTGTAGGTGTGGTAGATATGGGAAGGGAATGTGATGAAAGCAAAATCATAGCTGTGCATTGCAAGGAAAGGCTGATAACAGTTTATAAAACCAGGAAATTCCTAGTTAAGTTAGTGGACTAATCATTTGAAGAACCTGAACTATAAACTAAATCTCAAAATGCATATCCTCCAAAGTAAAATAAAAGCAACCAAAGTCTCTTGCAGAATTACTTGGTATACACAATACAATCACAACTATACAGTTATTATGTAGCAAGTGAAAACATGGAAATCAATTGTTAAAGCAAGGAACACTACACGATATCACCTGCATACGAAAAAGCACCATTATAATAAATCCACAAGTTTTATCCGAGCTTCCGCTCTTTAGGAAAATCAGTTTAATGTTACTCTATGCTAGAATATGATTATTAGCCAAGAATAGGCTTTTCCTGGCATAAAGGCATACTAAACAATTTTTTGCATCTATTTTCATACCAGTTACATTAAAAATGAAACTTCCAATGGGTTACCATCCTGTGTTTCTTTTGCCATCCCATACAAACTATCCAACCTAGAATCAAGCTGCTTAATTAGTCCATATAGCCAAATGATCAGGAATGTACAGAGGGAATGCTTGCAAGATTGCTCAACCTGCAATAGAACAGCGGTTTAAAAACTTTTTTCTGTTAACTTCTCCTAATAAAATCAAGTCTGTACCACCACTTTCAAAACAAAACAAAAAATCCTACGCCCCCCGCCCCCCACAAGAATACTGGGTACTGATTCTCTCTGATAGCATTATAAGTAGTATCAATGGACTGAAGAAGAATTGTCTTGCAGTTTGGGCACAGGAATGAGACTCAAACCATCCAGATTCAACTTCTAGATTTGTTGTAGTCTCAACACATGATCAATACACAAGTCAACCTTAATGAGATTCACTTTTCTCATCCACAAAGTGGGGACTAATACCTTCCTTATATTTTGTTTCAGATTGATCTACCTTTCTTGGTAGAAAGTAAAAGCTTCATATGTAATCCCACAGACAAGCTTCTAGGTAGGCCTCGTGACAAATCAATGGTAACAGCCCAAGGAGACATTTAATTTAGTGTTTACTGAAAAATAATACAAGAACACCACATCATACAAATTTCATTGACAGCATTAAGAAAGCCACATCTTACCAGTTGGAATTCTCTGCGTCTGTCATAGGCATGCTGGATTCCACTATCTGCCCACAATGATTTAATTGCAGGAAGGTACTGTAAAAAAACCTGAGTCTCCACCATCCCTTGCGCCACCATTGCGGATCGAGTATCAAAAGCCATCATCTTATCCCCATTTTTCTGGTTGGCAGGATCTCCCCAAGGAATATGAAGTTTCTCTCGAGCATCTACAAGGACTCTTACACCTTAAAAAAAAAAAAATTGAAAAGTTACAGGATCAGATATTTTCAATATCTGCCATGTCTAGTTATTAACTAGGCCCTGAACCTACAAACACTTACAATGCATCTGGCTGCATGAATGTTTAAGTATTTGCAGGGCTGGGATCCTAGCTATAAAGGCTCTTCATCTCAGTGTAACATGAAAACTGTCAACATCTGCAATCAGAAAATGCAGTTCCTTTTGAAGAACATAACCAGCAACAACAGTTAGGCCCACATTACCAGAATTTTTTAAAATCTTGTACTATGTATACTATGGACCACAAATATCATCCCGCACAGAGTTAAGCAATGTAAATTACTCAGTAAAAAAATGTCACCAGGCCTATTTCTATGCAGTGTTGTTGCTGTTTAGGTCCCAAGATATGACCCACAATGTGGGTGAGAGAAACACCTTGTATTAGACCAACTTCTGTCAGAGAGGTGACAAAGTTTTCCAAAGAGGTCTGTATAAATTTTTAAGTTTCTTTTTCTCAGCAACAGAAGCTGAGCCAATAAAAGATATTACTTCACTCACTTGGTCACTTTACAAGACCTATTTGTCATGTCAAAAACTCTAAAATCAGTTTATGGCTGTTGAATTTACCTGACAAGAGCCCAAGATTTCAGGACTATAAACTAGTTATGCTAAGCATCATTTCAAAATAAATGGGAGACTCCAACATCTCCTTACAACACAGTTGGCAGATAACATAAAAATGCCTGTATCAGATCAGACCAATGGCCCACACTGGCCAATATCCTGTCTTTTAACAGTGACCACTGCCAGACACCTCAGAGGGAACAGAACTGAACAGTTATCCATTCTCTTTTGTCCAGCTGCAGATTCTGGAAGTTGAGAGGTTAGGGATACCCAGAGCATGGAGCAGAATCACTCACCACCTTAATCAACCACCAGTGGCCTTTTTTTGTACCCAGATGTACTTTTGATCTTCACAGCATCCACTGGCAATGAGTTCTACAAGTTGACTGTGGACTGTGTGAAAAAGTACTTTGTGTTTGTTTTAAACCTTCACTGGGTCAGCCCTGGTTCTGGGTGTTTTGTTTTGTTTTTTTAAATGTGAAAGGATAAACAACACTTCCTTATTCATGTTCTCCATACTACTGATGATTTTATAGACCTATACCACATCCCTCCCCAGCTAGCTCTTTTCCAAGCTGAACAGTGACAAACTTTTTGATCTCTCCTAACATGGAAGCTGCCCCATAACCCTAATAATTTGTCATCCTTCAGTGGCATTTTCGAATTGCAATACATTTTGAGATGGGGCATCCAGAACCATAGGCGATATTCAAGGCGTGGACATACTGTGGCTCTTTATAACAGCCCTGATAATTTTGTTCCTCATCTTTTTCCTAATGGTTCTGGTTATTTTTTAAATTGCTGCTGTGCAGATACTTTCAGGGACCTAATCACCATGAGTCCAAGATCTCTTCCTTGAATGAGAACAGCTAAGTTAGAGCTCATCATTTTCTATGGGATTATGTTTCTAAAAGGCATTACTCTGCACTCAGTATTAAATTTTATCCTCCCAGTCACCCCATTTAGTGTGATGCCATTGTAACTTTCTGCAGTCAACTTTCGACTTACCTGGAGAATATCTATCACCTGAAAATTTTGCCATCTCACTGTCTACTTTCTTTTCCAGATAATTTCTGAATGTTGAACAGCAATAGTCTCAGCACAGACCCTTGAGGGTTTCATTGGGAAAACTGATCATTTACAACTGCTCTGTTTCCTATCTTTCAGCCAGCGGTCAATCCTAAATCAACCTTCCCCCCTCTTATGGCAGCTTACTTTGCTTGAGAGCTTTTGTTGCAGTACACTGTCAAAGACTTTCTAAATTTTATGACCTTTGTCCATATGCTTTTTGACTGACTTAAAATATTCTAATAGATTAGTAAGGCAGGCTTTCCCTTTACTCTAGCCATTGTGAACATAATTTCAGCCGACATACCTAGTACTGAAGTTTGGCTTACAGGTCTTCAGTTGTGAGGATAACCTCCAGAGCCACATTACCTATCCTTTAATCAGCTGCGGCTGATGTAAACAATACATATCACAATCAGTAGTTCTTTAATTTCAACCCAAAAGTTCTGAAGGAACCTAAGTGTAATATAATTTGATCCTTGTGAGTGAGTGTTGATCAATCTGTTCCAAAACCTCCTTCTAGTAGTAGCAATAATCAGTTATAGATTTCATGGATTATGTCAGACAACCCATTTACCAATGTGACATTAATCAAGACTTCAGAAAATGAACATTTCTGTGTTTCAAGATACTCACTTGATTAAATCTACATCATTATTATTCATGGGTAGTGCCATTACGTGCACTATTTTTCTTCTCTAATAATTTGTCAGTGAAAATAACTAATCAATTTAAACTAATTTAAAGTTTTACCTTTCAAAACCCATACAAGCAGTATCAGTAAAAAAATAACACGACTGAGAAATTAATATCATCAGATTTTCTGATAAAGTGGAAAAAGTCTGAAAAGAGGAATTCAACCTGATGATGCACGTATAGGACCAGCCAAGGGAACAAAATATCCCGATTTGAGAACCGCTTCTACAAAAACCACACATAATTCATTCATGAGAGTGTGAATAATGCAAACTATTTTTAAATGTTCATTCTCTTCTAGTAACACAACCACCCATTCCAGATTGGCAGATGGAAAGAAAACTAAATATTAGAAGATTAGCCTGCAATCCTTATTTGCATATTTGCAGCAGCAGAACCTGAGTCTGCAAACAGAACGCTGCCTTGAACACCTGCCTAATACATCTTTGCTAAAGGGAAAACCTTACTTAGTTTTTGGAGATCCTAAATGCAGGGTGGGGAACCTAACACCCAGCATTCTAGATCTAGCCCCCAAGGCTCAGTGCTCCCCCTCCTCCCATAAGCATTCAGCCAATTGTGGGGTAGCGGCTGTAGAGCCACAAGCCTCACACACTGAAGTCAGGCAAGCCATATCTGGATCCAGCCCTGGCTCCCCCATCCCCAGATAGGGAAAGAGGAGCACTGAAGTATTACCAGAAAGCTTCCCTGCCTGCTAGAACTGCAATCAACAGGAGCAGCCAAGGACACAGAGTGATGTGTGCCCCTGGGGAACTATGCCAGTAAGTGCCCCCTTCCTGCCCAGACCTCCCTCTCCCCAGCCTGCTCCTGCATCCTACCCCCTCCCACTAAGACCTCCCAACCCCCAGCCCATGCCTTCACCCTCACCCCCGCTCCTGTGCCTTCCCTCCAGCCCAGATCCAATACTCCAAGCCCGCTTCCTGACAGCTCCCTCCCACACTGAACCCCTTATTTTTGGCTCCACCCAGAGCCTAGGGAGGTCCACAAAATATAGCCTGGGCCCCTAGTCTCTGGGGCCGGTGTTCAAGGGGAATGAAGGGAGTGTATTTTTCCCCCCTTTCTTATCTGTATGGCACTTCTGTGGGTCAGTAACCCCTGACCCAAAAAACACTGCCCACCCATCCTAAGCACTTGATGGAACAAAGAAAGACAAGGGGTAAATTTTTAACTGAGTAATTTACGAGTCTTGTTTCCCTCTTCCAAAAGTGATTTTCAAAGCCTCTTAGTATAGTTTTACTAAAAGTCAATGGAACTTAAGTCCTAAATCACAGGCACATACTGAAAATGGGAATTAAAACTGTGTGTGATTTGAAAATCTCATCCCTGTTGTCTGCCTTAAAAACTTGAAGTCTAATCTGAAAATGAGAAGACCATTCCCTACAACCGTGGCCATACCAGCCCTTGCCTTTTGGAAGGGGCATGGTAAGACGACATTTCAGCAAATGCTGATGAGGCGCTACCACAAATATGCAGAGCCTCATTAGCATCTGCCCAAGCAGTTCATTACCATTACCATTCCCCTTCCAAAAGGCGGGGGTTACCATCTCCACAGCCTATGAGTGCTTGGATGGCCATCTAGAAGACATTTAGATGTCACCCAACTGATCAGCAGAGCACCCACGGATAGCAGCATGTGTTTCTACAGGTGGTATACACGGGCATTTGTCTTCGTACATATAAAATTTATTTGGGACATGGATGGAAAAAATTAGAGGGAATGCCAGTGACAAGAATAATTTAGAGGAACAGGATAAGGAAAAAGGGATGACAGCAATCGTAGGGCATACTCATTTAAGCCACATACATGTTTCCATTTCAGCACTCTGGTTTTGAAGCAGACAGAGAAGGATGCACATGTTCAGAGAAGCCCACATATACAGCTACACCAACACAAGCGCCCACATTTACTGCAATACCATATCCACTAAACCAGTTTAACAGGCAAACTCTCCTCCCCCAAAACTCAGTATGCTTCTCTTCCATATTCTTTCAAAAGCACCATTTTCCTACCTTCCATTACTTCCTGCAGAAAAACATAGTGGATTAAAATGGAGAAGCTGAAATCTGACAGTGAGATTTTTTTTTGGGTACACATTGAACTTCCATGGTCCAGCTCCAGGGCACTGGACCAGAGTTCTGTATTGTGTAGCGCCATTATCAACACTTCCACTGCTTACGGGGCTCTTAGAAGACATCTGAGGCAAATTACAGCCAAACAACAACAACACAGAACACTGATGGCCAAGACTTGTGGCTGTAAACAAACTTTATGGGACCACAGGAAACTTGACCACACCCGTAAGTGGTCGCCCAGCTAACTAAAAATCTTACTGGACCACAGATGTTACCAGACAAAAGCATGCCAGACTAGACTCAAGCTCTATGAGTTTTTCATAAATAAAGCTTCAAATATACACCAGGACAAGCTGGAATAGCCCCAGTGCTACAGATTACAGCCCAAGCTACCCTACTTCCTGTAAGGTGGCCCACCAGCAACGAAACTCTCCCCTCAGTGGTTACTGCATGAGCTAGCCCTGGGTTGCATGAAAGCCTGAAGTGATTGAAACCAAAAAAGCAGCAAGTGATCAATGGAAAGCGGCAGGGCTGCTTCTTGGACAAGGTTGAAGAAGGTCGACCAAACAGCACCTCCTCCATGGATCTTAGTACCCTACCCACTCCCGCCCCCCCCCGTTCCCTCCCTCGTCCCCAGATTATGACTCCCACCACGCAGCCTCTCGTCCCGCCACACCCCACGCTTTCAAGTCCCCCTCCCTCGGGCCACGCCGCCTCACACGCTTCTCTCTCTCTCTCTTACCCCGGCGATCCCCTCCTCAGGGCCCACCCCCCACCACCCCACGCTCGCTCTCATCCCCGCCCACTCCACCGTGTGCGCTCACCCCCTCCCCCCGGGAACAGCCCCACCCCCTCACTTTCCCGCCTCTCCCTCCCCAAGATCGGCTGCCTCCCCCCGTCCTCTCAAACCTGGGGGATCGCTGCCCTCAGGTCCTCCCCACCCTCCGACACTATTACTGACCCCAGCGCAGAGCGTCCCGTGCCGGCTCAGCCGGTTTCCAACCCCGCCCCGAGGCCGCGGCTGGGCCCGGCAGCGGAAGATGGGGTGCGGTGAGGGGGCCCAACCTGGGCAGCGGAGGAGGGGGCGCCCACCTTTGATCACATTGCTGTAGATGGTGGCGCGGAACTCCTCGCGGGCCGCCCGGTCCCAGTCCTGCCCGTGGATGATCCGCATCTGCTTGAGGAAGGTGGACTTGCCGCTCTCGCCCGCGCCCAGCAGCAGGATCTTGACGAGGCGTTTGACGTAGGTCTTCTCGCGGTTCAGGCACTTGTCGATCTCCTTGGACTTGCGCTGCTGCTCGGCCTCGCTGCTCGTCAGCAGGCAGCCGGGGAAGCAGCCCGACAGCGCAGAGCGGGACGGCAGGAAGTCCGCCATCTTAACAGACACTGCCAGGGAGCGGCCGCCGCGCGCCGCAGCTGCAGCCCAGCGGCCCCCTCGGTGCGGACGCCTGCGCAGGCGCCTGGCAGGTCGCTGCGGCCGCCGCCCCGCGGCCAAGCACGTGACCGGCACGTGACGCCCCCGCCCTCCGTCACGTGACAGAACGGCCGCCGATTGGGCCTCGCTGCGCCATGAGGTGAGCTCGTCTGGGGCGCGTAATGCCGTCGCCGGCTTCGGCTGCGCGTACTTGGGCGTGGCCGGGAAGAGGCGGGCTAAGGGAGCCAGGAAGGGCGGGGCTGCCCGAGCTCCCTCCTCGTATGGCGTGCTGACTGGGTGCGCTATTTGTCGACGCTAAAAAGGGAGCGTCGCGAAATCTAAGATGCTCGGCGACCGTTCGCTCCGGAATCGGGGCCGCGCTGTGTCCGCGCATGCGTACTCCTCTGCGGGCGTGGCCCGCGAGTCTCCGTGCCCACGCGCGTACCTGGGCAGCCCCTAGTCAGGTGCGCGCGCGCGCAAAGGCGCCCGTCGGCTTGAGCGTGCACGCGCGTGGTTTGACGCATCTGTGCGCATGCGGTCGTTTGCTTATACACGTGGGCACAGGGCAAGTGTGCGTGGTGGGAGCTGCGGGGGTTTTCTGTTGCGTGAGGCGGTAGCCCTGTTACTCTGTAGTTTCTCAGCACACAAGCAGTCCCATAGGGCGGTGCTCCTACCACTCCGCTTTCCCAGACCTAAGTGCTTGGACAGCTACCCAGGAGGGGTTTGGGTGGTAAGCAGGGCATCCACAGCCAACAGCCTGTGTTTCTGCTAGGGGTGCACATTTGCATACACCTTGGTGCACATAATAAAATCTATTCTGCCCATGGATGGGAAGAATTAGCAGTGATTTACACAAACCCCAAATGTCTGTCCAAAGGTCTGCTTGCACACTCTTTTCCTTGTCTCAGAGGTAGCCGTGTTAGTCTGTGTATTCGAGAACAAGAAGACCTGTGGCACCTTACAGACTAACATATTTTGGAGCATAAGCTTTCGTGGGCAAAGACCCCCTTCATCAGATTCATGAGTGGGGTAAGGGGGGTTTACCATGGGGTATTTCCTTGTGTTACCAGGTTCTGCTCCCCTTTCAGGTTAACTTTGCTGCTGCATAGTAACAGAGAGGTAGCTGTGTTATTCTATACTGCAACAAAACAAAACAGCAGAAATGTATCACTTTAAAGACTAACAAAATGATGTATTCAGTGATGAGCTTTCCTGGGACAGATCCACTTCATTGATCTGATGAAGCACATCTGTCCCACAAAGGCTCATCATCGAATAAATCATTTTGTTAGTCTTTAAAGTGCTACATCTCTGCTGTTTTGTTTTGCTGCTGCAGTAATAGTATCCTTTGGGACTTGGAAGGACTCGAACATGGAATTTTTTTTTTTTTTTTGAGGTGGGTATGTTTTCAACATTTTGATCTAAACAGAGACAAGTCATTGGAAAAATGGCATCATATGGCTCCATTTCTTTCTGTTTGCTTTGGTTTTTGGTGTCTCTGTGACTCCATATTAAATGTCTTCAATTTACACATAAGAACTGCAAGCTCAGCTGGAGATCAGAATCTCAAAATGGCTTTGGTCCATGCATTTCAGTAATTATTATATTTTGAAAATACATCTTATTTGACAGCTCTGTTGCAATTATATTATCCTAACCAGAATGTGTAATAATTTCCCTTTAGTGGTTCTGATCTAATATGTTTATACGACTTAATGTGAATCAACTTAACTTCACTCAATGTAAAAGTTTTACAGTTGAGTTCAAAGGCTTTATATATGAAGTACTTTACTCAGTAGAGTAAGTAGATTATTACAGAGACAGCATATCTGTGGTGCAAGAAAGTGCTGTTTTTACAGTCACTTTTCCAATCATAACTGCTGAAATTTCTCCTTAAAATAGGTAGACCAGATTTGCAGCTGAAATCCAGCTGATGCAGCAGAAGAAAAGCTACCAGGAAGCAAGTTACTTTTTCCAGCTTTCACTTCCTCCAGGTCTGGTCCCCTGAAAAGTTAGATTTGAGCATCTTGGGTGGGACCCCGCTGCCACATAAGCTGATTTTCATCAGCATATGAGGCAGGAGTCAGCCCCACTCCTCCTCCCCCATGCAGCTGGAATCTTGCTCAAAGCCATGCCGCCTGTGGATTAAGAAAAGATCAACCACCAACTAAACGGTAAAGATCTGCATCTTAAACTTCATTTATTAATGAAGCTGTTGTAAGCAGGACTATTAGTGACTTTAAAAAGTATCACCAGCACTCGGACTATACATAGAAGTCAAAAGGTCAAATTTCAGCCCTCTGCCTCAGAAAAGTTGCTGACCCTGGAGCTCGGCAGTGGAATTCAGTCTGATATATGTGCTTGACATGCTTACAATATCATTCCACTGGCTTAATGTCTATTATCTGTCATATGCTCAGATAAGAAAGGGGTCACGCTTGTAGTACTACCAGTGGCAGATTGTGATTTATGAACACAAACCAAAGAATGTATTCTTAAAAAAATATATCATTCAACAGAGTTTTTCATTCAACATCATGCTCTTCATTCAGCAGGGAGACAGCAAGGAGAATTGACTAGTGGGATGTGAAGAGACTGGTTTTAATTTCCGTGCACTTCAGCATTAGGACAATGCCTCAGAGTTAGGATGTGATGGGACCTTTTCCTTGCATTTATTTGGTGTTACTACTAATCAGGAGACAGAGCAGAGAGATAACCAGGGCTTACTGGGATTAGCTGTGGAGTTTTTATTGTGCATGTTGTCTGAAGAAAAATCAATCGGGATCCAAACACAAATAAGAAGCAAAACAAAAACCCCCTCACTGACCTGGCCCCCAAGTGAAAAGTAAAAACTCATGCTCAACTCGGGGCAGCAGGGTGCTCCTGCTTGGGGCATCGCCCAGCAGTAGGGTGACCCAGCACTCACCTTCCAGCTCTGTGAGGGGTTGCCAGGTTTTGGAGACTTGTCTCAGGGCTGGAGAGCGAGCTCCAGCTTACCCTTCTGCTGGGGGAATGCCCCTCACCTCACCTCATGGAAGATCAAAGTAAGCCTGGGGCCAGATCCAGCCTGCTTTAAGGCATGGTACTCATTGGGTGCAATGTGGAGCTGTTCACCCCAGGCAGGATTCTCCGCCAAATTCTGCCTGCAAGGGAGTAGCAAACTGCACTGGCACTGTGGCAGCACGCTGCCCTCTCCTCCCCATGAAGTGATGAAGGAGGGACGGTGTCTTGTAGCACATAGATGGATACCCTTGGAAAAAAAAAACAGTCTGTGGGCCCTGGCAAGCCCAGGACCTGTGGTTGCCACTAATGCCTCGAGATTTGTGGGCCAAGAGGGCAAAATCTGGCCCTAATGTAGCTTTCCAGCACTCTTATGAAGCATGCAACTATAGAAGTATAACTGGCTCCATTCTAAAGCTCAGACTCTGGAATGGAAAGTGATTTTGCCCATGTGTATGTTTCTGGATTGAATTCATGGGGCCAGTACTTGCAGTCCCCAGAAATTAGTGAGTGGGGAGGGAATCTTGCACAGATTCTGCCTTCATTCTGACTGCCTTGCATTCAGATCCTGCCTCCATTCTTGCCCGAATCTTAACAGACTCACACGCAAAATCAATCCAAGGAAACTCAGAATTACCCAGCTGCCATAACCGGGGATTTGCTGGTTTGTTCTTCTCTAATCTTTGGTAGTTAACTGTTCTTTCCAAGACATTTTACATCTGATCTGCTAGAATAGTTGGCCCACTGCTTCTGATGTGTCTCCTTTGACAGCGTCACTTGCTGGCCCAGAAATGGGGAGCAGATTTCTGGTGAGGTGCTCTGACTTTTTTCACTCACAGCATGGAACCCCGAATCCATTCCTGATTCTGGCTCTGTTTTTTTGCTGTTCCAACCCCTTCAGGGTGTTTATTCAGGTACTGATTTTGAAGCACATGTTTTAGGCAGAGTTGGCTTTAGCTGTGTTTGGCTTTAATTGTATCACCATTAATACCATAAGTTCAGAAGTATCATTATCTGTTGATATCTAATCAAGATGATTTGGAGTCTATGTACTGTAATTTATTTCCTTTCCCTAGTTTTAGGTCATCATCATCATCAATAACCATGGGCTCAGCACCCATTGGTGTCTGATGCCTCTCTCACTATTCCTTTCCATCTTTCCCTGTCCAGTGCAGAGGGGCTTAGTTTCTATGGACTAGCTTCACACCAATCTACTATATCATCTACCCATTCTCTGTGGGGTCTGCCTGTCCTTTTCAAACCGTCCATTATGCCAAATACCACGGTCTTGATTTTTTGTCTGTCGTTCATTCTGGAAATATGCCCAAATAGTTTTAGCTTCCATTTTATAACCTTCTGCAGTAGGTTCTCTTTTGGCTGCATCTTTAAATTGGACTATAAAGGGAAATCCTGCTGTAGCCTTAAGCTTGGAGTCCCTGGCCTTCCTCCATAATTGGTATCAAATCTCTCCATGTGGCTGGCAACACTTAATGCTGTAATCTAACTGGGTTTCCAAGCCATTCTCTTCTGACCTCTTGCATGCTTGTTACCTCTCTGATTCTGGTTTCATTTGCAAAGCTCATCACAGCTGAATAGAAACCAGAGATTCCTGACAAATGAAGACTTGAAGCAGTCATGTCGCTTGGACAGAGATACCCTGAACCCTCTCCTGCCTTGCAGCTGCCTACCCCAGCCCTGACCCCTCCTGCACCAGGAACTTCCTCCTGCCCCCAGTGCAGCATGGAGACCCTCCCACAGTCCAAACCTTTCAGCCCAAGACCTGAGCCAGCACCCCGCTTTGCTCCATCCCCTGTCTCAGCTTTTTGAAAATGAGTGAGGATGGGGCAAAAAGGGGAGCATTTAGTGAGAAAGGTGGGGCCTCAGAAGGGGTGGGCAGGGGCATGGCCTCCGAGAAGTGGTGGGGAAGTAGGCAGGGCTGGGATATATGGGTTTGTGGTGGATCCTGGATTGCACTTAAATTAAAAAAGTGATCTTAAAAAGGTTGGCGAGCATCTGTCTACTGTAAATCCATTCCTTCTGCTGATTGCCCTGGGGCGATTTCTGTGCTGCTAGCTTTTCTGTCATTAACTTTGTCAGCTCCTGAGGACTGCCAGTAGATGAACTTTTGGAAAAACTAGTGAGACAGTTTAACTGGAAGAAGATGAATATGGGTGAAAAAAATTACCCCCTGAACCTTGTGGCAATCAGCTAATGCCCTGAAGCCACAGATCTGTTTCCCCAACATTCCCAGGCAGAAGTCCAGAGGTTGTTAATAATCACTAAATCACGCAGCAGCAGGAAGCAGAGAATTGCAAAATAAAACCTGTCAAGCAGGTGTGCTGGCTGTCAGTGGCGACTGATTGGCGATCCCAGGAAGGTCAGACTGCGTGAGGGTCATACCACTCCAGGAGAGTGGCAGGACTGCCCCACACCAGAGCCATCCTGTCCATAGGATGAGGTGGGGCAGCCGCCCCAGGCTCTGCACTTTCAAGGGCCCCGCAGTGACTGCCCCACCCATCCTATGGATGGCAGAGGGAGGATTACCTGAGACAGGGCGCAAGCATTGGGGGCAGGTGCAGGTGGCGGCAGCAGCTGCAGCCACTTGCAGTGGCCTCCCCTCGGCCTCTCCCTCTCTCCCGCACTCAGCATGTGACACTCAACCACAGCTTCTTGGCCTACTGAGTCCCGCTTCTCTGCAGGCAGCTGGGAGGCTCCAGCCTCCCGTGGAGAAACGGGGTTCAGTGGGCTGGGAGACCACAGTGGAGAGCCATGTGGTGAATGGCAGGGGAGAGAGATCAGAGGACAGGCATCTTCTTGTGGCTGCTACTGCTGTCCACTGCCTGCACCACTGCCCCAGGAGATCCCCAGCCAGATAGGTTGGGGAGGAGGCCAGGGGTCAGGGTAGGGGGTGGGGCAGGGCTAAGGCCAGGGCCTGCAGCACAAGGAGACTGCCCAGGGACCCACACCTGGGGCACTGGGTGGGGAGGTTGCCCTGGGCCCCACCCACTCTGTTGGGATAGCCCTGCCCCACGCTCACTGGAAGTGGCATGGCGCTGGTGACGAGCGTGTGTGGGGGCGCAGACACTTGGGTGCATGCGACCCCTTGTGCACCCCCATGTTTTGCCCCTGCTGGCTGTCATACGATTGGAAGAGATGCAAAAATTTACATGGGGAGAGATAAGATACGGGAGCAGAGGCTGCTCATTCAGACGCTTCCAAATAATGTGTTGTTCTTCAAGGTGCTGCAGGTGCCTCCTTGTGTTGCTGGAACTGACTAACATGAGGTCATCAGCGCCTTTAGGCTATTGATGAAGATGCAACCTTGCAATGACTTCAGAACCAATGCACTTCACTGCGGTGTGGGAGCTGCGATATGCAGCTCAGACAAGAGTGACTTGAAAGTGTGTCACTGAGATGTGTTTGTGCATAGTGTATATGTGCATCGGTTCGGTGTGCGTCTGGGTGTGTAGTGTGGGCACATCCTTGGAGTCTTTGTGGGTGCATCCCTATGTGCAGAGTGTGGACGCTGATATGAATGGGGCGGTGTGGTGTGCAGGTGAGTGCATACAAAGGTAAGTGCATTGTATATTCATTAGAGTGTGTGATCTTTATGTGCGTTTGCAGTGTGTATATGAGTGTGTGCCCGCCTGACGTGTGAGTGATGGTGTCTGTGGTAAGTGTACATAAATGCATGTGCATGATATATGTGTTATATGTGTGGACGAGTGCACATATGAATGGTGGGTGGGGGTGTGGCATGTACTGGTGTGGGTGTCCCCAGGGACGGCAGGTGTTTCTATTAAACACCAGACACAATCATTATTGTTTTGCTGAAGCATTAAGATCTCACCTCTGTCTCACCCACAGAGGCTGTCTCTCTACATCAGGGCTGAAGTGCATTACTGCGGTGGTGAGGAAGTTTGCGTGACTGTTGCTGCATTGTACGTGTCTGGATAAATGATGGTTTTCAGTCTGCCCTGCTGTGAGTCTCACACTATTCATCCATCCGTCAGTCCTGGGCAGAGGAAACTCAAGCATGAGGAGTCTCTGTGACTGCGAGGCCTTTTCTGAATGCTTATTCAGTGCCATTCATCGACTCCCTTGACATGATCTCAGAGTGGGCTTTCTGGGGGGATCCCCATGCACTTTTTCTTTCATTCTAAGTACTCAGGTGGCCTCAGGCTTTTTGGGTTCCTTTCCTTTCCTTCCTCTCCGCGGGCATAGCCTACTACTGATGTCAAATAAAACAAACCAGAGGTGATCCTGGAAGGGTAATTTTCTATCCAGCCCTGTAAACTTCAGTGGAAAACATTCATTGTCTTCACAGGATCATCTCCTCTGGAAGCCTGTTAACTTCACCACCATCACCTGTTCATGATTTTAATCTCTAGTCTTGCAAATGCAAGTAACTTTACTCACATCATTAGACCTCTTGACCTTCACAAGAAGGGCTGTGAATTCCCCAGACTGGATGGGCTGAGCACCATTTGCAGCAATGGCATCCAGTCTTTCTGGTCCGACTGGGTTCGCAACCCCATCAACAAGACTACTCACATGCCTCAGTGTTTGCTTGGCTGTGCCCCTTAGAACCTAATTGTTGTCCCCTGTATGTGGCTGATTAGGACCCTACTTGCTCCTTCTGAACTGGCTGGGTGGTTGGCCACAGAGTTCAGATTGAGCCATGTTGAGTCCTTTGATGGGGAACTTTTTAAGGCAAGGCTTTGTCTTTTTTGTTTTCTGGGAAGTGGTGTTGATGTAGACGTACTGTACAAAATAATAAGAACAATAATCTAAGCAGAAATTGTCATTTTGTTGTTAGGAGTAAAACATTTTATTTAAACTTTTTTAAATGTTTTTCAGTAAACAGTAAGCACGTTGACTTCACATATTACTACATTTCAGCACCACCAGGAGTACTGATTTTAAAAATACTATTGTGTCATATTACATTTCTACAGAAATGTTGGCAAAGGCACTTTTTTACGAAGCAGCTGAAAGTGCTGATTTTTCTTTCATTTTACAAATGAAATGTTAGCTGGTGGCAGAAACCTGTTGTTTTTTATATATTATTTTCTAATGCACCAGCCAAAATACTGAATTTTAAAGCAGCTTATCAGCTGACATCCTCAGGACATGTTGATCTTAAGACAGTGATTATTAAATGTCTTTCACTGGGTCTAGTTAAATCCTTGGAAACGTCATCAGCAATATTGAGGTGGACCAGTTGGCATTCCGCAGCATCTAACAATCTGCAGAGGGGCTTGGAACGTTCAGACTCTGGAAAGACCTGATTGGCTGAAGACACGCCCACACCCCCCTCCCTTCTTCTCGTTGTGTGTCCAGGCTCCACCTAGTGCTGAGAGATGGGAAACAGAGGCCCCGATAGCCATGCAAATGAGGTCCTGAGAGCTGCTTGTTGATTGGCTGTAGAGGAGCAGTGTTTGCTCACCGCTGTCCTTAGTCTGTAGACTGGGGACTGCTCCAGCAGCAGAAGCACTTCCTTGCAATTGAGGAGTGGAAGCCTGGCTTTTCACTGTTTTGTTGTTTTGAATTTGGTTTCCTTGTGGCTTTTGGTTTGACTCAGTGGGGAAGGATGACTGTGAGACAGGTGGACCAAGGGCAGCATTACAGGCCAAGAATGGCATTCCTGAAAAAGGTAACCCAGTCTTAAAAATAATACCAATCCTACCTGATAGATAGTATGAGCATCAATATCTGTTGCTGCAAACATGTACAACTTCTGCCACCTGCATGGCTAAGCAAGAGGGCAGGAGGACGGGCAGGGCAATAATAGTCATTTTGTTATTCCGTATTATTTATGATCGTTCATGGAACTGAATGCCTGCAATGGCACTCTTATGACATATTGGTTATTAAGCGCTTCAAAATCTTTTTTCCTGCTCTGTTGTTACTGAAAGATTTGAGGCAAGTGCCCTTGTTTTCTGCAGGTTCCAGAGGAGGGCAACCTGTTACACAGCGCTGTTTGTGTCATGGGAGTCTAGAGGCATAAAGATTAAAACTGAGCAGGAAGGTGTGTTGAAAGCAGTCCCCCCCAAAAAAAAACCCACACGAATTTTTCTAATTATGCAATTGTATATTATGCCTTCTATGAGAAAGTTTTTATCATTTTTTTCCAAGGGCCATTCTAACTATATTGTTCGCTGGGATAAAAATCATCATCCCGAGAATTTGATTCTTTGATTCTGCTTTGAGCCATAATCTGGTTTATTTTCCCTCATGGGAGTGACTGTAAGCTACATATGACATATTACCCATGTTCATTTTTCAAAGGGCGCATACTGCCAAAAGGTTTGCTCTCTGGCTGTTTCATTGCATTTTGGATGGTGTGCATATTGATAATGGTTAGCTATTTGCAGAGCATGCAGATGGGAAAACCATGTTTTGATGAAATGTATAATTTTGTAAAGTGTTTCTATTTTTTCAACATTCTTTTAAAGGAATTTAAATATAACCTGCATCTGAAATATTTTAAACAGGATCAGTATTAATCCAGCTTTTCTATCATGAGTAGGCTGTCGTTCTTGTCTATGGCTTAGCTTGTTGAATGGAATTAGCAGAATTTCCAGTGACAAGTACGGCTGTCCACTTCAGATTTGTGATACAGTTAACTGCTTAAAAAAAAAAAGCTGGGGGAGGGGGGTAGCAAACAGACAAACAAAAAGTAGGCACAGCAGCTCTTTCGGCAGAGCATGTATGTAAACACCCCAGCAAGAGGAGGTGGTGGTAACACAGATTTAAAGAGGAGATGAGATGGAGTGTGAATTTATTCAGTCTCACAATATGAATCTTACAACAACAAAAACACTTACACTTTTCATGATGAAAGAGACATGCAAAATACTTCCTTGGGGGCTGTTCATTTATAGTGGCTTTGCCAGAGAAGCTCTGTCTTCTCAAGAGGAAAAACTAGCAAGCCAGATTTGGGGTTGATTTGTACTCTGAAATTCTACTGAAGGCTTTGGACAGGTACAGAGAATTGGCCTATACAGGTTGGTTCGCTCTAGTCCAGCACCCTTGGGACTTGATGGGTTGCTGAACCAGAGGATTTGCCAAACCATGGGCGACCAGTATTGTCTAGCAGCATTACCAACTCTTCCTCTATTTACTGGGTTCTTAGAAGACATTTAGGGCTGAATTACAAGTAAATAACAGCACAGAACACTGAGAGCCAGGACTGGTGGCTGGAAACAAACTTTTCGGCGCTGCTGGAATCTTGGCCACACCCGTGAAACGTGGACATCTGGCTGGCTAAAAACATGCTGGACCACAGCTGCAGAGGTTCAACCTGTATATGAAAACAAAACCAAATACTATTTATCAACCTCTGCGAAGTGCGCTGAGGTTCTAAATAGGAAGGGTCTGTAGAGGTGAAGTGCGTGCCACTACATACCTAATGATCTGCTTAGCAGGTGGGACGTGCAATTTGTTCAGCTAATCGTGTCTGTGGGCAATGAAGAGCGCAGGAGCCATTCAGTAGCAGGGTGACTTCCTCTGCAATGTGATCTTCACAGTCCTGGCCAGGGGTTTTTGCTTTCCCGTGCCCATTCCTGTGACACTGTACTGCAGGAGCCATCAGCAACAGGGTGGCCTCCTTCCTGGGCAGGCATTCCTCCTCCTCCTCCTCCTTGCAGTCCTGGCTGGGCTATCTCTGCTCTACATCCATGCCAGTGCATTAGCTGAATCGCTTCCTTGTCCCTCAGTGTCAGCTGCACAGGAGAGAAAGAAGTAATTCAGCTAATGCAGAGGTTTGCCTAAATAACAGGGTTTGGGCTGAATAGGAGTATGCTGTGTTATTACATTGGGCTCTATACAGCCATGAATCACTAGTTGTGGGGCTGGTGGTGACTAGAGTGCTGCTGAAATGCACAAAGGCAGCAGAATCTGGCTCTTTATTCCCACGTGGGAGTCTGAATACGGAGTACACATTTTTAAAGGAAGGAAGATGGACCTTTTGGAGTTGCTGTTTCCATGTTTGGAAAGTGGCTCCATCCTGCATGCGCAGATCACTGTCATTAGCTTCAGTAAGAGGTGAGGTTGCTCAGGATCAGCCTGAATGAGACCACTGTTGCGTGCACATAGCTTTGACAGTGAAGTGTGGGAGGCTTGGTACAAAGGCTTATAGGCCTTGCTTTACTAGTTCACCCTCATTTACAGCTATCCTATCAAATGTGGAAGTGCTACTGGCTCTTTTAAACACCTTGATAAGTATCTGCGACATACCATAGGGAGCGGCTCCTGGCAGGTCAGCAGGAGGAAGCTCCCAGGCCACTCACCTGATGGAAAACCTGTTGAAATCAGTGGAAAGATTCTCAGGGCCTTGCAAGAAAACCCTGTGTCAGGAAGGGGCAGCTGACTTGGGCTCATGCTATGGGGTTACAAATAGCAGTGGAATAACCTGGAATCTAGTCTCTGAAACCAGGGTAAGGGACATGACGCCAGAGCCCAGGCTCCAGCCCCAGCAGGAGTGTCTACACTGCTATATTTAGTCCTGTATTGTGAGCAATGCTGTCTAATTTTTGACATCCGTGGGCAGAATGCATTTTGTTAGGTGCACCGATTCATGTGAGGATGTGCATCATCAATAGAAACACTGTAGGTGGTTGTGGGCGCCTTACAAATCAGTGGGCAATACCTGAATCTCTCCTGGGTGGCCACCCAAGTGCCCTGCTTACAGGCAACAATGCCTGTGAGCCCAAGTCGGTTGACCCTAGGCTCTGACACTCACTGCAGCCCTGGTGCAGAAGGGCACTCTGCAGCCAGCATGAGCCCCTGCTGCCCACACAGGGATGGAAATGCAGTTTGGAGAGGCAGTGCCCCTTCCCATATCCCTGCAGTCTCTCCCTGTGTGCTGAGCACCTTTAGCCTCACTGATCGTGGGACTTGAAGATCCTTGGTATGCATTTCTCTTAAAGGATCTGGCCCCTAGGAAGCCACATAGTCTTTGTTAATTGCTCAAGTCTGTGCAAGTGGCTCCCATCAGCTGGCACCCACAGCATATTCCCCAAGTATGTGTTCGTGCCAGCCAGGCATATGGGATTTTCTGATGATGTCACAATGCTGTTGGTCCTGGTAGCTGTGTGGGAGTTACAATCCTAGTGCATTTGAAGGTACCCACATGGGCTGCCTATCAGCTTATTACTGGAATGTACACAAAGTGTGGGGGGGGTGACAATGCATTCTCTTCTCCCACACACAGGCGGTTAGGACAGTGACTCTGCTTTGTAGCTTCTCCATGCAATTGATGGTCCATTTGAAATGGCTTTGTTTTGTGCAAGGGCTTACCCACTTGGTTGTGAATTAAACAGCACCCCAAAGCTAACCACGTGCAAGGAGGTGGCTGTCGTGCTCCAGCCAAAGGGATCTATAGTAACATGCTGTAACAATACATCCTGAAAGCAGACACGTCTGCTGCTTGTAATGTGAGTATCCACAACAGCGCTGCTAAAACTGAAGCTAAACATCTTTCTAAAGGAGTGTTCTCTCTAATTTTTCTGTCCACATACAGAATAAATTTTGTTTCGTGCACTGAGGCATATGCAAATGTGCACCACCAGTAGAAACACATGCTGCTGGCTGTGGGCACTCTGTTAATCAGCTGGGCAGCACTTGAATCTCTCCTGGGTGGCACCCAAGTACTCAGCTTACAGGGAATGCTGATCATGAGCGGTATCAACTAACTCAGCCAGTGAACAGTTTTACTGGACTGAAAGATTGGTGGATTTATCCTCCTGCTTGTTTTTTAGGATAGAAATGTCAAGCGCATGTAGTTCTGGATCTGGGGTGACCTGACATGAACATCCATGGAGCAAATGGCTTTAAGCAACACACATACTATAATCCAACTCAAATACCCAACAGCCAGTGCAGTCACCTGACCTTAGGGAATGGTACCAAAATTATTTGGCTGATGATGTTGCCTAATTTTGAGGAGCAGGGATGCTGAGAGTGCAGTACCCCAGTCCTGAGTCTTCTTGTAACTCACTTGACATGTTGGGGGAAATCTCTGTGTCCCACAGTTTCAACAGCATCTACTAATTTTGGGAGCTTTTGTTTTTGGGGGGCACCCAAAGCTGGGTAGCCAGAAGCTGAGCCACCGAAAGAATTAGAGTCCAGCCTGGAAAATGTGAGCCAGAATCTCTGGGCCTCAGTTTCACACTCTGTGAAATGGGAATAATATTTACTCACCGTCATAAGACATTTGGAGCTCCTCTAGTGAAAGGTGCCATGGAAGTACAAACATTGAAATAATCATTGAGAGCTTCCTTTGCTGCATTAAAAGAATTTGGCTAAGCCAAGTGCCTGCTTTGGCATTTACAGTACGGTTCTAGGTGGCAGGTTACAAAGATGCTGTTAATTTCCTCCCCAAAGTATTCAAGGGGACAGTGGAAATAGAACCTCATCCTTCTTTCTCCAAAACTGCAGCTGCCTACTTGTTGAAGGGAAGGTGAATCTCCAGTAGCACTTTCAGGTCTATGCCACACAGTTGAAGAGTTCCAACTCTATCCAGCAGAGAGCAGTGCTAGCTCCTCACATTACTGGTACAGAACCCACTGAGCAGTTATCATCAGTGAAGAAGAAAATGGAGGGCAGGCTGGAGAGGAGGGGAAACGGGAAGAAATGGGAGCCTTAGTAAACCAGGAGGAGGATGAGAATATCAGCAGGGCGGACAGCCACTGCCTGCCCTGGGGCAGGGTGTGAGGGATGCCTGGACAAGAGTGGAAGGGGTGGGGCCTGGAGCGGTCAGCCCTGAGCAACTCCTGGACTGCTACGCTGCTCCTTCCCATCGTCCAGTGCTGATGGAGCAGGGCAGCTTTGCAGCTGCAGCGGTTCAGAGGGGCCAGAGCTCTGCTCACCTTTGAAAGGCTGGGCCCAGGTGCAATTACCCCCTCCCCACCCCCTCTGTCAGTGGGCCAGGCTGATAGTGTAGGTGAAAGGGACCTTCTGCTGTGAGGTGGTCCGTGGAGAGCATCAAAATCTGGGAAGAGTTAGAAGTGATGGGAAAATTGCAAGGGACTAAGATGTATGAAGGGAAAAAGGAAGAAGAAAGGCCTGATCTGGATCCACTTCACAAGCATCCATCTCTCGGAGTTACTCCTCTTCTGCCCCATTGCCAGTGAGATGAGTGTCAGGCCCAGAGAGACTTGAGGAGTTAGCACGTACAAAGCTTAGCACTGGGGATTCGGAAGGAAAACAACGACCTTGGCCGCCCTACCCATAAGCCAATGCTGGGGAACAGGCATGTCTAACGCCAGCTCACCCCAGTCTTCAGTAAGACACCTGTGTGCTGGATGGCGTATGGCAGGAACTGCCATTGGGGAAAGCAAGACAGCTGCTTTGGCACCTACAGTGGGTTTTAGAGCAGTCTGGCAATGGGCAGTGCCTGTGACAGCTGCTTTAGGTTCTTTTATTTACCTTTTTCCTTCATAAACCAGCACAGAAGCACTGTGGCAGGAAAGCCTGGTAGGCAGCGAGGAGAGCGTAAGAAATACCCACCCTGCATGGCGGAAGTTTCAGGCTAGATCCTCAGCTGCCATAAACTAGCACAGCTTAGTGATTTGCACCCGCTGAGGATCTGGCCGATCGTTGTGCAGCTGAGGGCCTGTTAGTCAGCCCTGTGCGATGGTGTCTGTGTGCGCTGCATCATGACTCATATTGTGTAGGCAGGACTGAAGGCGGACACCTGCCTGTGCCCTCCACTACCTTTTCAGGCTGGTCTTTAAGGCATCTTTTAGCATCTTCTGATACAATGGTTTGGTTAGAAAAAGGTCTCCTTCCTGGATCCATAGCTCTGACCTGGGGGGTTTCTTTCAGATCAAACTTTCTCCGCAGCCTTTTGCCCTCTTGGGTGTCCATGGGAATGGCCCAGGCTTAGAGCTGAATCTGCTCTGGGTTTGCTGTTTGTACAGTCCCAGATGTTAAATAGAATTCCTGCTGTGGGACTGCACGTAAGAGGAGCTGGGCTTAAGCTCCATGAAAGTTGCAGGAGCAGGGCTTGACGCTTCTTGGGATCGGGGAGGAGAGAGACTCTCAGGTTGTTCCCTGGTGAGCTGTGTTCTGCCCTCCCCCCCGGAAATGATCCCAAACATGTTGATCTCTTAAGAAACACCTAGTCACACAGCTGGAAAGGGAACAGAAGAGGTTGGGGCTGATGGAGCAGCAGAGAGGGGAAAGACTTCTCATCCATAAGACAAAATAGCAAATGACCAGGCAATCAGAAAAATCCCATTCCCTGTCCAAGGGTCCAAGTTCTGTAGTCTCCAGGCTATCTTCTCCACGTAACCCAGGGGTTGGGTGCCCGGCGATCCTCCAAGAGGTGCAACAGCTCATTGTTTCTTGACCAGGAGAGAAAGGGGTTTGGGTCACCAGGGGAAGGCCAGTACTACTGGGTGGCATGCAGGGCATCTGGCTGGGATCCCGTACCCCAGGGGGCCCTGCAAAGCTGCGTGTCATGATCCAGTCTCCTGTTGTGAGGGCTTGGGCTTCAGACTCCTGTAGTAGTTTGGGAAAGTTGAGACACACTGCTCTAGGAGAGACAGAGTAGAGGACAGCAAAAGGAGCTGGACCTCTGGAGACCTGTGTTCTTCTGGCCTGCTGAATGAATTTGAGCAAGTCACTTCCTCGTTCTGTGCCTGAATTTCCTGATCTTACAGTGGGGTTAATGTTGCTGACCTTAATAAAGTGCTTTGAGTTCTACTGATGAGCAGCACTGAATGAGAGCTAGACATTAGTGTTACTTTTAGTTTCGCATCTATCCCTGGACATTTCATCTGGAGGCCGTGTTCAGGTGGGATGGGCTGTGACTGAGCAAAAAAGGGTTGCTAGGCAGAGGGGAATCACCCTTAACTGTTAATTCCCAGAGTTGTCAGTGTTTGGGCATAGCTTTTTTGTAGCAAAACACCAAAAGTGCACAGTGGGCAGGAGCCAGTGGACAACAGAGGACACAAGTTCCACCTCTACCTTCTTTTTGTTTTAAATTATGTTTCAGTTGGTTAACAAACTGTTGAATCGTGTCAGAGGCTAAGGCTATACTGTTGTTTCTATTTCGGGATAGTTCAAGCATGGTATCAGAGGTGTTAGTCTGTATCTTCGAAGACAACAAGAAGTCCCGTGGTGCCTTATAGACTAACAGATATTGGCTACGTCTACACGTGAAGCCAACATCGAAATAGCTTATTTCGATGTAGCAACATCGAAATAGGCTATTTCGATGAATAACGTCTACACGTCCTCCAGGGCTGGCAACGTCGATGTTCAACATCGACGTTGCGCGGCACCACATCGAAATAGGCGCTGCGAGGGTACGTCTACACGCCAAAGTAGCACACATCGAAATAAGGGTGCCAGGCACAGCTGCAGACAGGGTCACAGGGCGGACTCAACAGCAAGCTGCTCCCTTAAAGGGCCCCTCCCAGACACAGTTGCACTAAACAACACAAGATACACAGAGCCGACAACTGGTTGCAGACCCTGTGCCTGCAGCATGGATCCCCAGCTGCCGCAGCAGCAGCCAGAAGCCCTGGGCTAAGGGCTGCTGCCCATGATGACCATAGAGCCCCGCAGGGGCTGGAGAGAGAGCATCTCTCAACCCCCCAGCTGATGGCCACCATGGAGGACCCAGCAATT
Organism: Carettochelys insculpta; assembly: GCF_033958435.1. Taxonomy (NCBI): domain Eukaryota; kingdom Metazoa; phylum Chordata; order Testudines; family Carettochelyidae; genus Carettochelys; species Carettochelys insculpta. The sequence goes on along the minus strand of NC_134156.1, from coordinate 20,428,578 downwards.
TCGACGTTGCGGGACGCGGATCGTCTACACGGTCCCTACTTCGACGTTGAACGTCGAAGGAGGTTGCTATTCCGATCCCCTCATGAGGTTAGCGGCTTCGACGTCTCGCCGCCTAACGTCGAAGTTAACTTCGAAATAGCGCCCGACGCATGTAGCCGCGACGGGCGCTATTTCGAAGTTGGTGCCGCTACTTCGAAGTAGCGTGCACGTGTAGACACAGCTATTTTGGAGCATAAGCTTTCGTGCGCCAAGACCAACTTCAGAGCATGTCTTTGCCCACAAAAGCAAATGCTCCAAAATGTCTGTTAGTCTATAAGGTGCCGCAGGACTTCTTGTTGTTCAAGCACATTCCTGGCAACCGTCATTGTGAGACGAGGCTACCGAGAAGTTCAAAATAAGCACTTATTTCAAACTCTGGTGCAGGGTAGCCTGCACCAGGTTCAAAATAAGATGACTCTTAATATTTTGAGCTAGGGCTGCAAGATAGCTACAGTGTAATCCTAGCCAGAGGGGTAGAGAATAAGTGTTCATGGGTAAAAACCACTTCATTAGATACATGCACTCCATGCAGCAGGCAGAGTGGTTTTTACCCATGAAAGCTGATGGCTAATCAAATCCGTAAGCCTATAAGGTGCCACAGGACTCCAAGCTATTGAATGTTTGTAAAAGCACTGTGTGACCCTGTCTCTGTATGTTATTATTTGTTGCAGGCCCAGAGAAGAATAATATCAGCAGGGTGTGGTAGGATTAAGATGAAAGGGTGCATTGCCACCTCAAAAATTAGAGCTGGGAGTGTGATCTTTACAAATAGGATCAAAGACAGCTCGGGGGAGGGCAGAGATGGGCAGGCATTTATGATGGAATAGGTGCCAGGTGTTTACTTAGAGCCCTGGTAGGGGGCACTGGCTTAATAAAGAGCGTACAGAGGAGTGTGTGCTGAGAAAGAACATGAGTGGCTTTGTGAGAATGTGGTTCGACCCCTTTGCGATTGAATGTGTTGCTGTCACCGTCAAAAACGCTGCAAACAGCATTTGTCTCCTGTGTTAAGGTGTTGGAATTTGGAAATATCTGCACTGAGGGACATCACTTGTGTAATCCCAAAGCCGATCACCGCATGGATTTAGAGTCAATCCTGTTTGCATAAGCAAAGGTCAGTTAGGCACAGCGCTGGGAGTACATACGTGGCATACAGCACCGTAATCCAGTGGCAGGAATGAATCCGCTCTGTGCCTTTAAAGAGCAAGGACCTGTACTGTAGGTGTGTCCTGAGAGTTCATTCTGAAGGATCAAAGCAGGACCCTTGTCTGTGGTCTGTTTCAAAGGGTGAGCTGTGTTAGTCTGTATCTGCAAAAATAATGAGAAGTCCTATGGACAGTAAAGCAAATCCTTGGCTGCCCGGAATTTCCAGCCTGTCACTGTGATACACATTGAAATATCATGTGGACTCAGAGCTGGTGGAAATTAAATCCTTCTGCTCCAGATACACAGGCCTATGAGATAAACATCTTCATCGGGCATTAGCAGCCTGTCACATTAGACTTCTTTACAGCAAGTTATTCAGGAATAGCTCTTCTGGATTTACTCTTCCTAAATAAGTTCATGTGTGGACATACTTATTCTGGAATAAGAATACCTCAATTCTGGATTAGCTGAATCCGGTTTCCGTTGTCCTTCTTTCCCAGCACACCCTGTATTACATTTCGGCTACGTCTACACTAGCACAGTACGTCAAAGTAGCTTATTTCGAAGTAAGAACATCGAAATAGGCTACTTCGACGCGTATCGTCTATACGTCCTCCAGGGCTGGTGCCGTCGACGTTCAACGTCGAAGTAGCAACGGGGAACATCGAAAGGAGCTGCCCTGGAAGGAGATGCGGTGCGTCCACGCACACAAGCGCTCCCCGTTGAAAAAAGGGGCCAGCAAAGCCTGCGGACCGGGTCACAGGCTGGACTAGCCCTTCCGGGTCAACAGCAAGCCGCTCCTTTAAAGGGCCCCTCCCAGAGACACCGGCCTGCACAGCACGAGGTCTGCAGAGCAGTAGCCACTCTCTTGCAGACCAAGTCACAGCAGCTACGGACACCCAGCAGCAGCAGCAGCAGCAGGAAGAGGAGGCCCTCCAGGTAGTCATCCAGGGGGCAAGCGCCCTGCTAGGTGCTGCCTGGGAGGCCGCCCAGTGGTTCCTGCCTGAGGAGCCCTTTCTGGAGGCAGACGGGGATGCCCCTGACCACCGGGCTCCCCTCTTCCTCCCCCGGTGGCTGCTCCCTGCCTCTGGAGCTACCCCACCAGCTCCGAGTGGTGGGAGCAGCTCATCATGCGGGAGTGGGATGACAACATGTGGCTTCAGAACTTCTCCATGCACCAGCAGACCTTTCTCGAGCTCTGCCAGTGGCTCACCCCAGCACTGAGGCACCACGACACCTGGATACGGCGTGCCCTCCCCGTTGAGAGGAGGGTCGCAATAGCCATCTGGAAGCTGGCCACTCCAGGCAGCTATTGCTCCGTGGGACACCAGTTTGGAGTGTGAAAGGCCACGGTCAGGGCCGTCGTCATAGAGGTAAGGAGGCCCGGGCACGCACTCACTGGGGGGCGGGGGGCGGGCTGGGTGTGGGGTTGGGGAGGGAGAGATGGCGGGGAGGGAGGGGCTGGACGGGGGGGTACCCGGGGAGGTGCCTGGGAGGGGGGCCTGGGGGAAGGGCCCTGGGGCACCCTGCACAGCCTCATGGGTGCCTGTGTTCCCTCCCCACAGGTGGTCCGTGTGCTTAATGCCATGCTGCTCCAGAGGGTCGTCCGACTCGGGGACCTGGATGCAGCCATCGCAGGATTCGCCTCCATGGGGTTCCCGAACTGCTTCGGGGCCCTGGATGGGACCCACATCCCCATCCGCACCCCGGACCACAGTGGAGGAAGATACATAAACCGCAGGGGCTACCACTCCGTGGTCCTGCAGGGGGTGCCTGGGTCCCCTCAGGAAGGGAGCCCTGGGGGTGCTTGGGGGGCTAACTCGATGCCATGGTGCTGGTTAGAGGGTTCGGGGTCTGTAGAGGGCATGCAGGGCTAGCACGTGTGTGTGTTGCTGCCTGCACGCTCTCAGCTTCCTGCCACAGGAAATCCGGGTCCGTGGTGCTTTAAAGGCTGCCATGCTTGGGGACCATAGAGCCCCACAGGGGCTGGACACAGCATCTCAACGTCTCAGGTGATGGCCGCCATGGAGGACCCCACTATTTCGAAGTAGCGGGACGCGGATCGTCTACACACACCCTGTTTTGACGTTCAACGTTGAAGTAGGGCGCTATTCCCATCTTCGGATGGGAATAGCAATTTCGACGTCTCACCACCTAACATTGATTTCAACGTCGAAATAGCACAGGGCGCATGTAGACGCGATGGGTGCTATTTTGACATTGTGCTGGCTACTTTGAAGTAGCCGGCTAGTGTAGACGCACCCTTCATGTATTAAATAGAACCCTTCTGAAAACTGAAGGGGGGCGGCACTGGAAGGGGAAATCTTTTAAGGGATGAGATTTTAGTTTTATTATAATCATAGTAGGAGAGGCAGGGTTGTGTCATGGCTAGAGTCCTGGGCAGGGAATCTGTAGAACATGGGTTCCATTCACAGTCAGCCATTGACCTGTTGTGAGACCTTGGATTCTCAGTGCCCCATGTGTCTTCCCATCATTAAACCCTGTTCAGACTGTATGATTTTTCAGGGCAGGAGTGGTCCCTTACTCTGTTCATTCACTGATTACCCCTATGCAGGCCTGATCTTGGTAGAGTCCTAGAGGCTGGTGATGTTAATTGGCTAAACAGCATGAATGAGGCTTACCAGTGTGCCTACTGGGTAATTGGCTCTCTGGCCCTTTCCGGTTTAGCATCCTGGTAGTATCCAGCTGTGATCAGCCGTACCAGCCCTGGGCTGGTGGGTTGGGAGGTTGGACCCAAGCCAAGGGGGTGTGGGGAAATGCTGGGGCTACGGAGAGACCTAGATTAAAACAATTACCAGTTAGGTGCTGTAGTTTAGCTGTTTTAACTCCCCTACTGTAGATGCAATTGTAATACAAACAACACAAGGGTTGATGAAGCAGAAGGTGAGCATTTGAAATAGGAATGACAGTCCTCCGGCTGGGGGCTGGGGGTGGGGGGCCCATTTCTCTACATTGTCTCCATTTCTGCGAGGAAACAAACTCACATTCCAAACCAGCATTAAACGCCGCGGCCTCCATGAAGGGAATGTGCTCCTCTGTTTCCTATGGCGATCTGCAAGTGGGTTTTGTGCTGTATAATCGTAGAAACGTGCTGTTTTCAAGGAGACACAAATGCCAGGTGGGAGAAAAGGAGCACCCAGGGGAGACATCATGTTGGAGAAGATATCTTGTGCCCACCAGGGCCATCTTGGAGGGTTTCTACACTGTGGTCCAGATAGCCTTGGAGATTCCTTCAGACACGTTTGTTTTCTGTGTCCGTTTTTGTTTTCCCTGAGTAATCAGAATCCACTGATGAGTAAAAACAAAACAACCCTGAAGCTCAACCACGTAAATGAAAGCTGTGGCCAGTGTCATGAAACATGAAATAATGTGCCTTCGAAGGCAGTTGTGCCTTCATATATTTGGATCAGCTACAGCATCAACCAGTTAGCCATACTAACGAGCTAAACCTTGTTGAGCCAAAGGATTTTACATAGTGACTGAATAGAAGATGGAGTGCAGAAGCTGTAAATAGAATCGTTTGTGTTCGGGGGAGCCCCCAAAGACCAAAACTGAGCGCTGCCAGCAAGATATGAGCGAGCCTGGCCTGATGACTCATGGGACACAGCTATGAAGGAGGTTGCTCCAGAGACACTTGCTCCGTTAGTTCTTGGGGGTTGTTTTGAATTGCAGAAGTTTTGCCTTATCAGGATTTCCAACTGAAGGGAGGAAATCAAAGCAGGAGAATTAAAGAGATGACACTGAAAATTCTGTTTGTTGAGCTATAGTCTTGTCCTGCCTGCTGGCCTCCCACCTGCTGCCTGTGGCACATCACCCTTGCCTACAGTACCGCAAACTGTCCGCCTAAGCTGTAGCTGAAGTCGACGTAGTTGGGTCTACTTACTGCGGTGTCTTCACCACAGTAAGTCAACAGCTGACACTGTCCTGTTGACTCCTCTTATTCTTCTAGTTTTGGTGGAGTACCGGAGTCAGGGAAAGAGTGCTTGGCGTTAAATTTATTGCTTCTGTACTAGACCTGATAAATTGACCTCCACTGGATCAATCGCTACCCATTGATCCAGTGGGTTGTGAAGACTCTAAGCTCTCTGGGCAGTGACTATTTGCTTTTTATTTGCCATTAGAGTGCCTAACATCATGGGACCCTGACCCTGATAAACTATTAATCACTCTCTTCCTCGAGTTATGAGTTCAGGATTCTGATTTTCTTCCATCATGGTTGATGACCTCCCAAACACAGGCCAGAGAGACTTTCCTAGTGGTGAAATTCACCTTAATGCTCTTCTCAAAATAGGGTTGAGGTGGATCTTAAATGCTACCAGTGCTTTGTGATGGCTCTCTGTGCTGTGGCATGTTTTACCTACTATGAATTGATTTCAAGGGGAGTCTCCACCTATGGACCAAGGCGAAGACATGACTTCAGTGTCTACAAAATGAAAACCAGCTAGAGAACTCTCCTGGGCAAAAGCATGTTACAAAACGTGACAAAGCTGCAGAAAAGAAAGCAGATGTCCTCATTGTATTTTAAACAGCTCTTCTCCGCTCCTGCTGACAAGCTGGTGCTGAAGGCAACTTCTAATCTCTAGGAATCCCTAATAAGCAGCCGGTTCCCTTAGGAGAAGAGGAAAAGACCCGCTGAGTTTTGATCAGCAAAATGCGAGGTTTGCAGCCGAATCAGCAGGCACCCTGAGCTGGCAGCTGCCTGGCTTATCTCACATGCTTCTTTTGATATATGTTATTTCTTAAATCACCAGAGGGTGCTCAGTGGGGGCAGGAAAGCGACACGTCTCCAGAGCTGTTTGCTCATTAGAAAAAAAGCGCATCCCGAACCAGCAGGCGGAGTGGCTTTTGTGAACCAACTGTTGGCGCTTGACTAGCAAAGGCCCAGCAGGCAGACGGCGAGAGCCCTGTGCAATCACTCCACGCACAAGGGGTCGGACTGGAACATGGGCTACACAACAGATTTATTCAAAGGCTCTGCTCTCACAAAAACTGCTGGGACTCGCAGGGGTCAGAACATTGGTGTAAGTGGCTGTGTAATGTACCTGTCTAGGTCTTCAAAAACAATGAGAAGTCCTGCGATGCCATATAGACTAACAGATATTTTTGGAGCATAAGCTTTCACGGACAAAGACCCCATCTTTGCAACTGATGAAGCGGGTCTTTGCCCTTGAAACCTTGCGCTCCAAAATATCTTTTGGTCTATAAGGTGTCACAGGACTTCTTGTTGTTTTTGAAGATACAGGCTAATTTGGCTACCCTCTGATACTTGTCTAGGTCTTGTTTTCTGTGCCCCTTCTGTAATGTATTTTTCTTCACCGGACCCTGGCAGGAGGGTAGTCCTGCAGTTGTTCCCAGTTACAGACGGGGAGCAGAAGCACAGAGAGGTGAAATGACTCACCCAGAATCTCACAGAAAGTCTGTGACAAAAACAAGGTATTGAGTCCAGATCTCTCAAGTCACAGGCCAGTGCCTAAGCTCTGGACTATCCCTCTTCTCTTTGGGGCAACTGTTCTGTCTTCCTCCATCTTCAGATCTGAACACTAACAGGAAATAAAATCGTGAAAAAGAAAAACAATTACTTTATATTCTTTTAAAAAATGCGGGGGGAGCTAAGAGGATGATTTCAAAGGTATTTAGATAGGCCCCGGGAGTTATCTGGATCTTTAAGTGCCTAAATTACCTTTAAAGATCAGGCCCTAGGGCCCAAGAACCTCAAGGGTATTTAGTCATATAACTCCTGTTATTTTCAGTGTGCAGTAGGTACTTGAGTCCTCTTGAGGTTCTGGGTCTTATGCAGGGTTTTTCAGAAATAACTCATTTTGATGTTCTCACGTTGAAATAAGTTCATTTCTGAAAAGAGTGTTCTTGCTGCAAGGGCATTTCGAAATCGAGCATTTCCACTAGAGAGCCCAGTTTCTAAATAAGTGCAATGTTGGGGTGCCTCCCAGGAGGCCAATTAGTTGTAACTACCTCTGCTTAGCATACATTGAGTCAGTTTTGAACTTGAAAGTCGTTGGTTTTGGTAGTTACTATTTCGAGTTAAATACCCTGTTATTCCAGAATAACAAGCTTTGCAGTGTGGACACAAGGTTTTTTGTTTTTTTTTTCTGGAAAAAAAGAGTTTTTCTGGCAAAGAAGCCCCAGTGTAGATCAGCCCTAAGCGTTCAAGGGTAAGAGTGAGCTAGTCCAGGGGTGCCAACATTGGCATGCTAGCTGATTTCATCAGCACATGAAGCGACAGCTCAGCCCTGTTCCCTCTCCCCAGTGCAGCCAGGAGCTTACTCAAAGCCAGGCCGCCTGTGGATTAACAAAAGACCAGCTAATGCTACCAACCACTCCCTAAATGGTAAAGCTCTGCAGCTTCACTTATTTGTTAAGAAAGCTGTTGTAAGTAGGACTACTAATGACTTTCAAAATATCATGGGTGCTCAGACCGCACATAGAGGTCAGAAGGTCAAATTTCAGCACTACGCATTGGAAAGATTGATCTCCCCTGAGCTAGTCTCTTTACAGAAGGTCAGGTATATAGCAGCACCATGGGCTTGTTTCTCCCCTCCCTTATAGGCACTTTGCACTGTTGTGACTTCACTTGCTTCGGAGAATTTGTTTGGTATCTCACTGTTGGGGCAGGAGAGTCAAGCCCAGTGGCATTTAGTGGTCCACAAGAATGGACAAGGTACCAGAAGCTGTCTCTTTGCTGAGAGCTGTGCATTGTTTCTACTTCTTGAGTCGCAGTGTTCTCCCCGAGATGTGAATGCAAATCCCTAAAGGAGTCAAGAACACGAGGGCTCCTTAGCCATCTTCTCAACCCGCATATCCAGGGTCTCATCCTGCTGGGTGCTGAGTACAATTCCCTGTTAGCTGAGGTCTTGGGCGGCCACCCAGGAGAGATTCAGGTGCCACCCAGCTGATTAGCAGAGCAGCCACAGCCATCCACAGTAGGCATCCTGTGTTCCTTTTGGTGGTGCACATCACCCCATGCCTTGGTGCACATAGCAAAATGTGTTCCACCCCTGGATGGAAAGAATTAGAGCGAACACTGGTGCTGAGCACCGCCTGACAGTTGCTGGCCGGCCACAGCTGATGTCAGACTCCGACTGACTTGCATGTTTTGTGCAGCCTGTTAGCAGCGGAATGTACTTTGTCAGTGGTGTTTTAAAAATCCACCCCGTTATTATGCTCAGGCCAGAAAACAAACATTCTTGGCTTTGGCTTTTGCCTTCTGTGTTGACACCTTTGCTAATTCTTCCTAGGCATGATACACTTCCAAGTTAATCTGCAAGCCAAAGGAATAGCTGTGCAATGGAACTAGCGCTGCAGGTCTCTAGCACCACAGGTCTTATTCATCCCACACTGGTTCTCTTGAAGCCCCAGCAAGTTGCTAGTCTGGTGAAAAGATTTGTAGTTTGTCAGTTGTCAGTATCTCTCCTGAAGAAGCCAAGTGGCATTCTCTCTGAACTGAATTGGTGTGCGACAGCCGCATGCAGTGGGCGCTTAAGGTAATTGCCAAGGTGTATCTCCCCTATGGGAGAGCCTGGCAGGTCATGACAGCAAGATGGTACTTTGAGGTGGGATCACACTGTGGTATGAGTGTGCCCATACTAACAGCATGTTCATGTAAGCAGCCGCCCTAGGAAAGAAGAAGGTGGAGGGGTGATCTCTGTCGCCTTGTTCACTCCCCTTGTGCTAGTCTGGGATTAGTTGCCTTTGCAAAACTGACCAGGTTGGGCTGTGATGTTGTTTTGCCTCCCTGTTCATTCTCCCCAAACCGCTTGCTTTGCAGATTGAAGCCCTCGCGATGGAGATGCAGAATCCAGACACTGGCATCAAAATGCATACTCAGAAGGTGATGATCACCAACATCCCACATGCTATGACAGGTAAGATGTCACCATCCGGCTGTTTTTCTGAGTCTGTCAAGACGAGCTGGTCTCTTCATGCAAAGGGTAATACACCCATAACTGGCATCTCTTAGTGTTATTCTATTTATAGGCATTTGTATTACTCCCAATACCATATATGCTGGGAGCTTTATTGATGAAAGAGAAAAAACCAGGCTTGTGCTCTCCTCTTATTTTAGGTCTGTGTGGTGTATTCAGAAGGCTTGAGAGAGTTTTGTTAATAATAACAAGCGGCTTGTTATTTACATTGGAAAGCTGGGTTTTGTCCACACAGGAGATTCTGTGGATGACTGGAGAACTAGTGAAATGATGACGCCGGACAAGAGAAGGTCATGTGAGTGGCCACAAGACTGTCATAACCAAGATGGGCTCCTGGGCTAGGGTCGTTTTGCTAACTGTGCTTGCATACCTAGAATTTGCAGGGTGTGAAGACAGTCCGAAGCAGCACTTGAATGGTTGCAGAGGGAGCCCATGGCTCTCACAATGTCCTGTGCACCTCGCTTCATGTACCCTTGCTTTAGGTTTGTGCTGCTTCTCTGCAGCACGTGCCTATCTGAGCCTCCCTTTGGTTCCCAGCCTGTGGTTTCTCCTGAGGTCCTCCTAGTTCTTCCTTCCACCCTTTCAGCTTCTCCTGAGCCTACCTCAAGGCTCTCACCAACCCTGACAGCAGCCTGACTCTAGGGGTCTTTCATCAAAGGAGAATCCTGTCTCCTCTGCAGTATCCCCCTTACTGAGTTCCCTTAGGCATGATCTACACTAGGAAAATAAATCAATTTCAGATACGCCATTTTAGCTCTGGCAGTTGCGTAGCTGGAATTGATTTATCTACAATCAATTTACCTACCAGTCCTCACTGAGGAACTTCAATGGGAGAGTTTCTCCCATTGACTTCTTTTACGTCTTGCAATATCAGGAAGTGCAGGGGTTGACTGCCGACCCTGATAGGTCGATTTCATGCATCCCTACCAGAGGTGCGAAATCAGACCCTAGAAGATCAACTCTTAGCAGGTCGATCTTCTGGGTAATGTAGACGTGGCCTAAGTATCCTCCAATTCCTTGTAAGATCCCCAATTCTAATGACCCCGATTGGACAGCAGCCAGTCAGAAACAGGTCCACTCAGTGGGTCTTAACTCCACAGGCAAGAGGGGTGGAGTGTGCCCTATGCCATACAGATATACATTTCCCAAAAGAATTAAAGTGGGCAGAGCTATACTAGACTGTAATACGGAACTTTAGAAATGAATAGCAACCAATTACTCTCCCTTTTTAACATTTTTTGCTAATAATAATTTTTCTTGAATTCACTGGAGAGGAGCAAAATATTCAACCCACTTCTGTTCCTCTGAATTACAGTTTTTCCTCATTTGAATAGGTGGAAGAAACAGGCAGGTAGCTCTGCTTTGATGTGCCGGATTTGTCATTACTGTCAGCTGCTAACACACTTTCCTTTTGTGTGTGCCAGCTCCTTTCTCGTGGTGCTGGAAAGAAACCATTAACATCTTTACTTCCGCCTCCTAGAAACTGTCAGATGCGCCATTATGAAGAATATTACATTATTAATACGGGTTGAATCGCTCTAATCCAGAATTCTCTCATCCAGCATCATCCATAATCCGCCATGATTTTAGTTAACCAGATGACCACTTATCCTGGGTATGCCCAAGTTTCCCATGGTCCCATAAAGTTTGTTTCCAGCCACTAGCCCTGGCTCTCAGTGTTCTGTGCAGTTATTTAGCTGGAATTTACCCCTAAATGTCTTCTAAGAGCCTAGTATGCAGAGGAAATGTTGGTAGTGCTGCTAGACAATATTGACCTGCTGTAGTTTGGCAAATTCTCTCAGCTGGCGCCAGTCAGGTCCCAAGGTCGCTGGATTAGTGACGTTCAACCTGTACTCTCTGCTTTTCACACATTGTAGCAAATTTTTCCCTCACTTAGCCCCTTCTGCCTGCAGCCCTTGGAAACCCAGGACTGTAGAAAGTCCTATAGTGCTTTGTGGCTGAATTGTCCTCTGCACTGATGGCATGGGGCTGCACAGGGGTAACTGAGAAGAGGATTTGATCATAGAATCATAGAATTATAGAACACTAGGACTGGAAGGGACCTCAAGAGGCCATCAAGTCCAGCCCCCTGCCCCAATGGCAGGACCAAGTAGTGTCTCAGCCATCCCTGATAGACATCTATCTAACCTGTTCTTAAATATCTCCAGTGATGGAGATTCCACAACCTCCCTTGGCAATTTATTCCAGTGTTTGACCACCCTGACAGTTAGGAACTTTTTCCTAATGTCCAACCTAAACCTCCCTTGCTGCAGTTTAAGTCCATTGCCTCTTGGTCTATCCTCAGAGGCCAAGAAGAACAAGTTTTCTCCCTCCTCCTTATGACACCCTTTTAGATACCTGAAAACCACTATCATGTCTCCCCTCAGTCTTCTCTTTTCCAAACTGAACAAGCCCAGTTCTTTCAGCCTTTCTTCACAGGTCACATTCTCTAGAGCTTTAATCATTCTTGTCGCTCTTTTCTGGACCCTCTCTAATTTCTCCACATCTTTCTTGAACCGCGGTGCCCAGAACTGGACACAACACTCCAGCTGAGGCCTAACCAGTGCAGAGTAGAGCGGAAGAATGACTCCTCGTATCTTGTTCACAACACACCTGTTAATGCCTCCCAGAATCATGTTTGCTTTTTTTGCAACAGCATCACACTGTTGACTCATATTTAGCTTGTGGTCCACTATAACCCCTAGATCCCTTTCTGCTGTAGTAGTTCCTAGACAGTCTCTGCCCATTCTCTACGTGTGAAGAATTGTAGGGGAATAGTGTGTGCTCCATTTTGTGGATGGGGAAACTGAGGCAGATAGGTTTAGTAACTTGCTCAATCTTATTCTTAGACCAGGTCTTCTATCTTTCTGCATGCTAAGAGACAGCATGGTTTGCTTAACCAGGTGTAGCACAAAGGCAGTGAAGTGATTTATGGCAACTGAGGCTCTGGCCCTACGTCTTTCTTTAGTGCTATTGTGATGTTTTAAAACAGCCCCGCAGAGCTGGGTAGTTCTTATTACACTGGCGTTCACCAAGCAGCCCTATTGTATTTTGAAAATACAATTAGAGCAAATATGAATTGTGATGCTGGTGCATTATAAAGTACAACTGTGATTTTCTTTTAAAAATGAGTAAACAATGTGAAAGGAAAATGTTTCTGGGTGGCCATGGCTTGGTGGTTGCTGTCAGCTTTTACTCTAGCTCTGTAATTCCTGCTCTCTTCCACACGGTCATATATCCTGCCAGTTGAGGAAATGTGACTACTGGTCTCTTACATGCTAATCATAAATATTGCATGGACTGTGATATTTGCAGTATCTCCTGAATTGCATATCCATTGATTGAATACAGGGCATTTCAAAACAGATTGGCCTATAGGTAGTGGGCAGTGTTCCCTGTAAGCTGAGCCCATGGGCAGCTGTCCAGGAGAAATTCAGATGCCACCCTGCTGATTAGCAGAGTGCCCACAGCCGGCCATATGTGTTTCTACTGCTGATGCCATCTGCATATGTCTGCCTTGGTGCACATAATAAATTTTATTCTGCCCATGGATGGAGAAAATTAGCCGAAGCAGTGGTAGCGGGTGAGCTAATGTGTGGTGTAAAAGCACACAGCTCCATAGATGATGACACAGAGGACTTGGCTCGTCATGTTTAAGAAATGATGTAGGTGCACACTGAATGCCTAAAAAGTTTCAGACTTTCTTTGCAAGGGGGATTTGAGGGTCTCTTTCCATGGGGGCAGATATCCACCCATGTTTAATTTGCTCCTGTTAGGGAGAACACTTACAGAGCTCTCTAGGTATGAGTCACAGGATAATCTTTTAATTTAATCTATTTAAGGAAGCAGTCTGTGGGATAAAAGCTCCCAGCTCCTGGTACATGTCTAGATAATCAGTATAATGTCAGGAAAGGTCAACATTTCAATCCACCACAGTAGGTGACATTTGAAGGGAAATACGAGTAATTGATTAGGGACCCAATGCGACTTAGCCTGGCCTTGTTTAAATGGCAAGAGCGTTTCCATTTTGTTTGCTGCTCAGAAGATAACGAAAGGGCTGCAGAAGCTGATGCTGACTTTGTATGGCAGATGGAAACAGGCCACATCACCTTGAGAGACCTACGAAAGCTGAAATGCCTTTAAATATATGGAGCTTGGCTTTCCTCTGATATGTCTTATTGATCACTCTTGAAGGGCAGCTAGCTTTTAACGTCCATTGAACTCAATGGTAGAATTCATCCCAAAGAGAATTTTGAAAAAGAAAGCATTTGATATTTGCAAAGGTAGGTGATCAATGACACGACTCAAGGGGATAGCAAAGAGCAGTTATTTAGCAGAGACGGCCTCTTAATACAGCAAGAGCCGCAGCAGCACGGTGCTGTGTGCCTTTGGCTGTTTCTTTAACACAAGACGTTGCCAAGCGAAGGTTCTCTCTCTCTTTCCTCATTCAGTTCTTTTTATCCAGACTCTTTTCCTGAAGCTGCAGGCCTGCTCTTGCTGCCAGTGGCATTATGTGACCCATACCTTTGTCTCTTCCGTGAGATCAGGTGACAGGAAGGCACATGCATTGTGTATGTAATGTACACATCTACTGTGTGTGTTTCACTGTCCCATGTAGTAGCACCTTAGACCGTGTACACAGAAAAAGAATGAGTAACAGAGAGATAGCTGTGTTAGTCTGTATTCTGTCAAAACAAAAAAGCAGTCATGAAGCACTTTAAAAACTAGCAAAATAATTTATTAGGTGATGAGCTTTCGTGGGACAGACCTACTTCTTCAGGTCTATAGTCTTACCAGAACAGACTCAATATATAAAGCACAGAGGTCCAAAAATTGTTATCAAGGTTGGCAAATTAGCTAGAAGAGCAGAGAGAGGGCGTTGTGGGGTGGGGAAGTAAGTGTTAGGTCAACCATCAAAGTATGTGAAAGAGTCCTTATAATGGGTAAGTCTCCTACAGGCTTAGCTGAGAGCTAGCTCGCTTTTGGCTCAGACTGTAGAGGCTGCTGCACTAAGCTTCTGAGGTCCCAAGTTCTCATGGCAAGTTCTCATGGCAAATACACACATGACCTATGCGTCATTTATGTGCCATGTAAGGCAGATCACTGCGGCTTAAATGATTCCTTGACCTCATGTGGGCCCTCCGTGTAGGGGAGATTTCTCCCCTGTGAGGATTTAAAACAAAATTCCTAACACCATCACCTTGAGACTTCACACGCCCCCATGATCACCTCTTCATCAACTTCCTTTATAGGGAAACCATTGTTTGCACAGAACAGGTGTTTGGGGGCATATTTTCTTCTAGGGAGAAGAGATGGTTCTTGGAGATATTGGAACCCCAAAGAGTCCCCCTCTCATTTCTTCCCTTAACACTCCACATCTTTGAGGTCCTGATTCCAGCTACCTGCCTACCGGGCCAGGGTGTTTGAGCTGAATCCCCTTTGAAGTCCATCAATAACATTTCCTAGCCACCATAGAGCAGTGGGGCCGACAGCAGCTGCCATGGGTCCTGGGACAAAGTGGGAGTGGGGCCCCGCACTACACCTCGGAAGGGGCAGGGCCAAGAGCAGAAGGGGCAGGGCCTAGAGTAGTCAGCCTTCAGTGTCGCCCAGACTAGGATGCTGCCCCCTGAACTTCCTTGCAACCAGTGCAGCACTGCTGTGACATTTCAAAGGGGCCCAGGGCTCCGGGGCCCCTTTGAAATGTCATGCCCGAGGGGTAGAAACTGCTCCCTGTGCCCCCACTGTTGGCAGGTCTGCCATAGAGCAGCAGTCCTAATGTTGTTAACTCATGCTGCAAAAGAGCAGTTCCATTTCCGTGACCCATGCCAGACTTGACTTTGCATAGGATTGGCCGTTTAGTGATAGCGTTCCCTGTAAGCTGACTGCCTGAGCAGCCACCAAAGAAAGATTCATGTGCCTCCCAGCTGATTAACAGAGCACCCACCGGACCCACAGAGAGAGCAGCATGTGTGTCTATTGGTGGTGCACATAGACACGTGTTGGTGCACCTGACAAAATTTATTCTGCACACAGATTAAAACAATTAGAGGGAACACTGGTCTGGACTGAGAACCACAAAACTCATGTCCTATAGCCATTAGATTACGAAGGTTTTTTATATTTAAACCTACTATCTCCTAAAAATAACAGGCTCTGTATTACTGCTGATTGGTATTTTTTTTATCGAAATAGATTTTTGACAATACCAGCTTTTTGACCAAAGTGAAATTTTAAAAAATTTAATCTTGGCTAATTTTTGTAGATTTTTAAAAAAAAAATTGTTTAAAATTAAAACTGAAAATATTTTGATAATCAAAACCTTAGCATTTTTAACTTTTTCTTTTTTCATTCAGTTTTCAGCAAAAACTTCTTGCTTTAAAAATTTTAAAACCCAAAAATGTAAACAAAAATGATTTTTTTAACTACAATCGTTTTAAAAAACTGAAATAATATTTATTGTTTATAAACCATTTTCAGTCAAAATGATCTGTTTCTGAAAATCAGAAATTCTTGTGGAAAATTTTACAAAACGGATTCTCGTTTCCCAAATTGTCATTTTGGAATAGCCATTTTTTAAACCGGCTCTGATCTGTTTCCCATTACCAGTTCGTCAAACCTTCTACTTCCCCTGCTTACTGAAAGTATTTCTATTCAATGATTACATCCCTTTTCAGCTTAGATAGAAGAACTCTTTTATATCACTGTTATATATTTCCAGCCTTTGAAACCTGAATTGTTTTTTTATGCTTCAGTGTAATTTGTCAATAAGAATTCTAATTGAATTGTTCAATTCCTAAGAAGGGTTCCATTCCTTTTCACGCAGGCAATAAAATGTTCTCTAGGAGTTCACCTTTACAAAGAACACATCCGGTTTACATTTCCAGTTAGGTTGAATTTTGATGTGGTGTCTTACTAGCAACACTGAACATTGTTTTTTCATTATAAAAGATCTTGTTTGGTTATTGCAGAAAGATATTCATTAAACACCAGCAGAAATATGAATTTCAAAATGAAGGCTTTTGTAGACACCTAAAGGCACAATGGCAGCTGCTAAGAGATGTTTAAAAATACTTTGTGCAGGGACTGGTTGAGGCTACATCTACACTGGGCAAAGTAAGTCAACTGCAGATACTCAGTTCTAGCTGTGGCAATTGCATAGCTAGAATCGCTGCATTGGCACTCGGCTTACTTGGCCGTCCTTACTGAAGAAGGTCAATAGGAGAGTTTTTCCTGTTGACCTCCCTTACTCCTCATGTCTTGTAAGGAATACAGGGGTTGACTGCAATTCCTGAGAGATCGATTTTGTACATCCCTACCAGATGCGTGAAATCGTACCTGGAAGATAGATGCTGAGTGGGTCGATCTTCCAGGCTTGTTTAGACATAGTCTCGATGGCTCATGTAATGGGCAGTTACTATTATTTGTTATTTGTATTGTTTTAGCACCTAGGACAAGGATGGACAATACATGGTCTGTGGGATGGATGTCGTTCGCCAAGATTAGACCCTGGCAAATATTTGGCTATAGGAATGAGGGGATTTTGAAGTGTGTGGGGTCGTTTTAAAGGACCCCGTGTAAACAAGCTGCTCACGATCGAAAGCTTATGCTAATGATGTGCTGCATATTCATTGCAGTGCCTCATTAGCATATCCCGAAGTGTCTCACTAGCATCCCCCTTTCGAAAGGGGTCGGGGGGCTAGTATAGACATAGCCATAGTGTCTGATATTTTCCTTGTCTTGCAGGTAGCGATATACTGCAGTGGATTATCCAACGTCTGAAAATCGTTGAGGAAGGTAGGAGGTGTAGCCATCTAATGCTTTTCTAGCTTTGAACTCCAAAGCTGTCATCGGTTATTAGATGCAACCTAAATTCTTCTCCCCTGGGTAATGGATTGCTTCTTCATTCTGCTGCGGCCTCTTTGTATCATCAGTGTATCTGACTTCTCTCTTTTCAGAGGCACTGAACTTGGGGAATCTGATTGTCAAGCATGGATACATCTACCCTTTGCAAGAGCCGAAAAACCTCATCCTCAAGACAGACAGCAGCCTCTACAGATTTCAGGCAAGTTGTATCTTAGACACGGAACGCTGGCTGGGCATGACATACCCTTCATCTTGGCTTAGAAACAGAGAGTTCTGTGCTTCTGTTTAATTAAATTACTTTCCTTTATAGATTTGGAACACCGGTGGTTCCTTCTGAATGTATTTGCTCTTGCAGTTTATGCCCTAGCAAATGAAACCAATGGAACAGGTTCAGGAGACAGTACAATCATGGAATACTAGAACTGGAAGGCACCTCGAGAGGTCAAATCCAGTCCCCTGGACTCATGGCAGGACCAAGCACCATCTAGATAATCCCTGATAGATGTTTATCTAACCTGATCTGAAATATCTCCAATAACAGAGATTCCATGACCTCCCTAGACAATTTTTTTCCAGTGCTTAATCACCCTGACTTTTAAGAAGATTTTCTTAATGTCCGGCCTGAACCTCCCTTGCTGCAGTTTAAACCCAATATTACTACTTCTAACATCAGAGGTTAGGGAGAATAATTTTCTCCCTCTTTCTTGTAACAGCCTTTGAGGTACTTGAAAGGTGTTATCATGTCCACACTTCATCTTCTTTTTTCCAGACTAAACAAACCCAGTTCTTTCAATCTTCCCTCACAGGACATGATGTCTGGACCTTTAATAATTTTTGTTTGCTCTTTTCTGGACATTCTCCAGATGAACAAGTAGAGCAGGAGTGGCCAACCAGTTAGGGACTAAGAGACACAGACAGAGTGCAAAGAGCCAAGTGTTATGTATTTTTATCTCTGATAGAGAGATGAAAGTAAATATACAATACATGTCTCAATGCCCTCCCCCTCCCCCCAGAACCAGACACCCCCTGCTTCCCGCTATAACCTAATCGCCCTGTCCCTCCCGCCCCAGCCTCTCCCCACTCTAACTTGATGGCAGCAACTCACCAGAGCCACGATCACTGCTGCTGCCACATGCTTCTCCCACTAAGCCCTAAGGCACATGCATAGAGCAACGGACAGCACTTCTGGTGCACGGCTCGAAAGAGGAGCTGCATTGAATGGCTCAAAGAGCCGCAGGTTGGCCAGCCCTGAAAGAGAACATCCTTTAGTAAGGGGATGTGATAAACAGTTGAGATCATGGTTGAACTTGCCTTCACACACAATGGCTGCATCTACACGTGCATGCTACTTCGAAGTAGCGGCGCCAACTTCAAAATAGTGCCCATCATGGCTACACGTGTTGGGCGCTATTTCGAAGTTGAAATCGATGTTAGGCGGCGAGACGTCGAAGTCGCTAACCCCATGAGGGGATGGGAATAGCACCCTACTTCGAAGTTGAACGTCGAAGTAGGGCACGTGTAGACGATCCGCGTCCCGCAACATCGAAATAGTGGGGTCCGCCATGGCGGCCATCAGCTGAGGGGTTGAGAGACACTCTCTCTCCAGCCCCTGCGGGGCTCTGTGGTCACTGTGTGCAGCAGCCCTTAGCCCAGGGCTTCTGGCTGCTGCTGCTGCAGCTGGGGATCCATGCTGCATGCACAGGGTCTGCAACCAGTTGTCGGCTCTGTGGATCTTGTGTTGTTTAGTGCAACTGTGTCTGGGAGGGGCCCTTTAAGGGAGCAGCTTGCTGTTGAGTCCACCCTGTGACCCTGTCTGCAGCTGTTCCTGGCACCCTTATTTCGATGTGTGCTACTTGGGCATGTAGACATTCCCTTGCAGCACCTATTTCGATGTGGTGCTGCCCAACGTCGAAGTTGAATGTCGACGTTGCCAGCCCTGGAGGACGTGTAGACGTTATTCATCGAAATAGACTATTTCGATGTCGCTACATCAAAATAAGCTATTTCGATGTAGCGTGCACATGTAGACGTAGCCAATGAGAGATTAGGGCACTGTCGTATACGTTTCAGATTAGGTTATTGATATCAGCCGTCTGGTTCCCGTCTTGTTCCCCAATCCAAGCTCCAGCTCCTTGGCAATGTCAAGGAGAACATTGCAAAGTAAGACTATGATAAGCATATGCTTTGTTGTTCAGAAAGCTTGCATGGTTTTGAAAGCTGTGCCTTGTTAACAACAACTGATTGTCAAAGCAGAGGAAGCAGATATGTAATTGACACTCTCTTAAACCCGATTTAACAACAAGAACAACAAAGATAGCCTGTCTTATCTTCCTAATTGCTTATTAGGAAGATAAGAATTGCTGAGCTAAGAACGTGGATAGAATCGTAGAATCATAGAACACTAGACCTGGAAGGGACCTCGAGAGGTCATTCATTGAGTCCAATCCCCTTCTTTCAAGCACTCTCTAGACCAGGGTTTCCGAAATTTTGTACTGTTGGGAAGTGGTTTTTTTCAGTAAGATTTTTTGCAGTCCAAAAATAGAAATGCATATTAAAGAAAAAGAATGCAAAATAAATAAATTTTCACTGTTTATTATTTATTCACAGTAATAATAGAACATAGTGATAATTGCATATTTTCTAAGAACCGGTATTTTTTTTCCCAAGGGCCGGTACTGGGCCACGAACCACACTTTGAGAAATGCTGCCCTAGACCTTCCCTGGTAGATGGCTATCTAACCTGCTCTTCAATATAGTTTGTGAGCATGTTGATTCAGCTCCTTAAATGGTAGAAATATGGAGAACAATAAGTATTGTTTTGTAGCACATTTTCAAAGGAGCTGATGCCCCCCTCCTTCTGTCTGACAATGTAGTCAATACGATACTAACAAATATAAGGATTTTCGAGTCAGATGAAGCTGACTGTGGCTGCGTGAAAACTGAGGTCTTGTTTTTTGGCTTCTTTCTGCAGACACCTTATTTCTGGCCCACCCAGCAGTGGGCAGCAGATGATACCGACTATGGTAAGTGCTAACATTATAGCTGTTCTGTGGAAGCTTTGAGGGTACAGCACATTCCCACGTAGTCAGGCGGATGCTGATGATACACTGAGTGTTTCCTCTGTGTGCTGCTGTCCTGGCTATGCTCAGTGTGGGCACTCTGTCACCCTAGTTTATGTTCTCAGGCCCAATGTGTTCATTGCAGCGAATGTGGGGGCAGTCCCTCCCTTTTCCCAGGGTGGTGCAGCCCAGTGAGTGCCACAGGGCCATGTGTAACCGCCGACAGGCGCACTGGGATCTCTGGAGCTTAGTGCAGGAGCCTGTACAGTCTGAGCTGAAAGCCAGTTGGCTCTTAGCTAAGGGTGTAGAGGACACTCATTCTTTTTCTCTGTAAGTCGTCTCGGTGCCACAGCGTGGGCCAGCGAGTCACATCTTTGTGTGTGGGTCACTCATCCACGCGCCAGAAACGGCGTGGCACTAACAGTGAATGTGGGGGAAGATGCTGGGGGTGTATCCTCATCTGTGGCCCCCACTTATCAGGTAGGGCAAATAATATGGGCTAGGGGCAAATTTTCAAAGCGCCCGTAGAAAAGTCAGTGGGAGGGAGGTGCCCATCATGAAGTCTCCCAAAGGCTTCGGATCAGGAGCTGGGTTCATAAAGACGTTCCATGGAAGGGCTGGTTTTCACTTACTGTACGATTTTACAGGTGCTTACAACAGCCCCTCGTGAGCTGGAAACCCAAGCCAGTTTCTGTATCAATCGGTTTCCTTCATTGGTGATGCAGTGTTATTGTAAGGCTGCTCCTGAAGACTGGGCTGATCGTTCTGGCTATTCTAGGGCTGCTCATGGTCTTTAGAATACACAGTGATTTGTTCATTGCAAGGTTTCTTCTGAGGCCCTGGTCATCAGCTTCTATTTACCTGACTCTTTTGGGCCTCATGTATTTGTCCCAAAATCCAAACGACTGACCCGAAAATAACATAGTTTGGTTTTGAAGGTTGGAAGAAAATATTTAAAAAGCTTTAGAACAAAGAAGACATTGCCCCCAACTGAAAAAAACAGGCCCTGACCAGTGTTCCCGCTAACCGTTTCCATCTGTGTGCGGAATAAATTTTGTTATGTGCACCAAGACATGTGCACGTGTGCACCTCTGGTAGACACACACGCTGCCGGCTCTGGGCGCTCTGCCAATCAGCTGGGTGGCACTTGAATAGCTCCTGGGCAGCCGCCCAAGCACTCAGCTTACAGGGAACACTGGTTCTGACTTTTTAAGTGTTTGATTCAGTGCTGACTGAAGACCAGTTGTAACCCTCTCATTGACTCCAGCGTACTGTGGCCCAGGCTGTAAGGCAGGAATAATTTGTTAGCATAAAGCTACGTAATCAACTCCATCAAGCTCATGAGCGAAGGAGGACAGCCGTTCTTGCTCTTCTCTGTTGACAAGTGGCGCATCCCTGGCAGAACGGAGCTACTGAGGCTCTCTTCCTGGAGCCAGCTTCTGCGAGATTGGAACGTGTGTCTGGGAAATGCTTTGTCGGGGATCAGCCCCCGTTGTTCCCTCTAATTTTTTCCATCCTTGGGCTGAATAAATTTTTTTACGTGCACCAAGGAATGTACAGATGGGTGCCACCAATGGAACCACGCGCTGCCCACGGTGGGTGGCTGTGGGCGCTCTGCTAATCAGCTGGGCAATACCAGAATCTTTCCTGGGTGGCCACCCAAGTGCTCAGCTTACAGGGAACACTGGTCATCACACTGATTATGTGGACGAACTTTAGAGAGATATATAGTAACCAGACCTTTTCGCCTTTTTCCCAGCAATCTACCTAGCCAAGAAGAATATTAAGAGGAAAGGGATGTTAGAAGAGTATGAAAAGGTAAGAAGATGTTCAATGGTTTGGGCCTTTGTCAGTTCTGAGGCTGATTTAGCCTGAGCCAGCTGCCCTCTGGACTGGAGGGTGGAAAGTGACCAAAAGCCTCCGATGCGCTCCCTACTTTGGTTGCATCAAGTCCCAGTAAGTAACATCTCTGAATGGCTGTGAAATACAGGCTGCACTGCCCTTGTCTGGCACCATCAGGGGCTGCCCAGTCCCGAATGAGGGAATTTTCCAGACGACAGGAACTCCCCTCTGCCAGCCTCCCAGCCCCACTGCCCTTCACTACCTGCCCTGGGGTTTCCTTCACTCCAGGCCAGCCCCTCATCCCTGCTGGACTGAAACCGGCCTTGGCCATGCCAGGCTTCCTGTGGGGCCTCAGCCCCAACCCGTGGGCGCTGGCTCCAGCTCTGGCCCCGCTGGTGACACAGCCCCGGCCACAGCCCCACAGGCACCGGCCCTGGCTAGATTGTCAGATGCGACCTGGTCAGGCTGCCGGATACAGCTCAGCCCTATGGAGGCTAGCTTCAGCCTCGGCTTGGCTGCTGCTTCTGACCCGAGGCCACAAGCCCTGATGGGCTCCCCTGCCCAGGGCCACTGGCCCCGCTTTCTCCAGGCTCCACCCAGCCCAACCCCTACCAGCCTTCCAACCTGAGAGTCTTTGGTGCAGTAACATCCGTGGTCGTTCCAGACCGCTGATGTTTCTGGGCTAGAGATCCTGGTTTTGGGAGGTGAAACCTGTAGCTGCTGATGCACAAAAGTGCTAAAAGTAAATGATCGCTTCAATACACCAGTTCCTCTCTCCACGGTGGTAGAATGAAGTATTCAGCATGTCTGGAGCTCATCGAGATTCATTTCAGACTCACCCAGGTTTTCTAGCTCAAATTACCAGCCCGACCCTGGTTTGATCCAGAGAGGAGAGTATATTTTTATCATGAGCTGTAGGCCAAGAGCTCTGGACTGATGGGTGTTATTGTTATAGTGCATTTTTATTCACCCTCTTTGGTCCACCCAGGACACCCATGCTAGGCTTCTGGCTTCCAGCTGTCTCCTTTTTTGGGCAGAGACCCATATCTCCCTCTCTTCTGACTTTAAGGCTGCATATATCTCTGTCTACACAGTAATATCACCAGCAAGCCAGATTGCCCAAAAGGCCAGTGCCTACATATTGCTTCTGCTCCTTACTGTGTATTACCTGCAGCTCTGAGTCACCACCCAGCTCCTTCCAAGCAGCCACGTTTAAGCATTACAAAGAAAACACACTAAACCCTCCACCTCCAAGACTACACGCCTGCTAGAAACTTGCCTGAGATCACCCCTTGACATGTCTTTAGCTCTGCTCGGTTTGAGTCCTTCAGACATGCAGCTCTTTTCCCTCTGTTTACAAGTTCATCCATCTTTGACCCATAACCAGACCCCTCGTCTGTGCAGAGCAGTCAGGTTTTTTTATACAGCTTGGACCTTTGATCTTGGACCTCCAGACCAGGCAATTAGCAGACAATGACCCTCTCTTCAGAAAGATGTTTTCTTGCAGAATCAAAGCTGGGAAATTTGAACCTCTCCCCAGGAAATCCATGCCACTTTTATTGTCCCAGAAGTCCACACTTGTCTGCCATGTTTTCAGTATAGTCCTTTGAACTCCCCAGTCTCACATCTGTCACATCCCTCCTCTAGAGATTATATACAATCCTGTCCCACAATAATACATAAACGTAATAGAATGAGGTCTTCCAAAAATCCTGCAGGAAATTGCCAGGCATGTCAGAGCAGCTCATGTTTTTCTACTGACTGTGTGTTTGTTTTAAATTTCAGGAACATTACAGCTTGCTAAATAAAAAAATAAACTACAAATGGGATTTTGTTATTATGCAGGCCAAAGAGCAGTACAGGTAAGCGCTCTCAAATTCTGTTACCTGCTTCTTCATCCGCCCTGGGCGTCGATCTGATGCGCAAACAAATGGTAGAGTTCAAGTAAAAGCATTACATTGCAATGGTACAGCAGCTTATTAACAGATCCTTGGGAACATGAAGGGGAAAACCGCTTCCATATGAACTGTATTCCCAAGGGCGCCATTTCGGGAGGGGGAGGGGCAGCACCGCTGTGTACCAGGCCGCTGCTTGCTCTTCCTCCCATCGTCTTGACTATCAGGGAGCAAGAGGAAAGCATGCGATTTGAGTGCGTGCCTGTCACTCCTGGCCAGTGAGGGGTGCAAGCAGAGGAGTAATTCACACAATCTGTGCACTTCCCCTCGCTCCCTGGTCATGAGAACGAAAAGCAAGCAGCATCCCAGTATGCACTGCTGATTCTCCCCTGCCCTCCTTGCGTATTCTACCTTCACATGCCACCTGCTATGCATCTGGTGCTTAGCAGAGAAACTTTAGCCCAAGGTTTCAAGGGTGCGGGCAGTGGCCCGCACAAATTCACACTCTCCCATTTGCTCTTGCACAGGTGCACAACTAAATTTGCTGGCACACAGTGTGGAGCTGCAGCGTGGTTCTCGTAGGCAAAGGGGCACACGGGGTGCTGTGCATGTACCCCCCCTGCAGGTGCAAATGCCTCTTTGCACATGCAAAAGTAGGTGTTTGCCCTTACATATGTTACAACTCCTGTTGAAAATGAGGTGCCTGATCCTGCTGCATAGAAGTCCTTTCTTGGGCAAACCTCCCAGCAACTAGAGTGCCGGCGTGGCAGGAGGAGGGATTTCTGAATCAGGCCCTCGACCCTTTGCAGCTGTAAGAGGTTCTCTTTGAGTCCCCATTCACATAGACCTGAGGGCAGAATTTCAGACCCAAAATGAAGAGCAACAGAAAGTGTCCCTCAAACATTTCTGCAGAAAGCCTGGTGGAAGTTCTGTCAGTCCCAAGTGTTCAGCAATCACAAGTCGGGCTTGCCAAAAATCATGAAACTGCCTTGGAAATAGTTCAGCTATGCAAAAATAATTGATTTGGAGCACTTGCTATTTGTGTACTGCTTTTTTTTTTTAGTTTTCAGAGTGCATTGGGGTCATATTTTGAAGCTTTCGCCATGGTCACAAGGGCTAGACACGACCTTGTCTCTTGCCGAGTGAAGGCTGGAATCATACATCTACAGCAAACCCTCGAAATGCACAATTTCAATTTGTGCTTAACTCGCATTAACGTGAGTTAAGCACAACTCAGACTCTCACCCCCGCGCCCTCCCAGCCCTGGCTTAACCACCTTGTCACCGTGCGGCCCCGGCTCAGCACCCTGCAGCCCTGCTCACCAGCTACACCCAGCTCCGGCTCACCCGCCACCCCCATGCCCGGCTCTGGCTCTTGCCCATCACCCCCGTGCGGGGCTCTGGCTCAACCTCTCCCCTGCCCCAGTTCAATCCTCCCTCCCCCCGCGCAGCTCTAGCTCAACTCCATCTACCGCCCTCTGCAGCCCTAACCCACCCCAGGCTTAACCCCCCTGCCCCCCTCCCATGGCCCCAACCCACTGCCAGGCTTAACCCTCCCCAGCTGCCCCCCAGACCCCCAGGACTTTCCTTTCAAAAGGAGCTGCAGTGCTCCTGTTGCTTCCCCAGCTGCAGAACCTGCGTTCTGCTGGGGAAGAAAAGGCCGCCCCTGACTTACGCAAAATTTGGGTTATGGGAACGCAGCCCCCACGTAAATGAAGGTCTGCTGTAGTTGACTCCAGGAACGTGGCCTTATGGAAAACAGAAATTGTCACGAGACTCTTGACAAAATCGTGAGGGTTGGCCATGGTGTTGGTACCAATGTTCAAGCTGTGGTACAAGTATCCACCCTGGGGTCCCTAAGGTTTGGCCTGGGACATTCATATTTAGACACTTTAATACAGATGCATGATTTGCAGAAGAAGTGAACATCCGTTACTTCTGTGAGGTGGCAGAATTGCGGGAAGGTGGAAGAGGGGTTGGACATTAGGAAAATTATTTCACTGGGAGGGTGGTGAAGCACTGGAATGAATTACCAAGAGAAGTGGTGGAATCTCCATCCCTAGAGGTTTTTAAGTCACGGCTGGGATGATTTAACTGGGAATGATCCTGCTTTGGGCAGGGGGCTGGACTCAATGACCTCCTGAGGTCTCTTCCAGCCCTAGGATTCTATGATTCTGACCAATTGCTGCCAGGCCAAACAGAAGGGAATAATCCCAGCAGAGCTCAGGGACAGTTTGATGACTCGAAAGCTAGTGCCCCTCAGAGGTAGCATGTAGAGGTGCACGGTGGTCCCGTGCACCCCCCGCAGCATTGGACCCCCCCATTCACTATCAGCACTGTGCCACTTCTGGTGTGTGCAGGGGCAGTCCAGCCCTCCCCTGAGTGGTGCAGCCTGAGAGCATCACAATCTTCCTCGTTCTCAGGCTGCATTGATCCTTGCAGGGGCAGGGTGGGGAGGAGACCCCTGCATGCACTGGAAGTGGTGCAGTGCTTCCACAGAGAGAGGTGGGTGACGGTGGAGCAGGGGAAAAGGGAGAGCAAGGGCAAGGAGAGGGTGGAGGATGGGCTCACAGACCAGAGGAGGAGGGGCATGGGTGTGGCATGGGTAGGGAGGAGGTGAGATGCAGCATGTGGCCAGTGCCCCTCCTAGAATCCCTGTACAGGTTGAACCTCTCTAATTGGGCACCCTTGGGACCTGATTGGTGCCCGACGAGAGATTTGCCAGACCACAGGAGGTCAATAGTGCCTGGCAGCATTACCACCACTTCCACTGCTTACTGGGCTCTTAGATGGATTTAGGGGTAAATTACATTTACATAACACTGCGAGCCAGGTCTGGTGGCTGTAAACAAACTTTACAGGACCGTGAGAAACTTGGCCGTATCAGCTATCTAAAATCATCCCAGATTACAGATGTTACCAGACGAGAGCGTTCCAGATTAGAGAGGTTCAGCATGTACTGCTTGTCTCTGGCATCCTTCATTTATATCAGTGCGGTGAAACCAGTTGTAAGTTGTAAATTAGGACAGAAAGACATGTGGTCCAGAAACGGCAGCGTTTACTTGTGGCCTGAAGAAGCAGCTCAGAGTCACACCTTCTGGATTCAGCCAGATGAGCCTGTCAGTCAGAAAGCTGAGGGAAGTCAGAACAGGGTCATGTTCTCGATCTTGCTCTTTTTCAAGGAAAAACTCCTTTAGTGCTGTCCCCATCCCCTGGAACTGTGGCTAAAGGGCAAGAATATGTCATCAAAAGGGGAAGACGACCCACATTTCCCTCTGATGGGCTTGAAAGCCATTCTTTGCTTTACAGGGCAGGAAAGGAACGGAAGAAGGCAGACAGGTACGCGCTGGATTGTCAGGAGAAAGCCTATTGGCTAGTGCACCGAACACCTGTGAGTAGATGACCATCCTCCATAGCTGTAGAGTCTGTATTGGAGATACAGGGTCCAGAGAGCTCAGCCAGGGGCTGCACCTTTGAGAAGGTGCCTTGGAGTACTGCCTTGACCGTCGCGCTTGGCCAGGTGCCGCACAGGCAGAGACGGACATAGAGCCAAAACAGAGACTTTAATCCACTTTGCTGGCTGAACTTCCCAAACCCCTTGGACTTGCTCTCAAAGGTGAAGTGAGGAACCGTTCACCATAGCATCCATAATATGCACAGTTATTCTTAACTGCTTGTGTCCCAGGGAGGCTGTTATTTTGGAGGCAGGTGTCACCAGCGTGTTTCTTGAGAAAAGCCATGCAGGTCCCAGGGTGCCACTGGACTCCAGCAGGTACCCATGAGCGACACTCCCTCATCCCAGGCATAATCAGTGAGCCAGTTTAATTGTATCTGCTGAGTCAGGGGCCAGTGGAGAGCCCTGCAGGTGACATACTGGGATGCTTCGAGCCTGAGGCAAATGTCAGCCTGTGATTAGAGCTTTGCTTTCAGGTAAAGCGGTTGCTGGGAAACTTGGCCCCACTCAAATACCTTGGCCTCAGTTCATGCGTGATGCCACCCCTTTGGTGATAGTGGGTTCTTGGTTCTTTTGATTCTGATTTAGACTTGGATTAAGTATTTCTATCCAGGTCTGTTTCTCCATTTCCCCCATAAGAGCTCACTCTTGAGACCCAATTATTGACCATTATCTAAATATGGTGGATGATTAAAAAATCACTTGTGCCCAAGGCAGCCATGCTAATGGTACTTTTTTGTCCCTTCTTATTGCCTGTATCAAGGTGTGTCTCCTCTGTATAGATCATTGCTGGAATGAGCGTGGTTTTCCCCATGTGTGTACCCCTTGACTTCTAGTGACTGGGTGTCTCTGGATCTCTCTTGTTAAATCTTTCCTGGAGTATCTCTTGATCTCAGCTATGTTTGGACACGTCATGGTTATACTTTCATAGGTGTCTCTTGCTTTATTGACTTGGGCATCCCACATACATTCCCATGTGTCCCCAGCCAAGCGCTACAGTCATCTCCAGAAAGATCAGTCGAAGTTTTACCTTTTCCCACCCATTGGAGGACTTATTCATTTGCAGCAGATTCCTTCACGCGACTAAGGCGGTGTCGAGAAAGCAGACACAAATGTATTGTTGGTTCTTGTTTGTGACAGCCGGACATGCAAGACATCCTAGAGTACGGACTGAACCGAGTAACCGACCCCAATGAAAACAAGGTAAACTAGGTAAGGCTGCTTGCTTCCAGATCTACACTACACTCACAGGGCGTATCTCTGCTGATGTCAAAGGTGTAGGCTGCACCTCTGCAGTGTGTGTAGCCATACGTGAACCAGCTTTGACCTGGGTCAGTGCTTCCCAGCCTTTTCACTAGTGCGGGCCCCCGACCACCTCCTCCAGACCATTCGCAGACCCCTATCCGAGCCAGTTCTAGCCACTAAGTGAAATTAAATGAATTAAATGAAATGAAAAAGGAAACTACAACATAGATATTTGGACCGTGATTAATAACATTGTTGGAAGATATTGAATTTAAAAATAATAATTAGTTGTAACTTTGCAATTTATTTAAATCTTATTTTCGATGATCATTTTTATTTGTCTTTTATTTTTTCACGGACCCCCTGCAACACCCTCGGTTGGGAACCACTGATCTGGGTTGTTCATATTACAATAACAGTGCTGCCGGGTGGCACGTACTAATTGCCTGAGTACATACCTGGTTTGTCCAGTCTCTGCAGCTGCTTGTGCTGCTGCTATTAATACTCAAACTAGCTGTATGAAGTGTAGAAACAGTCCACATCCAGGACTGTACAGTTATTTGATTTTTCACTCCTTCTGAGTGCAGCAGAGTTACTCTGGATTTGCTCTGAGAGAGAGAGAGAGAGAGAGAGCAGAATTCAGCCCTAGAAATAGTATCTGGAAGCTTCACATTGCTTATCTTGCCTCCTTCCTTAAATCAATCAGAGTAATGCTCTTGGTCTGAGAATGTAAATGAAGGAAGTGACTGGCCTCCTGCATAGACTTGTCGCTACCATTGGTTCCCAACCAGATGATGCATACCACGCAGAGGTCTTCTAGGGCAGGGGTGGGCAATAAGCAGTGCATGGGCTGGA
Source organism: Carettochelys insculpta (assembly GCF_033958435.1). Lineage (NCBI taxonomy): Eukaryota > Metazoa > Chordata > Testudines > Carettochelyidae > Carettochelys > Carettochelys insculpta. Next base: position 20,399,223 of record NC_134156.1, on the reverse strand, counting down.
TGTGGTTTGCCAGGGTTAGCCCATCAGGCCGCTGGACACTTTAGCTGTGTCTACACGTGCACGCTACTTCGAAGTAGCGGCACTAACTTCGAAATAGCGCCCGTCGCGGCTACACGCGTCGGGCGCTATTTCGAAGTTAACTTCGACGTTAGGCGGTGAGACGTCGAAGTCGCTAACCTCATGAGGGGATCGGAATAGCGCCCTACTTCGACGTTGAACGTCGAAGTAGGGACCGTGTAGACGATCCGCGTCCCGCAACGTCGAAATTGTGGGGTCCTCCATGGCAGCCATCAGCTGGGGGGTTGAGAGACGCTGTCTCTCCAGCCCGTGCGGGGCTCTATGGTCACCGTGTGCAGCAGCCCTTAGCCCAGGGCTTCTGGCTGCTGCTGCTGCAGCGGGGGATTCATGCTGCATGCACAGGGTCTGCAACTCGTTGTCGGCTCTGTGGATCTTGTGCTGTTTAGTGCAAGTGTGCCTGGGAGGGGCCCTTTAAGGGAGCGGCTGGCTGTTGAGTCCGCCCTGTGATCCTGTCTGCAGCTGTGCCTGGCACCCTTATTTCGATGTGTGCTACTGTGGCGTGTAGACGTTCCCTCGCTGCGCCTATTTCGATGTGGTGCTGCGCAACGTCGATGTTGAACATCGACGTTGCCAGCCCTGGAGGACGTGTAGACATTATTCATCAAAATAGCCTATTTCGATGTCGCCACATCGAAATAGGCTACTTCGATGTAGGCTTCACGTGTAGACGTAGCCTTTGTCTCTCACAGCTCTGGTCTGTTTCCCACAGCTTCCATTGGCTGGGAATGGCGATCTGCAGCCAATGGGAGCTCTGAGTGACTGTAACTGAGGTTGTGCAGGTAAATAAAGCATTCTGTTGCCCTCCGGTGGCTAGCCCTGGTGAATTGCATCCGGCCTGTGGGTCGCTTGTTCATAGAATCTAGGGCTGGAAGAGACCTCAGGAGGTCATTGAGTCCAGCCTCCATTTCTGTTTTAGGGGTTTCTGTTCGCCGGCGTTTTAATGGAGTGGGCCATTCTGTTAATGACTTAAGAGTTTGCGTGTTACTGAAGAGGAATTTTCACAACACTCTTGAAAGAAAGGCTGCTGAATTCTCTTTTATATTCAAATTCGACACATTAACACGTGGTTTGAACCGGGATGGGAATTTTCTGGGTCACTATAGGGACTTGTATGCACACTTGGCTTAATCTAATTCTTGACTCCCCCCCACCCCCGCCCCTCTACTCTCTGATTTGTTCACCTTGATAATTTTTCTCTGTGCCTTAAATATTGAGTCTGTTCTGGTCTGGCTATGGTCTGAAGAAGTGGGTCTCTCCCACGAAAGCTCATCACCTAATAAATTATTTTGTTAGTCTTTAAAGTGCTACTTGACTGCTTTTTTGTTTTGGTAGTATATAGACTAGCATGGCTATCTCTGTGTTACTGCTTTAGGGGTGTTTGCCTAGTTGTATAAAAAGCTACGTAAAACACACTAACAAAGTCAGTACAAACAAAAATTTCATTTAATGACTTATTTATACAACTCTATTTACTACAGACTGAAATGTTAGTACAATATTTATATGCCAATGGATTTGTTTTATAAATGTATGGTAAAAAAGAGAGCAAAAGCAATTTTTCACTAATAGTGTGTTAGGTCACTTTTGTGGTTTTCTCTGTGATATTGTTAGCAAATCATTTTTAAGGGAGGTGAAAGTTGGGGTACTCAGGACAAATCAGGTGCTTGAAAGGGGTACAGCAGTCTGGAAAGGTTGAGACCCACTGGCCTGTAGGATTAAGTCTATGCTGTGGTAGCTAGAACCATTCTTATCTTTCACCCATGGCTCTGATGAAAGTGAACAATGGAGCCCATGAAACAAGTGGTCCCATATTTACATGCTTAGAACCACCGCTGACAGCACATTTGGGCAGCTAGGTGAGTGAAGGCAGAGCATTGCTCATCCATCAAAGGTGGTGGTTGCATTGCTAAAGCTCACCGTATTGCTGATAAACTTTTCATGTTCCTGACGGCCCTTAAACATCTCCACTGTTAGAGCTAGATAATTGCTTTGGCCAAGTGGATTCTGTTGCCATGGAGACTGAGAAGCAGAGTGGAGTGCCAGGGTTTAGTACTCTCTCCTTTACTGCAAGTAGGAGCTGCTGAAATGTCCTTTGAAAGGAAACAAAAACACACACACACACACACACACACACACACACACACACACACACACACACACACACACACACACACACACACACACACAAAATATTACAGCTGGCCTGGAAAGCTCTTTAGATTTGCAAATGCTTTCAGAAGTCATCAACCATCTGGTGGCTGGTCAGTGGCTTATGTGAAACAGGTGAATGGTTCTCAGTTCAGTTCCTACCAGACCAAAGCCCTCACAACAACTGCAAAACATTTCACTGGCACGGTGCGTGCCCTTGTTGGCCTCTCAGCAAAGAGCCCAAGAAGGGAAGGCTGGATCCAAAGCCCACTGAATTCAGTGGGAGAGGTTCCATTGATTTCAATGGGCTTTGATCAGGCTCTGAATGGCCCACATGTACTTCAATACCCTCTCAGCTTCCTGGGTAGAGCATTGCATGGATATAAAATTTGTATCTGCTTCCACGTTTGTATCTGCAGAAATGAGCCATGGATCTCCACATTATAAAACAGATAGCCGAGGATTTGCGGGGTTCTAGATGCAAAATTTGCAGCCGCATCTGTATCTGCAGAAATGAGGCACGGATATCTGCATCCCCATCCACGGATGCCCAGGGATTTGCAGCGCTCTCTTTATGGGCTGCAAGTTGAAGTGTTTTGGCAGGGGGGTGGGCAGAGTGTACTCTTTTTGTCCCTGTTCAATAGATAAGGGAGGACTGCAGGCTTCGGAATTGTCAGGGGACCCTGTCCATAAATGCACATGCACACAATAAGGCTAAGATGTGGGGGAAAAATCAGTCCAATGTTCACACATGCCGCACTGCAAAATCTTCACATTATCACAAAAAGTTACACTGTAAGGGACAGAGAATAAGCCCCAGGAGACAGAAGTAACAAGCAACTGCAGAGAAATCCAAAATTCCGCTGGAGTTTACTGTGGATCTAAAGAATGTCTTAAACACCAGTGAGAAATATAACACAAGAGACCAGGGACTGCGTCTTTCCCTGTTTGCAATATGGGCTGGATTCTCTGCTCTTTTACGTCAGGTCAGTGTAACGCCATTGTGTTTGGTAGAGTTACTCCTTATCATCAGCAGGAGATCAGAATCAGATCCTTTGTTTGCCCTCTGTCTCTGGGAGACACCCCTGCTGCTGAAGTAGTGGAAGCGCTGCTGTTAGAACCCCGCTAGATATAATTAGAGGCAGGCAGATTGCAGTGTCTGGGGATGGTATAATATTTATGTTTGTAGATGGGTTGAATTCACTGTTGCTTTTCAGTTTTTTAATTTTTATATACTTAGCAGGATAATCAGGGCCCTTCTGTGGATGATTATTTATGCTAAATCTAAAACATGGACATATGTAAATAAATGAAAATTAGCACCATTTGGTCCATTGCAATAAGTAACTGACAGAAGTGCGAACAAAGGGGAAGCTGTAAAGAGAAGGAGCGGAGGAAAAATGGGACAGAAGGAGAGAGGGAATAGAAAAGAGAAAAGTGGTAATAAGCAGTAGGTGTTTGGGGGAGGAATTTCTTTGCAGTTTTGGGGTATTTTGCTAAAAACCAGACACGCAAATGGATAGGATGCCTCCTGCTTCTGTTTTTACATTTCAAAGTTATTGGACATAATGCACCAGAATAATGGGCTGAAATGCAGGACCTTGCCAGCATCTGACAAGCAGCTTTTCTGGCATCTCTTGAAAAACGCCAGACTTTCTGGACCCTCTACACGGGCAGCTTCCCCAAACTCCTGAGGCTTTTAACCTGCAAGAAGCTGAGCACAGGAGTATACTTTCACTTCTCTCACCAGGCACTGAGCTCTTTGGGGGATCTCGCTCTGATGGCCAAATCCTGTTCCTGCTGACTGATGTTTTCGAGGACAAACGTGTGCACCAATCCAACTGCTTTATTTGTGACTCAGCTTAGGCCCAGGCTATTGCATCTTAGTCTGCCAATTAGTTTTCTTCTCTCTCACTAGCTGAAGAGAAAAATATTCCCATTGATAATTAATTTCAGACATCAAAATGAATTCTTTGAAGCAGATTTAGGAATGAGCCATATCAGAGCCTTGCCTGGGATTGTTCATTGTACAAGCTGCCCACTGCCTAGATGATTGTCAGGGGTTTTTGGAATAAACAGCAGCTGAGTCATGGCACTTGTGAGGTGGCTTTTAGAGTTGACCAGTGGACTGTGGCTGGACAAAGTCCAGCAAGATGCAGATTTCAGATTTTCAGTCATCCAGTGGAACAACTTAATAAAGTATGTGATCGATTCACTATCACTTTAATGCTTTTAAAACCAGGATGGGTGTCTCTCTAGAAGAAGAGCTGTATTTCAACCACAAGTTATTGGGATTAGCGGGTAAAATTCTCAGGCTTGTATGATGCAGCATGTCAGAATAGATGATCATAGTAGTCTCTTCTGGTCTTAAAATCTGTGAATATCTGTAGAGCTTACTGATAAATATGCTCATGTTAGGCACATTTGCTAATTAAAATGACAGCATTTGCTGCTGCCATTAACATTAACTACTTCCACAGTTTCTAATACCCCTTTCAAGAGTGTCAGGCGGATGGGTCAATAAAATAAACAAAAAACTTAACCCAATATGCAGAAGCTGGAAGAGCCAGAAAATTAATCAGAGAACAGTATTTTTCAGTTTAGGTTACGATAGCCAAAGAGGTCCGCAATAAAGTGATGGGAGGGATTTTCACCCAGCGAGGACAGCATGAGCAATTACTTCACGTTTAGAAGCAGTGTCGCAACACTGCGAGCAGGAATGGAGAGGCCAGTGTTAAGGCAGGAAGAGTGTGGGCTCCAAGAGATGTAACCGTAAAAGAGGCTGGAGGCAGGAAGGGTTCAAACCCCGGTTTGTAGCTGTAGGGTGACCAATAGATTTTAAAAGATATGCATCTTCAAAAGGGTTTTATCAGACTCCCCATTGTCTCTCATAGTTTTGGGCTTGCTGTGAGGCCACAGTCCCCATGGGAGAGCAGACTGTGCAGTCCACTTTTCGCAGTGCCTGGCAGAGCTGCCAGTTGGTTCTGGCGAAGAGCCAGTTTGCCAGAGAATGGTTCGTGCTGAGAAGGGAGATGAGGTCTGGGTAGCAGTGGGCAGTGTGACTCAGGCCCGTTGATGGGGGTGGAGTCAAAGAGTGCAATTGATCAGGGGCCCAGGCAATTTAAAAGGGTCTTCGGGGCTTCTGGCCACTACCCCCGGCAGTGCAGGAGGGGCTAAGGCACAGTGGTGACAAGGGACACATAAGCACGGCGAAATGTCGTAATCCCGCCAGTGTCCTGAACAGTGACATCTTCTCCCCGGTGGAGCCTCATCCTCAGATCAGCTGTGCTGATTTACACCAGCCGAGGATCTGGCCCTTACCTTTGGGCGGCAGCAATTCAGAATCACAATCAGCGTGAAAACAGACCCCAGGTCTCCTCAGATGTTACTTCCAACCCCCCCTTACTCCATGGCGGGATAGGAAGAGATGGGCCTGACCCAGAATGCCAGCTCCAACCCCCCATCTGCACCCCCCTTTATTCTGACCCCTGTTGGCACAGACACTACTCCTTCTGTGCTCTGCGCTGATTAGTGGGGGGCCCACTAACATTCTGCCTGCTGACTGAGGACAGCACCCGGGGGCACTTTGCCCTAGAGCACACCAGGTGTATTTCCACCAGCACACAAGGGGTTAATCCCCCGCCGCTGGCGAACGGCCCCACTTGCGTTCAGCGCCAGAGCTCTGGGTTGTGTCCAAAGTGCTTCACTTCAGGGTTGCGTCATGCAGAAGAGTCCTGATTCGAAGTCACGTTCCCCTTTCACTTGCTGTGTGGCTGTGCGGGGTTCCCAGCCAGGCTGCCCTTGGAGTTTCCTCCTGAACGACGGGGCAGTGGATGCTGCGTGGCTGCCCATATAAACCTCGCAATGGAGAATGCTTTGTAGAGTACATGACAGTCAGATGAGACTGGCTGGAGTCCTTTATTCATTGGCATTTTGATGTAAGCCTGGAGGACCCATAGGCTTCTGCGCTGGATAATTGTTGAAGGGTATTACTCAATTAATCTGCTTCACCCTCGTTAAGGGAATATGGTAAATGACTCTTGGTCGCGGCATGAGATTCCTGTATATATCCAAGCGCAGGATGTCTCTCTTTTTTGGAGAGGAGGCACGGCACATTGGGAAGCTGATTAAATTGCCTAGGGTGGTTGTAGAATCTCCATCGTTGGGGATATTTAAGAACAAGTTGCATAAATATCTAACAGGGATGGTCTAGATGGTGCTCGGTCCTGCCATGAAGGCAGGGGCCTGGACTCGATGAGCTCTCAAGGTCCCTTCCAGTCCTCGTGTTCTGTGATTCTGAGCTGGAATGGGAGCTGTATGCAGAGTGCATTGGGGAAAAGTGGTGGTTTGTTCAGTGGGTCTCTGAATTCAACCTAAAGGCTTGTCTGGGGGCTGAATTGATGATGCAGTAGCTGCTGCCCAATGGTCAGCCCTGTGACCGCTCCCTCATGCATTTTGTCATACTCCTGCTCAAACAAGCAGCATGTCCGGGGCACTAGGAAGCTTTCAAAGTGTGGCAGCAGGAGCCGCATGACCTCACTAGTGAGCGGCAAGCTAATGTGTGGTAGATTTACACCTGGACTGGCTGGGCACTAAATTGGCAGCTGCAGGTGCCAGAGGAGGACCAGGATGCACAGAGCATTTACAAGTGGCAAGGCTGGGTTTCTAGTGGAGACAGAAACAATGAAAGCAGATCTGCTGAGGTGGGGCTCAGCATTCCCATCCATGCGCGGAATGCATTTTGTTACATGCACCAAGGCATGCATGGATGTGCACCAATACAGACACACACTGTGAGTGGTTCTGGGCGCTCTGCTAATCAGCCAGGTGGCACCTGAGTCTCTCCTGGGTGGCTGGCGAAGCACTCAGCTTCCAGGGAACCCTGGTGGGGAATACTGCGACCATTGGAATTATTGTGAAGGGGAGACAAGTACCGCTGCGCAGCCGAGGGGGGCTGGGACTCCTTTCGCTGCCTTACAGCAGCTTGTAAAACACTGCCAGACTGAGAGCTCTGAGGCTGCGGCTCTTTGGTTCTCTCTGCATAGCCAGTGCAGCGGATTGCTCCTTTCTGCTCCCTGCTCCAGCAATGTTCTAGTGTTATTTCTAATGGTGAGGGGGCAGAGCCATTCCGTGGCCCATCCAGTCCTCAGCTTTCCCCCGAAACTCCCACCCAGGGGACTAAATCCATGGCTGGCTGGTGATGGGGAGGAAGCTTTGGGAGCTGGACTGGGAGCTAACAATTCCCGGCCCCAGAGCTGCAGGGAGAGGTGGATGATTTGGGGAGTATTTTTGGGGCCAAGTGACCAAGAAGGAAGTGACTTCCTCAGGGTTTTGTGCCTTTGGGAGGATTCAGTTGCTCTTTCAGAATCTGTGTGTTTAAATCACCTCCCAGGCCTGTGGGTAGGTTGGTGGGAATTTAGTGCTGGGAAAAGCAAGAGGCAAATGCAACTGCCTAGAGCCATACCCCGTGGGTGTTATCCTGCAAACCCAGTGAAACTCACACAAGCCTCTGCCAGAGGATGTTGTGAGGTCCATGGTGAATTTGTATGTTTCCTTTTAGCCTTATCTTTAAAATCCACCCCACGGGCGAGTGTGGTCAGCTTGCTCAGTGGTTCTCAGCCCTTGCCACACCAGGACCCCTTTGGCATGATGCCTCCCGCTACAGTTTGGATCCTCCTCCCATCTAGCTGGGATCCTCTTCCAGTTTAGCAATATGAGAGGGGCAGGAGCCATGACCCCTTACCCCTGTTCGTGGCCCTCAGATTAGGAATGGAGCAGATGGCAGGATTTTGGCCTCTTCCCCTAGAGGCTCCCTACGCCCACCTCTTCATCGCAGTGCCACATTAGGTCCTGCAGTGGGGCCTTCCTTTCCAAGGTCACTCCTCCTGCTTCAGAAACAAACCCATTAATCTTGCCCAAGGCTGGCTTTCCAAGAGCCCAACCCTGCATCCCCGGCTCCTCACTGAAGGGAATACAATGGGCATTGAGAGCAGGCAGGACCCCTCCCTAAATGTCAACTGAATGCTCAAGAAGCCTTTCCAAAGGAATACAGGTTGGACCTCTCTAATCCAGCACCCTCGGGACCTGAGTGGTGCTAGATGGGGGAATTTGCTGAACCACAGAAGGTGAATATTGTCTAGCAGAGTTACTGACACTTCCACTCCTGATTGGGCTCTTAGAAGACATTTGGGGTAAATTACAGTTAAATAACAGCAAAGGACACAGAGCCATGCATGGTGGCTGTAAACAAACTTTATAGGACCACAGAAAACTTGGCCACAACCATGGTAAGTGGTCACCCAGCAACTAAAAGCATGCTGAATTACGGAGATTGCCGGGCAAGAGAGTTCCGGATTACAGAGGCTTGATCTGTACTGTACCGCTACGTGCTCAGATGTAACCTTACAACCCAGACTAATTGGAGAAGAGTTTTGAGTTTATTCGGAAGACCACCCATGTTAATTTCATTCATGGCTCTATTGCTCTAAGTAACCTTTAATTTACTCTTCCCCTTCTCTCTTTTTCTCTTTCCCACCAGTGATTTGTCTCTCCTGTGTGTGGCATGGCTGCCTAACTCTGAGGCCCTCGATCTGTTTTGCTGTAGAAGACTAAAGCATCTTAACTTCCGTACAAGCTGTCCTCTACCCACTGTGCTGGCACCCTTCCTTTTTCTTTCCTAATCCAACTGCACTGTTCCTGTCAGAAACATCCACTTGTGATAATGCAGATGGGGAGGGGACCAAGGAAAGGACTTTAATTCAGAAGAGTTTTCTTTCTGATGTACTGCGAGCTAACCCATTGATTTTCCTAAATTAGCCGCATCAGCCACCCTCATACCTCTGCAAGCAGAATAGTTTAGCCAGGACTTGATACATCGTAAAAGTTCTCAGGACACCTCAGGAAGATAACAAATTCCCATTATACATGAAATAGTTTGGCTTGAACAGAGTTGTAGTTTTCCAAAGAAGATGCTTCTAAAATGTTCCTGTCAGAGTAGTTAAACATTGGAATAAATTGCCTGGGAAGGATGTGGAATCTCCATCACTGGAGAGATTTAAGAGCAGGTTAGATAGACATCTATCAGAGACGATTTAGATGGTACTTGGTTCTGCCAAGGGGGCAGAGAATTGGACTCAATGACCTCTTGAGGTCCCTTCTTGTTCTAGTGTTCTGTGATTCTAAGTTAATAGAAGTGCAGTAGATTTTAGTCTGTCCTGTGAGAATGGGTAGAGGTAGATGATTTTCTGCTCTCCATGGCTACAACAATTAGATCTGAAGTAAAGACAACACAAGTAGAAATGTGAGGAATCTCTCTGTGGCTTTAATAGTGCAAGTTAACCAGCAGCACCAAGTCAGAACAGGAAATGTGCGTAAGCATAGGCTGAACCTTAGTCCCCATATGTAGTATGCGATCAGCTCTCATGGTGCTTTCAGTGGACCTGATGCTGCATTGAAAGCAACAGGAGTTTTCACATTGCCTTCACTGGGCCCAGAATCAGGTTCAGTGTCAAAGACATAGTGGGTGCAGAGCTCACTTAGACTTAGCAAAGTAACTATGAGCAACCTGTGGAACTCCTTGCCAGAGGGTGTTGTGAAGTCCAAGACTATAACCGGGGTCAAAAAAAGAACTCGATAAGCTCATGGAGGGTAGGCCCGTCAATGGATATTATCCAGAATGGGCAGGAATGGAGTCCCTAGCCTCTGTCTGTCAGAATGGGCGACAGGAGATGGATCACTTGATGATTCCCTGTTCTGTTCATTCCCTTTGGGGCACCTGGCATTGGTCACTGTTGGAAGACAGGAAACTGGGCTAGATGGACCTTCAGTCTGACCCTATATGGCCATTCTTCTGTTCTTATGAGCAGAATAACAGGCCTGTTGCAAATAATGAACCTGCAGCCCAGACTCAAGCAGAGTCAAGCGCAGCCCTGCAGCCCATTGTCTTCAAGCATTCCAATACTGATCCATTGGTACCTTGGGAGCGTTACACTCTGAGCCTGATTCCTTGAATGTTACGGACGGCAACTGATTTCCACAGGAGTTTTGCCTATACACAGACGACAGGATTGGAGCCTTTGTTAATAATTTCTCCCCTTCCCAGTTTGTCACAGCACTTGCTGCTTCCCAGTCTTGTCCACCTAAGCAGAGCAGTTGTGTCCTCCACCAGTGATATTTGCCCTGACACCTGAGGCCACTGGATTCCGCAATCATGAGACCTGATTGCACTCTGAGGGGTTGCATTTTCCCCTGCATGTGTAAGCCTCACTCTCATTCACATCAGGTCCTGCATGTGTCTAGTGGGGGATCATTCCCATTGGTGCAGAAATTATTTTTGCATTTCCTACTGGCCTGCTAGCTTCAGCTGAGGTTGCATCCACTGCAGCAGGTCAGATCTATTCATGATAGTTCCAATGGATGTCTCTGAAAAAGAACTTCTGCTTAGCATGTTGTACAGGTGAGCTGTGTGTTAGTATCACATGGAATAGTTTGTGTTAGTGTCACGCCGGCCACACTTGTGGCACCATGGTGCATTTTGGATGCTCTGTTGCGTATCCCGCTCTTGTCACCACGGCGGTGAGTATATCTTGTCAGAAACAGCTGGGGTTCGGCTAACTGTGCACATGTTCTCCCGCCAGAGGTGTAAAAAGGTGCTTGTGTGCATCTGGAGAGAAGCTGCTCTCTGATCATAGCAACCAAATGTGGCACTACAGATTAAGGGGAGTATGGGTCAGTTAGGAGAGAGTGGAGGGAGTGAATTCCTTTTGGGGGGTGAGTCAGAAGTGTCCAACACCTGGCTGCTGGGCCAGATCTGTAGTGCTGGGCATATTTATGCGACTCACATGGCAGGTACCGATTCTGAAAAATCTAACGTTTCCTTGGAAAGACAAACATCTAACCTCATGTTTGCAAATGTCTCTAGGGCTGCCAACCTGGCAGTTTTTGCCAGCGCTAGCCTCCCACAGCGCAGTCCATGTCACTGATTTTCCCGCCATGTTAATTAGATGGGAGAATTCCGAGCTGCAGCTCCAAAGATCACATGGGGCAGATGAGCTGCGTAAATTTAATGAGAGACGCAGGGCTAAAAGCCTGTGCAGGGTTTTGTAGGCTTTCCGGGAAGATCTCTGACTTTACCTGCCTTTCCTCCTCTCTCCTCCAGTTTACTCAAGAAAAATAACTTACTCTGTGCTTCAAAGGAAGCTGCATGAATAAACACCCTGCAGTTAATGTCTTGCCATCAATTGCGTGCTCATTGATGGATGACATATAACATAGTCTGAACAATTGAAGCCCCTTTACACAGCAGATATTGTTTCCACTGCTTTTTAATTGTGCTGTTTTTACTTGGTCCCTGCCTCCTTTAACTGCTATTGAATGATGGAATCTGTGTCTGCTAACTGAGTCTATTTTAGCTCCATTAGAATAACCCTGTAACTGAATGCACACAGGCTGTGATGGCGTAGGCAACGCTATGCAATGCGTACGTCTACCCACATATGGTATATAGATGCACTTAGCACTGATGATACCCTGATTAAACGAGCTGCTGGCCTGTATTTGTTTTTAATTGTAATAAGGATTAAACAGCAGAAAGGTGCCCAGTAGGGAATCCTGGAATTGCATTTTAAGGAGTAGCTTTGAGCACTTCCCCCACCCACACCCCATCTTCAATGCTTTTGCTTCTTTGTTTTGCAGAAAAAAACCATTGATGTTTATAGAAGAGAGGTAATTGAACTTTCACCTCTTTGCAAATATTAGCTGTTTGTCTCTTATTATTGTTGTTGGCATTTGTTTTGCATCAGTGCCCTAAGGTTAGTGTTTCTTATACATAGATCAGTGTGGTTCCTGCCTCCAAACATTGTCAGTCGAATACATTTTCAAGAGTCTCCCCGCATTGCACTGCCATCAGTGCCAGCAGGCGGCGGAAGGCTCTGAGTGGGACTAGGCCATGTGGTGAAAACACTTCTGTCTGGATGTGGATGGATTGGCACCAGCAGTAGAGCCATAATGGGAAACACCCCCGAGGTTGCCAACATAGAGACAGCCAAACTGCAATGATAATTGCATGCTTAAATCCTCCAGAACATCTGTAGGTGATCAGACTCATTGTGCAGGCAGAAGTGCTATTATGTTGTGGGGAGCTCTGGATAATTACTTGCACATTATATTCTCTTGACATTTGAAAAACCCTAATGAAAATAACCGTGGGGATAAAATAATTCAATGACTCTGAGGCTCCATCGGGCACCCACTTCTTAGGGGATATGCAGGAACTATTGTAATTGTCCAGCTGTCTTGCAGAAGTGGGGAGGAGGTGCCCAGTTTTCACCTAAATGGTTGCCGTTCTGCTAACCATACAACGTATCTCTTCCTCTTAGATCATGTACTATCAGCAAGTCATCATGAAGTCCACAGTGAAGTCTTCCGTCTCTCTTAGCGGGTAAGTCTGATTCCCTTATGCTCTCTATTCCCTAATTAGTCTTCAATCCTCTTCCCTTAATGAGATGCTTAACCTATTTAGTTTGACAGCTGGTGACTCAGGAGGGCAATCGATAGCATGGCCTCACACAGTGTTCTTCAGATGCAGCATCTCCAGGCTGTGTAATAACTAGATTGGAAAGTGATGAGAAAACCAAGGGCACCCACAAAGCAGAGAAGGCTCTGAGTCCCAGCTCTGTCATGAAGGCCCAGTACTAATAATATGGAGATGCACATCTCATAGAGCTGGAAGGGACCTTGGGAGGTCATCAAGTCCAGTCCCCTGCCCTCTTGGGAGGACTGAGCACCATCCTTTTTATGTTAAAAAAAAAAAAAACAAAAAAAACTACTTGCCCCAGGTTACTGAACAGCTACCTCAAGGACCAAACTCACAACCCTGACTTTAGCAGGCCAATGCTCAAACCACTGTTCTCCAATTGGGAGCTTTCCCCTAAACTTAAATGGAAACAGGATGCAGTGGAACTAATTAGTTAATTATAACACGCAAACTTTGGGACTGAGCATAGATACTTATCATATTCTTTACCACCATCATCATTTTGACAGGAAATCAGTATCATCTGCCAGTATCAATGACTAGTGAGGCTGAAGGGCCATGGACATAACTCAGGTTCTGGTTTAAAAGGAATGAGTTATTTGGGAAAACAGAGTGGAACAAAGCACCATCAGTGAAGGAAACTCTGGTTCTGGCAGGGGAAAGCACCCGATGTTAGACAGATACTGTAATTCCTGTCACTCACCACCATGATATCCAGGGGCGGAATCTGTCTGTACCACATGAGGGTGCAGCAGCTATGTTTCACAGGCTACCTGGTTGTGGTTTGGCTGGGTGCCTGCCCTACATCCGTTTGCTGTGGTGGGCTAAGCGGCAAGTGAGATGGACACTTCTCCCCACCAGTCCATCCTCTCATTTTTTTCCATCAGTTTGTGGAATAAATTTTGTGATGTGCACCGAGGCATGTGCAGCTGTGATAACACATGCTGTGGGCACCGAGGGTGCTCTGCTAATCAGCTGGGGTACAGCTGAGTCTCTCCCGGGTGGCCGCAAGCACTCAGCTTACAAGGAACACTGCTCCCTGCCCTCCACAACCTGCTTAGCCACCCTCAGCCGGGCGTCTACGTTTTAGCGCTTGGTGTGGGCGCTCAGCAGAGTTCAGTGAATCATGGCAGCAAGTCTTCCAGTCTGGCCCTACGCACTTAGGGCTGCAGAGCTCACAGTGGTGCTCCAAAATAGCTGTGTGGGCAGCACTTAGAGGTTGAAGCTGAGGATTCAGGAATCCCACTGAGGGCGAGGGGACAGGTTTCAGAGCCTGAGCTGCGACATGGACACGGCATTTTTTAGCATAGGAGCATCAGCCTCCGGAGCTAGAGTCTTATGGTGGAAGGCTCGGTGCTGTGGACAGCATAAACATATCCTGTGTACAGGTTGAACCTCACCCTTGGGACCTGACCAACACCAGACGAGAGAATTTGACAAACCTCAGGAGGTCAATATTGTCTAGCACATTACCAACACTTCCACTGCTGACTGGCCTCTGAGAAGACATGTAGGGGTAAATTACAGCTAACTTCACAGCACAGAACACTGAGAGCCAGGGCTGGTGGCTGGAAACAAACTTTATGGGACCCCGGGAAACATGGCCACACCCATGATAAGTGATCATCCGGCTAACTAAGATCATGCCGGATTACAGATGGTGCTGGATGAAAGAGTTCTGGATTTGAGAGGTTCAACCTGTGCTCTTAAAAGTTGTGACTGAAAACTATCCCTCCTGATAGCCTGAGAGAGCGACTTCCCTCCCCCTCCCTACTCCCCACTGAGATCTTTCCCGAATCATGCGAATTAACTGCTGCACTATCTGGTTTTTGGGTTAACCCATTTCACTCACTGGATGGGAGATGGATGAACTGCAACATGTGTTTACCAAGTGCCGTTGCTATGCAACCTGGAAGCTTATATGGCCTCATAGATTGCCAGTGATGAACACAGATTGACATCCAGCCAGACCGTGACAAGGACCTAGCTAGAGTTTGATCTGGGTGTTCTCCATTGGGAAAGAAGTCATATCCCTGTACCATGAAGATAATGAAGACCAGCCTCGAATGTAGGTCACTTTGCATGTACTAGGCAGTTATGGTAGAGTCCAGTTCACACACATCGATCCCCACCGCTTGTTTTGCATATAGTACCACCCGTCGTGCGATTTCACCACGTCTCATGAAGTTTGATGTTCTGTCTTAAAGCCCCAGCTCTTGGAGTTATGTGGTGACATCAGACCATCCCCATTTTCATGAGAAATAGCCCAAGCTTCCGTCCCTCCTGGTTGCAGAGGAGAAACCCTAGAGGCTCAGAACCCAGAAGGCAATTCACGGGTTTAAACCAGGGGCGGGCAATAAGTTTGATGGAGGGGAGCATGCCAAGAATTTGGAATGTGGTCAAGGACTGCACTCTTCCATGATATTAGTGGAGGAGATGCCAGGTCTGGGAAGGAGGTTGGTTGCAAAAGGAAGCTTGGGGTCAGGGATTGGGGTGCAAGAGGGCGTGCAGGATTTTGTGTTGTGACCTAGGGAAGGGCACTGGGGTGCGGAGTCTGGGAGGGGCATGGGTGCAGGAGAAGGGGCAGAGGGTTTGGGTTATGTACTGGGCAGGCAGAGGGCTTGGGGGACAGAGGGTCTGGGCTGCCAGAGGCAGACTGTGACTATGAGACTTATCTGGGCAACTCCCAGCCAGCAGCCCCGCAGGTTTGTTAAGAAGGCTGCCTGCCTGCCCAGCCATGTGCTTCTGTGAACAGCTAGGAGACTGAAGGAAGGAGGAGGGGTTCTGTAATCTGGATGCTCCCATTGGCTAGAAACCAGCCAATGGGATTATGAAGCTTCTGCCCCCCTCCACTCTGCTCGTGGCTATTGAAAATCTAACAGGGTCCCGCTGCCCCTTTTTGGACTGGCATGTGGGGCAGGCACGGAGCCTGCCTAAGGCTGCCCTCTGCATCTGCAGGCTGCATGTGGCAGCTTGGCAGGCCAGATTTGGTCTATGGGCCATATTTTGCCCAGCTCTGGTTTAAACCAAGCTCCTGGTGTGGGGCAAGGGCTTGTCACTCAGGAATTCTGAGTGCTTGGCAATGGCAAGGCCGGGCCAGGAGGAGCTGGGTCGTGGGTCAGAGGTTCATACATTTTCAGGCAAGAAGAGACCATTGTGAGCCTCTATTCTGACTTCCTTACTAACGCCAGCCTGAAGGTCCAGGAATCCACTGAGGGTGAGGGGACAGGGTCACGTCAGTCGGGTAGTGGTTGGAATTGTACACAGACAGGTCCTGCCCTGCTCTGGGGAGTGGGAGGCGGTCAGACTATGGGGCAGCCCATGCTGGGAAGGGAGCTTTTGGAGGCTGTTCGTCGTGTGGCTATGGAGGAAGGGTGGGGAGAGACAGCGGGGCCCCGAGCCCCATTCCCATGACCCTCAGAAGTCACTGGATTGCTGCTCCATGCCCTCTGGGCAGAGTTCCCTGTAAGCTGAGCACTTGGGCAGCCAAACGAGAGGTTCAGGTGCCTCCCAGCTGATTAACAGAGCGCCCACAGCCACCCACAGTGGGCTCCCTGTGTTTCTATTGGTGGTGCACATCCACACATACCTTGGTGCACATAACAAAGTTTATTCTGCCCATAGATGAAAAAAGGACACAAGGCCTCTGTGGAGGATTCCTTCTCCCCCTGCCCAGCAATTGATCTGGCACTGAGCCATGTTACCTAGGAGAGGCGTGTACGAAATGGTTATGTTCTTGAGGAAGGCCTGGAAGGAAGGCAGTGTGGTCTGCTGGTTACAACAAGGGAAAGGTGTTAGGTGTTCTTGTTCAGTGCCTTCCTCTGCTTCTGTCTCTCCTCTCTGCCCTTGGGCGAGTCACATAAACCTCTCTGTGCCTCAGTCCGTGAACTGGCGCTGACGGCACTTACCTGCCTTCCATGCAGCGGTGCCGTGTCGCCTGCAACTCCAACTCCCCGTCAGTGACGTGCCGCTTCTGGTGAGCGCAGGCACGGTCCTGCCACTCCCCCAGAGTGGCCCAGCCCAAGAGCAGCGTGAGCTCGAGCAGCCCTTTGGGAAGAAGAGGCGTGTGGGGGTGCAGCAGGGCGGGGTGGGGAGGTGTAGGGGTGGAGCCAGGCCCATCGACGGGTGGCGGGGCAGGACAAAAGGTGATGTTGCCCCCGGGCCCTGCATTTCAAAGCAGCAGGGGCAGCCGGCGCTCCGGGCCCCTTTCAAGTGACACGGGAGGTGGGGGGCCTGGGATGGACTGCCTTAAGCTCCACCCCATCAGCAGGGAGCCAGGCCCCCCTCCCACCCCTGGGCCCACAGTGGCTGTGGCACTGCTGGGGGGAGCAAGGGTAGGGAAGGGAGGAGCAGGGATATAGCTGGGGCAGGGAAAGGAGGCGCTTGGGGGGATTTAGTGGGGCATGGAGGGGCTTATGAGCAGAGAAGGGCGGGGGTGGGGTGGGGGAGGGACACAGGGCCAGCGCCCTCCCTGGAGTCACCCTCACCAGCCACCACTGCTTCCAGGGCTTAATTAGCCAACATTTGCTGATGAAGCACTTCACCGAGGGACTAGCCCTGTCTCTCTGCTGGCTCAGACCCAGTCCCCAGAGCTAAGCTTCCCTCAGCTTGGAGGCGATTTGGAGCTTAGAGCTAAGCTCAGAACTCAGGCCTGTCTCAGCCTTATGGCTCAGGGCAGGCTCAGGCTCCAGACAGCAGGCACACGCCAGAGTGCTGTATGGATGCAGGAGGAGCTGGCAAGCCTGGCTCATTAGAGGGACTGAGCGGGTGGGTTAAGAGTTGCAGCTCATTTAGAATTGACCTGAATTAGGCGAGTGCTGAATACCTGGGCATTTCCACTGAGACCATAGCATCAGCTACGCTGGTGTCAGACCCACCAGTTGCTCTGGGCAACAGCGTCATGTAGGTTCTGTGCCAAGATCTCTATTGGCATCACAGCTTCGGCCAGCACGCACCCAGCTTTGAATACACATGGGCACAAGCCTGGGATGAATTTTAAACACAGCAACCAGATGGCTCTTTCAAAAACGAAGCAAAAAGCCTTTCTCAGGGTGTTAGTGAAACTGTTGGAAGTGCAAGTCTGGCCAGCCCCTGAACTGGAGGTGGTACCTGAAGTAGGTCTCTGCTTTGCTCCTGCTCAAACAGATGTTGTCTTCCTACGGAAAGCAGCTCAACGCACTCTGCAGAGTAACAAGCTAGACCGTCACTGGGGGGAGGAAAGGGGTAGCCAGCTGCGGCACGCTGAATTAAGCTGTGATGCTGATGGAGATCTTGCCCAGCCAGGTCTTATCTCCCCAGGTTCTCTGGGACATGGAACACTGACAGGACAGTCCGGGGGGAGGGAGCCCATTGTGGCAAAAATTCAAAGGTGCCATTTTTTGGAAAGTAGCTGCTCAGGGCCTTCTCGACGTTCTACCCGTAGTCCATCCATCAGGCTGTCTGGATCCCTGTCCAGGTTTCTGCAACTTATGTTTTCTTTCCTTTCTCGGATGGGTGATATATCAAAGCAGCAACCCTTTGGGGTGGGAGTCTGGTCCAATGGTTAGAACAGAGCCTGAGCTCCTGATTCCTGACGGGGGGGATGGACTTGATGACCTCCTGAGGTCTCTTCCAGCCCTAGGACTCTATGATTCTATGATAGGAGTCTGTGCTCTGCTCCTGAAGTCACCGTGGGACCTGGGGTATGCCTTAGGTTCAGCTCTCAACTCTGGGACCATTCACATCCCCCCCACCCAATCATTGAAAGGCAACATAGATGGCTGCATTTGGTGGGTGATTTTGTTGCATGTTGTGGCTGGATGGGAAAGCAGCAGTGCGAGGACATTGTTAAGAGTGGGGGTGCTAACCCCCACCTTACCTCTGTCTTCCCTCCCAGCAGAGGCTGGGAGCAAAGTCTTAGCATGGGTCTGGCTGCAGAGCCTTCAGCACACAGAACCAGAGCAGAGCCCTTCCTCACCCCCGCCTGGGTGCACAGGGCTAGCAATTGGGACCCCAGGTGTGGGGCTGAGCATGGGGGAGCAGCAGAGACCACAGCACACAGGCTACCTGGACCCTGGGTGCTAGGCTGGGAGTCCTGAGGTGCTGCAGAACCCCACACCCCTAGTTTCCACACCTATGTGGGAGAAGATTTTTTGTTCTTATTAATTCTGACTCGCATTGCGTCAGTGCTCAGAGGCCCCATTCAGGATCTAGGCCCTATTGTGCATGCACTTAGGCAGAGGCCCAGGCCCTGGGGAGCAACTGCCTTAGGTTTATAAACATGCTGGTTGAAATGCTGCCTGCAGCTGATCATCTGGGTTTCATCTGCTCTTTTCAGACTCGTGAAGTACAGCGAACAGTTTCGCTCCAACGACCCCATCATGTCTGGATGCCTCCCCAGCAACCCCTGGATCACAGATGACACGGAGTTCTGGGAGCTCAATGCAAAGCTGTATGTATTTACTCTCCTGCCAGTTTGGGGCTTATGAGACCTTTCCATTTTTCCATATCCAGCAAGGGAGGTGTTGAGTTAGTCATGATGTCCATTCTGCTGTGATGAGTCAAGGTGCTTTCCTGTTCTTATCAAAACAAAAAAGCAGTCCAGTAGCACTTTAAAGACTAACAAAATAATTTATCAGGTGATGAGCTTTCGTGGGACAGACCCACTTCTTCAGATCATAGCCAGACCAGAACAGACTCAATATTTAAGGCACAGAGAACCAAAAATAGTAATCAAGGTTGACAAATCAGAAAAATATGATCAAGGTGAGCAAATCAGAGAGCAGAGGGGC
This sequence comes from Carettochelys insculpta, assembly GCF_033958435.1. Classification (NCBI taxonomy): domain Eukaryota; kingdom Metazoa; phylum Chordata; order Testudines; family Carettochelyidae; genus Carettochelys; species Carettochelys insculpta. Next base: position 20,379,693 of record NC_134156.1, on the reverse strand, counting down.
AGAAGGGAGGGGGGAGACAAGAATTAGATAAAGCCAAGTATGCAAAAGAGCCCCTATAATGAGCTGGAAAATTCCCATCCCGGTTCAAACCACACGTTAATGTGTCGAATTTGAATATAAAAGAGAGTTCAGCAGCTTCGCTTTCCAAACGGTTGTGAAAAGTCCTCTTCAGTAAAACACAGACTTTCAGGTCATTGTCCACCTTGATAACTATTTTTGGTTCTCTGTGCCTTAAATATTGAGTCTGTTCTGGTCTGGCTATGGTCTGAAGAAGAGGGTCTGTCCCACGAAAGCTCATCACCTAATAAATTGTTTTGTTGGTCCTTAAAGTGCTACTGGATGGTTTTTTTGTTTTGATAGTATATAGACTAGCACAGCCATCTCTCTGTTATTTTCCTGTTCTTGGTATATGAAGGAGGTTCTCTGAGTGGTCAGTGGTCTCTTGGACATCTGTACTTGCAGTATCATAGAAGTGTAGCAGTTATCACATTTGCCTGACAGGTGAAAGCTCTGTGATCTATTTGGCACCGGTGAGGTCACATCTGGAGCATTGTGTCTAGTTCTGGGCCTCCCGGTATAGAAAGGATGTGGATGCATAGAAGAGGATCCAGCAGAGGGCAACAAAAAGGATTAGGGGGTTGGAGCACATGACCTGTGAGGAGAGGCTGAGGGATCTGGGCTTTTTTCATTTGCAGAATAGAAGGATGAGGGGTGATTTGATAGCAGCCTTTAGTTTCTGGGCTCCAAAGAGGGTGGAGAGAGGCTGCTCTCAGTCGTGACAGTTGGCAGAACAAGGAATAATGGTGTAAAGTTATAGTGGGAGAGGTGTAGGTTGGATATTAGGAAAAACTATTTCACCAGGAGGGTGGTGAAGCCCTGGAACGTGCTACCGAGAGAGGTGGTGGAATCTCCATCCCTTAGAGGCTTTCAAGTCCCGGCTTGAGAAAGCCCTGGCTGGGATGATTTAGCTGGTGTTGATCCTGCTTTGGGCAGGGGGCTGGACTCGATGATCTCGTGAGGTCTCTTCCAGCCCTAAGATTCTATGATTCTATCATCTGCTTTCTCTTTAAGTGGAGTGCTCCATACTGGCCTGGGAGTTCATCCATTCACACCATGCCTGTTCTGTGGGCTTAATTCTGTTCTTGGAGGAGTGTGAGGGGCTCTCCTTCACCTGAGGGCAGAATTTGTCCCATTACCATCAAGCTGGCATACTTCATCTAAGCTGCAGTCCTGGACCCCAGTCCCGAGGTCCACAGACAAGCAAAATTCCACCGGGAGACCTCCCTGCCTAAGGACTGAAGCCCCGGCCCCATGCAGTGCATGTCCTGTGAGAGCTGTTCCCTTGCCAAATTGGTCAGTAAAACTGGGTACAAGCAGGGCTGGCGGCAGACTTTGCTGGGCCCCCAGGCAAGGTGTGTGGGGGTGGGAGCTCCATGGAGCGGACGACAACCTTCCCGCATCCAGTTCTCACTGCCACCTGAACAGCGCTCTGGCAGCGATTTAAAGGGCCTGGGGCTCTGGCCACAGTCGCAGCTGTGGTGGCCTGGAGCCCCAGGTCCTTTTAAATGGCCGGGCCCCAGGCAAAGAGCCCGTCCCATCAGTGGTTCTGGGCACATGACTGTATTGTGTTGACAGAGGTGCATAATGGTCACAGCTATTGCAGCCTCCCAGGGGGACCGACAGCCACCGTGGGCCCCAGGGCAAGGTGGAAGTGTGGGGGGGCCAATGGAGCCAAGGGTGGAAGGAGCCAGGCCTAGGGCAGTCAGACCTTAGAGCTGCTCAGACCCCGGCCCCTCCCTCCACCAGAGTTGCACACAAGGACCTGGTGTTCCAAAGGGATCCAGAGCTCCAGCCACCACCACCACCAAAGTAGCAGCTCTGGGCCCCTTTGAAACACGGGGACCCTGTGCAACAGCCCCCCCTTGCCCCTCCCCCGCCCATCAGCGGGCCTACAAGCTTCAGTCCAGAGGGATCTATTGTATTAGATCAAATCTCACACCAGTGTAAATCAGCAGGAAGTCAATGGTGCAGCACCACTGCACAACAGGTGTAAATCAGAGCAGAATCAGCCCCTCTGAGCGTCATGCCTCATCCCACTGTGCAGACAGCTGTTTAAATGCCACTTATCTGATGGGCTGACCTCAGGAGCTCATTACAGTGGGCCAGAAAGCAGACAGCATGAGGAGATCTCCTGGCACTGCAGCGAAGGACATTCTGTTTTTAATTAATATGCCAATTAAGCAGGTGACTCAGATCCTGACTCCGGAGGGTAACGATGGTGTTTGTGTTGAAACCTTTGCAGAGTGGAAATCCCTACCAGGATGCGCGTGGAGCGATGGGCCTTTAATTTTAACGAGCTGATGAGGGACCCGAAAGGCCGGCAGAACTTCCAGCTGTTCCTGAAGAAAGAATTCAGTGGTGGGTCTGAATTCCTGTATCTCCCCCATGACCCTCTCCAAAGTGGCAGCTGATGGGGTATTTTTAGAAAGCCATTACATTACAAGCCGGCAGTGCTCTGCCTTGCTAGATGTGACTGTGCAGTCAGCGTGCACAATACCATCTAGTGGCAGAGGACATAAAATACAGCCATGAAGAAACCACTCTGCAACAGGAGCTGTTTTTTTTCCAGAGTACCTGCAAATCAACCAGTACTATAAAGAATTATACATCTCAATTTTGTATGCACTTAACTGAGGGCAAAATTCAACTGTATGCAGAGAGACAGCCAAAAGCCTGCACCAGATGGAAGGCCTCAGGGTGGTGGTCATAATGAGCGTTTCAGGACCACAGACAGTAAATATTGAATCCCGTGAATCCAACTGAGGGTTTTTATTTCACTTAGCTGCTGCTTTCTTTCTGTCTCTCGCCCATTCTTGTAACTGATCTCTCATTATTCAGGAGAGAATCTGGGGTTCTGGGAAGCCTGTGAGGACCTGAAGTATGGAGACCAATCCAAGGTCAAAGAAAAAGCAGAAGAAATTTACAAGTGAGTGTTCGGATGCTTTGGTTTTCAATCCACCTCCTTGATGTGTTGCCATCCTCATCCTCGACTTGGGCTGCTCTCCTCTAGGAAAAGTGTATTCCTGAGTATCTGCCAGGATTTCTTTTGTGAGCTGCCATGGAACACGTGTGAGATAGTCCCAGTGTAGGAGGGATGCCCCAGAGATAAAAACTAGTATTGTTTTGTTATAAAGCAACTCCCCCACCCACATCCATTTCATTCATACGAGGAAGAGGATTTGCTGGGAGACGAAAGCTTTGAGTTCTGCCTAAGTCTGAGGCTTGGCCTACACTATGCAGGTAAGTCAGTTGCAGATGCGTAATTCTAGCTACGGCAGTTGCATAGCTAAAATCGACTTACCAACAATTGACTTACCTGGCCATCCACAGTGAGGAAGGTCGACGGGGTAAACTTTCAGGTTGACCTCCCTTACTCCCCGCAATAGTAAGGAGTGCAGGGGGGGATTTCGCATGTCCCTTCCAGGCGTGCAAAATTGAACCCAGGAAAATCGTCCCTGAGCAGGTCGGTCAATCTTCTGGGTAATGTAGACTTGGCTTTATTCTATGATATTCAGCCTCCTCTTCACACCCTGAGGAAGGGGAACAATATTATGTCTGCACTTCTCATTAGCATTATGAGGCTTCATTAGCAAATATTTCTGAAAGCACTTGGCGCTTTCCAGAAGAGGGAGGGTCTGCGAGGGCCTAACCCAAAGCCCACTGAAGTCTATGGGAAGACCCGCATTCATTTCTGAATCAGGGCCTGCATGCAAAATACCATTCATACTGTAAATTGTAGCATCAAAGCCGGTGATTTTTGGTTGTGCCAGAGGTGCTCATTCTGGCAAAACGGAGGTTTGCGACCCCAGGGTGTGGCAAAGAACCAACGGGGACTTCTGGGTGGCAGTTGGAAGTGTAACCGCCCACAGGTGGACCTGGACCTGGGATCTCTGGAGCTCAGAGCAGGAGTTGCTACAGTCTTAGCTAAAACCCAGTGGGTTCTCAGCTAAAGCTATAGAGGAGACTTGTTCTTATTCTCTGTGTAAGTGGTCTAGGTGCCACTCCATGGGGCAGTGAACCACGCCCAGGTGTGTGAGTTACAGAAGCACTTTTCAGTCCATCCATAGAAGCGCAACAGTCTCCGTTGGGTCCCAACTTGTGAAATTGACTGTTTCTGGTTTCAGACTCTTCCTGGCTCCTGGGGCAAGGCGCTGGATTAACATTGATGGCACGACGATGGGGATCACAGTCAGAGGTCTCAAGCATCCTCATCGCTATGTTTTAGATGCTGCTCAGACTCATATTTACATGCTCATGAAAAAGGTTTGTAATTTGCTTAGAAATCCCAAGAGCATCCCAGTTGCTCTGGGCCTTTCCCTGTCTCTGAGTGCTACCTGCTCTTGCTCCCAAGTCACCCCTGTTTGAAAGAAGACAACCTGCTGCCCTGCCGTGGAAAAGAAATGGTTCCTACCATCACTGCTGTAAGGCAATGTGCTCTAGTTGGTGGTTCGAACTCAGGGCCATGAACCAGAAAATCCCAGACTGGAATTTCATCTCTGCTGCTGACTCACACTGTGCCTTGGACAAATCACTTCACTCCAGTGTCTCGTTTTTCCTATCTGTAACATGGGGATGCGAATACCGCACTCAGTTACAAGGTTAGACAGACCATTCTGATCTAGTCCAGTGATTCCCAGCCTAGGGTCCGTGGACACCTGGGGATCTGTGAGGGTATTGCAGGGGGTCCGTGAAAAAAATAAAACATAAATAAAAACAATCCTAGAAAATAAGTTTTAAATAAATTGCAAAATTACACTCAATTATTGTTTTTAAATATCTTCCGATAACATTATGAATTGCTGCCCAAAAATCTATGTTGTGGTTTCCTTTTCCATTTAATGAAGTGTACATAGCAGTTAGGGTTGGCTTTGGTGGGGGCTTGAGAACCGTTGCAGGGGCTGATTGGGGCTCTGCAATTGGTTTGGGAGGGTGACTGGGGGTCTGCACAAGTGAAAAGGTTGGGAACCACTGATCTAGTGTGATCTCTGTATAACATAGGCTAGAGAACTGCCCTGAATTAATTAGTGTTGTGAAGCTGCAATAATTCATCAGAGAGGTAGCCGAGTTAGTCTGTATCTTCACAAACAACAAGTAGTCCTGTGACACCTTATAGGCTAACAGATGTTTTGGAGCATAAGCTTTCGTGGGCAAAGACCCGCTTTGTCAGATGCATGAGTGCAGGAGGAGGGGGGCGGGATTCAGAGGAGGATTTAAAGAGGGAGTCAGATCTCACAAGACCTATTCAGTCAGAGTGGATGTGGCCCATTATCAGCAGTTAATGTGCAGTTGTGAACATCAAGAGAGGAGAAATCAAGGCAGTTCAGTCGGGGGATGTGGCCCATTATCGGTAGCTACCTATAAGGTGCCACAGGACTTCTTGTTAGTTTGTGTAATGCTTTACAGTGCTCGATTTTGTTATTGTTTTGTGGGAATTACAGATGCATTCAGTATCTCTCCCAGACCTATTCAGCATGTGGCAGGATGCACATTTTAGCTTAGAGAATTCCTGCGGTAACTGTGGGAGGGTTCATAAAACTGGGATACACAGAGGTGAGTTGTGTGCCAAGAACACATGATGCAGTGCTGCCCCTGAACAATAAGTTTTTGTCCTGTGTTTTCATGCACTTTCCTTGGTCCAGAGGCAGGCGCCCTGTTATAGAGCTGAGCTTTGGAGCTGTGTTGACTCATAGATAGGCTGAGTCAGTGTTGACCGTCAGACGGTGGCAACAAGAAATAACAACGCCTGGTCTGAGTCTTCCTTGCACTTGGGAGCTAGGCAGCATGCTTAGAAAAAAGGGGCATTGCGAGCCAGATCCGCAGCTGGGAAAATTGGCGTTGATGGCAAGGGAGCTGTGCTGTTTTGCACCAGCTGAGGACAGCGCCTCGCACTAGGTCTTGATTTACACTGCCATGACAGCGAGGGTGTGCCTACACTGCAGCAAAAGACCCCTACTAGCAGGTGTCAGGCTGGTGGGCTTCAGGCAGCGGAGCTGAAAATAACAGTGTAGTGTGGCCAGAGCCCCTCTTCGCCTTGGCCAGGGGTTTGGGCTTGCAGCTGGTTTCTGGGGTGCAGAGCCCAGCCACTCCTTCTGGGACTCTCCCCCCTGCTGCCACCCAACTGTCTCTAGCTCTGTAACAGCTGGTGCTTCATAGTTATCAAGCACATACGGTCCCTTATAACTGGGGAGGCTTTTGTAGACTTCCAGCAGGCCTGAAGTGGAGTCAGCTGGCCCCAGTCTGCCTGGGCCAGCTCCCTGCCATTTGTTCCCAATGGTCCTGCAGCCTCTCATTAGCTGGCCTTTTACCCTTTGGGGGCTGCCTTTCCCCTTCTCTGTAGCAGCCCTCTGACCTGACCTTGTCACAGCAGACATTTGTGCTTGGCCGAACATCTACATTGCTATTTTAGCCCTGCAGCCTGAGCCCTGTGTGCCAGCTTCAGCTGAGCTGTGCTCTGAGGCTCAGCCAAGTGGGTTTTTTATTGCACAGTAGATGCAGCGCAAGAGGTCCGCATGGTAAGCTAGGCGTATCAGTCCCCTTTGTTCTGAGTTCTACCTTGGGGATGTTACTGCCACGCAGGAAGCTGTTGGTTTTGATGAACAGGTTCTCACGGGTGGCAGGGCAAGATTACCAATTTTCCAGCCTCCTTGGCTCCTGAGCAGCTGTACTCAGAGATGCTTTTAATTAGACTGTTTACAATCCGTAACTACCGCTTTCCCTTCTTCCCCCAGTAGGACTCTTACGGTCGCTATTTAAAGTCTCCAATATACAAGGAGATGTTGGCCAAGGCCATCGTGCCCCAACAGACAGTGAAAAAAAGGCAAGTAAATCGGGGCGTAATTGTGGGTTACGTGTGTTTTGATTGCACTGGGGAGACGAGGCACTGGAGCTGCTGTGAAATGACTGTGATTTATACATTTGTTTAATCAAAGTGGGTTTTTCCACTGCAATGAAGTCTTGCTGATTACCCGGCTTGTTTGTGAACCCTGTGGAAACAGCTTGCGTGCAGTTAGAGCCTATCTGGCAAGTGCTAAATTCCTTTTTGTCTATTGAGTGTGCCTGGAAAGGCGGTGATTGCTGAATTAATGATTTCCCGTCCCCAGGGGAGGGAGTACTGTACATGAGGCATGAAGCAACCTACCCAGGGTTAAGCAAACCCATCCAAAGCTCTCTGGGATTTAGGGCAAGACAGGGTAGCTGTGTTTCCCTCCTTTACACTTGGCACATATGTGTAATTAGTGCTCACAGCCCTGCACTCAGGTAGCTGTATTACACAAGTGCAAAGCAGAGAAGAGCAGTAGCATCTTACACTCCCTGTGCACCGTGGGAATGCTGGCACCAGTACAAGGCACTGGAAAATCAGGCTGTTTCCAGATCAGACACTGGCTCCGCCCATCAGCTGTCACCAGTGTTCTGGGTAAGCTGAGCACTTGCATGGCCACCCAGGGGAGAGTCAGGTGCCGTCCAGCTGGTAAGAGCACGCACAGCCACTCGCAGCCAGCAGCATGTGTTTGCAGCGGTGCTGCACATCCACTCATGCCTGGGTGCACATAAATAAATTTATTCTGCCCATTACTGGAAAAACATTAGTGGGAACAGTGGCTGCAACAGCGATTTCAGCTGTCTCATCAGGCCAAACTTGCCGGGTCATGGCCAAAAGGGGAGTCTGCTGCCTCTGGGGCAGGGAGCTCCTCTCTCTCTGTGCACCGGACACAGCCCATTACCCAGCACGGAGAGAGCATCTCACAAGCTCTGTTCTTCTAGGGCCGGCTCCAAAGCCCATTTAAGTCAATGGAAAGAGTCCTGCTAACTTCCGTGGCCTTTGGATCAGGTCCTTACTGAGGCCACCATTTCCAACAGCAGGTCATATTAAGGTAATTTTGGAGTGGCTACAGATGTAGCTGCCCCCAAACTTCAGGAAGTCCTCTGCAGAGACACCAGCTCCTCATTTGTTCTCGCTCCTTCCCAGGTTGTGCAGAATCCAGGTTCAAGGCGCTTCCAGTTGCAACTGCAATAACAGATGACACATAGATAGACAGATGGTTTTTCCCACTTCTGCAGATGCAGCATGTGGCTCTGTCCCATGCTCAGCTACCAGTGAAGGCTTGCTGCCATGCCCGCACGTCCTAGAGAGGTCGCTTGTGGTGCTGGCAAATGCATTCATGTTCCCAGAGCGCTGCTTTTGGGATGTAATATTCACCCCCCAGACAGCCGCCAGCGTGCTCTGACAGAGAAAAACACACTGGCGCCTCACATCAAAGGTTGCTGATTTGATACTGGATTTCGTTGTCGTTGATAATGGTTTCCTCGCGGAAGAGCAAGGGCAGTGGAGAGAGAGATATCTGTGCATCACCGCAGACACGAAAGCTCCAGCTTGAGCACCCAGAGAGCTGTCGCTGCATGATACACCTTGCTCGCAGAGGGTTAGGCAGGTCCTCTCAGGGTGGCGTGAGGTGACACGCCTCACAGAGGGAGGGGAGGAGTTTGCAGCCTGTTTCACTGAAGAGAAGGTTTAGGTTGGGGTTTAGCATCAGTCTCCCAGTGTTTCTCAATCTTTTTGATACCAGGGACCAGAGTCAATGTATGTGGGGTACACAGGTCACATGCACCCCCAGCGTCCCCCTACGCACTCACTGGCAGCACCACATGCTTTGTAAACATCTCTTCAGAAGCAGCAGGCGAGGGCGGAGCAGGGGAGCGGAGAGGCAAGGCAGGGGCAGAGTTGGGCGAGGTGGATGGGTGGAGCATGGGCAGGGAGGGAACAGAGCAGGGGCGTGTGGCTGGTGCCCCACTGGGATCCCCACACTAGTTGCCTCTTCCAGGGACCAGCTTCGTAAATGGTGTCAGGGAGCTCTGAAGGACCACGGACGGATCGTTGAGAAACACGGCTCTAACTTCTGACAGTGAAGTCCATGGTAAAATGCCCGAGGCTTGCCCTAGCAGCAGAATTAGGCTGGTGTGGAGAGGACTTGTAGAAATCTCTCCCATCATCCCCGGCCCCACTAGCAGACATGTGACGATTAAGGGCATAATGGCCCCCATTCTAATCTCATGGAGGTCAGTGCACAGCTGTCATTGAGCTCAAAGGTTCAAGAGCAGGCCCGTGTCCTCACTGCGGGCTGGACTGAAGGGCAGTGATCGAGCCAGTGAGAGGTGGTTTATCATGTCTCGTACAGTAGTCCCTCGAGTAATGCAAGGGCTGGGCTCCCCCGCACCCTCGCGTAACTTGAATTTTGTGTAAGTGGGGCGTGGCTTTGTTCCCCAGCGGAACGCACGTTCTGCTGCTGGAGAAGTAGCAGGAGCACCCGGAGCTCCTTTTGAACAGTAAGTCCTGGGTTGGGGGAGGGTTAAGGCTGGTGGTGGGCTGGGGCCATGGGAGAGGGGTCAGGGGAAGTTAAGCCTGGGGTGGGTTTGGGCTTCAGGTAGAGTTGAGTGGGGCTGCATGGCCCTGCAGGGCATTGAGCTGGAGCCATGCGGATGGGGTGGTATTTGAATCAGGGCTGGTGGGGGTTGAATTGGAGCCGTGCCTGGGGGGTTTGAACCGGGGCTGGGGTGGTGAGCCAGAGCCACATGCAGGGGGTGATGAGCCAGGCCACGGGGGTTTGAACCAGGGGGGAGTGGGGTTTGAACCAGAGCTGTGTGTAGGGGTGTTGAACTGAGGCCAGGAGCTTTGAACTGGGGCTCAGGTGGTGAGCCAGGCTGTGGGGGGTTTGAACCAGGGTGTGTGTGGGCGCGGTTTGAACTGGAGATGCACACAGGAGATTTGAACTGGGGCTGGGGGTTGAACCAGGGAGGGGATGGTGAGCCAGAGCCATGCAGGTGATGAGCTGGGTGCCGGGGAGGTTAAACCGGGGCCATGTGGGGCTGGGTGGTGTTGAACCGGGGCCAGGGAGGTTGAGCCAGGACCAGGGAGGACCGGGATTTTGAGTTGCGCTTAACTTGCATTAATGCAAGCTAAGCGCAACTCGGAATTGCGCATTTCAAGGGTTTACTGTATAGACGTGATAAATCAACTGCTGGGAGCTCTCCCGTCGTCTTTCGGACTCCACCGAAATGGGAAGAGAGCAGCTGATGGCAGAGCATCAGCTGTCGACTGACCAGTAAGCAGACTTCAGTATGTTGACTTCAGCTATATTGCTCAAGTAGCTGGAGTTGTGTAACTTAGATTGGTGGCCTGCAGTAGTATAGACAAGGCCTCAGTTACCTGCTGATGCACATAATGAGGGGGAATTTGCTACTTCTAGTCCCATACCTGGCATGAGGAGCAAGGACACCCTTGTTCTGCTGGCAGATCTGCAACTGACTTGTGTGGCTTCAGCCCATTCACTGAGACCTTGTTTGCTTTTAAAACGCACAGACTTCCCATCCCTTTTACTCCGGACGTGCTGTTTTCTAAATGGCGCGTGCACAAATGCGGGCTTTCAAATCAGGCTCTTCATCTCTCTGGGTCTCCATGTACCCACCCGCTCTCACAGGGCTGGTGAAACTCAGAACCAGCTGCTCTTTGAAAGTGCCTGGAGATCCCCAGCTGGAAAGTGCAATCAAAGCCTCAAGTATCCACATCTGCATTACCTCGTACTTCCCCAACCTTTGCTCAGACACAGTGACAGGAGCCCACGTGCACACCTAATATATAACCTCAGGGGTTTAATTTAACAAGCTGTTTCTGTAACTGGTATTCCTTCTCTGCTCGGGGCCATCTGGATACTCAGGGATTTCAGTCCAGGTTCTCCTTGCTGAATGAATGGCTGCAGTACTTGCTGCATGTTGAAAACAAATGTGTGTTACTTTGTAGGTGTGGCAATTTGGGGGCAAAGGTGTCTTATGGTAGCACTTGGAAGGTGCACCCCCAAATTCCCCAACAAAGTTTTAATTGCTAAATGGGGTGCCCCTATATTCCCCACTTCTGCCTCTCTGGATAGCCCTCTCTATACCCCTTCCTCTCATAGGCACCAGTTGCCTATGTTTGCGGGTAATCGTTGGATTTAGGGTGATATCAGAATTTAGGTGTTAAGAACATAAGAATGGCCATACTGGATCAGACCAAAGGTCCATCTCACCCAATATCCTATCACCTGATATCAGGTGTCTTGGGGCATGAAGAGAACAGGTAATAATCAAGTGATCCCTCGCTGGTTGCCCATTTCCAGCTTCTGGCCAGCAGAGGCTTGGGACACCATCCCTGTCCATCCTAGATAATACCCACTGACAGACCTATTCTCCATAAATTTATCTAGCCCTTATTTTGAACGCTGTTATAGTCTTGGCCTTCAAAACATCCTCTGGCAAGGAGTTCCACAGGTTGATTGTGTATTCTGTGTTTCTGTAAATCTGGGCCAGAAGAGGGGGCTTTTTACAAATTCGCAGCCATTTTCCATGGTTAGGGCCAGAGTCTACTACAGATTGAACCTTTCTAACTTGGACTTCTCTCATACGGCAACTCGGTCATCCAGCGTGATTTTAATTAGCTGGATGTCCACTTATCTTGGGTGTGGCCAAGTTTCCACTGGTCCCATAAAGTTTGTTTCCAGCCACCAGTCCTGGCTCTCAGTGTTCTGTGCTGTTATTGAGCTGTAATTTATCGCGAAATCTCTTCTAAGCAGTGGAAGTGTTGGTAATGCTGCTAGACAATATTGACCTCCCGTGGTCCGGCAACTTCTCCCATCCAGCAATGGTCAGGTCCTGAGGGTGCCGGATTAGAGAAATTCAACCCATACCTTCATTCATGATAAGTTATACCTTCCTCTGCAGATGGTTCCACTGATTTCAGTGTGAATTCAGAGCAATTCAGGGTAACAGAACTGGGCCCTAATTGACTAGAGATGGGCAAAATGTTCCCAACATAATCTGAGGTTGAGCCATTTGGCCAGTTCAAACCTTGTCCCATTCTCCCATCATCATCATGCCACTGTAGAGCCTGTCCCAGTCACGTGGTTTATACAGCGTGCCTCAGTCCTGCACAATCTCACCATCAAGTTCATGGCCACAGGAGGTGAGAAGAGGGGCTGGGAGGCTGCTGGAAATGCCATGGGAAAAATCTGCGCAGTGCATCCTGCCGCTGAACTGTTTTGGAGTCTGCTGGGGGAGAGCCCCTTTGTAGCCGTAAATGTTGGCAGTGTCAGGGCCTGAGTCTCCTGAAGATGTTAGGGGAGTTCTGATGCTGGTTTTAATTGTGGCAGCGCCAGCGGGGCTGACAACCACTGAGGGCAAAGTTGGGGGGGGGGGGCCCTCCCATGCTGTACCTGGAAGGGGGGAGGCCAAGGGCAGAAGGGGCAGGGCCAAGGACAGTCAGCCCTTAGCACTGCCCAGACAGCAGCTACGAGACCCCCCCTTCCTGCCCCCCAGCCGCGTGGTGTGGTGCAATGGTGCTTCTGTGGCACATCAAAGGGGCCGGGAGCTCTGACTGCCACCTCTGCCAAAGTAGCAGCCGCAGCCAGAGCTCTGGGCGCCTTTGACAAACCGGGCCGCAAGGCAGCTGTCCCCGTTACCCCCACCCTGTCGCCAGGGCTGGGCAGGGCTGGGTCCTTGGTAGGTGGTGTCTGGGATGTGTGTGTGCTGGGTTGTTTCTCCAAACAGAAGACACTAACACCTCCTTGCCGCCAAGCAGTGGCCTTGGGCACTGGGTGACAAGGATGCATTTTCTGGTCCATTTTGCCTCTCTCTGACCCCCAGTAACTCCCTGCTTCTCTCTCTCTCTGCTTAGTTCCAGTTTCCCATTCGCACGCCGTCACCTCCGGTCCAGCCCCAGCCCTGTCATCCTGAGGCAGCAGGAAGAAGAGGCCAAGGCCAAAGAAGCAGCGACAACCGTGGATATTACCCAGGTTATGAGCAAGCTGGATCGCAGGAGCCAGCTCAAGCAGGAGCTTCCCAAGTAGGCTCCAGTCCTTAGTCCAGGCCACGCCTCAGGAAGAGAGCAGGCAAGGGGCTGCTGGCAAGGCTGGTGCTGAGTTTCCTGCCTCTCACCGGCAGGTGTCAGTGCTGCCTTACCTTACCTTTCCAGACCCGTTTCCGCTCTGCAGCAGGCTTCCTGCAGGTTGCCGTGGCAGCGGGAGCAGCAGTTGTCACCTCACAGGCACAGCGGGGTGTGGAAATGCTGAAAGCCGGCTGCACCCCAGGCTTTGGCTCTCCCAGACTTTTCCCCGCTGCAATGGGCTCATCGGACAGGTCAAGGGGAGGATGTTTCTGAAGGGCCCCAAACCCAGGCGAGGATCCAGAGCTCCATCCGTATCCCTCTGCCTCTTCCATCCCTACCAGCCACCTAGAGAACTTGGATGGTGATTCTGTTACAAGGCAGCTTAGAAATCAGCTCCTTATCCTGTCTCCAGCCTGTGGGTTAAGGCTGGTGCGAAGCCGCCCCACCCCCGGGGGCAGCACACTCTTGGGCGTGCTGGGGGAACATGCCCTAGAACCTCTAGCCCTGCCCTGTGCAGCTGGGCAGCTCTGCCATGGTTCTGCTTTGGGTGCCTTGGGGTGCACCCATGTTGCTATAGGAGGGAGCAGGTGCGCACGGAGGCTGCAGCTGTGTTTGGCTGCTGTTCAGGAGTCAGAAGGATGAGCGCGGATTCCTGGGAGGAGCAAAGTTAACTTTTTCAAAGGCACCGGGGTGAGTTGGAGGCCCCTTATTCCCTTGGCTGCCTTGAAGCTGTCAGCCTAGAGGTGGTTAGCTGAGACCTCGTTTCAGTGAAAGGGATCTCTCCTGGTCCCTCCTGAACTCACTCGTGTAATGAGTCATGCACGGGCTTAGAGGGGACAGCAGCCTCCCACTAGGACAGGCAAGTGAGAGAGCAGTGCCTCACTTCTGATGGGTTGCCTTTAGCAAACCCTGTCTCACTTCTGCATCGCCTTTGCCTTGGGATGCTCCTTCCTCTTGTTAAACATGAACAAACATCAGCTTCCAGGGGCTCATGCTAGCTTGTGGCCCAGCAGTCATTCTGTTTGGCGTAGGATGTAGGGGTTGGTGCAGGCCCTTCTGTAATGGACTATTCATTTGCTCCTGTTTGGACGTGATCGGGAGGGGAAGTTACTTCCTGAAACCAGAACTCTCCAGTTAAGTGCAAAGCACATTTCAGAGTAATACCAAACCAGCCGGGGAAGCCTTTGGGGCTGGACCAGCCATGATCCCAGTGGGGTCTGTGGAACACTTGGGTGGGAGGGACAGCTGCATCGTCCTGATTTAGAATTTAAGTGATCCTGGGGGATGGGCAAAGGCTAAGGCTCAGGCTATGTTTTAGCCCCTCTCTCCATCGGATGATTTCCCAGAGACAACGAGAGCAGGACCTGGCTGGCAGCAGGTGCTGCGTAGGGAAAGAATCTCAGCAGTAGTTTCTCCTGTATCTAGACACAACTTTCAGTCCCAGGGCTTTTCTGCACAGTGCCCTGCGGATGCAGTTGTTCAGTAGCCAGCATATTTCAGCGTCCAGAGCTTTTGTGCAGGTCACCGGCTGTGCTACAGCCCCTCACCCACCTGCCGTGTGTCCGGCCGAGAGACCCTGTCGGTACCACATGAAGGTGTGGAGCTGGGAGTGGCAGAGCATTCAACATTCCCCATTTTCCCCTTGGGCCAGTCCACAAGGACCTATCTCAGGCCAAAGTTCTGCAAGTCTGGGGCAGCCGGGTGTCCCCTCTGCACCTTTGTTCCATCCTCGGGCTTTGTGTCTCCAGGAGCAGACAGTCCTAATGTCCTGGGCAGTGGGGAGCTCTCGCTCCCACAGCTTCTGTTCTGGGCTGCTTCCTCCTTGACTATAACCCCCTTCTCCGCTGCCCTCAGCAGTCAGCTAGATCCAGGCCCACCAACAGGAGTGGGAGGGTGTCAAAGGGAGCCGCTGTCCCAGGGCCTGGTGATTCAAAAAGGCCTGGAGCTCTCAGCTGCTACTGCAGCAGTGGCTGGAGCTCTGGGCCCTTTGTATCACTGCTGGACCCCTGGCTGGCACGAAAGGCTTGGTGAGCAGGAAGGGGGATGGAGCATGGCACAGACCAGGCAGTGCTGAGGCTGGCTGCCTCAGCCCTGCCTCTTCTGCCTGAGGCCCTACCCCTTCTGGGAGCATGGCACCACCCCGCCCATTTTCCCCAGGGGGCTGGCAATTCTGTCAGCCACCCTGGTTAGAAAAATGACAGCCTCTGATGAGGCCGTGATCCCATTGGCAGTCAGTGGCCAAAGGCTGCCTGAGCAAGCGTAGTGAGCCCTGTCCTTGGAGGCTGAAAGCATCACCTCCATGACTCTGCCAGGAAAAGCCAGGCTGAGAGTCAAGGCTGGGATTTTCCAATCAGCTTAAGGGCGCACGAAATCCCATTCTTAATGACTTGACTCCTTCAAAAACCCTAGATCCAGACTCAGGTTTTGTGCCCATTCTAGCCTGTACCACCACCATTCTGCTGCAGCTCCTGTGTGAACTGTGGGCTGGTGACATTTGCCCACTTCTTGTTTGCTCCTGTTATGCTGGGCGTCGGTGCGGCTGCGCCTAAAGCGCACATCAGCCTGTGCTAGAGTCACATTTTGCCAGGCAGGTCAGAACAGACTTGTTGTAAGGAGCGCGGCCGAAGCAAGCACAGTAAAGATTAAAACCGCCAAGGGTTTTGGAACAGGCATCAATTGTTGTGCACCATCCTTCAACTAACGGGGGTCAGGAAGACCCTTTTCTGTGGGGCAGGTTATTTCCCAGCTGCCTCTTACAAAGTTTCTTTCCCCTTCCTCTGCAGCTGCTGGTACTGGCTGTTACAGGAGACAGGATACTGGGCTGGCTAGTCTGGTTTGGTCTGGCAGTCCCTGAGTCCCTCTACAGAATGAGAGTAGCTCGTCTGCTAATATCTGGTCAGGGTGCGGAGGCTCTCCTGACCAGCAGTAACATTGCTAAAGCTCTACTCCTGGGTCTCTTGAAATCAAGGGCAAAACCCCCATTGCCTTCAGTGGGAGCAGGACAGGCCCGTATGAAGGGAGGGATGTGAAGGAAGCAAACTCACCACCCCCATGTCTGGTTGCATTCCCTTCTTCCCTGCTGCACTGTGCCCGGGGAGCCTGCAGGCATGATGGGCAAACCCAAGGCATTCTGCGAGTTGTAGTTCCTTGGCCAGCTCCCTGCCTAGAGAGCTGGCCCAGGAGCATGGAAGGGACTACATTTCCCAGCATGCCTTTGGCTGCCAGCAATAGGAGAGGAAGAGGGACAGAAGGATATTATTTTTCACTTACAATATTACAGCAACATTCCAGAAGGTAATTTCTATAAAACCTTAATTACTGTACACGTTTTTAGTATGTTCTAACAAAGCCATTTTACCATTCACTGTTTCCAGTCCTGCAAGGCGCTGGGCCCCGTCAGCTACCCTCCACATCCATGGTTATTGAGGGTACTTAGCAGTGATCTGAATTAGTCCAATGCTAATTGGGATCTCCCATAAGCTAACATGCAGCGAAGTGGAGCTCGAGACCATGTGAACTCTACAGTCTTTCTGTAGCGGGTGCAGCACCAAATGGAGTGGGACCCCAGTCAATGGTTGGAGATCCCAAGTGCTGTCATAACACAGATAAGAAAATAGGTTGCAGTCACTCTGCCTGATGCTGCATTTGGTTGCTGAATGGCTTAGCTGGTATCTCCATTGATTGGTTTCTCTAGATTTTATGTAAGTCCAGCACCATTTTTATACTGCCACCCGCAGTGTGTCTACAGCCTGGGTAGATGTGCAAGCTGGTGATGGTCTAGCTGCTACATTAGCAGCAGCGAAGTCACATCAGTAGGGGCAGCAGCTTGGTCTAGGTCCTTGCTTAGGTACCCAGCACCCTAGGTGGCTTTCATCAGCCCATGCTGCTGAAGCTGCACTGCTTTGTTATTCAGGCTAGCTCAGGTGTATGTGTGTGTGCTGCAGTCACACCTATAATGCAGTGCAGGTAGGCCTGGTGAGTGTGAAGCATCTCCCCAGGGCTGGGAAGATCAGGACCAAATACCCACACTCTTAGAAGTAAGCTCAGTTTTGGTGCCTGATTTCACACTCTACTCAAAATGTTCCTTCTAATTTTTTTTCCATCCATGTGTGGACTAAATTTTATGTGCACTGAGGCATGCATAGATGTGCACCAACAATAGAAACAAATGCTGCCAGCTGTAGGTGCTCTGCCAATCAGCTGGGCAGCAACCGAATCTCTTCCAGGAAGCTGCCCAAGTGCTTAGCTTACAGTGAACACCAACTACATACCTTTTGTAGCTAGCTGCATTCACACAGGTCTGTGTGATCAGAGACCTCATGTCTAGAGCGCTGCAAAGCCGCAGATATCTGCCGGTATCTGCATGGGTGGATGTGGATATCTGCAGCTCCTTTTTGCAGATGCAGATACCATTCTTTCTATCTGGGGTCCCGCAAATTTGCAGATATCTGCATCCGCCGATGTGGCTGTGGATATCCGCAGATGATTTTTGCACATGTGGATGCAGATACCAATTTTGTATCCACGCAGGGCTCTATTCTTCTCACCCCTTGTTGTTCATCTTCTGTTAGTAGGCCTTTTTATCGGCCAGTCTCCTCAGCATGCTATGAGTTCAGTTTCACTCCATATCTCACCAAGGAATAGTTTGTTTCCATTGGATTTAATTGGATTCCAATTGATTTTCTCCATTGTTTCTATGCTTTATTTGCTTTCCCTCATCTGTCTAATAAAAGTGCATGTAGAAAATGGAACAGACCATTGTGTGTGTCCTTCATTGTGTTGTTTTGTTGCATGTGCGTATTTATCTTTTTGTGCTTCTGCTTTTAACATTTTTGTTTAAACAGTTCAGCCTGTTTTTATTTCTCCTTATTTAGAACCTTACAGTAAAACCAGATCTTAGAGAAGCTAGGAATGCATAATGTAAGTTAATAACCGCCGGCAAATTATTCTCATGAGCCTATGCTACACCAGGTCTACACTAGGCCGAAAAGTTGTCCTAAGATAATGTTGTCCCAGCTCTGACACTTGCATAGCTGGAATTGACATATCATAGATCAATTTTTCTGGCCATCCATACAGCGGGAGGTGGACGGCAGAAACTCTCCCATCCACCTCACTTACTCCTCACGACAATGAGGAGTACCAGGGCTGACTGTGGAGCCCTGATGGTTTAATTTAGCATGTCCCCACTAGGCATTCTAAACTGAACCCTGGAAGATTGACCATGAACGAGTTGATCTTTCACTAAGTATAGGGGTACCCTTAGCGTATGTCCTAGGTCTCCTATGGAAGGCATGACACCGTGATAGCCCAGCTACACAACCACGGTGCTCAAGCTGTAGCAGCTTCTGCTTGTGAGTTCTGGAGGAGTTGGTCAAGATGGTGTCTACCACATATGCACCTTCAAGTCAGATCTTAGCCCTGTTGTGTCCTCCATCATCCATGCCTTAACCACGTTGTAATTGATTTGGGGGCTCACCAGCTTGTCACTAGGTCGGCTGCCCAGTTGCAGCTAGTAATAGTCTCCCAGAGCTCCTTGCTAACAATTATCCTCTGCTGCGGTTAAGATGCATTCCCTTGCAGTGATTTGCCCTGTAACCCTGGGCCTATCCAGCCATCGTTGAAGCCAATAAAAATTTAGCTAGTGTCTTTCACAGGTACTCAATCAGGCCACCGTACCTGCTTGTTTCCCCTTTTAGTACATCGTTGTACATGCTTCAGGGTGAATGAGTGCTGTCCAAGTTTCAAAAGTCCTGAGCTATCCAACTTTCTGAAGAGCGATGATTTTCCCAAAGGCAGATTGGGATCTGTAGCCCAGCATAGGGCCCATCCATTCTTCCTAGTTGCTCATGGAGACAGACCTCTGTACTCCCTGAACTCTGATGCTGCTCTGATTTTATGAACACCTCCAAGCCTTCTCTAAAGCCTGCACTACGGGATGAGATGACTCCACCATTCATGCTCATTCCTACCTAAGCATTGACCTTATACCTGCAGCCACAGGCAGTTCTGGGCAATCTGAGCTGTGCTAACAGCTGTCTACCTCAGCAAGAAAGGGAAAGAAGGAAGAGACACAATCTTCAGTGCCTCAGTCCCCTGGAGATCTGCTGTCTTCGAGACCAAAGGGAAGGAGTTCTGCAGATGGAAACAGCTGCATAGCCAGGATAGCGCTAGCTCTGCTCAGTAGCAAATTCAGAGCCCCCCAAAGTCTGACTCACCCAGAAAGAGAGATGCCATGGAGGGGACAGTTCCTACTTGTCTGAAGGCCCTCAAAGTATTTCTCTTGTCCTCAGGCATGAATGCAAGAGTAGAATCCCTCATGTCTCCAGGTGTCATTCTAACACCAACAGACCCTGGTTCTCTGTGGTCAGTATTGAACTTGAGACCTCAAGAGCTTAGTATAACAGTCTCTTTGGCAGGACCTAAAGAGCCAGACAGCTATTACCAGAGGCTGGTGAGAAGATTCATTATTTGGATAAGTGGTCTCAGTGCCATCAGATGGACTCAGGAGGCAGGTAATTGCTGTAACCACCCTGATGGTTTCACCCAGCTGCCTCCAGCTCTCATTTGTTCTATTCCTTTCCCTTTTCTCCTGGGTTATTTCCCCAACTGTGAATTTTCTTTTGGTCTCTGTGTTTTTCCCTTCCTTTGCGCTGCCCTCTTTCAGCTCCCTTTCTCAAGGGCTCCATACTGCTCAGCCGGGGGGGCTTTGACGAGGGCTCTGGGCCTCCTCACATGCTCCCTGCTAAGCTGAGTGCTGTAGGATCAGACAGGTGGACTCCTGTCTGGAACTTCTAGAGCTTAGTGCAGTTTGAGCTAAATGCCAGCTGGCTCTCAGCTCAGAGTACATAGGAGACTTGTTCATTCTCTGTGTAAGTGGTCTAAGTGCTACTACATTGGACAGTGAACCACACCCAGGTACATGGGTTACATTTACAACGCAAGTTAGGGTTCTCCATGACAGTCAAGTTTGAAAAGGGCTGCTGTGGCAGGAGCACTTGTCAGAGAATTGTGTCTTTTTTTAAGCTTCTCTGCCCTTTGCTCATCAAGGTGGTTCATTCCCTGTTCTCTCACACCCACTATTTCTTGTATGACGCAGAAAGATTGCTCTGGTTGAGAAGCCCACCACAGGCAATAAGCCAGAACAAGACTGCATCTGCCTTCCCTCTGGCTCTTTGCTGCAGGGGTAGGCAGGTGGGTATGGGCCTATCCTGATCTCACAGTGCTTTGGGGGAGGATACTCTGAAGATAACACCGTGTTGTATCCCTTGGAGAGGAGGGTCAGTCTGTAGTGAAGAAAAGATGACAGCTCTCCTAGATGGCTAACATCCAGCTGAGGTGACAGGCCCAGTAGTAGCATCTTGTATTAACAATACTGGCTTGGGGGTAGGGCCTGTGACACAGAACCAGGAAACATGGGTTCAAGTCACATCTCTAGGCCTTATTTTACCCACCTCTGTAAAGAAGATAATGACACTCACCTGCCTTCCTAACCTTCTTGTGATCTTAGGGTGAAAAGTGATAGATGAGGGCTCAATGAGCTGCCCTGAGGCCCATCAAAAGGTCTCAAGGAGAGAGAGGTCCCAAGGCAAGCCCCCCAGCTCAGCATTTTGGAGTGTTTGGACCCACATGGGCATCTGTTTCTTTTAGAGATGAGCCCATCTTATTAGAGGTGAGCTCAAGCTGCAAAGTCTGATTGGATTCAGATCTTCCTCCAAGCTCAGTGCGCTCTTGGTGAGAGCTTGGTTCCAAGCCTTACTGAAGGCCTGTGAAGTAGGCCATGATCCCCATCCAAATTTCTCCAGGAGATCCCCTGGCTGTAGGGAGGCACATGCAGGCAGGTGGGGTGAGTGAGTCTGGGCCATTCCTGTGGAAGCAATTTCCAGCATTGGTTTGGTGGCACCACCCTGATGGTTTCACCCAGCTGCCTCCAGCTCTCATTTGTTCTATTCCTTTCCCTTTTCTCCTGGGTTATTTCCCCAACTGTGAATTTTCTTTTGGTCTCTGTGTTTTTCCCTTCCTTTGCACTGCCCTCTTGCAGCTCCCTTTCTCAAGGGCTCCATACTGCTCAGCCGGGGGGGCTTTGACGAGGGCTCTGGGCCTCCTCACATGCTCCCTGCTAAGCTGAGTGCTGTAGGATCAGACAGCAGCTTGAACCAGGAGACAGCACTTTAGCCCCAGCCTCAGGAGCCTTTTGAGGGGACAACTCCAGAGTCAGGTAGGTTTCTCGGCCCCCATAGTATTTATCCTCTCCATCCTTGGCTGCACCAGAGGTCCTTCATGTTACAGAATTCTAGCCTAAGGTCAGGTCTACACTAGACCTGAAAGTCGATCCTAGATACGCAGTTGCAGCTATATCAATTGCATAGCTGGAATCAACTTATCTAACATTGACTTATCTGGCTCTCCTCACTGAGGGAGGTGGACAGGAGAAACTCTCCCATCGACCTTCCTTATTCCTCACGATAATGAGGAGTACGGGGTCGGCTGTCGAGCCCTGATAGTTCAATTTTGTGCATCCCTACTAAGTGCATGAAATTGAACCCCAAAGGGTCGACCCTAACAGGTGTGCTGTGAGCAAGACACGAGAAGTCATTCTTCTGCTCTTCTCTGCGCTGGTTAGGCCTCAGTTGGAGTATTGTGTCCAGTTCTGGGCACCACATTTCAAGAAAGATGTGGTGAAATTGGAGAGGGTTTAGAAAAGAGCAACAAGAATGATCAAAGGTCTACAGAACATGACCTATGAAGGAAGGCTGAAAGAATTGGGCTTGTTCAGTTTGGAAAAAAGGAGATGGGGACATCATAGTGGTTTTCAGGTATCTAAAAGGGTGTCATAAGGAGGAGGGAGAAAACTTGTTCTTCTTGGCCTCTGGGAATAGAACAAGAAGCAATGGGCTTAAACTGCAGCAAGGGAGGTTTAGGTTGGACATTAGGAAAAAGTTCCTAACTGTCAGGGTGGTCAAACACTGGAATACATTGCCTAGGGAGGTTGTGGAATCTCCATCTCTGGAGACTTTTAAGAACAGGTTAGATAGATGTCTATCAGCGATGGTCTAGACAGTACTTGGTCCTGCCATTGGGGCAGGGGGCTGGACTTGATGACCTCTCGAGGTCCCTTCCAGTCCTAGTGTTCTATGATTCTATGACCGGGTTGTTCTTGTAATTACAGATGTACCCTAAGTTTTCATGTGCCTCCCCTATAGTATGAGCCACAAGCTGCCAACCTGAATCACCTCATCGGAGGGTTTGCTCTCTCTGGTGTGTGCTCACCCTGGGCTATTTAAGAAGCCTCAGCATTTCTATAGCATGGTATGTTAATCCAGTGCCAGCCAGCCGGAAAGGCTTCTGCTGTGAGGTATCTGACAACCATCCTTTTGATGTGCATCCTGCTGGGGTGCCTGGCAGGGTTCCCTCCCTTTTTTAATCTCCACGGCTGGAATAACTTCTGTTATGTGCACCCTGTGCAGATTTGCGCCCCCAATATGCACATGCTACCGGCTGTCTGAGGTGTTGGGCACTCTGATCACCAGCTGGGTGGCATCTGAATCTCTCCTGGGTGGCAGCCCGTGTGCTCAACAGGCAAGGAACACTGATGCCAGGTCTTGCCAATCCAAGAACTCAAGCCTCTATCATTTGAGCTAAGAAGGGCTCTTCCAGCAGATAGCAGTAGCAGGTCTCTTAGCCTCTCTCAGGGTCAGTCATGAGAGGGCACCATCACACGGTCTCATACACACAGTCTACCTGCCTACCGAGAAGCTTAGCTGCCCCACATTGCTGTCATCCCTGAGCACCAGTCAAGCTTGCCAATTGGGGCGTGGTGGTGGTGGAAGGGATCATATGCCCTTTCAAAGGCTGCCACTGCCACTACTGCAGCAGTGGCCGGAGCCCCAGGCCCCTTTGAAATGCCACAGAAGGGCCATTAACGCCACTGCACGGCTCTGAGGCTTTGGGGGAGGGCCCAGTGCCATGCTCCAGGCCGTGCTAAGGCTGACGGCGCTCAGCCCTGCCCCTTTAAGCCAAGACTCCCCACCCTTCTGGGTGTGCAGCAGGGTCCCCCCCCACACACCTTGCCTCTGGGCCTGTGATGGCTGTCAACCAACTGGCACCAGTAAATTGCATATCTCCCAAAGTGCTCGTAAGCGCTCTCTTGCCTTCTCTGGGGGAATTATTTCCAGCTGGTAGCTACACTTGCTGTTGTGTACCCTGTGACCAGCAGGCTGCTTTTCCCGCTCTAATCTGTCTCCTTTTCTTCTCCGCAGTTGTGTCAGTTCACTGCTCCCATTCCTCACCTGGCTGTGTACACCGGTGCCTCCGTTCCTTCCTCTCCATCAACTCCGCCCCCCTCCTGCCACGTCCCAAACAACCTGCCTGCCCAGTCCCCTGGACGGATCACTCTGCCCAACAACGCTGTCTGCCCCTCGCCCATTAGCGTAGCCCTCGACAGCATCCCCTGCCTGGAGCCGAAGTGGGAAGCCAACGGCTCCCACTCTAACAACTTTCCTTCTATCACCGAGAGCACCGAGATCTCTGTGGACTCTGAATCAGGCACTTGCAGCAGCCAAGTGCCCGAGAACCGGGAAGCCAAGGGGCCTCCCAAATCCCGGATGACCTTGTCCTTCAGCAGGTTCCTGAAACGGGGATGTTTAAACTCGCCCATGTTTGCCACTCTCTCGCCAAAGTGCCCGTCTATCACCCACGGAAAGGTCCAGCCGCTGGATGATCTGGAGGAACAGCTACAGCAGAAGTCCAAGAAAGTGACTAAGTAAGTATAGCTGTGGTGTGTGGAGGAGCTCTGCTCTGGGATATTACAGGTGGCCAGCCTGGATAGAGGTGGGATGGGACTTCCAGGCAGTGGTGTCTGCATGGAGCTACTCCTGCTCTCTCACCTTAATTATATGTTGGTTACACTCTGGAAGCATCAGCCTCGCCTGGGGCAGACATGGAGAACCCCTGGTTGGGCTGGGCACAGAGAGGGATATGGCCAGAGCTCAGAGGACTACAGCTATTCTCTCTGAGAACAGGGGACCATGAGAAGTAGAGTATAAATTAGCAGAGCCCTGAGATGGCTCTGACTTACAGTAGGGGCCAGGTAGGGCACTGAGCTAGAGTTACCATGTAAAAAAGAGGACACCCCTGAGAGGGAGTGTGTCTGTCTCACTATCTACCAACTCACCTTGTATTCATGTGTTATACATAATACATTACTACAAGGTGAGTTGGTAGATACTGCTGCAGATACGCTCCCTCTCAGGGGTGTCCTTTGAAAGGTCAAATGCGGTCACTTGAACTGGACGCGCTCAGAACATGGGGAGTGCAAAGGTGGCTTACTGCCTCCCCCACCTTCTCCAACCCTCTCAGCACGGGGCCAGAGTAACCGAGTAAAAACCCTCACTGTCCCTCCCCAACCAGCCTGAGACAACGGAGGCTCTTACCAACCTGGCTCCAACTCCTGAAAAATTCTTAAACTTTACTTCAAAACGTTTCAGACTTTGCACGTAAGGAGACTGGGGAAGGGAAAGAGGGAAATATCCAGCAGGCTACCGTCCCCTCCCTCAGTGCCACAAGCCACAGGGATGAGTGCCGGAAGAGATGTGGGGCACAGTCAGAGGCAGCTACTGAGTCCTGACTGGCAGACCCCCAAGCTCAGTGTGGAGAGGAAGGCCAGAGATTGCCCCTAGAGTTTCCAAAGCCCCCAGCTTTTGCTTGGCTTCTAGTGCAAGGCCCAGGCTACTGGGCCTCACCTAGTTTCATTCTGTCTGTCAGACAGGTAGTACTTCCACCTTTCCACCCCTTTTGGCTATGTCTACACATAGAAAAAATCATAGAATCATGGTTCAATAGAGCTGGAAGAGACCTAAAAAAGCCATGGAATCCAGCCCGCTGCTCTAAGCAGGACCAGACCCATCAGATCAGCCTGGCCAGGGCTTTGTCGAGGTGCGACTTAAACACCTCCAGGGATGGAGACTCCACTACTTCCCTGGGTAGAACATTCCAGTGCTTCACCACCATCCTGGTGCAAAAGTTTTTCCTAATGTTCAAACTGTACTTTTCCAACCACAACTTGAGACCATTGTTCCGTGTTCTGCCATCCATGACCACTGTGAACAGCCTCTCTCCAGCCTCTTTGCAGCCTCCCTTCAGTAAGCTGAAGGCTGTTATCAGTCTCCCCTCAGTCTTTTCTTCTGCAGACTAAACAGTCCCAATTCCCTCAGCCTTTCTTCATAGGTCATATGCTCCAGCCCCCTAATTATTTTGGTCGCCCTCTGCTGGACCCTCTCCAGTGTATCCACATCCTTCCTATAATTGGGGGCCCAGAACTGCACACAGTACTCCAGATGCGGGCTCGCCAAAGCCGAATATAGAGGCATAATCACTTCTCTGGAGCTACTGGCAATGCTCCTTTTGATGCAACCTAATATGCCATTAGCTTTCTTGGCTACAACGGCACACTGTTGACTCATGTCCAGCTTCTCGTCCACTACAACTCCCAGGTCCTTTTCTGCAAAATTACTACCGAGCCAGTCGGACCCCAGCCTGTAACTATGCTTGGGATTCTTCCGGCCCAAGTGCAGGACTCTGCACTTGTCCTTATTGAACCTCATCAGATTTCTTGCAGCCCAGTCTTCCAATTTGTCTAAGTCAGTCTGGACCCTGTCCCTACCCTCCAGCATATCTACCTCTCCCGCTAGCTTAGTGTCATCCGCAAACCTGCTGAGGGTGCAATCCAACCCCTCATCCAGGTCATTGGTAAATATATTGCACAGAAGAGGACCCAGAACCAAACCTTGGGGCACTCCCCCAGAAACCGACCGCCATCCTGACATCTAGCTGTTGATCACTACCTGCTGGGCCCGACCTTCTAGCCAGCTTTCTATCCATCTGACTGTCCATTTATCCAATCCACGTTCCTTTAACTTGCCAACAAGAATATTGTGGGAGATCGTATCAACAACTTTGCTAAAGTCAAGATAAATCACATCCCCTGATTCTCCCCTATCCACAGAGCCAGTTATCTCATCGTAGAAACTAATCAGATTGGTCAGGCATGACTTGCCGTTCATGAATCCAGGCTGACTATTCCTGATCACTCTCCCCTCCTCCAAGTGCCTCAAAATGACGTCCTTGAGGAGCCCCTCCATGATTTTCCCAGGGACTGATGTAAGACTGACCAGCCCATAGTTCCCTGGATCATCCTTCTTCCCTTTTTTAAAGATGGACACCACATTTGCCTTTTTCCAATCATCTGGGATCTCTCCCAATCTCCACAACTTTTCAAAGATAACGGCCAAGGGCTCATCAACAACATACGCCAACTCCCTCAGAACCCTAGGATGAATTAGGTCTGGGCCCATCGATTTATGTACATTTAGCTTTTTTCAATAGCTCCTAACCTGTTCTTTCCCCACCAAAGGCTGTCCACCTTCATCCCACAATGCATCACTTATTGCATTAGTCCGGGAGCTGTCTCTGTCCGTGAAGACAGAGCCAAAGAAAGCATTAAGTACTTCAGCTTTCCCTACCTCGTCTGTCACTGGGTTACCTCCCTCATCCAGTAGGGGCCTCATGCCCTCTCTGATCACCTTCTTCTTGCTAACATGCCTGTAGAAATTTTTCTTGTTATCCTTCACATTCCTCGCGAGTCGCAATTCCAGTTGCGCTTTTGCCTTCCTGATAACTGCCCTACATTCTCGAGCTGTACGTTTATATCCCTCCCTAGACATCTGTCCCAATTTCCACTTTTTGTAAGCTTCCTTTTTGTGCCTAAGTTTTCCAAGGATTTCCCCATTAAGCCAGTCTGGTCTCCTACCATATTTACTTCTCTTGCTGTGCATTGGGACAGTTTCTTTCTGCGCCTTCAATAGGGCTTCCTTAAAATACTGCCAGTTTTCCTGGACTCCTTTTCCCTTCATAGTAGCATCCCAGGGGATTCTGCCCATCAGGTTGCTGAAGGAGTCAAAGTCTGCTTTTCTGAAGTCCAAGGTGTGTAATTTGCTGCTCTCTTTCCTTCCTTTGGTCAGGATCCTGAAGTCTACCATCTCATGATCACTGCTTCCCAGGTTGTCTCCCACCTCTACCTTCCCTATTAGTTCCTCCCTGTTTGTAAGCAGAAGGTCGAGCCGCACACGACCTCTGGTCGGGTTCTTCAGTACTTGTACCAAGAAGTGATCCCCAGCATTCCGCAGAAATTTCCTGGACTGCTTGTGTACCACTGTATTGGTCTATAGGACCCTGCAAACATTGAAGTCCCCTTATTCCTATCAGTGATAGGAATAAGGGGATTTCAAAATCTGCGGAGTCCTTTAGAAAAGGACCCCCGTGTCGCCAAGCCACGCTCGAGCCAAATGTGGCACTTTGAAAGTGCTGTGGCTGGTGGCATACTAATGAGGTGCTGAATATTCATTTCAGCGCCTCATTAGTATTCTTTAATTTGGCCATTAGCATGGCTATTTTGAAGTTTTTTCTAAGTGTAGACACGGCCTTTGAGTGTCAAACCGTTCATTGCTCCTCTTGGGGCCAGCAGGAAGCTTGCCAATGGGGTGGGCATCTGGAGAGGGTGGCAGCACACACGCCATCACCCCCCCGCCGCCAGCTCTGTAAAGACAAGCTGGGAACCAGCTTGTCAGCACACATTAGCTAACAGAGCAGCTGCAGTTTCCCTGTGCAACCCCTTGTCTGTCTTTATTGGGTTACTTGGGAGCAGGCAACACTCACGTGCCCCTGCACCTGATGGGTTTAATATTAAAGGAGATCCTGAGCGTCCCAGTGGTGATGTTGGATAGTTGGGAATTCCCTTGCCACCCTTGATTTCTAAAGGTCCATAAAGTGGCAGGGCCTCCACCTGGCTGGCCCCTGTACACTCTTAATGGTGTGCGTTGGGAACCTCCAGGAACACTTATAGGCTGGGTTTAACACCCAGCCAGCAATTATAACTAGTAACTATGTAACAGACCCAATTAAATCAACACACACCTTTACTTAATTTAAGGAGACCGGGGGTAATGACTAAAATCAATTAACAATATCCACAGAAATGAATTTATCTCACTAGCATGCACACTGCCGTGAGCTATCCCACCCCAGCGCGCACACTCTTCAAATATCAGAGCTGCAGATGCTTGCATTGGCGCGCTCGCTGCTGGTGTTCCACTGGATTGCACACAGCTAGGTGAGAGCTCTGAGTGTCGGGCCAGGCGAAGCAGCAAGCTGACCAGCCCCTCTGATGCTGGAGCCGGCCTCTGCTGCATTTTCACAGACACAGGCAGAGTTCCTTCCCTGCAGGGTCTCTCAAGAGCAGGCTAAGCAGTCCTGGCAGGGAGAAAACTCCACACCTGCCCTGAAGTGGTCTGTTTGATCACAGTGTGGCCCCCACAGGAGCCTTCACTCCCCCAAAACCGGGAGACCACCATCTTCTTCCCCAGCCAGCCAAAAAGCCCCCTTTTCTTCCCAAAGCACCATGGGAGTTGTAGTCGCTAGAGCCAGATTGCCGCACACAGGATCCTCCCAGTAAAAGGCAGAGGCTCCCATTGACAGAAGAACCTATGCCTGTCAGCCCAGGGGCGGGGAGCTGCGGTACAGCATCTGTGGCCTTGCTTGCTAGTGTGAGAGGTTACAGATGAGCCTCACCTGCAGGCCCTGCTACCACCTGGATCCAGAGCTGGCACTGCAGGGAAGCAGCCTCTGAGGTAAGCCAGTGCTCAGGCCTCCAGCTCTGCGGTGTTGCTCACTTACGCTGCCCCATGCCCTCCTGCCCTGTCTGCCATGAGCTGTGGTGCCCATCGACTGCAAATCCCGCTGTCACAGCTGCTGACAATGCTCTTGGGCCTCACAGAGGTTTGGGGGGGATGCTGGGGGCACATCTGAAATGGAGACACCCCCCCCAAACCTTTCTTAAAGAATTATCCCCGAGGGGAGGCTCGGCGTGTGTGTGAGGGAGGGGGGCATTGGAAAGTGAGCCTGTGCCTTTAACAGGGACTTGGCTTCCATCCCACGGGCCTGGGCTGGTTGCCTGCCCCGAGTGTTGAGACGTGGGGTGCCAGCGCAGAGCCACACCCCAGGTTGGGCCTGGCTTCCCTCAGTCATGCCAGAGGGCCTTCCAGGGCCGATGTCAGGGAGGAGCGCTGTGACCCCGCCTGGCAGGTCACCAGGCTGCTTGGCTTGAGGCCCTCTCACATGGTCCCTTTTGCTCCACAGCAACAGAAGAAATTGATTGTGAGTCACATGTTGGCTGGGTGCGGTCCTGGTTAGTCACAGAGGAGCGGGCACAGCCCTGTATGCCTGAGCCCAGTGCAACCAAACAGGCAGTTTCCCGGCTCACGATTTCCAAGCCTGCGCCTCTGGCCAGTCCAGCATCCCTCACAGCTCTGTCTCTGCTCCCCCTCAGGGCCGCCCTCACGACTGCTTCTCTCTCTCTTTCCTGCCGTTCGGGTTCCTTCCAGCCCCACACAGCTGCCAGCCAGTCATAGCTGCTGCCCCTGTTTTTGCAGTCCCCAGGGAAACACCTTGCCCCCCCCACCCCCGCCCTGTGCTGTGCTGGTCTGGAACTGAGGCGGTGGCTCCTGTTGCTTCAGATTGCATTAGCCAAAGGGCATTTCGTTTCACGTGCATCTAATCCAGAACATGAAAAGTGCTCAGCCTTCACCCAGATCTGTGGCTGGTGGCAGCCGTTAGCCTCTTCTAGCAGAGCCAAACATTAAAGATTAGGAGGTGCACAGAGATTGTGGCAATGGGGGATGTAGCAGGTTCGTGATTCACCACCTCCGCCTCGGTGGTTCCTGCTGGCCAGACTGGGATTAGCTCTTCAGCCTCGGAGAGCCCCCTGCTGGGTTTTTCTTATTACTTGTCTCTTGTTAGTGGCCCCAGCACTTGCCGGACTCCATGTACCTTCCAGCCCACGATGCCTGTTTCCATGGAGTACTACCCTGTGGCAATGCCCTCACCTTCTGGGGTTCCCTGGGAGGGAACCACAACCCCCTACCACCACCTTGCCTCAGTGACCTACTGCCAGGCATCATCTAGCCCCTTACCTCAGGGGCCAACTACAGTCTGACAAGGCCACTCCTCTTTTCAAGGGGGTGTGGACCTGCTGTCTTCTCCTGGTCCCACTGCCTCTCTGCTACCATAGTACCCTCAGGCCTCAGCCTGGGAGTTTGTCCAGTCAGAGCTTCCCAGCTCTGTCTCAAGTACCCTCTCTAACTTCCAAGGCAACCAGGTCCTTCCTGCTCCCTAACTGGATCAAGAGTGTGGGTGCCTCCTCTCCAGGTGCCCTTCTTATAGGGCTTAGCCAGGCCCTGATTGGCCATCTCTAGCCGTCCTCTGATTCACCCAGGGCCATTTAACCCCTTATGGACCAGTCCACTATCACAGAAGGCATGTAAGTAGGATAGAGCTACACGGACTGATGGTGGGGGAGAGATACTACTGCCAGACACACCTTGAGCCTCCTTGGAGATGGCACCCTTCCCGTTTATCTTACCTAGTTCAGGGTCTCTCTGAGCTAATGTGTTTTCCTGCCAGAGGAACTGGGGCTCTGGCCCACAATGGGATTCTGTACTGTTCGAATTGAACATCACAGGAGTGCGCGTTTGGGCTCTGTGCTGGCTATCCCCAGTCAGAGGCAACCTTCAAATGCTGCCTCTGCCTCTTTGTCCTGGCGCAAGTACTTAATTTTTGTCCTGAATGGCTGCCTTGAGAACTCGGCGGAGGGG
Source organism: Carettochelys insculpta (assembly GCF_033958435.1). Taxonomy (NCBI): domain Eukaryota; kingdom Metazoa; phylum Chordata; order Testudines; family Carettochelyidae; genus Carettochelys; species Carettochelys insculpta. The sequence continues at coordinate 20,349,018 of NC_134156.1, read as the reverse complement.
GTGGAGGCGTTGCTGGATAGATCTAGCACTGGTTGTTGCCTTCAAGCAGGCCTGCTGATGGGGCTGGGGGTGCACAATTGCTGAGGGGCCCTGCGATTCACAAGGACCTGGGGCTCTCGGCTGCTGTTGCCACTCCTTCAACAGCAGTATAGGCCAGAGCCCCTGGCCCTTTAATTTGCCACTGGAGCATCATCAGGCATGCTCTGGGCAGCTCCGATGGCTGCCTGGGGATGGGGAGGGGTGTTGCTTGGAGTGTTCGAGATTGCACCAACGGCTGACTACCACCAGCCCTGCCCCTTCTGCCTGAAGTCCCACCTTCCTAGGAGTGTGGAGCCAGCCCCCCCGCCCCCCATCTTGCCCAGGGGCCCAGCAACTCTGTCCATATCCCTTCCCTCAAGAGACATGACTGGGTAATGTCAGAACAATGTAGCAAGTAGGCATCCCAAATCTGACTTCTCTGACCCCGTTGTCTTGCCAAACACACTCCTATGGTTTTGGTTCCAGTGCCAGAAGGAGACTTTCCCCAGATCTGGTTCAGGTGCAGCCCATGGAGGTGGAAGAGCAAATGACAAGATGGTGGGAATCTTGTGAGGTGATCTCAAAAATTCTGCCACGTGGGGTCAAAATAATACAACACCAATCTATGACCCAAAAGGTGTTGGTCCGGAGTTTCCTTCACCCTTGTACCCAAACGCTACCCCTGGTTCCTCCACCTACCTAAAGTTAATCCAGATGGGAAACCCTGCCCCACACTTTGGAGTCCATCTCTGATCCTGATCAGGTAACTGAGTCTAAAGTGCAAAACTAGGCCTGCAAACAAATCTCTTAATTCACTTGGCACTCGTCTCTGTTGCTTCATAGAGGGGTTGGTATGCCTCTTCTCCCCTCTTCCAGCCACCTGGGCATGCGTCCATAATGCATGCTTTGAGAAACTGAAAAACTGAAAGCCAAACTCTACACTGTACATTGGTCATCTTCAGAAAGCAGTTCAGAAAGTGCCTGATATGTGATGAGTTTTCATTTTGCAACACAGCTTCTTCCAGATAAAAGTGGACATTCCTCCGGAGAGCAGAATCTATCCAATAGACTCCGAAGAAGAAGAGGAGGACGGCTCCCGGGCTTGCAAGGACTCTGTGATGGAAGTTATCTGCCCTTGGGAGAACCTTACAGAACAAGGGAAAGCTGGATAATAAGCAGCTCTTCAGGCCGATGGGATGTGACCTATTTATAAATGGAGATTTTCTTTCCAGGCTCTGACTCTGAAAGTTCCACCATGTACATTTCAGTATATGAACCAAGCTGCTAAAAAGTACATTAGAGTCATGCTTTAGAATCAAGGAGGCTCAAACCATTCTGATTATGAGTAATGGATGCAGACACACACATGTGGGTGTAATCTGGGAACCTTGAATGTCTCCTGACCTATTTTCCTTCATATCTTTAGAAAGTCAGACTCATCTGTTACTGACTTCTTGACAAATGAACCTTATTTGTTGCCTTATAGCTGATAAAAATATGTCCTAGGAGATACTCTTTCCCATGTAAGTAGATTCTTGGTCCAAGGTGCTGGTGCACTGCTTGTAAAGTGCTGCACAGGTGTAATTTGGCTATCTTGAAGGCATCTCTAAGACTAGAATTCGGACTTCAAGCATCTCCCAAGTTTGGGGGTCTTTGGATTCTAGTGTCAGGGGAGTAGCTGTGTTAGTCTGTAACTTTGAAAACAATAAGCAGTCCTGGGATACTTTAGAGATTAACAAATGTATTAGGTCATGAGCTTTCATAAGTAAAACCCACTGTCTGGATTCAGGACTGTCTCTAATTATTAACAATTTTTTAATTCTAAAGCAATTTAACTTGGAAGCATCTGCTGGCTGGGGGAAAAAACTAAGCTCAGACATTTTCATGGAGCAACTGTAAGGTAGATGGATTGGCATAACCCACTGACCAGCTACAAAACTGGACTCCATGGAAAACAAAGAACAAAGGACTTTTTAGGTCCCACTTACCGTCAATAGGCCTTCAGGGCCAAGATGGGTCTTGATTTCCTGAATCTAACCACACATCTGAATGTTTGGGAAGTTCAGGGTTGGTTCTAGATCCAAACTCGGCAGCTCAGGCTCACATCTGAATGTGAATTTGAAATGTTGTCCTATGCCTTAACTGCATCTCTGCCAACAGCGTTAGAGCATCACTTTCCTTGTACAGTATATATTAAGAGGTTCCTCTTCCTCTCAGTTTCTACAGATGTGTGGAAGTCTCTAAATGTGACTATCCTTGGGTGTTGTTTTGTAAAGAGGCCAAGTGGCTTGTGGCTGTAGGCACTGGTGTTATTTTGTCTTTTCTAATGGTATATGATGACATGTCCATGTTGAGTTGAAATGGTTCAACACGCTGATACCTACTGCAGCATTTAATGTCCTACCCTCTCCCAACCCATGATCATATGAACCCAATTTAAGGGCAGGAATTAAAGCTGCTGTTCAATGCATTGTCCTTCTCTTCAGTGGTGGCTGAGCTCCAATATGCATGTGTCGTGTGAATTCCACAGCTACCAAACCACCACCACAAAGCTCGGGCTGTTCAGATTCACAGTTCTGGCTCAGTCCTGTTGTCGTGACCCATACTTCTTGGTGGATCATGGAATCAAAGGGTTGAAAGAGACCTCAGGAGGTCATTGAGTCCAACCCTCCTGCTCAAAGCAGGGCCAATCCCAACTAAATGATTCCAGCTGGTGCTTTGCCAAGCCAGGACTTAAAGATCTCTAGGGAAGGAGATTCTACCTCCTCCCTAGGTAACTCATTCCAGTGCTTCACCATCCTCCTAGTGAAATAGTTTTTCTTAATATCCAGCCTAGGACATGGTTCCCTCTGGGTTATTTTCCATTGTGTTTCTCGGTCAGGCAGATGTAAGATGCTCCCCTCCCACTTCTGGGAGTAGCCACAGTGCCCACAAGCAGAACACAGAGTCTCTCCCTGACCTCAGTACAAACCAGGTGAGACTTGGGCACGGAGTAAAATGGATGTCAGTGAGATGAGAGCTGGGGCCCTTCTTTTAAATCCTTGTCCCCCAGCACCACCTTCTCACCCTGTCCCAGGAGTTGGCACCACCATCTTGTTTGAAGACTAAATTACCCTATTTAGTGACAGACATTGGGAGGAGGGGTTTATGTCATTCATTCATTAATTTTTTTTTTGAAAAATTGCCATGGACCTCAAAATTTTTACCACAAACACATTGTTGATCCCTGCCCTTTCCTGTGCACAGTCTAAGTTGCGGCCCTTCTGGGCAATCCTGCTGGATTTCAAACAGACGCACTCCTGCTGCCCAGAGTTACATGCAGGAAGACAAATTTCTGAGGGGTAGCCATCTTGGTCTGTTTCAGTAAAAACAAAGATCCTTTGACGCCTTAAAGATTAACAAATTCATTAGGGCATAAGCTTCCGTGGGCTGGAGTTGAAAACGTACACCCTAATGAATTTGTTAACCTTTATGGTACCGCAGGACTCCTTGTATATGTAGGTAGTTTTTTAACGCAAGAGGTCCTGGCCTGAGTGTCACTAGGACGTTCCCTTCCCTTTCTTTACAGCTGGATGGGAAGGGCTCCCACAGGTTCCCAGCTGGTCACAAGACATACGGAGAGCTTCAGATGGGTTGCGCCTTCAGGAGGCGGTGGAATTCTATCCAGCCTTCGAGCACCATTCTGACCATTGGCGCAGAGGTACGGGATGGGGACATTTTCGTTTCTGCTTTGCTGAGGTCTGAACAATCAGAGAGAGTTGCCCTGGCTGCTCAGAGGGCTCCCCCATTTCCCCAGAGAACCCAAAGGGGGAGAGACAAACTGAAACTCGCTCCAGGTCAGGATGAAGATTTAGCAAAATTTTCTGGCTTGCCTCTGTCCCTGGCTATTTTTCTCAAAGAGTTGCTGCCCTCTTCTGGGGATTTAGAATCAGTGCAGCTGTTGAGGTGATGTGGCCTTTTGTCTGTGAGGCTCCCTGTTGAGTTTAAATTGATAGATGAGGCTGTGGGGAGGAGGGAGAGGGGTGTGTGGAGGTGTGTGTGAGAGAGAAACAGATGGGTGTGATAGGTGAGAAAGATGGAAAGAGCAGAGAGCACCCATGTAATACTGACTTCAATGTGAAAACGTATCTGCCCGGCCCCAGTCTGAAGGATTGTGTTCAGCTTTGCTACAAAGCAAAGTCATGGAGGCCCCATGTGGCAGAGGGTTACTGAAAGGGTTAATGTCCCACCCCTTCACACGTGCATGCACACCCCCCTCGGCCCCACCCACACCTAATTCTGATCTCCTGCGTTAAGTGTGCACTCTGTCAACGTGATCTATTTGCCGTCGCTATTTGCTTGGTACTCAAATCTCTCAAAGAGGGCAGGGGAGGGCTTCTGGTAGCGGACGTTCCTGTCCGGGTGTAGTGAGGCTGGATCGTGACAGACAGCAGCAACCGGCAGAGATGAGGGATGCACTTTTCGCCAAAGCAGTGGGGGAGGAGGGCAATATTGCAGCTCCTTCGTGGGCCAGGCAGGGTTTGATGGACTAAGATGCCCCCGCTCCAGCTCCAGGATGGAACATATCTGGTGTCTCCTGCTGGGCAGGACAGACCACAAGGCTACTGCCCTGGCTTGTTGGATACTCCCTGAGTCATGTTCTGAATCAGGGTCATACGCCTCCCCCTCAGCCCCAGCCCACCATCAGCACCACACTCTTTCTGGTGAGTGCAGGGGTTGGTACCACCCCTCGCTTTGAGCAGCCCAGTCCAGGGGCAGCGCCTCAGGCCACACCGTTCCAGGGGAGGGACAGGGCTGCCCTTGTGCTCATTGGAAGTGGGGTGGTGCTTCCAGAGGAAGATGCAGGCCGGGGTGGGGCAGGAGGGGGGCAGGGGTGAACAGGGGTGGGGCAGAACACATGGCCAGTGCTCCCCTTCACACCTCCCTCGCCAGTTCAGGAGGACAGTTTCCCCAACCTGTATTGGGGGACGAGGTGACCTAGGTGGTTGGTCAGACACCACTGGAGGTGTTGCTCAGCTGGCCCTATCCTGTTAGAGCTGTAACTGCTTTGGCAGAGAAACACTTTGTCCAGCCCAGGTCTTGAAGACCAGAAGAGAATCGGATGGGAGCCCAAAGGTGCAGCATCTCTCCCACCATGAGATGCATAATAGTTTCTTTGAGAAGGAAACCTCTCAAACCAGGGCACAGGAATTATTACTCAGGATATGACCATTAGTCACTCTACTCTGGAAGCCTGGCCTTGGGCCCCACTTGGCAAAGCTCTTAATCATACGCTTAAGTCTCATTGGTTTCAGTAGGATTGAAGCACATGTTTAAAGTTAAGTGCTTCCTTGAACTGGGTCTTGGGAAAACAGTGAGTAACACATACCAAATTTCTAACTGACGCTGTTCGTGAGTTTATGCCTCGAATCGTGATGTCTGATGATTCCTTCACCATTTTATCCTAGCCAGTATACTGCAGATATTCACCTTCATATACCTGTCTTTTTTAAAAAAACTCACTTCATCATAGCTTTTCCTCTCCCAACATCCTACAGCAGTGAGTTCCACAGGTTTGTGGAACACTGCATATAAATATATTCCCTTCTGTCTGCTTTAAACCTGAAGCCCTTTAATCAGCCCTGATCAGTTTGGGTGACTCCCATTTTGATACTAAGTCTTTCTGGCAGCTCCCATTCCCAGCTCTTCTTTCCTTCACTCCTTTGTGAGGAGAGGAGCAGGGTTTCCCTGCTGGAGTCTGCAACCCTTCAAGATTTCACCTACTTTAACCACCTCCTGCATTCAAGGCCAACATCCCTCTGGCTGAGGAATGCTGAGAAGGCATGGGGAGGTTGTTCAGAGCTCATCAACAACCCCCTCCCATGTCCGGCTGTGTAGTGGAAAGCCACAAACACCTATTTGGGGGTTCTAGCTTTTCTTAGGCATAGACAGTTTTGCCAAGGGAAGAGGAGAATCATGCATCACTGGCTGGAAGTGGCTGGGCACACATCTCTGTCCAGAAGCAGCTCTTAGCTGTTTTGTCTCACTCTACCTACCGTTTTAAACCTACCAGCAAGTTAGGAGAACTTTTTTTGTCATTAGTACAGGCTGAACCTCTCTAATCTGGCATCCTTGGGATATGACCAATGCTGAATGAGAGAATTTGCTGGACCACAGGAGGTCAATATTGTCTAGCAGCGTAACCAACACTTCCACTACTTACTGGATTCTTAGGATACATTTAGAGGTAAATTACAGCTAAATAACAGCACAGAACTCCAAGAGCCAGGACTGTTGGCTGGAAACAAACTTTATGGGACCACTGGAAACTTGGTCACACCCATGATAAGTGGTCATCTGATTAACTAAAATCATGCTGGATTACAGATCTTGCTGGAGGAGAGATTTCCAGACTAGAGAGGTTCAACCTGTAGCAGAAGCTAACATTAGCATAGCCTACGCCTGGTATCTCACTGACCTGTACAAAACATTCATAGTTTACCCTCTAATTGAGAGAGAAAAAAATATTGTGCAAAGCTCATCTAACAGAGAGAAACTGCTGTTTTATAACACTGTGTTTGGTCCGGCTCTGACCACACCACTCATTCGCTTCTGCCAGAGGCTGAACACATTGACAAGCCTTTCTGTTCAAAGTTTCAAGCCACTGGCAATATGATCCAACATTTATTTGATCCTGGAAAAAAAAAAGTCTCCAGTATAACATAACTCACGCCAGACCTCGCAGTCATTTTGCAGTCAAAAGTCCTATTGCCTGGCTTGGGAATTTGGATTTGAACTTGGCCCAGACAGGGAACAGAGAAAACTGGCCCTTCAAAATTAAGCTTTTCCCCTAAAAACAAATATCCCAAGAGCAACGGACTTAAAAAGTGAAATGAAAACATGTTCTCTCCCTGAACAACAAGAATTCTTGTGGCACCTTATAGACTAACAGATAACTAACATGTTCTCTCCCTGATTCACTTCTGCGTACTGGCGAGCGTGCTTCTACTGCTCTTAGCTATGGACAGCAGTCATCTCTGATGTCAGCATGACAAATGTGGTGTAATTTGCCATCAATAACACCGTGTGTATGTGTAACGTGTTACTTGCCAGTAATTGCTTTGCGCAATGGCAATATAGAACCCAACACCCACAAGTTTAGGGCAACTTTGTGGTGCAGAGGAAATGGGGAGAATCCTTAAGTAGTTTGGGAACCCTTGAATGGGCCACCTTTTTTTTTTCTATTGTGGAAGCCACCAGATTTGAGCCAAGTAGCAGTGTATACGTGTATCTAGGACATGTATGTTTGTATGTCTCTGGTAAACACGGTGCTCCCCTTAACCCCTCCCTCGCCAGTTCAGGAGGACAGTTTCCCCAACCTGTATTGGGGGACGAGGTGACCTAGGTGGTTGATCAGACACCACTGGAGGTGTTGCTCAGCTGGCCCTATCTTGTTAGAGCTGTGGCTCCTTTGTTGCTTATTTAGAACCATTTCCTATAAGGCAATTCAGAGATGCAACAGTAACAGCCCTTGGCTGCCACCCTCTGTAGTGGGGATCTCACCCATGTGCATCTGAACAGCAGTATGATGGCAAGAGCATTATCCTCTGAGCTCTGGGAAAAGATGTATCCTGTCCCCAGGATCTGGCTGTGTCACAACCAGCTGCTCAATGCATTGATTCTCTCTTTTTATAGCACCATCAGCATGCTCAGGGCGGCACCGTACACTGTAATAACAACAATCCCTGCCCCCAAAGGGCTTGTGACCAAACAGATCCAGAGAAGACAGGAAATCCCCCATTGCAGAGGTGGGTTCTACAAACACTGACCCCTCCGGGCGGAGGGTGGGGGGGAATGTTTATACAATGCTAGTGCAATGAAGTGATCTTCCATAACCCAGGCACTACGGTAGTACACTCATCCCTTGCTATACGAGCACAGGTGGTTCTCAACTTTCTGCTCATAGGCGAACGCTATGAGGGACACTAAATTCCTATTAAAATACATGTAAAAGTCTCTGATTGGTTCCAAGTGCTCCTAGCTTGCTGAAGGGATGGCAGCAAGTGGTGCTGCCTTTGGAAGGCACGTGAACCTTGGGTTTGGGGGTGGGGGTTGGAGAGGGTTAAAGGCTGGGGGGCAGTTTGGGGCCATGAGTGGGAGGGAAGGATAAAACCTGGTGGTGGGTTGGGTCCATGGGGCGGGTTGAGGGGGGTTAAGGCTGCAGCAGGTTGGGTCTGCGGGCCAGCGGGGGCAGGTCAGGCTGTGGTGGGTTGGGTCTGTGGGGCCGGTGGCGGGGTCAGGCTGCAGCGGGTTGGAGTCGTGGGGAGGGGGATAAGGCTCGTATTAGCGGGGGACGGGGGCAGTTCACTCCTCCAGTGAACAAAGGTAGGTATAAGCGTCCCTCGTTTTAGCGAGTACTTGTAAGTACAGTACTCGTTTAAAGAGGGATGAGTGTACAAATAAATAATGCCTAGGTGACAGCCAGGCTCAGAGGCTTGGGGACTAGGGTACCCATTGGCTTTGCATTGGGAACTCCAGCCGAGATTTTCTGTGAATTTGGATGGACAACCTCAGCATCTTACTCCAGGTATTTCAAACAAAGAATTTGACTTGATTCTTTCCCACTAGTGTGGCGGAGACTAGACTGTTCGTGGATCAGCGCTGGCTTTCCCATAATGCCAGCAGTAGTGATCAAAAGCTACTTGACCTTGAAGTGACCCATTCTGGTTCCTAGTGGGCGCCCCACAGCCTTCCCTGCCATTGGTAATAGCAGCAGCAAGGCACATGGCTGAAGGGGTCTAGAAACTCTACAGTCCTAAAGGGGCATCCATATTAGGGTCAAACTGATGGCAGAACAGAAGTTTCGCCTGCGGAGGATGGCACCCATGGTGACTCTCCTTGGTGCACAGGGCAAATTTCCTCTGTGCCAAGGGCCAATGCCAGCGAAATGCACCACTTAGTCCCTCAGAACGGGGCACAGGTGGGACTGAAGTGCGCACACAGAGTGGGGGTGTCAGTGTTTGCAGGGACGCAGTGGAGAAATTACCTAACTAAATAAATAGTCGCAGGGGGATAGTGTGCAAGTTTCACACATTTAACCCCGGAGATCTCAATTATCACACTCACTACAAGGACAACTTCCCCCCTTTTGATATTCGCAAGACTGGCACCACCCACCCATCCCACTTCATTTACTCCTCCCACAGTCCTAGTAATGACAACTGACTACCCCACTCCCATACACTCCTTTTTCCCCCTTCTTTTTCTTCCTTCCCCTGCTATATAAGGTTCTCCTCCTCTGCTGCTGCATTCTTCTTGCTTCTGGCAGCCACACAGCAGTCCTGTAGCACCTTAAAGCCAAAGGCTTTTATTTATCTGGTAATGAGCATTCATGGGTAAGACCCACTTATTCAGATTCTGGAGCAAAAATTATATATATGTAGGGAGAGAGAGAAAGAGAGAGAGAGATGAGATATATACATATCTATATCTCTACATATATCTAATTTTTCTCCAGAATCTGAATAAGTGGGTCTTACCCACGAAAGCTCATTACTGGATAAATAAAAGCGTTAGTCTTTAAGGTGCTACAGGACTCCTTGGTTTTAACAAAAACAAGTTTTGCAGTAACAGTGATCAGCTCCAGGGTACAAACACGCCTCGCTGAGGTCGATGTGTTGGTGGAGCTTTATCTGTGGAAGGCTCAAATCCCTCGACTTGCTTGTGTCACTGCCTCGGCTTGCAGAATGACCCCGGATGGTATTTCCTGCTACCCCCATCGCCGTCGGAGGCTTGCCACCCTGCTTGTGGCTCTGGCAGTTCAAGTTGCCCTACCATGCGGTAGCCCCATTCAAAGCTGGTTGGAGTCACCTGGGTGACTTAGCTCTCTGCAGCAGCATAGACATCCAAAGTATTCTGGTAATGCGAAGGATGTGTGAGGTTAATGACTGGGAAAAGTGATCCCTCCCTGTGGGCAGCCTCTGAAAAAGTGCCCTGCTGTGTGGCTGCCAGAAGAAAGAAGAATCCAGCAGGAGAGGAGGAGAACCTTTGCCCTCGTGTGAGTTGGTCTGTGCTGCACCTGCCTCCCCGCTGCTGGGGTGGGTAGGGAGGAGGATGGTGTTTTATTCCTGGATCTGCACTGGCACACAAAGCAGCTTCTGCTGCTCAGATCCTATTACTGTGAACCTCGGTCCCACAAAGCAGCCGCCTGTGCATCTCCCAGAGGCAGCGTTTACGGCTGCTGTGCTGCTTTTCACTCGCAGGCTTGGGAACTGCGTTTGTGCTCCTGGTTCTGCCCGTCGGATATTACGTGGCAGGGCTGGTAATGGAAGGATTGACAAGAATGCCTGTGTCGGGTGAGGGGAGAAAGATACTTGATTAACAAGAGGTCTCCTCCGTATCCCCAGCTGAGAGAGGGGGTCACACGCTGCCTAGTGGGGGGATCAGGTGGGCTTATTTAGTTCTGACTAAAATAAAAAGTGACCCGTGGCTGAGACAGAAACAGGTTTTCTGGAGTTCATGCGTATGGGAATTATGCCAGTGAAAGGAGCCGGCCCCACACCTCTGGAGGCTGAAATCTTGGATTTGTCCAGAGGGTAAAGGCAGCGTCAGAGCAAGGTCTCCTCATGCTGCCAGAATGCCTCAGGGTGGCATTCTGGGATGCTGGCTGTCTAATATAGACGCCTTAAGGAGAGGTCCGTTTTCTCAGAGATGCCGATTGTCCGCAGCCCCCTCCAGCTGCTGTGTCTACCCCAATCTCTCCCGCTGGGACCAGCAGCCAGAGTGCCAAATATAGGGAGGGACTGCTAGAGGCACTATTGACTTCAAAGGGAGCTGAGAGCACCTGGCATCTCACAGGATCCAGCCTCAGAAGCCCAAAGCATCTGATCTCTCACATGAGATTTCCGACCCAGGCTTTCCAGCCGATGCGGTGTGGGTAGCTCTGGCCAGTGGGTAAGCGATGCCTATCGGCCAGGCCCTCTGCCCGGCTGGAAGGGGCTCTGGTACCACAGCGAGGCTGGCAGTTAAGGGCCCCATCTAGCAGAGGATCAGTGGAACAGCTGACTTGGAGCATGGCAGCTTCATGCAGCATCACATCCCTGACTTTTCTCTCCTGGTTGCCTTCATGGCCGGGAAGCAGAGAAGTAAACGGAGCCCCTGCCCCCCAGATCCCTGCCCCAGCTCACCATCCAAACTCTCTGCACCCCCTCTCCCTCCGCCCCAGGTCACAGCTCCTTACCAGCCCCTCAGCCCCCTCCCCCAGGCCAGAATCCTCTCTGGCACCCATACCCCTTCCCAGAGCCTGCACCCTAATCCCCTGCCCCAGGTCACAGCCCCTTCCTTCAAGACTCCACCCCCACTCCTGCACTCCAACCCCCTACTTCAAGCTCCCTTCTGCATCCAGCCTCCAGCCCAGACCCTGCACCCGCTCCATAGAAAAGCGCAGCCCTTGAGCACCTCCCAAACTCTCTGAGTGGCCCCCATCAAAAATTATGTCCCGCCCGCCCGCTCTTGAGAGCCAGGCTGTCTGGTGGAATTTGCCCACAGTGCAGGGGACTGTGCCTCTCTTAACCGTCCCTCATATCCTCCAAATCGGGCATCCATGGGACTTAGGCAATGCCATCGGCCCTCTGCGCAGGTGTGAGTTCCCCTCAGTTAGAATTAGGATGGAGACCTTGTGACGATGCCCTGACAGAGGATAGAGCCTAGACCAATGAGGCACGAGGGCAGGGAATCCCCTCACTGGTGGCATCACCTCCTTGTTCCCTGGTGACATGGCTGAGTCATTTGGCAACGGGCTCGGCTCAGAAGCAGCTGTGATGCTGGGCGAGATCCTCTGCGTGCTCCTGGTTCCAGGAGCTGTTCCACATGGCTCTGAAGAGGGAAACAGGAAGCTCCGGTAATTTGATTTACCTTTTAAAATTCACGTTGCCATAGCAGCTTGGCACAGCACCTCTTGTTCTCCTGCTTGCAGAACTTTGATCCCCAGGAAAACAGCAGGATGCTGCTCCCCCTCGTGCTGCATGTGGGTGTGTATTAAAGGGCCCAGGGAGCAGGCTTTTGCTCTCCACAAAGCTCTAGGTTACGTCTTCCCCCAAGAAGGTCACAGTCAGAGGAACAGAATTTCAAACAGGTAGTCGCGTTAGTCTGTATCTTCAAAAGCAACAAGAAGTCCTGTGGCTCCTTATAGACTAACAGATATTATGGAACATAAGCTTTCATGGGCAAAGACCCCCTATAAGGTGCCACAAGACTTTTTGTTGTTCTTGAGGAATTTCAAACGCCTGCCCCAAATGCTGCAGGTTGCAGTCGGGGCCAGATTCATGGTTGGTGTAAATCTACGTCATTCTGTTGGCGTAACTGGCTTCTGATTTGGACCAGTGGAGGATCTGGTTCCAGGCGTTGCCTAACACGGTGTGGAATCTTACACGGCCCAGTATGGAGTCGGCTTCCGGTGGCCAAGGGCCGAGTGGGTCAGACTTTTCAGACGTAGATCACCCAAGGGCGTGAGAGGTGAATTTCCTCCAGTGTGCCGCCATGGGGAGTGCTTTGATAGTTCACAGAGTGGAGCCTCCAGAGGGAAACAGGGCAGAGAATGAAAAAGAATCTCAGGAATCCAGCTCATGTAATTTCCTGTCTCACTTTTGCAGTCAGTTCACTAAGTCCCATCCTCTCGGCAGTCTCCTGCATCTCTCTGCTTAAAAAGCTCGCTGGGTGGGTGGGTCTCTTCTCCATTGTGCAGAGGTCTTCCAGTTGCAATTGTCAACCTCACCCTTCTCCGAATCCAGGACAGGATTAACTCTTCTGGGCTACGTCTACACGTGAAGCCTACATCGAAGTAGCCTATTTCGATGTGGCAACATCGGAATAGGCTATTTCAATGAATAAAGTCTACACGTCCTCCAGGGCTGGCAATGTCGATGTTCAACATCGACGTTGCGCAGCACCACATCGAAATAGGCGCAGCGAGGGAACGTCTACACACCACAGAAGCACACATCGAAATAAGGGTGCCAGGCACAGCTGCAGACAGGGTCACAGGGCGGACTCAACAGCAAGCAGCTCCCTTAAAGGGCCCCTCCCAGACACACTTGCACTAAACAACACAAGATACACAGAGCCGACAACGAGTTGCAGACCCTGTGCATGCAGCATGAATCCCCCGCTGCAGCAGCAGCAGCCAGAAGCCCTGGGCTAAGGGCTGCTGCACACGGTGACCATAGAGCCCCGCATGGGCTGGAGAGAGAGCGTCTCTCAACCCCCCAGCTGATGGCTGCCATGGAGGACCCCACAATTTTGACGTTGTGGGACGCGGATCGTCTACACGGTCCCTACTTCGACGTTGAACGTCGAAGTAGGGCGCTATTCCGATCCCCTCATGAGGTTAGCGACTTCGACGTCTCGCTGCCTAACGTCGAAGTTAACTTCGAAATAGCGCCCGACGCGTGTAGCCGCGACGGGCGCTATTTCGATGTTAGTGCCGCTACTTCGAAGTCGCGTGCACGTGTAGACACAGCTCTGGGGGCCCAGGGCTAGTAAATTTTGTGGGGGCCCCCCTAGGCTCTGGGGAGGCCCAAAAATAAAAGATTCAGTGTGCGGGAGGGGGCTGCCAGGGAGTGGGCTGGAGGTGGAGTGCGGGGTCTGGGCAGGAGGTAGGGTGTAGAAGTGGGCTGGATTGCAGGTCTGGGAGGGAGGAAGGATGCAGGCAGGAGTGTGGGTGTGGAGTCTGGGGAGGATGAAAGGTGCAGGAGGGAACTGGGCTGTGGGAGCTGGGAGGGAGGGAGGGTGCAGGAAGGGGCTGGGGCTGTAGGGACTTGGAGGGAGGTGCTAGGCAGAGCCGGTGGGGTGCAAGCTCTGGGAGGGAACTTGGGTACAGGAGCAGGCTGGGGATAGAGGTGAGGGGTCTGGGTAGGAGGTAGGGGGGCAGGAGTAGCCTGGGAGTGCAGGTCTGGGAGAGAGGGAGGAGGGGGTGGAGCAGGGTTGAAGTGCAGGCTCCAGGAGTGAGACAGGGTGCAGGAGAGGGCTGGGGCTGCAGGTCCGGGAGGGAGACAGGGTGCAGGAGAGGGCTGGGGCTGCAGGTCCAGGAGGACAGGAGGTTCCAGGAGGGGGCCAAGGGTTGAGGCATTTACCTGGCACAGTTCCCATTTGGTGGGTGGGAACAGGTTCTGCACTGGCCTGCTCTTGCAGGTCCCACCCCCTGCCATTTCCATTGGCTACTATTCCCAGCCAATGGGAGTGCTGGGGGAAAGCCTCCAGGTGAGCGCAGGTGCAGAGAACTTTCCTAAACTCAGGGCACCCTGGCTCCAGCCTGGGGGCCAGGGGAACAGCAGTGTCCAGAGCCATCTCCCTGTGCCAGGCAGAGCCATCTAGGAATGCAGCACTGGGGCTCTGGGCTGCAGCCTCAAAAGCCCCTTTCATAATCTGGCTCTGCCTGGATGTGTATAAAACTAAATGGTGCAAAAAAAAAAAAATAAAAATCATTTGCTGATAACAACATCCAGATCCAGCACCTCCCAACCTCCCCTGTGCAGACAGTAACTCACCACTTCCTTATTTCACCAGAGAGAAAACAGAGCCAATGAAGAGAGGTGAAGCAACCTATTCATAAGGCCCCACAGTGAGAGACCGGCAGAGCTGGGACCAGCAGCCCCTGGCTCCAGGACCTTGTAAGGTTTGCTATCCCCAACGGCCTCTCCCAAACCCAGGGCTGTGACTGGACTTTATTTGCATGTTCATCCAGGGCCAGTCAGGGGGTGGGGAGAGGGCAGGAGGGCCATTTGACCTTGTTCTCTAGCTCAAAAGGGGACTCAGATTTAGACACTTGTTCGTTTTTTGGCATGGGGTAAGTTCTGCAGCTAGTTTTTGTGCAGCTCTCTCAATAATTAGTGCATGTACACAGCAAAAGTCTCTGGACAAGAGATTTTTAAGTGCAGGTTAGATAGATACCTATGGGGATGATCTAGATGGCATTTGGTCCTGCCAAGTGGGCAGGGAACTGGACTCAATGACCTCTTGAGGTCCCTTCCAGGTCTAGTGTTCTATAATTCTATGTCTACTCTTTTTTTGGTGCCTTATTTTATTTTCACGTGTCCTTGTTTCTTATTTTTACTATGGCTAGGGGCTTCAAAAGCTGGAAGCTGCCCTGGTCTCAATCTGGCCTATACTGATTTGCTGCACTTCCAGCCTTTTCAGCTGGTACATCTTCTCTGGCTTAGTGGAAAAAATTGTGGGGTGCAGTGATACACCCTGGACCTCACCTTGGCCCTTGTCCTTGACCCTGACCTTATTTTTGAAGACCCACCAAAGCACTAATTTTCCGAAAGTGTCTCTTTCCACAGGAATTGTTCTGCCAAAAACATCTGGTCGTATTCATTCTTTGCCACTGACGCTAAGGTAGTTCCCCTATGCTGCGCCAGAAGTAAAAATAGCTATTTAGGCGTCTTTCTCAGTGTGTTCCCTACCAAGATTGGTCAAAGCCTCAGAGGAGTTAGATGCCAAATTTCTGTTGGCTGCCAATGAGCCTTAAGCTGCTTGTGCACTTTTGAAAACCCCACTAGACACCTTTATGCATCTGTGGGAGCCTAAATACCTTCTCACATCTAGCAATGGGGAGCCAAAGTTTCCTTGGAAGTCAGTAGTATTTGGCATCTTAGTGACTTTTGAAAATAGGACTTAGGCTGCTGAGTCACTTTGGTGTTTCTGAAAAAAATTGCTTTTAGTTCCTGCATCCCTCAGGATACGCTGTGAAAAAGACCTAATTGGCTGCCTCTTGAAGCCAACAGCTGGTTTCCTGTTGCCTACATCAGGCATTGGCTCAGCCCCTACATGGAGGTAATAATAATTCTACCCACCTTGTAAGGTTATATTTAAAGGGGTTTCAGCTCTTTGGATGAAAGGGGGCTACAGAAATGCAAAGTATTATTAATGCAAGCTAAAGGGAACAGTATCATTAGGCAACGTAATTGTGTTTTATTTCACCAGTTCATCTAATGCACAAAGGCTGCATCAACTCAGCTTATGTGACTCACTGTGACTATGTCATAGGTCCTCTCTGCAGCCAGTTCGCTGAGCGAATAGCTGATTTTTTTTTTGGAGCTGGGGGAGGAGGGTTTCACTGGCTAACCCAAAAAATCAAAACAATATTTGGTTTTAGATTGATTAGTAACAAAAATATTTACTGGCAACCCAGAAAAATGGGGGAAACTGATTGTTCAAAAAAATGCTTTTTTTAACCCAAAATATTTAATTACAGGTTTTAGAGGTTTTGGAAAAGTAAAAATGAAGTAGCACTTGAAATAAAAAGTTGTTTCACAGTCAAAACATTTTGCTGAGACAGGGTTTTATTTTCAGAAACAACAAGAAGACCTGTGACACCTTATAGACTACCAGATATTTTGGAGCCTAAGCTTTTATGGGCTTCATCGAAAGCTTAGGCTTCATTGAAAGCTTAGGCTCCAAAATATCTGGTAGTCTAGAAGGTGACACAGGACCTCTTGTTGTTTTTGAAGGTTTGATTTGATTTTTTTCCTACCAAAACAATTTGGCAAAGTCAAATTTTTCAGGAAGAAAAATTGAGTTGGAAAAATTTTGCTCAGGTTTAGGTTTAAGTTGGTTACAGCTCCAGTTAAGGAAGGTTGGTGTGTTCGCTTAATGTGTTGCAATTCTTGCTTTCACTTCCAGAGAGCAAGGGTTCAATCCTCCATCTGTCAGCCAAGGTGGTAGTTGTCACATGGTTTCATAAAATTCCTCACTATTGCATTATGTAGCTTGATTGTAGTTGTCATAGAGAGAAGGAGATGGAGTTTTTTTTACTGCAGTGGTGAAAATGCCTTCTGGTGAAAATGTTTCCTCTGCATCAGCTCCATCAACCATACTGGGACATTCCAAGAGAAGAATCGAGGAGAGACATGGCCAAATCTGCTTTAACAAACCACCAAATCACCCAAGGCAAGTCTTCACTACAGGAATCTTCTGGAGTTTGATCTAGTGCGCCAAGCCTAGTAGGGACATGCTAAATCAAACTCACAGGGCATTGGTGTCATACTCCTGCCCCATTTTAGGAGTAAGGGAAGTCCTCCCTTAGCGGAGACGGCTTGGAAACCTGAATTAAGGTACATCAACTCTAAAGACATAATTTATGTAGCTAGAATTACAGACCTTTATACGACCTTCCACAATAATGCAGACCTGCCCACCATTAAACACCAGATCAACCAGCACCACCTTTTTGTTGTTGATGTTAGTCGTCCACTGCTCCAGCTCTGGAGCAGCTCCTCTAAGACGGGAGCTCAGCGCTGCGATTTCGGAAAGCTCAGCGTGATTTTTCTGAGCTCGTGCAGCCAGACGTTTTCAGTCAGTCTCCTTCTCGCCTGCCCGCCCTCCCTCCCCGCCAACTGGGGAAAAAACAAAAGCAGAAATTGGGGTAAAAGTTGAAGAACGCTTTAATTTATAAGAAAAAGAGCTAAATAATTGATGCAGCCGTGGTGCCAAAGGTAACTTCGCTGGCTCCCTCTATCACACAAAGACATTGAGCATTGATTGAGATCAAAGTATCAAAAACCCCTGCTGCTGAGCTGAAAGGCAAAACTTTCCGCTGCCTTTCTCTGCTCTAATAATATCGTCTTTATGTAGTTAATAAACTGCACACTTCAGTCAAACTATATCATTACAGAGGACTTAGGGAGCTAATAATTTAAAAGCAAAGAATCGCCTCTGTTCTTCGCTTTGAACTAAACAACATTCTGTTGAATGAGGGGGACATCAAAGCGTCGTCACTATTACCAATGCGGCTGGAGGAGAAGGCCTCACAGGGTGTGTACTTCAGTCGTCAAGGGGGAAAAAAACCAAGATTAAAGATATTGGCTTATCAACCCATAGGCAGGACCAGGTGTTTTTGTTTCTGCTGTGCAAGCATCAGGTGGTTTACTTATCAATGAGTTTTCTTGTTAAATGGGTGGTTATGAATTAGGCTGAACCCTTCACTCCCCGCTCTGGGCCTTATAAAGAACCGCTTTCATTTTTAACTATTTTTTCTGCTTCTTTTTAATGGCTGCCTTGTATTTCCCCCCATGCGATCACACTTCACTTCTGTTCTACTTGGTCCCATTTTCTGTGGGTTGTTATAGCTCCTTGTCACCGTAGGACACACATGCTTCTGAAGCACCAACATGCAGAACCAAACCTGGGATCTCAGGAGCGTGGTGCAGGAGCCACTACCTCTCGAGTGAAAATCCAGCTAAGGCTGCAGAGAACACTCATTCATTCCCTTTGTAAGTCATCTATGGGCCATGACAGGTTGAACTGCTCTAGTCCAGAACTCGCTCGTCTGGCAACATCTGGCATCTGGCATGATTTTAGTTAGATGGGATCACCACTGGGATCCCACGGTCCCATAACGTTTGTTTCCAGCTGCCAGTCCCAGCTGTCAGTGTTCTGTGCTGTTATTTAGCTGTAATTTACCCTCAAATGTCTCTCACTCAGCAGTGGAAGTGTTTGTAATGTTTCTAGAAAACACTGACCTCTTGTGGTTTGGCAAATTCTGTTGTTTAGCATCCGTCATGTCCCAAGGGCTCTGGACTATAGAGGTTCAACCTGTACGTGGCGCAGTGAACCACACCCAGTAGGTGCGTGGCATGGGTTACGTACTTCCCTAGCTGAGCATCAGAGACCCAGCTGAAATCCCAGATGAAGCCTCACTTGTAACACCATCAACAGGCAGAACAGAACCACAAACCTCTGGAACTTAGTGCCGGAGCCTGTGCAGTTTGAGCTAAAATCCAGCTGCCTTGCAACTAGGGCCGTAGAGGAGACTGATTCTTCCTCTCTGTAAATTGGTCTACACGCCACTGCATGAGGACAGTGAACGGCAGCCAGTGTGTGGGTTACATGTCTGTTAGGGTGTGTCTACACTTGCATTCCTCTTTCGAAAGAGGCATGCAAATAAGGCATATCGAAAATGCAAATGAGGCATAAATTTACATATTCAGCAACTCATTTGCACATTCTAATTTCAAAAGAGCTTCTTTCGAAAGAAGAAAGCCAGTGTAGACTCTGCTCTTTCGAAAGTAAACCCCATCTTTGAAAAAATCCTTCTTCCCATCAAATAAAGGGAAGAAGGATTCTTTCAAAGATGGGTTTTCTTTCAAAAGAGCAGAGTCTACACTGGCTTTCTTCTTTCGAAAGAAGCTCTTTTGAAATTAGAATATGCAAATGAGGTACCCAATATGCAAATTTATGTCTCATTTGCATTTTCAATGTGCCTCATTTGCATACCTCTTTCGAAAGAGGAATGCAAGTGTAGACACACCCTTAGTGTATGTTAGTTCCACTCACCTGGGAGAGCGATGGAATGGGGTAGGATGCCAGGAACCCCACGGGCACAGGAGTCACTGCTCCCTGCAGGCTGAGAAGAGGTGCCATGCAAGCCAGTTCCACCCACTGCAATGCACAGGGGTCTGGGCAAGAGTAGGACGGCAGATCCCTGATCACAGCTGAGTCACCAATCAAGTTCTGCTGCAGTGGGAGAAGAGGGCAGAGGCAAGTTCTCCCTTCAGCGTACCTTGGCAGTGCCCTGGTGTGGCTGCAATGCTGCTCCCTGGCCGCTCCTGGAAGGTTTACGGCCCAGGCATGGGCTGCTGGAAGTGACCAGATGCCTTCTTCCCCATCACCACTTTACTCCTCCTCTCCTCATGTACTGGATGCTCACTCCGAACATGCTGTGCTCCGATGAACCAGGGTTGCCATAAAACACATGGGAATGGGCCCTGGCTACAATGGGGGTGGGTGAGTGAAGGCCACCATGACAGCCTTCTGGTCCCTTTGAGTCAGCAAGAAGGGAGAGGCTTGGACCTGCTGCTGCACCCCAAGGTGCTCTGGAGTGGGGACAATTCCAGCCTTGAGCTGCTGGCTACTCTGTCTTGATTTGGCTAGTGCCAGGCCTGAGTGACCCATGAGCAAACTTTGGGATGAAGACTCTGAATATAACTGGGTCACGAATCCCTGCCACTCTCACTTCAGCTCCATGCAGCCCTCCTCCAAGGACCGCCCCATGAGAGTGAGCTGCAGAGTGCATGCGGGTCGTGAGCGACGGTCCCAATAAGCTGAGTGCTTGGGCGTCTGCCCAGGAGAGATTCAAATACCTCCCAGCTGATTAGCAGAGCACCCACGGTGCCGACAGCTGGCAGCGTGCGTTGCTATCGGTGGTGCACATTCCTCCATGCCTCGGTGCACATAACAACATTGATTCTGCACATGGACGGAAACAATTAGAGTGAACATTGGTAGCTAGATCCCTCAATGATGACGGACTCTGACGGGTCCCTTAGGGTCCCACCCCAAGGCATGGGGTACCGGACAGTCAAATAACAAAAACAACCATCTTGGTGGGTTTCTTTACAGCTGGGGAAGATCTGGAACTGAATCCAGTTTGGTGCCTGCCCCTCCCCGCCAAAACAAGCTGAGGGGCATTCAGACTTGGGGTAATGGTTTGAGCTCAGTGTCACCAGCGCAAGGTAAAAACAAGTGCTTGGAGGGAGGGAGCCTTTAATCTCTGCCCCTTCCTGGGCCTGTCTCCTGTTTCTGATGGTTAGTGTGTGCCCATTATGGCAGATACCTCTGCCTCTCAAATCCTGACTTTCATTTGCATCAAACATTCTGCTTGGATCTCTGCTGCCTGGACCTTGTTCCCCGTTAAAGATGGGTGTTTGAAAAGCAGAAAATAATGGCGTATTTCAAAGCCACAATTCTGCTGCCTTTTGAAATGCTGCCTCCATTCAAAACCACTTAAATTTATACATCTTTCTAAGTCCTTGCTATCCTCAGAGGCTTCCCCAGTTTGGCGCCAATGCCCCTGATTTGTGCAAATGTTCGCCTGGATTTCTGTGTCAGAAAGTCGAGATGTGACATGAATGCATTGGACCTTAACGGTGGGTAACAACCCTCTCCTGGGAACTATTGCTCAAATTATCCTTTAAAATCCTTTGGGGACGAAACTTGTAGCAAACAGATTTTCAGAAACAGACGAGTGCCTGGCTGCCGGATCGTGAGTGTGCATGTTTGTGTGCCAATCCGTGTGTGCACACGCATGTGTGAATGCATGTGCCACATTCTCATTTACACTAATGCCACTGTACCCCTCCTCTCTCTCAAAGCTACATGGAATGGCTCAGCAGCGCTGCCACGGTGTTCCAAAGCGGCCCAGAGCTCTAGCTGTCGCCCCGGCCAAAATCTCAGTAGCAGTGGCTGCCACTCTAGGCCCCTTTGAAAGGATGTGCCCCAGGGAAACTGCCCCGGCCCCCGCACCGGCAGGCATGGCTTAGGGTGGAGCCCTGCCATGTTGAAGTCAGCGGGGCCAGAATTTCACCCTGGATGTGTAAAGAGAATCTAAGGGGAGTGCAAATGTAATTGACGGCCAGGGTTGTGTCAACTGGCCTTGATGTAAATAGGAAGCAGATCGTGTGTTCCCATTCAGAGGTTTGTAAGCGTGTCATATTCTTTGGTTGAATGGATGAGCATGTGGTGGCATCTGTGTGCGTCTGTGTTCCTGGGCATGTGACTGTGTGTGCTCAGGCATGTGCCCATAGGCATGCAGCAGTGACGGGAAGATTATTTAACATGTGGACAACGCTTCCCAGGTGCTGACAGTAGAACTGATGGGCTGAGGAGGTAGTGCTTAAAATGCATCACATTTTAGTTTGGGGAGCTCAAAGCCAAATCTGGGGCCTACTTAACAGCATCAAGTTCTTGTCAGTTTGGAAAATGTTGACCCCCACTATAGCAGAAATGCCTTGCAATCGCCTGAGCTCCTAAGATTTCCACCATCCTGAATGACACAAGACCACGTGGCTATTTTATACAGACTCTATCACACCCCGCCCCAGAACAAACAAATCCCTTCGGTAACACCGCTGACAGCACTGGGCTTTCAACTCTTACTTCGGCACTGGTGAGGCCACAGCTGGAGTATTGCAAACAGTTCTACCCCAACCCCACAAATACAGAAAGAATGTGGATGCATTGGAGAGGGTCCAGCAGAGGGCAATGAAAATGCTTAGGAGGCTGGAGTGCCTGACCTCTGAGGAAGGGCTGAGGGATTTTGACTTGTTTAGTTTGCAGAAGAAAGAGTGAGGGGTGATTTGACAGCAGCCATCAGCTTCCTGAAGGGGCGTGCAAAAGAGGGTGGAGAGAGGCTGTTCTCAGTAGTGACTGGTGGCAGAATAAGGAGCAATGGTCTCAAGTTACAATGGGGGAGGTGTAGGTTGGATATTAGGAAAAACTATTTCACCAGGAGGGTGGTGAAGCCCTGGAATGTGTTACCTAGAGAGGTTGTGGAATCTCCATCCCTGGAGGCTTTTAAGTCCCAGCTTGACAGAGTCCTGGCTGGGATGATTTAGCTGGGGTTGATCCTGCTTTGGGCAGGGGGCTGGACTGGATAACCTCCGGAGGTCCCTTCCAGCCCTAGGGTCTATGATTCTATGACGTGTTGGGAATAGCATTTCACATACGTGTACAGAAACTAGCTCTGCATGCGAGCCATCAGCACATGAGGCAGCTTGAGGAACACAGAGGTGTCAGGTAGATTTATAACGGAGCCACTTAAAGGCGTGAGGTTAATGATAAAAGCAATTAGAGGCACAGCCAGAGCAGATCAGCATTGTGCTCCAAGGAGAGCTGGAAGGTGCTGGCATGTCAATGAGCTACGAAGGATATTTGGAGGGACTGTCAGAGAACAAGGCTCTTGTATCAGCGGTTGCGGAAAGTGGCTCTGGTGATGGTCACTGCAGTGCCAGACACAGCGAGCCTCTCTCTGGCCTTTCCCAAAGCCAGAGGCACGGGCCTTCCAACAGGGGGGAGTCCGGGGGTCAACTGTATAGGAGCCCAGTGTTTCAATGGGGCTCAGAGCTCCCAGCTGCACTCCGGGCCCCTTTGAAAGGCCACGGGAGCATCACTCTACTGCTCCTCGTGGCTTTGAAGGGCTGGGGAAAGGGGGCTCAGCGCCATGCTCTGGGCAGTGCTAAGACCTGCTTGCCCTTGGCCCCGCCCCTTCCCCCAAGGCTCCACCCCTTGCAGGAGTGTGGAACCGCCTCCCCCCACACCTTGTCCCAGGGCCATGGTAGCTTCAGCCCTGCAGCAAAGGCAGTGACATTGCCTTTAACGTTGTAGCTCTCAGCAGAGCTAAGTAGGTTAGCATCTTGCAGTGGGTTTTCAGTGGCAAGTTGAACCCCTCTAGTCTGGCAATATCCACGGTCTGGCGTGATGTTACTTAGCCAGATATCTGCTTGGTAAGGCCAAGTTCCCTGCACTCTGCCTGCCTCACCTTTGTTCACGCCTCTCACTGCCCCATGCTGGGGTGTTTGCAGACCCTAGCTGTGTCTACACGTGCACGCTACTTCGAAGCAGCGGCACTAACTTCGAAATAGCGCCCGTCGCGGCTACACGCGTCGGGCGCTATTTCAAAGTTAACTTCGACGTTAGGCGGCGAGACGTCGAAGTCGCTAACCTCATGAGGGGATCGGAATAGCGCCCTACTTCGACGTTCAACGTCGAAGTAGGGACCGTGTAGACGATCTGCGTCCCGCAACGTCGAAATTGCCGGGTCCTCCATGGCGGCCATCAGCTGGGGGGTTGAGAGATGCTCTCTCTCCAGCCCCTGCGGGGCTCTATGGTCACCGTGGGCAGCAGCCCTTAGCCCAGGGCTCCTGGCTGCTGCTGCGGCAGCTGGGGATCCATGCTGCAGGCACAGGGTCTGCAACCAGTTGTCGGCTCTGTGTATCTTGTGTTGTTTAGTGCAACTGTGTCTGGGAGGGGCCCTTTAAGGGAGCGGCTTGCTGTTGAGTCTGCCCTGTGACCCTGTCTGCAGCTGTGCCTGGCACCCTTATTTCGATGTGTGCTACTTTGGCGTGTAGACGTTCCCTCGCTGCGCCTATTTCGATGTGGTGCCGCGCAACGTCGAAGTTGAACATCGACATTGCCAGCCCTGGAGGACGTGTAGACGTTATTCATCGAAATAGCCTATTTCGATGTTGCTACATCGAAATAAGCTATTTCGATGTTGGCTTCACGTGTAGACGTAGCCCCTCAGGGCTGGTGGCTGGGACCCCAGGTGACAGCAAAGAGGCTGGCACCTGGGACATGGGGCTGGCAGATTGACCTCTCATGGCTCAGCAAAATTCTCTAGTTCAGCATCGGTCAGGTCCCAGGGGAGCCAGACTAGAGGGGTTTCACCTGTATTGCCACAGATGGGAGGCAGCAAACACGCTCTCTGTGCAGGACACAGCACAATGCCTCTTCCACACCGTTGGTTTTCAACCAGCCCAAGTCCTGGGCTGTTCCTCGGCATCAGCTCTTCCAAGATTTCAGCTCTTTCCTCCCAGCTATTTTTCAGTGTTCAACTTGAAAGGAAAATGTTGCATTTTAGGCCAAATTTCCCCCCTCCCTCCCCAGTCTCTGGAAGAACAAAGTGATTGAAATCAGGAAGCAAAGGGACTCTGTGTATGTGCTCCGTGGGGACCTCGATCCCTGCTGGATTTGGTTTGATTGGATTGAAGTGTGATTTCATCCTTCACCATTTGTC
The DNA here is from genome assembly GCF_033958435.1 of Carettochelys insculpta. Classification (NCBI taxonomy): domain Eukaryota; kingdom Metazoa; phylum Chordata; order Testudines; family Carettochelyidae; genus Carettochelys; species Carettochelys insculpta. The sequence continues at coordinate 20,324,450 of NC_134156.1, read as the reverse complement.
ATAATGCCACTGATAAATAAAAACCACATGGCAGCCAACTTTCAAATCCCCACTGAGGAGCTCTCTGGGAGGAAGATGCTATAGAAAAGGGGCTTGAGGAGTAGCCTTTGCTTGTGAGAGTGACAGACAATGCATCTGCATTTTCAGGACTTGGGATGATGCTGAGTTGCAGCAGATGCTTTATATAACTCTAGTTTTGCTTCTTAGCCTTGCGACGAAGAGGGGAAGGATGTGTCTGGACTTCTCCCAGCTCTGCCACCGGTCAAGTCCCTGTCACACACATCTTTAAAAGGGAGCTCTGATTTTGAGGGCCTACCTGGGAGGGCCCTGAATTTCAGTGGTGGGAACTCGGCCCTTCCTGAAAAGGAGGTACCTTTTGGCGTGTTGCAAGCTGAGTGACCTATAACTGAGCCCCACCTCCCAGTGCCTGTCATTTTTGAAAACCTTGATTTTAGTTGCCTCCCTTTGGGAACCAAATGCTTGAGTACCGCAGCCCAAGTCGGGTGTCTGAAAATTAGAGGTCACCTTTGAGGAGATGGGTTGTGACCTCTTTGTGCTGCAGTTTAAACTCTCCCTGCCTGTACAGAGGGATTAAAAATACTGAGCTCCCTTACGTGAGTGGCAGGAGGCTTTTCCCGTTCAAATCCGCAACACATTTTGAGAGTCTTGGGCAGCGTTTCCTGTAAGCTGGGTACTTGGGCACCTGCCCAGGACAGATTCAAATGCTACCCAGCTGATTAGCAGGGCACCCTGCCTCAGTGCACAAAATACAATTTATTCCACCCATGAATGGAAGACTCAGAGGGAACACCAGTCTTGGGTGAAAGTTACTGTAGATGCACAAAGTATGTGCATCTGCTTCTCAAAGGGAACATTTTCCCCTTTATACCTTCTGTGTTTTATCAGCAAAGACATTCCATGAAGTCTGCATATCTTCAGCACCAACTTGCATGCTGGTCTGTGCCAGCGAATGGGGAGGAAGGGTGATATTTTGCTAGCTGTGATACTGCAGAGTTTAGCCTTTGGAGAGCATGCTCTTCCCATGGTCTACCTGATCACACCTTAGGGGATCCATTAACACATACCTCTTGCCAGTCAGAATGTCTCCAGGGCTCTGGACATTCTGAGACTTTTCCTAGGAGAGCAGATGGATACATGGCAATGGATACTGGACAATGAGGGTTTTCTATGCACACAGGTATGCTGAGAGGCAGGGAGGCCTCCTTGATGGCGTATTGGGCTTTGGGCTAAATTCTAAATCCTCTCTGGACTCCTGAGCTCTGTCCCTTTTTCTGCTATGTGATCTGGGGCCATCACATCATCGCTCCATTTCCCCATCTGTAAAATGGGACCAATAACACTCACCTACCTCGTGTCTTGTGAGGATTAAATGGGGAGACTATCTTTACAGAGCTTTGAAATGATACAACATTGCACAAATGCTTGATATCTGTGGTTCCCTGTAAGCTGTGTGCTTGGACAGCCGTGCAGGAGACATTCAAAAGCCTCTCAGCTGCTCAGCAGAGCACCCACAGCTAGCTTTTTTTCCTACTGGTGGTGCACATTCACACATGCCTGAGTGCACATAAAATTTATTCCACACATGAATAGTAAAAATCCACCTGTGGATGGGAAAGGTTAGCAGGAACATTGCTTGGCATCAGTGTAATGATGGAAGGCCACACTCAAATCAGCATGCAGCCAAGTAAGGGGTGCATGTTTGGTCCAGGCTGTTGTATAGATGAATAATGTCAGGGCTGAGTGGGGGCACTTGGAAAGGTGCCCTCCTCCCTGAGCAGTGCTGCTTCTATCAGTCTCATCACTTTACAGCCTGGGAATCCGTCTCAGACCAGGTGAATCTTGCTACCTGGGAGCAACGTCCGAAGTGTCCCCACCATGGGTAGTTAGGTAGCTTTCCCCAGCACAGGATGGTACGAACATGAGCAGCCTCGGACCAGTTTCCTGTAATGGCGATACTTTGAGAAAATGCTGCTCTGTGTAGCCCCCAGGCTCTCACTTGCACCTGTATGCCTTGTTGATGCAGGGTTAGCATGCTGGACTGTAACCTAACACACATTCAGAGGAACTGAACTGGCACGGGACTTCAGAAAGTTTCCTGTCCTATCCTCTTTCAAGTCCTCTGGCTTATCGAGTGTTGATGAAATTTTTGGCACAGTTGGAAAAATGGCTTTGCACCTGAGCCTGGCCCATAACAACCTCTTCAGTGGACGGAAGAGGTTGAAAGGGATAGGAATCTTGCTGGTGTGCAGCCTCGTTCATAGTCAGTGAGCAGGTCCAGTTTGTTTCAGTGGGGGGTTTCCTTTTATTTGTTGGTTTTCATTTCTCTGGAGGGAGAACGCATGTGTGGTAGGTGGTTTGGGGTTAGTCAGCTTATCCCATGACCTCTGTCCCTGAGATTCTCAATAGCTTCATCTGTCCGCAGGGGGCACTTAGGGGAAGTAGGCAGCCAAGTGTCAGAGGGCATACGCCTTCTCAACCCAGTTCCCCTAAGCTCGGATGGTACCAATATTGCAGCTGTTTTGTGTTTGGGACAAGGAGGAGGTGCAGGTGTCTCTTTGCTTCCCTTTGATGCTCATGTTGCCAGCTGAATTGGTGGGTTTGTTTCATGATGCCCCCCTTGGCCTACTGGGAAATGGATTGAGACTAGGAAACTCCCAGTAGCCCATCAAAAAGCCGCCATCTGGTCACTTCCAGCCTGGGCTGGAGCTGAACTGATGACCCAGAAATGAATGGCTCTACATTGAGTGCATTTCAAAAGTGCCTGTTATCATATCCATCTAGCTCCATTGCCTAAAGTGTGCTTCTTTCTTCCACTAACATCAATGTAAATCCTATGCACAGAGTACTATTTTTTTGTTTGCATTTCAAATGAGAATGCCTCCCCCCCAGAGCTTGAGTCCCCAGCAGCATTCCCCCTATTTTTTCCATCCATGTGCAGAATAAATTTTATTTGTGCACCTAGGCATGTGCAGATGTGCACAAGTAATAGAAACATATGCTGCTGGCTGTCGGCCCTCTGCCAGTCAGCTGGGCAGCACCTGAATCTCTCCTGGGTTCTCTCTGACCTCTGAGTCTGAATGTTTCCAACCAAGCATCATTTGACAACTCGACTGTCGTCAGTAAAGGAGGAAAGTAAATGTCTTCCAAGAGAGGTGTATGCTATATTGAGGGTCAGGGATGAGAAACTTTCACCTACAACTGGAGGCTTTAGAATCACATACACCTTCTTTTTGGGGTCTTTTAAAACTTGGCTTTGGTAAAAAATCGCTGTTTGCAGATTTCAGCTCTGCTTCTCATCACAGGGCCAATGCACAGGGTACGTCTACTGCACAGATCATCAGGCATGTATGCTAGAGGACACATGCCTGGGATTTTTTATGGTGTGAGGTGCCTCCTTTTAGCAATCAAATCCCACACACCACTAATTTGAGTGGGAGAAGGATCAGGACCTAGCTAACTTTAAGGGCCAGAATGTCTTCAGCCATCTGACTCCTTTGCGGTAGTGCAACAAAGCCAGGATGTGGCTACTAGTGGTTGGCTGCGAAGTCCCCTAGTTCTCAGGGCATAACATTGGCATAGCTGACTATTGTTTCAACTGACCAAAACTCTCTAACACCCGGGGCTACGTCTACACGTGCACACTACGTCGAAATAGCTTATTTCGATGAATAACGTCTACACGTCCTCCAGGGCTGGCAACGTCGACGTTCAACTTCGACGTTGGGCAGCACCACATCGAAATAGGCACTGCGAGGGAACTTCTATACTCCAAAGTAGCACACATCGAAATAAGGGTGCTAGGAACAGCTGCAGACAGGGTCACAGGGCGGACTCAACAGCAAGCCGCTCCCTTAAAGGGCCCCTCCCAGACACAGTTGCACTAAACAACACAAGATACACAGAGCTGACAACTGGTTGCAGACCCTGTGCATGCAGCATGGATCCTCAGCTGCCGCAGCAGCAGCCAGGAGCCCTGGGCTAAGGGCTGCTGCACACGGTGACCATAGAGCCCCGCACGGGCTGGAGAGAGAGCGTCTCTCAACCCCTCAGCTGATGGCCGCCATGGCGGACCCTGCTATTTCGATGTTGCGGGACGTGGATCGTCTACACATGCCCTACTTCGACGTTCAACTTCGACGTAGGGCGCTATTCCCATCCCCTCATGGGGTTAGCGACTTTGACGTCTCGCTGCCTTACTTCGATTTCAACTTTGAAATAGCGCCCAACACGTGTAACCGTGACGGGCGCTATTTCGAAGTTGGCGCCGCTACTTCGAAGTAGCGTGCACGTGTAGACGCGGCCCACGAGTGTTGAATCAGCACAATATCCAACAGTCGACTAAACTGAAAGTGTACAAGGCTGTAGTCCTGACCAGTCTCCTGTATGGCTGTGAAACCTGGACCTTATACAGAAAACATATAAAACTGCTGGAGCGCTTCCACACACGCAGCCTGAGGTCAATACTGCACATTCGATGGCAGGACAGAATTACGAACCTGGAATTCCTTGACAGAGCAGGAACCATGAGCATCGACGCTATGATTCTGGAAGCCCAGCTTCGCTGAACAGGGCACGTCATATGAATGGAGGAGTCAAGAAACCCTAAGCAACTCCTCTATGGTGAACTCTCCCAGGGCAAAAGGAATCAAGGTAGGCCTCGCAAGAGATATAAAGACGGCATGAAGGCCGACATGGCTCATGCTGGTTTAAAACCAGATCAGCTAGAGCAGCATGCGAAAGACAGAACAGGCTGGCGTGCTCTCGTACGACACGCGTATGACAACTTTGAAGAGCAGCGACGCGTACGCCTCCTTGATGCTCATAAGAGGAAGAAAGCAACAGCAGCAGCCGCACCAACAGAGCCAGGACAGTTCCCTTGCCCCCCCTGTGAACACCCATGCCGTTCAAAGCTTGGACTCCTCAGCCACACGCAAGTGCACAACCGATGAGCCTGTGCAAGCTCAAGACGTCATTGTCGGGCACGACGGACTACCTACTACTAATCCACCACTGGGGCGGGCAGATTGAATCACCAAATGAAAGCACCTGATGCTGTTTTTTCCTCTCCCCCACACTGTTTCCAACTTCTTCCAGCAGAGTTCTGAACGCAGGAGAGAATCTGCAGCTAGTTTGCTAACTGCGGGCACAGCTCTCACCCGCCAGCATGTGTGGCAAACTGGAGTTTTGTCCTCCGCTTACTGGATTGATCTTGGACCTTGGTCTGTACTAAGCAAGTAAGGCGTTTGCAGATATGCAATTGAGCGATGGCAATTGTGTAGCTAGGATTGACTTATCTGCAATCGACTTACCTGGCCATCCTCACTGAGTTTCTCCCGTTGCTCTCCCTTGCTCCTCACAATAGCGAGGAGTACGGGGATCAACTGCTGACCCCAGATAGGTCAATTTCACGCCTCTACCAGGTGCACGAAATTGAACTCTGGAATATTGACACTGACTGGGTTGATCTCCGAGTAAGTAAGGCAATTCCTGAGAGTAATTTCAGCACGTTCCACTCTCTATTACACAGTCCTGAGTCCTTCCACCAAACTCAGCCTGTGCGGTGCGAAAGGAAGATTTAGCCCAGAGTCGTGAGAGAGGTACTTAACTTAACTTAACTTGCCTGAATTCAGTGAGATTTGGTGACCTGCAAAGATGGCGCTGATCTTATTACTTTTCATCTTGGGATTTTGGCAAATTTTGGACTCTCTTCTTGTGCTCACATTTCCACAAATCCTTTAAATGGCATTACGCTTTCCTGAGACTTTGCACAGAGCGGTCTGTTATTTAAAAAAAAAAAAAAATAAGACACCCTCCTTGGAACTCAATCCACCAGTCAGCAAGCAGATCAGCCTGTCACAATAATTAATAGGCCTCCCTGTGGTCCCTGGTAATCCATCCCAGCTCTGCACAGCACTGGCTCTGTTTTAGTTAGCATATGCAAGCTTTAGAACTACACGAAACAGTGCATTTTTCATGACACTGATTCATTCAACACCTTGCAAGGATTGCGGGTATAAGGTGGGGGCAAGTTTACACAGATGCAAGTGTCCTAGGGCTTGCTAGCAGGTGTCTCCTAGCTTTACTCAGACCACCCTGACACTGAACTCACCCCTTTGCTTTGGGCCTCTTTGAGTTACATGACTTTGGTCTTTGAGTTCCTGTTCGGTGAGCGATTTATGGCCTTACTTATTGATATTGTTACAAATAAGTGGAAGGAGAGCTAGCTAGCAAAGGGTGCGGGTTTCACAAGGCCTTCAATTAGGCGAGGCTTCTTGACTGTGCAATTTCACAAACTACCTGTGAAAAAGAAAACACCACCATGAACTGCTGTAAAAAAGAGCTAATGACAGATTTGTTGAGCAAACAGCATTTGCCTCTGAATTTGGCCATCTTGCCACGCTGAAGTCACATGACAGCAAAGAGCCCCTGATATGAGATGCGCTGAGGTAGGACCCTTTGGGAGCAAAAATCTCTTAACAATTGTTCTTTGTAGTGACAATAACAGATCCCCTACTGCCAACACTATTGAATAATAAAGTTGGGCACGAGCCACAATAAACAGATCGGGCTTCCCATAGTTTTAGGGTGATTGGTTTCAGATGGGCCACTATAAATGGAAGGTCCACTTGTAAAGTTATGATCATTTTGTGGCTCTCTACAGACGCCTCTCAGATATTTCAGTGTTGTTTTTGAGTGTGAGTGGGTAGTGGTACAACTGCCCCACTCTTGTTGGAAGGGGTTAAAGCAGGCTGGAAGAAGCCTATGCAGAGCCCCAGCCAATCAGGAGAAGTCTCACAGGGAGCCAATTGGAGGGCAGGTTGTGGAGGCAGGCCTGTTTATAAAGAGCTGTTCAGCAAAATAGCGGACAGTTGGGTCCTGACCAGGGAGGGTTCAGGACTTTCCTGAGAAGAAGCACCTGGGGCAGAGCGGTGCTAGGCAGTCTTGGGGTGGGGTGGGGTGGGGTGGGGGGGGGGGGAGAGAGCGAGCGAGCGAGCGAGCGAGCGAGCGAGCGAGCGCCTATGGCCTTACTCCTGCCATACTATGGCCTTGACCCAAGGTCTGAGAACTCATGGATCACATGGAACTGGCCCTGGGAACAGGGGTAGTTTAGTTGGTAATGCTGCTAGACAATGCTGATGTCCTGTAGTTTGGCATGTTCTTTGGTTTGGCACTGGTCAGGTCCCGAGGGTGCTGGACTAGAGAGGTTCAACCTGTACTGCCCTGCGCAGGGCCAGGACTTCAGCCATAATTTTTCAGTCCAGTTTTCTCTTTTACCTGTACCATTCAGAAGTAGCCTCCACCTCCACACAGTTTGCCCATCTCGCTCCCCCCCACAAAGCCAATGAAAGAGTTTGTTGTGAGTTTGGGACCAAATAATGCATTTATAGCAGAATCCTTTTCTAAGTTGCCAGTGAAAAGTCAGGCAACTCAGGCATCTGCTTCAGGGATTTCCCCTCATAATTTCTTAATGAGTTTGACGTACTTTTTCCATCTAATTATGTTGCAGTGTCTTGAGCTTTGTTAGGAATGTCAGTTTTACTGAGAGGAATTATAGTTGTGTTTCAGAGTACAAGACTCCTAACCAAACACAGCCTGGTGTGTTAACTTTCCTGCCCTGGATACTGCTGTTCTGCAAGCCCTGTCTCCCTGGAGCAGAAACTGATTCCCGGAAGTCCCAGTGTGGAGTTAGATTTGGTAGTAGGCCCCAAAGGTAAATGTATCTCAGTGCTTTTTCCATTCACAGGGTTGATGCAGATAGGCAAGAAGAAGGAAACGTGGTTCTTTTCTGGATGTGGAGTGTCAGTTCTTCTCTTCTCCATACTCTGAACTCCGCACAGCCATCTCTGAACTAATTCCTTCCACATACTTGACAGGCTGTGTGTCACGGTGACTGTGTTAGCTTCACCTCTGACTCCTGGTCTGCTTGTGTGCCCCTCCCCTCCCAAGCTAGCAGGTCACAAACTGCCTGTTCTTTCCTGTGGTGGTATCACACGGTTCTTTCACTTTCAGACCCAGCACAGGAATTCTCTGTGATTACCTGCAGGGGCCTGACTTCTCTCCAGTGCTGGCTGTTCTGTCTCATACTGGAGCAGTGCCTGAGGTAACCTGTGACCTTCATAATGCCTTCATAATGCAAGGCATTGTTCATTTAGAACAAAGGCATTTTGTAGTAAACAGAGCTCAAAACAATACACACTGAACACAATGCTTGCCATCCCTTCGAACCGGGGAGGCCTATGTTTCTTCAGACATTTCCGCAGCACCAGATGGACAGAATCCATTCCTTTACTTCACAGGTTTTCTCCCCCCGCTTAAAGGAGAGTCTCCTTTAGAATTTGTTTCCTCTTTCTGGTTACCCTCCTTCCTAGAGAACAGATCACCTTTTAGCTGTTGAGAGTCCTTGGATTTTAGTTCCCAGAAATGAGATAACAGCCATGTCACTTTAGAGTGGAGTCTGGAAGTAGGCTATTGCCCTGTAATTTTTTTTCCCCCAGTGCTTCAGAGGTTAATTATCTAGAGCAATGTTCCTTAAAGTTTTTGAGACCCCAGAACACCAAACAATAATATTTTTATGTAAAACACCTATTCAAATTTTCTTCAAAAAATTGTTGTCAGACTGGAAAAAAAAACAGTTAACATATACAGCAAAAACAAAATGAAGGAATTTAATCAGGTATCATAGCAATGAAGAAGTAACACTGTATCTGACTTTAATGACAGAAAATATAGCCCATCAGTGTATTTTTCCAAATGCTCATGGCATGCCTGCGAATTGTTCATGGAACATCAGTGTTCCATGGAACATAGTTTAAGAAACAGGAACCTAGAGTCACTGTGTTGCTTTTCTGCTTTTTTTCCCCCCACTGCTTATAAAGTAAGATCAATATTTTGATGGGCTGACCACTTTCCACATATATACCCACAAGGCCTGAAGGCATGAATTAAGCCAATTAACCTTAGGCTGCACCAGGAGGAAGCCGAAGGCTTGCTAGAGTCTAATTGCTGATGAAGTCCAGCTGGGAGAGAAGCTGAGTAGGATCTGTAGGGAGGAAGCTCATGTCGTACTCCCAGATATAGGGTGAAAAACAGGCAGCTGTAAGAACAGGATAGGAAACAGTGGGAGCTAGGAGAGTAGAAGTCTAGAGGTGATGGGTAGTGGGTCTCTGGACTGGATACCAGCATACAGGGTGGACTAGCTTCCTCTACCAGTCTCTGAGGGAGTGATATGAGGGATAGCCAATTAAGGGGTGTCTGGAAGTGGGTTTTGATGATCCTTAGAAAGGAAAAGAATCTTTATGTGACTTAGGCGGAGGGTTGAGCTATGAAGAGGAAAGTTCTGCAGCTCCTGGCTGATGAGTGGCCATGGAATAAGAAAGTGGAACAGTGGTTGAGTCACTTCAGGAAAAGGCTCAGGCCAGGTGGTGGAGCTAAATCTCCAGATAAGCCCCAAGAGCATGCTGGTGAGTAGGGCAGGCCCTGTCGCAAATTCACTCATTCAGGGCTTATAACCCAATATACTGTAACTTCACCTCACTGACTGACCTGCAGTGTTCATAAAACTATTTGCTCTGGGTGTTCTTGGATGTTGCACTGATTGGTTTCTCTACGTGTCCACACGTGTACTGACCCTCTCTAGAACATCTGTCTCCATCATTCAGTGAGTTGATACTAGAGCTATCAAAAGACAATGTTCTGATTCCTACTTCAAAATTCAGAAATGCTGGAAATTGTTTTGCTTATGAGATTAAAATCTTACTTTTAAACTCTTTCTTGTGCCCTCAGCAGAAAAAGGGCTGGGGGGAGTCCCAAACTCCAAATTTAAAGTATCCAAAGCGTTCATGGACCTGGGGGAAGGTTCTGTGGAGTTCAGATTCCTCTTTTGGCTGGACTTGAATATTTTTGTCCCTAATGTTGCTGGGGGTAGCGGGGAAATGGTTGGTATCGTCATAGGCTGACACCAGGTTCAGGGTAGAGGCCCAGGGAGAATATAATGTGTTCTCAGAGGATGCTGGCTTTTGAGGTCTACAGTATACTAAGTCCAGGTTCCACCCTTGAGGTATAGGCTTACCACCTAGCCAGTATATGAATAGCCTGGGTGATGTTTATATGGGTTTTCTGGATGCCAGGAGAATAATGCCATGTGCTGTGGTTTGTTTGTTTTTCAACGAGTCTAGAATAAAGATTTGCATTTTCATTGCAATACACTATGCCAACTAGCAGTAAAAGTTTTTGTGGTCAGCTAAAGCTACTCCAGTGTTCCCTCTTCTGTAAACAATAACAGATCAAACCTGTTGAAAATACAGCAGCTGTCTGCCCGCCTCTGTGTGTGTGTGTATATGTGAGAGACAGAGGGCTTGAGTCAAGCAAGGATATAGTGATATATCTCTATGAGTTAACGTGGTACAAGACTGGTGTTGCTCTAGATATAAGTAGCTGTTTGGAGTTGGGGGGGTAGAGGTAGGTGCTGTCTTTTGCTTGTTTTTGCTGTTGTAAGGTGGTAACCCCACTGAGGCTAGACACCAACTTTCCAGGACTGTCTTGGAGACTCCAGGAATTAAAGATGAATCTTTATTGAGAGATCGTCAAGTGATGGAGCTGCCAGGCATAGGTCCAACCAGAACTGGTGATCCTACTGGAAGATAAGATGTGATTACACCTCAGGACCTGATGTTGGTACTAGCCCTTATCCTTCCCTTTCCACTCCACCTTTCAGATTCAGAGTCCAGTATGAAGCGCTGTCCTACTACGTTTCAGAGAACGCTTCTGTCAGCATTCTCTCAAAGTAGAAGGTCTAATGGCCTGACTGTAGAGTCAATCCTTGTTCCAGAAGAATCCCAAGCATTGTTACAGGCTGGGGACCAACTGGCTAAGTAGCAGTGCAGCAGAAAAGGACCTGGGGATTACAGTGGGTGAGAGGCTGGATACACGTCAACAGTGTGCCCTTGTAGCCAAGAAGGCCAATGGCATACTGGGGTGCATTAAGAGAAGCATGTCCAGCAGATCTAGAGAAGTTGTTGTTCCCCTCTACTTGGCACTGGTGAGGCCATATCAGGAGTATTGTGTCCAGTTCTTGGCCCCTCAGTATAGAAAGGATGTGGATGCATTGGAGCAGGTTCAGCAGCGGGCAACAAAAATGATTAGGGGGCTGAAGCGTATGACCTATGAGGAGAGGCTGAAGGACTTGGGCTTATTTAGTTTGCAGAAGAAAAGACTGAAGGGTGATTTGATGGCAGCCTTCCAGTTCCTGAAGAGGCTCTCTAAAGAGAATGGAGAGAGGCTGTTCTGAGTAGTGACAGATGACAGGACAAGAAGCAATGGTCTGAAGTTACAAAGGGAGAGGTATAGGTTGGATATTAGGAAAAACTACTGCACCACGAGGGTGGTGAAACACTGGAATGCTTTATGTAGAGAGGTGGTGGAATCTCCATCCCTAGAAGTTTTCAAGTCCCAGCTTGACAAAGTCCTGGCTGGGATGACTTATTGGGGGTTGATCCTGCTTTAGGCCGGGGGCTGGACTAGATGACCTCCTGAGGTCCCTTCCAGGCCTATGATTCATGGGCCACAAATTCCCTAAGACGTATCTGTGACAACACAGCTATGCATTTGCCCCTTGCTTTAGACTTATGGTGCAATCTGTCCCTGAGTGAGCAAATCTGGGAATCCTCTAGTGACTAAATCTAGAGAACACATTTGTCTTTTTTTTCTCTCCTAACAATAGCCGTACTTAAAGCTGGCGGCATGACTTATTCTTTGAGCACTAGGGTACGTCCTGTACTCCAATGTATTCAATGTTCCCTGTAAGCTGAGCACTTGGGGCGGCCACCCAGACGAGAGATTCAAGTGTTGCCTTGCTGATTAGAGTACTAACAGCTGGCAGCCTGTGTTCAGCTGGTGGTGCACATCTGAACATTCCTTGGTGTACATAACAAAATTTAATCTGTATATGGATGGGGAGAAAAATTAGTGAGATACTGATGGGGCTGAGGGGTCATCTTTCATCCACCTCAGAGATAGCTGGACTTCAGAGCCTGGATAGATTTCCTTCTGTCTTGCAGAACACTGGATTTCAGTATGAAAAATGCTGTTCTCTGGGCAGGCTAAGCCTTCTGGTTATAAATGCAGGATGCTAAGGGTTATGGTTTGTTTGCTTTCTAACTTCAGTCTTTCATTAAAAATATGTTCAGGTCTTTTTCTATGTCCCTTTATGAGCTAGCGTTGAAAGCTTCTGTGATATAATGATCTCATGTTTGGAGATGCAACGTTTCCCCTTTACTTACAATTTTCCTGGCTAATTCCATAGTAAACTCTACTTAATTGCTTTTGCTTTTGTTTTGAGCCCGGAGGGTCTCTGCTGGCACACCGGCTGCAGAGCCACTGCCTGTGCACCTGGCAAGGATTAATGGTTAGGGGCCCTATCTTGCAGCCCTGATGGTGAAGCCAGAGGGACTAGTCACAGGGCTTCAGGATCACGCTCTGGAATTGTAACCAGCTTCAGCATGCTGCGTCCTTGCATTTCATCAGCTACTGGCTTTGTCTTTTACCCAGCAGCATAGCTCCACCTCAGCTGCCAGAGGAAAGCAGAAAATCACACTGCCCTATAGGTGGGGAACGCAGAAGTCTAGATTAGAACCTCAAGTGTCAACCAAAGAGATGAGGCCACAACCAGCACTGTCTCTCTCACTGGGTTAGTGTCTGCTTGGGAAAGGATGGTGATTATTCTGGGGGAAGGAAGTTAGTTGGTGAGGCCGGCTGCAGCCCCCAGGAAGGGCCAAACATTCTCCTGTTTGTTCTCTCCTCCTGGTGCATTTGAGCTGGAGGGACTCTAAAGGTCGAGTGGGTGAAATTCTCCTTGTCTTCGCTGCAGAGGGGACAAAGAGGGAACTTGCACAGGGGCCTGGTGTTTCAAAGGGACCTGGAGCTCCGCCCACACTTGTTGGAGGTGTTGTGGGTGGGGGGGGCAGCACTGCAATCTGAGCAGTCCAAGGGGCTGACTATCCAAGGCCTTGCCCTTTGCACCCTTCTGGGGTGCGGAGCTGCCCCCTCATCTTCTCCTGGGGCGGCTGTTGGCCCCGCTGCCTTACTGAAAGCCATTGTCCTCCACTCCTGAATGGCCCCAGGCATGCGCATATAGACACGCACACTCTGGTGCTCGACGAGCTGGCTTTTGGTCAGCTGGTTAGGCTCAACTGGTCACTGTATGGAGCTGGGAAGGAATTTTCCTCCAGGTCCAATTTGCAGTGGCATGGGGGGGTCTTCCTCTGGGTGTGTCTCACTAAATCCTTTCCCTACCAGTGCAGGGACCTCAGACACCGATGTGTTTTGGCCCTTTGTATTCTGTGCTTGGGGAACATAATGGTCGAGTCTCCTATAGGTTGTGTTGACTTGGCATCATTTGCATTAGTGGGTTTAACGTGTGGGTGCTGGGTGGCGCGTGCCATACAAGCCAGTGTAGCTGATCTCGTGGTGCTCTGTAGTCTGAAGAGGTTCTCTCTATGCAGCAGCAGCATTTCAGAAGAAGGTATCGCACAAGAGATTTTCCTGGCATAGCTTAGTTTGAAGTAGGGTGTCTATACATGCAATGTAGATTGAAATTGTGAGCCCCCACACAGCGGAGCCTGCTTCAGATTAAAGCCCCTGGAAGCAGTAAGGCGTATTTCAAAATAGGCCCTATTCCCTGTTCTCCCCTAGCCATTTCAGAAGGCGGCATTCCTTGTAGAATGAGGTTTACAGAATTCAACATAACCCGCCCGCCATTTTGAAATAGCCGTTTTGCTGTGTAGGTGCTCACTCGGTTATTTCGGAATAGCGGCTGTTACTCCAATATAACTTGGCTGTGTAGATGTGCTGGGAGAGGGGTGAGGTGGGAACATGGGCTGAAAACCTACACTGCTCTCCTAAGGCTTGTTGGGACAGCCCCTCTGGGCCACCTCTTACCAGCTTAGAGCCAGCCTGGGCCCGAGCCAATGCCTACCCCGGTCAAAGCAAGTTGTTCCAGTGGCCCCTTGGCATCAGTGCTTGGGAGATGAGGCCTTGTCCTCTGCACTGCATGCTTGCTGCCACTGACTGTCCAGGCCTGGTATTTCAAAGGCCTTCAGGATGAATTTGTGTGTTCAGCAGTTAGCAGAAGCCTGTTTGGTGTGGGGGCAAGTCTACATACGTCAGATTCCTCCATCCCAAACCAGGTGTGTCTCAGTTCAGCAGCACCAACAGCCACCGGGGCAAGGTGGGAGGGGGCACTGGTTCTGTCCTGGTGGAAGGGGTGGGGTCTCCCACACCACAGCTGCATGGAGCAGCACTGCCAGGCCCTTCAAAGGGGCCCCTTTGAAATGCCAGGCCCCAGAGCAGATGTTCCCTTCTCCTTCCACACCTTCACCTCCCATTGGTGGGCCTGCCTCAGTCCTTAATCCCCAGTCCAAGCTGCCAGGTATGCTGTTGCCCTCTGGTGGAGGCACACACAAGCCATCCCTAATCTGGCTCACTGTGACTCGTGACCTTCGCCACATTCTGGATAACTCGAACGCTTCTGTTTAATCCAGTTGCATATTTTTGAAGCTGTCGCTTGTCAGTTAATGAACAACTGCAGGTTATTTAATTTGTTGAGGCTTCAGCATATTCCTTGTAAAAACTGCTCTGAAACATGTTGCATCAGTCAAGACTGAATATTAATTGCATTCATTTGGTCCCTTCTGGACCCATATAAATATCACCAATTTGTGATTCACTAATAAATCAAAGGTTCAACCCCTACTATGGCCTAATTCTAACGACTACATTTTCACACTCCCATGGACAGTAGCAGCAGCTGCAATACAGGCTTTTTGGGAGCAGTGTTCTGTTATAGCATCTTTCTTCCAAAGAGGCACACAGTCAGCTTTAAAGTTCACTAAGGAATCCTAGCGAAACAGAATGAAAGTTGGATGCAAACTGGAATGGTGCACTTCCTCTAGGGCTTGGGACAGTTAGTCTCACTTCCAGGACTGAGAGCTTTAATTTTTTTTTTTGTCTGTTAAAAATAGTGTTAAAATTACCTCATACCCGACATTCACAACTGGCCCCGTGTGAGGGTTACAGGTGGGATTTCTGGGATTCATAGAAATCTTCTCACCTCTTAACATTTGTGTGGGATTCTAATGCTGCTCCCTCCAGCTGTGCTTTATGTCTCAAGTTCAACCAGAAAATTATCCCAACTTCATATAAAACCACCCTACTCCATCTGGCTCCCCATCAATGCTGGGCACTGCAGCTGGTTTCAGAAGGCTTTTTGAACTCCAACCCATAAATCAGCCTAGACTTGCTTCAGATTCGGCTCAAAACTGGAACCAGCTTTGCTGCAGGTGTTTACAAACCGCCTCAGGAGCTTTGGCCTAACCTGGGCTGAATAGAGTTTGTAGCAAACTGCATGAGTTAAGGGTTTGGTAGTGAGCATTTTGCAGAGCTGTAGTTATAAAGCAGGAATGTGCCAAACCAGATCTTCTACCAGGGGAGGGAGTAGCTGCCTCCAGATGCTACTGAATTGCCCAGGCAGCATTGCTGTATGGGGTGTGGAGGGTGTGCTGCAGTCTGCATGGCCCTGAAGGCTGAATGCCCTTGGGCCTGTCCCTTCTGCCCTTTGCCTTGGCCTTGCCCTTCTGGGGCTCAGAACCACCTCCCCATCCAACCTTGCCCCACGCTCCACTGTGGCCTTTGAGTCCCCTGCTCACAACATCCCATTGGTCCTTACACAGGGCATTTGAAGTGCTGGTGATGAACATTGTGATGCGGGGTGGGAATGAAAGTTCACATGCCCCCCGCCCCAAATGCTGGGGGTTGAGGAGCAATGGTCCAGCAGACACCTGGATGGCTCAGGGCAACCACCGCAGCCTCATGGGGCCCAGGGGAGTAGTGGGGGTGGGAGGCTGGTGACCCCAGCAGGGGTTGGGCCCACCCCCGCACTCCCCAGCCACATCAGGACACCGAGCAGCGCAGCTCCAGCCCATTGCCCTCTCCTGCTGCTGGTACCAGCCCCCCTGGCTAGTCCCATGGGGCTCTTTGGGGTGGGGGAGGTAGAGCTGGAGGAAGGGATGCCATAGGGGCAAGGCATAGGGGCCTGGTGTGGAGATTCCGGGGGGGAGGCTTGACTGTGTGCCTGCCCCCTCTCCACCTCTGCTGTGCCCTGATTCCACCCCCTCCCCTCCCCTCCCATGCTCCCTGTGGGGTGCTAGAGCAGTGTGCCTCCTCCCCCTGAGCAGCATGGTCTGCGAGCTGCCCTGGGACAGAGGCCGGACTGCCGTGCACTCCTCCGAAGTAGTGCAATGCTGACTGAGCAGGGGAGGAGTCCCTGGGGATGCATGTGTGGCTGGGGAGTTGTCCCATGCTCTGCCCTTTCCTAGGGACACCCTCCTTCCACTTTGAGCTGGGGGTGATATGGGGAGGAGACAGTCTGTTGGCCAGTGCCCCCCCCTTGTATCCCTCCCCTGTGGTTACCTCTTCAAGGGGGTACTGAGTCAGTGATGGGGGTTATGGGAGTAAGGGAAGGGACCTTTATCCCTGTGGATATGCCCACAGTGTCCGTGCTGGTGAACACCAAAGGGCTCATCTGACGGGAGAAGCTAGGAAGTGTCTCTTTCCTGGGTTCTGGCCCCAGGGTAGCTTAGATGCATACCCAGGGGCTCGCCCATTAGTAGCAGCAGTCCAGGCAGTCTGTGAGTGTTCTCTCAAATGTCCAGCTTCAGCTCTGCTGGGTTCGCGTGCTGAGTCCTCTGAAATGCTGCTAACTGGCCACAGCCATGAATGGAGAGCTCAATCCTCTTCATGAACACCCAAAGCAAACAAGACTCCATCCCACAAGGGAGGGCTCTTGTCTCCTCAGAGGCACATCCTGTTTTATTTGACCTTATAAAAGGTCTCTAGAAGTATATATATATATTTTTTATCACGATCTCAAAAGCCCAGCAGGGTCTTTGCATTTTGTTTTCCTAAGCACGATGATGACGCATGGAACAGAACTTGGGATCTCTGGAGCTTAGCGCACAAGCCCCTACTGCCCCTAAAAGCCAACTACTTGTTAGCAAAGGCTGTAGAGGAGACTCATTCTCTCATTAAGTGGCCTGAGTGCCACTACCTGGGACAGTGACCACACCCAGGAGGTGTGTGGGTTACATAAGCAAAGCATTGTGCACTATTGCTGGGACCTCCAGACACTGAAGCAGTGGAAGGAAACTTCTCGCCCTTCTCCAGTTCTCCTGGCTTCTTCTCCCTGGCTCCCTCCCACTTACATGCTTTCTGCTGTCTCATGAGGTGCACAGGTCTGAGGTTTCCCATGTGACCACTGACAGGCTCTCTTGGAAGCTGAGACTTCACAACTACAGTCAAGGAGCTGCTTATTTCCATCCTCCAGTGGGAAGAAGGTTTCTCCCCTTCCCCACACCCCACCATATAAAACTTTGCTTTTCTACAAGCTTGATCTTAACTTTCACTAGCTTGTGAGTAATACAGCAGCCACCCTGCAGGATGATTTTGTAAGGGGAATCAGAGGTAATGCTACTTGGTGACGTTAGAAATGAAGGCAGCTCTTAATTCTTTGGTGAATAGGAGACTTAATAGTTGCATGACACGCTTATAAATCATCTAAGTACAAGACACTGCTACCCTTGGGAGGCTGACGAGTTTTTTTAAACGACTGCACGTCGTTAAGACACAAATGTTCAGACGATCCTTTTTCTTTTTTTGGCTGACTCTGTACCTTCTGGAATTGAATATCCCCCGTGAGGTGTGAGTGATGAGTGACTGCCAAAGATCAAAGAAACACTGACTTGATAGACCCATTTCAGCTTCATAGTTGATATCCATACAGCTGTTCAGATCCTCTCTTGCATCCAAATGCAAGTCTCAGACTGGGTACTTCTGGGATTCATTTTTTTTTTTAAGGCACGCAGCTCTAAATAAAATGGAAGCGAGTTCCTCCTTGGGTCCTAACTTGTGCACTGCATAGCCTTTCTCTTGTGAGTAAGGGCACATCTACGCTTACCAGAAGATCAACCTGGTCAGGGTTGATCTTCCAGAGTTCGATTTCGTGTGGCTAGTAGGGACACCATCATCATCATCAATAACCATGGGCTCAGCGCCCATTGATGTCTGATGCCTCTCTCGCTATTTCCTTCCATCTTTTCCTATCCAGTGCAGAGTGGCTTAGGTTCTGTAGACCAACTCTGCACCAATCTATCCATTCTCTGTGGGGTCTGCCTCTCCTTTTCAAACCATCCACTATGCCAAATACCATGGTCTTGATTTTTTTTGTTTGTTGTTCATTCTGCAAATATCTCCAAATAGTTGTAGCTTCCGTTTTATAACCTTCTGCAGCAGATAATTCCTCACTGGTGACCTTCTGCATCCATCTTATTCTCAGAATCTTTCTATAACAACTCCTTTTGAACGCCAATATTCTTCTTTTCATATTTTCATTATCACCCATGTCTCACAGCTGTACAACATGCTGCTGAATACACACATTTTCAAGACACCCAGCTTTGTTCTTAAGCTAATCGCTTTGCTTTTCCAGCTCTTATCCGTCGCCTTCAAACTCGCTCTTGCTTTCGCTATTCTAGTCGCTATTTCCTTCTTACAGTCTAGATCATACGTTATGTTGCTCCCCAGATATGTGAACTCCTCTACATTTTCTAGTTCAATACCAACCACACTGATCTTCCTTCCTATTTCCTTATCTCCAAATACCATTGTTTTTGTTTTTATCGATGTTCATAATCAGTCCGTACCGCTTCCCAAATTGAAATATCAGTCAACCCCGGCACTCCTCAATCTCACGAGGAGTAAGGGAGGTCAATGGGAGAGTTTCTCCTGTCTACCTCTTTTAGGCCGTGTCTACACGTGCCCCAAACTTCGAAATGGCCACGCAAATGGCCATTTCGAAGTTTACTAATGAAGCGCTGAAATGCATATTCAGAGCTTCATTAGCATGCGGGCGGCCGCGGCGCTTTGAAATTGATGCTCCTCGCTGCCGCGCGTTTCGTCCAGACGGGGCTCCTTTTCGAAAGGACCCCGCCTACTTCGAAGTCCCCTTATTCCCATCAGCTCATGGGAATAAGGGGACTTCGAAGTAGGCGGGGTCCTTTCGAAAAGGAGCCCCGTCTGGATGAGACGCGCGGCGGCAAGCCGCGTCAATTTCGAAGTGCCGCTGCCGCCCGCATGCTAATGAAGCGCTGAATATGCATTTCAGCGCTTCATTAGTAAACTTCGAAATGGCCATTTGCGTGGCCATTTCGAAGTTTGGGGCACGTGTAGACACGGCCTTAGTGAGGTTAATCATAGATAAGTCATTTCCAGCTACATCAGTTGCATATCTAAGATCAACTTTAAGGTCTTGTGTAGCCCTGGCTTAAGCTCGTGCAGTCAGGAGTTCAGGTGAACTCACTGAGATTACTGGCCCAGGACAATCACTCCTCAGGTCAGGGCCAAGTTAATGAGGATAAATAAATACCACCATGGAAGTTTTGCCTCAGACAACAGAAGGCACCGAACTGAAGCTTTCATCTTGCCAAAAATAGGAGGGTTTTGTTTTTAATTAACTGGGCTTTGTTAGGGACAATGTTTCAGTAGGTCGTCAGCCCCCCATGTTTGTGATTGTAGTTATATGCTTCACCCTGCTATTTGTGCGAGTGCCCACAACATTAATGCATGAAAGTGGAGTGCTGAATTGACTTGCAAATGTGGCATTTGTGTGAACAGCAATATACTTGTGCAAAGAGTCCTCAATTTTCAGCTAAGCCAAAGCTCGGCTTTCTTTTGGGCCAGACCACTATGCAAAACCTATAAAATCTGGGCTGGGATTTTAAATGTAGTCCTTGGGTGCCCCAGATCCCTCCCTGTGCTTGTAACTTTGCCTTCAATACAAATTCCAAATCAAGATCAGATCCCTTCACTAGAGTGTTTTTTTTTTAAATTAGGTGCATGGTGAATGTGTGCACAATGCAAAGAAATAAAATTTCAAGGGAGAAAATGTAACTTTTTGACAAATGATGGAAAGGTTTTTGAAAAATGTCAGTTTCCTTTTTTCCCCCTCACTGGTCCTAAAGGGAAAAAGATAAATCCCCAAGAAAATGTCTTCTCTCCACCCCCTGTCAAAACAAAGTAACATTTTTAGTTTGAAAATATGCATTGAAAAAACAAACATTTTGACCGAAATCGTCTTATGAGCTAGCACGTATCCAGGGTTCATTGCTGAATTTGGTCTATTGGTTGGATCGTTGGCTTCCCTGGCTCAGGCTGTGAATACTGGCCCATGCCCCTCTTGACCCAAGTGGAACTTTTTGCTGGAATTTTTCGTTAAGGATGAAAACAAAACTTCTATTGGAATGGTCAAGTTATGATAAGGTTGCATCTGGTTGTAACTTGCATTGTTTTCCCAAGCTGATTCTTGCTACCCAGGAGAGCTCTGCAACATCATTGTTACATAAGGGCCCAGTTTTTCAAGGCCCAAGAGTCTGTATGACATTTTCTTCAACAGCCCATGCAAACTGTCAGGGGTGGAAGCCAAAGACTATAAAAGAATCCAGAACTGGTGCATAGATTACTAGGTCACAGAATTTCATTTAAAGATTGCCAGGGATGGAGCATGTGCGAGTTTGCAGAAAGGTAAAATGAATGGTGGATTTGCTATTAAATATGAGAGAGGAACTGGAAATGTGCCCCATTCACAACACGGACAAAACTTCTGTCTCCACAGGAAGTATCTGCACGAAGCTCTCTTCCATTGTGAAGCAGTTCAGTTTCAGAACCATATAGCAGTGGCGCCATAAACCCCAGTCTGGCATTGCTGGGCAGCACCTTGCAAAGGAAGGTTTGGTACAGTGGGTTGAACCAGCCTTGTATCTAACCAATATGCACCCATCACTTCTCGGTGATAAAGGCAAGAATTCCAGTCTGCACTTGCCATTCAGAGGAGGGTGCAAAGTTGCAGGCACAAGATCATGAGTGTAACTTGGATGGGCAACACCCTTTCAAAATCCTACCCATGGGTCTGAAAAATCTGAACTCTGAAGCTTCCTTCTGCATCCACTGAAGTCGGTGGGAGTTGCCACTGCTTTGACTGAGGAGCTGGTCCAGGCACTCAGCCCTTTATTCCTGGAAAATGTGGACACCGGTATTGTAGGAAACACTGGAGTTTCCTTGAACTGTATTGCCTTGCTCTGTATAATCTTCAGAATGAGTAAAATCCCTCATGCTTCCCACTGAAATAGTGGCTGTAGTGAGAATCATAGACATCACGTGGTATAGATCTTCCTCTGTTACTCTCTGTTGCTTGAGGTTTACCAAACCTTGTGCCTCTGTGCATAAAAATTCACCTTTTTTTATACTGGATATAAACATTAAATAATAACAAAACTCTTAGGAAATCTCCCAGCAGCAAAAGTAATTGACCCAGGAATTTTCAGTACAAAGAATTTTTTTTTTTTAAAAAAAATAATCACACAGAGCTAGAGGTCTCTTCCTCCATTGTTGGTACACCACCATTGTTCTCATCAGCGTGTAAGCTTTGCCTTCACCCTTTGAGTTTTCTCAGAGGACTGAGATTATTTGGTTTCTTTGAAGAACAAAGGGTAAAGACATTTTTTCTTAGATGACTGGCTATTTTGATCTGCTAGGTCTGCTCACAGTGTGATGGAACAAACATCAGAAGTCATGGAGTTGGGGGAAGGAGGTTATGCATAATTGAAAGGAAACACAAAAGCCATGTTGCCTGGTGGTTAGAGCAAACTACTAGCAGCCAGGGTGCTTCAGTGTTCTCAGCTTTGCCACTGATTCATTGAATGACCTTGAACAAGTCACTTGACTGCTCTGTGCCTTGGTTTCCCCAACCTGTAAAATCAGGCTATTTTTACAGCAGAGGGGCATTGTGAGGCTTAATTGCTGAGCTGTGATAAAGCTCTGACATCCTCAGACAGTGCTAGATTAAATTTCCTTTTTGTAACATCCATCTAGTCCAAAATCCTATCTCCAAGCCAGGTGCTTTGGAGAAAGATGTAAAACTACTGTAATGCCTCTTTCCTTAGCCCACAGGAGTGCAGCTTCTTGGCTACAACTGGTGATCAATTGAGTGCCAGTTCAGCAAGGTGCGTAAGCCTGTGTTGAACTCATGTGCTTAAGGTTAGGCATTTGCTTAAGCACCTTGCTACACTGGAGCCTTGATGTGGGAGACCTTATCTATCTTGTATCTCTGGTGCTTGTATGGTTCTTAGCTCCTCACAACCCATAAGGAAAATTTTGTACAACTTGAGAGGTTGGGAATTGTTTATCCTTGTTCCCTCTGAGCCTCAAATCCTTGTCTGAACAATAAGTGACACGTCCAAGGTCACACAAGTTTTTGGACCGCTAGCTAAACCTTAAGAGTTAGCTTTTTGCCCTAGCTAGCATCACCGATGTTTTTACTATAAACTATGTAGATAATCAAAGTTCCTCCATGAATCATAATACAATACACACACACACACTCTCTCTCTCTTCAAGGGGTACCTGTGTTAGTTGCAGCATCACAAAAATAAAACCAAGCAGTCCTGTAGCACCTTAGAGACTAACCATTTTATTTGTTAGGTAATGAGCTTTCGGGGGTAAGGCCTGAAGAAGTGGGTCTTACCCAGGAAGCTCATTACCTAGTAAATTAAATTTAGTCTTTAAGGTGCTGCAGAGCTGTTTGCTTCTCTTTTTTTCTTAGCAACACACTTTGTTTATGTGCACCTCTTCCATTTTGAGAGATAAGAAAAAAATACATGTTCTGAGGAAAAAAAGATGAGCCAGTAATTAGGCAAAAATTTGGGAATTTAGCATAATTTTAATATGGACCATTACCTGCTTCTTGCTTCGTACTAGACACAAAGCAATGTCTAACCTGTGTATGTGGAAGAGGCACATTTGAACTGTATGTGTGTGGTACCAATCATAACACACACTTCTATATTACATAGTGGCTGAAGACCTTTGCTCACTCAAAACCTGAGGGAAACCCTCACCCAAAGAGAAATGTTTGTGAACCAGGAGCATCATGAGAAAACGTGTTAGCTTTGTTAACTCTCCAACCTCTGAAAATGAGCAGTGCAGAGAGTAGGTAAAACATTGAGGGAGGTGGCAATCATATAGTAAAAGAGTTGATTGGAGCAAGACAAGGGCATCTGAGAACTCTCTCTGCTTCATTCTGGTCCTGGCATCCTTTTTTTGGATGCCCAGGTTGAATCCTGGGCACTGTTGTGGTGGTGGGTTCCCCCACCTCCCCTCCAGAATTGTCAAGCTCCTGCAGCTTTCATTGGCTTAATTGAGATCTCCACTGTTTGAAACCGGGCATCCAAACGCTCTCTTTTGAAAACTCTAGTCACTAGCCTCTTCGTGCCTCAGTTTTCTGTTTGGTGAAATGAAATCAAACCCACCCTCACAGAAATGAGCTTTGTGGTCCCCAGATGAAGGGCACTAGAGAAATGCAAAATAAGCTGTATTCTTTTATCAACCTGTAGTTGTGTTAAAACTCTCGTCTGGCAAAATCCATAATCAGGAATGACTTTAGTCAGCTGGATGACCACTTATGGTGGGTGTGGCCAAGTTTCCTATGGTCCCATAAAGTTTGTTTCTAGCCACCAGCCCTGGCTCTCAGTGTTCTGTGCTGTTATTTAGCTGTAAATTTACCCCAAGAGCCCAGCAAGCAGTGGAACTGTTGCTAATATGCTGGACAATATTGACCTCCCATTGTCTGACAAATGCTCTCATCCAGCACCAGTCAGGTCCTGAGGGTGTCTGAGAGAGGTTCAGTCTGCACTAATTGGAGTTCTGAGAAAGCATAACTGGTAGGCACAGAGCATGTTCCCAATCTCATCATGCCAGGTACTTGCTACTGTTGTGATCACTCAAATGTCTATATTTGGGGTAATATGTACGATTCTCTTAGATGAGAAACCAGACAGTAGATGTCCCTTCCTTAAGCCAGCATCACTTTAAAGGGTCCGTGTCTAAATTTGTAAATCATGCTACTAATCTACATCTTATTTATGATCATTCAATAAACAAAAGGCATTTTTTCTGGGTGCTGTTTAGTTCATTCTACCATCAAAGGGTAAGGGTAGGTGCCTGAAGCCTTGAGGAGACAAGCTCTTTAGCCATCCAGAGTATCTGGGTTATGATTAAGGGACGGTCCTTTCTGAATAATTGGTGCATCTGATTAGCTCTTCCTCATTTTGCATTACCAAAAAACATTCACCAAAGTACAATCTTTTATTTAAGTCTGAAGTCACTTTGCACCTGAACTTCCAGCGCACCCCAAACATGCTTTGATCATCTTAATGCAACAGTCATTGATTTACAATAAATACTGTGTTTTTCTTTTCATATTTCTTTTGCTCTTTGAGACAATTACAGCCAAGGAAAGGGAATAGCTTTGACCTCATTTACAATTTGCTAGGCAAAAGGAAGTGTGCAGCGCTGAAAGGAACCTAGGCTCTGAGCTGTCCCAAGCCAAGCTTAGAAATTATAGCCTCTGATGGACACTCATCAATACTGGGCACAATTAATTAGGACTGTAACAGAATTGGGGGCTTTGTGGTTCAAATGCCTTTGCTTCTGCTGCATGTTTAGAAATAAGTACTCCCTATGCTCTGCCAGCAGATGTCTCTGTTCTACCCTCACACCCTTGTCATTAGTCACCTGCTCTGACCCGCAGTACACAAGAGTAATGCAAACGGCTCAGCTGAGTCTGTCTCAGGGGCTTGTGATCTAGCTTTGTGTTTCTGAACCAGCTGGATGTGAGGCTGCAAAAAGGTGCACTGCTACTCAAAGGGGACAATAATCAGGAGGGTTTATCAGTCCCAAAAATATGGAGGTGACAGGGCATGTCCCGGACCGTGTCACTGCTATGGCGGCACTGTGTGTGGCCTCTGGTAGGTAGTGGAGGAAGGAGGAAAACTAAGAACCTCCTTCAAACGGCCAGATTTCTGGGGAGGAACAGGGGAAAGGTTCAGGGTCAAAGAGGGACCTCAAACCTAGATTTCCTGCAAAATTAGTGCATTTTACACGGAAAAAGGCTAGAAAATTATTTTTGAATAAAAATTGTTCACATCGTCTCACTTTTTCTTTTCCTGTTTGGTGCCTTACTTTATGTTCATGCACCCTGTTTTTTTTCTTTTTTCCTTTTACGATGGTGAGGAGCCACAAAAGCGGGAAGTGTCCCAAGCCCCTCTGGACCTCTGAGTGGGGCTGGTGGTAGTTTTACAAGACCACTCGAGATGCTCATTGAGTTCACAGATTAAGGGCAAAGGGGCCTTGGTGGCTATTTATGCTGACTTCCTACATCATCCTAGCCTTAAATTTCACCTGGCCACTGACATTTCTCCACGGAACCAGCATTAAACAAATAACTGCATTGGCAGGTTCTCCTCACCTTGACCTTGCTGAGACTGTGGGTTATACCAATTGCAACGCAGACACAGGAGCTAAGGGAACCAGGCTGGAACCACTCAGCAGCCCTCAGATTTCAGTGACTGCTGAGCTTCATGGGCTGTGCACCAACAGCCCCATACTGAATGCCTCCGTAACATGTTTCCAGTCCCTCAAACCATTCAAGCCCCATTTCCACTCCCTTGCATTAGGTTTTTGTGCCATGTAAAATAACTTGCTGTCTGTTTTTCAACAGGGGCAGAGCCTTGCCTCCCTGAAAGTGTCTGTCTGCCTTTCATTGACAGAAGAGGTCCCAGGGGGAGGAAGGTGACCATCTGTCCAGTTTTGGGCGGGACAGCCTCATATTTTGGGCGCTATCCCGGCATCCCCATTTATTTTGTCAAACAGACTAATTGCTCCTCATTCTGTTTTCACTACTGCAAGAGGCTGCCCCCAGTTCTGGCTTCCTGTGGCTAGGGGAGCCCAGAGCTGGACCTGAGTGGCGGCGTGGCTGCTGCTCGGTTTCCCTGGGCTCGTGGGAGCCAGAACAGTGTAGCTCCTACCCAGCTTCCACCAGCTGGCAGAAGCTGGGCACTTTGCTAGCAGGTGGCAGCCCAGTTCCCAGTGCCCCAAGTCATGGGGCAGCCAAGAGCTGCAGCTGCCCCCTGCACCCCCCCCAAGTATCTGACAACATCCAGGCCAAAACAGGACAGATGCTCACTCTACCACCAGTCATTCTCTTGTGTCCCATATTTGGCTGGGAGAGAGATGGTCACCCTAAGGATGTGTGGGAGAGAAACAGCAGTTTGCTCCTGGATCTTACATGTGGCCCCTGGCTTGCAGTGAATTCACCAGGATCAGATCTGGCGCTAACCAGCCAAGCAGTGTCTTACACAAACACTGACCCATTCTGAAACCAGAGAGGACCTCTGGGCTAGAATTTCCAAGGGATAACTTGCAGAAACAGTTGATGATTTTTGTTTTTCATAAGCCTCTGAAATGGGGGGGCATGCAGTTTTCCACCCAAGCATCTAAATGGCTCCAGGACCAACCGGCTTCAGTGTGAAATGATTTCTTCACAAGCAGCCGAAAAAGCTTTCATTGGAATTCGCAGGGCCCTTCAGGGAGGGACCCAGATACAAAGTGAATACTTCAGAACAATCCCGATTCAGCCCCTCACGAACAAATGCTGCTTTCTTCCAGAGTAATCCAGTGTAAAGGCAAGGGCTCAATTTCCTTTAGGCCCCAGCTGCAGTGAAACTGATCTAAGCTGACTTGCGTCTATTTAGCCATCCTGATCCTAGGAGGCAGCGGATCCAGCTTACAGGTGTGACTTCCCACTCAGCTCCATTTAAAAGGGGGGCTTTCACACTGAGCTGGGCTTGCAAAGAAAGCAGCCACACAAAAGCGCGATTTACTTTGCCTCCCTTGATCTCTGTCCCTTGCTGTTCCTTCCGCTTCCTCAGTTTATCTGTTTGACTAAGCTCCTTCGGCAGCATTCAGATCTTCACCCTGCAGAGGAGTCATAAAATGCCAATTAGGGGGCTGTATTTCCAAAATGTGAAAGCCAAGTTCTTCGAGCAAAACAAACCTGACATGTAATAGATTTCTCCCCCTTCCCCAGGAGGTATTACTGGTGCACCACTCACCGACAGAAGAAAAGTACACAAATCTGGCTAGATAGAGCAACCTCCTTTGGATGTGATTTTGAGCAAGGAGCAGTGTCAGGGAGCCAGATGCAAAGGGAAAAGCACTTGTTCATAATCAACCCTCTTCTTGATAATCGGGCTCATAAAGAAAAATGTGCAAGGCTCAGGAAAGGTAGAGGGTCTGGCTGGTTGGGAAACCCTTTCTGAACATTTTGAGGAAGTTGCGGGGGTGGGAAGAACTTGTGTGAAATTTAGTTTTGTAAAAATAAAAATCCCTTTTCAGTGATAATGGTGGTTTTTTCCAGTAAAAACCCAGATCCTAAAACCTGTGCTGAAAAATTGTTGACTTTTTTAAAAGAATGTTTTTTTCTTGTTCGTCAAAAAGCTACTTTGTCAAGACAAGAATGTGACATGAAAGCTTGCAAGCACCACAGTTAGGAGTGTGATTCTTTCCCCCTATGAGATGCTGCAACCGAGATCAGGGTCCCACTATTCTAGGTGCTGTGTTTGAATCCAAGATCCATAGATTTAGAGAATCCAGAGCCATAAGGAATCATTGTGATCATCTAGTCTAGTGTTTTCCTAAACTTGTTGAAACCACAGAACACCAAATAATATTTGTTGTGTGTGTGTTGAACACCTATGGAAAATGTTCTTAAAAAAATTAAAATGCAGCACCACCACAATGAAGACATTTGATCAGATATCACAACAATGAAACAACACTACCTGATTTTAATAACAGGAAATACATATCTGCCATACATTGTGCCTATATTCTATGCTGCTGTGGCACACATGCAAGTTGTTCACAGAACATTAGTGTTCTATGAAAAATAGTATGACAAACACAGAGCTAGTCAGACCTCCTAGATAACCCAGGCTGGAGAACTTCCTCTGAAGAATTCCTAGAGCATAGCTAGAAAAACAGCCAATGCTGATTTAAAAACACACAGATGAATCCATCAGGACCCTTAGTAAATTGTTCAGTCATGAATTATGCTCTGCCCCAAAGATCACACAAACTTAAAGCACAAGATAGGGGAGGGATTCACACTTCTTCTATAGATGGGGAATTAAGTCACAGAGAAATTAAGCAGCTTGCCTAAGGTTACCCATAGGCTTTCTATGACTGAGCTGGGACTTCAACTCAGAGCTACTGAATTCCAATACATTGCCTAGTCACAAAACTATTCTGCCTCTCCTGAGAGTAATCCTTTGTTTCAACAGAAGCGCTTTTCCCAGATGAATGAATGAATGAATGGCCTGCAGCTGCAGATACTTGGATCCTCTGAATCAGGTCCCAAATCTGTATTAGTTCCGTAATGTAGACAGGGGTCATTCTCCCCATCTTACAAATGGGAAACCGAGACATGGGACCATGGAGTAACTTGCTATCTTCTCATTAACAAGAGTTCTCTGAATGTAATCAGAATCTTAAGGATCAATACATACCATGTACTAAGTTTTTTTTGCTTCCCCCCACCCCTTTTGGGGTGTGCGTGTGTGCGTGCGTGCGTGTGTGTATTTTTCCCCCACAAACAATCTTACGGAAAAAATAGCATCCACTCTTGACTCGCTTGGCATGAATCCAAATGGATTGTCACTGGCTTTTACTTCTCTTCGTTGTCTATTAAACAGCCAAACTGGAAATGCACAGCTTCCGTGCCTCAGTTTCTCATCTATAATGTGCTGCTCATCTTGCATCACTGCCTCCCCAGTGTAGTGTGATGTTTAATTCATTCTTCTCTGAGTTACTCCCATGGTACAGCGAGTGTGAAAGACATGCGTGCTACTGTTTGCCAGGCTACACTGGCCATAGTCGAGTCTGGAGTTTCATGTGTGCTGGGAAACAATATCTCAAAACCCCCCACAATGCTGGTGTGTCCATTTCCCAGGGAGGTTCTGCCTGCCTGCATGTTTCTCTTCCCTGCTCTGATGATAACTGAGGGAGGCCTGGCTATTTCAGACACTTCCATTGATCTCCTGTGTCCTGCTCTGGTTCCCTTGAATAACTATGGCCTCTTCCTTGAGTGAGTCCCATTTAAGCTTCTCTGAGCTGGTGGTCCTTAATGCTTCTGGTCAAAACCAGTGCTGTAAACAAGGTTCCTCTAATTTTTTTCCATTCGTGGGTGGAATAAATTTTATGTGCAGTGAGGCATGTGCGGGTGCGCCCCACCAATAGAAACACATGCTGCCCAGTGTGGGAGGCTGTGAGCACTTTGCTAATCGGGTGGCACTAGAATCTCTCCTGGGCGGCCACCCAAGTGCTCAGCTTACAGGGAACCCTGGTAGGTACACCATGAGACTGAGAGAAAATCATCAGAGATAATTCTGCCATTGGTACCATCACTTCTGTGCATTAGCCAAAGCTCCTAGTGTGAGTCCAGTTTGCCTGCCTGCCCGCTTTGCCAGACAGACCTCTTCTGGGTTAAAACAATACAGTCCGACTGTAAACATCCCAATAACCAAGCCCACATGCAGTATTCATAAACCAATCGCAGTATTGACCGATCCCTCATCTGTCACAAACAAGTCTCCTGGTGCCTAGTGAGTTTTGGGGAGAGGAGATGTGTAGGTTCGTGTTGCGGGAATACCCTAGGAGGGAATGTATTCCGAAGGTTTAGGCCCTCTGAATAAGCCCAGCTGACTGCTGATTGCAGGGATGTCCACATCTTTCTCAGCAGAGGGGAGTGGTACTTGGGAGCAAGATGCTGAGCTATGCACCCCTGTAAGTCTGGAGGCAGTGGAATTTCTGCAGTCTTGTGCCAGTGTAACCAAGATCGGTCTGAACCACAGAGGTCTATCTTGGATGTTTGGATTAGTTTTAGGTAAGAAACAGCGAGTGGCTATTTTATCCAGAGTTATGCTGCACAGTGGCTTCTGTAATAATTCTGTGAACTTCCGTTTTCTGAAGGCTCTTGTGCCTTTTACGCTTGCAGTGTTGACTGTTAGAGAGCCTCAGACGTGGAAAGGAGCAGAGTTTAGTCATCACAGCAGAGAGGTGGGAGTCAGGAAATTTTGAGAACCATTGTTAAATTCACTCAGGCTTTCCCCTGGTGTGTGTCTGAGATTGGAATCCGACATGTTACCTTGTTCCCGTTCATGTGGCAATTTGTCTTTAAGGGATTATGATTGGTACATTTAGCCTAAAAATGATCCGCCCTCAGCTAGGGTCTGTCTTTACTACGCAGAAAATCAACCTGGTTAGGGTCAATTTTTCTGGGGTTTTGATTTTACTTGCCTAGTAGGGATGCAAAATCAAACTATCGGGTCGACAGTCAACCTCTGTACTCGTCAATGTGGCAAGGAGTGAGGGAGGTTGATAGAGTTTCTCCCACCATAAGGATAGCAAGATAAGTCGATTGTAGATAAGTGGATTTCAGCTGTACAATAGTGGTAGCTGGAATTGCAGATCTACAATTGACTTTAAGGTCTAGCGTAGACCTGGCCTTACATGCTACTGTATTGCTTCAATACAGAGAGGTCAGGGAGACAGCCTTTTATCCGGAGTGTCTTATAAACACAAAGCAGGGGTTAGTGGCACTGAAAATGCACTTCAATTTCCCTTTCTAAGGAAACCTCCATCACTTATTTTGGTCATTGTCAGCTAAACTGAACCATTGGGATGTTTCAAGGTTTTGTCTAAGCTGGCAAAAGGCATCCCACTGAAAGCACAAAAACTAACAATTGCACACAATTTAGTGCCTAGTGTGGAGAAAGACAACATCTGTTCACAATGTATTTCTTGATCATCATTTCTCCTAGTTCTCTCCTAGATTGAACCATGAACCACTCTTAAACAGGATTGCCCCATCTAAGCTATGTGCCAAGCGCAAATTGGAAACTGCCTGTTCTGTGTTTGCTTGGTGGCACATAGCGTGACGGTAATATGGTAGTACTAATATACAACCATGGAGTAGTTAACACGTTTTTCCATGTGATACTTCCCCTCCCCCCACCCCCCGCCAGGAAGACAAAGCCAAGAAGTGCATGCAGGGCTCATCTGAGAGCTACATTGTATAATGGGTTATTCATACAGGTCAGTGGCTGCTGCTTGATGTTGGCCAGCTGAGTACAGCAAGATGACCTAACAGGTCACCTGAGTAGTTACTGGGGCACCATGGGATCGTGGCAGGAGGATTGATTACTCTGGTGGGGCTGTTGGCCTCATGTTCTCCATCTCCCCTGGCAGTACATCAGGGAGAGTGGCATAGTGGAATCCCACTGGGTACATAGTCAGCCTTGAGCTGTGCAAATCTGCTCCAAAGGGCAGCTACTCTTCGTTCATTTTGTGTGCTGATGCTTCCGGGTGTTATACAGGCATGCTACTTGGTCCCTCAAATCCCTCTAAAGTAGGGAAGCCCCTTTGGAAGTGGGGTTCTTGATTAGCCGAGAGACAATCTCATTCCCGTTGGTGTAGCTGGGAAGAGCAGTAAGCTTTGGACACTGTTGTTGTTTTTATTTTTGTTCTTCACCCTTAAACATGTGTCATTTTGTCTCTGGAGACTTTACCTCTGGGAAGAGGTTTCCCTGCCAGCCATTGCTCTTCTCCAGGATGCTAGATTTGCATTGAGATGGCTGTGGGAAACATTATAGAAGAAAACTGCACATAGAAATCCTCAGTCCTGAGACGCATCCGATGAAGCGGGTCTTTGTCCACGAAACCTTACGCTCCAAAATATCTGTTAGTCTATAAGATCCCACAGGACTTCTTGTTATTTTTGGAGATAGAGACTAACTCGGCTACCCTTTGATACTTGAGTCCTGAGAAGGCTTATGATCACATTTCAAGAGACCTTCTCTGGTGTTTAGGTTACATCTACCTTGCAGCTGGGATTGAGGCTCTGAGACTGAGGCATTGGTAGTTGATTTAGCAGCTCTAGTGAAGACCTACCAAATCAATTGCAGATTGCTCTCCAATTGACCCTGGTACCTTACCCTCAATGAGAAGAGTAAGGTAAGTCAACAGAGCTTCTCCTGTCGACCCCATCCCTCCATGGTGTAGACTCTGCTGTAACTTGACCTAGCGTTTATCAACTCTAGCTACATTATTCATGTAAGTGTAGTTGTGTGCCTTAGGCCCCCTTATAGTAGTAGTGTAGACCTACCATGGGAATGAAACAGGTAGCTGAAGACTGTAAGACTTGTTCATGGTGTGTACTCCTGATGCTGATGGAAGCCTGCTCCAAAACAGCATTTGGTGTCCAGTGACTTTTCCCCACTGAAATTGTGGGGGAAAGAGTTTTGCTGTTTCACTGGCTGTCATGTGACCATATGCAGGCAGGGTGCTGGAGCTCTGCACTGTAGTTGGCTTATATCTGTGTGCATTCTGCTAGAGTAAGCGTCTCTAGAGGCTGCATAGCTCCCATTGAATGGGATATGAGCAGAATCAACCCCAATGGCCTCTAATGGGGTTTAGCCACACAGGCAGCATTACACAAAGCATACACTCATACGGAGCTATACCTATCTCACAGAGCTGGAAGGGATCTTCACAGGTCAGCAACTCCAGTTCCCTCAGCACAGCTAAGCACCCTCCCTGACAATTTTTTTTTTTTTTAATTCTATTTGTCCCAGACCCTTAAGTGGCCCCCTCAAGGGCTGAGCTCACAACCCTGGGTTTAGTAGGCCAATACTCAAACCGCTGAGCTATTCCTCCCCCTCTTAGCAAATTCATTTCTGGTGGCAAAGCTCCAACTTCAGAGAAGTTGGCCAAGGATGTATCCATCTTATTGGATTTTGATGCACAGACCCCATTGAAATCAATGGGCTTCAGTTACACAATTGACTTTAAAATGATTTCACAAAACCACTCCCATTACACACAATTTCTATTGGCTTGCTGTTGGGGGTTGGAACCCAGGGGGCAGCTGCCATGAGGCCCCATGATTCATAAGGCCCTGGGGCTCCCGGCCACCTCTGTTGTGCCAGCATCAGTGGCCAGAGCTTGGGGCCCTTTCATTTGCTGACAGAGCCCAATATGGTATCCTCCACACAGCCAGACCTATTGATTGGGGGAATCAGGAGAAATGAGGCAATTGCCCTGGGCCTGGTATTTCACAGGGGTCTGGAGCTCTCTGCTGCTGCTCTGCATGCAGTGGTGTTGGTGGGGAGGCCCACTGTCCTAAGACCCACCCCTTCAGCCCTTGGCCCCTCCCCTCCTACCTGGCCATGCCCCTCCTACCTTGCCTCTGGGCTTGCAGAGCTGTCAGCACCACAGCACGCAGCACTGAGAGGCGCCTGGGGCAGTGCAGTGTGCTCTGGCAATGCTGGGGGCTGCCTGAGGGAGGCTAGCCACAGCCCCACCACTTCCACCCAAGACCCTGCCCCTTCCAGGGACTCAGAGCCGCTCACCCACATACCCGCCTTGCCCACGTCTGCAGCTAGCCTCCCCCAGACTCTGTCGGCCCCACTGGATTAAATCCTATGCAGCTCTTTGAATCTGTAGAAGTTGGACTTTAAATGAATATGGAACATGGGGAAAAAATAACAATGCTGTCCTTTCTGGCAAACCCCAGTAACAAGTCCAATTTTCCATGTAGCTATTTAAACAATGGGCCTTGCTGATGACATTTTCAAGTTAATAACCAAAGGCTGGTTAAGCTGATACACCCCCTTGGCAATAAAACAATTGACAAAAAAAGGCCCTGAATGGCTTATAACTATATTTAGTCCTGTTTGAGTAAAGCTCCATGCTGTATTCTGAGCGCTGGGATAATGAATTGTGTGGCATATTGTTTGAAAGTGCATCCTCTCTTTTGGAACAGCTCCATATATTTGGTTTCCATGTTATCTGCACGGCTGTAATTAGAAAATGATGTGCCTGCTACATAACCTCCTTGTAAAGAACATATTTAAAGGGAGACAATAACAGGCCATTCCCTTTCTAAGCTATCAAAAAGAACATGGTGTTCAAGAAACTCTTACCCCTCATCCACTCCCCTCAGCCAGTTGGGTGGTCTCATTTGATAAATTTCATAATAGAAGTTTTCTTTTTCCCTTGGGAACAAACCTGGAAGTGCAGGAGAAAAATATGGTATTGGGAAACAACAAAAAATGCTGAGTGCCAGTACATTCCTGCCTTCACTAGTCCTGGTTCAAAGCGAATAGACTGGTAAAGCTGACACCAGTGGGGAGGCCTTTGGGCACAAGAGAAACTCTGCCAGGCTTTTTTCTGGTTTTGTGGCATTAGATGGGGCAAGAAGCAAAGGATTTGCTGTCTATGCTCACTAGAGAGGAGCGCTAACTCTGAGAAGTTTTCAGAAACAGGAGACCTGGCGAGAAGAGGTGAGATTTCAATAGGAGGTCCATAAAGTTTTCCAGGCACAATACAAGTGTGTGCGCAAGAGAGGTGTGGGCAATCTGTATGTTGCAGGAACGTTTGGCTTACCTCAGCCTTGGAGGAAGGTGAACTAGGTGCAGAGACACATGCAAGTTGTAAAACAAGGTGTATTATTTTTTCCCCCAAAATGGCTTTTTTGAGGCTCACAGGACCCTTGCTGGTTTCATTTTTTCCTTAAAATGAGTGGTCAAGTAGAGGAGAGCTGGAGCAGGGGTAGAGGAGAAGATTGATGGGCGCAATCGAGAAATGGCAGCTCTTTCAAGGGTAGCTAGCAGGGGGCCTTTGCAGCTAAAGATTAACATTTGAAATGAGGGAGATACTTCCATCTATGTTAAATGCAAAAGGGCTGGACGAGGAGACTAAATACCTTTTTTAATTACCACCCCCCCAGCAACCATCCAATCAAATCCCACTTCTCTCCAGGTATTTCTACCAGAATCACCCGGGTGATCTGTGGGTCCATGTTTAGAAACTCACTTCTGAGAGCTGGAATCTGGCAGGGGACTTCAGAGGCACAGCTTGGCTGAGCTACACAATAGGATGACTGGGGAGAAGCGTTCTGCGCTGCAGCCTGGCTGAGATGAGGCATTTGCCATGCTTAGAACGAGCTTGAGTGAAAGAGGGGAACTCGGCGCTCCTGCCGGAGGTTGGAGGGTGTTCAGCTTTAGCGCCAGTTCCAGATCAGAGCCATGTGTCTGTCTTCTGGCTCTTGTCGAATGGTGACCGAAGTCCAATTTCAGGGAAGTGTGGATCCAGATGCACTGCCGGAGCTGGCATCTTCCAGTTCTGATTCTGATGAGCTGCAACAGAAGGCAAGTCTGCACTGGAAGACTCAGCACAGGTCTCTCTGTGAATTGGAACTCTGTGGTTTGGATTTATGCTCCTTTAGAAAGAGTGGCTTCCTCCACCGCTTGGCTTGGGAATTCATTAGCTATGAGAGTGTCCTTTAATGGCAGCAATGTCTCCCATGCTGTGTCCCAAATGACGATATAACCGGGACAACATTTTCCACTGTTTCTGCATGACTAACAGTGACATGGCCTGTTTGTTCTCCCAGTTACCCTGGTTTAACTCTGACTCCAATGGGGAGAGTTCAGGTTGATATTACTTTCAGAATGAGATCTGGTCCATAAACCTTCGCTACTGAACCTTGTGTGAGCTGTGATCCTCGTTGTATTAGGCTCCTGGAATACTATACTTCTGGACTTTTCAGGCAGGTGAAAGTTTCCATTAGAAGCCTGAACTGTGTATAACAGGAAAGCATGAGAGATCAGGAGGAATGGGGGGAAAAAAACAGGTCGGCGGATGTTAGTTGTGACTCTATGTGGTTACAATAAAAGTGAAGCTGCATAAAATGGGACAGATGTAAAAATAAAATAAAATAAAGATGGATCAAACAGTGAAAACACAAATATGATCCCTCTTTGAACTCCAGCAAGATTCTCTAGATCAAAGGAGAGCAAACTGAATAGCAATACTGAGGAAATGGAGATTTGTTTGCTTAGTTAGATAGCTACACTGTGCTAGAGCAAGCGACTACTGCAGAATTAACAGAAATGTGATTAAAAGCCAAAACCTCCCTCACCAAGATGGCGGGGTTGCTCTATGGATCTTCTACAGGATGGCTGTTCTTCAGAATTGAAACCTGTGCGGAGATTCTTTTCCATCAGATACTACAGTGCTCAGCAAGGCATTAACACTATGACAAAGGTGGATGATTGTAAGACAAGTACCAATTTCAGCTGGGAATCAGCTTGCTCCGGAATGCTCATTAAGGGCAGGGTATATGACTTGTCAGAGCTCTGAGAAGGATGTGAAGACGCCCCTCCAACACAGCCACACATGTATCCTCTTAAGATCTCTTTCCCGCAGGTGTGTCATGTGGCCTAAGCATCCAACAAAATTACTTGCATTTCTAGTATTCCAATGAGCTGGCTTTTCATGTCAAACATCCTTTACCAGGACCCATCACTGCGTGGCTTGGGAAACTTGTCAAATACTGCTAAAAAAACCCATACAAATCAGAAAAGCGTGCCAACTTTTCTAAGGATGAATTTTTGAGGCTGAGATGATAGAGGAAAAAAAAATAAATATTTTGAAGTCTAAACTAGCATCAGTTTTTCCCTTTGGGTGTGGAGGCTTTATACCATTTTATAGCCTGCTTCGATTCACTATGATGCGGGTTTGGTGTCCCAGCAGACATGTCTTTAAGGAAAGACAGAAAACAGGATCTAAGGAATCAGCGTTGTATGCAGTTGGGAAGCTGTTTGTCACATGGGAAGAGAGTAGAGGAAAGATGCACTAGACAGGAACAAGATTTGAAATGCAAACCATAGCATATTGCTGGCTGGCTTTGCCTCAGTGCAAATAATACAGCAGTTCTTTGCCTTCCAACCATTTCAAGAGCCATAAAGTCTCCTTCCCGCATGCACACGACTTTTGCCTTGTTGCCAGTGTACTTCTTGGCACCATCCCTTTTCTACACCACATTAGTAAAAACAGGTAAAGGGATTATAGTAGCACATGTATTGAGTCTCCTGGATGCTGCTGAGGCTTTTATTTTTGTGCATTGTCCGTTTCTGAAAACAGGGTGAGTTCACCTTTTAATTGTAAGCAGGCTGAGTCACAGAATCGTAGGGCTGGAAGAGACCTCAGGAGGTCATCATGTCTAGTCCCCTGCCCAAAGCAGGACAGCCCTAACTAAATCATCCCAGCCAGGATTTTGTCAAGCTGGGGCTTAAAAAAACTTTAAGGATGGAGATTCCACTGCCTCTCTAGGTAACGCGTTCCAGTGCTTCACCATCCTTCTAGTGAAATAAAGGTTCCTTGATTTTTAGAACTTCAGTCCTCTTTTAAGTTGCATTCTTGACCTTTTAACAGCTGACTCAGTGCAAGGAAAGTTGAGAGACAAACAGTAGAGAACATAAAAGTAGATAGGACATTTTTTGGAAGTCATATTTGCCTCTGGAATAGCCCTTTCTTCTGGCCCCTCCTAGGTCACACTGTGGAATCCTTTAGGCTCTTCTACCAAAGACATCTCGATAAAATTTCTTTAACATACTTTTCTGCTCTTAAAGGAATTCTGCTGATCTATCTCTTCAATCAGCCTCAAAGAGAGAACAAGTCAATGTTCAAAACAGCTGTCTGTACAGTATTCAGAATATATTATTGACCCCCTGTTGGTGGAAGTAATATTCGAAACCCCAGGAAAGCATTCAAAGTCCTATCTAATGCAGATAGTCTAGTGTAACCTCTATGTGAATAAGACCACAGTCTCAAAGAGTGTGGTCCAAAGTCCACTGTCATCAAGGTTAGCCTACCCATGGACTTAGTGGGTTTTGGATAAGTCCCTAAGTTTCAGGCTTCTGTTTGAGGCCAGAGCCCAGGTCCTAATGTAACTCAGAAGCTGGAGGGAGCTAAGATTATATAGAGTCAATTGCAGAAACAGAAAAGTTACAGGCAGTTGAGTTTACTTACTTTCCAAAGGAAGTGTATATTTGCTGACAGAGGATGGTTTACATGTTCCATTCATTTCGATGCCTGGTGGAGTAATTGTAGTGCATTCAAGGTCAAATTGTACTCCAAGTTACACCAGTGCAAGGTCATTACAAAGCTGTGTGATCAATCTGTGTAGATATACAAGCATTCTTCCAACACTAGTTGACAAGTGTTGTCAGGACATGTCGGCTACGTCTACATGTGAAGCCAACATCGAAATAGCTTATTTCGATGTAGCAACATCGAAATAGTCTATTTCGATGAATAACGTCTACACGTCCTCCAGGGCTGGCAACGTCGATGTTCATCTTCGACGTTGCGCGGCACCACATCGAAATAGGCGCTGCAAGGGTACGTCTACACGCCAAAGTAGCACACATCGAAATAAGGGTGCCAGGCACAGCTGCAGACAGGGTCACAGGGCGCACTCAACAGCAAGCCGCTCCCTTAAAGGGCCCCTCCCAGACACAGTTGCACTAAACAACACAAGATACACAGAGCCGACAACTGGTTGCAGACCCTGTGCTTGCAGCATGGATCCCCAGCTGCCGCAGCAGCAGCCAGAAGCCCTGGGCTAAGGGCTGCTGCCCACAGTGACCATAGAGCCCCGCAGGGGCTGGAGAGAGAGCATCTCTCAACCCCCCAGCTGATGGCCACCATGGAGGACTCAGCAATTTTGACGTTGCGGGACGCGGATCGTCTACACGGTCCCTACTTCGACGTTGAACGTCGAAGTAGGGCGCTATTCCGATCCCCTCATGAGGTTAGCGACTTCGACGTCTCACCGCCTAACGTCGAAGTTAACTTCGAAATAGCGCCCGACGCATGTAGCTGCGACGGGTGCTATTTCGAAGTTAGTGCCACTACTTCAAAGTAGCGTGCACGTGTAGACACAGCTGTCATGTCTTATAATGCCTGTGCATAAGGAAACAAAGCAGCAGAGATGTAGCACTTTAAAGACTAACAATGATTTATTTGGTGATGAGCTTTTGTGGGACAGACCCCCTTCATCAGATCAATTTCATTTCCAATACAGGCTGACATTCATAAGTACAGAGGACCCCTCTCCCCAAAAAGAGAAAAAATGTAATAACTGACATGAAATAGAATTGAAGAATGGGGTGAGAGGTGTGGGGATGTTAATTGTCCTGTCTGAGATAATTATGAGCATCAAAGGTAGGGAAGCAGTCCTTGTAATGTGTGAGGTAGTTGATGTCTCTGTTCATACCACGTGTTAATGTGTCTAATCTGAATATGTACTCTAACTCACAAATCTCTCACTCTAGTATGTTGTTAAATTCTCTGTGTTCCAGAACACACATTCTCAGGTCTTTAACAGAATGGCCCTCTCCATTGAAGCATTCACTGACTGGCTTATGTGTATTGAGTTTCTTGATGTCTGCTCTGTGTCCCTTTATTCTTTGGCGTTGGTTTTGCCCAGTCTGTCCAATGTACATAGTGTGAGGGCATTGCTGACACTTAATAGCATATATAACGTTGCTGGAAGTGCACGAGAATGTGCCATTGATCTTGTAACTAACATGGTTAGGTCCAGTGATGGTATCCCCCAGAATAAATATGTGGACAAAATTGTCAGTGGGGGTCTGTTGCAAGGAAAAGTTCCAGGATCAGTATTACTGTGGTGTAGCCTGTGATTGCTGGTGAGCATCTTTCTCAGGTTAGGAGGTTGTCTATAGGAAAAGACAGGCCTGTCACCAAGAGCCTTCTGGAGTGTAGCATCCCGATCCAGAATAGGTTGTAGATTTTTAACGATGCATTGCAGGGGTTTGAGTTGGGAGCTATAGGTGATGATAAGTGGTGTTCTGTTGTTGGTCTCCGTCGGCCTATCTTGAAGTACCTGGTTTCTGCGCACAAGGGGTAGAACTCAAAGTGCTATGGAAGCTGTAAAGTTGCACTCTTCTACTCTTCGCTATGCCACTTAAGTTGCTATAATACACTCATCATTATGGTATTTAAGTGCATTATATTGCTTTGCAAGCTTCAGAGAACAAAATCTGCCCAGTGTTGTAAATTTTTAGAAGTCTACTGAATGAAAGTTGCTGTACAAATGTATAACACTCATCTAGTCAAGACAGAGACTATCCATCTGTAAGATTCATGAAGTAACAGCAAAGTTGCTTTGGAGTACCTTTATTCATATAGCTTGTCGTAGTCAAAATTACAGGGCATGTATATTTATGCCTGGTGCAGACTCTGAATGACAGATCAAAAGAGCCAGATGTTAGTGGCATTTCGGAAGATTAGTTGTTGGCTAATAGAAATCAAGTTTCCCCAAGGAGGTTTTTTTTTTTGTTTTTTTTTTTTTGCTGGGCTACATATTCCTTCAGGTTGTTCATAAGCAAAGTAAATTGGTAAATACCCATTGCTATAGCTTCATTTTTTCTCTTTCAGTCTAGGACATATTTAGCTGTTGTTTTATTTTTTTCCTTCTGATTTCCCCCCTCACCCCCCCGATTGCTTTTCAGCTATCATAACCAGAGGATTTGCATCTGAGGTTTATTTCAGTACACTGAAAAACAGATGGTAAATAGCAACAAAGAGTTCATGGATATTAACAAAAGATGTGCTGAGTTGTTTGGGTGAATTCTATGTATTTCACAAGGGCTGGGCCATGGACGTGGAATTTGCAGTGGTGGGTGAG
Organism: Carettochelys insculpta; assembly: GCF_033958435.1. NCBI lineage: Eukaryota > Metazoa > Chordata > Testudines > Carettochelyidae > Carettochelys > Carettochelys insculpta. The sequence continues at coordinate 20,283,871 of NC_134156.1, read as the reverse complement.
GAGATAGAATCAACCTATGGACCAGAATTATGTTGCTTTCAGAGTTGGTCTTATGCTTCCCTATCAAGATGTGTTGGGATAGATCCTCATGACATGATGTTTTTAGCAGGCCTTTCTGATCGCTCTCCATCTCTGGTTGCATAATCCATCAAGATTTATGGATATTGCCTGGTTGGGATTCTTTCAGGGATTACATACACATGGCTAGAACAGCAAGCCCTTTCGCACAATTGGGCAATACGTCAGCAAAAAGCAATCCCTCTGTCCTAAACGAATGTTGGGTCTTTGTTTTGTTCAATCCATCCGTCCGAAAAGAACGACTGTGCCAAGTACAAAACCTTGGCTCCAGATATGCCCTCAGATGTCTAGGACATATTGATGCAGGGTAATATTGGTTCTATGGGATTTTTTCCTTGGAACAATCCCTTTTGTTTTGGGTGGCTGTAATGCTGTCCATGGGACTTCACAGAAGGCCCTTTAGAAATTGCAAGTAGCGTAGAATTCAGTAGCCTGGCTTTTTAAAGTGGGGGATTCTTGCATAGAACATGGTGTCGTAATATGAAGGGGTTTCTGTGCGCAGCTAGAGAAATCAATCCAGGGTATCTTTGCTTAATATCGGGCTACTTACAGCTGCAGGCTGGGAATTCCTTCCCACTAAGGCAAATCCTATCAGCCACGAAAGTGCCTCTGCCAGCTCTACTGGCCAGCCAGAAGCCACACAAGCAAACCCACAGACTTCCCAGCTGCTATACGAGCCCAGACCAACAACCCCAAACTCAGGTGAGCGGTTATTAAACCTGTTTCATCTAATCCACACAGATTCTTCTGGGTCCCAAAGGGTTCAGCCACAGTCTTCAGTCAGTATGCACTTGGATCTTACCCAATCACCATGTTCACCAATGTTGCTACATATCTCTGAAGGTTTATTAACAATGAAGAATAGGGTTACAGAGAAAAATTGTTAAAGCAATACTTTACATACATTAATTACAGCTAGTGATGAAGAGCAGAGCTGTTGTATGCTGATTCTTGAAAGTCTCTGAAAGCCGATTCTGTAAGGAATATAATTCCAGGTTACATAGTTTTAATTACTGGAGAACTGTAGATCCGGCCCACTGGGGTCAAGATGCTGGAACACGGACCCTTGGAGACAGGCACACGTACCAGAAGACAAAAGTCTGAGATGGACTCTGCTAGGTCCGCCAAATGGTTCTCTCTTGTGTCCAAGGACAAAGCCGTTTCTTCTTCCCATTGGTCCTTGAGGGTCAATGTCATCTGACCCAGGTGAGCTGCTGTGGCAAAATGTCATTGGTCACTGGTTTTGCCAGCATGCCCAGTCATTTACATGGCAGAGGAAATGGATGTCTGCGTATCTGATTTCCATTCCTTTGCTCAGCCCAGGTCACCTGACCAGTCCCAAGTTTCTAAAATGTGGATTTGATGTTTGATTTGGCATCTGATTTCAATTCCTTTGTTTAGTCCAATATCCTGGTGGGGGCTGAATTCACACCTATTGTGAATCTTAGCCCCGAAACACTTTCTAACACAGGTCCATAGCTAAAATCTATAATGTTACCTAACTGCATGCTCCGGGACATATAAGTAGCATACATAAAACTGGGACATCCTCAGCTTTCATGAGACACCTCACATGCCCACCCCCCCCTGCAGCACAGTATTTGGAGCCAATAGATACGGATGCACAAAATGGCTTCCACATCCAATATAAAAATCCATTCATGTGACTGTCTGCTTCTCTGTGATCTGCACTGCCTTACAGTCTACCATCAGGTGAGGTTAAAGTGGTGGCTTCTCCCTATCAAGACCTATGTGGTTTGAGGCCTGGCTACATAAGGAACAGCTGCTCTCCTTGTGAAGGCAGCTGCCATCCATTGAAGTACCTGAGCAACAGCCTGACCTGTTTGAACTAGAGTGGGTCTCATGGCCAAACATTCTTGGGGACAGCTTGTTCTGAGGAAGCAGTTTTTGAATATATCCTGCACTGCAGTAGGGCCACCTAGTGCTGGAAGAGCACATGGCTGCTTTTGGCACTTGGACTCCATTTTATTCTCAAAATGCCGTTGTCCATACAGCATGACCTTGCACATGAGGCTGTTCTACATGGAAGGTGCCATTTGGTAGAACAAAATGGCATCCTCTGCACAGCATGCCTGCAGCGGGGTTGACAGCCGCGACAGCTCCTGGGCAAGGAAGTAGTGGGGGCCTGGCTGTCTGGCCGAGAAAAGGGTGGAGCTTAGGGCAGCCAGCTCTTGGCACCACCGAGACTGTGGTGCAGGGTCCCTTCCCCCATGGCTACATGGAGTGGTGCTATCCCTGCAGTTCAAAGGATTCCGGAGCTCAGGCCATTGCCAGGGTGACAGCCAGACCTCCAGGCCCCTTTGAAATGCTGGGCCCTTGCCTCCCCACCCCACACTCCCGCTTCCCTCTGGGTAGGCCTGCATGCATGTGAAGGAGGCATTTATTAAACAAAACAGCTCCAACAAAACACAGCTAAGCTTGCACACAATTTAAGTTCCAGCATTGTCTCCCTCGTTTACCAGGGACCACATCCCATCTGGAGCACTCCACTGTATCTAGAGTGGCTGAACAGACTATTGCAAGTAAGCCTATCAAAACCATCCAGCTAAGTGGCAAAGGTGAGACCTGCATCTAAACTTCCCTAGGGCTGAACCAAAATCTGTTCAGAGCCAGGAGTTTGCTTCAATTTGCTGAAAGGAAAAGACCCAGCCACCAATTTTAGGTCTGCATTAGAACACAGTCAAATTCTGACGTGTTTGGATCCAGGGTTGTCAGGCCTGTTGATGGTATCTAAATTAAAAGACCAAGAGAAGGCATCAGTGCTTTGTGATATTCTGGTCAAAGGGCCTATGATAGATATTAACAACCAGGGCCAGCATTAGGGACCTGTAATATCCACAGTGCTGGTGTGACCGTTGTAATCCACAAGGCTGATCTTGTGTACCAAAGGCCTCTTCTGACTCCTTCCCCAGATGTAGCATCAACTGCCAGAGCAGTGAGGTGCACCCCTTGGTGGGATGTGGAGGAGAGTTGGAGTGCAGTGAGTTCAGCTTGGCTATCACAGGGTGTGGAGAAGGCACGTCTCAATTTGCCCCCAGTCCTGTTTCTGGCTTGGCTCCTGACTGCAGCCCCAAGTACCCAGCCCTGGTCACACCACAGCTCCCAGACAGTGCAGATCAGGTAAGGGGGGAACACTGCTCTAGAGGCTGCCTCATGAAGGTCACTGTAAGTGGGGAGGAGGTTGTGGCCTTCATCTGCTATTGTTCTTAGCCACGTGGGAGTCAGAGCGTATTCTACCCTTCCATGGGCGTATATTCAATTCCAGAATTTGGTAGACCTAGTGTCACCAGTCAAGGCCTTCTTTGTAATCAGCTGCAGAGCTAGAGGGACAAAGAGAACCATGGGGTCTTTCTGCAACCAACCACCTATATGAAGTATGCTCTTTATACTCCTAGCAATTGGATCCTGTCTCTTCTCTGCCAAGGGGGAACTATAATTACCCTCAGATATATGGTGGAAGCCAATTAGTACAAAAAAAGAAAAAAAAAAAAAAGGGGAAGGGAGAGAATCAGACAAACCCAGGAGGAATGAAAGGGAGCCCAGAGCCTGGGGCTTAACCATAACACCAACAAACCGAATGAAAAGAGTACTGTTGCAGACCACAGAAGTTGTGGGAATGAAGAGAGAAGAGAAGCGATACGATAAGGCTGGCTGAGTTGATGTAACGAACCTCAGACCTCTCACTGCATGGGCTGCACTACAGATGCTTCCTTGTGTGGGAAAAATCAACAACTGGAATGGCTCTGTCTTTCCACGGCGACCAACCTATACTTAAGTGTGATTAAAATGCTTTGGGCAGAGGAAATGCCCTGTAGTTGGAGCCAAGCATGGGGACATCCTTTCTCCCTTGGATGGATGTTTGGGTGGTTTATGTGGCCTACTATATTCTGAGCTGGGCCCAAGTCAGTTAGGCACTGTTTCAAAGTATTTTCTCATGCAGCCCAAGGATTTGTTCATGCCAAGGAGAAATCTGCAACTTGAGGAAATGATAGCAGAAAGGCATTCTGTGGACAATCCCTACCCGGCCACGAGGTTAGCCAGCAAACAGCACTGCCCGATTCTCCGCTTCAGGAGTCAAGCTGGCTTTTGAGGTTATGAGATTTAGTGGGCTTTTGGCAAAGATAAAGGATAATATCTGATCTGACCCCTAGCAGGGGACAATATGCTGCTTTTGCAGAGGGCTGGGATGATTTGAACTACAAGATGATTAGTCCCTAGTAGTTCTTTCCTATCATTCTAAGACCAGTTAGGATTTCTGCCCCAGAGATGACATAGAGTACATCTTTCCATTCAGTCGCTGGCAGCTTGCAGGGGATCACAGTGTGGGAAAGGACTTTTTGCTTACAAATCTTCTGCCCTTAATGTCCTGAAATGTTTCCATTGTAGGGAATGATGAGAACACATCTTCACAAAGTCAGGTAACTTAGGAAATAACAGGATGACCTTGTAAAATCAGTGCTGGCCCCTTTCCCTGCCGTTGTAGACTTAAATGCCAACAAAGTATCAATCCTCCTTGTTTCTCATTCACTGTAAACTGCTTTTGACACCCAGCCACATGTTGTAACGTTGCATTGAGGACATTTAAGCTGTGTCTACACGTGCACGCTACTTCGAAGTAGCGGCACTAACTTCGAAATAGCGCCCGTCGCGGCTACACGCGTTGGGCGCTATTTCGAAGTTAACTTCGACGTTAGGCAGCGAGACGTCGAAGTCGCTAACCTCATGAGGGGATCGGAATAGCGCCCTACTTCGACGTTCAACGTCGAAGTAGGGACCGTGTAGACGATCCGTGTCCCGCAACGTCGAAATTGCCGGGTCCTCCATGGCGGCCATCAGCTGGGGGGTTGAGAGATGCTCTCTCCCCAGCCCCTGTGGGGCTCTATGGTCACTGTGGGCAGCAGCCCTTAGCCCAGGGCTTCTGGCTGCTGCTGCGGCAGCTGGGGATCCATGCTGCAGGCACAGGGTCTACAACCAGTTGTCGGCTCTATGTATCTTGTGTTGTTTAGTGCAACTGTGTCTGGGAGGGGCCCTTTAAGGGAGCGGCTTGCTGTTGAGTCCGCCCTGTGACCCTGTCTGCAGCTGTGCCTGGCACCCTTATTTCGATGTGTGCTACTTTGGCGTGTAGACGTTCCCTCACAGCGCCTATTTCGATGTGGTGCCGCGCAACGTCGAAGTTGAACATCGACGTTGCCAGCCCTGGAGGACGTGTTGCTACATCGAAATAAGCTATTTCGATGTTGGCTTCACGTGTAGACGTAGCCATAAAATATCACATAGGGCTTATCTACACTACAGCAGATGATCAACAAGTTCAGGGTCGATCTTCCGGGGTTTGATTTCATGTGTGCATGAAACTGAGCTCATGAGATGTGAGGAGTAAAGAAGGTCGAAAGGAAAAATCTCCCATCGACCACCTCTTGGGAAGATGGACACATTAGCCAAGTGCAGAAACATCCATTTTTGCTACCCAACTGCATAGCTAAAATTGTGTATTTGTGGTCGACTTCTATGTCTTGTATGGACGTAGCCTGACATGGTGTTACTGTAAGATTCCATAGGCTAACCAGAGATGGAAAAAATGCCCCAAAATTTATCTGAGTAATAGTGCAGCTGTTTTCACTTGTGGATACTTGAGTACAATAAAGGTGTGATGCGAACTTTTACTCAAATAGTTTTCCAGAGGGACAGCAGTAACTTGTACTTAAGTACATGGCATGTTCCCAAAGCAGCTGTACTTTTACTGAAGAAACTTTTTGGGTGCTTTTTCCACCTCTGAGGCTAACAGACATAGTTCTATTTTTTGCAAAATACAGAAACCGATTTTGGACAGCTAACAACTAATATGTGTTTCCTTCTTTTGTAGAAGGAGATATTTCAAACTCTTTCATTGCTTCTCCAGATCAGGGCAATTCTGTCCCCCCCCCCACCATTCCCTTGGAGAAATTTGTTCCTTCTGCCTAGTGTTGTCCTTTCCTCTTAGTGATAAGACATCTGTAAATGCTCTCTGAAACTCTTTACAGAGCTTCCTTTCTGACCACTTTGAAGCAGACCCGCAGGAAGACCTCAGTACCAGCTGAAAATATCTCGCAAACTGATAAAGAAGTGCAGGTACAGCTAAATACACAGGGTAATAAGGATTAGTAAACTCAAGGAGGTTTGTTTGGATTGAAGATTGAGCTGAAATATGAGATTTCGTTTCAGCCAGAATTAAACTGAACAGTAGGTGCTGGATATGTATACACACACGAAGAACAAATCTTTCTCCCCTTCCCTCAAAAAAGCAGTGAAATTTCATCCCCAGCTCATAAGATTTTTAAATGCTCCCTGCTTTTAGTTAAGCAATGAAATTGCCAAACCAGAACACTTGTTTGGGTATCTCTCTACCTGCCTGCAGGTCTGTACGACACTAAGGGCATGTCTCTACACTTACCAGGTTGAAGGGTCAATTTCCCAGAATTTGGTTTTTTTTTGTGTGTCTGGTAAAGATGTGTGAAGTCGATCTCTTTGGGGGCCGCAGTTTACCCCCATACTCCTGCTCTCACGAAAAGTCAGAGAAGTCAACGAAAGAAATGCTCCCATCTACCTTCCTCGGAAAGGACAGATCTTACAGTCGTCTGCAGATACGGCGATTCTAGCTACAAAATTGCTGGAGCTAGAATTGCATATCTGCAGTCATCTGTAAGGTCTGGTGTAGACCAAGCCTTAGGCTGTCTCCATAATACCCCCACAAAATCAACCTGCCCAGGGACTATCTTCTGGGGTTCAATTTTTGTGCATCTAAGAACATAAGAACGGCCATACTGGGTCAGACCAAAGGTCCATCTAGCCCAGTATCCTGTCTGCCAACAGTAGCCAATGCCAGGTGCCCCAGAGCAGGTGAACCGAAGACAATGATCAAGCGATTTGTCTCCTGCCGTCCATCTCCCAATGGTAGGTTGACTTCATGCATCCCTATTTGGTCAGTGTCTACCCCTCTACTCCATGCGAGGAGTAAGGGAGATCCATAGGGTTAAGCTCTCCCATCAACCTTCGTCGGTGAGGATGGCCACGTAAGTAGATTTCAGATAAGTTAATTCTAATTATGCAATTGTCGTAGCTGGAATTACGTATCTGAAATTGACTTAGTTTGTCAGTGTAGACCTGGCCTTAGATATGTCTGCAATTATTTGATTAAATAGAAGCCAAAAGGTAGTCACTGGCATCAATTGAGATTCTATCATATATTCTGACTAATTCTATCCATGGAAATAAAGTGCACTTTAAATAATGGGGAAAAAAATAATAATAAAAAAGATAATGTGGTCAAAGCTCATTTGAAGAAATGACATGTTTAAAAACCTGACATGACTTAAAACAGAATCGTATAAGTTCCTTTGCTAAAATGCTTTCAGGACATATTAGATATAACAATAGTCTTCTACATGAAAATGGCTTTGAAATCTTAAAAGAAAAGTATTTTAAAAGAAAAGAATTTTTGCGGGTGCATTAAATTGGACGTGAATATGACAGATTTCAAAGACTGTCAAAATAACGAATTTACATCATAAATGCACCCGCTCTCTTTTTAAAGGCCTCTTCAACAACTCAGGAAGGCGTTTAATGGTGAGCAAGTTCAAAGTGTCATGGACTCCCAACTGGTATGAAAAGGAGGCAATACCCACTATACTCTGTGTTTCAGATAATGTATCTGTCTCTTTTCAAGTTAATAAACTGCACTCCTGTCAAATTGCAGGTAAATGAAAGCGACCAAGACATTGTTTTCCCCACATATTGCTAAGAAAGATATCTCCCAATATTTCTGAACAACCAGTATGCTAAAAAGAACTTGAAATGAATCCACCCTGCAGTTATTTTACAGCATCAAAGACAATGAAATTTCCACAAAGGCACTTTCTGAAGTTTTAAATGCTTTATTTCTGATAGCAGCTCATTAAGAAGCTTCCAAAGCTTTTTATTGTTTCAGAGGCAGTCATCTAAATTTTTAATCATTTAGTAGTGCAATGTGGTCATGTTACTCACTATCTCTAAAAACCCTTTTTTATTTTCTAAACAGTAATGTCAACATAGTGTTTCCTTGAATAATTGTTAGGTAGGGCCATGCTGAAGGAACATCTCTGATTATGAGTGAAAGAGAATTTTTCAAGCAGCTTTTGCAATAGAGAATCTTCACATTTCAGGAAATTAAAATTCAGGGTCCTTATTTTGCTAAGCTGGCCACTGATATTTCCATCAATGGCCTCGTCTGAGAATTTTAGCCTAGATCTTTATGGCTGAGGCTATGTCTACACTGCAGGGTTTTTCAGAGAGATCTCATTTCGATGTTCTGATGTCCAAATGTTATTTCTGAAAAGAGCATTCGCACTGCAAGAGTACTACTGAAATTGAGCATTCACACTAGAGCCCAACTTTGAAATAAGAGCAATGATGGGATGCCTCCCTGGAGTCCAGTTTAGTCCTAATTACCTTTTCATAACAACAAGAAGTCTTGTGGCACCTTATAGATTAACAGATATTTTGGAGCATAAGCTTTCGTGGGCAAAGACCCGCATGCATCTGATGAAGCAGGTCTTTGCCCATGCAAGCTTATGCTCCAAAATATCTGTTAGTCTATAAGGTGCCACAAGACTTCTTGTTGTTCTCGAAGCTACAGACTAGCACGGCTACGTCTCTGATACTTGTTACTTTTTCATAGTACACACTGAGTCCATTTCAAAATTAAAATGGGGGGCTGGGTGATAGTCATTTGTTTTGGTGGCGTTACTATTTCAAGTTACGTGCCCTGTTATGCCAGAATAACAAGCTTTGCAGTGTGGATGCAAGGGATTTTTCCAGGAAAAAAGGGTTTTTCCCCCCACTCCAAAAGCCCAGTGTAGACAAGATGGTTGTCCTGGGTTATTTCGCTTGTTTGCCTTCTTGCTTTTCAAGGCTAACTAGAATGCTCCAAAGGAGAACTTTAAGGGTGGAATCCTGTGCTTTAATATGTGAGAGCCTTGGGAATGGAAGAGGGTTTAGGGAAACTTGACATTTCCTCCCCCCAACACCTAACCCCTTTGTGGCAGTTCTTCCCATCCCGTTCATGGTGAGCACTAAAGCAGGAGACCTGCTCTGGCAACCTAGCACCACGGTGTGCTGGATACAGGCTGCATCCCTGTCTCAGGACCGCTAGCGGCTTCCTGAAACCAGTGTCTGGCACTAGCCACGGATGAGTCAACCCTGTTCTTCCAGATCAACAACGTGCCCTCCAGGCTAGCATTCTATGCCTGCATCATCCCTGTGTAGCCTACCCTGCCTTGGCACGATGACACTAGTGTTGGAGCTTTCACTGATTTCACTTTGCTTCCCAGCCCAGTACAATTGCACTTGTTAAGGGCAAGGTGTCACGCTCAGCGACTGGAACTGTCAATGCTCACGCTGTCATCATTAAGAAGGAGATCACAAATTGTTCACTGTCAAATCTTGTATTAAATTTCTCCTCCCAGCCCCCCTCAACACAGCCTCTTTGGGGACTTGGAGTTTCCCCTTCTCACAAACTTAGTATTGGATGGAAGCTATATTACAGCTCAGGCATCATTTCTCTCTTTGCACCTAATTAAAGCACCGTCAGTTTCATGGTAAGCCAATTACAAAGAGAGATGGGGCTGGATCAGAATATGCCTGGATTTGCCTCCAGGTAGATAAAGGCCAGTGTCTTGTTCTGTTGCTTTCTGGTTCCTGTTATAGAGAAGTTAAAAAATCAAATGAGAAGCTTGGAATACCAATTAATGCCAAAGAGTGCTTGGAGATCATCCTGTACAGACTTGCACAGAAGATAAAGTATAATAATTTAACATTCATCTGTTTTACAGCACTTCACATTTGAGCGTCTCAAGTCACAGATACTAATCCATTCACAATACCTCTTCCAGCTCTTGTATAGGTAGGGAAACTGAGGCTCAGAGAAAGAAAGGCCCCTTACAAAGTCAGCAGAAGAGAGCAATTGCTTGTTTTAACAATGACACCATATTTCCTCTCTTGGATGATGCATATAAACCCATAACCTTCAAAGGATCTTCTTCCTTGCAGAGAAGAGTTAAGTGTTGAATCCCGCGAAATAGTTTTTTATTTGCTATAGAGATTAGATACCTCTATATCAGGGGTCAGCAACCTTTCCAAGGTGGAGTGCTGAAATTTGACTGTTTGACCTTTATGTACAGTCTGAGTGCCAGGGATACTTTTTAAAGTCATTAATAGCCCTATTTACAACAGCTTCATTGGTAAATAAATGAAGCTGCAGAGCTTTACCATTTAGGTGGTGGTTGGTGGCATTATCTAGTCTTCTGTAAATCTACAGGCTGCATGGCTTTGAGCAAGCTCCTGGCTGCATGGGGGAGGAGGGGCAGGGGGGAGCTCTCAACTTGTGTGCCACTCTTGGCATGCATGCTGGGGGTTGCTGATCCGTGATATAGACCTACAGCCTTCAAAGGATCCTTTTTCCTTGCAGAGAACAGTTAAGTATTGAATCGAGCTAAATAGCTTTGTACTGGTTATAGAGAGAGGTACCTCTATAAAAATATCTCAAAGGCTGGGGTGGCAGGCAAAGTAGGGGGTTATTTTGCTTTAAAAAAAACTGAACGTGACTTCCCAATATGCTCCTCATTCTGCCTCTCTTCCTTTGCATTGTAAATAGTGTTTCCGTCAGTCAATGAGGGAAAAGCAATTTGCCTGAACTCAGCTTTGCCATGCAAATTGTTTCAAAAGACAATTGGTTATTAACTTGAAGCTGAGAGAGAGACCAGTCTGTGCCCTGCCCCCTGGACAGGCTCTCAGCTTCGGAGGCAGAATGGCAACTTGACCGAGAGGCAAGAGGCTCTCAGCTGGTTACAATTAACCAGTCATATGGGAATAAAAAACAAACCCAGCAACTCATGAAGTCAGCTTCTCCCCTTGCCCCAAACCCTGGGAAAGGATTAGTTGCTAACCATTTCTATCAAAGCTAAAATGTGAGCTTGGCTGGCTATCTGGCCCAGAGGCGTCAAAGCTGGGTCTGGGTGCAGAGGATACCCTCCAAGGCAGGATTTCCTTGCCTTGTAAGGAGCTGCGGTGTATGTTCTTGGGCTTTCGGTGCGGTGCTGGGCTCTCCCGATGTTCTGAGCATTTGTCAGCTGTCAGTTTTCATGTCCGTATATACGGGGGTGGGGGGGGATCTCCGTTTCCTCTGTCAGTCAAGCAAGATTCAAATGATTTTCCCTGATAGGTTTTAAATACCAGCCCTTCTTCTACTGATGCTGACATGCTTCCAAGAGCACAAACATTCACCCAAACCCAGCATCCATCTAATTTGCTTGCTCGGTTGTGAAAAGAGCTGCCGAAAAAGCCCTTAACATTTACATCTTTTCATCACTCTCCAAAATCCTGTGGTTTTCTGCTGAAAATCCTCCTCTTGGTCAGGTTCAGTGTCTGAGCCAGAAGCAACAGCCTCATTCTGGAGTTTCTTGTCTTTTTCACAGCAAGGTGTGTATGGACCTCCTGGAAGATCTCCAGTTCTTTTTTTTTTTTTGATAATAACAGAGCTATTAGACTTCACGTGTCTCGAGTCTGGTAAGGGAGAAAGAAGGGGAGTCTTGCCTTATATTAACATGGCTTATTCAGGCAGGCAACTGTCCTAGGGATGCTCTTGTTAGTATAAAACTTCCCAGGCAGGTGGCTGCCACTGTTCTCTCTAATTTTTTTTCCATTGACAGGTGGAATAAATGTTATTATGTGCACCAAGGCATGTGCAGATGTGCTCCACCAATAGAAGCCCAGGCTGCCCACTGTGGGCTGCTAATCAGCTGGGCAGCACCTGACTCCCTCCTGGTTGGTCACCCAAGTGTTCAGCTTACAGGAAACAATGGTGGTTGTGCATATGTAATCTACAGTATAAAATATACTCTCCCCTGATAGACAAGGCCAGGGCACTCTTCACTAGCTAGGGCAGCTGCAGTAGAGATCATGTGATGTAAACAGAGAGGCCTGATGAAAAAGAGAACATGCTGTTTGCCTTAGGAAGTGTTACTGCCAGGAAAAAAGAAAAAAATGGATCTGCTATACGAGTGATGTCCAATAGTAATTCAAGGATCACCACACTTGTGGTTGTTATCCTTCCATATTCACCACAGACTCCCCCATCCAGCTGTAAATAAATGCCCTCCCCCAGAGCCAGGCCCCCCCGTGTACCATAAAAATGCATGTGGCTGAACGCAGAACACGGAACCACAGTGCCACTTGGTCTCGGTGTAACCTGTAAGCTACATTTCTGTGGTAATTGCCAGCCTGGGTTCTCACAGCTGTCATGCTGCTGCAGGGAGGGTGTAATAGATGATTCTGCTTTGTTACAGCAGCCTTTTTGGATAAGCATTGCTAAGTTTCTGACGTGTTCCTTGATGTGACCCACTGCTGCTTCCTAGCTTATGCAGGAGCTGCAGCCCCCTACAGCTTTCACTCCCCAGAAGAATGATTTACCTTGGGGAGGAGGATGATGCTGGTCTTTTCAAAGCTGATGTCTGTAGAAAAAGAGACTGAACTTGCTATTTGAAGTAGGCGCTTCAGTGATGCCTAAACATCTCAGGTACCTAACTAGTTTCAGTGTTTTTGAAAAATCCAGCCATGCACCTAGCTGCATCTATAGTTGCCTAAATATTTTTGAAAACCTGGCCCAAAATGTCTAGAAAGTGTGGTGTCTAACCTGGTTGGCAAAAATGAGCATCTTTTTGATTCAAAGAAACAACTTGATCCACCGTGTAACCACAGGAAATAGCCAAGTTTTGTTTCAGAATACAACGTGTCATCCGCAATTGCTGAAAATAAGCTCCTCTGCATTTCCTGAGTGATACCTTCCTGTGCACCGAGGATTAGGTTGCGCCACCCTTGCATGCACAGAATGGTAACTTACATCTTGAGAAATTCCACCAGTACCAACAGAACAAGAGGTACCTTAATCCACACATTGACATGGATAAGAATATCACAATCTGGCCCTAACTCAGCATAAATCCAGACAATTTCTCTGTTTCTTAGGATGTGCACTAGTAAGGTAATTCTTCTCTTCACAGGCTCCACCCTTCATATTTCTTTCTGATCACAAAACTGTAGGAAAATTCTTTTCCACTTTGACTTCCGGCTTGCGTCATGTTACTCAACTGCTAAGCCTGGCTTTGAAAAGCAGACAGCTCCTCAATGTCACAAGCAAACTGTGTGCTCTGGTCCAGACAGCTCCTCTCCAGTTGTGATTTGTGGCTGTCTGACAATTTCATAGCTGCAGCACCAATGTCCTCACTTTTCCTGAACTGGAGCCATCTCTCCGTAGACCTGGACAGGGTCCACTGGGCTCACTGCACATTTGGAATGTTTTGCAGGGAACTGCTGCTTCTCTTGAAAGCTGGGGAAGTAAATCACGCAGGCAACCCCATGAGCCTCCATGAAATTCTGTGGCATGGTAAAACCTATCACAGCAGCTGAATTCAATCCTTTGGCTTGCTGTCTTCCTCTTCTCCCATTTTAAAGAATGGTTTTGATTTCCACACTTACATATACACAACGTGTTAGGACAGGTCTACGCTAGACCTTAGTTGGTTATAGAGACTCACTTCCAGCTATGGCGATTGCGTAGCTGGATTTGACAAATTTATGATCGATTTTTATCTGGCCATCCTTACTGAGGGAGGTCAACAGGAGAAACTCTGATAGTTTGACTTTGTGCATCCCCGCTAGATGCGCAAAACTAAACCCTGGAAGACTGACCCTAACAGGGACGATCTCCCGGGTGTTGGGTAGATGTACCCCAAAAAAGGCAGGTGCAGGTCTTTTGCAAGAGGGTAATAATCACATCTGCTTCCCTGAATACAGGTTGAGAAATTACCCTGTTCTCCCCTCAAGGGAGCTGTGATGGCAGAGGGCCCCTTCCTGCACAGTAATTGTCACTGATCTAATACTCAACAGCTGCTTAATAAATCAGACAAAGAAAATACAAGATCCAGTGGCTGAAAACTAGGAAAGGTGAGGTGGCAATAAGGGGCAGATCTTAATTCAGGAGTCTAATAAACCAGAGGAACACCCTCCCAATGGGCGAGGGAAGTTTATTTATTGCTTAGAGTCTTTCTAAATCCAGGGTATATTTTTAGAACAGTGGTTCCAAATCCATTTCACTAGTGAGGTCCCCCCACCAAAAAACACTCTTTGCAGATCCTTGATCACGCCCCAACCATTTGCAGACCTCCGTCAAAGCCAAATCTACCCACTATGTACACTTCATTAAACAAAACAGGAACCAAAGTAGATTTTTTTTCAGCCATTAACATTATTGGAAGACATTTAATTTAAAATAATTAACTCTGATTTGTTTAAAACTTATTTTTCTATGATCATTTTTATTTATGTTTTATTTTTTCATGGACCACCTGCAATACCCTCACAGAACCCCAGTGGTCTGAGGACCCCAGGTTAGAAGCGCTGGTTGGGCTAGATGCAGGAACCACTGGGTAAAATTCAATGGCCTCGATTTCCCAGGCTAGATAATCATTAAAGATTTATACCAGAAGGAACCATTTCATCTATGAAGCATATCCTGGGAACTTTTAGAACGCTCCTGTTTGTGCATTTTGGGCAACCTGTTGACAGCACTAATATACCTTGTTCATGATTTACAAAAGTTCGCTCTCCGCCTGTAATCATCCAATGAGTCACACTTGGCACTGTGCCTCTCAAGTCCCTTGTGGCTTACCTGATCTCAAAGCTCATAGTCTGAGCACCCCAGAACTATAGAGGTCCTAGATGAGTCTGATATGACAAGACCAGGAGAAGAGATCTGTGTAAGCCTGAAGGCCTATCTGTCTCCCTAAAAGAAACAAGCAGTCCTGTAGCACCTTAAAGACTAAACCTTTTATTTTTTATGTGATGAGCTTTTGTGCATCTGCTTTTTTGTGAAGCTACAGACAAACTCTGTTCCTCACTCACCTTGTCTCTACTACCTGGGCACCATCATGGCTACAACAACACTGCATAAGTCCTCTCCAGTCATCCAGCCATGTCACTATTATTGGCACAAGTGGCACAAAGACCGTGCACATTTGTCTTTTCTTTTGCTATGACGCACCCCTTACAAGTCCTCGATGCTTAACACTTGCTTTGGTATGTTTTCCACTTCTCCAGTGAGAGAAAGTTGCACTGCCTCAAGTGTTAATGTGGCCAATGAATGTTTACTGGAACAGGTGTGAAAAGCCCAATGCGTTGAAAAATCGGGTTGAGTGCGTGGCCATCTGTGGCAGGTTTGTAAACTGAGGCTATTTATCCAAAAGTCCTTTGTTTGTCTGTTGGCCACTGGAGAATCTGGTTTGAACTGGTATAGACACGACCTTCCCTCGGGGTGGGATGGGGAGGGTGGTTCATGTTGTAACCCTCTGATGTTTTGGAAACCCTTTCAGTGCTTAGGACACTAGTTTTGAAATTTCCGTAAGATTGCTGGGAGGATGAATACATTAAAGCTTGTGAAGCTCTGTGATATCTACTGATGAAAATGCCAGATCAGTTTATTTTATTTATTACTCAAGCATGGGGTACTCTGGATTTCTTTTTTCTTCTTTGCAGCTTCTTCATTTCGCTCATGCATATTCTCTTGTGAAACAGCAGCACGTGATGGGTTTGCTGTTGTTACACTTCTCAGGAAGCTGGGCACAAAGGTTGCTCTCCATTTGACTTACTTGACTTAAACCCTTGTACTCCAGGTGAAACATAGGTCACCTACAAGTCTCCCCCACTTCACTCTGTCTTGAGACAAAACTTCTAGTTGATTCCAGCAGTACCCCAGTTGTTGTTCTTCAGTCTCAGTAGATCTTTTCCACGTTGTCCAAGATCATTCTCTTTTGCATTTTCCTTGTGGTTTCCATATGAGACCTTGACGGACTACGCTGGATGATGGTTTTCTGAGAGTCTGGCCGAGCCATCCCTACTTTCTTCTCTTGATTTGAACATCAAGTGGTTCTTGTCCTGCTTTGTTCTAACTCTCCTCATTTGTGACATTCTTACCATTTGATGGGAAGGGTGTTCCTCAGGCATCTGATTCTTCAAATCACAAGCTATGGACAGTTATACTTTTTAGTATGCCAGGTCTCACATCCATATATTTGTGTTGAAGATCTACAGTTTCATCTCGGCAGATATCTGTGAACTCCATATGGATGAAGAGTCTCGTCTGCAGCTGTTGCTTTCCCTACCCTGGCATTGATATCCTTGTCTGTTCCTCCATCTCTGCCCATAATACTCTCCAAGTAAGTGGACTGCTCCACATCTTCCAGCTCACCCCCTCTTAGTGTGGTGGTGGTGGTGGTGGACTGGCAGATCCTCATTGTCTTGGTCTTTCCCTTGCTAATGCTCAGTCCATTCATTTGAGACATTTTTGTCAAGTGCTGTGACCTTTTCTTCCATGCCTTCATGTTGGTGTGAAAAGAGGGAGGCATTGTCAGCAAGACCAACATCCTCTAGCTGTTTGAAAAGTGTCCCCTGAATGCCCTGTTGATGACCATCTGTTGTCTTGCTCATAATCCAGTCTGTTGTGATCAAGAACAGGAAACGTGACAATAGGCACTGTTGTCGCACTCCTGAGAGCATGCTGAAGGCCTCTGTCAAGACACCACCATGAACAACTTGGCATTTCAAGGATTCATATGTTGAATGGATCAGGATAATAATTTTGGGTTGGATGCCACAGTGTTGCAGCAGTTTCCACAGAGTGTCTGTCTCAGAGCTGTTTGAAGGCTTTTTCAAAGTCCATGAAGGCTATGTGCAGGGGGAGTTCTGCTCAAGCGACTTATCTATGATCACTCTGAGAGCTGCTATTGGGTCAGTACATGATCTCTTGCTTCAGAAGCTGCCCTGTTGTTCCCTGAGCTGTCTTTTGATTTCTGTCTTCATTATCGCCAAGAGAATCCTATTGAGCACTTTTCCTGGAATAGACGGTAACATAATGGCCCTCCAGTTCTTGCATTCCTACAGGTTGCCTTTCTTAGGAAGCTTGATAAGGTAGCTATGTTTCCAGTCTTGTGGGATCTCCTCATTGTCCCAGATAGATTATACATTATGTTGACTGATGTCTCACTGCCTGTCTTGATTGCTTCTGCAGGCTGTTGTCTGAAGGAGGTGCTTTTCAGATTAGCAAAGGCTTTTCTGATTTCTCCTTAAGTAGGTCTTGCTGTTAATTGACAGAGGCGTATTTGCAAGCGGTAACTCCAGAGGTTCCATGTGG
The DNA here is from genome assembly GCF_033958435.1 of Carettochelys insculpta. Lineage (NCBI taxonomy): Eukaryota > Metazoa > Chordata > Testudines > Carettochelyidae > Carettochelys > Carettochelys insculpta. The sequence continues at coordinate 20,266,518 of NC_134156.1, read as the reverse complement.
GCAGGACAGTTCTGTAGCTCTTCATTGTTCTCCATTTTTATATATATATTTGCTTTATATACATTTTTATCTATGTTCTCTTGACCCTTCGTTGGGAGGGCAGTGAATACCAGCATATCATATGTCAGAATTTGAACTCTTGTGCCAACGTACATAGCCTGCCCTGTCTATCTGTAGCGCCTCTTACTCAAGAGAATGGCAATGGGGACTTACAGCTTAAATTTGCATTCTTGGGGAACACCCAAATATCCACCGAAATCGATGGGAGTTTTGGGCACCCTGAGAGCAGGACTGGGGACCTTCACCTTAAAGTGAAGTGCCGTTATGCAGAGGGTGGGCCAGGGAACCTGACACCTCAGTGATGACTGTGGTGTAAGACCAGAACAGATTAGAATACAGAAGCTAAGCAGGAAGCTAAGGAGGCTGGAGACTGAGGTGTCTGGAGACAAGGTAACTGAGCCCCAGACTTCGTCAGGCAATTATACTGACTCTCAGATGCTCTTCAGACAGCTCCAGTACCTGGGAGAAGAGTGCAGTGATTTGGTCCATTGTCACACGTATTAGCAGGGTAGGATGGTTCACTAGATCAGTCCCACATACATTTTAGCACATCAAACCCCAAGAATCATTATATCAAATAGGAACCAGGGCATGAAGCTGTGTCAATATCAAAATCCTGTTCCTTATCCGTGAGTATGGGTCTGGTTGTGCAGTGTCATCGCTTTGGGTGGGTGAGGTTTTATTTTGCATGTGTATTTGTGCATGTTTTGTCTTAAGTAAAAAGTGTGTCTGGCTCTCTGCTTAGCAGGGGTACAGGACCTCTCACTAGGTGTCCATCTGAAATCTCCAAAAGATTCCGGATGAAGCTGCGTAGCTTGTGATTCAGAATGAGGAGTCTTGTTTCTCCAATGGGCTCAGGCACCAGCTTGCTCTGTAATTCTGGACCGGTTGCTGACCTCTTTGAGTCTCTGGGTACATCTACACTACCCGGTAGATCGACCTGGTTAGAGTCCATCTTCTGGGGTTCGATTTTTGTTTGCCTGGGGGGGACGCGCCAAATCAAATGATCTGGGCTTGACAGTCAACCCCTGTGCTCCTCATTCTTGTCATGAGTAAGGGAGGGTGATGTGGGAGTTTCTGCCGTCAACCTCCCTCAGTGAGGATGGCCAGGTAAGTCGGTTGTAGATAAGTCAATTCCAGCTACGCAGTTGTCATAGCTGGAATTCCATATCCGCAATCAACTTTGTCTAGCGTAGAGTTGGCCTCAGAGAACCTTATCTGGAAATGCACATGTGTGGGGCGAGCGGGAAGACTGGAACTTCCTCTGCAGAAAGGCAGACGCTGCATCCTGGTGCTGAACGTTTCCTGGGAATTAACCTCCAAAAAGAAACCAAACCAAATAAAGCAGCTAAGTAGCTTGGTCCTGCTGCTCACATTTAGCCAGGTTTTCAAACGTCTTTGTGATGATTCTGTTCTTCCAGCGCCATGTCGAAATGTTAAATGACTTGAAAGCGCCAAAGTAGGGGGGAAATAAAGACAAAGAGAGCTGTACAGACGGCTACCGAGGGAGTGTTGGGTTTTTTCATAAGCCCCAGTAACCACATGAAAGCTTGAGGCTCTGTTCGTTTTTTTAAAAAAAAAAAAAATCCTCTCTTCTCCCTAGCAGGTGTAATAGCACAGGTTGTAAAGGCTGCTATTAATTATCTGATGGAGCTTATCGCCGTAGGTGGCAGCTGTCAAATGCCAAAGCACTGGGGTGGCCAGTCAGGCTCGTTTCTTGAGGAACCAATCAGACACCTTCTCAACCTGACTTCCTTCTTGGGGCTGGGGGCCAGGGTGCAGATCCAGGGCCATTCTGGACAAGGCTGGGCTGGGAAATCATCAAAGGGAATTGTGCATTCTAGAGCCATCTGGAACCACATTTCTCTCTTGCTAAGCCTGCTGGGAAGAGGAAATGTTTGTGTGATGCAGACACCAGGCCTCTCAGAAGCCAGCACAGTGGGCACGCCAATAAGCAGTGCCACAAAGACAGACAGACATCGGCAGGGGTCTTAAAATAATGACTCCTTTCATCTGGTGATTGGCAGAGGTGAAGTGACAAGTGCACTCTGCTTAGCATAAGCTCACGCTTTTATGGGTTGGTTTTATTTTATCCCCTCACTCCCGCTGCACGAGCCAGGAAATGGGATGTAATGGTTCCACTGAAGCGCAAGAGGAGAGTAGAATTCCTTTGCACAGCCTGGCTTAGCATCGCTGTTAATGGCCTTCCTTGTTCACACCAGGTCAGGAGAAGCAGGAGCGGTGTCCCTCACCTCTGCTCGTCAGAGGATGGAAATGAATGACAAGAGAGGGCTCACTGGATGATCACCTCCTCTGTTCACTCCCTCTGGGGCACCTGGCGTTGGTCACGGGCAGGAGACTGGTTACTGGGCTAGGTGGACCTTTGGTCTTACCGGGGTTCCTCTGATTCTTTCCATCCACAGGCGGAATAAATTTTATGTGCACCAAGGCAGGGGTGGATGTGCCCCACCAATAGCAACACACACTGCTCACTGTGGGTGGCTGTGGGCACTCTGCCAATCAGCTGGGCAGCACCTGAATCTCTCCTGGGCGCTGCCCAAGTGCTCAGCTGACAGGGAACGCTGGGTCTGACTCAGAACAAGGTTCTTCAGTCTTGATGGGGGAATTAGTCTGCTGGGGTTTCCCCAGGCCAGAAGACAATGTATCTTTATGGAGCACATATCCCTTAACATTATCATGACCCTGTTGGCCCTTATGTCTTGGCAAGCTAGCTGGTACAGAGGACAGGCAGTCTCTGGGTTTATCTGAGTGCTGTAATGCCTAGTGAGAGACCAGCATCACATTATCCTCTGCTGAACAGTACTTGGCTGTTGGAGGCAAGAGGTGAGCAAATTTCTTACGTTGGGCCCCACTTTTTGTCTCCACAATTAGCAGTGCCCTCCCCCCCCCACAGCAGTCTGTCTGTCATCCAAACCAATGGAAACTTCGGTTATGTTCATATGTAAAAACAAACCAACCCGCTTTCGGCACGTGTAAGGAAATGAATCTGCTGAACATAAAAACCTAATTTGTATATTAATGTGAATACGCGGCCATAAAATGAGTAACATATTTCATCGGTTGAGTGAAATGGATGAGCCAGACACCCAGCAGCTGATCGTAGTCGCCCTCCCCCACTGTGAGCACCCCTGGCGTGAAGGACATGACAATATTTATCATGTGAAAAGGTAGCAGAAGTGGTCCAGGTCTTCTCTGGCCTGTGTGGCTTTTCCGGAGCTGGACAGCTTTCCCATAGAGAGAGCCAGAAGCGACTGGTGTGGGAGTTCTGGGGGGGGCACTGCCCAGGTGCCCCAGACATGTCCCCCCACCCTCTGCCCTCCCCTGCTTTTGCCCCTTTCTGCCCCTACTTCCCTCCCCTTACCCCCTGAGTGGTGCAACCCAAGAGCAGCACAAGCTAGAAAGCTTGCATTGCTCTCGGGCCTCCCCACTCCTGGGGAGGGTCGGGACTGCCTCCACATTCCCGGAAGTGGCACAGTGCTGATGGTGAATGCAGGGGCGGTGTGATGCTGGGGGTGCATGTGACCCCCTGTGCACAACCCCATATATCACCTCTGGACAGTGGGAGCTTTCAGTGGCTTTTGAAGTAGACCACACTGCAGCAAGGGGAGAGCCACCCAGCCTTGGTAGATAGGATGGCGGGAGTGGAGCTCACTCTCATGCACTAAAAATAGTTGTACAGACAGTGCAACAGTGGTGGAGGCTTGGAGTGGGCACCCAAGCTCAGTCCCAAAGGTAGAGTAAGCCCAGCCTCCTGCTAATGACACAATGTGCACACAGTTGAGTTTAGAGCACTTGCACAGGTCCCTCTGACCATGCTGGGAGGCTCTTTTCCTTGCTGCAATGTAGACCTACCCTTGGTCGCTACACTAGTGGGTCTCTTGAGAAGTATCTTTAAAAACCCAAATGAAGATAGCCGTCCTCTTATTGCTTCTGTGGAAGTCAGTGGCACAGCTGCCATTGTGAGGTCAAAAGGAGCATGATGAGGCCCAATGAGAATTCTTTTTAATCTTTAGGTCCATAATTTCCACGGTGTTTGGGTGCCTAACTCACATTGGGAATTTCCTAGCCACAAGCCGTATGTGTCTATCCTGCTTGTTGACCAACTCAGATGGAAAGTTTAATGAGGTGAATTATTTCAATTTGCAGCTCGTCTCCTATTGCATAATCTTATCCTCCACATGTATTTTAAAACAGGGGGAAAAAAATAAAAGCCCAGGTTGCTTTATTTGCTCTTCAGTAACTGCAGGTTATTTGCCAGCCAAACTTAAATACGAAGCTGTGAAAGCAAATTCTTGTAGCATGCTTAAAATAACGCAGGCAAACATGAAATGTATTACTCCAGCAGCTATCAAATTCCCTGTTAATCTGTACTGACACCTTTTGAGCATCAAGGTTAAGAGACAATAAAGAAAATGGGGCAACTGGGATCAAGACAAAAAAGTGAATTAGTGAATTAATGAAGAAAGATCTTGAGGAAAAAATGTCTTTGATACCTAAAAATAACCAATGATGTGCATTAGTCTAGAAAGCACATTTACAATGAGGGGATAAGTACACACAGCAGGAAGGAATATATAAGAGGCGAGCAGTGCCAGTGAGTGACGAGGGTGAATTTAACTGACAACAGATCAGCCCAGCCTGTGCTGTTGAGTTGAGAGGGTTAGAAGGCTAAACAATGTGGCATTTAGTGGAAGATGCTGGCAGAATTCTCAGCAGTAAGAGAGGGACAGAAAATCAGCTGCCTGGGAATTTGAACAGAGCGTTTTTAAGGCTGGACTGTGCAACCCACACCCACATTGAGCAGCAGCACTTATTCACTGGTTGTTAGGGCCAAAGGGCCGACATCCTACTTTTAGCATAGCAGGGAGTCTTGTGTATCTTGTGGGATGTAACCTCAGTGTGACTACTCCTCTGAGCTGCTCAATCTGAGTCAGGCCATGTCTACATTACCTGGAAGAGAGACCCGCTCAGGGTTGATCTTCCCGAGTTCAGTCTTACATGCCTGGTAGAGATATGCAAAATCAGCATATCGGGGATTGGTAGTTGACCCCTGTACTCCCCACAAAACTGGCCTGTTGACCTTCCTCAGTGAGGACAGCCAGGTAAGTTATCTGCATGGAAGCTGAGTTTAGCTACGCATTTGCCATAGCTGGAATTGTGTAACTGCAGTTGACTTACTTTCCTAGCCTAGCAAAAACCTAACCCTTGTCGATGTAAACCATTGGAATCAATTTTTTGATGGATTGGCTGAAAAGTTAGCTCGGTCATTTGAACATTGGTCTTATAAGCCCAGGGTTATGAGTTCAGCCCTTGAAGAGGGCTTTTAGGTTGTCAAGGGAAAATAGATTTAAAAAAAATCTGCTGGGGTGGTGCTTGGTCCTGCCAAGAGAACAGGTGACTTGATTCAATGACCTCTCGAGGTCCCTTCCAGCTCTAGGAGATATGTATATCTCCATATTTATTTATAAGTGGGAAAACATGTCTAAGTTTCCAAGTCCTTTCAGTCTTGTCCATGGACAAATGCATTCTTGGAGGCCATGTTATAAGTCATTGGTGTCCAAAACAAATGTAATGGATCTCCGGTGCCCCCCTCAAGCCAGGCACCTCCCCTTCACCTGTGAGACTATTCACTGGAGCCGCTGAAGCCCGTCAGGGCCAGAGGAGCCATTTCCACTCCAGCCTCCATGTGCTTGTCCCACCACGGGTATCACATGTGGCAAATGGGGAGCGTATTGGACACTGTGGTTCTAGGTAAAGAAACTAACGTTTTCTTTGCTTGGCCTTGGCCCATTTCTCTTTAATGACTGTATACAAGGCACTGTAACTTCATAAGCTATCTGTGGAGCTTTCTTAGGGTTCTGCACCCCCACACGTCACTGTAGTATTACAGAAGAGCAATAGCAATAATGACGGTCCTACTGGGCTTCACAAAATCTCTGGAATGTTTCCCTTTTGGGGATCTAAACTTTGCTTTGTGGTAAGATTTTGCTGATTAAAAAACCTTTTTGCTGGGGGGGGGGGGGTTTAAGGGAGGTGCAGGGGCTCAGCTGTGTGATGATCGTGGTGGAAAAGCTTTGTGTTGTGCAGATAGCAAATATTGCATCCAGCCGCACACTGGCTATGGAAATAGATTGTTCTGCTTGGCACAGGTGTGCGTAGGAGGAGAGGGGAAGGTAACTTTTTTTGTTTCTTTATTCAAATTCTTTCTGGGCCGTGAGCAGATTTGGTGTGAGCCGGTACAACTCCACTGAGTTCAACAGGTCTGGAACCAAACAGGTCTGAAAATTCCCTCTCCTCCTTGCTCTAGAGCAGAGCTGGGCAAAATAAGGCCCGTGGGCTGACTTCTGGCCATCAAGCCACTGGATCTGGTTCGCGGATGCATCAGGGAGTCTCAGACAGGCTCTGCACCTGCCTACTACTCGGGAAAATGGCTGCAGTGCCCTATTTCTCTTTCAATAGCTGCACGTCTGAGGAGGAAGTGGGGAGAGAGGCTTCAGAAGCCCATTGGAGGGTCCCTGGCCAATGGGAGCTTCTGATTTAAAGCACCCTGCCCCATTCCTTCAGGCAGGTAGCTATTCACGTAGCCCATGGCCAGGAAGGCAGCAGCCTTCCTAAGAAACCTGCTGGGCTGTTGGCTGGGCATTGCCTGTGGAACCCCTCACCCCCCTACCGCACAAAACTCAAACCCTTTGCCCCTCCTTCCGCACTCACACTCCCAGACTCTTCACCCCTGTCACTGCCCCAGGCCACAGCCCAAACCCCTTCCTCTCATTCCCCTACCCCTCTCCTACACCACAATCCCTTACCCCAATCTCCCTTCTGCACCCAACCTCCATCCCAGACCTCGCACCTCCTCCATTAATACCAAAGAAGAGGGCAGCCCTTAGCTACTTTCCAAATTCTTGGAGTGGCCCCACATCAAAAATTATTGCCCACCCCTGCTATACAATCTTTAACTTGACCTGCTAACTCACGTGAAAATTACAAACTGCCTCGTCTTGGGTAGGATTTTACTGCATGTTACCCATCTGTCTTCCTAATTCAGACACAACCGCTGTGGGCCCTCTGTGCCCTGAACTAAACACAAATAGCTGTCTGTCTCTGAAAACAGTGATTTAAGGTTTCAATATGTAACGCTGACAGACCCGGGTTGCCAGCACCAGAGACTGAATCTGCAATCACAGGAGCTAAAGCCCTGTGCTTTACTACATGAGCTAAAGGCCAGCTAGCTCTCAGCTGAGGCTACAGAGCAGAGACTTCACTCACCCTAGTATGAGGTTTTAGTGTCTCTGGGTACTACAAATACATAGAAAACATAAGTGTGACAGTTACATAGGTAAATATAGTCTCAGAGGAGTAGCCATGTTAATCTGCAGCTTCAGTCCTGTAGCACCATAAAGACTAACTATTTATTTATTAGGCAATGCGCTTTCGTGGGTAAGACGAGTGGGTCTTTCCCACAAAAGCTCATTATCTAATAAATAGTTAAGTCTTTAAGGTGCTACAGGAATGCTTGCTGCTTGTTGTTGTTTTTGTTTTTGGACAGGTAAATACACGACGCGCACCATTAAAAAACAGCTTGAGGCAAATACTTTTAAAAAAAAGTTACTGTGTTGTGATATTAAAGATCAAAGAATACCTATAAAATAAAGTTTGCTGGGGATCTTAGTTGTTCATGAAAAATGTAGACTGTTGTTTTAAGGAAAGGTTAAAAATGCTATTAAATACTCATGCTGGAACTTGACAAAATTAAGCAAGTGAGAAGTGGCTTGAAGTCTTCGAAATACATTAAATTTGTATGCTTCTGTTCTAAGGAATGGTTTAAAAATGAGAAAGCAAAGCTGAATCAGGTGTGTAGATAGACTTATGTATGACTGTGTTTTTGGCAACATGAACCAGTTGTAGAGTTAAGCAATAAAGACTGAAAAAGAGAGAGATTCCTGACAGGGAAGAGGTTGGATGCCCCCCACACTAAACCAAGCAAGGAAGGAGTTAATTCCTGAGATGCTCAATTCCAGCCCTGACTGGGACCACAGGGGACCTGGACATCAAATATTTTAGGCCCACCAGAGGATTATGTGTCTCATCAGAGATTCTAAGGCTAAAGCTACACAACAGCAGAAAGTCAACTTAAGCTGTGTAACTTAACATAGCTGGAGTAGACAGAGATTTAGTCAAGGAGTAGACTGGACAATTTCTCCCTTCAACTTTTCTTTCTTTTCTCCTTTGTAGTAAAGTAACAAGGTGCATGGCAAAGTAACCTGTGATTGATTTGGCAGTTCTTCACTAGACCTGCTAAATCAACCACCAGTGGATTGATCTCAGAGCATTGGTCCCCGTGGCAGTACAGATGTAGCCTCTGTTACTCTTTTCTCTCAGGCTATGTCTACACTACAAAGATATTTTGAAAGACGTTCTTCCAGAAGACCTCTTCCAAAAAATCTTTTTGAAAGAGCACGGCCACACAAACAAGCGGATCAAAAAATCAATCCGCTCTTTTTACAGAGAGCATCCCACAGCCCCCGCTCTTTCGAAAGAGTGGGCCGGGATCGAAAAACCTGGCACCATGAGGAGTGCTCTTTTGAAATAAGGGCCCCTGGGGCATCTACATGCTTTTTTTCTGAAAGAATCTTTTGGGGGAAAAGGCACCGTTCCTCATCTGGGAGCAGAAGATGGCCACAGGAAAAAGTGCTGCGTTCCTTCCATTTCAAAATGAAAGAGCACATTTTGTTTGTAGATGTTCTGCGGGTTCTTTCCTTAAAAGGCCTTTTAAGAACTTGCTAGTGTAGATGCAGCCTTATGGTTTTGGTTTCTCTTGGATCAAATGAGCTGGCCAAGGTTTGGCAAGGGAAGACTGGACCCTACCGTTCTGTAAACCAGCCAGAGCAAGGAGGGTCCAGGCTGAAAAGCATGAGAATAAAAGAGATCATAACCCAGCCCTTTAGGCTACTCCCTTGGCTGACACCCCGGTGGATTTCCCCAGCCATGGATTTCCTCATCACAGCACAGAGCTGATGTAGGAGCCATATCTTACTGCCCCCACATCACAACTCCAGCACAGGGTAGCCCAGGGATGGAGTAGGGTATGTCAGAGGAAGAAGGAAGCATATCCATTGTGCTCTGACTAGATTCATTAGGAATCTTTTTAGACGGTGTAGTTTAGAGCAGTCCCAATGGCTGCTCTACTTTGTGCTAGCCAGAATTCAGTATACGCTATGGGAAGGATGACAAGCCACATTTGTACTCTGCTGAGACATGCCACTGATGAAGTGCAGCACAGAATGTGCCCCATCATTTTTTCCCCTTTGGTGTGTTTCTTCCTCTTTGCAGGTGCCCAGTGCTAATGTAACTCCCACACCTATGCATGGTTCACTGTCCCATGGCACCTAGACCACTTCACAGAGAAAGAATGAAACTTCTGTACAGCCCAAGGGTCTGTAGTTCTAGCCCGCCCCCGGCCCCTGGAGCCACATGAAGGGGCGCTGCTGTGGCTTTTCAAATGGGCTCAAAGCTCCAGCAGCCACTGCTGCCAAAGAAGCAATGGTGGTAGCCAGAGTTTTGGGCCCCTTTGAAATGCTAGGCCTTGGAGCAATTGTCCCCCTCAACTCTGCCTCTGCATTGGTGGGCCTGGTGTCTCTGGATTGTGTCCAGAAGTGGTGTTTGTGGAGCAAGTTAGGAGTGCAACGCATGTTGCATTCTGTTAAAAAAGAGATGGCCTAGGATGGGCGGGAGGCGGAACAGATGGTGCCAGCTAGTCCATCATAAGAGGAGGGGCATTCCCCAAGGCCACTACTATTTTCAGTCTCCATAAAACAGCCTGTAGGTCAAACCACTGGAGAAGAAGCAGTAAACATCACCCCTAGAACTTCAAGCCCTGCATGACTGTGTTATGAGAAAGGCATAAAAAGTCATTCTTCCATTCTACTCTGCTCTGATTGGGCCTCAGTTTGACCATTGTGTCCAGTTCTGGGCATCACGTGTCAAAAAAGATGGGGAGAAACTGGAGAGGGCCCATAGAGGAGCGACAAAAATGATTAAAGGTCTAGAAAACATGACCTGTGAGGAAGACTGAAAGACTTGAGTTTGTTCAGTTTGGAAAAGAGAAGATTGAGAGAGGACTTGATAGCAGCTTTCAAGTACTTAAAAGCATGTTACAAGGAGGAGTCAGAAAAATTATTCTGCTTAATTCCGATGATAGGACAAGAAGTAATGAGCTTAAATTGTAGAAAGAAAGGTTTAGCTTGGATGTTAGGAAAAACTTCCCAACTGTTTTGGTGGGAAAACACTGGAATAAGTTGCTTAGGAAAGTTATGGATTCTCCATCATTGGTGATCTGTAAGAGCAGGGGGGATAGGCATCCTTTGGTAATGATTTAGATGGTGCTTGATCCTGCCATGAAGGCTATGCACTGGATTGGAAGGCCTCTCAAAGTGCCTTCTAGTGCTAGTATTCAATGATGGAGACTCTGGTACACTGGGGTCCCTGCCTGGTGTGAAATAGGTAACACTGCCCCTTAGATTCCAGGAGTCATGAATTGCCTTCCTCTACTCACACTACTGAAAGAAGCACTCCTCCATTCTGAAGCAAATCAGTTCCATACCTCCCACCCTTTGAGAACAGCAATTTGTTCCTTTTTAAAGAGAGATTAATTATCACACACAAATAAACACAAGGACTGCAAACAAACTGATGATTCTGACTGAAAAATTTGGCACTTGGAAAACAAACAAGAGCAACAGCCCTGTTGTGTGTGTATCATGCCAAACTCAGAGACAGACCTTTGAAATCCTGACTTTTCACACTGTGGTTGGCAGAGCCCTGGGAAACAAGTTCTCTGCGTTTTGTTGGTTAGTAATTACATTTTTCATATTTTATTTATTTTCTCAAAAGAAACAAGTAATTATCACACAAACCTTTCCCTGCACCACTTTGGAAGATTTATCAATTATAATCTAGGAGAACGGCCCCATGTTAGACTTCAAATGCCTCTCATTAAAGATATTTTTTAGGAAGAGTGGTGGAAAAACAAAGAACTGCTGCGCTGTTGTCTTTTACTTCTCTTTAATGTCAGGTTCAGAAGTAATGATGTTGGGAACAATTATTCTGCGCGCCTCTGTTTCTCTGTGTTTACTCATTAAACATGAGATCCAGGTGCTCTCCGGGGAAATGCTCATGCTAACATTGGCTTTAGATAAAGTCAAAGTCTCTTCGCTTTTGTTAATAAGCCTTGCTTTGCTGGGACAGGATTGGGGGAAAACACAGCGCTGGCCATAAAAATGAAATCTTAGGGCCCAATTCTTCAACATGAGCTTGTGGGTGATGGTTTCTGCTGAAATCAGTTGGACTGCAACTGCCTAAGGACTAAACATTCAATTAAATGTTGCAATGCTGGGTTTTCTATGTGATTTTGCATGTTATTGCCCATAGCCACAACTCCAGAGGAGTAGCTGAATGAGTCTGTAGCGTCACAAAAAACAAAAACACAAAACCAAGCTGTCCTGTAGCATCTCTAAGGTTACAATTTCATTTATTAGGTAATGAGCATTCATGGGCAAGACCCGCTTCTTACCCATGAAACCTCATTACCTAATAAATAAAATTGTTAGTCTTTAAGGTGCTTCAGGACAGCTTGGGATTTTTTAGTTCAGCTGCAGCTGTGATGGGGCAAGTCCTTGCTCATTTGTAGGAAAGGATGGGTTTGGGGAGAACATTTTCGGTGAAGCTCCCTCTGGTTTGGACCATGCTCCATCACAGGAGTCCGTAATTGCTTCGGTTTACTGACTTTCAGTGCCTGCTGAGAGGCCCGCTCATTATCCTTATGGACTTCAACTTCCTGAAGGGGAGCTCTAAAGAGGATGGAGAGAGGCTGTTCTCAGCAGTGACTGATGGTAGAATAAGGAGCAATGGTCTCAAGTTACAACGGGGGAGGTGTCAGTTGGATAATAGTCAAAACTAGTTCACCAGGAGGGTGGTGAAGCACTGGAGTTGCCTAGAGAGGTGGTGGATTCTCTATCCCTAAAGGTCTTTAAGTGCCGGCTTGACAAGGTCCTGGCTGGGATGACTTAGTTGGGGTTGATCCTGCTTGAAGCAGGAGGCTGAACTAGATGACCTCCTGAGGTCCCTTCCAGCCCTATGATTCTGTGACTTTTCACACAAGCATTTTTATTTATTCAAAAATCTTATTTCCCATCAAAAGAAAATTTTGACAGAAAATTTTCAACCATCCCTAACTACAAAACCTATCCTGGTCAACTTTGGGGGCCATATATATTTAGAGGATGCCAGGAGGTCTTGGAGTAGGCAAGAGCATCTGCCAGCCCCTTTCAAAATCCAGGACTGGGGCTAACAAGAATTACAGTTGCTTAAATATAGTGCTTAATCTAGGAGCAGCTCTGTCCCCAGTAAAGTCAGTGACAGAACTTCCATTGACTTCACTGCCAAAATACCAAACTCTTAGAATTTGTCTCAGAGCCTTAGTCTTTTGGTTAAATATCAAAGACATTTGTGACTCACTGTCATATGTTTAACCCAGCTTCCCCAAGCCCCCTACTGAAACTTTTTCCAACTGCTGCAAGAAACGCTGTTAGGAGGAAAATATCAATATCAGTCATTGGGATCTGGTTAGCAAACTTTGTTCTTGGTGCTTTCTGAGGCTACGTCTACACTACCTTGGAAGGTTGATTTGCTCAGAGTCCATCTTCCAGGATTTGATTTCACCTGTCTAGTAGGCATGCATGAAATTGATGTCTCAAGGGTCACAATCATGCTCTATACTCCTTGCAAGAAGCAAGAAGTAATGGAGGTCAATAGGTCAGCCAAGCTCAGATAAGTCAATTCTAGCTATGCAGTTGCCATAGCTAGAGTTGTGTATCTGTGGTCCACTTACCCTGCATAGAGTAGATGTAGCCTAAGGCTTCCTCCTTTCCCTAGCAGGCCCCTTTCATTCAGGTTTTTATAGCTGACCTTGTTAGTACGTTTCTCCCCACCCCTCACCTTTTTTTTTTCTTTTTTTTTTTTGACCACATAGCACTTCTGTAAATGTTTTTGTTCCTTGTTCTAGTTCACTTCCCCTCTGAGGTTCCCTTTAATGTCTAGTCAGTGGTGTGTTTTTGATAATTCATCCTTAACATGTGCATCCCCTCTCCAGGTATCAGAAATCAGGGCAGCGGTTATTTGAAGGTACGCTTATTAGAGTACAGTGTAATTTGCACAGCTGCCTTTGGGACTGAGAAGTGGGTGCATTGGAGTCAACAAATGACCCACATTTAAACAAAGCGGCAGCAGGCACAGACCAGTGCTTTCAGAAGAGGAAGGTAAAATCTCAGCCCTGCTACATATGGAGAGCTTTGGCTATCGTGTGTAACTAACAGAAAGGGTTTGTGGGGTGAGAGACTTGTCATTTGGATCCCATTCATTACCCTGTCTTGTACTCAGTGCAGTCTAAGGCTTTGTCTACCTTTGTCAGCTCAGGGTTGAGCTTTCGGGGTTTGATTTTATATGCCTAATAGGGATGCATGAAATCAACCTCTCAGGGGTCACAGTTGACCTCTGTAATTCTTGCAAGACGTGGAGTAAGGGAGGTTGATGGGAGAAACTCTCCCATTGACCTTCCCCAGTTTAGATGGCCAAGTTAGCCGAGTATGGATATGTCCTTTGGGTTTTTTTAAGCGACGCAATTGCCGTGGCTAGAATTGCGTATCTGGGGTTGACTTACTTCGCCTCGTGTAGACGTAGCCTTGATGTCAGTGGGACCAGATTCAGGCTCTGGGTATGTTTGATGCTGGGTGGTATAGGTGCAGAGCTGTGCGCACAAGTGTATGGTGATGCTGGAACAATTTTTAGGGAGGGGGAGTTCTAAGCTGTGCTTCTCTGTCCGTGCTCTCACCACCCCAGGCTGGAGCAACAGCTGGGGTAACTGCAGGGCCTTCAGCCAGGGCCAGGAGCAGAGTCTGTCTCCTGGCAGCTGGGACCCTGGGGCTGGTGGTAGAGTCCTCAGGGTCAGTGGTGAGGTCCCTGGATGCCAGCTCAAATCCTGGGCAAGGGGCTGGTGTCCAGAACCCCTGGCAGCACGGGTTGCAAAGCCTGGGTGTGCTGCAGCAGCCCCTGCATCCCTACTTCCCATGCCTACGCAAGCAGAAGGCAAAAGAGAATGAGCAGAACAAAACGAGCCAGGGCTCTGCAGCGGCGGAGTTACCCCCGAGGTCTGAGCGAGGGGCACACAAAGCTGAGTGGCTCAATGTGCACGCACAAAAATCCACCTCCACCCAGATGTGGCCATTTTCCATTCAAACCACATTCCTGTACTCTGGACAGGGATCCTCAGCTGCGCAAGGGGCTTAGATATTCTACAGCTCTGAGTGACACCCACTTAAAGCTCTGGACATGGGCAGAGCACAGAGCAGCTGGAGAGCTGAAATCCTATCACATGGAATAGGGGCTGCAGCCCTCTGTACTAGCTGCAGGGGATTCTGGAGCCCATGGAGCTGCACAAAGGTTTATATCTGCAACTCTGCTCAGTGGCATCTCCCAGTATGGGCCTTCCACGCTGGACTACAGAAGGTCAGTGCAGAGTTCAGTTCTGCAAGGTGCATGGGCTCTTCCAGCACCACCTCTAGGAGAGGTATAAGTGGTTCAGAGAACTGTGTCGGCCATCTGCTCCATGGATGTTGTTCAGCCCCAGCATGAGGAACATTTCTTGTGTCCATTTGCACTGGAGGATGACAGCTGGGTGCTTCTTGTCTGCACCAGGAAAGGACTTGCCGGACTGTCAAGATGGTTAGACTTGGAACTGGTGATCTACCATCTACTTTACAGGCATTATATGGATGGAGGATTCTAGCACCATTCCAAGGCAGGTAGGATCATGTTCATGTTTGGAAGATGATAGAAAGCCAGGCACCAGCATGTGAAAAGTCTTGGTCTAAATGATCCACGCTCAATGGACAAAGTAGAACCACAGCCCAGAAATCCTGTCTGCTTTCATCATCTCACTGTTGCACAAGAGGCTCTGCGTATTTGACAAATTAGAGAAAATGGTGCTAAAAAAGAAGGAAAATAACTCTTTTACTGCTGCCATGCCCACCTCGCATATGGGACAAAATACCTCTAGAGCTCTGTCCTCCTCCATGTTTGAAGTGGGGATGCCCCAATGGGAGGCTGTAGTGGGTACAATCCAGAGTGGCCCAGAACTGGAGGACCGACAAGAAATCAATTTCAAGACAACCTAAAAATAGGTCACAATTGTCATAATTGCGATTTAATACTTCATGCTAGAATTCAAATTTCCAGTCAAGGACAAACCCAGGAAATGTTCTCCCCTATGTAGTATTAATCTGGCTTGTCCCAACTTGCCAGGGCCATCCAACACTCTATCTGGAGCATGCCTAACCCTAACTCACCTTAATTCCTACCTAAATTGATGATGGGTTTCTCAGTCAAATGAGCCTCCCCGGCAATTGTGTTGCCTCATTGCTTTAGAAGCATTTGGCACCAACCACATGTTTTGCAATGAGCAAACTTCACCTAGTTAAAAAATGAAATGCAAAGTAAGAGGTTTGGCCCCTCTCTAGTGAGAATCTTCAAAGGGAACTTTCCCCTTAGGTGATGGGAAGGTCTTTCAAGAAAGAATTTCCCCAAGCACCCATAGCTCTCAGAAGGGGTGCCAGCACCCAGGAAAATCAAAGCTTTGAAAATGAGCCTTCTCATTAATAGAAGTCTTTGCTGAAGCCCCTTCATAGCCTTGCCTGATGCCTTTCAAGTATCAGCAAGTTGGAGATTGTAAAAGGTTTCCATCAGAAATAGGGCAGAACCCATTCCACCAGATCCCGGCTTGAACAGGAAGTCTGGGCTTGGTTTGAGTTTGCCATGCAAACACCAAAACCAAATCTGAGGTGGTCTTTAGTCTGACTAACACAGAGAGACCTCAGGTGTGGGAGGAGGAAACTCTTATCAATGTTTTCAGGAGGAAGTAAAAATTTAATTTTGTCAACCCCTCCACTCCAATTTCTAAAGAATGACAGACAATAAACTGTATTTTCCCAGGTACCCCTTCCCAGAAGGGTGAAAGCCCTTCTGTTCTTCTGCAGATTGCTCTTCCTTAAGACCATGATTCTCCCTCGGCTGGGCAGGATGTCATATTGCCCATTAGTTTTACTTCGATTTGATTAGACCCCCATCTTTGCTGAATTAAAAGAAAAATTGTTTCTTATTCTCCTGTTTCTCTTCTTGGGCATGTTTATGCCACAGAGTTATTTCAGAATGGTTTATTCTGGAGCTGCTATTCCAGAATAGATTATTTAGGAACAACATGTCCACACTACAGGGAAGCGCTGGAATAAGCAAAACTTATTCCAAAATAGAGCATCCACACACAATAGAGCTTATTTTGGATTAGAGACCCTGAAAGCACATCAGGGAGGGCACCAGGGCAGGTACCTCCTGTGGCTGCTTGGTCAGGGAGGCTGCCCTGAATGGCCATCCCACAAGTCACTCCACCACTGCCTTCCTCTCCTGGCCTCTGGAAATAAAGGGGATGCACAGGTCATGTGCTCTGGTTGCCCTTGCAGATGCCACAGCAGTCGCAGCTTGGAGAAGGAGTGGCTGCAAACCAGTGCCAGATTCTTGGGCATCATGTTACATCTCACGGCATATTTTCTCCAAGACGCCTGTATGTGGCTCCAGCGGAACAAGGACCAGCAGGATCCATTCATGCAGGTCCTGGCACTCCAGCTGCTGCACACGATGGAGTGTTGCTTCTGGTGGCATGACACCAGCTCCAACTGGTGGGATCCCATCATCCTGCAGGGAGGAGACAATCAGCTGTGGCTGTAGTACTTACTCATGAGGATGGCCACCTTCCAGGAGCTCTGTGAGTGGCTCACCCCTGCCTTCAGGTGACAGGACACCTAGATGAGACCTGCCATTCCTATGCTGAAGCGCATCACCATCGCCTTGTGGAAGCTCACCACACCAGACAGCTGCCATTCTGTTGCCAGCCAGTTTGGTGTGGGGAATCCACCATCAGGTTCATGCTCCTGCAGTACATCCATGCCATCAGCCACGTGCTGCTGTGCATAGTCATCACTCTCGGAAAGGTGGGCACCATCATGGCTTACTTTGCTGCTAATGGGCTTCCCCAGCTGTGGGGGAGGGGAAAGGGGGTTAGACAGCATGCACATACCATACTGCCCCTGCCCACTGCGCCACAGACTATGTCAATCACAAGGGCTACTTCTCCATGGTGCTGCAGCTCCCATGGACCACAATGGCCACTTCATAGACATCAACTTGGGATGGGCAGGAAAGGCTCCTGGTGCATACATCTTCCGTAACTCCTGCCTCTTCCAGCAGATGCATGCTGTCACCTTCTTCCCTGACCACGCCATTAAAGTTGGGGAGGTGGGCATGGCCATCATCATTTTGGGCAATGCAGCCTACCCCTTAATTCCCGGGCTCACGGGCATCCTGGACTCCACTAAGGAGGACTTCAGTTCCGGGCTAAGCTGATGCTGCCTGGTGGTGGAGCGTGTGTTTGGCCATCTCAAGGGTGTCTCCTCACCCACGAGGACCTCAGCGAGCACAACATCCCCTTTGTGGTAGTGACCTGTTGTGTGCATCACAAGTTGTGTGAGAGCAAGGAGGAGACTTTCCTGCCAGCGTGTGGGGGAACTAAGGCAGAACATTTGGCCAGGGTCTATGAGCAGCTGAAGACTGGTGCCCCACCCAGAGCACATCAAGAGTCTATGCTCTTCGCAGATGCCCTGAAGGAGAGTTTTCCTCTGAGCCACTTCTGTGACTCCCCCACTGTCTTTTCACAAGGGACCCGTGCCTTTTGCCTCCCACCCCTGCCTTGCCCATCTTCCCTTCCCACTGTTCCTCCCTCCCGTGAAAAACAAACATTAAAGAACACACTCTGGAACAAAATGGAGTGTTTACTGGGGGCATACAATAGGAGATGGAAGGGGGCTGTGAGCACTGCCTGTCTCCAGGTGGTGGGGAGGCTGCAGCTGCCAGGGGGTCTCACTGCCACAGGTCCGGGGCTACAGCAGCCTCTGTAGAGACTGGAAGGGGAAGGCTGGGGGTGGGGATGTGGCCAGTAGCCTGCCCCATGCAGGACACAAGGTGTTCGATTACTACATATATTATGTCCTGCTGGAACATGAGGTGGTCCTAGGTGGCCTGGTGCTGCTCCTGGTCCACTTGATGTTCCGCATACTTCTTCTCCAGGACCTCCATGATGGTCCACGGCAGGTTGTCCCAGGAGTCCTTTCTCCTGCAGATCCCACACAGCCAGGCAGATGGTGTGGGAGGTTGGGGATGCACCATGCTTACAGCTGGCACAGCTGTGAAGAGAAGTTACGAGGGCTGTCATCACGGGGTACTCTGTGTATGACACCCAGCTCTAGTCCCTGAGCCAACACCAAAGGCCTTGCTTTGAGTATGACCATGTGTTGCTTAGACACTGGGAACTGTCCAGCAGGGGCAGAGATGTCCCAGGGGGCATTGTGACACCCATGGCCTGGGGCCAGCCCGGCATGGGAATGTGCCAGCCAGGCCATGGGCATGCAGGTGGAGGGAGGAAGTGGGAGGTTTGCCTTCCACTCAAGTTCTGCACACCCTGGGTCCAGCACCCATGGCATTTCCAACAGGAAGGACTCCTATCCGTGTCTGATGGAGGGGATGATGGGCGAGGTGTGTGTGAGCAGTAGCCCCTGCTTGCTGGGAAGACAGCCAGCGGTGCACCTCCTCTGCCTCCCCGCTGCCTGGTTCCCCCAGACAATGTCAGTCTCCCCTGCAGCACTGCACTACAGTGGGAGTGACTGCTGCCTGAGTACGGGCCTGGGACAGGAGCAGGACGGCTGTGTGGGTCATTGACCCCAGACACCTTAGTGGTAGTTGTCACAGGCAGGTGTCCTACCACCAAGGCAGGTCTGTGCAGGAACCTCATGACATTGAATTCAAGCTCCCCCTATGGGAGCACCTGGAGGTGATTGCTCCAGACTGGGGGGGGCCACGTGCAGACAGGTGGCTGGCCTATTCTGCAACCTGCAGGCCACGTGGGCTGAGAGAGAAAGGCAGCCGCCCTCCCAAGCTGCTGCCTGCCTCTTAGGTGATAGGGAAAGGTTTCAACCTCACCTGGATGCTGGGAGATGCCCTGAGAGTGTGAGACTGGTTCCAGGGTCAGCAGGACTTCCTGGCTGGCAGACGTAGTGGAGCAGCTGGCCCCCTCCTGCTTCTCCTTCTCTCTGCCATTGTGCTTGGGTACCCTAAGGGTGATGCTGGGTGTGTCCTGGTTGTACTCCACAGCTGCAGCAGGTGGTGGTGACGTGCCCTTCCCAGGATGGCATCCAGCTGCTCATAATAGCAGCACCTGTGGGGTGCCACCTTAGAGTGGCTGGACTCCTTCCAGGCCTTGCTGTGCCGAGGCTACAACTCCTTAATTTTCAGATGGCACTGCGCCAGGGTCTGGGTGTGCCCCGTCTCTGCCAGGCTGGCAGCAATCTGGCCATAGACCTTGGCATTCCGCCACCTGGTGCAGAGATCGTGGAGAGTGATATCCTCCTCACAGAGCTCTGTGAGGTCCAGGATCTCTGCAACAGTCCAGGATGGTGCTTGCCTGGGGCATTAGGTGTCATGGGAGCTGCTCTGGTCTAGCTCTCGGCTTCCTCTGGCTACCCTACAGCTCAGGGCTTCAGGACAGGCTAGGCACAGCCAGCCCTTCCGCATGTGGCTGGCTCCTTTAAGGCTTTTTGGGGGAAGGGAAGGAAGCAGTAGAGTTGGCCACAAGTGTGCCTAGAGTGGTCAGGTCTACAGCTGTGCCAAGCCCCTGGAGGTCAATTATTTTGGAATAATAGCCCCTGCCAGTACCCACTGGCGCTATTTCAAAATAGGTGCTTACTCCTCTCAGGGCTATCTCATTTCAAATTAGCTACCAGTTATTTTGGAGTAACAGGTTGTCTAGTGTAGACTGGGGCCTTGTAAGTAATCTTAAATTATGAGCAGTACCATGCAAAAAAGCCTTTATAAGTGTGAAGCTGACAGCCCTGGTCATCAGCAGGTGGGATTGAATCTGCAGATTTAGGGGCTAAAAACATGGGCCTCTACCACCTGAGCTAAGAGCCAGATGCCTCTGAGCTGAGGCTGTGGAGGAGACTTAGATCTTTCCTGACAGTGGTCCCAGTAGTACTGGGTTACACAAGCATGAGTGAGAGAAGATGGAGTGAAACTCCATCTTACTGGGGTACCTTTCATGTGGTCACATGATGGTATTCTGATTCCACAGCAGGAACCAGGAAGCTGTCTTGCGGGCTGGATCAGAGCCATATCTGTAGAGTAAAGGAGAAGGTTGGAAGTGAATAAAAATCACCCCTGATTTCCAAAGAACTCATATGAAGAGACCCACCTTGCTCAAATGCTACATTGACTGAGCTCCAGCCCCTTTGTGTTTGACAGCCACCAGTCAAGTCCTACTTTAAGTGGCATTGGAAAAAGGTCATAAAAGGGCAACAAAAATGGTTAGGGGTATGGAATGGGTGCCCTACGTGATATCAAAAAGAGTGGGACTTTTCAGCTTAGAAAAGAGCAGACTAAGGCAGGATATGATAGAGGTCTATAAAATCATGACTCGTGGAAAAAGTGAGTAAGGAAAAGTGATTTACTTGTTCCCATTACACAAGAACGAGGGGTCATCAAATTTAATTAATAGGCATCAGGTTTAAAACAAACAAAAGGAAGTATTTTGTCACACAACGCCCTGTCAACCTGTGGAGCTCCTTGCCGGATGACGTTGTAAAGATGGGAACTTAAACAGGGTTCCAAAAAGAACTAGATAAATTCAAGGAGGATAGGTCCATCAGTGGCAGCCAGGATAGGTAGGAATGTTGTCACTAGCTTCTGTCAGAATCTGGAAATGGGTGACGGGAGGGATCACTTGATGATTATTTGTTGTGTTCATTCCTTCTGGGACACATGGAATCGGCCACAGTTGGAAGATGGGATACTGGGCTAGATGGACCTTTGGTCTGACCCAGTATGGCCGTTCTTATGGTCTTATGACTGAAACAAAATGCAGTGAGGCAGGCTCCCATTTCATCTGATGCAGCCCCTTCATTTTAATTAAGCTGAGCACTGCTAATCTCTGGTCTTTTTAAGGTAGAAATTCACCCCTGTGTTGAGGGCTGCTCTTGATTCCATGAGGTGCTTAAGAATGTGCCTGTATTAAAGTAAACATTTATTATTTCCTCAGCTTCAGGTACTCACCTGTTTAAGGATAGGCATTGCTCATGTATCTTTCTGGATAAAAAAACATGCCCAATATTAGACCATTGCACCACTCAGCCTGTGTCCAAAGAGGTGCAATTCACCCAAGGGCTTTGTCGCGTGCTCTGAAAGATTTGGTTAACTTCTGAGACCACCTGGAGCTGCAAGACTGTTACGAGTGCCTTCACCTTCACTACAGCAACAGTAGCCAAAGCACCGACAGCAACCTATTTAGCTATGACAGTTCTGTCACCCATCCAGGGGAATTTCAATGGCTAATTTCACGTATTTTTATTTACCAAAGTGAATGACGTGAGTATCCGTATGTTCAATGTGTTTTCATTCCATTTCTTCAAAAGATCTTCTGTAAGTAAAATACATGAAGTCCTGTGACACCTTATAGACTAACAGATATTCTGGAGCATAACCTTTCGTAATCAAAGACCCGCTGCTGGTCTTTGTCCACAAAAGCATATGCTCCAAAATATCTGTTAGTCTATAAGGTGCCATGGGATTTCTTGTTGTTTTTGAAGATACAGACTGACTCGATTACCTCGCTGATAAAAATACATGTTTTACTGACTTCAGCCTGTTTTTGTAACTCTCTGCAGAAAGGGTTAAGGCTCTTACTTGTGGTAACGTAAATTCTTGAATCACCATCATCATCATCATCATCATCAACTATGGGGTCAGTGCCCATTGGTGTCCAGTTCATTCTACAGATATGACCAAATAGCTATAACTTACATTGTATAACCTTCTGCAGTGGGTTCTCTTTATTGGATGTAGCTTCCTATATAATTCCTTGTTGGTGACCTTCTGCATCCATCCTATTCTCAGGATCTTTCTATAACAACTCCTCCCAAGTGCCAATATCCTTCTCTTCGAATCTTTCATTATCACCCATGTCTCCCATGTTTGTAGTTTCTCTACTTGTAAGCAAATCAAGTATTTCTTTTTCTGGCACCCAACGAGGGTTTTCTGCTTTTATGCCAACCTTAGCATGAAAACATATTCAGTTGCATATTCTGTGTCTTGCCAGGGCATAGGATTAAGCAGATCTGGATTCTACTACAAGCTCTGCCAATATTTTGCATGGTTCCTAAAGGATTTGCATTATGCTTCATGGAAAAATTCCTGCCTTAATTTGTCTGTGTGTTTCCCTATCTGTTAAATGGGAATAATATATTTACTCACTTTCTCTCCCTAATAATCTCTATATCTACCATGTACCTCAGGTCTCAGAGGAGTAGCCATGTTACTCGATATCTGGAAAAATGAGGAGCCCTCTGGCACCTTAAAGACTAACAGATTTATTTGGGCATAAAAACTGACAAAATGGTTTTTATCCACAGAAGCTTGTGCACAAATAAATCTGTTTGGCGGCATCTACACTACAGCAATCTTTTGAAAGATGATCTTATGGAAGATCTTCTTTTGAAAGTGTGTGTCCACACACAAAAAAAATTGAAAGATTTATCTGCTCTTCCAATAGGGAGTGTTCACACAGCCCCTGCTCTTCCTCAAGAACAGGCCAGGGATTGAAAAATCCAGCACAATTAGGACTGCTGTTTTGGGGGAAAAAATCCATGGAGCATCTACACTTTTTTTTTTTTTTTCCAGAAAAAGCTTTCCAAAGGAGGCGCTCTTCCTGATCTGGGAGTGGAGAAGGGCTTTCAGAAGAACAGCTGCATTCTATCAATTTCAGATTGAAAGAGCGCATTTTATGTGCGGATTCTCCACGTTTTCTTTCAAAAAAGGTGTTGATTTTTCAAAAGAACTTGCTAGTGTAGATGTGGCCTTGGTCTTAAGGTACCACAGGGCTCTTTGTTATTAATGTATCTCAGGGTGGGTCTAGACAGCAAAGTTATTTTGAAATTACAGCCATTATTCACTATCTACACAACACAACCTCTATTTTGAAGTACTTTCAAAATAGCAGTTGACTTATTATGAAATTGGTAAACCTCATTCTACAAGGAATAGCACCTATTTTGAAATAGGTGCTGTTGAGACAGGAAATAGAACCTATGTCGAAAGAAGCCATGTTGCATCTACTGGCTCTGTGTTAAAATAGGCTCTATGTGTGTAGATGCTGTATTTCAAAATAGCTAAGTGCTATTTCAAAATGCATTTTGGCCGTGTCTACACTAAGCATGGAAATGACATGGACCGGGGAATATCAATGAGGTACTGCCATGCTTATGCAGTGCCTCATTAGCATAATACCAGCCACGCAAATTAGAGAGGTTCAACCTGTAGCTCATTTGTAGAGGCCTGTTTAAAAATGCTGGCCCCGTGAATCCCTATAGGTTTTTCTGGCCTTTGCAAATGACTCAGTCTGGGACAGTTTATAACGTGAAAAATTACTAGGCACCTCTATGGCTTTCTCACCCTTGTATCACATCTAAGCAGGTGATGGTGATAGTAGCATGAAAGTGGTTTCTAAATAGTTGTCCTTTGGACCCTGTCTGACTTTTTCTCATATTTATTTCTGTGTAGGAAGATTATTAAAAGTAACAAGTCCACAGTAATGCAACCTGCCACGGAATCAAGGAGCTCAGTTCTGCAGGCGACTCCAATGCAGTGAAAGTCTGAGAAACAGGATAAGGGAGCAAGAATATCTTTCTTTAAAAATACATCTTATGTTGATTACGTAGCCAAATAAAAAAAATTATCCTGCGTCATCAAATTAACTGTTCTTACACCTGATGTTGAATGGCTGCGAAAGAAGCCCCATTAGGGAGTTTTGCCCAGGTCATTTTTATCTGCCGGACCAGGGGTATGCAAAATGAGGGGGACATGAAGTTTCATAAAGAGGGAATAGCATAATCGGCTGCTAGGTCTCAGGCTCCTCCATCTCATTAAAAATGTTGAAATATGTTATTGTTTTTATGTCTGTGTATTCACATTAATATACCAATTAGTAAAGATTTTATATTCCACAGACTTATTTTCTTACATGCACCAAAAGGATTTGTTTTTAATATGAACATAACTGAAACTACCATTGGTTTGGATTACATTAGACAAGTTGGAGGAGGCTGCTAATTGCTGGGAGAAAAGGTGGTCCCAATGTAAAAAGCTTGCTCATCCCTGGGTTAGACCACTCAACAGAATCAAATTATTAGCATACGAAGGCCAGAAATGTTGTCTCAGGATGACGTGATCTCGTCTATCTGAAAAACTTCTGCCCTAGCACAAAGCATTGTTTGGTGTCTGTCTGACACTAAGAATGGAGCAGGTCTCCCATGCGCTTAAATGAGACACCTTCTTCCCAAGCATCATTCTGCTGGGGCTGATTGTAGCTGCTTTTTGAGTGGTATTAATTTATACCCTTCCACAGCTACAAACACATGTGAAAATTAACGGATATGGGGCCTTTCGTCTGGTGTCAAAGGATTTCAGCGTACAGTAAACTCTTTCATATCCAGCATTCTAGCATCCAGAACTCTCAAATAACCAGCATTTTAACCATAAATAAATTTTAGTTACGTTTTCCATAAGTATGGTATAGTGAAAATAAATGCAAATAAATACAGGATAAGTTTACGGTGTACAATACTACTGTTGTTGGTAAAGTACTCTGCATACATTTTTGTTTCTTAATACTTAATCTTGCTTTTCATTAGTGTCATGCATTGCTAGGTATACTTCTCCATTGTCCAGAATATATGGCAATCTCCTGGTCCTAGAGCTGCCAGCTATGAAAGAGTTTACTATATAGTGGACTTCTGTGGTGCTTTGCTGATTTATGCCAGCTGAGGATCTGGCTCACAGATTCGAATCAGCAAATATCGGTTTGAGACAGCAGAAATTTCAGTAACAAAGAGGAAGCCATGCTAGTCTATACACTATCAAAACAAAATTTTGCTAGTCTTTAAAGTGCTACTTGACTGCTTTTTGTTCAGAAATTTCAGGTTTTTTGTAATAGAGAAAATCTTGAGGGGTTGGTGAAGCAATAATGAGCAAAAAAAAAAGTATAAAAGATATCTAGAATATCTAGACCATTAAAAAAGAAAAAGGCTTTAAATGCCATCTGATATTTTAGCTGAAAAGAGCTTTATTAAGTTTAAAAAAATCTACATTTAACAATATAGAGTACCCTGTCTTGTCGATTTCCACCACAAACTCCTCTGAAGTAAACTACAAAGGGTTGCGATGTTTCTTCTTTCAGACATTTTTATATGAACTTTTTTTTAAAGGCACCGTATCCCAGTGAACTACCCTCCATTTCTTTTTCTTGCTGAAGCTGCAGATGTACATTATGCTAGTGTGAAAAAAAGCTAATTAAACTGCATAGACTCTGCAGGAGGCAGAGGCGGCCTGCCGTGCACAGGGGATGATTGATTTGGACTGTCAAACAGCTCTGCTGGGTGTCATAACTTAGTGACAAATAAAGGATTATAGCGTCCCAGAGTAACTCTCTCCCTTTATTGTTCCCCAGACATCAAAGCACAAAAGCATATTAGCATTTTTAATAAGTAGTTAGGTCAGCCAGGGCTTACAGTTTGGAATTACTTTATGCAAAATTAAAAAAAAAATGAAAGAAAACCCAAACTTATTGGTAGATTAAAAAAAATGGAATGCCCACAAGGCAGGAATGATTCCTTCTTTGCTTTCAATTCCAATTGCACTATTTGCCTCAAACATGCAGGGAATGTGCATTTCCCAATCGCTGTTTGTGAGCTAGATTGCTAACTTGAGGGGAGGCAAGAATCAGAGTTGCAGGCATCATATTCGAAAGCAGTTGCCGAACTTTTAGGGTTAGAGATTTGTGTGGAACATTTTTTTCATTGTTCACGAGAAGCATATTGTTCGATTTAGTGCTATAAAATATATGTTTAAAAAAATCACCTTATCTGGAATGAACAGATATCCTTGAAAACTGAAGTGCAAGCTTGGGATTTAAAAACAATAATTAGAGGGTGTGTACTTTAAATAAACAGACCTTGGATATGAAAATGTAAACTGAGATGGAATAATGAAGTTCATTTCCTTATCAGTAATACTACTAGCTTAGCATAGCTGCTAACATTTTGCTTTGAAGTGGGCAGAGTCCTTTTTGATCGTGCTGTTCTGTCCCGCAGAACTAGATGAAATGATATGATTACAATATAATTTGCATATGGGATGTCAATTCTATATTGGTCTTTTGAAGCTCTGTATATCTGTGTATTCATATACACAGAGATGTAACTAATATCTATAAATGTTTTACACGCTCATGTGTGCACGCACAGTGTAAGGATAGTAATGCTCCAATTAAGCCTGGAATAGTGTGTCCGTTTTTAAACAGAGATGATTAGCAGCCCCATGGATTTAGAACTGATATTTAAGTTTGTTTGGTCACATATTGGTCAGTAAGTCTCTGAGTCTATTCCAATGCCATTGAAATCAGTGGTTAATTTCAATGAGCTTTGGATCAAGCCATAAAAAGGTGTAATTTATATGCTATGGTTACAGAAAAAGGTGTGAATTACAGCAATTTAGACTCCCATCTGAATCAGCCCCTCTGCAGTTGAGTCATAGAAGTGTTGCAAGCAAGGGAAGCTGTGTTTTGGAGACACAGCTCTTTCACCCCTCTCGCTTGGGCGTATCTTTGTTAATGAAAGAGGCAGCAGACATATTTTTATGTTAATGACTAGAATATGAACGGGTCCCCAAACCATCTGGCCTTCTGTCTGCCTTCTTGACGCACCATAGTTACTTTGCTTGTGCTTAAAATTCATGCTTCCTTGAAACTGCTCTTATGCAGCAAATACCAGCACCAAAGGCAAGGGGCTATTAGACGTTTTTGAGGACCCTGAATTCCCACTGTGTAAATTTAGCTTTCTGGACACTAAAGGAACCCCCAGTTCCTTCTGCTGCCTGTGTAACAAGGGCAGGTTCCAGCCAGTGGTCCTGCTAATTTTTCCCTCCACGAGCAGAATAAATTTTCTTCTGTACAAGGAGGCATGTGCAGATGTACACCACCCTAGAAACACTTGCTGACAGCTGTGGACCTTCTAGTAATCAGCTGGTCAGCACCTGAATCTTTCCTGGGTGGCCGCCCAAGCTTTCAGCTTACAAGGAACACTGGCTCCAACAGGAAGTGTAATCACCATATTGGATCCACTGCTACCTTCTGGCATTGTGATCTGCAGTTTGGTCCTAGACATACCTAGTACTTTCAGTGGCATGGAGTTTAAACGATGCCACTGCTGAATTCTAGCAGTAGAACTATAACAGCTCTCAGTACAACAACAATTCACTCACTAGGGGTTCTTCCATTAGGTTCAATAGGTCTGGACGTAGTCAAGATATTAGAACATCTTAATAGAGTGCTTGCCTAGTGTTTGTAAACAGGAGAGAAGGTGCCTGCATAAATCACCTCCCTGTTCATTCACTATTGAATAACCGTCTCCTGTCAACTATGGCCACTGCCTACATGGGAAAGTCATACTAGTAGTGAGGCTGACAGCCACCAGAGGCCAAGGGCAAGGTGGGGCAAGGACCCAGCTCAGTGCCCCAGGAAGGGGCGGAGTCAAAGGTGGAAGGGGCGGGGCCAAGGGCAGATAGCCCTTTGCACTGCTTGGATCACAGCGCTGCCCTGCCCTCATTCTTTGAGAACCAGGTGGAGTGGCACAGCAGTGCTGCCGCAACTTTTCAAAGGGGCTCAGAGCTCCAGCCACTGCTGGAGTAGCAGTGGCAGCGGCCAGAGCTCCAGGCTGTTCTGAAACGCCAGGCCCTGCAGCATCTGCCCTTTTTCAGCCCCCTCATCAGTGATCCTGCATTCTAGGACTGTGTTAAGTGTGCTTTTAGCTGGCTAGTTATGCAACTGAGAATTTGGAATCAAGGAATGGAAACAGCATCATGTGACCAGCCAGCTCTGTGGGTCACAAGGCAATTGTCCATGGACCACCAGCGATTCAACATTCGATGTTGGGAACAGCTACAACAGACCGTAACATCTGCAGACCAGATACAGTTTACACATTATCCTCTTTTTTTTCCCCCCAATAATTTCCCTCTTTTTATTATAATGCTTTTAATATGAAATCTTCACTCTTTGGTATGAAATGACTTTAAAAAAAAATTGAAGGCCATTCCATCTGGCAAACTGACACACAGATCCTAGTGCCTTATAAACACATGTGGATAAATAAGGCAGAAAAAACTGACAAGCAAGCAACCTTAGGAGTCTGGCTATTGTTTTCAGAGAAAGGGGGACTCTTCTGGTTAAAGATGAAATGGTGGCAGTAAGCCATCAAATCGTGTGCATGCACAAAGTACTGTGGCTGTTGCTGGGACTTTCAAACACTGAGGCTACGTTTACACCGCGCCCTTAACTTGAAATAGTTCACGCAATTTGCGTAAGGTATGCAACTTTCACTATGCAAATTGCGTGTCCTATTTTGAATTAATTTCAAAATAGTGCCTAATGCCGATGTCAAAATACTGAGCTATTGGGAGGCATCCCTTACTCCTCCTGCAATGAGGTGTAGAGGGATGCTGAGATAGTGTGCCTGGTATTTTGAAAAATATTTCAAAATACCGGGTGCATTTCAGAGATGTGAAGGAGTTATTTCGCAATATGGAGGTATTCCGAATGAGCGCTGCAGTGTAAACGTAGCCTGAGTTGTCAGGCTTTGTGCCCCACAAGTGCTACGCTACCTGGGCAAGGTGTAGAGGAGGTTTGGGTGAAGGGACTTCAGCCTACATTGACTTTCCGTTCTTTCTGTGGATCAAACCAAACCTTTCATGTAATTTTAGTGACATGTTTTGTAATAGAACGGGGTTGTGAGCATAGCTAGAGAAATCAGTCCAGGGTAACTATGCTAAAAATTGGGGCCACATACAGCCCCAGGCTGGGATTTCCTTCTTACTAAGGCATATTCACTCAGCCACACCACACCCCTATGAGCCTCACTGGCCAGCCAGAAGCCTCACAGGCAAATCCACAGACATCTCAGCTGCTGTACTAGTCCAGACCAGCAACCCCCAAATTCAGGTGAGAGGCTCTTAAGCCTGTTTCACCCAACATCACACAGATTCTTCCAGACCCCAAAGGGCCCAGCCCCTGACTCCGGTCAATGCATACTTGGATTTTATCCAAAACCACATGCTCACCAATTCTTTAGATCTAATTTCTAAAGATTTATTAACAAACAAAAAGAAAGAACAGGGTTATAGAGAAGAATTGTTAAAGCAATATTCTACAAACATCGGTTGCAGCTATTGATGCAGGCCAGCGGTGTTATTTGCTGATTCTTGGAAGTCTTTGTAAGCATGCTTTTGAGGGATAGCGCCCCCAGTCCAGACAGGCTTAACTCATGAGGGCTGAAGAGCAAAGGAAGTACCTGCCATATAATTTTTCATATGCAGAGGCAAAATTCCATTTTTCTCCATTAGGTCTTGATCCTGACCCGGTGGATCTCTGTGCTGAATTTCCATTCATTACAGTCTCAATAGGAAAACCCCACCATCATGAAAGGGGTGTTGGCCATTAGGGCTTTTGTTCAGTCTATTGTCCTGGCTGGGGTGGAGGCCCACGTCCCATTGTGAACCTCAGCACTGAAACATTTTTCATACAGCTTCAGAGCTAAAACCTACAACTTTACATATATGCATGATACAGACACATGAGTAGCATACAGAGATTCAGGGCATCATCAGCTTTCATTTGACAATTCACATGACAACCCTAGAACAATATCTGGGGCCAATAGCCACATTCGGCATTAAAATGGCTTCCAGACCCAATATAAAAGTCCAGACACGTGACAGTTTTATAGAGGTGAACCTAAATGCAGACTTCAGAAGGTTCAAATCCAGAAAAAGGGTCATAATTCTGCCAGTTTGCAACCCTCGCTAGTGTGTTTTATTTCGGTCTATAATACAATGCATTTAAATTATTGCAGTACTGTAGGCTACAAGGATGGGGTAGGATAGTCTTCGACATTACAGATAAACTGAAAATCCCAACAGGATGAGGGATCTGAATGTAGGAAATTCACCTTCTTGGTGGGAGTCAAAAAGTCGCAGCTGTGTTTGTAATGCAAAAGGCTATTTTTATAAGAGGATTGTCGCATGTTGGAAGTCTCCATATCCTTAGTGTGTGCAGATTTTTTAACAAATAACAAAACAGGAGGGCTGCAGTGGTGGCAAAACGAACTGATTCACCTATTGGTAGTGTCAGCATTATTTATGAATGTGACTTTGCATTCTCCGACTTCTTCTCTTCTTTTTTTGCTTTTTGGGGTTTGGAACTCCTTTTCACTCTGCAAATCATGGCTGCTGATTTACAATCATGATAGCGGAGGTCCAGGGATACTTGAAAATGATGGCTCAATTTGCTTTTTCAAGTTTTCACTGAATCACTTGTTAGTGTACAAGGAACATTCTGCGCCCCAGACTAATGAAAGCTCCTTTCTTCTATGTCAAAGTGATGTTACGTCAGAAATCTCCCCACACGCACACCAATTCCAGCTATCTGATTGATATATTTAGACCTCATGCATGAAATATGCCTTTATTCATGTACTTGTGCCTGTAAACTGAAAGAGACCTTTCATTCCACTAGAAGGATCCAACAGCTCGGTGGTAAACTCTAGGAAGCTGCCAACAGTTAAGCTGAACATCCGCCAAACAAAAAGGTTTTATCTCTTTGAGTGAAATCAGTGTCAGAAACCACAACAGAGAATTTTAAAAGTTACATTAGGGAAACAGCAAGAAGTCCTGTGGTACCTTATAGACTGGCAGATATTTTGGAGCATAAGCTTTCATGGGCAAAGACCCACTTTGTTAGATGCTTGAGTGGGGGTTCCCAGGGAGGGCCTAAATATATAGGCTCATGAAAAGGAGGGAGTTCCAGTCAAGAGGAGGGCCAGAACTGAGAAGATCAGTTCAATCACGGAGGATGTGGCCCATCATCAGTAGCTAATGTGGAGGTGTGAACACCAAAGCTGTGTCTACACGTGCACGCTACTTCGAAGTAGCGGCACTAACTTCGAAATAGCGCCCGTCGCGGCTACACGCGTCGGGCGCTATTTTGAAGTTAACTTTGACGTTAGGCGGCGAGACGTCGAAGTCGCTAACCTCATGAGGGGATCGGAATAGCGCCCTACTTCGACGTTCAACGTCGAAGTAGGGACCGTGTAGACGATCTGCGTCCCGCAACGTCGAAATTGCCGGGTCCTCCATGGCGGCCATCAGCTGGGGGGTTGAGAGATGCTCTCTCTCCAGCCCCTGCGGGGCTCTATGGTCACGGTGGGCAGCAGCCCTTAGCCCAGGGCTTCTGGCTGCTGCTGCGGCAGCTGGGGATCCATGCTGCAGGCACAGGGTCTGCAACCAGTTGTAGGCTCTGTGGATCTTGTGTTGTATAGTGCAACTGTGTCTGGGAGGGGCCCTTTAAGGGAGCGGCTTGCTGTTGAGTGCGCCCTGTGACCCTGTCTGCAGCTGTGCCTGGCACCCTTATTTCGATGTGTGCTACTTTGGCGTGTAGACGTTCCCTCGCAGCGCCTATTTCGATGTGGTGCCGCGCAACGTTGAAGTTGAACATCGACATTGCCAGCCCTGGAGGACGTGTAGACGTTATTCATCGAAATAGCCTATTTCGATGTTGCTACATCGAAATAAGCTATTTCGTTGTAGGCTTCACATGTAGACGTAGCCCAAGAGAGGAGAAACTGCTTTTGTAATTGGCCAGCCACTCCACGTCTCTGTTCAATCCTTGGTTGATGGTGTCTAATTTGCAAATGAATTGCAGTTCTGCAAGTTCTCTTTGCAGTCTGTTTTTGAAATGTTTTTTGTTGCAGGATGGCTACTTTTAAATCTGCTACTGAGTGTCCATGGAGATTGAAGTGTTCTCCTACAGGTAGTTGTATGTTGCCATTCCTGATGTCTGATTTGTGTCCGTTTATTCTTTTACGTAGAGACTGTCCATTAGGGAGAGAACACTGAGGATGCTTTAATATTGGGACCAAATGCTGACAATACTTTTGTGCTGCATAGAACCTACTCTCTGTGCTTTGTAGCAGCTGTTAACCAATTTGGAGAGAAGTTGGTCCTATTACCCCCTCGCAAGGTATCTCCATGAGGTTCCAGTGGGTTAAATGCTGGGAAAAGACAAACACACTTACCTTCCTAAACAACTTTCTTGAGGGTAAGTTCAGCTAGGCCCACTGAAGAGGGGGCAAAGGGGGCACTTGCCCCCTGGCCCAGCATTTCCAAGGGGCTCAGAGCTCTCACTGCTGTTGCTGATACTTTGGCTGCAGTGGCTGGAGCTCCTGGCTTCTTTGAAATGCCACAATCAAGGCAGTGCTGAGGGCCAAATGTCCTATGCTCCTCCCCTTCCAGGGCAGGAAGCCAGGCCCTCCTCCCACCTTGCTCCAAGGCCGTGGTAGCTGTTGGCACCACTGTGTCCAACTATACACGCTGCTGCCTCTGAACGCCAGTGTGCTGGTTTCTGTATGCGTACACATTGCTTGTGCCTGTGCATGCTCTGACTGCTCCTTTCTGAACAAGTCTAGGCCCTGCCTTCCTACAGCTGCAGCTACCCTGCATGCCAGAGCCAGGGCTAGGCAGACGTTCGCTGGCACTGAGTTCTCTTGGCGCTGTAAGCCTGGGGTTTTCAAAATTCCGACGTGACTTTGTTTTAGAAAGTCCACTAAACTAATAAATAACAGGCCTGAAGTCTCTGCCACTTGGGGAATAATTTAACTATGTATCTTGTTGCATAATAAAATAGTGCCTTTTGCAGGGTATGGGGTTGTTTCAGGAGGACGGAGCCACTGGTCCTAATGCAACATATGTTTGGAAGTGTTTAGAGTTTGGCTGAGGATGCAAGGTCCTTTTTAGCAGAACCAGACTTGGGGTAGTTTGCATCTGGGTTCCATTTCATCCCAACAATGGAGATTTGGGAAAGTTTTAAATAAAAGGTTCCCATTTTTTCCCATCTCCATAAAAGTCAAACAGGGCAGGCTGGTTTAAGTTTGGATTTTGCAAAATCTTGAGTCAAGTTTTTAATTTTGCAAAAACTGGGGCTGGTTTGCATTTAGGTTCCATTTTAATATAACCCACCAAAGTTTGGAAGGGTTCAGACAAAGGTTCCAGTTCTGGACAGTCTCAAATAGCATTTGGTAGTCATCTTTACCAGCTGCCATGGCTGTTTAGTGAGCTGCTGTGCCAGGCTGGCCCAAGGGTTTTTGGCACCTTGGGTGCTGTTCCCTGACATTCAATATATAAAAACTGAGAAGTCTAGCATTAAATATTACTTTTATATACTTGGCATTTGAAATGAGCAATGTAAAAATAAAAATATTTTTCTACTTTTCGTTAATCCTAATCTCTTGGCAGTCATTCGATAATGAGTAGGACGTCTTCACATCATCCTGCTATTTGTAAGTCCGTTGATGGCTGATCAGCTCGATTCTGGGGCCGCAAGTATTATCACAGAAGGGGCAGGTCAACACCTGTGTATGCATGTGCGCGTGTGTGTGCAAGTGTGTTTTTTCTCAAGTAGTTTTGCCCAGGGACAGCAGTGACTTGTACTTTGTACATTTCCCCCAAAGTAGCTGTTGGAGGGGCGCAGGGCAGTTTTTGATGCCCTTTTCGTCTTCTCCACCTCTCCTGGTCTGCACTACAGTGGGATGTCTCAAATTGTGCCACCCCCTCATGGATTACCACTCTCCACTGGGGACAGTCGTAGGCAAGGTTCTCTCAAATGTTGACCCCGATGCTACACTTTTTCATGTGTATCTTCAGCAAGTCCCTATATCGCTTTCTTGGCCCCCAACGCTCTTTTCTTTCAACTAGTTAATCCTAATGCAATTATACTGTATAGGGCAAACCACCCAGTAGCTGACACTTTAAAGTTTTTAACTGTTTTGAGCTATTCCCAGTTGCCCATCAGTGCTGTAGCCTATACTTGTGATTCTCCTTTTACAATCCCATTAAAACCTCTTACCATATTTTTCAAGTCCAAATTCTTTGTGGACCCAGAGTATTCAAGATCCTGGCTTGTAACAAGGCAGAACAGCGGCTGTGGGTCACAGACTGGCCATCACTAAGTGGCGAGCGGCACTGACCCAGCTGTATGACTGGCCCACACTGGGCTCTTGAGAATGATTGAACTGCCAGACCCTACCACCAGGCAGCAAACCTAGGCCACGTTCTGTTGCAGTGACATTGGGACACATTTTAACTGTATTCACATACGTAGCTGTGCTCCATAACATGAAATAAATAGAACTCAGCCTTCAACATGGCAAGGATGCACTGTTTGACAAGTAAAATATTGGATACTTTTGTTTATAAGAGGTAACATTCATATATTTTACATGGGGGAAAAAATTCCCTTCTATCTGATTCAACGTCACAAAACCGTAATCAAAACTGGCATCAACTGCCAGCATTGCTGGCAGGTGCAGCAGAAAAGCCGAGGACTGAATACACAATGGAGTCAATTGCCCATCCACCTGTAGGGATGGTCAGTCCAAACCATGGATGAAACACATTAATGGATGGGAACAGGAATTTATATTGCTACTGTGAGAGTTTCACCTGCCGCGTGGATGGAGTTCAGTCTTTAGTTTCTATCTGGCTTTCAGTGCTTTAAAATGCCTCAAGCTCTCTAGCTGGTTTGAAAGAGTCTTCTACTGGACTTGTAATTTTTTTTAGTATTTGCTAAAAGGTTTTCAAAAACTTTTGTCTGTGTTCTTCAGAAGCATATAGCATCTATGCCCAGCATACAAAGCTGAGTTTCAGAATAGCTTCTAGCCAGCAGTGGAAAACATACCCAGAAAGTTGCTTGAGTAAAAGTGCAGCTGCTGTCACTTCTGGATACCTGAATACAATCTAGGGGTGTGTGTGTGTACTTTCCCTCAAATAGTTTTCCAGAGAGACAGCAGTGACTTGTACTTAAGTATATTTCTCCCAAAGCAGCTGCATTTTCACTCAAGTATTGATTTAGGTACTTTTCCCACACCTGCTTCTAGCTAGACAGTCCAAGATGAAGATAAACATCCTGATTAAGGAATCTTCAAGAGGTAGCCATATTAGTCTGTATCTTCACAAAATAGAGCAAGCTGTCCTGTATCAGCTTAAAGACTGCCAATTTTATTTGTTAGGTAATGAGTTTTCATGGGTACATCTGAAGGGGGTCTTACCCACGAAAGTTTATCACTTAACAAATAAAAGCGTTAGTCTTTAAGGTGCCACAGGACTGCTTGCTTTACCCCGATAAGGGGTCTATGAAGGCATCTAAGCACAGTAATGTAATATATTCTACAGGAGGCGTAGAAGATGCATAGTGCTTATCGGTAATCTAGGGAGCGCATAATAACATCCATGCTTATGTGCCAAGCACGTTATAATTTTTTTTTAGCAGAGACTGAGTTCAAATGACAAAGGGAATGGAAAAGCTAAGTAGACTTGGCTCTGAGCTTAGCAGACTAGCATGAGATAGTGTTAATTGCAGCCAGATTGGTTTCACCCTGAAAAGTCACTTTGGTCTATATGAATTGTCCGCTTAGCCTTCAAATGCGGCATTTCCAAAAGTCATCGTTCTGCAAGCAGCAATGCCCAGGTTAAGCACATCTGTAGCCAGGCTAATTACCTCTCTGTAGGTGTTTCACACCAGCATGTGACTTTTGAAAGCACATGCTGCAAGTGAGTGAAGGGTGGGGCTGGCAGCCTTCACTTTAGGTTTCCAAGAGCTGAATGGCTTGCATCAGACCTTAATTAAAAACGCAATTTTTGTGTGCCTTTAATTAAGAATATTGAATCAGTTAGTGCAATGTTTAAGTGGTTAAATTAGAGTTAACTGTAAACAGCTTTTGATGCCTGACTGCTGTTTCAGCCACTTCCTGGTCCAAAGATGATTCCAGCTCATCAGAAAAGTATAAACAATTTATGGGCCAGATCTTCAGCTGGTGTAAACTCATGTAACTTTTCTGACTTCACTGGAGCTCAACTGATTTGCAGCAGGTGAGGATCGGGCTGCTAGGAAGTGCAGACTTTCTTGTTTTAGCAACAAGGCAGCACAACTCTGGATGAACTTGGAGTAAAACGCCAAGAAATTTCCGAACAAAAAAGCCTTGTTAAGAAAGCGTTAAAGAGGACTGTTAATGGATTTAGGGAGCGATGGTCCAAGTTAATGTTTTTGTATGAGAAATATTGCAATCATTCATTTGTTAAAAAAGGATGTGAAAAGTTTTAAAACTTCTGTTAACCCAAGAAATACTATTGTTCTTAAGTATGTATGTCAGTGTAATAATCAGTCAAAGAGTTATAGGGCCTGCTGCTGGTGTATTCTATGGGTCTTTGGGGTATAAATAGGCAACTCCAGATAGAGGGTCTATCTCAACAGTAATGAAGGGTCCTGTGGCACCTTACAGACTAACAGAAAAGTTTTGAGCGTGAGCTTTCGTGAGCACAGACTCACTTCATCAGATGCTGGTCATGGAAATCTGCAGGGCCAGGTATAAATAAGCCAGAGCAAAGCTGGGGATAACAAGGTTAGCTCAGTCAGGAAGGATGAGGCTTACTACCAGCAGTTGATCTGGAGGTGTGAACACCAAGGGAGGGGAAGCTGCTTTTGTATTTAGCCAGCCATTCACAGTCTTTGTTTAATCCTGAGCTGAGGGTGTCGAATTTGCAGATGAATTGTAGCTCAGCAATTTCTCTTTGGAATCTGGTATTGAAATTTCTTTGCTGTAGGATAGCTACTTTTAAGTCTGCTACTGTGTGGCCTGGGAGATTGAAGTGCTCTCCTACGGGTTTTTGTGTATCGCCATTTCTGATATCTGATTTGTGTGCATTTATTCTTTTACGTAGAGACTGTCCAGTTTGTCTGATGTACATAGCAGAGGGGCATTGCTGGCACATGATGGCATAAACTATATTGGTAGATGTGCAGCTGAATGAACCCATGATGGTGTGGCTGATCTGGTTAGGTCCTGTAATGGTGTTGCTGGTGTAGATATGTGGGCAGAGCTGGCAACGAGGTTTGTTGCATGGATGGGTCCCAGAGTTAGAGTGACTGTGGTGCCGTGTATAGTTGCTGGTTAGGATTTGCTTCAGGTTGGCAGGTTGTCTGTGGGCAAGGACTGGTCTGCCTCCCAAGGCCTGTGAAAGTGGGGGATCATTGTCCAGGATGGGTTGTAAATCCCTGATGATGCACTGTAGAGGTTTTAGCTGAGGACTGTAGGTGATGGCTAGCGGTGTTCTGTTGGTTTCTCTCTTGGGCTTGTCCTGTAGTAAGAGGCTTCGTGGCACACGTCTGGCTCTGTTGATCTGTTTTTTCACTTCCTCAGGTGAGTATTACAGTTTCAAGAATGCTTGGTAGAGCTCCTGTAGGTGTTTGTCTCTGTCGGAGGGGTTGGAGCAAATGCGGTTATATCTTAGTGCTTGGCTGTAGACAGTGGACCGTGTGGTGTGTCTGGGATGGAAGCTGGAGGCATGAAGGTAGACGTAGCAGTCAGTGGGTTTACGGTACAGGGTGGTATTGATGTGGCCATTGCGTATTAGCACGGTGGTGTCCAGGAAGTGGATCTCCTGTGTGAACTG
Source organism: Carettochelys insculpta (assembly GCF_033958435.1). Lineage (NCBI taxonomy): Eukaryota > Metazoa > Chordata > Testudines > Carettochelyidae > Carettochelys > Carettochelys insculpta. Next base: position 20,228,628 of record NC_134156.1, on the reverse strand, counting down.
TTCCAGGCTGAGGTTGATGTTGGGGTGGAAGTTGTTGAAGTCCCGGTGGAATTCCTCCAGAGTCTCCTTCCCATGGGTCCAGATAATGAAGATGTCATCAATGTAGTGTAAGCAGAGACGGGGTGTTAGTGGATGAGAGCTAAGGAAGCGCTGTTCCAGGTCAGCCATAAAAATATTGGCATATTGAGGGGCCATGTGGGTACCCATAGCATCTGATGAAGTGAGTCTTTGCTCACGAAAGCTCATGCTCAAAATTTTTCTGTTAGTCTATAAGGTGCCACAGGACCCTTCGTTGCTGTTACAGATCCAGACTAACACAGCTTCCCCTCTGATATCTCAACAGTGTGCACTTGGGCGACTGTCCAGAAGAGATTCAAATGCTGCCCAGGTGATTGGCAGAGCACAACAGCAGGCTGTGTTTCTATTGATGGTGCACAGCCACATGTGCCTCAGTTTTCGTAAAAATTTATTCTGCACATGGATGGCAAAAATTAGAAGGAAGTTTTGCTTTTGGGCGTGGTGGGGAGTAGATGTGAAGGCTGATCGTCCTCAGCCACTATAACAGCCACTCAGAAAGCGTTGCCAGCCAACAAAAACTGTAGTTATCCTGAGACCATTCTGCCTTGGGCTGGCACTGAAGGAAGAACAAGAGTGAGTGCTGCAGTGAGACGATGCCGGCTGGACCCATAGATTGGTACCACATAGCTGGAGTCTGCTTCTGTTTACACCAGTGTAAGTCAGAAGTAACCTCCCTAGAGTCTGGAATTGCAGATCAGGGGCATAGGTGAGAGCAGACTGATAGTGGTAGAGAATAGAACCCTCTGCTTCATGGGACAGGGGAGCTACTAAAGGGAGAAATAACCTTATTGTTTAGATTATGCTACCTTCCCTTCCACAGGCTCAGCAAATATATCACAATGAGGAGGCAAAACGCCTTTGCAATGAATGGATGATAGTTTCTGCTTTTGCATTGCATGAATAAAGGCATAATCAGTGGTTTCCTAGTGGATGGCCAAGGGACCTGTGACCTTCTCAATGACAATTTGAAAACATATACATTAAAATATTCTTCTGTAAGATCATAGCGACATCTGAAACTTCTTTCAGTCTCTCCTCTCATTCCCCCCCACCCCCCGCTTTTTTTCCTCCTCTCTTTGGTTTCTTTGGCTCATATGTTGCTAATTTTCTGTCTTTTCAAAGCACTCTGTTTCATTTAAAGTCAGAATACATTCTATTCATCACCAATGAATACTAGGGGGAGGGTATCAGAAAGGTCAGTGTTCTCCTTAATATATAAAATGAATCAGCAAAGCACTGTGGGTTTTTTCCCACTTTAGCTTATTACTTTTTCTTAATCCACGTTTTAGCTCTACTGTGTGAGATCACAGAAGGGACTTAAGCAGTCCCTTCTAGAAAGGCTCCCGAAGAAAGAAGTTCCTCAAAAATGCATGCCTTTGTAGTTTGATCTGCTGTGTTGGACTTGGACAGAGATAATTACTGGCCAGCAAGCTGGCACTTTACAATGGCGACATACAGAAGTACCTCCAAGGACTTGATTTGCCAGAAGACTGTTTTCAGAGATTGCCCGCTACGTTTGCATGAAAACTGTTCATTTCCCCTTTTGCCAGGCTGTTAGGCAGAGTCCCTTAAAACTGACATGAGGCGCAACAGAGAGAACCTGCCTGTGTTGCATGTGAAGTAACCGTATGGTGGATGATAGTCAAATTACAACTTACGGATGCACTTTTAAAAATTTGTTTCAACTGAAATGAACATGGGAGCTGCTCTGTTTTGAAGATGGTAGCCATATAAAACGGTTGATGGATGGAGTCATTAAAAGTAATCACAGTACAGTAAACTCTTTAGCATCCAGCAGTTGATTATCCAGAACTCTCAAATAACCGGTATTTCAACCATAAGTGAAAGTGAAGCCACAGTGAAAGTAAATACAAACCAAGACGGCAAATGCCGTATAAGTTTACAGTGTACAATACTACTGTTGTTGGTAAAGTGCTCTACATACTTTTTTGTTGGTTTCTTAATATCTAATCTTGTTTTTCTTTAGTGTCATGCATTGCTAGGTATATACCTCTCTATTATCCAGAATGTCTGAATATCCAGCAACCTCCTGGTCCTGGGCCTGCCAGATATTGAAGAGTTTACTGTATAAAATTTCTTGGATGGTGTGCAGAGGGTTAATAACCATCTTGCTTTGCACTTGATTATCTCTCTGTCTTTACTTGCCTCTCAATGCGTAATGGAAAATGTTGATTTCTCGCTAACAGTCAACACTGGAGACAGGTTTGGACCCACATCCACACATGCCTAGGGGGACCAGATACATGCAGCCAAACCAGGAGCTAGACTCCCATGCCCTGGGAATCTTTCTTCACAAAACCTCAAACCACAGGAAAATGACTGGGCTTGTGTTTTGTTACAAACCTGAAAATAGGGCCTGATTTTCTACAAAGTTAATTAAGATTTATAATCTTTGGAGTGGCTCTAGGCCTGAGTTTTAGGCAAACCTAGGGCTGAGCTTCATTCTCCTGTGAGGCCAAATCGTCAGTGAAACAGGACCAAGTTGTGAAAAAATAAGGGTTGAATTTACCATAGACTTGGTGCTCCATCCAAAACTACATCCAGAACTTAAGCTGTGTGTGAACAGTGTGTATGGAAACAATCTAAAATGGTTCCCAGAAAACCCTTCTGATGCTTTCCCCCATCTCAGACAGAGCCGTGATCTGAGCACAGGATGGGAGTTCGGACCCACAGAGTTCTAATCCAGGCTCTGTGACTTTCCTTCTGCACAGATATGTGTGTCTGACCTTGTGTCAGACTCCATTTATGTCGTTCAACTGTAAGGTCTTTTTGGGCAGGGACCTGTTATTTATTCACTCAGGGAGCCCCTGAGACAATGTGGCTAATAAATAATCATAATAAAGTTTTCTTCAGCCATGTAGAGTGCCTGTTTCCATCTGGCAGGACTTCAGAGTTGGCACTTCATCCATGTCTGAACAACACCAAGTAATCTGGTACAAGAGAAACTATTACAATCTGGGGTATTTCCAGCATGAAAGCAAGTTCCAGACCAAACAAAAAGGCTGGAAATAATCTGAACTTCGAGATGTAAATTTGCAAACAACTCTGGTTATTCCCAGCTGATACCGCTACAGGTTGAACCTCTGTAATCTAAGGTTTTTGGGATCTGTGGCTGAAAAGTCCTATATGTGGGACTCGGTACCACAGGTTGAACCACTCTCATCCAGCCCCCTTAAGACCTGACTGATGCTGAGTGAGAGAATTTGCTGGACCACAGGAGGTCAATATAGTCTAGCACATTACCAACACTTCAACTGCTTACCGGGCTCTTAGAAGACATTTAGGGGTAAATTACAGTCAAATAATAGCACAGAACATTGAGAACCAGGACTGCTGGCTGTAGACAAACTTTATGGGACCACGGGAAACTTGGACAAACACATAAGTGGTTATCCGGTTAACTAAAATGCTGGATTACGGATGTTGCTGGATGAGAGAGTGACAGATTAGAGATGGTCAACCTATACCATTCAAGCTGATATGTTTTACCTCTCTGTGTCCTTGTACTCCCTGTTGGTATGCTTGTTGCTTCCTGTCTTGTACTCAGATTATAAATTAGGGGAGGCTGGAACCATCTTTGTCTTCGCTTCGTACAGTGTCTAGAATAACGGAATGCTATTTCAGGATTAGTACTCCAAGGGGCTATGACAACGCATGTAGTACTAATAATGTAGCCTTTGGAAGAAAATGTCTTGCTTTGCATAAAGCCCCAGGCAGCCAGAATTAAGGTAATGCCGTTGAGAATGGAGATGAGGGGCCTGCATCTTCTTGATGCTGATGGGAGTCAGGAGAGACACCAGTGGAGTTACACCTTTTCACTGCTTAAGGGTCAGCTAGTAAGCAGATGCTAATACTGTAATGCCCTTCTATAAAGTGCTGTTTTTGTGGGTGAAGCTTCTGTTGTGACACCCTCAGGGTGGGAAGGACACTCAGAGGCACTTTCTCAAAGAACAGGCCCCTAATGTTGCTATCTTTGGAACTCAAACCACAATGTCTCCTATTTACTGATGCAGGGGCATTTGGGGTCTTGTTGCTGGCTGGATCATTAATGATGTTTGACTTTCGGCAAGTTGCATTGCAAGTCTGGGATTCGGTTTACACTTCTGACAAATTGGAATATTAACTATCTCCAGGGCTACTCCAAGGTTTAATCAGTATATGCTAATCGAGCACTTTTGAAACACTTCGGCGTATGCCTCTCCTATAAGAACCACCACACTGAGTCAGACCAGTGGTCCAGCCAGTCTAATATCCTGTCTTCCAACAGTGGCCAACACCAGGTGCTTCGGAGGGAATGAGCAGAAGAGGCAATCGCCAAGTGGTCCATTCCTTGTCATCCACTTGCGGCTTCTGACAAACAGAGGTTGAGCACATTCAGAGCACGGTGGTGCATCCTTTCCCATCCTGGCTAATAATGGACCTATCATTCAAGAAACTTAACTAGTTCTTTTTTGAACGCTGTCATGGCCTTGGCCTTCACAACATCCCCTGGCAACAAGTTCTGCATGTTGACTGTGGAGTGTGTGGAAACATACTTCCTTTTTTGTTGGTAAGCCTGCTGCATGCTAGTTTCATTGTGAGGCCCTTGGTTCTTGTGTTCCTTGAAGGTGTAAATAACACTTCCTTATTGACTTTCTCATGAGTCTAATTGACTCCTCTTTTTTCTGAACTAAAACTTCACAGTCTGTTTAATTTCTCCTCCTCCAGAAGCTGCTCCGTATCTAAGCAGCATTCCTTCTTGATTTCAGAAGGACGTTTTCTCTGCTTCCCAGCTGATGGAAACACATACTCATAAGCAGGTATTGTTAGCTGTTACATTGCGATCACATTTCAGCATCCCTGAGCAAATGCGCTTGTCCTAATCAACCTCATTATCTGGTTGCTTTTGATGATGTTTACCTCATTCCTGTTGGCTAGAGAGAAACAAAATCACTCAACAAAATACATGCACTTAAAGACTGACTCTTCCATTCTGTGCTGCATTCTACCCGCACACAATTAATTTAACACCCAGCTGGCAGTAAAATTACGTGTTTCCTGAGCATTATGCTTCTTAAATTGCTTTTTTAATGCTTTCTGCCATATCAGGGCCATCCTGCTGAGGGAAGGTCTGATATCCTCCCACCAAATGCAGCTTGTCCCTCAGCATTGCTGTGACAAGAAGAACAATGTCCCTGTTACATTATATCAAAAATTCACAACAGGCACTCCAGGATCCTTGTAAATCTTTCACGTCCTGAGGTGGTTTCAGATCCCAAGCTTTTAGGTTCGTTAAGCCTTGCATTATATTAGCTTTCATCAGTGGTGGTCATGTTTCCCCATCCCCAGGATTCTGCAGGGTTTCATATGCCCTGCTCTGAACCCCGCTGCATACTAAAATAACCTTTACATTATATGCCACCCCCCAAACTATCAACCCTCTGGCATCATCTTTCGTTTTAATGGGAACGCCGTGAGCGCAGAATACAAGAGTGAAGAAGTGACTGCTCAACCTGAGTGCAACTTTTGGCTTGGCGTGACATTGCCATTCTCAAAATAGCTATGGATTCCAGCTCTGTGAGCTACAAAACAGAAAAGGAGAGCAGTCATCAAAGCAAACAGGGATATAATAAGCCACCATGGTTTTCTTAACCTAGAAGATGGGGGAAAAAAATCCCATAAAAACCATCCCATGTCTGATTTTATTCATGCCTCCATGGCTATTGACTCTCTGTGATTTCCCTGTTTGAGATTTACTTGCAACATCCCATTTGTTATGAGCAGATCTGTGAAGTTTCCCTGGTATTCAGGTTCATTTAAAGATTTACATTTCCTATTTCCTTGCTCTTTTTCTGACTACATACATAAAACAGAATTGTAAATGTTTAGGAAAATCAAAGCTATTCTTAGATGCCTGCGACTCTGCTAAGTTTGTGTTCTCTAATTTGTGCCATGAAAGGGAGAGGAAATCAGGGAGTGAAACTTGCCGTTTGCTTTTTGAGGTTTTTCCGAACAGCGTTTCCATTGAAAGTTGGGGCTTAGTTTCATGTTTCCCAAGGCAATTTGGAAGTTTTATCCGTAACTCTTCCCCTGCTAAATCCAAGACCAAATTACAGGACACATCTGTGGCCAGTTTCACTATCATTTCACAGAGCCTTAGCAGAGAGTTTTAAAGTTAATTGCAGTGGGAACTTGCTTTAACTTTTTTTAAAGGTTGATCTACCTTTTGGTCACTTTGTGGCCTTGAGGATGTGCTAGTAAATTCCTCCTCGGTAGCTATTATTGTAAACTGCTCAGGGCAGGGTCTGCTGACTGCTCTGTGTTTGTGCAATGGTGACAGGTTGGTGACAGGGCACTACATTAATGCATGTGATTGATAATTCTGTGGGCCTAGTATTCAACCCTTGCTCCCACTGGTCACGTGATTATTGGGATTGACTCCAAGAGGCATGTGGTTCCCAGCCAGTCCTGTATACATCAGAGAAAAATTAAAACCAACATTCAGATCTAAACCACTGCACGTTCTCCGATGCTGGGGAGGAAATTACATGAAACACTAGGTGGGAACCAAATACGGCTGAGAACCATTCTTGTACCTATTTCAGTTACAGTCAGCATCCGGTGAAGATTTAAGCTGAGAATTTGGCCTCATAAATCCACCACTTAGGATGTGTCTACATTACCCCCTACTTTCGGAAGGGGAATTCAAATGACACAGATCAGAACTGGTTAATTAGGCTCTTATGAATATTCAGCACCTCATTAGCATAACAGTGGCCAGCTGCGCTTCAGAAGTGCAGCTTTCAAAACGCAAACCGGCCGTGTAGATGTGGGCACTTCAAATTAAACACTAGACTTTGAAATTCCCTTATTCCCAAAACGGTTGGCTTATTTTGAAATTGGTAAACCTCATTCTATGAAGAATAGTGCCTATTTCGGAATAGTTTTTTTGAACAAGGTGCCCTTAAGACAGGGAAAAGAGCCTATTTTGAAATAAGCCATAGTGCATCCAATAGCTCTATTTTGAAATAGCTCTGTGTGTGTAGATGCTGTATTTCAAAATAGTCCTTAGCTATTTTCAAACACATTTCTGTGTGTAGCAGTGTTATTTCAAACTAAGCTGTTCTGAAATAGCTCTTCCAAAATAGCTTATTTAGAAATAAAGCTGCTGTGTAGACATCAGGAATCAAACAACGAACCAAATTCCAACTTGGAGTAAGAGGTATTTCCAGTATCCTGGTGGGTTACACTCAGATTCACCAGCTCTGAATTTGCCTCTAATTTTTTTCGCTCTATTTCTGAGTTTGAACTGGAAAAATCAAATTCTCTTGAATGAGCTGGGATAGTTATTAGACATACTGAAATCTCCTCCTTTGCCTGTGGCTGCCCCTCAGAGGGAAAGTCATGGTATGTTAATGAAACCCCTACAAGCAGTATGGCTTAGTGGAGAGTGCATTCAACTAGGATTCAGGAAAAGGTGTGATGCTGGGTCTGCCATTGACACGTTGGGGGGTAAGTCAAGTCATAGCTCTTTGCCTCGGTTTCCCTTTACATCTGTGCAGGAAACAGAATGTCCATCCTGCAGATATTTGCCCAGTTGTGGAAATACTTATGTTCCAAATGTGAACAAAACCTCAAACAGAGAATGGAAAAATTTGAAAAATTCTCTTGTGAAAGATCTGTAACCCAACTGATTTTAAAATTTCCAGGGCGGTGAGCTGGCTGGCCTGCCAAGGTGACACCCCAAAGACCAACACAATAGGTTGTTAGCCTGCTGGCTGCCTACTTTCCAGCCTGCTGAGTTACCATTGAAAATATTGCCTGAATCCACACGTTCCCTGCAGAACACATGGAATCTGTCAAATCAGCGTTTCCCAAGGGAACGACTGTTCTGTTGGAAACTTTTCAACCAGCCCTCTTTTTCCCTATCTCGAAAATGGGACTAGTGATAGCCACCGCCTTGGTAAACTGGTTTTGAGATCCGTGGCTGAAAAGTGCTATGTGTGAGACTTGGTACTACAGGTTGAACCTCTTGTCCGGCACCTTGGGGACCTGACTGGCGCTGAACAAGAGAATTTGCTGGATCACGAGAGGTCAATATTGCCTAGCACATTACCAATGCTTTCACTGCTTACTCGGCTTTTAGGAGACATTTGGGGTAACTTAGATCTCAAGAGCAGCACAGAACACCGAGCGCCAGGACTGGCGGCTCCATACTTTATTGGTCTGTGGGAAAGTTGGCCACATCCTTGATAAGTAGTCATCTGGCTAACTAACATCATGCCGGATTACGGATGTTGCCAGACCAGAGTGTTCCGGATTAGAGAGGTTCAACCTGCATATGTGATTATCCTTAGCTATTGCTGGGTAGCTCTCCTACTTCTTCGTCATTCAGGTTTCTTATCTTGCATTTGCCATTTTGAAGAAAGCAAGAATATGTGTTAAGGTTCAACATAACCTGAGAAAAGGCACTGCTGTCAAAATGGTGCGGTATCTATCAAGTGCCCATGTGGATCATGTCACTACCTGCAAAGCACATACTGGATGACTGCTGGCCAGCTGTGCTCAGTAGTGGATATTGCCAAGCTTGAAGGAATCCAGCCCCTGTCCAGTTATATTGTCTAGCCGGCTAAGCCAACGGCAGACCACACATCTTGGTAAAGTTAGTGGTATTCGATATGGTATGATACTTTATCTTTGCAGGTCAGTTCTAAAGGAATGCGCTGTACATATGAATGATCTCAAGCTCATCGAACTGCTGATTAGTTTCAGGCAGTGGCCCCTAACTTCTTATGGCCTTGATAACTTTATTAACTTCAGCCCCCAGCTTATTCCTCCAGCAGAATGGCCTTAACTTGTCATAGATATTTTAAAGTAGCCATCCTTGTGGAGTGATCGCTTCCAGACCTTGCTGAGAGACACACATGTGTTTGAAATGCCTGCTTTCCTTCTCCATTTCACCATAAAGTAGCCAATTTAATTTTGCACAATATGGGTTGATAACAACCATGTGTGTGCATCTTCGACATTTATGTACTTCAGAGAAGGTCCTGCTTGGTCAGTGTGAGATAATTTCACAAGGCAAATGGAACCAGATGTTCCTCCTTTTTATTTGGCTTCTCAATCAGACGATCTCATTTCCACTGTCAATCTTCTCCCAGGTTTTCCATTACCTTGAGGAAGGGAATAGCTTTACACTTTGTGTTTTCATTACCAACGTGCCTGACAAGAGTGTGCGGCGGATCTAAGGGAGATGGGTTTCGGCTTAGTGCTTCTGAGATCATTATTAAGCTGCAATGATGCTTGCAAAGATAGAGAGGGGAGATATGTAACTGGGGCTGAAAGTGGGAGAGGAATTCCAGAGGGATTACACCTCTCAGAATGAACCTTCTTGCTCTTTGAGTGTGACAAACCAACTCCATCTGCAGCACCTCAGAACAGCCAGTGTAGCAGTCAGGAATAAACATTTCAGAGTCTGAAGTCCTGAGCCATCCTTCAGTCCAGCTGCGTGACAGGGAAATTTTGGAATCAGCCAAAGACATACTTGAGAGTGGGGAAATGTGCATTTTAGGTAGCCTCCTCCACAGGCCTGTGGTGGCTGATACCTTGGCTGAGATAGTGGTGATGGAACTGAAGATCTTCAGAGCTCAAAGCCTAAGCTGCTGCAGCTTTAACTAAGCCTCTCTTAGGATATGTCGACCCTGCAAGCTGGGAGTGCAAATTCCTGTTCATGTACACAGACTCTCACTTGCTCAGTGAGAGAGAATCTGGGTATAAATAGTACTTTGACAGTAGCAGGGATGGAAGCATAGTTTAGCCAGGCTGAGTATGTATCCCCAGAGCTCAGATGGCTTTACACTCAGTGTTGTGTGGCTACTGCCCGTGCTTGTGGTGTCTGTGCTGCAATTTTAAACCCATGCTAGCTGGAAGGGAGCTAGCACAGGTATTTGAACGCAAGCTGGGACACAGACTAACTGGGGCTGTTCCCGACTCATGGATTTCCTTTGTGAATCTGGTCCAGAGGGGGACCCGTAATGCAAACTCAGTCACGTTACAAGTGCTTTCTGTATTTCACTATAGTCTTTCATGCATTTGTCGCTTCCCAGTGTCTGCAGACCTGATTCTCCTCTCCCTTGGTGTAAATCAGGTGCAACTCCATTGACTTCAGTGGAGTTACACCCCTGCAAAAGCAGAGCAAATGAGAGAAGTGGTTTCTGAATTATTCCATGCCATGAGCTTCAGTCATGTTAACTCCTTACCTGCGAGGCCCTCCCGAGATCGTTTCTTCACACCACAGCCTCCATTCCTTTTGCAATGTCCATCAATCTGTCCCTAAGACGAGCACAACCAGGGGTGCTACCAATAAGGATTGAAGTGCAGCCCAGAACTGTGGATGCTAGGTGCCTGGTATCTGCCTGTATCATCTGTTTTATGGCATAGATTGGTGGGGAACATGTGTAAGCAAGGGGTGGACAGTTAGACTCCAAAGAAGGCAGGATAGTTTCCATTCTGCAAACAGCAATAGGAAGACGAGCAAATCCTTAGCTTTTTAGAACAGACATTATTGGACAAGGTTCTATGCTGAGGTATTGGAGACGGTGGAATGCTTATGATTGATTGGAACAGATGGATGCTGGAAATGCTGAAGTGATAAAGCTGATGACCTTCTGTCAGTTACAGTACGGAGGGAAAAGAGAATGACAGGGAAACCGCAAGCTTTGGTGACAAAGGTTGGTGAAATTGCTGAATGTTGTGGAAGAAGGGGTGGAAGGACATACTAGAGAGGAAAGACGAAGAGCTCTGTTTGTCATATGGAATTGTTGGCAACGGGAGCACTCAGGAGTGGTAGGAGTCTCACGCCGGACACAGAGAGCTTTGAATTGCCAGCTCCCAGACAGTAATTAAACCAGTGTGACTAGATGAAACTGCAGATTGACAGAGCACAAAGGAGAAGGCTGAGGGCTCCTGGAGAACACTGGCAAACAGCAGGAGAGAGTCATCAAAGGAGATACTGAAGGAGCAGTTAGAGAGGCAGGAGGAGAGCCAGGAAAGCACAAAGCCTCTGAAGCTGGGGTGCGGAAGGAGTTTCCATGAGACAGGAGACTAACCTTGATGGAGACAATACATAAGTTAAGCAACAGAGAGGAGGTCTTGAAGCAAAGTCAGGAATGGGTGACTTGTGATGATGGTAAAGGCAATTTCAGCGGAGTGGGAGCAGAGACCAGAACGAAGGGAGCAAGGCAGGAGGTTTGAAAGAGGAAGCTGAGGTTGCTGCCAGGCTTTGCTGAGCCTTTGTGTGCCGTCTGGTGGGGAATCCCTGAACAAGCCATCTTCTCTTTCCCTTTTGAGGTTCTGAGGGGTCATCCTTCATGAAGCCGGCCTCTCCGTGGCTGTCTGACTCCCTCCCCGTCCCCCTAGCAGCACAAGCTGCCATCACTTGACCCGACAAATTTATAGGCCATAAATCTGTTTGAATGTTGCTTTGTTTGCCGCGTTACACCTAAAGCACATTCCTGATCCTGCCTGTCTACTTCCCAACTAATGGGTGCTACCATCTTGGAAGCTGAATTCCTGGAAACACTGCCGCACAAAGCTATGCTTGAGGCCATGACACATCAACATCCAAAATTGCTGTTGCGAGCAAGACTGAGCAATGAATAAAATGCAGTAATTGCCCTGCGGCGTTCTTGCAAGGCTCTGAAGTTTATGTGCTGTCTCGTTTCAAGCTGGTTATGGTTTGAGACATACAGTTATTAAACTCCATTTTGAGAGCAGCACCTCTTTGTGATCCTCAAATTACTCACCACATTGTGACATACTGGCAGGCTGTTGCATTTGGCATGTCTTTCTCTCTCCAGGCTAGCCTGTGAGGCACTGGGAAGGAAGAAGACTCATTGGGCAGGACAAACAAAGGGAAAGGGGCCTATGTCTTGTTTTTAGGCGCCGCTATGATCCACAAAATGCAAGCTCAGTTGCCACCTCACCCTCTAGATATCTAAAGTCACTCAGCACCTACATGTTTGCATTAAAAGTTCTGCAGAGGCCTAAGGTTTCTACCTCTGAGCATGTGCCTGGCTGCCTTGCTTTCAGGAACTGGGCTCAGATTGTCAACTTGTTTTGATCTGTTCCAGGAGGTTTTCTCACATGACGTAATGACGTTAGGGACTGTCTGACCGACTACAAAACTCATTGATTACAGAGCCACCATTTTGATTGTGGTGAAAATAAGAGCATGGTTTGAATCTGAATTTCACATTTCAAGCCGGTCGCATAAATAAGCAATATTGCCAAATCTCCAGTTGGACGGGGAATCTTTTTTTAAACAGTGGGACTCGATTTAGGTTACTTTGTTAACGCATGTTCAAGAGTTTGTGGGTACGCCTTCCTGTGCGTGTTAGTTAATACCTTTGTTTAAAAATACAGAGAATAAAGTAGCATACCATAAGACAATGGCAGATACAGCAAAAACTCATTGACAAGACTGAACATCAATTTCTACTGCCCTCGCTACTTTTTTCTTGAAACGTGTCTTTTTATTATTAATTTTTTTTCTTTTTTTTTTTTTTTACAAAAGTAATCTGGGGTGTCCATTTCTGGTTTTTCAGATTCCTTGTATTGTGTACATTCCACATGGATGTTATCAGCTTTTCTCACTTCATATTTAACAGAAAATGCTTGACAATGCAAAATGTATTCTTCTGTAAATTCCTTGTCTTTTTGGAGCCAGTTTTTAGGCAGGGTCTTCAAGCCAGTTGTCATTGTAACAATCATAGAGCTTTTTCTTTTTAATAGTATGTTCAGAGTGGCTGTTTTGAAGGGCCTTCTCCATCATAGAATACTAGAATCGGAAGGGACCTTGAGAGACCATCAGCTCCAGCTCCCCAGACTCATGGCAGGACCAAGCACCTTCTAGATCATCCCTGACAGATGTTTATCTAACCTGCAGTTAAATATCTCCAGTGATAGAGATTCCACAACATCTGTAGGCAATTTATTCCAGTGCTCAACTACCTTGACAGTTAAGAATTCCAACCTAAATATCCTTTGCTGCAGTTTAAGCTCATTGCTTCTAGTCTAAGCATCAGAGGTTAAGGAGAATATTTTTTTTTATCCTTCTTCCTTGTAACAGCATTTTAGGAACTTGAAAGCTATTATCGTGTCCCCTCTCAGTTGTCTCTTTTCCAAACTAAACAAATCCAGTTCTGACAGTCGACCCTCACAGATCATGTTTTCTAGACCTTTAGTCATTTTTGTTGCTCTTCTCTGGACCTCCTCTAGTTTCTTCACATCTTTCTTGCAATGTGCTGCCCAGAACTGGACACAATACTCCACCTGAGGCCTAACCAGCTCAGAGTGCAGTAGAAGAATGTCATCTTGTGTCTTCCTTATGACACTCCTGCTAATGCATCCCAGAATGGCGTTTTCCTTTTTTTGCCACCGTGTCAAATCATATGACCCCAAGACCCCTTTCTGCAATACTCCAGCATCCCTTTTTGTAAGCATGAAACTGATTGTCCTTTACTAATTGGAATACTTTGCAACTACTTCTGGAGGTTTTTTTTCTTTTTTGAAAGTGCAAGGCAGGTGCCGTGTAGCATAGATTACAGAAGCTGCCAGCATTCCTGTGCACAGACTTGATCAGAACATAAATTTGCAGCCATACAAGATAAAGAAATTGCATGCACGGGGCAACAGATGGATAGGCAAATGCGTATTATTATGACATGCTAAACACTGTCTAGACCACTGTAGGAATCCAATTTGATATTCGTTCGCAAAATGCCCTATGACTTATCTCTGAGCCTGGGGTGCTCTCGGCAGTCTGCTGCTGATTTGTATTTAATTCTTAGAGACTCCAAGGTAATCCTGGAGCATTGGCTGCTCTAGCATGGGCACCTGTTTCATGGTTAAACCCACAGTGATGCAGCAAGCAGGGAAAGGGTAGGTGTTTGACCACTTAAGCAGCATGCAGAACCTGATCCAGTAGGCTGCTCAGAGACCATCTAGTTCCACACAAAACAGCTGTGGTTGGTGACAGCATTCCCCTTTTTTTTTCCCATTCAGGGGTGGAATAAATTTTCTGATGTGCACCAAGACATGTGGATGTGCACCACCAATAGACACACATGCTGCCCACTGTGGGTGGCTGTGGCTGCCTTGCTAATCATCTGCGTGGCACTGAAGACCCTCCTGGGTGGCCAACCAAGTGCTCAGTTTACAGGGAACACTGCTTGGCAAGGGCAAGACACCCTGCCGTATAACCTGCAGTCTAATGCTTACAGTACTCCCATGGGATATGGGAGACCTGCTGTTCAAGTCCCCCCAATTCCTGCTGAGGAGAAGGAATTTAAACAGCTATCAGCCGCCCCATGAGTGAAGGTCACAAGAAATGGAGGACACAGTCATTTCAGCTTTTACAGTTAATACGCGTCTAAGTGAAGAGGCACAACTGCAGCCGGAGGTATCGAGGGAGCCCCAGCCCAGGCAGTTTTGTGTGTCTTAAGATGGTCGCCAATTAAGCCCCATATGCAGTTTGGGCTGCCAGAGGCGTAAGTTCCCCAGTTTGTGAATCACAGCCAGAGATAGGAGCATCTCTGCAGCCTGGACGGAGGCGCTAAATTCCGAGAAGGGGCAGGGCTTGGTGCGCACCTCCCATGGGCATCTGTCATTGCCCAGCTTAGGTGCCTCTACGTCTGGCATGCTGGCTTTGTGAATCCCATTCTAAAACATCTATCTCTGTCCATTCGTTGTATAGGAGCGTTGGCACCTAACTCAGGCTCTGGAATTCACGTGATTCTTCTGGGGCACTGTAATGCTCAGCATTGCATCTCCTAAGTCCCTTTGTGGATCTGGGCCAGGGAGTTCAGTCCCTTGCGAAGAGGGTGTCCCTTGTCTCCTTCAACAACTACCACTTGGTCTGCTTAAATATTGGCAGTGAAGGGCTATATGTGGAGCTCACGTTCACCTTGCTTGTAAGGATGGAGGCCTTTGTGTTGGTGGGGGGCTTATGGAGACATTCTCAGAAACCTGTTGTGGCTCTGGAGGGGCGAAAAAGCCCTTTTGCTTTGAGGAGGAGGCACGCATCCTCTAATTTCCTCTTCGGAGCAGATCTGAACGCAGCGGAAGTACGGCTCTGTATGCAGCATGTTCTATTCAGTCATTTGGAATTTGCAGAAATAAATCCCACGTACCCAGGAAGCCGATTGCCAGAGTCGTGCCTGTTGGCATAAACGTGCTCTGACACATGGCAAAGCTCTGGAACATGATACGTTCTCCAAGGGCTACGCAAATCCCATTAGCGGGTGACGTGTCAGCCAATAAGTGAAGGCCCCCTCTGCAAAAAAGGCTTGAGGTTCATTACCATTTCCTATGGATTAATCTAAAATGGCTTCACTCCACAGGACCCCTTGCCAGGAAGACAGCAGGAGCTCACACTGCCATTCCTACTACAGCATTCGCCTCTTCTCTTTTCTCTCTTTGAGCCAAGTTGAAAGTCTTTCTGAGGAAGATACAGAAACTGCCATGAATTTTTTAGAACCCTCTTTCTATTGAATTGTCAACGTTCTATCCAGATGTGATTTTTGCAGCCATTAAAATAGTAATCATTTGTCGCACGGCACACCTTTGATCTGGGAAAAGCTGGGAGAAGACAAGTCCCGCCAGAACCAAACGGAGGAGCCTGCTCTGAAGGGGAAAGAATGACCTGCCTAATTCTAGCCTTGTGTTTATCCTTTCCTAGGGTCAGCTCTCGGTCCCACTGAAGTCAATAAGAATTCTGTCAGAACGAGGAAGTAGAAACCTTCAGGATAGAATTTGACCTATCTTGCCCCATTGCTCCCTTCTCAGCTCATCTTGAAAATCATCCAGACCAGTAAATAGGCACGTAGGGGAGAAGACGAGAATCCCATTATGATCTGTGCCAGATGGCACAGGTTGCAACGCTAATGGTCTGTGTTCGGCTGCTAGTAAATATGAATGACCAGAGAGAGGCATGGTTAGAGCACAGGAATAGAATCCAGGAACGTCTCTCGTTTAATCCTGGTTACGACACTGATTCCCTCAGGGGAACTGGACTGATTTACTTATGGCCTGATCCAATGCCCACTGAAGTCAATGAGAGCCTTTTTGCTTGTCTCAGTGGGTAATGGATGAGTTCCTTCAGCTGAGGCTTTCAGACTGGTGTGCCCAGTGGTAGAACCTAAAGTCTGCAAACTGCAAAGGCAATTAAGTGAGGGGCCAGACTATCAGAAAGGCTGAGCACTCAGCTTCTGTGAGCTACAGTAGATTTCAGATGTCCTAGGTCGGGGTGAGCAACCTTCTTATGTCAGGCCCCACTTTTTGTCCCTGAAATTAGCACCCCCAACACACACACACACACACACACACACACAAGCGCACGCACTCTGCAACCTGTCTAATGTAATCCAGATCAACAGAAATTTCAGTTATGTTCATATATTAAAAAAAACCAACCTTTAGGCAGGTGTAAGAAAATAAGTGTGGAAAATGTAAAAACGTAATTAATTGATGTATAAATGTGAATGCACAGCCATAAAAACAGTAACATGTTTCAACGTTTTTAATAGCTGGATAAGCCTGAGACCCAGCAGCCAATTGTGCTGTGCCCCCCCTTAGGAAATGTCATGCCCCCCCAGGGAACTGCTCCCCACTTTGCACACCCCGTCCTAGAAATGCATTAAGGCTACAGCTATGTGACAGCCCTTATAAAGGTCTTATTTCAAAATAACACAATCACAAACAAAACACACATCGAAATAGCACCCAGCTATTTGGAAATAGCATTTCTGGTCTGCAGCACTGTTTCGAAAAAGTGCCATTGGAACTCATTGGCTACGTCTACAAGTGCAGCCAACATCGAAATAGCTTATTTCGATGTTGCGACATCGAAATAGTCTATTTCGATGAATAACGTCTACACGTCCTCCAGGGCTGGCAACGTCGATGTTCAACTTCGACGTTGCTCAGCCCAACATCGAAATAGGCGCAGCGAGGGAACGTCTACACGTCAAAGTAGCACACATCAAAATAGGGATGCCAGGC
Organism: Carettochelys insculpta; assembly: GCF_033958435.1. Classification (NCBI taxonomy): domain Eukaryota; kingdom Metazoa; phylum Chordata; order Testudines; family Carettochelyidae; genus Carettochelys; species Carettochelys insculpta. The sequence continues at coordinate 20,211,489 of NC_134156.1, read as the reverse complement.
ACAGCTGCAGACAGGGTCACAGGGCGGACTCAACAGCAAGCCGCTCCCTTAAAGGGCCCCTCCCAGACACAGTTGCACTAAACAACACAAGATACACAGAGCTGACAACTGGTTGCAGACCCTGTGCCTGCAGCATAGATCCCCAGCTGCCGCAGAAGCAGCCAGAAGCCCTGGGCTAAGGGCTGCTGCCCACGGTGACCATAGAGCCCTGCAGGGGCTGGAGAGAGAGCATCTCTCAACCCCACAGCTGATGGCCGCCATGGAGGACCCAGCAATTTCGACGTTGCGGGACGCGGATCGTCTACACGGTCCCTACTTCAACGTTGAACGTCGAAGTAGGGCGCCATTCCTATCTCCTCATGAGGTTAGCGACTTTGACGTCTCGCCGCCTAACGTTGAAGTTAACTTCGAAATAGCGCCCGACGCGTGTAGACGCGACAGGCGCTATTTCGAAGTTGGTGCCGCTACTTCGAAGTAGCGTGCACGTGTAGACGCAGCTATTATGGCCTATTTTTGAAATAGGCATCATTTTTCAGAAATGAGGTTTACTGAAACTGAAATAATGCACCTGCTATTTTGAATGTATTTCAAAATAGTGTGCATGTCATTTAGACGCTGCCAAAGTTTTTCCAAAATAACTGCTCTTATTTCAAGATAACTTGGCCATGTAGACATAGCCTTAGATGCCTATTTGAAAAACCACATCCCTTGCCTCTCTGCTTCTGTTTGTACAGACATGACTCAAGTCACTACACTGATTTATACCAACTGAGGCTCTGGCTGCAACCAGCTAATCTCGTTACTTCATCTTCGAGTGATTGTGCATGTACGTTCCAATGTAGGTGTGCGTGCACACACATGCTCAGTTGCCAGAAAGTTTCCCCCTACCCAGCAGCCATGAGTTTGGTGTGACAGCCCCTGGTGTGGCGGCAATATGACGTTCAATATAGGCACTGCCCGCCTCGCCTCCTCCTCAATTCCTTCTTTCCACATTTTTGGTTGCTGGAACTCCCCTTCATTCACGCGAGCAATCTTCTCAGTTAGCTGGCAGCACTTAGATCCTAGCTGTAAATAGTTTCTAATGAAGAGTTAATAGTTTTAATAGTTATAGGTCTATTGTTCTTAGAAGAGTAGATCATCGGGCCCAACAGGGAGGTTGCTCCCCTTCCTTGAGGCCTTGGCGCCGGGGCATGCCGAGGTTGCCAGTCCTCAGAGTCTGCACGGAGTGTGGGAAGGTATGCTGAAGAGTGACCCACACTCTGACCTCTTGAAGTGTTTGGGTGGGAGCCTCCAGCAGGACCACTGCCCAATTTGTCAGACCTTTAACCTAGAGCCTTGAAGGACAGAACTCAGTGCCTCAAGGTCTTGTTGATGGAGGCACCTTTCCAGCCCAAGAAATCCCTGTCTGCTGGATGGAACACATCTCCTTTGATGCGGTGTGCACTCGCATCAAGCTCAGCCATGGGTTTGAAGAAGGATAATGTGTTGGGTGTCCTGGTGAAGGGCTGGCACCTCAGCCTCCCAGGAGACATAAGTCTCAGTCCCTAGTGCGTCACAAAAGAAAAGGCATGACGGGGGCCATTATCCTGCAGTGTCAAAGCGGAGAGAGAAACCCTGAGTGCCACTGGGGGAGATGAGCCATGGGCATACCTCCGAGGGCCAAGTGTCAACACTGGTCCAGGGGTCCAGTCCCTGATCCTGGAGCTACCATCAACACTGGAGGCTTCAGAATGGCCCAAAGTCTCCTCCAAATCACAGTGTCCTTCTTGTCGCTGATGAGAACCACGTCCCCAAGGCAAGTGCTGAGTCATCCTCCATCCTGGGGCAAGCCTGCCATGATGGCACGGCCACCTACGCCCTCAGTCACCAACAGAGCTGTGGTATTGGTGCGGCACCGTCCCAGTTGGTGCTGACACAGGCACCTTCGGGACAGACACCACCTTAGTTTTCAACATCAGAGGCATCTGAGTTCAAGTCCGACTCCTACTTTCCGGCTCAGGTAGGAGCACTCGCTCTTGCTCCAGGTGGGGTTAATGCTCTGCACTGGAACATGGGCACTGAACTGACAGCCAGCACTGCAATGGCCATTTTAGACCCCGTGGACATTTCATGAGAGTCAGGGCCAGTTCATACACCCACCATCCCAGGTCATGTCACTGGAGTAGGTGTCAGGAGCTCCCCCAGTACCACATTCAGCACTGTTGGTCTAGCAGGGAGCTCCTTCATGGGATGGGACTTCATGACACCTGCCTCCCACAAAACAGTCCTTGTCAGCACTGACCTCCTTGATGCTAATGCCATTGTCGACTCTGCTGATTTCACCTTTTCCTTTGGTTCTGTAGGATGGAAATTTCTGAGGCAGTTTATGGTTTGTGCTAAAGACCTCCTATTCGAATCCCAAAGTCTGGAGTAGGCCGATAATCCTATAGTTCAGAAACCCAGTTAGCATGAGTGGAAAGATACCTCGCTGCCCTCACCCTCACTCACCAGATCCAGGGAAGGTTGTCTCAGCTTGGGCAGGACGTTGGAGTCTGAAGGGAGGGCTACTTTCCTCAGCAACCACATTCCAAAGAGAGGCCCTGCATATGAGAACCAAGTTATGGTGGTTTCTCCTCTGACATCCCAGGCTGGTACTCAAAACAAATATGTTATTGCTCTATGCTGTTACTGTCTCTTTTGCTCTCATCTTCTAGGTAAGCAGCCCTGAATGTGCCCATGTAAAGGTGCCATCATTGCTCTTGTAGACACATCATCCATCCAATTAGACACATAGATGTTATTGCATGTCTGCTTTGTTTAAGTAACTTGTTAAGGAAAACCACTTGTGCTAGAGATAAAGTGTTCTATAAGCAATGGGTGGGGATACTCTGTAACCTTTTTAGATTATTGGCTTATTGTGCTCATTTCGTCTTGCTGCTAAGACCTATCCAGGCTTGGGTAACACCTGTGCGGTAGTTCCCCCCCGCCCCGCCAGCCCACTAATAATCTATATAATCAATTGTAATCTATTGTCTGGCAGAGGTCCACTGAGTCCTGATGGGCAAAGTGGCACTCCCCCAGTTCTGTGTGTAATAAACCCTCCTGCTTGCTTCACACACAGTGTCCAGACTTCGTTCCAACACTTGGGGGCTCATCCAGGATCCAAGCTTGTGAGCTGCATGGGAGCCAGAAGTGCCAAACAGCGTGGGATCGACCATGCCTGCACCTATAGGGCCTGAAGGGTTCCAGGTGAATCATAGAATCGTAGAATTATAGGGCTGAAAGGGACTTTAGAAGGTCATCTAGTCCAGCCCCCAGCCCGAAGCAGGATCAACCCCAACTAAATCATCCCAGACAAGACTTTGTTGAGCTAGGACTTAAAAACCTCCCAGGATGGAGAATGCACCACCTGTCTAGGTAAAGCATTCCAGTGCTTCACCACCCTCCTGGTGAAATACTACTACTACTACTTAATCCTTGTACTCCGCATGGAACATAGGTCATCTACAAATCTCTTCTTATTCACTTTGTCTTGGGACAACACTTCTAGCTGCTTCCAAGAGTACCCCAGTTGCTCTCCTTCAATCTCAGTAGACCTCTCACTTTGTCTTAGGTTTTCCTCTTTTGCGTTTTCCTTGCAGGTTCCATGTGAGAACTTGACGTATTATGCTGGATGATGGTTTTCTGAGAGTGTGGCCTACCCAACCTGACTTTCCTCTCTTGATTTCAATGTCAATATGTTGTTGTCCTGCTCTGTTGCAAAGCTCCTCATTTGTGACAAAGTCTTGCCATTTGATGTGAAGGATGGAACTCAGGCATCTGTGTATGAAAGTCCGTATCTTGTGATTTGAACACTTAACATAAGAACATAAGAATGGCCATACTGGGTCAGACCAAAGGTCCATCCAGCCCAGCATCCCATCTGCCGACGGTGGCCAATGCCAGGTGCCCCAGAGAAGGAGAACAGAAGACAATGATCAAGTGATTTATCTCCTGCCATCCATCTCCTGCCCTTGTTCTGAAGGCTAGGGCACCATACTTTATCCCTGGCTAATAGCCATTTATGGACCTAACCTGCAAAAATTTATCAAGCTCTTTTTTAAACCCTAATAGAGTCCTGGCCTCCACAGCCTCCTCGGGCAAGGAGTTCCACAGGTTGACTGTGCGCTGTGTGAAGAAAAATTTCCTTTTATGAGTTTTGAACCTACTACCCATCAATTTCATTTGGTGTCCCCTAGTTCTTGTATTATGGGACAAGGTAAATAATTTTTCTATATTCACTTTCTCCACACCATTCATGATTTTATATACCTCTATCATATCGCCCCTCAATCGCCTCTTTTCCAAACTGAAAAGTCCCAGTCTCTCTAGCCTCTCCCCATATGGGACCCGTTCCAAGCCCCTAATCATCTTAGTCGCCCTTTTCTGAACCTTTTCTAATGCCAATATATCTTTTTTGAGGTGAGGAGACCACATCTGCACGCAGTACTCAAGATGTGGGCGTACCATAGTTTTATATAGGGGAAGTATGATATCTTTTGTCTTATTATCGATCCCTTTTTTAATAATTCCTAACATCCTATTTGCCTTACTAACTGCCGCTGCACACTGCGTGGATGTCTTCAGAGAACTATCCACTATAACTCCAAGATCCCTTTCCTGATCTGTCGTAGCTAAATTTGACCCCATCATGTAGTACGTGTAATTTGGGTTATTTTTTCCAACATGCATTATCTTACACTTACCCACATTAAATTTCATTTGCCATTTTGCTGCCCAATCACTCAGTTTGCTGAGATCTTTTTGTAGTTCTTCACAATCTGTTTTGGTTTTGACTGTCCTGAACAACTTGGTGTCATCTGCAAACTTTGCCACCTCACTGCTTACCTCATTTTCTAGATCATTGATGAACAAGTTGAACAGGATCGGTCCCAGGACTGACCGCTGGGGAACACCACTAGTTACCCTCCTCCATTGTGAAAATTTACCATTTATTCCCACCCTTTGTTTTCTGTCTTTTAACCAATTCCCGATCCATGAAAGGATCTTTCCTCCTATCCCATGACCACCTAATTTACATAAAAGCCTTTGGTGTGGGACACTAGCTCTCACATCCATACAAGAGCACACTCTTCACATTTGAAATAGGTTTTCCTAATCTCCAACCTACACCTCTTCCTCTGTAACTTCAGACCATTGCTCCTTGTCCTGCTGTCCATCACTACTGAGAAGAGCCTCTCTGTATCCTCTTTGGAGACCCGCTTCAGGAAGTCGTAGGCTGCTATTAAATCGACCCTTCACTCTCCTCTTCTGCAAACTACGTAAGCCTAAATCCCTCAGCCTCTCCTTATAGGTCATGTGCTTTAGTCACCTTATAATTTCTGTTGTCCTCTGCTGAAAGTGCTCCAGTGCATCCACATCCTTTCTATAATGGTGGTAGGCCCAGAAGTGGATGCAAAACTCCAAATGTGGCTTCCTTAGTGTCAAATAGGGGGGAATAATAACTTCTCTAGATCTGCTGGAAATGCTTCTCCTAATGCACCCCAACATGCCATTAGCCTTCTTGGCTATAAGGGCAGACTGTTGACTCATATTCCAGCCTCTCATCCACTGTAATCCCCAGGTCCTTTTCTGCTGCACTGCTCCTTAGCCAGTCAGTCCGCAGCCTGTAACAATGCTTAGGATTCTTCTGTCCCAAGTGCAGGCCTCTGCACTTGTCCTTGTTGAACCTCATCAGATTTCTTTTGGCCAATCCTCAATTTATCTAGGTCACTCTGGACCCTATCCCTACCCTCCAATTTAGCTACTTCCTCCCCCTACCTTAGCATCATCTGCAAATTTTCTGAGGGTGCAATCTATCCTCTCATCCAGATGTTGAACAACACCACAGCTAGAACTGATTCTTGGGGCACTTCACTTGAAACCAACCACCAACTAGACAGTGAGCCATTGATCACTACCCATTGGGCTCGACCATCTAGCCAGCTTTCTATCCATCTTACAGATAGGCCCCAAAAAGCCAAGAACAGAACACCACTGGTCCTCACCTACAGCCCCCAACTCAAACCACTGCAATGAATTAGTAAAGACCTACAACTTATCCTTAATCAGGATGCCACACTCCAGAAAGCCCTAGGTGACATGCATGTTCTCTCCTGTAGACAACCTCCCAACCTTATGAGGATTCTAACCAATAGCCACAGTCTATACCACAGGAATACCAGTCCTGGAATGTTTCCTTGCAACAAAGCCAACTGCCAGCTTTGTCCACATATCTATTCTGGCGATACCATCGCTGGACCTAACTGGGTTACTTACAAAATCACGGGCACATTCTCATGCTCCTCAACTAACATCATATATGTGCCAACAATGCCCAGATGCTTTGTATATTGGACAGACTTCAAACTCTCTCAGACAAAGAGTTAATGGGCACAAAACAGACATAAAAACATTCTTGATCCACAAACCAGTTAGTTTACATTTTAATGGAGTGGGCCATTCTGTTAATGTCTTAAAAGTCTGTGTTTTATTGAAGAAGCATTTCCAGTCTGCTTTATAAAGAGAAGCTGCTGAACTCTCTTTCATATTCAAATTCGACATATTAACATGTGGTTTGAACAGGGATGCAAACTTCCTGGGACATTATAGGATCTCTTTGGCATACTTGGCTTAATCTAATTCTTGACTCTCCCCCCGGCCCCTCTGCTCTCTGATTTGCTCACCCTGATCATTTTTTTTCTGATTTGTCAACTTTGATTACTGTTTTGGTTTTCTGTGCATTAAATATTGAGTCTGTTCTGGTCTGGCTATGGTCTGAAGAAGTGGGTCTGTCCCACGAAAGCTCACCTAATGAATTATATTGTTAGTCTTTAAAGTGCTACTTGACTGCTTTTTTGTTTTTATCTTACAGTCCATAGCCGTGTCTACACGTGCACGCTACTTCGAAGTAGCGGCACTAACTTCGAAATAGCACCTGTCACGGCTACACGCGTCGGGCGCTATTTCGAAGTTAACTTCGACATTAGGCGGCGAGACGTCGAAGTCGCTATCCTCATCAGGAGATGGTGATAGCGCCCTACTTCGACGTTCAACATCGAAGTAGGGACCGTGTAGTCATTGCGCGTCCCGCAACTTCGAAATAGTGGGGTCCGCCATGGCAGCCATCAGCTGAGGGGTTGAGAGACGCTCTCTCTCCAGCCCCTGCGGGGCTCTATGGTCACCGTGGGCAGCAGCCCTTAGCCCAGGGCTTCTGGCTGCTGCTGCTGCAGCTGGGGATCCATGCTGCATGCACAGGGTCTGCAACCAGTTGTCGGCTCTGTGGATCTTGTGTTGTTTAGTGCAACTGTGTCTGGGAGGGGCCCTTTAAGGGAGCGGCTTGCTGTTGAGTCCGCCCTGTGACCCTGTCTGCAGCTGTGCCTGGCACCCTTATTTCGATGTGTGCTACTTTGGCGTGTAGACGTTCCCTCTCAGCGCCTATTTCGATGTGGTGCTGCGCAATGTCGAAGTTGAACATCGACGTTGCCAGCCCTGGAGGACGTGTAGACGTTATTCATCGAAATAGCCTATTTTGATGTTGCTACATCGAAATAAGCTACTTCGATGTAGGCTTCACGTGTAGACGTAGCCCATGTGTCCAATCCATACTTCTTTAACTTATGGGGAAGAATGTTGTGGGAGACTGTATCAAAAGCTTTGCTAAAGTCAAGGTATATCACATCCATTGATTTTTCCCATGTCCACAGAGCCAGTTACCTCATCATAGAAGCTAATCAGATTGGTCAGGCAGGACTTGCCCTTGGTGAATCCATGTTGACTACTCTTGATCACTTTTCCCTCTTCCAAGTGCTTCAAAATGGATTCCTTGATGATCCCCTCCATGACTTTTCCAGGGGGCTGAGGTAAGACTGACAGGTCTATAGTCCTCTGGACTGTCCTTCTCTCCTTTTTTCTCTCCTAAAGACAACTTTTGAAGGTGCTATCAAGAGCACCACACCATTCCCTGTATGGATCCCGCACACCCTCTCATTTTGTTCTGCCTATCCCTCTTCCATCCTGCTTGGTGCCATAGAACATCAGACTGGCAGGTCCTTCGCACAGTAGAAAGGGGATATGCCATCCAGTTCAGTTTGTGCCCTTCTTCCCCATCCCTCTTCAGGGACCCCTCTGACAAGAGTCTGCTCAGACAGGAGATTCAGTTGCTTCTTAATCGGGGGGCCATAGAAGAGGTTACCCCCCCACAATTCCAGGGCCAGGGGTTTTACTCCCATTATTTTCTAACCTCCAAATTGAAGGGAGAAATTAGGCCCATTATGGACTTGCAAGGCCTGAACAAGTTTGTAAAAAAGGTCAGACTTCGCATGGGTTTCTCTGGGGCTCATTATGCCATTGCTGGTTCCGGGGCACTGGTTTGCTGTTCTCGACTTACAGGATGCATAATTCCTCATCATGATCTATCCTCCCCTTAGGAGGTTCCTAAGGTTTGTGGTGAATGGGGAAGGCTATCAGTTCACAGTCCTTCTGTTTAGCCTGTCCACAGTTCCAAGAGTTTTCACCAAGTGCATGGTGGGAGTCGCAGTCTTCCTCCACACGCACAGTGTCCAGTTGGTTCCACTCCTGGACAACTGGTTAGTCAGAAGGAGCTCACGGGCCCAGATCCATCAGCACATTCACCAAACTTTGACAGTCTCAGCGTTCTGGCAAATGAAGTGAAGCCAACGCTCAAAGAATAGAGTTCACAGCAGCTCTCCTGGATTCAGTGCTCATTAGGCCTCCCTGCCAGACAGCAAGTTTCAGACACCATAAATGACATGATCAAGTTCATCATCACAATGTCCAGGGGTCTCATGAAGCTCCTGGGACACATGGCAGTTTATACCGTCATGGTACGACATGCCAGATTTTTACTATGTGCCCTCCAGTTGTGGCTTGCATCAGTCTACTGCCCTGTGAGGGACAATATAGACAAAATAGTGGTGTTGCAGACCCTGCATTGGTGGCTGGATGCTTGGATCCTGTGTGTGGTTCATAATAGACCTGCTGAGGGGGTCCATTATGGTATTGGGGACCCTGGGTAAGTAATAGGCCTGCAGGAGAATTTTGTGATGGACGCAAAATGCCCATAGGCTGAGGGCCTTGGGACACAGAGGAGAGGAGCGTGCATTTTGCGTCCATCACAAAATTCTCCTGCAGGCCTATTACTTTCCCAGGGTCCACAATACCATAGTGGACTCCCTCAGCAGGTCTATTATGAACCATGAGTGGCCCATTCATCCAGACATGCTGCAATCAATATTCTAAGTTTGGGGGTATCTCCAGGTGGATCTGTTTGCCACGCACCTCAACTTCAAGTGCCAAACATTTTGTTCTTACTAGAACCGGAGTTTAGGGTCCTGGGCGGATGCGTTTGATGTGTCCTAGACAGGCCTCCTCTGCTGTGTGCATTCCCTCCAGTTCCTCTCATCCACAGGGTCTTCCTCAAAATTTGAGCAGACCAGGCTTCAGTAATCTTGGTGGATCCAGCATGGGCCAGGCAGCATTGGTACTCGGTTCTGTTGGACCTCTTGGTGTGCAATCTGATACCACTCCTGTTACACCTGGGCCTGTTGACACAAGAGAAGGAGCAGCTGCAGCATGGAAGATTCATGGCTGAGTTCCATGGAACTTTCCTGCTGAGACCCAGTGAAGGAGGCACTCTGGGAAACCTTTTCTGAGGGCCACTTACTTGGCAAAGTGGAAAATGTTTGTGTTTGAAAGTCCCAAAAGGGGTTACATCCCTTGAAGCCCACAATTCCTCGATTCTGGAATATTGTGGCACCTAAGCCAGTTGGGGCTGTCCCTTTCCTCCATGAAAGTACACCTGGTGGCTATTTCCACTTTCATCCCAATCCAGGCCTTTCACTGGTATTCTCAGACCTTGAGCTCAAGAGATTTTATGAAGGGTTTGGAGAGGGTTAGACCACCGGTGTGGGACCCCTTACCCTCCTTGGACGCCAATTTAGTTGTGGCCAAGCTCATGGGGCTCCCTTTGGAACCCCTCGCTCCCTGCTCCCTGCTGTTTCTAAGCTATAAAACAGCCTTTTTGGTGGCCATCACATTGGCTAGAAGGGTGTCTGAGCTGAGGGCTCTTACATTGGACCCATCCTATACAGGATTCCACAAGTCCAAGGTTAGACTGAGACCCCATCCGGCTTTTTTGCCAAAAGTGGCCTCCTCTTTCCATGTCAACCAGGGTATTTCATTACGTGTGTTCTACCCTAAGCCTCATCCTACCCCAAAGGAGCAGAGGTTACATACCCTAGGTGTCTGTAGGGCTTTTGCTTTTTACATAGATAAGACCAAGCCATTCAGCTCATTGTGGCTATAGCAGACTAAATGAAGGGCCTCCTAGTTTCATCCCAGATAATTTCCTCCCAGATTGTGGCTTGTATTAAGGAATGCTACAAGCTTGCAGGGGTTCCCCCCCCCCTCACATCAGGGCTCACTGCAAGGGTGCAGGCCTCGTCCATCGCATTCCTAGCCCATGTCCCTATTCAGGAAATCTGTAGGGCTTCCACCTGGTCTTCCATTTGCACCTTTTCATCCCATGATGCTATCATGCAGCACGCTAGGGGGTATGCTGCAATGAGCGGGGCTGTCCTACAATCATTATAGGGCTCTGACCCTACCTTCTAATGTCAGCTGGCATTCACCTGCGTTGGAAAGCACTTGAAGTAGAGAAAAGACAGTTACTTACTTCCATAACTGGTGTTCTCCAAGATGTGGTGATCATGTCCATTCCAAAACCCTCCCTCCTTTCCCCATGGTCGGTCGGAGGAGCTGGAAAGAAGAAACTGTCTGTGTGTGTGTGTGTGCCTATACTGAGTGCTACAGTGGTGCCATTCTAGGGGGCACTGCACTGACCCAACGGCTCCCAGCTAGGGGAAAAACCTTCTGGCAACTGGGCATGTGAACGTGCACACCTACATTGGAATGGACACGAACAACACGTCTCGAAGAACACCCGTTACAGAAGTAACTGTCCTTTTCTCATATTATACCATCACTGCTCTGTCAAAGTTCTTTGTATACTGCTAACCAGTAGGAGTGTTGGGAGAATGTTGCTGAGGGGTAGCCGTGTTCGTCTGTGTCTGTAAAAACAACAAGGGGTCCTGTAGCACCTTGGAGACTAATAGATTTATTAGGACATAAACTTTCATGGGTAAAACCCACTTCCTCAGATGTTTGTGAACTATCTGGCAAATGAAAAGTGTTAGATGATGATGTTATCGTTACTAATATCATTGTTATGTTGTTATGTCTGTCGTAGGTCTCAAGCAGGTTTGTATTAAGAGCTGGATCCAATGACCTTAGAAAGATGCCCACTGGCTTCAAAGGGCTTTGACTCAGGCCCTAAAATGTTGTTTTTTCACAAACTGAGTATTTTCTGAGCATAGCCTCCCATTCTGAAAACATCAGATAATGCGTCGTCATACTGGATGGTTCCTCTCATGGCTTTGTGGAATGACGGGATCATCTTGAGTAACCGTGGAGGACAGCCTATCTTGTGGAGCAGTTTGAACAGACCATCCCTGCTGACCAAGTCAAAGGCCTTGGTCAGGTCAATGAAGGCTATGTAGAGTGGCTTTCTCTGCTCCCTGCACTTCTCCTGCAGCTGCCTTAGAGAGAAGACCATGTCAACGGTAGACCTCTCTGCGCGGAATCCGCACTGCAATTCGGGGTACACCCTCTCAGCAATCTTCTGGAGTCTGCCAAGGATGATGCGAGCGAACAGTTTACCAGTGACGCTTAGGAGGGAGATTCCACGGTAGTTGTTGCAGTCGCTTCTGTCTCCTTTGTTCTGATACAACGTTACAATGTTAGCGTCGTGCATATCCTGTGGAACCTCACCCTCTTTCCAGCACAGGCACAGTAGCTCATGTAGGGGTTCCAGGAGCGTGTCCGCGGCACACTCGATTACCTCTGGTGGTATACCATCCTGGCCAGGGGCCTTTCCTGCTGCAAGGCTGTCGATGGCTCTCTTCAGTTCATCCACAGTCGGTTCCTGATCCAGTTCGTCCATTACTGGTAGGAGCTCGACGGCGTCGAGGGCTGCGTCAACCACAATGTTCTCGAATGAGTACAGCTTGGAGTAGTGCTCAACTCAGTGCTCCATCTGTTTGGCTTTGTCAGCGATGACTTTCAGAATCAGAAGCGGCGTCAAACAAGGATGCGTGCTTGCTCTGACATTGTTTGGGATCTTCTTCGCACTCCTCCTGAAGCATGCCTTTGGATCTTCAACAGAGGGCATCATGCTGCACACAAGATCTGATGGGAAACTGTTTAATCTTGCAAGGCTGAAAGCTAAGTCTAAGGTGCAGGAAGTCCTCATCAGAGACATGCTGTTCGCAGACGATGCTGCTGTAGTGTCTCACACAGAAGACCAGCTTCAAAAACTGCTGGATCAGTTCTCCAAAGCGTGCAAGGACTTTGGGCTTACCATCAGCCTAAAGAAGACAAACGTACTCGGTCAGGATGTTGCTGAATCCCCAGCAATCAGCATTGACAACTATATGTTAGAGCAACGAAGGGTCCTGTGGCACCTTATAGACTAACAGAAAAGTTTAGAGCATGAGCTTTCGTGAGTTAACTCACTTCTTCAGATTCAGCATCTGAAGAAGTGAGTTAACTCACGAAAGCTCATGCTCTAAACTTTTCTGTTAGTCTATAAGGTGCCACAGGACCCTTCGTTGCTCTACAGATCCAGACTAACACGGCTACCCCTCTGATATATGTTAGAGGTCGTCCACGAGTTCGTTTACCTCGGGTTCACCATCACTGACACCCTGTCGTTGGCCACTGAGCTAAATAGGAGGATCGGAAGAGCGGCCACAACGCTGTCCAGACTCAGCAAGAGAGTGTGGAATAACAACAAGCTGTACACTCACACCAAAATGCAAGTCTACAGAGCCTGCATCCTCAGCACCCTCCTTTATGGCAGAGAGACTTGGACCCTGTATGCCCGCCAGGAAAAGAGGCTGAACGTCTTCCACTTGCACTGCCTCAGGCGCATCCTTGGAATATCATGGAAGGACAGAGTGACCAACACCGCCGTCCTCGAGCAAGCTGGAATCCCAACCATGCACACCCTCCTCAGGCAGCGTCGGCTCCGCTGCCTTGGCCACGTCCACAGGATGACTGATGGAAGGATTCCAAGACATCCTGTATGGTGAGCTAGCCTCTGGCAAAAGACCTCCCTGATGCCCCCAGTTGCGTTACAAAGATGTCTGCAAGAGAGACCTCAGAGAGGTAGACATCGAGCTGGACAACAGGGAAGAACTAGCAGACGACTGTGGCAGATGGAGGCAGGGGTTACACAAGGGCCTTCAGAAGGGCGAGATGAGGAGCAGACAGCTAGCAGAGGAGAAGCGAGCGCACAGAAAGCACAATAAGGACTTGCCAGACACCCACTACATCTGCAAGAGATGCAGCAAGGACTGTCACCCTCGTGTGAGTCTTCATAGTCACAGTAGACTCTGTAAATGAAGTCCTCAATTTAAACTTTAAAGGGTGCAATCCATAGTCTATGCAGACTGAAGGATGCCTACTACTACTACTACTACTACTAGCCTCCCATTCTATGTCAGTGTGCAGCTGATGGGCCAGATCCTTAGCGGATCTAAATGTGTCACCTCGATTTCAATGGAATGATGCTGATTTACACCAGCTGAGGTCCCCCACCTCTCCCCAGTCTTTCAATGACAAGCACATCCAAGTTCTTTTTTTTTTTTTATCTGACAAGGAAATATATGGTGCAATTTCATTGCAAAAGCCTGTAATTAAGCCACCTCGCTGCTATCGCAATAGGCAGTATAAAATAATGAGGTAAATATTCCAACACTGTTTAATTCTGATGAAACGGAGCTAAAAACCATTCTGTTATTGCTCATTACGGAGACAGCAAAATATGCTTAACAGACTATCTTACCGAAATTAGTGAAAACATTAAACTTCCCCCAAAATCTGTCTTTTGAAAAGTTGTTCTAAGCAAGTTTCTAAAATCTCAGAAGTATTAAATCCTCATTAATAGAAGCTCAATGTATTTATGGTGTCAAAAATGTGTTTTATAAAAGCCAAAAGCAGAGTTGCACAAGTTGCCTCATTATCAAAAATCTAGCATCATCCCTTTTATGTGTCATTTCTTTACACAATATACTATCATTTATGACTTTTAGCAAATACATCATGGCAAAGGATTACTCTCATCAGAGGCAAGCTTTGAAAAGGATATGCTAATTTCTAGAGAGCAAGAAAACATCAAAACAGTGCCAGCAAATAGCCAAGGGACTTTCATGTCTTAATATCCCTCAGAAGTGCTTATCTCCTAGTGCAACGTGTATCATAGTATAAACAGGAAATGAAACAGCCAAAGCATCAAAGAAGCACCAGTGCATGGCTGTAATTTTAGATCAGGTTTAATAAAGGTTATCTACAGCAGGCTAATCAAACAAAAGGGTGTATGTTTTAAAGCCCCATTTGATAATTTTCATTTAAGGCTCTTGATCAAAGAGATCCTAACAATGTCTTCCTGACTCTGGATGGATCCTTTGCCTCACTTTTCAAAGCAGCTTAGTTTATTGGTGGTAAAAACTGTTTTGATGTTCTCATTTTTTTAGGTGGATGAGAGATCAGAAACTGCTCTGGTTTCACATGCGCCTTAATTTGTAAAGCAACGGAAAGCGAGTCGGAAGGGAAATGAGCAGCGGATGCCTCGAAGGTCAGGAGGATTCGGCGAGTCGCCTTTGCAAGCTTGAGTGAACCGATTGAAATGCACACCAAGAGGTGTCCCACCCCCAGCTCCCAGTCACAAACACGGGTGGGCTCTGCATCTTTCTTTGCAGTTATAATGGGAGCAAGTCTTAAAGCCAGGGCAGGCTACAGTGAGTGAAGGTAAAGTACCTGGGAAGTTAGAGAAACAAGGAAGCAGAATGAAATGGCAGCTGGGATTAGTTGATTATTGAGGAAGGCTCCATGGTTCATGGCTCTGAAGATCTGCTTCTTCTGTGGCTTATACCCATGTCCACAGATATCACTAACCCGTGAGGAAGGGGGCTGCTTTACCTGGTACCTGCATAGCTGAAATTCAGTGGGAGTTGGGAAGCACATGGGCCAAAAGTTCAGTAGTGACCACTGATTGTGTGTGCTTCTGCTTTTTGGGTGTTCAACCCGAGCTCAGTGTTCCCTCTGATTTTTTTTTCCATCCATGTGCAGAATAAGCTTTATCACATGCGAGGAGGGAAGATGCAAATATACACCACCAGTGGAAACATATGCTGGTGGCTGTGGGTGCTCTGCTAATCACTGAGCAGCATTTGAGTCTCTCCTGGGCAGCTGCCCAAATGCTCAGCTTATGGGGAACGCTGCTGGGGCCCAATTTTTAGCGATATGGAGTAGATGATCTCTGCAGTGGAAGCAGTTGGGGTGCAGTATCTCTGACTATCTCCTACTGCAACGTCTATCATAGTATAAACAGGAAATGAAACAGCCAAGGCCTCAAAGAAGCACCAGTGCACTGGGCTTCTGGTTCTGGGAGCAGATTGCCATGGACTAATGGCTGGAGAATCCCCCTAGACCTGGGAGGGAAGAGGAGAGAGGAGTAACTGCAGTGTCCCTCTTTGTTGTGGTGTTGAGAGAGGACTTTCCATGGTTCCCTTTGTATGGGTGTCATTGCATCTGCATGCTTACAATATTATTTAATATTTAAATGTTAAATAATATGATTATAGCATATTTTGGTGTATTTTATTCCAGATAGGTTAGTTGAGATATCACTGAAAACATTAGGGTTTATTGAACATAATGATCCTATTTTTATGCATGCAGCATTTTTGCATCTGAAGTTAGGACTAATGACTATGTATCTGTATTACAAATGGTTTTACACCTGGAAAACGCCCACTAGGCAAAAAACACTCAGTCGAGAGGCCTGCCTGGGAAGGCCTGTTTGGGTTAGTAAACCATTAGAGAGAACAATAGACCTTAGAAGAAACTTCTGTTCCTGGACATGAGGAGGCTTCCTGACAAGGCTACAAACAGCCTCTGAGTTATGACTGCTGTAATACTACAGGGTCATGTGACCAGATCTCTGGGTATGGACTCCATCTTGGAATAACACTGACTGGCATGAGACCCAAGCTTTGAGATGAAAGGTTCCTCCCATATGCAGAAGCGACTTAAGGCAGAGGGGTGGCATCTCTGGGGCTCTTCACTGACTCCCAACCCAAAGAGACTCCTTGAAACAGCTGAGAACAAAGACTGAAGTGAACTGGGAAAGTGACAGGCCCAGGCCAAAAGAATTTTTAGCCTGTGAATGAAACACCTGGGGAGTCAAGCTGTAAGTTACTGCCGCTTGCCCCTTAAGAATTTCCAGCCTGCTGGTATCATTCAGAGTGAGAATTTGCTATGCATAGCTGATCTATTCAGTATATTAAGTTTAGTTTGCATGTTTTGTTTATTTGCTAGGCAATCTGCTTTGATCTTTTTGCTACCCTTTTTATTCACTTAAAATCTATCTTATGGACTTAATACATTTGTTTTTGCTTTGTCTAAAGCCAGTATTTGTGTGTGTAAATCATAACCAGTGTTCATCTAATTTTTTTTCCACCTGGAGCAGAATAAATTTTGTTCTTTGCACCAGAGCACATGCAGATGTGCGCCACCAATAGAAACAGCTGGGCAGCACCCAAACCTCTCTGTGCAGCTCAGCTTAGAGGGAAAACTGGTCATAACTTGGGGCAAAACACTACTGCATATTTCCTTTCCACATTGATGGAGGAAGCGAATTCCATGACCATATGAGGTAGCGTTCCCTGTGCAGGGCAAGACGTGCCGGAGAGGTCTTGGCAGGCTTGTCACAGCAGTGCACTGTAAAGGGAGCCCAGGCTTGTAAATTGGGTGGCAGGGTTGGGGGGATGGACTCAGCGGTACCCCAGCTCCAGGCAGCACCCTATGGGCAACCCATCACAGTATGCTTGGGATGAACTTTTGGCAGATCTTGGCTCTTTAACTTTGGGTCCGACCCGCCAGGGACATCATATGATGGTGCAGCAATTGAGATCTGCTGACCAACTCTAGGTTTAACTGTAAAGGAGCTGCGGACAGGGTGCTTTCAGCGATCTCGCCGCTCTGGGATTAACCCCTTCCTTGACGGGAGAGAACCCAGATCTACTGGCTTTCTGCCACATCCAGTTCTGAAGACGTGAGCGGGATAAATGTTGGACATGGTGGAGGTGGAGGTTAGTACTTTCAGGCCCTGGGAGGACTCAATGTGACTCCTTCCAAACAGCCATTGTGCTGAGGTGTGTTTATAATTTCAATACTAAATTTTTGCAAGGTTTATTATTTTTCATGTACATGAACCCGGGGCACCTCGGGGAACATTTTTTTTTTAAATCCAAATAAATAAATACTCCATCCCAGGGTGGACTTACACGAGCCAGCTAAAAATGTGCTGACTACCAAAAGTTCTCATTTCAATGCATTTCATGAACATCTAGAAAAATATCCCTGCTGCATTCTCTCAAATACTTCAGTGTATCTTCATGCATTGATGTACTCCTCGTCATGTTGCTTTTATAAAAATTCCAGGCCTTGAATATATACATTCAACCTTGGCTGGTTTGCTTGGGGTTTTTTGTAGTATTAATTATTCTTATTATTTTAAATTAATTGTAAATTTCCTGAAAAATGCTAGTTGCCACAAAAATCAAGTTAGCAGCCATGAAAACTAACCATTCACAACAACAACAGGTTCATGATACACTCATGCACCATGGATACTTTTAAATGAAGGATCTGGTTTTCCAATAACAAACAGTCACTATTCCATAAAAAGGGGAATGGCTCTATCGACATTTTGCAAAAGGAGACGTTTGCCATATTGTTTGGCAGAATAGTTTCAGGAAAGAAGGAGGGAAGGAAATAGCAACACTACACAGGGGATTGGCCCAGTCAGGGTTGATCTTCCAGGGTTCAATTTCACATGCCTAGTGGCCGTGCATGCAATCGAGCTATCAGAGGGCGACAGTCAACCCCTGTACTCAATATTGTGAGGAGTAAGGGAAATCAACGGGAAAGTTTCTCCCGTTGACCTCCTTCCATAAGGATGGCCAGATAAGTCAATTGTAGATCCATAGATTCCAGGTACCCAATTGTTGTAGCTGGAATTGCAGATCGACAATGGGCTTTAAGGTCTAGCATAGACCTGCCAAAAGAAGGAAAGAGAAAACCTGGTTTCATTTAAAAAAAAAAAAAGTTAAGGCTGTATGCTTACAATTTCTTTCTCGAGTACTTTATAGCTAAATGCATGTGATATAGTGATAGATCTGGGAGAAATACAAATTCTTTCACCTTCTAGGTACCTGGTTCCAGTACAGATTCACATCGTGACTATAACATCAGCCACACTTTTAATGGCCTGTATGAAATAATATTATTGGCTCCCGATCTAGTTGCGGAAGAGCAAGCTTCCAGACTGTGGGGTGGGAATGCATAATGTTTAGTCCAAATTGCCAACATACTTGGCAGTCCAGGACAGCAGACAGGCAAATGATGGCAAGGAAGTGGGCTCTCTTCCTTCCTGTTGTTGCCATGGTCCTCCAGAACAGGGTTTGGTGACCATATCTCCCCTGGCCTAATATGGGACATGGGGGGATGATGCCATCCCGGAGTAAACAGGACAGATGGTCAACTTACCTGAGAGTCAGAAGGTGGCTGCCCTGTGGTTACTGAAGGGGGCCAGCTGTGGTTTTTGGCTGCCCCATGACTTGGAGCACTGAGAATAGAGCTTCCACCCCTCCAGCGAAGCTCCTGGCTTCCTTCAGCTGGGGGAAGCGTGCAGCAGCCTCACCACCGTGTGGGTCTGGCTCCTCCAGCCGCGGGGAGCCAGAACTGGGGACAGCCATCTGCGTTAGTGAAAAAAAGTGGAATAAGGAGCAATTAGCCCCTTTGGCGAAATAAATCAGGATGCTGGGATGGTGTCTGAAATATGGGGCTGTCCCGCCTCAAACAGGATGGATGGTCACCTTAGAACAGGAACAAGGACACAATGAGGCCAATGTTAGGGAAGCCTGCCCATTCTGTACCTGCTCTGTGACTAAACAAGGCTTTTAAGAGCTGCCAGGGCAGCGATTGTCATGAGCAGTTGTTTTAAAACAATTTGATTTCCAGCGATGGGTAATAATTTTTGATCAGTGGCTCTGTCAAGGTTTTGGTACGTGGTTGAGGGCCACACTCTACTGTAGAGGTTGGATGCAGAATGGAGCTTAAAGCAGGGGGGTGGGATGTAGGATAGTATGTGGATCTGAAGGGGAGTTTGAGTGAAGGAGGGGGGTTGTGATCTGGGGCAAGGGGTTGGGGTGTAGGGTCCAGTAGTGGTATGGGTGCAGGAGAGGATTTTGGCCTGGGGAAGGGATGTAGGGATGGGTGCAGGGCCTGAGAGACAGTTGTGACCTGGGGCAGCGGGGAGGAAGGTGCTGAGGGTTTGCATTGTGACGCAGGCAAGGTATTGGGGTGCAAAGTCCAGGAACGGGTATGGGTGCAGGAGAGGATTCTGGCCTGGGGGAGGGATGTAGGATAAGATGCAGGGTGTGGGAGGGAGTTTGAGTGCAGTGCAAGAAGGAGGCTGAAGTCAGGAGGTACATACTTAAGCAGCTCCCGGCCAGCATCACTCTCAGGCCGGCTTCCCTGCCTGCCAGCAGCCCCGGCCCACTGGCTCCTGGCTCTCTGCGCAAGTGGGAGGGAGGGTTTCGTTTGCTGCCTCTGCCCCAGCAAAACCTCTCAGCTCCGACTGGTCAGTTGCCAATCACAGGATCAGACCTAGAATTAATGATTTGGATTGTGATTGCCAATGACCCGTGGTCAGCTGAGTGCAGTAACGCTGTGAGCAGATGTGTGAAAAGTCATGTGCCTCCCCCTCCCCGCCCCAGAACAGGTGGGAAATAAAACGAACTTATAGCCACACCGTTCCTGATCTCAGCAAATAGCACTCCCGAGTCCTGCTGCTCTCCGTCATCTTTTATAGGGAAAAATTAAGTTTTCAAAGAAAGAAGGAACCAAAACTACAGGCTCAAAGCAAATGGCAACTTCCCAAAAAGCATTTCAAATGATCATCATTTGCTAGCACTCCATTAAATGATTGTGGTTTTTTCTGCATTTGCTTTCCAGTGCTCCCTCATCCGTGTTCACACCGGGAGGTGAAGGGAGGAGAAAGTCCCATGGAAAAGGAGAAAAAAATATTGCTTTTATTTTGCGGAGTGCTGGAGGGTAGAGCTTTGACTCTCATCCTATTTCCTACTGAAGCTTTTTAATTCCAGATGTCTCCCAATCACTGCTGAGTACCAGGATACCTGCACTGAACCAGGAGCTGTCCCTTTGTACTCAGTCTGTCATCTTACATGCTGTAATCAACAGAATAGTGTAACCGCACAATGTACCCTCAAGTCTTTTTACGGGAAAGCTGGAGCACCCTTGTGTGTTGCTATGCTAATGTCATTGCTTAGATTACAATTCTCCTTGTTACGTTTACTTGCCTTTGGCAGCCACCGTGGTAATTAAGGCCCAAATCTACAACGGTACAGTCAACTCTTTAAAATCCGGCAACCCCGGGACCAGGAGTTGCTGGATATTAAAATATGCCGCTTAATGGAGAGGCAGCTGCGGGACGCCTGGCAGGAGGGCAGGGAACTCCACCAGCCCCATGGCTGGGAGCTGGCTGTGGCATGGAGCCCCACCAGCAGCTACAGCCCAGAGAAGGCTGGGGCCCTGGGTTCAGGGAACTCTGCCAACCCCGGAGATGGGGGAACTCTGCTGGGCTCTGGAACTCTGCCAGCAGCCCCGGGATGGGAGCTGACCAGGGCTGGGGGAACTCTGGTGGCCCTGGGGTTCAGGGCTGTGCTGATGGGCCCAGGGCATGGAGCTCTGCCAGCAGGCCCGTGGTGTGGGGCGTGGGAGCCAGCTAGTGCAGGGGAACACCAGCAGTCCCAAGGCTGGGAGCCAGCCAGGGTGGAGGAGAACGCCAGCTGCTTCGGGGTAGGAAGCCTGCAGCTTCAGTGCTGGGAGAATGCCGCTGCTTCGGGGCCTGAAAGCTGACAGCTCTGGGGCCAGGAAGCTGGCTGGCTCCAGGGGAATCTGGCAGCTCCTGAGAGGTGGCCAGGGTAGCAGTGGAAAGCAGCATGTTTGTGCCAGATTGCTGAGAATTCCAGTTGAATGAATATGGGATAAAAGAGAGTTTACTGTAGGTAAGTTCCTACATGCCTAATCAATGGAAGATAGAAGCCTCCGTACCTTAGTGGATCGGGCCAAAGTGTCAATTCTTCATGGTCTTGGAATAAAGACATGGTTACGTGACACTGTGCTGTTCCTCTGGTCTACCTACAGCATTAGCTACGCTACATTGCGTGTGTAATATAGCAGGGAAGAAACTGTGCACTGTAGCACACTGTCATTCTCTACCTATGAAACTTGTCCCATCACTAGGCTAGGGAGTGAGCAGTACATTATTGTCAAGCATTTACTGTTTAGAGACCTTTCCGTAGAAGATGAACAACTGAACGGTGCTTACGCTTACGGACGGGGCACAGGAGGAGAGACTATGCCTGGAAGTTTAACAATTAAAACTTTTTTGAGTTATTGAACATACAATAAAGAGATCTTGAGGGTTTTTTTCATGCTCGTGGCATTCAAAAACGGGCTAATTTTTGTAGCACTCTCACTTCAATTGGTCACTCAATCAATCAGTCAGTACGTCAGTTGGAACGAGTTTTGGGTCTGATAGCCTGAGAGGTTCCCAAACAAATGGGAATTTTTTTTAAAAAGTAGCCACTCAGATGTTTGGAAGTGAATGGAACTTTGAACTGGTCTTCAGTGGGGTCCTAGCTGAATTCCTTCAGCCTGCGAATGCATTGAAATCACAGAAGGGTGGCATTCTGGCCCCAGAGAGGTTAATAGCAAAATGCCCCACTGAGCTCTTTGGGGCCAGGATTTCCCCCACATATGTGTTTGTCTCAGGAGTTCTGCAGTTCAGGATGTGACAAACCTAGCAATGTCTTCAGTTGTGTTCATATCCCATGCTGATTGCTTTTCTGAACAGCACCCGTGGAACTTCTGACCTTGGGTGGATCCTTGCAGATAGGGGTTTTATTTCAAACCCTTTGCCGGAACCTTTAAAGAAGCATCACTGCAAAACCTGGTCTGCTGGGACAGGGATGATGCAACACGTCTTTAAATGGGGGCATGCTGGGGTATCTGTCCTCTGTGGTCACGGCTAACTTCAGCATGAGGCTTGGAGCAGGGCAGAGGTGGTGGGGAGGTAAGTCCTGTGTTTGTTCTAGCTGCAGTTGCTGGCCATAAGAACCCACAAGATCTCAGGTGCTAAAAATGTAGTGGCACTATTTGATAGGTGTTTACTGAAGTTTGGCTTTGTTTTTAAATCAGCCATGAACAATTCAGTGCAGCCTGGGGTAACCCAGCTCAATTTAACCAAAATGCCTTGTGAGCTGTGGGTAGGTGATGGCTCTGGCTGGCATCTCTTCATCATGCCTGAGCTCCGCAGGGGTCCCTGTGTATTTCTCTTCCAGACACAGCAAAACTTAAGAATGTAACTGACACTCTCCCTGTTCTGAATTTGGAGGACTCAGTGGCAAGATCTGCCAAAACTCACAGCCAGAGGAAGCCAACTCATTCCAAAGTTCTGCCCTGTCCTAGGCCTTCCTGACCTACCACTGATTCAAGGCTGGTTTATGCCCTGATGCATGAGGGTTTGATCCTTTCCAGAACTCTGGGTGAATCCAGATCTAGAGTTCTCTCTTGAGCCTAAATTTCATATTATAGGCCAATTTCTAACTTCAACTGCAGTGAAGACGGGCACTTATCTGTGCCATTTGATACAACACAAAATGCAAATGTTTTACCATGTAATTATAAAAGTAACAATGATGGAAGAGCTTTCACCCAAGTCCAGCAAACCCCATCATGCCCAGTGGCTTAGAGAGAGATTCAATAAGCGGCATTAGCACCTACACGCCCCCTCCAGTGCCGTCCACTTGTGAAATTCAGAAAGGGCTTAACTACTGTAGCAGTGGACATGACATTAAACGGATGAAGAAATGGCTCAGGAAAAGATCAAAATAGGGATGTGCAGCTACCACAATCCTTTTAGATATGTACCATGTTGAAGTAACCTCCTGGAAGCAAAAAGAAAGGGTTAGGTTCAAAATTAATTTAAAAAACGGGTCTATTTGCGGAGGAGCATTCATCTTTGTGTTGATAACAATAATGATTGATGATTAATTAGACCTTAATTAATTAATTAATTAATTAATTAGACCCTAACAAAGCAATCTGCTTGAGCAAGCTTGTTGCAGTTTTCTGATGTGGGTCTGTTTGTTTATTATTTGGTCCCCATCCTCCTGTCACCAGACAGTCCATCCATTGGGCTTGAATATTTAAAACTTGGATTCAAGACCCTCTGAACTTGGGGCACAGTTGGGAGGGGTCAGACCTGCATCCACGCTTTGCTCTAAGCCTGTCCTCTGTAATGCGCTGAACAAAATTGCTGAGCTCAACAGCCTCCTTAGAGGTAGCGAGCAGTTGGATTTGGAGCTGAGTTTTGCTACGCTAAGGTTACCACTGCCCCTGACATGAAGCGTGATGTTACAGTGTGCAAAGCCTATTTGAAATGTTTGCAACAAAGTTCAATACCACCTGGAATTACAGGACTTGCTCTAGTTCAGATTTAAATCAATTCACTTTCTGTGTAAGGCTTGTCTCTAAGTGCTCTAAAATCCATGTGGTTATGCAGGCTGCCTTGAAATTTGACGGGCCAAGTTTGTGGAAAGGTTTACTAAGGTACACAACTTCTGGGCAGATGTGTGGGATTTGCATAAAAATCACATAAAATTTGCCTTTCTCTCTGACACCCAGATAAAACTCAGACTTGAGTTTAGGTTGGTTGAGTTTAAGGGGTGCAGACCTACTTGGATGGAAGCCAAAGGCAATTTGGGGTGAATCCTACGCCCACAGTGAGTTCCGTACAACAGAATTGTGTTACATTTTATTTCATATGGCACCTGTGTCTCCAGGTGACAGACATGATGTGTTTAATATGGCCCGTCTCACAACAAAGGAACACTTCCTTTTCCCAGTCCCTGTATCTCAGCAGCTTCTCGTTTTTCCTGGATTTCTCTTTTAAATCCAAAACTTGTCCATTTATTCTTAAAATCTGTGTGTCGATAGATCCTGAACTGACTCCAAAACCAAACACTGAGGCTGTTGGAGTTTTCGTCTACTTCTAATTCTGGAACCAAATGTCGAAGAAGCTGGATTGCCGCACTTCCTCATTGTCCTACCTCTGAGCAAATGGCAGCCCTATATCCACCTCCTCCCTCATCTAACTGTGCAGAAAGCTTTAGGGCTGGTGTTTTGGTTTGTGCACATTTCAGTGTTTTTTTCAGCAATCTCAAAAAAAAAATCACATTTCCCTCCTCACTAGCTAATGATTTCCTTAGCACTGTAAGTTCAAGCCATGATGGCCATCCGTAGGAATATAGCACTGCTCACTGTCCAAGTCACACTTAGCAAGGGAGACAGCGATCTATTACCAACTGAGGTGGAAGCCAAGATGATGTAATTGAAGAAGAGAGTTGAAGGTGTGACTGCAATGTTTCCCCTTGTGCTAAACAGCATCTTTGGGAAGACAGTCTGTTCTGACTTTGACAGGAGCGCATAGAATTCCAGACAGAAAATCCCTTTTCTCTAACAGAAAGGTAAGTATTTCATTTCCAGGCTGCTTCCTTCCAGCACTTCTAGCCAACAAATGGCTGAGATCAACTAACATGCTATGTTTCCTGGCAAAACTTCTTAGCTGTTATGGTGCTGCGCTGTCTATAAAGTACGGGCAGGCGGAGAAGAATAGACAAGCTCGGACGGGATGGAAGAAATGGTTCTGAAAAGAAATAAATCTGACCCAAGTCTTCACACAAAACTCAAGCTGAAGCCCAAAGCGCTTTATCTGAAAATCAAGGAAACATCCAGAGGCACTGTATCTCTGTATCCTTCCCTCTCTATGTTCTGGCAATCCTCTGATGCTGCCCCGGTGCTTCTCTGAGGTAGACTGGAGAATGCTTTGGTGCTTGGATACTTGGATGGCCCCAAGAGTCAGTCACGAAGGGTTTGGTGATGTTACCTCAAAGCTACTCTTCGCTACTTCCTCTTGCTCCTGCCTTATACATAGCTCAGTAGGACCAGCAAAAGTTCTGCCTTGGAAGGAATGGAGAACAATGATGGGTTTAGGTCAATGTTTTCAGGTGGGGCAGGATATGGGCGATGCTAATGTAAACAAGGAAAGGCATTGCCTTCCCAAAATTGCCTACACTCCCTGGCCACTGGGGTCACAGCGGACCAGCCCTGGCCCTCCAATAAACAAGAAGCATCGGACTGGAGTTGAGCGGAGCTTGGCTCCATGGGAGGGTGGGAAAGGTTGCTGAAGGGGTGGGTCCTAAAGGATGGAAGGGGTTGGGTCTCAAGGGAAGGCTGGGGCTTGCCTTTCTCAGCTGGGTCTTTACCGCTGCCCCTTGGCCAGGGATAAAACTCACTGTAGGTGCAGGCATGCTCCACTTTCTGCTGAGACTGCTGTTCAGTGAAACATTATTGCATGGCTTTGAGGTTCTCTAGGCGAAGGTCCATAGGTATGGCCCATTAATGGGAGCTTCAGACATCTGTCCCCATGTGCAGCCTGCATCTGACAGAAGTTGTCTGGCATCTGAGCAGGGATTTTTGCAAATAAACACAGTTATATTCAGATTTTGTTCTTTCATTTTGTTGAACTGGGCAGACTGAACCTTAAGGGTCATTATGGCAGGTTTGCGGAGTTGACAGTGCAGTGGAAGTACCAGCCTCGCGTGAGAAAAGCTGGCTCCTGCTGTATTTCTTGTAGGACATACTAGGAAGCTTGTAAAGGAGCTGGGTTTTGTAAGCATTCCAGCCCCATTTTGCAACCACTAGAGGTTTGGGTTAATGGTGAGTGTGACTTGGTGTTTTCCGTTTGCTATAGAGGTTCATGCAAATACTTTCCGCAGTTTGTAGCAACATGGATGGCAGCCGCCCCAGAGTTTTGCAATAATGATAAGGCAGAAGGGAGCATGTCAAGTGGTTTTGATACAAAGCCATAAACCAACCCCAGAGTCCACTTCACACCCGCCCTATGGTTCACTCAAAATATTCACAAACCTCAGCAAGTCTTTCAATGAAGCTTCAAGTTTGTAAGGAAACCCAACGTTTTGCCTGGCGTGGTGCTGCATTGCCCACATTTTTTTGCGCAACTCTTGCTTGGATAAATGTCTGAAACTTTTATTGTCATATTAGCGCTGACACTTTTGAACCTTTTGAAGTTCACTTTCAGGCAGATTGATTCAAGATGCTTGAGATCTGGATGCAATGGCTTGGATGGGGCTTTGCTACAGCAATGAGAACATTCCAGTTTGGGAAATATCAACAAGAGAAGCACGCTCTTCCCTAGATTGTTCATTGCACAAGAACGTGGAGCGATTGTAGGTTGATTATAGCCCAATACACCTTTCAAAGACAGCAGTGGGTTTGACAATAAGATTTGGGAGGCCAAGAAGCAGAACTGAATGGAAAAATCTACCCAAGTGAATTAAAATACTTAGAAGTGTCAGTAAATCAGGGCCATGCTTTGGTTTCATTGTTTACCCTTAAATTTGCCCCTAACTGATGTATAATAAAACCAAGAATCATAGCTGCGGTACGCATGAAACAACTGAGAAGTGATTATATACATGTACTTCCCCAGCCTCCACCTTCTTTAGTGTGTGCGCTTGTAACTACTGCTGAGCAGAACTACACAATAACAAACAGAACAACATGAAGGGGGCATTTCAGAAGGGTTAGCAACATCTGCAGCCTTGCAGGAATGTGTCAGAGAGTTAATTATTGTGTTGAACTGTAATTCTATCATCCCTGAACATAAAGTAGTTTGTCTGGGTTTTTATTACCCCACCCCCACCCCCACTGAAGATAAAGGAGCTAAGTTTAATCATTAAATCTCCATCTTGTTCCATGTAGGTCACGCACTGAACCTAAGTCAGACATTATAGCATTTAGCAACCTTATCTTCTTTACAGTAAAGAGCAAGCAGGAAGCTGACTGTTGTATGCTTTATGTATCTATATATATGAATGTATTAAAGAAAAGCCATCATAAAAATGGCTGTGAAGAGAGGAGATCGTCCAAACAGCAGCTTTGGTAAACAGGATGAAATCAGATAAAGAAATTACTGTAAAAATATTGCCTCATCTCCAGCACTCAGAACTTGGGTTTTTTTTCCCTTTTGCTCTTTTTTATCTTTGAGAAAGATAATGACAGAGGAAGCTTGAAACCACATTTCCATTGATGTTCGAATGCACAACTGCTGGATTTAAGAACTGGAGGAGATCAAAGAGAATGGTTTTCATTCCGATAAAATTATACCAGTTCTGGTACAGGGTGATGGTCTCATTTATGAACTCGATGAGTCAAACCGTTGTTAAGGCACCTTCTTTTATTTTTTTTCTTCTTTCCTTTGCTAGGAACTAAATGAAAAATGCCTGAAATTCCTAGAATTAATTAGGAGCATGGCTAATAATGCTATAGTAGATACATAGTAACATTGTATGTCTCTTTTGGAATACTGTCTGGGAGCACAAATCATCTGTACAATCTACGGCGAATGAGAATGTCTGTGTTTTTGCTACTGTGTGTTAACAGTTCACATGATATGAAAACTTAAACCGCACTCTGTTATAATAGTACATATGCTGAAACTCTGCGGCAATAGGTTTTAAACTCATCAAAATGCCTTCCCTTTTTTGGGGTTCTACAGCAAATGTGTTTATTAATTTTTTTTTTAATTTCAGATAAGATCTATATGCTAGTTCAACCTCTCTCATACAGCACCCTTGGGACATGACCTGTGCCGGATGAGAGAATTTGCCAGACCATGGGAGGTCAATATTGTCTAGCAGCATTACCAACACTTTCACTGCTTACTGGGCTCTTAGAAGCCACTTAAGGGTAAATTACAGCTAAATAACAGCGCAGAACACTGACAGCCAGGACTGGTGGCTAGAAACAAACTATATGGGACCACAGTAAACTTGGCCACGCCCATGATTAGTAGTTATCCATCTAACTAAAATCATGCTGGATTATGGAGGTTGCTGGACAAGAGAGTTGCAGATTACAGAGGTTCAACCTGTAGTATGCAAAAATGAC
This sequence comes from Carettochelys insculpta, assembly GCF_033958435.1. Lineage (NCBI taxonomy): Eukaryota > Metazoa > Chordata > Testudines > Carettochelyidae > Carettochelys > Carettochelys insculpta. The sequence goes on along the minus strand of NC_134156.1, from coordinate 20,183,205 downwards.
AAACCCACATGGAACTGGAATTCAAAGAACCTGATCCTCTAATATTAAACAGCCAGATATCCCATGCTTATGCAAGGCTTTGTTGACTGCAGTGGGGTCCTGTACAGACATGGGCCACTGTCAGCATGAAGTTCATTGTTAAACTGGGGACAATATCTTATGTCGGTTCTTTGTATTGCAGGCAAAGGATGGTGTCATTTTGATCAAAAGTCTCCTTTATAATAACTTCATATTTGTATGTCCTTGAGGACCTGGAAATACATCTTTGCGATGGTGTCTGGCAGCAGTTGGTGAGTGCAGTGCTACTGACCATCCACTTAAGAAAAGTGAAAGGTTACCCTACGTGATTTTAAAATGTAGAGGGAATTGAGGAAATCAGCTTATTGCTACAGGCTGAACCTCTCTTGGCTGGCACACTCTGGTCAGTCAGCGTCCGTGGTCCCCCGTGACTTTAGTTAGCCAGATGTCCACTTATCATGGGTGTGGCCAAGTTTCCTGTAGTCCCATAAAGTTTGTTTACAGACGCCTGTTCTGGCTCTCAGTGTTCTGTGCTGTTATTTAGCTCTAATTTACCCTTAAATGTCTTCTAAGAGACCACTGAGCAGTGGAAGTGTTGGTGATGCTGCGTGCATCCTACAAAGTGGGTCTTTGCCCATGAAAGCTGCTCCAAAAGATCTGTTAGTCTATAAGACCCCACAGGACTTGTCATTGTTTTTGCAGATACAGACTAACAAGGCCACCCCTCCGATACCTGCTTATGAATGTGGCTCACAATATTGACAGTGCTGTTTTCCTAATATAGGATTTCTTTGGAATATGTATAAAAATACACAGGCGTAAATTTAAACTGGAAACAGAGAGGACATTATGTGAAGCCCTTACCTTTCTGTCATGTGATTCCACATAGGGCATCTGTACTGAAAGCTGACACTGCTAGTAGGAGAAACAGAATCCTATATTTGGCTCTGGAGTGTCTCCTACAAAGTAGCAAAAATCCAGAGATGATCAGGAGAAGGTGAACGATAATATGTTGTAGAAATTCCCTGCCCCCCCATCCCCACTTTTGTCTTAAATTTCAAAATATGAAAATTCATAAAAACTTCAACTATCTCCATAGTTGGACAAAAAAGGGTACTCTTCTATAAGGCCTATGGACTTTTTCACTGGTCAGTACAGGAGCAACATGGCAAGGCTGCAGTCTTAGCTCTGTTATTGCAGCTGGACCAGATCCTGCGTAGACCTTAAAGAGAGGGTGAGGTAACCGAAAGTGTGACTGATACAGCAGCTGATTTTTTTTTCTTAATTCCTCAGCTCCTGGAGTCATGTGATTATGTGGGAATTTCAGCTTTTGTTTAGAAATCAGCTTCTGGTCCTCCAGATTGCAGAGTAATGCTTGAGAATGGGAACCACAGGGGCTCAGAAGCCACAAGATAAATGAGGAGACACCAACATTTTGTTTAGTCTTATCATTTTGGAGCTGGGGGTTGGCCACATTGCAGCTTTCCCATTCAGGGTATTATTGGCTGGCTTGGCTATGGCACTTCCTTATTCCTATGTACAAAATAATGGGGGCTAAATTAGCTGTTACCACTCCAGAGAGTGCTCTTGGAGTCATTGTGGAAAACATCTACTCGATGTGCAGCAGCAGTCAAAAAAGCAAATGGAGTGTTAGAAATCTTATTGTTGCTATATAAATCCATGGGACTCCTGCCTCTTGAGTCCTGCATACAGATGTGGTCACCTCATCTCAGAAAAAGGTATCTTGGCTTTGGAAAAGGTTCAGAAAAGGACAACAAAAATGATGATGGGTTTGGAGCAGCTGCCTTATGAGGAGATATTAAAAAGGCTGGGACTTTTCAACTTAGAAAAGAGGAGACTAAGAGGGGAATTGATAGAGGCCTTTCAACTCATGACTGGCCTTGAGGATGTAAATGAGGTAAAGTTATTCACTTGTTCCCATAAGTTCAACACTACCCATCGCCCAAGAACTAGTGGTCATCAAATGACATTAATAGGGAGCAGGTTTAAAACAAACAGAAGGAATTATTTTTTCACACAATGCACAGTCAATCTGTGGAGCTCCCTGCCAGAGGATGTTGTGAAGGCCAGGAATTTACCAGGGTTCAAAAAAGAGCTAGATAAATTCATGGAGGACAGGTCCATCAATGGCTTTGAGCCAGGATGGGCAGGGATGGTGTCCCTAGTCTCTGTCAGAAGCTGGGAATGGGTGACGGGGAGAGAACACTTGATGATTATCTGGTCTGTTCATTACTCTGGGGCACTTGGTTTTGGCTATTATCAGAAGATAGGTTATTGGGCTAGATGGGCATTTGGTCTGACCCAGTATGGGCGTTCTTAAGCTCTGCATTGAAGAATTCGCAAGGTAGGGGAGAGAGAGTCTACCACTCCCTCAGAAAAGTGCTATATTTTCACTGTCTTTTCCCTCACATTCTCTTCCTTTCCTATCTCTTCTCTGGTTTTTTCTTTGTCCTCCATTTCCCCGCCACTCACTGCCACATTATTCATTCCTTCTATTGCCTCCTCTCTCAGTCCTCTGCTTCCCTTTAGCGATGCAGGGCTCAGGCCCCGGTGTAAAATGTAGGTGCACAAAGCAGACAGATAAATGCTGATGATCAACTTGACTTGAATGCTCTTAGTAATAGTCCATCCAGATTCAGAGCTCTTGTATGAGCTGTAGTTAACAGAAAGTGCTTAGCTCTGAAAATGAAGAGACGTGGTCTATGGCCAGCTATGTGCCAACGAGCATGGACTCACACAGGGAGAATTTCCTGGATGTCTAGTTTCTGCTGTAACTCCCCCGTCAGCTCCCATCCCATATTCTGGTTGTTGCTGGCTGTCTTTTTGTCTAGAAGTCTCATTCTTTGGAGGCAAGAATGAATCAACAATGTGGATAATTTTCTGGGGCCATTAGGGCTCATAAAAAGATATTGACCTGCCAGTTGTGCATGTTACGAGCACTTGCCAGGGAATGCAAAACACAGTCCCTCTGAAATTCAGTATGAGCTCATCATCATTAATGTTGCATGAGTTTGCAAGCAGATGGCAGGGGACATTCAGCTGGCTGGAATGTGTACCATGTGCATGTGGCCAACAGCTGAGGAAGGGGGTACCACTCCCAAGTTAACAGGACATAAGGAATGTGTTTACATCCATGGCGGTAACTGAACATGACTCAGCCTCATTCTGCAATGACGCAGGTCAACAGCTAAGTTGTGGAGAATGTAAAATTGCGTAGGCTACGTATAATACACACCTGTAATAATAAACACAGTATATTACATTCAGGATAGCCCTTTTTATCTTAGGGGTCCCAAAGACCTTCACAAACTGTCCAGCTAGATACATTGTTACCTATATTGCTGTTTTTAAAATATTGTTGAAGGCTACTAGCCACTTGGTTAAGATTGCCACTAACTTCTGTTATTTTAGCTCTCTCTTTGTCCTCCTCACCCTCCAGCTACAGCTTGGGAAATTTGTTTGATTTGAAAATTGCTTTTTTCTACATTCAGGGTAACAATTTTGCTGTAAAGTCTGAGGAAAATCTATCAAGCCATTCCTGAGTTATTGGTCATTTTAAAAACAAAACATGATTTTGACTGTCCATTATCTATTATCTAATGTCTATGTCTCCTCTTTGCTCAGAAATACCCTGTTACGACCACTTCGAACTTTGCAGATAGTTAACCCTTTCCATATAATTATTTCAAGATAATAGGTTCCAACTAAGCAGTTATTAATCACTTTTGTTGTGATGAAATACGCATTTTCTTTTATTTGATAAGAAAGGGTCTGTGTTTACCATGTCGGCCAGTGTTCTCAACCTTTCCAGACTAAACTAGCCCCCTCCCGCCCCCCCCCCCCCGACTTACGCAGGAGCTGCAGTCTTGTGCAACCCCACATAAGTCAAAATTTGCACAGCTCAGGGAAGCCAGGAAATTGACCAGCGCAGCAGCACTGGTCAGTTTCCTGTCTCCTGTGAGTGGCAGGCAGCCAGAGCCTGGCTCTGGGCTGCCGCCTCATAGGACAGGAAAGGGGAAACTGACCACAGAAGCAGCTCTGGTCAGTTTCCTGGCTCCAGGAAGTGCAGGGGAGCTGAGAGCCAGGCTGCTGCACAGTACAGCAACACCAGTCAGTTTCTCCTGTCAGTGGCAGCAGCCAAGAGTCAGGCGGGTGGTAGGAAACTGCTCCTGTTGGTGGTGGCAGCCTGGCTTTCACCACCCCTCACAGGAACGGGGAGGCAGCCACCCCTGACAGGAGCAGAGAAACCACTCTTGTCGGGGCTGCAGCCTGACCCTCTCTGCTCCTGTCAGGAGTGGGGAAACCTTTCCTGTCAGGGGTGGCAGCTGAGTCCGCTGCCACCCCGACAGGAGCCAGGAAATTGATCAGTGCAGCAGCTGATCAGTTTCCCCGCTCCTCTACGTGGCCGGAGCCAGGCACCAGCTCCCTACCATTCAGAGTCATGTTAACCCAAGATATGCGCAACTCGAGTGCATGTATCTCAGGGGTCTAATGTACTGTCCCCCTTTCAGAAGTCTGATTTGCCTCATGTATCCCTCAAGTTTCACCTTACTTAGAAACTATTTTTAGGATGGACATTAGGAAAAATGTCCCAACTGGCAGTTAAGCATTGGAATAAATTGCCTAGGAAGGTGGTAGAATCTCCATCATTACAGAGTTTTAAGAGCAGGTTAGACCAACATCTGTCAGAGACAGAGATGACGGTGCTCAGTCCTGCCCTGAGGGCCAGGCACTGGACTTGATAACCTCTTGAGGTCCCTTCCATTTCTGTCATTCTCTGATTATACTTGCTTAAAAAATCTGACATAAAAATACAAAGGTGTCACAGCACACTATTACTGAAACAGGGCTTGCTTTCTCATTTTTCCCATTCATTATGAAATTAATCAATTGGGATATCAATATTGTTCTTGATTTTCAGTGCACAGTATACAGAGCTGTATCAAAAAGTCATTGTGTGAAATTTTAGTTTGCACTGACTTTACTAGTACTATTTATGGAGTCTGTTGTAACACCAGTCAAATATCTAGGTGAATTGATATGCCCCCTAGAAGACCTCTGTATATCCTCAGAGGTATGTAGGCAATATAACTGCTCACTTCTTCATTTATAATATATGGATTTTATTGATGATTAAGTAGATAAATGATGTAACAACCTCAGCAACCATAACCAGATGTCACATTAGTAGCTTTTGTTTTTGGAATGCATAGCCCGCATACAGGGCTTTTTTCTGGCAGAATGCAGCAGATAGTTCCGCCACCTCTTTTCCTGGGGCTACCGTTTTTAAAAGGCAGCTGGGCAGCTCTGAGCTGCATATGGCTCTTTAAGCAGCCACTTGCAGTTCCTGCTGCTGTACTGCCGCTGGCTCCCTGCCTGCCAATGAAAGATCAGGATTCAATTTAAATTGGGGTGGGGGTTAAGCCTGGGGGTGGGTGTGAGCAGAGTTCCAGCACCTTTTTCCCTAGGAATAAAAGCACTGGCTGTATATATTTGTAATAGGGTAAAATGAGATTTTGGGCAGAAGGCTGCTACAAGGCCTATACGTACTATGAGCATGCAGGACTTGTTTTCGAAGACACGGGCTAACTCGGCTACCCCTTGAGACTTGCTCCACATAAAATCACATAGAAGTCCAGCTATCTGTGGGGTGGCACAGAGCAGTTCCTCAGCCAAGCAACACTGCCCAGCAATTTAGCAGGCAAAGAAGACTGTCGTATTCCAGGGAAATGTGAGGAGGATTATTACCAATGAACAGCTGCTTGGTGGTGGTATTATCACTGAACCATTTAGTTTGTGGTAGCACCAAAAGGCTTCATGAGGCCCTGTCCAAATAGATGGTACGAAATGAAACTCCCACCTAATGCACAGCTAATTTGACCCAGAATGTCTGGACATTTGCATTATGTCCAGAGTCCATTATTTTCATGGGCCCCCTCACACCAGGCTGAATTCTTAGCTCATAAGGAGGAATGTCACCTATGGTACTGGATCACCAAGACTTTGTCCTTCCCCCTCTCCCATATTCCTGGGAAGTCTCCCAGTCATGTCCTACATGCAGCTGTTCAAGGGAGCGCTAGGCTGGAATCCCGCCTGGCGGACACATGGCTGCACTAGAATGAGGAAGAGAACCCCCAGCTCCCCTGCTGTCAGGTCCGCTGGACGATACAAGGCAAGACTCTCCCCCGTAAGGCGGTGTTTAGATCATGGGGTTTGGCATCGAAACGGCCGTTTTGTCGACAAAACCTGCAGAGCCTCCCGCTTGCGAAGCGTGTTCTGTCAACAGGGAACCAGCAGAATGCAGCGCTTTTGTCCACAGCTGTACCCCACTTGCCGTAGCGCCCAGAGTGCTACTGGCAGCAGAGATCTGCCAACAAAAGCCAATTTGGACATGCCGGGAGGCCCTTCTGTTAAGAGAAAGGGCCTCTGGGCACCACATGGCATCCTGTCCACAGCAAGCAGTGCTCTATGGTTCCTGCTTCTGACCATTCTTAAAGCCACAGGGAGCCCAAAGAACCCTGTGCAAGAAGCTGAGAGCATGCAAACAGGTCCAGGCCAAGTTCTTGTTCATGGCCATCGTGATGTATAGAGGGAGGTGACCCACCACACACATCAAGACTGAGGGAGGGAGTCCTTGGTCCCGGGGGTCCCCAGCTCCCTCTCATCCCTTCCCTCACAAGCTTTCTGGGATCCCACCCTGTGAGGTTGTCCCCCTCTGCCAAGCAGCAAGAGTGGGATAACATGGTCCCCCAGGGACAGGGCTTCTCCTCTACCCCCAACCCCACTCCCTGTAACCCTGACCCTGCTTCCTGAGGTTCCCCCTTGCGCGGGCCACTCCCACTCCAGGCAGGGATGGCAGCCTGAGAGCACCTTTCCTCCATGAAGCAGCCCCAGTAGTGGACAGGTTGCCCACCGAGCAGTAGCTGTCAGGAGTGGAGAGCTTCCCGAGGGTGACTGAACTGCTTCCCCACAGGAATGGCAGGTTGCAGTCAGATGTCCTGTCTCCGGAGGCGGGGAGCAAGCCAGGCGCAGAGCTCCAGGAAGCTGGCCTTCTACATTTGGAAGTTCTGGAGCCACTGCTGGTCAGCTCACTGCCCCATGACCAGACAGTCCCACCAGTTGGAACAGGTGTGGTGCCTCCAGAGCTGCCTAGGCACCCAGAGTAGGTGGGTTCGGGTGTGAATGTTCTGTGGCCAGGGTGCGATCCTCACAGGTGGTCTTGGACTCACCATCATGAGGAACAGGAGGACGGCTGTCAAGAAGTTCAGCAGCATCTCTTTGTAGGGCCACTGCAAACCAGGGGGCACATCTGGCAGTATGGCTGCCTGGAACCAGCTGTGTCTCCCACAAAACCACAAAGCCCTAAGCTAGCTGTACTGTCCCTCGAGGAGGTAGGCACAACTGCAGCAGCAGTAGGAAATGTGTGTCTGGCAGGAGATGCCTTTAATGGTTGTCTCACCAGAGCTCCCAAAAGGAACTGGCAACCTGTGACCCTGTCCATCATGGGTCTGGGTGGCCCATAGATGGGTGGCCCAGATGCTCTCTGTCAACACAGCAGATCTCTCTTTCGATCCACCTTCTGGTCTGGATGTGATCTATCAACAGAAGTTTTGTCACAAGATATCTTCCGACACAATCTTCTGCCCGCAAAGCTCTGTAATCTAGCCATTGCCGACTAGACCTAAACTATGCCCGCTGAAGGGCCATCATTTGCTTTGGGCCAAAGGGGGAGCAGTTCCCCACCCCGCAGCCTTGGTTTGCTCCCTCCCACCCACCAGACTTTTGGTTTGTGCCATTATGTCTGCCACTGCCCCTTCCCAAAATTGTAGGCTGGACAATAACTGCCATACAGCTGTATATGTTGACGCCATCTCCTACCATCAGAATCTTTCTGGAATGTGGATCCTGCCCTGTGCAATGCAGTGAAACAGTATTTAAATAGCCCGACTGGCCAATGTGCATGTTAACAAGCAAGAGATGAAAAACTGACATCTCCATCATCTTCATAACAAAGGGACAGGGGACTCCTTTCCTTCTGTCAGCAAATGCCTCTGAAAATTCATTGCCAGGAAAAAAAAATCAGACAATTTGCTCATTCTTAGCCTTCTCACCCCCCTCCCTGACCCCCTTCTATATCAAACACATTCCAGCCATGCCTGTCTGCTGCTACAAAGGCGACCAGCTTAATAATTACTAGCATGGAGGTTTAACAGTAATTAGCCACTGGGAGGTTTGTGGTTCAAAAGGGGGACCAAATGCAGCATGAGTTCCCACTGTGCCACATGGGGGCTCAGATGCTATGGTGATGGGTGCAGTACAAAGATACAGGGGAACTAGAATAGCTGTGGAGAGGAGCATGCCAAAGGCATAGCCAGAGGATACATACAGTACTAGAACAAGAAGGGACCTCAAGTGGTCATGAAGTCCAGTCCCCTTCACGCACAACAGGATCAAGCACTGTGTAGATCGGTGCTTCCCAGCCTGGTGTCTGGATGCCAGGGGTCCGCGAGGGTATTGCGGGGGGCGGTCCACGAAAAAAGATAAATAAAAATGATTGCAGAAAATAAGTTTTAAATAAATTGCAACGTTACAATGAATTATTATTTGTAAATTGACTAGCTTCCAATAATGTTATTAATTGCTGTCCAAAAACCTATGTTGTGGCGTCTTTGTCTGACAAAACAAGTGCAATGGTTAGAAGCAACAAACATTAGCCAGACAGTCAATAGGGCGCTGTGGCTGAAATCAGGCTTGCTGAAGAAGAAGGCGACTGATGAGCAGAGTGAAGCATCCATTAGTGGCACCTCTAAATGTAAATTATTTGCATTTCCTTTCCTGTTTAATGAAGTGTACATAGCATCTAGAATTGGTTTGGATGGGCAGCCGCGAATGGTTTGGGGACCCACACCAGTAAAAAGGTTGGAACCACTGGTCTAGATCATCCCTGGCCAATGTTTGTCTAACCCAAATAGCTCCAATGATGGAGATTCCACAACCTCCCTTGGCAATTTATTCCCGTGCTTCACCACCCTGACAGTTAGGAATTTTTTTCCTGATGTCCAACCTAAACCTCCCTGGTTGCAGTTTAAGCCCATTACTTCTTGTCCTGTCATTAGGAGTTAAGGAGAATAATTCATAGAATCCTAGGGCTGGAAGGGACCTCGGGAGGTCATCTAGTCCAGCCCCTGCTTCAAGCAGGATCAACCCCAGCTAAATCATCCCAGCCCGGACCTTGTCAACCCAGGACTTGAAAACCTTGAGGGATGGAGAATCCACCACCTCTCTAGGCAACGCATTCGAGTGCTTCACCACCCTCCTGGTGAAGTAGTTTTTCCTAATGTCCAGCTTGCTCCTTTCATTCTGTAACTTCAGACCATTGCTCCTTTTTCTGCTATCTGTCACCACTGAGAACAATTTCTCTCCATCCTCTTTAGAGCTCCCCTTCAGGAAGGTGAAGGCTGCTATTAAATCACCCCACAGTCTTTTCTTCTGCAAACCAGATAAACCCAAATCCCTCAGTTTCTCTGCATAGGTCATGTGCTCCAGCCCCTTAATCATTTTTGTTGCCCTGTGCTGAACTTGCTCCAGCACATTCACATCCTTTATATACTAGGGGGCCCAAAACTGGACACAATATTCCAGATGTGACCTCACCAGTGCCGAATAGAGGGGAATAACCACTTTTCTAGATCTGCTTGCAATGCTCCTCCTAATGCACCCCACTATGCCGTTAGCCTTCTTGGCTACAAGGACACACTGTACTCGTACCTAGCCTTTCATCCACCATAACCCCTATATCACTTTCCATTGTACCGCTGCTTAGCTAGTTGGTCCCCATCCTATAACAATGCTAGGGATTCTTCCGTCCCAAGTTCAGGACTCTACATTTCTCCTTGTTGAACCGCATCAGATTTCTTCTGGCCCAAGAGTCTAATTTATCTGGGTCACTCTGAATCCCATCTCTACCCTGCAACATATCTGCCTCACCCCCAGCCTAGTGTCATCTTCAGACTTACTGAGGGTGCAATCCAGTCCCTCATCCAGGTAATTAACAAAGATGTTGAACAACACTGGCCCCAGAACCAAGCCTTGAGGCACTCTGCTTGAAACTGACTGCTATCCAGATAATTATTATCCCTCCTCCTTGTAATGTTCTTTTAGGTACTCAGAAGTACGTGCACATGTACAGCACAAGCTCATGGAGGAGGGGAACAGATATCCACTATCTCCCACCTCAAACCCAGCAATAGCTGGGCATAGATACCTCTGGAACTGGGCACCCAAGGCAACCTATTCCTCACAGTGCCCTTGCAGTTTCTGTGGGACTTGTCCTTCTCTTGCAGGCTCAGGACTTATATATTATTATTCTATCAAGCTTAGCACCTCCCAGCACTGGCCACATATACCTCAGGAGTATAAGAAACAATGTGGACATTTTGTTAAATTCTTTGGATTTGCCCCAAGCTCTGGTAGAAGCGGCAGTGGGCTCTATGGTAGGCTCTTGCTTTCTGAATCTAGTTTGGAAGAGTTGACCAATGAGGAGAGAGGAAAAGTGCAAGAAGTCCAATCCACAGACAGCTAAATGGCAGCTATGGCAGGGTGGGGCCAGGAGAGCCTCTTATTGGAAAAGCTGGAGTAAAAATAGGGCAGAGACGGAGTTGACAATCAAAGTGGCAGCAGCTGAGGAGTAGGCTGTCCTAAATCAATTAGAGCCAGCTGATCCTGCTCAGGGCTACCTTATAAGTCCTTCTCCACAGAGGGCAAGGGGAGGGTGCTTAAGGAGAGTTTGGGAGGTGAGTGAGGAGAAGGAAGGAGATTTAGAGGAGCACCAGAGGATACAAAAGAGGAGACAAGATGAGACTCAGCAATCTGTGGCTGGACTGCCCCAGTGTGGGCAGGACCTGAAGCTCCACCAGAGACTTTTAGGAACTGGTGAGCTGGAAGAACCAAAGAAAGAAGGAGACTTGCTGCCACAGCTACCACCAGTGGAAGGAGGTACCCAGGGGGCCGTCTGGGGGAATTGGCCTGGGGAGAAGAGCTGCAGGGGCAAGGGCGAAGGGAGTCAGTACTCACTGGTAGTGGCCATCCAGGCTACGTCTACACGTGAAGCCTACTTCAAAGTAGCCTATTTCGATGTGGAGGCCATTTCGATGAATAACGTCTACACGTCCTCCAGGGCTGGCAACGTCGATGTTCAACATCGACGTTGCGCAGCACCACATCGAAATAGGCGCTGCGAGGGTACGTCTACACGCCAAAGTAGCACACGTCGAAATAAGGGTGCCAGGCACAGCTGCAGACAGGGTCACAGGGCGGACTCAACAGCAAGTCGCTCCCTTAAAGGGCCCCTCCCAGACACACTTGCACTAAACAGCACAAGATACACAGAGCCGACAATGAGTTGCAGACCCTGTGCATGCAGCATGAATCCCCCGCTGCAGCAGCAGCAGCCAGAAGCCCTGGGCTAAGGGCTGCTGCACACGGTGACCATAGAGCCCCGCACGGGCTGGAGAGACAGCGTCTCTCAACCCCCCAGCTGATGGCCGCCATGGAGGACCCCACAATTTCGATGTTGCGAGACGCGCAACGACTACACAGTCCCTACTTCGACATTGAACGTCGACGTAGGGTGCTATTCCCATCCTCTCATGGGGTTAGCGGCTTTGACGTCTCGCCGCCTAACGTCGATGTTAACATCGAAATAGCGCCCAACACGTGTAGCCGTGACGGGCGCTATTTCGAAGTTAGTGCCGCTACTTCGAAGTAGCGTGCACGTGTAGACACGGCTCCAGGGTCCCTGGGCCAGAACCTGGAATGAGTGGGTGGGGACTGGCTACCCCCTGCCGCAGCAAGGGTACTGGGCTTCAGGTGCTGGGGCTAGTGGGCTAAACAGAGTACCTGGGGCCCAGGAATGAGACTGACTCTTCTACACAGCTTAGACAAAATCTGAGGACTGCTGAGTTTTATTCACCCCCTATTGCTTTGTTTCAGTGCAGTTACGCCATGACAATGCTGGAGTCACAGTGAGGAGCCAGTCCCACAGTTTTCAGAGAAGCCTGCAAACATTGTAAAACTGACATGGAAAACAGAGACAACCACCAGAGTTGGGGTTAGTTCTTGCCATCGCTTCTGCATGCTCTGTGTCAATGAGCCAAGACTGTTACTAACCACTCAAGCTTCACACCTCTCGGTCACCCTAGTTCCTTTCTCTTCAGTTGGTTAACCAATAAGACAATCTTTGTTTGATTTATTTTAAAATTATCTGAAGGATTGCCCTGATGGCCTCAGTGCAGGCTTTTCCAACCCTGTTAAGGACAGAAAATATGTATGCCAAGAAAGAGCCTCACTGAAGTACAGACCTTGCCCCGTTTAAATAGGGATCTTACCAGTACACCCTCATCTGCTCCATTAATATATGCTGGTCCTCACCAACTCTTCCCTCTCCACCAAAGACATAATGCCCCCATATCAACTGTCCCATCAAATATGACTCTCAGTTCTTCATTGTGAATTTGTATAGCACTAGCACACACAGCTCTGAACAAGCCCCTTGTGATCGATGTTTCCTCTATTTTTTTTCCATCCATGTGCAGAATAAATTGCCATGTGCACCACCAATAGAAATACCCACTGCTGGCTGTGGACAATCCACAAATCAGCTGGGAAGTGCCTGACTCTCTCCTATGTGCCACCCACATGCTCATCTTACAGGGAATACTGCTTGTGATGTACAACATGGTTAATGTTAAGAGAGGTTCAGCCCTTTTCCTGTAATCCTTCATTATAGCTCAATCTTGAAATATTTACCATGATTCTAAGAACATGGATTCTCCACCAGAATATCTCCGAGCTCTTTCAAAGCATTAATTCTCACTCTGTGCAGCAGGTCGGGAACATTACATGTGTTTTGCATACAAGTAAATTGAGGCACAGTCCAAAAGATCAGTCCAAGATAATATAACATGTCTCTGGCCAAGTCAGGGAATAGAATATTGGAGTGCTAATTTGTCTAGACAATGTTTCCTGCTCAAAGAAGAGAGCAGTTCTAAAAACTGGGCACCAAAACACAAGCTTCAGAAAAAAGGAAATCAAGTTTAGAAAGCTACACCTTGAAGCAATTTTGAAAACTATTTAGAAACAAAGCATCACAATGGGTTTAAAATTAAAATCTTCTGGTAGTGTGTGGAATAGGTTCTGCTTTCAACAATAGAGTTTTAAATAAGGGTCAGCCCTCACTTCAAAAGCAACCAGAAAGATTTTCAGTGCAAAGCGATCATCAAAGGGCACTGATGAGCATATATAGAAACAGTGTAGGAGAGGAGGGGAGGAAAGGGCACTTAGAACGGGTGTTGGTCGTGTAGATCTTGATCTACAGCCATACTCTGAAAACAAGTTTTGTTTAGTTATGCCTGAAGTCAAACCAAGCTGAAGATTCAGGGGTTTGCCAAATCTAGGTCAAGTTGCGAGCGTGTCACTTTTGCCCGTGCAAAGCATTGCTGGTTTTCAGAATTACCAGCAAGCAAAAGGATGCATCTGGCTCCAGTGAAAGGAAAAAAACAGAACCTACGAGAGGAACGAAGCTACAAATTAAACCTCTCTAATCTGGAACTCACTATGTTATGCAACATCCATAATCCAGCATGATTTTAGTTAGCTCAAATACCCCTTCTCATGGGTGTGGCCTAGTTTCCCTTGGTCCCATAAAGTTTGTTTCCAGCCACCAGTCCTGGATTTCACCATTCTGTACTGTTATTTAGCTGTAATTTACCCCAAATGTTTTCTAAGAGCCCAGTAAGCAGTGGAAATGTTTGTAATGTGCTAGATAATATTGACCTCCCATGATCCATCAAATTCTCTCGTCCAGCACCAGTCAGGTTGTGAGGATGCTGGACGAGAGAGTTTCAAACTGTTAACATAAATGCTCCAGTACTTACCTACTGTAAACAATGCCACCCAAGGCCCTTCTCCCTGAACACCAGTGTAGTCTTTCTTCCTTTCCACACTTCATTACTCTCCTGTTGATTTATTCCCCTCCACCAGGTTTCCCAACAAACCCAAAAACAGAGGGAAAAGCACAGGGGTATATCTATCAGCAAAATACCCATTGAGGTAACTAATGGCTCTGATGAGGAATGCATGAGCTTTGAAGTGAAATCTTTGTACAGTAGAACCCTGAGACACACGCACTTGAGTTGCGCATATCTTTGGATAACAACACTCTGGGTGGTAGGGAGCTGACCAACTTGGCTGCTGCCCCTGACAGGAGGGGTTTCCCTAGTCCTGCCGGGAGGTAGCCACTCCTGTCAAGGGTGGCAGCTGAAAGTCAGGCTTGCAGCTGCTGCCACTGACAGGAGAAGGAACTGACCAGGGCAGCTGCCCTGGTCAGTTTCCTGACTCTGCAAGGGCAGGGGAGCCAGGCTGCCCTCTGGTTACCAGCTTCCCTCCACTCCCTGGAGCCAGGAAACTGACCAGAGCTGGTGCCCGTGTCAGTTTCCTGGCTCCACTGAGCTGTAGGGGAGACTTAAGCAGGGATTGTGAGAACTCAACCCCTTTGTAAGTTGAGGGTCTACTGTATACTGAGGGTTTGTAGTAGGCTCTCCTGTTCACTTAGGAGTCTGAGGGCTAGGGGTGGGAAGAGCTGCAGAAAGAGAAGTGTGTTTAAAAGACAGTTCATCCTCTTCCAAAAAATGAGAACTCATCAAGACCCAGACAACAGATTTATAGCACTGAGGGGCAAGAACAAAGCACCTTACAATGCGGAAGGAACTGGGAAAACGGGGTAGCCCACCAGTAAGGGTTTTAAGTAATTACCTGCAGGAGACAGAAGACCTAAGGGCATGTGGGGGAAAGGAGGTGGGAAGGGCTGGAGTGAACCAAGGCACTTTCGAACAGAAGAGAGAAAAGAAGAGAAGAGGCAAAAGAGAACAGACTGAAGTGAGAGTGGAATTTTAGGCACCAAGGGCTAAACAAGGGCTTTTTTCATGGCATGGCCTCTTCATTCCCTCACAGAAATCTAATGGTCTCTCACCTGTGTTGAAGCCCACAGCACCACATCTACACTGCTATTGTTAGGTGACAGCTACAATCACAGCTTTGTACACCACCTTGACTCTGATTGGTAGCAGGAAACTTTGACTAGCTTTGTGAAGGTCCCATGGATAACTATGATTTCCAGCTGTCCAGATTAAGATATTTATTAACCCTCTTAAAACCAAGATGGGTCCCAACCAAAACCCTAGACCTGAACACTCCCGAATTTGGCATCTTAGGGCCTCTTCTTTATGCAGGAGCTTGAGGGTATGGATATCAGTGAGCACATGGCTATAAGTGAACCTTCTCTTGACTGACTCTCGACTGTTTACTCTGTTGTGGCACAACACTGCTGGGTAAGAACAGACGTATTTCCAACAGTAAGAGTGATAATAACCAAATTGTATTTCTTATTTTTAGGGCTACATTTGTACAGATCTCACTCCCATTGTCTTCAGGGAATACCTAAGGGCAGAATCTAGCCCTTGAAATTAAGGGCAGTTGTGCAGCTCTCTGGCTGTTGCTGAAAACTGAGTAAACATACGTTACCTCAGGGCAGTGAGGAACAGCTGAGCTGGGGAAGCAGCCAAGGAGGGGCTGCTACAAATCAAGTTAAGCCAGCTGAGCCCACTTGAGGCTGCCCTAGGAGCGTTCTAAATGGCCTCCCCTCCTGGGAACAGTAGGGAGAAGGGAAGAGGAGAGTGAGGCAGGGAGTACTTCAGAAGTGCCAGAGAAAGGGAAGAGGTCCTACAAGGAGAGTTTGGGACTTCCCTCTCCCGAGGCAACTGGGGTGAGCTGGGAGCCTACCCCCTCCCCCCCGCCGCCCCTTTCAGTCTCTTCAGCCCTTGGGGCAAACTGCAGCTGGAGTAGGTGGGGCCCAGGGTACCTGTGGGATGCTGAGCAGGGCAGGAGATCTTCATCCCAGGGTGAGGCTGACTCTACCACACCCTGTGTGTGTGTGTGTGTGTGTGCACGCACATACACATCAAGTGAAATTACACCAATAACAGTGGATTAGAGGAGTCTGACTATAGATAATTAATGTCTCATGGAAGCTAAATTCTACGGATATTGTTCAGAAATGGTTCATTTCCTTAGCTAAAGAAAGTGGGGGACATGCAGAAAGCAAGCAGTAATTGAAAGTTGAGCCCCTTTTAAAATACCTTAGATCAGAATTGAAGAAGAATTGAAGCTGTTTTTTGCACTGCAGAAATTATTTGGCCTTGAACCGTACAGACCTTGCTTGCTATTCTGCAGCTGAAAAGAGTCTTTTGTGCGGGTTTTTTAAAAATAATTACTACAAAGCACTTCAAGTGGAATTCTGATTGTCGTCTATTTCTCATTTCATGCTTTCATCACATTCTTGTTCAAGGATGAATCTTTTATGAAATGTCTATTTTAGGTTACACCCTCGAGACACTTATTATTTGCCTAAAAAAATCCACCATGGGCAGTAGCTTATTCTTTAAGCTTCCCCATTAACCTAACTAGATTCATCAGAATAATACCATTATTCATGCAAAATAGGTGTCGTCTTTCTCTGTACTTCTTAGCAAGTGGTTGAAGTGATTTCAACATATATGCACTTCAGTCTTCTGAAATCTCTGCACAGTATGAAGATTTGCAAGCTTCAAAGAACTATTTACTTGCCCATATGTATGCATATATCGCTTGTACTTCAAACCGATCCCTCACAACACAAAATCCAGGCAAACCTACCTGATTCCAAAAGAAGGACAAATTCCCCTTCCAAGCAATAATCTTTCTGCTAACAAAGCTAGACATTTTCCAGCTTCAGAGAGCCCTACTTGGAAATAAGGGTTCAAAATTAGTGTTTGATTTCGAGGTCTTGCCTCTTCAAGGGCTATTCATAAGGTACAATCAAAGAGATAAGAGACGGAAAAGACGTGAGAATGTCTAGTACAGCGTTTCTCTACCAGAGGTACATGTACCCTTGAGAGTGCATTGAGGTCTTCTGAGGGGAGCACATCAACTTACCTAGATATTTGCCTAGCTTTACAACAGGCTACATAAACACTAGTAAAGTCAGTACAATCTAAAAGCTCATTCAGTGACTTGTTTCTACTGCTTCGCGTGCCTCACACTGAAATGTACGTACAATACTTCTATTCCTATTCATTTATCTGATGATAAGAGGGTAGAAAGTCAGCACATTTTCAGCAGTAGTCATCTGTGATAGTTTTGCCTGTTTTTGGAAGTAAGTCGTCTTTAAGTGATGTGTAACTTGGTGGGATGCAAGACAAATCTGGCTCCTGAAAAGAGGGCAGTAATCTGGAAAGGTTGGATGGCACTGGCTTCAAGACCTCAGATTACCTTAGGACCATGTTTTTCAACTGATGTTATGTGTCCCTTTAGGAGTACACGAGAGAAATCTAGGGGTACTTACCGTTTTTTGGGGGGCAAAAAGGCTGAAAACACTGGTCTAGGCCACCCCGTAACAGGATGGTGTGCTCACTAGGCTGAAGAGCCTAGGGCTTTGTCTACGCTTCCCTGTGCCGACATACTCTTTGTGGCATCTTCCACATGCGAAGGCCATTGGGGGCTGCTTGCGTGTCAATTCCAGATACCCTTCTCTTCCTGGTGGAGTACCGGAGTTCACAGGAGAGGGCTCAGAGACTGATTTATCGCGCCTAAGCAGAAGAGAGAAATGGACTGTCAGTGCAAAATCACAGCAACGTTGTTCCATCGGGAGACAAGCCCTTAAGCCAGTGGTGCGCAGCCTGCAGTCCATTGGGACTCCACTGCAAACTATGACCCCTTAGCTGCCCCCTCCCACATGTGCCTCTTGTGCGCTGGAGTCCCCCCACCCCAACTTCCTTGTTCCTCCCTCTCCCTCTCAGCACTTTTGAAGTAATGAATTGCCTGATTTGCGCTCCATCCCCATTCTTCCCCCTCCCCTCCCAGAGCTGGAACTCCACAAATCAGCTGTTCTCAGCATTCCAGCTCCGGGAGGGAGAAGAAGAGGAAGCGCAGTGCAAATCAGGTGACTTGCAACCCTCCGAAAGCGCTGTCAGGCAGGGGGAAGAGTGAGAGGCATGTGAGAGAGGGGAACAGACAGGGAGTTGGGGGGGGCCCACTCATGGAGACCCAGTATGTTATGGGCTGCTGTAGTCCGCCAAGGTTACAGAGGGCCACACATGTGGCCCACCCACTATTCAGGGTTGCCCATCACTGCCTTAGGCTAATCCAACCCTGACTGTATATTGAGCCGCCACCTAAAGGGAATAAGGTAATTCCCTATAAAGAGCAGACATTGGCTGCTGCAGTGTTGTTCTTTTAAAGTGGGGGATGGGAACCCAGACCAGGGAGTTGAGGCTTTGCTCATGGATGCCACAAAGAGGGGGGAAAAAAGGGCCCTGAAGAACCACGACACAAAGGAACTTGGAGGGTAAATCTCAGTAAGCGAGCGGCTCCTGGGGAGAGGAAACTGACTGTGCTTGGGACCTGATGTCAGAGCCCCAGCAAGAGACAGCTGGGAAGAGAGCCTGGGAGATCTCACTAGGATGGGAGACAAGCCATAAGGTCCACAGGGAGAGAAAATACCAGCGCTAAGTATGAACTTTGTGTTGTTGGAATAGAATCAGAGAATCATAGGGCTAGAAGGGACCTCAGGAGGTCATCTAGTCCAGCCCCCTCCTTCAAGCAGGACCAACCACAACTAAGTCATCTGAGCCAGGACCTTGTGAAGCTGGGACTTAATCTACAGAATAGAATCTAGTTTGGGACTCTGGCTTGGTGTAAACTGGTGCTAGTATTAACTAACCCCAGGCAAGGATATTTACTAACCCTTTAAAAACAGAGATGGGTCCTAACCAAAACCCCAGACCACAGAAAGCCCCTGTATGCTCTTATAGGACCTTGAAGAGAGGAAAAGCCTAGGTATGGAGTCTGCAGAAACAGCCCTGCCCAGGACGAGGGGTTTGGTAAGTGGCAGGTCTGTTACAGTTCATCCTAGGACTGAGGTTTCCCATCTGTGGTCTGCAGACAATGTCTAAGATTTCCAACAGAGGTACGTGCCTCCAGCTAAAATTTTTTAGGGGTCCACAAATTAAAAAAAACATTGCCTTAGGATATACTATCCTGTAGACTACCACAAATGATAGAACAACCCCTAATAATGAGATTTGGGGATTTGTTCTTTGATCAATTAGCAGCTTTTGATAATCGCACCCTAAACATTCATTTATATTTTTAATGAATCAGCTGTAGGTCTGCTCCACCCACCCACCCCAGGCACTCATGCCAATGAATCCATTTTAACGACCCCAGTGTCCACTAGAAACAAACGTCAAGGCTGTGTGCCCAGGAAGCATGCATGGAAATCAATTTTTTTTAATTCACAAAAGTTTTCAAGCTGAAAAAAGTCATAAAATTATCCAAGTGAGTGAGAAGAAATCGAAGCCATGTGAATTCTCTTGCCAGTTACAACAAAGCAAGACAACAGACTCAGACTCTTCACAAACAGTCTGTAAAGTAAAGGGTTAAAAGCAAATGTTCTCATTCAATCACAGGTTACTGGACTAGATGCAAGAATCAGTGGGTGAAGTTCTATGGCCTGATACAGACTGTATCACAGCTACTTCCTCTCCTGGTTTTAAAATCCATGAATAAATTCAAGGCAGCTGAGATCTGCTCAGAGAGATTCCATGGGCAGAAAAGAAGCTAACTTCAATGCAGGAGTTATTGGGTTTGAATCATTGAATTAGCTCCAGACTACTGGTAGAAGTTGTATCAGATATTAAACTGACGCCACGCTTAGTGTAAGACAGTATTTTATGGCATACTTTGGCATTAGGAGCACATGAACCACCATTACACTTTGCACACAACTCCCCCCACTGAGCCTGATCAAAACCCATTCATATTTATTTAATATGGGCTGAACTTCTCTCATCCAGCCTGATATTGGTTAGCCAGACAACCACTTATCATGGGCGTGGGCAAGTTTCCCGCAGTCCCATAAAGGCTGTTTCCAGCCACCAGTCCTGGCTGTCAGTGTTCTGTGCTGTTATTTACCTGTAATTTACCCCTTAATGTTGTCTAAGAGCCCCCTAAGCAGTGGAAGTGTTGGTAATGCTGCTAGACAATATTGACCTCCTGTGATCTAGCAAATTCTCTCATTTGGCGTGCATCAGGTCCCCAGGGTGCCAGACTAGAGAGGTTCAACCTGTAGTAACATTTTTAGGGAAGTTCAATCAATGTACTAGTGGTTTATCAAAAGACTTCAAAAATATAATAACCCGTTACTAATATTTCCACGTCTCAGAGGGGTAGCTGGGTTAGTCTGCAACTCTAAAAATGACAAGCAGTCCTGAAGCACCTTAGAGACTAACTCATTTATTAGGACATGAGCTTTCATGGGTAAGACACTCTCCGACTCTCCTGCAGAAGTGGGATTTACCCATGACAGCTCATGACCTAATAAAAGTGTTAGTCTTTAAGGTGCCATGTAATATTTCCATTTCATTTTAATATAGTACCGGATTTTTTTTTACCTTTTTAGTCATAAGGCCAATGTCATGCAATCTGACAGTTATTGGAGTCCTTTTAAATTCAGTGTGGTCTAGGTGCTACACAGAAGATGTATTGAAATCAGAATGTAAATGTGCCAGTAGATGAGCTAGTAAAATGGTGCATCTTTGATTCTGCTTTGAGTGGATGCTTTTTTGCATGGGTATAGCTTTGTTCAGGGTTAGTCTCTTTGACCTGGTTGGGTCCACTAGCTAGAGAACGGCTGGCGAGATTAGAGCAGGGGATAGGACTTGATGACCTCCTGAGATCTCTTCCAATCCAATGATTCTATAGGAACTCTTGTGTATTCATAAATATAGTTTATTAATATATTTAGCACAGTCACAAACACCCCAATTTCATGAGACAGCTAGAGAATGTACAGCTATATTTTCATACTATACGCTCACACCATTCCTTCTAGAACAATCTGAGGTGTTGGCCAGCATTTTCCTCATCATCTTTGCCTGCCCCATCATTACCAGTGGCCATCATTCTGGTGTCTCCCAAGGACTGCATCATCTTCAACTGCCCATAGGCTGAAAAGTCACTTTTATAATATGTTATGCTAGCATTGTTATGTTGACATAGTAAAGGATGTTTCCTTTCCTCCTTATTTATAGTTCCTCACCTTATTAATGAAGGGTTTGTTTTTTTTCTGTAGGTCACTGTATCATTGAGCTCAACTTATTATCATGTATGTCAGTTTGTTACTATGGGCCTTTTGTGGTTGAATATCACAGTGCCCCACAACCAGTGTGCCATGGCACTCTGGTGTGCCATGAAGTGGTACTTAGCGTGCCTCAGACCTGTGCCCTGGGAGTGCCGTCTGATGCTCTGTGTATGCCCTCCACCACTTGGTTGAAGAAGCACATAGCAGCAGAGGTGGTGGTGGTGGTACAGGCTCTGAGGCAGTGCCAATAGAGATGGCTGCGGGGGGGTGGGGTGGCTCTGGTGACTTGTCGGCATCGAGTTAGAGCAGGGCGGAAGATGGGGTGCCTGGCTTTGGGAGAGGGGAGGAAGTTTAGGTTAGACCGGGGAGCTGGGAGTGTCTGGTTCTGGAGAAGAGGATTGGGTAATATATATTGGGTATGCTGTGAAACTGTAACAAGTGCTGGAGCATGCCACAAGGTGATAAAGGTCTATCGCATTTGTTATTTCTTTTCTACCTGGTTATTTCATCTGGCCTTAACCAGCTGTTTCTGGCTTTTGTAAGTAACGGTGTATCTGCTAAGTTTTAGGGTATTCCTGGAAGCCTGTAGACCATTGAAGGTTACTTTATCTGTGAAAGGTCCTGAATCTATGCACATTGACTTATCTGAGTGAAAGGTCCCAGGCATGTGCATGCTTGCTTTGCCTTCGCTCCGCATACAGGGTGTTGCCTCTAAGTCACTTGTGTTACAGCCAAACTGTTAGTATAAAGCCACTATAACAATTATAATAAACATACAATCAAAACCATGAGGAAATATATCTATATCTATATCTATATATATATATATTTTACATGCAAGCAAGCATGTTAGCCCTATAGGCTACCTTCCTGGAGGGGGTCAGTCTTTGCTTTGGTACTCATTAGTATTTTTACTAACCACTTGGACAGTTGTGTGGTGAGTACATTTATAAATGTGAGGAAGACACTAACCCGAGAGGAGTTGCGACAGGGTTAAACTGAAATCCTATAAGATAACATTCAAAAAGACAACTGTAAAGTACTACACCGAAGAAGAAATAATCAAATGCACAGATAGTAATATTACTGAAAAGGATGCATGGTGTGACCAGTCATAAATTGGATGAGTGAGTGATGAGATGCAGTTGTGAAAAAGGCGTATATCATTCACAAGAATGTTGAACGTAAAACATGGGTGATTACAGACCTTTCCTACTCTTCTCATCAGTGGGGAGGGCTCAGCGAGAGTATTTTGTCTAGTTCTGGGTGCCACACTTTAGGAAAGGTGTAGGTAGACTGGACAGAGTCCAAAGAAATGTAATAAAAATGATAAAACCATTTAGAAAACCTGACCTGTGAGAAAAGGTTTACGAAGCTGGGCATGTTTAGTCTGGACAAAAGAAGGCTTGGTGGATCTGATAGTTGCCTCAAATGTATTAAGGACTATTATAAAGAGGCTGGTGATCAACAGGTCTCCCTGTCCATTGAAGACAGGACAAAAAATAAGGAGCTTAATATGCAGTAAGGGGGATTTAGGTTACATAGCTATTAACATCTTCATTGGATGTTTTTAAGAACAGGTTGGAAAAATATGTCATTGATGTTGTAGGCTTACTTGCGTCATCACGGGAGTCTGGAGTTGATGACCTCTCAAGGTTTCTTCCAGACCTATATTTTTCTTATCTGGACTCCAAAGCTGCGTCTACACGTGCACGCTACTTCGAAGTAGCGGCAGTAACTTCGAAATAGCGCCCGTCACGTCTACACGTGTTGGGCGCTATTTCGAAGTTGAAATCGACGTTAGGCGGCGAGACGTCGAAGTCGCTAACCCCATGAGGGGATGGGAATAGCGCCCTACTTCGACGTTCAACATCAAAGTAGGGACGTGTAGACGATCCGCGTCCCGCAACATCGAAATAGCGGGGTCCTCCATGGCGGCCATCAGCTGGGGGGTTGAGAGATACTCTCTCTCCAGCCCTTGCGGGGCTCTGTGGTCACCGTGGGCAGCAGCCCTTAGCCCAGGGCTTCTGGCTGCTGCTGCTGCAGCTGGGGGTCCGTGCTGCATATACAGGGTCTGCAACTAGTTGTTGGCTCTGTGTATCTTGCACTGTTTAATGAAAGTGTGTCTGGGAGGGGCCCTTTAAGGGAGCGACTTGCTGTTGAGTCCGCCCCGTGACCCTGTCTGCAGCTGTGCCTGGCTCCCTTATTTCGATGTGTGCTACTTTGGCGTGTAGACGTTCCCTCGCAGCGCCTATTTCGATGTTGGGCTGAGCAACGTCGAAGTTGAACATCGACGTTGCCGGCCCTGGAGGACGTGTAGACGTTATTCATCGAAATAGACTATTTCGATGTCGCAACATCGAAATAAGCTATTTCGATGTTGGCTGCACGTGTAGACGTAGCCCAAATGTGACAAAATTCGGCAGTGTTTGGCTGCATGGACTTGGATGAGGCTTCTTTCAAAAAATCCGTAACTTAAAAAAAAAAAGATTTCCACTCTGAGAGGGGAGGAAGACAGTTGTTTCTTGTAGTTAGGGTTCCCATAGTCTCCCTAGGAAGCTAAACACTAAGCCAGGAGAGATGGTCGTCATCTTAGTGTATGTGCGGTATGTCTCACGTAGAACACAACCAGAATTAATCACTGCATTTGGTACTCTGGTTGGATCATTAGCTTCCCCAGCTCAGACCAAGTATTTGAGTATGACATGAAGGCTAATCCATGCTGTTAGAAGAGGTGGTGAATTCTCCTGATCCCCAGTGGAGTCAAATGGGAGCTTGTCTCTCCTGAAACTTGGACATTTGTGAAAGCTGTAGATGAACACTTGCCTCTGATTCCACATCTAGACTTCCTCAAAGTCCAAAATGCTCAAAGCTGAGAGTCTGGGGTTGGATTTATAGGTGGAAGGTGGATAGACTTTTTTTTAAAAGGCTTATTAGTTAGCAGTCAGGGCCAGCGTCAGTTGGTGTGAATCAACGGAGACCCAGTGATTTTGGAAGGGCTTCACTGGCTAGCATCAGATGAAAAACTGGCCCTCTAATTTGTGAGCCAGAAGATCAGCAATTAAATTCCAGAACCGTCACTCCTAAGCCAGCACTTCCCATCAAACACCTGTAAATGGTGAGACTTAGGCCTGCCATTGCTCACGGCTACAGTCCTTTCTGGTCGTATCCTTATTTGGTGTAAATTGGCATAGCTCCTATGAGTTCCCAGGAACTGTGTTGACTTACACTCTCTGTGCTTGCACAGTTGTGTTGGCCAAATGGGAGGCAGTTTTCTAATGTGGGCTGGCCCCTGGTATTACTTGATAAAGTGCTCTACTTGGGCTACAAAAAGATACTCTATTCTAACACAGTAATGTTTGTTGTTGTTTCTTGAAGTGTCGTACGTTTATTTGTAAGGCTATTGAGACATGTTTTGGGCCCTCTGAACAGCTTGCAGTCTCACCTGACACTCAGCTGGGTTTGCGTCACCAAGTTGTCTGGGCATACAGTAGGAAGTGAGTACATGCCCTTGTTCACTAGACTCCCAACCCTTAATGACCGGTTTATGACAGCTCTAATTAGGAAGCAGTTGCCTCTCACTTTCAAAGTGAAAATGCTGTCAGCAGGCAAGAGGAGAAATAGCTTTCCACTGGTAGACAGGCGGTTAGCAGGACAACTGCTGGACAAAACCTGGAGCAGCGCACAAAGCAGACAGGCTGTCTCATTATATGTAATGATCGTTGAAAGGGAAGTTATGCAGGGATCACCTTCTGCAATAAGGTTCAGAGAAATGCCTTTAAGATGGAACCAAATCACACAACCCTGCTTTTTTGTAGGCAGCTTAAAGATCTTTTGATCCCACCGAGGTATTTATTATCATAGCCTATTTGTTAGGAATTGTGGTGTTGTGGAGAGCCAACGTGAATTAACTTTGTACTTAAGTCTTTATAGCAGAAAGTCTTTTGGCTTTGTAACACATAGTGCCTTGGAACACAATCACTCATCAGAAGGGGTAAAAGGGAAGTAGGGCCACAAACTTGGGAAGAGTCACACCTCCTTTACAATGCCTCAAAAGAATCCAGTGCCAAAACAATGGAGCTTTGGCTGATCCATTTATAAAGGTGTGATCAGCAAATTAGCTTTTGGTGCCTTGTCACAGCAGCAGCTTCTTTTAGACATTGTTTCTTAGCCACTGGCTGGGATAGGATTCACTTCATTCCCATTTTCACATACACACACCATCTCCTTTCAACTCACCACTGACCCACAGTAAAACTGGGGTTTGCAGTGACTTCATGTAAAGAACAGCTGACTGTGGAGCAGGGAATGCAGGGCAAAATTCTCCCCTGGGTTCTGCATTGGTTCAGCATATAGGAAGCAGCACCATCATGCCACACACACACACACTTTTCTTAACTATGTGCATTGTGTTCAAGTCAATATGTTCCATTGATTACGTGGGCATCCTTCCAACACACACACTCCTATACACATAATCATAGAATAGAATCATAGAACCCTAGGGCTGGAAAGGACCTTAGGAGGTTATCTAGTCCAGCCCACTGCCTAAAACAGGATCAACCTTAACTAAATAATCCCAGCCAGGACTTTGTGAAGCTGGGACTTCAAAACCTCTAGGGATGGAGATTCCACCCCCTCTCTAGGTAATGCATTCCAGTGTGTCACCATCTTCCTGGTGAAATAGTTTTTCCTAACCTACACCTCTTCCTCTGTAACTTCAGATAATTGCTTCTGGTTCTGCCATCCATCACTACTGAGAACAGCCTCTATCCGTCCTCTTTAGAGTCCCAGGAAGTTGAAGGCTGTCATCTAAGTGCCCCTCAGTCTTCTGTTCTGAAAACTCAGTAAGCCCAAATCCCACAGCCTCTCCTCATAGGTCATGTGCTCCAGCCCTCTAATTTTTGTTGCCCTCCACTGAACCTGCTCCAATGCATCCTCATCCTTTCTGTACTGGGGGACCCAGAACTGGACCCAGTACTCCACATGAGGTGCCAAATATAAGGGAATAATATCTTCTCTAGATCTTCTGGAAATACTTCTCCTAATGCACCCCAATATGTTGGTAGCTTTCTTGGCTACAAGGGCACACTGACTCATATCCAGTCTCTCATCCATTATAATCCCCAGGGCCTTTTCTGCTGCACTGCTACTTAGCCACCTGGTCCCCAGCCTGTAACAATGCTCAGGATTCTTCTGTCCCAAGTGCAGGACTCAGCATTTGTCCTTGTTGAACCTCATCAGATTTCTTTTGGCCCATTCCTCCAATTTATCTAGGTCACTCTGGACCCTATCCCGACCCTCCATCATTTGTACCTATCCCCCTAGCTTAGTGTCATCCATACATTTGTTGAGAGTGCAATCCGTCTCCTCATCCAGGTCACTAATAAAGATGTTGAACAATACCACCCCTAGAACTGATTCTTGGGGCATTCCACTTGAAATTGACTGCCAACCAGACACTGAGCCATTGATCACTACCCAGTGGACCCAACTGTCTAGCCAGCTTTCTATCCATCTTACAGTCCATGTATCCATTCCATACTCCCTTAACTTACGGGCAAGAATATTGTGGGAAACTGTATCAAAAGCTTTGCTTAAGTCAGGGTATATCATATCCATTGAGTTCCAGATGTCCACAGGGCCAGTTACTTCATCATAGAATCTAATCAGATTGCTCAGACATGACTTTCCCTTGGTGAATCCGTGCTGACTACTCTTGATCACTTTCCCCTCTTCCAAGTGTTTCAAAATGGATTCCTTGGGGATCCTCTCCATGATTTCTCCAGGGACTGAGGTAAGGCTGACCAGTCTACAGTTTCCTATAGTTCCCAGAACTTCAAGGAAAGTTCTGGAAAGCTGGCCAAAAAAGTCCTTCAGCATGGATGGAGGAGGAGAGTCAGGCACATGAGCTGTGCAAACTCTATAGGATCTGGTTCACAGAAAGGTTTGGCCAAATGATCCCAGCAAATGGGGTTGGCAGGGATTGGGCTGCAGCTTCACCTGGAGGCTCCAAGCTCAATTACTTCAAAACTTGAAGGGGGAAGGCCAGCATGGGCCTGGGCACAAGGTGTGGGAAGGGCCTCCAGAAGGGCGGGGCCTTGGGCAGAAGGTCAAGGGCAGTCAGTCAACACCACCCAGAGCATGGCCAGCCCTCAGAAACCAGCCCTGCCTCAGAAGCCATGAGGAATGGTGGAGTGATGACCCCACGGCATTTCAAAGAGGCTTGGAGCTCCTGGCTGCTGCTGCAGTGGCAATGGTCAGGAGGTCCAGGCCGCTTTGAAACTCTGGGCCCCTCTGCAGTTGCCCTTCTTGCCTCACCACCTTGTCAGCAGGCCTAGGGAGGTCTTCAACAGCTAGTCCTGCTTTACGCTTTTCCACCACAGCCAACAGCCAGCAAGGCCCAGGACCCACTTTTTCTTAAAGACCTGGTTGAGGCTTATTGCCAGGGGAATCATGTGACTGCTGGTGGGCTGGAGGGGGAGAGAAGATGGCTGAGGGAAGGTTCATTGAGTTCCCAGTTGCGGGGGCAGCCACCCTCACTTTGTTTTCACTGGACTTTCACAAGCCGAAGCTGAGGTTCATGCTCGTCGCAAAACTGAAGCCCCCAGCTCGGCTCCAGGGACCGTCCCATCACTCAGCCCACGTTTTCAAAATGCAACAAGATCGGTGTGGAAGCAGTGGGTGAGTCCCTCCTGGATAAGCCTCTCATTCACAACTGCTAGGGGCCAAGTATGACATACCAGAGTAGGGAAGTCCTCAAAGCAGGGCGCTTGGGCAGTTTCCCAGAAGAGATTCAAAGGCCACTCCACTGCTGAGTAGAGCTCCCACAGCCAGCAGAATGTGGTTCTAATGATGGTGTACTTGCCTGGTGCACATAAAATGTATTCCACATGTGTATGGAAAGAAAATTTGAGGGAACACTGACAGGAAGCGTTTTGCCAGAGACTTTCTCCTAGGTAACATGCCCAAGGAAGTGGGAGCTTTGGGCGTTGGTGCATGGAAAGTGATATCAGGCCGAGATATTTGACATAAGGGGTTTGTGGGATGCTATGGCAACTAGGTGATGCTGTCAAGGCTCCTGTAGCTCCTGAGGGGTTAGGAAAAATTACCAGGGGAAGGACCACCTCAGGCCACTAGGCCCAAATCAATCTTCCACAGTGGGTGTGTCATCAGAGAGTGGAGGACTAGAGAAGTAATCTAGAGATGTAATGGCACCTGATGGCAAAGGGAAGAAGCTGACTGATCTCAGCCCACTGAGGAACTCATTTGCTGCAAGGCAAAGAACTGGCTGTGCTAGGGATGCCTGTCACTGACACATCTGGCAGAGCAGAAAGAAGGAAGGTTCTCCAGAGTGGGTGTTGTCCATCCAGCTGGGCCAGGTGCTGTGTGATCTGGCCCTGTAAATTGATTCCGAGAGCATGTATGGGTCGGTTTTACCTACATGCTTTCCGGGGTCACCTGCTTCCACTGCTCACGAAACAGCAACAATGCTAAATAACTGAACTAAATAGCCAAGGAATAGCAGCTTACTGTACTACACAATACAATTTGGGCAGGACTTCAACCACAAGAGGTGAAGCAGTATACACTAATGCAGAGGTTCTCAAACTTTTTGGCCTGTGGCACACCCCACTCAACACAAACCTTTCTACCCATGATGACAAAATGCATTTGTTTATCTCTAAGTGCCTTAAAGGCTAAATTATTCATATTACTCTACTGGACCATTAAAATGTAGATATGGAACTGTAACATGGGGGGCAGTGGTGCGAGGCTGGAGAGAGTCCTGAGCCCACGGGCCAACTGCAAGATGGTTGTGGACGACTAGTGGTCCACAGACCACAATTTGAGAACTATTGCTCTAGTGGCTAGATCAGGGGTCGGCAACCTTTCCAAGGTGGAGTGTCGAAATTCGAACTTTTGACCTCTATGTACGGTCCGAGTGTTGGTGATACTTTTTAAAGTCACTAGTAGTCCTACATACAACAGCTTCATTAATAAATGAAGACGCAGAGCTTTACCAGTTAGGTGGTGGTTGGTAGCATTAGCTGGTCTTTTGTTAATCCACAGGTGGCCTGGCTTTGAGCAAGCTCCTGTTTACATGCAGGAGGTGGGGCAGGGCTGAGCTTGTGTGCTGATGAAAACTGGCATGTGTGCCATTCTTGATAGGTGTCAGGGATTGCTGACAGCTGGGCTACATCATGAGACTCAGACATCAGTGTACTCTGAGCACTGTTACTGGCCTTCTGCAACTTACTCCATCTCTCTGTGCATCCGTTTTCCCTTCTGGTTCTGTCACATCTATTTAGTTTGGAAACTCTTCAAGGCAGGTGCTGTCTCTCGTTACGGCATATGTACAATGCAACGTCTCTAGGTGCTACTGTAATATAACCAACCTATAAATAATATTAAAAACCCTAAGAATCTCAAATGAGTTTGTTCTGCGCTATTAACTGATTTATGCTTTTAACACACCAATTAATAAATGCTGGTCCAGCTTTTGCTCCTGCTTACATCACTGTAAATCTGGAGTGATAACAATGGCCTGCTTGAGGTTATTCCAGATTTACACCAAAGGATAATCTGGATCGTCACCTCCATTATTTGGACCATGAACATAAAATTATTCCCTGGGCCCCTCGTCCGTTTAATACGGCACAGGCGGGACGGCATTCTCTGCATTTTTTGCTTTTAGTTTACAACATGTTATTGCAATAGTGGTTATTTATTAATGCCCTGCTCAGAATTGGGAAATTTGAAGTGATTACATATTTGCACTTGCCAGCTATGCAGAAGCATCTTACATGAAATATTTCCTATTGACTGCTTGCTGCTGGGTGGGGCGAGGGGAAAGAGTTATTGTAAGCCATTGCTAGACTAGGACCGGGGTCCCAATATAGCTGAGTATATCTCAGATGGGGTTTTCAGTAGAGCCTAAAAAAGTACGGCATTTAGGCCCAGATCCTTCAAGGTTTTTAGGAGTTGCTCCGTGAGCATTCCAAGGCCTAGTGACCATATTTTTAAAGGTATTTAGATGCATAAAGCTGAAGATAAGCATCTCATCTTTCAGGACCTAAACGCCCTGTCTAGCTTTAGCCCTAGGTCTTTTATGTGGTTAAGTGCCATTGTCGAAAATGACAAAAGCACTCGGGGTACAGCTATGCTTACTGGGAGATCAACCCCCTCAGGGTTGATCTTACAGGGTTCAAATTCGTGTGCCTAGTGGGGACACACCAAATTGAACTTTCAGGGCTCGACAGTTGACCGCTGTACACTCAATCTCGTGAGGAGTAAGGGTGGGGCCAATAGGAGAAACTCTGCGGTTGACCTCCCTCTCCGAAGATGACCTGATAAGTTGATCCTAAATAAGTCATCTCCAGCAACACCATTATTTTAGCTGGAATTGCATATCTAGGATCGACTTTAAGATCTAGTGTAGACCTGACCTTAGTCGCTGAGATTTAGGCACCACTCCAAGAGAGACTTAGCCTCCTAAGGCCTTGATACTCATAGGTATTTAGGTGCTAAATCAATGGGAATTAGGAACTTAAATATTTTGGAGGATCTGGGCTTTAGTGCTTACAGTGCCAAGGGGAGCACTTGCTAAATAGTTTTTAAAACCTGGGCCTTAACGGCTCCTTTCTTAATCCCAGCCCGAGAGGGTACAATCCTGGCAATATCCTTACAATAATTCTCCCAGGTGTGTATAACCTAGATCGATTCTGAGCCCAGTAACCCCTCTTTGGGGCCTTACCCTCATGACTCACGGCAATAGGTCTTACTCACATGGAGCCCAGCTCTGTCATCCATCTTACAATGAGTTTCCCTTTGGAAAGCAGAGGCACAAATTTCTCCCCGGGCTTTATGAAGTGCAGCACACTCCCTGCTGCAAGGCCAGTGTACGTCTACTTGGCTGCAGAGCTCAGCAGAAAGAAGTAATGGCTCCAAAAGTACCGGCTCCTGATGTCTGACCGACACCGCAGCCTAAGTCCCCTGTACCATTCTCTGGGTGAGGTCCAGAAGCAGCTAGGAATGTTCCATGATGGTTTGGCCCATGCAGTTGAGCCCCAGGAGAGGCCTGGCAGGGCTAATTTGTCCCATGCAGCCCTTCACATTGACCCCCTTGGTGGATGCCTCCACCTTCCACTTCTGCTGTCAAATGTGCAGACACGGGGGAGAAATGGGAAGGGAGAGGAAAGGAAGGACCAAGGGACACGCAATGAAAGGAGGTTTGGGTCTTGTAGACAAATTCTCTGCTTACATTTGTTCATATATGTCTGATTGCCTCAAAAGCCTCTGCTGCCTCTTCACCTACAGTCAAATTTCCAGCCTCCAGTTGGTTGGTCATGGACCTATAGCAGTCTGCAGGAGCCAGGTTCCAGACATTATAGCAACCTGCACGTAGACTGGGATGGCTGTTCTAATGTGCATGTCTTAAGCTGCAGGGCTGCTCAAAAAGCTTCAGAACTGTAGCTTTCTTCATGCTAAACATCCAGACATACTGCTGGCCCTCCCAGAGCTTCATGAAGATGTGGTTCTGCCAGTCTGTTCTTGTGACCCTGCTCCAGAAGTGCCAGTCTAACCAGGAGGCATTGGCAGGTGTACTGACGGCAACAAAAATCATCAGTGATTTTAAGTCAGCTATGTCTGTGTTCTCCTCCTCCTGTTCCACCTTCCTGCTCCACCATAAACTCTGTCAGTTGCATTTGATGGGTCAGAAATGCCACTGAAATGTCCACCATCATCCCCCAGAAGCTCTGCCCATTTCCCAGCACCGGTGTGAAAGCAGAAGCAAGAGGAGTTCTGCAAAAGAACTGCACTCAGTACTCCAGGTGTGGGTGTACCTTGGACTTACTGGGGCATTACGATAGTTACTGTCTCACAATCTATCCTGTTTCCTAATGGTAACTAACATGCAGTTCATTTTTTGAGAAGATGTTTTCAGAGAACTATCCACAATGACTCCAAGCTCTTTTTCTTGATTGGCAGCAGCTATTTTAGACCTGATAGATGGATGAATGGATTTTTTTTTCCATGTGACTTACTTTATATTTATCACCATTGCATTTCATCTAACATTTTGTTGCCCAGTAGTCCAGTTTTGTGAGATCCCTTTGCAGCTCTTCACAGTCTGCTTTGGAAACATTTGGTCCTTCATCAGCCAAAGTGAAGTCAATGGCCGGCTAGCATGAGTCAGCACTGCTCCCATTTGTAAGGGTTGTAGAAGCAAGCCCCGGGCTGGTAAAATTGACTCAGGTTAACTGGCGTAAGCAAGTTGCTTTACAATGACACTGGACCATTGGTGAGACAGCGCACAGTCAACCTGTGGAACTCCTTGCCCGAGGAGGCTGTGAAGGCCAGGACTCTATTAGGGTTTAAAAAAGAGCTTGATAAATTTTTGCAGGTTAGGTCCATAAATGGCTATTAGCCAGGGATAAAGTATGGTGCCCTAGCCTTCAGAACAAGGGCAGGAGATGGATGGCAGGAGATAAATCACTTGATCATTGTCTTCTGTTCTCCTTCTCTGGGGCACCTGGCATTGGCCACCGTCAGCAGATGGGATGCTGGGCTGGATGGACCTTTGGTCTGACCCAGTATGGCCATTCTTATGTTCTTATGAGACTTCATCTGAAATACTCATTCTCTGGGTAACTAAATACCAGAACAATGTCAACATATTGGACAAGAATCAGAGAAGAGCAATAAAAATGATGAAAGGGCTGCATTGATTTATTAGTAAGGATTAAAAGAGCTACATATATTTAGCTTGGCTGAATGATGACTAAGGGTGGGATATATAAACCATCTGCAGGTATCTGAAGGTGTAAACACTAAAGAAGGAGAGGAATTATTGAGAATGATTCAGGATGGCGGGGAGGGGGTTATAATGAGGAATAATTGGATTGAATGAAGGCAAGGACCTTTGTGGCTGTTGAAAAAATTCTTCATGGCTACATGTGTTTCCTAGTGGAAGAGTCTCCTAGGAGAAGTAGTAGAAGCCCCCTGAACTGAGTCGTTCCGCACTAGAAAGGAGGACCCAGCACTGGGGAAAATAATGCAGGGAAGAGAGATGGGATTTCCAGCTTTCATGTCTATGCTTCCAAATGCGCCGTAGAAGAATGTATAGATCATTTGTATCCAGTAATTAAAATTACTTTTTGATGTGGGGAAAAATAAGGGGGGAAAATCATACAAATTATCTGCATGCAAAAATTAAGAGCCAGGAAATAGAAACTGTTCAAGGAAGCTTCCCAAGGAAAATCATTACTGAGCCCTCAAAGAGCCTCATGAAATCCCTTTTCATGCAGCAGGAGCATGAAGCATAATATAACTGATCTTGTGAGTATGATATTATGCTTATGAGTTGCAATCTCTACTCTCTTTATGACTAATGGTGGCTCAGGATTTAGTGGGAATCCCAACAAAGCAATTAGCTGATTTCTTCTTGCATTAATAGCCTATTATTTGTTTGACACGTTCTCCAATAATAAGTTAATTTTAAAAAGTTTTTTTTCCATCATAACTGTGAAAGAAAACAAATCACAGCAATGACATGAAGAGTGCAACTCCACATTACAAACAAGAACCATATGTTGACTTATCATGGGAAATATGTAAATACAAGCCTGAGCTGATCCGGAGCACATGTTGTTAGTCATGAAGCAGCTATTTAAAATTCCATGGCCGGATCATTAGCTTCACAGTATCCTTTGTAGAAGACAACAGAGGGCGAGTAATAAGAGTGGCAGTGGAACTACTCTCCTCCAAAGACCTTTAATGTAAGTGAGTTTTATGGGGCCTCATCATATTTGTGATCCATCCACTGAGTCAGAGTGATTTTCCGCCACTTTGGTTAGCAAGATGAGTTTCATACCTTCTGAGCCTGGCTCAGAAAACCAACTGCCCTGGGGGTGACTAGATTTTAAAAACAGACAGGCCCATATTAGTGTGTGACTGGGGGGAATGAGCTAGTTAGGGGTTCGGTAATTGGCCTTCTACCTCGAGTTCTTCAGTTCAAGTCACACCTATGCACAATCATGGGGTGACCCTGGTCCAGTGGTTAGAGCATTAACTCTGTCCCTTAGCCTATAAACCCATTCCCCTCTCGTGCACAACTAACTTCTCTGGGGACAAGACTCCAAATTAACCAGCATTAACTGGTACCATTGTTGGCTGCCTCAGCCAAGGGAAAAGGCCACGGAGCCAGTGTTGCCCTTCAGCCCCACAGATAAGGTCAGGGCTGAGACATATTAGCTGAGCAAAGTGAGAGTCTTCAGTCTCTAGATCTATCTTCCTAGCACAGGGGTGACCAAGCAATAGATTGAGATCTGCTGGTAGATGTTGGACCCTCTGACATGTGGTCCTCACTGGTTTGACCAGGAGGCTGTCAAGTGCTAATACTTCAGCTGCCCCTCCTCCCTCTGCCTAGGAGCTGCCCCCACCAGGAGCCTCCTGCCAGAGTGTGGGAGGCAGAAAATGGGGGTATGGATGTCAGGAGATCCCCCTCCTTGCACCCTTGTACCTCATCTCCACAGAGTGAGCCTCAGAGATGGGATGGGGCAGAGCAAGCCCTGGAAGAGGAGGCAGAGAAGGAGTGGGGAAGGGATAATTGGGTTTCAGGTAGCCCCTGAATTGATTTAAATTCAAAAAGTGATCTTGTGCTTCGAAAGGTTGGTGGCCAGTGGTCTAGCATCTCTCCCCAGTACCGACTCCCCCTTTGAAAGAGCAAAGGGCAGCTCAGATCTCACAGCCTGTTAATGGACTGCAGTGAGGCAGGAGAGCGATCTACGCCTGATGCTAGGGAGATGTGCTGTGGGACAGGCTGTGGTAGAGTGATTCGCTGCCATTTTAAAATGAGCAAACAAACTTGTGTGGTGTTTTTCAGATTTTTTTTCATCAGATCGAAATGTGAACATGATTCTCTTGAGCCCAGATCGTCCATAGCATTTTGGGGGAGTCAGGCACCTGTTGAGAGTCTGTGGCTGGGCCAAAAGACTAAAAAATTAGGACCCCCACTCATCTGTGTTCTCTCCTCCTCACCGACAGAACCAGGCCAGTGAGCAGGACTTTCAGAGGGGGGGTGTACTTTTTTGTGAATGTGGACCACATTTCATTATTTCTAAATAAAAAGGAGTTCAAAATAGTCGTGCAATGAGTGTGCATAAGACAAGTTAATAAATAGTTTCAGTAGAAACAGTGATTGGTAAAATGACTTTGTTGTAACATACTGAAAATTTACTCCACAATAAAGGTTTTATAGAAACAACCTCCTGGGATTTGGCTGTAATATCACAAGTGAAAAATAGCCCCTTGTCCCACCCCACACTTTCCTGTTGCTAGCGGCCAAGGGTGGACTGGAAATGTAGATCCATCTCTCTATGCAGGCCAAGGAACTACAGCTCCCAGGGTGCCTGGGGTTCCCCCATGATGCCCTGCAGGCTTTCCCTGCACAGCTCAGTAGGAAGGAAGAGAGAGAAAGTGGGCGTGATGAGTTGGGGATGCGTTTGCGCCCTGCCCATCTTCCCTGCATATGGACCTTAGAATTTAAAGGAAAACTATAGCTCACACCTCAGAGAGGGCCATCAAAGCAGATGTTCTGACATGTTGATCCCCTGAACATTAGCAAGGTACTCAGCTGTTGACCTCCACTCTAAGGGCAGGAGCCTGCTCACCTTACTCACAAGCAAATGGTGCTATTAAAGTCAGCAAGCCAAGTTCAGTCCTGGGTGTAATGGGTGTAATTCCACTGAAGTTGATGACCTGAATAATCTCCCTGGGATCCAAGCACAGAGCCTCACACTGGGTGAATGCTCCCTCCAGACTCCATAGCACTTTCCTCACCATGTCAAATGTAAGGCAGGGCCCTTTGTGTTGGCACTGTGAGCACACAGCCAAGGCCGGGCTCGCTGCACTCTGGCATAGGCACTATTCACTGTGCACCTCTTGGATTTCAGCAAAGAAATCCAGTCGTACATTAATACAGCATGGGAGCTTCATGGTGAATTGCAGGCTCTTGGAGTGGCCTTCTCAGACTATACGGTTCAGGGGGATCCTTCATGAAACAGCTGCCTTGTGTCTGTCAACAGCTGCTTTTTGCAACATGAATGTAATAGCCTTGTCTTACCATGCAAACACCCCCTGAAAAATGTGACATTTTACCTATTACCCCTTATTGGTGAAGACCTGCAGAGTCGTCATCATACAAAGCATCTTTGCTGGTGTTCTGGATGCAGAGAGAACAGTCTAGTGAGTGTTCACCTAGCTCAGTTTCTTGCTACGCCTCGTGAGATTGAACAGTACAGGGGTCGACTGTCAATCCTGATAGTTCGATTTAGTGCATCCCCACTAGGCACATGCCATCTGGGTCGTGCAGACATACCCTATTGTTTTTCATTTGGGGAGGTAACAGAAGGTGGCCGGTCATCTGAAAGTGAGAGAGAAAGTCACAATTGTAAGTACAATAGCCAGTGAGAATGAAGAGAAGAGCTCTGCTGTGCACACCACGTACCAGGCCCTCAGTTACTGTAAATCAGCTGAAATTCCAAGTTTTGGAGTCAGTTTTTGCTGCACAATTGACAGCTTCCACTGGTGCAACCCATAGACTTTAGTGAGCTATTTTGCAGATAGGGAAGACTCCTGAAATTTGCTCTTTCCCATCATCAGCTGATTTCTTCCTGCCATTCTTCTTTACTGTTTGCTTTGCAGACATGTCCCCAATAGGCCAGATGCTGTCCAAATGCACAGCCCTTGTCTCAAATGGCTCACTAAGATAAGCAATAGATGAAAAGTGTGGTGGAGAGAGAGAGAGAGGAAGAAAAGCTATAATTCAAAACTACATTTATTTATGATAAATATCAACTATTTTCAACTGGCCCTTAGTCCAGCCAACAGTCAGTGGGAATTCCTTCTAGGCCTCCTGGCAGAAGTGGATTTGAGGGAGGTGTTTGGAGGATGGCCTTGAGGATTAGCTCAAGGAAAGCATCAGACATAAGCGAGAGCATAGAGGAGAACAGTGAAACATTCCAGGTTTAGTCTGGGGACCTTCTGGGTGAATTTTCTCATAAATATAAGGAGAGCTCCTTGGGTTGGGTTTTTGAAAGCATTATCTTTGAACAAGGAGTTGAACCAAAGGACAGCAACAGTGTGAAGTGCAGGTGTGTGCGATATTGCTACTTGTATTTATGAAGCACCAAAAGCATGCTCAAGACTCTAAAAAGAGAAGACTCTGTTCCTAGCCCAAGCAGCTTGCAATCTAAGGCCTGATCCATAAACAGTCAAACACACAATTAACCAAGATGCTTTTCAAGTTTAACCTGCCATTTTCTTTCCTATTTTGTTGGTGTGTTTGTCTTGGTTTTTTGTTGTCCTTTTGCCCAATGTTGGTCTTGTTTGCTGTTCAGTTTTGTAATTCAACCCAAGGGTTAACGAGTACAGTGTGATAGTCTTTTTAAATTATTGTTTGATTGGGATTTTAACCACACGGTTGTATCTGTTCATATGAAGGACAATGTAAAGCTTGGTCTAATTGCTGAGTCGTAATTTGTATTATTACATACAGCATAATTATGCTAAAAGACACTTGTTTAGATTGTGAACGGGAGCCCTTGTGGGAAATGCCTGGTTTACAGTTGCCTGTGCAACCATAAACTCTGCCCCTTCTGCGTTCATTCTGTGCCCTCAGTGAAGTTGAGGTCTGGTCAGAAAACTGGAATGTAGTAGGCATCCTTCAGTCTGCATAGACTATGGATTGCGCCCTGTATAGTTTCAATTGAGGGCTTCATTTACAGTGTCTACTGTGACTATGAAGACCCACACAAGAGTGACAGTCCTTGCTGCACCTCTTGCAGATGTGGTGGGTGTCTGGCAAGTCCTTAGTGTGCTTTCTGTGCGCTCGCTTCTCCTCTGCTAGCTGTCTGATCCTCATCTCGCCCTTCTGAAGGCCCTTGTGTAACCCCTGCCTCCATCTGCCACAGTCGTCTGCTAGTTCTTCCCAGTTGTCCAGCTCAATGACTACCTCTCTGAGGTCTCTCTTGCAGACATCTTTGTAGCACAACGGGGGGCATCCGGGAAGTCTTTTGCCAGAGGCTAGCTCACCATACAGGATGTCTTTTGGAATCCTTCCATCATTCATCCTGTGGACGTGGCCGAGCCAGCGGAGTTGACGCTGCCTGAGGAGGGTGTGCATGGTTGGGACTCCAGCTTGCTCAAGGACGGCGGTGTTGGTCACTCTGTCCTTCCATGATATTCCAAGGATGCGCCTGAGGCAGTGCAAGTGGAAGACATTCAGCCTCTTTTCCTGGCGGGCATACAGGGTCCAAGTCTTGCTGCCATAAAGGAGGGTGCTGAGGATGCAGGCTCTGTAGACTTGCATTTTGGTGTGAGTGTACAACTTGTTGTTATTCCACACTCTCTTGCTGAGTCTGGACAGAGTTGTGGTCGCTTTTCCGATCCTCCTATTTAGCTCAGTGTCCAACGACAGGGTGTCAGTGATGGTGGACCCGAGGTAAACAAACTCGTGGACGACCTCTAACGTATAGTTGTCAATGCTGATTGATGGGGATTCAGCAACATCCTGACCGAGTACGTTTGTCTTCTTTAGGCTGATGGTAAGCCCAAAGTCCTTGCATGCTTTGGAGAACTGATCCAGCAGTTTTTGAAGCTGGTCTTCTGTGTGAGACACTACAGCAGCATTGTCTGCGAACAGCATGTCTCTGATGAGGACTTCCTGCACCTTAGACTTAGCTTTCAGCCTTGCAAGATTAAACAGTTTCCCATCAGATCTTGTGTGCAGCAAGAATGCCCTCTGTTGAAGATCCAAAGGCATGCTTCAGGAGGAGTGCGAAGAAGATCCCGAACAATGTCGGAGCAAGCACGCATCCTTGTTTGACACCGCTCCTGATTCTGAAAGCATCAGATAAAGCGCCGTCATATTGGATGGTTCCTCTCATGTCTTCGTGGAACGACTGGATCATCTTGAGTAACTGTGGAGGACAGCCTATTTTGTGGAGCAGTTTGAACAGACCATTCCTGCTGACCAAGTCAAAGGCCTTGGTCAGGTCAATGAAGGCTATGTAGAGTGGCTTCCTCTGCTCCCTGCATTTCTCCTGCAGCTGCCTTAGATAGAAGACCGTTTCAATGGTAGACCTCTCTGCGCGGAATCCACACTGCGATTTGGGGTACACCCTCTCAGCAATCTTCTGGAGTCTGCCAAGGACGCTGAACTGGCATGTAACCATGTAATTAAAAACTGTATCTTAAGGTCTATGCACAAGGGGTAAAATTAAGATGAATGAGGCCACTCTAAATCTGGGACCTGCTAACTTTCAAGTGCTTGACTTTGTCTTTGAAACAGGGATGGGGAAACTTTTCAGGGGCCACTGACCCATGGAAAAATCAGTGGGGGGGCACATAAAATTGAGAAGAAAAGAAAATCCTCACTGATGTGGCTCCACCATCTCCTGAGGGCCAAAGACACCTGAGGCCCTCCCCCCCACCAGACTCAGAGGAAGAGGAGGCTCACCCTGGGGCCCAACAGAAGCCAGAGGCAGGTGTGGGGTCCAAGGCCAGTGAGAGCACCTCGGTGATCACCCTCACCCTGGACTCAGGCCCCTCAAGTCAGGCCACCTCCAAGATGTCCCCAGACCTGTTCAAGGGACCTCTGGTAATCACCCTGCATGTCACCCACCCCAGGGCATGGGGGGTGGGTGCAAACTGGGAGTGCCACAAGGTTCACCAGACCAGCTTGGGCAGGACCTCATGCTGCAGGCCTGGCACGTGGAACCATGTGCAAGGCAGCGTGTCCCACCCAGACCCAGCAAGCAGCCTCCGGGCATGGATGCCAGCCCATTGCCAGCCTCAGGGGAGGCTGGACGAGCCCCAGGCCCCAACCCAGCCCTGACAGGGACCCTGGACCCATGGTGGGAAGGGATCCTGAGGCTGAAGCCATTTGGGATCTCACTCCCTCACAGGGTCATGGCCCCACACAGCCTCCTTAGGCTGATGATCCCTCACTCCCTGTTCCAAGCCCACCCCTGCCACTGTATATAGTTACCTGTTCTGGCACAATGCACATAGTTTGTTTTACAATGTTTATTTTGCACACATTTTTCTATGTTACAGTAAAAAGGTTATTTTTTCACCACCCCTGCATCACTGTTTATTAGGGTGGGGATGGAGAGGGGTGTATGGGCAAAGGGAGGGGTTGTGATGGGAACGGGATAGGGCTGTGGGCCTGGGCCCCTGCCGGGTTTGCTCTAGGGAAGGTTACTGGAGGCCATGGGAGAAGCTGTCTGTCAGAGCCTTGTGGATCCACAACCCATCTTCTTGGGCTTGGTGGATCAGAGCTGCACCCGGCTGCTTGGGGCCATGACCAGCATCTACCCCCCGCCCTGGGATGAAGGCTTCCCCCTCCACAAAGTTGTTGAGGGCACGACACGGCACACCAACACCACTTAGAGGACATTGTGCTCCCGCCACATCCAGACGGGTGAGAAGGCACCTAAAGCATGCCTTCAAATGGCCAAAGACACACTTGGCCTACATCTGTTCCTGGCTGAGCTGAACATTAAACAGTTCCTGGCTCAGGTCCAGCTGCCCAGTGTAGGGCTTCATGAGCCAGGGCCATGAGGGGATAGGCGGCATCCCCCACAAGGCAGAGTGGCATGTTCATGTCCCTGAACGCCAGCTCCCAGCAGAGGATGTGGGTGCCTGCCTCCACCCTCTGGCACAGGCTGGAGTTTTGGAATGCCTGCACATCTTGTGCCTGGCCCAACCACCCCAAGTATGTGTTGATGAACTGTCCTTGTGAGGTGACCAGGGCCTGCAGCACAATGGAGTGATACCCTTTCTGTTGATGAACCTGGCTGCACTGTGGTCCAGGCCAGGGCACAGATGGGTGTGTGGGTCCTGTTGATAGCCCTGAAGTAGTTGGGGCACCCCAGGACAGAGACTCCAGCTTTGACTGCATCCATGTCTGCCAGATGGAGGACCCTCTACAGCCAGAGTGTATTGATGCCCCTCATGAACTGCAATGGGAAAGGACCGAACACACATCAGGGACTGGGAGAGGGAGCCACTGGGCCCAGGGAGACTCCCCTGTCCCCTCCCATCTCTACTCCTTCCGTCTCCCACCTCTCCGGGAGACCACCCCCCCCCGTGGGGCCATCTCCCAAGCAGCAGGGTTATGTGGGGGGTGGGATGGCATGGTTCCCCTGGGGATGGGGCTTCCCCCCGCCACATCTTGACCCTGCTGCCCAATGGTTCCCCTTGGGCAGGATATCCTCCCTCCCCATATAGGGCCTGCAGCCTGAGCGTGCCATACTTGCATGAGGACAGGCCCAGTGGTGGACTTTCCCACACTGAACTGGTTGCCCACTGAGTGGCAGCTGTCGGGGGGGGTGACAAGCTTCCAGAGGTCAATGACAACCCATTGCTCCAGGGCACTGTGGGATGCAGGTGGGAGTCCTGTCTCCAGAAGGCAGGAGCGAGCCAGGCAAAGGGATCCAGGGAGGTGTGCTTCTGCATTCAGAAGTTCTGGAGCCATTGCTGGCCTTTCCACTGCCCCATGACGAGACAGTCCTAACAGCCAGCACTGTTGCTGTGATTCCAGACCCACCTCAGCACCCAAGGGGGCGAGCGCGGGTGGGCCCATGTAGCAGCCACAACATGCTCCCCAAAGCTGGTGCCAGGCTCATCCCCTCAGAGAAAAGGCTGGGATGATTTGCAGCAGAACATTTGTGTGTGGGGCCTGCGTGCGCGCGCACGCGCGCGCGCACACACACACACACACACACACTCTCCAGTGGGGGCTTCCTTGACACCACGGCTAACGAGGAAGTGCAACGTCTCTCTCAGCAAGCGTGAGCCCTGCACTAGCTAAGCGGTCTCTCATGGACGTAGGCAGGCCTCACCGTGGGCAGAAAATGTGCGTCAGGGGAGTCTCTTTAAGGGTCTGCCTTACTGGGGCTCCCAGAAGGGCTTCGTGGCCATGCGATCCTGTGTGACGGGGCTTGGGGGCGTGGGGCACCCTGTCGATAGAGCAGCTGGGCAGTCTGGCCGCAATCCTCTGAGAGACGTTTTGTCAACAGAGATCTTCTGACAGTAACTTCTGTTGACAGACTGCTATAGTGTGGATGTAGCCTAGGTGGAGCGGTGTGTGCATGTATCCCCGCCAAATTACCCCACCGACTTCCATGGGGCTGGTCTTCCCTCACCAGTCTCTTTATAAGATTGGGCCTGAGACTCAGAAATGCACACAGCTGTAGCGCGTTGTCCAGCAGCCTTCATCGTAATTGTCGAAAACAGAGCATTAGTAAATAAATTTTTGAAATGGCTCACTTTTTGATAATAGCAATTCATTTGTTTCAACGTTCATGTTTTCTAGTAACGGTAAATAATCTTTGTTCTTTTCTCCCCTCCCGGCTTCCCTTTTTCTTCATCCATTTTGACAGCTTTGTTTCACCAGGGTATGCTGTAAGCAAGATTTTCAAATCGTACTTTATTTATTTGCTTTTTAAACAAACCCTGTACACAAAAGCTATTGCATGCCATCCAGTCCCATGACCTGAAATGCTCGGGGAGTTTTGCTCATACAGAAAAAGCAGATGTGAACCCGTGCACTCATTTTTGTGGGGAGGGGGGTTTGAACATAAACAGTTATTAATAACAAATTTAATTTGGCCTGTTCTCAGTTGGGAACATGTAGGAGACAGCTTATGCTTTTTTAGTATGGCAGGTAGTAGGAAGCACTAAGAACCATAGTTTTCCAAATTACCAAGAGTTTTTCTAGACCATCATCTAAGCACCTCTGGCAAACCGAACTACCAAACTCCTACCCACCCCCCAAAAAAAACACCACCTATGTGCAAATGAAAGCTCCCATTCTACTCACATAGACTTACTTGGTGCATTGTTAGAAATAACTTTTGAACTTCTTTTCCATGTAATTATCATGTTTTGTTAACTCTTGAAAAAGACAAATACCCATCTTTCATTAAAGAAATGCTTCTGGAGAAACCCCTTAAATGCCTCCACACCGTCATGCTGGCAGTTGAGAGTTTCTACCATCTGGTGTGATCACACAACAAAAGGAGCGGTGCTAACCTTTGCAATTAGCATGTGTCTGCCTCATTTAAGGATGTGCCTTATGCTGTTCCAATTTCAATCCTGCCGCGATTATAGAGAGCAGGTGGTTGTGGGAATAGAAAGTGTCTCTCTTGCTTGGCTCACAAGGCCAGAATTTTAACCCTCAGGCTCCATTTATGGTGAACGTGTACTTGCATTTTGCAGGTACAGGTTGAACCTCTCTCGTCTGGCACCCGCAGGACCTGACCAGTGCTGTATGAGAGAATTTCCTGGATGATGTCCGATCAATATTTTCTAGCCCATTATCAATACTTCCACTACTTATTGGGCTCTTAGAAGGCATTTAGAGGTAAATTACAGCTCAATAACAGCACAGAACACTGCGAGCTAAGACTGGTGGCCGTAAACAAACTTTAGGGAACCATGGGACACTTGGCCGCAACCATGCGAAGGGGTAGTCCTGCTAACTAAAATGAGGCCAGATTACAGATGTTACCAGACAAGAGTGTTCCTTATTAGAGCTGTTCAACTTGGACCTATAGTTCTATGAGCACCATTTAAATATCCAACTGCCTCTCCTGCAGGAGTGGGACCATCTGAAGCCACAGTCCCACTGGCTAGTTACAAATTTTGTGCTAACGCTTGCCCAGCTGCTGGCATTGGACTCTGTAAGAGTACACACACGTTAGTCTGAGCAGCTGTTTGTGGGACTCCATACACTTCTGTGCCAGGGTAACACTGACAGTCAGAACTGAACTTGGGACCTCTGGAGCTTAGTGTATGAGCCTCTACCGCATGAGCTAAAAGCCAGCTGGCTACTAGCAAAGGAGACGTTTGTTCCCTCTGCAAGTGGGCTAATGCCACTACAGGGGCCAATGAACCACACCCTTTGAGGCTGTTTCTACACTACAGTCCTCTTTCAAAAGGGGAACGCAAATGAGGCAAATTAGAAATGCAAATGGAGGACCAATTTACATATCTCATGCTTCATTTGCATAATCACATTTTTGAAAGAGAGTCTTTCTAAAGAAAAAAACAGCCATGTAGATGGGGTTCTTTCAAAATAAAACCCCATATTTGAAAGCACCCTACTTTCTAAAGTTTTTCCACGATGAAGAGAGCTTTTGGAAACAGGATTTTATTTTGAAAGAACCCCATCTACATTGCTGGTTTTCTTTCGAAAGACTCCCTTTCCAAAGCGTGGTTATGCAAATGAAGCATGTGATATGTAAATCTGTGCTTCATTTGCGTTTCCAATGTGCCTCATTTGCATTCCCCTTTCGAAAGGGGACTGTAGTGTAGATGTAGCCTAAGAGTGTGAGTTACACAAACACAAGTTCAGGGCACACAGTACCCCCACAGAAGATGTACCCTAGACAGTCATTCTGTTCTCAATGCTCACATGGCTGGGCATAGTCTGAATTTTCACTGGCGTTGCCTCTCCGACGTGACAGGCTTTTCCCCATAGTGACTATTTTAA
This sequence comes from Carettochelys insculpta, assembly GCF_033958435.1. Lineage (NCBI taxonomy): Eukaryota > Metazoa > Chordata > Testudines > Carettochelyidae > Carettochelys > Carettochelys insculpta. The sequence continues at coordinate 20,138,365 of NC_134156.1, read as the reverse complement.
CAAAGAAGTGAGTCAAAAGTTTAATAATGCAAGAAAGCGAAGCAGCTCAAATTGTATCCAGAAGAAAATCCCTGTTTTTATTAAAACATCATTTTCCCTCCTGATTGACATTTAAGGAGATCAGAAACAAGATTTCAGGGCGGTATTTAAAATCAGCCTAGTAGCTCACTATATTCATGCACCTGTGTTTTTCATCAAACGTGCTACCAAAAGGGCTGGTTAAAAGGACTTTGATCTGACTTTAAATATCCCCAAACATCAGGAACTGGAGATTTTTTAATCTGATTTTACTGGGGCTGCACTGGTTTAGGGAAAAACAGCACTCAAAATGAAGTTCATATTTTTCCATTGATTCCTGTAGTTTGAGCACTTCCCCTCCCCCCTCCCTCCAAAGTGGGGGCAGGCCAGGAGCCATCTCTTCACCTCTGCCACTCACACAGCACCCAGCAGTGACAGTGAATGTGGGAACAAAGTCCTGCCATTAAGGTACTGATCAGAGCAATAAAGTGAATTAAAAAGCATGCCGTTTTACGTACACATGAAAAGTCTTACGTTGTAATCTCCTGCCCGTCTCAGTCTGCTTCACTTGTGAATTCTCTGGGGCAAAGTGCCAGTCTTCCTATATAGCTATAAAGCACTTAACACAAAGTCATTGCACGTTCTTTATCTATAAGTAGGTAAATAAACAATACAAAATATTGTTAGCTGGTCAGCAGAACAGCATTTAATCCCTCTCAGATTCAAGGTCTGTGCCACCTTTGCTAAATCTTGAGTACTGTATATAGGATCAGACTTCACTTGAACCAGTTTGATGCCATTATAATTCCATTGATTTCACCTGACTTACTCTTGGTGTATACTGGTGTAAGAGAGATCAGAATCTGTCCTCGTTCCTCCCCTTCTCTCCTCTGCTCTGCCAACATAGCTTAAATAAAAGTCACCAAAGTGGAGAAAAAGCACATCCCTTAAACAGCATAAGTGCTTGCTGGCTATAGTCACAATGAAATTAAGTAGCACAGGATCAGCTTGAATCAAACTAACATCTGGCCCCTTATTTCTATTGCATTCTCTTATCTCTTTGTCATGCTTACACAAGGGGAGCCCGGATTCTGATGTTACATTCTTATCAGCCCTTTCTCCTGCACATTGTTTAGACAATGACAGGGCCCCAGCCTCAACTGGAGTAGCTCCATTGATTTAGGGTTGAGAATTTGGCCTTGAGAACAGACCTCTTGTTACCCATGCTACCAGTTCAGCAGCTGTTTCTATTTGTTTTGGTTTATGTGTACTCTGACTACTTCCTCGTACACCTTTCAAATTGCTCCTGACATGATTTTCAGGCCTATGCTGAATGGGTGGTAGCCTCTGTTCTTAAAGGGAAAGTTTGGGCATCTCTGAGCCTTGTTACCTCTGAAACTATTCAGTTAGGATCAAGAATTCTGTATAAAATGTACAGCTTTTAAGTTTGTTTTCCAGGTCAATGCAGGATATTATCAGGTGCTCATATATTCACCAGTGTTTGGATACTATAGTGTAACCCAGAGGCATGAGAATGAAGTCTGCTGTACAGCCTCAGCTAAGCTGCTAACTTTTTGAGATTGAATCTCATGGTTTTAGTCCCGAAGCTCCCTGGTTCAGGTTGTCAGCAGGTGGGAGCAAACCTGGGAGTTTAGGAATGCCCACTCCCTCTATCACATGAGCTAAAAGCCTCTTAACAAAGGCTGTCTGGCAGATTTCATCCTCCCTTCTCAGCGGTCTCAGGGTGTGTCTACACAACAAAGTTGTTTTGAAATGACGGCCGCTAATTTGAACTAACTTTGCTAGTGTCTACACAACACAACTGCTATTTTGAAATAATATCAAAATAGCACATAGCTCATTTTGGAATAGGTAATCCGCACTGTATGGCCATTTCTACACAGGCCACTTCCTTTGGAAGTGACATGCTAATACCCGGAGTGAAAGATGCTAATGAGGCACAGATGCAAATTCCCCACGCCTCATTAGCATAACGTCACGTGATTTGGAGTCCAGAAGAACATTCTTCCGGACTCCAAAACGCCATGGAGAAGTGTGGCCCTGGGGGGGGCTTCCAGAAGGAAGTCCTTCTTCTGGAGACCCCCTCCTTCCCAAAAATTTTTGGAAAGAAGGGGCCTCCAGAAGAAGCATGTCCTTCTGGAAGTTCCCCCCACCCCAAGGCTGCACTTCTACACAGTGTTTTGGAGTCCACAAGAATGGTCTTCCGGACTCCAAATCACGTGATGTTATGCTAATGAGGCGTGGGGAATTTGCGTCCGTGCCTCATTAGCATCTTTTGCTCCGTGTATTAGCATGCCACTTCTGAAGGAAGTGGCCTGTGTAGAAATTGCCTATAAGGAATAGCACTTATTTTGAAGTAGGTATTTCAAAATAGGGGCGGTGTAGACAGGGAATAGTACTTATTTTGAAATAAGCCTTGGCGCGTCCAGTGGCTCTACTTCGAAATAGGCTCTATTGTGTGTAGACCTGCTATTTCAGAATAAGGCAGTGCAGAGGCATTATTCTGGAATAGTTTCTTTTGAAATAATACCTCTGAAATAAGCTATTGCAGAGAAACTTTGCTGTGTAGACATACCCTCAGTGCCCCTGTGTTACAATCATAATTTCTAGCTAATTAGATACACCTTTAAGGCTTTCAGTGGTGTAAGTCCATTCATGCCTTGATTAACTCACTGTAACTTATTCTGTTTGGGCTGAAAGTAGCTAATCATATGGAGCTGTATTGTTGCCACATTTACATGTCTAGTGCTTAAAGCCATCCTAATCATAAGACGCTGGTACATTGCAAACTCCATTGTCCCCTTGTTCATTTCTTATCTGAACGAAAAGCGCTGGATTTCACGAGGGGCTTTTCAAGCTAATCTGCTTGCGTAAATCAGCAGATGACAGGTACAAGTTGATAATATGAAAAAAGCGATGCCTACATATTACAGTGATGAGCCAAGATAAGCTGAATGAGCAGGTCCAGCCAGAGACACTGCAAGCTTTTGTTTTTAACCGGTGTCTCCTTGGTTGATGATCTGTTGATCAACAGTTTTGTTCTCAGGAAAGGGAGGAGAGTAGATAGTGACAGCAAAACGTGGTGTTATGCCAACAGAGTTGTCAGTTCTTCACTGAAGGTAATGTTGATGCTATCCAAATGTTTGTGTCTCTAGAGAACTTGGCCTGAATTCTTACAAGTGGTTTATATATTGAAAAAAGAAAGAGAGAGAGGGAAGCAGAAGAAGCCGTGTTGGAGGAAAAAAAAATATATTCCAGACCAGTTCTCCTGAAACCCTGCTCAGGCTTCTCTTGGATATTGTGCTATACTTTTGAAAGTGATCAAAAAAGGAAAAGATAAAACGTATCAGTAGAAATCAATAGAGCCTTTAAACATTGTGCAGGGAAAAAAGCCTGCACTTTTCTGTTGTCTTTCTGAACTCTGTGAAATTCTGGGAAACTGTTTTTAATAAACAAGAGTTCAAACAGTGGGGATCCACAGCCACCAGTCACGCCTTAAACTCTAAACTTTACATGAAAACTCTCAGATCCTTTTGAACTTTTTTTTCCCCTCCTTGCTGGCAGAGGACTCCAGTGTTTATGCATTTTTTTGAGATTGCTGGCAGGATCATGAGGAGGGTTTTAATATTTTTTAAACAATCTCCTGCCTTCCGAACCCATTAATGCCCTCACAGAAACATCAAGGCGTTGCTTTGAAGTGCCTTCTGGATACAGCCCTCTTACACTCGTTGGTTACTGTGCAATCAAATAATTAAATGGAGTCTCAGGGTTGGGTTTTTTTTTCCTTTTACCTGGTAATTAAACACCCCACGTTGGACCATTGTGAAAGTTTTTAAAGGCAGTGCAAATCTACAAAGGCTTCCCATGCGCCTATAATAAGTGACTAGTTGCTTTCGTCTTATTTTGGCAGTCTCATGTAGGGCAGGGAAGGCTCAAATGACTTCCTCAGTGCCCCCCCCCCCCCCCCCAATAATGACCAGTTCAGGGAAGTGACTATCAAAGAAGAGATATAAACAAAGAATCTCAAATTCACAATAATGAACTTTCTTTTCTTTTCTTTTTTTTAAACCTTGTTTGTCTGAAAATATCCAGCAAGGCAGAAAAATGTGGAGACATGATTTATCTGCTTTCTCACCTGGGTCAGAACTTCTAGAGCTGGGTCCAAACCCATCTAAAAGGGCAATGAAATATAGATCTGGATGTCAACTAGCTGCTGACTCTTAAGTTGGTTGACTTAAGACATTAGAGAGACTAACAGGAAACTCTGCATATGAATGTCACAAAAGTCTGATGGTGATGCAATCAAACCTATTTGTTTAGGTCTCTCTCTTTCTAAAGGGCACGAAAGAGCTGAAAAGGAATTAAGTGACAAGTCTAAAAGATACTGCAGAATGAAGCAGGTCTTTGCCCATGAAAGCTTATGCTCCAAAATATTTGTTAGTCTATAAGGTGCCACAGGACTTTTTGTTCTTCTCAAATTATATATGGCTTGTTGCTATTTAGATGGTATCCAATAATAGCGGCCTTTCTTGGTGAGAAACTGTCAGCAGGAAACTTATTTCTCCTCAAGAGGCAACAGGTTTAAACTGCAGCAAGGGAGGTTCAGGTTGGACATCAGGAAAAAGTTCCTAACTGTCAGGGCAGTCAAACAGTGGAATAAATTGCCAAAGGGTGTGGAATCTCCATCACTGGAGATATTTAAGAACAGGTTAGATAGATGTCTATCAGGGATGGTTTAGATAGCACTTGGTCCTGCCATTGGGGCGGGGGCTGGACTCGATGGCCTCTCGAGGTCCCTTCCAGTCCTAGTATTCTATGATTCTAAGATTCAAATGACCTGTTGAAATGAACTTTATGAAACTCTCTGGTTTAACTTCCCAGGAGCTGGTGGAGAACATTTGCTGTAATTCTAGCCTTAACTGGCACACACTGGTTCTGCTTTGAGCTGTGAGTCAGTCGCAAAGGGCAGCTTGGTCAAAACTCTTCTAACTGCCTCTGGGTGGAAACCACAAACGTTGCCCCATTTAACTGTTTAACAGCTGGTTCTGAAAGTGAGTACCCCTGCCACAAAGCCAGTACCATCTCAGAGCCTTCTAGTGCCTTCCCCCTCTTTCGTGCACTTGCCAGGTTTTTTTTAGTAAAATTATGTCCACTTCCTACACTGCCATTATCATCCGCATGGATTTGTGCTCCATTTCTTGGCCCATAGACCCTCGTGGCCCATGAGCTGTCTGTGTTACCATCTGAAATTGAGGAGAGAGTTGTAAGGGTTAAGTGCTGATGTAAAAAGCTGCCAGAGGAAGCTACTCCATCCTGTTCTGTAGATGTTCTCACACTGTTTGCAGCACATAACTTTTATTGGTCCGACATACTCTGGTTGAACCTCTCTTGTCCAGCATTCTTGGGACATGACTGGTGCCAGATAAGAGAATTTGCCGGACCATGAGAGGTCAATGCTGTCTAGCAGCTTTACCAACACTTCCATTGCTTATTGGGCTCTTAGAAGACATTTTGGCTTGGCCTACACTAGACTTTGCAGTCGATTGCAGATACTCAATTCTAGCTACAGCAAGCGTGTAGCTAGAATTGACGTTATCTGAAGTCGACTGTAAGGCCTGTCCTCACTGAAGGAAGTCGAGGGAAGCAATTCTCCTGTCAATCTCCCTTACTCCTCACTAGAGGTGGCGTACAGCGGGGCAACTGCCAACCAAAGACAGATCAATTTTGCATGTCTTTACCAGACAGGTGAAATCGAACTCTGGAAGATCAACCCTGAATGGATTGATCTTTCAGTAAGTACAGACAAGCCCTTAAAGGTTAATTAGAGCTAAATAACAGCACAGGACACTGACAGCCAGGACTGGTGGCTGGAAACAAACTTTATGGGACCATAGGAAACTTGGCCACGCCCATGATAAATGGTCATTCAGTTAACTGAAATTATGCCAGATTATGTACGTTGCTGGATGAAAGAATTCCACATTAAAGAGGTTCAACCTGTAATTACATATTTTTGCTTACCATCTACAAGCTCTGTATCTATTTACTGTTTGCATCTATACATTGGCAAAATAATCCTACAATGCCTTTTCTCTCCCTACAGTATTTTTCTCAATCAGATTTTTGCCGTGACGTTATACTCATTGGCTGTCCTGTTTTACTTCCTTAAGATTGTTCACTTCCGCTTTCACTTTGTTCAGTTTCCTAAAAGAAGGTGATAAGTAAATGCAAATACGAAGGCCTATTGCTGAGCAGCCCGTAGCTGTTTTAAGCATTTCCCACAAAGATGGACTCAGAAAGGATTGATGAATAACAAACTATCCTGGGGCACCAAACAGACTAATGAATGTATCAGGTTATGAGCTTTTCTGGTTAAAACCCACTTCTTCAGATGAAAATGAAGCGGAAAAAAGAAATCCAGGGTTTATAACGTGGGAGAGTGGGAGAAAAGGAGGAAAGGGAAAAAAGGACCTGTAAAAGAGGCAAATTAAGTTGGACCTACTAGTGACAGGTAACTTCTTTTTTTCTCTCCCCACCCTCCACCAACGCTATGTGACTCTAGGGTTCCTTTTTTCCATTCCATGACCTAACACAGTGGTTCCCAACCTTTTCACTAGTGCGGATTCCAATCACATCTCCCCCTCCAAAATTGTTCATGGAAAAAAAGCTGTCAAAGTCAATTCTAGCCACAAGATAGTCTTCATTAAATGCAAAAGGAAACCACAATGTAGATTTTCGGATATTATTGGAAGATATTTAATTTTAAATAATGAATTGTAAATTTGTGATTTAGTAAAACTTATTTCTATGATCATTTGTAGTTATCTTTTTCTTTGTAGACCTTCTGCAATATACTTGCGGACGCCAGCTTCGGCAGCACTGACCTAGTACATGTGTTACTCTCTAAGGTGCCACAGGGCTGCTTGTTATTTTGTGAAGCTACAGACTAACACAGCTCACCCTCGGAGACGTTAAAAGGATTGGACATTGAGGTAGAGAATGAAGAAAATCCACAGCTGCAACAGTAGGAAGTTTTTTAAAGGCAAAAGTTTTGGCAGTGGCATTAGCCCTCAAACTTCAGGACAGAAGATATAAGTGAAAGGGGCTAGGAAGAAACTTTGTGAGCCAGTTATTGAATAACAACTGACTCCCAAACACATGCTTGTGAAGCATCTGGTACTAGCTACTGTCAGAGATGGAATTATGGACTATATTACCCACAAGTACAAGGCAGGCTAAGCATAAGTGGTCAGAATAGTCTGGGGGATTCTTGGTGATGAAAAAATCTGGGGAACGTTAGCAGAATCCCACAGCCGATTTCAAATTCTGTGTCCTTGGGCATAGAGGCCGTCTCTAAAGACGCTGGCATCCTAAGTAGTGGTCCCTGTAAGCTGTGTGCTTGAGCAGCCGCTGAAGAGAAATTCAACTGCCACCTGCAGCCGGCAACATGTGTGTCTGCTGGTGGTTCACATAGGCACGTGCCTTGCCGCATGTACCAAATTTATTCTGCACTTGAGCAGTAAGAACTGGAGGAAACATCGGTGCTAAGCCATATAAGGCTTTCTTGACCAAGTTCAGCATTGCTCCTGGGGGTTGTTCGGAAGCCAGTGCAGTTTTCAGACTATTGATGGAATGGTGCCCGAGGTGCCTAGAAGCTCACCTAGCTCAACAGGTGGGCTGTTGCCAGCTTTATCTTCAGGAGTAGCTCTGAAAGACACCGCTGCGCGGCAGGCTGTGGCATGCTGAGAGAGGTGCAAATGTGCCAGATGTAGATAAAAAATACACTTTCGCCCACCAGTGGCATCAAGAATCCAAACAGATACCAAAAGTGCCCAAAGGTGGAGAACCTCTTGACTAAGAAGCCCTTCATCTGCGATGGAAGGGCCCACGCCCAACATACTATAAAGCTTTTCCCCTGACATACATCCCTCACACACATGAGCTGAGCTCCAGGGCGCTTGTTCTGTTTTGGCTGGGCATTGAGCGAGCGGGCTACGCTAGGCTGCCAGGGAGAGGTGGCAAGCAAACGCTGAGTGCTTCTTAGCTGCAAAGCAGTGGCGTTGCAGCCCGAATCACCTCTGTATATCCCTCTGCAGCCACACTGACAGGGTGCCAGACAGCCCAGAGATTCCCCCAAGACAATGGAGCAATAGTGCAAAAATCAAAATTCCCCAAGTGTTAATTGGCCCCCCCATCTCTGCCCCAGACAGCTCAGCAAAACCGCATGAGCAGCTGCGTCAACAGTGGCAGACAGATTTAAAAGCCTGACCTATGGCTATAGCAGGGTTGGGCAAGATAAAGCCCAGGAGACAGAGCTGGCCCACCAACCCTTTTAATCCAGCCCACAGCTGGCCCTACTGGGGCGGGGGGGTGGGAGAGAGTGCTTCTGATGCTGTCCCCACCCCCAGCAAAACAGACAATGGGAGCTGAGAGAGTTTTCTGGGGGTGGCAGCAGGGTACAAAACCAGACAGTGGGAGCTGAGAGTTTTTGATGGGGGTGGGGACACCACGGGAATTCCCCACCCCCCCACCCTCCACCCGCAGTGCAGAATGCTGCACAGAACAGTCAGTGGGCTGGGGCTTCTGCAAAGGAGCTGCTTAACTAAAGTGCCTCCTGGCCACAGCCTGCCTCTGGTACCCCAACCTAACTCAATTCTACACCCTCCACCCCCTTCGACAACTCTCCCCCAAAGCCAGGATCCTCTTCTGCACCCATACCCCCTCCCAGTCCCTGCATTCCAAACACCTGCCCCAGGTTACAACCCCCGCCTTCACCCAAAGTCCCTCTCAGTCCCCCACCACTCTTTTTCCTGCGTTCCAGCCCTGTAACCCAAGTTCTCTTCTGCACCCAACCTCTATCCCAGACCCTTCCCCATAAAAAAAGTGTGGCCCTTGACCACTTAGCAAAATCTTGGAGTGGCCCCCACCATCAAAAATTATTGCCCACCCCTGGTCTAGAGGTAGGTAGAGTTCATTGACCAATCAGACTAGTACTGTTTTGGATTATATCCAGGCCACATAGACACAGCTCTAAAATAAAGATCAGGATCAAAGCAATCAAGGGATGCCAAATGTCAAAGACACTGCCCACAATCATCTCTATAGTCTTCATTAAGACAAAAAGGTTAGACATGGAGCTCACCAGAAGACTCGAGCCTTGGTTTCTTCAGCACAACCCAACATTGACTGGAGGCACAGAGATGCTTCTCCTTCAGGGAAGAGCCATTAATGACAGCTACTAAAAACGGTCCCAATCCCTCCTGACCCAGCTTTACTAGTCAAGAGGGCCTGTTGTCCAACTTTCCCTACGCTTCTAGAACTTCTTTGAATGAGAATGACCAAACCCCAGTGTGCAGGTTTGAAAGGATGGTAAGTTCCCTGCCTTGACAGAGATCATATATGCCTCATTTTGCAAGGACAGATCTACCACGAACTGGCAGTCAGTCTGTTTGGAATCTTCCTAGCATCATCCCCAAAGAACATAGAAGGTTCTGCTTGGTAAGAAACATTTCTCTCTCTTTCCTGCCAAAAGAAAGCATCTCATGATCTCCAAATAACACCCTGCCTAGAACGTGCCTGGTGATAGAGTCCTCACCAGATGGAGGAAGTTAGCAACTCTCCTTACAGCTGCCAACCTGGTTGCCACCAGAAATGCTCTAACTGCCTTCCCATATTTTTTTTATAATTGGAGATACACATCTCCTAGAACTGGAAGGGACCTCAGGAGGTCATCTAGTCCAGTCCCCTGCCCTCTTGGCAGGACCAAGCACCATCCCTAACATCTATATTCTCCTCCCTTCAAATATACCAAGATTGTTTGAGGGGATGAGAACACATTTTTAGTCATTGCACTGGTGGCTGAAGACAGGGATTATGCTAATGTCCTTATAGACCTTTAAGAGTGAATTCCAGGTCTATAAGATACCTTCCCTCAGGGGACTCTGAAACCCATTTAGTGTCATTAACCTTCTTGGGTTTAACCATTAAACGGGACTTTTGCCCTAACCAGAGAAGGTGCTCTTAGCCTTGGCATGGAAAGAACAAAAGCTACATGTGATCCGGGAAGATGCTGTTGCTATTTGTGGAAGCAAGTAGCTAAACGTGTTGTGACTACAGATTAGAAGGATGTACTGGTAGCATGTCCATTGTCAGCGAACCTGCAGCTCTCTCACAAAGATGAATGAACTGTAGGGTTCAGAGGCATTCCAGACTCCTGCAGTGCCCAAGACAGATGTTGAAAGCTCGAAATCTCAGATGTTCTCTCTGTTGTCTGAAAAATTTCTTCCCATCAAATCTTATCAAGTAGAACCACTGAACTATGGAGTGTGAGAGTGAGTGGGGTGCCTTGCCAATAACTTGATTCCTCTGTGAAAGAGAAGAGGGGCATTGCCCAGTGATGTCTGTCTTAAATCTAGCATCCAAAATTAACAGCTCTGCGCATTACATGATTCCAAGATCCCTACAGCCAAAATGTATTAGCGCATTCATACAATGTGACTGGAAAGTCTGTCATTTCATGGTGCACATAGTTTAAAGGTGTGGAGATGCAGATCAGGACTTTTAAGTATGTAGCGAGCCAAGTGGCACAATGTAGTCTCAGGGTATGTCTACCGGGCAGCCCTATTTTGAAATCAGCTGTTCTGCAAGAGCTATTACGAGATAACTATTTTGAAATAATAACAGAGAAGGAGCTGTGCTAGTCTATATACTATCAAAACAAAAAAGCAGTCAAGTAGCACTTTAAAGACTAACAAAATAATTTATGAGGTGATGAGCTTTCAGATCATGGCCATACCAGAACAGGCTCAATCTCTTGTCAGAAAAAAATTATCAATGTGAGCAAATCAGAGAGCAGAGGGGTGGGGTGGGGGGGATGGGGTCAAGAATTGGATTAAGCCAAGTATGCCAAACAGTCCCCTATAATGTCCCAGAAAATTTGCATCCTGGTTCAAACCATGTGTTAATGTGTCAAATTTGAATATGAAAGAGAGTTCAGCAGTTTCTCTTTCCAAAGCAGACTGAAAATTCTTCAACAAGACGCAAACACTTAAGTCATTAACAGAATGGCCCACTCCATTAAAATGTAGACTAACTTGTCTGTGGATCAGGAACGTTTTGATGTCTGTTTTGTGCCCATTAACTCTTTGAGAGAGTTTGAAGTCTGTCCAATATACAAAACATCTGGGGTTTGTTGGCACATGCTGGCAAATATGTTAGTTGAGGAACATGAGACTGTGCCTGTGATTCTGTGAATAACCTGGTGAAGTCCAGTGATGGTATTGCCAGAATAGATACATGGACAAAGCTGGCAGCGGGCTTTGTTGCAAGGAAAAGTTCCAGGACTGGCATTCCTGCGGCATAAACTGTGGCTATTGGTAAGAATCCTCATAAGGTTGGGAGGTTGTCTGTAGGAGAGAACAGGCCTGTCGCCTAGAGCCTTCTGGAGTGTGGCATCCTGATTAAGGATAGGTTGTAGGTCTTTAATAATACGTTGCAGTGGTTTGAGTTGGGGGCTGTAGGTAATGACCAGTGGTGTTCTGTTCTTGGCTTTTTTGGGCCTATCTTGGAGTAGTTGGTCTCTGGGTATTTGTCTGGCCCTGTAGATTTGTTTTTTATTTCTCCTGGTGGGTAATTCAAGTTTATGAATATTTGGTAGAGTGCTTGTAATTTTTGGTCTCTGTCAGTTGGATCAGAGCAAATGCGATTGTACCTAAGGGCTTGACTGTAAACAATGGATCTAGCTATGTGTGCAGGATGGAAGCTAGAAGGGTTTAGGTAAGTATAATGATCAGTGGGTTTTCGGTACAGTGTGGTACTGATCAGGCCATCCTTGATTAGTACTGTAGTGTCCAGGAAATGTATCTCTTGCGTGGAGTAATCGAGGCATAAGTTGATGGTAGGGTGCAGATTGTTAAAGTCTGTGGAATTCTTCTAGAGTCTCCCCTGCCCCTCTGTTCTCTGATTTGCTCACCTTGATAATTTTTTCTGATATGTCAACTTTGATTACTGTTTTTCGTTCTCTGTGCCTTAAATATTGAGTCTGTTCTGGTCTGGCTATTGTCTGAAGAAGTGGGTCTGTCCCACGAAAGCTCACCTAATAAATTATTTTGTTAGGCTTTAAAGTGCTACTTGACTGCTTTTTTATTTTGAAATAAGTGATATTCCCTGTCGTACCAGCACCTATTTTTAAATAGCTGTTTTGAAATGGTGCTATTCCTCATAGAATGGGGGTTGCTAATTTTGAAATGACTCACTTGCAAGAATAGTTGGTTCGAAATAACAGCTCTTATTTCAAGTTGACTGTTGTGTAGACCTACACTAAAGCTATGTCTACACTAGACATAGACATTGATATACAATTTTAGCTATGCCGACTGCCTAGCTAAAATCAGTTTATCCACCGTAAACTTCTGTGTCTGTCCACACGCCAGCAGGTTGACAGTCCTTTGACCCTCCTTATTCTTCACCTCCACAAGGAGTATGGGGGGGGGAACAGTGACCCCTGGGAGCATCATTTCACACATGCGCAAAATAAAACCTTGAAAGATCAACCCTGACCAGGTCGATCTTCCACTGTAGTGTGCTTGAGGAAGCTTAGGACAAGAAGCAGCCAGTGCCCACACATTCATCAATGAAATCCCTCACAGAAATCGGGGACATCACCAGTGTCTTGTGGAATTCAAAGAACTCAAACTAGGGCTGAATTATGAATTCCATAACTACTCTGATCCTTTTTTATTCTTTTTTTTTTTGTTCTGGCAGTTGGTGGCCAGGGGGTGGGGGGGAATAAAAAAGGGATTTGCTTTAAATAGTTCTTCAGCCAGTCAGATCCTCCTTTGTGTGGGCGTTTCCCAGGCTGTATGATTAATAGAGAAAACATTTGAGAGTGCTGGAATATGATTCTTATTTTAAAGACACGATAGCCCTGGTATTTTTCTAAAATGGATCCAAGGTTTCTACTGTTGTGAAATGGATGGATGTGTGTCTTTGATTTAAATTCATTAACGTGATGTTAATGGAAACTGAAAGAACAGAAAATGAACCTCCTACACAAGCCAAGCAAAATGTGAACACAATAGAGCGCCTCAGCCTAATCCAGGGATACATCTGAATCATAACTTGAAGTGTGTAAACATCCTTAGAAAAAGACTTAACTGAGGGATGAAAACCAAGCTTGGCGTGGGTTGGGCAGAGTTACAAAGTTACTGGCGGAGGGTGAAGAAATATCTGCAGTTAGGGCCGACTTCCAGCCTGATAGGTGTCCATGAAAATTGATGCAAATTAACCTTTACATTCCTGGCACTGGCCTCTGGGAAGTGAGCTTAGCAGAGAAGTGTGAGCATAAAGTGAGAAATTCCTATGCCTTGGGCCATGTTAAATGGAGAAAGGATACTCTCGCGTATGACGCAAAGGATTGTGGTATTGGGCAGTCTTGGTTCTGCTATTTCAGACTCTACTGAAGAGTGGTGGTGCAACACTGCTTCCATTCCCTATCAGATAATGTTAGTAGTTACCTACCATGTAGAGGACTATTATGAAGCTCGATTCAAGGGCCTCTGAGAGCTTTACATGGATGGTCCTGTGGAATAGCTCTAGCTGAATACATTGCAGGATACACTCCTGCCTGGATGGGCCTAATAAGCTTTTTGTCTCATTTGTGCTGCCTAATGGCACAATAGCCACTAGAAAACTAACTATAGGCTGATTTTTGAATATATACTTTTCTCATGGAACTGGAAGGGACATTGAGAGGTCATCAAGTCCACTCCCCTGCCCTCATAGCAGCAACAAGCACCACCCCGACAGATCTTTTTTAATCTATTTGCCCCAGATCCCTGAATGGCCCCTTCAAGGACTGAACTCACAACCCTGGAGACACTTGGAGGCTCAGTTGCTGAGTACCCAAAAAACCTCTATTGAGCTCAACAGGCTAAGTGGCAGACCAATGCTCAAACCACTGAGCTATGAGCATTCACCACAGCATGCAGGGTGTGGCACCGTGCAGTGCCAGAGCAAAATGCAGCTCATTAAGGAACCATTTGCAGCTCCAGGGGCTGCCATCACCCCCTGCCCTGCCGCCACTGAAACAGTAGGACAGACTTTCATTGGTTCAATGGTCAGCAGGGCCGTGGAAGGGCTCCGGCTGTTAAACCAGCTGAAGTTAGTTCCATTATTTCAGCTGCAGCAAGTGTGGGGGACGGGGGAGCTGCAGCAAGCCCCTTACTCACCCCGCTGCATGAGGGGCCACACCCCTCTGGTGGGCATGGCTTGTCTCACTCCTGCCAATGGAACACCTCCACGCCATTCTTCCTTCCACTGGGTGCACGTGGCCACCTGGTGTAGGCTCCCCAGCCAGCGCCACGGCTGGGTTAGTCCTGGGGGGCCAGTCTGGGGCTTAGGCAGATTAAGTTTAGCGACTGGGGGGGGGGGTTCCGGTTTGGGGGTGAGAGGGGTTAAGCCTGGGGATTGGGGGGGGGGATTTTCAAGAGGGGGGTAAAGCTTAGGGATTTGGGGGCTAAGGTGGGTAAAGTCTGGAGATTGGGGTGGGGGCAGGTTTGAGGCTGAGAAGAGTTAAGCCTGGTAATGGGGTGGGGGGGGGTGTGTCAAGGGGATGGGTAGAGCTTGGGAATTGGTGTGGGGAAAGGCTTGTGGAGGGCTGATACAATCATTGCTACATCTGGCTTACGAGCCTCGCCCCCAAATGCAGTGTTTTTCTTTGGCCTCATCTGCTCTCCAACCCAGGATGACACTAACAAACGTTCTAACTGGTACTGTGTGTGTGTCTGTGTGTGCGCGCGCGCGCGCGGCTAAAAACAGGAGACAAAACATATGGTTTGCCATTACTAAGGACTGCCTGTTAGTCACAAGTGCAGCAGCTCTTGAAGTATTGATTTTTGTAACGGAATTTGGGGGAAAATGGCTCTTCGCGCTATTTTGGTTGCAGACCCCCTGGCCGTACGTGTTGATTTCAGTAGGGTGTGGTTTTTTGTTTTTTTTTTTGGCTGCCCAACACCCAGAAAATTAGCCTCCAAGGGTCTAATAGGCACTGTTGCCATCTGGCATGATGTCACCCCAGATGTGGAGGGTGGGGTGAGGTAGAGCCTATCAATTTTTTTTTTCCTTCAGCCTAGCTAATGGGAAAACCCTATTGAATGGCAACCAGCTCTGAGACCAGCCAATCACACTGGTGGAAAAACTGAAGGTTGATGCTGTATCTCCTCCCCAGGAAGTGACAGATGGTGATGAAATTCCACAGGCCCAGCTCTTGAAGAACAGTTCCCCATTACAACCGCACCAGACCAAAAGTAGGAGGCAAGGCAATTAAAAGGTGTTCCAAGGCCAGCCCTTTTACTGTATTTTAGTACGATGCAAACATTCGGGCTCACACCTTGGCTATTTTGCTCAGCTAAAGGAACCTGTTAACATTCCAGCTATATATTTGAATTATGGTGTTATAATGACCCTTATTTTTTTAATTGGAACACAAACCAACTTACAGCATGACCACAACTCCTGTGAAATGCTTTTGCTTTAAGTAGTTGTAGCCAAACCATGTGTTCTTTGGTGCCACATGTGGGGATGGGCATCAGGTTTCCCTGCAAGCTGTTCACGTGTATGGCCACTCAAGCTATGGCTACATTACTTGGTAGATCGACCCTGCTCAGGGTTGATCTTCAAGGATTCAAGTTCAAACGACTGGCAAAGCCGCAGGAAATTGACCTATCAGGGATTGGCAGCTATCATGGGGAGTAAGGGAGGTCGCTGGGAGATATGTGCCCATTAACCTTCTTCAATAAGGTAAGTCGATTCCAGATAAGTCAATTCGATTTACGCAATTACTATAGCTAGAATTGCATATCTGAAATCTACTTATATTCCTAGTGTAGCCCAAGCCACAGAAGACAGTCAGCTGCCACCCAGCTGATTAATGGAGTGCCCACAGCTAGGGTCTGGTTCTTTGTGGGTTGGCGGTGGGGGTGCACGTCTTGGTGCTCACAAAAAGTTTTTTCTGCACATATATGGGGGAAAAAGGAATCCACCGATAGCTGGAAAAGACTCGCGGGGCCGTCGGCTGGTTTGTGTTTGCAGAAAAACGTTTCATACTAGTCACCACCACTTTGGGAGAACAGAATCATCCCCAAAAAAGGCTGGTTGGGTAGGGGAGCTTCTACTAAGTCCGTTTAGCTAACTAGCATCAGTGGCACAGTTCTTCAGTTCGGCTCAGTGCCTCCCTTGGCATGACCTTTGGCAGACGTTTATGGATCCAGCTCACCAGCCACATGCATGAGACTAATGGCTTTTCTATGTACGAAAGTGGCGCTGGCATAATCGGAATCTGCAGTGAACCAACTATTGTTGACCTGCAACCCGCACTGGTGTAAGAGCAGCTTATTTTTGACTGCAGCGTCCTCTTGATCACCTTTGTAAGCAAGCCCAGTGTAAGCCATGCTTAGTGAGATGCCTTTGGTAATAGCTACTTTGCACACAATGGGGGAGCTGCGTCATGGCTGGACAGCCCTACATGTGGGTGGCTGGCACTCGCATAACTAAAAGTAATGTGCGTACCCAGCAGTGTCAGGTGGAGGATCCACCCTACCCTAGGCATATAATCGTACTGAGAGCTCACACTGCCATGTCGCTGGACTAGTACTGCCCCGGGTAGGGTGCTCAGTTCTACCCTGAATTGCAATGACTGCTTTGCAGGCAGCAGCCAAGGATGGCTGGTTCTGGCCTTGGGGCACTACCCTAAAACTTGGGAAGGGTCAGTCCTTGCTCCGACCTAGCCCTGCTGCATGGAGACGGCCATGTGGGCCCAGATTCGTTAAGCATCTTACTATTAAAAAATCTGGCATTTACCCTGAGAGGAGCCATCCTCACTACCAGCATTCTCCATGGGCAGCCATGCAGGAAATTCAGGTGCCACTATCTGTGTGCCAGAGCACCCACAGCCTCCCAAGGGAGATGCATATTTCTATTGTTGGTGCACATTAGCACATACCTGGGTGCACCAAACAAAATTTATTTTGCCCACAGGTGCAAAAAAAATTAGAGCGAACATTGCTCTCTAAACTCGTAAAGCAACCAGCTACCAGTTTGAGTATATTGGTTTATATTCACCCTTGAAGTTAAGGCTGTGAAACTTTCTCGTGGAGCCAGCCTGTTCTCACGCTGGGGTCTCATTTCTCAGGCACGTGTGGCTAGTTTCGCTGCAGCCTGTGACAAGTTAAAGACAAGGTTTCTGAAAAACGTCAAGGTAGTTGAACCCTTTCAAAGCGTCGCATTAAGATGGCGTCTAATGATCTCCACATCCCACTTCTAATTGAAACAGAAGAGTATTCACTTTTCATTCATTTTTTAAAAGACTATTCAAACATGCTTTCATCTCTGCTAAACAGCCTGCCATGGGTTTGAAGCCATTTTCGTTTTTGTTTCTACAGACATCCGAAAAAAAACAGAGGTGAGTATTTTGGAACATTGATAAAAAGATGCAAAGGCTTGTACGGCAGTGAATGACTTCAAGCAGCCTCAAACACATTCATCTTCCCAAGAATTAGGCACAGTGTGATTCATTTTAATAGCAGAAGAAAAAATAATATTACTGTGCTGTGTTGAAGTTCCTAACCTTTGATGGTAGAATGGGGAAGAAAAAAAATCCCACCACCTTTCTTCCCCCATGTTGTTGAAGTCTCCCTACCCATCCGGTATGTCCAGCTTATCAATTAAGATGAACCACATGAACTTCAGAAGGTGTTTCATCTAAAAGACACCATGCATTTAAATGTGCAGTGCCACCTGCAGCTTTTTTATTTTTTAACTGAAAGATTCTGTTCTTAGTTCTGTGTACTCGGTGTGAAGTTGAGCCCTTTGATAGAAGTTTTACTGATGTTTTTAAACGAAGTCTTTTCAGACACACAAAACAAGCCAGATACTTTAAACTATGTGGAAAAAGAAGGTGGGTGAAAAAGCAGTAGGTGCCACAGGTTTATCAAACAGAGAAAAATTAGGCTTCAGTTACCAACACAACAGGTCACAGGCATTTTCCATGATCACTTTGAGAGCTACTTGCGCGACACTCGGCAGCCTGTAGGTGATTGCTTGGAGTGAAATTGCTCCTTGGTGTAATGCTGCTGAAACCAACAACTTCCACTAGGGAGGGATTGGGCCTAATGAGACTTGCTCATCCACAAGTTTCCACACCATAACATGAGGGAAAGGAGATCAGAATCAGACTGGCACTCGGGGAACCTGGATTCCGTGCCTGGCTTTGTGACAGACGTCGTGTGGGATCCGGGGCAACTCACTTGGACTCGAGTCAGAATGAGTGCCAGTGCCAAATTCCCAATGAGGTTTACCAGGAGGAGGATTAAGTTACAGCAATCTAAGGCCTTGTCTGCATTTACATGCACCCATCTACTTCAGCTACACACATAGCACAGCTAAAGTCAACATACCCACCACAGTGTCTTGTGTATGGTAAAGTCAGTGGGGGCTGTTCGCCTGACAACGTCCGCTATTCTTTTCATCTCGACGGAGTACCAGTAGCAACAGAACTGGGCTTAGAGATTGATTTATCATGCCCATGGTAGACTTGATCATCAATGGCCAGTGGATCAATTGCTGCCACTTCTCCATCATGTAGCGGAGTCAACACAAGTCCACTTTACTCCTGAATAGAACTACACAGGGGATTAATAGGCCTTGATTTACACAGGTTGATTTCATGCCATTAGTTGAGTCACCTTAACTATCCAGAGTGTCCCACTCTCCAGCTCCCCCACCTCCAGACATGCCCTTAGACCCCAAAAGTGCTCAAGTAACGTTTGAAAAATGGGAGTTGTCACTGTCAGTGTTCCCTATAAAGCTGAGCACCCAGGTGGGCACCCAAGAGATTCAGATGACCCGCAGCTGCTTAGCAGAGCACCCACAGGCAGAAGGTGGTGCACATCTGCACATGCCTCAGTCCATACAACAAAATTTATTCCACGTATGGATAGAAAAAATTGGAGGGAACACTGGTCACCTTTAACTCTTTGGGGCTGTGTCTACACTACAAAAATAACTTTGAAGTTCCTTACTTCGAAGTAAGCAACTTCAAAGTAGAGCATCTACACACAGTCTACTTCAAAGTAGGACACTACTCCATTCCGCGGAATGGAGTAAGGACTTTGAAGCTGGGCTCCCTACTTGGAAGTTAACTTTGAAGTAAGGGGGGAAAAAAAAGTGTGTAGACTCTCTGCTGGCTACTTTGATGTAGTGCCTAACTTAGAAGTTGGTTCCTAGTGTATCTAATAAAAGTAATAGACAAAACAGTCAGGGAGCGGAACTGTCTTGTCTATTTAGATTGCCAACTGTCCAGGGCAGGGATAGCCTGTAAACCTCATGAGGACCAGAGCCCAAGGCCATCATTCAAGACATTCAAAATCAGACAATACTCATTTGAAAAATATAAAATTTTAATAAAGGCTACATCTCTTAATTACAATAATTATTGTACCAAGTAATTTTTCTTTAAATGAAACTCTTTATAATGCATAATTTACAGTATAAGTAAAACAAAATGCCATGGCAAAAGTCACGAGTACAGGACTTGTAATAAAAGGCATAAAATATATTTATACATAAACCCCTTAAACAAACAAGGGAAAGCATTAACCCTGAATATAGGGCGACACATGGCAAAGTAACACCATGCAGGCACAGGTACTGTACTGAATAAATTTTAAAACACTTGAGATAGTGTATTATTTTTCTTCCACCGTACATTTTCTACAATATATACAGACTTATTACACAAAGTAGTAATGGCAAACAGAATGCACCAATTAAATTAATCAAAACAGAACCCAAAATGTAGAAATCTAAGGTCTTTCTTGGGAAAGAGGTGCTCTGTCCCAACATACACCCCCACAGGGAAGGTTTTCAAAGTGTTACAAAGTTGCTTAGCCCACAACTCCCATTGGCTCGAATGGGTGTCATTTAGGTAAGATCAATAGCAAAACGCATTGGAAAATCCACTCTGTTGGAGTTAAACGTAGGTTAAATACAAGATGTGCTAACATTGAAGTAGAATTAGAAAAATAAGATCGCTAGCTACATGGCATACACATCTGGATTTGAACCTAGCTTTTGCAGTGTGCCCTCTTGGTGTGTTAATATGCAAGAAGTGGCTGGCTTCTTCTCCTAGGCTGGCATTTGCTGTCAATCTGCCTAGTGCAAGACAGGCACTGGACATGACATGAGTCCCACACAAGGAGATCAACAACAAGAAAAACCCTCGCCACCACCTGAGGGGTTGGGGGACCGGGGACCCATCGCTGTTACTATATTGCATCTAACACTTACAGACCATTATTACAAATCAGAGCAGCATAAATTAAAATGCACTGACCTCTAAATGAATGAATGAATGGCAGGGCATGGGAGTTATTTCTTTAGAAAAGCATTTTATCTTCTCTTGGAGAAATAATGGGTGCAGCATCATTTACCTACCCCAATCAATTATTAATGCACCCTAACAGCTGAACTCCAAAGATTGTAGATAGCAGGACATAAAAAAATAAACCCTTCTCCTCTTTCTGCCCCTCCCCCGGCAACCCCTCTTATCACCATTGTTAAAGCAGCATATCCATAAACTGGACTCAAGGGAAAACAGACTGTTCAATAAATATCAATAAGGATTACTGGTAAGGTAAGCTATACACAGTTGCCCTTAGTCCATAGATTTCAGATCCCCAGGAATTCATATATTATGTATGGAAGTCTCTTCAAACATGGTCTGCATCTTCAATAGCCAACAGTGGTCATGTTTTTAATAAATAGTTCAGGGTTGATTGGTTTTTATCATCTCAGTACCCAACTCATGAGAAATAAATGCCATTTTTCCCCCCTCTAAGGCTAATTTGGCTTCATAGGCTTCGCTTTGTCTTCTTCATTGATTCAAAAGGTTCCTTCAAATTTTTGTTGCTGTTGTCATCTTCGTTGCTGTTGTATGACCAAATACATCTTTAGCTTATGTTGTGTCAGAGAAACAGATGCCAGTCAATCAATCCTCTCGACTTTCCCAAGAATCCTTCCTTCATACATGGGCAAAATTGTGTCATCTTCCCAAATTTCTTCAAAAACCGCACCGCAGTCAAATTCATCACTTGCTTTTTTGAAATAATATCTGTGGGAGAAAGCAGTTCAAACAACAAGGTGTCACTTTACCATTCTTTTTAAGACAACAGCAACAAACATTTCCAACTAAGCGTCCGATTCGCCTTTCACATGAGTGTTATCAAGTTAACTGAGAAAGAAATCAGTTCCAATACCATTAAAATCCTCCATAACTCACAAGTGATCTGTATGCAGTTATCTGCCAATATTTGATTTAGTACGGATTCAACTCCAGCCAGCCAAGCCGTGCTGAAGAAGAAATGTTTGAGGAGAAAAGGAATGGAATATATCACTTAATAAAACAGGGCACCTGAGGGATAGAGCCTTGAACAAGTTCTATGTATTGGCAGCAGCTCATATTATCAACAAGAGAAAATAAAAAGCTCTGCAATCTCTGGCCAAACATCTTATTTAACTAAATAAAATTCTAACCAAAAATCCTAGTTTTTGTTCTCTTTTCTTTCATGCATAAATTCTGGAGCACAGCATTACATGGTTATTAAAAGGGGATTTTTTTTGGGGGGGGGGGCCGCGGGGGGAAGTAGTTCAAAGTGCTTCCTCCAAAACAGGGTGCCTTGCATTTAACAAAACAAAAACCACAACCTAAAATATTCATGCACTGTTTAAGTTACAGATATGGCAGTGTTTGTTCTCTGATGTTTCCTACTGGTCGCATGCAAAGAGCAATCTTGGCAAAGCTTGCAATATTTGACACTGGAAGGTCAAGTAGAAGTGTCCTGCATTCCTTTTCTTTTGCTCAGGGTCCTTAGATCATGAAGCCAACGCTCACCCAGGCAAAAAGGCACCCCCACCCCTCTTGTGTCAAACAGTGAGGACCCCTCTATTATCCCGAATTAGACCGTTCAGCCTCTTGATTAAAGGTTTCTTTTATCCCTTTTCTAGCATTCTTCCTTCTAAGGCTGCTTAATTGCATATGCACAAATGAAGGGCTTCCATTCAGAAGGTTAGCATTTAAGGAGCCTGCTGGTCTGCTACCACACACCTCCTCTAATCTGCCCTGCTCTCTGGCTCTCTTTAAAGAGCACTTTGTGATCTGATCAGCAAGCAAAGGAAAATCCTCATCAGATAAGATTTTTTTTAAAACAATTCCCCTGCTCTGTAATTTTCAAACAAGGGGCTGAAGGTGTTGAAGGGCTAAAGGTCGTAATTTTTATCAGACAATCCCCCAAAATTTATCTTGGATTTTTCACTTTATTAAAAACATCAACTGAATTTGTAGCAGCTTTTGAATGAGTTGGCTATAAAAATATTTAAACACTAAATACTCAGCAACAAGTTTTAAGTTTACTTTTAAGCCAAGCTAAATTCTAAAGATAGAGAGAGAACAGGGGTGAGTGAACCAGCTACATTTTGTCAAGGTGTATTTGCTCTTCTCTCTCGCTCTCTCTCTCTCTTTTTTTTTTTTAAAGCCATTCCTTTTTGAAGTGATGTATGGCATCTTGTCTAATTGGGCAATGGAAATAGCTCCTTACATTCTTCTTATAAAGCTTGAATCTACACTCACTAAAAAGTCCCACTGACTTAAATGGTGCTGGTCAGGATTGTCATTCCATGAGCTGGTCAATCCAAAATGGTGAATGAGTTTTCAGGACTGTCTCCCAGCTTTGCCCTTCCCCACTCGTTTCAGAGCCTGCTTTCCCAAGGACTTCCCCCACAAACAAACTGGCTGGTATTTACAAATCTCTCTTTCTTGCGGTTGTTTGAACACTGCATCTTTATTCAAGAAAACACATCAGAACATTTTACATAATTACAACCATATTCCACAGAAAGAGACAGGGAAAGAGAGTGAAGTAAAGCAATATCCTCCCCCACATCATCTTCAAACAAGTTGCTCTGCACTTATTTGCTCACAGAAACCGGCTTTCCATTCAAACATGTTTTATGTGGCAGGCTTTGCTTCTCTCCCCCCCCACCTCCTCTCCCCCAACATCTGGCACCAATAGAGTCTAGCAGGGCTGGTGTTGCTGTTTTGAACTGCTGCCATGTTAAGATTACCCAACACACACCCCCCTCCTCTCTCTCTCTCTCTCTCTCTCTCTCTCTCTCTCTGTGTGTGTGTGTGTGTGTGTGTGTGTGGTTAACGCCGTAAGTATTAAATCACTGCTTCATTTTTTAAGACAAAGCGTGAAACACAATGGGCTGGGTGAATATCCCACTGCTTGGTGGGACACATGACTTTGGCATTGAAAAGGGAGCAAGAACAGAGCATTTTGGTGCCCGTGTTACAAACTGATTCAATCAATGAAGAATTTGGAGAGCCGACCATTTATGCACGTCTTTGTGCATTAAATGAAAGGCAAAAGCTTCAAAGACATGCTTATTAAGTGTGCCTTAAAAAGAAATCAATGCCAGATGTGACCAAAGCAGCCTAGTTAGTGTCTCTCCCCAGCACAGACACACACCCGCTACTCTGGGGTCGTGTGGCCCTCTTCCCTGAAGGTCACCTGCAGTTTCACTCAAAGTCCAGCCAAAAGTCAAAGCTTAGATCAAATGATTCCCTGGAGGGACACAAATTTGTGTAATTAGTTTCACCTTGTGTCTGCGTGAGATAAAAAACTGGGCACATACCCAAGTTCCTTTTATAAATTTCTGTATTGTCTTTACCCAGGTGTAAAGGGGAGAGATCTAAGCAGAACATTGTTTCATCCTTGTCAGTCACTTAAAAACATTTTCTCAAGTAATTACAATCTGACAAGGCAAAAATAATTGTACCTGCAGGGGCTTTAAGGCCACAGAAGTTTTAAAATCATATTCAAGCAACCTAGCATCACGAGAGCGCATTTCAGAGGACACAGAATGACACGTTCTGAGGGCACTAAGCAACTGCTGAGAGAACGGGATAACAGTAGAGAGTCTGGCTTTGCACTGCTTTGTTGCCAGTTCAGGTTGGTAGTAATTGCAAGCTGTTGCCCTCTGACGGCAGCTGGGAAGGACAGGGGACCTAGGTGCCTCAAGCCCAACAAGCATTTAATGCAGCTCCCTGCTCAGCAAGGTGTGACCAGACTCTTCATGGACCTTTCAGTGCCAGTGAAGATTCTCCAGTGAGGCCACAAGGGAAAAGTTGCCTCATTTTGACTTTTTTTTTTTTGGTCAACTTCTGCCTCCAGAGTGCACACCCTGGTGCCCTGGAGGAGTGCCAAATTCAAACTAAAATTTCAGAACACTTAACCCTGGCTCTTCCCTTTGTAAGAATGAAAGAGCTTTGTCGGCCAATAGGACATAATCAGTTCACTACTGATCAGATCCATTCGGCCAGTATGGTAAAAATAAATGTGGACAAAGCCACTGTAACTGGAGGCAGCAAAGAGGGGAAACCAGCTTCTGAGCCACCGATACAACCCCTAGGCCTTTAGAATTCCTTTTAGCCACATGGGTGGCTCTGAGAGACAGCAGGAAGAGAGGGCTATTGACCCTCCAAGGGTTTGCAATTTCTAGCTGAAAAGCGTTACTTATATGGTTATTGGTTATTCATATGGATGCGCTATCAAAGGAGGCCAAGTGCCAAAACCCTCATTTTACGTCTAGGAGATTAAGTTCAAAGTCTGGCAGGAAGTGGGAGGTAGAGGGAAGAAAACTTAGATGTCTCCAAGTCATGGGCTAGACCCTTAATCATAAGAACCTCTTTCCTCTTTATGAGCATAAGCATACAGGCAATAGCTGTCCATGGCCAGTCAGTGTTCTCCTACACAACTGCTGTGTGACAGACACCCAGGGGACATCAGCCAAGCTGACTGACCCACAAGACAAGACCAAGTTCAGGCAACATAGTGTTCACGCCTCTCTAAGCCACCCTGGTTTTGGTGGGGGAGTAGGAAAAAGGACAGAGGAGAGTTCAGTGAGCCAGTGCAGCCAACCTCCCAGAAAAAGGTGCCGTAAGTTTTTCCCTTGTGGGCGGGTTTGCAAAAACTATTTGACGGTTATTTTGGTTCATAGTTTCAGCAGACGAAAGAAACCACGAGAGTCTTACCTATAATTTCCCTTTTTGCTCAGCTGCTCTTTAAAGTGCCCAAGTGTCAGGCTCTGGGCCTTTAACATCCTCCGGTAGGGTATTTCTTCTCCACAGAAAAAGTAAGTGACAACCAACTCACTAGACTGGGAGGCATGAACCACTGGGACTTTCTTTGGCTCTTTGTGACTGCAACAAAAAAGAAAAGACATTTCTCATTCAGAGACACAGGCGTCACTGCAAGCCAATACTGATAATATACGTGAAGGCAACCAGATTCATGCTGGGCTCAGTTTGAAAGTCCAGCAGTACCTTGCAAGGAAATCATACGTATGTGCTGTGTTCGTAGGGCACCTAAGCTTACCAGGAGCCAGGCCCATGTCCTCTCTGTGCACAGAATACATTTTGTTACGTGCACTGAGGCATGTGTGGATGTGCACTGCCACTAGAAATGTACGCTGCCGGATGTTGGCACTCTTCTAATCATCTGGGTAGTACCTGAACCTCTCCTGGTACCCACCCAAGGGCTCAACTTACAGGAAACACTGGTCCTGTCCCACTTCTGGGTATGATGCTAATACAAATAATAATAAGAATGCTAAGCAGCTGAGCTGTATTAATGAGCTATGCCTCAGAGCACGCTTGTGCCCATTTTATGGATGGGGGCAGTGATACTCAGCAGACCATGAGCTCTAACAGTAAATCCCAATGCTTAGGGATCTAACCGCTATGCTAAACAAATGGTCATTAAGCCAGAGTTAACTATTGTATGCTTGGTCTACCAAGGTCACAAAGACAACTTACGTAATTTTCATTCACGCAAGAGAGACATGGCAGAGAACAACAGTTTATTGTTTTGCTCCCTATCTACACCTGTTAGCTGGTGGTATGGGCATTGCAATGCTCACCAGTCAAAAACTACACAAAACACTGCCCCGAAAGAACAGGTAACATTCCTGTACCCGTGGACAGCCGGGCAAAAAATGAAGTGAAATCTGCCTCCTCTTAAAATTAATAAAAAATTGCTACGTAACAAAATAACAACAGGGCCTTGAATGCCAGGTAGCTAAACCCAGACCCACTTCTGAGGCAATGTATACTTGGCATGTCAAAAGGTCACAAAGTGTTAGTCCACAGTAATTTAGTGTTCCTAATTCATTCTAAGTCTTTGTAGAGTGGCTTCAGGGAAGAAGGAGAAAAAAAATGTTCCTAGCAAAGACAGCTGGTGGATTTAAGGTCAACCAATTAAAAATGAAAGACTCTAGTCAGGTGGCTTAGTCGGGACTTCAAACATTGCTCATTGCTTAAGATGAAGGGGGTGAAAAAAAGAAAACTTTAATTATTTAGGCCATTTTAGACCTCTCTGTAGCAGATTTCTTGTTAAAAGAACCATCCTGTAATTAGACTAATCCAATCTTTGTCCACTTTACAGGAATCCAAGTTAAAAAGAACCAGAGACAAGATTTGAAAATGTTTCATGCTTTTTTTTTTTTTTTTTTTTTTTTTTTTTCAAAAAAAGTATATTTGAAAGACTAAACTTCAGATATAAAAATGCCCTCTATTTTCAAAGTGCCATCCATTAAATGCAAATATAATTAAAGGCAGTGGAAATATATGTAATGCATCTATCTATGTACTCACTCTTCTGTTGTTAGATTTGCATGGCAAAAAGGGGCATTCCCCCCTTGAACAGCAGACGAGTGGATTCGATCCCTCTGCTGATTTGAGGTTGAACATCTGAAGTTGGGGGAAGAGACAAAAAAAAAAAAAACCTGTTAAAGTTAAAATACATCCTCTTAATTGAAACCTCTGGATGAGCCATTACATTTCATCTTTGCATGAGCACACAAATCAAAGAAAGAATTAAGAATGCAATGGATGAATGTACCCTTCCATATCCAAATGCATAATCAACAAATAAGTCATAATTCAGCATTTAGCCATGTTAGCTCCAGGCAACAATCTATGCCCACTGTGAATGTGAAACAGACAATGTGGAATTCTGGGGAGGGAGGGAAGGAGTTCACTTTTGGGACATAATTATGTTTTATCGCAATGCCTACACCTCCTTGCCTCCCACTACAAATCTGGAGGCCTTCCTACCCTGGAAGATGAGACTACATGCACACTGTACAAGATTGCCAGCCACAACTGTTAGCTTGCTAAATTCATCTGCCTGCCAGCCAGTTAACCAGTAATGCCACTTGGGAGACTGCAGGGGTAGGTGGGAGAAGAGCCTAAGGGAAAAAGGCAAAAAAACAGACGTAGCCTGAAATAGGTGCTGGAATCCCATTCCTGAAGAAAGCCATATTGGTGATTCAGGCCCACTCCCAGCAGGGGGCGTCTGTCTATCACAGAGAGGTAATCAAATAAGGTACTCAGGGCTGGCAAAGTTGAGGAAACTTTTCACTCCCCTCTCCCCTGGCATTTCCCTTGGTCGTTACCTTTGTTTCTGAGGCTTGGAGACTTCCGCGAGCCTGCGGCAGGCTTCCTCCAGCTGGGCGAGGGTGTTGGGCGGGGTCAGTGGTGGCATGGTGGGATCCTGGACGAATGGGTGGGCAGGCTGCACCCCACGGGTGTGACTGCTGGCCCCCCACAGGTGGTGGCGGGCTGGGCGCTCACAGGGGATTGCTTTGGTGGACTCCAAATTGTAGGCCTTCTTTGTGCTTTGTATGCTGGGGGTGGAGATGGAGGGGAGGGGAGGGGAGAGAGAAGAGGGAAGGAACCGACTTATAAAAGCTGGAAAATATGACTTCAATAGCAGCTCCTATTCTACCCGCTCCCTCTCCAAAGTCTGTCATAACATGAAAAGGGTTGGCTGCCAAAAACATGACATTTTTGTGGTTTTTCTGGTTCTGCGGAACGGCTTTTATATTAAACCGGAGGAGCAAAGAGTCTCATTTGTTTTTAGCGATTGTAAAAATAGACAGCCTGTGTAATATATAAATATTTACCGGGAGCGATACTGCTGTAGACAGCTGTATATTTACCTATGAGGCTTGTGCTTATTTTGTCTTTCGCTCTCCAGCATCCACTGCCAGACGTTCTGCGACCGATCCGCCTCGCCCCCAGGTAGCTGGAGTCCGGGCACGATGGGGAGACCAGCTTCCCCAGCCGGCTGGGCAACGCCATCCATTACCTTGCCATTCCTCTTGGTCAGCGTGCCAGTTCTGCTAAGGATGAGACACAAGGGGATGGGATTCCCGCCCCCAGCGGGCACCGTTAGTACCCTGTCACGACCACACTTCCCTGGTTTTATGGGGCTCGTTCTCCCCGGTTCTGCAAAGCAATCCCACCTCCCTCTTCCAGAGAAATGGCTCCTGTAACTTACCCAAGCGGTTCCAGGGCAAGCTCCATCCCTTTGGAATGGCTCTTGCCTTTGGAATAGCAGTTGTAGTCGCTGCCCCCTGGACAGAAACACTGGACCCGTTGGGCTGCCTCAGTTTCTATCTGCTCTTTCGTCTTGGGGGTGGTGTGGTGGTGGATGTAATGGTGGTGAACGTGTTTGGTGGTCTGCTTGGTGATCAGTCCCTTAGCCAAAAGGGCACAGGCAGCTGGCAAGGCCGTGCTTGGCTGTGGCTTGCCCCCGGGGAGACGGTCTGGGGAGTGGGCACGGGGGCTGTTCCGGCCCATACCGGGCGACTGGCAGCCGGGAGTCTTCAGCACTCGTGAGAGGTGGTCATCCAGGATGGCCTGTGGGTCATCCTCATAGCTGCCGGATGGGAGGAGAGTGAGCGGATGCTGCTGATGGTGAGCGGTTACTGCCTCCCGATTGGGCTGCATGTTTGCAGGTAGCTCTGATCCCTCTTTTTCTTCCTCCTGGAAGGGGCAACGTGAGTTAAGAAATAAATAAAAAGCCAGCCAGGGGTGGGGAGGAGGGAGATGCAGGGAGGCAGCTGCCTTGGAGCTGGGGCTCTTCCCACTTGGCTGGCAGGAAAAGCAGAGCTTGTCTGCCTGCTGGACAGTAGATGCAGAAGTACTGAGGACAGATCATGAAAGCATAGAACATACATCATGCAAAGAGAAGCCATCCCCCCGCTGCCCCACACTGGGACAGTCTGCCATTACTGCAGCTCCCTCCCACCCCTCCAAGCAAGATGTGTGACCAGCCAGCTCCAAGCCCCACACGGGCGCCAGAAGGGTTAATCCTCCTACCTCTTTGATCTGCTGCAGCCTCTCCTCCAGACTATCCATCATCTCTTGCTCTTGCTTCAGCTTTTCCAGCCGGGAGATCAGTTCAGCAGCAAAGGCAGCCGGTTCCACAGGGGTCATTTCCTTCGGGAGACGGTGGGTTCTCTACACAGAGCAGGGACAAAAGGGATAAGCCATGTTGAGAAGGCAGCGCGAGTGGCGGAAGCTTAGCCGGAGCAGCATTTCTGGGCCCACTGTGCTTGTTGTGTCTCCATGTTTGGATGAGGAGACTACCGCAACTAGGCATAGCCTGCTCTGGATTTTTATGAGCTAGCGCTGTGGCCTCATGGAGTGACATCCTTCCCACTAGTGTTTGCCTTCGGCAGGAGCAGTTGGTCGCACTCCGAGGAACCCCGCTTGTTCCCTCTGTAGTACAACCAGCCCATCAGTAGCTACTCTGAAGTAGAAAATCTTCAAAGACTGTTGTCAAACATCAAATGGAAAAAAAAAAAAAAAAAAAACCTCTGAGGTGGGAGGGAGAGACTTTAACTGAAGGAAGAAAGTGGGTATAACAGAAAGGAGTTGGAAATTAAAAAAAATAAGATGGGGGAGAAAAAGGGAGGGGGGGTGGAAGTCAAATGGTTGCAGATCAGAGAAGGACTGGTAATTTATTTCCTGGCTACACACTGGGCACCTTTGAGGTAGTGTTGTCTCAACAGTGTCCTAGATCTCCCTCCCCCCCACCCCCCAATCTCTTTGTACAGAAAATGAAGAAAGCTGCTGCAGGCTAGTAGTGGTACACTGCTGAGCTTGGCTGCCTCAAGCAGATCTATCAAGGGAAAAAGGGAACATCTCCAAATCAAGTGCAGAATATAAAAAGGCAAACGTGAATTTCTGCCAAAAGCAGCAAACATGGTAGAAGAGAGAGAGAGAGAGAGAGAGAGAGAGAGAGAGAGAAACCACCCACCAGAGTTCTTCCTCCTCCTTTCTGTCATCTCCCCTCCCCCAGAACAAACCCGTCTGATCGCTTCCCCACTTTTAATTTAATTTAATTTTATTTTATTGGGAAGCAGAAAGGTGAACTGCCAACTCTTCCACTGACTGCCCACCAGATGAGGCAGGGCCTTTCTCCAACAACCACTTTGCTCCAGAAAGGATGGAGCTGTAGGAAAAGGCTCCACTGCTGGAAATTGTCACTTCTACACAAGCCAGCTCTATTCAGTCCCTGATCAAAGCACTGCCTTACAGAAAAAGTCAATTTGCACGCCCTGGGACAAAATAATCTAATTTACAAGCTCAGACTACAGAACTTTCTTTAGAGAAGGGGGAGAAGACCACCCTCCCTCCCAAAAAGCATTGAGATCCCCATACAACCCCCCTCTCCCCCACCAGAAACATTAACCAAACTGCATTGCTGCTAAAGAAAGAAGAATTTTGGAATATCAACCTCAAGACAAAATATGTTTCTACTTGTCTGTGTATTTATGCAGTGCAGGAATCCACAGCACCCTCCTGAAGCCTGCATTGAATTAACAAGTCAATGGGTTAGTTTTCAGGAGCAACACAACCAGAAGAACAGGATTCCCTCAAACCCAAGGCAGCTAAAATTGTTTTACTATTCTTAGAAGGCATTTACTGGCTACCAGTGTTTTGGTTTTGGGAAACTAGTAAATCCTATTAACTGCCAACTGCGTTTTTGAAGTCTCGGGGCAGAACAGCGAAAGCAAAACACCGCCCTTATCAGAACCCAGATGGTGTGAAAGTGAAGGGGTGGGGCAGGGGGGTGGGGGGGAGCATTTAGACAGGAAGGACCCAAGCAATCAATCAATCAGATGTGGTGAATCTGGAAGATGAGTGCTACTCAACGATCCAGAGAAAGGCAAAAAACCCTACACAGAACCCAACCTCATGCAAAGCCCAGTGTGACACAATGCCAGCAAACTTTTCAGAAGTGTTTTAAGCTGATGTTTGGACTTTGTGTGGACAGAATAAGCCCAAAGAACTCAAGCCAAGGGCAGTAAGAACAATAAGCCACGCCTTCCACATTTCTGTAGCCCTGCTGACTCCAGCTGAAGAGCTGGCCTATCTATTAACTTCTCTTCTTGAAGCTTTCGGTCTTTGCAGTCAGAGACAAAGGATACAGGCTGAGAAAGAAGCCCTTTTTCTCCCTTCCCTTTCAGGCCAGTCTCTTCCAGCCCTGCAAGGCGCAGCAATTGAGGACCTTTACTCCAGCCAGTTTTCAGAGGATTGTGCATCAAACTTACCGGAAAATGAGGTAGAGAAACTTGACCATTGGCCTTAATGCTACGATGCATTTCCCTCTGGAGGTGCTTCTTACTCCCAAGTCTATAAGGAGGGATTCCATCTCTGCGAATGGACAAAGACAAGTCATAGTCAACTAGGATATCCTAGGCTTATTTATTTCAACTTAATATCCTGTAACTCAATGGACCATTGCAAGTCCTACCAAAACAAAATCGTAGAACCCTGGGTCTGGAAGAGACCTCAGGAGGTCATCGAATACTGCCCAAATCAGGATCAACCCTCACTAAATCATCTAGAAGAAAAGTGCTACTCAACGATCCAGAGAAAGGCAAAAAACCCTACACAGGGTCAAGCTGGGACCGAAACCTCGAGGGATGGAGATTCCACCACCTCTCTGCATAATGCATTTCAGTGCAGTGTTTCCCAAACCGGTAACATTCGCATACCTCTTTGGGACTTTGGCATTATTGGCATACCCCTCTCTCCCAGTGGCATTACAGTGCTTACCTTTTGAATTTTTAGTAATTTATTTTCTGCAGTGTACCTCTTGAAATGCTTTCACATACCACCAGTGGTATGCGTACCACACTTTGGGAAGCACTGTCCTAGTGAAATAGTTTTCCCTAATATCCAAACTAGACCTCCCCTACTGTAACTTTAGATCACTGTTTCTTACTTTGCCCTCTGTCACTCCTGAGAACAGCCTCTCTCCATCTTCTGTAGAACCTCCCTTTAGGAAGTCAAAAGTTGCTGTCAAATCCCCCCTCACTCTTCTCTTCTGCAAACTAAATAAGCCCAAATCCCTCAGCCTCTCCTTGTAGGTCATGTGCTCCAGCTCCCTAATCATTTTGGTGGCCCTCCACTGAACCTTCTCCAATGCATGAACATCCTTTCTACAATAGGGGGTCCAAAACTGGACATAATACGCCAGATATGGCCTCACGAGCGCCAAATAGAGGGGAATAACAACATCTGCTGGAAATGCTTCTCCTACTGCACCCCAGTATGAAATTAGCCTCCTTGGCTACAAGGGCACACTGTTGACTCATATCCAGTCTCTCACCCATTGTCAGAAGTCAGAATTCAAAATTATATAATCCTTTTTACTCTTCCCAGCAAGCCACCTCCATGTTCTCTGAAAGAGTCTGAACAGACTGAACTCCTGATTCAGACGTCCTGAGCACCAAAGACTCCGAGTGAAGTCAATAAGTCCGTGGATGTTGAATGCCTCCAAGGGGCAGGGCGGGGCAGGAAATCAAGCCTAAATCACTAAGCCTGGATGTTCGGCAGCTAAGCAAGTGTTGCCGTGTAAGCGGTGACCACAGATGTGTAGACACCTGAATGTGGACAGATTTCTACTGAGTCCTGTTGACTTCAACAGGACTCTGCCTGTACAGCTTAGCAGATTTGGGGCCTTACAGAAAAAAAGTCTCTCTCTCTCTCTCTCTCTCTCTCTCTCTCTCACACACACACACACACAGAGTCTCAGAGGGGTAACCATGTTAAGTCTGTAGCTTCAAACAAACCAAGCAGCTATATAGCACCTTAAAGATTAACAGATTTATCACAAAATGAGCTTTTGTGGGCAAGATCCACTTCTGTATGTCACCATAGGCCATGCAAGGGTCACCAACCAAAACAGCAAGAGCCATTTTTTCAAATAATTCAGTTAAAAAACCTCAATAATTCAAGAGCCGCAAGGCATGTGAATATGAGCCGGTCCTTAACAAATAATGTCCAAACCATAGTTTTTGTAACCCCTGTTTTAAGAACAGCACACACATATCCCACAATACACTTCACATATTAAAAGGAGAGTTATCCAATGTTTCATTTGTTATCAAGGTAGGAGTTGCTTGTTGTTAAGCTTTTCACTTAAATATCAAAAATAATCAGGGTTTTTTTTGTCTTGTTTGGGCGGGGCGGGGGGGGGAGTTCATTGCTGTTATAGTGTCGGGAACCACAAAGGAGTCCTTAAGGAGCTGCAGGTGGCTCTCTGGAGCCACAGGTTGCAGACCTTGCCATAGGCTGTTTGGAGGAGCATGCTAGGTCTAAAGCAATTCAAAGGGCTTTTTTCCCCCCATTGGAGGTGGGACCCAACATGCCTCTTCTGCTTTTTGAGGTTACCCTGCACACCCCAGTAATGTCATTACAAGGTACAGCAATGGAACGTCATTCTCCTTCCTGGCTTTGTCAGCCCATTGGGATAAAGCCTTCCAAAAAAATTCCCCAGACCAAGTGAGAAGAGCTATATAAATAGCCCTCAAGACAGCATATGCAACATTTTAACTGGAGCAATGAGGTATGCTGTCATCTGGCCATGCGAAGATTTACCCAAATGAGTATTAAAAACAACAGAACAGCCATACTGGCTGAGACCAAAGGTCCATCTAGCCCAGCATCTTGTCTTCTGACAGTGGGCAAAGTCAGGTGCTTTGAAGGGAAAGAACAGAACTGGTAATCACCAAGTGATCCATCCCGTCACCCATCCCCAGCTGTTGGCAAAGACAATTTAGGGACACATCAGGCCATGGCTTTGCGTTCCTGCCCCTGCTGGCTAATAGCCATTGATGGATTTATCCTCCTTGAATGAATGGATTTTGAGCACAAATAGTCCACTGACCGAAAAGCATGGCTGATAATCATGAATTTCTCTTCCCAGATTTCCTACGAATTTGAGGAGCAACCATAGTCTGTGTGCTCCAGTCTCTCCACCTTCTTCCCTCCAAAAAAAAAAAAAAAAAAAAAATCCATAAGCAATAGTACTTTCCTACCCAACATGGGGCTGTGACACTTGAATGTTAATGTTTGTAGAACATTTTGAAGTCCTCGGGTGTAAGGCCCTCTATAAATTCTACTCACAGCCAGTGAGAAAAGTACATTCCAGGGTGCTATTATATACTTCTCCATTTCTGTACCATCTGCCTTCCCACAACCACCTTCTTTTCCTCTCCCCTCCACACCCAAAAGCCCTCACATCTCCCTCCCTCCCTCTCTCTCTCTCTCTCTCACACACACATACACACACACACACACACACACACAAATTTAAGATCCACCACTTCCCACTGTCTCCAACAGTGAAAGAACTAGGCCAAGATTTTTCTAAAAAGGGATTAGCGAATTGTTTCAATGTTTGGGTGCGGAGCCTGAGATAACTTGTAAGGACCCAGTTTTCAAAAAGTGCCAAACATCCATCCCCAGGGGAGAGGGGACACCGTGGAAATGGGGCTCCATTAGAGTTTCTTGAGCTGGGTAACAAAAGTCCAGGCACCCAACTCCTACAGCTTCTAAGCAACTAATTCACAAGTGATACGGAGTAGCAAAGACTAAAGGACAAGTCAAGCCTGTTTACTGTTTGAAACAAACTAGGCCTTGGCTAAGGGAAAACATGTTTGGGGCAATGATTTAACAGGCTGGACAGTCACGGCACCAGTTATGCCACAAGCAGGACCACTGATGGAGGGGGGTGGGAGGAAAGGGGCAGCTGCCTTCCACACCCAGCAGTAGCAGCCCTGGACCCTTTAAGATGCTGCTGGTGCTTCAGACATTGTGGTCCTGACAGCACTGAGGGCCGAGTGGGGAAGGCTAGTCTCCAGCTCCTGTTTCCACCCCTTCTGGGGGACCCCAAGGTGAGCCCCCTCCCGCCCCACACACACACCTTGCCCAGGGCCCAGCAAAATCTTTTGCCAGCCATGGTCACAAACAAGTGAGTTTAAGGTGCTCAGTTCAGCTCCTAATGAAAATCTGCCTCAGGTAGGCCTCAGCTGAGAAGTGGCTCAAAGTGTAGCGCCTCCTATGGGAACGCACTCCAGAGAATCATGCATCGCATCTGTCTGCCCTGCCTCATCCCACGACCAGCATTATCACTCATTATGGCAAGCAGTAAACACTTATGATGAAAGATGGGGCAATAAAAAGTATGAAGATATCTGTTGAACTTGGCTTGGAGGCCAGCCCAACAACACATGAGTTCGGGTTATAAAAGCAATTATGGGGGTGGAGGTGCAAGAGGAGGTCAGGATGGGATGAAATAAAAACCCAAGTCAATGCTCATCACGTGGACAGGATGAAAGGGATATTTTTTTTAATTTTATTTTAAGGGTTCACCAGAGGTGAAGGTATTTTTAAATGAGACTTTCCATATAGAGGATTTAAAGAACCCCTTCTTCATTCTCACCAGGGTACAACTGTCGGCCTCCATATATTGTTAGACATTCCACCTTAAGTCACATATTAAGTAGCGACAACACTCAAGTCTGCACAGATGTTTACCCAAATGCATCAGAATGGATGAAGGCAAGGTGGGGAGGGGTAGAAGATAAAACAGTCCTGTAACATTCCTGGACTTCAGGGCTCCAAAGATTGAGAGGGGACAGCTGGAGAAGCGAACAGAACCCCTCTCCGTAGAATGACAGAACACTAGAACTAGAAGGGACCTTGAGCGGCCATCAAGTCCCGTTCCCTGCCCTCATGGCAGGACCAAGTACCATTCTAGACCATGCCTGATAGATGTCTAACTGCTCTGACATATTTCCAGTGATGGAGATTTCACAACCTCCCCAGGCAATTTATTCCAGTGTTTAATCAGAAGTTTTTTCTAATGTCCAACCTAAACCTCCCTTGCTGCAGTTTAAGCCCATTGCTTCTTGTCAATCCTTAGAGGCCAAGGAGAACCATTTTTCTCCTTCCTCCTTGTAACTCTCTTTTAGGTACTTGAAAATCGCTATTGTGTCCCCCTCAGTCTTCTCCTTTCTAAAATGAACAAGCCCAATTCTTTCAGTCTTCCCTCACAGCTCATGTTCTCTAGAACTTTACTTGTTCTTGTTGCTCTTCTCGGGACTTCTCCAATTTCTTTCCTGAAATGTGGTGCCCAGAACTGACTTCTCGTGTCTTGCTCACAACACTCCGGTTAATAAAACACAGCGTTGCCCCCCTCCAATATACAAAGATGCTGCTGAAAACCAGCAGAATCCGGCACCCTGTGCACAGGCAACTGTAAACAAAATGTCTCATGAGCCAGATATAGAACAACAATGGGCCGCACGTGGCCCTCGGGCCACAGGTTGCCCATCACAGAGTTATAGCCTCGAGTGGCCATACCTCCAACTCCAGGGGCAATAATAGGATGATGTTATGGAATGCACATTGAAATTTATAGACTTGCAGTGCTATCCCCATGCTCCGTTGCTTGTTGTGGTGGGGGGCTTGTATGTCTCAAGGATCCGGAGAGCTATGCCAGTGGGAGCTACAGCTCCTGGAAGCATCACCCAAACTAGACAGGCCAAAGGGTAGAGACCAGACAAATCTGGATCACTTCTCCCTGAGGTAAAAGGGGTTGGTTTAGGATTAACAACCCTATCTGTTGAAAAAAAAGATACTGAAACTTCCACAAAGAACCCTACAATTATACACATCTTAGCTTCAGACTGAAGTATGGCAAGGAAAGCAGAAAGAAAGCTACCCCGCACATGACAACAACTGGGGTATTCCTGGAGCCAGCTAGAAGTTTTGTCCCAAGACAAAGCAAAGTGGAGGAGACTTGAAGATGACCTATGCTCCAGGCGGAGTACAAGGGTTAAGTAGTAATAGTACTTCCTCTGGGGATTTTGCTCTTACCCAACTGGGATGATTTGCCCAAAAAGGCACATCTCCCCATCAGCCAGTGCACCCCAAACAGTGATCTAGGACACAATTTCCATCTCTATTTAGACTTGCCCATTTTGGGGTGGTTTAAAAGTTAACCCCTTCCTGTCATGTAACAATTGAGTCAGCACCCTTTTCAGCCACTAAGCAAGCAGGATTCTCCTAGCATGGTACAGTTGTTCTTCCAAAGCAGCTAGGGAAATGTCAAACAACCAGCAACAGTGGCTTGGAAACAAACATACAAACACCTCTCTAGTCATGGTTTGGCTCATTCACAGCCATCATGAGATGGCTGCAGGTGGAAGGCAGTGAAAGAGTGGAGCATGGGTTGTGTCTGGCATGGACGACTCCAGAAAAGGTAAAACACCAACATGAACTAGGGAGCTTGAGTCTATGTAGCTGCAATGAAAAGAGTTCAGAAGTCAAGGTCAGCACCTTGCTTGCTTCTATAAATCAGACTCCTCAGGAGAATTTCACAGATTGTAACAAGGCACAAACTACAGTTTTCAAGAAAGGAAAAACTTTCATTCGATGGGAAGGTGATTTAGCAGCCTGGGGAAGAGTCAGGCCTTCTAAAGAGGGATGAGAGACAATTTTATAAGGTGGTTTTGATGTCTGCTTTTTAAACATTGGCCTTCCACATAAAATGAGGAACCGGCATGATGCCAGGTTTAAGGGGGAACACAAGAACGGGCAATCACTTATTACAGGCAAGACACGCAGCTGGCGTGGGGAATTTACAGCTGGCACGGGTGCAATAAGATACTGCAGAAAAATCTGAAGATGAAATGTGCCTGGGCCACACTGACAACTAGAAAGTGCCTTCTATTTTAAAGGGTTAGGCTTTGCCAGATGTTACAGGGCACAGCAGAGGATTACTGTTTAGAGTCAGGAAGGGGTGTAATGTTTTGGTTTTTTTAAACAGAGTTCCTCAAATAGGTCAATTCAATCTCACCATCTCTCTTTCTCCAGCAGTAAACATTCGCACTCACATTTCTTGGCTACTAAAAAGCTGTGGGTTGAAGAGCTACAGAGTTCAGGCACTAAATAGCATAGTTTAATTATAAACATTTCATCTCACAAGCTGGTGGAAAGCCAGTCTCTTTCTGGGGGAAACACTGGTTTGAAATCTTCTTTCCAGTCAGCTGCCATTTAAACGGAGCCAATTATCTTAGCCTTTTGACTCAGATGTGCCTGACCTAACCTGAATGTAGTTTTACTGCTGCTTTGAAACATCAGACTCATGCGCATATGCATTCACTCCCATCTTCATTTGGCAACGGCTCTAAAACAAGCCTCTGATCTTACCAACATCAAAAGCCTGGTTTGTAAGATAAGGTAATATTTGAAGTTCGCTCAGCAGCATTCCCCTGTGTCCAAAGTAAATCCATAAATAAGATATAAGCAAATAAAAAAAAAAAAAAAAAAAAAAACCTCCTTTCCTCTTCTCCCCTCCCCCAGTCAAGGAAGGGAAATTTGCATGATGCTTTGTGGCCATTGCAAAATTAAACGTAACCTTGACATTTAAAAAGCAACCTTACACTAAGAACAGAGAGTGTGTATTGTTTGGTAATTTTACCTGTAGTTATCAGCGGGGTAGCCATGTTAGTCTGTATCTGCAAAAGCAACAAGAAGTCCTGTAGCACCTTATAGACTAACATATTTTGGAGCATGAGCTTTCCTGAGCAAAGACTTCCTTCATCAGATCTTTGCCCACGAAAGCTTATGCTCCAAAATACCAGTTAGTGTATAAGGTGCCCCAGGACCTTGTTTTTACCTATAGTTGTAATTCACTAGATTTTATAATTCATACTTCACTTTAGTGGTATGACTGGCATAGGATTCATGGGACAAATTCTGCTCTTTGGTTTGCTTCAGTATAAAAATTGAATAATTCCACTGAGCACTGATTTATAGTCAAAGAGGACCTTTCATTAAAGAGGGAGGGCGACATACTTGCAGTGAGACAGACATGATGGCACAGCTTGTGACCATGGTGGGAATCCATGCAATAAAACATCTTCGAAAGACTTTGGAATCTTTAGCAAAGTCCATTTTCTGCACAACCCACGGCTAATAAAACTAAACATGAAGTTATAGGAAGAGATGGGCAATAGCTGCTGAAGTTTCAAATGAAGCAGTTTTACTTGCAATAGGCCCTTTGCTATGGTAGTTTTGTGTGTATAGTCTTCTACCTCCCCAGGGACACATACATGCACACACACATGTTCTAGAGAAAAGAAATAAATACCCTGCTTCCCCCACCCCCAACGTAGCACCATTTCCACTAGTCAAGGCCATTTCCACCCTCCCACCACACACAAAAAAAAGTATGAGACCATCATTTTCAGAGGTCCAGGGACAAATTCACTTTGCAGCAGGAACTCTTTCTTTCCTAGTTTTGTCTCTTAACACCCTGTAAACATTCTGCGGTCTATTGAAATCCACACATGCCCCCTTCCTCTCTCTCACTTTTCTCCCTCCTTCCCGCTGCTGCCCCCCCCCCCCCCCCAACAAAAAAAATTGAATCTCCCAGCAGTTTAATCAGCCAAGCTTCCCCAAGCTCCTCACAGTCTGCACTGGCTATTGTTATGGCAGGAAAAAACAGCCAAGCTCCTTTCATGCACTGCTTTATGGGGAGCTCCTATTCACTTGTTCAAGTAAATTTCAAAGCAGCCTGCTACCCTCTTATCCCCTCTAAGCTCCCCTAGACTAACAATAGGCTGAAAGCGATTCAGCTAAGCCTTTCATCCACCATGCACTTTATTTCTCTCTCAGTGCTCTCATCTGTATAAGGCCTACAATTGGCATTGCTGTGAAGAGAGGGTATAATCCTAGCCTTGTGAATCCCAAGTGACCGTACATTGGTCCAGAAATGACTAACCCAATGAATGCTCTGTTGACACATGATCACATACAACTAGAGCCAGTAAGAAGAAATAAAGAAGTCACCCTATGATTCAGCTCTTTTATTTAATGCCAATATTGTTCAATCAGAGACTCCGGTGGGACAACAAGCTATTTTTTTCCATAATATCAGTTCAAAACACACGTGTATTTTTTAAGAAAAAAGCACTTATTTATGCACCTAGGCGGTTTGGTCAAGAAAAAACCCTCTCTGTTTTCCATTAAAGTGTGAATATATCACCATGCAGCAGATAGATGACTTTAAAAAGCCAGAAGTAGGTCTTTGGGGGGGAAAATGCCCCATATCCATCCAAGAGAGACACTGAAGGAGTTGCATTTATGAAATTAAGATCTTGAATACTCACGTTAACAACACATTCATAGAATCATAGAAGAGTAGGACTGGAAGGGACCTCAAGAGGCCATCGAGTCCAGCCCCCTGCCCTCATGGCAGGACCAAGCACTTTCTAGACCATCCCTGAAAGCCATCTATCTAACCTCTTCTTAAATATCTCCAGTGATGGAGATTCTACCACCTCCCTTGGCAATTCGTTCCAGTGTTTGACCACCCTGACAGTTAGGAACTTTTTCCTAATGTCCATCCTGAACCTCCCCTGCTGCAATTAAGTCCATTGCCTCTTGTTCTATCCTCAGAGGCAAGGAAGAACAAGTTCCCTCCCTCTGCTTTATGATACCCTTTTAGATACCTGAAAGCTGCTATCATGTCCCCCCTCAATCTTCTCTTTTCCAAACTAAACAAGCCCAGTTCTTTCAGCCTTTCTTCATAGGTCATATTCTCTAGACCTTTGATCATTCTCATTGCTCTCCTCTGGACCCTCTCCAGTTTCTCCACTTCCTTCCTGAACTGCTGTGCCCAGAACTGGACACAATACTCCAGCTGAGGTCTAACCAGCGCAGAGTAGAGCGGGAAAATGACTTCTTGTGTTTTGTTCACAACACACCTGTTAATGCATCCTAGAATCATGTTTGCTTTTTTTGCAACAGCATCACACTGTTGACTCATATTTAACTTGTGGTCCACTATAACCCCTAGATCCCTTTCTGCTGTAACTTGGTCCAGGTCCATGGTGTGACCTGTGCTTAAATATCGTGCCTTTTATCAGAGGATCATAAAGTGTTTTCCAGATGTTAGACAATAAG
This sequence comes from Carettochelys insculpta, assembly GCF_033958435.1. Lineage (NCBI taxonomy): Eukaryota > Metazoa > Chordata > Testudines > Carettochelyidae > Carettochelys > Carettochelys insculpta. The sequence goes on along the minus strand of NC_134156.1, from coordinate 20,097,090 downwards.
GCTATGTCTACACTAGGCAAGTAATTTGACTGCAGATTCACAATTCTAGCTATGGCAGTTGCGTAGCTAGAGTCGACATACCTGCAATTGACTTACCTGGCCTTCCTTACTGAAGAAGGTCAATGTGAGATCCTGTTGACTTCCCTTACTCCTCATGACATGTGAGGAGTACAGGGGTCAACTGTCGAACCCTGATAGGTCCATTTTGCAGGTCCCTACCAGATGCATGAAATTGGACCCTGGAAGACTGACCCTGGAAGACTGACCCTGAGTGGATTGACCGGGGGTAATGTAGACATGGCCTGAGTCTCACTACATCCCAGGAAGAAACAAAAGCATCATTCTCCCCATTGTAGACTAAACTACAGACTAGGCTTCCCATTTTAGCGGTTAAACAATTTGTCCAAGGTGATACAGCAAGTTGTGGCAGAGCCCAGATTTCATGATTCTTACGCTTGGTCGTTAATCACAGGACTCCTTCCTCTCCTCCACAGTTTCTTAATGTGCTTGACATTTAAACCCATAGAACTCTTTTCACACAATTCTTGGAAATATCATAATGTGCAGCTATTGGCCCTTCACGGCAGTAACCTTGTTGATGTTGATGCTGACAGTACTTGTGAACCCTAATCACAGGAAGCAATTCCTGCAGAAAGTTGTTTTTGTCTTTTTTTTTTTTTCCTAAGTGACCATCAAAATACTAAAGGAGGCTTGGCCTTCAAACAAAAGATGTGATTAAATATAAAAACACTCCATGTGTTAGTTGAAGGGTTTTTCCCCCCTCTATTCTTCCAGCACATGTGTTTGCAACAATTCTTGTTTTCATCTCAAACTGAGCGAAGTGGGAAAAACAAGAGCAATAAACCAAAAAGGGGAGAAAACCCCACCATTACTGCAGCCAAGACCTCTGACAACTGAGTAGTTAGCAGGGCTACCAGCAATATTTCTAGGTGGTTTACGATGCCTCTTAGTGTGGCTTAGGATTTCAGTTTCAGCGGGCCTCTAGTCCAATGGAAAGTGGAAGCAGTATTAAGATGACTGAACTCTCATCCAAGCAAGCGACCGTGGGACACCGGAAGAGTTTGTTCTCAAGAATTCCCACAAGGATTTTGCTAAAGAGGAATACTTACACACTGCTGTCCGTCATCGACATGGAATCATCAGTCAGAGCATCACTGGAGATTTCACTATCATTTGCACTAGTTGCTGGGGCAAAAACATAGCCAGAATTCACGTGGTATGGGTTAACAGGATCACTCCTCTTGAATGACCTAAGGACAAGCAAAAACAGAGGCTGAGTTATTTTTGCATCTGGGGGAAAAAAAAAAAAAAGACTACAGAAAAGTAGTATCATACTCCTGCTAAGCATGCATAGAAGATACAATGAACTTTTTAAAACTATCTATCTATTATTTAGGCACTTCAAATGCATAGGTTCTCAAAGTCCACAGAGTTTATCTTCACAGCTAACGCAAAGTTAAGACTGACCCAGAACTACACAGTCACCAACCATTCCCTACATAAGCACGAATATCAAAACGAGTGGCCAAGCACTCTGGATAAATTTTTCAATATACTTAAGGGATTTGAGACTCTTAAGTATAGGTCTTCACCTTAGAAAAAGCTCAGGGCCTGAACTTCAGAGCTCAGGACAACTGGCACTTTGGTGCCAAGGATAAAAAGAAGAATTAATCATTCAGGTTTGAGATGGAGTTTGGGGTGTCCCCCATGCCCATCTACACTGTGATTTTTAGCTCCAAAGTCATTATCAGCTGACTCAGGTCACTCTCAGCCATGCTGCAGGTATTTACAAACCCTAAATTCCACTTCCAAAAGTCCTGATTTTTAAATGTATTTATAGAGATAGGCATTACTGGCATGTTCAAAAGAGTGCTTCTCAAAAAAAAAAATCTCAGAAACACCTAAATATCTTTAAAAATCTGGCTCTTTGGCCACTGAAAATCATGAGAAGCTATTAAATGCATGTGTCTTCTGAAAATAGGACTTCAGTGTTTCTGAAGTGGCTTCCACCCCTCATTTCAAGCATCATAGATAACTGACTGCAACCAGGGACATCTGACCAGTTTTAGATTTACTACAGGTTAAACCTCTAGAGTCCAGCATGCTCTCATCTGGTAACATCCATAATCCGGCATGATTTTAGTAAATTGGACAACCCCTTATCATTGGTGTAGCCAAGTTTCCCATGATCCCATGTTTGTTTACAGCCACTGTCCTGGCTTTCAGTGTTTTGTGCTATTATTTAGCTGTAATTTACACCTAAGAGCCCAGTAAGCAGTGGAAGTATTGGTAATGCTGCTAGATGATACTGACCTCCCATGGTCCAGCAAATTCTCTCATTCGGCACAAGCCAGTGCTGAGGGTGCCAGACTAGAGAGGTTCAAACTGTAATAAATAATAAGCACTTAATGCAAGCCATCTTAGCTATATGATCTCAAACTACTCTTATAAAGGTGAGTGCTCTGGTGCCCCCTTTTACAAAGAGGGAAACTATAAAGTCAGTTTCAAGCGTCCTCTAACTTTCACAGAATCACAGGGCTGGAAGGGACCTCAGGAGGTCATCTAGTCCAGCCCCCTGCTTCAAGCAGGATCAACCCCTACTAAGTCATCCCAGCCAGGACCTTGTCCAGCCGGGACTTAAAAACCTCATGGGATAGAGAATCCACCACCTCTCTAGGCAACGCATTCCAATGCTTCACCACCCACCTGGTGAAGAAGTTTTTCCTAATATCTAACCTACCCCTTTCCCTCTTCAGCTTCGGACCATTACTCCTTGTTCTGCCATCTGACACCACTGAGAGCAATTTCTCACCCTCCTCTTTAGCACTCCCCTTCAGGAAGTTGAAGCCTGTTATTAAATCACCTCTAAGTCTTCTCTTCTGTAAACTAAACAAGCCCAGATCCCTCAGCCTATCCTCATAGGTCTTGTGCTCCAGACCCTTAACCATTTTTGTTGCCCTTCGCTGAACCTGCTCTAGCAAATCCACATCCTTTTTATACTGGGGGGCCCAAAACTGGACACAATATTCCAGATGTGGCCTCACCAGTGCCGAATAAAGAGGAATAACTACTTCCCTAGATCTGCTCGAAATGCTCCTCCTAATGCACCCCAGTATGCCGTTAGCTTTCTTGGCTACAAGGGCACACTGTTGACTCATATCCAGCTTTTCATCCACCATAACCCCTAGGTCCCTTTTCATCGTACTGCTGCTGAGCCAGTTGGTCCCCAGCCTGTAACAATGTTTGGGATTCTTCTGCCCCAGGTGCAGGACTCTACACTTCTCCTTATTGAACCACATCAGATTTCTTTTGGCCCAGTCCTCCAATTTATCCAGGTCCCTCTGGATTCTCTCTCTACCCTCCAACGTATCTACCTCTCCCCCTAGTTTTGTGTCATCTGCAAACTCGCCAAGGGTGCAACTCAGTCCCTCATCCAGGTCATTAATAAAGATGTTGAATAACACCGGCCCCAGAACTGAGCCTTGCGGCACTCCACTTGAAACAGACCGCCAACCAGACATTGAGCCATTGACGACTACCCGTTGGGCCCCGACCATCAAGCCAGCTTTCTATCCATTTTATAGTCCAAGGATCCAATCCATACTTCCTTAACTTTTGGAGAAGAATGTTGTGGGAGACCATCTCAAAAGCCTTCCTGAAGTCAAGAGCCACTTTCAGAGCCACTCATTTTGAGAACACCTCAAGCTACCTCAGGCAGTATTTTAGAGGAGTTCCGAGTGCTCAAAGACAATTAAGATCGATGCACCTGGAGGCAGCGAGGGAAGAAAAGCCTTAGGTGTCTGGAGTTGGGTATCCAAGAACAGAGAAATCAAGAATTAGCACATTCTTCTGAAAAGTCTGACGTGCATTGCAGAGCCAGGTAGAGAATCCAGGTGTCCTGACTCACCTAGATGCTGGACAATGTTCAGATCCAACCAACTCCAAGTGTTAAAATTGAAATTAGTTTACAAATCTTTCTATCTTTGGGAAGTGGTCTGTGCCAAGGGGTTTTAAGTGTCTTTTTCCCCTCCAGACGTATATTTGTTTTTGAATAAACTCAAGTTTTGGTAGGTCAGTTTTTGAGTTTGGGTATCGAAGCAGAACCTCGTTATAAGATAAGGTCTGCTGATTTTAATAATTAGGGTCACTTACACAGCACTTGGGGCCTCAAGAACAGCTAGCATGCTCTGCAGGTTTTTAAATGGTCTTTCAACCTCCCCACCCCACCCCCGCAACCACTTCTGGGATTGGAGGAGGCCAGCCTGATTTAAGTGAGCAGCACAGCTGTCTTAATGGAAAGCAGCACTTCCCCTCCTGCCAGTCCCTTTGTTTCATTTGCCCCCGTTACCCACTTTCGACCTCTTCAGTGGTCTTAACTCGGTTCTCTCACAAACAACAAGTTTCCCCCACTCCCCTGCTGTGTTGCATTCCTCTGTTTCACTCGTGAAGGGAAAACATGAGCCCTTTGCAAAGGGGCGGGGGGAGATGGGCCCCTTTGCTAGGACAGCCCTACTGCAAACAGCATGACTGAAGTTCTAGGCCCCCGTTGCAGGGCTGAACTTTGCAGGAGGCCTTGCTGCAAAGAGTCAGGTATTTAAGCACAGCTGGGATTACATTCTTTTCCAAAGCATGCGGAATCATTTCAATGGGAAAAAATCAAGACTTTTTTTTAAGTAGGGAAAAAAGTTGACGATAGTAAGGAATGCCACAGCAAAGAAGTCAAGTCTTAAAGATAAATTAATTCCACATGCTGATGAAAGCCAAACTACTCTACCACAAAAAAGAAGTGTCCTTTTAAAATAAATACAACCCTCCTGATAACACAAGTCAGCTTGTAAGGTCCCAATGACATTCTTTAGGCCACTGTTAGTTTTTGGTAGTTCGCTGAAGCCTCTACTTTCTATCACTCTTCTTGAAGCTGTTTAACGTCTTGCTTCTACAAAACCCAGACCCATTAGGCTTATTATTATAAAGTATTTGGTTTCAAGATGCTCACCATATGCACTAAGCAATACTGCTTTTAAGTGAGTCTTAAGTACCTTTTTACTTCATGTTCAGTGTTGCCATTTAATCACGCCAATACAGAAGCAATTAATCATTTGATAGTTTACACTGCAACCCCATTAAAAATCAGTAGTGCTAGCTAATCACATGGCTTTCCGTCTGTGTGTACAATACCTTCATCTCTCTCAATTCAGCTTTTAATCCACCTGTATGAACAAAGTTTAACACATAGATGAGTGCTCCAAACTGACCCTCCCCCTCTTATTGATACTAAACACTATTCAAGTTATAATTAAGAATCTCACCTTCAGAACTTGGTTACCTTAACACACATAGGTTACACATGGCCTGTGAGAATGAATGATATGGAAACCATTGTATTAATATCAGAGGGGTAGCCATGTTAGTCTATATCCTGAAAAACAATGAGAAGGCCTGCAGCATCTTATAGACAAAGGCTATGTCTACACTAGACTCATCTGTCAACACAAAAGCAGGTCAACAATCTGCTCTGTCAACAAGCAGCAGCCAGACTGCCTGGCCCTCGGCCAACAGAAGGGCTGATCGGCAACAGAAGGGCTGATCGGAAGCTCTACAAACAGGGCTTTCTGGCGAACCAGAAGCCCTCTCTGTCGACAAAAGCGTCTGCGCTACACTACTGTTGACAGAACTCTGTCAACAGAAGCATTATCCCTCAGCTTTTCAAGGAATGCCACTGTCGAGACAAATGCAGAGTTCTGTCGAGACTCTGTCAACAGAAAGCTTTGTGTGTGTAGACACTCTCTGAGTTATGTCGACACAAACAAAACTCTCTAGTTTAGATGCAGACATATACTTTTCCTTTATCTTTACTCATCTTATTTGAAAAAGGCAGGAAAAGTTTCAGAACTGAAACTCCATCATACCTTAAGAAAAACTCATTAGAGCTTTTTTTCTTTATGATTAACTTTTTAAAAAATTGACCATGCTGGAGTAATTGCGCCCAGATGCACATCAAGTTGCCTTCAAGGATTTTGAATTCCTATGGAAAGTGGAGGGCTCTGGGGCAGACTCTGCACACACACTACAGCCTTCAAGCTCCATATGTGAAGTGTTTTAAGCTGTCAGGTAGCAGCTGCTGGGCTGATGTTTCTTAGACAACTCTCATCTCAGTGAGATAGTACACATTATGTAGCTCTCTATGCATTATGCTGGACAGTGGGTAAAAATCTCAGCAGGACTGCACTGCAAGTAAAATTTATGGGTCTCTTTTCTGCATCCCCTGTTACAGCAATGCCTTTTGGAGCATGTTTGGTGAGCCTGCACACACAGAATCCAGGGCACTCCGACATAAAAAGCAGTCTGGCAGTTTAAACCACAAGAGTGATACATCAAGAAAGAAATCCTCAAGCAGCATTTTTTCAAGGCAAGATTGAATCTTACTAAATATCTTACTGAGACACAAACATCACTAGACAATCGGGGTAAAAAAAAGCCCCTACAAGCATCTATATTTTAGCAAAACTATGTTAATCACAGCTTCCATGCTCTAGCTGTGGAACACTGCTTCGAGCATAGCTTTACAATGGCATCATTTACTTTGATAATTGAAGCCAAACTTGGCTCCAATAACTTCACACAAAATGAGCTCCATCAGCCTCTTTCAAAGGACAGGAAGCACTTTGAGCCAGCAGAGGGCCATCTGCTAGCCCCAGCTTATAAAGCAAGGCCAGTCTCACTGATGTTAGAACAGAGAACTTAATGGAAGGCAGATGAGTCCACCTTGGACTGAATAAAAATATATTATGAAGGCAGCAATCAAAAGGCAGGCGTACACTACAGCACATAAAAAACACACATGCAGGAGCCATTCAGAACCAAACGTTCATAACATAGCGGTCAGATTCTATCTTACATTGCTGGGTCCAACACAAACTCAGTGGTGTGAGGGTCACTGTCTGACAAAAAATTAGACAGACATCTCAAACTTTTACAAAAAGTAGTGCTTCAGAGGAAGGGGAAATCTGAACCCAGCTCCACCTATTCACCATCCACCAGGGCCCCCCATATATAACCAATACGGTACACGTACCACATTCTACTTGTTGCAGACAAATGTAGACGAGACACAAAAATAGGCTTAAATTGAAATTTATTAGGCAGTAATGGCAGACGTAAGGCTGTGAGTACATAGACAGGTTTGAAAACCTAAAGTGCGGTGAACACAGCATTTCGGAATCCTGTGTGTCACATGCACGCCAGGATGGAGGTGTGGTTTGGCTATGAGCCAGTGAAGACTCTTCTTTAACAAGTTCTAATCCTAAATGCAGTGAATAGTGAGGAGACAACTCATCCAGGCATCCCTCTCCTACCAGCATGGCCTTTGAACAAGGGTAAGTTTGAGGAGAGGGGGAAATCAGGTTACCTGGCTTTTGGACTGGGAAGAATCTCAGCCTAATTTCCCTCTCTGCACTCTCCAGAGTCAAGAGATCTTGATCCAAAACCTATTGGAAATGCAAGAGGAGGCAATCAAAGCAAAGAGCGCCACCTCACCTCCTGGGGGCAGATTTGACATCTAAGTAGCAAAACACACGCTCCACTTGAAAGAGCTGCAACCTGAAAGCAAGGAAGCCATCAGTACTTCTGGCCAAGAAGGCAACACCGGTCATGGTTACAAAAAATTTTTCTTGGGCCTTGAGCAACCGGGAGACTGTTAAATGCTTTCCCAACTGGGCACTGAATTCCAATGAAGACGAAAAGATAAGAGAACATCACCACTGAGCAGCACAGTTAAATACTGGAGAACAGCAAATGTTGAGCCATGACACTACTGTAAGGGGATTAGGCTCACAGCACTTTAAGTCCCCACAAACAGGGTACCAGTTAGGACCCCAGACCTGCCAACTCCCCTGAATGGAAGAGCACCACAGCCCCCCTTCCTCTTCACTCAAAAAGGGGTTCTCAGCAAGAGACCCGGGGCCAAACAGTGCTCTCAGTTAAACCAGTGTAAGATTGAGAGTAAGGCCATAGATGTCAGAGGATTCATGCCAGATTTACAGCAGTGTAAGAGCAGAATTAACCCCACACAGACCCTGGAGCCACTCTGAACACCACAGCAGAAGGAAAGGCCGTACAGAAAGGCAGGAAAGGACCACAGAGATGCCCTCCTCTAAGAGACAGAGCACAGCTGAAATAGAAGCCTGAAGCCCTTTGATGTCCATGAATCACAGAAAGGGCTCTCAAAATTCCTGTAAACCAGATGTCAAGCACTTACCACAGTGAAAAACAAACTCCTTGCATCTGTGCTCCCAGACAGAGCACACAGCTGAAAGCAGATCACTTTCATGGAATGGCTCGGAGAGCGGGGTCATGGGGCTGGGGAGGGGAAAAAAAGTTTCCAGAAGACTATTTTGCTCCTCATGTAGAATACGTTTATGGTCACTCTGTCAGGGACTGTGTGCCCCCTCCCCAACAAGGATACAGCAAAACCAAGGGCTCAGTATGTATCACAGAAACGTCTCTGCCTAAAGTACATAGTGCAGACTTTGCCCACGGAATGCATAGAAATGTTGCACACTGTAAACTTGGCCTTAACACATAGATCCAGCTTTTAGCAAGTTTAACTTCAAGCACACTGCCAATAGGAAAGTACCTGACCTGCTATAACCGTGTACCTGGAATGGCCACCATAACCCTAAGTACCTGCTGCTAAGATTGTATGCTCTTGTCTACACTGATTCAAAGTCATCTAGAATGGCTCTGACATGATACCAATAATGAACGTGAAGACAGGATTTTACAGCACACATACAAATCGTATAGGTATTTTACTACGTAGTGAGTGCATGCATTTCCTGCTCCATCACTACACAATTGCATCCCATGCAACCTACCAATTTAAGCACCGGTTAGTGGTGAAAGTGATGAAACAGTTTATCATTCACTAGTCTATATGGTGCTCTCTACTCTTACAGGTAATACATTTGAAAGTTCCAGCAATAATTAATGCCTAAAGACATGTTTGTAATGACATTTTTACTGTACGAGAACTAGAAGAGCCAATAAGCTTCAACAGCACAATATAGTGTTTTCTTCTCTACAAAAAAGCAATAAAAAAACCCAAAACAAACACCTGAATATTTAAGGCTGAGCTAAGCATCTAAGTTGGATCTACCAATGACATGCCTAAATAACAGGATTTCTGGACCACTTTTAAAACTTTTTTTTGGCTCATGTTTTAATACCATCTAAGACCAAATGCTGACTTCCCAAACGTTTTAAAGAGAAATAGTCTCCAAGTTCTAAAAGTTTAAAAAAAAAGAGATTTCTTCCATAGTGTTCTTACCTGTATCCATTCTCAGCTGTTTCCGTAGCTCTGACATTTGCTGTAACCCTCAAAGTCTTGGTGGATAGTCCAACCACAGAAGGCAAGATTTTGCTTTTCAGGTCCCCACAGCTCCATTCTTCTTCTTCATTCAAGGTTGGGAGATAGCCACAGACAACTTTTAAGCTCCCCAGTCCACTGCTGTTAATATAAGCAGGATTCTCTCCCCCACTCCTTACATATTCGAGGTATATATCAGAAGTTAAAAACATCTGGTAAGCATTTTCCTCCATCACTGTCTGAATTTCAGTCTGTGCCTGATCAAACATGATAGAATCTATCTGCTGCTTCTTGATGCTATCTCTTATATAGGTCTTAGTGGCAGGCTTCAGTTGCTTGGAGACAATGCAGTTGTTCTCAATGTACCTTTTGTAGATAGCTTTGGCAACTCTTAAAGTTTTGGTATCCTTAAGGTCCATCTGCCTGAAGCCATTGCAGGCAAACCAGAAGTCTAAGGTATCCACACATTTCTCTCTTTCCAGGAAGGTCCGAAAGAGATAGGCACCATCTTGATCCCCCAATAAGGAATGCAGCGATTTGGTCCATCTTGCCAGTGGGGAGTCTGGAGATGCACTGCCTTCCGGCTCTCCCAGACCATCCTCATTCCTCCTGGGGTTGGAAGAAATGGACATGGCCTTGATGCTTTGGCTTTTCATGGCCAACGAGCTTGCAGGCTGTTGGCATGGTGTGTCTCCTTCTTCCCCTGGCACAGGGGGACGGGGGGCATCTTCCCTGAAGCTGCTGCTGGGGTCTGGAAGGCGAGTCAGCAACAGAGCACTGCTCATGGCTCCAGGAGTTCTGGTAGGGTTTTTCCACCCACCCCCCAAGGTCCTCAGTAATCTGCCTGTCTGTCTCTCCCTGTGTGTATGTGTCTCTTTCTCAAGTCAGCAGGAGATCCTCCGAGCCTCCTCTCTGGAAGGAAAAAAGAAGAAAAAAAAAAAAAAGAGTATTGATCTAATCAAAACCAGATCCACCCAACATCAAAGACAAAAAGTAAACAGGCTTTTCAACTCTTCACATTCAGGGGGGAAAAAAGGCAAGGCAGCTATCTGCAGTGTTAATCAAAAGTATCAGATATGCTTTTCTGAACTCCCTGCGCACTTTTAACTGGGGAATGGTGGGGGGGGTTAACCCTTCACTGATCATAGGTGCTGGTATTAGGGTTGGTGGGAGGCTGAAGCCTCTCCCAGATTGAAGAGGTGCTCATTATATCCAGGCTTTACAGTTTGATTCAGTGGCTCTCAGCACCCTTCACTATGCACATTGTTCGAATCCCCCCTCCACCTGCATACGTAGCCACAATATGCAAACCCAGTTTCCAACCAGGACACCCCCCTCCTTTAAAAAAGACAGGGTAACCCCCTCTCCTTGACAGAATCATCAGACACACACACTTGGCTCTTCTCTGCCATTTGCAGGGAAAAATCACTTTTGCTCAGGCACACATACAAAAAAAAAAAAATCTTTCCTCCCCCTGAAGTTTTCCTTCTTTTTTTGCAGATAACTGAAGTCAATGGACAAGACCTGCTTTTCCCGGCATCTGGTTTCCATTTCACCCCCTTCTCCTCTCACTCCTTGAAAATTTAGATTATGATCACCAGAAGTCCTTCTAGCACAATGCTGGATGCTGTTCTGGAACAGCACGTTCAAAAAGAAAAAAATTGGCGGGGGGCGGGGGGAGGAAATCCACTACAATGTTTCATTTTTAAAAAAGTTCTGACTCATTTCAGAAGTTAACTACAACCTTCCAACAGTCGGGAAGGAGGGGAAACTTCCCACGGATTAGGTTAAACACATGCACTTGTTAAAAGTTTGAAGGGGGGGGAGGGATCAGCAATCCCAAGGCTGACTCGCGAGTGACTTTTTTATTAGAACAAGTTTCCATCATTAGAAGGTAAAATGTGAAACTCGCTAAACCTTGCCATAGGTTTTTTTTTCTTTAAATAAAAGATCAATAAAAAGTAAACACTCACTCAGGCTGCAGAGTCATTTTTAAAAGCTTCTCTACCGTTTTAGTAAAACTTGCTTCCATCCAATAACAAGCTGGTTTAATAAGCATGGGAAAGGCTCTCAAACTACCCAGAAAACGTGAACTGAGTTCCTAGGGTTTTTTTTTTCCTTTACTAGCCAAACCCCAGCAGAAATCCTCACCCACTAACAAGCAGCTCATGGGGCACCCATCAGCCAGGCTTGCACCACCGAATCCTGTTTCAGAAAAGGAAATGAGAAAGTGCCTCCCCCCTTGTCTATAATGTACCTGAATGCTGCAGGCATCCCGTGTGTGGGCTTTCATCTCCTCCAAGCTCACTCCCCAGTTCCCCAGCTTAGAGAAAAAAAACCCATACACCCCACCAACCCTCCTGCAAACAAACAAAAGCAATAAAAAGGAGAGCCTCAAAAAAAAAAAAAAAAAACTACCGAAAAGAAGAAACAATCCAGGAGGCGCCAAGCGCTCAAAGGACAATCCTGCCAAATAATAATAAAAAAAACCTGCTCCAGAAATGGCGACGGGCTGAGAAATGAGAGGTTGGAAAAAGATCTTAGAGAGAGTCCTAAGCGACTCGCTTCCTCCGAGTCCCAGGCAATAACTGACCCCTAACCAGGCGTGCAGTGCCTCTTTGGAGTTCACAGGGGGTGCTGAGGGCTGTGGGAGGGAGAGGGGGAGGGAGGGGGAGGAGGGAGAGCTCATTCTCACCACATCCACCTTTCACAAAAATGCATCCTGCTCTGGCTCCCTCCCCCCCCCCCGCAAATAACCCCCCGAGGAGCGGGGGAACCCCAAAGACCCAATTTTGCAACAGACCTCACAACTAAAACCAGCCCCGCTCTGGTTCCGGCCCGGCCCGGCCCGGCCCGGCTCGCCCCTAGTGCGCACAGAAATAGCCTGCCTTAAAACTTCAAAGCCCCAGCGAAGAGCACATCAAAGCGACCCGGAGGAGCTGGAGTGGGGGGGGGGCGCTCGCGCCAGGAACACACAGACATGCGTTTGCAACTTACCATTGATCCCAGCAGTTCCCTCTGCACCGCCGCCGGTCGGTTCCTCCGCAGCGCAGCCCCCCGGCCCGCCTCCGACCGAAAGTACCCGCAAGGTTGCCCCCAGGACCCCCCCGCCGCTATGTTTTCTTCGTCCTCCTCCTCCTCTCTGGCTTTGCAATAGAGCATTGGAGGAAGGCGAGGGGGGGATGTTGCACTAAATGTATTAGTAAAAGCAACAGAGTTCAGCCTGATCCTCTCCTTCGCCCAAGCACCAGGCCCCCCCTTGCAAAAATACAAAAGATCTGCTCCCTCCCTCCCTCCCTCCATCCACTGGCCCCCCACCCCCCCCGGCTTTCAACTCAGGTCCTGTTTCAAGCAGTCATTCCATGCACCAAATGTCCTCCAGGCTATTCCAACAAACACTGAGCTGTAGGTTTAACTGTGCACATCAAAGGGAAGCACCGAGAGAACGGTCCTGCAAGGGAGATAAGCGCCTTGCTGCAACAGTACCCCCCCCCCCCCCCACAGAAAACCCTGACCCTCCCCCACGCCTCTCCGCTTCCTGTTGCACCAAAGACTCTCCGAGCAGCTGCCGCCTGCCCCCGCTCACTCCCTGTCCGAGGAGGGTTTTTTCTGAGGCGGTGGCTTTTTTTTTTTTTTTAATGGAAGGTTTTAGACTTGGATTTTTTTTTTTTTTCAATCTCTGGAGTTGTTACTAAGTTGCCAGGACCTTATCAAAGGGAAACAATCTCCAGCCAACTCCCCCAGGCTTTGGAACGTCAGAAGTAAGTGATCCTGCCGCCCCAATCGTATTATCCCTGCAATGCTCCCCGAGCCTTAAAGGGACACGCAAGCCCGTTAACCCTTTCCTTCCTCAAGCCGCCTTACCACCCCAAGTCGCTCAGCCTCTGCTGTGTCACGTCAGCAGCCGATAGGGATCAGTAACAGAGAGATGGCTGTGTTAGTCTATGTACTATCAAAAAAAAAAACAAAACAGTCCAGTAGCACTTTAAAGACTAACAAAACAATTTATTCGGTGGGGAGCTTTCGTGGGATAGACCAAGAAGTGGGCCTAGCGCACAGAACGTCACCACCGTATAAATTATTTTGTTAGTCTTTCAAGTGCTACTGGACTGCTTTTTTGTTCTGATAGAGATCAGTTGTTCTTCAGCTCTTGCCTGCAGCTTCTTACTCACCAGCAGCTTATGGAAACACACATCTCTCAGAAGTGGAAGCAACCTCAGGAGGCCATCAAGTCCAGTCCCTTGACCTCTTGGCAGGACCAGGACCATCCCCTTCCCCCCCAAAAGGATCAAACTCACAACCTTGGGTTTAGCAGGCTGATGCTCAAACCACTGATGGCATTTGGGAGCATCAGTCTGAGAGCTGTAGGGGAGTCACATTTTTTTCTGAGGCATAGACAAAAATTCTTCCAGGAAACTGTTCAGATTAGAAGGGAGTTGGCCCGTTTTAATTGTACAAATACCTGTTCTGGGGCCACATCCTAATGACACAATATCTGATTGGAATTTAGCTGGCACATAAACACAGTTCTGGCTTAAGCTGTGGTCCCATCCCACTCTTCCCATATGTGAAATATTAAACAGACACAGAATGTGGGTGGCAGGGTTTTTAATATACAGTACTTCATACAAAAGGCTTTAATTAGAGATTGGACCCCAAACCTGTGTTCCACAGCCCATCTGCTTCCTTATCTCCCAAGCTCATCTCTTGCATGTCACTTTAGATCAGAAGCTCTCGACACACTTTATAAAGGGAAAAGCAGTCAAGTAGCACTTTAAAGACTAGCAAAATTATTTTGCTAGTCTTTAAAGTGCTACTTTACTGCTTTTTGTTTTGATAGTGTATAGGCTAGCACAGCTCCCTCTCTGTTACTTTATAAAGGGAGGTCAAGTAAATCACTGCCCTAATTTTGCAGATGGTGAAGCTAAGGTGCAGAGAGGTAAAATGGCTTATGTAAGGTGACCCAGCAGGCCAGGGTAGAGCTGGGATTAGTGCTATACCCCACATTAAAAGATATACTAACTCAATTTCTCCTTTACTCAGATGTGTTTATTTTGTGGAGAGGGACACAGAAAGAACATGCTAGCCTAGGAGGAAGGTCCATTCCCATTCTGAATCTGAACTTTGTGGCTGCTGCTTATCTCTAGTTTTAGTACCAAAAAACTTTGTGTTCACCCATCTGCATAAATAGAACTTATAGTTCAGATTTTTTTAAAAATGGAATGAACAAAAACTTCAATCTGCCCCCACAAAACAAGGCAACTGGTGTTTTTTCCCCCATGGCACTGTGCAATTAGATTTTTATTGAGTTTATATATATATATCTATATCTATATAGATATATAGATATATATAGTCATTCAGCCTAGAGACCCCAAACAGGTTCACTCACAGTGCTTTGTCCCAGCAAATACAAAGATAGAATCCACACTCAGAGCACATGATGTAAGGTCCTCCCAAACACGCATGCGAGGAACTTTACTCATGTGGGAGAGGACTATTAACGTGCACAAAGCTGCACACATTGTGACTTGTGTTAGCTTGTTTATTTACAGCAGTGCCCCAATTCTTCAAAGGACAATCCAAGGAAACTATGTTCATATACATATGTATAGAGAGAGAGACACCTATTT
Organism: Carettochelys insculpta; assembly: GCF_033958435.1. Taxonomy (NCBI): domain Eukaryota; kingdom Metazoa; phylum Chordata; order Testudines; family Carettochelyidae; genus Carettochelys; species Carettochelys insculpta. Next base: position 20,082,069 of record NC_134156.1, on the reverse strand, counting down.
CATAGAGCTGAAAGGGACTTTCAGAGTTCATGGAGTCCAAGCCCTGCCCTCACAGCAAGACTTATCGCCATCCCTAACAAATGTACTATTTTTTTAAAATTTATCTGTCCCAGCTCCCTAAATTGCCCCCTCCAGAACTGAGCTTACAACCCTGAGTTTCAATAAACTAATACGGAAACCACTGAGCTAGTCTTCTTTGTATCCCTGGGCGTATCAAGGGTTGAATTTTGAAAGGTGCTCAGCACCTACTAGTTCTCAGTAGAAAAAGGTGAAAATCAGGCCTCTTGGTTTAGGTGCCAAAAAGGAACTCCCTGGGCTCTTTGGACAATGTACATGGGCAGAGAATTCAGTAGCTGGACTGGTGACTGCTGCAGGGGAGAGCTGGCACTGCAGGGGCTACACTTTTCAAACATTAGCTTCTTTTTTCTAAATGTGATTTATGACAGTCCCATAGAAATGCAAAATCTACACGCAACCTGTTATTAGACTAACTTTTAACAAGACCTGCATGTCTCTCTGCTCTGCATGCCCCCCTCACCTCCCCAACGCATATACAGCGTGTAGGCAATGCAGACAGCAATTATGCAGACTTTCCACCACCCTGTCTCCAGTACCAAGAGCCTGGAGCTGCCTTTCTCATTTGTTCACCACCATTTAACACCACTTGTCAGAGGCAAATGGTAACTGGTGCATTTTTGGTTAGGTTGGGGAGTAAATGGGGAAAATACTATAGGAAAAAATGCTGCTAATACAACTTTGTCCTTGGAGAGTGCTTTTTAAAAGCAACTTTTGGCTGGTTCCTCAGCTAATCAGAAGGCCCAACAGCCACCACAGGCCTGGGGGGAAAAGGTGGGAGGGGGAGCCTGACTCTGTGCCCCACAGGGTGGGAGTGAGGTGGCTAAGGCAGTCAACCCTTAGCGCTGCCCAGACCATGGCTCTGGCTGCCTGCCCCAGCTGACAGCCCCACAGGGTGGCACAACTGCAGCACTTCAAAGGGTTCTGGAATTCTGGCCCCTTTGAAATGCCAGGCCCCTTTGCCCCCACCCCACCCCCGGCAGAAGGTCTGCAGCTGTGTATATCCACCGAGGACAACGGGGCCAGATTCCCATTGATGTTAGTTGGTACAGCTCCATTGAAGTCAATGGGACCAGATCTTCAACTGGTAGCACCACTTAAGTCAATAGAGCCCTTCTTCCAGCTGGCGTAAACAGAGACTCTCCTAGATCTGGGCCATTTGATATCTCCTGAGGCTCTGGCCTCTTGTTTCCATAAAATCAAAGCTAACCAAGAAAGTGTGTCATTGCAGTGACACCAGCTAAGCATTGCGAGCCAGGGGAACGGTGGCAATGTTGACGGAGCCTTTAATTGTCACTAGTGCATGTTTGGGTTTCATTTACCATCCTGAAGTACCAAGTGAAAGGGGCAAGAGGACATCATAGGCAGGGGGCTAGTCTGTGGTGCATATTTGGCGGTGCTATGGTCAACACGTGGCACTGGGCTATTCGTGGTGGGGAGAAAGAATCGGTATGAGGAGCTCTGGCATTTGGGGGGTTGGGAGGGGGAATAACTGGTGAGTAGCGTGGAGGACCTGAGGTGCCAGAATCAGCACACAGTGCAGGGGAGGTAGCATTCGGGGGGAAGAACAGTCATTTTGTGGAGCAGGACGGATCTGCAATTACACAAAACCTCCCCACCTCCCATGCACCACTGCACGGTACTTTGTTTTAGTGCTGCTCAGGACATCCGAGGGTGTCCAAGGAAAACACAGGCAGTGGGGCTGATCTCTCCCAGAAAGCATGACATTTAATGCTAGCTGGCTCATGCAGCTGGTGTGTGTCATGCGGACACCTCTCATTGGCCCCTTAGCTCCCCCCTCCACCAGGCTTCTCTGATTGGACAGTCAGCGGGGCGAGAGCCACATGCCAGCGAATGATAAATTTGCAGTTGGTTCCGCTCAGGAGGTGGAGCCTTCATTCCTTTACAAGAATGAGCTCTGCTCCTGGCAGGCTAGGGAGAGAGAAGGGGGTGCATGTATGTCGTGGGTGATCCCTTATGATCTGCAGAGGAAGGTAAGGCCCAGCCACTGTAAGCAAAGCCTAAGGGCTTGGTGGGGGAGAGGACCCTGGAGAACTTGAAGCATATAGGGGCCTCTCTTCATCTCTCAGGAGTTCAATTGAAAAGAGAGTGAGTGGGGTGTTAAATGACAGAGAGAAGGTAGGTTGGGCAGTGAAGTCATCTCCCCTCCATCATTCATTATAAGCTGAGCTCTTGGGCAGCCACCCGGAGAGAATCAGATGCTGCCAGGCTGGTTGTCAAGATGCCCACAACATGTGTTTCTACTGGTGTTGCACATCTGCACATGTCTTGGTGCATATAAAATTTATTCTACACACAGATGGAAAAATTAGAGAGAAAACTGCTCCCATCCCATCTACTACTATCTGTTCCCTGGTTTTAAACATCAGAAAGATACTGCCACTTTCATCTGTTAAAAAAACAACAACAACAAATGGGAAGCAGTTTTAAGTCAGACACCTGCCCCTAACTTCCCTGTCAAATACTACGTTCTACAATCCTATCCGGTTCCTTCAAGGGTTGAGAGGGAGAAGATGGGTGAGGCGATAGCTTTCACTAGACCAGCTTCTACTGACAAAGCTTTGGAGAGCCACAGACTCTTCCTCAGATGTAGGAAAGTTAATGAGTGGCACAGCTAAACACAAGGAGAAACCGATTGTGGCCTGGTCTAACCTAGGCATTAAAGTCAATTGTAGATACACAGTTCTAACTCTGGCAATTGCGTAGCTAGAATTGACTTATCTACAATCGACTTACCTGGCCATCATCACAGAGGGAGGTCAATGGGAGAAACTCACCCGTTGACCTCCCTTACGCTTCACAATAATGAGGAGTACAAAGGTCAATTGTTGACCCCAGATAGTTTGATTTCATGCTTCCCTACGAGGCTCATGAAATCGAACCCTGGAAGACCGATCCTGATTGGTTCAATCTTCCGCAAAATGAAGACATATCTTGTGCCTTCAGTTGGACTTGTGGGATGCTCATCCTCAGAAAATCAGACTGTACGTGTTTCATGCCTTACTGCTGAAATAAAGACCCCACACAAACAATGAAGAAACCACGAGAGGGCACAGGCCTGGAATCACTTACGTATGTGAGTTGTCCTGTGGACAACAGGTGGACCACTCACCTAACTTACTCAAATGCTTAGGCATTTGCAATACCAGGCCCTAACTGACTATGCAGTGAAACAGAAAATTATGACATGTCAATCCACAGAGCAAACTGAAAAAAAAAAAAGAACCCAAAGACCAAAGAAATATATATATAATTTTCTGCAGTCACTTTCACTTAATATTAGATGATATTTGTAACAATAGCAAGTTAAAAAATTCAGGTAGAATTATGCTCAATACATTGAGAAAGTCACTTTAAAAATCTTCCCAGACAAGGACTGCATATTTTCCTCTTCTCTTTTGTGCTCTTTAAAAACATGCTTTAAGTTTGTGATATCTGTAACTAATTGTATTGCTAAACAAGCTATTTCCCTTGACCTGGGTTCTGAGACCAGTGTATGGCTTCCCCCCAGCCCTGGTCACCCTCTCCTGGAAGAGTACAAATAAATCACTGAAGAGTTCCTTTGTTCCAATGTCCTGAGGGCTGAGCTATACAAGTCCAAGGTGCAAAAAGATCAGTGCTTATTGATGCTGGTTAAATCTTGGACTGGATATTTAGCACAGTCACATACTCAGGCCAGGTGTACACTAGACCTCATAGTCTATCGTAGATACACAATTCCAGCTATGGCAATCGCATAGCTGGTATCAACTTATCTACGATTGACTTACCTATCTGTCACTGAAGGAGGAAGATGAGAGAAACTCTCCCCTCAACCTCTCTCACTCCTTGTGAAACTGAGGAGTATAGGGGTTGACTGTTGAGCCCTAATAGTTGGATTTACTGCATCCCTACTGGGCGCGCCAGATCAAACCCTGGAAGAGTGACCCTGGCAAGGTTGATTTTCAAGGTAGTGAAGACATACCCTAAGATATGCCTCTCCTGGGCATCATGGGGAATTGTTGGCAGCATTTCAGTTTACAAATAAAAAGTAAGGGGATTTATTGGTGGTGAAAGTTTCCAGTCATTTTGCCCTGGAAACAGGTGTTCCCCTATCCAACGAGGAGCCACAGCAAGGTTCACTATTGCTTCTTAATGGTTCTCAATCCTGCTGGAAAAATATAACAAGTGAGGTTCCGCAGGGGTCTGTGTTAGGACCGGTTCTGTTCAATATCTTCATCAACAATTTAGATATTGGCATAGAAAGTATGCTTATTAAGTTTGCAGAAGATACCAAGCTGGGAGGGGTTGCAACTGCTTTGGAGGTTAGGGTCATAATTCAAAATGATCTGGATAAATTGGAGAAATGGTCTGAGGTAAACAGGATGAAGTTTAAAAAGGACAAATGCAAAGTGCTCCACTTGGGAAGGAACAATCAGTTTCACATGTACAGAATGGGGAGAGACTATCTAGGAATGACTACAGCCGAAAGGGATCTAGGGGTTATAGTGGACCACAAGCTAAATATGAGTCAACATTGTGATGCTGTTGCAAAAAAAACAAACATGATTCTGGGATGCATTAACAGCTGTGTTTTGAACAAGACACGAGAAGTCATTCTTCTGCTCTACTTTGCGCTGGTTAGACCTCAGCTGGAGTATTGTGTCCAGTTCTGGGCACCGCAGTTCAAGAAAGATGTGGAGAAATTAGAGAGGGTCCAGGAAAGAGCAACAAAAATGATTAAAGGTCTAGGGAATGTGACCTATGAAGAAAAGCTGAAAGAACTGGGCTTGTTTAGTTCGGAAAAGAGAAGTTGAGGGGCGACATGATAGAGGTTTTCAGGTATCTAAAAGGGTGTCATAAGGAGGAGGGAGAAAACTTGTTCTTTTTAGCCTCTGAGGATAGAACAAGAGGCAATGGACTTAAATTGCAGCAGGGGAGGTTTAGGTTGGACATTAGGAAAAAGTTCCTAACTGTCATGGTGGTCAAACAGTGGAATAAATTGCCAAGGGAGGTTGTGGAATCTCTGTCACTGGAGATATTTAAGAACAGGTTAGATAGATGTCTATCAGGGACGGTTTAGATAGTACTTGGTCCTGCCATTAGGGCAGGGGGCTGGACTCGATGGCCTCTCAAAGTCCCTTCCAGTCCTAGTATTCTATGATTCCTGTTGCTCTGTTTCAACTCTGAGCTGGACGAACTCTCTCTAGGAACCGCCCCACATTATTATTATTATTATTATTATCCTGTGTTGTGGATAATGCTGAGTCATGGATCCAGCCCTTTTGTGCCAGGCAATATACAATCATATAATAAAAAAACGGCCCCTTCCTAAAGCGTTTACAACCTGCAGGACACCTGGTGGCTAGGGATTAGACTGTGATAGCAGAGTCTTTTCATGTAAGACACCAAACAACCATCCGTGGGTAATAAGTAGCTTATGGATCCCTATCTCCTGGATTGACTTTGAAGCAAAAATTTAGACATGAAAAGCTCTCGCTTCTGTTTACTAATTCCTGTAGTTAAATCGTTCACAGGGGAAGCACTGGAGCTCTCAGGCCGAATATTGGCAACAATCAGTTAATTACCTGGATTATCCTCTAGTTCAGGGGTCTGCAACCTGCAGCTCCAGGCTTCTTTGTGGCTCCCAAAGCTAAAATTGCAAAGTAAAAAAAATGACCAACTCATGTCTAAATAGCAAATGACATGTGATCTCGAAACATGGGTTAACCCCCCTAGCATCCGCCAGCAAGGGGGAGAGAAACTTTGGGAGAGAAAGTCAGGAAGAAAGCGGTACAAAAAAACCACATAAAGTGTGAGGAGAAGGAATACAAAAAAAGTTTGTGAACATCCTGCAGTAAACGTATCATGTTACAAATCATTGTGTGTGCACTGTTCTTAAAATAGGTGTTACAAAAAGTATGGTTTGAGGTTTTTTATTAAGGACCATCTCATTCACATTTATTGTGCCCTTGATGTATAGAGGTTTTGGCCAAATTGGAAAAATGGCTCTTCTTGCTGTTTTGGTTGCTGGCCCCTCCTCTAAACTGATTGGCTGAAACAGCATCATGCAGTCTACTTGACTTCTATTCTAGTGGGTTCGAAGCACTACAACCATGTGAAAGATAGGACACGCGCCCCCTTTCAAAGATTTCTCCAGGCATTGTTTTCACAATTTAGGGCTTCTCAAAAAAATGAAGTTTAAGTAAATGTGTACTTTAAACAAATCACGTCCATGTTGGTAAACGGCCCTCATGTAACAATACTGTCCCTGCACTGGAAATGATACTCTGAGGCCGAAACAGCTCTGGGGCCAATATACAGTAATACTGACATGGTACCATTTTTTATATCACTTGAGGCTAACTGTACCCTCATTGTCCTCCAAAACAACCTTTGGGGCCCACGCTTGCAAAGAGACAAACACACTTTTAGGCTACGTCTACACGTGCACCCAACTTCGAAATAGCTTATTTCGATGTTGCGACATCGAAATAGGCTATTTCGATGAATAACGTCTACACGTCCTCCAGGGCCGGCAACGTCGATGTTCAACTTCGACGTTGCTCAGCCCAACATCGAAATAGGCGCAGCGAGGGAACGTCTACACGCCAAAGTAGCACACATCGAAATAAGGGAGCCAGGCACAGCTGCAGACAGGGTCACAGGGCGGACTCAACAGCAAGTCGCTCCCTTAAAGGGCCCCTCCCAGACACACTTTCATTAAACAGTGCAAGATACACAGAGCCAACAACTAGTTGCAGACCCTGTATATGCAGCACGGACCCCCAGCTGCAGCAGCAGCAGCCAGAAGCCCTGGGCTAAGGGCTGCTGCCCACGGTGACCACAGAGCCCCGCAAGGGCTGGAGAGACAGTATCTCTCAACCCCCCAGCTGATGGCCGCCATGGAGGACCCCGCTATTTCGATGTTGCGGGACGCGGATCGTCTACACGTCCCTACTTCGATGTTGAACGTCGAAGTAGGGCGCTATTCCCATCCCCTCATGGGGTTAGCGACTTCGACGTCTCGCCGCCTAACGTCGATTTCAACTTCGAAATAGCGCCCAACACGTGTAGACGTGACGGGCGCTATTTCGAAGTTACTGCCGCTACTTCGAAGTAGCGTGCACGTGTAGACGCAGCTTTAGGCACATATCAGTTACAAAACCACTCTCCCCGCAACACCTGGACTCATAGGGCACATCTCCACTAAGCAGGAGATCAACACTGCCAGGATCAATCTTCTGGTGTTCGATTTAGTGGATATGGTTGGGATGGGCTAAACTGAACTCACAGGGCTCCCCGGTTGACACCAATACTCCTGCTCCTCTTGAGGGCCGCGTCTACACGTGCACGCTACTTCGAAGTAGCGGCGCCAACTTCGAAATAGCGCCCGTCACGGCTACACGTGTTGGGTGCTATTTCGAAGTTGAAATCGACATTAGGTGGCGAGATGTCGAAGTCGCTAACCCCATGAGGGGATGGGAATAGCGCCCTACTTCGAAGTTGAACGTCGAAGTAGGGCACATGTAGACGATCTGCATCCCACAACCTCGAAATAGTGGGGTCCGCCATGGCGGCCATAAGCTGAGGGGTTGAGAGACGCTCTCTCTCCAGCCCCTGCAGGGCTCTATGGTCATCGTGTGCAGCAGCCCGTAGCCCAGGGCTTCTGGCTGCTGCTGTGGCAGCTGGGGATCCATGCTGCATGCACAGGGTCTGCAACCAGTTGTCAGCTCTGTGGATCTTGTGTTGTTTAGTGCAACTGTGTCTGGGAGGGGCCCTTTAAGGGAGCGGCTTGCTGTTGAGTCCGCCTTGTGACCCTGTCTGCAGCTGTTCCTGGCACCCTTATTTCGATGTGTGCTACTTTGGCGTGTAGACGTTCCCTCGCAGCGCCTATTTCGATGTGGTGCTGCCCAATGTGGAAGTTGAACGTCGACGTTGCCAGCCCTGGAGGACATGTAGACGTTATTCATCGAAATAGACTATTTCGATGTCGCTACATCGAAATAAGCTATTTCGATGTAGCGTGCACGTGTAGACGTAGCCGAGGAGTGACAAAAGACCTACTGCAGTGGAGCCGGACAGAAGCTTGAATTAAGGTACATTGACTCCAGCTGTGTAATTAACATAGCTGAAGATGTATATCTGAATTCGACCCACCCTTTAGCATAGTCCTGGCCATAGCAAGGAAGATAGCCTGGTGTTAAGGGTACACCAGAATACATGGTATACAATGCACGTATTGGTATGTGGGTGGTATATAGCTTGTATTAGAATCTGGGGCAAACCTGCATTACTCACTCATGATTTGCCACTGTTGAATAGTGTGAACATCCCCAAGTTATCTCAATGAAAACTTTGTAAATATTATACCATTGGTTTTCAGCCGGCTTCAGTGCCACGGGAACTGTCCAAGTGTGCCGTGAGATTTCGTCAGTTTTCCCTTGCTATGGCCCTTTGCAGAGCCACTGGGGGGGTGGGAGGAGGGAATTGACAACCTCACACCAGCTGGGGCTCAAGCATAAAGGCTGCCTGAATCCCAGCTGGTGCAGGGTTTGTCAATTACTCCCTCCATCCCCGTGGTCGCTCTTTGCAGAGGGGACTTGCTGACCTCACAGGATCCTGTTTGCATTGGGAATCAGCTAAAATGCTGCTTCCCAGCCCAAATGAGCTGTCAGGAAGTTCTGCTGTGCAAGGAGGAGAGAGGGAGGGCCGGAGCACGTTCGAGCTGGGACATGGTATAAATGCCGCGTCTTGACTCCAACAGCCTGGCAGGGAGGAGAGCCGGCTTTCAGTGGTTACTGGTTTATTCAACATCCCTAGCGTGGCATTGAGGAGATTTTGAAAATGTGCCTGTGTTCACTGTCTCGGACTGTGTGTTCTGTGGTGGATTTGAAACATTAATGCATTTGATCCTGGTTTAGCTTGTTGTATGCAGTACTATGTTGCAAACCTCCCTAGTAAGACTGTAACCAGAGTAAACTTAAGTAAATGTGACATTTACAAGCAATCAATTCAGTTGCAAAAAAAAACCAAAAAAACGGCTATGCCAGGGAATTATTTATCTCATTGAAGTGTGCCGTGTTACTGAGAAGGTTGGGAATCCCTGTCTTATAATAATAGAGCCTCTCGTTATCCTCTATGATGTGTAAACACCCTGGATACCTACACTGCTAGGGTACACTTGGAACTCAATTGATAGGCAACAGGGGGTCAATATAGAACTTCAAGAGTTTTCTTCATCTTTACCAGTATCTGGCATTGTGGAAATCCTTGGTTATAGCCTACAGGAAAGCTTCTGCATTCAGCTAGCTACTAGAGGTAAAAAGGAAACTGGATATCTTTGATTTTTCTTGTGATTCACCAACCTACAGTTGCATCTGACTTCCCACACTGAACAGACAGAAAAATTAACAATTTATGTCCACTTCATAGCACCTTACATTCTGCATTTTATATAACACCATGGTGAACGTGTCAAAGTCTCAAAATGGTCTGTTACAGTAGTGGCAGCCAAAAGTGCTAACCCTCGCTGACATTATGCATCTTTTACATCTAGGGCAAAGAGCTTGAAATAAGCTAATTGGAAAAAAGAATTTTTTTTCAGAAAGCCTTTTTGGAGCAGAGGGGAAGAAAATTTGTAGGGAAAAATACTGGATTGTTTTTCTTTAGCTAGTCAAGTAGGTGATCAAATCAGATTTCTTCATTTCTACTTTCCGGCTACATCTACACTAGCATTCCTCTTTCGAAAGAGGCATGCAAATGAGGGAAATTGAAATACAAATAAGACACATATTTACATATCTGGCATTTCATTTGCATATTCTTCTTTTGAAAGAGCTTTTTTCAAAAGAAGAAAAGCAGTGTAGACGTGGCTCTTTCGAAAGAAGGGGTTTACTTTTGAAAGATCCGTATCTACACTGCTTTTCTTCTTTCAAAAGAAGAATATGCAAATGAGGTGTCAGATATGTAAATCTGCTCCTCATTTGCATGCCTCTTTCGAAAGAGGAATGCTAGTGTAGACACAGCCTCCATAATTCTGTGCAGTGGTAGCAGTGAGGCCAAAAAAAACCACTTACTTGGCCTACTATAACACAGTTTTTTTCTAGACTATTGTGTATCTTCTAAACTTCACCTAGTCGATTTTCAGACATACACAACCCATATTACTGCTCCAACATCTTCCATGCCCACAAGGCAGTTATGTCACTGGTATCCTGTTCTAAGGATGTATCTTCACTACCCTCTGGCTTGATGGGGCAGCGATCAAAGCAGTGGGGATCAATTTATCACCTCTCACATAGACATGATAAATCAACAGCTGAGTGCTCTCCCGTCAATTCCCGTACTCCACCAAAATGAGAAGAGTAAGTGGAGTTGATGGCAGAGCATCAGGTGTCGACTTACCTCAGTGAAGGTAAGCAAGACCTGAGTACATCAGCTTCAGCTATGTTACTTACATAGCTAAAGGTGCGCAACTTAGGTGGACGGCCCACGATAGTACAGACAAGGTCTGAAAGAGACATCTCCAGGTCATTGCCTTCCAGCATAAAAGTAGGTCAAATGGCACTAATGCTAAATCTCGAAAGGATACACCAGTGCAGCTCTGGTCAGCTCTCCTGGCCATCGTTATTTATGAGTATAGTCAAACTAAGAGATGGAAATTGGGTCATTTAAACAAAAAACTGTCTTCACCTTGAAATATCCCTGTCTATGAGGACATATTTGATCAAGCCACTTCTTGTCCTCTAGAATTTTGAATGCCTTGTTGCAATTCTCAGTTCAAATCTGTCCTCCTGCTTGAGGACATCTTGATCAGTTCTGAAACCTCCTGATACCTGGGAAACCTCTTGGGAAGTACAGTTTTCTGGATATTTTGCAAGATGCTAAATTACACCTTTGCTCTGATTTTCAGAAAAGAAATAGAGGACAAATTATTAGGCCAGTTCCTCATCTGGCGTTAATTGGTGTCATGCCATTATCATCAATGGAACCATTCTGATTTACACCAACTGAGCATCTGGCTCATTTTTTGGTTAGAAAAACCCCCCATAACCAGCACCTGAGCAATTGTCTTTTATAGCTTACATTAGTTTTAAGGATTCTGCACTTGTGCTTCCTGGAATGACCAATGATATGAAGAACATCACTAGACAATCACATCTGAAGGCCTTGAGAAATAATACCTCCTCTTACATTGCAATTTTCATTCACAGAGCTCAAAGTGCTTCACAAAGGAGCTCAGAGTGACAAATATGGAAGCCTCCTGCAATATCTCAGACAAATCTCACTGAAGGAAGTTAAACCTTATTGAGGCTCAACACATTCCAAGGCAGCGGAGAGATAAGAACAACCACAGCAGGCCAATTTGGCATCATCAGGAACTTCTGAGCTATTGCCAACAAGAAGGGATGCATACAGGCAGAGGTGAAAGGGGGCCATACAGCGTCCCAGTTAGAAGTGGGCCATGCACAGTATTGGCCCATACACAGCTGACATTAAAGCACTGTTGTAGCAGCATTTTAGGGACTTCCTTAAAGCTGTGGCAGTTCCTTAATGTTGCTTCTCCTCCCCCTCACCACCCAGGGCTGAAGGGAGGGGGGCAAAAAGGGGCAGCTGCTCCAGAGCCCGCTGACTTAAAAGGACCCATGGCTCTTAGCTACCACTACAGGGGCAGAAACTGGAGATGCAGGCTTTCTAAATTCAGGGCTGAAGGGCTGGCTTGGAGAGGCTGATTCCCTAGCCACACCTCTTCTGCCCAAGATCCTGCGCCTTCTGGGGCCAGAGCCAGCCCCCATACTAAGATTTTTAACTTGCTTTTATCCCTGCATACAGGAAGTGGAAGGAGGAGCTTGTCACCAACATCATAATATGCCAGTATAACCCACATACATAGGTGTGGTTAACTGTTCCATGTAGTGGTACCTAGGCCACTTCACAGAGAAAGAATAAGTGTCCTCCACAGCCTAAGCTGAGAGCCAGCTGGCCTTTAGCTCAAGCTGTAGAGGCACCTGCACTAAGCTCCAAAGGTTCCACATTTGAGTCTGCCTGTGGGCAGTTGCACCAGGACTTCAGGAAGGCTTTTGACACAGTCCCAGGTGTCAGCTGGAGAAAGGCAGGCTTGATGGAACTTGGTCTACTCCATGGACTCACTGATTAAACAACTGTGAACAAAAAGTAGCTATGAATGGAACGGTGTGAAATCAGATGGAGCTGTGGCAGCTCATACCTTGGAGCTGTGGCAGCTCATGAGCTCAACATGAGATAGAAATGGGATGCTGCTGTTGCAAAAAAAGTGAAAGCAAGTTTAGGCTGCATTAACAGAGGCATAGCTTGAAAATCACAGGAGGGGCCCTCTCAGTGTTGGTTAGGCCTCAGCTGGAGTGTAGTGTCCAATTTTGGTCCCAAACATACAGAAAGGATGTAGATAAACTGTTGAGGAGCCAGAATGGGTGACCAGATGATCAAAGGAATGGAGTGAAAGTCTCAGGAGCACAGGCTGAAGGAACTGTGCATGTTAATTAGGAAAAGAGACTAAGGTGGTGGGGGGAAGACATGACGTCTTCAGATACTTGAAAGGCTGCTATAAAAAGATGGAGAAAAGTTGTTCTCTTTTGCCACTGAGGTTGGGACAAGCAACAACAAGTTTAAACTACAGCATGACAGATTTAGATTAAATCTCACTTCCTCACTGTAAAAACAATATGACAAATGAAACAGATGGTTTTTTCGGTGGGTTGCAGGGGTGGTAATGGAAGCTCCTTCACTGCAGGTTTTTGAGAGGAGACAAATTGCCATCAGTCTCCAATGGTTTAGACACCTCAAATCCTGCCTCTTGGCAGTGTATTAGACTCAATGATCCTTGTGGTTCCTTCTAACCCTATGATTCCAACAGCCATCATCAACTTTTGACCACAGAAGTTGGCCTACTGGCCAGAGCCCTGGTTGGAGCTGGGGTGGTTGCTGTGAAGCTACATTTCATGTTTGTAGGTTTTTTCGTTGTCTTAATACAGTGGTTCCCAAGCTGGGGTCTGTGGACCTCAGGACATTGCAGAGGGACCATGAAAAAAATAAAAGATAAATAAAAATTGTCATAGAAAATAAGTTTTAAGTAAAGTGCAAAGTGACAATCAATCATTATTTTTAAATTAACTATCTTCCACAAATGTTATTAATTGCTGTCCGAAAATCTACGCTGTGGCACTTTTGTGTGACAAAACAATCATAACCGTTTGAAGCAGACATGTCCGCCACGCTTTAAATATGGCGCTGTGGCTGAAATCAGGCTTGCCAAAGAGAAAGTAGACTGATAAGCAAAGTGAAGCATCCACAAGTATGCGTCGTTTTAACCATTGTTTCCTTTTCCTTTCTCATTTAATGAAGTGTACATAGCATCTAGAATTGGCTTGGATGGGGATCCCGTAAATGGTCTGGGGGAGTGCTCAGGGGTCTGCACGAATGAAAAGGTTGGGAACTATCATCTTACCATAGTCACAGAGAGGTAGTCATGTTAGTCTGTATCTTCACAACACAAAAAAGCAGTCCTATAGCACTTCAAAGGCTAACAAAATGATTTATTAGCTGATGAGCTTTTGTGGGGTGGACCCACTTCTTTAGATCTGGAATTAGTGCTGACAGTGAAGAGGCACAATGATCACAGAGGTAGCCGTGTTAGTCTGTATCTTCGAGAACAAGAAGTCCTGTGGCACTTTATAGACTAACAGATATTCTGGAGCGTAAGCTTTCGTGGGCAAAGACCTGCTTCATCAGATGCAAAATGACTATATAATACTGTAATAAAATATATATTATAGAAGGTGAATACTATATATTCGTCATGCCAGCTCACTTTCAGCACTGTTTCCAGATCTGAAGAAGTGGGTCTGCCCAATGAAAGCTCATCTCCTGATAAATTATTTTGTTAGTCTTTAAAGTGATATATGATGGCTTTTTTGTTCACTCTTTTAACATGTTTTCTCTGTAATGCTTTCACCCTAAGAATAAATGTGCTTGCTTACGAAAAGCTGCACGATCACTTACCCCAATGGATAATGATGCTGTTTGTTGCCTCCCAAGAGAAGGCAAAGCAGATCTGTCTATGTAGTCAGATTTGCAGGGGCATTCACAATGCAGTCTTGGGTGGCGGGGGTGGGTTGGGGGAGTGCTGTACGCCCTGGAAGAAACCCATCAGAAGAAAGCACGATGCACATCTCCATCCAAAAGAGGTGATGGCTGGGCAAGAGGATAGCTTCAAGTGGTTGCCCTTGTTGGACTACACTGGGGGAATGCACCAGCAGTTGCCCTGAACTGTGACAGCAATATTACCCCCATTTACAGATGGGGAAACTGGGCCACAGGGAGGGTACTTTACTTGCCCAAAGTTATCCAGCAAAACCACGGTAGAGTCAGGACTTGAACCAAAGTCTCCTGCATCATAGTCATGTGACCAGCCACGAGATACTTCTCCCAGTTTTATAGGGCATTTAAGCCTAGTCTACTGATATTAAATTTATATAGTTTTGCTTGTCCTCCTAAAATAAGAGAACAAACAAAAAAGATAAAAATGGAAAGGGAGGGAAGGAAATGAAGGCAGTGGGGCAAGGAGAATGAAATCTTGCTCTTTGTCCACTAACAATTAATCAACAATGTCTAAACGGTTGTACAAAAATCTTTTCAAATTTATCTGAGGTCCCTTTTCTCTGAAACTACCTGATCTTTAGCTGCCAAGTCATCCAGCTTCGTATGACAAGTTTCCATCCGTGGAGGCAGTCTGCTCTTCCAACAAAGCAATATAAGGCAGGGCTCATCTACACTGCCAGCTTATTTTAGGGGAAAAAAACCCTTTTTTCCGATCCACCCCCCAAAGCATTTACACAACCAAGCAGGATAATTCAAGACAAGAGGGTTTTTCCCTCAAAATAATTACCCCAGCACTGTGAGGGACTTTTACCGACCCTCCACCCCCACCCCACCAACTTTCCAAGTCAAAAAGAAAGGTGTGCAAACCAAACACAGTTGTTATCTCAGTTGAAGGCTCCTTTTGCAATGCTGTGGCTGTGGATTGTGGCTGTAAGTGAGAATGCTCCCTTTGCAATGCTGTGGCTGCCTGAATATACTTTTCCGACATTACTTATTTAGACTTTAGAACATCAAACTAGGTAACATTAAAAAAAAAAAACCCTTGCAGTGTAGACATAGCCTCCACTTCAGAGATGTAACTCCATTAACAAAAACAAGGAACGATAGTGAGTGGGTGAAATCAAGCAGTGAGACTTGTGCCTACTTAGTATATTTTGTGGGTGTATATAACATAGATCATACCAAATTCCACTGTGAAATAATAGCTATGTTTTCTACTATTGAAAAATTGGAGTATATCTATATTAAAATGTTGGAGTATATCTACAGAAGTTGTTCTTCCCCTGAAAATGCCTTCTGTTATCCCTACTGCAGAAAGTGTGATGAGGCATTCATCCCACAACAGCAGCAGAAGGGGGTTAAGGTGGCCAGGCGCACCTGGAAGACAGCGAGACCTAACTGAACGAGAAGCCGAGATGGGCAGGTGTAGGTTAGATTATAAAGCCAGGAACTTTGCAGCAGGCAGGGAACAAGTCTGCAGGTGATCTCTTGGAATGGTAGGAGGAGCCATTATACGACCTGAGGTGTTAGCCCTGTAAGAAGGGTCAACTCCAGAGAAGCTGTGGGGAAAGAAAGCCTAGGTAGAAAGAAGCCCAGGGAAATAGCAAGAAGGAGTAGGGCTATGCAAACCTTGGCAGCTTGTTGGGCTGGAGCCCAGTGTAAGAGGGTGGCCTGGCTTTCACTATAAGGTAGGAGAAATGGCAGAGGAGCGTTGGACACCCCAGCTAGACAGCTGACCTGGAAAGACTTTGTTACCCTGGAAGAGTGATATGGCCAGAGGTCTGAATTGTGAGGGGAAGGTCACAGATGGAATAATTGAGAGAAGAGGGCACCCAAATGGTAAACAGCTGATCCCTACAATAAAGAGGTACTGCCTGGAGGAAGTAAACCCCTTCTCAGCAGGATACCAGCTGTGGACAACATAGCAGCACTGTTCACTGGAAAGTTCATCTTGTTGAGAGAGAAAGTGCTGGTACTTCCAAGTTCTGCTCCAAACACAACACTCCAGCCCTTCATCAAAAACATATGAGAGATAATAAAGTGCATGGCACATCAATCCATCATCAGGTCATTTTATTTTCCATTTAATTAAATCAAAATCTCTGGAATGGTTTTACGCTGTAAATAACCAGTGCCTGAGTTAGACAGGAAGCCACCTGGGACTGCAGACTCAGAAAGAGAAGCAACATAAAAGGGTCTGCCACCCTGTCAAAAAGCCACCCATGCAGGTGCTGGCTTATGGGGCCCTTGCTCTGTTCCTGCATGACTCTTCCATTGCACTTCCCTGACTTCTGTCTGTATGGTGCTTCCTCTTGCTCTGACAGACTGAAGGCCTGAGACAGAGCCTAGCTGCCTTTGCTGAACCTCAGAACTGCTAGCATGCCACCAGCTTGCATGCTGTAATATTACGTAGATTGGCTACTATAATGCATCTATTAGACTATTTTAATCATATGATTCTGCCTCTTAGTAGCAGGTAGGCACCATAACACCAAGGGCAGGTGGCACAACTGGGGAAGTAGGCCTCAGCAGAGGTAAAGGCCCCTCCGCAGACCCCCGTTTGGTTATTGACTTGTGCGTGTGTCTGGAAGGAGAGCGAGGTGGAGAGCTAAGCAGGAAGAGAAAGCTGCCTGCATGGCTTTGAGGAGCGATTGTCCTAGCTTCAGTTAAGGAGAAGTGTAGCGGCCTGCCTGATGAGCTAATGTCTGTTTAGGACGGGAAAGTTTGAGGCTGGCAGGCCGGGAGTGATGAGTACGCATCTAACTGGTGTCTGTCTCAAACCTTGTTCTGCCCCTGCAGCTCTCCCGACCAGATGTGACGTGTGGGGCTGCCCAGGGAGCCACCTGAAGCATCGCCCCTCCCCCATCAGTGCCTCACCACTTCCAGTCATTGTGAGCAAATTCCCCTCGCCTCACCAGAGCAGCACAGCCTGAGGGCAGCTCGCGCTGTTCTCAAACCATCCTGCTTCAGCGGGGCGGTGGGGGGGTGAGACTACCCCTATATCACCAGAAGCAGTGCAGCTTTTCCACAAGAAGAGGCAGGTGAGGGCGGGAGGGGCATGTGTGGGGGGTGGGCATGGACAGAGCAGGACAGAAGGGAAGGGGCAGTGGTGGGGAGTGGAAGGAGCAGGGTCACATGGCTGGTGGCCCTCTGGAATCCCCACACCAGTCACCGTCTCCAGTGGTGACAAGCATCCTGGTTTTCCTAGGCAGGTGAAAATCTTCCTGAACAATCCCAGTTATGCCAAGTGTCTCTGTATCTTGTCCCCACATGGCGACAGTGTGTGTATGAGAAAGAGAGAACTAAAGGAAAAAGAGCAGCTCAGGGGAGAAACACGATAGTAAAATCTAAACCCAAAAGCTGTGTTACTCACACTGGGCAAGTGATGTCATGTGGATGGTCATACGCTCTGCAAGCTTCAAGATTCTGTCTGGTGCTCATGTTGCCAACAAGTGCAAAGGTTTGCAAGTAGTTCAACAGAAGTGTTAGAAACAGACTGGATCAAAATAAGAGGAAGGCTCAATGTATAGAAGACACAAGGTTTACATTCAACAAGGGAGCTAGTACCTTTGAAAACAACAAGAAGTCCTGTGTCACCTTATAGACTAACAGATATTTTGGAGCATAAGCTTTCATGGGCAAAGACCAACTTCGTCAGATGCTTCATCAGTATCTTTGAAGTTATTCTTCCTTTTTTGTCAGTAAGTTAGTTTCACATCATTAGTTTAATAAATGCAAAACAAATTGTCTGTATAATTTCTCCCAATAGATACATAGCTAGATAGATAATCAGTCAATTTACAAGTGGAGAGCATTATACATGCATGTAAACATAGCAGGGGAAAAAAGCACTGTGAAAGAGACTCAAATATAAGGCAAGGCACCATACAGCTACTTTTATAGGATCTGAAGTTTGTTTCATAAGCCAACACACTTTTGTTTCTGAGTCCTACAAGAGAGGTCTGGTAAAAGGATTACTGTAAGAGAAAAATCTCATACTTGCATCATCCAACACAGATGTTTTCCTTGATAGTAGGTTGAACACCCTCCCTGCTCTGCGCTCACTCTTGGCCACTTTAAAGTGACACCATATCATCATTAAACATTCTCGAGCAGCTGATAAAGTACACAAGCCCTTTGCTCTCTCTTAACATTTTTGAACTGTTTCCTTCATGTGTGTGGAAGGTTGATTGGAAATGAGGTTTGGGGACAGAATGGGGGAGTGAGACATGTGTGACCAAGCCTCCATGGTGCATGCCCAGACACAGACTTGCCATTGACTATTTAACTATATTTACTAGCTTCTTATTTTAAAAGTAACCATGATGAGATAAATTCTGCAACCCTTTTGACAAACCCAACTCACGTTTTGACTTCAGCAGGACGATCTGCATAGGTAAGTGCTACTCAGTTGGGGAAAGGGTGCAGAAGTGGGCCCTCTGCTAATGCTAGTTATCTATGCTAGTTATCTACGATCTACGTCTTCACCAAAGTAAGTCGACCGCAGATACGCAATTCTAGATGTGGCAATTGAGTAGCTAGAATTGATGTATTGCGCTCGGCTAACTTGGCCATCCCTACTGGGTGAAGGTCGATGGGAGAGTTTCTCCCATTGACCTCCCTTATTCCTCATGTCTCATGAGGGCTACAGGGGTCGAGTGTGACCCCTGAGAGGTCCATTTTCTGCATCCATATTAGACATGTGAAAGTGAACCCTGGAAGATCAATCCTCTGAGGGTCAGTCTTCTGGTGAATTGTAGACATAGCCTTAGACACTTTCTGCTCACAAAGTAATATCCTGTGACTGAACTCTCCATCGTGGGGCTTTCGCTGTTGAATGTATCCACTTGGGGTCCAGTGAAGTTATGTTGTCGAGCTGCACATCCAAGAACAGAATTTGTTCCTCACCAGGACTAATCCAAAGGCCATTGAAGTCTTCAAAGATTCCCATTAATTTCAATGGGCTTTAGGTCATGCCCTATGGCCGCAGTGGCAGAGTGATACCCCAAAATGCTGTTCAACAGGATAAAAAAGTGAGTCTTGCCTACTTGGCAGGCACAAGGCGTTAACCCTTCGGCGATTCAGACTTTGCTGGCCACATTCATTCCTGGCGTATCTTCAATGACTCCAGTGTATTTCCATCAGGTGTAAATGTGGCTCTTTAAAGATATGCAAAGAAGACTGTCTCTTTGAGACTGGATCCAGAATAGTTGTAAGATGGGTTACTGGTATGGGGTCCATGCCCACCAAAATTTCATAAATTGTTCTGGAGAGATTACAGCCCTAGTTGGCAACTAGGTCAGTAGGCTGGGCATCTCGCACAGAGGATCTCACGTGACCAGCAGTTGCAATTTCCATCACTTTATGGAGGCTAAAAATCATCTGCCTTTGTAAAACATCTGGTGTATTGAGAACCAGAAAATAGATTCCTACCAATCTGGATCTAACCCGAAACAAAACCATGAGCACAGTTCCAAATCTGAGTTTTCCCCTTGACATTCAAAGGGCTTTAGATCCACATACGCAGTCTTCCTGTTCTAACAAGCGGACACAGGATTTTCTGCTACCATTAAATGATCTGTGGTCCCATGTTATCCTGATATAATGAAGCACTCCATGAAACAGTGAGAACTTGGCAAGCAGGTTGCACTAAAAGTGCAGTGGCAAGTCTAGAAGCAAGCTCAGAAGGTAAAGGGAAGCCATTGCCAATGAGGGTCAGGAAGGGACTAGGGTAACAGTCCATCCTGTTTGGTCATGGAAACAGGAATATATTTTCCATGCATGTTATGGGAAAGTGTTCTTAGGTATATCGTGCTAGCAGCATTCTGGCTTTTCTTCTGAAAGGGCTGCACCCCCTACTTAATGGAAGGGTGAATACGGTCTGTTTGCTAACAAATATGATGAGATCTTGGCATGATTATGAAGGAAGCAAAATATATGATGTGTACCTAGCCTTAACTGATGTGATTTGATGCTGCACTATAATCCTTTTTGTTTGCCGACTGGCTTTGGTAGCTGTGTAAAAGGATTCCTTAAAAATTCAACTAAGTCTTACTGAAAATCACGGGAAGGAAAGGAAATCCAAATGTTTTGAGTTTAACTATTCAACATAGTTTCCAGCTCTTGTGCTCAGAACTTGAAATTAAACAAATGAAAGAAACATGTTCCAATGGTTTTATGTAGGCAATAATGTCATTAACAGGAAATAAAGAAATTGGGCTTTGCAGTTGCAGCATAAAACTTAACCCTTCCTCTGCTGGAATGTATGTGTTTACTGCAGAGCAGCAGAAGACCGTTTTTGATGATCAATAGTACATCTTTAGCACCTTTCCTCAAAGTCTTTTACAGACATTCAGGTGAATTTCCCATACAAAGGACCAGCACAACACACCTTATCTCTACTTAAGTATACAAAATAGAGCAAAAGAAGGATTTAACTAGTCCATAGGCCTGGGCTGGCATATGATTTAGATCTCACAGCATCCTGACACAACACACAATCGGTTTGTAGACAGAGGGGAAAACAAAGGCATTGGGGGTCGGAGGTAAGCGACTTGGCTCAAAGTCATGCAGCAAGTCATTTAGAAACAAGGAGCCCTGTGGCACCTTATAGATTAACACATTTATTTGGGCATAAGTTTTCCTGGATAAAACCATTTTGTCAAATGTACCTGATGGTTTTTGCCCATGAAAGCTTATGCCCAGATACATTTTTTAGTCTGTATGGTGCCAGAGGACGCCTTGTTGGTTTTGCTCATACAGACTAATACAGCTACCCCTCTTGGACAAGCCATTTAGAGCTGGGACTGGAACCTACACTGCCAATGCGCTATTGCCGTGCTTTAACGATTACGCCACACTCCCACTGGATTTCCACATCAATGTTGACTTTAATGGAAGGATGACTTCCAAGGTATGGGAAACGCTCCACATTTTCCAGCAGTTCTCCACTGACTTCAATAGAGGGTACATGGGACTGCCACATCAGTGAGGGTTGGTGGAGAACCTTGGTCTTTTTGATGTTTCATGTGAGGCTAAGATTCCCATAAGTTTTGGTGATGGTCCTTAAGATGATTGGAAGGGCTGCAGGAGAAAAAGCATCAACCATGTTGTCATCCATGCACTGCACCTCCATGACTGAGGGTGTGGAGGTGTTGCTTTTAGCCTTCAGTCTGAGCTGTGCAAGCTCTGCTTTCACCTGCTTGAGACAAAGGGTCTTCTAGAACAGGGACCTCTATCCCAAGACAAAGCTCCTTATATACTGCACAGTGGTTGTTCCAGTGCTACTGTACACACATGAGACTGGACAACATACAAGTATCATTTGCAGGCACTTCAACAATATCATCAACATGGCCTCAGGAGAATCCTAAATATCTCTTGGTAGGATAGGCACACGAACACTTGCGTCCTGGAAGAGTCAAACATGACCAGCATTGAAGCCATTATCATTCATCAACAACTTTGTTGGACTGGTCACATAGTTCAGATGTCTGATCTGCGCCTCCCAAAACAGATTCTGTTTTCTGAGTTGAAGGAAGGACAGAGGAGCATTGGGGGCCAGCGGAAGCGATATAAGGACAGGCTGAAGGCACACGTGAAAAAGTCCAGCTTTGGTGTTGACGCTTGGGAGAACTTTGCCCAGGACCATTCCTAGTGGAGAGTAGTAATCTGAGGGGGGAGGAGGAGTGCAGTTTGAGAGGTCTCGCTGCAGTGCAGATGAGGAGAGGCAGAGAAGACGAAAAGAGCAGCAAAAACTTCCCTGCACCCCTCCAACAGCTCCAACACCTGCCTCTTCAGTGCTAAGATCTGCCGCTCCAGAATCAGGCTGCTCAGCCATCAACGGACTCACAAATTGGAAGGTGGTATGAAGACGTCCTACTCGTTATTGAGTGACTGCCAAGAGAGAGAGCAAGAGAGAGAGAGAAGCGAGAGCTGCCATACTCCCTACATTTTGGGGACTCGGCAGTAGACAAAAACGAGATTCAGCTGTGCATATTGCTCTTCGTTTCTGACAGTCTCCAGTTCCCGCGAACTGTTTGATCATTTAAAAGCTCATTGATTAATTGTGAACATCACCAACTGAGGGAGAGAGCCTGAATGGGTTTTTAAAATTTATTATTTTTTAATGACTGAACCAGGTGCATTAGCAATGGTCACGGGCATACATCAATAATTAACACAGATAATAGCCGACTAGGAAGGCTGCTAAATTTGTGCTAACAGATGGTGGTTCACTAGCTGCGGCCATTCTGCATAGACTTGTGCTGATAGCTGGAGGAGGTCATATGGTGGGGCTGATGTTTGGCGTAAGAAAACCAGCAGCTTGAAAAATTGTGTGTTCCTAACCCTGACAGTACATATCCCATTTTGACTCACTTCAACCAGTGCCCTCCCTAGGCATTCGCAGAGGATATTGCTGCATAGCACACCACTAAATTTGGGGCCATGGTGCACTGTGCTGCATATACCTAGCAATGGCAGACAAAAGCAGCCCCAGTCCAACCTCCCACTCTCCATCCTTCGCACCTCCAACATGCCCTGGCAGCCCAATCCCCTGGCCTCTTGGCCTCCCCGCTCTGCCTCCTGGCTCCAGTGGCCCAGTCCCCCAGCTTCTCAGCCTTGCCTGCTCCACCTCTCAGGCCCCAGTGGCCTAATCCCCCAGTTCCTTGGCCAACTGCTCCGCCTCCCAGCCCTGGCAGCACAATCCCCTGGACCCTCCATTCCTGCTCCATCTCCCAGCATAGGTGGCTCACTCTCCAGGATGCTGCTTTGCCATCCAGCCCCAGTGGTTCAAATCTCCTGATCCCCTGTCCAGCCTCCTGGCCCCAGTGGCCAAATCCCTCAAACCCCTATCTGCCATCTGCCCACCCCCTAATCCCTCGTCCCCCACTTCCCAACCTGAATGACCAGCCTCCATTCCAAAGACTGACTCTTTTGGACAACTGGCCACTGTTGATGATAGAATTCTGATGCTAGAATTTGTGTTGTAAAAATCTGACACACCCACGCACACTGAACCAAATGGAGACCGGGGGGTGGGGGCTACCAACTATCATTAAACCTCAGTTATAATGCAGTCTGGCTTTTCGAATGACATCTTCAGACAGACTGACTCTGGCTAGTTCCTAGAGCTGAAATCCTAGCCCTGCAAAGAAGTCAAAGTAAGCTTTGCCATTGACTTCAATGGAGTTAGGATTTTGTCCTGGTTCGCACTTTTGGTTAATTTCTAGATCTAGGGTCAGGCATCTGCACTGGCCTTTCATAGCAGAGGAAACATTCAGCTGACATACTTTACAGATGCAATAGGCTCTAGGGACTCCGTTATAAAGCTGCTATCTGCCAATATGGTTGCAATACACTGCCATTTGGCTGTCATTTGCTACTTGAAATGGAGAAAGTCCCGCTGACTTTAAGATGGAGTTTTGTCAAAGTGCGAATGTCAGGATTGGGCCTATTAGCAGCACTAGGCAGTTCTCTCCATGTCAGAGGACTGTTAAATTAGAACAAAAAGGTTGCACCGTGCGGCGGTTGCATTTCTGCTACTTCAGCTCCAGTTTTATCTCATTTCTGCATTCATTTCTGACATAGAACCCTACTGATTATATAGAAGGCATGTTCTTCCCTTAAAACCTTCACTAGAGTCCTTTCAAGCAAGGTTAAATAATTAACATTGGCACTTCGGGTTCACCTTTTCAGTAAAGCTGGGGGAAGCTTGATAAGTGTTGAGTTGATATAGCCCCAGATGCGACAAACAAATTGCTATTCAGACACATCTTTTGTTAAGAATCATTGCTTCCCCCGCCCCCCCCCCCACCCCGACCCGTTTAAACCGCATGAGAGGGAGAGCGCATCCAAAAATTGGTTTCGTATCTTCTTTACTGCCTATAAATTCTTAGAATCCTGGAAATTATTAACCCTTTGTAGACTTTTTTATGGCAGGAGGCTAGGGGCTTGATTCAGGTTTGTTACAGTAGTTTAAATCAGGAGTTAACTTCCTGGAAACCACAGGGCCAGACCCCAGCTGGACGGAAGTGATCTGAATCGATTAATGCCGTGGTGTCTGGTAGGAATTCCCTGCTCGCCACATTTGTGGTGTTTGACTTTCCCTACTCACCCCATTCCCCCTGCTCTAAATAAATGCCCTCCCCTTCCTCCAGAGCCAGGCAGCCCCAGCCCCGCATTCTAATTCAATGCTGGCAACTCACCAGACCCTCTGGGGCTGCCGTGCTCTTCTCCAACCAAGCAGTGGGGCGTGTAGGCAGAGCTGGCAGACGGCATTCCCCACATGCAGCTCTCAGGAGGAGCCACATTTAAAGGCTCCAAGATCCACGTGCAGCTCGAAAGCTGTATTACCACAATACAGTGTTCTACGCCCCGTGTGGCGAGTAGCGAATGTATTGGATACCCCTGCATTAAAGTCAATAGTGTTACTTTAGTGTAAACCTATGGACAAACCAGGCTCTGCGTTTTTCATCCCAGTATTTTGAATGGAGTTGTAAATCATATGCCTTTTGTTTTCTTGAAGAGCCAATTTAACCTATGTCTTTTTTGGTCTTGCCCAAATCGTCCTGGTGCATTCACATCATGCCTAATAGCACCATCACACCACCCTGAAACATCCCCATTAAATGCTTCTGCAGCATTTCAAAGTGGAGTAAAATGGATGTTCCTGTACAGCCTCCAGTCACTTTAAAAACAAACCTTCCCAGAGATGGAGTGATAGATTTAAATTGTGATATCAGATATTAGGAACAGGGAGGATTTTTTCCCTTCTGCATTTTTTTTTAAACTAGGTCTGACCAAGTCTTGATGATGACAGTATGTGTTTAAGGTAGTTTAGCCCTTGTTTACATTGGCTGGTCAAGCAATGTTGTAAATTATTTTTGCTGCACCCACATTTAAGATTTTTTTAAATATAATTGTCATTGAAATCTTAAACTGAGATCTAGTGGTGAAAGCACAGGGCTGGGAGTCAGGAGATATCTGGTCTATATTCTAGGGTGGGCCATTGATGTGCAATGTGCCTCCTCTCCATTGTGCAATTTTCCCCTTCTGTGCAATGGGAATAACAACAATCATCTCTCAAGAACAAAAAAGCAGTAAAGTAGCACTTTACTCTCAAGAGTGTTACGAGAATTTCTGAATACTTGAAAAATGTCCTCAGGCCACCAAATGGAAGGTGCTCTGGTCATGCAAAGTATTAGTATTAATTCATAGCCTGTTTTGCTACCATAGGTACTTACAATGAGGTCATGGGAATTTTATCCCATCTATTTGTAGTCACTCATTGCATAACTACACCTTGCTACATTAGTGCGAGTAATTCACGAGCTTGGGTGGACTGAGCAAGTGACATATTTGAAAAAGCTTGAAGAAAGGAATTGTTTGAAAGTGTGTCTGATTGCATAGTTTGTGGGCACAATGAACTAGAAAGACTCTTAAAGTTAAAAGTAAATTAATATGTATTCGAGTCACAGTGGCATCTAGGAGCGCCAACCAGATCCATATTGTGCTAGGTGTTATACAAACAACAGAGTCAATAGATGGTCTCTGTGCTAAAGAGCTTATATAACTAGTCATACCACCATCTAGCAAACCCTTGCCACCCAAACAGAGTTTACTACCATGAGTAATTCTATTGAAACCAATAGTAAGTTCTATAGATGCCAAAGGCTGTGTCTACCACAGACTTCATTGTGAGAAGCTTCCCATCAGTAATGGTAATGGTAATGGCAATGGCAAACGTGGGTGTGTAGGTTGGGCTTCAGTTGGCAGTTGTGGAGCTGAGCACCATTAGCTCTAAACTTACTCAGTGTACATTTATATTACAGAGTGGTTGAAAGGACTGGCACTTGGTCCCACCATTAGGCTACATCTACTCAACAGCCTGGATCTGAGATTGATCCATTCATGGTTGATTTAGCCAGTGGGTCTAGTGAAGATCTGCGAAATCGACCACAGATCACTCTCACATTGACCTTCTCACTCTACCCCAGATGAGAAGAATAAGAAATCAATGGGATAGTTTCTCCCACTGCCTCCCCCTCCCCTGATAACTTGATTTGACTGAAGGTAAATCCACACCGGCTACATTTTTCATGTAGGTGCAGTTGCATTACTTCCTTAGTAAAGTTGCAGATGTGTTAGAAACAGAAAGGGGGTTCTTTAGATAAAAGTGTAGTGTAAAAAAAATCTTACGAGCATATTCATAGAAATAATCAAGTGTTTGTAGGATAAAGCAACTTCCAGGCTCTCCAGATCCTTCAGTTTGTATGGTATGTAAAATGCCCTCTTGTCGGGATTTTAGGCACTAAAAAGTTTTTACAGTGCTTGTTATAATGGCAAATTCTAAAATAATCTCTCCTTCATGTCCATTGCTCAAGAAAGGGTTCCCATCAAGTGTTCAGGTACTTACTTAGCCATTTCTAAGTAGAAACGGTTAGCTGATTCAGTGATGGACGTTACTGAAACCCTAAGGATACATCTACACTATAGCCCAGATTCATGCTCTGAGATTGATCCATCAGTGGTCGATTTAGTGGGTCTCATGAAGACCTGCCCAATCAAGCACGGCTCACTCTCTGACTGACCCTACTACGCTACTCCAGACAAGAAGAATAAGGGAAGTGGATGGAAGAGTTTCTCCCATCCACCCTCCTGCCCCCAGGGTAGATGCTGCAGTAATTCCACTTAAAGTACATTGACTCCAGCTACGTTATTCACATAGATCTATAAATGCCAAGTGCTATACGAGCTACTGTTTGGTTGGCTCTTTGTGGCTTGTTTTTTATTCAATGATGGAGATCAATTTTCCGCAGGACTCAAAATCCTTTCCGCTATTCCTAATGTTTTTGGACAATCTCAATCTAAAACCCCAAGCAAAAAGGGAATGTTGTCCAATGCTACCTTCTAAATTTCCAGAGGTTGAAGGAATGACTCAAATGGTTTGGTGATAACCTTTACCAGAGACATCCTTCAGTTCAGTAAAAAAGCTTTTAAAAATGTAGATGAACATGGTTGGTGATACAAATATGTCTTTCTTCTTGTTTGGCTGTGTTAACCTTCATCTGAGTAATCCAACAGAAGTCAAGTCTTTGATCTTGGCGGCAATATTTTTCTTTCTTTTTTTAAAATCTCGGCTCTTAGAGTTTGAGAGGAGATGTGGTACTCTCACAACAGCAACTATCAATACGCTGTGGATCTGAACAAAAAAAATTGGTGTCAGGTTCTCCATTTGGAGTGTTACCTTGGACTTTGAAGTTTGTAATGATTCGAAAGTATCTAGAGCTGTTACAAATGTTAATAAAATTAAAGCCATCTGAAAATGAGGCTTGCATGTGCCTTTGAAAGCAGGTCTGTGATCAGTTATTACCCTCAATTACCTTGTTGTCCACTCTTTTAGCTGGAGGTTAAACTCTTAACACCTCTCTTTGAAGTGGTTATCCTTTTATCTATGACCAGACTGAGGAATTTTAAGGGCAATAATCAATGAGAGCTTCATGAGAATAGGAGAGACCAGGCAAAAGAAAATAGAAAATAGGTGTGAATGTCTCTTTAACAGCTGGCTGGAGGTTGAGGGGGAAGAAGAGGGTGAACAGTATTCTCTGTGATATGATCTTTTCTTTTTTTTGACGGGGGGGGGGGGCAGCAATTTCCAAATCACTTCTAAAAATGAAGCGAAAAAAGCAACTGGGGGAGAACAGAGGTGAAGATCTCATCAAAGGAAAGGGGGAGGGAAGTAATGAAGCACAAAGATACAATTAAAGTATTGGCTTAATCGTGGCTTTGATGTCGGACATGGCACATAATTCTGTTAAAGGGGGCAGAGAGAATGTTCTCTCTCCACGCACAGCAGTGTAGGGCCCAATTCAGCGGCACATCTTTATTCCTCAGAGCTCTTCAGGAAGTGCATATCCTGCAAGGACAAGCCAAATGCTTCACCAAAGAGAAATGGACTTAAGCGTACAAGCTTTACTGCACAGGAGCCTAAATAAGGAGCAACTATTCAAATGGGTGAAGTTACACCCCTGTTCATTCTGAAGTGAGTAACTGGAGCATCAGGCTATTGAGACAACAGGAAACAGGATAAGATCTGGCTGCAGAAGAGGCAGTTCACATCTTTATCCTGGGCCCAACTCTGCCAAAGAGCAAAGCCAGTTAGCTGGGAAAGGTCAATGCACAAACTCCACATGGTCTCCCACAAGGGCCCTGAGGATCTGGCAGAAGGACCTTCTTGGGCTCATGATGCTTTTTAAAAAAGGTGGTCGGGTGGGGGGGCGGAATAAAAGCAGCTAACTATCATTTACACCTTTCATTTTTCAACCGCTTTTCCTTTAATCCCATTTTGAACGCCTGCCTACGTGGAAAAGATTAAAACTCCAAGGGAAACATCTGTAGCACTTGCAGAGATTTCCCCTGCTAAACCCCGGCACGATTTATTGTATTATCTGTTTTAACTTAAAAGGAGAGCGGGGAAGGAGACAGATGCATCAGGAGCACTAAATAGAAAGGGGCCTGGGTCTGAAGCATTCTGCTCAGTGGCACAGTGATGTGAATCTGTTTCGCAGTACTTTTGGCCCCTTAGTGCTGAGATTATTAATAAGTAACCCTGAGAGGAAGGAAAAGGGGTTACATGGATCTGATACACTCATAATGCTGGACAAGAGAGATCACAAGTATCAGAGAGGTAGCCGTGTTAGTCTGTATCTTCGAGAACTAGAGAGATCACAGTTTGCTTTTGTCTCTAAATCATTATTATAGAACATTTCTATTGCTGTAGACCGTAAAGGGCAGCCCCAGGGGATGCTCCCTCTAATCTTTTCCGTCCGGGTGGAGATTGTTTTCCATCCATGTGTGGAATAAATTTTTCTGTGTACTGAGGTATGCTGCACTCCAGTAGTTTTAAAGGTAGTCCCAAGAGTGCCACCTGTAGTTTAAAAAACAAGATTTAACAGGTGATGCGTGAGCTGAGAGGAGGGTAACAAATCTATTGGGATGTTGGCAGTTCTCATTCATACAACAGTAAAAAATCAGAGGTAAAAGTCAGCAGATGCAGCAAAAGCCAGCAGGGAGCTATTTAAATAGCTGGCAGGGACCCAGGTTGTAACAGGGCAGTGATTTACTTGACTGAAACCAGGGGTAGCCAACTCGCAGCCTATGGGCCAGAATCCAGGCAGCAAAGCATTTTCCTCCAGCCATGGCACCATTTTACTCAAGCCAAACAAAGAGAGTGTGGGGCACAGGGTGTAGCCAGGCTGGGGCAGAGGCCAGCAACCTGCAGCTCCGGAGTCACATGCGGCTCGTACAGGAGTCACCTGCCACTCCAGACACTGCTAACACTGTCTCCTCTCGT